>NC_064568.1:89971914-92471914 GCF_937001465.1 Orcinus orca | reverse complement strand
CCATGGCCCACTTCACGCATTTTCTAACTGGGGGTAGTAGGAAGCAATACAGAGGTCCTGCCACGGGCATTGTAATCTCGAAGTAGATGGTGGGGATGATTCATCCTGAAGGGAATCAGTCTCCCAGAGAAGGTCTGTCATCACATTACTATCATGTCACTCCCAAGAAAGACTGGGAACAGCTGTAGTGCAGTTACCATCAAAGAGGTACCTCCACTCTGGAGCACTCTCCACCTGGCCTGGTTTATTCATCAAGAAGAGCCCCAGAAAGGATGTTAGCCCCACACACGCACGCGCGTGCACGCACACACACACTAGGTTTCTCAGACTGTGGCTTCTTTGCTTTCTCTTAAGACTATTGCAGATTTCACTCAAGGAGAATTCACCACTCATGATAGAAAGGGCCTTCCCTTTAAAGTAGTTAAATAAATAGCTTCTTCCAAAAGAAACAGCTGGACCCAACATCTAGGAAGATACGTGTTAGTGTGTGTATTCCAGTAGATGTGAAACATCACATCTCACCGACAGATGAGCACAGGCACCAGCTTATCACACTGCGGTACAGGAAGTCCAGGGATGTCACAAAGCCAGGGCTCAGGGGACCGCTCCTCAGCTTCCTTTCCTGCCCTCTCCTGCAATGACTGGGGAATCACTCTCCAGGAAAAGGAGAGAGCCCAAACTAATTTTATTTAGACTCTTCTGCATTTTTCTTTGTGTGTGTGTGTGTGTGTGTGTGTGTGTGTGTGTGTGTAGGGGTGTGTGTGTGTGTGTGTAGGGGTGTGTGTGGAAGGGGGGCATGTATTCCCCAATGGGAAGAGTAGGAAAGCAGGATGAAGGGTAACAAGTTTATATATAACTTGCAGCACATTTTTATATTTCATCAGAGGGTAGACATAACGCCGGGATAAAGCCCTTATTCAGACTGGGGGCCAGCAGCCTTGGCATCCCCTTGGAACTTGTGGGAAATGGAGATTGTCATCCTCTTTCCCAGATCTACTGAATCAGACAGAGTCTGCCTTTCAGCATGATCCCCAGTGCATGTTTGAATCTGGTGCAGGGTCAAGGGTAAAAAGTCTCAGGTTTGATCTTTGGCTGCTCAGAGGCTTGACCTCTCAGGCCTCTGTTTCCTGTAGATGGCATCTCAATAATATCTAGCTCTTAAAGTTCTTGCAGAGATTAACTGAGTTCACGTATATCTGGTGCTTAGCAGAATGCCTGGTTCTTAGTAAGTGCTAGCATCAATGAGGATGCTGGCAGGCAGTCACAGAGCTGACACGTGACCATGCATCGCTCCCTGATGCAGGTTTGGGTTCCATAAAAATGTCTTTGTCCATCATGTGACACTAATCAGCCTTCCATCTGTTTGCAAAGCCTTGGTTTAAATAACTTTGTTCTTCTGGCCTTTTTCCAGAGAGAATTTCCCGTTCCTGAACAGTTCAAGACAGCATGGGATGGATCCAAGTTGGTCACTGAACCTGCAGAAATTATGGTTTCTGAGAGACCCCCGAACCCCCTGACCTGAATCCCCCCCATCAAAAAAACAAACAAATAAAAGCAGCATTAAAGACCTAGAAGTTGCAGTAGCACCTACTGCTTTAGCTTTGGCCTCCAACAATTCTGTGCTATAGAAACAGCATAATTTCTGGCACGCCTTCGTGGGCATTTTGGAATATTTAACGTTTCTTCATGATTTGCCTTTGTGTGTGATTTGAGTTCCACATGATGACTTGTGAGCGTTATACGTTTAAAGGAAAAAAAAGAGAACTCTGTTCCCCTCATATCATTATCACAGTAGTTAAGAGGTAAAAATATTGCATGACTCACTTTTACACTTACATTTAATTGCTAGTTGATAAATAAAACCTTTGAGAATCTAAGATGTACATTTTTATCTTTCAGACAATTTCCATATATTTGGTAGTATGCTCTAAAAAATGTACGATTTTTGTTTTCTTCTTTTTACCACCTTTATCAGCATGAATACACTGTCAGCCTGAATACATATTTCAACCCATGTTTTTAAAACAACATAAGTTCCGTACTAAGAACCACATCCAGTTTCTTGGTCCTTGAAAAGACCTTTATTCTTTGCAGTTACCAGAAACCAAAAGTAAACTCTAATGATTTATCTTAAATACTTTTCTGCCATGTCACTTGGAAAACTTTTACTTTTCTGAGATTTTTTTTTTTTTTTTTTTTTGCGGTACGCGGGCCTCGCACTGTTGTGGCCTCTCCCGTTGCAGAGCACAGGCTCCGGACACGCAGGCTCAGCGGCCATGGCTCACGGGCCCAGCCGCTCCACAGCATGTGGGATCTTCCCAGACCGGGGCACGAACCCGTGCATCATCAGGCGGACTCTCAACCACTGCGCCACCAGGGAAGCCCTACTTTTCTGAGATTTTTATGCCAAAAGATTGATAGGAAAAAGCAGGGTGTTTTTTGCTCTATAATACCTCACAATGTTGCTCTAGGAACAAGCTCAGTTGTTATTTTCCAATTTTGAACCTGTGAAATATCAGATGCCTTGTAAGTGATGTCTTTAATGTTTTATTATAGACTTTCTTCTTTTCCACTTGCCAGACTCGCTAGCCAGTCTCAAAAATGAAAATGAAAAAGCCGTAGCTATATTACAACTTCTAAAGCCTAAGGGATTGTTTGTTGGCTTGGCTTGCCGCTCCTGTTTTGCAGTGTTGATAGTACATGCTTTTTCAACGCGAGAGTAACTCTGATACTCCTTTCTGTCTTGTTAGTACATAGTGCTGAAAACCTGCAACTTCTTGGATTACATGTAATGAATTTTAGTATAATGCTTGCAGACCCAATACAAGCATATATATTGTGCCTAGTACAGCCTTTGGAATACATCATTTTCATTTTTTAAATATCTTCTATAACCGTATAGTATTCAAATTAGTAATGCTTGTGTACCACAGTTTTGCTAGAAAAGTTTTTGTCCGTATGAAGAATGTTGTGGCTTTAGTAAATACCTTTTTTTCAGCTGTAAACTTATTCTGAAATAAAGTAAAATTCTAATTGTTTAAATACTGTGATGAATTCAGGGTGTTAAAATATTTTCCTCTTTGATTTGCTCCTTGCTCGTATGTCAGCTTTAGAAAATGCAGCTGAGCTTTTCTAGTTGAATTAGAGAATTTACCCAGCATGCCATCAGTTTCCCTGAAGAATAGCTTCTTCTAGATAAATATCAGATAAAGCCATTTTCAGTTGGAAGAACTGTCAGAAAAGTCTAGAATCAAGTTTTTTTAAATATTGCATTAGTTTAGTTTGAGGTGTACAGCATAGTGATTCAGTTATTTTTTTGCAGATTGTATTCCATTCTAGGTTATTACAAGATATTGAATATAATTCCCTGTGCTATTCAATAAATCCTTGTTGCTTATCTGTTTTATGTATAATAGTTTGTATCTGTTAATCCCATACTTCTAATTTATCACTCCCCTGCACTCTCGCCTTTGGTAACCATAAGTTTTCTATGTCTGTGAATCTGTTTGTGGTTTGCATATATCACTAGATTCATTTGTATTATTTTTTATTTTAAGTTTTATTCATTTTTATTATTTGTATACATATAAGTGATATATAGTATTTGTCTTTCTCTGACTTATTTCACTAAGCATAATATTCTCTAGGTCTATCCATGTTGCTGCAAATGGCAATATTGCATTTCTTTATGTCTGAGTAGTGTTCTATTGTATATATATACCACATCTTCTTAAGCCAGTCATCTATTGATGGGCACTTGGTTTGTTTCCATGTCTTGGCTATTGTAAATAGTGCTGCTATGAGCATTGGGGTGCGTGTATCTTTACAAATTAGAGTTTTTGTTTTTTCCGGTTATATACTCAGGAGTGGGATTGCTGGATCATATGATAGTTCTATTTTTAGTTTTGTAAGGAACCTCCATACTGTTCTCCTTAGTGGCTGCATCAATTTACATTCCCACCGACAGTGTAGGAGGATTCCCTTTTCTCCACACTATTGTTTGTAGACTTTTTGATGATAGCCATTCTGACTGGTGTGAGGTGATACCACATTGTGGTTTTGATTTGCATTTCTCTAATAGTTAGAAATGTTGAGCGTTTTTTCACATCTCTGTTGGCCATATGTATGTCTTCTTCGGAGAAATGTCTATTTAGGTCTTCTGCCCATTTTTTGATTGGGTTGTTTGGGGGTTTTTTGATATTGAGTTGTATGAGCTGTTTGTATATTTTGGATATTAACTCCTTGTAGTTTGCATGATTTGCAAATATTTTCTCCCATTCCATAGGTCTTTTTGTTTGTTGACGGTTTCTTTGCTGTGCAAAAGCTTTTAAGTTTGATTAGGTTCCACATGTTTATTTTTGCTTTTATTTCTTTTGCCTTGGGAGATTGATCTAAGAAAATATTGTTACAATTTATGTCAAAGAATGTTTTGCCTCTGATTTCTTCTAGGAGTTTAATGGTGTCATGTCTTATATTTAGGTCTTTAAACCATTTTGAGTTTATTTTTGTGTATGGTGTGCGGGAATGTTCTAATTTCATTGATTTACATGTAGCTGTCCAGCTTTCCCAACACCACTTGTTGTAGAGACTGTCTTTTTTCCATTGTGTATTCTTGTCTCCTTTGTCATAGATTAATTGACGGTAGGTGTATGGGTTTTTATTTCTGGGCTCTCTATTCTGTCCCGTTGATCTATATGTCTGTTTTTATGCCAATACCATGCTGTTTTTTTATAAGATAAATTTATTATTTTTTTGACCAAAGTGCAATGATTTTTAAATCTTCTTAGACAACTATGAAAAAAAGTATTCAAGAAAATAAAATACAAATGGAAAATTTAACCATTAGATTTCTTCTACCATGCTGTTTTTATTACTGTAGCTTTGTAGTATAATCTGAAGTCTGGAAGGGTTATACCTCCAGCTCTGTTCTTTTTTCCCAGGATTGCTTTGGCAATTCTGGGTCTTTGGGGCTTCCATATAAATTTTAAGATTATTTGTTCTAGTTTTGTGAAAAATGTTGTGGGTATTTTGATAGGGATTGCACTAAATCTGTAGATTGCTTTGCATAGTATTGTCATTTTAACAATATTAATTCTTTTAATCCAAAAACAGAATTATCTTTCCATTTCTTTGAATCTTCTTCAATTTCTTTTGTCAGTGTTTTATAGTTTTCAGCATATAGGTCTTTCACCTCCTTGGTTAAGTTTATTCCTAGGTACTTTTTTTTACATGATTTTAAACAGGATTTTTTTTTTTAACCTTCTCTTTCTGATATTTCATTATTAGTGTAAAGAAATGCAACAGATTTCTTATTAATCTTCTATACTACTACCTTGCTGAATTCACTTATTAGTTCTAGTAGTTTTTTTGTGGAGGCTTTCGGGTTCTCTACATAGAATATCATGTCATCTGCAAACAGTGACAGTTAGAATCCAGTTTTATAATTCAAGGCCTCTTCACTGAGAGAATCCCCTTCACTGATCTTTGTTAATGTAAACATCCCAGAAAATAAATGTAGTTTATAAATGTAATAGAGTATTATATATACTATATAATTAAATATATAATATAAATAACTTTTAGAATAAATTTATAAACGTGTGGAGGAAAACAATTTGTGGCAAGAAAAGACTTTTAAAAAACTGCTATATACCTATTACATAGTAATAATTTTATAATGAGAAATAAGTTCACTCAAAATTCTTGGAATCTCTCAACCAGCTTTGGACTTGGCATCCGCCTTTCAAAATACTTCATTGAAGATATTGAACATCTGCATTTGAGGTTCACAGAATTATTTTACCAGCCTTGATGCCTTAAATCACCTACTGGCTTTTTGAGCAGGTTGGATTTATTGAAAAAGAAAAAGAGAAAAACAAAAACAAAACCTTTGGCAATGTATAGGAAAACAATTACCAAAGACAACACTGCATTTCCAATATGTTTTTTTTCTTGTACTTCGTTGAATTCCAGTGTTACCAATGCTGTGACCTAATAAATATTGTCAAAGGAGTAAGAAATCCATACTTCGCAGAATTGCATGTTGTACACATTCACAAAAAGTCAAAACAGAAATATGTCAGAAAAATTAAATGCCAAGGGTCTCCTATCTCTCTTTGTAATAATACAAAGTATCATTTTATATGATCAAAATGATGAAATAATCCAAAAGAGTCCTCGCTGCCTTGAAAATCTTTTCCTTGATAATACTGTCTCCATTAGCTAATCTATTACTGATAAACTTGCTTTCACAGCAAGATGTCTTGAAGTGAGTAGTCAGTACTAACCACTTCTCCTTATCTATGAAAAGTATTTCTAGAACTGGTAGGAAATACACTTAGTTTTATTTACTCTTTCATTCATTGAAAATATCTACCTCAACTTCCTAGAATCTAGACGTGTTTATCAAGGGAATCCCCTCGTTTTAAAGATAAAAAGCTGAGGTCCAGTGACATTAACTTGTGTAAAGACAAGCAGCCAGTTAGAGACAGAGCAAGGAGTGGAGTGCGTGAGCATGCACACACACACACACACACACCTTTTTATCACCTTGTAATGCGGCTTCTAGTCTCACCAAGTTTCAGAAACTCTCAAAGGTCATTAAATCCAGTGGCTTTATCTCATTCCTCATCCATTGAGATTCTTGATCTTCTTGTTTCTCATTAAACTTCCTTAGATTTTGTGATACACAGTAGACTTCTCTGACTCTTGTCTCTTCTACCTCCCCCCCTGTCTCAAATGCTCATTCCTCTCCCTTAACTTCATCTATCACCTCTATGTAGATGACTCTCCAACTCAAATCCATCTCCCAAGAATCTTTTTTTTTTTTTTTTTTTAATTTTGGGCTACATTGGGTCTTTGTTGCTGCACACGGGCTTTCTCTAGTTTCGATGAGCGTGGTCTACTCTTTGTTGCAGTGGCTTCTATTCTTGCGGAGCATGGGCTGTAGGTGCGCGGGCTTCAGTAGTTGTGGCACACGGCTCAGTAGTTGTGGTGCATGGGCTTAGTCACTCCGCAGCATGTGGAATCTTTCAGGACCAGGGCTCAAACCTGTGTCCCCTGCATTGGCAGGTGGATTCTTAACCACTGCGCCACCAGGGAAGTCCCTTCCCAGATTCTTAACTCCAGGTGTCCACAGAGTATTTCAACCTGCCTGTCCCAACTTCATTCATCATGGGTAAAATTAATGCACATTGCCCACGCATAGCATATTTTCCTTATCTGCATTTCTAGTTTCAGTCGTAGCCTCCTCATACCTTTCATCATAGATGTAAAATCAGCTCTTTCCTGTGATAGGAAACAGTGAAATAGAACCAGGATCTGTAGGGAACCATGCTTCAGTCTTGAACATGTTTAGCTCAGGGCATCTTTGTGACACTTAATTGGAAATGGAGAATAGGTGGTTGGATATGGGTCTGGAGTCTTTTCATTATGTCTGATACCAAATCCTTAAGAATCATTTCAAAAGTATAATATTTTTTAAAATGACTTTCATTAAACATGTTCATTGCAAAAGAATTATTTTAAACCATTGGCACTTTCTGCACCACTTGAGATACACATATAATTTTAAAGACTTTAATTGCCTCAGCTGAGAAAAGCTGATTTTATAGTCTTTCACAGATATCTTTTGCAAGTTTAACCGTTTTAATGTTTCTGTGTATGATGAAGCTTATATCTATGCTACAAGCAAAAAATAAACCAACTCAGATTAGCCCTTGATAATTCATCCATATTTCTCCAAATGTTTTTTGTTCCTATACTGTCTAGTAACGTGGCAAAGAATATGTAACTAATGAAGGATAATGTTTGCCTGTTGGTAGAGAATTTTTTTCAGGTTTCCCTCCAGTACAAGGTACTTATATTTAAAGATAATTCTTGCTTAAAACTACAAATTTGAATATTTGAGTTCTAAGTCAACTTTTATTTTAATATCTTGCTTTTTAGGATCATCATAGTTAAAAAATGATACTTCATGCTGAAATGAAGATCCAGATGAAAGAAATACATCATTGACCACACTTACTAAACCATGATACTAATTATTAAATTTCTTTCACCAATATCACAAGGGTTTTTTCATTAAAATTCAATTAGTAATTTTCCATGGTGTCAGTAATTCATCTTAGAAACTAATCAGAAGGTACACGTTTAAAATTTTTTTGTTATTTTTAATAATAACTCTATGGCCTCATTTCAACTCGTAAGCCAAGAAACTTATAATAGGAAGCCTTCCCATGAACATAACAGTTCTGTAGATTTGTTTGGTATGATGAGATCTGTTCGGGAAGACGGTACTTTCCCGCTCATGGTCCCTATAGGGCATAATCATGCCCACATATAATGAGTGGTAGACATTCCTAGCAGGGATGAGCTAATGACACATGTTCCCCAGCAGCCTTCCCTGCGTGCAGCTGATATTATGACACCCCGTGCTTCAGGTATTCCTCTTCAGCTTAAAAGCTATAGAGAAAATATCAGAGTTAGGCAGATGCAGACAGTTCCAGGGGGGAGCAATTGCCTTCTGCAATCAAACATGATAAAATCTTTGATCCTTTGTGGATATTTAAAGACATCATCCGGTAGCATTACTAAAAGATGTATAGAGGTCCAGAGAAGTATTGTACAAGAACCATGTATCATATGTGTCTTCAGGAAAATGATACAAGTTTATGGCAATAGGATATTTAAAGGAGTTGTAAGTTGTATATATTCTCCATATCCTGGGATAGAGAAAAATTGGATTAAAAAAACCAGGAGTTTCCTCCACCATTGTGAATCTCACTTCTTTACCTCTGACTGTAATGGCAAATCAAAACAGATTTTTATATTTATCTAACTAACTTAGGCAAAAAGAAATTAATTGTATATGCCTATTGAAAAAGAAATAGTATTTGAAAGCCTAAGGTATCCAAATTACCCGTCCAGATTACCTGATTAAGTGGCCAATATTTTACTATATGCTCATTCACAGGTCATGTGTAATTGTCTGAATAAAAAGAATATTTTAATATAAGCCCATTCAGTGGATGTGGAATTCAGGGAGTGATGTCCCATCATTAACAACCAAAATCTGGTTCTCTAGAGAGTTATCAAAATGTTCTCTCCTTTGTTAGCATCTAAAATAATTACACCAACAATATCGTCTACATTCTGCAGGCTGTTTCTACCAAGTGGCTAGACAACTATTTTCTCAAATTAAATTAATTCCATACTCTTTAGTTTACAGAAATAAGTCTCTCTTCATCTACCAGACAGACATATTTCCAATAGAATTTATCTTCAGGGGAAAAAGGCTCACACTTCATTAACTCTTCAAAAAAGTAAGATAAGTCTTGCATTAATCAGAAAGAACTTTGGCGGGGAATCAGAAGATACGGTTTTCATTCTGGATCGGCCACAAACCAGAGATGTGCCCATTTGACAAATGCCTGTGACACCTTTAAAGACATGTAATTCTTTTAAAATGAGATCAGTGTGTTAAAATGTTTTTCAAATATACAACAAAACTGCCTGTGGCAGAGTCACCAGTTGACCACCAAGATCTATTCTTCTTTCTTTACTAGGCTGCATTTCCCAGTCTCCACTGCAGTCTGTTGGCCATGTGACTAGATGCTCCTTGAGGGAATGTAAGTATTAAGTAATGTAAATCCCACTTCAGGACTTAGTCTTTTAAGAGAGCATATTTTCTCATGTTCCCTTTCCCTTCCACCAGCCAGATCCTGGATATGGCAACCAGCCTCAATCATGCAGATGACAATATGCTCTTGTTATGCAAGAATAACAAGTTAGAAGGAGCCTGGGTCCCTGAGTTACAATATGGAAGACAGCCACTCACTGACCTGACCTGCTTTAGGTAGTTACATGGGAAATAAAATTACCTTGTGATTAAACTGTTACATATTTGGATTTAGTTATCAGAGAAGGCTAGTCTACCAAAACTAATATGCTATCCAGAAACCCCTGATTTACTGATTCAGTCATTAGAAATACCTCTAAAGAGTTTGAAAGATGTGCAGAGTACATTAAAATGAGCATGTATCAGAAAAACAGATTGTAAGAAAATTTTTATTAAAGTGTATGTAATTAAAAGAACTATATTTGTATATAAAGATGTAAATATATATTTGATGAGAGACAGTTTAGTATAGTTTAGTGGTTGAGAGCTTGGATCCTAGTTTTATCACTTACTGGCTGTATGATTTGGGAGGAAAAAAATCACTTCTTTACACTGTGGTTTGTTCATCTTTAACATAGCTATAATAATAATAGTACTTAGCTGTTGGGTTGTTTTAGCGAGTAAATAAATATACTCATAGCACACAGTACAGGTCATAGAAGCTTTAGTTACTATTATTATCATCATCATTATAGCATAGAGAAAAATATAGAAAGATACACACTAAAATGGCAACAAAGGCTATATTCAGAGTATGGGGTTGGAGGAAAGAATCTTTCCACTTTTGATTCTTCTTATTGTTTGAATTTGTCAGAGTAAACATGAGCATTTGGTTATTAAATTTCTCATAATTCTTAGTGATTACTAAACATCCAATAATTTAAAAAATATATTCAAAAGAAGAGAATTACCTTTTCATCAATTTATTTTATCTGATTCAGATTATAGGTTTTCGTTTCAAAAGAGTATACAATAAAGAAAATGTTTTATAATCAACTTGAAAAACATAGTCTGAATGGCAAAATCATGATATTTTTAAATGTTTATTTTACGGAAAGAGTGGTAAAATCTAACAGCACAAGTGTTTAGAACCTAGTGATTTCAATTCAGCAAGTTAAACATTTTTTAAATACTTCTATGTAATTGGTACTAAGGATACAAGGAGCAAGAGTCATGGTCCCTGCTTTGAGCAAAATTATAGTTTGAAGAATTCTTTGAAGAAACTTACGTTTTATTTTCAATTTCTTAAAAATTATTTTAAAGATAAATGCATACTTTCTAAAACACTAGAAAAGAGAAAACACAAAAAATAATTATATAGGGAGCCAATAAATGCCGTCTCAGAGCAGAAAAAAAAATAATTATATACAAAGTGCAGAAAATAAAAGGACGAATGAAATAGTAAAAATAGAGCAAGAGAAAAAATAGACCAAAGATAGTATAAAAATAGGTATAAATGTGACAAATTATATCATGAGAATAGAAAAACTTGAGTCAACAATTATATACACTGTTTTTAAAAACCAGATCTAAAACAAAGCATCTCAAAATATTACAGCTAAAAGGATGGGCAAAGGGATATTAAATAAATGCAAACAACAAGAAAGCAGGAGTCACAATACTAATAATATATATAATACAATAAAATTCAAAGTAAATATATTAAACAGAACAATAAAGTTTATTTTATAATGAAGGGTGTAATTCACACTGAAAATATAACTCTCAGAAAAACTCTTTATGTGTATGTGTTAGTTTTTATTGCTGCATAACACATAACTACAAACTTAATGGCCATTACTATCTCTAGTTTATGCAGTCTGAAGTCTGAGCATGATGTATTTGAGTGCTCTGGTCAGGGTCTCACAGACCGAAATCAAATCAAGATGCCAGTCAGTCTGTGTTCTCATCTAGTGTTCATCTAAGGCTTGGGGTCCTCTTCCAAGCTCATTCAGGTTATTAGTAGAATTCAATTCCTTGAGGTTGTAAGACTGAGGTTCTCTTACTGGATATTGTCTTCTTTAGTTAATTTTGGCAATCTACCTTTTCTAGGAAATAATCCATTTCTTCTGGGTTTTCAAATTTGTTGGAATGAAATTGAACATCGTATTCTGTTTATTTTTTTAATTGCTTCAGTATTATAAATTATATGTTCTTTCTCATTCTTAATGTCCTATAGCTATAATTTCTTCTTTTTTCTTAATTAACATTGCCAGAATTTTATGTATTGTTTTTTCTTCAAAGAACTAGTTATTGGATTTGTTGACAAGTTATACTATCATTCTACTTTCTAATCTTTTAATTTTTGATGACTAGCTCATTTCTTTTTATTGTTTTACTCTTATAAATAATCCTACAGGAAATATGCTTGACTTGCATCTTTTTACCCTAGTGCTCTTATGTCTATAAGGTAGATTCCTAAAAGGGGGATTAAAGAGTCACAAGTCTGATATTTTTTAATGTTGATGGATGCTGCCAAATTGTCCTTTCAAAAAGTTGTGCAGACTTACATTTCCACAAACTGTGAGTGAACCTGTTTCTCCGTACCTCGTCAACACTGGGTACCATCAGTCTTAGTAATGTTTCCAGTCCAATAGGCAAAAACATGATACGGCCTATCAATGCACGGAACTGATGGGGTGGGAGTGGGGCAGGCTAGTGTATAAAAAGCAGGTACGTTATCATGGTTAGCTAGTGAGAATAAACTGAGCCAGGGTATTACATTTAGAAAAGAGTATACAGGTCAACAAAACTCTATGATAAGAGAAAATGGAGAAGAAACCAGCAGAATTGTGGAATTTTTCATTCTTTTGACCGCAAGAGTGAGGGGGGCCAAGAACAGAGTGGGCACTGGATGGAGCTGATTTGAAGTTTCAGTTAATGTTACAACTCCAGACTGGCCTGGCAGGGGACCCTGCTTTATCATAATGATAAGAAAAAATCATGTAAATAAAGTAAATAATAATGGGGTCTTGGAGGGAGCTCAGGAAGAAGCGTGGTAGGATGTGCCAAGGTCAAGGAGGAAGTTCCAAGGGGAGAATCTGAGTTAGGAAGATGAGGACTAAATTGACCTGCGTGCTCAAAAGGTTCCGTGGCTTTTCCCCCTGGATTGGTTGCTTCCGGTGTTGTTAAATAAAGGAGAAACCGACAGAGGCAAATCAATTCTTTTCACGTTCATCATGATGTACTGACACTCGATAGCTTAAAATATTTGTTCTTTGTCTTTCTTAACAGTTTTCCATTGTTGCCTGGACCAAAGCCAAACTCAGCCTCCTTCCTTGACCTTTATGCAAATCCTAACACTTTCCAACATCTCACCAGGGCTCTCTCTTTCTGGCCTCTTTCCTCCCTTATGTCATAGTCATTTTCTTCATACACCCTACTTATTTTCAGCTTTTTATCTCATGCTATACATACCTAAAAAGCTTTCACCTTACCCCCAGTGCTCATGTTTCACCAGTAAAATCTAATCCTAACCTAAAATAGTCTTTCCTTTTACCGGAATTTCCTGGGCTCTATATGTATATGTAACTCAAAGCTAGTCAACATACATAACGTGAAGCTAGTCAACAGTCCTTGGTTTCTGTTAGGATAAAACGGAGAAGACTGGATGGATGACTTTTAAGATTCTCAGATTCTGAAGGCGGGTTTGGGGAGTGCCGTGGTTCTTAGCTTTGGAAATTCCTCCACCTACTGGTTGTCTGAAGTCAGTTTACGCTGAGATTGATGTTGCTTTATGAGTCCGCCCATTTTCAAGAATAACATGTGCCTCTAGTGAATGCTGACACATTTATAAATCACTTTGAATTCCTAAAATAAAAAAGTCTGTTTTGAAGAAAATGTATTCTTATAATATACAATATTTTTAAACAGATGATAAATTTCTTAATGCTCTTTGACAACCACTGGCGGGCAGAAAAACATAGAGCAACTCACTCCAAGTTTGGCTAGAGTCGGAAAAGATGCCTTATTTTAATGTGTATTTCTAAAAGTTAGAAATCAAATTATCTTAAAATTTAATCTTTTATTTTGTGCATTGGACATCTTTTCAGATGAAACCTATGGCAGTGGTTATACTTTTTTTTTCAAATTGTTTTCTATCAATGTATCAGATCAGACAAACCTTTATTCTAAAGTACACTTTAAAAAGCAATTTGCCATCAGGTGTGGGTTTGTCAATATTACTAATAACAGTTGAAATATGTTGATAAGTTAAATATCACTAAAAATTAGAGAAATCAACACTAAAACCACAGATTCATAGCTGCCTGATTTTTAGGAACTCTCTTTTCAGTTATCTTAGCAAAACGCAGCTTCAAACATGGCTTAAAATTATTAGCTATTTCCCTAACACCTTCTCTTCCAAAATAAACTCCCAGAAGTTTAGTATACAATTACTATGTCTACTTCCTCACCTTCCATTCCCTCTTCAATCAACCTTTCACCCTTCACCTCAAGAAACTACTCAGGTAAAGCCATCAGTGACCTCTTAATGGCTGAATCCAATTAAGGTTCTTTAGTTAGAAGGATCATAAACCAGCACTTGCTAACTTCCACGTCAGAGGAACTTACTGGAAGGATATCACAGTCTCTGAAATTAAAGAAAAATGTGTCCCAGTCTCCAATTTGGCACCTCTCCACCCCATCTTCCACAGGACTACCAGAGAGATATTTATAAAAGACAAATATGACCAGGTTTATCTCCCTGATTAAAAGTCTTCAACAGCTCACACAGAACCAAGATGGCGGAGTAGAAGGACATGCTCTCACTCCCTCTTGTGAGAATGCCAGAGTCACGGCTAGCTGCTGGACAATCATTGACAGGAGAACACTGGAGCTCACCAGAAAGGGTATCCCACATCCAAAGACAAAGGAGAAGCCACAATGAGACAGTAGGAGGGGTGCAATCACAGTAAAATCAAATCCTATAACCAATGGATAAAGAGGTTGTGGTACATATATACAATGGAATATTACTCAGCCATAAAAAGGAACGAAATTGGGTCATTTGTTGAGACGTGGATAGATCTAGAGACTGTCGTACAGAGTGAAGTAAGTCAGAAAGAGGAAAACAAATATCGTATATTAACGCATGTATGTGGAACCTAGAAAAATGGTACAGATGAACCGGTTTGCAGGGCAGAAGTTGAGACACAGATGTAGAGAACAAACGTACGGACACCAAGGTCGGGGAAGATGTGGTGGGGTGGGGATGGTGGTGTGATGAATTGGGCGATTGGGATTGACTTGTATACACTGATGTGTATAAAATTGATGACTAATAAGAACCTACTGTATAAAAAAGTAAATAAAATTAAATTTAAAAAATTTTTAAAAAGGATAATAAGGGAATATTATGAAAAGTAAAGCATTAGGCTAATAAATTCAACAACTTAGAAAAAAATGGACAAATTCCTTGAAAAACACAACTTACCAAAATGAATAAAATGAATTAGAAAACTTGAATATCTACTAAAGATATAATTCATTATCAAAAACCTTCCCCAAAGACAACTCCAAGCCCAGATCATTTTGCTGATGAATTCTATCAAATACTCTGCAAAATTCTATCAGACACAATACCAAAGAAGATAAAGGAATAGCTAACAAGCCCACAAAAATATGTGTGATATAATTAGTCTTCAGGGAAATGCAGATCAAAATCCTATGAAGTGATATTACTTCATACACACTGGAATGGTTAAATGTAAAAAGGCATTGTGACATCAAATGCTGGCAAGTGTCTGGAGCCACCAGAACTCTCATACATTGCTTGTGCACTACGACCCCTTTGGAAAACTTTCTGGCACTTTCTTACAAAGTTAAAAAGCCTATTCTATGACCCATAAATTCCATTTCTGGGTATTTACCCAAGATAAACGAAAACATATGATCATGAAAATACTTGCACAAGAATGTCTACAGGAGCTTTTTTTTTTTTTTGCGGTACACGGGCCTCTCACTGTTGTGGCCTCTCCCGTTGCGGAGCACAGGCTCCGGACGCGCAGGCTCAGCGGCCATGGCTCACGGGCCCAGCCGCTCCGCAGCACGTGGGATCTTCCCGGACCGGGGCACGAACCCGTGTCCCCTGCGTCGACAGGCGGACTCTCAACCACTGCGCCACTAGGGAAGCCCTACAGTAGCCTTTTAAAAATTGGGTACAAACTTTCAGTTATAAGATAAATACATTCTGAGGATCTAATGTGCAGCATGGTAACTATAGTTAATAATATGGAATTGTACACTTGAAATTTGCTGACAGTAGACTGTATGTGTTCTCAGCACACACACGAAAAAGAGTTAACTATGTGAGCTGATGGATGTTAATTGACTTGAATTTGGTAATCATTTCACAATGTATATGTACATCAAATCATCCAGTTATACACTTTAAGTATAAAAATTTTATTTGTCAATTACTCCTCCATAAGGTAAAGAAAATAAATAAAAGTTAATAGCTCCAAATTGAATGTCAAAGGACAAATGAATGTCCTTCAACAAGAAATTAGAAAAAATACAGTTTATTTGTACATTGGAATGGTGCTTAGCAACAGAAAGGGACAAATTACTAATAAATCACAACACTGATGAATCTCACAGACATCATTTTGTTGGAAGAAAAGATACGAAATGTTATTCCATTTGCGTGAAGTTCAAGAACAAGCAAAAGTAAACCTATGTTGATTTGCCTCTCTGGGCATGGAGGATTGACTGAGAAGGAGCATGAGCTACAGTTTGCTGGAAAACTGGCTCTCGGGGGCAGGGGGGCATGGGGCAATCTCTGGTTTGTAGTATTTGCTGATTTCCCATCATGGCCCTCTTTAAGATAACAACAGGATATGGGGATGAGATGTCTGGAATTGCCTGTGTTGGAGCTATCTCCTGCACACCACTGGACCCAGGAGACTTTTCTGGGTTGAAATGCTTTGTACTTTGACTGGGGTGGTAGTTACTTTGGTGTACACAGTTGCCCAAACTCACTGCACTGTATAATAAAGATCTGCATATTTCACTGTAAAAAAAAAAAAAAAGTCTTCAACAGCTTCTGTTGTCTACCGGATAAAGTCCAAACTCCCTCCTAAGGGATAAAAGCCCTTCATAATCCAGCCCGTCCCTACTTTTCCAGATTTACCTTTACTCCAGACCATAGTATCAGCTTAGCTCTCTGCACGATTTTAGCCTTGTTCCTCCCTCTCCCTGGAGTAACCTTCCCTACTATGTCCTTATAATAAATAACTATATGACTCAACTCAGCTCAAAATCACCTCCTATATAAAGCCCTCTGGATCCACACTTCTTGCAGGTAGAACAGACAGTTGTGCAAGACTAGAGTTCTAGAGATTTGCTGTACAACATCGGGCTTATAGTTAACAATATCGTATCGTACACTTACAATGTTCAGAGGGTAGATCTCACGTTAAGTGTTCTTAACACACATACGCACACACACACACAGAAGCTGTCACTACACAACCAAACACTAGCTGTTCTCCTCTCCCTCTGCTCCCAAACCTCAGATGTCAGAGTAAGAAGGGTTAGGTAAAGATATAAAGCCTATTTTCTGTGATCTTGTTACATACTAACTAAAAATATCAAATGTGTTTAAAGTAAAATTTTCTAGTTTGGATCTGAAATTCAAAATATTTAATAACAATTACAGAAGAAGAAATAAAATGGCCCCCTTGATACTTTATGTGTATAACTCTGTGCTGCCTTCTAATGCAGTTGTATTGTTGAGGTTTCCACATGTGTGATCTGTACAGAGACCTGGTCACCTTGGATGGGGATTCATCTTTTCCAGCATGGATCACCTGGGAAGAGGAGTTGCTGGACTCGGGTAAGGTATCAAAGACTCTTGTCTTTCTCTTTACTGATTATCTGGATTTAGAGGCAGATATAACATTTCCTATAACTGTGTAGGAAATGGAGCAGGTCAAGACTAGAGAACCCTGGAGGCCGGGAGGCCACTGTAGGCAGTGTTGTAGCGTCTGCACTAAAATTGATGATGGGAATTCCCTGGTGGTCCAGTAGTTAGGACTCGATGCTTTCACTGCCTGGGCCAGGTTCGATCCCTGGTGGGGGAACTAAGACCCCACCACACTCTATGAGGCTCGGCCAAAAAAATAAAATTGATGATAACCTGCTGCAGAGTAATACAGAGATGAATTCATTGGAGAATTTCAAAATAAATGTTTTCTGATTAAGTGATAAAGTCCCACAGTTCAAGCACCCTCTCACCCTTTTCCTTATAACCTAGTTTCCATCCCCCTCAGTAGATAACCATATTATTTCCTATTTGTCCTTCCAGAGGTTTTGCCAACATACATAAAGTCATTGCATTTTATATATATATATATATATATATATATATAAAATTTTGTTCCTTTCTTATTTTACACAAATGACAGCACACCACACATGCTATTTTGCACCTTGTTTTTGCAACTTAATCTGGAGATATGGGTATAATTTATCTGGGGGACATCAGTGCATGAAGAGTTTCCTCATTTTTATTATAGCTGCATAGCATTGTATAGAGTAGCTGCAGCACTGTAGATTTTACCAGTCCCCATTGATGGACATTTAGTTTCCAATCAATAATGCTACAACCTTGTATATGTCATTTTGTCTGCATGCAAATAACTGTAGGGCACATTGCTGTAAGTGAAAATCCTGAGTTAGAGGGTATATGCATTTCTAATTATGACCAATATTGTTAAATTGTCCTATATCGAGATTTTACCCATTCACACCGCCAACAAACTTTAGCGTGCAACTGGAGGTCTTATTAAAACACAGCTTGGTGGGGCCCGGGCCCAGAGTCTCTGATTCGGAAGGTCTGACGTGGAACCCAAGAATTTGCATTTCTAACAAGTTCCCAGGTGGTGTTGCTATTGTTTGCTGGTCCAGGAACCAGACTTTGAAAACCACTGTAACAAAATGACTGGGCTGCCACTGCACCATGGAACTATCCTCTCAAAGTCAGCAATGTCTTCGTCAATGTCGTGGTCTTTTCTCCATCTTCCTTTTCCTCGACTTTTCTGCTATATTTTAAACGTTCTCCTTTTTTTGAATCTTCTCTTCCTATTTGACTCTGTTAATGTTCTTTCCTGCTGCTGTTGTCTTGTTTTCAGTGACTTCCCTGCCACTTAACTGGTCTAGGCTCCATGTATCGACCCACAACTTTTCAGCCCTAGAAAGCTCACTCCTTCTGAAGACTAGGAACACAGAAAGTAAAGGCTGAAGCAATCTTTTGATCCTAACAGGAGAGCTTGCGTTGCTGAGAGAATCCAGATCCTGATGACATTACTTGAATCCTCTCTATTTAGCCATACCTGAAGCCAGCCCCTCCCTTCACTTTTTCTTTCTTTGCCATCAGAGTAATAGATATACATAGTTTAAAAAAATCAAACTGTAGACGAAAACTGGAAATACTCTGCCCCACCTTTCCCCGCTGCAGACCCCATTCTGCTCCCTGGAAGCAGGCTTGTTGCCGTGGAGAGAGTGCACTGCGTAACCCTTGCAGGTGTATTTACAGCACAGACATTATTTTCTTGCAAATGGCAGTGATTTTTTGTCTGTTTGTTTGTTTTGTTTGTGTTTCCTTTTTGGCCGCACTGCGTGGCATGCAGAACTTCTCCACCCAGGGATCGAACCCCCAGCCCCCGTGGAGTCTTAACCACTGGGCCACAAGGGAAGTCCGATAGTGTTTTTGGTTTTGCTTTTACAAAATCAAGATATTAAAATAACTTTCTTACAGGTTTATGTGTCTTGGAGAAGGGGGGCCTTCATTTAGTTTCCACGAAGGTGACCCTATGTACCTTCCATTCTTTTAGTTATTTCATCTGACATTTGCTTCTGTATTTAAAATTTTTTTTTGCAGTATAGTTGATTTGCAGTGTTGTGTTAATTACTACTGTACAGCAAAGTGATTCAGTTATACATACATATACATTCCTTTTTTTATATTCTTTTCCATTATGGTTTATCGTAGGATACTGAATATAGTTCTCTGTGCTATACAGTTGGACCTTGTCATTTATCCATTCTACATATAAAAGCTTACATCTGCTCACCCCAACCTCCCACTCCATCCCTCCTCCAATCCCCTCCCACTTGGCAACCACCAGTCTGTTCTCTATGTCCATGATTCTGTTTCTGTTTTGTAGACAGGTTCATTTGTGGCATATTTTAGATTCCACTTATAAGTGATAACATATGGTATTTGTCCTCTTTCTGACTTACTTCATTTAGTATGATAATCTCTAGGTCCAACCATGTTGCTGCAAATGGCATTATTTTGTTCTTTTTTATGGCTGAGTAATATTCCATTGTATATATGTACCACATCTTCTTTATCCATTCATCTGCTGATGGACATTTAGGTTGTTTCCATGTCTTAGCTATTGTGAGTAGTGTTGCCATGAACATAAGGGTGCATGTATCTTTTTGAATTAGAGTTTTGTCTGGGTATATGCCCAGGAGTGGGATTGCTGGATCATATGGTAATTCTATTTTTAGTTTTCTGAGGAACCTCCATACTGTTTTCCATAGTGGCTGTACCAACTTACATTCCCATCAACAATGTAGGAGGGTCCCCTTTTCTACACCCTCTACAGCATTTGTTATTTATAGATTTTTAATGATGGTCATTCTGATTGGTGTGATGTGGTACCTCATTGCTTCCGTATTTCTAAAGAATATGTTTACTTTGATTTTCTTATATATCAGTTTTAGATGTCAACTATTGACTTGTATTAATAAGGAGATCAGCATTTAGCCGACTTATCTCTTCCCCCACTTCCTCTATTCTCTCTCTTCCTCTGTTCTCTCATAGTAAATACATCACAAATTTTGGTTAAAATAATAGTATTGATATTGTTATGACTCTGTAAATATTATTCAATGATAAGCCAAGTAGTAATTATGATTAATGTTTCCTTTCCTGGGCCTTTTTTTTTTTTTTTTTTTTGCTATTCTGTCATTTAACTGTTTATTTTCCATCACCCTTATTTCCATTTTCTATTTAAGAACTAGTCTTAAGCTGGTCTGTAGAACAGCTTAAGACCCCTCAGTGGTTGCTCCTTCCCATTCAGTGGTCTAAGTGGTGGGAGCTGCAGACCAGTCTTTGGTGGCCAGCTGAGTGCTCCAGGCCTCAGCAGGAAACTGCTGGACAGACTCGGGGGCACCTGTGCTCCTTCAGACCAGTCTGTGACCTCAGGTTGAGTAGCAGTCAACTCAGAATCTGGAGCGGTCCATCCCCCCTGAAATTCTCCCTGGGTCCCGGCCTTTTCAGCAGCAGCCTGCTCTTCCTTTTCACTCTCCTCAGGATCTCTGTAGAAGAAATGATCAGGCCTGACTTCCCAGGGGTGGTCACAGGAAATGGTGCCGTACATGTGCAGAACCTCCTGAAGCAGCATCCACTACATCAGACCAGCTGAGTGAGTTCTCCTGCTGGTGCGTGGTGCGGCCGTGTCCACACAGCACAGAGGAGTGTCTGTTATACAGAGCAGCGGTAGGCAGGTTAACATAAGACGCCTCTGTGAGAGGCTGGTGGTCAACCCTGGGATCAGTAACCACTAGAAGTCAGAAAGCCACTCGCATCTGGCCAGTGAAGGTCCCAGGAGTGAAGCAGCCAGGAAGAGGAGTGGCTTCAGTGGCAGCAGCAAACTTCAGCACAGCTCACTGGCCGGTATTCCTGGAGTATTTCACCTGACACTGACATCAGCCAGGTTTTCAATGGCAACAACAGCAAAAGCTGCCAGGAGAAGCTTCTCCCAGGTTCTCTTCAGATTTATGATGTAGATGTCATCACTTTTTGCAGATATGAAACCATAGGTAATCATGAGTTAAATATATTTCATCTGCCTTCACTAATCAAGGTTATTTTAATTGCATGTCCTCCAAGCAGCAGGTAGCCTAACTTGGGACTTGGAGTCAGCTGTGTCTAGCTCCATCTGAGCTGATTAAACCTGGTTAGGACCACCCACCCTCCAACAGGGCATGCGCGAGTGCCCCCTCGGTGACCTTTGACATCAGAGGGCTGAAGACTCCACCCTCGGATTGTGCTGAGTGCCTCCTCATTGGAACGTGGGGAGGCCTGTAGCTTATTACGCCTGCGCAGAACGACGATTACCGCACCTTTTTCTAATCACCTTTCCCGACTCTCCCCACACCTCAGACCGCCCTGCTCCCCTTCAGGGAGGCGGTTTTGAGATTTGTCCGCCCATATCCTCGTATCCTCACTTGGTTGCCCTGTGAACAAACCCTCTCTTGGCTGCAAACTGCAGTGTCTCAGCGTTTCGGCTTGCTGCACATCCCGCAAAATGAACCCGATTCGGTAACAGATGCTGTATTCCATTTGGAAGTCAAGGTTGATGCCACCAAGGTAGGTTCCTGCTGCAAGGAATTTGAGGACACCCTCCTCCTTCATTTTCAGGCTATCGGGGGCTCTGGACATTGTGATAGTTTCCTTTTGAGTTAAGATGGGAACTCAGAACAATGCCATATGGACCCCTTTTAGGGTAACACAGAAAGGCTTGCTTTTCCCGGTATTAATGATTGCCTTCCTTTTAAAAATTTGTTTGGTTTTCTGTATACCTATCCAACTATTTTTTTAATTGTCAAATACTCATCAATATTATTCTCTGCAATTCATATTTATAGATTTCACTTTTGTTTGGGGGACTAATAGGTTTGTTTGGGGGGACTTCTTTCTACACTTAGTTTTATATACTAATAGGTTTCAGGTGAGAGTGATAAGCTGGTAAACCAAACTTTTTGCTCTTGGGCCTCCAAATGGCAACATATAGAAGGCTTTCTCTGGGACCATTCAGTTTCTCGAAAGAATAATACTCCAATATCTAGTTTAGGAGGCATGGCTTTGGCTGATGGAATTTCAAAAAGAGGAATGGGAAAAAAATGGGGGATAAGGAGTCACTATTCAGTATACAGATTTTTACTCATCAGCTTCCTGTAAGCACTTTCCACTTCCCAAAGTACCTTATACCTTCAAGTTCCGAGCCTCTCCTCAAATCAATGACCTACTGTCTTGCAAAACTGCAGCCACCTTGTCAGTTTATAACTATTCCTTTGTTTCACTTCAGTGGGTGCTTTGGAAAGAAAATGAGTGAATGTGGTCAATTCACTATGCTTTTCCAGACTCTCTTTCTCAAATTCATTTAACTCAGGAATTATATTCTTTCAGGATCTAATTTACTCAAAGTCATTTCTTTTTGCATCTCATTCCTTGCTTTTGAGTTCCATTTCCCTCTTACTAAAGTATATACCCTTTAGAGTTTAGGTGTCTGAGTGAAAAATTCTCCATTTTTGTCACTTTCATTAACAGCTTGGTTAAAATGTTTCATTAACATCTTGGTTAATAAACAGATGGTTGATTACAGGTGAACACACTTGTATTCGCTTCCCAAATCAAGAGTTTTGTCAGTCACAACAGAAGCCTGTGTTCTCCATTACAATCACAAACCACCTGCCTCCCCCAAAAGTAATCACTATCTTGACTTTGATAATCACCACTTTTAAAAATGTCTTTAAGTGTACCTCTAGACACTATAATATAGTCTTACTCTTTAATTTGATGTCTTTTAAAAAATACTTAATTGAAGTATAGTTAATTTATAATGTGTTAATTTCTACTGTACAGCAAAATGATTCAGTTAGACATATATATATTCTTTTTCGTATTCTTTTCCATTATGTTTTATCACAGGATAATGAATACAGTTCCCTATGCTATACAGACACTGTTGTTTATCCATCCTACATACATAATAGTTCGCATCTGCTCGTCCCAAACTCCCGTTCCTTCCCTCCCCTACACACGCTTCCCCTTGGCAACCACAAGGGGGAGTAGTATTCCATTGTGTATATGTACCACATCTTCGTCCACTCATCTGTCAATGGACATTTAGGTTGTTTCCATGTCTTGGCTATTGTGAACAGTGCTGCTATGAACATTGGGGTGCATGTTTCTTTTTGAATTATAGCTTTGTCCAGATATACGCCCAGGAGTGGAATTGCTGGATCATATGGTAACTCTATTTTTAGCCTTTTGAGGAATCTCCATACTGTTTTCCATAGTGGCTGCACCCATTTACATTCCCACCAACAGTATAGGAGGGTTTCCTTTTCCCTGCACCCTGTCCAGAATTTCATATATGTAGACTTTTTAATAATGGCCATTCTGACCCTGTGAGATGGTACCTCCTTGTAGTTTGGATTTGCATTTCTCTAATAATTAGTGACGTTAAGCATCTTTTCATGTGCCTGTTGGCCATCTGTATGTCTTCTTTGCAAAAATGTCTATTTAGGTTTTCTGCCCATTTTTTGATTGGGTTGTTTGTTTTTTGATAGTGAGTCATATGAGCTCTTTTAATATTTTGGAAATTAAGCCCTTGTCAGTCGCATCATTTGCGAATATTTTCTCCCAGCCTGTAGGTTGTCTTTTCATTTAATTTATGGTTTCCTTTGCTGTGCAAAAGCTTGTAAGTTTGATTAGGTCCCATTTTTAAAATTTTGTTTCTATTTCTATTGCCTTGGGAGACTGACCTAAGAAAATATTGGTACGATCTATGTCAGAGAATGTTTTGCCTATGTTCTCTTCTAGGAGTTTTACGGTGTCGTGTCTTATATTTAAGTCTTTAAGCCATTTAGAGTTTATTTTTGTGTATGGTGGGAGGAGGGTGTGTTCTAATGTCACTGATTTACATGTGGCTGTCCAACTTTTCCAACAGCACTTGCTGAAGAGACTATCTCTTCTCCTTTGTGTATTCTTGCCTCCTTTGTCAAAGTAATTGACTATAGGTGTGTGTGTGTGTTTGTTTTTGGGCTCTCTATTCTGTTCCATTTATCCATGTATCTGTTTTTGTACCAATACCGTGCTGTTTTGGTTACTGTTAGCTTTGTAATATTGTCTAAAGTCTGGGAGGGTTATGCCTCCTGCTTTTTTCTTTTTCCTCAGGGTTGCTTTGGCGAATCTGGGTCTTTTATGGTTCCATATAAGTTTTAGGATTATTATTTTATTTATTTATTTTTTTTTTGCGATACTCGGGGCTCTGACTGTTGTGGCCTCTCCCATTGCGGAGCACAGGCTCCGGACACGCAGGCTCAGTGGCCATGGCTCACGGGCCTAGCCGCTCCGCGGCATGTGGGATCTTCCCAGACCGGGGCACGAACCCGTGTCCCCTGCATCAGCAGGTGGACTCTCAACCACTGCGCCACCAGGGAAGCCCAGGATTATTTTTTCTAGATCTGTGAAAAATGTCATGGGTAATTTGGTAAGAATCACACTAAATCTGTAGATTGCTTTGGGTAGTATGGCCATTTCAACAATATTAATTCTTCCAATACAAGAGCATAGGATATCTTTCCATTTCTTTGAGTCATCTTCAATTTCCTTTATTAATATTTTATAGTTCTCAGCATAATATAAGTCTTTCACCTCCTTGGTCAGGTTTACTCCTAAGTATTTTATTTTTTGACGCGATTTTAAAAGGGATTGGTTTTTTACATTCCCTTTCTGGTATTTCATTGTTAATGTAAAGAAATGCAACTGATTTCTATATGTTAACCTTGTATCCTCCTACCTTGATGAATTCGTTTATCAGTTCTAGTAGTTTCTGTGTGGCTTTTTTTAAGGTTTTCTATATATCGTATCCTGTCATCTGCATATAATGACAAATTTACCTCTTCCCTTCCAATGTGGATGCCTTTTATTTCTTTTCCTGATTGCTGTGGCTAGGACTTCCAATACTATGTTGAATAGAAGTGGTGAGAGTGGGCATCCTTGTCTTGTTACAGATTTTAGTGTCCTGAAAATATCAATTAGTCTAACTGTTCTAATGTATCATTTAGGATAATTTGATGTCTTTTAAGTCTCCTTTAATCTATTGGTTCTCCCCCTTCTTTTTCTTACAATTTATCTGTTGAACTCAGCTGTCTGATTGCAGGGTTCCCCACAGTCTGGATTTTGCAGATTGCACACTCATGGTGTTTTCAGTGTGTCTTTGTCCTCTATTTCCTGTAAATTGGCAGTTGATCAGATTCAACTTGATCAGATTCAGGTTTAATCCCTTTGGTAAGACTACATTATTATTATGAATTTATGTATTTAAACTTATTTAATGGGTTTCAGTCCATTCTAATTATTACCCTTATTGAAACTCAAATTGTCCCATCTTTGGCCAATGGGGAGCCTCTTCAAGTTGGCTCCTGTGTCCTTTGGACATGACCCTAGAAGTCTTTAATAGTTCCTCTGCTCTTCAGTATGTCAAGATATTTTATGCTCATTCTATACATTTCCTACCCCAGATCAAGAATCACCCATTTCTCCAAGTAGCCTTTGTTTCTTTAAGTGGGACTTGGTATTTCAAAACCACACTCCAGATGATAAGAATGAGCACTGCTACTGAAAAGATGCAGGAAACTAGATAGATAGTTCATACTAATGATAATTACTCATTTTACCCCATATTAAACATACATTCTCAAAATACTAATATTGCCACCATCAATATACTGAAAAGTTAAATTTTTGTCGATGCTCCTCCCAAACTCCTTTCCAGTTTTACAGTAATTTTGTACCAATATTTCAGAATACAAATCCATCTCAGATTATACTTTTTGTGGCTCTCAGCTCCAAATCTTTGTTTGCTGTGCAATAATGGAGCTGAACTCTATAAATACTTCTCCCATATCAGCTGGTTTAATGTTAGGCTTTGTTAGCAGAAGGTACTGTTGCAAGGAGGGGGCGGGGCCGGAGTAGGGGCCGGGAGGCACTGGAGGAGGAAGAGGCTTCTCTTTCTGATTCTCCTGTACTTAATCTCCCTGGGCTCCTGCAGAGTGTGTGGTTCCTTTCAGCAGCGCCCAGTAGCCAACAACAAGTGGCAGCTTCCCAGGGCAGCTTCCCCCAGTACACCGTTTTTTAGATGGCTTCATGAAGTGGTGTGCTGCTGGTATAGCACCTTCCTGTAAGTGGCTTCTCTGGGCACTCTGCGGTGAATTCTGATAAAGGCACCTTGCTGTGGCTAGTTCTCCAAGAACTCCAGAGAGGATTTCTAACGGGGCGCACTGAGGCCACAGCAGGGAGCCACAGTCATGCCTTCTCCAAAAAGGAGGTGGATGGGGCATGGGGGCAAGGGTGCTTCTTGGCCATTCTATTTCAGTTCAGGAGTGGTGGCTGTTCCCTGTATCTACTGTTCCTATATGGTAAGAATTCTCTTTGCCTTTTGCTAGTCAGCCTCCCTTTATTCCAATTCCATTAATATTCTTCATAGTAAATGTCCTCTGTTCAAATTATTGTGTAGTTTCTTTCTCTTGACCCTGACTGAAACAAAGCCTCATTTAGTCTTGGTTCTACAAGTAATATTGAAAGTTTCACTAACTGTCTTTCTGTCACTGTCAGTAATTTTGTTGCCAAGCTTCACCCCTCAGGAAGCACTCAAGTAACAGTCTGAGCCCTTTCATTTTGATAACCAATAGGCTTTTATACTTTTTGTGTGTGTGTGTGTGTGGTACGCGGGCCTCTCACTGCTGTGGCCTCTCCCGTTGCGGAGCACAGGCTCCGGACGCGCAGGCTCAGCGGCCATGGCTCACGGGCCCAGCCGCTCCGCGGCATGTGGGATCTTCCCGGACCGGGGCACGAACCCGTGTCCCCTGCATCGGCAGGCGGACTCTCAACCCCTGCGTCACCAGGGAAGCCCCAAGGCTTTTATACTTTCAAGTCAGTTTTGATGGATACAGGGTACTTGGTTCTCATTTTCTTTCTTTGAATATTTTAAATGTTTCACCATTTTCTCCTCACATAAAGTGTTAATGTTGAAGTCTTATGGTAATCCAATTTTCTCTCATAAATTTTTTTTGGCCTAAATGACCATTTTTCAAAACGTAAAGTCTAGTAATTTTACTGACTAGAATACATCTTGTTCACGCTCAGTGCTTTCAGGCGCACAGTATACTCTTTCAGTGTGAGGTTTCGAATATATATGTAAATGTATATATGAATATATATGTGAATATATATAAATAGAATATATGTATTTTACTTCAGGAAAAGTTCTCTTGAATTATGCGTTGTATTCTGTTAGCTAGCTTTGGTTTTCTTTATCAAGAACTCTTAATCCGTACACTGGATTTTCTTTACCTATCTTCAATATTTATCTTTTCTCTAAAATCATTTCTGTTTCTATATTTATTTAAAATCTCATTTTCAAATTCTAGTTCTCTTGGGCACCATCTGTATTTACTCCTGTGTTCCTTCTAGTTCAGTATTTTCTGAAACCACTTTTTCTCTTACTTCTAATTCTTTCCCAAGTTGTTACTTTATTTCTGAGGTATTTTTAATTCTGATTTTTTTTTTTTTTTGCCGCGTCATGCGGGACCTTAGTTCCCTGACCAGGGATGGAACCCGTGCACCCTGCATTGGGAGCATGGAGTCTTAACCACTGGACCACCAGGGAAGTCCCTATTCTGATTTTTCTTTCATGTCTTATATAATTTTCTTAATATCTTCACAGTTTTTATCTGATTTTTTTCGGCATTAACACTATGCAATTTTGCGTTTGTGGTTTGGTCCCACACTTGTATTTTGGGGTTTGTGGAGTTATCTGTTACCTAGTTTAGTTGTAAATGTTGCTCCATGCATTTTTGGTTTCACTATACAGTCTGTTTTGATGTGGTGATTCATGGAGATTCAAGATTCATGTACTGCCCTCTTTCCAGAGTCCATTTATATTTTTGACTCATGAATACTTCCCTTTTTATATCCCTGAGACTTCAGCCCTTGGCTGAGTATGATGGGAAAGGACTAGGGTTGATCCAGGGTGTTGTTTGGATTAGCAGTGGTGCATTACATCACATCCTCATTCTTGAGTGATGATTTACTACGTTGTCCAGGTTATTTATATATATATGTATAGTTATATATAGTTATATACTCTGTACTATATATGTTCCACTATCTTTGGCATATTTTTACTTTTGACAATATGGCTTCCAGTCTAAATGTCATTTCTTTCTAGTTAGATTACGTTTTAACTGCTGCTATTTAAGATCATTATTTTTCTCTTTGCTTACATTCATCATATATGTGTTATATGTATATGTTATTTTCCTAAGACTTGATGTGCTTCTTCAATGTAAAGAGCCATCTTCCTTCAATTCTAGAAAATTATTGGCCATTATTTCTTTTTCTCTCTTTGGAATGCCTATTAGATGTACTGTTGAACCTTCTTCTATTATGTAGAACCTCTGAATTTGTTGATTACAAAAGGCAATAATTTTATTTTTGCTTAAGCCAGTTAGAATTAGGTTTATCACTGAAACAGAAACACTCTTACTTTCTCAAAAGCGAAGTCAAAGAAAGAAAAACAGGTGATTCCTGAAGCTGTTATGATTATCTGTAACTAGATATCCTTGAAACCTAAACTACTCCTGAACTTTCTATGCAAGTCAATAAATTCATTTACTTTTTCTCTCTTAAATCAGTTACAATTGGATTTCTGATAAAGCAGCAAAGAGTGCTGATAAATATAAATGTCTGCTATGTGAGTGGCACTATGCCAGGTGCTACCTAATCAGTGGTATGCAAAACAAAGACCAGTGTCTCCAATAACCACAATATTTTACACTCATTCCATGCCGTCTTCATTTATTTGTTCCTGCTTCTCCTTCCTCCCCTACCCAAACTTGGAATGCATGTTTAAATGTTACAACTTTTTCACAGTTGATTTTTTTTTTTTAATTTTTGGCTGTGTTGGGTCTTCATTGCTGCGTGCAGGCTTTCTCTAGTTGCGGTGAGCAGGGGCTACTCTTCACTGCGGTGCGTGGGCTTCTCATTGCGGTGGCTTCTCTTGTGGAGCACGGCCTCTAGAAGTGCCGGGTTCAGTAATTGCAGTGCGTGGGCTCAGTAGTTGCGGCTCGTGGGCTTCATTGCTCCACGGCATATGGGATCTTCCCGGACCAGGGATCCAACCCATGTCCCCTGCATTGACAGGCAAATTCTTAACTGCGCCACCAGGGAAGTCCCGGAGTTGATTTTTAAAATCACATCTGTAAGGGTAACCTTTCTAGCAATAGGCCACCATTATCTTTCCCTTATTTTGGACTCATATTATATTGGTATTGTCTTAAATAGGTCTTCGAGTGTTTCATGAAAGTCTTTCCCTTTAACCAAATCATTAGCTCCTTCAGGGCAAAAGTTAAACCTTTTACTTTCATCTCCCAGAGCAAAGTCAAGAGTGATTACGGGAATCATTGTTAACAAGTATAACCCACGATACCTGGCCCCTGTAGATCTCCTGTATGGGACTGGGGATACAAAGATATATTCCTATCACTTAACCAACCTAAGGACATAGGAAGGTGTATTAAACTATACATATGTAAGGCGCCATATATAATTCAGAGGAAGGGGAAATCGTGCCTGGGCTTCTGTACTCAGAGGAGGCTCCAAAGCCCTGGGATATGAACGGGGGCCTTGCCTTAACAGAAAATAAAAGGCAGGCACCAAAGGTTGAGATAACGGGTCTGAGGAAAGGCACAATTTTGCTGAAGTAGGCTTGTGTCTGCAGCAGTGGCGAGTAAGATATTATGGACACAGGTCAGCTCCAGGATAAGGACAGAGTCTAGCTCTAAAATCAATATAACTCCTCTTTTCTCTTACAATCAAGATCTCTGCCGCTGAGCCATACTATCTTGATAGATCCCAGTATGGTTTGGTTATTAATTTCTTATCCTCTAAGGGGATATGCCTCATATCACCTTGAGTACAGATGGGCGAGGACCAGTTAAGTGGAATGAACGCAGGCGGAAACAAGTAACAAGCCCTGTGCCTAGAGACCAAAACTGTCGCGGTCCCAAACAGAAAAGGCGGCGCCGAGCCCTGGGACCTCTCTCTGAAATCTTCTTCTTCCATCAGCTCTTTCTCCCGGAGCAGCCTGAGTCCACATCCTGTGAGATTATCTGGAGAAGCCTCGGGCCTCCAACTTCATTAAAACCACAAGAGGTGTGTGTCTGGGGGACCGGTGATAGTCTGGGTCCCTCAAGGGATAAGCCCACGCCCAGCCGGGGAGGAGTCCTCCTGCCTCCCAAGGCTCTGAGCACCAAGGCCCACTCTCACGCCCCGCCTCCTGGCTCCGCCCCGCGCCGGCGACGCCGACGAGGGGGTGGGTTTCCGCTTCCGGTGGCGAATTGTTGACGCCTGCAGCTGCGGCGGTGGTTACCGGGCCGTTGGGGAGGGGCCAGTGGGGGAGTGAGACGGCGCAGTGACAGGACCGCCGAGCGTGCTGCTGAGGCGACGATGGCGGAGGGGCCGGAGAAAGCCCGAGGCCGCCCTCCCGGGCAGGACGACGGCGGAGGGGACCACGAGCCCGTTCCTTCCCGAAGAGGCCTTCCCGCCGCCGCCCCACGGCCCCGGGACGGGCCGCAGGCCGAACCCCAGGCTCCGGGCCGGCCCCCAGCCCCGGGCCTCGGTCCCCCCGCGGCCGCCACCGAGGAGTCGGAGCCGCCGCGCGAGCCCGAGAATGGCAGGGAGGCGGGCTCCGGCTCTGGCTCCGGCCCCGGCTCGGGCTCGCAGGCACCGGCAGGCTGCGAGGCCCCCGAGGCGGCGGCGGCGCCGCGGGAGAAGCCGGCGCGGCTGAGCGCCCGAGAGTACTCCCGGCAGGTGCACGAGTGGCTGTGGCAGTCCTACTGCGGCTACCTCACCTGGCACAGCGGCCTGGCCGCCTTCCCCGCCTACTGCAGCCCCCAGCCGCCCGCGCCCAGCTACCTCGCAGGCGCCGGCGCCGCCGCTGCCCCGGCCTCCGGGCCGCCGCCCCTGCAGCTGGGCTATTACAACCCCTTCTACTTCCTGAGCGCCGCGGCCGCCGGGCCCGAGCCGCCGGCCTCCGCCGGCCTCACCGCCTCGGCTCCGGTCGCCGGCCCGGGAGCCCGCGCGCCTCACGTGCAGCCGCCGGCCCGGGCAGCCCCCGCGACGAGGGTAGGACCCGCCGCTGCCTCGCGAGCCCCGAGCGAGACCGGGCGGCAGGCAGGTGAGAGGCTCTTCGGGGAGCGACCTGGGGGCGGGGCCGGCGGGCCCCTCTCCGCTGTCACCGCTGCCGCGCTCGCCGCGGCTTCTGCGCGTCCGTCAGCTCGCAGGGTGTACAGCGCGGCCCTGCGTGCGCCTCCCCTTAGACCTAGCGCTCCGAATCGGTTCCCTGGCCCCCCGGTCTGGTGGTTTCCACGTGCAAAGAAGTCTTTGCTCCTCAAAGCGTCCTCTTAGCCTTCGTCTCCACGGTGTGGAGTGAGATCCGAAGCTTAATTCACTCTCAGACGGCAAACCCGGCTTGGGGGTAGGGGAAGTTTTGACTGATGATGCTGGAAAGCATCCAGACATGGATGTATTAACTATATTATCTATAGTTAATATGATAACTTTTATGAATTAGGGACAGTGGAACTGACGGATATTAAAGGAGATTTTCAGGAATGCAAATGGAATTATGAACCTTTGGGCCTTGACTTCATCTTGTGTGTTGTCTGTTTACTTCTGTATGGGAATTAGAATATTCTGAATCACTTAACACTTTTTAGTGTATTATTTAGACTTTTTGTTTACTTTATCCAGCCACAGATAACATGGGACAAGACCTAGTTGCCTGAATTTGATTCAGAATTTAGGATGGCAGCTTGATAATCCCTGGATTTGTTAGAAAGACAGAGACAAACTAAATAAGGGGTAAGATGAGGGGCTCAGGGATTTACTTCGTACCGTCTACACTTGATATTTTGCTTAAAAAGTTTAATTTTGTGTCATAGGCTTGTAATCACCTGGAGTCTCCTCAATTGAATCCCTAGTGAAATGTATTGAGTACTTGAAATTTATCTGTGAAAGCATTTCTAAACATTAAGGGTGAAAACAAGCTTTAAACTGCTCAGTAAATAGTGAAGTAGCGTTGCTGTTTTAATAACATGCCCTATTGAAGTCAATACCAATAATTGTTGCAGTTATAAAATTTTTTTTATCAGCAAGTTGTACCTTGACTTTACATTCATTACCTAGCTTGGGTTCCAAGGTCTATGTGTAACGATTAGTTTTCCTAACTTTTTTTTTTTTTTAATTTACAGGTAGAGAGTATGTTATTCCATCCTTGGCCCACAGATTCATGGCAGAGATGGTGGATTTCTTTATTCTCTTCTTTATAAAAGCAACCATTGTCTTAAGCATTATGCACCTCAGTGGAATAAAGTAAGTTAAGGCCATTTGCAGAAGGGTTTTAATGTCCACTGTCTAGAGATCTTGCTTTAATTTTTTTTCATGCCTGCAAGTGACTTTATGGATAATCTGTGTGCCAGTGTCAGTGATTTCTTTATAGGAGCTTTGTTGGATTTGCTTTCTTGTTGGTTTTAAGAAATAACTACAAAAGAGAGAAAAATACTTAATTCTGCAAGATGTGGGGAATTTCACCTATCAAAAGTAGGTGAAAGGAACCTCCAACCCTGGTTTGATTTTATTCACTATTTTCTTAGGCCAGTTGCAAATTTTTCTCTTACAATCATTTTCAGAGTGGAGTATCTAAACACAAAGGCATAAAGAGGTTTTGGTAGATGAACTATTAATAATCAGCTAGATGGCATTTCCAAATGGGGCTGCGTATACTGTCAGGCAAGTTCCAAGTGAACTGCAAAGTGAGCTATTTATTTGCATAATCTTCCTTTCAGATTATAGCGGTTATCACTTGCTGAGCACTTCCCATGTGCTAGCCTTTGTATGGATTCTTAACCTTGCCACCACTGTAGAGTAGAGGTTAATATCTCCATTTTATAGAGATTGAAATTTGGGCTTACAAAAAGTTAAGCCCAGAATTTACAAAGGCAGTAAGCAACAGTCAAGTTCAGACCCTGGTAATTAAATTTCAGGGCCCCTGCCAGGAGCCTGAATGTTACTATGATTCTTCCCTGTCTCTCCCTCCCTTATGCCCTACACATCCAATCAAGTACCAGCTAACTCTGTTCAGTCTCTTGAATAACCTTCAACCCATACCATTTCCTTTTCACTGTCAGAATTTCATTTTTCATCATTGCTTCTCCCTAGTCCAGTCACTGCCATCACTTGCTTGGATTATAACACAAGTCTTCTAACTGGTATCTCAGTTTACTGTCTCCTGTTTTATCTCAATTCAGTCTCTGATAGAAAACCAAAAAGATCATAAATTCTGATTCTGCCACTCTCCTGCCTTAAAATCCTTCAGTAGTTTCTCATTGCCATCAGGGTAAGTCTTACTAATGTCCTCATATATTTTAACAAATACCCTTATTTCTTAATCACTCACCTCTCACAGTTATTTGAGCCACACTGAACTGCCTACAGCTTCCATCATACTCTTGCTTAAAGGCTTTCTCTCTTGTTAGTCCCTCTCTCTGAAATTTCTCCCTTCTTAGTCTGGCCAACTTCTCTTCATCCTTCAGATCTCACCTTAAATGTCATTTTTGGGAAGCCTCCACTAAGTTAAGTGTGCCTGGTACGTGTCTCCAAGTACCCAATGGTTCTCTATTATAGCCCTTTCCCCACTTCATTATTATTTATTCTGCTCTACCTGCTGGGTTAGCAACTCTGTGAAAGCAGAGACCATGTTGAATTCACTTGCCATTTTATCCCCGGGGCTAGTACAGCGCCTGCTCAGGGTAGTGCTGCTTATTTGTTGAATAGCTAATGAATGTTTTGTGAAGCTAGACAGTTGGAAACCTAAAGATTAGTTTATAATTTCAATTAAAGTTTTTGATTTACACTAATGAAAAAGAAATCAATGCAACTGCTCTGGTAACTAATTCTTTGTAACCGAAAACTATTTTTTTGTAGGGATATCTCTAAGTTTGCTATGCATTATATAATAGAAGAAATAGATGAAGACACATCAATGGAAGACTTGCAGAAAATGATGGTTGTGGCGCTTATATACAGATTATTAGTTTGTTTCTATGAGGTAAGCTACTGACTTCAGCAAATATTAATATTTAACAATCTAATTTTAGATTATCAGCCCAAGACAAAAAAGTAGTGGAGATTTTTATTTTTAATCATGTATTTGTCAAATGTCTTTATTTTTTTCTAAATTTCCTTTAACATAATACTTTCCAAGTTAAAACTTTCAGAATGGAGACATTTTTCATTTGTAATACATTTCTTTGTAATACATTTCAGTCTTGTCCAAAACTATATTTTAAGTTGGTTGTGGAACTTGAAATGCATCTTTCCATAGAAGCAACTTGCTAAAAAATATAATGGGTCATAGAGAAATATTACAGTAGATATCTTGTGGTATTGAAGATGTTAGAGACCTGCAGAAATGCATTGAAAGGTTAACCCTTAAGTATTCTATGAAATTCTTCCAACGTGAAAAATTTAAAACATGAATCATACGGCAGGAAAATTTACCTTTAAAATTGGTATAGTTGAGCCAGTAAATTATTATAAAATTATCCTTCTTTCCTTAGATAATTTGCATTTGGGGAGCAGGTGGAGCCACCCCAGGGAAGTTCCTGCTAGGGCTTCGAGTTGTGACATGCGATACGTCGGTGCTTATTGCGCCAAGTCGGGTTTTAGTGATTCCTTCCTCAAATGTTAGCATTACAACGTAAGTTCTTTTTTTTAGCTTAATGTATTATGTACTTATGAATTGTATTGATTACTGTACTTAAAAATTATTTTCATAAGTTATACCATTTGATAAAAGTATTTTTAGGATGTTGGTTCTTCATGGCATATAATAGGCTTACATTTATTAAGTTTAAAACAAAGTTTGAATGTTTTCAGTGATTATAGACTTCTCTTCAGTATATATCTTCAAAGGTAAGCATTTTATGAACTGTAGGTCACAATAATGAGGAGGATTTGGGCGTGGCTACTCTCTATATCAGTGCTCCAGGCCTAGCTTTATTATTCTCTAGATCTGTGGATATTGGAGTTTAGTTACTGCTGTGCCTTGAAGCTTCCATTTGGTAATACCTGTCATTATCCCATCTTGAATAGGCAATAAGAATTTTGACAGCTATACATGCGTGCATCCTGCTCCTAAGTGATAGAGCTTGTAATACTTCCAGTACTCATGGCTAGCTGTTGGCATCTGGCTCTGGGGGAAGGTACAGATAGTGATAATGGAAGTTGTGGAGGTGAGTAGGTGGTAATCAGTTGAGCAAAACAGGATACTGGCTGGAATTGCTGCCAGAATGATTCAGAGTTGGGTTGTTTAAACAAGAGACTCTAGAAAAAGCCTTGAATTTGCTCACATCTTCAAAATTTCCTTACATTTTTGTGATTCTAATAATCCTGGCTGTTACGTTTAATGAGTCAATAATGGCTAATATTTATTGAGCACCTCATAAACCAGGCACTGTTTTAAAAACATTGCATATGTATTAACTAATTTAAGTTAGGTACTATAGGTACTATTACCCTTTTATTACAGATGTGTAACACAACTAGTATAGTTGGTAGAAAATGAATCTGAAACCAAGCAGTCTGGATTCAGAGCCCACATTCAGCTGCTGTGTTATCCTATAACCATTCAGTGCACCGAAAGGCAGAAATCTAATGTTAGTGGGACAATTCTCCATTCTGAGCTACTGTTGAAAGCTTTCCTTAATCACAGAAGCCCACAGAGAAAGATCTGATAAACAAATACAGTAATTTGAAATGCTGGTGCTCTTCACAGAAGGTAGAAAATGGGACTGCGTAAGTGTACTCAGTTTAGAAGATGGTGAAAACACACAAAGTATAGAGGTACTGAGTGACTATAGAAAGGGTAGTAAAGGGAATATTCTAGTCTTCTGTCAAAATACTAGAAAATACGGTAAACATTTAGTTCACATTCTAAGACATATTATTGCTTTTCATGTGTAAGTTCTAAAGTCGAACTAACTTTTATGTTACAGTCTTTAGAACTAGTCCTGGTGGTTTGATCATACTTTGCTGCTTGAAAGTAATTCAGTTATCAAAGGTTAAAACTCTGTTAATTATACTCTGAATATGTTTTAAATACATCTTGAACTTGATAGAATACTATTAATCTATATGTAGTTGGTATACGACTTATCTGTTTTTTGGTTTTTTTTTTTGCTTTAATTTTTTAGGTCCACTATACGAGCTTTGATCAAGAATTTTTCTATTGCTTCTTTTTTCCCTGCTTTCATCACACTGCTGTTTTTTCAGCATAATCGAACAGCCTATGACATTGTAGCAGGAACCATTGTGGTAAAAAGAAATGGGGTCAGATGATGCCCCAAAAAGCCCTGAATTCCATACTCTCTGGAATAATGACAAGACTAAACTATATATCAAGGCCATCAGTATCCCTGGGTTACATTAACTGATGATTTAGAAATTAAAGCAGTCGCTCCAGTGTGATGCAGGTGACTATGCTGAAAGTATTGATTTTACTTGAATGTCAAAGAAAGAACTTTTCCAGAAGAAAAACCTGTTAAGTTCAAGTGTTAAAATTTTTAGATTGAACCGAAGGCAAGTAGTGTCATAATCAACAAGGGACAGTATATACTTAAGATCTAAGGTATTAGAACTTGCTGAAAGCATTTTCAGCTTTGAAATCTCCAAATGAAACTTTAAAAGCTTATTTTGGTTTATCCCAAAATGATGGAAAATGTCCATTTGTGTTTTGTGAACACACTCATCTTTTAGTTAACACTTCTTAAGGAAACTTTTGTCTTTGCTTTTTGCGGGGAGGGAGTGGGGACACACATTTTATAAGCCACTTAGCGCCCATCCCAGGAGCTGGTGAGTTAGCTGCAAGAGAGAGGGGAAAGTGAGGCCGGCCTAGCAGTTCCCTGACTTGAAATTTTAAAATCTGTACTGCAGTTTACTGTAGGAATGATGTAACTTTATAACTATTCTTAATGCCTAAACATGTATTTGGGGGCAGATTTTGCATGATGATGAAAAAGTATTAAGTCATATTGCTATCTTATCCTTGATTTTTTTTTGTTTTTTTAAAGAAAAAGGTAAGTTAGTGATTGCTTTTAATGGGGTTGGGGGGAGGGGTAAGTTTTCACTGTAAATTTAAATTGAAACTCATGTGCAAGTGTTTTCAGTGCCCTAAATCAAACCATAAATATGTGGGGAAAAGCAGTCCTATCAAACTGTTGCATATTTACTGTAAAACAATATTCCCAGTATGTGCGCAGCATGAAGAAAGTATTAGTGCTTTTTCAGTGTTCTGAATATAACTTCTCTTTATATACAGGATATCCACATACTAGTTTCCTTTTATTATATTGTTCAAGGAATTAAATAATCTTAGCATTTCATGATTAAATACTAGTAGCCTGTGAAATACTTACCAATTTTCCCGTTAGGGACTGTTCTCTGTAACAAGGAAGAGTAGCATTTCCAGATGTTATTCCAAGTTCTTTGGTTCTGTGGGCCAACAGCTCATTTGGGGCCTGCCAGGGATGATGTTTTTGAGGGAAATTTTAAGTAACACTTTGTGTATTGCCATTTTGATTTATTCTTCGATTGCATAGTTGTAGAGTTTTAAGTGTATGTATGTGCTTTTTGTTAGATGGCCCAGTTAGCTGTGCTGAGGTATAATCTGAACTAAAAGTTTTGTTTCTTAGGCATTTTCTGAATCTGTTATTTTCCCCCAAAACACTAAACTGTGTTGAACAGTTCATAACTAGGGTGCTTACAGGATCAGTCTAGGCTTTATTTTGGTCTTAACAGCAAATACATTTGCTATTACTATATCCGTTTTTAAAGTGGGTTTTTTTTGGACATTTAAAACGTGAATATTTTCAATTTGCTTATAGAAACCTTAACAGTGTCCTTAATGCCTTTTCTTATTGTAAAATTTCATAAACCATGAACCATGGTTTTCATAAACAATGTTTTTCAAAATAACTTTATAGTAAATCCATCACAGAAAGCCTATTGGTTAAATGTGTCAAAATACTAAACAGATCATTCATTCACCTGTTTCTGGGAAGAGAAAGTGTTATGGTCCTTCACAGTAAACAAACCCAAACCATCCACTAACTTCTTAAATTAGAGGAGAAATTATTAGGAAATGTTACATAAACTTACTGATTAGTAGTGTATACATTAGCATCAGAGTATAACCCCCTTTGCCCCTGACTGGGAACTGGAGTTGAAATGTACCCTTCCGACATGTAGCTCTGGAATACACCTTTAATGTATAATTTCCTCGATGGTTCACCACTTAGGCTATTTTTATACAGTAAAACAAAAGGAAATATGTAGTCCAGTTTGTTTTATACTTTAATATCTATGTAGATGCATTTCTCAGGATTCAAGTTACACTATGTAGCCCTATCAAGTAAAAAGTGTTACTTTGTCTGCCTTTACAACAAAATCCAAGTCTGTTTATGAATTCAGCACTTAGGGAGATTTTTGATTCCCAAGTTGGGGGGAAAAATGACAAAATGGGGAAGAAGGGGGAGCCACATGTTTTTCTCTTGGGGCTGGGGCCTCCCTATTTTCAGTATACTTTATTATATTTCATTTACAGAAATGCTGAATTTTCTGTGTCAAGACAGAATTCTCATACTGAAGCTCTACAGCCTAAAAAGGCAAAAAGAAAGTTGTCTTCACAGTATTAACATTATTCATCACTTTTACAAGATAATAAGGGAACAAAAATTAGGAGTTATGCTGAGAATAGTATTTCAGTGAACATACCGTATGTAAAAACCACAGGTCATGTGGTTAATTTAGGCATCTAGAAACTCTACCTGTTATGAAATGTGCAGCCTGAGTGGCTCCTGCACCTTGAGAAAAGTCTGACATACTAATGCACGCTGGGCTGAGCTAGGTGAGGGAGCAGCGGCAAGCAAGCTGTGCTTTTAGGGAGTCTGTGGCTAGAGAGAAAGCCAGCACCTGTGTGGTACTCGCGTGGCACTGCTTCAGAAGTTACTTCTTTCTCCCTAAACAGTCACCTAGTTTCTCCCAAATATTTAGGATTGAAAAAACATTATATTTGAGGGCTTTGTCTAAATTTATAAAAGTCTTTAATGTTTCAAATGACGGTAAAAATTATTCTAACTAAAAGAAGGATTTTTTTCCCTTAAGTGACTTGTTTGGGCGTTTCACTTAGGCATAAATACTTCCAGCAAAAGTTGAAAATTAAACTACTTGGGAATAAAGGGCTTTTTGATGAGAATGTATTAACTTTTTTTATTCTACACTTACCCCTATGAAAACAGGCTGCTGTTCCTTTTAAAGAATATTCCTAAATAATAGCAGTATTCCTAAAATCTGGCAAATACTTCAGTTACTTGCCATTTCCCACCCTCCAGCCCATACCAAAGGCCAAAATCTTTGCAATACGTGCGTGCCTGGGTAAAGTTCCTCATCTCAAGCTGTGTGCGTATTTCTTTGCAGTTCATTATAGTATGGCTTGATCCACAAACAGTATCTGATGGCCTGCCTATAAATGAAAATTCAACATTCTGTTTTTAATAATTTGCCACCAATTTGTATTCTTTGTCTCAATAAATACCTGGTCACCAATGCTTTTGTGTTTTGCCTGTTTCTTTGAGGTTTGCTCCAGAATCTCCTGCTTCCAAATACAGCTGCTCTAGCATTCTCTGCCTTCAGGAGATGAATGCTTTCAGAAATAGAGGTCTATCAAAAAAAAAATCATCCACTTTGAGATATATTCTTTTAGCAAGTCACTCAGAAGTTAGCTGTAGATGACTGAGCTTTTAATGTTAAACTAATCCTGTCCGTTCCTTACAGTTGTTAACCATTCCAACCGCAGTGCAAGATACTAAGGACCCACATTACAAATGAGGAACCAGCGGTCAGAGTCTCGTAGCTAGTAGAAGACTGAGCTGGGCAATTTAATCCTAGTCTGGTCTTGAAAGCGTTCCCTATTCAGACCTTTACAAACAAAACTAGGACAGGACACACAACAGGTTCCTCGAGAAACACAAAGATAATAAAGGATAAACTTAAATGTAGTTAAACTGTGGCGTGGTCTGAATCCTGTAGACAATGTGCTGTCAGGACCTCAGCCATGAACTACTACACATTCTGGAAACCACAGTGGATGTCTGAGGTAAGCTTATAAAAATTGCCCCAGGGCTTCCCTGGTGGCACAGTGGTTGAGAGTCCGCCTGCCGATGCAGGGGACACGGGTTCATGCCCCGGTCCGGGAAGATCCCACATGCCGCGAAGCGGCTGGGCCCGTGAGCCATAGCCGCTGAGACTGCGCGTCCAGAGCCTGTGCTCCGCGACGGGAGAGGCCACAACAGTGAGAGGCCCGCGTACTGCAAAAAAAAAAAGAAAAAAAATTGCCCCATATTACAAGGAAATGAAAGCTCTGACATGTTACATATAGCTGGTGTGTGTAGCTAGACCCAACACACCCATTTTTATCAATTTTACTGTACCAAATTCACCAGTTTCCAAACAGGCCCAGCACATGACATAGTGATACAATTAAAACATAAGTTTTTCCCCAGGCTAAACCAGGAAGTTTATGGCCTGGTTACAAATTCCTAAAACTAGTCCAACACTTATTTCAAGTAATAAAATCCTAATTCTGTGAATAATTCCAAGAGAAATTTCTTACAAATAGCTAAAGACTTATTTCAGTTGTCTGAACTGTACTTCTCAGTGCCCCAAACTGTAAATTACTAAAAAACCAACCTACCACTTGAGAGTGGCATGCCTGGACCTCATGCATCAGAAGTCTTCCAGGTGCTCATGTAATTTGGGGCCCTACCTGGACCCAGTGATGCATGAGTCTCTGGTGAGCAGGTCCCAGGATATACATTTGGCCCACCTCACCAAGCATGTCGATGTACATTCAGTGAGAACAACGGACGCTCTTGTAAATCAAATTATATAAACATACCTGATGATTCCATCTTTCTGCGTATGCCTTTCTTACCTTCAGAGATTATTTTCAGTTAAAAACAATTCCTCATTGATCCAGCACGAGAAGTGGGCTTTTATTGTTTTCTTTCCATAACGTTTCCCCTTCTTCCACAAACAGCGCTTGACTTTCATTTGTGTATGGAGCATGGAACCCAAGGCAGCTATTACAGCCACAGGGAGTGGGTCTACAGCCTGTACCAGTCCGACGAAGAGATACCTCTGCTGGGCTTAAGCAGGGACTGATTTGAGGCTGGAGCTGCTACCACGAATGTTTTCTATAGCTGCCATGTGCAGCCTGAGAGTTAAAGCAGTTGACATGAAGACAAGTCCTACCTAAGTCCCAAATACTCTAGCCCTAGAGATCTCAGTTCTGGGGGCCAGATTTCATTTATAAAATAAGCCACCCTAAGTTTGGTTTTCAGTTACTTGCTTTTAAAAAAAAATTACTAAATAAAATATTTCCAGCACATTTTTAATGAAAAATCTTTCCCAGAATAGAAAGCCTAATATTCCCATCCATATCGACCTAAAGAATGGCTAAGAGTGAACGAACATGCAGTTTAGTTAGGCATTAACTTCTCAGCATCAACACCCCACAGGTTTCCAGTTTACTTCTTTTAGCATTCACCATCATCTGCCCCCAAAAGAGGTTCATGTCAAATGTATATTATTTAATAAGGTGAGAATTATAAATACAAAATTCCTACTCCGAAACCAGCATTTGATGATGTCCTAAGACATTTTCAGTAAGAGAAACCATGTCACTGGAAACACAGAAAAGCTCTTAAACATTTTAAAGTACTGAATTTAACCACAAGTTCAGCAAAATAAAAGTCGGCACAGAATAATCATATGTACAGATTGAAGAATACAATTATCAAACGCTGTCCCAAGAGCACTTTTATGGACCACAGGAAAGAAATCTAGTTTAAAAAAATCGATAAAATAATCCAAAAGAAATTCCACAAAAGGACCACTGAAGTTTTTGTGGGCTATTTTGGGCATGCATCTCCAAGAACTCTATCAATAAAACATTGTCTAGCCACCTATCAAGGAAGATACAAACAGAAATGGCTGCGTGTGTTTATTTTCAACTTTTAAAAAGTATGTCCATTTATATGCAAAGTAGGTGCGATTCCTAGCACCAGACATAAAGCAGGGTTATCTTCAGACACTTCCCCTTCAGTTAGGAGTTGTCCAAATCACTTCAATGTATTCTTCAGAATTTTTCTTCTAACTGACCATTGTTAACCTTCATAAAAAGGTTCCCTTCCACTAACACTCATACCTTCACTAGGATTTAACACTAGAACAAAACGTATTTCATAACTTTTTATTGATGGCATTTATCCCATGGTTTAACATGTTAATTATACTGTAATAAACATGGCTTTAATATTAAACTTTTCCTTATTATCCAAAGTCACCACAGTCCATTTCAGTAAATATAAAAATATATGCTTAATACTTTGTACAATACTGGTTTTTGGTCCAAACAAAAACTGGATCAGAAAAGCCAATAAACTCACTTTAAGAATCCCCAATTTTTTTTTTTTAAAGATTTCCAAATGGATTTAGGCAACTTTGAATAATGGGATTTACATAATAAAATCTGAGACAAGACTAAACAACAAAAAAAACTTTCTAACACAAAATTAAAATTTCAAGTTCACAGATTTATGTTATGCCAAAAAAGTACAGAAACAAAATTGTATTTACACAAGTTTCATAATAAAATAATGAAAAAGGCAAGACAGGTGATAGTCAGAAGAATGCCAATATAGAAATAGCATATAATTATTAAATGGAGAACGAACTAGATCTAACAACTCCTTAGCATGGACCACTCTTTAATCAGGCTTCCTCTATCAGAAAATTTTAGTGCACAATACACCCAACTCACTCACTTCACACATACACCAGCACAAACTCAGCATAGAAATCATTCATTTCAACATCCTCTAATCTATACAGAATTCCTCAGATATAATTACAATTTCAATGCGTTCCATAAAACGCATATCAACGCACACGGTGGTGCAGAGGTTGTATACAAAGCCATTCTCTTGAGCGGGCTCGATTCCTGGGTTCAGCCAGCCTATGCCAAACCAGTGAATAATTTGCTGGATCATAAAACATTTTTGCTGAAGAGTAAGTCACCAGTCTAGCTATTATTTTTTTAAAAGGGGGTGGGAGAGGTAAGGTTGGGGCTTCTGTAAAGAAAAAAGGAGGAAAATTCCAAAATTAAAGATCTGACCTCAGATAACCCAGCACGTAGTACAATCCAGAATCTGAAAGTAGGGCACCAGCTGTTGTTAAAACAGTGTGTATAACACCATCAAGATCTTTATTTCCTGCGTCTAACAGCAGTCTTTATCTTGCGACCAGAAACTGCAGTTCCAGGAGAGAATGAGTTTTTCCCATTTGACCTGTGAAAAACAAAAACTCTATAATGTGACATGATGCTCAGATGAAAGTTCACAATCATAACACTAAATGTGACTGGTGATGGGGTGGGGGACACTACTTTCTGCTACACCTCATACCCTCAAGAGACACACGCACACACACCCTGCTACTTTGTGCTACACCTCATACCCGAGACAGACAGACACACACACACACACACACACGCACACACACCCTGCTACTTTGTGCTACACCTCATACCCTCAAGAGAGACACACGCACACACACACACACCCTGCTACTTTCTGCTACACCTCATACCCGAGACGACAGACAGACTCTCTCTCTCTCTCTCTCTCTCTCTCTCTCCCCCTCTCTCTCTCTCTCTCTCTCTCTCTCTCTCTCTCTCTCTCTCTCCCCCCCCCCCCCCTCCTGCTAGTTTTCTTAGGCCATGATCCTCCAAAATTGTAATACGGTAAACTGATGGAGAACATAGATTTTACCTCAACCATACTGCACCCTGGTGATTCTATACACACACACACAAACACACACCCTCACTATGTTAAATTCTCCATTTCAACAAAAAGCTCTCTTACCCCACAGAAAACGCCGCTGGAGACTGGCTAAATTGAAAGCCCCCCGAGCCAGAGGGCTGGGCTGAGGCCGCAGGTGTGCTGGCATTTGCGCCGAACGTGAACACTCCTGATGGATTATTGTTTGTGAAGTTGAAATTTGTAGCGCTGCTGCCAAACTGGAAAACAGAACCTGCAATAGATGAAGCAGAAAAACTTTATTAAGGTAAAAATGATGGTTCTTCTAGTAATGACTCTGACCTTTACATACAAAAACCTGTAAAGGGTTAAAGCTCTTATGGTCACTTAAAGAAAATTAAGTATTTTCTCCACTCACACAATATATACCTGACACCCTCAAACAAGTGACCTAACTCACCCATGACCAAGGAAAAAAGGGCAGGGTGGACTTTTCGCTAAGACCGTGGAATCAACAAACATACTTACCTCTATCTTCTTCAAAATTATGTTAAAATAACAGTAAAGGGAATTTTACAATAAATGGAGAGAGGAGACAACACAACAAAATTTTGAAGCTGGAAGGCTAACTGGAGCCAAGTACTAAACTAGCAGCAAGGGAAAGCACAGAAGTCTTTCCATTTACACTAAACATACCCAAAAGGTTTAGGTTCCAGGTACTTCCGGAAGTGAGAATGAAGGTGTGACTGAAAAAAACCCCAGCAGAATGGTAGAGTATCTGTTTAAGAAGCAGATACCTAGATCAATCCCTCCCCAGCACCAAACAGGATAATACATCTCCTCTACCCAGCAGAAGAATAGAACTTTAGTCTCTGGAGAGGCCTCTGGACCAGGGGACATCACACATAAAGGCAAAGATACCATACTGCAAAAAGAAGCATTCAGCATCTCTCTGCCCTGACTCAGCTCCCATACCGCTGGCAATCAGGAGTATATACACCCTTCAGGAAGGAGACTGGAAGAATCTTCTCTGGGAAATCTGGCAGTCTGAAAGGAAAGACCTAAAGATATTGTACTAGCATCCAGTTCTTCCCAAGAGGACAAGCCAGTTATTAGATAAACCTACAATGATATTCAAGATCTGTAAGCCCTAACCACATACAATGAATTACTGAGTGGTATTTAGGTGTCCTGCACTCATAAAGTTATAAGTAGAATGGAAGAAAATATTCACAAACCATGTATCTGATAAAGGGCTGATATCCAAAATACATACGAACTCCTACAACTCAAGAGCAAACCTCCCCCCCACCAACAAACAAAAACCAAAACCAAACCAAAAAACCCCTCAAATAACCCAATTAAAAAACGGGCAAAGAACCTGAATAGACATTTCTCCAGAGACAACACACGGGTAAATATAAAAAGATGCTCAACCTCACTAACCATCGGGGGGAATGCAAATCAAAACCACTAGGAGATATCAGCTCACACCTCTTAGAACGGCTATTATCAAAAAGATAAGAAATAACAAGTGTTGGCAAGGACGTGGAGAAAAGGGAGCCCTTGTGAACTGTCGGTAGAAATGTAAACCGCTGCAGCCACTATGGAAAACAGTATGGAAGTTCCTCAAAAAGTTAAAGATAGAACCACCATATGATCCAGCAATCTCATTCTAGGTATTTACCCAAAAGACTTGAAACTAGGCTCTCAAAAAGATAGCTGGACTCTCTCATTCACTGCAGCATTATTCACAATGACCAAGATGTAGAAACAACCTAAATATCCATAGACAGATACACAGATAAAGGAAATGACATATATACATAAAATGGAATGTTCATCTTGCAATATGGGAAAACATGCATGCATCTGGAGGACATAAGTGAAATAAGCCAATCACAGAAGAACAAGTACTACATGACTTCACTTCTATGAGGAATCTAAAATAACCAAATTCACAGAAGCTGAAAGAATGGTGGCTGCAGAGGAGGGCTTGGGAGTGGGAAGAAATGAGGAGCTGCTATTCAAAAGGTATAGAGTGTCAGTCATGCAAGACGCGTACATTCTAGAACTCTGCTGCACAATACTGTGCCCAGAGTTAACAACACTGCATTGCACACTTAATTTGTTGAAAGAGTAGATAGATCTCACGTTAAACATGCTTACTACAATTAAAACAAAACCCCCAAACACTACAAGTAGAGAGGCAAGAAGCACCAAACACGTGAGGAAAGTATTTCATAAGAAACACTAAGACCAGAACAATAATAAAGAAAAGCAATTTGGAGAAAACTGACTAAGCAAAAGCTTTAAGAAGGGGGAAAAAAACCTCTGCATCATTAATATCTTCAAGAGATCAATAGAAAACGCTTCTAAAACAAAAGCAGAAGGATATAAAAAGGAGACATCCACAGAACAAAGAGGACCACTCGGAAATTAAAAAGTAATACACGTAGAAGTAAAATCTCAACAGGTGTGTTTAAAAGTAAATTGAGGGGGACTTCCCTGGTGGTGCAATGGTTAAGAATCCACCTGCCAATGCAGGGGACACGGGTTCGAGCCCTGGTCCGGGAAGATCCCACATGCCGCGGAGCAGCTAAGCCCGTGCGTCACAACTACTGAAGCCCACGCGCTCTAAGGTCCACGTCCCGCAACTACTGAGCTCACGTGCTACAACTACTGAAGCCCACGCACCTAGAGCCCGTGCTCTGCAACAGAAGAAGCCACCACAATGAGAAGCCCACGCACCACAACGAACAGTGGCCCTTGCTCACCGCAACTAGAGAAAGCCCGCGCACAGCAACGAAAACCCAATGCAGCCGAAAAGAAGTGCTTGACTGTGTGAAAGTTGGGAATGCTGTTTATAGGTAATACACATCTCTGTTCTGCCAAGTACAAGAGACAAAAAAAAAAAAAAAGACATGCATGGTTTCAAAGTTCAAAGAAAAACATTGTATTTAAGACATACAGAACCCAAATGCGGAAACAAAGGACATGACTACTACATACTTACTGGAATTAGGAGCTGTTCCTGAGCCAAATGCAGACTGACTAGGCTGCTGTCCAAACACGGGAGGCTGGCTGCTGCTCGACACTGTCCCAAAAGTAGGTGGTGCAGGCTGAGAGCCAGCAGAAAATAATGCTGCTGAAGATGACAGAGACCCAAAGCCTGGGGGGTTAGGCTGGCTGGCACCTTGGCTTTGTCCAAATGCTGGGGTCTGGTTAGCACCGAACGCTGGACTGGCAGATGGTGCTGAAGGTCCAGTGCCGAATACAAAGGAGGATCCTAGAGGCCCACAGAAATACTGAAATTACCATGATGGTTAAAATGAGATAAGCCTCAAGAAATCTCTATAAACTGAAAAGCACATTTCAAGCTTCTTTCCAGACTCTTACCTTGCTGAACACATCTTATCAAGACAAGTTTTGAATACTGATTAAGAATACAATTCTCTCTACCATTATTTAGTAAAACCATATAAAATCCAAATAAACAAAAACTTCATTAACAAGACTCCTGTCTTAACAGCCCCAAATTTTTAGGTCTTTAAAGAGATAAATCTAAGAAGACAACTGATCTGCCATCAGAAGTGTGACACACTGCAGAAATCAGCTAATGTTGTGACTATGTATCCGTTGCATAACGAGGACTAATGTCTATTAAAATAACCTTCGGTGTCTGGCTATTTACAAATTAACATTGCAAAGAAAAACAAAACAAAAACCCCCAAAAAGACAAGAAACACTTGAAAAAACTAAAGATTATACTCCTAATGAGATTAGAAATATTGCTTCCAAGAGTTACTTAAACTATACACAAAATGCACATCATTCCACATACTGAATAACTACAACACCCTGGGTAGAGATGACCTAAAAGCGGCCATGCTCTTTTGTGGTATTATTTGCTAAGAGTTCATCTGCTTACAATGAAAGCCATTCAAATTAACATGTCTCTTCTTTTTTAAAAGTACCTGCAGAGCTCGATGTGGTGGGAGCTCCAAAGCTGAAACCAGAGGCGGCAGTATCACTGCTGCTGGCACCCGGACCAAAGACAAATGGGGCGACAGCTGTGCCCGCGCTCGACGTGGTTGCTGGTTTGCTCTCTCGAGAAAATAGCAAAGACTGAGATGTACTGGATTCGGCAGAGTTCCCAAAGGCAGAGCTGCTCACAGGACTGTTGGCCTGTCCAAACACAAAGGCAGCCGCAGGCGCACTGGAGGACGAGGTGGAACTACCAAATATGCCACCACCAGCTGAAGTGGCTGGTGTACTTGAATTAGAGGAACTGTTGTTCAAGAAACTGAAAACTGGCTTTGCTGTACCTTGATCTATAAGACAGAAATTAAGAAATAAACAAAAACCTTTAAAAACAAGTAATACCAAAAGCATTTTTTCCTAAAGTCTAATCCGAGTCCATTAGAAAACAATCATTAAGTTTTTAATATAGATTCATTCATCAAATGGACATCTGTTATGTTAAATTTTTTTTTTTTTTTTTTTTTTTGCGGTACGCGGGCCTCTCACTGTTGTGGCCTCTCCCGTTGCGGAGCACAGGCTCCGGACGCACAGGCCCAGCGGCCATGGCCCACGGGCCCAGCCGCTCTGCGGCATGTGGGATCCTCCCGGACCGGGGCACGAACCCGCGTCCCCTGCATCGGCAGGCGGACTCTCAACCACTGCACCACCAGGGAAGTCCTGTCATGTTAAATTTTGATGTAGTCAAATATATCCACCTTTTCTTTTATGGCTTATGAATTTTGTCTAACATAGCAAAACCTTTGGCATTCAGATTAATAAAAACAAAAAATATTCCTTAAATCCAAATCTAACTGGATACTTTGGATAACAAATTCAGACAATGGGAGATAGCTACACTTTTATAAATTTGATCTTGCAATTTATGTTAGCAGGATTGTAACTTCAATTTATCTGAACAATGGCCAATTTTCTCTGCCGCCTTTACTGACTGGTGTACCCTTTTGCTCACTAATTTGTAACTCTACCTTTACCACGTATTAACTTCCAAACCTCTACAGTTACTGTTACTAGACTATTTTAAATATTGTAACTTTGTAGTATTGTTTGATATTAGTAGGGCAAACCTACCTGACTGTATGTGTACCCTTCTCCCCAAAATTTCTTATACATTTTCCCTTCCACGTGAATTTTAGAATTATTTTAGCTTGTCAAGCTCCACAAAAATTCCTCTAAGAACTGAAATTATATTGGGAGTGAGGTGAAGAGTAAAGGATATTCTCACTCAGGAACAAGTATAAAACATGCCTTTTATGTTCTCTTAATTCTTTAGCATGTTGCAGGTTCTGCTGATATTATAAAATACAAATTGGAAATGTTAGTAAATACAAATGGGAAATGCTGTCCAACTATTTATTCTTGATTTGGAGAAAAGAGAATGATTTTTTATATGGTGACCCTGAATCCAGCTACCTTCAGTAGAAGACTTTTTTTTTTTAAACTTGTTCCAATAACATCTCAGTTCCAACACTATTTACTAGACAGGGCTGGTCACATTGTGGTATGGGCATTGGTATAATTTACAGAAAATGGAACATGTTAGCTCACTTTCAGGTGGTTTAATAGGACGTTAAAAATGTCTATTTCAATGGAAACAGTATAGCGATACCAGGATTAAATTCGATTAGACCCTATCTCATTTTTATTCCTTTCTAAATAATAATGTATAATTTAGTTTTTGTTTCCTTTGAAGGGTGTGTTAAAATTTAAGCAGAATTTTATAGACAAAAACTGCTCACACCTATGTGTGGAATTCCATACTTCTTTTTTCAGGTTAATTTTTCATTTTCTTGTGTTTCTAATTTATTATTCAAAAGTGTTCATGTTCTTTTGCATTGTGTTCTGGGAAATTCCAGTTCACTAATCCAATTATCAGCTGTTTTTTTGCCCCCGCTGCTCCTCAGTCCACACAATGATTTTATTTCACAAACCATGTTTCTTTAACTTTTAAAAATACTATTTCATTTTTTTCTTCCAGATCTTAGTTTTCATAATCACCTCTATTTCTCAGGGATTTATCATATTTGTTGTCTATGTTCCTTAAATGCCAGATGAAGACTGTTTATCTCTATTTGTAAATGAAGGCCTGTACATAAAGATTTTATTAGTTAAAAAATAAAATATTTCATGAGCTTAAGAAAAAATGCTTATTTTCCTGAACAGTATATGTCAATTCTGATTATAAAAGCCCAAACAGAAGAGAGTAAGTCACGAACAAATGTGCAAATACTGTGGGCTTTCCATTAGAGCTGTGTTTCTCAAAATTAGATATGCAGATAACTTCATGAGAATCACGGGGGGGATTCTGAAGGAGCTGAATCCTCGGCTGCTTCCCAGAGAGTTCTATTACTGGTACTCTCTCAACTATTTCCAGTATAAACCATTCCTTGACTTGCTACCTTTGACACCTTGTAAAAAAAAAAAAACAACAACAATGTTTAATACCTACCAGCTGTAGTACTGGTTTGAGCTCCAAAAGCAAAAGTGGCCTTCGTTGGCTGTTCAGATTCCTTCTCAGATGGTTTTGCCATACTGAAACTAAAGGTCGAAGACTTGGAAGAACCCTCGTCTTTGGTTTGCTCTGAGTTCCCAAAGGAAAACACTGGTGTACACTTTGGCTCTTCACTGTCAGCTTTTTTCCCAAACACTAGAGATGTAGACGTGACAGGCTCTTGCTGTTTCTCTTCTGTCCTTCCCAAAACAAACAACGAGGCAGATGGCAGGGGGGCAGGGTCCACGCTGCTGAAAGTGAACCCTCCTTTGGAGGCAGGGGTTTCTTCTTTTTTTGCTTCTGGCGTCTGACATGTGAAAGGAGCCCCTGGGACACTCTTGGTGTCCACGGTTCCAAAACTGAAGCTGCTCTTGCTCTCAGAGGTCACTGTGGTGTCAGTAGCAGCAGGGGGAGGGTTAATGACACCAGAACCAAAGCCAAAGCCTGCTGATGAAGATTTCGGCGGTTCTTCTTTCTTTTCTTGCTGCCCAAGACTAGACACCCCAAACTGAAATGGAGCTAAAGAAGGCGGATTGCTTAAACCAGAAGCAAGTCCAAACTTAAAATTATCGTTTTTACTATCTTTTTTAACTTCTTCAGGTTTAGAATCAGATGAAACTCCAAATTTAAAATCTCCTATTGGTTTAGAAAATTTAAAGCCTTCACTCAAAGGGGTTACAGACCCAGAATCTAATGACACACCTATTTTGAAACCTCCTTGATCTCCAAATTTAAAATTTCCAGTGTTTGTTAAAGTCTGAGAAGGCCCAGAAGAGGATGATGGGATACCAAATTTGAAGGATGAGGTTGCTGGGTTCGAAGATGAGGAAGATGGGCTGAAGCCTTCAAAAATATAAGAAACACCAAAAAGACAATGAATTACTACTACTCTCTCAAACAGAATGTCAACCTTGAAAAGTAAAGGGACATGGGACAACTCTGAAAAGGCCTACTTCGAAGAGTATTAGTTTAACAATGGCAGTAAACATGAACCAAGTTGCCCATATTCAGCATCTCGATACTCACAACTACACGGATGTGCCACATTTCATCTATCAGACTGACAGAGATCAAACAAGTTTGATAAAACAGTGCTGGTGATGAGACTAGGAGTAACAGACACTCCAGACATGGCAGGTGGATGTGTAAATCAGCACAAAATTTGTGGAGGGCAACTTGCCAATATTTACCCCAAATTACAGACACATGTACCCTTTGACCCAGCAAGTCTACAGCTGAGTCTTTATTTGAATGATAAACTCAAAGATATGCAGAATGCCATATGCAATCCAGGCAGCTGTAAATGAAGAACAAAGTCCAAGCTAATCTGTGGTAATGTCAAGGGTGCAAAAAGGCGGTGTGGTATACAACCTTTTCTAACAAGGTAGAGAGAAGTAAGAATAGAGAGAATAGAAGTATATTTGCTTGTGATGTGCATAAAGAAACACTGAAAGAGTTACAAGAAACTAACCACAGATAGCTATTACCATTGGTGGAGCAGGAAGGATGGAAAATGAGCCAATAGGGACAAGAGAGAGACTTTTCGCTGGGAATCCTGTCATAATTTGCTTTTTAAATCCTGTGAGTACATGTGTTATTTACTTAAGAATTAAGATTTTTAGCACCAAAGAACTAGAATTATATGAGTGGAAGCAATATATTTTTTTTTTGCGGTACGCGGGCCTCTCACTGTTGTGGCCTCTCCCGTTGCGGAGCACAGGCTCCGGACTCACAGGCTCAGCGGCCACAGCCCACGGGCCCAGCCGCTCCACGGCATGCGGGATCTTCCCGGACCAGGGCACGAACCCGTGTCCCCTGCATCGGCAGGTGGACTCTCAACTACTGCGCCACCAGGGAAGCCCTGGAAGCAATATTTTAAAAAATAAAAATACTATACTGACAAGATCAAAGTCTTGGTTTCAGAATTCTTCTCTGTAGTGGAATAAACTAGAAATGAAGCACTTGAATGACTGGCTCAACACAAAAATCATTAAACGGTGCCAAGGTATTCATCCATTACTCTGTTTACCCACATGTAAATAGAGACAGGTGGCAACCAAGGGCTTGTAAAAATCGCTTGTCTTCAGATTTCCCCCTTTAATGATTACCCACCCCACTTTCTTTCCATAAGAAACTTATTTGAAATTATATCAGAATCTCAAAAGCAGGACTCCCCTGGTGGCGCAGTGGTTAAGAATCCACCTGCCAGTGAAGGGGACATGGGTTTGATACCTGGTCTGGGAAGATCCCACGTGCCGAGGAGCCACTAAGCCCAAGCACCACGCAACTACTGAGCCTGTGCTCTAGAGCCTGCGTGCTGCAACTACTGAGCCCACGAGCCACAACTACTGAAGCCCGCGCGCCTAGAGCCCGTGCTCCACAACGAGAGAAGCCACCGCAGTGCGAAGCCCGCGCACCACAACGAAGAGTAGCCCCCGCTCGCCGCAACTAGAGAAAGCCCACGTGCAGCAACGAAGACCCAACGCACCCAAAAAAAAAATCTCAAAAGCAAATGGCTATCCACACGGTCTCTGAAATACCTTAAGTGATATTAGACAGAAAGCTAAAAATAAAGCTGCCAAAGACAATAATTAACTAGTTATCACCTCTGACTCAAAGGATCTCAAAGGCACTTCTGCCTCAAAAGGAAGGTTTAAAGGTATGGTGATTACTGTACTACAGGTGGGGAAAACAGGAAAGGGACCATGAGGTAGCAGCCACATAAGGAGCTTTAGTGATCTTCTAAAACCCAAATGCAGTGTTTTTCAAACCAGTTGTATCCCCTTAGCCATGTTAATTAATTCAGTGGGCTGCAACCAGCATTTTCCTTCTCAAATGAAAACAAATAAAATAGAAAATGTACTTATCTTCACTGCAGACTAGCAAACAATTCAACTGCATAGTAATTCAGAGACAGATATGAGCTAAAAGTCCAGGACAATAGCTCATTTTACATGAATTTTCAACAGAGAATGAATAGTTTTAAAACCAAAGCTGTTTGTAAATACTTCACTTTAAAGTGGTAATCTAAGGAGGCACTTTGCCAACACCTTACCTGTAAACTCGGACTTTGTGCCCGGCTTTGCACTCTCGCATGCTACGCATTTGTTAGAATCTGCTTTATTCTCCACTAGGCACACTTCACAGTCCCAGCTTCCCTCAGGTTTCTTGAACTTGTCCAATCCTAGGCAGCCTCCAGACAACAGAGAGACAGAGACAGTGCTGCTACTTGAAGCAGGTACTGAACTTCCTAAAAAATAATGGGGAAATACAGGAAAATTCGGATTTACATTATGTCAAGATCTCAATGACACCACTAAGTCTAAATGTACAGTTTTTAATGTGTTTCCTATTAAGAGAAAATGCCAGAAATCTAAACATCACATTGTTAAAAACAGTACAGACATCTCAGATTTCTTTTAATCTTACAAAAGAGCAACTCACACTCACCTTGCTCAGTGATGAGCCCCCTTTTAATCCCCAGTTTGAACAGCCATGGTTTTTAAGAACCATGCTCACAAATCAGAGCCTAAAAGCCTGAATTTTCCTTAATAATCTATCCAATTTTGTTACACATCACAGATTATAAAACATACATTCTCAATTGTAGGCAACAGCCTGACTCATAAAACACACCGCCCAGGCAATATTCATTTCAAGATTTCAAAGCACAGATCTCTGGCTTTGAAATGACTATTTTTGCATAGAAGTGCTCTTTTATCCACTTCGCAATTCAACTCAACACTACCTACTATGTTCATGGCATTTCTGTTATAAGGTAGCCATTTAACAGACATTTATTAAGCGCCATAACGTGCTTAGGTTCTGGGGATATCGAGATGAATAAAATGTTGCTTAACTTCTAAAGGTGTTTCTGGTCTAAAAGGGGGGAAAGCAAAACGAACATAAATGCATAGCAGCACCATCACTAAGACGGAGAGTGACAAATGATCTAAACAAGAGTACAGAGAAGAAATTACTATGGGATAGGAGAAGGATTCACAGGGGTGGTATTTACATTTTTAAGCAGAACTAGCAATTTTGTGGGCAGATGCGGCGGCACAGGAAGGATAGCTCAGCAAGGCACAGCTGCATGAAGAAATACAGTGTTGAGAGTGGAGCCATTCATTCTGGTAACCTCACTTCTCTAAATGTCCTCTAGCTGTTGTCACTTTTCCCAGTTACCTGATCTGTGTTTTACCGGTATGTTCTCTTCCATCTTGCCAACAGAATTGTGCCATCTTTGGTCCACTGCCCTTCTCATGAGCTCTCATCTACTCTGATGATTTTAACCACCAACAAAATCTTTCCCATCCATACCTGAGACCCACACTTCTGGTTTTCATCCCTGTGGTATCTCTTTGTTGGTAGTTCCACTATCCACCTGGCTACCTTGGCTAGATGACAACTCTTCCCTTATACATCTCTCCAATCTATTTCATTCTCTTTCTCTGACCCTTCTACTGCTCTTCTGGTTCAAGCCCCCTCATCTCTTGCTTAATAGCCTTGTTATTGAGACCTCTGGTTTCATTCCCTTGAAATCCATCCTCCTAAAAAGCAACTAGTACCACGTGGTTTTCGTTTTTCCTCTCTGGTTATTCATTTAAAAGATTAACTGCTCCAAAGTTCTATTCTTGCTACTCTCTTAAGTTGGCAGAGTTCAGTTTTAGGCTGTCTTCTCTATTTGCTCTGCTCACTCACCTTATATCACCTCTACTCCCATGACTTACTTGAAAACTATGGGCTAATGACTCCCAAATCTGTGTCTCCAGTCCAGAGGGTCCATTATCAGTATATCCAAAGGCCTCACACATATCTGTCAACTTCAGCAGCTTGAAATCAACATATCTTCAAACCGTACATTATTCTATACCCCATTTGCTTTTATTAGTACATATCACTACTATCTCTACCTATATTATTGATCAACTTCCTAATCTGTCCTCTGGTTTCCAAATTTTGCTGCCTTCAAATCTATCCTCCAAAAAGCCACCAGGTGATTTATCAAAAATATAAGTTTGACCCATCAACTCAGAATAAATTTTGGTTTCCTACACGTATCAAGAGCTTTCTTTCTTTTTTTTGTTAAGGGGAAGAGGAAGAATGCCAGATGGAAAGAGAAAAATATTTCGGAAAAAAGATTCTGAAATCTTATTCTTGTAGAGATGTCTAGCAGGAATCAGAAATATGGCTCACCCCTGGTGTTAAGAGAGGGATGTGGGCTATTAACTCAAGAGCTTTCCATTGCAGACACAAAATCACACATCCATGATAATGCAATAAAAATAGGAAGTATAATTCCCAGGATACTCATAACATGTTTTATTTAGTATCCATGTTACCATATATCTGTACCAAATAATTATATAATAGCATTACAAACACAGCAGAGTCAAATGAATTAATTCCAAATGAATTAAAGATCAATGTAAATCTTCAGTTAACTCTTTCAAAATTGAACAGAAACAGGAAAAACTCAACTCTAACTTCATTTTTCTGGTTACCTAATAGAACTTTTCATTAATGATTCAGTAATTTATGATCATTGCAGTATCTCTGGCAGATAGCGCATACAGGTACAGGTATCACCATTAACATTCAGCCACAGCCTTCTCATAATGCAATGAAACCAGCTGTGTAAATGACCACTAGCCATCCTCACTTCTACTTAGAGGAAAAGAGACAAAGGAATATTTTATTTTGTGTAAAGGTTTGAGAAAGATTGCCCCATTTTAAGACCTTTGCATCTATATTAGCCAACTTTGAAAATGATCATGAAGAGCAAGAAGCTTCTGATAAAATTACATACAAAAAAAGAGGTCAAAGCAAATGCTGGACTGATTTTAACACACAGCCTCTCCTAAGAGAACATGCAGTTCCAGTCCCAAGCAAGTCATTTTAATTTCAAGACAGTTCAGAAAAATTAAGACATATGAGGAAATGCTCATCTTGAAACATCTAAAATATTGAGGTTATTCTTAGCTGTTTTACAGAGAATAAATTAAAATGTTCTATTAAAGAAATGAACAAAATTATTCCAAACAGCCATAAACGTACCTGGTTTCTGAGACATACAGGACACACATTTATTGTCTTCTGCATTATTAGAAACACAGCACACTGGACACTCCCAAGATCCCACGGGCCTTTTGAATTTATCTGTAAATCCTAAGGCACCAGTGGTCTCAGTGCAGCTGGAGGAGGAAGCAGCCACAGTAACAGCGCTTTCTGAAGCCACTGGCAACGTAAGGACTCGCTTAACACCAGTTCCCGGTTTCGGTGTTTCACAAGCTACACATTTTATCGCTTCAGGTTTATTTTGCACTAAACAGGTATCGCAATCCCAAGTTCCTACTGCTGGTTTAAATTTGTCTCCAAAGCCTGTCTCTGGTGCAGAAACAGTTGGTTTGCCACTTTTACTCGGTGTCCCAGTTCCGGTCTGTTTAGCAGTATCTTTTGGCGGCAATTTTGCTGCTTGACAGGCTACACATTTGTTGTCTGTAACTTTGTTCTGGAGTAGACAGGTATCACACTGCCACGATGGCCCAGGTTTTAAACTTTCCCCAAACCCAATTCCACTAGAAGAAAAGCTACTTATTGCTGGTCTTGAATAAACTACCAGGCTTGTGGTGGTAGGTTGAGCAGCAAGAGAATCTGCCTTTGGTGATGTGAAACCTACAATGCGGGGGAAGAGGGGAGTGGGAAGGAAAAGATTAGTCCACGTTTTGATTAGAAAGCCTATTATTTATTAATCATTAATAAATATTAATAATATTAATATAGACAATAATTATAGAGTAATAGCTGTTAATGATAAAAATATTATTCCTGGGAGGAAACATTTTTACCTTAATTACAGAGTTATTACAGTCCAAGATGGACTACTTAAAAGTAGTTTTTCACCTAAGCTATATTTCTAGTACTAATCACATATTTAATAAGCGACAGATGTAAAAGTCTACAAAAGATGTTTGGTTTATAGTATATCATCTTCCTCTAGGAATCTGTTTACTGTAGTTCAACCAATACCTAATTTGAGACTTAATTAAGGTATACACATAGAACCATGAAATAAGGAAAAGTCTTTGGAAATAAGGAAAAAAACCATGAGGAAAAGTCTTTGTGCTATCAAAACTGGCAACAGTTGAGTTTCACTCAAACTACACTGTATTTGTAGAAATGACCTTTCAATCCTTTACTCTGGACCAATTAACTTTTATTTTACATACACCAAAAAAACACCCGTTTCTCTAGCCTTTAGCATCAAGGGAAAAGAAAATCAGAGGGAAAGATGATACAGAAGGTTGTTAAAGAGGTTTTCTAGTGGTACAAGAAATAATCCAGCCTAGAGCTATTTTTTGCCTAAAGATAAAACAATCCCACATACTTCAGTTACTCCCAAAAGAGGAAAATGTACTATTTTGTTAATGATTAACGTGAGTCACTAAGGTTGGCAAAATTTTAACAGTAACCACTTCAAGGTGTTACAAGTTTTCTTTTCCTCCCACTTTTTTGGATTTTCCTGATTTCCCTCAAGAGAACATGTAACTTCTCCAAATTTTTGCTATTTAAAAAAAGTTTAAAAGAGGGGAGGAGTGGGCATTATGAATGCAAAGTGTAACTTCTATGAAGATAACCTATATGCATTTGATGCTGACTACCACTTAGTTCACCCTAACACAGGCATCCTGGAGTCCTGCCCATAACTGCATAAAACCGTCTATATTGAGACTGTAGTAGGCAGTATACCCATCTATAAAATGGGAGCTACACCAAAAAAACCTAATCCCTCTAAATCTTGCTGTAGCATCCAACCTTATTATTGAAGCTCACATGCAGTTATACATGAACACATGTGCTGGATAAATCTAAATTCTTTCTGAGCTACTAGATTATCTTATAAACACTTTTATATTCTTATAGTATACATCCCAGTTGGAATTATACTATCCTTTTTGATTTTCAAACTGAAAACCTATTCCTATTTGAGGACTTCTATTCATTATCTTCAAATTCTTACCCACTAACATTCATATCTTATTTTATTTGAAGTGAGTACTATCGTGTGTGTGTGTGTGTGTGTGTGTGTGTGTGTGTGTGTGTGTGTGTGTGTGTGTGTGTGTGTGTGTGTGTGTTACAGTCAGCATATGTTTCCTTTCCACCTGGCTTTGTTATATATATCCCATAACTGGGGAATAATCTGAGAAGAACAAGGCAGTTCAATGCTCTCAGAGAGAGACATGTCCAGGTATATCATCAGGTTTATTTACTTTTTTCCACTTATTGGCCCATCTCTAATTAACAGGCAATTCACATTTTCTCCTTCTATACTTGCCCCTTAGAGATTCCATTTTAGTGCAGAGTCCTTAAATTCTAAAGAAATAGTTACTAAGGTCTTGCACCTAAAAAGTTACATCTGATTACATCTACATTCAAAAGCCAATCTCCTATCAAACTAGACATCATTTTTTAAAAGCCTGAAGTACAACAAAGTATTAACAAATGATATTAAGATGAGATCATGATTTTGCAATTAAGATTTTAGATTATCTCAAGAGCAGCCATTATCTTACCAGGGTTCTTCAGAACATCTAGGACACTTCCTTCTTTCAGGGTTTTTGCAGGTTTGAAAGGGCCCTTGCAATCTTCATCTGGTTTCTTCTTACAGCTTGGACTGTTCACTGCAGTGATATCTTGAGCTGTAATTTTTTTTAATTGTAAGAGATATTATGCTAAGAAAAAGCAAGTTACATGTATTAAAAATCTCTCAAAGTCAATCTGAATCAACATCTTAAAAAAAAAACAAAACACCAAAAAAGTCACTGTAATTCAAAGATAATGAACAAATGATTTAAAGTACAGGGTTAACTTGCCATTACAAGGAAGCAAAAAATACTATTTCCCATACTGTACATCTCTCTCCTCCAGAAGGACAAAAAATTATATAAACTATATATAATCTGTAATTGTTACCAATAAGTTCACCAGTTTCATCAGACTGAAACCCTGAAGAGGATATGGCAACAGGGGTGAGTTCAAACACTGTATGAAATAGGTATTTGATTACACAGCAATTTACAACACTGATTAAAAAAAAACTTTAAAAATTAATGTTTATGGGAGCAACCTAAGTGTCCATAGACAGATGAATGGATAAAGAAGACGTGGCACATATATACAATGGAATGTTACTCAGCCATAAAACGGAATGAAATTGAGTTATCTGTAGTGAGGTGGATGGACCTAGAGTCTGTCATACAGAGTGGAGTAAGTCAGAGAGAGAAAAACAAATACCGTATGCTAACACATATATATGGAATCTAAAAAAAAAAAAGGTTCTGAAGAACCTAGGGACAGGACAGGAATAAAGACGCAGACACAGAGAACGGACTTGAGGACATAGGGAGGGGGAGGGGTAAGCTGGAATGAAGTGAGAGAGTGGCATGGACATATATACACTACCAAATGTAAAACAGATAGCTACTGGGAAGTAGCCGCATAGCACAGGGAGATCAGGTCAGTGCTCTGTGACCACCTAGAGGGGTGGGATAGGGAGGGTGGGAGGGAGACACAAGAGGGAGTGGATATGGGGATATATGTATACGAATAGCTGATTCACTTTGTTATACAGCAGAAAATAACACAACATTGTAAAGCAATTATACTCCAATAAAGATGTTAAAAAAATTTAATGTTTAATTAAGCCAGATATTTCATTTCTATAAATTTATCCTATGATTGAAAATATCTTTCAGTTATTATATTGAAAACCTGGATGATACTTAATAAAAGGGGCTAGCTACATAAATTACAGAACATTGACATGATGGAATGCTATGCAGCCAGAAAAAATCATTCTTAGAAGCATAGTTATGGGAAAGAGTAGGTTAGAAAGTCCAGAAGATTTTGACCGTTTATATCTAAAGAGTGATATTTTTACTTTTCATAGTTCCCAAACTTGCTAAAACGAACATATCCTTATACTTAAAATAAGAGATCTATATTGTGAGTACAATAATCATTTTGTCATTATATTTGTTTACAGATGAAATATGTTTGGGATTGTTTCAAAATTACCTGATAGGTGTGTTCATGTGTGTGAGGGGAGAAGGAAGGAGGGAGAGAGAAACAAGATTGGTCACAAAATGGCAAATGCTGAAGCTCAGTAAAGTGTGTATGGGGACTCAGTCTACGCTTCCACTTCTGAGAATGTTTGAAATTTTCCATAATAAAATATAAATAATCAGGTTTTTCTTCTAAAGTGCTTGCCAATTTAAAAGCAGTGGGTAAAGTAGTTCAAAAACCCTACCTACCCTTACCTCACACCATAAACAAAAATTAATTCAAAATGGATCAATGGGGACTTCTCTGGTGGCGCAGTGGTTGAGAATCCACCTGCCAATGCAGGGGACACAGGTTAGAGCCCTGGTCTGGGAAGATCCCACATGCCGCGGAGCAACTAAGCCCATGCGCCACTACTACTGAGCCTGCACTCCACAGCCCACGAGCCACAACTACTGAAGCCTGTGCACCTAGAGCCTGTGCTCTGCAACAAGAGAAGCCACCGCAATGAGAAGCCCGCACACCGCAACGAAGAGTAGCCCTCACTTGCCGCGACTAGAGAAAGCCCGTGCACAGCAACGAAGACCTAACACAGACAAAAATAAATTAATTAATTAATTTAACAAAAAAATGGATCAATGACCTAAACATAAGAACTGAAACCATAAAACTCTTAAAAGAAAACCTAGGAGGTGTATCTTCATGACCATGGATTTGACAATGAATTCTTAGATATGACACCAAAAGCACAAGTAAATAAAAAACTGAACTTCACCAAAATTAGAAATCTTTGTGCATCTAAGGACATTATCAAGAAAGTGACAACTGACTGAATGGGAAAAAATATTTGCAAATCACACATCTGATAAAGATCTAGTATCCAGACTATATAAAAACGCTACAACTCAGCAACAAGACAAACCAATTTGAAAATGGGCAAAGGACCTGACCAGACATTTCTCCCAAGAAGATATGTAAAGGGCCAAAAAGCACATGAGAAGATGCTAAACAGGAGTTCAGGTTTTTTAAGCATAAGCCACCTGTTCTCCTTGCTTGGCCCTGCAATAAACCTTTCTCTGTTCCAAAAAAAAAAAAAAAAAAGATACTAAACACCATTAGTCTTCAGGGAAATAAATGCAAATCAAAACCACAATGAAGGGCTTCCCTGGTGGTGCAGTGGTTGAGAGTCCACCTGCCGATGCAGGGGACGTGGGTTTGTGCTCCAGTCCGGGAAGATCCCACGTGCCGCGGAGCAGCTGGGCCCGTGAGCCATGGCCGCTAAGTCTGTGCGTCCGGAGCCTGTGCTCCGCAACGGGAGAGGCCACAGCAGTGAGAGGCCCATGTACCGCAAAAACAACAACAACAACAAAAACCACAATGAAGCATCACTTCATACCCACTACGACGGCTATCATCAAAAAATGGAAAATAGTAAACATGGTGAGAACATGGAGAAATTTGAATCCTGCTGGTGGGAATGTAAAATGGGCCGGCTGCTGAGAGAAAGTTTTGTAGTTCCTCAAGAAGTTAAATACAGGACTATCATTTGATCCATCAACTCCATTCCCAGGTATCCAAAGCACTGAAACTAGTATTCAAACAAATACAAGTACATGCATATTCATAGCAACACTATTCACAATAGCCAAAAAGTGGAAAACAACTCAAATGTCTATCAACGAATAAACAGATAACTTATGGTATATCCATATGATGGAATATCATTCAGCCACAAAAGGAATGAAGTAATGATACATACTACAAGACAGATGAACCTTGAAAACGGTACGTGAAAGAAGCCAGATACAAAAGGTCACACTGTATGGTTCCAGGATAGGTAAATACACAGAACACAGATTAGTAGCTGTCAGCAGTTGGGGGGTGGGGGGGGAAATGGGGAAAAACTGGTTAATGGGTACAGGTTTCCTTTTGGAAGTGATAAAAATGTATGGTACTAGTTAGAGGTGGTGACTGCACTAAACACAATCAACATTGTGATTGTACTAAACACCAATGAATTGTTCCCTGTAAATGATTAACTTTATCTTATGTCAATTTCACCTGAATAATAAAAATGTGCAAAACACAAAACACCATACCTATCTCTTACAACTGTGTCAAAACAAAGAAAAATGCTTTTATTACTTTATCACATGCTATCTTCCTTTATAATTAAAATTGAATTGCTTTTAGCAACTTAAGGTAAATTTTAAGGATTTCCTAAAGTATACTCAAAGAGATGGAAAATGAAGATAATGGGAAAATTAGCTCCTATCACAGCGTAATCATGACTTCCACATTTTCATCAGCTTTTTAATGACAAAAGTGGTGAGAAACAGAGGTCTCAATGTAAGAACAATTCTATATATGCCACTCATAATAAACTCCTGAAAAATCTGGATAATTTCCCCAGATGTAATGAAACACAAAAGTTGTTTTAACAAACTATTACTCATTCGGTTACCATTAGTAAAGCATTAATAAAAACTGAAGGACTTCAATGCCTTTCCCTCATAACCAGGCATGAAAATGAAATTTGAACTGGTTTATTCTTCTTGAATTCACAGTAACATTAAAGAAAAAAAAATCATGTGTTAAGTACACCTGAAATATGCTTATTACTTTCTCTTACACAGGGCTGTTTTATTCAACAAAAATCAGGATTGAAAACATACCAGTCAAATTCTTATTTTGTGCCACTCTTGTAATCTATGCTCTTGTCTTCCAGATCATCCAAAGACAAAGACTTTCTTAGCTGGCTCTTTGACAGCTTTTTAAATCTACCTTTTGAGGGAGGATCTAGTTTTTAAAAATTCCCAAACTCAGTAGATAGTCAACGAAACACTTCTGAATAAGGCAACAGCCCCTTAACTGGTGTCTCAGCATATGACACCCCACTCCCACCCACCTGCCCACTCAACACACTGCTGTTATGCCAAGGCACCATCTCACCCCCTATAAAAACCACCCAATGTTTTCCTACCACATTCAGATTAAAATCCAATTATTGAGCATAGCATTCGGAGAATTTTTAGAATTTAAAGCTACCTCTCAATCTCATGACAAATTATTTGCGGTTTTCAAAGTATGCCATGCTTTTCCTCTTGTTCTCTTGCATTTGGCTGTTTGTTGGGTGAGAAATGCCCTTACTCAGAATTCTTGACCTGAGTAACTCAGCCCAGATTATTCTTCATTTCCCAAACACCCAATACTTGAAACAAAACCACCACCACCACAGCAAAAGCCTATGGTTTAATTATCTGAATATTCATTTCTTTCCCTCTATTATGCCCATTTTTTTGAGTTTAGAAATTATATATCACTATCTGCAGAGGCTGGCATAACCCTTATGCATAAAAATGCTTGTGAACTCAAGAGTAAACCTACAGATGGAATTCACTGTAATTACAATGTAGACCACCCATGAACTTCCTGTAACATTTCATTTATAGAGCTTCCACGGCCAGAGACCCGCTGAGGGAGCTCTCCTGTTGCTCAGATGATGACGTCTGCTTAGCACAGAGGAGAGTCTGGTATTGAGAGCACTGGTAGACAGGTTAATACCAGACACCTCTGTGAGACCTGGTGGGCAGCCCTGGGATCAGTAACCAGCAGTCACGGCTCCTGGAAGGATGCCTAGATCTGGTGAGTGGTGGCCTAGGAGCAAAGCTGCAGCAACAGGAGTAGTTCCAGTGACAGGAGCAAACGACAGCACAGCTCCCTGTTGCTTGGTTCCCACAACTGAGGACAAATTTATAACCATCAGGATATTCCTGAAATAATACATCAAATATGATACCAAGAGAAGAGTAACAATAACCGCTGTAATCAAAAGTAAACACAGTGGGCGACCTTCAAGATGGCGAAGGAGTAAAACGTGAAGATCACCATACACTATACGACTAGATACCAATTACAGGAAAAAAATTATAAAAAATACAAACACATGGAGGCTAAATGATATGCTACTAAATAACCAAGGGATTACTGAAGAAATCAAAGAGGAAATAAAAAATACCTAGAAGCAAATGACAATGAAAACATGATATCCCAAATCCTATGGGATGCAGCAAAACCAGTTCTAAGAGAGAAGTTTATAGCAATACAATCCTACCTCAAGAAACAAGAAAAATCTCCAACAACCTAACCTTACACCTAAAGCAATTAGAGAAAGAACAAATAAACCCACCAAAGTTAACAGAAGAAATCATAAAGATCAGATCAGAAATAAATGAAAAAGAAATGAAGGAAATGATAGCAAAGATGAATAAAACTAAAAGCTGGTTCTTTCAGAAGATAAACAAAATTGATATACCATTAGACAGACTCATCAAGAAAAAAAGGGAGAAGACTCAAATCAATAGATTTAGAAATGAAAAAGAAGTAACAACTGACACTGCAGAAATACAAAGGATCATGAGAGATTCCTACAAGCAATTATATGCCAATAAAATGGACAATCTGGAATTCTTAGAAAAGCACTATCTTCTGAAACCAAACCAAGAAGAAACAGAAAATATAAACAGACCAATCACAAGCACTGAAATTGGACCTGTGATTAAAAATCTTCCAACTTGGGCTTCCCTGGTGGCCCAGTGGTTGAGAGTCTGCCTGCCGATGCAGGGGACACGGGTTCGTGCCCCGTTCTGGGAAGATCCCATATGACACGGAGCGGCTGGGCCCATGAGCCATGGCCACTGAGCCTGCGCGTCCGGAGCCTGTGCTCGGCAACGGGAGAGGCCACAACAGTGAGAGGCCCGCGTACCGCAAAAAAAAAAATCTTCCAACAAAAGCCCAGGACCAGATGGATTCACAGGCAAATTCTATCAAACATTTAGAGAAGAGCTAACACCTATCCTTCTCAAACTCTTCCAAAATATAGCAGAGGGAGGAACACTCCCAAACTCATTCTACGAGGCCACCATCACCCTGACACCAAAGCCAGACATGGATGTCACAAAGAAAGAAAACTAGAGGCCAATATCACTGATGAACATAGATGCAAACATCCTCAACAAAATACTAGCAAACAGAATCCAACAGCATACTAAAAAGATCACACACCATGATAAAGTGGGGTTTATCACAGGAATGCAAGGATTCTTCAATATACGCAAATCAATGAATATGATACAGCATATTAACGGACTGAAGGATAAAAACCATATGATCATCTCAATAGATGCAGAAAAAGCTTTTGACAAAATTCAACACCCATTAATGATAAAAATTCTCCAGCAAGTGGGCATAGAGGGAACCTACCTCAACATAATAAAGGCCACATATGACAAACCCACAGCCAACATCATTCTCAATGGTGAGAAACTGAAACCATTTCCATTAAGATCAGGAACAAGACAAGATTTCCACTCTAACCATTACTATTCAACACAGTTTTGGAAGTTTTAGCCACAGCAATCAGAGAAGAAAAAGAAATAAAAGGACTCCAAATCAGAAAAGAAGAAGTAAAACTGTCACTGTTTGCAGATGACATGATACTATACATAGAGAATCCTAAAGATGCCACCAGAAAACTACTAGAGCTAATCAACAAATCTGGTAAAGTAGCAGGATACAAAATTAATGCACAGAAATCTCTGGCATTCCTATACACTAATGATGAAAAATCTGAAAGAGAAATTAAGGAAACACTCCCATTTACCACTGCAACAAAAAGAATAAAATACCTAGGAATAAACCTACCTAAGGAGATAAAAGACCTGTATGCAGAAAATTATAAGACACGGATGAAAGAAATAAAACATGATACAAATAGATGGAGAGATATACCGTATTCTTGGATTGGAAGAATCAACATTGTGAAAATGGCTATACCACCCGAAGCAATCTACAGATTCAATGCAATCCCTATCAAACTACCAATGGCATTTTCCACAGAACTAGAACAAAAAAATTTCACAATTTGTATGGATACACAAAAGACCTGAAATAGCCAAAGCAATCTTGAGAAAGAAAAATGGAGCTGGAGGAATCAGGCTCCCAGACTTCAGACTATACTACAAAGCTACAGTAATCAAGACAATATGGTACTGGCACAAAAACAGAAATATAGATGGATAGAACAGGATACAAAGCCCAGAGATAAACCTACGCACATATGGTCACCTTATCTTTGATAAAGGAGGCAAGAATATACAATGGAGAAAAGACAGCCTCTTCAATAAGTGGTGCTGGGAAAACTGGACAGCTACATGTAAAAGAATGAAATTAGAACACTCCCTAACACCATACACAAAAATAAACTCAAAATGGATTAAAGACCTAAATGCAAGGCCAGACACTATCAAACTCTAGGCAGAACACTCTAATAAATCACAGCAAGATGCTTTTTGACCCACCTCCTAGAGAAATGAAACAAAACCAAAAATAAACAAATGGACCTAACGAAACTTAAAAGCTTTTGCACAGCAAAGGCAACCATAAAAAAAAGACAACCCTCAGAATGGGAGAAAATATTTGCAAACGAAGCAACTGACAAAGGACTAATCTCCAAAATATACAAGCAGCTCAATATCAAAAAAAAAAAAATCCAATCCCAAAATGGGCAGAGACCTAAATAGACATTTCTCCAAAGATATACAGATTGTCAACAAACACATGAAAGGATGCTCAACATTACTAATCATTAGAGAAATGCAAATCAAAACTACAATGAGGTATCACCTCACCAGTCAGAATGGCCATCATCAAAAAACCTACAAACAATAAATGTTGGAGACAGTGTGGAGAAAAGAGAACTCTCTTGCACTGCTGGTGGGAATGTAAATCTCCAGCCACTATGGAGAACAGTATGGAGGTTCCTTAAAAAACTAAAAATAGAACTACCATATGACCCCGCAATCCCACTACTGGGCATATCCCCTGAGAAAACCGTAATTCAAACAGAGTCATGTACCACAATGTTCACTGCAGCACTATTTACAATAGCCAGGACATGGAAGCAACTAAGTGTCCGTTGACATACACAATGGAATATTACTCAGCCATAAAAATAAACGAAATTGAGTTATTTGGAGGTGGATGGACCTAGAGTCTGTCACACAGAGTGAAGTCAGAAAGAGAAAAACAAATATCATATGCTAACATATATATACGGAATCTTGAAAAAAAAAAAGGGTTTTGAAGAACCTAGGGGCAGGACTGGAATAAAGAAAAAAGACACAGACGAGAGAATGGACTTGAGGACTCAGGGAAGGGTAAGGGTAAGCTGGGACAAACTGAGAGAGTGGCACGGACATATATACACTACGAAATGTAAAATAGATAGCTAGTGGGAAGCAGCCGCATAGCACAGGGAGATCAGCTTGGTGCTTTGTGACCACCTAGAGGGGTGGGGTAGGGAGGGTGGGAGGGAGATGCAAGAGGGAGTGGATATGGGGATATACGTATACGTATAGCTGATTCACTCTGTTATACAGCAGAAACTAACACACCATTGTAAAGCAATTATACTCCAATAAAGATGTTAAAAAGGGAAGATTTCATTTATAATAAACTATCACTTTATTTTGACTAAACAAAGACAGTGGATAAATTTGTTATTGTGAGCATCCCTTTCACATCCAAACTGTAACCATTCACATTTAGAGAGCTAATTGTATTCAAATGAAACCATTTACAAGAACGGCCAAAGGTAAAAGATAATTTAAAATATCAATCTAATGTATTTTTATGTGAAATATTATGGAAATGGTTCCTTACCTGAACTCCTTGTAAGTGGCTCTGAGGCACCACTAGTGCCACAACGTTCTGCTGTCTTTGCCACGGGCACACTAAATGTAAATCCAATCTGTAGAAAGAGAAGGTGTCTTTTCAGTGTCCATTTAGCTTCAAATGATTATCAAATATAAAGCTCTACTTTATGCCAAGTCAAAAAAATATACTGAATACCACATGTTCTAAGATTCACAGTTTCTCCCATTTTAAATCTCTAAAATTGGTGTGCTTATAATGAATGGTGTGTCACAGTTTAACAAGAGCATTTTAAATTTCTGAAGCATTTTTTCATTCAAAGCAATACGTAAAATAATGTGTTCCTAATGCCCAGTTCTGGATTTCTAAATGCCATTTCCTAATAAAAAGTATGAGACTTTATGGCCAACAAGTGCATTTCAGGCATGTGGCAGGGAAGTTACAAAATGATCTGGAACATCTAGTTGTGACAGAAAACAAGGACACAGTAAAAACAGAAAGTAACATGTTAAAATGATACACATGCCAAATACAGGTAGGGCAATTTGAACATTAAACTTATGTATTTTCTTACTCAAAATATTTATTCTTAATTATGAAGAAACAAATACATATTGTGGGACATAAAAACTTCCAACTTTTCTAGATTAAAGTCAATTCAAGAGACATGTTAACTAAATTCAATATGACTTAGATCAGTCCTAATTGTAAGTGGATCCAGGACCAAGAGAAACAAACAGCAATTAAAGGACAGTCTGGGGCTGATGGGTAGATGTGAACATGAACACTATTACTATTATATCATGTTACATTTCTTGGATAGGATAACTGTATTGTGGGTATACAAAGGAATATCCTTTTTCTTAGGGGATACATGGAAAGGTATTAAGGGTACCAAGACGTCTGCATCCTAACTTGCAAATGGTACATAAGAAAATGCATATGCATATATGTATATATAGTGAAAAATATATAGATGTTCATTCAAAGTTTTCTGTACATTGGAATTATTTTGGTAAGAAAAGTGGTATTTCTTACTACCAATGGCATCTTAGATTTGATTTTAAAAATACAGTATGCCTTTGAAATCAATAAATATGAAATATTCCTTGCTTGTTACTTACAGATGATGGAGGTAGTACATCTGCCTCAGTAGATTTTACAATTGGAGATGAAAATCTAAACAAGGGGCTGCCAGTGCTGTTTGGAGAGGTCATTTGTACCTAGTTTTCCAAATTATTAAAGAAACGACACAAAAATAGTTTTTTAGAAAAGAAATTGACAATAAAAAACACACCTTAAGCAAAATTAATTATTACAAAGAAGCCAAAAGCAATTTTTTCCCCTTTTGAATTTAAAAATCACTTTTTAACTTCTGAAAACTACTTAACAGTTAACTGCTATAAGATCTTGCTTCCTCTTGGAAGAGGAATATACATTACCTTAGAGGGAGATATTTATCTAAAGGGGAAAAATAACATCTATAAAAATATGTTCAGAAGATGTAAAAGGGAAAAAAGCATAAAAATTTCAGGAGATTAAAAATGTTAATACTACTTGAGAAACAAAAACATAAATCCACTCTCACTGAAAAAAAAAAAAGTATTTTAACTGGCAACATTGTTTGGAAACAAACTAATAATCAACTCTTCCTCTAATGCATTCATAAGAATTGAAGAATGCTCCCATCATGATGTACATTAAAAAAAAAAAGCAAAACACTATTTCCATTTTTCTCATCTTACTGAGTTGTTAATTTCCATAGTGAAAATTAATCATTGCTTTAAACAGATTAGCTTTTTTAAAAATAAAGAATGAGAAAAAACAAAAATCACCTCTATTGGTACAATGGTCTTTTACCTGGTTTGTTAATGATTGTGAAGGAGTAGTGGGTGATGGAGAGGAAGTTGTAATCACAGAAGAACTAAAATTGAAGGTAGGCAGTGAAGAACTGGTGATGGGTAGAGAGATTTTCGGTAATACTGGGACTTCCATTTCCTAAAACAACATGTTTTACAATGGTATATTTCATCTTTCGTGTCATACTTTTGACTCTACTTATTTTCAGGTAGAACTGATATATCAATAGTTACAGGTAAGTTTAGAATAAACAGGGATACGGTAGTATTAATGTGAGCTCTTGAATAGAAAAAAAAACTAAACAAGATATGAATCCCAGCTGTGCCACCAGTCAGCCATGAGACTTTGTGAACCTAACTGTCCTCAGTACCAATTTCCTAACTGGTGAAAATGAGAAAAAAAAAAAAAACATACCATAGTTGTGGTATTAATACGAAAGAAAGTCACTTTTGGTCTTGGCATGCAAAACAAGCATTTAATAAATGTCAGCACTGTAAGTCTGGTGAACTGCCTTGGTTTTTAACTCAATATAGCAAAGACCACCACTAGTCTCAAATGACCCAGATTCGAACAAACAAAAAGAGTTCCACTTCTGCTAATGGTGGAGGAGCTTGTGTCTGACCAATGCTCTGACAGATAAGAATTATAGACTCTGGACAATATATTAAAAACATCCATCTGAAAACACTACAAAGCAACCAAAAGCAAGCAGATATTGTAGGGAAAAAGACACTTAGAAGACGGGCTTCTTCTGAGTAAGCTTCCTGCTCTCTTTGAGTTGATGCCAGTTGGATAGTTGAAATTCAGAAAGAAAACTGCGAATCTGTTGGTTGAGGCATTCAAAGGACACACAAGGGTGATCACAGTAGGCAGAAAATAAGGGGAGATGCAGGAATGAAGAGCCACAGAAGGGGAGTCCCCAAGTCTGCATATAAACTGTCTAAATCTCTGGCAAACCAAATCTCTGTAAACTACAGGTGTGTAATAAAGGCACTTGGAGAAAACAAAACTAAGAATCTGTCACCATAAAATCTGCTCTATAGGTTCTTCAGGGTGAAGGGAAATGATACCAAATGGAAATTCAGATTTCTGGAAGAAGTGCAGAATATGTGAGGTAAACATCCATTTTTCCTCTTAATCACTTAACCTAAAAGAAGACAGTTTTCAAAAGGTACAAGAGAGAAACAAAAAACAAGTGGGAAAAATAGAAAATTTTTAAAAAGGTAGACCTTAATCCAACCATACCAATAATATAAGTAAACATTCCAATTAAAAGGCAGAAAATAGATAAAAAGGACAAGACTCAATTATATGCTGTCTATAAGAGACTTACGTTAAACGAAAAGGCACAGATTGAAAGTAAATGGATGGAAAAAGATATAACTTGCAATTAGTAAGCATAAGAAGGCTAATTCCAGTAACAAGTGGCTGACTATATTAAACACCGGCTAAAGCAGGTTTCAAAACAAAGAATATTTCCAAAGATTTTTTTAAAGGACATTTAGTAATATTAAAAGGGGCAAATCACTGAGAAGCCACAATAGATATAAGGTGTATGCACCAATGAGGGCCTCAAAATAAGTAAGCAAAAATTGATATTATAAATGGGAAAAAGATAAATTCACCAAATAAAAGTTGACAATTTTAACTCATATCTCAACAATACAGTAAACAGACATCTCCCCACCCCACTCCCTCCAAAATTCAGCAAGAACAAAGATCTTAGAAATACTATCAGTCATCCTATCTAACTGATATCTAGAGAATACTATACCCAACAAACCGCAGAATATACATTCGTCAAGACTCATCAAGCAGACCATGTGCTGGGCTACAAAACAAGTCTCAATACATTTCAAAACATTAAAATCACGACTAAATCCACTTCTTAATAATCCACAGATCATATAAGGAATCAAAAAGGAAACTAGGAAAAACATAAAAGCAGTACTATAAATCTCCTAGAAGAAAACATAGGAGACTTTTTTGGCAGCCTGGGGATAGGTTTCTTAGGACACAAAGAACAGTAAAAATAATGGGAAAAAATGGGTAAGTTCAGACTTCATAAAGTTAGAACATCTGCTTATCAAAGAATACTGTTAAGAAAAGGATTAGGTAAGTCAAACTGGGAGAAAATATTTGTAAGACACGTATCTGACAAAGTACTTGGGTCTAGAATTTACAGAGTTCCTACAACCTGATAGTAAGACAATCCAATTTTTAAAAGAGCAAAAGGTCTGACACTTCACAAAGGAAGATATTATGGCCAATAAACACATAAAGAAGAACACATTATTAAGCAAGAGGGAAAGGCAAATTAAAATTACGAGACACCATCATAGACAAAGCAGAATGGCTAAAATTTAAAGGATGACAGTCAACTACTGATAAAGAGTAGTTGATTAAGAAAAGCCCCACACTGCTGGTGGAAGTGTAAAATGTTACAATCACTTTGGGGAAAACAGTTTGTCAGTTACTTAAAAAGTTAAATACATATCATATAACCTCATAACTCCACTTCTAAGTATTTACCTTAAGAGAAAAAACTTATGTCTACAAAAAGGTTCAAGGATGTTCACAGCAGCTTTATTCACAATAGTCAGGAACACAAGAATACATACTGACTAACTATCAATATGAAGTTCTAGAACCAGCAAAACCATATATATATATGATGGAACAAATGAGAATAGTGACTGTCCTTGGGGCAGGAGGCAATGAGCACTGACAGGGAAGGTGTATGAGTGAACTTTCTGGAGTGATGGAAATGTTTGACAGCTTGAAAGGGGTTTGGGTTACACAGGTGGAAACATTTCTCCGGACTTCCCTGGTGGTCCAGTGGTTAAGAATCCATCTTGCAATGCAGGGGATGCCGGTTTGATCCCTGGTCGGGGAAACCAAGACCCCACATGCCATGGAGCAACTAAGCCCGTGCACCACAACTACTGAGCCTGCACTCTAGAGCCCGCAAGCCACAACTACTGAGCCCGCATGCCACAACTACCGAAGCCCGCACGCCTAGAGTCCACGCTCCACAACAAGAGAAGCCACCACAATGAGAAGCCAGTGCACTGCAATGAAGAGTAGCCCTTGCTCACCGCAACTAGAGAAAGCCCGCGCAGCAACGAAGACCCAACGCAGCCAAAAATTACTTAAAAAAAAAAAAAAGCCTGACAGCTTAACATACACACACACGCTTTTAAGGAACTGTTTCAATGGCAGATTATTCTTGTGTTGGGTCTCCCCAAACCGCACCCCTCCAGGGGACCTCCAGGTCTCCCCCTCACCACCACACCAAAGCTTTTAATAATAAACTTCAGGTATTACGATGCTTCAGAACACATTAAGAGTACAACCCTAAAGATGTTAAAAAAAAAAAAAGAGTACAACCCTACCTCCTCCTCTTGAGGTTCAGATGCCACAAAGCGCGTCCTCTCTCGCCTCATCTTCCCACCTGCAGCACCTACTCCAGAAGACAAACCATTGGCTGCAGACACACTGAAATCTGGGTAAGAAAAGCCGCTAGGCAAAGGAAAAGAAAATTAAAACCAATGATGTATTACTCTGGTCCATAACTTGTTAACTAATTGAACACCAAAAAATTAGAACTGCTAACAACTGAGAAAATAAATGTTCAGCTGAATGTCATTTTAAAAGCTGACAGATTTGTGTGTGTGTGTGTGTGTGTGTGTGTGTGTGTGTGGTTTCTATTTTTTTAACCTTCTTAATCTTCAAAAAGGCAGATACAAATCAAATACAGACTTTACAAATAAGTATAAAGAAGCTTCACTATAAAGATGACATTACCTTTCTCGCTGTTCTCTACTTTGTCCTGGTGTCATATTTTTTTCATATCCAGTCTAGGAAAGAATAAACACAATGTATTTACACGCTTGCTTATTTAATTTTCTTAACACCACCCTTCTATCTGTGAATTTTAATATCTGGAATCAGGAATTTGATGATTTTTTAGTTAGTGAATTCTAAAATCTGCAACCTATACCCTGTCTCCTGAAAGATGACCAAGAGCTACAGTGTGATTATACAAATAAACTGTCACTAAGCACAATTGTCCTTTCAACAAAACAGCAGTGTACAAATTTAATACATTTACCAACCACAAAAATACTTTTACTTATCTCTCATTATGGCCTATTAAATGTGCAATCAAATTTACAAGGATATTCCTTTTGAAATGATTCTCTGCAACTTAAGAGTTCCTCCATCTAAAGGAATCAGGGTTCCTTGGAGAAATGGCTGATTACAGGGCTGGGGCTGAAAACTCACAAGATGAGCCTGGGTTGTTTTACAGTATCAAAAAGAAACTAAGTGCTTGAAAAATGATGGGGAAATATTAAAAGGACACACAGGAGCCAGTTCAAAGGCCAAATATGGGACAATATGAGCATCAAAATAAATAATGCTAATAAAAGATTATAATCTTATGAAGAATTCACGCTGACTTAAATAGAGAAATACACACAAAAAAGAGAAAAGAAAACTTCCTACAGTAGAAAACCAACTTCATAAAGGTAGAAGAAATAGTGTAATTAGAAAACCACCATTTGGCATCTACAAATAATAGATTCAGGCAAACATCATCAATAATGCTAACACTGGTGGGTGAAAAAGATACTTATCCTCTCAAAGTTATCTTAATTACGAAAGGTAAAATAGTAACTTCACAGTGAAGAAATCCCACTGACGCTACCTTAACTAGTTATCACAGTGTCAGGAGTGGGACAAGCTGGTAGAGCGTGCCTCCTAATACGACACACTGAGAAGAGTTCAGACTCTATTCTGTGGTATTACTACCAAAAGTACCACACTGGAGTCTAATCATGAGGAGACATCGAACACGCAGCTTACTTTACTCTTCAAAACCATCAATGTTATGAAATACCAAAAAACAAATTAAAAAACCCTAAAAACCTGTTCTAGACTAAATGAGATAAAGAGATATGACAACTAAGTACAAGACATGATCTTGCATTTTCTTTCTTTTGGGACAACTGGCATCTAAATAAAATCTGTAAATAATAATACTGTACCGACGTCAAGTTTCTTTCTGGTTTGAGTAATTGTTCTGCAGTTATGTGTTTGTAGAAAACACAGAAAAACATGAAGGAAATGTAGTAAAATGTGGAGCTCTTAAGATTTTTCTTGCAAGTCCAAAATTATGCTCAAATCATTTTTTTAAAGTTTGATAAAGCAAATATAACAAAATGTTAAAGATTAGTGGGTCAAGTTAAAGGAAATGGGTAAATACTGTACTATTCTTTCAACTTTAGTTTGAAAATTTTAAAGAAATTGAGTTATGAAGATTGAATGAAATCAAACATAAACAAAGGCACAAATAGGAAGATGTTATGTAAATACAAAAAAATACACTTTAGTTAAATGACACAGGAAAACAGACAAACCCAGGATACGAGACACATCATATAAGACAACTGACCTGGCCTTTTCAAATACCAATGTGCCTAACAATTCTACTCCAAGCTGTTTAAGACCCAAGAGGAACGAATACCTATGTCCACAAAAAAACTTGCACACAAAAGTTCACAGCAGTATTTATTCATTACAGTTAAAAAGTGAAAACAACCCAAATGTCCCTCAACTGATGAATGGATAAACATGGTATATCCAAACGATGAAGTATCATTCAGCCGTAAAAAGGACTGAAGTTCTAATATATGATGTGAACCTCAAAAACATAAGTGAAATAAGCCAAACACCAAGGACCACTTATTTTAAGATTTCATTTATATGAAATGTCCAGATAAGCAAACCTATAGTGACAGATTAGTGGTTGCCTAGGGCTTGAGGGGTAGAGGTGGAAAGTGACTACTAACGGATGTGAGATTTGGGTGAGGGGGAGGGGATGGTGATGAAAATGTTCTAAAATTGCCTGTAGTGGTAGATGAACAACTGTGAATGTACTAACACCACTGAACTGTAAACTTTAAATAAATAGGTGAACGGCAAGGTATGTGAATTATACCTCAATAAGGAAGTTATTTAAAAACAAAAACAATGTGATAAGCATGAAGATTTGAGGTCTAGAAAGACAAAACCAAAAGTAATATGTGAAACCTGTTTGGATTCTGGCTCAAAAGTAGCCATAGGGAATTAATTCCCTTGCAGTCCAGTGGTTAGGACTCTGCGCTTTCACTGCCTGGGCCCCGGGTTCAATCTCTGGTTGGGGAACTAAGATCCCACAAGATGCATGGTATGGCAAAAAAAACAAAACAAAACAAAAAAAACCCCAACAGCTATAAATAACATATGAATATGAACTACATATTAGATAATATTAGGAAGGAACTGACAGTAATTTGCTTAGACATGACAACATACGAGATCTATACCAAAGTAGTTTGGGGTGAACAGTCATGGTGTCTAAAATTTATTTTCAAATAGTTCAATAACATTAACAAAACACACAAATAAAGCTAGTGTGGCAAAATTATTTAATCTAAACAATGAATATATACTAGTGTTTACTAGTAAACACTAATTTAGGATTTGACCAAGGTGCCAACCATTTAAAGCCATACCAATTCGTAATCATCACTAATTCACAAACTTTATGCATTATCTAGTTGCTAGACTGCAGTAGTAAGTTACTGGTACTTTACATTACTTATTCTTATTCATTTTAATCGATATTCAAAGACTAGTGAAAATAAACACATACTCACACTGTGCTTTTTATCTATTCTTTGATTAGTCTTCCTTAATTCACCAGATGGGGTCAGAGATGGTTTAAAATAAACAGTTCGATTTGCTGCTATGGAAACTGGCTTTGGGGTCATGAGTCTCTGAACAGGGGGGTGTTGAGAGTCCACCTTACAGACAGGCAGAAATCAAAAGACAAACTTTTATTTTCATATATCAGCAATGCATATCTAAAAATTATCTGACAACAGCTAATGTAACCCAGAGACTATGAGTACTTCCTAGAGAAATACCCAGTGGGTACAAACAAATACTAGGAGGAAAAACTGAAAGTAAAGAACCAAGGGTGTGGGGGGGTATTTATATTATTTATGTATGTACTTATTTATTTAGACATATACCTACATATACACATATAATTTCAAAAGTTTCACAGACTATTTTATTCTAGACTTAATGCCTTTTCACACACATGTGACACACACAAAATGGAAACTATTGCAGAGCATTTTGAATAATCTAAGCTTTTACAAGATGAATTTCAAACATATGAACTGATTCATACATAAAACTGATAAACATACATATTATTCAAACATAAAACTGATTTTGCCACATTTTCCCCAAATTACTATCTACATTCTCTTCAGCTGTATTTTTTAACTAGCTATGAAAATATCTTAATTGCTAAAAAATGAGCAAATCTCTCTCCAAGTAAATTTTCTTCCATTGTTATTTAAAAACCAAATCAAAACTCGTACAATTTAAGTCTAATTAGTAAAGCATTGTGAAGAATTCCAAATCTGAAGATGAACTGACTTCATTATCTAAGTACACAAGTGTTTTGTCAACATTCTTTTGGTACACTGAAACACAGTAAAAATCCTGTTGGCGTAAGACGACTATAAAGCCAAGAGCTTCTACTCTGTCCAAAGACTAATACTATGAATACAGTCCTTTCACCCAGCAGCAGCTGTGAACAACACTGGTTTCCAGGGCAAAGCCTCTGTATAGTTACTAGCTCTTCCCTAAATCCTCATCACAAATGTGCTGATCCTATAATTCAATGAACAAGTCTGTTTTGTAGACTGTTCTGATTACAACCGTAAAACCTGAACTACAATACTGTATTCTGGTCTTTATACTTCGTAGCACCCATTACCAAAATTTTACTGATACTATACTCAACCATTAATAAAATTTTTATTGATGAGAACTTCTCTTATGGCACAATTTTTTAATTTTACGTCTTTTTAAGCAATCTGATATAAGTGAGTCTGAGAAAAGCAGTTAATGGCTTAAATTAATCCCATCACAGCAGCCAATAATGAATTCTCTCTTGCCTTATTACAAATGTCCGGTTACTACGGAAAACTGAGAAGCAATGCTATCCCAAGAAAAAACTCAATTAAGCTTTCAGAATTTCAGTAACAATAATTATAATTTACCAATATCTTGAATATAGTTACCACAATTAATTCAGAGATTTATGATAATTTTAATCAATTACTGCTGGGGGAACTTGGTATCATAATAACTGCTTTCACAAGTAATGATCTGGGAATCTGCTTCCCCTGAAGGATATTTAACTAGCCACAAATATAACTGACAAAAAATATATCTCTTTAACTCTAACTATCAAGCTTTTTTTTCCCCACAGTAATCTCCAAAGCTAATTTTAACCAAATAGAATACACTAAAAAAGGTTATCAATGTATAATCTATATTTTATTTTTTATTAGCTCTGCTATCTTGGAACAGTACATTGGCTGACTGATGGAAGATATGCCAACTAGAAATCCCATCACACATAACAAATTTGACATAATGTTTGTTTATGAGGAAAATTTACAAAGATAACTATGTTCAATGAGGGCTTTAGTTCACTGAACTTCTAATTAATAAAAACGTCAAACTCTGTTCACTCCTACTTTCATTTATCAAAAGGTAAGAGTCACTCATAAAGGCTGACAGGAATATATAAAATAGATAACTAATAAGAACCTACTGTATAGCACAGGGAACTCTACTCTATACTCTGTAATGGCCTATGTGGGAAAAGAATCTAAAAAATGAGTGGACATATGTATAACTGATTCACTTTGCTATACACCTGAAACTAATGAAACATTGTAAATCACCTATACCCCCCCCAAAATTTTTTAAAATGTTAAAAAAAAAAAAAAGACTGCCAGGATACTGAAGATGGAAATGCCAAATAACCAAGAAATATTCACTGAGCATCTACTACATACACAGCATGTGGTAAGGCCCTCACAAGAGGCTACAATGTCCAAGTAAAAAAATCTATTTTTTCAAACATGTTCCCTAATGACTACCAATTAAAGTCAATTTGTATATTTCCCAACTTAAAAATAAATACAGGGCCTCCCTGGTGGCGCAGTGGTTGAGAGTCCGCCTGCGGATGCAGGGGACACGGGTTCGTGCCCCGGTCCGGGAAGATCCCACGTGCCGCGGAGCAGCTAGGCCAAAGTTATAGTATCACCTGGATCAATTTATCCCTGATATTTAAATCAAAGAGCCATGGCCGCTGAGCCTGCGCGTCCGGAGCGCTCCGCAACGGGAGAGGCCACAACAGTGAGAGGCCCACGTAACGCAAAATAAATAAATAAATACAACAAAACTGCCAATACCTTAAATAAATGCTAAAGAAGTCTTACCTTTTCCCTTCTGGCCTGAAAATTTGTGGTGGTATCTATCCCACTCCTATCAAGAGGCTGAAAAAATAAAACACTATTAGAATAGATGGGAAACTTTGAAAAAATATGACTCTCATCACCAATATATAAAAATATTATCTCCTAAAAAGATTTAAAAGTCAACTTACGGAATTCAGAGGAGAAGAAAAAACAGATGGAATTCTTTTTGCATCCTGTTAATGTTGAAATAACAAAATTAAGATTTTTTCACTAAACTCAAATTCTGTTACATTCCTGAATTTGTGATTTAAAAAATTTACCACTAGAGGGCTTGACATCTTCTCTAAAGACTGCAATATCCTCCGAGCTGTTGAACTAGTCACACCATAGGATTGTGCGTTCAGTTGCTTAGCTTTCATCTGTCTTCTGACTGGTGCCTATAATGTAAACCTTGAGTTATTTGTTGGAACCGTAAACTCTAAAGCACATATTTCAGGCAATGAAAATATTTACAAAATAGAATGAAAGTGAGAAGTGAAATAGGATTAATTGTTAACAGCAACTTATCTCTGGGTGGTATCATTAAGCTCATGTTCAACGTTTTTTCTTTATGCCTTTATTGAAAATTCAATTCTCTGAGAAATTACTTTTACAATCAGATAAAAATGATAAAATAGCACATGCTACTCTAAAGACCAGTCAGCTATGTTAAATGTGAAAAATGAGACAACTGGTAAAAAGTTATAGTATCACCTGGATCAATTTATCCCTGATATTTAAATCAAAAAACACTAATGAGAACTGCATTAGTATTAATTATTTTTGGTATTAAATAACTTCTAACTATAGTAACATCCAAGATAGCTAAACAAGACTGTAAACTTTTATTGAAATGGAAATTAAAAATTTTAAACTGACTTGTTTCTCAAATTTTAATATAAGAAAAATTTTAAATACTCGGGCTATTTCTTAATAAATAACTTTTAAAACGTTCTTAAAATTGGAGTTAAGGAAAAATCCTTATAAAGAATAAACATGTACCCTTTAACACACAAGCAATGTTTACAAATTCTAATAGAAACACTTCCTTTTGTCATGAACGCATTATAACATTCCAATAGCCAAGTGACTACCACAAAACATCCAAGTGACTACCACAAATGTAGTCTGGAAATGCTTAATATAAAAAAAATATATGCTCACAATCAAAATATAACTCAGTTTCTATAAATAGCTCATAATATCTGAAAACGTGAATCAAAATAACTACTTTAAATAAGTTTCTCTGATACCAATATTCATTTTATTTTCAGAGTAGCTGCAATATTCTACGTTAGTTTTATTAAGAACTTGGTGCACTGTTTAGGACTGCTGTTCAGGCCAGAGGCTTTGGCAAACATGAGGTAACATTAAAATCCTCGGGGAAAACATGACAGTCTGTCATTGGATTCTGCTGGTCACTGGCCTCTCAGGGCCTCAATTCACAAATCAATAAAATGGAACTGAATTAGAGAATCTTTAATATACCTCCCAGCTCTAACACCCTAGGAAAGGAATAGGAAATAGATTTAACCCCAAATATCAATGATGAACAGTTGGAAGCTCATGTTGACAAGGATTCTAAGGGTATGTCAAGACTCAGCATTAAAAAGTATAGGATTTGATACAAGAAACAGAGGAGGAAGTAGCAGAAATATACTCTGACTTGGACTATTCCATGAATCACAGGCATGCTTCATTTTATCTTCTAATATATGCTGAACTATTTTAACTGTAAAAATTTTGTGAAAAAGAGTAATATGATCCAGTTTAAGCTCTAGAAAAAACTCCAACATCCAGTTAACACTTTAAGTAACAAAATATTGCCCTTCATGAACAACACACTCAGAAATAAGACTCATAATTACTGTCAATTACATATAGAAGCATCCTCTACTTAGGAAAGAAACTACTCCTAAGGACAAGACACAATCTTCATATATACTTGTTTTGTGTCACTTCTATATCATGGATTGTCATCTTCAAATGGATCTCCCTCTCCAAAAGTCTACCAAAAGCCTACAGGCTTAAAGTATTATTACACCTCCATCTTTAAAAGGTCAAAACCTGTAATGTAAGCACCATGACAACATACACATGAAACTGGACTTTTATGATCAAGTAACTCTTGGGACAAAGCACAGAATGATGCAGTTTACCTTAAATTGATGTTTTTAAAAAATTAATCAATTTCCAATTGTTCTGTTAATATATGTATGTAAATACAGCTGATTTTGTATGTTGACCTTTATTCTGTGACCTCGCTAAACTCATTTGTAAGTTCTGACGACTTTTTTTTGGCGTTTCTTAAAGGTTTTCTATGTAGATAAGCACGTTGTCTATGAATGGGAGTCATTTTTACTTCTTCCTTTCTAATCAGGGTGCCTTGTATTTCTGTATTCTTGCTGTGGGTCTTGCAGCACAACACTGATCAGTAGCGGTGACAGCAGACATCCTTGTTCTCTTCCTGATCTTAGGAAGAAAATACTAACCTTTCACCATGAGTATGATGCTCCCGAAGATTTTCCGTAGACAAAATTTATCAGGTTGAGTAGGTTCCCATCTATTCCTAGGTCACTGAAAATTTTTATCATGAATGGATGTTCGATTTTGTCAAATGTGTTTTATGTATCTGTGGAGATGTTCATTCAGTTTTTATTCTTTAGTTTGTTTCCATGGTAGATCACATTAATTTTCAAATGTTGAGCCAACCTTGCATTCCCAGGATAAACCCCACTTGATCATAATGTAGTATCCTTTTTATATATACTGGGTGCCTTGTGCAGGTAATTCAAGAGAAATACTGGTTTGTAGAGTTCTTGTAATGTCTTTGTCCTGTTTAATATCAGGGTAATGTTGGCCTCATAAATGTGTTGGGAAGTATGCCTTCCTATTGTATGGAAAAGTTTGTATAAAATTGGTATTATTTTTTTCTTAAATGTTTGGTAGAATTTGCCAGGGAAGCTATCTGGGCTTGAAGTTTTCTTTGGTGGAAAGTACTTTAACTATGAATTCAATTTACTGAATAGACTATTTGGGCTATTTATTGTTGACTAATACCAAATAACATAAAATACTTAGGTATACATCCAACAAAATATGTGCAAGGTCTGCGTGATGAATACTACAAAACACTGATGAAAGAAATAAAAAGACCTATATAATGGAGAGACATACTGTGTTCACTGACTGGAAGACTCCATTTTGTTAAGATGCATATTCTCCCCAAATTGATCTTTAGATTCAATGCAATCACAATCAGAATCCCAGCAGATTTGTGGAAACTGATAAGGTAATTCTAAAATTATGAAAAAGTAAAGGAACTAGGAAAGCCAAAACAATCTTGGGCGGGGACAGGGGGGTTTGGAAGACTCAGATTACTTGATTTCAAGACTTAATATAAAGATATGGTAATCAAGACAAAAGGACAGTATTGACAAAAGATAGGTGTATATATATATACGTGTACGCGGACACAAACACACATCAACGGAAAAGAACAGAAAGTCCAGAAATAGAGCCACATATATGGTCAATTGATTTTCATAAAAGGTGCAAAGGCAATTCAATGGAGAAAATAGTCTTATCAACAAACAGGACTAGAAAAAATGAAAACCAGTATGTTAAAAAAATGAATCTTGATCCACACCTCATACCACACACAAACATTTTACCTCAAAATGAATCACAGATCTAAATTAAAACCTAAAACTATAAAGCTTCTAAAAGAAAACAGAAGAAAGTCTCTGTGACCTTGGGTTAGGCAAAAATTTCTTAGATATGATACCAAAAGCATGAACCATAAAAAGAAGAAAAAATATGCTGAATGTCATCAAAAGTAAAAACTTCTCTTGACAAGATATTGTTCAGACAAGCCAGAGAATGGGAGAAAATATTTGCAAAACATATATCTAATAAAGGACTTACATCCTGAATAATGAACTCTCAAAACTCATTAATAAGAAAAATTTTTTTTAAAAAATGGGCAAAAGGGACAGACGAAATAGGTGAAGGGGATTCATAGGTGTACACTTCAGCTATAAAATAAATAAGTCACAGGGATGTAATGTACACACAGGGAATATAGTCAGTAATATTTTAACAACTTTGTATGGTGATGGATGGTAACTGGTCTTAATGCAGTTGTTTCATAATGTATAAAAATATCAAATCACTATGTTGCACATCTAAAACTAATATTCTATATTAATTATAACTCAGTGAAAAATGTTTTTAGATTTTTTTTTTAATGGGCAGTAAGATTTGAATTAGGTACTTCACCTAAGATATATTGATGGTAAATAAGCACATGAAAAGATGCCCAACATCATTAATCATAAGGGAAATGCAAAACCACAGTGAGTTGGAGTTATCACTACATGCCTACTAGAATGCCTGAAATAAACAAAACACTGATGATAACAAGTGCTGACCAGAACACACTTGTAACACTGGTGAGAATGCAAAGTGGTAGCAGCCACTTTGGAAAACACTTTCATGGTTTATTATAAAATTAATGTATATTTACCATCTGACTCAGCAGTCCAACTTCTAGGTACTTACCCAAGAGAAATGAAAATTAATGTTTATAGCAGTTTTATTCACAATGGACAAAAATTAGAAACAACCCAAGCATCCTTTCACTGGTGAGCAGATAAACAAGAACTCAGCAATAAAAAGGAACTAACTATTGATATATGCAAATACAGAGGCTGATCTTAAATACATTATGCTAAGCTGAATAAGCCACATTCAGAAAACTACACAGTATGTGATTAAGTTTATGACATCCTGGGAAAAAACAAAACTACAGGGAAAGAAAACAGATCAGTGGGTGCCAAGAGGTAGAAGTAGGAAGAAGGGTGCACCGACCTCCGCGTAGGCTGCGCGGCCTAGGCCTCAGCGGGCCGCTCACCGCCTGCTTTCTCCGCAGCCCGCCCCTGGGGTCACTCGCTCACAGGCGCGGGGCCCTCATCGGGACGAGAGCACCCCCACACACACACCGCTGCGGGCCCGGGGGTGGGAGACCCGGGGGACACGGACACTGGTGGGTGGTTCAGTGTAAGTAGAGCGGGCCGCGCGCAATGGAGCAAGCGAGGGGGGAAGGGAAAAGAGGAGAGCGAGCGAGGCTGATTTAAAAAAAAAAAAAGGAATTTAGGAAAAGGAAACGGGCCGCAGAGACAGGCCGACTGTCTGTCTGTCTCCCCGCCCGCCCTTGGTGCCCCGGCTTCCCAGCCCCCGCCGCAGTCAGAAATTCACACAAAATGGCGGCTCGGGCCCGGACGTGCCAAGAGGCTGAGGCGGAAGGAAGGGCGAGGTGGGAGGGGGAACTGGGAGGTGGAGGCGGCGTCACGACGAGAGAGGCAGATGGCTCTCCCGAAGGGCCGCGGAAAGAGCCGAAGGGAGTGAGGCATAGAAAAGAAAAAAAAAAAAAAGGAGTAGGAAGAAGGGCTGACTACAGAGATACACAACGTAATATTCTGGGGTGATGGAAATGTTTATTCAGTATTTTGATTGCAGAAGTGGTTACTCAACTGTATGTGTTTAGTTAAAATTCAAATACTGTGGAAAGGGTAAATTTTACTACATGTAAATTATACCTCAATTTTTTAAAAAAGGAATTAATCATCATACTTCCTAAAACACACACACACGGACTTCCCTGGTGGTGCAGTGGTTAAGGATCTGCCTGCTAATAATGCAGGCAACACAGGTTTGAGCCCTGGTCTGGGAAGATCCCACATGCCATGGAGCATCTAAGCCTGTGCGCCACAACTACAGAGCCTGCACTCTAGAGCCTGCGAGTCACAACTACTGAGCCCACGTGCCTAGAGCCCATGCTCTGCAACAAGAGAAGCCACTGCAGTGGGAAGCCCGCGCACCGCAACGAAGAGTAGCCCCCAATTGCCGCAACTAGAAAAAGCCCGCGCTCAGCAACAAAGACCAAACGCAGCCAAAAAATACATAAATTTAAAAAAAAGAATCCACCTGCCAATGCGGCAGACACAGGTTCGATCCCTGGCTGGGGAAGATCCCACATGCCACAGAGCACCTAAGCCTATGCACCACAACTACTGAGCCTGCACTCTAGAGCCCGAAAGCCACAACTACTAAGCCTGCATTCCACAACTACAGAAACCCACGCACTCTAGGGCCCACATGCCACAATTACTGAGCCCACGTGCTGCAACTACTGAAGCCCACGCACCTAGAACCCATGTTCCGCAACAAGAGAAGCCCACATACCGCAACTAGAGAAAGCCCGTGTGCAGTAACAAAAACCCAACACAGCCATAAATAAATAAATGAATGAATGAATGAGTGAATGAATGAATAAATAAATCACAAATAATGTATAAAATGTTCCCTTAGGTCTCAAATAATATTAATATAGCCCCTAAATGAAAAGAATGTAATCCAGAGTTCTATCATTTCACCAAAGAATAACTAAACCAAAACTCTATTTGAGTGCCAAGTTACTTATTGATTATTAAAAAAAAATGGTTACGAATCCTCTTCCTATTCAAACCAACCTGATAGGGTGTGTTTTGTAGTTTAGACTGTCTTACAGCAGCTGCTGCCCCACCATATGTCGTTTTTCCAGGGTAAAAAGGAGAATCTCCAAGCTGACTTGTTTTAAGAACTGAAGAATTCCCAAGTGACTGCACAAAAACATAATGATAAATTATAAGCAATAAACACTCAAAACTAACATGGTTAAATCACATCAAATTAGTACTCACAGGAGAAAGTGTTCCAAAGACAGACAAGTTGAATGCTGGTTTTTTTGAGCTGGTGGCAGTGTGCTGTGAGAGTGAATGAGAACGTTCAGCCTCTGGGGACCACAGAGGTGGCACTGAAGTGTTCTTTGAAACAGCTATATCTGAAACAAAAATATGCAATGCATAGTAATGCCACTAATTACAAGGCCTATATTTTTATAAACTGAAAATGACAACCAAGTTAGAAAAAATTATCCCATGAAATTTATTTTTACTACCAAAATTATATACTACCAAATGCCAAGAATACCTTTATCAGAAGCTCTTGAAGAAAAACCACTGGTGGTTGAGATGTTATCATCATCATGCTGAGAGGTAGAATCTTTAATTTCCTTTACGAGGGAAAATCCAGAACTGCCAATTGGGAATGCCGAAGATGTGGAGGGCTGACAGTGTAACGCAGGAGATTCCAACATGGAGAAATTCAGATGGCTCCGATGAAGGGAAGGCCTTGTTAATACATCTGGATAATTTGAAGCACTACTAGTTGTTGAGGGTTCTTAAAAGAAAAGCATTAATATTATGAATACTCAACTTAGAAAAAGCAATATACTGTCAAAACAAAACAGTGTTTGTTTCAAGAAAATATACTGTATAATAAATATAGCTTCAATTCAAAACACTGAAGCCTCCCATAAGCCCAATTTAAAATATTCTTTAGCCAAAGTTTCAACTAACTGAAATTTACCTAACCTAGTGTCAAAATATACTTCATTATCAAATACACTTCTAAAAGTACAAGCTTCTTGATTTCCCTTGAATTGGTATTATAAAACGTGCTCAATAAGAAAGAAAAAAAACAATAAAATCTGCTCATGGAAAAATAAAAGCAAAGAAGCTATATAAGAAAGTCATAAAACAAAAAGGTAAGTCCATCCCTCCAGAAACAACCCCTATTAAATTTGTATATCCTCTAATGGAATACTATTCAGTCAATAAAAAAAGAATGAAATTTTGCCATTTTGCATCAACATGGACGGACGTGGAGAGTATTAGAAAGTATTATGCTTAGTGAAATAAGTCAGCAAATGGCAAACAGTGTATGATATCACTTACGTGAGGAATCTAAAAAATAGAACTAATGAATATTACAAAAAAGAAACAGACTCACAAATACAGAGAACAAACTAGTAGTTACCAGTGGAGAGAGAGAAGTGGGTGGGCACCAGACAGGGGTAGGGATAGTGAGAGATACAAACTACTACATATAAATGTATAAGCTACAAGGACATATTTATTGTACAGCACAGGAAACACAAGCGATATTTTACAATAACGATAAAGGGAGAATAACCTTTAAAAACTGTGAATCACTATGTTGTACATCTGAAACATATAATACTGTAAATCAATTATATCTCAAAAAAATTTGTATATCCTCTCAGACATTCTGTATGCATACACATTTTCCCTAATCACATAATCATGCTTATGCATTATGTTCTGTGACTTGTTTTTTTCATTTATCATATAATTTTGTCTCCACATACAGAGCACATTCCATGTGAAGACCACATTCTATTTTATCAGACTGATTTAGCATCATTATTTATGTAATTGTTTTCTCAATATTCTATCAAACATACAAGCACTTATATTTGCAGACTTTGTATTCTTTTTGGATAAATCCATGGTTCTTTAAATATGTAAGAGAAACATGAGGAGAAATTATTTAAGAAATATGCCTAAGTGACCCACAAAAAATCTGACTGTAAGTCTGAAATTGGGCCCATAAAGCAGCCTAAGTACTGCAAGGTATCCTCAGAATCAATGGATAAACAATAATTTGTGGAACTGCCCTGTCATACTGGATCAGAGTACATGCTCACTTTTGCTTATGAGAGATACTGTGGATCCAAAGGTTTTCTGTTAAGCTATACTGCATAAATAGTAAATGACAATGTATATTTCCCCCATGCTCTCCAACACTGGATAATAATAACCTTTTCTGATTTCTGTCAATCTGCTGTGTCCAGTGGCATCATTACTATCTGCATTTATTTAAATGACATATTGAACACCCTTCCCTGTTCATTAGTCATTTATATTTCTTCTGTTAACTGCTCATTGATATAGTTTATCTTGCTAATAAAATTAGTCCAATCTAGTTTTTGATCAGTAAGATTAGTGTGACATGATCTGAAATATCACAACTAATTTTTTTCACTGTTGGTTGAAACCATTATTTTTTTGATGGTGTCCTTTGTAATACAGAAAATAATATGTATTTTTACAGAGACTTCTACCATTCCAACACTAAGAAATAAAAAATTTTACTCTCTTCTTTTTGGTAGTATTGCTTTTATTTCAATATAATGTTTAATCTTGATTCCATATGGAATCAGTTATGATGAAGTAGTCAGGGAATGATTTAGCTTCATTGTTTTCCAAATGGTTAGTCTGTTTATATTCTAAAATAATCTTCTTAAGTAAGCCATCTTTTCCTCACTGATCGAGAAGCCACCACTACCACATAGTAAATTCTAGGAGGCCTTCCCCAACGATATATATCTATACCAGTACCATAATGTTTTAAATCCTATAGCTTTATAACACATTTAATACCTGTAAAAGTTACTCTGACTTACATCACATTTCCCTTACTCTTTTTCAGGATTTCTCTATTCATTTTCTGGTGTATTTTTAAGAACTTTAGAATCATTTGTGAAGTTTCCAAAAGACTCTCTTCCAGTTAGGCTGGAATAAGTGAGGCCCTAGACTAGCCCTTCTTACTGTAAGTAACTATAAAAGTGGACAATATACATGAGGTAGTAACTTTCAGACAACAGAAAACGGACAAGAAAAACTCACAGTGAGCCCTATCACTACCCAGCTGTCTAGGAACATTTCCAGACCTGGCAGAGAGAGTTGGAGTCAAAGCAAAATACAGTAGGCAGAAATCAGAATTAAGGGTATTGAACAGTAGAAAACTACGCAGGAAGGGGCCTCCAGAAGTCTACACAGGAGTGTCCAGAGCGTGGACGGGCTATACACACACAGAGCAAGACCACCTAAGGCTTACCAAATAGCAGCTGCTATGAAATTGAGAAAACAGCTACTAGAAGGTTGATCAGTGCTAGGGGGAAAAAGCAGTGCTGAGGACAGTGAAGTTCCAAGACTGCCAGAATTTAGAGGCCCCATAAACACTTCCTTAAATAACCCTGGCATTCAGCTGAGATACCAGAAGAGCTTTCCCTTGAGACCAAGGGCCATGTCCTAGAACAAGACCTGCTGTAAACCCACCTAAAAAGCCACAGAGGAGACAGAGTTTGAAAAAGCCACAGAGGAGACAGAGTTTGGAGGCTATGGAGGCTAAATCCCTCCACCTTAGGGGACTTAACACACACCTTAGATTTTCCACAGATGGACATTAATAAAACATAAAACTATATAAGAGTTCAAAATGATCATTCAGTAACAACTGCTTGCTGAAACAAGAATCAATACTTCTCAGAGGAAGACAACAGAACCCAGAATCTCCATCCATATTCTACAAAATAATTTAGTCAAAAGTCACTTGAAAAATCACATTTTAAAAAATGCTTCTATTGTTTCACCATGACACATGATTTCTGGCCTGTGGATGACTGACATATTAAGCAGTGGTTTCCATATTCCAAGTATAAATAAAGAACAATAGATTTGCCATATATATGAAAAACTAACAGCTAACATCATACCTAATGGTGAAAGACTGATTTTCCTCCAAGACCAGGAATAAGATAAGAATGCCTGCATTCCCCACTTCTATTTAACACAGGATTGGAAACTCTAGCTAGAGTAATAAGGCAAGAAAAAGAAACTAAATTCATCCAAATTGGAAGGGAAGAAGTAAAATTATGTTTTCAAATGATATATCTTATACGCAGAAATCCCTAAATATTCCACCAAAAAAAGGGTTAGAATAAACAAATTCGGCAAAGTAGCAGAATACAAAATCAACATACAGGGCTTCCCTGGTGGCGCAGTAGTTGGGAGTCCGCCTGCCAATGCAGGGGACACGGGTTCGTGCCCTGGTCCGGGAAGATCCCACATGCCGCGGAGCAGCTAGGCTCATGAGCCATGGCCGCTGAGCCTGCGCATCCGGAGCCTGTGCTCCGCGACGGGCGAGGCCATAACAGTGAGGCCCGCGTACCGCAAAAAAAAAAAAAAAAAAAAATCAACATACAAAAATCAGTTTTGTTTCTATACACTAACAATGAACAATCTAAAAAGTAAATAAAGAAAATGATTGCATTATTAATAGCTTCAAAAAGAATAAAACACTTAGGAATTAACTAAGGAAGGAAGTGAAAGACTTGCATGATGAAAACTACAAAACATTGCTGAAAGAAATTTAAGAAGATGTAATAAATGGGAAGACATCCCATGTTCTTAGGTTGGAAGACCTAATGTTGTTAAAATGTCAATACTACCCAAAGTGATTTGCAGATTCAATGCAATTCCTTTAAAAAAACCAATGACTTTTTTTGACAAAATAGAAAAATTCATCCTAAAGTTCTTATGGAATCTCAAGGGACCACTTATAACCAAGATAATCTTGAAAAAGAACAACATTGGAGATCTCACACTTCCTGATTTCAAAAACTTATTTCCAAACAGTAATCAAAAGTATGCTGCTGGCATAAAGACAGACAGGTAGACCAATGGAAAAGAATAGAGAACCCAGAAATAAACCCTTGCATACATGGTCAAATGATCCTTGACACAGTGCCAAGACCAATCAATGAATGGGGAAAGGGCAGTCTCTTCCACAAATAATCTTGGGAAAACTGGATACGCACAGGCAAAAGAAGGAAACTGGACCCTTATCTTACACTATATACAAAAATAAACCCAACCTGTTTTAAAGACCTAACATAAGACCCCAAACTGTAAAACTTATAGGAAAAAAAACAGAGAAAAGCTTCAAGACATTAGTCTTGGCAGTGATTTCTTAGATATGACAGGCAACAAAAGAAAAAAGACATGTGGGACTATATAAAACTTAAATTTTGTGCACTAAGACACAATCAAGAATAAAAAGGCAACTTACAGAATGGTAGAAAATGTTTGCAAATCATATATATGATAAGGGGTTAATATCTAGAACACATAAAAGACTCCTATAACTCAACAACAATAACAAATCAAATAACCTGATTAAAAACTGGGCAAAGGACTTGAACAGACATTTCTCCAAAGATGATATACAAACAACCAAAAGCATATGAAAAGATGCTCAGCACCACTAGTCATCAGAAAAATGCAAATGAAAACCACAGTGAGATACCACTTCACACTCATTAGGACAGCTACTATCAGAAAAAAAGAAAGTAATGTTGGCATGCATGTGGAGAAGCTAGAAACCTTGTGCACTGTTGAGAGGAAATGTAAAATGGGTGTGGCCACTGTGGAAAACAGTATGGTGGTTCCTCAAAAAATTAAAAATAGAATTACCATATGACCCAGCAATTCCACTTCTGGGTATATATCCAAAAGAACTGAAAGCAGAGTCTCAAAGAGATGTGTACAACCATGTTTCTAACAGCATTATTCACAAGAGCCAAAGGTGGAAGTAACGTTAAGCATCCATCAACAGATGAATGAATAAATAAACGTGGTAAATACATACAGTGAATGTTCTTCAGCCTTAAAAAGGAAATAAATTCTGATATATGCTACAATAATGTGAATGAACTTTGAAGACATTCTGCTAAGTGAAATAAGTCAGTCACAAAAGATTAAATACTGTATGATTCTACTCATATAAGGTACGTAGTCAAAGTCATAGAGAAACTACAGTGGTGTTTGCCAGGGGCAGGGGGGAGGGGGAATGGGGAATTAGAATTTAATGTATATGTAATAATTTCTTATCAAGCTTGCTCAAGTTAAGACAGAAACTGGCTGGAGCTTCGAAATCTACTGGTATCGGCATTTAAACCTATTGGCATCTAAAGATTATCATATTTCAATTTCTCTGCAGTCAGGATTCATACACATACAGGCTGAAATGTTTCTTAGAGTATTAAGTATTCTAACTTTGTAGTATGTTATATCCTAAAAGTGCTTTTTACTTACCCATTCTCTCATGCCTACAGCAGTTCATCCTATAGGATAAAAGTGATAGGACAACTTTCTAGATATTGGCAGACATTTACTAAATCTAGTATATACAGAAGCTATAGAGAAAAAAGAAATCTAGTATGATATACTTCTACTGGAAGGTATGCTGCTAATAGCAATGCCAGTTTTTTATATTTACAGAGCTTCCTTAACCTCCAAATCAGGCCCAATAAAGGATGCATTTGGGGATAATAAGACTAAATAAGGCCACATCATCTACAGATTCACATCAGCCGTAAATGCCCAGTTTCTAAGAGTACACCTATGATCACATAGTATCAATCAGCCAATGCAGTCTACAACTTCAATCTACTGCTGACTAGCATACTAAATATGCCATTGTGGGGCTCTCAGAGGCCTGAACTCTTACTGAATCAATAAAAATCTAACGGGTACATTATTTGAGGTTCTTCTCACTGATCCATTTCATTACCCTAGCAGAAGAAATCTAGACACCTAATGGCTCACCATCATTAAGACAGTCAGTACAAGGAGGTACATATAAGCAGACAGTTGCAGACAACAGATCTGAAAGGGGCCACAGATTCTATAACTGTCATACTGCACTGTGCTATTTGAAGAATGTCCTATACGTTCCAGCTCCAGTTACTATTAATACAAAAGTTACAGTGGTGAAATTACTATTTAGTAAACAACACTCAGGACTGTTATATCTAAATTATTTTAAGCTTTTGATAATTTTACACTACTTTAAAAGCAAGTATATCTAAGTTATATTTTGTGGTACGCGGGCCTCTCACTGTTGTGGCCTCTCCCGTTGCTGAGCACAGGCTCCGGACGTGCAGGCTCAGCGGCCATGGCTCACGGGCCTAGCCGCTCCGCGGCATGTGGGATCTTCCCAGATCAGGGCACAAACCTGTGTCCCCTGCATCAGCAGGCGGACTCTGAACCACTGTGCCACCAGGGAAGCCCTCTAAGTTGTTTTGAGAATGCATTGTCAAATTTAAGAGTAATGTTTCACAGAGTAAACATAAACTGATTTGCTACATCTAGTAAGATCTATATTCACCATACTGGGGAGTTATCAACAGTACTGTAGTCACACATGTGACTACAACTATTGAATAAATACTTTGAGAAAGGTGGAGGCAGATTGTGAGACGAGAACTGCCTGGAACTTACAGATTTTAAGACAGGAGCAGGAGTCAGCTCTTAGACAAGACAGAGGGAAAATGCCATCAAGTTTTTGAAGTTAATATCAGAAAGCTGTTCACAATTTGCTTCTAAATAATCAGGGGAGTTAGACGGAGAAGGTAGGTAAATAGATGTGGGAATAAAGAAAACAAAGTCAGCCATAAGCTCGTTGTCTTTGAAGCTGGGTTACAGGTACATGGAGGTTCATTGTACTATCCTCCTTACTTTTGTAGTTTGAAAATTTCCACAATAATTTAAATTTAGAAGTTATTCACAAAGGTGTGTGTAATATACACATAACAGAAAAGCTACCTTACAAACCTAATAATATAATGAATAAAATCCAAGTTGGAATTAACCTTGGCAGACCACTGAATTAATTCCATAATTTCAATGAAAATACAAACGGAAAAGAACTTTACAGATGTAAAATGAGAAACGCCATTAATCTCACAGCTGAATTAAATTCTTCAAGTTAGTTAATCCCCACAAGCATACTCATTAGGATGCAAAAGAAGGTTTCAGTCACTGTAGATATATGCTGCTGCACACTAAAAGTCTCCAGTCAAAAGAAAGAAAGAAGCTGTGGTCCCATTTGATGTCCAGAAAAGAGAACAATATAGAAGCAGTCACCTTAGAGATCTACCAAATAAAACCTCAAGATGGTTGCTGGTAATATATTAGAAAGAAATCTTGAACAGTACAGATATTAAAACTTCCTAAGTTACTCTAATAAAAATAAGCAAGGATTTGAAGACTAAGCCAAACTGAATATCACTAAGAAAACTTAGATTTGCCATTTCTCCCAAGTAAGAATCACTCTTTCAGCCCATTTCACCCTCACTAGTTTTCCCTTATAAGCAAATCAGGCAGGAAAATAAGTTACTAAGTATACCAAAATTAATAGGCACATATCCACATCAATTATTTAGGCAAGACAAGATTTCAGAGTTCAAAAACATTTTTATAATTATAAGTCAAAACATGTAGTGAAAGAAAAAATATATAAACTGAAAGAAACATATACTTGAGGGATAAAGTGGACTTCATCAAAATTTAAAATTTTGTGCTTCAAAGGACACCATCAAGAAGCCAGAATAGGAGAAAATACTTGCAAATCATATACAGGTAAGGGCTTATATCCAGAATATGTGAAGACCTCTTTCAATTCAACTATAAAAAGACAAATAACCCAGTTAAAAATGGAAAAGGGGGATCTGCATAGCCATTTCTCCAAAGATGTATAAATGGCCAATAAGCATGAAATAAGCTCAATAAGCTCATTATTAGTCATCAGGGAGATGCAAATCAACACGAGATACCACTTCACGTCTACCAAAATAGGTATAATTTATGTTTTTTTAAAAAAGGAAAATTAGTATTTGTGAGGTTGTAAAGAAATTGCATTCTTCATACACCGCTGGTGGGAAGGTAAGATGGTGTAGCCACTTTAGAAAAACAGTTTTTCCTCAAAATGTAAAATTACCAGATGACCCAGCAATTCTCCTCCTAGGTATATACCCAAGAGAAAACATATCCACACAAAAATGTGCATAGTAATACTCAAACTGGCACTGTTCATAATACCCCAAAAGTAGAAACAATACAAATGTCCATCAACGGATGAATGGATAAATAAAATGTAGTTTCTCCATTCCATGAGCTATGCTATGACATGGATGAACCTTGAAGACATTATGCTAAGTGAAATAAGCCAGTTACAAAAGACCACATATTTTATGATTCCATTTATATGAAATGTCCAGTATACAGATTGGTGGTTGCCTAGGGCTGGAGGGGTAGGGATGGGGAGGGACTACTAATGGGTATAGGATTTTGCGGTGATGGGGAGGGAAGGATGGTGATTAAAATGTTCTAAAATTGACTGTGGTGACTGAACAACTCTGTATATACCAAAAACCACTGAACTATACAATTTAAATGGGTGAGTCCTATTGTTAGGTGAAGTACATCTCACTAAAGCTGTAAAAAATATATAAAGTGAAATGACAGAGTAATATTCCCAAATATGTCACATTCATGGGTTACACTGAAGCTATTTAATACTTGTAAACTCCACAAAAACGCCATAAACGGATCCACAAAAGCATTTAAAATGCAGGGTCACTCAGTGGTAAGATTAATGAAGTGGCCCAGCTGCACTAGCTGCAGAGGACAGAAGACAACTGCAGTGACACCATACCCAAGTCCGTGTGCTGTGGGAAGCACTGCCACGCTGCTCCTTTAGTGCCACGACCTACTCAAAGGGCTTCAACTTTACTTTTTTCAAAACCACTTCTGAGGGTACAGAGGAGAACAAAGATTATCTTGACCAAAGCCACATGACTAACAATTGGTGTTATGAAAATTCAAACCCAAAGTCTAACAGCAGAGCTTGCACCCTCAACTGATGTATTTCAGCCTCCCTTAATAAACAAGAAAGCTGATAAATAAAAAAGATTTCTAATTTGAAGGTGATCATCACCCTCCTCCAACATCGTTTCTGTACTACACAATTAGATTTACCATAGCCAGGTAAGATAAACATATTTTAAATTAAGGCATGAAAACCTATCATTCACAACAAAATATCCACATTCCATTTACCTTCTGTATTACTGACTGTTGGCTCAGGAGTGATTCTCCCATCATGAATGTTAGGGTTCTCCTCATCAGCATATATTATATGGTCATCTTCCCTATTTTCTGGCCACTGTGCCACCTCTCTTGTGTCTGTTGAGCAGCTACATACGTCTTCACTCTTGTTGAAGTATCTTTGTAACCATCCTGGCACAATATTCTTAACAGATTCTGTAACCCTGCTGAGAATGCCCTGTTGGGGGGAAAACATGTAAGGCAGTTTTAGAAATTTATCTTTTAAATAAGTACCTATTTACAGAAAGCCATACCAAGCAAAACACAACTGTTTCCAACAAAGTTTCCTAAAATTCAGTTACGTGAGTTAATGTTGACGTAATGTATTTTACAAATTCTATACTTTATAAAATTCCTACTTTTTTCTTTCTTTCATATGCATATGTCCATGAGCCAATAATTGTCCCAAATGGCCATACTATTCTAATCTTTAAAAAACTCACAGGTCTTCAACTAAGCAATATAAATTTTAGATTTAGTAATAAGATATGCACTAAAATGTTATAATCCCAGACAAAAGGCATCCATCTTGATCCCAGCATATTAAAAGAAGCAATAAATACCTTCAACAGCTTCCTCAAATATTTTATTGCACATTCTTTAAGAATAAAAATTTAGACAAATGAGAATTTTTTTAAAAGGCAATAAGACAACTAATCCAACATAATAAACTCAAGAAATAATCTAAGATTTTTTTTTGATGGTAAAATTTTGTTATATCAAATGTTGCCTGAAAACCAATTATTTTATTACAGTAACTTTTAAAGGGAGAAAAAGATGTGGTATAACAACTACCAGCATTATTAACATTCATCATAGAACAGACACTGTTCTCAGCAGTTTAAACATATTATTCAATTTAATCCTCACAATAATTTTATGAAATTGGTTTTAACCGTGCCACTTTACAGATGAAGAGAGACAATGAAGTTAAGTAACTTGCCCAGGTACAAACACAACTGCTGTGGTATATCTAGGATAGAGTAAAAGCATTGACTTCGGGGTTGGCAGGCTGTACTACGATTTACTCTAGGTAAATAAGAATAACACTCTCTCCTACTATTACCTGATAGGAATTATAATGAAGATCAAATGAAGTAATGTGAAAGCACTTCACAATTTACTAAATATTAACAGAAACATACACTGATAATTTTATTACTAATGAGAAAAAAATTAGCAGAAACAAGCTGGGGTGAGGTAATCAGTTTTAGGCAACAATTCCCTTCACAGAATAGGATTTCAGAGAGAAAGTCACGGAAGGGAAAGAATGAATCAGCAGGTACAAAAAAAAAAAAACAGTGAAGTTAAGGCAGAACACATGAACCTTGAAAGCAAACCCAAGACAAAGAGGCCTTGAAAAATTCTGTCAATAGGAAAGATGGAAGACACCTCTGATATAAGCACTTGAATAGTATTTTCCTGATTATCTGAAAAGCTGTAGGTAACAACTGGGAAAAAAGTAATTACTTTTCCTCCAAACAGAAACTTTGAACAGATCTACATTGTGTAAGATCTCTAACAACACATGAAGCCAGCAGCCCTAGAATACTCACTAATGAAAAACACAAATTCACTGTTCCCCTTTTCTATGCCAATGTTACACAGTATTAGTTTCTTTGGAAAGAAAGATTCTATACCTACTCCAAGATTTAACATTTATAAAAACATTCATGTTTATTATTTTGCTAATTATTTATATTTAAATATTTATTTACCCCCTCCCCATATTCCAAAAGACTTGAAAGTGCTTTCAATACATAACACAGTTTAAATAAGAAAAAAAAAAGACACACTTGATACAAAGCGATGTTAAGGCACTACAGCAAGAACTTAGTGTAAAATAAATCTTTTGTAGACTTCCTCTAAGGGGTTTAGCTACTAAAAGTATCAGAGATTCCTGTGATCTCTAGTCACTGAAGGAGGCAAGTACAGAACAACTTAAAATTAGCACCGTACTTAACCAAAGGTCACTTATGTGGCAGCATTAGGTATTGTGGAGAATAATCAGTAAAAATTGAACAATCAAAATGGATTAAAAAAAAAAAAAGCTCCTTCGTTGAAACTCATGAATTTTGCTTGGAGACCTTCTCTTTTCTAAACTAAAATGTAACCAATTTATTTAGTCTCAGCCCAGAGCAGCTTAGTACAAAATTACAGTGGGAGGGCTTCCCTGGTGGCGCAGTAGGTAAGAATCCGCCTGCCAATGCAGGGGACACGGGTTCGAGCCCTGGTCCGGAAAGATCCCACATGCCGCAGAGCAACTAGGCCCGTGCACCACAAGTACTGAGCCCATGGGCCACAACTACTGAAGCCCGTGCACCTGGAGCCTGTGCTCCACAACAAGAGAAGCCACCACAATGAGAAGTCCCCGCACCACAGCGAAGGGTAGCCCCCGCTTGCCTCAACTAGAGAAAGCCCGCATGCACCAACGAAGACCCAATGCAGCCAAAAATAAATAAATAAAATAAATAAATTTTTAAAAAAATTACAGTGAGAGAGGAATTACTAATGGCACAATGAATGACAGCATGATGCACTTGACAACAAAATTAAATACAGATGCTAAAATTGACCTGGAACCATTATTAAAAAGAAATATCCCCTTACTTCAATATGCCTCTATAGGGTAAATGACCCTAAGTCATCAAGAAAAGTTAAATTAAGCTCAGTATACCCTAGTACTAGTGGTTCCCAAGATGTGGTCCCTTCACCATTTATATCTGCATTACCTAAGGCCCAACCCCAGCCCTACTAAATTCAGGAGACAGGGCTCACCTGTTTTCACAAACCTTCCCAAGTGAATCTGATGTATGCTATAGTTTGAGAACCACCAATCTCATTAAAGAGATTAGGAAATTAGATACATTTCAGGAAATCACAATACAATTCAGGGAAGAAATCCCTCTACAAGAGGTGAATAAAATTATGTATACTTAAATCTTAATATTCAGTTATCTGGAAAACATACATGTGGAGCACTAGTCAGACAATAATTAAAATATATCATAATATTAAAATGCTATTTAATGAATCAGAAAAACAAATCTTATAGTGGACTGTGCTGAATACAATGTGGATTAATAACTATTTCCCCAGTGTTTCCCAAACTGTAGCCATGATTTTTACCTGTACTGTTATTTAATGGTTTTCTTTCTATCTATTTATTTTATTTCTCTTAATAAACAGTTTTTCCTATACAATAAAATCTTCCTGACTGGCTGTCTCAACGAACTGGCTTCTGGATTGGCTCATGAGAGATTCTGGAGGATATTAGGTATTACAGTATGGGAGGAAAGAGAAGTCTTTCTTCCTGTGCTCCCTCTGCTCAAGCGCCCCTTCTCCAAAACTACAGCTCCAGCCAGGTAGCCCTTCCTCCACTCCAGTTGCACAGATTCTTCCCTTTATCCATCCAGTCCTAGGGATGGTAGCAGCTTCCCACTGTTGCTAGTCTCTGGGTATCCTGCTATCCTGCATGTATTCCTTTAATCACCACCATATCTTTGAGTAGACTCTTTCTTAAAGATATTTCAGCTGAACCATCTGGAGAACTGTTTCCTGTTGGGTTCTTACTTGTTAAATTTGTTTTCTAATTAACATGAAAAATAAAAAGTCAGTCCACGTATCAGTTAGATTCATCTTCTTTAGCAACAATGGAACACAGATACCACACTTGGGGAAGCACTCACTATCCAAAAGTTACATCCAACTTTTATCTCTGTAAAACAGTACATAAACGGACCAGGAAAGAGGCTTACCCTGATGAATATTTTAATATCTTATCTAGCTCACAGAGGTAAAAGGCAAACATTGCTTTTCTTCATTTAATCTATACTTATTGATCACATACTACATGTCAGGCAAGAACACTAGGGATAAAAAACAGGGAACAGGTTCCTGCCCTCTTGGAGCTTAGATCCTAAGTTAGGGAGACAAATAAGTATAACATGTAACACATGATATGGTGATTCAGTGCTATGGGCAGCAATAAAGCAATAAAGGGAAGCAAAATGGGGATAGTCGTTTTATATATGCAAAGACCTGAAAAAGTGAGAAATGAGCCATGTACGTTTCTAGCAGAGAAGTATTATAGGCTGAGAAAGCAAAAGGTGCAAAGACTCACATGTAGGAATGTCCTTGGCACGTGCCATCCAAGCTTCTCGTAACGCTGTTAATAAATGCAAAATCTGATAGACCTGAAATAACTATTTCGATCCTTCAAAATTCCCCTTTAATCATGTGTGTGTGCACGTACATGTATGTGTGAGAATGTACGTGTAACCTTTTGTTCTGTGGCTTATCTAGTGACTATAAAAAAGCCTAAAAAAGTGGTTCTCAAATTGGAATCTTCAGACCAGCAGCCTTGGTTTGGTGTCACCTAAGAGCATGTTAGAAATGTACATTTGTTTTAACAAGCTCTTAAGGTGATTCTTACGCAAATTAAAGTTTGAGAACCACTGTACTAAAATCATCTAAAAACTCTGACAAGTTTCCCAATTAAGGCCATGATAAACATAACCCTGAGTATAAACTTAACTACAAAATAAACTGTTTCCGAGATTATCTCATCAAAGATGTCATACCATTGTACCAACTTTCATAAATACCTACTTTATAATATGAATTCTGAAAATCAAATATAGAAGTAAACAAAAGTAAAACATAAAAGGCTACCTTTGAATCTCTTTTATTTCCAGTTAAAGACTTAACATGCTTATTTATAGTAAATAACCCACTACCAGATACTAGAAGTTTAAAAAGCTGTTAGGGAAGAGAAATCTTCTGATTATGCACAGAATAGGGTAGACTGAAGATGTAAGGGACCCTGTCTATCATATAGATTTGGAGAAGTACTTCCCTGGCGGGCAATTTTTATGAGTTTCAAAGTACTTCAGCCACTAATGGAAAACTGAGAAAAAGTGAAGGAAGCTAGAAAAGGGGGAAAAATAGTTTTCTTATGGAAGAAAAGGTTCCTTTTACAATCACCAAAGAAGGTCTATCTTTTCAAGAGTTATTGAGATAATACGCTTCAGGTCTTTACAGGAATGGGGCAAATCAGCTTCCTATATGGACTTGAAGAAAGAATGTTTTGTGATATTAAAAATAATCAAGCAGGGCTTCCCTGGTGGCCCAGTGGTTGAGAGTCCGCCTGCCGATGCAGGGAACACGCGTTCGTGCCCCGGGCCGGGAAGATCCCGCATGCCACGGAGCGGCTGGCCCGTGAGCCATGGCGGCTGAGCCTGCGCATCCGGAGCCTGTGCTCCGCAACGGGAGAGGCCCCAACGGTGAGAGGCCCTCGTACTGCAAAAAAAATAAATAAATAAATAAGCAAGCAAACAAACCAACCAACCTTGCGGGGGAAAGAGGTACACTAAGTAAAGGTCTACTAAGCAGTGAATACTCAAATCCTACTTTACCAGAATAGCTTTCTCTCCACTTCCACAGGCTTCAGTGGTAAGCGTAACTGCCATCATTGTAACTTGATGTTTAAGTTTTCCTACAGAAAATCTTCTCTGATCCTCCAAGTCTAGGACAGTCACTCACTTACATGCACCAACAGCACCCTGTACTTCCTACAGGCAATCTGTCATATGGGATGGTAATCACAGTCTATCACCTCCCCTGGAGGATCAGCTCTGTGAAGGTAGGCAACAGGTCTGTACAGTGCGCAGATTAGCTGGTGCATGATTTTAATTTTCTGCAGCTGCACTAGTCAACCAGCTTTTTATTCCCACATACGAATATGCTGTGGCAAGTTTCAAAAAAGGACATCAATAATCCTAGAATTCAAAAAAAAAAATAATACATTTGCTTGGTCTAACAGCTTCAACTTAAACAAATATTATTTTTGTTGCCACACTAATAGTCCTTCCTCCAAAAAACAACTTGTGAAGTTAGCCAAGAGCATGGGAAAACTGAACCATCCTCTGGAATGATAAATACCACAAAGCCAACTAAATGAAGAGAAGCAGAAAAGTAGTCAAAGAAATAAAAATTAATGAAGGGCTTATCAGAAAAAGCAACAAAACAAATGGGGCATTAAAATCTTTAAAATACTCCTCGTAGCCAAAGCAAAGTCTACACCAGATGATCCTAAGTAATGAAGTTAAATTCAAGGATTACAGGAGTGAATCTTTAAACCTGGACTGATTAAAATGATTGGACTTTTTTTATCCTCAAGAACTAAGGGTTCTTCATTTGGCAAACATGGCAAAAACAAAACAAAAACAAAACACCTCACAACAAAAACACTATCAAAATGTCACTGAGATCTAGAATAAATACTCAATTTGGGGGCCAGAAGTAAATTCAATACTACACACATATCAAGCACATCCAATCTGTAAGGTACTGTGAATATATTAGCTTTTCAAATTTCATTTAACCTGAGTTCAAGGGTTAATGAAAAAGGCTGAGGTGGGGCAAGGCTCTTCTACAATCCTAACTCAGATCGCATTTGTAATGGAAAAAAAATTCCTGTATATCGTCTCACCAATTTGTAATATCGTAATAACCAGAGACACCTCTCCTTATAAATACTATATACCCTTCCTTCTTCTTATATAATGCTCTCTATTCCTATTAGTTTACTTGAGTTTTGACTTCAGTTCTATTCAACTGTTTTTTTGTTTGTTTTTTTGCTGCACCACGCTGTGTCGCTTGCAGGATCTTAGTTCCCCGACCAGGGACTGAACCCAGGCCCTCAGCTGTGAGAGCACAGAGCCCTACCACTAGACCACCAGGGAATTCCCTCAACTCTCCTTTCTTCACATTACCCTCTACTAAATAGCAGTATTCAGATTATAAAATCTTTCTCATGTAAACTTTACGGGATTGCTAACTATAAATATCAAACATAACCCATCTTCAGTTTTAAGGTTCTGAAGCCCTATTCTCCCAGAATACACTGCTGTTTTGATTTCTGTCTGTTCTTTCGGCTGCCTTTATTTTGTTGAAGCTTGTCACTGACCCTCAGTTTTCTTCCAGGGGCCTGTGAACTCTCTCCTTACCCACTCAACTCCCGTATCACTAGTCTCTCCACACTTCCTGGAAGTCTCATTTCATATAGATTCCCTAATCAGTTTTCCCCCTGCTCCATCCAAGCCCAAGTGAAGAACAAGGGCTAAGAACCCAAGACTTCACATGAGACTTAAAGAATATCTAATTATAAATATAAAAAAACTTAAACACTAAATAGTAAAAACCTAGATGCCATTCTAATCTTTCAGTTAGTTTCAGCTTTTTAATATATCCATTCTAACATTACTTATTTTAACAATGCATCTCTATTATAAAGTATTCAAATTCTAATGCAGTTATACTGAATCTAGTTTCAATAATCTGAATTTAACCTAAGCTATTATTTGTCACATTTTACAACCTACAGATAGTCATTTAGCAGCCAAGTTTCTCCTAACCACCCAGTCCAAATCTTTCTAGCCACGTAAAATCCATTCCTTATACTTTTCATTTCTCTTCTCAACATCAAGAGATAAACTCAAAAAACATGAGCATAGGGACTTGCCTGGCGGCACAGTGGTTAAGAATCTGCCTGCCGATGTAGGGAACATGGGTTTGAGTCCTAGTCTGTTAAGATCCCACATGCTGCGGAACAACTAAGCCCATGTGCCACAACTACTGAGCCTGTGCTCTATAGAGCCCGCAAGGCACAACTACTGAGCCCATGCTCTGCAACAAAGAGAAGCCACCGCAATGAAGAGTAGCCCCCACTCGCTGCAACAAAGACCCAACGCAGCCAAAAATAAAATTAATTAATTAATTAAAAAAAACAAAACATGAGCATAATAGTTATTGTAGCTAAGAAAATTTTAAATTACAACTGGCCACAATTTTCAACGTCCTTTAAGACTAACACTAATTCAGGAAGGAGAAACATGACCTGGCTTAGTCTCTTATTTTTAGAGATCTACATTATAGAGGTGGTATTAATAGATAATTAACAGTAATCAAACAACAAGGACAAGAAAAGGAGTCCCTAAGAGACCTTTCAAACTAGCAATAGGAGACACAATAAAAGCCTAAAGCAACTTAATCCACTAAAAGTTATCTACAAGATATTGTCACTTTCCTTTCACAGTCTGTTTGAAAATTGGGTGTTAAAGTTTATTCTTTAAGTCACAAGCAAAGGGGCAGGGAAGCTGAAATATCTTTAGACGGAAGAGGCGTTCTACCATCCTTTTTCCAACAGTAAACACAGTAAATTGTATCTGGTAGCAAGACTTTCAACTGGGCTTAGCAACACAGAAGAATCCTTTAAAAATATATTACAGAGAGGGCGGAGTTAAGATGGCATACTAGGAGGACGCAGAATTCGCGTCTCCTCACCACTAGGGCACCTACCAGGCACCAGTGGGGAACCACAGACACGGGAAGAACCCCCAGTGACCAGGTAGGACAGGGGGCGTGGGGAGAGTGAAGGCAGAGGAGAAGTGGAGGCTGGACGGGACTGGCGCCCCTGAGGGGCGGTTGGGGGAGGGAAAGGGATCCCACGCCCGAAGGGGGAAATTGGGGAACCACTGGGAGGGCAGAAGATCAAAAGGGAGCGTGCCCACTTGGGCCCCTGGGAGCCTGCTGAGATCCCGGGCCTGATCCTCTGCCCACCAAGGGCCCCTCCAGCTGCATGGGTCCTGAGGGACTAGGAGGGAGGGAAGGGGGAGCAAAAGTAAAGGCCGCAACTCTGGGACCGGCACCCCTGAAGTGTGGCTACGGGAAGGGAGGGGTTCCTACAGCAGCAGGACCCACACCAGTTAGGGGTCCAGTGGCTACGGGGGAGACGGTGGGGGAGGGGCACAAAGGAACGGGAGGGGCACAAAGGAACGGAAGGGAACAGGGCCCGTGCTCTCCCTGTCCACTTGGGCACCAGGACGCCTGCTGGGCTCCCAGGCCTAATCCTCTGCCCTCGGAGCCTCTCCTGCCACGCAGAGCCCAAGCCCCGCCCCTGCCCCCCCACCCAGGGCCCCACCTCTGCCCTCAGAGATCCACTCTGAGACCCCTTCCAATGCGCTGGGCCTAAACCCCTCCCACACACCCTCAACCAGGGCCCTAGGAACTCCACACTCTGGAGGCCCTCCTTTGGAGGTGCTGCCTCACCCCTTCCAAGCAGGTCCTAAGCAGAGGCCCCGCCCCACGCTTGAACAGTCACCCTGCCTAGGCCCTGCCCAACGCTAAACTCTGCTCCTGACTCAGTTCCACCCCCGCCTAAACTCCGCCAAGCTTTTTTTGACTCCCATAGCCAAGGCTTTTTTATTTTTTTTTCCTCTTTTAGATTGGGGTTCTGTTTTACCTTGTTGATTCACTGTTCCGATTCTTTTATATTTTTATTTTCCCTAATAAATCTTTTATTTTTCTAATTTTATTTTATTCTTTATACCTTGTTATTGTTCTCTCCTTTTGGCTTGTTGCCCCCCTTTTTTCTTTTTTCTGTTGTAGTTTTATTTTAACTTGCTGCAGTTGTTTCAACTACAGTTTTATTTTTCCTAATATATTTTTTATCTTTCTAATTTTATTTCCTTTTTTATTCTTTGATACTGTAGTGCTCCTTTTTCTCTCTCTCTTTTTTTTTTTTTTTATCGTGCCACAAAACTTGCAGGATCTTGGTTCCCAGGCCACAGGTTAGGGCTGAGCTCCTGTGGTTGGGAGCTCTGAGTCCAAACCACTGGACTAACAGAGACCCTCAGACACCAGGGAATATCAATCTGAGTGAGGCCTCGCGGAAGTCCTCATCTCAGCATCAAAAACTGGCTCTATCCAACTGCCTGCAAACTCAAGCACTAGATGTCTCAGGCCAAACAACCAGTAGGACAGGAATACAGCACCACCCAAAAAAAAAAAAAAAATATATATATATATATATATATATATTACAGACTAAGTAGCAAGGTAAAAACCTACAAGACCAAATAAATGAACACAAACTAGGCAACCTACCCCAAAAAAAATTCAGAGTAATGACAGTAAAGATGATCCAAAATCTTGGAAACAGAATGGAGAAAATACAAGACACACTTAACAAGGGTCTAGAAGAACTAAAGAGCAATCAAACAGTGATGAACAACACAATAAATGAAATTAAAAATTCTCTAGAAGGAACCAATAGCAGAATAACTGAGGCAGAAGAACGGATAAGTGACCTGGAAGATAAAAGAGCAGAAATAACTACCGCAGTGCAGAATAAAAAAAAAAAAAAAGAATGAAAAGAATTGAGGACAGTCTCAGAGACCTCTGGGACAACACTAAACGAACCAACATTCAAATTACAGGGGTCCCAGAAGAAGAAAAGAAAGGGTCTGAGAAAATACTTGAAGAGATTATAATTGAAAACTTCCCTAACATGGGAAAGGAAATAGTCAATCAAGTCCAGGAAGCGCAGAGTCCCATACAGGATAAATCCAAGAAGAAGCAGGCCAAGACACATATTAATCAAACTATCAAAAATTAAATACAAAGAAAAAATATTAAGAGCAACAAGGAAAAAGCAACAAATAACATACAAGGGAATCCCCATAAGGTTAACAGCTGATCTTTCAGCAGAAACTCTGCAAGCCAGAAGGGAGTGGCAGTACATATTTAAAGTGATGAAAGGGAAGAACCTACAACCAAGATTACTCTACCCAGCAAGGATCTCATTCAGATTTGATGGAGAAATTAAAACCTTTACAGATAAGCAAAAGTTAAGAGAATTCACCACCACCAAACCAGCTCTAAAACAAATGCTAAAGGAACTTCTGTAGGCAGCAAACACAAGAGAAGGAAAAGATTTAAAAAACAAACCCAAAACATTAAGAAAAGGGTAATAGGAACATACATATCGATAACCACCTTAAATGTAAATGGATTAAATGCTCCAACCAAAAGACACAGACTGGCTGAATGGATACAAAAACAACCCCATACATACGCTGTCTACAAGAGACCCACTTCAGACCTAGGGACACACACAGACTGAAAGTGAGGGGATGGAAAAGATATTCCATGCAAATGGAAATCAAAAGAAAGCTGTAGTAGCAATTCTCATATCAGACAAAATAGACTTTAAAATAAAGACCATTACAAGACACAAAGAAGGATACGACATAATGATCAAGGGATCAATCCAAGAAGAAGGTGTAACAATTGTAAATATTTATGCACCCAACATAGAAGCACCTCAATATATAAGGCAAATGCTAACAGCCATAAAAGGGGAAATCGACAGTAACACAATAACAGTAGGGGACTTTAACACCCCACTTTCACCAATGAATAGATCAACCAAAATGAAAATAAGTAAGAAAACACAGGCTTTAAATGATACATTAACCAAGATGGACTTAATTGGTATTTATAGGACATTCCATCTAAAAATAACAATACACTTTCTTCTCAAGTGCTCATGGAACATTCTCCAGGATAAATCATATCTTGGGTCACAAAGCAAGCCTTGGTAAATTTAAGAAAACTGAAATCATATCAAGTTTCTCTTCTGACCACAATGCTATGAGACTAGTTATCAATAAAAGGAAAAAAACTGTAAAAAACACAAACACATGGAGGCTAAACAATACGTTATTAAATAACCAAGAGATCACTGAAGAGATCAAAGGGGAAACCAAAAAATACCTAGAAACAAATGACAAGGAAAACACGACGACCCAAAACCTATGGGATGCAGCAAAAACAGTTCTAAGAGGGAAGTTTATAGCAATACAATCCTACCTCAAGAAACAAGAAAAATCTCAAATAAACAACCTAAACTTACACCTAAAGCAATTAGAGAAAGAAGAACAAAAACACCCCAAAGTTAGCAAAAGGAAAGAAATCACAGAGATCAGATCAGAAATAAATGAAAAAGAAATGAAGGAAACAATAGCAAAGATGAATAAAACTAAAAGCTGGTTCTTTGAGAAGATAAACAAAACTGATAAACCATTAGCCAGACTCATCAAGAAAAAAGGGAGAAGACTCAAATCAATAAAATTAGAAATGAAAAAGGGGGAGTAAAAACTGACACTGCAGAAATACAAAGGATCATGAGAGATTACTACAAGCAACTATATGCCAATAAAATGGACAACCTGGGGCTTCCCTGGTGGCACAGTGGTTCATAGTCTGCCTGCCGATGCAGGGGACGCGGGTTCGTGCCCCGGTCCGGGAGGATCCCACATGCCGCGGAGCGGCTGGGCCCGTGAGCCATGGCTGCTGGGCCTGCGCGTCCGGAGCCTGTGCTCCGCAGCGGGAGAGGCCACAGCGGTGAGAGGCCCGTGTACCACAAAAAAAAAAAAAAAAAAAATGGACAACCTGGAATTCCTAGAAAAGCACAACCCTCCGAAACTGAACCAGGAAGAAATAGAAAATATAAACAAACCAATCACAAGCACTGAACTTGGAACTGTGATTAAAAATCTTCCAACAGGGTTTCCCTGGTGGTGCAGCGGTTAAGAGTCCGCCTGCCAATGCAGGGGACACAGGTTCGTGCCCCGGTCCGGGAGGATCCCACATGCCACGGAGCGGCTGGGCCCGTGAGCCACGGCTGCTGAGCCTTTGCGTCCGGAGCCTGTGCTCCGCAGCGGGAGAGGCCACAACAGTGAGAGGCCCGCGTACTGCCAAAAAAAAAAAAAAAAAAAAAAAAAAATCTTCCAACAAACAGCCCAGGACCAGATGGCTTCACAAGCAAATTCTATCAAACATTTAGAGAAAAGCTAATACCTATCCTTCTCAAACTCTTCCATAATATAGCAGAGGGAGGAACACTCCCAAACTCATTCTATGAGGCCACCATCACTCTGATACCAAAACCAGACAAATGTTACGAACAAAGAAAACTACAGGCCAATATCTCTGATGAACATAGATGCAAATATCATCAACAATATACTAGCAAACAGAATACAGCAGCACATTAAAAGGATCATACACCATGATCAAGTGGGGTTTATCCCAGGAATGCAAGGATTCTTCAGTATACGCAAATCAATCAATGTGATACAGCATATTAACAAACTGAAGGATAAAAACCATACGATCATCTCAATAGATGCAGAAAAAGCTTTTGACAAAATTCAACACCCATTTATGATAAAAACTCTCCAGAAAGCAGGCATAGAGGGAACGTATGTCAACATAATAAAGGCCATATATGACAAACCCACAGCCAACATTGTTCTCAAGGGTGAAACACTGAAACCATTTCCGCTAAGATCAGGAACAAGACAAGCTTGCCCACTCTCACCACTATTATTCAACATAGTTTTGGAAGTTTTAGCCACAGCAATCAGAGACGAAAAAGAAATAAAAGAAATCCAGATCAGAAAAGAAGAAGTAAAACTGTCACTGTTTGCAGATTACATGATACTATACATAGAGAATCCTAAAGATGCTACCAGAAAACTACTAGAGCTAATCAATGAATATGGTAGAATAGCAGGATACAAAATTAAAGCACAGGGGCTTCCCTGGTGGCAGAGTGGTTAAGAACCTGCCTGCCAATGCAGGGGACACGGGTTCAAGCCCTGGTCCGGGAAGATCCCACATGCTGCAGACCAACTAAGCCTCTGCGTCACAACTACTGAGCCTGTGCTCTAGAGCCCATGCTCTGCAACAAGAGAAGCCACCGCAATGAGAAGCCCGCGCACCACAATGAAGAGTAGCCTGCACTCACCACAACTAGAGAAAGCCCGCGTGCAGCAACGAAGACCTAACACAGCCAAAAATATAAATAAATTAATTAAAAAAATTAATGCACAGAATCTCTTGCATTCCTATACACTAATGTTGAAAAATCTGAAAAGGAAATTAAGGAAACACTCCCATCTACCACTGCAACAAAAAGAATAAAATACCTAGGAATAAACCTACCTAAGGAGATAAAAGACCTGTATGCAGAAAACTATAAGACACTGACAAAAAAAATGATACAAACAGATGGAGAGATATACCATGTTCTTGGATTGGAAGAATCAACATTGTGAAAATGACTATACTACCCAAAGCACTCTACAGATTCAATGCAATCCCTATCAAATTACCACTGCTATTTTTCACAGAACTAGAAAAAAAAATTTCACAATTTGTATGGAAACACAAAAGACCCCGAATAGCCAAAGCAATCTTGAGAAAGAAAAACGGAGCTGGAGGAATCAGGCTCCTGGACTTCAAATTATACTACAAAGCTACAGTAATCAAGACAATATGGTACTGGCACAAAAACAGAAATATAGATCGATGGAACAGGAAAGAAAGCCCAGAGATAAACCCACACACATATGGTCACCTTATCTTTGATAAAGGAGACAAGAGTACACAATGGAGAAAAGACAGCCTCTTCAATAAGTGGTGCTGGGAAAACTGGACAGCTACATGTAAAAGAATGAAATTAGAACATTTCCTAACACCATACACAAAAATAAACTGAAAATGGATCAAAGACCTAAATGTAAGGCCAGACACTATAAAACTGTTAAAGGAAAACACAGGCAGAACATTCTATGACATAAATCACAGCAAGATCCTTTTTGACCCACCTCCTAGAGAAATGGAAATAAAAACATAAATCAATAAATGGGACCTGGGCTTCCCTGGTGGCGCAGTGGTTGAGAGTCCGCCTGCCGATGCAGGGGACACGGGTTCGTGCCCCGGTGCGGGAGGATCCCACATGCGGCGGAGCGGCTGGGCCCATGAGCCGGGGCCGCTGAGCCTGCACGTCCGGAGCCTGTGCTCCGCGACAGGAGAGGCCACAACAGTGGGAGGCCCCCGTACCGCAAAACAAAACAAAAACAAAAAAAAATAAATAAATGGGACCTAATGAAACTTAAAAACTTTTGCACAGCAAAGGAAACCATAAACAAGATGAAGACAGCCCTCAGAATGGGAGAAAATATTTGCAAATGAAGCAACTGACAAAGGACTAATCTCCAAAATATACAAGCAGCTCATGCAGCTCAGTATCAAAAAAACAACAACCCAATCAAAAATGGGCAGAAAACCTAAACAGACATTTCTCCAAAGAAGATATAGATTGTCAACAAACACATGAAAAGATGCTCAACATCACTAATCACTAGAGAAATGCAAATCAAAACTACAATGAGGTAGCACCTCACACCAGTCAGAATGGCCATCATCAAAAAATCTACGAACAATAAATGCTAGAGAGGGTGTGGAGAAAAGGGAACCCTCTTGCACTGTTGGTGGGAATGTAAATTGATACAGCCACTATGGAGAACAGTATGGAGGTTCCTTAAAAAACTAAAAGTAGAGCTACCATATGACCCTGCAATCCCACTACTGGGCATATCCCCTGAGAAAACCATAATTCAAAAAGAGTTATATACCACAATGTTCATTGCAGCACTATTTACAATAGCCAGGACATGGAAGCAACCTAATTGTCCACTGACAGATGAATGGATAAAGAAGATGTGGCACATATATACAATGGAATATTACTAAGCCATAAAAAGAAATGAAATTGAGTTATTTGTAGTGAGGTGGATGGACCTAGAGTCTGTCTTACAGAGTGAAGTAAGTCAGAAAGAGAAAAACAAACACCGTATGCTAACATATATACATGGAATCTAAAAAAAAAAAGGTTCTGATGAACCTAGGGGCAGGACAGGAATAAAGACGCAGACATAGAGAATGGACTTGAGACACGTGGAGGGGGAAGGGGAAGCTGCAACCAAGTGAGAGAGTGTCATGGACATATATACACTACCAAATGTAAAACAGACAGCTAGTGGGAAGTAGCCACATAGCACAGGGAAATCAGTTCGGTGCTTTGTGACCACCTAGAGGGGTGGGATAGGGAGGGTGGGAAGGAGGCGCAAGAGGAAGGGGATGTGGGGATATATGTATACATATAGCAGATTCACCCTGTTATACAGCAGAAACTAACACAACATTGTAAAGCAATTATAGTCCAGTAAATATCTTAAAAAAAACAAAAACAAATACCTAAAAGGGAAATATATATATATATATAAAACAACCATGACCATTAGCCAAGTAGCTACAAATAAAACATTTTTGAAAATACAAGGTCATCACATCTTTCCAATAATATTCTGTGCCTAAAACCATTCTGAAATGGTTTTAATTAGTGACATCAGACCATTCTACTTCAAGTAATAGGTAATTGCCTTATCAAAGGACTTTCCAGGAAATGGAGACAACACCTGGGCTTTTTTGTCATTATCTGAAAAACTGGTGAGTAAATTGATAAACTATCACACACAAGGGCCTCTCATCACAAACAAAAAAACCTACTATGCATTAAATAATTTAACACTTGGATTTATTTTCTTATACACTTAAATGACAGGCATTTCTATGAGGAACATGTTAAAAATAATGTATTTTTACGCAGTTTAAGGTAGTTTAAAGGTTTGGCCTCATCACTCAGAAAACAAGTTTTTAAATCTAGTACAAACCTATAAAAGATTGAACTTTGGTACATAAAAGAAAAATACCTCTACTAAGAGGCAGCAAAGTTCAGAGACGATAAAACATTTAAATCAAAAGGTTCTACTTAATCACAACAATTTCAAATGAGTCCTTACTCTATATGCCAGGCTCTGTTCTAAGAGCTTTCCTTATGTTATCTCATTTAACCCCTCCCAACCATTTCCACTTTACAGATGAGTAAATTAAGCAGAGAGAACTTGTCCAAGTTCTGGCAGAATAGGGATTCAAATCCAGAGGCCCTGACTGTATTACAGCACATTTTTTTCCTATCAACTATTTCCATTTCTGTTTTCACTAACAGTATTAATTAAACATCTAGGATAAAGCAAATAAAGATAAAATAAAAGTCAAAACTACTCAGAGACTTCTGGAATGAGTTAAGTATTCAGCCATTAAATATCCCTCCTTTTCAAAACTGAGAACACTCTTTTGCCATCAGAATCCAAGCAGGACATAGTTATTTGGGACAAAGTATCATACAGAAGCTACCAAAACAACAAAAAAAACTACACTATCATATAAACCAAGATTAGGCAAACCACTGTCTGTGGGCCAAATTCAGCCCTCAGCCTGTTTTCATACAGGCGGCAAGCTAAGAATGATTTTTACATTTTTTAAAGGGTTATAAAAACAAAACAAAGAACCTGCAGCAACAAAACCTAAAATATTTACTATATGGTCCTTTACAGAAAACGTTTGCAGACTCCTGATTTAAGCTACTGAATAGATAAAGGGGTTTCCTCCCCCCCTTTTTTAAAAATAGCTAAATGCAGAAACTGACTTGTAAGACAAACTGTATCTAGGAAGATAAAATGAGTGGATTCCCTTAGCTCCAAACCAGAAGACAAAACCTCTGAAGCACACCCCCCAAAAAAGGGCAAAAATAAGTAGTTCCCTTCTCACCAGGAGGTGGCAGTAGATTCTTCCAGAGGCAAGGTTCTGGTTTGCCCATGGGCTCAAGTTTTTTGTGGTGGCTATTAAGAAAAGCAGCTTGACCTCTCCAGAGCTGACTTTCTGGGCCTGACAATCTGCACAAAAAGGAAAGGGGAAAGGAGACTGAACAGGTGACAAGAACTAAGCACATTCTCTTTACTGACCTGTTCACTCCCACTAGAAAAATGATACCATTTCCTAAATGCATCTGGGCTAAGAGTTAGGGGGTAGGAAAGAAGGCAAGTGAAGATGATCAACTTAATCATTTGGTGCTGTTCTTCATTTTTGCTTCTACAATTCTTAGGTTACTACCCTTCAGTTAGTTGAATAAGACAATGGATTCTTGTCTCCACAACTTGAAGCAAGATGCCATTTTAAAGATCAGAAGTTAATAGGAAAAAAATGTGAACTTTAAATATACCTCAGCAGAGCTAAACCAGAATAAGTCAAAACAGGAAATTACAAGTCAGTTGAACACATGCGAAAGTCGCAGGTACTGCATGACTGCACAAGCCGGTTGGCCTGACAAGCAATGGCAAACATCCATCAACTAACAGTGCCAGATCGCTCATTCTTCTTTCAAGCCTCTACTACACAACCCAAAAACTTCATTTTTGCCCAGAAACCACTGGACATTTAACCAAAATACATTAGTACAAAACATGCCATGTCATGAAGCTCCCTGCTATTCATGATGACTCAGCAGTTGCTGCAAAACAGAGGTGACCGCCTAGGATAGTTGACAGCAACCAGGTAGTCTACAAGTTCACAAAAGTTCCAGTAAGGATTAAAGAAAGTCCTTATTTTAAGATTTAAAAAAAAAAAAATCCTTAAAGTATTCTTTTGTATATTCCTGGATACTTTTCTTTGGTAGTATCTGCCAATATTAATACCTTCAGTGTTGATTAAGAAACCCCCAACACCTTTGATCCAATTCAAAAGCTAAAAATGTACTTTCTTTTTCAATTAAATGGGTGGGGCAAAAAGCTGAAAGTACTTTAGATAGGGGGAAATGATAAACTATCAGGCTTTAAAACAAAACCACACAGTCTGAAATCATACCAGCTCTAAGACAAATTGGATCATAGGTGTTACATTGTTAAGGCATCATCTCCCCCAAATTAGATTTTTATCTAAGTACATTTAAAAATAAGGTGTGATTTTTGGCTTTTGCCACTCAGAATATATGAGCTCCTTTCTAAACTCTGCCCAGACCATCCAATGATCTGTATTTACAAATTTATTTTATGTAGTAACTTTCTTTTGAGGAGATCTAGAAAGCACTCAAAGACATTTATCTTCAGGAAAAACAGAAAGCATGTGTGTTTAACTTCCACTCAACCAAAGGATTCGGTTAAATGGCCAGGCGTGTGACCTGAATTCTAATCTTAAATCTGCCTGCAAGTACCCCTGCTCCTCACAAAGGAATCTGAAAACCAAGCTCTTTTTGGTATATATCTGGGGGAAAACCGGTGGGAGGTAAAAGTAAGGCCAAGACCTGTAACCGTAAGTAGAGAGCTACCTAGTATTATAAACCACAATTTTTACTACTAAGAAATTTCTCTGAAATCTTTTAAAATTCTGTTTTTAATGATACAATTTAACACCAGCACCAAACATGTTAAAGTGTTCAATATTCATCATCATCCAGAACAAGGCAATCTAGGAAGTCTACCCTTAACAGTAAGCAACACGTTATCAGACCCTTTTGCTATACCTTTGTGTTTTTTGTAAGTTTAAGACCCACACTTACTCCTACCTTAGTATCCCTGAAAAGTGTTATAAGTGATGTTTATTAGAATATTCTTAACGTATTCCTACTCAATCCCCATAACAAGTAAAATTTTAAAAATAGAGTTGTCTCAGAATCAAATGTCTCAGTTACAATTAGGATAAACTCCTTTTCATAATTTCAAACACCCACGAGTGCACAGGGTGCTTAGATTATAAGACCACCAACATTCCTGGAATGTCAAAAGTACCTAAACTTCTAGAATACGCCCCGTAACATTAAAATAGTTTGTGCGTGAGATCAGAACTGGAGTCCCGGTCAGCTGTGCAGAATGGCCAATTCCAGCTTCCAAAATAAAAGGCGGGGGGGTGGGGTGGCGGTGGGGGGGGGATTGCACAAAAGTGGGGAGGAAAGAGTCTCGCGACGGAAAAGAAACGTAAGTGTGGAGAGGGACTTTCAAAATGCCCCAGTGCCACTAACTATAAGCCGGTTAAGAAACAAACAAACAAACAAACAAAACAAAATCGAAGCCAGTGCTCTCAGATCGGGGAGGGACACCGGGAGATGGAGAATTAATTAATCGCGTTGTAACTTATTTCACTTTCCGCGCTAACAGCGCCCCCGACAACCCCCGGGTGCCCCGGAGGCAGATTCCTCCGGGCAGCCCCCTCCCCACACACGCTAAGACGCGGGAGACTAGCAAACAGCAGGCGTAGGGGCCTCCAGCCACATCTTTTTCCTTCTCCCTCGAGAGGACGTGAGTAATACCCCCAAACCCCCAATCCCCGCCAAAAAAAGGAAGAATTCTAGGCCCAGCGTGGCCTAGGATTTCTGTTCCCGCCCTGCGCTGGTCGGGGGAAAGCCCCAGGCGGAGAGGGCTGCGGAGAGGCGGCCGAACCACACGTGTGCGCCGCAGGATTGGCCCGTCTCAGCCCACTTCCCGTCGCCGCCCCAGCGGCCAGAGCTCCCGCCGCCTCGCTCGGGCCTCCGCTCAGGCCCTCCCGTCCGCTCCACGTGGGGCGCCGGGGCCCCTCGCCGCCCGTCCACTCCCGCCCAGTTCCCGACCCGCTAGGCCCCCACGGCGCCGGGGTCCCGTACCTGGTGCTGTTGTCGCCCCTGCTGGTAAGGTTTAATTGGCCCCTGGTGGCAACGCCGAGTCCGGATCTTGCCGCCACCGCCCCCTCCTATGCCTCCAGCTCCCGAGGCCATGGCGTGAGCCTCCGCGGCTTCCCCCTCCGGGGCGGGAGAGGCAGAGACGGCCTTAGAGCCCCCCCCGCCCGGCCCCAGCCCAAAAGTACGCACGCGCTGCCCACACAGCGGGGCACAGGCACACCAGGAATCGCGGGGCTGCGAGCAGGAGCGGAGAGAGAACGCGCGCTGGCGGCAGGGAAGGGGGTGGCGGCGACAGAGGCCGAGTAGCTGGCTCCGGTCCGGCAGCCTCCCGCGGACCCCAGCCTCTGTGTATGTCACCGTCTCTGTGTAGATTCCCCCGCAGAGGACAGTGCGGGCGGCTCCGGGCGCTGCTTAGGCCTAACTCAACCGCCGGCTGCTGGAGATTCTTCTTCCGTCGCCCTAGCCGTAGCTGCCGCAGTTGAAGCCGCCGGCGCCGCCCGCCTACCCCTCCCCTTTGCGCACAGCGCCCGCCCAGCCGTCGTCGTCTTCCCTGCAGTCGCCGTTGTTGCGTCTATTGCCGCTGCTAAGGCCGCCGCTGCAGTCGTGAGCCAGAAGGTCGTCACTTGTTAGCGCCCGACGAGTTTGCATAATCACGCTGCGACCGGGTGATAGGCAAGGAGGAAGGAAGGGCGGGTCGAGCCCGCGCTCTCGGCTGCGCGGGCCTCTGGGAAACGTAGTTCAGCAGAAGACGACGAATTCTCAGGACGCGGAAGATGGGCGGTTCGCCGCAGAGGCACAAAGCCAGGGGTTCCGTTCGCTTTATTGCTCTTCACTGCAAACGTAGACTTCGAAAGAGGCGTTTAGCACAAAAAGAGTAACCTCCTTCCCAGTCTCCTTCTCCCCGTGGTTGGTAAAGCGGGCAGAAAGTGAGCAGATCGTAAAATCACAGACAGAAGCTAACAATACCTTATAAAAAGAAAAAAACTGGTTGAAAAGACAATGTCCATGATCTTTAAGCCTAAAGCAGAAATAGAAAATACATAGTTCCGTTAATGTTCCATTAACATATAAGGGCTTTGTTGTCAAAACACACAAGTGCTGGAATTCTCACTCCACCACTCTCTAGTTTGACCTTGGATAAGTCCAAACCTTCCTCCCCCCTATAAAACGGGAACTTTAAAATCCACCTCATAGAGCTGTTGTGATCATCCAAATGGAGCACTTAGTATATTTCCTGGTATACAGGAAATGCAATAAATGAATACCCACAGCAGTCAGCTCACATTAGAGGTGAGTGGTATATTACCAGTAATAAAAATATACATATATTTGCCCCAAATAGAAGGCATTATATTTAGGAAAGTGAATAAGCGAGCTAGGCTCAGACTGCATCCACAAAGTAGAGAGATTGTAAGAGCTGACTGTTAGAAAGATCTTGGTGATCACGTGGTCCAGCCCTCATTCAACGGACAAGACAGGGGTCCAGAGAATTCAGGTGGCATACTGGAGGACACTAAGCTGCGCAGTCAAAGCCAGGACTATAACCCAGCTTTTCTATAAGAGTTCAAACAAGTAACCAAATGATTAGGGAGAAAATCTACTGTGAAGAAACATAGGCTTAATGTTCCATTTGAGACAATTGGTTTGAAAGCTTATAAATAACTTCGGAGTCAAACAGACTTAATTTAAAATCTATCACTTACTAGCTGTGTAGCCTTGGGGAAGTTACTGATCCTCTTTCTAAGCTTCAGTTTCCTCATCTGCAAATAGAATGAATATTAACCTCAACAGGTTGGTGGTTCTGATGAAGGGATTTATGTATCTCTGTATAGTTCATAATAAATGCTTAGATACAAAGCATCTAATATCATCCAGTTATCAGATACAAATAACTAACTTCAAGACTTTTATACCATCTCTACCACCAAACTTCACTCCAATATTCCAATCACTATATAAATCATATAAGTCAAAAGGTGAAGCCAGAGCTTCCGGGGTGGCGCAGTGGTTGAGAGTCCGCCTGCCGATGCAGGGGATACGGGTTCGTGCCACGGTCCGGGAAGATCCCACATGCCGCGGAGCGGCTGGGCCCGTGAGCCATGGCCGCTGAGCCTGCGCGTCCTGAGCCTGTGCGCCCCAACGGGAGAGGCCACAACAGTGACAGGCCCGCGTACCGCAAAAAAAAAAAAAAAAAAAAAAAAAAAAGGTGAAGCCAAACTTACAGTACCTTGGAATTTGTAGTACCTTCCAGCACCTAAGGAATCATGCCCTATAAGGCATAGGTTTACAGAACAAATGGCACCTCTGACCATAACCAACAAGACTATAAAAAGTTCCCAAATAGGATAGACAAAATTAATTACCTCCTTTTGTGCTTCAGTGTCCCCCTTCCACCACTAACTCCCCACTAGACTCTCCAGGTATACAAGCTCTTCCCCCTGAAGCACTTCATCCTTCTTCAATACAGTTGTCTTTCATGATTCTTAGCTAGGTATGTGACAAGCTGAGTAAGGTAATTCGTAATAAGCCAATTCCCAGGAAAGATCTGTACCTGAATCTCTAATTACACTTCATATATAGGAGACTGAACTGTAGCCACATACCATTTGCCCTTTTCACCCTACCAAACTCAAAATTTCCAGCACAGGAGAATAAATTGTGGCTCAAAAATCATTCCTTTCTTGGGGGCTGTTATTTGGTGTATGAGACAGCATTCATATCCGAGCTCTGAAAGGAAAGGACATGCGAAAGAGCTGGGCCACACTCAGATAAAACTTCAGAATAGAAGATTAGTAGGATTCAGGGAGATAAGGAAAAATCCACATCCTCCTTTAGCCTTGATCTCAGTTGTTTAACTCATTTTATGATTATTTCTTTGAAGTAAAATAAATGTGAGGGAACAATAATACTTTAGTCCCACATTCAGGTAACTGAGTTATTGGAAACTTTACCAATCTTGACAGCAGAGAAGGGATAAGAAGCAAGAAGAAATCTGCATCCTAAACTTTCCACTGACTAATTTTACCCTGAAATAGTATCAGCCTCGCTATGGGATGAAATAACTTCTTGTACATAGTTTGAGATTCTAAAATAATATGGTGTCTGTGCTAAAATTCAGTTTGGAGTTACAAATCACCAAATCTAGAATTCTTCACACACTTTTTGGTACAGAACTCATTGTTCAGTTAGGAATTACTAGTAGTTGAATGGGTTATAATAAGTTATTCTGATTATAAAACTTAATCTGCCACCTTCAAACATACAAATAATTACTGAATATTTCTCTAAGAGATACTATATATAAGTTGGGAAAAATATCAAATGGCATGGAATAATAATATGTATTCTTGAAATCCTTCCAGCCATATTAGGAGTTGTTTTGGGGGAAGGGAATAATATGTATTATTTAGTATGTGTAAGTAAGCAATTTCTCTAAATGATACAATTTAATCCCTACAAAACCTATGATATTCTGTAGTTCACAGAATTGGAAGCTATCACTTGCAGATTTTCTATTATAAAATGGTTATCTTCTTTATTCATCCTTTATTCATTATTTCTATTCCCATCAGTCTTTAGGTCTAGACAAAACTGAAATAACTCTGAGAAGTGATCTTGTGTTTTGGGTTGTTTCACTGGGAGTATTTTAATAGAAACTAATTTCTCCCCTAATAGGTTTTAAACACCAAGATTTTTCTCCTCACTGCTATAATCTGAGCACATAGAACAGTGTTGACACATAGCAGTAGCTCTACATATAATTTAGCTCATTTGCCCAACATCCAATTACTACCAATGCCAACTGTTTCCACTTTATTGCAATAAATAATACAATGATGAATACAGCTGAACTACTTTATATAACCTTTCCTAGCTTGCATACATTCATTTTCTATACTGCATAACAAATTAATATTTCTCAAATTCATTTATACATGATACAGCATTCATTAGCATTGTAAACAGATCCCTATGAAAATATTATGCAGGAATTATTATCCTCTTACCTTTGCCATCACTCTGCCATTTTTGTAGCCAATTTAGGAACCTAACTACCACTTAAACATTTTTTTAAAAAAGATTTTTTTTCCAGTTCAGTGGAGAACTCCACACTTTAGAAATCTCTGTGATAGCCTTCATGTTGACTAAAATGTTGAGATCCTAGTACTGTCTTACTGCATAGTGAGCACAGACATTTGCCAGCTGTATGATATGATAGCCGTTGGAAAGACTAGACTCAAACAGCTGGCTTAGGATCACCTGGGAATTCCAGGACTCCCATCATGGCATGGGGATATGAGGATATGTTGAAGGATGGGAGTGAAGAGTACATCAACAGGTGCATTTGGGTGGAAAGGATATTGTACATCAGACCTCCAAATCAAAGAGAGAAGCCATGTTAGCAAAATCAATAGAATTCAATGTATTTGTCTCTATGAGGATAAGGGAAAAAAAGACAGCTATTCATATTCAGATCAAGTGGCAGAAATGGACACAAAACACAGAAGGACAGAAATTCCGTCTCAATAAGTTGAAAAAAAAATTAGACCAACTTCACTTAAACGTGGATCCAGTTTTTTTCAGCCAAAACAGATGGTGTATTGGAAGAGATCTTAATTTATGAAAAGACTGTTACTACTAAAGTCCCTCCCCACAAAGAAACATCTTTATTTTTCCCCATATAATATGTTATTCATCTGACAATTATAAATTAGCAAATAGAGAGGCTTCTGACCTTTCTTTAGAGATAAGGAATATCCACCAATTACAAGTGAAATACAATTTGGTCTACACCCAACCTGGATTGAAAAACAGCCTTTATATCTTCTTCAAAAGGTAAGACAATTCTGGCCAAAGGAGTATTTAGAGATGACAATTACAAGAAGTTAGAAAGGTATGTATTTACCCTACCTACACAAAATGAGGTATCTGCTATGATGTGTATTGAAGCAAATTATTTTATTGAGAGTAGTTTTAGACAGATCTCCTTGATCTTCCAACAGACATTTCTATGTGATAATTATTACCAAGCATTTCATTAGATAGAAAAATAAGGTTAAACTAGTGTTTTTTTAAAAAAAATGTATTATAATGATATAATGAACTTCAATCTCAGCTGGAAAAACTCAAAGTGGGGTTGGGATTCTAGAAAAGTATTGGGGTTTTTGTCTGTATTTTAGGGACAGAGAGGCCACAGCATTGGGAAGATATTTAAAGATGTACATCATTATACTCTCATTAACTTACTGTGTTCTCTGACTTTGGGGAATAAAGTAATACTTAAGACTAAATGAATTAACTAATATAATCAAATTTTGATTAACTATATATATCACTTAATTCCAACATGCCATATAACATTTTTCTTCTTCCTGACTGTGTATGTCAATATATAGTAGCTTTGGGCATATATGTGTTTATGTACCTTCCATTATAATTGAAGGCACATTTTAAATTCATCAATCCTAAATGGAAATTCAGTTTTACTGAATGAAATAATAACCAAATTCAGGAAGACCAGTCCCATCCTAATATTTAAGACAGTGAATGAATCGACAAAGATTAAACATAGCCTATAGGCAAAATGTAAACTAGGATAAACATAAACAATTGAGATCAAGGCTAAAGGAGGACATAGATATTTATAAACAATTTACAAACATAATCTAAACATTAACACCTACTGTGTTGAACCTACTATGTGTTGATTTCTAATCTCAGCATTTAGTATATATGTCAGTGTACAAAACATTAAAACAAGCTCTGTCTGCATAGTGCATTATACTTTATCATTTTACTGAATTCTCTTAAAGTTTACTGTATTATGCTCTTATTAACCCCTAGCACGTAACACTAATAATTACTCCCAAATTCTACTTTCTAGATTCGAAACACCTGCTATTGAATTATCCCATACAATAAATCTAATGGCTTAGTTTATTTTTTTTAATATAATTCCTCAGTTTCATTAGAAAACTGGCCTCATCATTAAGGTTCCAATCTATGTAAAACTATAACGTTTGCAAAATTCAATTTGCTCACAGTGAGACCAAGCATTTTCATTTTTTAAAAGCATTTGTAGAGAATGCTGGAATTTATTAGACCCTAACTTATTAAGACTTCTTTTCAAGAGCATTCTACTAATTAACATGTTAACAACCCTACTGCACACGTCACCCCACCACCACCAGAAAGGTACAACCTACTTAGCTTAAAGGGTGTCTTTTGGCCCCTCGCTACTCAGAGGCTAGCAGCACCAGTCCTTGGGAGCTTGTTAGAATAAAGATCATCCCAGGCCTACTTAATCAGAATCTGCATTTCAACAAGATCGCCAGGTGATTCCTATGCACAGGACATCTGAGAAGCACTGTTTTAAGAATTAACCATGCTGTAGAATTCATAAAGCACATCTGAAATGTTAACAGTCTGAAACTAAACATCAGTTGTGAAATACACTTGAGCACTTTAAAGAGCACTTTGCTAATTCCCAACTATCCCTCTTTATTTATACAAATTTTCTTTTAGAATTAATTCACAAGAAACAAAAGACAAGGATGGAGAATAGACCATCTCACCATCCCAGAAGCTGTGAGCAGAGAGAAGTTCTGAAAAGAAATATCAAACTACTTCCTTAGAATTGCTGTGGCTTTTCTCTTTTCCAAACACTCACAAAACCAATGTTAAGGTAGGAACTCTTGAGGGGGAATATTCTTGGTACTGGGTTAGCAACTAATATCTAAAATGTTGGATAAGAAGTCAGGCAACTTGGAGTAAAATCTATAGCTTTTTCACTTTCCTAAACTGTCAGGACACGAATGACGGCAGCTTTCTACTTAACAAATTATAAAGCAATTAAATAGACTACCTACTAATAGCCTGACCTCCTACGCAGGTGCTATGAAGTCAAGACAAAATTCAGATACAGTATTTTCTCCAAAAATTACTTCTGGAAAAAAATTAAATAGTAATGGATCTTTAGAGTAAAAATTCCTTCCCTGACATTGGTCATCAAAAGTATTCTTTCCACAGCACACCTATAGCTCTTAACTCTTACAATAGGGAAGGCCTAGAAAGTTGTGAAACACAAGAAATGAAAAATCGTTTTTAAAAGGCTCACACATACCTCCCCTCCTATAGGCCAAATATAAACACATTTGTTCATATGAACACTTACACATCAAGACATCAACGTATTGAAGTTAACCAAAGTTTCTGTAAAGAGCAGGCTTAGGAATCCCTGTTCTTTCTTAGTCTCCAATCAACAATTTAAGTAAGAGCTGATGAACCTGCAGCTTATAGTGCATGTAGATTTTTTCCCCTCTTATTTAACATTTGGTACATTTCACCTTTACCACAATGTGAGCAGAAATGAAATTAAACATTTTTAATTCTCATTAGCTTCTTCTTCCAAAGGAAGCTAGACTGTTAGCTGAAATGAAATTCTGGATTTAGTACTTTTTTAGTGTCTATTATCGCAGATAGCAGAGCTGATTTAACAGAGCAACTAACCAAACATAACGGTTAACAAGATGATTTTAAACCCAGTACCTATAACCCACGGCCTGTCTTCAAACTATCTCACCTTGTTTGGGTCCATTATAAGGACAACAGCATATCATGAGTCCCCACAAACATGGTTCTTCAAAACCAAAAAACAAAAAGAACTCTACAAATATTCTCCAAAGCAAATATGAGTGAAGTTATACTATTCTACGTGTAATATTAAATAGGCAGTGTTGCCAAACACAGGCAACTCTGCAGACATGGAGCAAAGCCTGTTAAACAGACCACCTCCGGTTAGAGAAAGCTACCTCTGCCCACAAAGGTTTAGATTCAGAATTAAAACATCAAGGCACGCCAAAAGTCTCCGCAGAGGCCCTAACCAAGCAACGCACAGCTTCTACCAGCCACGATTAAATCCAAGCCCCAACTTAGATGCTTTAAATTAGTAATAGTTAAACCAGCTCTTTTTCACTTGTGTGGTCATAAAATCTTGCCCCTTCTGCGAGGCAGCAGTAACTAAGCACTTACTATAAGAAGCACCTGCTTTTAGGCCCATGTCTTCCAGCTGAGGTGCAGAGATCAATGACCTTAGCTTCGTGCCTGCTCACATTGGAGTATAATCCCTTGTCTCTCCCAGATTAGATGGAGCCATGCAGAACGGCAGTTACTCTGCAAACAGGTGGTGAGGACGCAGACCTGCAAAAGGCCACTAGGAGCAGACAGTTAAGAAGGAAAAGCCATTTTTCTCTTTTCACTGCTGGCCCTTGTGACTATGCCTCTCCTTAACTCATCATCTGGGCCTACCCTTTGCAGCTACGCTTCCTCAGATAACAGCCTCTTCCTTTTCTCAAGGTTTGCTTTGAGTTTACTAACAAAAAGGAGCTGACTTTTCCCCTTCATTTGCTCCATCGTTAACTTTAGAACGGGATTTTTTGAAAAGTCTTAAAGACTGAGATGGAGAAAAAAAAATGCAATAGGTCTTAGAAGCTTTCTGTCCTAAATTCAAACTAAGGAAAATAAAAGTACAGCGGCCAGTTCTACATCAAGTCGAAACAAGACAAGATCATTTGTTTAGATTTTTTTCAGCAACTTTCACTGACAACTTCCTACCCGTGCCAGCAATATGGAAAAAGAAAGGGGAAATGTTTAAGGGGTGACATAAGAGAGAAGAAGGGAGGGCTGAGGAGAGAAAGGAAGAGCAAATTTTAAATTCTGACAAATAGTCACGATGAGCAATTCCTGAAAACTCAGTCAAAAATTCTGCCAGGTCCGCAGCCGACCTGAACTCACCTTTGTTGGATTGACCCTTTGTAACTCAGTCTCCTGAGTCTAGACTGGCTCCTTGTTGATCCAAATTCACACGCTGTAAAATAAACGAAGGAGGGATGAGGGGTACTTTGCAGGAATGGTGCTACAGACGTGCAGAGTATCACTTACTAATGTCGTAAATAATGAAGGACTAATAAATAATACATTAGAAAGAAAAGACCCTCGTTATTGCCACATCATGGTTTCCTAACATTTTATACCCAGAGTACCAGGTGCAAATTGGATAAATGTTTACTAGATGGCTGAATGCATATTCAGAGGTTCGTTATTTCAATTTGTAATTTCCCTCAACCACTTTTACGTGATGGAATTATTTTTCTGTGTATTTCAAAAATACTTTAGTTTGTTAAAATAATCTTTTATTATTAAAACACTTTTAATCCCCCCTTTCTTTTTAAACACAGTTTACCTTAGAGCAGGTACTACTTGCTGTGTCAGAAGTAAACAGAAAAAAATCACTTTTATGTAATCGATGAAGATAGTGCTTTCCCTCAGGGATTATACCAAAACAGGAACTACAGGAGGAGGATATATCCTTTAAAACCAGACCTTTGGAATACTATGCAACAAATATTTACCACATTCTTAGCCATATGTTCAGCAGATAGAAACTTGATGACAACATAGGGCCTGCCGTTTAGGGACAAGTAGAAATGGTTATACTTTTACTTTAAGTGTTTTGAATAAATACTTAATGCAGATAAATTTCCTTTTGGAAATATGTATTGCATAAATGGCTGTAAGTTTATATTCTTTAAACAATTCACCTAAACCAGCTTTGTCCCCATACCCTGGGCTCAGTGGAATTGTGATCAGGATGTTCAACTAAGAAATGAGTTGAGTATGCTATTCCTTTATTTATTTATTTTTTTAAATTAACCATTTAATTAATTAATTAATTTATTTATGGCCACACGGCTTGTGGGATCCCAGTTCCCCAACCAGGGATCGAACCCAGGCCTCCTGCAGTGAAAGCACAGAGTCCTAACTGCTGGACTGCCAAGGAATTCCCTAGCCCTTTGTTTAGATGTAAATAAATTCTTTAGTATAAAAGAACAGGGTAAAAGAAAATACTGTAAAATGTAAACTCTAGACAGAGATACATAGCCCTGAGTTTGCAACGGGACAAATTGTGTCCCCAAGTAATTGCAATATCCAAGTAGGATCTTCCAGAGGAGAGGAAGAGACCAAGGAATATGATTTAAAGTTTCCCACACTCTTATTTAGCAATTAATTGCATGAAATAATAGCACTAAGGGGGGACTTCCCTGGTGGCGCAGTGGTTAAGAATCCGCCTGCCAATGCAGGGGACACCGGTTCAAGCCCTGGTCTGGAAAGATCCCTCATGCCACAGAGCAACTAAGCCCGTGCGCCACAACTACTGAAGCCTGCGAGCCTAGAGCCCGTGCTCCGCAACAATGAGAAGCCAACGCACCACAACGAGAAGTAGCCCCGCTTGCTGCAACTACAGAAAGCCCGCACACGGCAGTGAAGGCCCAATGCAGCCAGAAATAAATTTATTAAAAAAAAATAGCACTAAGGGGTATCTACTGTGAGCCATGCACTTCGCTGTGTGCTTTACATGCACTCTTTTTCATCCTTAAAACGTCTTTTAGGGAGTTGTCTAAAAGAGAAGGGTTAAGGAGTTCACTCAAGGTCACACGCTTGGTAGTTGACATGATGGGCTCTGAACTCACATCTAATTTCAAAACCTGTGTTCCTTTCTTTAAGCCAGGCACCATTCTAGAACTTCCCACAGCCAATGGGCGGGTGCAGGGAGTGGAGTCTGAGATGTTTACGGAAGCTGCTCAGCCCACTGACATTCCGGCCTCTTCTCACCGAGGTTTGTCCAGCTGCTTCTCAGCCAGGGCCTTGGCAGGGTTTCTGGAGTGGAGTAAGGGCTCTGCTAAACAGGTCGGGGACAGTGGGAGATGTCTTATTGGGCCCCCTCACCTGTGAGTTCCCCTCTTCGTAGGGTTGCCAGACGACCTAGAAGACACCCAGCTAAATGTGCGTTTCAGAAAAGTAACGAATAATTTTTGAGTATAAGAACGTCCCCAGCTGTGCAAATAATGCAGGGACAACTTCTTTGCTAAATCTGGCCACCCTGCTTCTTGGCACTACTTCAGAATGTCTTGGATTAGAATTAGAGAGAGTTGCATGCATGCTGGAGTAATTTACCACTCTTCCCGTGATCGTTAGCTTAGAATGAAGATATCCTGGCTATTGACCGGAAATGGAGGAAACTCAACTGCAAGCACACCATCCCTACCCCATACCTACCCAGGCTGTTCCGTGGTTTATCATGGGATGCTGCCGTTATTCATTTGATTAGCTTCTAGTGCAGCAGACATGTCTTGACATGAGCAGACATGAGTGTCCATGACTCAGGTATTCAAGAAATGTAAATTCCTATTTCTTTAACTCAGCAGAATTTCTGTTCCAAAACCCCATTTTTTAGAGGTAGCAGAAACATAAACGATGTCAAGTCAGGTCTCAGCACCCCGCCTCTTCCTCGAGTCTTTCCTAGGGTGCACGTCACACTGTGGGGAGGGATGTGTTTCTTGATGTTCCCTGTGCCTGCAAATTGTTGCCAAGGCACCTCGCCTTCCTGGCCCTCTGCCCCCTTCAGTCCAGGCCTTTGCATTCCTCCTGGTCCTCCTGGGCTGAGATGCACGGTGTAGCCCTTCCCTCTCCAGGGTCTCCTTGCACTCCAGGCCTCTGCTTTGGGGAGTGAAGCCTGAGGCTTTTCGCCATTGAATCCTACTGTCTCAGGTGGGAAGGGCACGTAGTTCCTCTGGAGGACTCCAGGCACCTGTGTCCTCTCTGTTCCCCTCCCCTCTCTAAATACCCTCTGCCTAGACAATCTTTCTCAATCTTTTATTTATTTATTTTTTTAATCTTTTTCTGGGCATGGCCTCACCCTCCAGCTCTCAAATATCTTTCCTGTGTATCCAATTCCCCTAAGGATCTTAGGTTTTTGGAAGGTTATTCCTTTTCACCCTGGCTTATTCTCCCCACCCTCACCCCCTGCCAGGCAATGAATACGAAACAGTTTTCTTGATGGGGGAGAGAGAATAAGGCGAGAATAAAGGAAAGTATCCTAACCAACTGACTTTAAACATCCTCAGGCCCCATCCCTCCCTTTTTTTCCCCCAATGTCAAAGCTAAAAGAATTAGATCCTGGTTAGTTTTAGGCACAAACTTTGCTTTTCCACAGTAGTCCCCAAATCTGGCATCAGCAGCAGATGGGAAGCATTTAAAACATGGATTGTCAGGGCCCCAACCAGATCTATAGACTCTCTAGGGTTGAATCTAGGAATGCACTTGTCCTCTGGCCTGCTTCTGAGAATGACTCCCCTTTTCTTTCCCACATCTTCGGCCTTCTTTCCCTTTCTTTCTTATCCCTGGAGTGGCAACATCCAGTTAAATGTTCCTTGCACAAAACCAAAATCTAGTGTGGAGTTCCGTATCCATCTTTCAAAGGGAAGATGACCTGGAGGGCGAGAGGATGTTCCAGAGTCTCATCTCCTCTTATCTCTTACCCCACTTTTCTCATCCTTCAGTGTCCCGTCCACATTCCAAGAAGAAAATCTCAGTCTAACCCATCAAACAGGACCATCCAACAACATATCTCCATCCTGTGTCAAATGCAAAACTATTTCCCAGAGACCTAAATGCTGCTTGGTTCTTAGGAAGAATCATCAGCAGATCTAAGCATCCCAGTTTTTCAAGGCTTGGGAATACTTCCAGAGGAAAGGCCTAAGCAATTAAGATATATTCCCAACATGTGTAAATTACAAAGTAAGATTCTTAAAAATCGCTTGCATTGATTTGCTTACATTATTGTTAAACACCCTCTTAATTTATTTAGAGAGGCCAGTTCACCTTTTTTAAAAGTGAATATGGGGCTTCCCTGGTGGCGCAGTGGTTGAGAGTCCGCCTGCCGATGCAGGGGACGTGGGTTCGCGCCCCGGTCCAGGAGGATCCCACATGCCGCGGAGCGGCTGGGCCCGTGAGCCATGACCACTGGGCCTGCGCGTCCGGAGCCTGTGGTCCGCAACGGAAGAGGCCACAACAGTGAGAGGCCCGCGTACCGCAAAAAAAAAAAAAAAGTGAATATGGCTAGGTAGGACATGTCAGGCTGGCAATACCATTGGCCTATTTTATTCTAAAATGAGGCTAGGAGTACTGAGCTAAATTGGGGCTTTTAAAGGATTATTACATCCTAGGGAGTGATGAAAATCATTCGCAAGTAATGATTGGAAAGACTCAGCCCCTGGGATGGTAGTTGATATTTATAAAAGTCAGCTATGCTTATTGACTTAACAAAAAGTCATGTATTATTATTATGACATCAGAATACTACTCCATAGTAACAGGGCAAAGGGCCTGAAAAATTAGGGAGTGGGCAGGCTGAACAGGAGCAGAGAAGTGAATGCAGCCTAAGCAGCTTTCAATAATTCCTTTTTCTTTCTTTCTTTCTTTTTTTTGGCTGCACCTCGCGGCTTGTGGGATCTAGTTCCCCGACCAGGGTTCAAACCCATGCCCCCTGCATTGGGAGCGCAGAGTCTTAACCACTGGTCTGCCAGGGAAGTCCCTTTTTTTCTTAGGAAAGTAAATTTACACTGAATATCTCACTCCAGGCTTAATTATTGAGAAATATATCTTTCTCTTTGAAGTTGATTAAGCAGTGACAGAGAAAGACAAATATGGTATGATTTCAATTTCAAGTGTAATCTAAAACATAAAACAAATGAATATAACAAAACAGAAACAGAGTTTTATATAACAGAGAACAAACAGGTGGTTGCCGGAAGGGAGGGAGGCAGGAGGGGGGGAAGAAAGAAATAGATGGAGGAGATTAAGAGGGACAAACTTCCAGTTGCAAAATATGTGGGTCCAGGGTATGACATGTACAGTGTGGGGAATATAGTCATTAACTAAGTAATATCTTTGTATGGTGACATATTGTAAGCAGACTTACGGTGGTGACCATTTCGACATGTATAGAAAAAAATCACTATATTGTGTAACAGGAACTAACATAGTATTGTAGGTCAATCATACTTCAAAAACAAATATACATACAAACTCATAGAAAAAGGGATCAGATTTGTGGTCACTAGGGGGTGGGGGAATGGAGGGAGGGGGAATTGGATTAAGGTGGTCAAAGGACACCCTAAACTTCCAGTTATAAGATAAATAAGTCCTAGGGATGTAGTGTACAACATGATAAATATAGATAACATGGCTGTATGTTACATATGAAAGTTAAGAGAGTAAATCCTAAGAGCTGTCATCACACACACAAATTTTTTTTCTATTTCTTTATTTTTGTATCTATATGGGATGATGGATGTTCACTAAACTTATTGTGATAATCATTTCATGAGTATGTAAGTCAAATCATGCCGTACACCTTAAACTTAGACAGTACTGTATATCAATTATAACTCAATAAAATTGGAAGGAAGTTGATTGATCAGGAAATATTATAACAGATGCCGACCGTCTACAGAGCACTCTGCTAGATGCTGTAAATAAGGAAAACTAGTTTTCCTGCACAGTGTTCTTTTCTCCTGAAAGGTTGACACACGCATGGAGTTGAGAACCAAAAAATCAGACTTCACAGGTTGAAACGAATTATAAAGTTCTGCTAAGCCAGTCCCACAACTAACGCATGAGTGACTTTTTCAACTTTGTAAGTATCCATTGTGTTGGGGCTTTATTGTCTACAGAAATGAAGATCCGTGCTTCCTGAGGGGTGGAGAGTGGTCCTGGCAGATGACAGCTGTTATCTCCGGGACCTGCTCTGGGACTCAGCCTGGATGGACCTAATCCCCGGGGAGACTTCATCAGCGAGTCTTGCCAATAAGTGCTCTCTTGGCCGAAAGCTGGTTTTCTCTCAATACTTGTGTTGTTTTATATATTTGTACTTTAGATAATAACCTTGCTCTTTGTGATGGTTTGTCAGATTGTGAAGCATTTTTTCCATTTGTTACTAATTCGTTCATTTAATAAATTTTTATTGTTACTGTTGTGTTTCATTATAGGAAACTGAAGTCCAGAGTGCTTAGGCTATATACTCAAAGTCACAACTTTGTGACAGTAATAGAACAGATATCTCCTGACTCAAATTCCAGTGAGTTTTACCCTATTTGGGATGTGTTCTTTGTTTTCATTGACAGCATTGGTAAGTTTAGACTAGTTACGAGTATCGTGGTTATGGATTTACTTAGATTTGCCTTTTTTTTTTTTTTTTTGCGGTACGCGGGCCTCTCACTGTTTTGGCCTCTCCCATTGTGGAGCACAGGCTCCGGACGCGCAGGCTCAGCGGCCATGGCTCACGGGCCCAGCCATTCCGCGGCATGTGGGATCTTCCCGGACCGGGGCACGAACCCGTGTCCCCTGCATCGGCAGGCGGACCGTCAACCGCTGCGCCACCAGGGAAGCCCTAGATTGGCTTTTATCTTCTTATTTTGTTCATTCTGTCCACCCTGTTTGTTTTTTTTTTTTTTTTTTTTTGGCCGTGCCTCGCAGCTTACAGGATCTTAGTTCCCCGACCAGGGATCGAACACGTTCCCCCTGCAGTGGAAGCGCGGAGTCTTAACCACTGGACTGCCAGGGAAGTCCTACCCTGTTTTTTTCTATGTTGTCTTCCCCTTCCTTTCTTGCCTACTAATGGTTAATGGTTTTGTTGTCCCTGCCTTTCCTCCCTTTCTGTTGGTTATGAAGCTGTAACACTTCCTTTCTTCCTTCCTTCCATTTTAACATGAATCGTCTGAAATTGATCAGCCTCTCTCCTCTTCCAGAACGACACTATAGAATGCTTTCTAGTCCAATCCCTCATCCTCTCAACTGTTGACCATATTTTTGTCCCACGTCATTTTCACACTTACACACGTTTTGTTCTGTTGATGCTTGTTTAGATTTAACCATATATCGACTGATTTCTTTGCTCACCACTCTTTCTTGGCTTTTATTCCTTCCATCTGCATTTAGTTTTCTTCTTCTTGAAGTACTTCTTTTAATAGTCTTTTAGTGGGATAGGTGGTAAAGTCTTTGTCTCTGCCTAAAATGTTATTTGCCCTCATTCTTGAATTATTAACAAACCAGAAACTGAAGTACTGATTGACTTTCTCTCAGAATTTTGGAACTATTCCATTGGCCTCTTGATGGGAGAGCATGAGTCTTGGAGATACAGATAAGCATGGTTCGGATAGATGTTAAACATGGTACAGGGATCCTGGAGCAAGGGTATGACCAGTGAGAAGTAGACCTGGAAAGGTGCTTGGAGTCAGGTCAGCAGGATTAACCTGGTTCGATAGAAAGAGGGGGGCTTTGGCATCAAACAGACGTCAGGCCTGGAGCTGCCCTTCATCTGCTGTCTGACCTTGAGCGATTTTAAACTAGAATAAGTTTGTCACTTCAAGTTTTTTTTAAGTTGTTGGTTTTTTATTTTTTGAAGAATGATCCAACCTATCCCTTTACAGAATCCATATCACAGATGCCCCAACCTTTAGTTAAGGGCTATATTTCATTTCCTTAGAGGCTGGAGATCCCCAAATGAAGGCAGTATGGACAGCAGAGTCTCTGAGCTAGGAGAAAGGAGGAATGCCTCTGCCTGCAGCTTTCCCTTCTCTGCTAGAAATCCAAAGAAACTAAGAGTCAAGCATAACAGCTGCAACCACTATACAGTTCTTCTGAACAGGATTTTGAGACTGACAGACCGATTATGATCATCTTGCTGGATTTGAAGCTCAGCTCCATCATTTTCTGGCCCTTATGATCTTGATAATCCTTAAACTAAGACTGTGCTTTTTCATCTACAAAGAGGGGGTAATGACAGTATCTACCTCACAGCGTTGTTGAAATGATTTCAGGAGACAGTGCATACGAAATCCTGTACACCCAATAATGATGCAATGGGGTATTTGTTAATATTAAACAGATGTATCATTTTGCCTACAAATCATGTTACTCTCTTTGTGTCAGTTCCACATCTTCCGTCACAGAGTGGTGGGTACTATCTTGAGCACAGCTTAGCTTTCAGACCTCACCTAGGTAATAAGTAACCTTGAGAGCCATGTTTTGTTGAATGAGAAAAGGGTTGTTTTGATTCCAAGAGCCTTCCTTTACATATTCAGGCAAAGTTTGGAAGTCTGAGCATTTTGTTAAGAGTCAGAGTATAGAGAGACCGGCTCTACGGTATAAAGGTGGTTCCTGTGAGACAGGAAGGGAAGGAGAAAGATGGAATCAAGAAAGGGGATGAGGGCTTCCCTGGTGGCACAGTGGTTGAGAGTCCGCCTGCCGATGCAGGGGACGTGGGTTCGTGTCCCGGTCCGGGAAGATCCCACATGCCGCAGAGCGGCTGGGCCCGTGAACCATGGCCGTTGAGCCTGCGCGTCCGGAGCCTGTGCTCCACAACGGGAGAGGCCACAGCAGTGAGAGGCCCGTGTACCGCAAAAAAAAAAAAATAAATAAATAAATAAATAAAGGGGATGAGAGAAGAGATAGAGACATTCAGAGGTTGAGACCATGGTGGGGATGCTTCCTGGTCTGTAAGAGGAGACCTAGTCCACCATGTCTTTGGGATAAGATGTTGGGAAAACCATTAGAAGCTAAGACAGCTTGAGAGGAAATTTGAGACTGCCTAGGCTGAGGTCTGCTTCTCCCTGTCGGCATCCTCCCAGCCTTGCTTTGGTGGGATGGAGGGAAGGGATGGGCTCCAGAAAGCATCCACCTTGTCCCTCTTGTGGCACGGATAAGTTCTTGAGAGACACCATGAATGATGCAGAAGAATTAACAGCTGAGAATTAAGTCACCGTGACTGTCCAGGGTTTGCCACGCATGGGCACTCCTGTACGGAGTGCCATGGCAGGGGCTGCACTGCAGACAGCCCAGATCTGCGGCAGGAAGAGCTGAGCCTCACAAGTACCAGTGCGAGGCCAGCAGGGAAAGCTGGTCAGCAGAGGACGCTTGCCAGGTTTGCTGGGAGCAACTGTCCTCAAAAAGTTTCTCAGAGGACAGACCATCACTGACATCAGTGGTGGATGAAGACACAAGTCTGTGCCCAAAAATGAGATGAGAAAAGCTACTCCTCAACCGGGGTCAGCAGGAGGCAGCAGAGGGCAACAGATTACGGCCACCTCTCCTGGCTGACGGGGACAACTAAAGGTGCCTTCTAGACCCATCCTGGGAGGCGAGGAGGAACAGAGAGGGGAAGAGCGCCCCAACGCTGAGTTTGAATTGACTGAATATTTACCTGAGTCTAATTCTTTTAAAATTTATTTTATTTATATTTATATTTATTTTTTCTTTGCGGTACGCGGGCCTCTCACTGTTATGGCCTCTCCCGTTGCAGAGCACAGGCTCCGGACGCACAGGCTCAGCGGCCATGGCTCACGGGCCCAGCCGCTCCGTGGCATGTGGGATCTTCCCAGACCGGGGCACGAACCCGTGTCCCCTGCATCGGCAGGCGGACTCTCAACCACTGCGCCACCAGGGAAGCCCATATTTATTTTATTTTTGGCTGCGTTGGATCTTCGTTGCTGCATGCTGGCTTTTCTCTAGTTGCGGCGAGCGGGGGCTACTCTTCGTTGCAGTGCACGGGCTTCTCATTGTGGTGGCTTCTCTTGTTGCAGAGCACGGGCTCTAGGCGCGCTGGCTTCAGTAGTTGTGGCGCGCTGGCTTCAGTAGTTGTGGCTCGCAGGTTCTAGAGCGCAGGCTCAGTAGTTGTGGTGCACAGGCTTAGCTGCTCCGCAGCATGTGGGATCTTCCTGGACCAGGGCTTGAACCCATGTGCCCAGCATTGGCAGGCCGATTCTCAACCACTATGCCACCAGGGAAGCCCCCCGAGTCTAATTTTAAACAGGAAGAAACAACCCAGGAATCCTTTTCTACATATCTGCACCATTTTTGTTCACCTACTTTTACTTTATTTTTTAACCTGTTTTTCTCTTTTAAACTTTTTGTAAAAATCCCTTTATTTAAAAGTTTTTTCCAGTCATCCTCTTTTGGATTTAGAGTTTTATTTTACAAGCTTCAAGAGCCTTGAACCAACCCTTTTGCATATTTCCAAACATTTGGATGTGTATGACATTTTAATAGTAAAATAATCCTTTGTTAGTGTCTTCATTAAAAAAAAAATCCTATATTCATAAACTCTTCTTTTGTTGGCAGTTTTATTTCTAAAGCTAATCATTAATATTGCTTGCCTTAATAAGAAATGATGTGTTTGAATTTCCTAAGATTCATTTTCTATTTTGCGCGAAGCCATCAAATCTATTCATCGTACCTCTAATGAAGCAAATCTGAAAAGAATCAAATGTGAAAATATAACTATAAATAGAAGCATAGTTAATAGTTCCCAATCATTTGCCTCTACCAGAAATATTAGTGCAGTATGATTATTGGCTATAACTCACATATTCAGATAATCCTAGTATTTTCACTTTTTATTCCATGGAAATGTGGCTTTCCTTTTGACCTTACTGTTTGAGTTGGATTTCTACATTCACTCATAGGTTCCAGTTAGCTTTGCTTTGGCCCATGGCCTCAGCCCTATAACTCCTAACAAATTACAGTCGTTTTAAAATATGTCTACAAATTCTTAGATGTTCTCTTTTCAAAAGGAAGAGCCCAATTCCCTCCCCTGCATTCCTGACTCACTTCTAATGAATAGAACATGGTGGAAGTGACAAAGTGTGACGTCTGAGATGAGGTCATACAAGGCTTTGTGGCTTGTGTGTACTCTCCAGAGCCGCTCACCCAGGGAAGCCAACCATCATGTCACGAGGACACTCAAGCAGCAGAGAGGTCTGCATGGCGAGGAAGCACCAGCTCACCAGCTGTGTGACAGAACCACCCGCAAAGTGGGTCCTCCCAGCTCCAGTCAAGCCTTCAGATAACTGCGGCTCTGGCTGATATCCTGACTCATGAGCAGCTGGAGGCAGAACTGCCTAGAACTGTCCACGCCGGAATTCTGGACCTGCAGAAATTGTGAGATAACAAATGTTTACTGTTGCTTTAAGCTGCTGAGTTTAAGGGTAGTTTATTTTGCAATAGGTAACTAATATTAATGCACTGGCTTTCTCACAAATATACACCGCTACACATAAAAGGACCAGGAAATAAACGTTGGTGACTTGGCATTCTCATATCATCATTAAGACACCCCTGGATGCCAGTGGTACTGAGGTTAGATCTTAAATCATCATTCTTGGTGAATTGCTCTTTTCTTGGCTTTTGCTGTGACTAAGTATTTTAACTCTGGTGTTTCTAAGTAGCTTGTTTCTAAGTGGCTTATCTGTGGTTGGTATATATGCTTGGTAAAGATTATGCTGATTCAACAAGTGGACTACTCAATTACATGAAGGTGTGGCATGCTAGACTAAGAAAAGACAAACAATAACAAAGAAACCTAAGAACATCTCTATATGATTTGGTTCAGGCAGATAAAGTTGTTATAAACACCAGTGTCTTCTGGTTTTAAAATGTAAATAGTTACCAGCGTTTTAGGTATCGTGAAAGGGTCAAGTTGGTTTGTACTACCTCTTCCCCAAACCAAACTGGACCCCTTTCTGAGTTGATCTTCTTTCACAGACTCCAATTCTGACTTACCTTTTTCTTTGTGAAACATTCATTGTTCTATTAATCAGCCTCTCAATGTCTTCATAAATAGGGTCCCACAAAGATTCGAGAGTTCCTTTCTCAGGGACACAATCTGGCAACGAGAAACCTACAATAATCAGCTCAAAGATGGCGGCTGTTGCCAACTGGGCTCAGATTACAGTGACTGAGGCACTCCAAGCATCTTCTCGAGCTACAGTCTTCTAACTGAATGCAACGATACAGGCACCCCTCACAAAGGAGAGAATAACTTGTTTTTCCAAAAATACACAGCGGTGAGTGTGTGTCCCAGAACCTCAGAAAGATGAAGACTGAGTTTTATTTCAACTTAAATTAACTCACAGTGTCCGAGAAAAAAAAAAGACCATTAAGTGGCCCTCAAATCTACAATTATCTTTCCCCTCAGCTCAGGGGATTAGAAACAAATGACAAGCAGGTTAAATAGAAGACTCTGGGATTTTTCCACTCCTGTCAGCTCCAGTTCATAATGTATTAAGGGGAGAACTTGTCTCCTGGCATTCTCGAGGAGTCTTCCATATTCCAGGTTCCCCCGCCAGCAGGATGCTGTCCACCCCCAGATGTCTGGGCATGAGAACAGACTGCCTTTCCCCCAGGTTAGGAGAAAACCTGAGACAAACTGCTATGAATTACAGACTGACTTCCTGTTGCTGTTTTCTAATTTAGGAGGTAGGCGCAATATTACAGAAAGACACCTGTCCTAGTGTTAGTGCAGTAAGTTCAAGGCTGAAAACAAAAATCTCTCTACGTGGTTGTGTACTGGTAGCATCCTTTTCTATTGTTAGCTCTTGGTCTAGAAAAGAAAGCAAAAACTCTTATTCCATTACATCTTCTTTCAAGACTTCAAATTTACATGACTGGAAAGCTTTACTTTTTAAAGATTAATCATGTAACTAGTTATCTTTTTTCTCTCCAACATAGTTCTAAAGCTTGAATATTGTAACTTTCAAAATAAGTATTGGCTAGAGAAGGATTTTTGGAAGATCGTATCTGGCCCTTACCTACCCTGAAGGTATTTTTTATGAACAGTTTTTCTACCCTAGAAACGCACGGCTAAATTTTTGCTATGATAAACTGTGTGTCCAAATAATGATAAACAAATGCGATGACAGCAGTAATACCGTACTTTGGAAATTAACTGGTAAACACACGCCTATATTTAACTATCCAGTATGTTCTAAAACCAGTGTGCTCTCCCATAGTCAATGACAAATGACAATGCCCATGACCAAATACCACTGATCTCATACTAGTAAAGGGAATAACAATTTGCTCATTTTGTCTTAAACTATATTTGTGGTTGTCATGATTTATTTAAACATTAAATAGCTGCTTTCCTGCCCCAACTCCCATTCCATAAAATTCAAATAATTTGGGTTTTCCCCCCACCTACTTTTTCCTGGAAGTCTACGTGAGTCACTCTCTTTTGAGAACAGGCTAGACCTAGTTCCTGACCACATCAGAAAGGCTCTTGTGAATCTTTTCCGAAAAGATTCTGGAAAACCATTTTTCGATAACTCTTTCACATTAAGCTACCTTAAGCCACTGTTTCCAGGGTGGCAGGCCCTGCTCCTTCCTCTAAAGAAGTTCTTGATTGTCATGACCACGTGTAACCCACCTCAGCCTGTCTGCTGTAGGTGCTCCCCGCTAATGTCAGTCAGTCTGGACTTGGGACACTCACCACCGCCTTCCGCTCTCTGAAGGCGCCCGGTCCTCCCTTAAGAGGCCTATCCCTCCATGACGCGTCACCAGACAGAACACCAGGAGACACTGACGGAAGCGTGGGCTGAATCCTGGCTCTGCCACCTGCTGCCTGTCACCAACCACTCCACCTTCGTTTTCCTTTCGTCCAACACTTAATAACAACAGAACCAATGGCATCCGCTGCTGTGAGGATTAAGCGAAATCTGTATCAAAAGTTGGGAACAGTGCCTAGTACACAGTAAACCCTCAGTGAATGTTTGCTGTTACTATTATTGTTTAAGCTACAGGGACACGCATACGAACAAATATGGAAAATTGATCTGAAACTAGTGGCAGAGTAATTAAAGACACACAACAGATGTTTTAAAATCGGAATTAGACAGTCTGTATTCTAAAACACACACACACAATCTGTACCAATTAAATACAATAAAGTTGAAAGGGACATAAATTACAGTTTTTCTTTTTTTTAAACAGACAATAGTAAAATACTACAGTCAGCTCACTATACACAAAAATCACAAACAGCAGCTTTGCATTAAAATCTCCAATATCTTACTCATTTACTGATGCTAAGAACTTAAAGGGAAAAGGTACAGCAGGCTGTACACACTCTCTCGCTCCCACGACACATTTATTGCTGTACATCCGGACCAACTGTACAGGCATCTACACAATAGGTACAGAAAGTACTTTTGTAAAAACTTCCACACACATAATCCTTCAGCGTCTCCATCGGTAACAGAATTTTACAAATGAAGACACGGACAGCAGGGTCATCTGTATTCAATCATCTCCTGCGAACACGGTGAAGTGGGCACCTGTGAACTTTACAGCTCATTTCATCTCTTCAGCATTTTCCAAAATTGAAGTAAAACAACAATGGCAAAACCACACCACAACAAAACCACAAAGAGACGAAAATCAACACCCCCTCCCCGCAACCCAACTCTTGGTTTGTCCCTGTGTTGTTTTACAGTAATACTGCTCTCTGCATCCCACCTGCCTGGATGGCCTGGACCAAGGGACCAGAAACGCTGGGGTCAGAGCCCCAGTCACTGTCAACGGTTCCAATTCCACGGCAAGTCAGCAGGCGGCGGGCCAGGTGGAAGACCAAAGAACGGAGCTGTGAGATTTTTCAGTGTGCTTACGAAACAGGACAGAGAACGGCAGCACGTGGCCTGGGAGCCAAGGGGCGTATGGCACCGAACTTGCAGTCAAACACGTATGTACACATAAGACAAGAGTGGACAGCAAAAACATTCAGTCTTATGTAAGTTCTTTGGTTATAAAGAACGGCATTCTGTAACCTTTGCTGCAAAGAGGGATTTACAACCTCATTCTTAGGCAACACCATCTTTTTCATCTGCTCCTGTTCTGAGAGATCGCCCAAGCTGCTTTGGAACGAAGTCCAGTACCTTCCGATTTTCTACAAACCACTTTTCTCCCCCTTTTAGTGTGCGGACTTGTCTGTCTCCAGACATACTATAGATACCATTTCATATACATAACATATACTATTTATAAAAAAAATTAAGAGCGTTGACTCCAGATTCTACAGTAAGAACTGATTAAAATTGTACAAGAATAAAGTTTGTTTGAATCTGTGGAGGTTTCTACACAGTGTGGGTGTGTAGTGAGTGCACACAAAAATACTGCCACTTCATTAAGCCGGGATTTTCGGTTCTCTGGAAGAAAGCAGAGGCTGCCGATGCAGCCGAGTGACAAAGCGCGGCTTCTGCCGGCTCGGGAGGGGAAAGGAGGTGGCTCCCGAAGCCACGGCTTCTCTGCGCTGGTGTGAGGTCCGGCTGGGCCGCAGCACGTTTTAAAGATGGGCTGGTGCTCTGGCTTGCTGCCTCTCACGGAGCGGTCGTGCTCCCCTGGAACACAGAGGCTGGTGAGTGCAGGCTCCTGTCCCCGCCCTCCCCACCCACGGAGACCATCCCCCACGAGGGGCTCTTCCTAGAGGGACCTGCAGGATCTGGCTGACTACGGGATCCAGTTCTAGAATGTACTCTACACAAGGGACGAACTCAGCTCCAAGGCTGAAGATTCTAAGAAAAGTAATGACAGACAGCAAGACCTAAAGTTAAAGTAAAAAAAAAAAAATGTTATTGCTGGGTCTACACTCTAAGTCATACCAGGGTGAGAACAAAAGTCAAACCTGAGTGCTTAAAAAGTGCTCAGACTTTTAACACTGTCAAAACAAATTAAAACCAAGATAACAAAAATACGAAAGCAATTTTAAAAAAAAGAAAAAACCCACCATAGTCCCACATTACCCTGATACAACAAACGTTTTTTGTAAACTCCACTTTTAAACCAAGACCTTTGGCAGGGACACACTATTCTATTCTGGAAACTTTCGAAAGCAAAAATCAGGTAGTGTTCCTGTTACTGGGTTCTAAATAATCCAGGCAACGAAACAAGGCGGGGGTGAGGGGGAGTTTGCTGCCCCTCTTCTCCCTTCTGCGGGCCAGGCCGTGCTTCTAACAGGGCAGCCCTCAGACACCCTACCCTGTATCCCTTCAGCAGAGGGGTTTGTGAAAACCTTATCCCCACACCACCCCTCGCCCCGCTCCAACGGGGACTGAAGCAAAACCTTAGGTGTGCAGGGCAGCGACTCCTGGGAATTTGTATTTTTAAGAGGCATCTTCTCCCAACACCCCCCAGTGGGTCTATTGCACATTTAGGTTTGAGAAGCACTGTTCCAGGGTGAAGAATTAACCCCTGGACCACATTCTTCCTGGACTTCTTGGAAGAAGGACTAAAAAGCTCATGTAGGCCAGCAAAGCAGATTCTGCTTAAAATCAGTGTAAAGGAAGCTGAAGACTTTTAAACAAATGACTGTTTAGCTTGCAAGAACAGTAATGAGTAACTTTATTTTATTCTTATGTTGGGGGAAGAAGTCTTTTCTGAGTTGTAAGAGACCCCACTATTTGTTTTTTGCAGTTTATTTGTGAATATGCTGTATAAATGACCACACACTGAAATTTTAAGGGCTAGTATGGAAGACTTGGGGGAAGAAGCCAGCAAACTGGGATGATAACTTGCTCAGCAAAACAGGGAGGGAGACGCAAGAGGGAAGAGATATGGGAACATATGTATATGTATAACTGATTCACTTTGTTATAAAGCAGAAACTAACACACCATTGTAAAGCAATTATACTCCAATAAGATGTTAAAAACAAAACAAAACAAAAAAAAACCCAGAGAGACAGACGGCACGGCACGCTGATTATCTGCTCCTTCACTGAGCTGCTTTCTAATTCTGTCAGCTTTTTGTTTTGCTAAGACTGGCGCTCCCATACTCCTTACACAGCTATGGCTGGGGTGTGGGATCAAAACAGTGACACTGAATGGGAAGAGATGGTGGTACTCTTAATTATATAATTCACTATTTTCCTTAGGAATATTAGCAAAAACCCACTTTGTTCCAATACGAAAATTAAACACTGTAATAAACCAACCTGGGTAACTTCCAAAGCCCACACTTAAATTGCTCAGGGAATTCACCTATGCTTCCCCAAAGCATTTCTTATCCTATGGGCACCAAATGGATGTATTTTATCAAATCTGTGATGCATCTCTCCCTCACCACCACCCTGTGCTTTTTAACATCTCTGAAACTGCTGATATGATATAGTTTAATTGGAAGTATTTGCTTTAATGATACATAAAATAATAGCGTATCTAATAATCAAAGAAATCACAGATGTGATGAAATATGGTAGATGCTACCAGGATACCTTGGGAGAGCCCGTAATTAAACATCTCGGGGAGTGAACACGAGATTGACTGATCCTTAACGAGGTGAACACTTAATTCAACATGAACCCATATGCTGGTCCTACATATGTCATAACCCCACTCGGAAACTATGACAGCAGACTTGCTCCGCCATAGCCAGCCAGCTGGGCAGCATGTGAACTTGGTTCCCAAGTGGGCCCATTGTCCCTGTCAGAAACATCTGAATGAATCTCTCCTACTAAGTCACTGTGATGAAGGGCCTTTGGCAGTTGGGGCACAATTAGGTGCGCTCATTGATAGCACAGGACCCGAAAGACTGCCCCTGGAATTTATCACCTGGTCACTCTTTGCTGAGGAACACAGCTGGCCAGGGTCCTGTGGCCCATCTGAGACACTCTTACTGTCCATTGTATTTGGTAGGTTCCTCCTACTCGGAAGTTCTCCAGCAGAAGGATCTGTCAAACCATCAAAATCTCTCCCATCTGACACACCCATAAACTCTGTGAAAGAATGGTCCTCGAGGATGTTTGTGGTGTGTTCTATGGTCACCTCCCTGGGGCAGAATTCCCTGGCCGGCTGGCCATTTTTGCTGGAGCAGGCATCTTGTTCTGAACATGAGCTGGTCCTACAGCAGGTTTTGGAGTTTTTCTCAGGGATGCTTTGGGATGATGGGCTCCCTTTGGCTAAGGCACTGTTTTCCTTGAGTGGCACCATAGTTATCTTATCCTTTACCAAGCCTCTTTCTAGTTCTGTCAACTCTTTGTTTGAGGATGGTCTGAAGTCATGCACAAGTGATGCTCCGGGATGCTCACTGGAGTCTGCATCCTTTGTCTGAAGGGCCAGCTGATCTGAGCTGTCACTAGATGGGACCACCATGTCAGACAGGGTGGCATTGGAGGCACTGTGGGAAAAGTAGCCACTGGTGATGCTGCTGGTGGTGGGGCTGCAGGACACTTCTTTCTCCAGGACCTTTGAGTTCGTCAAATCGACTTTAGAAGAAAACCACTCTCTGTTCTCCAAGCTGGCATTGTAAACGCTGAAGTCGGCAAACTCCACAGGTACGTAAGGCTGTGAACTTATCAGCTTCCGGTTAAGAGCTTCTAGATCGTTTTCCTCCTCTTCAGAGTCCTACAGAAATGAAGCAAAAGTCAGCCACGAGCTTCTTACAGCAACTGCATTGTTGAGACAGGCTGTAAACACTATACTGTTAAAGGCATTCACCTTCACATGTTTCTAGTGTTTTTTGTTTTTGTTTTCTGAGTTTGGTTAAATCTTGTCAACTGTCCTGGACAAAGGTACATTATCCTCAGAGATCTGTGAGCATGAACCCATTACCATCCAAGATGAAAAGATTTATTTCTTCTGTGCTCACTCACTAATAATTAGAAACCTTTCCTCCCCTGGTTTAAAGGAAAGGATGGAAGGAAGTGCAGTAGACTTTTAATTAGTTCCTCATGATTAGTTTTCAGTTGGAGATGTTCTCTTTTCTAATTAAATGAGTAGAGGGACAGCCAGAGGCAGAGAAGAGCTGCTGTTTCATATGTTCTTACAATCCTCACCTTGGGGAGCAAAGTGCAGATAAACACGATGATTTGCAAAACGTTTCTGAGCTATTTTATGGGGAGGAAGGGCCGTAAATAAAGGTTCCCCAATGGCAAAAGGGAAAAGAACGCGATTTCAACATCCATTCTCAGTATTACACTAAATATTGTAAGTCTGTAAAATACTGAATTAATCTGACAATTACTATTTTCTAGCATTTTTGAGAAGCATGGAAGAAGATCTGACTAGAAAGTGAGGAAGATAGTGAGAGTTAAATGAAAATCTCTTTTGTCAAATAGCTTTAGGATTCTGTTTATAAAGATTGGTAAATATGCAAGAGTGGCTGTTATCATCTTCCAATCTCTCTCCCTGAGTGCATGATTCTTTTAAATTTGGTGGAAAACAATATAAAACACATGGGCATTTTATTTTCAAATAAAAATAGATGATATTACTATCTAGTCATTTCTAATTAACCTCATATACATCTGATGACATTGCAACTATTCCTTTTCTCTTTTAAAACCTGACTTTCATTCAACAATATTCATCAAGCATCCTCTACATGCCAGTCATTGTCCTAAGAACTGAGAATACCAATGCTGAGCAAAGACAGGCATGGTCCCTACCCTTAGGGCGTTACGACTATGGTCCTTGCTCGAAGGATAACCCTGGACACTGCTGGGTGGATGAAATTTCCATCAGTATAACAACAGAGTAACTGTAAAGACCTGGAACCAAAACATTAACGTTACTCATTTCGAGAGAGAGAAAAAGAGAGAGAAGAGGTGAGGAGGAGAGAAGGATTGGGGAGGGTGAGGAAAAGCACGCTCCACGGATAGAGCAGATGGGAGTTTACGAATGAACATAAATTTCATCTGCTGAATTTTACAGCAATATTTTCTTTTCTATCTCATAAGATGCTAAACACCTAAAAAATAGCTTAATACTCTTTTTAGATTTTAAAATAGCTTGAATATAAATTAGTTAAAAGCACCAGTAGTCTTAATTCCTTGTCTATTAATTAAAGGTGACTATCAAATATCAGTGATAAAATTCCAGAAATCAGCAAAACAAAATTTTTGGCAACACTAACCTCTCTGTCTTATCTTTAGCTGTATTCTAATTAAATAGCACTGTTAAAAAGGGGGTGGGGTAGAGAGATCTCTCCCTAATGTTGAGAGGAAACGTTTAGTAAAGGAGCAAAAATTGGACAGAACTGTCGGAATCAGTAACCTGCACTATATTTTCTAGATTCTCTACCTGACTTGTTTAGACTCAAAATTGGATTTCAGGTGTTTGTTTCTCTTATATTTCCTTCTAATTTAAGCTGGCAAAGAAACATAATCCCCAAGCCCAAGAGTCTCTGATGCAATTAATTACTAAAAAGTTAGCTGTTGCAAGGAAAACCAAATTTGAAGATGAGAATTTATAATTTGGGGCCTCTTTTTATGCCTGAAGTTACTTCTTCCTAACACTGAGGACAGGTCTGTCATCCTAAAATACAACTTTGCTGAGTGAAATGTTCAAGCATGAGTTTAATGTGTAGAAATAGGTATACACTAAAGGATCAGAATGACCTTAGTAAAACTGAAGAGTCTACAAAAACAAATAGGGATCAGTACCTAGTTATGCACTTGGGGTGGGGTTAAGGTTAGGGCAGTGACCTAAAGAGAAAGGCTAAAGGAGTGGGGACAACTAGTTCCAGAAGAAAGAAAACTGAGTAGAGATGAATCATGTTCCAACATGTAAATGGAGATGGAAAGTTTATGAAGTTATGCCTTCCAAGGAGAAAAGAGGACTTACTTGGCTTAAATTGCATTTTAAGGGAATTTGGTTAGATTTTTTGGGGGGGGGATGGGGGGAGACAGTATCGCTTGGTTCTGTACCTTTTATTTATTATTATTTAAAAAAATTTTTTTTCCTAAAAATAAATTTATTTATTTATTTATTTTTGGCTGTGTTGGGTCGTCATTGCTGCATATGGCGAGCGGGGGCTACTCTTTGTTGCGGTGCGTGGTCTTCTCACTGCAGTGGCTTCTCTTGTTGCAGAGCACGGGCTCTAGGGCTTCAGTAGTTGTGGCTCGCAGGCTCTAGAGCACAGGCTCAGTAGTTGTGGCGCACGGGCTTAGTTGCTCCACGGCATGTGGGATCCTCCTGGACCAGGACTTGAACCCGTGTCCCCTGCACTGGCAGGTGGATTCTCAACCACTGCGCTACCAGGGAAGCCCCATTTTATTTATTTTTTAATTGAAGTGTAGTTGATTTACAACGTTCTGTTAGTTTCTGTTGTACAGCAAAGTGATTCAGTTATACAGTATATACTCTTTTTCAGATTCTTTTCCATTACAGGTTATCCCAAGGTATTGAATATAGTTCCCTGTGCTATACAGTAGGACCTTGCTGTTTATCTATTTTATATATTAGATAAACATTTTATACCAGAAACATTATTTATCATTTTACTTTAAAGGAGACTAAACTAAGAACCTTCCTACTGTGTCTTAAGGACAAAAAGAATGAAAACTCTTCCTAAAAGTGGGACATGGAGTCAAGTTCTCAAGCTTCTCTACAGCTACAATATTCATGATTTGATTTTTGAGATTTAGTTTATGCAGCTGATATTTACCTATAGACAAAACACCTTGATTTTAAGAAGGAATCAAAACCCACATTAAAACAGTGACCTTCTGGACTTCCCTGGTGGCGCAGTGGTTAAGAGTCCTCCTGCCAATGCAGGGGACACGGGTTCAAGCCCTGGTCCGGGAAGATCCCACATGCTGCAGAGCAACTAAGCCCGTGAGCCACAACTGCTGAGCCTGCGCTCTAGAGCCCGCAAGCCACAACTACTGAGCCCGCGAGCCACAACTACTGAGCCCGCACGCCACAACTACTGAAGCCCGCGCGCCTAGAGCCCGTGCTCTGCAACAAGAAAAGCCACCGCGATGAGAAGCCCGCACTCCGCAACGAAGAGTAGCCCCTGCTCACCACAACTAGAGAAAGCCCATGCACAGCAATGCAGACCCAACGCAGCCAAAAATAAAATAAATAAATTTTTTAAAAATTAAAAAAACCCCAAAAAAACAGTGACCTTCTGAGTGACTTTCACCTGATTAAAGTCATTTTCACTCCCACTCTAATCAGTTGTCCCTCAGAGAGATGGTCTGTTTTCAAAAAGACTCCATCAGCCAAGGGTCTCCAGTACTTCTGTCCACGGTACTAAGGGGAGGGCAGACCCTTTTTAGAAACAGCAGCAGCAGGTAATGAAACTGCACTATCTTTGGGAGCCTCTGGAGTCAGCCCAATTCTGCCAAGGGATGGGGTTTTTGTTCTGATGCTCTCGTTAAGTGTGAGACCTTGGGCAAATCACTCAACAAGTCTCGTGTTTCCTCTTCTGTAAAACGAGAGACAAAAACCATATGCTGTCTATGCAAGACCCAAGAGAGGGAGAACTGACTTTCTTTCTGCTCTTCTGTCTGCATCATGACTTAAAAAGAGAGACTCCAAAGGCATACTGTTGCTTTTATCTTATTCACAGAAGACACAAAGTATATTTATCTACCTTCCCAAATTGATGAGACAACAAAGGGAAAAAAAAAAGACTCTTTTCAGACATCTGCCCCAGAGCTACGTGAGAATAAATGTGTGTAGTTTTAAGACAAAAAAAAAAAAAAAAAAAAAGTTAAGCACAGCTATATTTACTGTATTTTATGTGAAACGACAGGTTTCTTTGGTAACTAGATGGGCTGCAAAATAAAAGGAACAATGTCCCAATATCACTTCTCAAAAATGATTGCAAACTCCTTTGATCAGACTGAACCACTGATTCGCCCTCTAATTTTCCAAGAGTGGAAAAGGAAAGAAAGTGAATAGGGAACACAGGAATAAAGCAGTTTATACCCATTTGTAAGAAGAGAAATAAAATGAAATCTTCCAAAAGAGAGACTAGAACCTCAGATCAAGCAAGTAATATTCTTATAATCTACCAAAACATCCTGGAAAAGCTGCTATCTGCAATAAATCAGACAGTTCAATAGTTTCAGAGATGAAGAGTGTGCAGTGCGCTAGATTTCTAAGGAGAGTAGAGGCAGGTCTCTCAAGTAAGATCGCAGCAGGAAAAATGGTTCCATCAAACCCTGCTTAGTGGGTTTCATGTTGTGTCTGATCACACAGAATCTAACTGCTGCTCAAAACTTCCTGGGTTTTTCCAAGAGAATCTGGTTCCATTCTACCCTCTGCTAGCTAAAAGTCCTGAGATGGGTTTTATTTTAAAATAATAAAAGGAAAGTAAAGAAAATAACTATAATGCAAATTGTGAACAGTGAGACTAGCTGCTGGGCAGCCCCAGAAGGGCCATCCAGCAGTCCCTTGACGGTGTGCTCTACCAAAATGTACTGTTAAAATAGGTTAAAATTTAGTGCCCGTGCAGCATGGTGATGGGTACCATGTCAATAAACAGACAGAACCAACCAGCCAGAGAATGGAAGGGGTAATAGATTAGCCACCTGGCCTTTTTAGCCCATGCTGAAGCCTTTATTAATTAAGCAGGGGGAGGTCACGTATGTGACTGAAGAGCTCACTAAGATTGGGGGGGGGTGAGGGGCAGCTGTTGGCGTGTAGGCTCTTCTCCAGCAGGGACTGGGGGGCGAGGGGGACTTTGGGAGAGAAGGACAGGGAGGACACAGAGACAGTGTGGGGGAGATGATGCCTTTCCTTCTTTCCTCCATGGACAGGAAGAGTGAAGGTCATTTCTTAAGATCCCCTAGTGCTCCAAGCATGCAGGAGCCTGGCCAGCTACATGTCCGGGTCAAGTTCTAGTCAGCTTCACAGAGCGTGCATTTGCAGCATGTTCTAGAACCTAGAGGTTAAAAGACCTCATGCTGATGACCCTTTGGAATGAGTCTGACATGGTGCAGCTGGGAAAGGAAAGGGCCCACACTCTGCCCACAGAGCAGACTGCATGCGGGTGTGAACACCAAGCAGCCCACTCCAGCTCCAAGCTGCACCCAAAGCGTAGGAAACCACAGGAGAGGGAAAGCGTAGGAAACCACAGGAGAGGGAAAGCGTAGGAAACCACAGGAGAGGGAAAGCGTAGGAAACCACAGGAGAGGGAAAGCGTAGGAAACCACAGGAGAGGGAAAGCGTAGGAAACCACAGGAGAGGGAAAGCTGAGACACAGCATCAGAGAATTCTTTCCAGGCATGGGAATACACACTTGCATTTTTGAACTGAGGTATCGCTTATGATCCCAAGTGCCTGGTACATAGTGTTTTAAAAACTCTCCAATTTGAAATGTGAAAACCCAGTGCTAGGGAATGAGGCTTTTCAGGTAGAGTTTCAACCTACCAGTGGTAAAATACAGGTAAGCCCTCCTGAAAGCAGGACTGACACCGAGGGAGCTGGAATCTAGTTTGCCAGCAAATTAAAAGAGGCTACCTGAGAGGTACAGATGATGAGGATGGGCAGTGATGGATGGTGGAGAGGCTACAAACTACAGGGTAATCTTGACAATAGCATCAGGCAACACAAAAAAAGCTCTCAAACACCCACAGCTAAACGAAAGAATACTTACTCCAAGTAAGTGCAATTCCTCTATGTAGATTAACTTCAGAATCTGGGCAATATGCACAGGCTCATTAGAAAGATTCATTATTAGTTAAAGTGATCTCTGTGTTACGCTTTTTAAAGATAAGAATCATTAAAAGTGGCTTTTTCCTTTACACTAAGCAAAATAATAATAAGTAAATAAATAGAAGGAACACTTAGAAAAATCACAGGTCACGGCCACAACCATGCAAAATTTCATTACCGATGATCACGTGTTTTAAAAAAAAAAGCCAAGACTCAATACAGATCTTAATTTCTTCTTAAGTATTTGGATGACTGTCTGTGAAAGGGCCTTAAACCCACCACCAGGCAATAGGACAGAAATGGTTCCAGGACTTACAATCTTCTTCCCACGTTTGCTATTGTGTTCTACAGGCATGCTGCTGCCATTGCTTCCCGAGGGCACAATGCAGCCAGGGTTATGTGCCTGAGGTGGAGACATGCTCTGCAAAGGTTAAGACACACAGATGCATCACACACAGAAGACAACGACGGCCGACATACACGTTAAGTACGTGCACGTTAGAAAAGCAATGCAAACACTTGTATTACACGTGAGTAGTGCAGCCAACAACTGTGCAGGCTTGAGTCAAACTACTGATGAAATCTGACAAGACTACACAAATTCTATGGCAAATAGCATAACCAAATTTATCAAATCAAAAAAAAATGCCTTTCATATTTTCAAAACACCTAGGAGACATCTCTTTCTCACTTGAAATAAATACTCTGAAAAAAGCCATAAACACAAAGAAAACAACAGCAGTAACAACAAACAAAACACTCTACCATGACCCTGTGTGCTTGAGAAAGAGATGTTTACTCCAGAACAGGAACCATGGGGTGATAACCCACACATGTCAACACGTGGCATCTGACTTTGTTAATGCACAGCGTTCCTTCTCCACAGGCATAACACGTCCATTCTATTGTACATGGTACAGACAAGTCAAGCATTTACCTCCTGGCTTAGAAGAGGCCTTGCTTCAAGCGCCATCCTTTTCTTATGCTCTTCTTTTACAGGCATTAAGGGCTTGAAAAACTTTGGCGGCTGAGGTGAGAATGCTTTAAAAGGGCTGACTGTTAAGGCATGAGGATTCTCTGACGTACAACCTGGGGAAGACAAAAGGCATGGGTTGACGGGCACAGGGCACTTTAACCAACACACAAGAAGCGAGGCAGTGACCAAGCCAGAGGAATATCTGGCGTAACAAAGAGATTAGTATGTGAGTACAGTTGACCCTTGAACATCTCAGGTTTGAACTGCGTGGGTCCACTTAGATGCTGTTCATGCTATGCTTTCTGAATGAAATGCTCTCTCTGCTTTTCTTTTTTCTCAATAAATCTACAGTCGGCACTCCATGGTCTCGGGGTGTTTTGGTATACACGGGGGCTCCTGGAACCAGTCCCCCGTGGATGCTCAGAGATGACTGTACTTGGCTGAGCATAAAACGGAGGTAGGCAAAAATGCAGATGTATCTACAAAGTTACAAAGAGTCATCAAAGGGCTGGACGGCAGCAAAGAAATCAGAAACCAAATTTTCCACCTTCTTTTCAAGATCCAGCTTAAGAATCACTTAACCGACCAATTTCAACTCACGCTGATTTTCTTTTCTTAAAAACTTTTTATTTATTTGTTTGTTTATTTATTTATGGCTGCGTTGGGTCTTTGTTGCTGCGTGTGGGCTTTCTCTAGTTGCGGCAAGCGGGGGCTTCTCTTGTGCAGAGCACGGGCTCTAGGCGCACGGGCTTCAGTAGTTGTGGCACGCAGGCTCATCAATTGTGGCTCACGGGCTCTAGAGCACAGGCTCAGTAGTTGTGGCGCATGGGCTTAGCTGCTCTGCGGCATGTGGGATCTTCCCGGACCAGGGCTCGAACCCGTGTCCTCTGCACTGGCAGGCGGATTCCCAACCACTGCGCCACCAGGGAAGCCCCCATGCTGATTCTCTCTCTGAATTCTCAGAGCCCTTATAATCTATACATGCATTTTGGCATTTTATCATTTCCTAACTTATTATTTTCTATGTACGTGTCCACAGTTGGATTTTAAGATCTCGGCATCTGTCTCTGCATATAGCAAGGACAGGCTCAATACATACCCAATGAGTGAGCACTGTGTAAGTCTTCTTGCAAGTCACTTTTCCCTCAAGCCACCCTGCTCCATATGACTAAGAAGGACGATTCTTCTTTCTTGCTTTTACTCGTTTCTTACCTTTTTGGGCTTCTCTTTCTCCTTCTATATTTTCTCCTCAATTCACTGGTACAATGGCACACAGTAGGTAAAATATAAGGGATAAGTAAGGTAACAGAGCCGATTTACATATCCTAAGAATGCTGTTCCCTTCAGGGCATTGGGAGATTATATATTATATTTAGGTAATAATGTTGTCATCAAATTCATTTCTGGTATCAGTTTTGAAATTTCCTTAGGGACCAGAGACATGTTCTCCTAAAACATACTTTGATTCCAGCACAAAAACATGACGGAGGTGGATATTCTTTTGGTAAAGAATGAAATCTAACCATAACGTAATAAGATATGTGTGTCTCAAAACTGACTTCAAAATCAGGAAATGATACATGAAATGTGATTTGAAAATTACAAGTGTTGCACAAAAAGCCTATTATTAATTGGATGATATAATGTATACAAAGCAAAACAAAAAAGTGAACAGGATATGTTCTATTCAAGAAGACAGTTTTGGATCATCTAGCAAACTAGAATTTCAGTTTCCTACCATATTATATGTCATCTATAAAAAAATTTCCCCCCATGCCTTTCCTAAGAAATTATAAAGAAATAACATGGAAAAAATCTCACTACTACCTTCTTTACTCCTTCGAGGTGAATCCCTGGGCAAAGTTCCATAACACGATACATCCTGGTAACTGGGGCTGTAGTCAGACATGTCTAACTGGTTCTCTGGCCAACCCTACAAGGTAGAAACATGGGTTAACCGTAATTAAGTCCCTCTAAAATGAGAAATGGGGACTTCCCTGGTGGTCCAGTGGTTAAGACTCTGCACTCCCAATGCAGGGGATACAGGTTTGATGCCTGGTCAGGGAACTAAGATCCCATGTGCCAGGCAGTGCGCCAAAAAGAGAGAGAGAGAGAGAGAGAGAGAGAGAAATGAAGCCTGATTTGAGGGTTGTTTTCTATTTTTTAATGGCAGTATGTACTCTTCATTCATTTTTATTATTAAATAGATCTAACATGTAGAAAAGTACTGAACAATATGACAAGTGCTATCATACCCAAGGTATACCTGGAGTGAATAAATAAAGACCAAACAACAACACTTTTGAGAGTAAAACAGTTCCACTGATATTTTTCCTGGGTAGTAGGCATAAGCTTGAACTTCCCCAGGCAAACCTGGTGGTACGATTACTCTACATATACTTGAGATTTAAAAGTTCCAAGCTGGCATAAGATATTGGTATAGTAAAGGGAGAAACCTCCTCCTTTATATCATATAAACTTAGTTAATCCTACTCCAACTTCTCAGGAGATGTCTATCTCCAAGGACAAGATTTTAAACTTCTTGAAGACATAATCTGTGTTTATACTTTTTGAATCATCTACTGTCCCTAGAATAGTAATTTACATACAATATATGTTAAAGAAATATTTGAATATCACTGTAAAATGTCCTTAATTTCAAGGTCCTAATTTTCCGCATTTGAAATAATTTTGATTTTGCTGTGGTGGATGTAATACCTTCTTAAGTCATTTAGAGTTAGACCCATAAACACACAGATATTTATTCAATTATGTGTCAGATGATCCTGATATGGACGGTGTCATGCTAAGTAACAATGTAACACTCAGAGTGCACAGCAATTTCACATCAAGTATTTGAACTTGGAAATGGACATGTAGAGACAATGATCTGCATCAGGTTAAGGTGGGAAGTCCAGAGATTTTAAAAACACCAATATATCCTAACTTTCCAGACTCAGATTCTACTAATAACCTGGCCATGCCCACGGGTACACACCTTATCATCGTCGTCAAAGCCAGAAAGGTCTGGTCGACTAGAAGAGACCTGTAAGGGATGAATGGTTTTATCAATGTGGTTTATATATTTAACGTAACTAACTAAATAAAATATCACACATACAGTTGAAGGCTGTTACGACCTTCTCCTTCCCTCTTTCTTTCTTCTAATATTTATTATTTCCTTATTTATTTGAATTTATTATAATTCTGCTCTAATATTTATCATTACCCTCTTTAAAAATATTCTGATTTTCTTTTTCTAACTTAAAATATTTTTATCCATAAATATTTCTTTATGAATCTCTAAAAGATAAGAAATTCCTACTCCCTTTTAAAACCATAATACCATTATCACATCTTAAAAAAATTAAGTGATTCCTAAATAGCATCAGATATCCCATTAGTGGTCAAATGTCTATAAACATTATCACAGTTAATTTTGAATCAGGATCAAGATAGTTAATGTACTGCAACTGGATGATATATCTTGTAAGTCATTTTTAATTTACGAGCTTTCCCTTTTCTCTAGATCATTTTTTTCCTGTAACGTTTCCCACAGTCTGGATTTTGTTAAATGAATCCCTGTGGTATCACTTAACATTTTCCTCTGTCCCCTGTAAATATTAGTAATTAGATCTACAGTCTTGACCACACTTAGGTTCAATTTTTTGGGGGAGGTAGAATACTTCATAGGTGGTCTTTCCTTACTTTTAAAGATATATGTTTTCCTCATTATTTTTAATTAATATTTTAATAACATTTATAATATAAGATCTATAAATTTCCTAACAATAGCTCTAGCTCTTTCATTTTCTCTACCATCTAGTATTCTGCAGTATAAATGGAATAACAGGAAACTTAGGGCCAAGGATTTCCCTCTAAGTACCACTTTAACTGCATCCCTCAACTGTTGATATACGTACCATTTTTTATGATCATTCAGTTCTAAATACATCCTAATTTCCATTATGATCTCTTCTTTGATGCCTAAATTAATTAGAAGACTTTTTTCAATTTACAACTATATGAGTCTCCTATTATCAATTTTAAGAACTGAACTGTGGTCAGAAGTAATCTGCATGAAAGTGATTGTAGGGATTTGCTTTTCGGACTACTGTTAAGACAGCTTTCATAAACGTTTACTGTGTGTTTAATCATTATCCGACAATTCTTGAGAACGGGAAGGCAAGTAACAGTTTTCCTTGAGAGGATCTGACTTTCTCTCTGCTGCTCCTGGGAAGAGGCTACTTTGCAGTGGTCCGCGTACTGCTCTGTCCTTTCTTCCCATGACAACGCTCCCCTCCACTGGACGTAGCTTCTGTCAGTTGGATTTCCTCTATGGAATGGTTGAGGAAGGTAATCAAAATAAAGACCAGGCGCTATGGAAGGGTCTCTACGGAGGAGTCTGGTGCCCTATCACCCTGATGGGCAGCACAGTAAGATCCACTGGGGCAGCTAGAAGGGGGTATGTAGACAGACTCAAAAGCAGCACTCAGCAGCTCTGCCAGCAGGATTTCTACCTGACTCGACCATCCCTAAACCAACTACATTCTATTTACATCTCAAAAAACGTCTTTCAAGGACATAACTTTATGGAGAGAAATTTGCAAGATTCCACTAAGAGCCCAGGCACGTGACCCGTAAGGGCTCTCTGGAAGCTTCGCTAGAAAAGAGGAGCGGGCCTGGCACCTTGGGATGCCCACACTGGTGCCGAATGTTCTATCCCCACCTGTAAACCCCGACCGGAGGTCCCCTGACTTGCTGCACCCCAAACCCTGAGATGCGTCACGCGGGCGGCAGCCCCTCGCGGGCGAGCTCACATTATGAACATTTGGTGTGCTGAGGCTTCGCCGCAGGTGCCGAGCTTTGGTGGAAAGCGCTTCTTTGACCGTGACTGCCTGCAAATTTGAAAAGGACATTTATTTTTCTTCCTCTGATGACAAAAGTAATATATGTTTATTGCGGAGGATTTAGAAAGTATAGAAATAAAGATCATTTCAATCCTGCACTCCCTCTCCCCCCATATTTACAAAACTGTAATCGTATTGTATCCTTTTTTTTTTTTTTTTGCTTAATTTATCAAAAGCATTCCTCATAACTAAAACCAGGAAAACTTCAGAACTAAAGACATTTATGTTGTGGACTTTTATATAGGTGGGCAGAGAAAACATGGATGAAATACCACTAACTATATATCTCACTTGGGAAATTACAATCAACTTTTTTATGCTGCTTGTGTTTCACTCGTGCAGCAGTTTAGGTGGGACTAAAGGAAGATTCTTCTGACAAACGCCAATCTTAGTCCTCTTGTTGTTCAAAGCACACTTTCCATAACTTCAGCTACTGCCTCGATTGAATGACATCTCCTGTGCAGTTCCACTACCTAGTGGATAATTTTCACCTGAATATCCTGCTTTTGCCACAGAAGTTAATCTGGGTCCAAAAATTAGGGAGAGAATATGTGGTTAAGCACGTGGGCTTTGGAGTCAAGCTTTCTGGGTTTACATCCAACTTTGTACCCCTTCTTAGCTGGGTCACCTTGGGCAGGTTGGCTAACTTCTGTCAGCCTCAGTTTTCTCATTTACAAATGGGAATTATGACAGTATTTACCTTGCGGGGTTATCTTGAAGATTAAATGAAATAATGTATCAATATTACTTAGGCGGTATTCAATAAAAGGTAGTCATTTGAATTTGTGTTACTATTTTGTCAAAGTAACTATTTTGTCTAATGAGAGGGCTACTCTCTACCAGTTTTTCTTCTCTGATAGATTGAGAAAGAAGGTGTTTGGGAAATACATTCATCTTTGTCCATTTGGGGTGAAGGCTGGTGATCTCACCCTCTGGTCCAGATGCTGCAGTTACTTGCCTGCCGGAGCCGTTCCAGGCTCAGGATGTTCTCCACCTGCAGCACGCCTCGCGTATACTTCTCGATGTACGTCTCCCCGTCTGCTGTGCCTTCGTTCTCACTCCTCGCTGCCAGGAGAGCCAGAGTCTCCCGGTCCTCAATCTCCTCTGTTGCCTAACGAGACAAGAAGGCAATTAGAATACTTTTACCTGAACAACGTTTTTCTCAAAACGTGGTGAGAAAATGATTTAAAAGTTTTGAGATTTAACGCATTCTCCAATACTCACATTTTGCTATTTTTTAAAAGTAATACATACTTTACCTTTGGTATGTTGGATACTATTTCATAGGTTACACCACAGGAATAAAATATATTCTTCAGTGATATTCTCCTCTTTAAACTCTGGGTGAAACTCTGGTAGAAAAGGAAAGCTGAATTAAGCGATGTGGAAAACAGAAGTTATTTAGTATTTTACAAATTGTAACAGCATCATCAATTACTACGTTTTTGATATACACACAACACTTAGTAAAACAGAAAAAAAACTGAATGGAAAAATCCTTGTCTCCAATCCTGAAGGACAATAACGTCCAGCTGTTATTTAGGGATCAGACTGCAGGATTTGCAGCCGATCCAGGGTTTTTCTGTGGTTGCTCCTTTTTCCCACTTGCCGTCTTTCTACTTGATCTTGTCAGGGTTTAATGAATCTATCCTGGCACAGTCAGAAGTCAACTCAGAGGGTAAGTTTTGCTGACAGCACCTCTGAGATGAGATCGGGGGAAGCACTAGGATAGAGATTTATTTGGAGCCTACCTTTGTCCTGGTTTTGTCACTAACCCTCTTGGACCAGGCGCTTAACCTTTTTCAAACAATAAAATGTCATAACTCCACTGCCTCCTAAGATTATGGGCCACAAATCGGTCAAGGTGGAAAAGTCCTTTGGTGGATGACATTTACCCCTGCTATCCTCATACCCTGTTATCTTGGATAAATGAGAATCAGATTATAACCTGGTAGCGATTTGCACAGCCACTGTATTAACACCCCAAAACACTACTTTGTGATAGAGAGAAGGAAAAAACTCTGTGCTCATGTATGAAACGGCACAATCGGGCCCCGTTACTACCTGTTTGTTGTAAATATTGGCTGCAATCCGTTTCCGTAACACCAGCTCCATAGCAGCCGGGTGGCTGAGCTGGACTGTGGTCTTCACTATCAGGTAAATCCGTTCATTTTGTGGGGTGACCCTATTCAAGTGAACGGAGTCATGCACCGAGGAGTCCCAGGAGGCTGTGGCTGAAACCTAGGGATGGGGGAAGGATGGGGACATGGAAACAAGACAACTCAGGTGGAGCAGTTTTATGTCATGCACTAGAAAGAAAATAAATGCCACTCTACGTTGAATCACAGAGGTTTTTCCTCGCCTTTTTAAAAAAGATATTTATTTATTATTTATTTTGGCTGCGAGGAGGGGTCTTAGTTGCAGCATGCGGGATCTTTAGTTGCAGCACGCGGGATCTTTAGCTGTGGCACATGGGCTTCTTAGTTGCGGCATGCATGCGGGATCTAGTTCCCCAACCAGGTATCGAACCCAGGCCCCCTGCATTGGAAGCACGGAGTCTTACCCACTGGACCACCAGGTAAGTCCCTCCTTGCCTTTTTGACAACACACACATTCTATTTTTTAAAGTTCCCAGTCCTCTTTCCCAAAGTCCAGACCACAGCAGTTTAATGGGCAGAGAGGCCCACAGGCATGTGCATTAATCTGAAGCCCTTTAAGAGATTCTTAAAGGTCAGTTACCTCCTCATCACTGTGCTTTATGATGGGCAGGTAGAAAAACTGGCTGCCATGCTCCTTGGGGAGGATGGAGTTCACGCCCGATGCATGGGGGCCCACAAGCTGCTCATTGGCACTGAGGTCATCCGCTGACCAAGTCCAGGGCACAGAAGCAAAAGTGGGGGAAACAGATTTTTTAAGCAAGCATCCAAAATTTTTAAATATGCTTTTTACAGATGAAGTTTACATGTAATGCAATTTTATTGAGTTTTTCATTCCTGCAGTTGAAACAGCAACTCCACTAACTACAACAGCTTCTATCCTTTACAGAAACAACTCCAGGAGCCAAAAAGGTGCCTTTGTGACTCTCCTATAAATGGACTGAATATATTCTATATGTAGTCCTGGGAGCAAATATTTTCACTACATAAACACACCTTAGAATTTTGCTGCTTTCTGTCAATTCCTCCTTTAACGTAGTGTTAAGTTTGTGGTCCTACTTACATAACTTACACTAAATTAGAGATGTGAGTGGTTATCGCTTCTCGGCCTTTTGGCTCAGATCAAGTGTAGAGATTTGGACGGTTAAATTATCAATTTAGAAACAAAGTTCTGAGCACTTGGGAGAAATGTGAAGCCCATCTTTTTCCAATGTCCTACCCAGTGTAGGATTCACCCTTCACAAATCTCTGTATATAGTCATCCAGTCTTTGCTTGTATAATGGAGAACCTCCAATAATGGGGAACTCACCACTTCATGAGGCAACGGTCTATTTCTAGGCTTTTAAAAAAACTGTTCATATGAAGAGCCAAAGCCAACCTCCTGTGTCTTCCATTCATCCATTACTGGTCTTCCCTCCAGAAGACAGGTTTTCAGGCTGTGCTTTGAGGATCCCAGGGGCCCTGCAGAAAGGCCTGCCAGAGCCTGCCCATCCCCAAACTCAGCAACTCTGCTTCCGTATTCCACACATGGGGTTCCATTCACAAGTTCATACTGAAAATGGATTTTACTGCTAAAACACATTGAAAACCCTTGTTCTGTATTCGCCCAGGTTCAATCTAATTTCTACAGTAAAGGACAACCCTTCATGCAGGGTTACAGATGATCGTGTTCTAGAAACAAAACAAATGGGGGTGGGGTGGGGAGCAAAGGGCACCAGTCAGAAATGCAGATTCCTGGGCACCTGCAATGCATAAAGATTCAGATCTCTAAGGGTGATTACCTTCTCAAGTAATTTCCATGTCCATTACTGTTTCAGAGCAATAACTGCTCTCATGCCTTTGTATGCAATTCTCAATCTCTCAAGTGCTGTCTTTTTAAGAATAAATTTCCACATCTGTCTTCTAGTGATTCGACATGTCATGGCTTTATATATTTGGTTGGAGTAAAAATGTCACCTAAATATGGCATGTGCGTGATTAGGCAAGTGATTTAATGATCAAAATACTGCAGGTCTGATTAGATTACAAACCTAATGCAATGTGATAAGCCTTGGAATGTCAGGTTCAAACTTACCGTTCAAATCAAGGAAGAGAACAGGTATGTGGGTTTCCATTCCAGGTGGTGGGATCCTAAATTTAATAACAATATTTAATCATAACAAAATATGTGTTTTACATCTTGTTAAATAACCAAACACGACAGAGGCATGAAAGCAGAAGAGAACCACTGTGGAGTCAGATACAGGTTCTACAAATGAGATATTTTCACAGATCTTGTCACCCTTCTTAACACAAATCATGGGAATTATGTGACTTATATAAAGAACTATAGTCATATGAATTACATGTAATTAATTGAAACACAGATTATTTGAAGCCTTTCTGAGAATAATTCTAGTGATGGGAAGAAGGGTTAGAGGAGGAACAGGGGACAGGATCGATTTGCCTCCAGAGCCCAGGATCCCATGCTGTTTCTTCTGGGCATTAGGACTGACTGATCAATCCATTGACTGACTGATCATTGTGGATGTAGTGCTTAAGTGCTGACTCTCTGTTGAGTCAAAATAAACAGGCAGGAGGGCAAATAAGAAGACATATTTTCTGCCCTTTTCAAGTATGCTCTGGAAACACCCTTCTTTCGACCCAAGATATGAGAATGTCTGGAGATCAGGTAATCATGTCCAAGGTGCTCATGCCAAGGGCTGGAGGGCTGTCTGTCTGACTCCTGGCCAGTGATAAGTGCTCGCTGGCTTCCTGTGAGTGGAAGATGGTTGCAGTGGGCAAGAAGAAGACGGAGGGGAGTACTAGGGCTGGGTGGCCCTTCCCTGGACAGCTCACAGTACTTAACATTTTCTGTGACAGTCCTGGCAGGTCACTTGCATGACCCGCCACAGACCACGGCACCATCGTCAGGCCTGCCCAGAAGGAAGGGCGGACTCACCAGTCGGCAGGCGCCCCGGGGATCCCGCTGCCTGGCGCAGGCACCAGCACGGCATTCCTCTCCTCCGTCAGCCCCACCCACTGCTCCACCAGACGGGCTTCCCGCTCTACGTCGTCCTCTGTCTTCTCTGTGGGACAAAACGAGGGCATGAGCGCCAAGAGGGAGAAAGGACAGTTTCTAAATTTAAATCTATTTGCACTCAGTGGTACCCACAGGTGCCTTAAACATCCACGGTGTCCCAAATAGGGAATTGAGGCTTTGAAGTTTAAGACGGAGCACCTAGACAAGCTCAGAGAGGCTAGGACACTAGCCTAACAGATCATAAACCCAGGAAGAGTGGAAAGAGCGTTGGAACAGGGATTAGAAGACTTGGGTTATTTTTCTAGTTCTGTAATTTTGGAAGGTCCTTCAACAGATGAGTCTTAGCTTCCTAATTTGTCAAATAGGGTTAATACAAGTCATGTCTACTTCACGCACCTGTCAGAAGGATCAAGTGCAATAATGGATGTGACATTGCTTTATAAAACCACACATCATTTTGTAAGGATAGAGGATTAAAAAACACCATATATTGCACTCTGCAAAACTAACTTGTTTTCCTTCATGCTCGTTATGAAAGGGATTTTATTTGATCTATTTTGCAATCCTCTTAGCCTAGTTCAACTCTGGAGTTACCTGGGCATAGGCAAAGTGAGTTTTCATTAGCAGGTTGAGTACACACATACACACACTGAGGCCAAGAGCAGAACGCGGAGGCAAGATGTTTTATTGGGGAAGGACTTTCGCCGACTTCTGCATGAAGCAGATTCACATTCAGAACATGTCCTTCGGTGGAGAACCAACCACACTGAGTGAATCGTTCACTCAGGATGAGAAACCGGGGTTTTATTTTTAACTCATTTTTACTTATTTATTTTTGGCCGTGATGGGTCTTCATTGAGCTGCATGGCCTTCTCATTGCAGTGGCTTCTCTTGTTGTGGAGCACAGGCTCTAGGTGCGCGGGCTCAGTAGTTGTGGCACACGGGCTTAGTTGCTCTGCGGCATGTGGGATCTTCCCGGACCAGGGCTCGAACCTGTGTCCCCTGTATTGGCAGGCGGATTCTCAACCACTGCATCACCAGGGAAGCCTGAAACCAGGGTTTTAAGAGCAGATTTCTGCTCTAGAATCCAAGTGGCCATTGCCAGCGTAAGCAAACTGAATCCTCGGAGCTGGGTGGTGGCGAGTGGACCTGCAGGCCAGCTTCAGGCCACCCAGAAGGAGCCAAGAGCATGGCTACCGCCCAATGGTAGCCACAGCCCACCTGCCAAGTGTCGTGGCTTCACAAGTGACCCTTTAGCTGCTGTCAGTCCCAGGTTCTGAGCCTGGAACACCTCATGGGGAGATGTCGATATTGATGGCATTTGCATTCATCAAAACAAAATCTGAATTTAACGTTTAATGTCAGTTAACTCAAGTAATGAAACATTACTTTCAAATTCAGAGCCTGCTTAAACACTGTACACTAATGATTCACTAATATCTATAACTGTCATGGGGTCAAAAAGCTAAGACACAGCAGTCCAGCTAAGGGAGGAAAACAGCCTACCACTACTGTCTAGAAGTGAGAAAACTACTCCCAGCCAAGAGTTTAATCTCACATACCTTTTTTTTTTTTTTTTTTTTTTGCGGTACGTGGGCCTCTCACCGTTGTGGCCTCTCCCTTTGCGGAGCACAGGCTCTGGACGCGCAGGCCCAGCGGCCATGGCTCACGGGCCCAGCCGCTCCGCGGCACGTGGGATCCTCCCGGACCGGGGCACGAACCCGCGTCCCCTGCATCGGCAGGCGGACTCCCAACCACTGCGCCACCAGGGGAGCCCTCACATACCTTTTTTATTGCTGACTTTTTTAATCTGTTCATCTAGGTATTCTCGCCGTTTAATGAGGGCATCAGACCACCTCTCTCTCACACAGTTTAAGTCTTCTTCCTGGCATCAGGGAGGGAAAACATTTTCTTGTAGAGTGCAGATAACTATTTCTTTTTTAAAAAAAAAAAAAGATGTTTAAATTGATTAGGAAACTTTTCATTAGGAAAGGCCATTGAACATTGCCGTGTGATTAATATGCAAGAAAGCAAAGAGCCCTCAGGAACACTGCATGCTGATTGAGGATCCCATGACTCAGAAATCAGAGCCCCTGGATTTCCAAAAAGATAATTATACTTAAAAGCAAGAGAAGCTCAAACTACACCAGCTGTTGGATGAGTCTTATATGGTATGGGCGTGCATGTATGTAAGTTGTAGCTATTTGTTTGAAGGGTTTGTGATTCTAAGCAGAAGGACACCAGAAACACAGCCCGAATCACAAAGCAGCAAATGGAATGGAAAACGACAGGCATTTTCATCATTCAGAGCTCGATGGCTGGATAAGATGTATTTTCTGAAAGGCAAAGAATAGATCAGTGGAGAACTTTTCAAACTTGCTGCAAAGGTTTTACCTCCAACCGCTACCATGAGGCTAACCGAAAACTTCCCATGCAAGAAGCCAACATGCAGTCAGCCATGCTGAGAACTCCCAGAAGCAGCCGCTGGACTCAACTGTGAACCACGTGGCAGCAAGCGCACAGACAGCCACAGGACGTTAGTTAATGGCGTTGCTGAGATCCAAGGGGATACTGGTATCTCCCCTACCATGTGTTTTTACTTGTTTGTTTTCTTTCTTAGTAAAATTATGAGGTGGGAAAGCCACCTACCAATTCTATTCAGGATGCTCTTTGACTTGCCTAATTCCAGCCTAACCCTTAAGACGTTACGTTAAGAGCAGACACCTGAGAACTTCTGAGGCTTTACCTACAATGGACCCACATTTTGCTTATAGGAAGGCACACCAGGAAAACATGCTTTTAAAATTTATGTAGAGAATCAGTACAAAGACTGGGAACCAACCCAGAAAAGTTCATCTTGGTTTGGCACCTTGACCATTACTGTTATCCCACGTTCCATGGACAGTAGGCCAGTCAGCCCTGACTAGGTAAAACTTCACGTTTGCACATATTTTTTCTCCCCTAGATTTCCAAAAAGAGATTAAAGCTCAGAGCTAAATTCTCCAGGTTATGAATAAGATTGGCCTTAAAGAGAGAAGAAAACTGGCTAAACAAAGCCATGGGCTTAAAATGTCGTCAGTTTTCCTAACCGGCAAAAGTCTTTAAAGATACAATGGCACGTTAGAACAGTACTACTCTCTTAGATGTAAGGAGCTAACTGCAGGTTCACATAGGAAAGACAGGTCTACTTAAAGGTTATGGATGATAACTACAGTTCTTAAGATCACCAATTTAATACAGCGAGAGTGGTCTTATTTAGAAAGGCTTCACGAGCCAGCAATTTGAGATGGCGTAGCAGAAGTGCAGCATCTGCTTATAAATTGTGAACTGACGGGGAAATCTATGGAAATAGTATTGTATCCCTGATTACACTGAAAGCAAATCAAAAGCGAGTGGAAAATGCCTATTCTTGCGCTCCGGTCCTCCCTTCCTCCTCCCTGCCCTCGGCTTTGCGAATGCTGGCCATTAGCAGCAGCTGTGCCCCATGCCACAGGATTGACAGCAGCAGGAATACCTGATAACTATCCATATCATCACCATCCTCATCATCTCTCTGGGAGGGAAAAAATAAACACAAAGGACATGCATTTTTTTTTTTCTCAAACAGCACATAAGGAAAATAAGTTTTTAAGCTTAACACACACATTACAATGGATAGCACACACAACATCGGCATCATAAAACATTTAACCGAATCTCAAAAAGCGGATGTAATTCACTTGTCTATAATTACTTAAAGAATTTAAGATTTAATTTTTTTCTTTAATAGAGAAAGCAGTCATTTAAAAATGGGAACGCTCTCAGATTCTCTTAGCTGGGGGTTGGATACAACCCCGCCGGGTCAGGCCTTATGGCACTGTTATGCAAACAGTCGCTATTTGTTTCTGGGTGAGCTATTTGACTGAGATTTAGAATGGGCAGAACTAGATAGAAAGGACTTGAGGGAGTCTCTTGGTCCACCTCCTGGTTTTAGCTGTGAGGCAGCTAAGGCCTGAAGGATGAAATGACTGAAACCAAGGTTCACACAGATAGTGGCAGGGTCAGGACTGGAGGCCAGGTCTGCGCCCTTGTCCCTGCACCACACCACTGTCACTGTGAAATCATCACAGGGGAAGACCCACCGGGAAGCTAAGACTCCACGTACAGTCAGCCCTCCTTATCTGCAGGTTCCACATCTGCAGATTCAACCAACCACAGAACTTTCCTGATTGGAGGGCCGAGTGTACTAGGCCATTTTATATAAGAGATTTGAACATTCTCAGATTTTAGTATCCAGGTGGGGGAGGGTTCTGGAACCAATCCCCCCAGATACCGAGGGAAGACTGTAGAAGGTTCTGTATACTGTACCACCGCAGTAAGAGCACAGCCCACTATTTTGAATACATGGCTCTATCATTATCCACTGTTGGATATGTCAGTATCCATGCCAATCAGGTGAGAAAAATCAGAACTGTCCTAAACCCATGGCAACATTTTACAATAATTACATAAACTAAGCATTTTGGCAAAACATTTGCAAAACAAAATCATCGTGTGGGAAAAAAAAAAAGTGTTTTAGTTGAGACAATTTTCCTTAGAAACAAGAATAAAGAGGGAACTCCCTGGCGGTCCAGTGGTTGGGACTCTGTGCTCTCACTGCCGAGGGCCTGGGTTCAATCCTTAGTCGGGGAACTAAAATCCCACAAGCTGTGCAGCCAAAAAAAGAAAAAAAGAAAGAAACAAGAATAAAGAAATCCCCATTTGTAGAGAATATCCATCTCTATGGAGGCAGGTTCTACTCAAAATGAATACTGGGTCATGTAACAACCTTCTTTCATTTTTCTATGGCTATTGGAGGGTTAATATTAAAAAAGGAACTGGAGTGGCCTAGTCAGACAAAAGACAAACTTTTTTTTCAAATGCCTTAAAAAATATAATTACATTATTTTCATATCTAAGTATACTTCAAAATATACTGCCTTTTAAAAGTGCTTTAAAAATACCGTTAAGATTATTCTCTGTGTAGACTTTAAAATAAACTTTAGTTTTAGTTTGGTAACCATCATTTTCATTTGGGTAACTCTAACTTCAGTAGTAAGCCCACTACTGAAATAATTTTTCTCAAATTAATTCCTCCTATTAATGAATAAAATACAAACAGCTCTAATTTATCATTATCTTTTAAACTAAGAAGATACTTCTATTCATCAAAAACTAGCTTGAGCTTTCATGATGTAGAACTGTTGTGACATCAGCATATTCTGGACTGGCTCAAGCTACTGCATCAAAATAATTCTTTTTTTTTTTTTTGCGGTACGCGGGCCTCTCACTGTTGTGGCCTCTCCCGTCGCGGAGCACAGGCTCCGGACGCGCAGGCTCAGCGGCCATGGCTCACGGGCCCAGCCGCTCCGTGGCATGTGGGATCTTCCCGGACCGGGGCACGAACCTGCGTCCCCTGCATTGGCAGGCGGACTCTCAACCACTGTGCCACCAGGGAAGCCCACATCAAAATAATTCTGAAGTACTATGTCAACAACAAAAATGGTACTGGACATGACCTTGAGCATGGCAGCAAAGAAAAATAAAAGCTTTAAAACAGTCACAGTTTAAATTTGCATGACAGATACTATAAGAAGAGCATTCAGCACTGGGGGAAGGCAGATATTTGAGAGCTCAAATTTTGACAAAAATCAGTTTTAACTCAAGAGGTATAGCTGTTTTTAAAAGTGCAAATGATCAATCCTTGCAATGTTCATCAAATAGGAATAGTCAGCCAGTTGGTGATCCATGTTCATAATGATCCATGATCCAGGTCATAATTCACACACACAGATTCAAAATTTTATCTAAGATCAGAGATTTATTAAGCCACAAAATTTTATGGCAGAAAGGGACCTCAGAGAATTATTACGTCTACCTCATCATTTCAGAGGAAAGAAAAGGGGAACTCGAAGTTTAAATTACTCAGTTAAGTCAAACAAAACTTAAGAACCCAGGTCTCCTCACTCCAAGTCTGTGCTCTTTCTACCAGGCCCTGCAGTTGCTCCCGGGGCCGATGGCCAAGTGGGGGACAACCCAACTTCCCTTCCACATACAGCGAAAAGTCTGGTGGAGAAGCCTCCCTGGAAACAGCAGACTCCAGCCTCACAACTCCATTCATACTCTTCCCAGGCTTTGAGTCGGAGGCAGTTCTGGCCTGGGATGAGGAAGGCAGTGTCTGACACAGCTGTGCCTGCCTTACGGCCCAACAGTCCAAGCCAATGTTTCAGTAAAGTCTTTGCTGCCATGAAGCCAAAAGGAAACTGAGATGGAAGATGAACCCTTCTCAAGATAGGCTGGGCTTACGCCCAGACTCTACAGAGAAAAGTTTTCTCCCCATCATGACAGGGAGTGTGTTCCCCCTCGTGTGTGGCAGTGAGAGAACCTGAATTCAATGGTCTGATTCTTCCCAGTCCCTAATTACATCTGATAGTAAAGTGGGGACTTGGTGAGGCACATGCGTTCTTTCAGGCCCCTGGGGACAAGTTCCTGATCTTACAGTTTATTGTGACTGGTAAATAAGATGAATTCTTAGCTGGTTCCATCTTTTAATTTTTTTTTTAAGTGAGAAAAGAAGGTTTAGCAAAAGGAGATTTAGTGAACAAAAATGATCATGAGGACAACTTTCAATTAAAAAGTAAAGCTTTCAGAGAGCTGGTTAAGTATGCCAGTGTATGGGGGCAACTTTCTATTAATAAAAGTGGATCAGGCCAAAGCCAGCAATATCAAACACCCAACATAATTTGGGCCAGATATAAAATAAATCCTGCCTAAAGTAAATGAGCACTGTAGCACTGATGTGTGTTTATAAATAAAATTATTACTAATCGGCACTAAGCCAACACAGTAATTTAAACCTAGCAAAAAGGCAACGGACGGAAATATGGATGGGGTGGCGGAGGCCAATACGTGCTTAAGGCAAGGAGTTCAGTTATATTCCTGAACAGGTCTCCATCACAGATCACTGACCACCTTCATTCTACACTAACCAATCTTTGTTAAATACTGTTTGCAATCTGTTGGTCTCACCTGGTAACTGTCCAGCCCTCTCTGGAGCTTGGTGGACCTGGCGGTCACACAGCCAATGGAGATGGACAAGATAGCTTCGACCATGAGTGGCAGTGTCCCAGAACGCTGGACAGGCTTCACTGTGACTTGCACTCTCCGGGAATGACCCTGCAGGGGCGGGGGTGTGATGTGGAAATGGGGGCCAGGAATGGGGATGGGGAGGGATAGATGGGGGAAGAGGATCAAGGACGGGGAAAGAATTAGGGAACAGAGAGGCAAATAACTAGAAAATTCCAGAAACTGTAAGAGTGGGACAGGGAGAAAACACGAAACAAGCAAAGACAAACCTAGTACCTGTCTGAGTTGAAAGACACCCCCTGTGTTGACATCTTTTGCCTGGTGAAGCTCCACAGCGGCATACTCCCCCAGCTCATTCAGCTCTAGTATGGAGATCCACATCTCTATTCTGCGAGTAACCTCGTTCCACCTGCAGAAACACGTTCCAACCAACGACCATGTCACTGTCCGGGACATTATTAGCAACAGGAAGAAGGCCCCAGTCCCTGAGCACTTACTGTCCGTGAGGCACTGTGCTATGTGTGTCACATGGATATTCTCTTGTTCAACACTCAACACAATCCTGTGGTATGGGCTCTTTTCATTTATTTTATTGATATATACCTTATATGCAGTGAACTGTCCCGATCTCAGGCGCAGACTTGGAGGGATGGTGACAAATGCATACACCTGTGCATACACCCGGCCATCACCACAGCAGGTCTGCTCAGGCCCCTTCCCACTCAATCCCCACACCACCTGCAGCAGCTGTGTAACCTCACAGACTAGTTTTACCTGCTCTAGAATTTCATAGAGATGGAATCATGCGGTATGGTACTCTTCTAGGTCTGGCTCCTTTGATTCAGGACAATGTTTGTGCGATTCATCCACAATATGTAAGAGTGGGACAGAGTCCTTTTTTATTGTTGAGTAATATTCTATTATATGACTAATAACGCAATTTGTTTATCAAACATTCTCACACTGAAGGACATCGGGTTGTTTACAGTTTGGGGGATATCATGAATAGAACTGCCATAAACATTCATGTACCAGGCTGCTTATGGACTTATGTTTTCATTTTTCTTGGGTAAATACCTAGGAGTGGGATTGCTGGGCCACGGAAGAGGCAAATGGTCAACTTTAAAAGAAGATACCCTTCTGTTTTCTTCTATAAGCTTTATAGTTTTATCTTTTACATTTAAAGTCATGCTCCATCTCAAATTAAGTGTTGTGTCTCCTGTGAATTAAGATCAAGGTTGTTTTCTTCCATAAAGGTACACAGATGTTTCAGTCTCATTTGTTGAAAAGACTTTCCTTTCCCCATCGAATTTTTCCAGGGCCTGGTAGTTCCTTTCACCATTCCCATTCACAAAGGAGGAAACAGGCTCAGAGAGTCCTTATTCTTCAACCATTGTCCAAGGGTGAGCCTTGACCCTGCGTCTAAAGCCCTCAGCCAAGCACAAACCTGTCATGCAACGTTCTTGTCTTAGCATGAAGGGAATCGACTTCCCAGACAGAGCTGCCGTTCCCGGTGCACCGGTGGCCCCACACTTCGATGGCCAATGCTCCATCTGAAATGAACTCCAGGAATTCTTCCGTTACACTCACCACGTAGTCCTGGGATACGCGGGGGAGAGGAAGGGGTGACAGGAGTTAGGCAGAAAGGAATCTGTGAAATTTCCTTTTTAACTTTCAGCTGTATACAGAGTCATTTCAGAGCACACTAGCCTGATCCCAACCTTAAAACCATCGCTGCTGTTTCACAGAAAACCGCAAAGAAACCAGAATATTAGATGGGAAGTGATATTCTGAGGTAAGTTAACTGAACTCCTTTTTTTTTTTTTTTTTTGCGGTGTGTGGGCCTCTCACTGTTGTGGCCTCTCCCGTTGCGGAGCACAGGCTCCGGACGTGCAGGCTCAGCGGCCGTGGCTCACGGGCCCAGCCGCTCCGCGGCACGTGGGATCTTCCCGGACCGGGGCACGAACCCGTGTCCCCTGCATCGGCAGGTGGACTCTCAATCACTGCGCCACCAGGGAAGCCCTGAACTCCTTTCTTTAATAAATGAGGACACTGAGGAAAGCAGCAGCCCCACATCGCACTGCTTGTTGGCTGCAGAGCTGAATCTGTCCTCCCTTCCTCCTGGTTCACTCTCTTTTCCCTGGGACCACTTTGACTTTCAGACAAAACAGACCAATCAGCACAGCAAAAAAAAAAAAAAAAAAGGGAACTTCTGATTGTTCCTTGCTATGGCTTAGAAGACCAAAACACAATTAAATTTTATACGATTATCTCCAAGATTCTGCACTCTTACTCTTAAACCCTCCCACTCCAACTCTTTGTTGTGAAATACAAACAGATGAGCATGAGGAAACGGGTGCTGAATAGACGGAGCAGGGAGGCATCACCTGGAACAAAGTAGCAGGCAAGGAACCATGCGGACTTCCTTCCCATTAGCGGAATCTCAGGTGACTCTAATTTCTCAAAAGGGCTGCGCTGTATTGGTTTAACCTTATACTACCTAACTTCTTATTTTATTTGGAGACAGAGCCAGAATTTTAAAAGGAAAATAAACTTCATGACCAATTAGCACAAACTACGCATTTTAGAGGTTAAAAAAAACCCCAAAAAGACCCCAAGGTTGGGCTTCCCTGGTGGCGCAGTGGTTGAGAGTCCGCCTGCCGATGCACGGGACGCGGGTTCGTGCCCCAGTCCGGGAAGATCCCACATGTCGCGGAGTGGCTGGGCCCGTGAGCCATGGCCGCTAAGCCTGTGTGTCCGGAGCCTGTGCTCCGCAACGGGAGAGGCCACAGCAGTGAGAGGCCCGCGTACCGCACAAAAAAACCCCCCAAAAACCCAAGGTCACACAGCGAGTCCAAAGCCTCTGAGACTAGCATCTATTAAACCAGTTGTTAACTAGGATGTACTTAAAATCCAGGTTTCATCCTTCTAAATAAGCAGCTTTTTGGATCCAAAGAAAGATGGGGAATATTTAAAAGAGTATTCAGAGAACCATAACGACAACAACAACAACAAAAGATTAATAAAGAATTGAGAAACAGACTTGGTGAATACAGGTAAAAATAAAAAGTGGGCTATTCTCATCAAAATAAAGACTTGACAGGGGACTTCCCTGGCAGTCCTGTGGTTAAGACTTCACCTTCCAATGCAGGGGGTGCGGGTCCGATCCCTGGTCGGGGAGCTAAGATCCCACATGTCTTGGGGCCAAAAAACCAAAACATAAAACAGAAGCAATATTGTAATAAATTCAATAAAGACTTTAAGAATGGTCCACATCAAAAAAGATCTTTAAAAAACAAATAAATAAAAACTTGACAGGGACTTCCCCAGTGGCACAGTGGATAAGACTCCATTCTCCCAATGCAGGGGGCCTGGGTTCGATCCCTGGTCAGGCAACTCGACCCCACATGCGTGCCACTACTAAGGAGCCTGTGTGCCGCAACTAAGAGGCCCGCCTACCACAACTAAGACCTGGTGCAAGCAAATAAATAAATATCTTAAAAAAAGAGAAATCTAGCCTTTCAAAAAAAAAACCTTGACAGACTTTACATATGGGAAATTTTATAGGTGGTGATATGGATTTGTCTTCTAACTGTAGAACCAGAAAGAATAGGCACCATTTCGAAAAGAAGGGGTCTTGAATATCTATAGAGAATTGCCCAAAGAAAAACAAAATTACACAGAGGCTAGAGTCTGGCTGTCAGAAACGACTGGTTGGCAGTCTGATATGAAAGACAGGAAGAGTAGCTGATGTCACAAAATAGGTCCAACCAATATTCACCAAATATTCGCCTCTCTCATTTTGTATGATCTTTAAAAGCTCATACGGGACTTTAGAATGCTATGCTTAGAATTCAAAAGAATGAAAACTATCTACAGCAACTTATATGGTTAGATGCTCACGTATATCAAAATAATAAAAGGCAATTCTGCAATCTGTAAAATGTGATCACATTTTTGTAAAAAACTTTTTAAAGTTATGCATGCGTGACGGTAAGAGTGTGTATCTCTGGCCATTTATGTGTATGAACATATGTTTGCACACACATAATATGCAGCAAATTGTCACTGGCCATCACAGATTTCAGGTAGAGGTCTTTCAGAGTTTATTTTATTTAATTTATTTATTTATTTTAAATTTTATTTATTTTTTGGCTGCATTGGGTCTTCGTTGCTGCGTGTGGGCTTTCTCTAGTTGTGGCGAGTGGGGGATACTCTTCATTGTGGTGCCTGCGGTTCTTATTGCAGTGGCTTCTCTTGGTGCAGAGCACGGGCTCCAGGTGCATGGGCTTCAGTAATTGCGGCGTGTGGGCTCAGTAGTTGTGGCACACGGGCTTAGTTGCTCCACAGCATGTGGGATCTTCCTGGACCAGGGCTCGAACCCATGTCCCCGGCATTAGCAGGCGGATTCTTAACCACTGTGCCACTAGGGAAGTCCCCAGATTTTATTTTAAACACTTTCAAATGATCTGAATTTGTATTAAAGTATGTTTTGAGGTTAAAAAGCTCAATAAACCTATTATGTTTATGAAACATTCATATGGGAAAAAACTCTAAGTTACAAGTAGACTTTGGAACTGAGCCGTGGCCGGTTGTCTCCCAAGTAGCTCATTTTGTAATGGCATTTGTACCTTACAGTGAGAGAAGGTCACAGTATACTGGGCATCCTTGGACTGTGGGGAAGGCACCTCTGGGTCCACTACTGGGGCAGCCACTGTGGATTCACACTGGTCCCAGAATGTGTATTGACAGAAGACGAAATTTGAGAGGTTTAAGGGCAGCCCAGTTGCCTCTTTAATTTTTACCTGGAGAGAGAAAAAAATGCAAATATAACTCTCATAAAGAAAACAAACTATGCATTCTTTTCATATCCAGCTACCTCAAATTTAAGAGTGGGTGATGAAATAAATAAATCAGTCATCCATTTGACAACTGAAAATATTTCATTAAGGGTTACCTACTTGTAATGAAATGTGTACCATAGTTCCATAACTACAGTATGTGAGCATGGTGACAAATGCACACACCCCTCTCAAACTTTCCTAATGACCGAGTTTCTGACACAGCTGTGACCTTTACTAGAAAAGCATGATTCACTAAACAATATGCACTCCTTGCATGCCACATACACAGACTTCTGAAATTTCATACAACTGTCATCAGAAAGTGTGCTGCACTTCTGGGAAAAGTACTGTCTGTTATTGTATTTATTGACAGAAAGTTTAACTTTTACCATGTTCTATGAAAAAGTCCTAAGATTTTCCACAAAATTGTTTTGAATTGAAAAGGGCATTTATCTGAGCCTTCCCAGCCCTGCCCTCTCACCCGGCATGTCAGTTTTTTGACTCGGTGAATGATTTCCCCGCTGCTGTCTACGACTTCAAGACTCCCGCTTTCACTGGAGTTCTCCGAGGAGTCATCCTCCACCACGCGTTCCGGGACGGCGCCTGTAACTCGCATCACTTCCACATGGAGACGCCCGGCAACCTGGGTCAAGGAATCAGAGTGTCGTGGGGTTAAAAGACATCCCGTGGACAATACTGACCTGAGGTGGAAAGCATGCTACAACATCTCCGGCGAGCAGCTCCACTGTTATTGCTGGGCCACCTCCAGCAATGGGAAGCTCTCAGTACTTCCAGAGCCAGCCCACTCCATCGCCTGCCCTGTAATCACCCTGCCTTACTTTGAGCCAAATTTGCCTTTGTACCTTGCCTCCCGGAGTCATCTTCATTCTTATCCGTCTTCTACAGGATAGCCCATAAACAGCACAAAGGCAGCTATCACATTCTACCTGGAGTTATCTGTTTCCCTCGTTCACATATTCATTCATTTACTCATTTGATCAAATACCTGGCATCATGGGAACACCACGATAAAAAGACACAGGCTTTGCTGTCTGGGCACTCACAGTCAAGTGGGGAAAGACGCAGAATTAAAAACGCAGTGTAGGGGGCTTCCCTGGTGGCGCAGTGGTTAAGAATCTGCCTGCCAATGCAAGGGACATGGGTTCGAGCCCTGGTCCAGGAAGATCCCACATGCCACGGAGCAACTAAGCCCGTGTGCCACGACTACTGAGCCTGTGCTCTAGAGCCCGTGAGCCACAACTACTGAGCCCATGTGCTGCAACTACTGAAGCCCACGCGCTCTAGAGCCCGTGCTCTGCAACAAGAGAAGCCACCGCAATGAGAAGCCCACGCACCGCAACGAAGTGTAGCTCCCGCTCGCCGCAACTAGAGAAAGTCCGTGCGCAGCAACAAAGACCCAAAGCAGCCAATAAATAAATAAATAAACAAACATATAAGTAAATAAAAACCCAGTGTAAACTAGCTGCTCTAATAGAGATAGGTGCAGGTTGTTAGGAGATAAATTTATCCACTCAGCAAATATTTACTGAGAGTTGAGTGTGTGCCGGGAACTGTACTAAGTGCTGTGTTTACAACAATAAACCAAACAGTCATGGCCACTGGGCTCATGGAGCCTCTCCCTTACCTTCTTGGGAGCAGAGAATGAGAATGGAAGTGACCCTAGGGCTGGGAGAAGGGTGAGGGGGTGAGACCTACTCCAGGAGGAGCGACAAAGTCACCAAGTTATAAGGAAATAGTTTCTTTGAGACTGTTTTTCTAAAAAAAAAAAAAGGGGGGGGCAGGGGGAACTTAAGTTTCCAGATTATCCTGGTGGTTCTCTGCACTGGTGCTAGTTTAGCAGTGTCTCTCTTATAGCTGGTTTCACAGAACTGATTTAAGGATAGGAATGACCCTGACCTTTGCATTCTCAGAGTGTGGTAACTGGCCAAGTTTTCTTTGGCAACACAGTCTTAGGTCATAATGAACGGACTTGTGAAGGGGACACATGCTCTGGCACTGCTGTGTCATCTTACATAGTGAGGCTTATTTTTAAAGGTAGCTCAGATCTAACTTCCACAGAGCAATTGGCCCTGACACCCAGGACCTGAGAGAAATTAGTTGACGGTATTTGACAAGTGAGACAAATATGGAGGAAGGAGCAAGAGAAGGGGAAGAAAGGAAATATGAGAAAACGTTAGAAGACAGTGGCTCTTAAGCTTTTTTTCCCCAACGTTTTTTGAGACCCTAATACATTTTTAGTATAATTTCAGGGGATTAACGAAATACTCAAAGCCCACATGAACCCTAGCTTAAGAAACCCTGACTAGGGACTCAGCCACTAGATCTCTTTGCCACAGGAGTTGTGCCCATTTTTAACATGGGAAAAAGCAACTTAGCCCACTATTTTCCTAGAGCATAATGTCCACAGGTGGGTTACTACATGTGGAATGTTAGCTGTGCACTTACACATCACAACTGGGAATCTAGGGTCTATTTTCTGGGTTCCCTTTGGGCAGAATGGCACCCTATTCTTAGTCTGCTCTAAGAATCACAAAAAATAACTTAGTATTTCCAAGTTTGCATGTTATTGAAGGATAAGCTAGGAAATAAGGATGTTACTAAATTTAAAATGAAAACATCAGTTGATGAAGTGGATAATATAAAAAAGTTTGAACTTGAACATTTTCTGAAATGTTTCAGGCTGACAGAAGGCCAATATAATGAAATAAATGAAATATGAGGGGGCATTTTTTTTAAAAAGAGGAGGTAACAGTGGGATGCTTAAGCTTGTTTTCTTTGAATATTTTAGAATTTCAAAATAATCCTCCCAAGTTGTATGTTGTAAAGACCACTTAGGGCCAGGAAGGAGTTAAAGTGTACTACAGAGGTGAGAGATTCAAAGAGAAATCAATATGGGGCACAGAGCTGAATCTGGTTTCCAAAAGCTTTCGAATTTGATTAAAACAAAGAAAATACTTGTGAACCACAAATAAAAAACATGTTCTAATAATCTTTTAAAACCATGCCTTAATTTTGATAGTTTCTTTTGATATTAGTAGAGAAAGAAGAATGTGATCCTGATGCTTCACCCTAGTTTCTTGATCTACCTCAAGAACAGAACTTAAATCGAACTAAAACATAAAAAATGAACTTGAGCTCGGTGCTTTGTGATGACCTAGAGGGGTGGGATAGGGAGGGTGGGAGGGAGGCTCAAGAGGGAGGGGATATTGGTGGTACATCTATACATATAGCTGATTCACTTCGTTGTACAGCAGAAATTAACACAACATTGTAAAATAATTATACTCCAATAAAGATGGAAAAAAAAAACAAACTTGAATCATGGCCATTTTCTCAGAGGCTGGCTTGTCCTTACCTCCCCCTGCTGGCTGATGATAGGAACTGCATACAGAAGTTTCACATCACAGAACAGACACTCCAAGAACACATTAGCCACGCCAATTAGGTTGTGATTCTCTTGGGCTTCATAGAAAGGGTCACCTCGTTTCCCGTAGAGTCGCTTTGTCTGAATGGTAGGAGAGGCGGGGGGAAGGCGAGTAGGAAACAAAACATCAACTTAAACAATACTATTTAAAACCAGCATTTTTAAATGTTTTAAAAAGAAAGCACTGGGCTTCCCTGGTGGCGCAGTGGTTGGGAGTCCGCCTGCCAATGCAGGGGACGCGGGTTCACGCCCTGGTCTGGGTGGATCCCACATTTCGCGGAGCGACTGGGCTGGTGAGCCACGATTACTGAGCCTGCGCGTCTGGAGCCTGTGCTCCGCAACGAGAGGCCGCGGTAGTGAGAGGCCCGCGCACCGCGATGAAGAGTGGCCCCCGTTTGCCACAACTAAAGAAAACCCTCGCACAGAAACGAAGACCCAACACAGCCATAAATAAATAAATTAATTAATTTTAAAAAAGCACTTATCCAAATAAATTAAAAAGAAGTAAAAATAGAATCATGTCACACGAATAAAACAGAACTATCCCATGGGAGGGGCTTGTTAAGTGACATAAGGGCAGGGAGAGCTCTTCTTTGGTTACAGCCCCACCTATCACACCCCGTCTTCCCTATCACACCCCACCTGCAAGGTTTCATTCCCTGTGCTTTGCCTCATTTCCTTCACCGAATCTTTTTTTCCATTACTAATGTAGAAAAAATGGATCATGCTTTCTAGAATTATTCTTAGCATCTACCTAGCCATGAACACAGCTAGGGGAGCACGAACACATGCTAATGAATACAAAATCCACACTGGCTCCATTTAAGCTGATTGTTAACAGCATCGACGAAACAGCACAAGTTCACTTTGTCTTACTTCACTTCACTTGAAATGTACTAGCAACCCAGTAAGAACATGCTATGTGTTCTCTTCATTTAGTTCCTATCTGTGTGGGGATCACATGTTTTATGACCGATCCAACTGATCCTCTCAAGGTCACCTTCACTTTACATTTCTAATATGAATGTCCCAAGTAGCACGACAGATATTCACTGACGCACATATGTGTGTTCTGACGATTAAATCACTTATATTCTTGTCCTTTTAGCACAACCAAAGCTCCTTTACATTTTGTCCCTCTTACCTCAGGAACCTTCTCCTTCCATTCTTGATAAAGGTCTCGCATATCGATTAATTTATTCTCCAGCTTCTCGATGGTCCACACTTGGGTGCTCTTTCCTTTCCTCCTCACTTGAATAGCTGGCTCGCTCACTATGGCTCCTCTCTGCAGAATGAAGGAAAACAAAAACAAAAAACAAACATAACGCATCTTGTTATAACTCTTTTGGATTGCTGAAGCAATATGTATTATCATAAAGTAGAAAGTTTGAAAAGAAAAAACACATAATGTATACAAAAGAAGATGAAACCCTATCACCTAGGGAGTATTCTGGTTTATTTTCAATCTTCTTTGTGTACCCATGCACACACAGTTTATTTTTATCACAGTCAGAACCAAACAAATATACAAATTTCCTATCCCAATTCTCTCTCCACAGTTCACCTTCTTGTGTGGTTAAATATTCTTCATAAACATGATTTTTCATAGCAACACAGCCATCCATTATAGGGATGTATCACCCACTTGACTAATTATTCTCTTGGTCAACATCATGGCTGCTTCGAATTTTTGCTATTACACAGGCCACTGTGATAAGTGTCCTGGTACAAAAGCACATAAATGTTTATGAACACGTCTATAAGTACAGATTTAGAATAAATTTCTCAAAGGAGAACTACTTGGTCAAAAGATTAAAATACAAGAAGACTGACGAGATACTCTCTGACTCGTTTCTAGCTCGCTTGCTGGAGGGAAAAATGAATGGATGAAAAATTATTTCTTCCAAAGTTTCTCCTTAAATGAAAATTTCAAGTTGAAATGACAGGAAACTTCCCAATGGCTGCAAAGAATCCTGCTGTGTATGAAAAACAGGTATCATATGAGTCTTCCTTTCTCGAAGAATTCACTCTCAGAATGGTACTATCACAAAATATACACACATGCCCCCATTTCAGGAGGCATTTATATGAAAGAGAAAAGCAGGAGGAATTACTTATATATATTTCTAGTTTCAATGTTTTATTTATTCATTCATTCATTCATTCATTTTTTGGCCATACCAGTGGCTTGTAGGATCTTAGTTCCCCAAACAAAGATTGAACCCGGGACCACAGCAGTGAAAGCACCGAGTCCTAACCATTGGACTACCAGGGAATTCCCCAGTTTCACTGTTTTAAATAAAGAATTTATATTAGCAAGGCTTTTAGCCCCCCAAATTCTCATATTCCGATCATAAAATACCCAAAGGCATATATACCCAAGATCTCTAAAAGATGTCTTAAAAAGAACAGACCCTCCGGCTCACGTCAGGGTCTCCTCACGGATGTTCTGTGGATGCCAGGTTTACGTTCCACTTACAGCAGCTACTGTTGTACCTCTCGCTCTCATCTTCTTTGAGAACATTCTTACCTTTCTATTGGCACTGAGGTTTGCAGCAGGGATCTGCAGAGTCACCTGGTAGTCGGTGAGTCTGCTCATCTCCTCGGCTAAGAAGTTAGCCTCCCTCACCAAGGTGTTAGCTTTGACCAGCTGCTCCCGCAGTTTTGCCAGGCTTTGGCGGAAGAGTTCATCCCTGTGGCACAGCAGAAAAGGACATGAGAAATGTCCAAAAGAAAACGGCAGTCCCGTTTCCAAGTAAGTCATGTTGTTAGAAAGTAGTAGAAAACTCCTCTCAAACAACTGTTTTTCAAGCTATTTTTGCCAATTCACCTCTTATCCTCCTCTCTTCCCACCAGGTTTCGGTGAGCTCTCCACTGGTAACCACAGATGAAGAGCAAACATGTGGGGTGACTTAACTTCAAACCATGTTTTAAATTATATAACATTTGAAAACAACTAGAGTTTGATATGGTAATGCACACGTACACACAAAACCCAATAAAGCAATCCTTTAGGAAAAAGAAATGATTACGACTTCTGTGTGCTTTGGGGTGGGGAAGATCTGGAGCCAGTAAGGAGAAAGTGTTTTACGTGATTTCTTCAGTTGGTAAAAGGTGAGAAGTAGGGACTTCTGTGGCAGCAGAAATTCGTTTCTCAACTCTACACAATAGCACTTCCTGATAAAAGCTTCTCTAACAGCCTAACTGGGTCCGAACCCTATTAATATGTTTTCCAAGCCCCACGTCTTTTGCCTCAGTAGCCTTCATCATAGTTACAATTTTTCATTTATTTGTGTAATTATTTGACCAATAATGTCCGTCTCCTCTACAAAGCTGTAAGCACCCCCAGGGCAGGGACCATGTCTTTTTTGCTTGTCACTACACCTAAAGTGCATGGTCCATCATAGGATATGCGAAAATTACCGAATGAATGAAATAAAGGGTACAGCTGACCCTTGAACAACATGGGTTTGAACTGTGTAGGCCCACGGAGATACAGATTTTTTTCACTGTGATCCATGGTTGGTTGAATCTGTGGATGTGGAATGCAGATATCAAGAACCTACTGTAAAGTTATACTCGGATTTTCGACTGCTTGGAGTGTCAGCACGTGATAAACGCTCAAGACACGTCAGGCGTCATTATTTTTATTACAACACAGGATAATGGGCTATCAACAGACCCAGGTTCAAACCCTGGCCTTTTCATTTACTTAATGGGTGAGTGAGGGAAGGTATTTAAAATGATTGTCCAAGCTACAAGACAGAACGAATAGTTCCCACGGCTTGGTGCTGCAGGGAGCATTAAATAAAATAAGCAGCATTCCTAGACTGTGGTAAGACCACAACAGAACTCAGCAATACTTATTGTGGTTGTTTTTGTTACCGTTTCCTCCACCACTACCTCAGTTCTGATATAAATAAAGTCACAAGGTAAAAAAAATTCACATTTAGTAGACTTCTTAACATTAAAATTGTATTTAAATGGGTTCCAACATAAGAGAAATAAAAAACAAGAAATGGTTTTATGCTGAAGAACTATTCAAATGTTCTCTACTTTAAGACCAGACCGTGGTATTCTAACTTGGTACCGTTTTTATTAAAGGGTAAGGGGGCAGGTGTAATCTTTAACAACTAACATCACAGTAAACATACTTAGGATAAATAATATCTCTGAAAGGAAAGGCAAGTGCTAACAATCCAGACACGGGAGTAAGATTTCCCTCTTTGCCAGGTCTGTCCCGCTTTGACGTGCCTCACGACCGCCTCGCCCAGGACCCCGAGGCCTTGACTCTGGGCGCCGCCACCCCCGTTCCCCTTCGTACCTCTCCTCTGCCCACTGGGTCACTTTCTGCTGAGCTGTCTGGCTGCTATAGGCCAGGCGGTCAGGGCCGCTGCTCTGGGGCCGCCTCTCCGGGGACAGCTGCTGGCGGAGCTGCTCCAGTTCGCGCTCATACATGAGCCGCTGCTCCTCAAGGGCGCTCCTCTTTTCTTCCAGGTACTGTTTCTCCAGGACCTGAACCACATTTTGAACTGGGTCTGGTGAGCCAAGAGACAAGGCGAGGTGCCCTCAGCGGTGGCTACGGCAGGGAGCCCGTGGGTGTTCCTTAGGGCGAAAACCATCCCCGCCCCCAGAATCGAGCCTTTCAATGTGCTGCCTGTGAGCGGCCCCGAGAGGCCCGGTCGGATGAAATCCTCTCCACTTCCTTTTCCTTAACATTTTAGATCAATGCCCTGGGGGGAAACATTCCCCACGTCTACTATGTGACTTTCTTCAATTTGATGAGCTCGTCCTAATGTTTAGATAGACCACTCAATTGCGAAAAGCAGATGACAGGGGAAAGGGGGTTGGGATTCTATCCACCGAGAAGAAGAACTCAATGAAAGCTGAGACAACTTCAAAGACAGAGCCACATGAGATTTGATTTTTCTGATAGCCACTTTTTAACGCTCTTCTAGCACTGGTTTCAGCACATGGCAAAGGGTCTGTATTTCTGGTTTTAGCCACAAATTTATTACTTCTGAATTTCTCTAATGTGAGAGGAAAATTATAGATCACAGCATGTGCTTGAAAACACTGATTGAGTATATGGTCTGGCAATTTCTCAGGTGTCAATAGTCAAGAAAGCAATTCACTTGCAACTATTTCTGATTTTTTGCCTTTGCAGATTGAGAGATCACCAACACACAGGTGGGTGAACAGGTATTAGAAATACTAATGGGTCTTGTTGAAAGGGGCCACGACTGTGACGAGTGGTGGCTGTGGTGTAGGCAGGACTCGGTCCTAAAGAGCTCATTGGCTATGGCAGGACATTAGCCTGGTAACAACCAATGGCCTGGATGTAATAGAGAAAGATTAAGGAAGGCACTGACCACATGCACAAAAGAGAAAGTCATGCTGTCTCTAGGGAAACAGTATGTTAGACAATCTGGATGGTAAACAAAGAAATCACCATAATGGTAAATATTTCCCTGAAGTACATGGGACCTAGGAGATGTGTTCGTATTCTCAGACTAGCCTGAGATTCACACACTTGCTTATTATTCAGTGCTGCTCGTGTCGTATTTCTATATATTGACTCTCATTTTAATTTCCAGGATAAGAGAAGGAAATTAAGAGGAATTTTTACATCACCTCATGATAGCTATTGACTGACTTTACCAGAAGACCCTACCAATTTGTGAAATCAGCAGGTAAATTTTAGTAGTTTTCTATATGAGAAGAGGAAAAGAAAATAGCATGTTAGCTTTAAAAACAGGGTTAAATAATACAAAACAGAGTAGAAAGTACTTTTAAAAATCACTAGATACACAGAGTATAGGTGAGTTGTTTTAAGAAAAATGACAACCACAGCAGCACTAATAATTCTACTGGCTGCTGGCTATATCTCAGGTAGAGGCACTATACGCTTTGCATGCATCATCTCATGAAAACCTTGCAACAAAGTTAAGGGTGGATGGCGTTCCCATTTCAAAGATGAGACAAACTGGGACTCAGAAAGGTTAAGTAGCTGACCTAAGATTGCACAACTAATAAGCAACAGAACTGGGTTCTGAACTCAGATCAGAGCTAATTGTCTGGGGTAGGAAATAAACTTAGTAGTAAACTGTACTCTTACCTCCAATGTTTTCCTCAGAATTAGTACTCTGTTAAAGAGTAGATTTAAAAAAAAAATACTGTTCTTTGCTGATATAAAATTCTCAAATTCATTATTTTTTCAAAGCTGAATACTTTTCTTCATAGAGTCCTGACACAGAGTCCCTGAAATGTTAACTTGAAAGGCCAATGGAAAATGGACTCCTAAAAAAAAACCCTTTTACACAAAGGCAGAACATGGGTGGGTAAGACTTTTTCCACAGAGTGAAAACTGACATACTCCAAAGGATTAGAACTTCTAACGTAGCCCTAGAACTTCTGGGGGTGGAAAAAAAAGAATAATATGGTGATCTTTTTTGAGGGAGTTTAAAGAAATCTTACACGTAAGGGCTAGAGAAGAAAAGTTCTCTTGGAATTAAAAAATATACGTATTTCTCAAACAGTATACATATATTTTTTTTTCTATTTAGGCTCTAGGTTTTAAAAAGAAAGGACAGGGTCCTCACCATCCATTTTTAGGGCCCTAACTGAGTGTTTATGAATCTCTTCCGGAGAGAGAAAACTGGGAAACACACCAATTTTTTTATAAAATCATATCCTAGGGTTTTTGCTAAAGGACACTGAATAAGATGTTTAATTCTTATTTCTACTTGTTGGTCAGTGGTAAGTAGAAACACACATGACCCCAGATGGCTGAGGTAGGGGGTTCCATGCCAATGCAGAGGTAATGTGACTGAGGCCTTTTTAAACTGCTTTAGCAGCTGCCACGACACAGCAAACCTACTACTCACCAGGCTTTCTCAGTGGCCACAAATCACCATGCAGATATGCAAGAGAGAGCAGCTCAAAGCATCCCTCCCCAGGCCTGCCACAGACCAGCCCGGGAAGCCTTGCCTGGAGACTCTGGGTCTGGCTATGCTACACACAAACCTGGTAGAGGTACAGGGACTGAGGTTTCTTTTTCTCCTCTGATCCCAACACAAGTCTGGAAACACTTTTCTCTTAGACATATTTGATAACACTTTCTTTTCGAATTAATTAACCTCTTTTAAGCTTTTATCACTATACAACATATTCTTAAAAAGGTCATCCTAATCAGCAAGTCACTCTGACTCTATATGGCATAGGACAGAAGCCGAAGATGATCTGGTCTGTTCTCAAACAACCAACCCACTTTACAAGAGAATGTTAACAGTTTCCTTTTTCTCCCTATCTTCTTTCTTCCTCTTGTATGAACTGTTTTAAAACTCAGTAAGCCTAGAGCCTCAGGCCAAGAAACCAAAGAGGTAAGTGTTTTAGGACGAGAGAAAGGACCCCCTTTCTTTTGGGCATAGTATCCTCTCTTCTTCCTTAGTTTATTCTCTGCCTGGTGTGTAACTACGCAATGAGCTCAAACTTCCTTATCTGTCCCGAGAATGGAAAAGAGAGAGGGTAATGGTGTAGAGGTTGAAGGGAATTTATGTGACCCACAGAATTAGAATTAATTCATATCAAGATGCCCAAGGCACTAAATCAAAGGAAAGTAGATCCTTTGGGGGAAAAAGAGAACCCTTTAGTCCCAGATGGAATAAGCTCTATGACCCTTCACCAGCCCCTTAATTGCTCTTTACTTTAGAGCTGCCATTGACTCTGTGAAAACAGTTAAATGTCTGATTCCTATCCTGAAGCCTCAGGAAGAACATATTATGGTCTACAGATACTAGGTTTGCTTTTATTCTTAATTCAAATGAATTGGGAGGCTTCCCTGGTGGCGCAGTGGTTAAGAGTCCGCCTGCTGATGCAGGGGACACGGGTTCGTGCCCCGGTCCGGGAAGATCCCACATGCCGTGGAGCAGCTGGGCCCGTGAGCCATGGCTGCTGAGCCTGCGTGTCCGGAGCCTGTGCTCCGCAACGGGAGAGGCCACAGCAGCGAGAAGCCCACGTACCGCAAAAAAAAAAAAAAAAAGAATTGGGTTTCAGATCATTATTTATTCTAGAGATTTGAAAATCCGTTATTCTAGTCTATTACTGGGATAATGCAGGTGACTATTTACCCAGAAGTACTATGTCCTGAACTGCTGTGCTGTCAACAGAAATAATAGTCGTCAGTATGAGGAGCAATAATACTAGTGACACTTTTGTGCTGTTGGATACACGGGGAAAAGAACAGCCACTGGATTTTAACCACTGGAAGGCAATGGAGTTGGGACATGGGGAGGAAAGGGTCATAATTGCAAAGGGAGCATCCCTCCATCAAGAATTCAGGGCACCTCAGGCAGAAAAGGCCAGGCAGAAAACTTCAGCTTCTTCCCCCTCATGTTAGTTAGATTTGGCCAAAGCATGTAGCACAAGCACTGACGAGCAGCACTGCTAAACACCAGCCAAGCTCCCTCATGCTAAAGCCAATCAGTTAACCTTCATCCCAGCGTTTGTGGAGGAGCTCCGTCTGAAACCACATGAGAGGGAAGAGAATCTTCAAATAGGACCACCAAGGGGATGGCCACCAGGCAGACAGGCTCATGACCGGGAAGCCACCTAGCAGTAGAGGTGAAGGGCGTGAACTCTGTCCGGCCACCAGCATTTCAGCATCATAACAGAGCACATCTGTGTGCCCCACAGCGGCGCTCCATTTAGCAGGGGGATTGAGTAAAGCATAAGGAAGGGGAAACATTACTTTTAAATGGATAAAATCAACACTGGAGAGCAAGGCCTGATCTGGAACACAAACGGATACTCATGTTAACACCATGAGCCAGACCACTGATGATGAACTGCTGTGGCTAAGAAAGCTTGGAGAAATTAACAAATGAGTATTTAGTGAGCGCTAAATACTCACTGGTTATTGAGGGGGGTCATAGATATATAAATATTTATATAAATATATTTATATATAAAAATATTTAGATATATGTTAAGACGGTAGCAATTGGAGAAAATTAGAAATCTGTGATGTGGGATGATACATGATTAAATGGATACCACCTGGATATGCCACAGAGTTAGAGCACAGAGATGTCTAGAATTCTGTAACCTCATCTGAAGAAATCATCTCTCTTCTGATGGGCATTCCTCCACCTGGAGTTTGGAGCTGCACCCTCCCGTCACACCCTGCATCCACGTGGGCTTTCAAAAAATCACTCCCAGGAGAGACTTGTTGCTCAGCCATGTTATTAAATAACCCATTAATGTGATTCTGATGTCTGAGCATCACTCTGGAATGTCTGTCGAGATTCCTCCCAACTTGGTAAGCAAGTAACAGAGTGGGATGAAGTTTGAGTTCCAACTGTGGTCTTCCCTGTGCTATGCTGTCAAAAGCCCTGGTAGCTAATGTTAATCCCTAATCTTAATGATGTTCTTTTTCGTTGTTATTCTATACTCATCAGAGTAATACATTACACTTGTTTTTCCATCTGGCCTTTTCTTCATACTTCATTTTTATAATTAAAAAGAGGGGACTTTGAAGCTAAAAATCCAGAGATAGAGATAAATAAAAAGGTCAAAATCTTTATTCCTGCAACAGAATCCCCAACTTGATACACCAGAGATGAGACTGACAATTCTCTAGCCATGCTCAAATTCTCCTCAGGTTTATTTAAAGAGTAGAGTAAGAAAGTAAATGCCTAAGGGTCTTACCATTACTATTCAGCGTTTTCATGATAACTTCCATCTGTGCAAATTCATAGTTATAGTCTGGTTCCGAGGAAGCCTCACTGGCTGCATCCAGGTCATGCTCTGGGGGGCCCGTTTCTTTTTCAAAGTCTTTCAACCAATCTCGCCGTTTCCTCTTAGGTAAATTAATTCTGTGGGGTTTTTCACCATTAGAGAAAATCAACGTGTTTTACACTCAGATAAGAGAAAAGGTGTATGAGTGAACATACTAGTGAACACAAGCTGTTACCTGAAGAAGTGGTTATTTCCCCACAGGATTCTGTCCCCGTGCCACAGCTGAGTGGTGCTGCACACGAGGGTGCCGTTTACACAGGACCTGAAGGAACACCAGGGGGGCTACATCAGCTGGATGGTAAAGAGCAATAAACCTAGACCCAGGAGCCAAAGAGATAACTGGGGCAACTTTCTCTTAATAGGTATATTCGACTAATACCTAAAGAAGGAATAACAGAATTGTAAACACTATCAAAATACACGATCTGGGCAAAAATGATCAAGGGATGCTGATATCCCTCAAAGACAGACAACTGGACATGATGTGCTCCTGATGGAGATGGGCAACAATGCCTATGGAACATTCTTGTCCATATTTGAGTTGAACCTGATCAAGCCTCTATATCTAAAACCAATTTAGGAAATAGAGAGGGCAGTGGAAGATGTTAAATGACGCCATGGGATGCAATGAGCAAAATGCTGACTATGGGAAGCAACTAGGTGTCTGCAGCAAATAAAATGCAAGGAAAAAAAAGTGGGGGAGCAAAGGAGGGGGACTCATGGGCTAAAAGAGTCCCAAGGGACATAACAATCAATGACAATGGTTAAATCTTATTTGGAGCCTGATTTCACGAAACAACTGAAAAAGAACCTTTATAAGACAACTAGGGAAATTTGAACACCGCCTCAATGTATGATTAGTAAGGAATTATTGTTCATTATTTTAGGTGTGATGGTACGGAAGCTGTGTTTAAGGATACTGGTCTTTTAGAGATACAAGTGGAGATATTTATGAATGCAAAGTTACAATATCTGGACTATGTTTAAAATAACCCAGAGGGGAGGGAGGAGGTGATGTGGAGAACATACAAATAAAAAATAAAACTGTCTGTGAGCTGTCATTTTTGAAGCTGGATGATGGCTGTACGGAGGCTTGTTATACCATTCTTTCTACTCTTACGTTTGAAATTTCCCATAATAAAAACTCAAGGAAAACATAAAAAGAATACCAGGTTTAAATCCTAAACAGCTACCAACCAAATGGTAAAATCAATCAAGGGGAGGGAGGTGAGGGGATGGGTGAAAAAGTTTAAGAGGGATTAAGAGGTACAAACTCCCAGTTATACTGACATATAGTAACTACAGTGGTGACCATTATGTAATATCAATATGCTGTATACCTGAAACTAATATAATACTGTAAGTCAGTTACACTTCAATAAAAACAAATAATTAGAGGTGGGGAAGAAATTCTGATAGTCTTTGTTATACTGTATATATTATACCATAATGATGTACATTGTGTCTGTGGGTTTATGTTGGTCTATGTATCCTGGACTTGCCTGAAACAAATCTTGAAGAAGCAACTGTCCAGCGGACGTTTGCAGGTGGTCTTTCAACAGTGCAGCTTCCCTCACATTGTAACTTTGCTACAGCTTACTGGCTATCAAGGGGCTGTGATGTCAGTAGCCTAAATAAGTCACTATAAAAGATTTTGTAGGATTTGCTGCTTATTAGAAGATCTCAACAACCGATCCTTTGATACAGTTAAAGCACTGTCACTGTGAGTTTTTTTAGGGGGAAAGGAAAAGTCCTCCAGAAATTTTAGCATGGACAATTTTAGTCTTCTCATAAATGTTTCCTTTACCTAAAAAAGAGATTTTGCTGGCATTTAAAAACAATACTCCCTAACATCATACAGAAAAATAAAGTCAAAATGGATTAAAGACCTAAATGTCAGGCCAGACACTATAAAACTCTTAGAGGAAAACACAGGCAGAACACTCTATGACATAAATCACAGCAAGATCCTTTCTGACCCACCTCCTAGAGAAATGGAAATAAAAACAAAAATAAATAAATGGGACCTAATGAAACTTAAAAGCTCTTGCACAGCAAAGGAAACCATAAACAAGATGAAAAGACAACCCTCAGAATGGGAGAAAATATTTGCAAATGAAGCAATTGACAAGGGATTAATTCCAAAATTTACAAGCAGCTCAGGCAGCTCATAACAAAAAAACAAACAACCCAATCCAAAAATGGGCAGAAGACCTAAACAGACATTTCTCCAAAGAAGATATACAGACTGCCAACAAACACATGAAAGAAGGCTCCATATCATTAATCATTAGAGAAATGCAAATCAAAACTACAATGAGATATCATCTCACATCGGTCAGAATGGCCATCATCAAAAAATCTACAAACAATAAATGCTGGAGAGGGTGTGGAGAAACAGGAACCCTCTTACACTGTTGGTGGGAATGTAAATCGATGCAGCCAGTATGGAGGTTCCTTAAAAAACTAAAAATAGAACTACCATAGGACCCAGCAATCCTACTACTGGGCATATACCCTGAGAAAACCATAATTCAAAGAGTCATGTACCACAATGTTCACTGCAGCTCTATTTACAATAGCCAGGACATGGAAGCAACCTAAATGCCCATCGACAGATGAATGGATAAAGAAGATGTGGCACATATATACAATGGAATATTACTCAGTGATAAAAAGAAACAAAATTGAGTTATTTGTAGTGAGATGGATGGACCTAGAGACTGTCATACAGAGTGAAGTAAGTCAGAAAGAGAAAAACAAATACCATATGCTAACACATATATATGGAATCTAAAAAAAAATGGTTCTGAAGAACCTAGGGGCAGGACAGGAATAAAGATGCAGACGTAGAGAATGGACTTGAGGACACGTGGAGGGGGAAGGGTAAACTGGGAAGAAGTGAGAGAGTGGCATGGACATATATACACTACCAAACGGAAAATAGACAGCTAGTGGGAAGCAGCTGCATAGCACAGGGAGATCAGCTTGGTGCTTTGTGACCACCTAGAGGGGTGCGATAGGGAGGGTGGGAGGGAGATGCAAGAGGGAGGAGATATGGGGATATACGTATACGTATAGCTGATTCACTTTTTGTACAGCAGAAACTAACACACCATTGTAAAGCAAATATATTCCAATAAAGATGTTAAAAATTTTTTTAAATAAAAACAAAACAATAAAAGCAAAACAAAACATTAGGGGGATAGTTAATCAATTAATTAAAGTTTAATTTGCTATAAGGGCTGTCAATTGAAGTTTGATGGAGAAAAATAATGAGTATCATTTTGAGTTTTAATTTTTCCGTAAGTTACTTTTCTCATATACTCTCATTATCTGGCTCCTAATCTTTAGGGGGACTTTTAAGCTCAAAGTTATGGAATAAGGAAAATTCACAGATGAAAATAATCACTCTTCTGTAGTAATATTTCAAGTCTGGTGGCTAAGTTTTTATTGATAAAAAATACCCTGGAAATACCATCTTAAATGTTTTTAATCTGTCGTACACAAACACGGTAAAGCTTTGGTGTGTATGTTTTACACTAACATGCTCCCTTTATTCTTCAAAATGACTCTCAACATTGTGACTCAAGTTTCAAAAGTCTGTTTCCCATTTATTTGGAAATATGAACTGATGTATTCATCTGCAAAAATGGAAAATGAGATCAGAATATATATGTATATGTACATCTATTGTGAAAATTAATAAAAGGAAACCTCAACTAAAGTTGGAGTCAAGAGGCCTGAAAAGGGAACTCTCATACCCCAACACTCATCGTCAATTATCCCAAAAAGGAAGATGTCAGTTACCCCAACAGGAAGAGACCTACCTTGCACCCCCAACAGGAAGTGCAACTACTTTACTACCCCAGCAGGAGGAAGGAAGACTTCCTCTGTGCCCAGCAACAAGCCCAGCCAATTAAAAAACACCACAGCTCAGTTAATGAGAAACTGTTGTCACCTAACTTTTACTTTCCTCCAATGAACTTTCATTTTTGTTCCCTGCTGATGACTTCCTTTCCTTGTCCCACCTTCCCTACTATAAAAGCCTTCCATGTTGTGTAACCCCTGATGAGATGCTGCCCAATTCACAAATCATTTAATACAATTACATGTTCAAATTTACTCAAAATTTGTTTGTTAACACTATACATATATAAATATGTACATACATACATACTTTTGCCAAAAAGATGAGTTTTTAAAAAAAGTTTTATAGAATACTTATCTCTTCTACCTAAAACACAGACATTCAATAGTCAGTTTTTTTTTGTTTTTATTTTCATTTTGGATGATCTGTCCATTGGTGTAAGTGAGGTGTTAAAGTCCCCCACTATTATTGTGTTACTGTTGATTTCCTCTTTATAGCTGTTAGCAGTTGCCTTATGTATTGAGGTGCTCCTATGTTGGGTGCATATATATTTATAATTGTTATATCTTCTTCTTGGATTGATCCCTTGATCATTACGTAGTTCCTTCCTTGTCTCTTGTAACATTCTTTATTTTAAAGTCTATTTTATCCGATATGAGTATTTCTACTCCAGCTTTCTTTTGATTTCCATTTGCATGGAATATCTTTTTCCATCCCCTCACTTTCAGTGTGTATGTGTCCTCAGGTCTGAAGTGGGTCTCTTGCAGACAGCATATAGATGGGTCTTGTTTTTGTATCCATTCAGCAAGCCTCTGTCTTTTGGTTGGAGCATTTAATCCATTTAAGGTAATTATCAATATATATGTTCCCATGACCATTTTCTTAATTGTTTTGGGTTTGTTTTTGTAGGTCCTTTTCTTCTCTTGTGTTTCCCACTTAGAGAACTTCCTTTAGCATTTGCTGTAGAGCTGGTTTGGTGGTGCTGAATTCTCTTAGCTTTTGCTTGTCTGTAAAGCTTTTGATTTCTCCATTGAATCTGAATGAGATCCTTGCTGGGTAGAGTAATCTTGGTTGTAGGTTCTTCCCTTTCATCACTTTAAGTATATCATGCCACTCCCTTCTGGCTTGTAGAGTTTCTGCTGAGAAATCAGCTGTTAACCTTATGGGAGTTCCCTTGTATGTTATTTGTCAGTTTTCCCTTGCTGCTTTCAATAATTTTTCTTTGTCTTTAATTTTTGCCAATTTGATTACTATGTGTCTCGGCGTGTTTCTCCTTGGGTTTATCCTGTATGGGACTTGCTGCGCCTCCTGGACTTGGGTGGCTATTTCCTTTCCCATGTTATGGAAGTTTTCGACTATAATCTCTTCAAATATTTTCTCGGGTCCTTTCTCTCTCTCTCTTCTCCTTCTGGGACCCCTATAATGTGAATGTTGTTGCATTTAATATCGTCCCACAGGTCTCTTAGGCTGTCTTCATTTCTTTTCATTCTCTTTTCTTTATTCTGTTCCACAGCAGTGAATTCCACCATTCTGTCTTCCAGGTCACTTATCCGTTCTTCTGCCTCAGTTATTCTGCTATTGATTCCTTCTAGTGTAGTTTTCATTTCAGTTATTGTATTGTTCATCTCTGTTTGTTTGTTCTTTAATTCTTCTAGGTCTTTGTTAAACATTTCTTGCATCTTCTCGATCTTTGCCTCCATTCTTTTTCCGAGGTCCTGGATCATCTTCACTATCATTATTCTGAATTCTTTTTCTGGAAGGTTGCCTATCTCCACTTCATTTAGTTGTTTTTCTGGGGTTTTATCTTGTTCCTTGATCTGGTACATAGCCCTCTGCCTTTTCATCTTGGCTATCTTTCTGTGAATGTGGTTTTTGTTCCATAGGCTGCAGGATTGTAGTTCTTCTTGCTTCTGCTATCTGCCCTCTCAATAGTCAGTTTTTAAGAAATATATTTCCCCATTGTTTATTAAGGCATCTAAAAAGCCCTCCGGAAATTCTAGGAAAGGCAGTATGATCAAGAGTAGAAATGTGTCACTCAGTGTCCTTTATTATTTTAAACTCTGAATTATAATTTAAAAAATTCAGTTCCTCATTCTCACTGGCCGTATGTTAATTCTCAAGAACACTATCTCAATAGTGGCTACCAAAATGGTCTTAGCAGATATAGAACTTTTCCACTATCTCAGAAAGTTCTATTGAGCAGCGTTATTCTAAAATAAAACTAAAAATAGTTCCAGAGCAAATCAGAGAGAAATGTAATAAGCTTCATCTCTCTTACTTACTGATTACTTTTGTGATCATCTGTATCTTTCGAGGACCCCTATCTAGGTGCTTACACACACACACACACACACACACACACACACACACACACACACACACCTGAACATACATATGAACATATCACTTTGCCGTTTATAGTACACTCTTATTACAATAATATAAAAAAGAAAAAGTTATGGAAACTGCCTGGTTTGGTAACATACCCAAGCCAAGAAATTAGCATAAAAAGTCATTTCTACTTGAACACATGCCTGGGGTACTTGGAAGAAGCAAATATAAAATCTCTTTGCAGGAATTTATGTAGCCTCACCCAAGCCACAAGACTCCTACAGATAAACTGCTGAAGAGGAGCACATCTAAAAAATCATGAACTGCTTTAGGAAGCAAAGTTATCAGCAGATACAACAAATAGTTGGATCGAAGCCCCAGCAACTTCAGAGAACAGAATTTCCAAATAAAGGCAATAAAATAAGTAAAAATAAAATTACTAAAGCATACAATGGAGTAAAAACAAGCCTCTACCAATAGAGACCAGGCATGTCTAAAAAAGGACTTCCTAAACTTCTACAAATGAAAAACAGAGACGCTGAAATTAAAACTCAGTAGAATGTGGTTAAGCAGCAGGTAAATCATGACAAGAGAGAACCGGTGGACTTGAGGACAGATCTGAGGAAATACTGACTATCCCTTCACGCCATGCCCCTCTTTTGCTGTGTCTCCAATCCCATTTCCATCTGCACAACCAAGATTCGGCCTGCTTCCTCACCTCCTATTCTTCTTCCTTTGCGTTTTTTCCTTCCATACCCACAACTGCATGGTACTTAAACATTCCATGGTTGTCAATGTCTTCCTAACTGCTATGTCCAATAGAAGCTCTTTAGCTTCTACTTTGACCTCTTTCTTAAATATTCTCTTCCCTTAGATTCCATCACTGTATCCTGCTGTTGCCTCTGTGCCTCTCTGACTCCCTTGTCTCACCCTACTTCATGGTTTATCTTCAGACCATCCCATAAACATGGGTTTAACCCTTCCACTATTCACTCTAGACCCACTTTCAAGACAGGCAACACTGATTATGCCCAGTCTGTATCTTTAGGGTAGTTCTCCTGCCCTAAATCCAATGTGCAACTGGAAATCTTCGCATTGATATCCCAAGGACACCTCAAACTCAAAGTATTCCAAAGTGAACTCATTACCACTCATTGCCTATCATCCTCCAAACCTGTTCTTCCTCTTGTATTTCTTATTTTGATTTAGTAGTGCCACTGTTTATCTCGTCTCCTAAGACAGAAATCTAATATTGCTCACTTCTTTTCTTTTACTAAGTGAGTTCCCATCCTGTCCCCAAGCACATCGCTTAAACGTCGCTGACTCTCAAGTAATTCTGAAATACATTTTGTTCTTCACTTCTTTTGCTACTGCTGTGTTCCCACAACAATATCGTAATAATATCCTAACAGCTCTCCCTACCTCCAGTCCTGCAAACCCCACACACTTTTATAGTGATCAGATTTGAAGGTTATAAAGATCACTTTAGAAGGAGCACTTATTTTCCTGTATAATAACAATTGTTTCTATATATTCTCCTCCACCAGGCTTTGAGTTACTATACTTGGGCATTCCCAGTACAGAGCCTAGAGGAAGTATACTGAATGAATGAACCATTGCCCTGAGGTTATAGGAAAGGAGGAGATTGGACAGGGTGGGGAAGGACGAAAGTAGGATAAAAAGACATGGAAGTAAAATCAGGTATGAGGAAATCTACTGAATAAAATCATTTTCAGATGTAGTGTTAAAAGAGAATATGATCAAATTATCATGCTGTGTATATGTGTGTGTGTGTGTGTGTGTGTGTGTGTGTGGTGTGTGTGTGTGTATACACACATAATTCTGTCAATTTAAAAAAAAGTATGTAAAAAAAATCCAGAGCTTCTAATAGGGGGATACAGCATAACGCTAAAATCTATTTGAACTTGGAATAAGTAAAAATTAAGGAATGGTATCATTTCACCATTAAATATCTTAACAATCTATCACTATAACAGAAGGCCTACAAAATTCATGAATCATGTATGCTACTATTGCTAGTCTCCGTTTTTCATCACTTAGAAATGTATATGGGTGATATTAACAGAATAATTTGAAATGAATATAGTTTTCTTCATAAAAATGTGTGTTCTGAATTATGTGAGTTAAGGAATACTGTTTTAGGACTTCATTTTACACGTGATTATAAAATAATTCAAGACATCATTTAGTAGAAATTAAAAAGTAAATATATTATCCTGTCAATTCTCAAATTTTTACATATTATAGCCTAGTTTAGGAATTTTTCATATAACGGAGCTTTTCATACAATGCATTACACTCGGTAATAACAAATAACTTTATTCAATAGTTATGTGTGTCAGGCACTGAGCCAAGTGATTTATATGTTTTGTCTACTATGAGCCTCATTTATCATATGAGGGAATTGCAGATTAGATAAAAGAAGTATCTTATCTGAGATCACCCAGCCCTCAAGGCAGAATCAGCCACCCTGAAGCTGGTGCTTGAAACCTTGCTTACACAGCTCTCTACAAGCAGAAAGCAAAAGCCAGTGTAGCCTTAACTCTGATATAACTAAGCAAACAGACAGAAAGGGTCAGTCTACTCCTAAAAACAAGGCACTTGAGCTATGTTAAGGAGCTGCTCCTTACCTTTAAGGGACATTTCTTACCTTGCATTTTCTTTTGGAGTGAGGGTGACCTCTCCATCAGAAGCAATATCAATCTCACAGTGCTCAGGCTGAATTCCTATCCCAAAGAGCTGGATGTCCTGAGAGGTATCTGCACCTACCCTGGTATGGTCCTGGCAACAGATCATTAAAGAAAGAAAAACCTACCCTTACAAGTAACTCAGCAAAAGTTCATCACAATCAGTTCGAATAACCCAACAGCACATGCATGACAACATTAGATGAATCACATGGAAAATGTGAGATCTGGCGCACTGTAGGTCAAAAGCTTACCTTAATACACTAAATGTAAAGTATGATTAAACACTATAAAGAAAAAAAACCAAACCCTGATCAACAGTGATTAGCTATTATTTTAGAACGTAAAGAAGTCAGACTTGATAGCAGAATACCTTGCGCTCCGGTTTTAACTTGACGACTTACTGTCTATGTAACCGTGGGCAAGGCATTTCACTCTCTGAGCCTCAGTTTCTTTTTTCTTTTTTTTTGCAGAACCAGAACAATATTATTAATATGATCTAATGAGCAGGATTCTTTCTCAAGGATCACCTGACTTACCGGTGAAAGTGCTTTGAAAACAGCTCTATAAATTCAAGAATCATTGAAAATAGTTTCATGGAAAGTCATATTTTCAAATATGTAACTTTTAAAGTGATTTAAAAAATAGCTGAGTTTCTAATACCAAATTACAGAGTACTGAAGCCTGTGGATTATACAATATACAGATGAGCATGATTTTTAAGTACCTCAAACCTCAGACATGTGAGGACTGTGACCCTTGGTGACTGCCCACTGCTCATCCTCTTTGTTTGTTCTGTTGCTCTAAAAACCATGCAGTCACTGTGATAATAATACTTCCCTATTCAACAGAGAAACTGAAAGAGACTTGGTCTTTCAAAATTAAGATTTCAGAAACAATTCCTTACCCCTTCATCATTTCCTAAATGAATAGATCTTAAGTCCATTAGTGGACTCTCAGTAAGTCAGGGGCTATTTGTGCCATATTTGTTTCTGGAAAAAGTAGAATCAAAAGGATGACAGAAGCCTGAGGTTCCTTTCTTCACTTCTAGCTTATTCTCCACTGCCTTCTGTATATTCACGAGGCAGCTCAGAATCCTTAACGAAGCAGTCTGAGAACTGCTGCACTGAGCCCTGCAGCCTGGTCAGTGGCAGTACCCTGAGGCCGAAGCCCCGAACCCAAAAGGCCACGCCCATCTCCACACCTGAAGGTGATCATAGGACCAAGAGTTATGTCCTGAGCATACAGGCTTGGGAGGGATGGAGATGGAAGAACCCTAGCTGTCTAATCTTCCACAAGAGTCTGCTTTAGGCTAGTGATGATCTCGAGATCTCCTTAGAATTACTCAGAAGCATAATGGTGACTCTCCAGAGCCTCTCAGAATCCTGTCACCACAGCCAGGGATCACTGCGACACCTTCCATTGCTCACTTGTGCCCCTCTGATGGAAATCAGCCCAACTGCACAGCCCCAGTACAATGCAATAGAGCTGGTTTTCACTCCTAACGGTAACTTGACTGAACTACCAATCCTCTTACTTTTAATGAGAGCTAAGCTGGATACAAAAAGCAAAATCATGGGGACAGGCACCCAGACTCAAGTGGGAATCGTACGTGACGGAATCGGGATTGCAACTATCTATTAACATACTCTCTTACCTTTAAATAATAAACCAGAAGTTCGTTGAGAGCAGGGTCTGCATTCAGGTTGACTAGGTAGCACTTGTCATCCCCCACCTTGATACCAGACGTCTCCAGGGAAATCCCCATACTTTCAAGTTGTCGTTGCCTCTCCTGTGCACAGACACAGACAAAAGCAGGGAAGCTCTGTTTGTTGCTCTAGTCGTGAGATGTATCCGTGGAAAGCTTAAGGCACTATTTCTGGGGACAAGGCCAGTGAAATTACACATTCTAATCAGCTCAACCAAGTTTAGTGAGATCCTAAAACGCATGACTTCTTGTGTCAGTGTTTTAGGGGCACCAAGGATGAACCAGGCACCATCCTGCCCTTAAGGGCTTCCTGTCCAGTGGAGGTGATAAGGTCACACAACTAGAAGTAAAAGAGGAGAGCCCTGTGCCATTGGAGAGGAACAACGTGCTGCGGGGCTTCAAAGGAGGGAAATCATGATGGGTTAAGAGTCCAGTAAAGGCTTCAGGAAGAGAATGCATTTGAGATGGTTCTTGAAGCACAAGAAGAATTTCAGTAGGAAGAAATGGGAGAGCAGCAAGATAAGGGCAGAGTGTTCTAGGGGAAGGGCAGAGGAAAGCACAGTAAAGACTCTGGGCGCACTGGATGATTTCAGGTGGGAAAGTCAATGTGGGAAAGTAGTGGGAGATGGGGCTGGAAGAGCAGGCTGGGTCCCTTTTGCAGAGGGCCTCAAATTCATTCAAGTTATTCAAGACATATTTATGTGTTAGGTACAGATCTAGGGCTGAGCATATAAAAGCAAACAAAACAAAGCTACTCCTTTCATGAAAACTTATATTCTAATGGAAGGAGAGAGACCATGACAAAACAGACAAGTAAAATACAGAATTTCCAAAGGTGATATGGGCTATGAAGAAAAATAAAGCAATGTAGGAGTTATAGAAAGTTAGGTATATGTTTGTGATATCTACAAGACATATAAGCAGCAGGCTGGACTAGATTCCAGTTACTGATTTCAAGCTACCTGATTGGGATGGTCCAATACTTACAAGTGGTCAATGAGATTAAACTGTTCATGAAATGTACAGTGTAGAGGTTCATCTCTCTCATACACACACACTCACACGATTAGTCCTTGCTTTTTATTTTCTCAAGTAAAGTTCATAACAGCATTTGCTAACAAGCTGAAGAATCAAGCACACTGAAAAAACTACTGATATGCTGCATGTTGTAAATTCTCTGCCAATCAGGTAGCTGCATGCTTTGCCAGGTGATCTAAAACCACAGAACAGGTTTCTGGTTAAATGTGAAAAGCAGAACGTATTAAAGATGTTTCCTGAACCATGCCTGTACAAATTCAGTGCTCTGCAACACTTCTAGCAAATACAGGGACCAAACGGTAGTTAATAAAAAACAATGAAGCCAGTGTCTAAAGAGGATCTTTGCAGGCTCTGGTTCAGTAGAAAGAGGTCCTTAAAGGACGTTTTGAGGATGATAAGTGGCTATACAGAAAAGACAGCAAATGAAAAAGAATCACTATAGCACAGGGAAATATATTCAATATCCTGGAATAAAACACAATGGAAAAGAAAAAATATATATATAAAAAGAATGTCTACATGTGTATAACTGAGTCACTCTGCTGTACAGCAGAGATTGGCACAGAATTGTAAATCAACTCTACTTCAATTAAAAAATAAAATTTTAAAAAAATCACAATATTTTAGGCCCAAGTTATCAAGCTACCTGTGCAATTTCTTCTGTTTTCCTCAGCTTCTCTTCCCAAGTCACTGTTAGTTCTCTTATCAGCTTTTCAGACTCTTCGAGCTTCTCTTTCAGTTCAGGGGCCTTCATAGCCTTTAAAATGAAAGCAGAGAAATCTGATTTTCTAATTTTTTCCACCCTTGTGTACAAGACAATCCCTTATTGTCCTTCCTAAGCGGTTATCAACTGTCTGTTGGAAGCAATTAAGCCACACACTGTCAGGGGGTTTTAGACCTTTATTAATCAAATGAAGTGAAAGAGTAAATGGCTGCTACTCTTTGAGGGAGAAAGAGAAATTCCAGTGCCCTGAATTAAATTGATACAAATCATCCCAGAGTAATTTTACCCATCGTACTTAAATTTCACATTTAAAGACCTAAAAGATGCTAAAGTTCATCTTCAAAATAGAAAAGTATGAGAACAAATTACTTAAGTAGACTTCTTTTTCAATAAGACAGAGATCAACACACATCACTTATAAACACATTCCAGTTATATTAACCTACCAGGAAAGGTGGCAATTCTTCTCATTTATTTTAAAATTTGAGTCTGGGCCATTTGAACTACTTTTCTTATTGATGGTAATAAACTTAGCATATTTATTACTCACTTGGAAATAGGACTTCTGCTTAAAAAGGCAGTCATTTCCCTCTGTTTGCTCAGTGAGAATAATTAAGGGGTCTAAATATAGCTATATGCAACTTAAGAAATTTGGGGGGCCTTTACTTGGCCACCACATATGCTTTTTTGACACCCTATAGTCACATGAGCTTCTGCAGAGTATAACCCTATGACCAAGAAAGATGGCAGAGCTCGGACAGGAAGCTGAAGTGGCGATGATGTGGAGGCCGGCTCAGGATGCTTGAGTCTCACTCTGTTAACAGAGCCTGGGAGTGATATTTAGTGCTGGGTCCAAGGGGACACACATGAAAATTCTACATGAACCTGCTGTGGTTCCTCTGCTCCACCCTTTGGCCAGGCATTGTTCCAGCTACCCGCCCTAGATTACATGGTCACAGTGGAAATGCAGATTCACAGAAAAGAGGGAGGATGGAGACCATCCACCTACAGACAAATTCCAGAGCTGTTATACTCTCCTCCTAGGATCATGACTCTCATCAAAGTTTATCAGCATTTTGAGTTTTCAGGTGTTCTGCTACCCTTCTTGGCATCGATTTTTAAAAAATTATGCGTGATGCACTCAGTGATGATTATGATGATAATCACAAAAAGAGCAACATTTATCGAGCACTTACCGTGGGCAAGTCATTGTGCTAAGTGCTTTCCAGTATCAATGTTGTACTAAGGATTAGCGAAAAAAAATTAATAAAACACGCCTCTTGCACTTTAGGAGCCCGTGGCCAAGAAGACGAGAAAGACATGTAAACAAATAGTTATAATGCAACTCCGTGATCACCAACAGATGGAATATTCAGATCCCTGGCTTTGACTTCCTTTTCTTTGTGGGGTCAGAAGACAGTGGTATGAAGGAATGTGAACTTAGAAGCCTTAGGTACACATCTGAACCCTGGCATGTGGAAGCATGTGACTGAAGTTAAGGCATTTGACCTTCATCTCAGTCCTGTTACTATTTCAGTGAGACAGTGCCTCTCTGGCAACAGCTATTTGGAAAGGGTTATGGTTATTAAAGTCTGGGTAAAGCCAAGGAAAGATGGTAACAATGCAAAATGATTTTGCTCCCTGTCAGGAACTGATAAAAAAAGATAAAAGGAGATTTCTGAATTTTTCCTAATGCTAACTATTCTTGACCACCTTGTCCTCCACGACTTAATGAGGAGATGATACAGAACTAACTTCTCTGAAAATGGCAAGGCTGCGTGGGAATGTAATCTACAATGTTAATCAAAGCAGCATATTTGGGTCTTAGGATTTCACACTGGAAGAGATCTGGGCTCAAGGGCCACCTGATTGACTGAAGCAAACAGGCAATAGCAGCAACTCTCTTTCAATTGTCTGCTTCCTTGACTGTCAGTTCATGGGACGGAGCCTTGCATTATACGCCTGTGTCTTCACAGTGCTTAGCACGGAGAAGATGCCCATCAACTCAGAACTACTGAACCACATGAGGCGACCCGGAAGTGCAAGTGAGCTCGACCTCGCCTCGCCACTCAGACACCACGAGCCGGGGAGCTTGGATCACAGGGAGAGCCGGGCTGACCATACCTCAGCCTGCGAGAGTTGCTCTCGCAGTTTCTCCACTTCCTCCCGCAGTTCCCGGATGACTTTTGCGTTGGGATCCTCATTCACAACGGCATGGTTAACGATCCTTTTGGCTCGATCGGCATATCTTAGTGTGGAGAGGGTCTCTTCGTAGTTGTCTGCTGCTGGGCTAATGGTGGCGATCATAGAGGTCTGGCTGTTGCCCCCCAGATTGTCCTGCAAAATATTTCAAATAGCATCTTAGGAAACAAGGCCCATTCCACGCACAACGCATGAGGGAAGCAGCACACGTGCACGGATGACCTTCGTGCTGAAGAAAACTCAGTGTGGAAATGGGTTTGTATTTCACAAATAAGTTTATGACAGATGAAAGTGGTCTCTCTCTATTCACATCAATGCACAATGCCTGTCAAACAGCATTATTAATGGAAAAAAGGCAACAGGAATGAGTTTTCATCCTGCATGTTTAGGAATCAGGATAACAGTATTGTCAGGAGTTCGTTGTGTAGTATTTTGCACACACTTCTCAGCTGTCACCACTGAAACAGCCAATTTCTAGTTGGAAAAGAACACGAGAACAATGAATTACCTTAAGAAGCCAAGTGAGGACTGAATCGCGATAAGGCACAAATTTGTTTTTACCCTTGCCAGCTGCCTGGTCAGCCAGCGATGAGATAACCAACCCCAAGGTTGTAAGTGATCTGCCAAGAGAAAAATTTAAAAATTAGTTTTATGGAGTATTTATTTAGTTTTCGTAAAATAATAATCCTTCTAGATAAGTATAATTATAAGTCCCGGGCTTCCCTGGTGGTGCAGTGGTTGAGAGTCCGCCTGCCGATGCAGGGGACGCAGGTTCGTGTCCCGGCCCGGGAAGATCCCACATGCCGCAGAGCGGCTAGGCCCGTGAGCCATGGCCGCTGAGCCTGCGCGTCCAGAGCCTCTGCTCCGCAGCGGGAGAGGCCACAACGGTGAGAGGCCTGCGTACCGCAAAAAAATTAAAAAAAAATAAAAGTCCCTAAAGCTGATATCATCAAGTCTACATTCGTCAAGAAACTGAAAAAAAGGAAAACAAAAAGTAACCCCATTAACCCCATTAATTTAAAAGAATGAATGTAGAATCCCTGTAGAGTCTATTCCGATCAATCACAGAACCTGTGAAACATACATTTCAGAACCTGGAAACATACATTTAAAAGATCGCACTAGAGGGCTTCCCTGGTGGCGCAGTGGTTGAGAGTCCGACTGCCGATGCAGGGGACACGGGTTCGTGTCCTGGTCCGGGAAGATCCCACATGCCACGGAGCGGCTGGGCCCGTGAGCCGTGGCCGCTGGGCCTGCGCGTCCAGAGTCTGTGCTCCACAACGGGAGAGGACACAGCAGTGAGAGGCCCACGTACCGCGAAAACAAAACAAAAAACAAAACAAAACAAAAAGATCGCACTAGAGAATTATAACTTACTTCAAATATTATGTTTAAAGTCTCAACCATTTACTCTTTGAGTCTAACTTGGACCACTCTGGCCTCTGATTTTCCCAGAGTAACAATGTAACTTGCAAAGCACCCTTCCACTACAGTTACAAGGTACATCCTGTTCATCTGCTTAAAGCTGGCAAGCTTATTTCAATGTGGAGTTGCTACAGTTTAACAAAGAACTACCCAAGCAGAATCTTGGAAGCCTTCCCAGGCCTGCTGAATCAGAACCAGTTAAAGGCATCTCCAGGTGATTCACATGCGCATTAAATTTTGAGAAGCCCTGGCTGAACAATACCCAAAGTGATACATACATTCAGGTGCCAGGCCTATGAGCCTCAAAAGTGGTCCTGGGACCAGCAGCACCAGCACAACTTGCAGCCTTGTTAGAAATGCACATTCTCAGGCCCCACCACAGACCTACTGAATCAAACATTCATGGTGGGACTCAGGAACCTGAGCTTTCACAAGTCTTCCAGGTGATTCTGATGCAGGTAGAGTTTGAGAACCACTAGTCTAGGCTAATGAGTGTCCCGTGGTGGTTAATACATGTTCTCTGCACTTGGAGAAAACATCATCATAGAAACAACAGATTTGTGGTATTGAGGGATGAAGGACATCCTTGTATTCTAGTTAAGTACCAATTGCTCTTTTAAAAGAAATTAACTGAATTCCAAGTTTAGCAGCCAGAAAAGAGCAGTCTCAGGACATCTCCCGGGACTGCAAGGAAGGTTACATGATATCATAAAGACAAAACCCTTTGTAAATGATTAAAAAATTAAAAGCTACTACGTATTTATAAAAGACAAGGAAGGACACAAATCAACATGTGACTAGAGCTTAGCAACTGAAAGACTACATAGCTTTCTTTCTAATGTTAACAATAGATTTCCATTAAATAAGTTGAAAGGAGTAAAAGCATATTTCCCACCACACAATATAATTCTCCAAAGGTGAGTCACTGGAAAAGTCATTGAAACACAAAGCAATTCCAAGAGGCAAAAATGAGTCAGAATTTTAATAACCAACGGCCATTACTGCCAAGTGACATAAATATGTGTATCATAATTGACAAATTTAAAAGTTAAACAAATCCACCCCAAGAGAAATGAAAACATATGTCCAAACAAAAACTTGTATAACAATTTTCATAGCAGCAATATTCACAACAGCCAAAATGTGGAACCAGCCCAAAGGTCCACCGAATGATGAAGGGAAGAATAAAATGTGGCATGTCCTTGCGAAGGAGTATTATTCAGCCATATGAGAGGAATGAAGTTCTGAAACATGCTACAACATGGATGAACCTTGAAAACTTATAAGAGAAAGAAGACAAGCACAAAAAGCCACTGGCCTGGGTTGTATAGTGCCCACTCCCCACCCCCAAATTATGTCCACTGGAACCTTAGATGTGACCTCATTTGGAAATAAGGACCTTGCAGATGTAAATAGTTAAGATGAGATCATACTGGCTTAGGGAGGGCTCTGATCCAATGACTGGTGTACTTAAAATAAAGCCATGAGAAGACACAAAGACACACAGGGGAAAACAACTGGTGCAAATGGAGGCAGAGACTGGAGTGATGCATCCACAAGCCAAGGAGTGCCGGCAACCACTAGAAGGTAGGAGAGAGGCATGGAAGAGGTTTTCCCTCTGAGTCCCCAAGAAGGAACCAACCCTGCTAATCCCTTGATTTTGGACCTCTGGCTTTCAGAACTGTGAGAAAATATAGTACTGTTGTTTTAACCCTTCCAGTTTGTGGTAATCTGTTATAACACTAGGAAACTGATACAGCCATATACTGTTTGATTCCATTTATATATGAAACATCCAGAAGAGGCAAACCTATAGAGATGGCAGTCGTGGTTGCCCGGGGCTGGGGAGGTGGGGGGAAGGGGGAATGATCTGGACACCAGGTTTCTTTTGGGGATGATGAAAATGTTTTAAAATTAGTTTGTGGTAATGGTTACACAGCTCTATGAATATCATAAAGCTACCGAATTGTACACTTTAAAAGAAATTTTAAGAAAAATGGCATGTGATATATACGAAAAAGAGGGAAAAAGGAGTTCAATATAAGGCAAAAACACATTTCTGCTTTAGATATAGAATACTGGGCATTTTTCATATTTTGCTACTATTGAAATGAAAGTTTCATTTGGAAGCAACTCTTTGGACTATCCCCAATTTTTCATACCCAAATGCAGCAGATATTACTTTAATTCATACCAACTACAAAGAGCTCAGCGACTCAAGGGTCAGTATCGGCAATTCTGAGGTTAACAGTGGTCCTACAGCTCTATAACTGATTCAGTTAGAGAAGCTTAACACTTGTAGAAGCCATGCTCTTTACCTAACGGTGTGCATACAGTCAAAACAAGAACTTCATCCGAACCTAATATGGTCCTCTTGGAACAAAAAGAAATAAACTGCAGAATGAGTGGGACTCGGTGATGTTGGAGAGGTCACCAGGTTATCCAGTGACGAGGGGTCCATGCCACCCCCCCCCTTTCTGGGTTCCCCTTTCTGCAGTGATCCAAGGGCATCTAGGATGCTAAAAACCATTTGAAAGTTCAACGTCTGAAAGCTGAACACCAGGCTTACATATTTTAATAGGAATTTTATTTCCAGGGACCTTAAAAATATAACAAAATAACAAATTATGGACGCTGCTAGCCCTGCTGTTTCAGCCTGGAGGCAAACAGGCAGCTCATGGGTGTCAGAATGGGGTGGGAGTGTTTTGCCAATTTTAGGGGCTGAAAACATTACTCCAGGAATCATTCTCATTCTAGGAAAGCACCGCTCCTTTCCTGAACCTGCTGGAGGTGGAGACAGTGAGGAAGTTCCTAATGGTTAAATCTCTCACCACGAGTCCTGGCGGGGGAGGGGGGGGGTCGGGAGGAGAAGGGGGAGGGGCTGGCTGCGGAGGAAGGAAGACTTAGGCCAGGGGATAACATCTATAAACAGACAGCCAGGGGCTTCCCTGGTGGCGCAGTGGTTGAGAGTCCGCCTGCCGATGCAGGGGACACGGGTTCGTGCGCCGGTCCGCTGAGCCTGCGCGTCCGGAGCCTGTGCTCCGCAACGGGAGAGGCTACAACAGTGAGAGGCCCGCGTACCGCAAAAAAACAAAAAAAGAACAAAAAAAAACAGACAGCCAACTATAACAACGGAGAATTCGGGATCAGAAAGAGAGTAAATAAAACTCAGGAGGATCAAAAATAAAACTCAGGAGGATCAAAATAAAAGTGGCTTGCTGAAAAAAAAATTGTCATTTATATGTATACATACAGCTGATTCACTTCACTGTACAGCAGAAACCAACACAACATTGTAAAGAAACTATACCCCAATTTAAAAAATTGTCATAATTCAACTTTTTTTTTTTTTGCTTTTCTATACCTTCCTTAAACCTACCTAGTTTCCCTTGAAACTCCAATCACCAGATTCCTTCTCTTAGGAGTAGATATGATGTGATGTGAGTTATCTATAATGTCTAGGATGGATTTCAAATCTATTTTACCTACGTTTCCAGTGATCTTTTTCTAAGATCATAACTGTAGGACTTATTAAACTTTATCAGAGTCAGCCGTGTATGCACTGCTCTTTCTACTTAGACTGTGACCACCGTGGCAGCAGAGACTGCTACGCCTGGCTTACAGAAAGCACGCAGTCAATATTTGCCAAGTTACTACGCTGAGTCTAGAATACAGTGAAGAACAGAAGACGAACCTCTTTCTACAAAGGACTAATTCAAGGCCGGTTTGGGTACACTCTGTGGGTGCTGGCCCAATATCCATTTTCCCCTTTCTTACTTGCTAACGGACACCTGATTTTGCTGGGAAGGATGAACCGAGCTAAAATCTCTACAGAGTCCTCTGCAGCTCGGAGAAGCCATGAAACACAGTTCTGGCCAGTGAGATATAGGGAGATATTCCTGGGAGGGGCTTCCGAGCAGGCTATGGTTCTCCTGATAGAAAAGGTACATAGTCAGCTGACAGAAGCCGGTGGTCATTTCCCCATCTTGTTTGGAACACAGATATGGATACAATGCCTGGAATGGTAGAGCTGTCTTGAGGTCATGAGAACCGCATGAACACACACTAAGGTTAGTACATACAGCTGTGTGCCTCATAGCATTTCTGAGGTGCTGGGCCTGCCTCTGACTTCTTGTTAAGCGAGAAAGATGAACTCATCACTTGGTTGTCATTGCAGTGGTTTCTGTTGCTTACAGCATAATGCAATCCTTGGCTTTTACAGAATTAGTCAAAAGATGATGAAGTTAGTGGAACTGAGTTTAGCCCTCTTCCCCAGGAAGTCCCCACTCCTTACAGGAAAGGAGAAATGCAAAGTGGCAATTTATGTGGAAAATTATGGTGAAAGGACAGCACCATCACATGACAGGAGAGGAAAGAAAACAGTTATATCTACAGTATGGGCCTCATTTCCACTCACCACTGTTTTCCAGTGACTAATGCAAATCATTAAACTCAAATGTTCATCTAATGAGTATCATTCCCAATCTCATTTCCATTTCAATTGCTGTGGTATAATAAAAAAGCATATACGAACATTTCCCCCCCCCCAAAAAAAGTTCTTTTGCACATTTGTTCTGGAGACATTAATATATGGTATACCTAGAATTCTGTCATCAAGTAAGCTCAGGGAATCATGAAGTTATACGGGATTCATGACTACAGGATTTCTGAGCGCTTTTAGCACTGGGAATCTCCCAAGGAAGGCTTTATAAGTAACCTTTCTCAAAATTATTTATCCAGGGGTCTTTTTCTCCCCAGAGCCACTTGAGGAACTAGTATTTCACAAGAATGTTTTGGGAAACACTGAAGTAACAATGGCACATGTCCCAAAAGATGTGGCTACTGCATCCTCAGGAGCGAATTTTTGCTCTGTCCCCGTGGGTCTCTTGTGTTAAATACAGAGACATTTATTCAGATTTCTTTCTTCACATATGTGGACCCTGCAATGCACAAGTGGTAAATTAACAAGGACCCCCACCCGCCCCTGAATAATGGACAGAAGGCAGGCCACTTTTATTCTCCCCTGGTACAAGTTCACGTTTAGTTCTGCAGGCAAAACCCACTGAAATGAGGTTTCTGAGGGGAAACGAACAAGAGTCATGGAGGGTGCTCAAGAAGAAAAAAAGGATTGAGTCACATGAAACATTAGAAACACTGTGCTTATAAGTTATTAAAACAAATTATAGGGGCTTCCCTGGTGGCGCAGTGGTTGAGAGTCCGCCTGCCGATGCAGGGGACGCGGGTTCGTGCCCTGGTCCGGGAGGATCCCACGTGCCGCGGAGCGGCTGGGCCCGTGAGCCATGGCCGCTGAGCCTGCGCGTCCGGAGCCTGTGCTCCGCAACGGGAGAGGCCACAGCAGTGAGAGGCCCGCGTACCGCAAAAACAAAAACAAAAACAAAAACAAATTATATGACAGAATCCTAGGAGTAACATATATTAATATCCCTCAAACAAGTGTTCAGCAGAGCCCATTTTTGGATATGTTTAGTATATACTTTATTATTAACCACAGTGATTGAAATGGAAAGGAGACTGGGGAAGATACTCATTAGATGAATACTGTTGGCATTTAATGGTTGGCCATTGCTGAGAATAGAACAGAACCATTTTCAATGACATTCCTAGGGGTATTAGAGAGTGTTCCATGATCTAAGTGAGTTCTCAGAGAAGTTGAACCAACCAGTCTCCAGGAGCAGAAAAAGGCTTCGTCCTTCCGCCCTCAGTAGACAGAGGAGCAGCAGACGGATTCCCAGACGCGTCCCCTCTGAAGATGGTCTACAGATGACCTATCCCTCCCCTGTCCGGAACAGGCCTTGGTGGTACAGCCATACAGTGCCTTAGCTCTCCGCGTGAAGGAATAACGTGTGCTGTAAAGCTCTTAAGAGCTTAAGGAGAGATGAAGCCCCTAAATCCATAGCCCATTAAGCAGACACTAATGTCCGTGTGAAGTCCCTGGCAGGTCTGCTTAAGAGGATTATTAATGTTCCATATAAAGAAGCCCCAGTAGGAGGCTGAGAGAAAGCTTAGGAAACATGTCAGAGATTTCTTTAATTTTAGCCCTCCACTAGGCACTGATTTTAAGGCTTAAAAAAACCATTTGTGGAACTATCAGGCAGCAGTTTCAATATACTATTTATTTTACGAGTACACACTTAACATAGAGCTTACTAGGGGTAGGCCTGTTCTAAGCATGCTACAAGTAGTCACTAATTTAATCCTCACAACAGCCTTACTCACAGTGTTTGCTCATCCACATTTTACAGGTGAGGAAACAGAGGCACGGAAAGGTCACACCCCTAGTTTCTGTAACTAAGAAGCTCCCGTGTCTCCTCTGGGAAGCCTCCCGCAAACCTGCCAGCTGTGTTGTCACCCATGTCCCCACCGCACCCTGTGTGTAAGTTTCTATGGCAGTTAATATATTAATATCACTCCTCCAAAGGTCTCCTTCCCCACTGGACATTGAACTTCCTAAGGCCAGGGTCTGATCTTACTCACCCCTTTCTTCTTATGCCCAGTCGGTGTTCAACACATATTTGCTAAACGGAACAAAAAAGTGCAGGTCCATTTATCTCTTATTGGATATCCTTGGGGCCACATGTGTTTTGAAATTCAGAATATTTTGGATTTGAGGAAGTTCAGTGCATACACTTACCCATGACCACTGGTGGGATCTGGGACAGCAGCCCATAGTAAAATTCATTAACGTTTCTGCAGCTAAACTTATGAATGGCCACACTAAATGAGTAAATAAAGACCATAAATGAAGATAAAGACCTCATCAGAGTTCAGGTGAGGGTTCACCAACAAGTGAGCTATGAAGAAAATCAGAAAAGCACTTGGTTTTCAGAGCACTTTGGATTTTGGAACTGCAGGTAAAGGACTATGGGCCTCTCTTTCTACAAAGGTCTCTAAGACAGCTGTGCAGACCACGGCATGGTCCTACTGTGAGAAGATGTCCCATCAATTCAGTGACTAAGTACCAATGACCATGCTGAGAACTTGGAGGACACCTGGTGGAGACCTGGACCCACAGTGGGCTGCCGGCACTTATGCACCAACTCAGGGAGCTGAGAGAGATGTGTGGGGTAAAGAAAAAAGGCCTGGATTAAGGTTCAAGGGAAAGGGTTCAGAGACGGCTCCACTCCCTTCGAGCCAGTTATTTTGGGAAAAGCACAAGACCAACTTGGCAAACATCCACAGGCTGGTCAATGTGTCCTATAAAAACATGCTTCAATGCTGGGTGACGTAGCACTTCTCAACATCACCTGCTCGAGAAAATCCCCCCACCTCCTTTTGCTTTTTCGAATGAAGTAACTTACTGTATCTTAACCTATGTGCTCCTCGAGGGCAACAATCATGCTGTAACAAGTAACCAGAGACACAGTGGCCTAAAACAACACAACTGTATCATCTTACAGTTCTGGAGGCCAGAAGTCCAGAATGTGCTTCCCTGAGCTAAAACCAAGGTGCCGACAGTGCTACGTGCCTTCGGGAGGCTCGAGGGGAGAACCGTTTCCTCGCCTTTTCCAGGTGCCCACGTCTCTCGGCCCATGGCCCCTTCCTCCGTCCTCACGCGAGCAATGGACTGTGAGGTCTTTCTCACCCACGTCACCCTGACGCTGGCTCTGCCACTTCCTTCTTTCACTTATAAGGAGCTTTCTGATTACATTAGACCCACCCGAATCATCTTCTCATCTCAAAATCTTTAACTTAATCACATCTGCAAAATCCCTTTGTGAGGTAAAATGTGCACATGTTTTGGGAATTAGGACCCGGACATATTTGGAGGACAGGCAAGCAATATTCTGTCTACAACAATATCTAAGATCCTCTTGCATCCCCACATCCAAGGCAGTGCCAGACACATAGCAGAGGCTTAATAAACGTCTGCTCAGCTTTTATTCATACTACTTAAATATCTCCAACCTCATCTTTAAACAGAGAAAAAGATACATATAATGAACCTCACATGAAATAATGCATATGGAAGTGCTCCCAAAACTAAAAAGAACCATAAAAATGTAGATATCTCACAGACTAGTAGTAAGGAATACATACATCCATTTGTGAAAGAGCCAGTATATAACTAAGGAAAGATGATAGGAAGCTAAGAGAATGCCATTCAATCCATTAAGTCATAATGGAAAAGAGCCAGTAGCTGGAGTACCTAAATCATGTTATCATGTGGCCTTCGGGTAGTCCAGTTTGAGACACTACATAATTTAGTGTCCAAATTGAAGGGGGCACTATTAATATTTCCTCTGGGACAAAAGTATCAACCAGGACTCTTTCCGGCAAACAGAACACTTGGGCACCCCACTTACAGCAGTGGGGTGAGCCTGGGCTCTCGAGCCAAACTGCCTACAACCAAATCTAAGATCCACGCTTAGAGTTTTGTGACCCTGGATATATTATTCCAGTGCTCTCTGCCTTGCTTTCCTCATCTGTAAAATGGGTATAATAGACCCATGTGAGTTATTACATATAGAGCATTCAGAACAGTGCCTGGCATATAGTAAGAGGTTAAAAGAAACTAGTGATTGTTACACATGAAGGCCAGCCATACTCAAAATTTCCATAAATTCACAGCACAGAATTCCCAGTGGCTTCCCACAAGTGTAGATACAGGCAAAGGGCTGGCATGGCTTAGCACCAGTAAACAAATGTCTAGGAGGGGTGACACTCTTTTCTTTGGTACCTGCATCCTCACACCCTCATTTCTGCTTCCCCATCCTGGTTCTTGCACTCATTTTGGAATGCAGAGCTGTATGCCCGCCTGGGCTCCTATAATGCTTTGTCATGAAATAGAGCAAAATCCTTTGTTATTAGAGCAGGAGACAGAATGACTGGAAGTTAACCCCGTAAAGCAGCAGTCTGTGCAGCGAGCACGTCTCTGTCCATCTGATAGAGGGGGTGATATTTCCCTGCTAATTTTAAACTTTTGTAAACTTTTGTAAAATTACAATGTGCCGGTACCATTTTGAAATGCAAGCTGCACAAACATGTTCCTGACTATATTACCTCTTGTCACCTTCTGTCCTAAACAAAACCCCAAGTTATTATGTCTCAACAGAAAAATTCAAGTACAAACTAAGCTACTTTCTACTCACGCTGTTTATACAGCTTATAAAAATAATAGCTACAACCATTAATATTTATTCAGTGTATACTATGTGCCAGGCTTTGTTCTCAGCACATTATGGGCATTTACTGTGCCTTTGCTGTACCCTCTGAGTGAAATGCCTTCATCTCCTCGGCCACCGGGCCAACTCCTACACACCCTGCACCTCGGCTCTCCTCCAGCCTTCACCACATCCCTGGGCATGCTGCAGGCACTCAGGCAGAGTGAGATTTCAGGACGGCAGTTCGTCAATAAATGTTACTTTTTGGGGGGAGATATTGATGTTTAAACTGTATTAGCCTTACAAAGGGATTCGAAGCAGATTTTCTCTTCAGAATAAGCTCCTCGAGTTAAATTTAAGATATGATTTGATTTGCAAAATTGCAACTTGTGTTCACCTAAGACGATATTATACAGTGATACACTGGGTGTTTGTACAATGTTTGAGGCATTTTACTAAACCTCATGCATCTCAATAGAGGCAGGTGAATGTTCTTCTTCAACCCAGTTCATTAAAGCTACACAGACTCTGAACCATCTGTGATCAGAGCCATCTGACCCCTGGTAATGCGACAAGTCCCCCAGGCACACAAGAAGCTGGGTGGGGTGTTCCAGTTTAACGCGGGAGTTGCACCAGCCTCTTACTTGTTAATGTTGCTGCCTTCTTTCAGTCGCTCTCCCGCGGCTCCCGTTTTAGACACCCTCTCGCTACCCGCCAGGTCCACCAAGCTGACCTTGCTCACTTTCTCTCCCGAATTCTAGTCGTGAGAAACGAGAGAAACGACACACATGAGTGCAGAAACCACACAGACATCTACATATATCTCAGCACCACAACGAAAGCCATCCTGCTACAACAAGGCATACTCCTCAAGAAGATCTTAAATTGTAAGAAGAGTTCTTGGTCTAGCAGTTTCACGGGCAAAATTTAGGTTGGCGTAGCAGTGTGGCATTTTGTTTTGTAGTTGGGAAGCAAGTGCACTGGGCTTTCCAGAATACAGTCAGAAAGCTGGAGCTTTTATGCACCTACGAGAACATACCAGGACATGAGGATTCCTCCGTATTCAGGTCAAATCCTTCTTTTTTTGAAAAAGCTTTCTTTAGGCTAAATGTTAAGGTTTCCTCTTTAATATCCCTTAACGACTATGAAGTAAACCCAGTTGTTTTTAGGGGAATTTCAGTATGAAAGGATACATAGTAAAAGCTGTATGGTGACATCATCACATTCTTTAGGGAGTTTATACAAGGAATCCAATTTTTTAAAAAATGTTATATATAAAGTAAGACCTAACAAATTAAATGATGTAAGCAAAGTAGCTCATCTAGTAAGTAGAAGAGCTGGCATAAAGTTCTCAGGAACTGAATCCAGTCATGAAACAGTTCACTCATGAAGGTAGAGCTCTTTCACTGCTACCGAAGGTTCCACCCGATCCCTCACCCCAGACTGTAGGTCATACAGCGTCTGTGTGATGATGATGTTGAACACAGCATGGGAGCGGCTACTTTCTTCATTCATGTTGGTCGCAGCTACCGTCCGAGACTTATTTCCCTCAGACATCAATGACTCGATATCCTAGAGAAAAAGCAGAGGGAAAATATTAGAAGCAAAAAACCCAAGAACAGCATCCTGCCCATCAAGCGTATGTGTTAATTATGACGCATCTGTCACCACCCTTCCATATAAACCTGCTTCTCCTCCACAGAGGCTGTTTCGAGCTTCCACTCCCTCAGTGCTTTCTAGTGGATGCAATGTTTCCCCCATTCTTTTTATTTATTTTTAAAAATTTCTATTGGAGTATAGTTGGATTTACAATGTTGTATTACCTTTTGCTGTACAGAAAAGTGATTTGGTTATACATATACATACATCCGCTCATTTTTTAGATTCTTTCCCCATAGAGGTCATTACAGAGTATTGAGTAGAATTCCCTGTGCTCAACAGAGGTTTTATTTTACTTTATTTTTTAATAGATCTTTATTGGAGTATAATTGCTTCACAATACTGGGTTAGTTTCTGTTGCACAACAAAGTGAATCATCCATATGCGTACACATGTCCCCATATCCCCTCCCTCTTGAGCCTCCCTCCCATCCTCCCTATCCCACCCGCTAGGTCATCGCAGAGGACCGAGCACATCTCCCTGTGCTATGCGGCTGCTTCCCACCAGCCAACTATTTTACATTCGGTAGTGTATATACATCGATGCTACTCTCACTTCACCCCAGCTTTGCCCTCCCACCCTATGTACTCAAGTCCATTTTCTAGGTCTACTTCTTTATTCCTGCCCTGCAACTAGGTTCATCACTACCAGTTTTTTGTTTTCTTTTTTAAATTCCATATATATGCATTAGCATACGGTATTTGTTTTTCTCTTTCTGACTTACTTCACTCTGTAGGACAGATTTTAGGGCCATCCACCTCACTACAGATAACTACAGTTTTCATTTCTTTGTATGGCTGAGTAATATTCCATTGTATACATGTGCCACATCTTCTTTATCCGTTCATTTGTCGATGGACACTTAGCTTGCTTCCATGTCCTGGCTACTGTAAATAGTGCTGCAATGAACACTGTAGTACATGTCTCTTTTTGAATTGTGGTTTTCTCAGGGTATACGTCCAGTAGTGGGATAGCTGGGTCACATGGTAATTCTATTTTTAGTTTTTTAAGGAACCTCCATACCGTTTTCCATAGTGGTTGTATCAATTTACATTCCCACCAACAGTGCAGGAGGGTTCCCTTTTCACCACACCCTTTCCAGCATTTACTGTTTCTAGATTTTTTGATAATGGCCATTCTGAGTGGTGTGAGGTGATACCTCATTGTAGTTTTGATTTGCATTTCTCTAATAATTAGTGATGTTGAGCATCTTTTCATGTGCCTCTTGGCCATATGTATGTCTTCCTTGGTGAAATGTCTATTTAGGTCTTCTGCCCATTTTTTAACTGGATTGTTTGTTTTTTTGATATTGAGCTCCATGAGCTGTTTGTATATTTTGTAGACTAATCTGTTGTCTATTGTTTCATTTGCAAATATATTCTCCCATTCTGAGGGCTGTCTTTTTGTCGTTTATGGTTTCCTTTGTTGTGCAAAAGCTTTTAAGTTTAATTAAGTCCCATTTGTTTTTGTTTTTATTTCCATTACTCTAGGAAGTGGGTCACAAAAGATCTTGCTGTGGTTTATGTCAAAGAGTGTTTTCTTATGTTTTCTTCTAAGAGTTTTATAGTGTCTGATCTTATATTTAAGTCTTTAATCCATTTGGAGTTTATTTTTCTGTATGGTGTTAGGTAGTGTTCTAAATTCATTCTTTTACATGTAACGGTAGTTTTCCCAGCACCACTTATTGAAGAGGCTGTCTTTTCTCCATTGTATGTTCTTGCCTCCTTTGTCATAAATTAAGTGCCCATATGTGCGTGGGTTTACCTCTGGGCATTCTATCCTGCACCATTGATCTATATTTCTGTTTCTGTGCCAGTACAATACTGTCTTGATTACTGTAGCTTTGTGGTATAATTTGAAGTCAGGGAGCCTGATTCCTCCAACTCCATTTTTCTTTCTCAAGTTTGCTTTGGCTATTCGGGGTCTTTTGTGTTTCCATACGAATTGTAAAATTTTTTGTTCTAATTCTGTGAAGAATGCTATTGGTAGTTTGATAGGGATTACATTGAATCTGTAGATTGCTTTGGGTAGTACAGTCATTTCCACAATATTGATTCTTCTAACCCAAGAACATGGTATATTTCTCCATCTGTTTATGTTATCTTTGATTTCTTTCATCAGTGTTTTATAGTTTTCTGAGTAAAAGCCTTTTGCCTCCTTAAGCAGGTTTATTCCTAAGTATTTTATTCTTTTTGTTGCAATGGTAAATGAGAGTGTTTCCTTAATTTCTCTGGTTTTTTTGTTGTTGGTGTATAGGAATGCCAGAGATTTCTGTGCAGTAATTTTGTATCCTGCAACCTTACCAAATTCATTGATTAGTTCTAGTAGTTTTCTGGTGGCACCTTTAGGATTTTCTATGTATTCTATCGTGTCATCGGCAGTGGCAGTTTTACTTCTTCTTTTCCAATTTGTATTCCTTTTCTTTTTCTTCTCTGACTGCTGAGGCTAGGACTTCCAAACTATGTTGAATAAGAGTGGCAAGAGTGGACATCCTTGTCTTGTTCCTGATCTTAGTGGAAATGCTTTCAGTTTTTCACCATTGAGTATGATGTTTGCTGTGGGTTTGTCATATATGGCCTTTATTATGTTGAGGGAGGTTCCCTCTATGCCCATTTTCTGGAGAGTTTTTATCATAAACGGGTGTTGAATTTTGCCAAAAGTTTTTTCTGCATCTATTGAGATGATCATATGGTTTTTATTCCTTAACTTGTTAATGTGTTGTATTGATTTGCGTATACTGAACAATCCTTGAATCCCTGGGATAAATCCCAGTTGATCATGGTTTATGATCCTTTTAATGTGCTGTTGGATTCTGTTTGCTAGTATTTTGTTCAGGATTTTTGCATCTATGTTCATCAGTGATACTGGTCTGTAATTTTCTTTTTTTGTGACATCTTTTTCTGGTTTTAGTATCAGGGTGATAGTGGCTTTGTAGAATGAATTTGGAAGTGTTTCTCCCTCTGCAATTTTTTGGAAGAGTTTGAGAAGGACTGGTGTTAGCCCTTCTCTAAATATTTGACAGAATTTGCCTGTGAAGCCATCTGGTCCTGGGCTTTTGTTTGTTGGAAGATTTTTAATTACAGTTTCAATTTAATTACTTGTGATAGGTCTGTTTATATTTTCTAATTCTTACTGGTTCAGTCTTGGAAAATTGTACCTTTCCAAGACTTTGTCCATTTCTTCGTGGTTGTCCATTTTATTGGCATATAGTTGTTTGTAGTAGTCTCTTATCATCCTCTGTATTTCTGCAGTGTCAGTTGTGATTTCTCCCTTTTCATGTCTAATTTTATTGATTTGTGTCCTCTCCCTTTTTTTCTTAATGAGTCTGGCTAAGGGTTTATCAATTTTGTTTATCTTCTCAAAGAACCAGCTTTTAGTTTTATTGATCTTTGCTATTGTTTTCTTCGTTTGTTTCATTTAATTCTGCTCTGATCTTCATGATTTCTTTCCTTCTACTGACTTTGGGTTTCTTTGTTCTTCTTTCTCTAGTTGTTTTAAGTGTAGGGTTAGATTGCTTATTTGAGATTTTTCTTATTTCTTGAGGTGAAACTGTATTGCTCTAAACCTCCCTCTTAGAACTGCTTTTGCTGCGTCCCATAGGTTTTGGGTTGGCATGTTTTCATTGTCATTTGTTTCTATGAATTTTTTACTTTCTTCTTTGATTTCTTCAGTACTCTCTTGGTTATTTAGTAGTGCACTGTTTAACCTCCATGTATTTGTGTTTCTTACAGTTTTTTTCCTTTAATCGATTTCCAAGCTCATAGCATTGTGGTCGGAAAAGATGCCTGATACGATTTCAATGTTCTTAAATTTTCTGAGGTCTTGATTTGTGACCCAAGATGTGATCTATCCTGGAGAATGTTCCATGTGCACTTTAGAAGAAAGTGTATTCTACCACTTTTGGGTGGAATGTTCTATAAACATCAATTAGATCTGGTCTATTGTGTTGTTTAAAGCTTGTGTTTCTTTATTTTCTGTTTGGATGATCTGTCCATTGGTGTAAGTGGAGTGTTAAAGTCCCCTTCTATTATTGTGTTACTGCCGATTTCTCCTGTCATGGTTGTTAGCATTTGCCTTATGTATTGAGGTGTTTTTGTGGGTCTTTTTCTTCTCTTGTGTTTCCTGCTTAGAGAAGTTTCTTTAACATTTGTTGTAAAGCTGGTACGGTGGTGTTGAATTCTCTTAGCTTTTGCTTGTCTGAAAAGCTTTTGACTTCTCCATCAAATCTGAATGAGATCCTTGCTGGGCAGAGTAATCTTGGTTGTAGGTTCTTCCCTTTCATCCCTCTAAGTATATCCTGCCACTCCCTTCTGGCCTGGAGAGTTTCCACTGAAATATCAACTGGAACCTTATGGGGAGTCCTTTGTACGTTATTTTTTGTTTTTCCCTTGCTGCTTTTAATATTTTTTCTTTGAATTTAATTTTTGTTAGTTTGATTGAAATGTGTCTTGGTGTTTTTCCTAGGGTTTATCCTATATGGGACTCTGGACTTGGGTGACTATTTCCTTTCCCATGCTAGGGAAGTTTTCAACTACAATCTCTTCAAATATTTTCTCAGTCCCTTTCTTTTTCTCTTCTTCTTCTGGGATCCCTGTAATTCAAATGTTGCTGCGTCTAGTGTTGTCCCAGAGCTCTCTGAGACTGTCCTCAATTCTTTTCATTCTTTTTTCTTTATTCTGCTCCTCGGCAGTTATTTCCACCGTTTTGTCTTCCAGGTCACTTATTCGTTCTTCTACCTCAGTTATTCTGTTATTGATTCCTTCTAGTGTAGTTTTCATTTCAGTTATTGTGTTGTTTATCTCTGTTTGTTTGGTCTTTAGTTCTTCTAGATCTTTGTTAAACATTTCTTGTATTTTCTCAATCTGTGCCTCCATTTTATTTCCAAGATTCTGCATCATCTTTACTATCGTTACTCTGAATTCTTTTTCAGGTAGACTGCCTGTTTCCTCTTCATGTATTTGGTCTTGTAGGTTTTTACCTTGCTTCTTCATCTGTGACATATTTTTTTGCCGTCTCATTTCGGTTTTGGTTTTTTCTCTTTATGAGTGGGATTGTGTTCTTGTCTTACTGGTTGTTTGGCCTGAGGCTTCCAACACTGGAGTTTGTAGGCTATTGGGTAGAGCTGGGTCTTGGTGCTGAGATGAGGAACTCAATGAGACCTCACTCCAATGAGTATTCCCTGGGGTCTGGGGTTCTCTGTTAGTCCAGTGGTTTGGATTTGGAGCTCCCACCACAGGAGCTTTGGCCTGAACCCAGGCTTGTGAACCAAGATCCCGCAAGCCACCTAGGGCGGCAAAAAAAAAGAGGGGTGGCGGGGGGGGAGGAAGGCCTTGGCTGTGGAGGGTGGGGCCTAAGCAAGGGCAAGGTTTGGGTGGTGGGTGGGGCCAATGCTCAAGACCCACAGGGCTGGAAAAGGCCCTGGGAGCTGGCAGGGGTGGGGGTGGGGCTTAGGCTCAAGGAACAGAAGGGTCCCAGGCGTGCCCCCCACCCCTGGTCTCAGAGGGCAGGGGACCTCACCTGGGAGCCCAGCAGGCTCCCTGTGCCCGAGTGGGAGGGGCAATCGCCCTCCACTCCTCTCCCACTCCTCCTGGATGGCTCCTCCTGCCTGCCTCTCCTGATCTCCCCAGCCTCAGGGGTGCCGATCCTGTCTGGCCTCCACTTCTCCTCCCCCCTCAGTCCCCCTACATCCTACTGGTTCACTTTGGGGTTCCTCTCATCTCCTTGTGCGTCAGAGTCCCCCACCAGTGGCACACAGGCACCCAAGTTGTGGGGAGACGCTAACTCAGCGTCTTCCCACACCACCATCTTGACTCCGCCGCTCCCCCATTCTTTCCATCCTGCAATCGTCTTCTTCCTCTGTTAAGTACCTATTCTTCCCTTTGCAAGTTACTAAGGAGAAAAGAGCTAATATTTATTGAGCATTCCAGATACGCAATAACGGTAGTTACCTTGTTTTACTCTAACTCTCCTGCAAAGCTCTCTACTGCTTGATTATTTGCCTCCCTCCTCCAACACCGTGGCTCTCCCAGGACAGGAAACTTTCCTTCTTCGTCTCTGTACACCTGCTTTAGGACACCCAGAACCTAAGGCTCTTAAACAATTTTTGATGAATGAACTTTATAAAATAAGTATTTTCCTGATTTTACACACAAGGACACTGAAGTTCATGGAGGTCAAATAACTCTTCCCACACCTAATAAGAGGCAGAGCTGAATGCAAATCACAAATGCCTCAGCTCTTACTAATGAGTAACAGGAGGAGACAGACACTGATCCTTATAACACTGAGCTACGAGCCAGGCACCTTAGCAGAAGTGCTGACTTAGCATCTTCATGCCAGAGGGGTCTTCATTCATTTCAGGATCTCAGTGTTTTCAAAGTAATGACTGCACTTTATTTCTGATCTAAGGAATAATAGAACTGTCTATGTTTAAATGGCTGGAGAGAGTTATCTTGCAGATTAATTTTAGCCCTACTGAGTCTGAAATGATGCAAAGATAAACACAACACATAGATGGTACTTCTAAGTGGAAGGATATATTTGCTCATTCATTTATTTATCGGTATTCTTCAGCAACAGACAGCAGTTTCTTTTATGGGATTTCCAAAGTAATGACAATAAAAATAGGGACAAAACATAGAGCCAGGACATGAGAAAGCATAAAAGTCAAGGAGTAGGAAAAGGAAATGGGTCAATGGAGGAAGGATCGATTCAGAAAAATAGAAGAACCCGAAGAGTGAAAAGTAATGGAAACTAAGGCAGGAGACCCTGTCAAAGAGAAAGGGTTGAAATAACTACGAAATACTGTTTACATTTGTCCAGATTTGTCCAGAAGGACATCACTGGCAACTTCAGGGAGAACTGTTTCAGCAGAGTGCTATGAGTGAAAATATTCAGCAATCTCAAAACACTGGGCCTCCCAACAATACGGCAAACCCCTCACAACCAAGCAGGCTAAAGAGTGTGATTAAAGCCCTTTCCTTCTGTTTGGGGTGGTTAATACTGGGTTTCTGAGACTGTGAACGGCATCAATATGCTATAAAGCATTCACATAAAAATATATTCAACATTACCTATATACTTCAAGTTACTGTCAGTTTTTAAATGACTTTTTTTTTAATGGCACTTACCTCAAAACTAGTGACAGCCAGTTGGGATAAACCATCTACATACGGTCCCAAAACTTTATGCTCTCGAACTTTAAGAGACTGTCTACTCCTTTGAGAGAAAGGAAAAAGGAATGAATGAGTCAGACCCAACTTGAGCTTTTCTTTCTAAAAAGAAAGTACTTTTAAAAGTACTCAGAAACTAAGATTGCAATTTCAAAGGAATTTTTTTTTAACAATCAAAAAGTATTCTAAAAGCTATTTTATTTGGATTAGCAAAACAGCATTCCTTATGAGGAATGTCTTTTATACTCTGATTTCTATTTAAAGTAACGTACTATTTAAAAAATTCTATCTCTACTCCCAAACTAAACAGCCAGTACACAGAATACTACGTTAGGCCAACTTGCTTTAGTAGATGAACTTCAATTTCACGTGGGAGGAGGGAAAAAAAGGAAATGAAGCAAAGAACATGCCAGAATTGAATGTAACCTTCAGGCTATTCTATAAATAAGCATATTCTCAGTAAGTAATGTCTTAAGGTTTTGAGCAAGTAGTGAACAATATTAAAGTGTTTTAATTTACCTTTTCAGATCAGCAGCATTGATTTAAGCTGCTTCTGTGCTGACCATTTTATACAGAAAGTAATGTTATAGTACAGTAGCTGTTTGTAGTTACTGATATTTATCCTATATTTAGAACTGGCTCTGCTGGTGAAGATTTTAGGGCTCTTTTGAATTTTTAAATGGCAATCCTGGTTTGGGACCCATGTGAAGAGCTTATCAATAGATAATTGAGATGAAAAGCAAAGCTATAATATATATTATAGCCATATTGTATACGTCACCTTTTTCATCAGATACTAATCACTTTTCAAATCAAGAGTCAATGCTTGGCATCACTCAAGTGTGGAAAAAAGAAACTAAGAATGAGCACTTCCCGAAGTCTCGACATTGTTCCCTAAGAACTTCTCAGTTATCTCACTGAATCTTAATCTCACAATTCCACAAAGTAGGTTTTACTAACGTTAATTTAAGGATGAAGAATGCAATGTGACAACAAGCAATTCTGCCGTACTCTAAACAAGGGCAGACCAAGGGCACAGTTTCAAGAGAGCTGCTTTGATGCCCAAGGATTCAGAACTCGGCTCAGTCTGTTGGCACAACCAGAGATTCTTTAATGCTATTCATGAGCAAGAAAAAATAAATCTAGCACAATATCAAGTGCTTCTGATGGTGTCTAACATCTGGGATTCTTGTACACTGCTGGTGGGAGTGTAAACTGGTACAACCGTTTCGGAAAACAGGTTTGCAGTACCAAAGTTGAAGATGCTGTAGCTTCTGACCCACAATTCCACTTCTGGATGTATTCCCTAGAAACTCCTGCATTTGTACACCAGGAGGAATGTAGTACAAGAATGCTCAGAGCAGCACAGTAGTGGTAAAAAGTGGAAACCACACAAATAACAGGAGACAGAATAAATAAATTATGGTATAATTATACAGTGGAATACTAAAGAGCAGTAAAAATCAATAAGTTATTACTTCATATATCAGAACGAATGAATCATTGAGGGGAAAAGTAGCAAGTCACCGAAGGACATATGTATTATGACGCCACTTACACACAGTTAAAAATTGTGCAAAATTATGTGTAAACTCTTAAAGAGGAGGAAGATAATGAGAAACATAAAACTTGTAATAGTAAAAAAAAAAAATTCGTAATAGTAGGAATGGTAGGAGTTGAAACAGTATCAAAGAGGAGTACACAGGTGGCTTCAAAAATATCAGTCATGTTCCATTTATTAAGCCAAATGGTGAGTAGGACAGTCATTGATTTTATTATTCTTTAAACCTTACATATATTGTAAACGTTCTTTCATATGCATTAAACAGTTAATAACTAAAACTATTTCTGATGATTGGGTCACTTCCTTTCCATCTATAATTTTTATCTTATGCCTCTAATTATACCCTTGATTATACAGCTGCTAAAAACATTTAAAAATATTTTCATCATGTTATATAAAAAATTCAGGATATTGAATTGTATTTAGAGAAGAACCTAAACACGCATACCACACATCCACCCCATAGATTTGAAACACAGGATCAAAATGCACCAAAGCGTTAACAGCAGTTATTTCTGAGTGATGGAATTATAGGTCATTTTTATTTCTTCTTACATTTACCTACTTTCTAAATTTTTATATATATTATTTTTAAATCAATAAAAATTTTAATTAATAAAAAGGTAAATGGCCCTCTCCTTCCTCTATGAAACAAACTCATCTGGTTTTTATCACCTAGCTTTTAAAAAATACAGATGCCTGGGTTTCTCCCTGGGTCTACTGAATCATAAGCGCTAGAGCGGGGGCTCAGGCCAGTGTATCCTTAAAAAGCCTCCCAAGTGATTCCAGTGTACATCCCTGGAAAAGAATGACTTGCTTAGGCTGGGTCGTTTGAAACCTTCAACCACTTTGCCTCCAATTTAGAGGTGCTACTTTCCAACATAAATGGAAGGACCAATGTGTCATTTTTAACTCAATTTTTATGAATAAACCATAGTGGCAAAAATAACAAAATAGTAAAAACATCCTTTTAAATGGCATATATAAGCAACTTTATACACGAATATAGGATAAACTATGAATACTAGATATACCAACAGGCTTTGAGAAGCTGATGATTTCTCAGTAAATGAACTGAAACTCGAGACCCGACCAAGGGCACAAATACATATACTCACCTGCAACTTTAACTTCAGGATCACTTAAAATTATTACCCCTACGACAAGGTTAATTTCAACCACTAACTTACCCTTTGGGGTCTAAAAGATCCCGAACTTTCTCATTATAAATTTCCATATAGGATACTTCAACTTTAAAGGTCTGTGACTCATTTTGCTCCAGAGAGATCCTTTGAAATAAAGCACAGCAGAGCCTTGGAATGAGGCCCCGCTGCTCAGCATTGCCCATCATGGAGAAGGATTTTCCTGAGCCTGGAGAAGGGCGAGCAGAAAGAAAGGAGGATGGAAGAGGAAGCAGACTGTAATGCTTCAGCTACACAAGTGTTTCATACACAGCAGCCAAGGTCACACAGCAGAAGCGGACAATTTGGCCCCCAAAGGCCAGTCCCTTGGACACCAAGGCTACTATTCTTTCTATTATACTCACGGCCTCTAGTTTGACTTTCACTGTGAGACCCAGAGGGCACCTCTCTTACAAATGGATACGTACAAATGTAAGCACTACAAATATGTAATCTTTAAAAGTACACATGGTAAATATCAAATATCACCATCAAGTAACATTAACAGTATTTTACCCACAAAATATCAATATTTCACATTTGTGAAAGTGCTTTGACATATATTCCCCTAATTGTCCTGTGATGTGACAATAGGCAGTATTGTTACGATTTATTGATTTATTCCAACTTTATAATTGAAATGATGGTGGCTCAGAGGGCTAATGGCTGAGCCACTAGCCTGTTTTTGTTTAATATCCTGGTGAAGTCCTCTAGATGATACTAAGAGGACGATACTAAGAGCTTTTCTACAGTTTTTCACTATAACATTTATACCGAGAAACTGGTAATTATTTTCTTAGTTCAAATACAGGTTAAAACTATAATTTAGGAAAATGACACTTAATAGTTTAAAACTAGCTTTGCTCATTAACACTAAAATTACTCAGTTCCCACAACTGTCAAACCTTCAAAATGAAGATTACTTTTGATCATCTAATTCAGCCAAACCCGTGAAGTCAGAAGCGTTTTTCTATGGTTTCCCAAAGTGTTTTCTATATCTATGTTTTAAGAAATGCACATTTAATATCACTGACTGTAAGTGGCTACTCACCTGTCTGTCCATATGCAAAAATGCAAGCATTATACCCCTGAAAGGCTTTCTCAAGAATTCCTTCCCCAAGGCACTTGAAAACCACTTCTTGACCTAAAAAACAAAACAAACAAAAAAACTAAAAAGACTGATTTTTCTTGACATATTTGTAGTAATAACCGAGTCCCAGTCATTAACACATTCTCTCAATCCAAACGGATGTTAAGTGTATTGCATATCTACTATGTGTAGGGCTGTGGATTAAAGAACTGATTGTATACAATTTTGCTTATCTACTCTTCTACACTATAGCTCAGTACCTGGATCCGTTTATGATTCTACCCACTGTTTCCCTCTAAGACATTTCTCTAGGCCTTCAAGTTTCCTGTCTGTGGGCCGTATGGAAGCATCATTTGAATTCGGTTTAGTTTCTTTTCCTGAGTTAGTAGGAAAGTGTCATTCAACACAGATTGTCTTATCTCCCCATCTGGATTCTGAGCTTCCGATGAGCAGGAACCTCACCATCCCCATCTTGGTATGTGTGTGCACCTCTGCCCCTAGCACGGTGCTAAGTCCGTGCCAGACGCTGAGCAGCTGTTCACCGCTGGTGGAGGGGATGTGCTGAGCCCAGGCACCTCTCACCTGTGTTCCCAGCGGGGATTTGGGGACAGGTTCCCGTCTGTGAGCCTGTCTACAGCTCACTGTGGCTCTTGGGGGAGTTCTGTCATGTACCATCTATACTATGGTAGTGCCCAGCTAAAGATTAAGGTGTGAAAATCTTTTTAAACGCTTAACGAGGCATTTACTACCCTTTGAAATTGGTGCCTTTCTAACATTCAGTCCCCACCATTAAGACAATTAAAGTGATTTTCTCCTTCCTCTGTGCAGAAACTACTGCTTTAAGTACCTCTTTCCTCTACTGGAATGAGAAGCCCCTGATGGATGTCAGACTATAATCTGTTTATCTTTGTAATCCTAGTGCCTAGTACAAAATGCTTAATAAATGTTTGTCCAAGAATGAGTCCGTTTAATCTTTTTATCCAAATGACAATTCCTTTTACGTTTGGAAATAAAGCAATAGAACATAAGCTTTTGGGTATATGTTTTTCTTTGATGCATCTGATTTTAGCAGTCTCTTGTTATATTATGACATATCATGGTTGCAGAATGGGACTCTTAAAAGTGTAAACATGAAACAAGTAATAATATTTCCGGGCTTCCCTGGTGGTGCAGTACTTAAGAATCTGCCTGCCAACGCAGGAGACAAGGGTTCGAGCCCTGGTCCGGGAAGATCCCACATGCCGCAGAGCAACTAAGCCTGTGCACCACAACTACTGAGCCCGCACTCTAGAGCCCACGAGCCACAACTACTGAGTCCATGTGCCACAACTACTGAAGCCCGTGCACCTAGAGCCTGTGCTCCGCAAGAGAAGCCACTGCAATGAGAGGCCTGTGTACCGCAACAGAGTAGCCCCCGCTCGCCACAACTGAAAAGAAATCCCAGGCTCAGCAACGAAGACCCAACACAGCCAAAAATAAATTAATCAATTTAATTTAAAAGAAAAAGAAATAATATTTCCAATCATTAGGTTGGCAAAAAAAAAAAAAAAAACCTTGACAGTATCAAATATAGCTGGATTGAAGAAATAGGTATTTTCATAAGCTGCTGGTGGGAGAATAAACAAATGCAGCCGTTCCAAGGAAAACCTCAAAGCACCAAGAAAAAGGAATATGCCCAGGCTCTCTGACCCACTGTGAGGCATCTGCCCTAGAGACTCACTCCCACAAGAGACCCCTGTAAAAGGATGTTCATGGCAGCATTATTTATAATACTGAAAGCTGGAATCAAGTTAAATGCCCATTAGCAAGGGAGTAGATAAGTAAAATGTATTTTATATGATGGAATATTACACACCATGTTTAAATAAACAAGCAAAACAAATCTATGTATGTAAACAATGTAGAATTCAGAAACATTGTTGAGTTTAAAAAAAAAGTCATGTTCAGACTGTACATATAATGTAAAAATTTATGTCAAATAGTATGTGTAATATCTATGTGTGTTAAAGTAAAAAAAAGAAAAAACTGGATCAGAAGAAAATATACCAAATTTATATAACATTATTTCTCAACTATGGACTTCTACCGAAGAGGCATTTAAAACATGTTAGTGAAATATGTGGATATTTTTAAAAGGGTATAACTGTAAGAGACTTCCTAATAATACGGTTTGTTGTGAAGACTACCTAAAGATGTGTGTGTATGTGCACACACACATATACTCGGAGGATAATAAAGTATTGTCAAAATTCTTATCCACTGAAGACACACTTTCAAAAATGCTTTTATGTGGTGGGAATGTAAATTGGTACAGCCACTATGGAGAACAGTATGGAGGTTCCTTAAAAAAACTAAAAACAGAACTACCATATGACCCAGCAATCCCACTCCTGGGCATATATCCAGAGAAACCGTAATTCAAAAAGATACATGCACCCCAGTGTTCACTGCAGCACTATTTACAATAGCCAGGACATGGAAGCAACCTAAATGTCTATCAACAGAAGAATGGATAAAGAAGATGTGGTACATATATACAATGGAATATTACTCAGCCATAAAAAAGAACAAAATAATGCCACTTGCAGCAACATGGATGGACCTAGAGATTGTCATACTGAGTGAAGTAAGTCAGATGCAGAAAGACAAATATCATGATTATCACTTATATGTGGAATCTAAAAAAGGGGGTATAAATGAACTTATTTACAAAACAGAAGTAGAGTCACAGATGTAGAAAACGAATTTATGGTTACCAGGGGATAAAGGGGGGTGAGGGATAAATAGGGAGATTGGAACTGACATATACACACTACAACATATAAAATAGATAACTAATAGAACCTGTTGTATAGCACAGGGAACTCTACTCAATACTCTGTAGTAACCTATGTGGGAAAGGAATCTGAAAAAGAATAGATATATGTATAACGGAATCACTTTGCTGTACACCTGAAACTAATACAACATTGTAAATCAACTATAGTCCAATAAAAAGATGCTTTTATGTTATAGTTAAGTATGATAGAGTCTTGTGCTAAGAAAATATCTGACCCATCCTGTTGCTGATCTTTGATACACATCGATATTCTTTTCTCATGTGTTTTCTCAAAGGACCTTCCTTATTCCACGTGTATTCCCAAGGCCTATGCCAAAACACAGGCTTAAATCTGGACCTAAGCCCTGTAGTGCAGATGATGGGGAATTAAACACAGCCTGTGCTCAGGCTTGTGAGAATTGATGGTGGTCCTCAGCCAGGACCCAAATGCCATCAAAGGCACTGAAAAAACACCACTTTCTTGGCACAAACAGATGAATGGAGCAATCTCGTTTGATCTTCCACACTGGTTAACCAGCCCCCATAGAGGGAGTAGGGTGAGGATGGGGACAAGATGCTTTAAGACTCGGCTAGGTCCAACATCCTGACTGTAATTCATGATTTTGATTCATATTTAGTAACTTGGAAAAAAGCAAGAGCTTGAGTTGATGAAAGGACTCAACGGCAGAGAAGCGCTGTGGTCAAAGAGCTTTTCACCCTGGCTTCACAGAGCCTGAAGTCATTAACCAATCAAGGATTTATATCTGTTCTTCTATCAGGTAGTGAAATGGATTACTTTCTGGTTTCTGCTTCTGATGCTGAGTAGGCTGGAATTATGAGGAATTATTTTCTCAATGTTTTTGCAAGGGCAAATCACAAGTCTTCTTTTTCCTTGGTAGGAATCATCTTTTAAAACCAAAGATCATTAACTGAAAAAAAACAAGAATGAATGCTATAGAGCTACGTGAAATAGGTTTATGATGTGTCAGGTGAAAACACCAACACCACCACAGCCAGGGTGTGTATACTAAAATTGCGCGAAAAACAAAAAATGATCAAAGAATGCTCCAGGATATAAAAAATACAAGAATGAATTTCAGCTTGGCCTGTTTCCAAATTATTGCAGATACTAAATAGGATACGAATTAACCTATTTAACTTGTACACTTTTATTATGTATGCTGCTAAGAAGAAAAAAAGTAATTTTTTTGTCAACTGCCCCGTTTGCAGTGCACTTTCCGTATTCTATACTGCTGAATCCTTGCAATGCCTTGATATGGACTGTGATCAATAAGGAGATGGGGGGGTGGTGAGGGCAGCACTCTGAAAGAGTAAGTCATTTGCCCAAGATGGGGCCACCAGCGAGTGGCAGGGCCTGTGGGTATTGACTCCCAGATGGACTGAGGCCCAACCATAATCAGTGATTCAGGCTTCATGACACTGGGAATCAGTTATTCCCACCTCTGGTTTCCGTGGTATGTTTTTTTTTTTTTAAAAACAAACTCCCAGAACTCAACACACTGCAGTTTTTTTTTTTTTTTCCCATGTCTGTCTCTACCACTGAATTGTGAACTCCTTTGAAAACAGGAGCTGTTGCATCTTAGCAGAGTACCTGGCACACAGTACACACTCTTATTTACTGAATTGCTCTGGCGACACTACTGTTTTTAGACTAATGTGTATTTAATTGGGCGTCCCTTTCCTCATTAGTGATGACGGAGGCATCAAAATGTTGTTGGTTGAACTTAAAAAGTTAATTGTAGGGTTTACACTTTGGATAAAGCATGGCTGTTTTTGAAATTCTAATGAGCCCCTCAAGATTACAATAGTCTTTGTTAAATAAGGCCCTGGGGTGTGAACAGACGTGTCAACATAATATGTAACAACTAATCGAATAACTTTGATAAAAATTACAGATTACACTTTTACTGATATCCATAGTTACCTCCTAGACATTGAAACAAAATATATATGACTGAAAAAAATAAACCAGTCTCTTTGATTTCCACTAAATGTACAAATATGCTTTCCAAAAAGTCAAGTTCTTTTAGTTAGATATTTACGGTTACATTTGACAGACAGAATAGAATTGAGATTTACTGTATTTAATAAAGTTTTAGTTATAACTAGGAAAGGAAAACATTCTGGGAAACACAAAATGGAATATGAAAAAGTAGAAGACAATTATACTGTGTTTCTGGAAAGAATTTTTCTCCTTTCCATCCTTAAATAGCTATCCCAAAACATAATTTATAAAAGGGAAAATACAAAGAATTATATTGTAAAGTTCATGTATTTTTACAAATCTAAGCAAGACTGGATTCTAGAGCGAATGGAATCCATTTTGTCTACGACTTCATGTCTCAAGGGAAATTTATTATCTTTTAAGAAATAATGAATACTTTCCCACCTCTACAAAGATTCATCAACATTAACATTTTTAATAGCTCTGCTTAATTTCCACTGTATACTTAACATGCAATTTATTAACTGATACAACCTATTATAGATACTTAGATTATTTCCTTTTTCTTTTTTTCTGCAATATTTATTCTTACACATTTATCTTTGTACACTTTTCTATTGACTTCACTAGGCAAAACTCCAAAAAAAATCAAATCACTAACTCTCCTAGCAATGCATGAATCTTTTTTCTACACCTTCAACAACACTGGCTATTATCATTCTTCCTGGCTTTGACTAACAGAAAAAAAAAAAGGCCTTTTGTTTTGTTAAATTTAAATTTTCCTTTCCTTAGGTTATTGTCCATTTGTATTTACTCTTCAGTAAACTATTTGGGTGCTATGTTTATTTTTATAAATCAATTGGTTTAGTAATTGATTAAGTATTAATTTTAAAATATCCATCATATATTAAGGATATTAACCTTTGGTCTATTATATATTGTACATATTTTTCCCCAATCTGTCATTTACCTTTCAGTCTTATGTTGTTCTTTGTCATACAAAAGCTTTTGGTCTTTCATATTCAAATCTCTCATCTTTTCCTTTATGATTTTCATCTATATGGTGTATGTTATGCTTCCAAAATCATTCTGGATTATTATTACCCCAAATTACATAGTTATTCACCCTTTCTTAGAATAACTTTCTATGAAAGTTATTCATACTTTCTTCTAGTTTTGTTTTTGGTTTTTCCAGTTTTATATCCAAATCTGAATTCTACTTCTTATCAGCTATGTAATCTTGGGCAAGATCTCCTTCACTAGTAAAACAGGAATAATAGTTGCTCTCTTACTGGGTTGCTGGTATGATTAGATAAGGCAGTACAGTAAAGCACTTGCCATAGTGCGTGGCCATTACAAGTCTAGAATATATTTTAGCTAATATCCATAATTAATACCATCTCTTAAATCTTTAATCAACTATAATTAATTTTGGTGCAGAAAAGGAGGTAATCATCTAATTATTTTTCCTTCAATAGTTCCTCTATCTTTGCAACAATTCTGTGAGGCAATCCAATTTTAAAGATAAAAGACACTTACTCTTAGAAAAAAAAATTAAAGGAATCATTTATTGCTATTTCTCTAGCACCTCTAGTGGTCCCACCTTTAAAATTCCACTGACCAAATGTAATGGTGGTATACTCACACGTGACAGAAAGAAGGGTGTGTGTGAATGTGTGTGTATGTGTAGGGGGGGTCATGATGAGGAGAGGAAGAAGGAACAGTATCATTAATTATTATCTGGGCCAGAATACGCCAACCCATGTTGTCCAGTGGAGGAAAAATATTTACCATTTTTTTAATAACATTAAGATATCTCAGAAGGGTAGAGGGAAAAAAACAACTAAATAAATCATATCAATAAAACTGAATGCAAACAGACTCTATAGAGCTCTCCTTATTTTTTTATTCTGGTGCCTTTGTAGCTCTACGAATCCCTGGCTGGGGTTATACTTAATCAATTCTTTGGTTTGCTGACTTTCAGCCACCACTGGTAAAACAAATGATTTTTTGAAAAAAGTGAAGACTGTCAACCAAAGCCTAAAAATGCCCTGTAGACTCTATACGGTCTTCTGTCCTCCTCAGCATAACCAGTTTTCCATGAAACATGAACAGTGGCTACACTTCACTCTGTGATGGACAGAAAATATTAACCATCAAAGACCCTTATACAGTCTATTAAGGAGAGTCTGGTTTAGCCAAAAGACTGAAGGTGTTTTTGTTTGTTTCTTTTTACTTTGTTCCTTTTTATTTTTTAAACACAGCAGTCCCTTTTTTCGGCATAGAAAAAAAGCAATTTGTCAACTGCTTTTAGAAGCTTAGTTCACACACACACACACACACACACACACACACACACACACACAGAGCTATTTATCCTGGAGAGTGGGAATCAGGGAATCCATAAAAGATGCACTATCCCTACCCTAAATGTTTCCCGACTCCAGTTCACACTCAAATGGGACGAAGTGCCACTTGTCTAGGGAAATACGTACCAGCCCAGAAGGGAAACGGAAGGGCAAGCTCAGAAGTCCTGAGGGGAGCAAGAGGACCTATGAGAATCTGTTTCTATCCCAGACAAACCACACAAAGGCACAACACAGTCCAACCCAAGAGCCTGTGACTTTTCCGCAGGACCCCTGCCAGAGGGGAGATGGCCACTCTACAGAAGTCAGCTCCACGTGCCTGGCACGGGGAACCCACAGGGTCTCACTTGTTCATAACCATGACCAAGATGCCAATTTCCTCTGTGGGGTTTATGATTAGACTCCTATAGCTGTGTGGACAAGTCTTAAAACCCAGGCATGCCCAAAGCAACCACAACACAATGTCAGAACAGTAGAGAAGGTTCCTGTATGGAATTTCTGCAAGCAAAGTCACAGACCTGACCCACCCAACCCTGAGTCACACATGATAGAGCTCTCTGAAAAGCTAACACCCTGAGTCTCCACACTAGTGCGTAACCTGTCCCTCCTGGGAATAGCAGCAATGGCCTCAAAGCTACCAGGCGTGTGCATTGGGAGCTCAGTAACCAAGGTAATTCTCTCACTGCAGCAGGGCTCTGATAGCAAAGCACAGAAGAGAAACTAGGCATGGGAGGGAAAGTGCATATCATGCATATGCTGACACTTGACTGCTTACGAGGAACAGGGTGAAACATCACAGTGGGCTATGCTCTAGGAAATGGGAGAACAAAATAAGGGGGCATAACCTTGTTTTATTCACAATCTGCATGAACCAAGGCAGTCTCACATAGATCATGGCTGATCAAAGCACTAAATATGGAGATACAAGACTGGACGTGACATGTGCACAGAATATTTCTAAGGTAGCGGCGTGGAAGAGCAGCCGGGATTTTAACACGATTCTATCATTTTAAACAGAATCCCCAGTTTTCCTTCTTTTCCCCACCTCTTTTTTCACTGGAGTTAAGAGTGAAAAAAAAAAAAGGTTAAGCTCAATATTTATGATCTGGAGTTCCTGGGCATGCGCGTCTGTGAGGGTGTTTTTCCACTCCTAACCAGGCTGACAGCACTAGTGACTGTGATGAGTCTGGACTTGGCAGGTGGCCCAGCTCTAAATCCGAGCACCTGGACAGTGCAAGGCCAGTCAGGCACCTCACACATACCTGAAGGGGCGAGGAACGCCGAACCTGGACGAGGTTTCAGGCAATCTCTCCCTCAAACAGTGCAACTCTCAGAAACTGTCACATGTGGTGACTTTAAACCTGGTTTAAGTCAAATGACCAAAAACTACAGAGCTTAGATAAAGGAACTAGGGCTTTAAAGGCTTGACTTGATGATAGGAGATTTAAGTTTTAATAAACTATAGAAGATTGCCATTAAGGGGCTTGGTAAAACGACCCTGAGAACCTGGGCCTGGAGGGTAAAGGTAGACACGGGGCCATTTTCCACAGTGGCATCTGGGAGCTATCAGCACTGCAGTCCTTAGGAGTTTTCCTTGCAGCACGGCCTGGGTGACTCGCCCAGATGGATGTTTCCACCCCCTGACAGCACTGGGGCCAGTCATGAGCTGGCAGTGAACCTCAGCTCCTTTCTTTGTTGCCGTATAAAGTGGCTGAGTCACAGAGGAGGGGTCAGGCATCGGGGCCCCGGATGAAAGAGCTGTGAGGACTGTCTCACAGAGAATGCATTTTGGAGTGATTCAGGAGGGTACTTTCACATATAACAACTGCTGAAAAAGGAGCTGTTCTTCACCTCTACCTGCTCGACAGCATTTGCCACTGTGTTTCTCTGACACAGAGGCAGACCTGACTCAATATCTCTTCTGGACTGTGGGGTGCACAAGATTGACAGCACTTGAGGGGAGGTGAGAACAAAGCCCAAACCAAACACAGGCATTCAGGACTCTGGAGAACTTCTGACAGGAGGGAGAATGTTAATAGTATTATTCCTGGCTAGGTTCCAAGCCAGAGTATTCCAATAACATGATTCCCTAGACACAGCCTCTTGTTGGGATGAGAGAGAAGAGAGGAGAGCCTGGGATTGCAGTAGAATCTATAAAATCTTCAGACATAACTGTCATTGACCCAAATCCACATTTACCACTGCTTTCAGCTCTCTTACAAGTAGCAGGGCCTCTCTGAACCTCAGTTTCCTCATCTGTAAAACGGGGGCAATATCAGTTTCTACTAATTTGGTGTTTTGACAATTAAATGACCTGCTGCAGATAAAGGGATGAGCACAGTGCTGGGAAACTAGTGCTCAGAACTCTATTGTTGATTGTTGTTATTATTATCCACCCCTCTAAACACACTTAACTAAGTTAAGTGATGTCTCTGGGCGCCAAGAAATACTCTAGGGAATAGATGTCGACAAAGAAAGGAAAGTGGACGAAGGCAGCGTTGGGTGGGATGAAAAAATCTGGGAGTAGAGGTGAGAAGAAAGAGAAGCATACACACACACTCTTGTAAAAAATTTAACAGTGTCAGCCTAGCTTACTTTATCTCAGAGAAATTTTTCTTAACTGACCTTCCCTTACCCGATTCTCTCAATTAACATTCTCTTCCATCTGTAAAATACACTGACGCATGCTTACTGCACACTAAATCACCCAACTGGTAGACAACTCTCTGGACTCCCACCAGCTGAGTTAGGTTCTCACAAAGGGTCAGTTGTGTTTGCTCCTGAATTGGTTTGTGTCAGTTACACTTCTCTGTAATTACATAACTAACAAATGCAAAAAGAGAGTTGCTGGTTCTAAGAAAACTAGTCTGGATGCTTAGGAACAACTGGATAAAGGTCAGCCCCTAAAAGAACTGTCAGGTTAGGTATGGGTAAGAATTTGTAAGACTGTAAAGGAGAAAGAAAAATCTGGAAGGATTCTGCAGTCAGTGTTTCATAAATGTCTTTTAAGATGGCATGCACCATTTATAGTGAAGCTCTAACAAACTTTTCACATAGTCAACTACTACTGCTTCTCATAACCACAGGGAAAACTTCCACAGTTTTGATAAACTTAACAGCTAACAATTACTGAGTATTTATTCTACACAAGACACTTGCTGAGGTTTTCATATACACTTGAATAGTAAAATAATGAATCAATACAATATGCTCTAACAAACATTTTGGAAGTCTGCTTAAAAAACTGGTTCTATTTTGGCTACTGTCAACTTTTAGAATGTAAATTTTGATGCACAGTTAAACAATATGAAACAGAAACCATTTCTACCTCTGAGCCCATAAACGCTCCCATCGTAGGAACAGAATCAAACATGGCTATTCTCCCCACGGCGATAGCCATAGCTAGGAGGCACTCAGCTGTCCCTTCACGGTACAAAGCAACGTTAGCAGAACGAGAATCAGACGTAGAACGTTTCTCCTGAATTGCAGGGTATTACAATGCCTGAAAACACAGGTTTCAGCAAATCTGAGCGACATACCATATGGTGAGAACTGTCATATAATTTGTAAGTCAACAGTTTAGAATCTCTCAGGTCAGGAAATGTTCTTGTCCATATAGATACCCAGATATGCCACCACTAGACTGATTTTTATTTTTGGTATGAAGATTTATAGAAAAACAGGTTTATGAAAAATATTCTCCTGCTAGGAAGAAAAGCAAAACCAAGGTTACTGGAAGTCATTGTTATTTAACCAACATGACACATTTTAGACAGTGATAAAAAATGTATTGATTTATTATCGAGAAGGCCTTAAATGAAATTAGTAGTGATTTAAACATTTAAAAAGGCCTATTATCTGTTATGATGCTCTCAAGTTTATCAGTATTCACTATAATAACACTATAATCCTAAATGTTGATCTATGGGTTTTTTTGTTTGTTTGTTTTTTAGCGGGCCTCTCACTGTTGTGGCCTCTCCTGTTGCGGAGCACAGGCTCCGGATGCACAGGCTCAGAGGCCATGGCTCACGGGCCCAGCTGCTCCGCAGCATATGGCATCCTCCCGGACCGGGACACAAACCCGAGTCCCCCGCATCGGCAGGCGGACTCTCAACCACTGCGCCACCAGGGAAGCCCCTGATTTATGTTTATGTGTATGTATATATGGGCTTGGGGAGAGGAAACGGATTTATGTAGAAATCCCATGCTGTGGGTGCCTAATTTTGCAGGTTACTTCTGCTTTTTCTTAGCCCTGGCACAAGGGTTTTTGCTTAAAGATTCAGAATTATGCGCAGACTTGCTAACCAAAAGGTGGTAATAAGAGATAATATATTTAAATTGTGAAATGTCTCAAAGCATGATTCAATGCAATTCAAATGGCTTAACAAACAAGCCTTTGATTTGACTCTGAAAAGTCCACTGCAACAGCTGTGTGGCCAGCATAAAATGTCTGATTCATGTTTAATCTGAGAGCTGGAAGAGATCTGAGATCATTCTAGGCTATATATTCTCCTTCCACAGATGAAGAAACAGACATCCCCAAAGTTTAGCAGTTTGTGACAAAACCAGGTCTTATAAATACCAGCACACACAATGCATTTTCTCTCCAAAGGACTGATGCTACTATCCTTACTACTGCTACAACGTGACAGTGATAAAGATGATGATAAATATTTCTTAAATTTAGTTATTTATTTATTTTTGGCTGCATTGGGTCTTCGTTGCTGCACGCAGGCTTTCTCTAGTTGCGGCGAGCAGGGGCTACTCTTCGCTGCGGGGCGTGGGCTTCTCATTGCAGTGGCTTCTCTTGCTGCGGAGCACAGGCTCTAGAGTGCAGGCTCAGTAGCTGTGGCACACAGGTGTGGCTCCCGGGCTCTAGAGCGCAGGCTCAGTAGTTGTGGCGGAGGGGCTTAGTTGCTCCGCGGCATGTGGGATCTTCCCGGATCAGGGCTTGAACCCATGTCCCCTGCCTTGGCAGGCGGATTCTTAACCACTGCGCCACCAGGGAAGCCCCATGATAAATATTAAGTGAGCATTTCCTGTGGTTTAAGTACTTTACATGAACAGGTCATTTAGTCCTCAAATCAACCCTATGAGATCAGAACTATTATCAGCCTTATTTAACCTAAGAGGAAACAAAACTCACCAGACCTTACATAGATAAAAGGTGGGGGAGGCAGGACTGGAACCCAGGCAGTTCAATTAAAAAGCCCACATGCTTCCACCACTCCACCCAACCCAATGCAGTGCCATTATACCTACTATAGAATTATGGGTTTCTAAATCAGTCTGAGAGTGGAAGCTCTTGCTTGCTATAGCTTTTAATGAGTAGAGTAACATAAAACATAATTGAGAATTTAACATTTGACACACCCCATGAAACTGAGAGCCTCTCTTTGCTCTTTCAATCCATGCACTCATCTGTCTCTCTCCCCTCTCCCTCCTCCTCTCTGCCCCCCAAGTTTTGAGAGCTGCCTCAAGAGCTCTGATTCAGTATCAATGATGCCATTATTCATGGAGTCTGACAAATAGGTCAGTTTCAGGAACTATGTGCTTCCCCTTCTCCGTTTCTTCTATGTCCCATCAGAGAATGAATACTTCTATCTTAATGTTTCTATTCACAATTAAGAAGGAATTGCTTTTTTTTTTAATTAAAGAGAAGGAAAATCAAACTATACTCCAATATAAAATAAAAATTAAATTTAAAAAAAGAGAAAGGAAATCATATTAGTATAGAAACCAATCAACTAATCTACTAGTAATATATTCACTAGGCAAACTATTTACAATGAGTGCAAAAAACCCTGAAAGAATAATAAGCAAGAATTTTACTTTTTGCTGAGGTGGTCACAGAATTTGTACAATAATGGCGATACCTAAAGAGTAAGAAACTGTCTCCTCACCTTTTGTAAACAGACTCTGCTCCATCGACCAAGAAAACCCCATTTCAGGGTTAATACCAGAAACATGGTATTAGATGTGATCACGCAAGCTAAAATTTAGTAAAGTTTAAGCTATCAAAATGTTAAAAAATCATTTTTATCTTTTAAAATACTTCGGCACATACTATTTGTAATGAAGAGCTACAGAAATCTTGAGTTTCACATTTTAATTTTATCATCTGTGCTTAATAAAATTATCTCTAGTAAAAAAAAAAAAAGTTTGTCCTACATTCAGAGGTATGAGTGATACACTGCAGAAAGCTAGAATGGTCTCTATGGGCAGTAATGGAGGATGGGATTGTAGAGATACGGAAAAGAAAGAGAAAAACAATCTTCCTAAAGCATTATTTTAACCCCATTACTCCAATAGCCCCTCCCCTATTTTTCCCCATATCATCTACATTTCTTAGTCTAGCTTTTAAACTTTCTTATTATTTGGCCTCACTTAACATGTAAAAGTAGGTCTCCCACTGATTCCCCCCCAAAATGCATCTTTTGCTCAGACCAGTGTTATACACCATGCTCACTCCTACTTCTGCATCCTCACTCACAGAAAAGCCAAACGAAGTATCATTTATGGGCACCTTCCACTGGTCAGCTCATTAAGTTACCTACTGAACCCTTATAACAACATGTAAGATAGGTATTATCACTGCCATGTTTCCCATTTTACAGGAAAGAAACTGTAACTCAGAGAGATTAAATTGTCTAAGAGAACCAAAGCAAGCTTCCTGAGACTTAAACCCAGGGTGGAGTTCAGAGTCCATGCGCTTTCCTTGACACTGTATTGCTTCCTCTCCTCTGGATGCCCTCCATACTGCCCCGCGGCTAAATCTATGCTAAACTTTTATGTCCAGTTTCAGTCCCATCACCTCTATGATGCCTTCCCAGGCAACTTCAGTCTTTCCACATTTTGCCTCTCCTTGGGTTTTCTGTAGTACTTAAAACCTGTAAAATTTAGAGTTTAAATATCTCAAAATGTTTACTGTTGTTTGTCATGCATTCTTCTGCTTTCCAACTTAGGTTATAATTTCTCAAGGGCTTCCGAGGCTGCACACACAGTAGAAGTTTCATGAATACTTAAGGAACTATTCTGAGACTTTCTGGCTTCCTAGGTTGAATAAAAAGAAACACTGGACTGGAGCAGAGAAGGGGTGGTGGGGAGTCAGGGAGCAGAGGGTGGGGAAGGTAGATGGGGTTATAAAATAAAGGATCTTAAATGTCATCCAAAGAGTACAGATTTTTATCTATAAGGGATGAGGAGTCCTCTGAAGTATCTGACAATTGTGTAAGAGTTCTAATACAGGGAGCTATAACTGACTATATCCTGAATAATATCAACTGAACAGAGAGATTGGACTTTGTATAGCCATAGCATTTGTCCTCATCTGGTTCTGTCACAGTATGAAGTGTTTTACTTTTGTTTATTTAAATCCAAAAGCACACACCCAGCACAAAATTATACTGTGCTAACAGTCAAGGCCGACTCTCCTAGACTCTGTAGAATTTATTATATGGACTCCCAAAGGACTGATAAAAAGACAAATTAATTACAACCAATATGAAGAACTATTTACTCACATTAATAAAATACATTGCTGAAGTTGCAGGAATGATGTTTGGAAAGAAAGGCTAATTTACCCAATGTGAGCAATGGAAGGAATTTTCCTAGCTCCAGCCATTAACTTTTGAAAAAATTATACATCAAATAATTTCTCAACAGATTTGCTTTAGGCAGCAAGGAAAAGGCTATCAATAAACAAAATTTCCTGTAAGCAAGTAACTTCTTTTACCCTCTAATCTTTTAAGATCTACATCCTCTCCATCACCCCCTCACTGTTTTTCTTTCTTCCTTCCTTCCTTCCTTCCTTTTTCTTTCAATATTTCTTTCTCTCTTTCTTTCGTAAATGGTAAAGTCATTCAGCTGACATTCTTATAAGTAGAAATAAGGAGAAAACGCTCATTAAGACTATATATCTAAGAAAAAGGGGTCACAGTCAGAAGGGAAGGAACAAAGACTTCCTCCACTAAAACAAATGCTTCCCTCTTGAGCTAAAGTAATTTTAACTCCCAGGAAAGGTGAAGATTCACCTGTGATCACAAATAAAATTCAGTCTTCTGTATCTAATGGAGTAGGGATAAAATGCCTCAAGGAAGGAACAATACCAAAATGTGGGGCCTTGAGGCAACGTTTCCCCGAGGAACGTACGGTTTTAGTTCACATCACCACTGACTACTTTAGAACACTCAGGACGCGAGGGGGCCCTGGAAACCAACAGCATCTGCGCTTTGCTTGCTTAAGCGGAGCAGTGCCTTCCCTGAAAGTTAGAGGCAAGGGAAGGCACAGCACATTAAACCTCCTCTTCGTGTAAGAACCACAACAGCTTCCACTGACGGCCTGAGGTGGTTCCTCGTTATCTCTAATCCTTGGAACACCTCTGAGGACACTTCATATCCCCTTTACAGGTAAAGAACCTGAAGCTTAATGAGTTTGGGAAAAAACCTGTCCGAGGCTTCTCAGCAAGTAAATGGCTGAACCAGATCCTAAAACCAAACCTTACTGACTTCAAAGCCCACGTGCCAGAATTGGAAAGAATGAGTGCGAATTTTATGGGAAAAACAGAGCTCCAGAATAATTAAAGAAAACAGACATAACGGAAGAAGAGGCCAGAGGCCCAACCGTCAAGTGCAGAGAGAGAGCCAACTTACCAGCATATTTTGTAGTGTTAGATTCATCCATGGACCAAAAGCAATAATCAAACGCAAATACCTGAATGAAAGAACAAAACGTTAAACTTAAAAATTAATTAACTTCCATGAGTAAATCAGACTGAAAAAAAATTCACTGATGAAGATGAGGGTGCCTGATACTGTCTTATTAAAAAAAACCCAAAAAAGCGAAAAAACACCATAGGTTTGATGCTTTATTAACCCTGAAGTTTCTTTCAGACTAAATTGATGGTTATTTTCTTGTATTAGACTAAGTTGCATATAGAAATTGCTACTTATCCATAATTCAAACAAGGAGATATCTTAGCCAAAATTTTTTAAATGATACATTTAGTGAGAAAGAATAATGGCTTCTCTCCCAAGTCTATGGTTCCAGCGTCTGCTGAAACTCTCCAGCCAGACCTTCTGTGGCTTCACAAGAAACACTAAAGTGATCAACTTTCATTTAAACCAGTTCCTTCTAACTTTCCATGATGCTACCATTTCTAGCATAGCCAAAACTTTGTCAAAACTCCCCACGTTCCCGGAAATCTTGGACTCCCAGTCTTGGGCCAAGTATTGTTAATAAATCAATAATTCTGGGGCTTCCCTGGTGGCGCAGTGGTTGAGAGTCCGCCTGCCAATGCAGGGAACACGGGTTCGTGCCCTGGTTCAGGAAGATCCCACATGCCGCGGAGCGGCTGGGCCCGTGAGCCATGGCCGCTGAGCCTGCACGTCCGGAGCCTGTGCTCCGCAGCAGGAGAGGCCACAACAGTGAGAGGCCCGCGTACCGCAAGAAAAAAAAAATTGAGTAAGATTTTTTTTAAAAAATCAATAATTCACTCTCGCATGCTTTAGTTTTCTGCAGTAGTTACTGAATGCCTGCTATGTACTAGGAATGGCTGATGCTGCCTCCATAAGGACACACATCTAATGTTTTCCATGCATATGACCACCACTCATGTTCCAGCCATCATTAGCAAATGCGTCGGGCAACGTTCCCCAAAGTGCACACCAAGGAACAGCAGTTTCATGAGACAGTCCATGAAATAAAGATTACATCATCCAGAAATGGTACATATTTTACCCTGCTTAAGATTTTCTATGCGATTCTCAATATTAAAGTCTCTGAAAAGTCCTCCAGCAAATAAACCCATTTAGTTGTGTAACTTTTATTTTTTTTTTTTGTGGTACGCAGGCCTCTCACTGTTGTGGCCTCTCCCGTTGCGGAGCACTGGCTCCGGACGCGCAGGCTCAGCGGCCACAGCTCACAGGTCCAGCCGCTCCACAGCATGTGGGATCTTCCCAGACCGGGGCACGAACCTGTGTCCCCTGCATCGGCAGGCGGACTCTCAACCACTGCGCCACCAGGGAAGCCCTGTGTAACTTTTTTATTTCTCAATTACTTTTGGTGAGGAGATTAACACCTATTAACATGCCTTGAAACTAGTGTTTCTCAGCATACTCCTCAAGCAAACTGGCTCAGGTGACTCAGAAGTGACTTTCACAGGCTCCTTGTTACAGCCTTCCCCCGCTTGCAACTCTAATGGTAAATTACAATCCTAAAGGGACAGAGACCCTTTAATGCTTAATCATTGCCAAGGGATCGTAAGCACTGAGCAATCAGAACCCAAGCACTTTGTCCTGGCACTTGAGACTGGCCATATGAGACCCTTCCAGCCTATGTCCCTGTCCCCCAACTTCCTTAAGCTTCAGCTGAACTTTCCGTACCTTGGAGTTGCTAAGGACAATTCCACCTCTGTCATTTTCTTTATTTCTACCCTTCAGAATGCTTCATACTCCTTAAGGCCCAGTTCAATATATTTTTCTTCCAGGAAGTATTCCTTGGTTAAACCCAAAGGAATTTGCTTTCTCTTCTCTGAACTCTCACAACACTGTTTAATCCTTTTTTGGTGTGACTCCTATCCCGATTATTTTATTTTTCACTTATCATGTATATGATGTGTGCATATGTTTTATCTCCCCTGGTAGACAAAGATCCTTAAAAGCAGGAAGCATACCTAATTCATATTTGTATCCTGCAATGTCCATAGTAGTTGCTTTGTAATTACTTATTAAATGATTACTGTCATTGAGAACTTGCAAGAAAGAAGGGACTTTCCACATCAACAAAAGACTAAATTATGCTCTGAATAGTTTCAGCACTACATGTACTTTGATGCTTTTAAAACTGATTCAGGTACACACACAACTTACATCGTCAACGTCAAATCCAAATTCAGTTTTGTTATTTATACATTCACTCTGGTCTTATGACAACCAAGGTTAAAACGAACAGCTATGAAACAATAGTTTCAGCCAACAGAGTGTGAAATATTTACTGCATTCAAGGGCTCTTCCAAAGACTTGAGAGACCACACAGGCGTAATCCAGTTAATCTTCCTGCCTCAAGGCAGGACTGAACTTCAACACTTCTGAGAGATGAAGATCTGTCCTGTTTTTAAACATTTCCAGAAAAGGAGATTCTACAACCTCCCTTTAATGGCATCTTATAACACTTAACTTTCAACCCCAGGACATTTTCCTTTCCTTTTGACCTAAATCAACTTTCCTTACTTTAAATGGCCAACAGAGGCTACTTTCCAATTTCGAGGTATGTTCATTGTTTCCCTCTAAAGTCTCAATGAATTCCTCTTAGTAGTTGCTACATACAGTGAAATAATAATTTATTTCCTGTATGTTAATTTTTCCTACCTACCTAAAACCTGTATTTAACAGCTTGCTATTTTGCATACAAGCTTAGAAAGCTAGAGATTTACATTCACAGTAATGTTACTTGAAATAAAATGAAATCCACCCCAAAACTGGGGGGTCTACCCTTAGTAATAATCATTCCAAATTCTGTGCCAACTTTCATTTCTAACAGACGGTTAATAGTCTAAAGTTGTTTTTGCTCGTAAAAAGGAAGATAACAATTTTTCATTTTAGGCATTCACCCTCCCAGATTCAGACAAATGTTAAAACTCTGCAGAGAAAGGGCCCTGATAGTACTGGCAGACATAATTGTTCTTTTCTTGCCAGAAACTGGCCTCTCCCTGAACTGAATTATGTCTCAAGTTTCAAAACCTTTGATCACAAGCAGTTTAGAATGGTCATGTCCCTCAAACCAGTCATGGAGTACAGGTTATGCTTTTACTCAACACTTATCAGTAAGAAAGTTGAAGACCAGATATCTGAAGGATTTCCCTAAAAACTCAAAGCAACTGAAAAGATTCTTGTTATCATTTTTTTATTTAATGCAGGTTACCAGTGATCCCCCTCCTCCTATGAAATTCCACAGCATTCTATAGCTCCTGTGGCACTAGTTCACATGTGCTCCTGTTTTATGGCTTAGTTCAGCTGGTGTGGGTCTCACCTCCACTCAAAGGTGAACCCGTTGGGGGCAGGGGCTTTGTCTCATGCTAGTGCCTGGGTCAGTACCTCATATAGAGCAGCCACTGTATGTAACACTTTTTCAATAAATAAACATAATACCAGGAGAAGAAGTTGGAATGCAGATAAGAACACGGAATGAACATGATAAACTGTTATGAAAACGTAGAAGTTCAAACTGCAAGACAGATTTTTAGTGTTGCATTACTTTCAGATGCACATTTTCGGGGAACTTGATTCCTTCAAGGGTCAAATACAGTTTTGGTCACTAGATGAGTGCTCTTCAGCACCATCATTCCAGGGTTCATGTGGATAAACAAGAATGGCCACATCAAGTATAATTTGTAGTTTGCACAGAATTAGAACAATTATCTGTTGCTAGAATAATTATTTGGTATGACTGTTATGAAAACAGTGTTAAAGATGTTTAAAATAATTTCTTTGTCTTAGGTAGCCCAATCATTTCCCTTGCAATCTTCTTAGTACTATAAACTAGTATTCACAAACTATTATCTTTCTTTTCATGGCTAAAAATTTAATTATAATTTAATCACAAAGATTTGTAACAAAAGAGGACATGATTTTCTTATTTTCTAATACAAAATCATTGACATTTCAAAAGAGATAACAAAACCATTTTCTTGAGTTATTCTTTAGAAACTAAACACTTCAAATAAAATAATTTTCTTCAAAGCCAGCACATTATACTAGAGAAATATATTTACTCAAGAATTCTAACTAATTTCATTAGAATTCCTAAATGTTTATTTCACCTATTCATTACGAAGTCACTAGTATCTTAATTAGACTATGGCAGACCGGGGACTTCTTTTTTTTTTTTTTTTTTTTACATCTTTATTGGAGTATCACTGCTTTACAATGGTGTGTTAGTTTCTGCTGTATAACAAAGTGAATCAGCTATACATATCCTCTTGCGTCACTCTCCCCCCCTCCCTATCCCACCCCTCTGGGGGTCACAAAGCACTGAGCTGATCTCCCTGTGCTATGCGACTGCTTCCCACTAGCTATCTATTTTACATTTGGTAGTATATATAAGTCCATGCCACTCTCTCACTTCGTCCCAGCTTACACTTGCTCCTCCCCGTGTCCTCAAATCCATTCTCTACGTCTGCATCTTTATTCCTGTCCTGCCCCTAGGTTCATCAGAACCATTTTTTTTTTTTTAGATTCCAATTATATGTGTTAGGATACGGTATTTGTTTTCCTCTTTCTGACTTACTTCACCCTGTAGGACAGACTGTAGGTCCATCCACCTCACTACAAATAACTCAATTTCGTTTCTTTCTATGGCTGAGTAACATTCCATTGTATATATGTGCCACATCTTCTTTATCCATTTATCTGTGGATGGACACTTAGGTTGCTTCCATGTCCTGGCTATTGTAAATAGTGCTGCAATGAACATTGTGGTACATGACTCTTCTTGAATTATGGTTTTCTCAGGGTATATGCCCAGTAGTGGGATTGCTGGGTCGTATGGTAGTTCTATTTTTACTAAGGGACTTCCATACTGTTCTCCATAGTGGCTGTATCAATTTACATTCCCACCAAGAGTGCAAGAGGGTTCCCTTTTCTCCACACCCTCTCCAATATTTATTGTTCGTAGATTCTTTGATGATGGACATTCTGACTGGTGTGAGGTGAGACTGTAGTTTTGATTTGCACTTCTCTAATGATTAGTGATGTTGAGCATTCTTTCATGTGTGTTTGTTGGCAATCTGTATGTCTTCTTGGGAGAAATGTCTATTTAGGTGTGCTGCCCATTTTTGGACTGAGTTGTTTGTTTTTTTGATATTGAGCTACATGAGGTGCTTGTAAATTTTGGACATTAATCCTTTGTCAGTTGCTTCATTTGCAAATATTTTCTCCCATTCTGAGGGTGTCTTTTCGTCTTATGTTTTCCTTTGTTGTGCAAAAGCTTTTAAGTTTCATTAGGTCTCATTTGTTGATATTTGTTTTTATTTCCATTTCTCTAGGAGGTGGGTCAGAAAGGATCTTCCTGTGATTTATGTCATAGAATGTTCTGCCTATGTTTTCCTCTAAGAGTTTTATAGTGTCTGGTCTTACATTTAGGTCTTTAATCCATTTTCAGCTTATTTTTGTGTATGGTGTTACAGAGTGTTCTAATTTCATTCTTTTACACGTAGCTATCCAGTTTTCCCAGCACCACTTATTGAAGAAGCTGTCTTTTCTCCATTGTATATTCTTGCCTCCTTTACCAAAAATAAGGTGACCATATGTCCGTGGGTTTATCTCTGTGCTTTCTATCCTGTTCCACTGATCTATATTTCTGTTTTTGTCCCAGTACCAGACTGTCTTGATTATTGTAGCTTTGTAGTATAGTCTGAAGTCAGGGAGCCTGAATCCTTCAGCTCCGTTCTTCTTTCTCAAGATTGCTTTGGCTATTCGGGGTCTTTTGTGGCTCCAAACAAATTGTGAAATTTTTTGTTCTAGTTCTGTGAAAAATGCCATTCATAGTTTGATAGGGATTGCATTGAATCTGTAGATTGCTTTAGGTAGTATAGTCATTTTCATAATGTTGATTCTTCCAACCCAAGAACATGGTATATCTCTCCATCTGTTTGTATCATCTTTAATTGCTTTCATTAGTGTCTTATAGTTTTCTGCACACAAGTCTTTTGTCTCCTTAGGTAGGTTTATTCCTAGGCATTTTATTCTTTTTGTTGAAGTGGTAAATAGCAGTGTTTCCTTAATTTCTCTTTCAGATGCTTCATCATTAGTGTACAGGAATGCAGGAGATTTCTGTGCATTAATTTTGTATCCTGCTACTTTACCAAATTCATTGATTAGCTCTAGTAGTTTCCTGGTAGAGCCTTTAGGATTCTCTACATATAGCATTATGTCATCTGCAAACAGTGACAGCTTTACTGCTTCTTTTCTGACTTGGATTCCTTTTATTTCTTTTTCTTCTCTGATTGCTGTGGCTAAAACCTCCAAAACTATGTTGAATAATAGTGGTGAGAGTGGGCAACCTTGTCTAGCTCCTGATCTTAATGGAAATGGTTTCAGGTTTTCACCATTGAGAACGATGTTGGCTGTGGGTTTGTCATATATGGCCTTTATTATGTTGAGGTAGGTTCCCTCTATGCCTACTTTCTGGAGGGTTTTTATCATAAATGGGTGTTGAATTTTGTTGAAAGCTTTTTCTGCATCCATTGAGATAACCATGTGGTTTTTATCTTTCAATCTGGTAATATGGTGTATCACATTGATTGATTTGCATATATTGAAGAATCCTTGCATTCCTGGGATAAACCCCACTTGATCATGGTGTATGATCCTTTTAATATGCTGTTGGATTCTGTTTGCTAGTCCTTTGTTGAGGATTTTTGCATCTATGTTCATCAGTGATATTGGCCTGTAGTTTTCTTTCTTTGTGACATCTTTGTCTGGTTTTGGTGTCAGGGGGATGCTGGTCTCGTATAATGAGTTGGGGAGTGTTCCTCCCTCTGCTATACTTTGGAAGAGTTTGAGAAGGATAGGTGTTAGCTCTTCTCTAAATTTTTGATAGAATTTGCCTGTGAAGCCATCTGGTCCTGGGCTTTTGTTTGTTGGAAGATTTTTAATCACAGTTTCAATTTCAGTGCTTGTGATTGGTCTGTTCATATTTTCTATTTCTTCCTGGTTCAGTCTCGGAAGGTTGTGCTTTTCTAAGAATTTGTCCATTTCTTCCAGGTTGTCCATTTTATTGGCACAGAGTTGCTTGTAGTAATCTCTCATGATCCTTTGTATTTCCGCAGTGTCAGTTGTTACTTCTCCTTTTTCATTTCTAATTCTATTGATTTGAGTCTTCCCTTTTTTTTCTTGATAAATCTGGCTAATGGTTTATCAATGTTGGCTATTTACTCAAAGAACCAGCTTTTAGCTTTATTGATCTTTGCTATCATTTCCTTCATTTCTCTTTCATTTATTTCTGATCTTATCTTTATGATTTCTTTCCTTCTACTAACTTTGGGGGTTTTTTGTTCTTCTTTCTCTAATTCCTTTAGGTGTATGGTTAGGTTGTTTATTTGAGCTTTTTCTTGTTTCTTGAGGTAGGATTGTATTGCTATAAACTTCCCTCTTAGAAGTGCTTTTGCTGCATCCCATAGGTTTTGGGTCGTCGTGTTTTCCTTGTCATTTGTTTCTAGATATTTTTTGATTTCCTCTTTGATTTCTTCAGTGATCTCTTGGTTACTTAGTAGTGCACTGTTTAGCCTCCATGTGTTTGTATTTTTTACAGTTTTTTTCCTGTAATTGATATCTAGTCTCATAGCATTGTGGTTGGAAAAGATACTTGATACAATTTCAGTTTTCTTAAATTTACCAAGGCTTGACTTGTGACCCAAGATATGATCTATCCTGGAGAATGTTCCATGAGCACTTGAGAAGAATATGTATTCTGTTGTTTTTGGATGGAATGTCCTATAAATATCAATTAAGTCCATCTTGTTTAATGTGTCATTTAAAGCTTGTGTTTCCGTATTGATTTTTATTGTGGATGATTTGTCCATTGGTGAAAGTGGGGTGTTAAAGTTCCCTACTATGACTGTGTTACTGTCAGTTTCCCCTTTTATGGCTGTTAGCATTTGCCTTAAGTATTGAGGTGCTCCTATGTTGGGTGCATAAATATTTACAATTGTTATTATCTTCTTCTTGGATGGATCCCTTGACCATCATGTAGAGTCCTTCTTTGTCTCTTGTAGTAGTCTTTATTTTAAAGTCTATTTTGTCTGATATGAGAATTGCTACTCCAGCTTTCTTTTGATTTCCATTTGCATGGAATATCTTTTTCCATCCCCTCACTTTCAGTCTGTATGTGTCCCTCGGTCTGAATTGGGTCTCTAGTAGACAGCATATATATGGGTCTTGTTTTTGTATCCATTCAGCCAGTCTATGTCTTTTGGTGGGAGCATTTAATCCATTTACATTTAAGGTAATTATCAATATGTATGTTCCTATTACCATTTTCTTAATTGTTTTGGGTTTGTTATTGTACGCCTTTTTCTTCTCTTGTGTTTTCTGCCTAGAGAAGTTCCTTTAGCATTTATTGTAAAGCTGGTTTGGTGGTGCTGAATTCTCTTAGCTTTTGCTTGTATGCAAAGGTTTTAAGTTCTCCGTCGAATCTGAATGAGATCCTTGCTGGGTAGAGCAATCTTGGTTGTAGGTTTTTCCCTTTCATCACTTTAAATATGTCCTGCCACTCCCTTCTGGCTTGCAGAGTTTCTGCTGAAAGATCAGCTGTTAACCTTATGGGGATTTCCCTGTATGATATTTGTTGTTTTTCTCTTGCTGCTTTTAATATTTTTTCTTTGTATTTAATTTTTGATAGTTTGATTAATATGTGTCTTGGCGTGTTTCTCCTTGGATTTATCCTGCATGGGACTCTCTGTGCTTCCTGGACTTGATTAACTTTTTCCTTTCCCATATTAGGGAAGTTTTCAACTATAATCTCTTCAAATATTTTCTCAGTCCCTTTCTTTTTCTCTTCTTTTGGGACCCATATAATTCGAATGTTGGTGCGTTTAATGTTGTCCCAGAGGTCTCTCAGACTGTCCTCAATTCTTTTCATTCTTTTTTCTTTATTCTGCTCTGCAGTAGTTACTTCCACTATCTTATCTTCCAGGTCACTTATCCGTTCTTCTGTCTCAGTTATTCTGCTATTGATCCCTTCTAGAGAATTTTAAATTTCATTTATTGTGTTGTTCATCATGTTTGTTTGCTCTTTAGCTCTTCTAGGTCCTTGTTAAACATTTCTTGTATTTTCTCCATTCTATCTCCAAGATTTTGGATCATCGTTACTATAACATTCTGAATTCTTTTTCAGGTAGACTGCCTATTTCCTCTTCATTCGTTAGGTCTGATGGGTTTTTGCCTTGCTCCTTCATCTGCTGTGTGTTTCTCTGTCTCCTCATTTTGCTTAACTTACTGTGTTTGGGGTCTCCTTTTCACAGGCTGCAGGTTCACAGTTCCCGCTGTTTTTGGTGTCTTCCCCCAGTGGGTAAGGTTGGTTCAGTGGGTTCTGTAGGTTTCCTGGTGGAGGGGACTGGTGCCTGTGTTCTGGTGGATGAAGCTGGATCTTTCTGGTGGGCAGGACCACATCCGATGGTGTGTTTTGGGGTGTCTGTGACCTTATTATGATTTTAAGCAGCCTCTGTGCTAATGGGTGGGGTTGTGTTCCTGTCTTGCTAGTTGTTTGGCACAGGGTGTCCAGCACTGTAGCTTGCTGGTCGTTGAGTGGAGCTGGGTCTTAGTGTTGAGATGGGGATCTCTGGGAAAGATTTCACTGTTTGATACTACGTGGAGCCGGGAGATCTCTGGTGGACCAATGTCCTGAACTCAGCTCTCCCACCTCAGAGGCACAGGCCTGACCCCCGACCCAGGGAGATCTCCTGGCTGGTACTGTAGGGTCAGACATGAATAGGGAGGTCTCCTGTCTCTCTTGATCCAGTGTCCAGTGTCCTTTCTGGCAGACAGGTGGCTTCGATCTCACCCATCAGGATCTCAAAGGAATCACTCTTCTCAATCTCAACAGGCCCAAAATTTGTTCCACCATTAATCAAGATTAACCCTGTTTCTCTCTCCCAGGCTTCCAGCTCAGTGATGTTCAAGCTGCAATGTTGGCTCTGGTCACAAAGGTGACCCTTTCCCCTACTTTTTAAGTTTCTTCAATAGACATCCATGTTTTGCTAAGCTAGTACAATTCTAAGTCAGTGGAGGATCTTCATGCACATCTCTATAGGAGACAATCTGGGACACTGAGGTGTCTAGAGAAATCTGTAATGATGGAGGGTGGAGGTGGCTCACCACAGCAGAGGAATGGAGTGGCTTTTGACACTGTTTGGATGCTACTTCCAACAACTGAGGGGAACCTGAGGGACTTGGGTCCTGAGCCTATCCTCCCTGTCTCCTGCTTCTCCGATGCTTGCCATGAGTGTGCCGCCACAACGCTTAGTCCCGCAGACCTGCAAAGGGCAAGGGTGGGGGCGGGGGACTTCTTAATGCATACAACTGAGCAAAAAGATAAATCAAATTTGGAAACCAAGTATTTTTCATATTTCATCAATGCCAATCAACATCGTGAGAACTTTTTTTGTAAAGAGACCCACAGCTCCTAAGATCCTTCAACTAGAAAAAGAGCCAAAGGTACAGATGCTCCCCAGTTGTTTTTAAAATCTGAAAGTCATTGTCTTCACTGTTTTCAATAAAATGTAACTCCACCTTCTCAGAATCCCATTCCCTTCTCTCGGTTTCCAACTTGTAAAATTCAGACCAGCATTTAATTCCTTGCAGCTTGCTGTACATATCTGTCCCACCTTCCACACACTCTTAAAAATGTTAGCTTTGCATCTCTGAACTGCTGAACATCCTGTAAAGTTATCACAAGCTGTTTTTAATAAGGCAAATGTGCTGGGTGATATACACTCTGAGGCAAACGAGCCTCAGGACTTAGGAGCAGGATGCAGCACAGAGAAAGTCCACTCTTATCAGGAAGTCCCATCTCATTGGCATGTCAGCAAAATTCACCTTGCCATTTTTAAAAAGGAAAGAAAGAAAGCATATTCTATATTCCTTGAAGAATAAGAGGGCATTGGTGTTCTAAGAAATGTGATCTGTAACCATTTTCCTGATCCACAAAAACCAAATGTAAAGGTACTTTCAATTGCCTTACCTCTGTATCCTTTCATTCGTCCTTTCTACTTGCACACTTTCACTAACATGTTCTCCAGTTATAAAACATTTCATCCAGAAAGCATTCAACCAATACGTAGTTGCCACCCCCTCTCAGTTTTAGGTACTACAGGGAACTCAAATATGCATTAGGCATGCATTTTTGTCCTCTAGTCACTTTTGGTCTAGTCACAAAGAGAAAACATAAAAGAATTATTCTTGAAAATTAAAAAGCACATTTTTTTCCAAAATCATTTTCATACCCTTCAACTCCTCTCCAGGCAGAAAGTCATTACCCAATACTTTTCTCAAGATAATTTAATTTTAGGCAAAGAAATATCTACAAACATACACATCAGAGATTTTGCCAAGTGAGTCAAAGACTACTCCCTTTCAAATTTCTCCTTATTAAACTATTTCAGCATCATCTCACATGTCACTCCCTTATGAAACCTTTCTTAAGGACACTACTTCTTACTCTGAATTTCATATCTATCTGACCAGATTGTGTGTGTATGTGCATGAGAAAGAGATAGAGAGACTCCCTTTGCTCTATATAATTAATTCTGAGAGGTCAAGACCTTGGTTTTCCTAATGATTTTATTGCCCATAATTCCACCAAACAAAAATACTCTGAGAATTTACTTTTTAAAGCAACATCATGGTGAATGACCATTCACTGAAACAACCTTGTAAATCTGTGTTATCCCACACGATGGCTGCTTAAAATAGCCCACACGGGTGAGTGTGAATCCTCCCACAGTGCTGCAGGGTAGCAGATAACACAACAGTCCTTGGTCAAAGCCCGTTTCCACTCAACTGTGGAAGTGACAAGACAGGTGTCACCATACAGACAATATTTGTGTGTTTACTGGATTCCCACCCCTTTCCCAAAAGACAGGAGCAAACTCCCCTATTCACCTACATATTATGTCAAGAGTCAACCATCTCTTCAGCTCTGAGAGCTTCCACAAATGACCAAGAAATCCTCTGGTGGGAAGTCCGGGGGAAAAAAGAAAAGAAAATGTAGAAGTCTAAGAAAGTCTCCCCTTCCTGCAGTCCCTGCTTCTCTTCACCTCATTGGCCATTCTTCAAGACCTGCCTAAATGTCACCTCCTCCAATGCTTCCCTGACTTCCCTCCTCTGTGCTGCCTCAGTCGATAGCTTCTCCTCTCGAATACACACTCTACATATGTAATCACATATTTTATATTAAATTAGAACTGTGGGCATTTTAGCAAAGTGTCTACTGATACGATGCTTGGTGCACAGTAAAACTCAGTATGCGGCAGCTACTGTTATCAGTTTTGATGGTATCTACTGAGGGGGTCCTCTCCCCAGTTAACAGTACAGCTGCCATTTATAGAGTGTTTATTATGTACCAGGCACCATCCTAAGTGTGTTACAGTCTGCTCAAGCTGGGAGGTTTCCCGAGCCAGGGCCTGTGCTAATTCATTTCTTTAATCATTACAGGCATAGACACTGTAGATACGTGCTCAGTATTTGCTGAATCAAATGAAGAAAGAAAAATGAAAAGGCGAAAAGGTTCATATGGCCATGACAAGAGAGTTGCTATAGTTCATTGAGTTCTGTGTCAAAAGGATCAAAACAAAACACACTGTGTACTTCCTAGCCCCCAAATCCAGAATCAAAAGGGCTTCCCGTGGGGGAGAAAAGTCCACTCTATGTGGGCTGGCTTTGCTTTGCACGAAGGAGTGTGTCTCTCTGCACTCATGCTATCCTGTCATCCTCTTCTCTGGATACAATTCATCCACTGTTCACATCTGCAGACTCAGCTGCAACTTAACTGCCTGTTCAGGCCACTACTGATTTTGGAAACTGCGCCTGAGATCCCTCTACAAACACTATTTCTCTGGTTTTATAAATATCGGCGAGCCAATGTCCTGTTGGTGGTTACTTTTCAATTTTGTCCATTTGAAAGAGTACAATTAACATGAAAGACATATGCCAAATGTGGTCATGTGTCCCCACACTGTATTATGAGAACTGAACCAGACCAAAAGGAATTAAAGTCCTACATTTCACGTCACGTCAAAATTTTCCCTTTAACGCCAAGTTTCAACATTTTTTGCTTTTTCATCTCTTTCTCCTAATATCAGAGATGTGAAGCGTCACAAAAAAAGAAGAGTTACGCTTCATTCAACTTGGAGAAGCGGGACTGAAATTGAAAGGAGAGCCTCTGTGATCAGAACTGTCTTCATCACTGCTATTTGCAAAAGCATCTCTGCCAGCGCTAACTCCAGCCTGTATTTGAGCATATCTGCTCCTGGGCATCAAAGAAGGGACACCAGCCAGAATGATCATTCTTATTACTGGTGAGTTCTATTGATGGACACCAACTTCACATTTAAAAAGCTGTCAAGTAACTGCTATCCTTTTGCAAGGTGATCAATCATTTCCTTTACAGTTGCCTATATATGCACACCAAATAATGTCAATATTGCCCAACTGTAAAGATGTCAAGCATCTTAAAGACTCAAAGCAAACTGACAGCATCTGTTGCACATCTACCAGCAATGAGGCAGCATGGGTCCTGATCCCAGGGACCTCACAGCTGTAGGAAACAACTATGTCATGGAAAGTACTATTCTATATGGCAGCTCAAATTTCTAAGGGCTCATGAAGCAGTGTGTCTTCAAAGAATTAATTTACCTTTGCGTGCATTTAATAGGCATTTACTGAGTATGTATTATGAGCTAATTGGGACAGAAATAAGAGCCAACTAGTTATCAGGCTCTCAGATTCTTTTAGAGGAAAGTAACCAGGAAAAGGAAAGCGTACAATACGCAGAATAGTTCTCCCTCGATACCCCTGGGCGATTGGTTCTAGGACGGCCATGGATACCAAAATCCAAGGATGCTCAAGTCCCTTACATAAAATGTTGTAGTGTTTGCATACAAGCCATACACATCTTCCCATATACTGTAAATCATCTCTGGATTACTTACAAAACCTAATGCAATATAAATGCTACGTAAACAGTTGCTGGAGTGTGACAAATTCAAGTTTTGCTTTTTGGAACTCCTTGGAATTTTTTTTTTTGGCCCTGAAAATTTCAGTCTGCAGTTGGCTGTGGGACCCGTGGACACAGACAGTTGACTGTACAGGGTTTGGCAGGAATACAAAGATGGAATAATTACACTGCAGGGGGTGGGGGCGAGGATCAGGAAAGGTTTCCAGAGGAGGCAAAGCCTGAGCTGAATTCTGAAAGACAATTACTGAGAAGACAAGTAGGAAAAGCAGTCCAGGTAAAAGCGGAGCTAGCCAAGCAACAGAGGTAAGGAGCTGGGCGTGATGGGAGTAGTGTGCAAAGAGCAGTTGGGAGGGGAAGAAAGAGAGAAAAACGGGGGCACAGGCTGAGGTCAGTGCATGTACGACTTATGTGCTTTATTATTAAGAAGGCTGGACTTTAGCTTGTTGGCAGATGACAGGATCACATTCTCACTTTGCAATGACCACAGTGGCAGCAACATGGAAGATGGACTGAACTGGTGTAAAACAGGAGAAAAAGAGTCCAGTAAGCAAATCATTGTGATGAAGGTGAAAGCTTCTAACACCCAGGCTCAGTGGGGGCAGAGAGGAGCTGTAGTGAATATAGGCACTCTTTTCTTTAGTCCAGAACCCCATTCCTCATTTATTCTAGAAACAGCACCTTTTCTTTGGAGAATTATACTAACCTGCACTCCAGCCATTTGGTTCCCATGGGTTGTTGCTATATTTTTATATGGCATATAAATTCACACGTTATATATATGATTTCTTGGGGTGGGGGAGGGGAAGGCAGGGAAGACACACGTAGGGGCTCAGGCTGGACCACTCACAGTCCCACGATCCCTTGACCACAGTTAACTGGTCTCAAGTGGGTGCCTGATGGGATTTCTGGATTTGCGACTAAGAAAGTCAAACCAGTCTTTCTTTAATGACTGTAAAATCTTAATGCTGTAAAATCTGGGACATGTCGAGGCCATGTTTCTAACCATGTGGACCAGAAAAGCAGACAGAGCTGGTCTGCAGTGAGAGAGAAAGAAACGAAAGGGACACACGTGGGGACAGAGAAGGAGATGGGGAGACAGGAAGAAGTACTTGTATTTGAACGCCAGCCACTTCCTGCCCTTGAGTTCTTTGATGCTTCCGAGAGTCCTTCTAACACATTTATCTTATGGCTCATTTAGTTTGAGTTCCTGTCACTTTCAGCTGAAAGACCCCCAACTACTGCAGGAAGAAATATATAAATATGAGAGCTGCTAAAGGAAGAAATAACGAGGCTTGGTCATCCATTGAATGGATTGAAAGTTATGAATATAAACAGTCCCCTGCACAAAGGCACCCCCGAAAAAGTGCTCTGAAAACCTTCCAGAGTTTCAAAAACTTGAAAATAGGAACTAGTTCTCCCAAATCCCATACCAATATTTCGACAGAGCATAGAGCTTCCATTTAGCACGAACTCAATTCCAACTCTTTCAAATACTCCATTCCTTCCACATTTAATCCTTCATCATTCAGCTTTAAAATCTGCTTCACTGGTTGCTGAGGGGCAAGGGTGGTGGTGTCACAAATACACAATCTGTGGCATTACTTCCATGGTTCTTTCATGCCCTGGTTACTTCTCCTCAGAAAAACTAGCCACCCAAATAACTTCCAACAGCATATGCAAAAGGTAATTGGGATGTTTTCACACAGACTATTTCTTCTTCGACAAAAACAGACCAAACGATCAGATGCAGATGTCTAAGCATATACTGTATGATCCTAGATTGTTTCCAATAAATGATTAATGTTGCTCATTAAGAAGGAAAAAAAATTAAACCCAGATCGAATTTGAGTCACCCTGATATCACCTACTACGAGCAATCTCAGGGTCCGGTTCAGAACTTCCAGACCAAGGCCTCACCTCATCTGCCTACCACCCTCTGCTGGACCAGGCCTGGTGGTCCAGCATGTAGAGGAGGCTGTGCTGACTCCAAGGCCCCAGGTCACAGAAGCACCTGAGGTGGTCCAGGGGTTGCAAACATTTATTGTGCAGTCAGAGCAAACTGTAAAGGGTTCACTGCTGGGGATGATCGGTACTCTACCAAAATTTGCACTTCCCAAGACATCTGTGATGTTATGAGAAATATATGTTTGGTTCCTGACACAGAGCACCTAAAGCTCTTGGACTTTTGTGAGTGATAGGAAGTCTTTTATTCCTGACACTGAGCTCCATTTAGGAGCTCTATCACCTCGGAAGCTCCCAGGTGATAGAAGCCTCTTTTGTTCTAAATAAGGCGATTTATTGCGGAACTGTAGATAACTTCAGGATGGAGGCCAGCTGCCAGAAAGACAAGTCTTGACTAGAAACCTAGAACTGTCAGCCTCACTCCCACCATCTCTAGGAATGGGAGAGGGCTTGGAGACTGAGTTAATAATCGATCGTGCCTCCCTAAAATTCCCTCAGTGAATTTACAATAGCCAGGACATGGAAGCAACCTAAGTGTCCATCCACAGATGAATGGATAAAGAAGATGTGGCACACATATACAATGGAATATTACTCAGCCATAAAAAGAAATGAAATTGAGTTATTTGGAGTGAGGTGGATGGACCTAGAGTCTGTCATACAGAGTGAAGTAAGTCAGAAAAGAGAAAAACAAATACCATATGCTAACACATATACATGGAATCTAAAAAAAATGGTTCTGATGAACATAGGGGCAGGACAGGAATAAAGATAGAGATGTAGAGAATGGACCTGAGGACACAGGGCGGGGGAAGGGTAAGCTGGGATGAAGTGAGAGAGTAACATTGACATATATACACTATCAAATGTAAAATAGATAGCTAGTGGGAAGCAGCTGCATAGCACAGGGAGATCAGCTCGGTGCTTTGCGACCACCTAGAGGGGTGGGATAAGGAGGGTGGGAGGGAGACAAGAGGGAGGGGATATAGGGATATACATATGCATATAGGTGATTCACTTTGTTATACAGCAGAAACTTAGATAACACTGTAAAGCAATTACACTCTAATAAATATGTTAAAAAAAAAAAAATCCACTCAGTGACAAGGTTCAGAGAGCTTCCGGGTTGGTGAACACATCCACGTGCCAGGAGGGTGACGTGACTCCACAAGGACAGGAGCTCCTGTGTTCGGGACACTTCCGGACTTCACCATACATACCTCTTCCTCTGACTGCTCACCTGTACCCTTTATCATAAACCAGTAAACCTAAGTAAGTGTTTTTTGAGATTTGTAAGCCATTCTAGCAAATTATCAAACCTGAGGAGGGGGTCTTGGAAAGCCCTGATTTGTAGCAAAATCAGAAGTGTTTAACCTGGAGACCCACTACTTGCGATTAGTGTCTGAGGGAGCGCAGTCTTGTGGGACTGAGCCCTTTATCTATGGGGTCTGTGCCAGCTCTGGGGAGTTACTGTTAGAAATGACGTGACTTGTAGGCTACCCAGTTGGTATCCAAAGAGAATTGTTTGGTGTGGAAAACCCATACATATGGGGTCAGATGTGTTATGAACAGAGAAAGTTTTCCTTTACCATCCATTACTTTGTTTCTGTTCCTGGCATACATCTTGATTCCTATACCACATTTCTGCCTTTTGAAACCTTCCCCATACTTGAAGGCCCTCCTCAAGATCCACTTTTAGCTAGGAAGCTTTTCTTCCTCCAGAGTCACAAAATATTGCAACAATGAATGTTGATGTTCATCATAATCTATTTTCCACTACTTACAGTGCTGTATATGTTTAATCTTCCTCACCACACTGTGAATTCCAGAGAGCAGGAACCACTAGTTGAATCACCTCTTGAGCCCCACAATACTTCCTGCAAACGTTCTCAATTAATAATTGTCTAATTAATGACCTTTGAATGAATAAAGTAAAAATGCTTCCTAGGGAAAACGCATAGCAGGAAGGCTATGTTGCCATTCAATTCATGCAGCTGCAACACTCACGGACTCAGATATAAAGGCAGAAATGTAAGAGGTGACAGCAGAGCGGCTGTATTTAGCAGGGTAAAAGAAATAAACAAAAGCCTCAGGACGGATGCCGAAAAGACATTCCGTACTCAGCCATGTGTTTGGCCTGAAACAGTGCTGCCTGACAGAAATATGATCCAAGCTACATGTGTCATTTAAATTGTGTCTACAGGCACATGAAAAAGTAAAGAGATAAAACAATTTTAATCATATTTTAATGTACCCTAATACATCTAAAAAATTTATCTTTTTTTTTCTCATACTAATTCTTTGATGTCTGGTGTGTATTTTAAACTTACAAAAATCTCAATTTCGACCAGCCACCTAGCACATGCTCGAAAGCCACATGTGGCTAAGAGGCTGCTGTATTGGACAGCGCAGGTCTAGAACTCATCTCGTTTGAGGGCAACACTTAGTTTTCAGAAATGCACAAAGTGAGCGATGAAAATGATGGTGGTCACACACTGTAAAACAAGTCTGAATGAAACTGCCCTTCAGATGGCCCAGGCTGTACAGAGTAAGACTTCCCGCTACTTTTTTCTGAGTCATTTTTGTAAAGGCAGGTTTTTGGTATGGCAGCATGACTCTTTAAAGGAAACTGCCTTCAAAAAGTAACAATTTTATTTTGTTATGACGTCATTTTCTCCTGCTCACAATTTTGCCAACAAATTTATGTAACCAGAAGAGGGATTAAACACCTTGAAGTTCAGCAGTTCCTAACAATGCTTGTAAATAAAATAAAAAACATTTAAAGTGAGTTTAATTAACAAGATCAAATTGTTCAGATGGCTCTTACCCTAGCTTATGGAGATATCAGAACGATGATCATGACTTTAAAAATGAGCAAACTGAGCAAAAAACAATATGATCCTTAACAAAGTGATCTTGCAGATATTTGCATTTTCCCCAAACTCTTCCTTCTTACTCTTTCCCATTTTCTTTACTGCATAAAACCCAACAAATAGAAAAAACACTTTACAACCAGGTACAGATAGCAGCGGCAATCAGAAGGCCTAGAACTGGGGCCAAAAAGCTCTCTCACTGGATGGTCCTGGCTGATTCATTCCTTAAGCCTCATTCTCCTTGGTCTTAAAGAAGAGGGTCTGAACAGTCTGAGTTCAGAAATTTCTTCCAGCTCCAAACTGCTCACGTGGCACATGGAAGGTGCTCAGTAAACACTGAGGGGTGAAGAAGAAAACAGAAAAAGGAGGAAGAATTCATTTGTTTTTCTCTGCATGTATTTCAGTGTGGCTCTGGGGGAAAGTAAGACACTTGTGCCAGAAATGACAAAAGCAGGAAAAGTGAAGGGTCCTAGAACATGCCTGATGTTCTGAGGGCCATCGGGGAGATCCAGAACTGGGCTTCTGAAGGCAAAGCTACGGTGACTGGGACATTTTCCTGTTTTCCATCAATAAAGCATGCGTAACACATAATTAGATAGAGATCTTACACATGTGTCTTCTCCCTCTGTACCACCTCTCTGCCAAAATCCAATGTTTGTGAGAAGAAGGTGGCTAACCAAACAAGCAATGTCCCCTTTTTACCTCCGTCTGCAATACCTCTCAGACAAAAAGCTTAGACTCAAAACTACAGTCAGACCAATAAGGAAAAACACAGCTATTTCAACTCTGAAAATTATGAGACAAAGGCTCTGTTTTATTTATTTATTTATTTTTGGCTGCATTGGGTCTTCGTTGCTGCGTGCAGGCTTTCTCTAGTTGCAGTGAGTGGGGCCTACTCTTCGTTGCGGTGCACGGGTTTCTTACTGCGGTGGCTTCTCTTGTTGCAGAGCACAGGCTCTAGGCGTGCAGGCTTCAGTAGCTGCAGCACATGGACTCAGTAGTTGTGGCTCATGGGCTCTAGAGTGCAGGCTCAGTAGTTGTGGCGCATGGGCTTAGTTGCTCCGTGGCATGTGGGATCTTCCCGGACCAGGCTCGAACCCGTGTCCCCTGCACTGGCAGGTGGATTCTTAACCACTGCACCATGAGGGAAGTCCCAAGGCTCTTTGTTTTAAACTAACGAGGAGGCATAAAGCAGGTGTCTCCATGTTTGTCTAAAGCTTATTTTTCTTTTTAAGGGAAGTAGAACACACTCCAATAAACACTGCATAATATGCTACTGGTAAAAGGATTAATAGGTATGCACTCAGCCCATGCTAAAATAAATGTTTCTCCGCTCTGGAGTACAAATTTACAAAATGTAACACCAAAGAGAAAAATCCAAATGTATAGTACAAAACAATTTATACAAGGATAAATTTGTGTAAATTTTCCTTTCTATTCTAATATGCTACATACCCAGGCAATATAAAAAAATGTTTAATCTCACTTTTAAATGTCAACCGGAAGAATTTTTTTTTCCCTGTCCTAATACAACACTAGAAAAAATAACTTTTAAGAACAAAAGAAACACAATTTGGCGAGTGTACGTATGTGTCCTCAATGCCATCACGGGCAGCAGTACCACATGAGTACCTGCTTTCTCTTCTGAGTTTTCATTGGTTCTTCCCCATCTTTCCATTCCCTAGAGCAGGATGGGTCCCAGGGTGTTAGCCTCTACTCTCAGGTCTTCTATTCCATTTAATCCTTTCTTCCTTGACAACATAATCAATACCTCTTCCTTTACCTCCTATCTCCTTCCCACAAGAATTTACCTGACCTTTCTAGGGCAGACTACAAACCTTGTACAACCTGCTAGGTATCTCTATCAGATGCTTTGCCATCATTTCCAATTCAACCCACTCTAAACCTGAACTCTGACTCCTCTTGCTGTATTGTCTTCTCCCACATGCTATAAGCACCCAAGTCCTGGATACTCTAGTTCTGCAATGTTTTGATCATTCTTCCCTTCCTCTTCTCCAGTCTCATGGCACCGTGCCAGCGCAGGCCCTCATTACCTCCTTCCTGACACATTTTATTGAATACCATCCCGAGCCCACCCACTGACCAAACCCCATTTATTTTATGCTCTGCTTTCAGATTAACCTTCTGAAAGGGAGCCTGAACTGTGCCATTGCCTTGTTCAAAATAGGCAACAGAGACACTGAATGTATCAAGGTCCAACCCTGGCGTCAAGGTCTTCCACAGCTGGATTTGGTTTCAACCTCCTTCTTTTTTTCTTTTTTTTTTTGGCCACACCACATAGCTTGTTGGATCTTAGTTCGCCGACCAGGGATCGACCCTGGGCCCTTGGCAGTGAAGTGCAGAGTCCTAACAACTGGACTGCCAGGGAATTTCCTCAACCTCCTTCTGATGTGTCACCCAGGACTCCCCTTCATGTACCAGTAGTCCATCTCTATGCTATGTCATTCTCTGAATACAGCTGATATTTTCTACATCCCTCGGCACATCTGTCTACAATCCAATGACCAAATGTATGTGGGATGTTAATAAAAAGGTCTTGTGCATTTTTCACTAAGTATATCCATAAGTATTTAATGTTCTTGAAGCTACTGTAATTTATTGGGTTGTTTTAAATTTTTATTTTCTAATTGTTCATGCTAGTGCAAAGAAGTACAATTTGTATTTTCACCTTTTTCTTGCCTCGTTGACACTTGTTAAGGTCTAGAAGTTTACTTAGAGATTTCTTAATTTTTTTCAAATATATGACCTTATTATCTACAAATAAAGATGCTTTTGCTTCCTCCTTCCCAATCTGAATTTCTTTTTTTTTTTTTTACATCTTTATTGGTGAATTTCTTTTATTTTTTTTTTCTTGCCTAATTACACTGGCTAAGAACTCCAGTCAGTGTTGCATAGAGGTAGCTAGAGCAATATCCTCGCCTTATTCCCCATCTTGGATAGAAAGTTAAATACGATGACAGCTGAAGATGTGTAATGGATGCCCTTTACCACTTTAATTAAGATTTCTGTCTACTACTAGCTTGCTGCAAGTTTATATCATAAATAAGTGTTGAACTTTGTCAAATGCTTTTTTCTGCATCTACTGAGATGATCACATGGCTTTTCTTTTTTTTCTGTATGAATTACGTTTATTTTTTCATAATAACGTTTTCTTCATAATAACTTTTTTTTTTTTTTTTTTTTTTTGCGGTACGCAGGCCTCTCACTGCTGTGGCCTCTCCCGTTGCGGAGCACAGGCTCCGGATGCGCAGGCTCAGTGGCCATGGCTCACGGGCCCAGCCGCTCCGCGGCATGTGGGATCTTCCCGGACCGGGGCACAAACCCGTGTCCCCTGCGTCAGCAGGCGGACTCTCAACCACTGCGCCACCAGGGAAGCCCCATAATAACTTTTTAAAGGAGTTTAGGTTTACAGGAAAATTGAGCAACTAGTGCAAAGAGCTTCCATATACTCTCTCTTCTTGAACACCCCCCTCGGCAGTTTCCCATTACTAATAACTTGCATTAGTGTGTTGTATTTGTTATAAATAGATAAACCAATATTGATACATTATTAATAACTAAACTCCATACATTAAGGTTCACTCTTTTGAGCTGTACAGTCCTATGAGTTTTGATAAATGCATAATGTCATAATCCACCCTTAAAGTATCATACAGAATAGTTTCACTGCCCTAAAAATCCTGTAATTCACCTATTTATTCATCTCTCCTTTCCTCTCGCTCCTCCTGGCAACTACTGATTTCCTCTCTGAAGGCATCCAAGTATGCACTGAATTTTAATTTGGATTTAAAGTGGATCTGGCAGGGACTCCTCAGGTGGTCCAGTGGTAAAGAGTCTGCCTTCCAATGCAGGGGACGCAGGTTTGAGCCCTGGTCGGGGAACTAAGATCCCACATGCCGCAGGGCAACTAAGCCCGTGTGCTGCAAACTACAGAGCCCACATGCCCTGGAGCCCACACGCCACAACTAGAGAGAGAAAACCCGCACGCCACAACTAGAGAGAAGCCCGCACACCACAACTAGAGAGAAACCCAAGCAGACCACGCACCATAACGAGAAAGTTCCTGCATGCCTCAACAAAGATCCCGTGTGCCAAAACTAAGACTCGACACAGCCAAAAAAGATAAAATAAAATAAAAAATAAAGTGGACCTGGCATACTGTAAGTGCTGAATTAAAGATAGCTATTATTAATTGTAACAATGAAAACAGCATTCTAAGAGTACAGTTCCAGGGATGGATATAAAGAATGTGAGATTTTTTTCCTTCATAACAGTTGGGTAGGAATAGTGATAACTCAACCAAGTTTTCAAAATGACAGCCCCTCCTTTCTCCTAATCAGCACTTCTACCTTAGAATATTTTTTAGTAAAATGTACAAAATCCTTACACATAATAGAAACAGTAAATATTGCAGTTAGGTGATGATTATGTACCATCATCATATAATTAGACATAATTTCAATAACTGCCCACACAGAGAATAATGAAAAGATATTCCTTAGGAAAACACATATTAATGACAAGAGAATCCAAGTTGGTGGAGAGATTTGTAAGGTCCAGTGGGCACTTTCCCTTTGGGGTCAGGCCTGAGAGAAGCATCAGGATCATGACCACAGTTTGCTTATCCATTCCCTTACTGAAGGGAATCTTGGATGCTTCCAGTTTTTGGCAATTTTGAATGAAGCTGCTGTAAACACTCATGTGCAGGTTTCTGTATAGACAGAAATTTTCAACTCATTTGAGTAAATACCTAGAAGTATGATTGCTTGGTTGTATGATAAGAATATGTTCAGCATTACAGGAAACTTCCATGTTGTCTTTCTACACTTTCCACACCACTTTCCATTCTCACCAGCAACAGAGAGTTCCACATCCTCACAAGCTTTGGTCTTGACAGATTTTTGGATTTTAGCCATTCTAATAGGTGTGTAGTGGTATCTCAGTGTTGTTTTAATGTGTAATTTCCTTGTGACATATGATGTTGAGCATTTTTTCATGTGTGTATTTGCCATTTGTGTATCTTCTTTGATGAAGGGTCTTTTCTGGTCTTTTGCCCATTTTCTTCCATTGGGTAGTTCATTTTCTTACTGTTGAGTTTTAAGAGTTCCTTGTATATTTTGGATAATTGTCCTTTATCAGATTAGTTTTACAAATATTTTCTCCTAGTCTGTAGCTTTCTTTTTATTCTCTAAACAGTGTCTTTGCAGAGCCGAAGTTTTTACTTTTAATGAAGTCCCATTAATCAATTTTATTTTTATGGATAGGCTTTCGATGTTGTATCTAAAAACTGATCACCAACCCCACGTTTTCCAAGATTTCCCTTATGTTATTTTCTAGAAGTTCTATGGTTTTGCATTTTATATTTAGATCTATGATCCATTTTGAGTTAATTTTTGTGAAGGGTATAAGGTCTAAGTTCATTTCTGTGCATGTGGATGTCCAGTTGTTCCAGCACCATTTGTCTCCTCTGTACTTCATTTTGATATTTTCTGCTAACCTATCTTCTAATTATTTAGCTCTCTCTTCAGCTGGACCTATTCTGCTGCTAAACCCTAAGTTCTTAATTTTGGTTTGGGGTTTGTCAGGGTAAGAATTTCTGTTGGGTAATTTTCCAAATTTGTTTTGTCACTTTATATAATTTCCAGTCCTCTCTAACATTTTAAAATCTTGTCTTTTATCTCTTTGAATATAATAAGCATAGTTATTTTAAAGTTCATGCCTAACAATTTGAATATCTGAAGTATCTGTGATTCTACTTCTTTATTATTTCTGTTAGTTCTTTTTTTCTTTTTTACATCTTTATTGGAGTATAATCGCTTTACAATGTTGTGTTAGTTTCTGCTGTACAACAAAGTGAATCAGCTGTATGCACACATATATCCCCATATTCCCTCCCTCTTAAGCCTCCCTCCCACCCTCCCTATCCCACCTCTCTAGGTCATCACAAAGCATCAAGCTGATCTCCCTGTGCTATGCAGCAGCTTCCCACTAGCTATCTATTTTACATTTGGTAGTGTATATACGTCAATGTTACTCTCTCACTGAGTCCCAGCTTCCCTTTCCCCTCCATGTCCTCAAGTCCATTCTCTATGTCTGCATCTTTATTTCTGCCCTGGCACTAGGTCCATCAGTACCATTTTTTTAGATTCCATATATATACATTAGCATAGTTCTTGTTCACATTGCCTTACCTTGCAATGCACCTCTATCTTTGATAGGATGCTGCACATTATATTATTTAAATGCCTTGTAGAATCATTAGAGACAGGATTACATTTGCTTTCCTGCCAGGTGAGATGGGGACCTGCATTCTAGGATCACTTTGGTCCATTTTTAGTGCTCAAGACTTCCTGGATCACACAAAGAAACTTGCAATCACACAGCAATCCATTTGAGGACTGGTTTACTTCTGTTTCACCCTTACACCCCACCCAAGGCTGGGTTGCAAACCATGTTGCCAACCAAAACCATAAGAAGTTTGCCAAGGATTCCACCTCTGGAAGACCCTGAATTCCAACACTTTTTCCCCCTAGGTCCCCTAGACCCTACAAGACTGTCAGAAACACAGCTCTGCCTTTAAGCTACTTATGTCTGAATGGCAAACACCCAAATACCAGATTCACCTCTCTACATTTCCACCTCCTCTTAGATCTTGGTCTGGTAATTGTCCATTAACTTGGTATTTTTCCAGTGTCTACAAGTATAGGTTTTTAATATTTTGTCCAGTCTTAGCTGCCAGTTCTGCAGAAGTCAGAACAGGACTCTTCATCCTATGAGTTCCACAAATATTTTCCTCTTGTGGCCTTTAACACAACTGATTTTATATTGTACATATGTTCCTTACCCCAACCGTTTTAGAATGCTAGGATCAGGTCTGATTCATGCAGCACTTGGCCCCTACCCAGAATATTTGTTAAATCGAAACAACCTGTCTTCTTTGATGCTTTTGCTAATTATTCGTGTTCAAAATCTCATTGTTTTAAATCAATAAAATTTCATGCTTATATAATCATCATTAAAAATATCTTTCCATTTCCCATTTGCTTTCAATATTTACAGTTTCTGCAAGAAAAGGCCTTATCTATTTTAGTGTCTTTTTTAAAAATCTGACTCTATTATGTCATTTATTTTATTTCAAGATGATCTTTACACTTTCCAGATGTGTCTTATGGCATGCACATACATATTTAAACGTGGTGATTTAACATTCACTTTATTTTGATAATTTCATGACACTTCTTAGGAACTATCAGTAGGATACCTAGTGAAACCACCATACTATAGATACTGGATAGAAAATAACCAGAACATTTTCTGTGTATAAAGTAATTAGCGATTTTTTAGAAAATGTGTTTTTGTGCCTCTTTTTCATTTCACTGTTTCTCCTTCACTAAGTAACCATATGTGGAATTGCTCAGGATTTCATTGCCTTTTTCTGTAGGGAAAGAATGAAATATATCAAAAGGTTGACTGGCTGTTCTGAAACCTCTAGGAACCAACAGCAAGGGAAGGAAGAGCTACTTAAGGGGAGCTCCCATCTTTCTGAGTAGCAGAGACATTTTTGGTTGCAAATTTTAGGGATATATCCACATCAATAATTGCTCACGGAGAACCTTCCAATCCCCCAGATTTGGCCAGGATGCCAGTGCTGATACTTCTAAACATCATATATTTCCTCTTTCTTAAAAGATTTCGTATTATTTGTTCAACGTATGCCTTCCTTCTTGGAGCTGGAACTCTTAGTGCCAAGGACCATTCCTATACTGCCTTCAATAAACATAAAGGCTAACATTTAGCAATTTCGTGGCTTTCAATACTTCAAAAGCTAAGTTAGATTTTCCTTCATAATCCCAGAGGTAAGTAAACCTAATCTATTCTGGATTTCTTCCCCTCACCCAACATGCCTTAGATTCTGACCAGATAATGTGTGTGGGTGTAGCCTGACTTGATCCCATCTCAAAAAACAAATCTATAACCAGCATCATTGGTCAGGGGCTTGTTGCATTTTTCCTTCCTTTTGGCACCAAGTGTCCCTTGGATACCCAATAAAATACTCACCAGTAATAAAATCAGCCTTCAGTTATTTAGGAGTTGGTCATTCAGACGCCCTGCTTCTCATTTTCTTCTTTTCCTACCTACTCTCTAACTTTTGGGCTTCTCACTGGCACACATGCCATCAAAGGCTGGCCACAACAAGGGGGCTAGCTCTAATGAGTGGACTTTGTGATTGGCTAGAAATTCCAAAAAAAGCACATAAAGTTGGTAGATGGTTGAAACCCTAAAAGTTTGGAGAATTTTTCTGATGATATCAATTATTCTTAGTAGGACCCAGAAAAGATAGTTTGTGCAGTCAATAACCATAGTTACTAAACTATCATTATGTTACCGTTTTTGTTTTTCCATTTTCTAGGTGGTGATATTATCTAGTTCTCCGCTTACCCAATCTGTGAATTGGGACATTTTATTTCATCTCTCTGAGCCTCATTTCATCATCAATAAAATAGAAACAGTAACCAAACAGGTTTGTTCTGACCCAAGCATTAATTCCCAGAATGAAATAATGTATGAAAGTGCTTTGTAAATGTAGAGGACCATTCGCATCTTATATCATTACCAACATTAATTGTTCGCTCACGGTTTAAGTTTTACATTAGAATGCCAATTTGTCTTCTCAAAAGCAGAGGTGTTTCACACGGGTTATTGTGATAGATACAATTCAGGATTTTGGCACACCTGGCCAGCATGCATGCCAAATTCCATATCAGTGCTTACCTTGGGAGGTTTCCTGAATGATGGAAACAAAACATTCAGCAGCAGAAGTAGAGCGGGTTGTCAACACAGCAGCCACACGTCAGAAGGAAGCAATGAAAGAGAAAAAAAACAAGGGAAACTCAGCATCTTGATTACGTGATCTGAAAGATATTCTACTTCACAAAGATCTGGAGCCATATTCACTTCACTGCCTGAGGTGATAAACTTTTATATTTGTTCAAAAATATAGTGTGGGCCTCAGTTTCTTTCCTGGTTTAATAGAATGTATCCAGTCATTAAGAGGTATTTTTAATGATTCTTAAAAAGCCAACAAAAAGAGCATCAGAATAAAGAAAGATGCGGCAATCATACTGCATGTGGTCAAATACTTCAAAATCAATTTTCACATTTAAATTTTTGTTAAATTCGCCTTAATATATATGTATATTTCCTTTGAAAAATAATAAATATGGGATTTTTTCCCAATTAAAAACCATGGTTTAGATGACAATTTTCACATATTTCAACCCTGAATAAAAATTTAAAAGCAAGTTATATCCTTCCTTATCACCAACAACACACGCATCCTTTATCATTCTTTTTTTTTTTGTGGTACGCGGGCCTCTCACTGCTGTGGTCTCTCCCGTTGCGGAGCACAGGCTCCGGACGCGCAGGCCCAGCGGCCATGGCTCACGGGCCCAGCCGCTCCGCGGCATGTGGGATCCTCCCGGACCGGGGCACGAACCCGTGTCCCCTGCAGTGACAGGCGGACTCTCAACCACTGCGCCACCAGGGAAGCCCTATCATTCATTTTTTGCATTCAAAAATGACTGAAACTGCATCCAGAAAAAACTCGGAAAAGGAAATAGTTTTCAAAGTAACAAACCGTTAGGCTTACTTGCTTTGTAAATGTTTTGATCATATACAAAATTGAGCTGAACTATGATTTTTATGGTGTGTAATCCTATCACAGGGTCTTGGCCTTCTTGATGTGGTTTATTCTTAATCAACCTCCAGTATCATCAATTCAGAAACTGCAAAATTATTGTTGAATAGAAATGGGGGAATTTTTCCAGTGGCTTTAATCCTTCTTCACAGGGAACAGAATTATGAGAATAAGAAATGGATTTTCCAGGGCAGAGGGCATGGAAACCAAAAGGTACAGGCAAAAACAGCATGGTGCTCTTTCTCCATCATTGTGTCTAATACTCCCCACAAAACTTTGAGGGCCCCACACAAAACCCAGAGCTCAGAATCAAGGAAAGAAACTCCATGGATTCCACAATCAGGTAGATAACTCTAACCTTTAAATCTAGGGAAAGAAAATCATGACATTTCTTATAATGATGAAGATAAAAAATTATCTTCTTGAAATTCCATAAATTAGCTAAAAAGTAAATGAGTCCTTATGTTGTGACCCCAGGAAGGCACAACAGGAATGTGATTTTTGTCTTCAGGTTTTAGAGAGAAACTTCCTAGAAAAACTGGTATCTCTGGCTGCTATTAAGCAAGTCTCAACATTCTGTGCATCTGTCCTTTATAACAAGATAAACATTTATAGATGTTGTTATAAAATTGTACGAGTGTTTTTAATTCTAAGAAAGCCATGGGTCTTTGCTCTGTGCATAAAACTTGAGGTTTCTGCCAAGAAAATGTCCTTAAGTGGAACAACTGCTCTAGAAGGCATCTGTTCTGAGCAGGTAGAACAATGATGAAAACCTCACGCCTTCTCTTATTTTGCTTGCTTGATTTTTTAAAAGCCATTTAAATCATGGCTTTATTTAACAGGGTAAAGAAAAGCCACTTGGCTTGGCTTGCGATAAGGCAACCATATGAAACAGCATGGGCCAAATTAATAAAATATATGCTTCGCATTTAGGCTGCAATGAACCAAGTAATCTAATGGGGGTACATGCTAACAGAAATCCCAGGGATTTCTCCAGGGTTCTCGTGCTTCAGGACTGTACAATAACCGTCACCAGCGGCACAGAACAAGTGCTGGTTTGTAGCCAGTAGTACACTGACCTCCTTTGCTGTCCAATAATAGAGCTATCCTTTCCTTATTGACGTTTCAATACAGTTTTCTTTATTCCTATCAGGAAACCAGTCCTATTTCAATATTTTAAGTACTTTGTAAGTGTATCCCTCTTTCTTAGAAAGATAGCACATAATATGGGAATGCCAATGTAATTCTGCTACCTTCTTTTGTGTTTCTAAGGATGGTTTGTTAAGAATAAAGGGAGACTGGGATGCATGGGAAAAAGGCGAGCCACTAAGTGAAACCGCCACTACCCAAATTACTCATCGTTTAGTTGAGAACAAGGATCCTGGCTACAGAAGGAAAAGGAGGTCATTTAGTTGATCACAACTGTACTTCATTAATTGGTAAACAAACATTTCTTGAGGTTTGAATTAGGTGATAAGCAACTAAGTTATTCTAATTCAGAACCATAGTTTACTGCCCCAATCCCCAGAGGCTATATATCACTTTGGGGGGCCTGTGAAGAAAAATTTTTCCAACATGAGTAATACCGATACTACAACCAAATACGGCATGCTATCCTTTGGGAAAAAACAACTAATGTGATATTGCAGTGTAAAGATAAAAATTCTCACACATGTATCTATGAAAGAAAATAAATAATATAAAAATCCATCAGAAACATAACCAATATTAAATACATTTTTTTTAAGTTACAGCCTTTGTTGATTATATCAATAAAGTCTTATCAACAAAGAGTTCCATCTAACTCTGTTAGGTCCAGCCTATTGCTGATACCTGCGTGGCTCACTCAGAGAAGGAGGCGATATTCCTGGCTAACAAACATCCAATGAACTACAAAGAACATCCCTTTGCAAAACTCCAAAGGTTTCTTCCTCTCCCAGCACAAGCAAGTTGATGGATCTCTTCAAGGTCACCCACACTGTGTGCATTTCTCACACAACTCATGTAATTTCCATGCCTTTCACCCCCTTATGCCCGCTAGAATTTTCTCCTCTCCAACATCCAGCTCAAGGCTCCACTCTCTCAATTCCCATCAATTGTTTGAGAGCTCCTTGGCCTTCACTACCTCTGATACCCCAGGATTCCTATGGTCAACAAAACAGCTTAACACTCACGAGCACACATAAAGTCCTGCAGCCTTCAGTGATTCTGTCTGAATTGGAATCTCATGTATCCTTAAGGCCTAAACCCCTTGAAAGCAGAGGCTATGCCACATGCTACTTGCATGATCTCAGTCCCCAATGCCACATATTTATGTAGAACTGAAATCATTATAAGAACTCAGAAGTAATTTTTTACATTAATGGGTTACACATAATCTAGATTTGAGGATTTTCTTCCACCACCACCTCAATCCCACAATTCCAAAATTTGGGGGCAAGATTTTTTTTTTTTTGGCCATGCCACGTGGCTTGTAGGATCTTAGTTCCCCAACCAGGGATCAAACCTGGGAATTCCCATGGGGGCAAGATTGCTTGCATTTAATAGCAGAGAAGATGTCAAGGATTGTCAGAAAATGTAGACTGTTTCCAAGGTCTTGTTTTAAAATAATTATTTTTCTAGATCAGCATTCATACAGAGAAGTTCAAAGGGATGCCAACGAGGGTCAAGCCCTCAAAACCTTCGTAGGTCAACTAGGTTCAGAAATGCAGGTTCAGTCTGATGAGAGGAGAGGAGACACACACACGGAAATGGGGCTGTAAAGATAAGCTGGATCTACATTGGGCCAGGTCTTGAAATGAACCGTCAGTACTTAATTTAGTAGATAGTACAAACCTGAAAAGCTTAACAAGAGAGTGAAATAAATAAGGCAGTATAAATAGCATATTACAATGACAGCAATCCTATATAGCTGTCGTTCTTTCCTCACACCTCACACTGAAAGATTTCTGGGACAAGGAGCCTTTTGGCCATTATTTACAGCCTATTGGCTACAGTGAGCTACTTACAAGTTAGATGGCCAAAGACCCTGATGTCCGCAAGCCCTAACCCCAGTCAGTGCTTCAAGAGACATGAATGATCAGTGACTTCTTCTGAAACAGAAAGTTCTCTTCCATGTGCTAATGATGTCATTGATTGATGGTTGGAAACTGCCACAACCTATATCAGAAAGATATAGAGCTAAATGACATTTGACTCCTGGAGATTACTCTAAGGACATATACTTTATAAAGCCCTTGATTTTCACTTCCCACTTGGAGAGCTAAACATTGGGGCACAACAGAGTCCAAGTAATCCTGTTAACCAGCAAGCGTTTAATGAGTACCAGTTCCTACACTGCACATCATAGGTGCTCTGAGGGATATTAGAGGAATGAGGCATGATCTCTGACCTCAAGAAGCTTAACACCTTGTAACAGAGACAGATACATACGTGAATAACTAACATCAAGGGGACTGTGATGAGTGTCAAAGCACAGGTAGAAACAAAGAGCTATATTCAGTCAACAAATATTTAAACACATACTGTGTGCTACTTTGTTGAGGTACAAAAATAAATTAGACATGCTGCCTTTCAGACAACAATAAATGGAACTTATACACGTTCTGTGATGTGTAGAGACGCCCCAAAGAGGGAAATATGAACTGGGAAAGAAGAGAAGTTTCTCAGAGAGGGAAATCTAGAAGGCTGAATAGAGGCACCCAGCTGACAGGGTGAAGAAATGGCAACCCAATAGGGAGAACCGTGTGTGCAAAAAGCATCGGAGTACACAGCTCGCTTGAGGACCAGAGCATCATAGGACTGTTCTGTCACCCAGCTCAGTAGTTCGTCCACAGAAAGAGACAGTGGGACACAGGATGATACAGGGTTGGGATTTGGTTGGATAGGTGGGTATAAAGGTTCATCTTCAATGACAGTTGATTAACTTTAGTTTGAAGACGTTTATATACTTGTATACCAACAAATGAACATATTCATATATTTAAAACATATAACAAGCACTTCTATGAGTTATAAAAAGCAGATGGGATTACATATTTTGAAGAGCCTCTGAAACCAACCACAAGAAGAATGCAAATGCCAAAAGCATTAAATTCCATGACAAAGCCTGGTTTTAAAACCTTTAAAAAGAGGTATTAGAGTCAGCAGGTTATAAAGCTTATATGAAGCTACAGCAAAATTTTCTGAACACTGATGAAGCTGATTCATTTTTTTTAACTTTTTATTTTATATTGGAGTATAGCCGATTAACAATGTTATGATTTTTCAGGTGCACAGCAAAGCGACTCAGCCATACACATGCATGTATCCATTCTCCCCCAGACTCCCCTCCCATCCAGGCTGCCCCATAACACTTAGCAGAGTTCCCTGGGCTATACAGTAGGTCTTCGTTGGTTATCCTTTTTAAATAGGAAGCTGATTCATTTAAGGGGAAATGTTACCAACCAGAGCAGACTTTTAACACCAATATATCTGGTTTGCTTGGAAGAGTATGTCCTCTGGAATCTACTGGGTTTAAGGTATGTTTAATATTGTTTTCCTCCTAACCTCCTATTTTCTAGAAGACTTTGATTTTTCTACCTATGAATTTTTCTGACGGTGGTGCTTTCCAAGAACTCAAATCCCTGTGGTTGGACGGAGGCTGAGACGGTCCAAGGGGAAGATCCAACAGAGCACAGGCTGGATCGAGAAGGAAGTCAAGTCAGGAGGAGGATGACAGACTGGGGGAAAGCAAGAAACTCGTGGTCTGGATAAAGTGAAAGAGCAAAGATGGTGTAGTGGCAGCAAGAGAAGATGTTGCAGTCAATGATTGAGGTGTAATATTTCAAACCGCAGCCTGTGTGGTGTGTAAGCTGGCACAGAGGCAAAGGCAAGAGAAAAAGTAGGATGGAAAGGAGAGAGCAAACAAGATGATTTGAAGGAAGATTCTGTAAAATGTGTTGACTGACGTGCCCCACCACCTGACCTCCCCTCTACATCTGCAAGGATGGAATCACCGCTGTGTGGTGTGGAATGACTTCTTATGGTCCTTCCGTTGCAGACCTTGGAGCCGCCCTGATGAGATGAATGAAGGAACAAATGGCTTCAATTATCTTCATATTTTATATGTTGTTGAGTTTAAAAATTCCAAATGCATCTGCAATTAAAAAACCCAATCATCCCAATATTCCTTCAGTGTGAACTACTTCTTTTAAAAATTTACCACTCCATTTAACTTGCTCTCATTTTCAATAAAACTCAAAAAGAAAAACTGAACTAAATTGATACCGGAGTGGAAAGACTTGTGGCTTAATTTTGGCAGGGCGGGGTGTATATTTTGGACTACATCTTTCTACCATAACTACATTTGGCTGGAATTTCTGCAAGAAGTAAGACAGGATAGTGGTGATGATTTAAGGATTTGGAGCCAAACAACTCTAGCTCCGCCATCAGCTAGCCATGTTGACTTGGGGCACACTTATGTAACCCCTCTGAGCCTCAGACTCTGTGTTTATAAAATGGGGAAAGAAGGGGAGTTCCCTGGTTGCCTAGTGGTTAGGGTTTGCTTTCACTGTGGAGGTCCGGGTTCGACTCCTGGTTGGGGAACCATCCTGCATGCCATGCAGCATGGCCAAAATACAAAAAATAAATAAAAATAAATTTAAAAAAATAAAATGAGGCTAGAAAAGCACCCCTTCAGGACCACATTCAGTGGCCAGGATAATGCTACACACCACTGGTGCATAGTTCCTGTTCAATAAATGTTACATGCTATTGTTGGTGCTACAACAAACAGCCCTCCTGGATAACGAATGCAAAATGTTAAAATAGCTCCAACTAATTTTATCTAGGAAAAAGTTACTGGGAGCTGAAGAACAAGAGTACTTTCTTTTGGCAACAGAGAAAACTTATGTTCATAAAAATGAAGAGAAACATGATGTTTAAAATACACTCTTCAAACAAGGACAGCTGAATGTCAACCATTGTTGGAACGTTGCCAACGGATATATGGATGGTGTTATACTCTTTAAAACAAGTTCAAGGGGCTTCCCTGGTGGCGCAGTGGTTGAGAGTCCGCCTGCCGATGCGAGCGACATGGGTTTGTGCCCCGGTCCGGGAAGATCCCACGTGCCGCGGAGCGGCTGGGCCCGTGAGCCATGGCCTCTGAGCCTGTGCGTCCGGAGCCTGTGCTCCGCAACGGGAGAGGCCACAACAGTGAGAGGCCCACATACCGCAAAAAAAAAAAAAAAAAGAAAAAAAAAAAGAAAAAAATAAAATAAAATAAAATACACTCTTCAAACAAGGACAGCTGAATGTCAACCATTGTTGGAACGTTGCCAACGGATATATGGATGGTGTTATACTCTTTAAAAAAAGTTCAAGGGGCTTCCCTGGTGGCGCAGTGGTTGAGAATCTGCCTGCCAATGCAGGGGACATGGGTTCAAGCCCTGGTCTGGGAAGATCCCACATGCCGCAGAGCAACTGGGCCCATGAGCCACAACTACTGTGCCTGTGCGTCTGGAGCCTGTGCTCGGCAACAAGAGAGGCCGCGACAGTGAGAGGCCCGCGCACCGCGATGAAGAGTGGCCCCCATTCGCCGCCAACTAGAGAAAGCCCTCCCACAGAAACGAAGACCCAACACAGCCAATAATAAATAAATAAATAAATAAATTTATTTTAAAAAAAAAGTTCAAGATGTTCAAAATGTTTTGATGTTCAGAAATGAGTTTTAGAGGAAAAAAGAATACACCAGCATAAAAGTGAGTACAAAATATTCTGAGTCTCTAGTGCCCTTGCTGGGAAGACAGGAATGACTGAAGGGGTCGGCAGCAATGAGGACCACCTGGGAGCAACAGAGCGGCAGCCCAGGACCGGGAGGAGACCCCAGTCCCAGAAAGGTGCCTTGCATTCTATTTCCTTCAGGGATGGCATACCTTAAAGGGATGTATAATAGTAAACTCGTGAGGGAAAAAACGCTCACTATGTTGTCAATGACACAGTGATTTCTGGCTATGACAGCACTTCTAAAACAGGGGTTTTTTTCCCTTAAGGGAAAAAAAAAAAGGTTTTTAAGAAAACACGTATGATAAAGGAAGGAAAAGAACAGAGAGAAAAAACAAACCTTGGAAATAATTAGATAAACATATATGAAGTCGAACACCCTTATAAGAACTAAACTAGGATATTAGTTTTTTTTTTAGCAAAGAGCCAAGAGCAGGTGCATAATGGCCAACACTTCAGCATACATCATCGGGCTGATCTCACTTGACATCTGGCCCCATGCACTGCTACACCCACGACAGCTGACAAAGTGACCACAGGGATAATGATTTAATTTTAAAGGTAGCCTTTATTTTAAAATGACCTAGTATTTTTAAATTTGTCGTTTATTTTCCCAGTCTGAAGCTGAAGAATCTAGAAGTACTATTTCAGGACTTGGAAAGCTGGCATTAAAAAAGATCAGGGCAGGAATAAAGACACAGATGTAGAAAATGGACTTGAGGACATGGGTAGGGGGAAGGGGAAGCTGGGACGAAGTGAGAGAGTAGCACTGATATATATACACTACTAAATGTAAGACAGACAGCTAGTGAGAAGCAGCTGCATAGCACAGGGAGATAAGCTTGGTGCTTTGTGACCTCCTAGAGGGGTGGGATAGCGAGGGTGGGAGGGAGACGCAAGAAGGAGGGGATATGGGGATATATATATATATATATATATATATATATATATATATATGCATACAGCTGATTCACTTTGTTATACAGCAGAAACTAACACAACATTGTAAAGCGATTATACGATGTTAAAAAAGCGATTATAAAGATGTTAAAAAAAAAAAAAGGTCAGGGGTCAGCATTAGAAACAGAACCCAAAGGAGCAAACAGTTTTGGGCCCTTTCCCAAAATAACACCTTGAATTTTCAGCTGAGTACCAAAGCACAGAACTGTATTACCCAAGTAAGATATGCCCTATAGGCCACGAAGAACATTTACAGTTTGAAAGCTTCACTACTGTAGTCCACTGAAATGAACAGCGAGACAAGGTGATTTAAAAAAAAAAAAAAAAGTGTCGTTTTGTTAGTCTTTGTCAAAAACATTTTCTGCTATCATCAAAAAGAACACAATTAAAAAATGCTGGCAAAGGTGTGGAGAAAAGGGAACCCTCCAACACTGTTGGTGGGAATTAAACTGGTGCAGTCACTGTGGAAAACAGTATGGAGGTTTCTCAAAAAACTAAAAATAGTACTACCTTATAACCCAGCAATGCCACTCCTGGGTATATGTCTGAAAAAAAAACAAAAACACTAATTCGGAAAGATTCATGCACCCCAATGCTTATGGCATTATTTACAATTGTCAAGATAAGGAAGCAACCTAAGTGACCATCAACAGACAAATCGATAAAGAAGATGTGGTGCTATATATACAATGAACTGCTACTCAGCCATAAAAAAGAATAAAATGTTGCCATTTGCAACAACATGGATGGACTTGGAGGGTATTATGCTGAGTGAAGTTAAGTCAGACAGAGAAAGACACATACTGTATGATATCACTTATATGTGGAATCTAAAAAATAAACATACTAGTGAATATAACTAAAAATAAACAGAGTCACAGATATAGAGAACAAACGAGTGGTTACCAGTGGGGAGAGGGAAAGCGGGGAAGGGCAAGAGAGGGGTAGGGATTAAGAGGTACAAACTACTATGTATAAAATAAATAAGCTACAAGGATATATTTTACAACACAGGGAATATAGCCAATATTTTATAACAACTATAAATGAAATACAACCTCTAAAAATTGTGAATCACTATGTTGTAAACCTGAAATTTATATAATATTATACATCAACTAAACCTCAATTTAAAAAACCTGCGTTTTAAAAATATATGAATAGCAGTAATAAGAATTTTTTAATTACAAAAATATTCTTCTGAAATAAAGATGTATCAACTTTATTATAGAAGCAAAAAACTTCTGAAATAAAGTAAGAGCAAAGTCTTAGAATTCCCACTGGAGGTTTTCTAATCACTTCAAGTTTTATAAATTAATTTTATTATTTTACAACTCTGATGATCCCCCAAAAATGTTCTAGGGTTGCAAGAATGTATAAATATAATAAAATTGCATTTTTAAAAATCATCATTTTTTTCCTGCACAGATATACAATCTCTCTGCCACCCAGCAAGACTCAAGTTTTAAAGACATAGGCCAGGGCTTCCCTGGTGGCGCAGTGGTTGAGAGTCCGCCTGCCGATGCAGGGGACACGGGTTCGTGCCCCAGTCCTGGAAGATCCCACATGCCGCGGAGCGGCTGGGCCTGTGAGCCATGGCCGCTGAGCCTGCGCGTCCAGAGCCTGTGCTCCGCAACGGGAGAGGCCACAACAGTGAGGCCCGCATACCGCAAAAAAAAAAAGACATAGGCCATACCATCTCCACTGACTAGGCAGGGACACACAGTGATGACAGTCTACTTGAAACTGACTGAAGCCCTCTTGGTGTGCATCAAATGGCTTGCAAATAATTTGTATTCAGTGAGCTCTGGTTAAAGGACCCAATCAGCCAATCAGTGAGTTACCAATCTCTCCTAATATCAGGTTTATTCTACTACGACACTAATAACTACAAATATACTTCTAATAAAAATTTTGTATGCTAAAATTATTTTTCTTAATAAAAAATTTAATGTCATTCAGGTTGAGCCTGAACTCTAAACACCCCAACCTCAGAGGCGGGGAGAGGGATTGGAGGCTGAACCAATAACCAAAGGCCAATGATTTAATCACTCATGCCTACATAAGGAAATCTTCATAAAAATGCTAACAGATGAGTTTCAGAGAGCTTCCGGGCTGCTGAACACCTGGAGGTGCTGGGAGGGTGTGGTACCCAGAGAGGGCACAGAAGCTCTGCACCACTTCCCACACACCTCATCCCACGCACCTTCTCCATCTGGCTGTTTCTGAATTGTACCCTTTTACAATAAACCAATAATCTAATAAGTAAACTGTTTTCCTGAGTTCTGTGAGCCACTGTAGCCAATTATCAAACCCAAGGAGGGGGCTTTGGGAACCTCATATTTATAGCCCAGCAGTCAAAAGCAAAACTAACAACCTGGGAACTGTAAATGGCATCCAAGGGCGGTGGGGGCGGCAGAGGCAGCCTTGTGGGACTGAGCCCTTAACTTGTGGGATGTGATGCTAACTCCAGGCAGACAGTGTCAGAATTGGACTGAACTGCAGGATATCCCGCTGGTGTCTGCAGAGAATTGGAGAAGTGGTTGGTGTGGGAAAACCCCTGCACATTTGGTGGCCAGAAGTATTGAAAGTACTGAAACAGATTTTCCCCTTTACAGTGGTTACTATCTGGATGAAATCTGGAAATATCACCCAGTCCCTCGCTCCTTACATTGTAGTTTGAGGGTTGGTGACAGGCAGTCCATGTTACAAATGGTGGCAGACCAGTTTGTTACTGGTCCTGGAGGAGGTAAGAATCTGTTCCAAGGTCCTGGCCAGTCTCACCTTCCTTTAGAGGTAAAATGCCACAATGCCTCCCTCCTCCGACATTTACAAAAGTATCCATCCGTGATGGACTGGAATTAAAAAGGAAAATGAAACGATCCTTCTGAAAGTTTTTTTTTTTAGCATTGCTGCCCAGAAGCCAAGTAGAAGTTTTGTAAGAAACTTTCATTTCTACATAATGAACTGGTTAATAAAAAAAGACTGCTACAGTAAAATGCAAAACTTGAGTGGAATACATGAGCATATCCTCAATAACTATTAACCCAACATAATAATGTTCATTCAGTATATATATACTTCCAAAATTAAAATGGGTACACAAAGCAAACAGAATGTTTAGCAAGCTATGGCATTATTTTACATAATTACTATCCACTGATAATAGCTTCCCTGCCTTTTCTTTCCCTAATATTGTCAAGGAAAATACCTGAATTGCTCCCCCTAAGGAAAACACAGCCAACTACAGCTGTGGGTGTCAGGCCTCTGAGAAGGCCCTGGTGGTCTCTGTGGAGCGTCCTCCAGGCCACTGCACGGAGCTCCAGTCTCTCAACGCCACGGCTGCATTTCCCAGTGGCACGGGGGAGCCTGGCAATAACTCACACTAGATGAACCAAAACAAAGTTGAGCAGAGAAAACATGGTTCTTGTGCAATTTTCTTGCTGTGTCTTTAAAAGTACCATGCAGCGAAGCTCTCAAAAAAAGAAAGAAGCAAAGCAGCAGTAAGCACCAATGCCTGATTTTAAATCTAGAATTAAGCACCTCTGTGAGGCCATTCTCAGAGCAGTTCTCGGCTGCCACTACTAGACAAGACCCCAATTAATATGCTGTTTGGAAGAACGATACATTTAACTATCTGGTTTTATTCATATTTCCAGGATTAATTTTCCACTTATGTGACAGTCTGTACCTTGATAGCAGATACTTATGATACCATGCTTTTAATTACATAAACAATATTTACATTTTCTACATGAGGGAGTCAAAACCAAACATCACGCTACATGCAACAGCTCCACGAAAGCAGCAGTATCAGCTGAACAGTAGAGACAGATAACAGCCTTTTATGAGAGCCAGTCCAGGGAGAAGCTTCAGGACGGCGGAAGAGTAAGACGCGGAGATCACCTTCCTCCCCATAGATACATCAGAAATACATCTACACGTGGGACAACTCCTACAGAACACCTACTGAATGCTGGCAGAAGACCTCAGGCCTCCCAAAAGGCAAGAAACCCCCCACGTACCTGGGGAGGGCAAAAGAAAAAAGAATAAACAGAGACAAAAGAATAGGGACGGGACCTGCACCAGTGGGAGGGAGCTGTGAAGGAGGAAAGGTTTCCACACACTAGGAAGCCCCTTCGCGGGCGGAGACTGCGGGTGGCGGATTGGGGAAGCTTCGGAGCCGCGGAGGAGAGCGCAGCCACAGGGGTGCGGAGGGCAAAGTGGAGAGATTCCCGCACAGAGGATCGGTGCTGACCGGCACTCACCAGCCCAAGAGGCTTGTCTGCTCACCCGCCGGGGCGGGCGGGGCTGGTAGCTAAGGCTCGGGCTTCGGTCAGGGCGCCAGGAGAGGACTCGGGTTGGCGGCGTGAACACAGCCTGCAAGGGGTTGGTGCACCACGGCTAGCCGGGAGAGAGTCCGGGAAAACGTCTGGAGCTGCCGACAAGGCAAGAGACTTTTTCTTCCCTCTTTGTTTCCTGATGCGCGAGGAGAGGGGATTAAAAGTGCTGCTTAAAGGAGTTCCAGAGACGGGCGCGAGTCGCGACTATCAGCGCGGACCCCAGAGACGGGCATGAGACGCTAAGGCTGCTGCTGCCGCCACCAAGAAGCCCCTGTGCGAGCACAGTTCACTCTCCACACCCTCCATCCGGGGAGCCTGTGCAGCCCGCCACTGCCAGGGTCCCGTGATCCAGGGACAACTTCCCCAGGAGAACGCACGGAGGCTGGTGCAATGTCACAGCAGCCTCTGCTGCCGCAGGCTCGCCCCACATACATACCCCTCCCTCCCCCCGGCCTGAGTGAGCCAGAGCCCCCGGATCAGCTGCTCCTTTAACCCCGTCCTGTCTGAGCGGAAGAACAAACGCCCTCAGGCGACCTCCACGCAGAGGGGGGTCCGAATCCAAAGGTGAAACCCGGGAGCTGTGCAAACAAAGAAGACAAAGGGAAATCTCTCCCAGCAGCCTCAGGAGCAGCGGATTAAATCTCCACAATAAACGTGATGTACCCTGCACCTTTGGAATACCTGAATAGACAACGAATCATCCCAAATAGAGGGGGTGGGCTTCGGGAGCAATGATATATATATTTTTTTTCCTTTTTCTCTTTTTGTGAGTGTGCATGTGTATGCTTCTGTGTGTGATTTTGTCTGTATAGCTCTGCTTTTACCATTTGTCCTAGGGTTCTGTCTGATTTTTTTGTTTTTTTTTTTTACTTAAATTTTTTTCCTTAATTATTATTTTTATTTAAATAATTTTATTTTACCTTATTTTATTGTATTTTATTTTATATTCTTCTTTCTTTCTTTTCTCCCTTCTATTCTGAGCCATGTGGATGACAGGCTCTTGGTGCTCCAGGCAGGTGTCAGGGCTGTGCCACTGAGGTGGGAGAGCCAAGTTCAGGACACTGGTCCACAAGAGACCTCCCAGCTCCACGTAATATCAAATGGCAAAAATCTGCCAGAGATATCCATCTCAATGCCAAGACCCAGCTCCACTCAAGGACCAGCAAGCTACAGTGCAGGACACCCTATGCCAAACAACTAGCAAGACAGGAACACAACCCCACCCATTAGCAAAGAGGATACCTAAAATCATAAGGCCACAGACACCCCAAAACACACCACCAGACGTGGACCTGCCCACCAGAAAGACAAGATCCAGCCTCATCAACCAGAACACAGGCACCAGTCCCCTCCACCAGGAAGCCACCACACAGCCCACTGAACCCACTTTACCCACTGGGGGCAGACACCAAAAACAGCGGGAACTATGAACCTGCAGCCTGTGAAAAGGAGACCCCAAACACAGTAAGTTAAGCAAAATGAGAAGACAGAGAAACACACAGCACATGAAGGAGCAAGGCAAAAACCCACCAGACCTAACAAATGAAGAGGAAATAGGCAGTCTACCTGAAGAAGAATTCAGAATAATGATAGTAAAGATGATCCAAAATCTTGGAGATAGAATGGAGAAAATACAAGAAATGTTTAACAAGAACCTAGAAGAACTAAAGAGCAAACAAACAGTGATGAACAACACAATAAATGAAATTTAAAATTCTCTAGAAGGGATCAATAGCAGAATAACTGAGACAGAAGAACGGATAAGTGACCTGGAAGATAAAATATTGGAAATAACTACTGCAGAGCAGAATAAAGAAAAAAGAATGAAAAGAATTGAGGACAGTCTCAGAGACCTCTGGGAAAACATTAAACGCACCAACATTTGAATTATACAGGTCCCAAAAGAAGAAGAGAAAAAGAAAGGGACTGAGAAAATATTTGAAGAGATTATCGTTGAAAACTTCCCTAACATGGGAAAGGAAATAGTTAATTAAGTCCAGGAATCACAGAGGGTCCCATACAGGATAAATCCAAAGAGAAACACACCAAAAAACATATTAAACTATCAAAAATTAAATACAAAGAACAAATACAAATATTAAATTTGTATTTGTATTAAATTAAATATTAAATTTGTATTTGTATTAAATTTTAATACAAATATTAAAATCAGCAAGGGAAAAAACAACAAATAACACATAAGGGAATCCCCATAAGGTTAACAGCTGATCTTTCAGCAGAAACTCTGCAAGCCAGAAGGAGTGGCAGGACATATTTAAAGTGATGAAGGAGAAAAACCTACAACCAAGATTACTCTACCCAGCAAGGATCTCACTCAGATTTGACGAAGAACTTAAAACCTTTACAGACAAGCAAAAGCTAAGAGAATTCAGCACCACCAGACCAGCTTGACAACAAATGCTAAAGGAACTTCCCTAGGCAGGAAACACAAGAGAAGGAAAAGACCTACAATAATAAACCCAAAACAATTAAGAAAATGGTAATAGGAACATACATATCAATAATTACCTTAAATGTAAATGGATTAAATGCTCCCACCAAAAGACAAAGACTGGCTGAATGGATACAAAAACAAGACCTGTATATATGCTGTCTACAAGAAACCAACTTCAGACCTAGGGACACTTACAGACTGAAAGTGAGGGGATGGGAAAAGATATTCCATGCAAATGGAAATGAAAACAAAGCTGGAGTAGCAACACTCATATCAGACAAAATAGACTTTAAAACACAGACTATTACAAGAGACAGAGAAGGACACTACATAATGATCAAGGGATCAATCTAAGAAGAAGATATAACAACTGTAAATATTTATGCACCCAACACTGGAGCACCTCACTACGTAAGGCAAATACTAACAGCCATGAAAGGGGAAATCGACAGTAACACAATCAGAGTAGGGGACTTTAACACCCCACTTTCACCAATGGGCAGATCATCCAAAATGAAAATAAATAAGGAGACACAAGCTTTAAATGATACATTAAACAAGATGGACTTAATTGATATTTATAGGACATTCCATCCAAAAACAACAGAATACACATTCTTCTCAAGTGCTCATGGAACATTCTCCAGGATTGATCATATCTTAGATCACAAATCAAGCCTTGGTAAATTTAAGAAAAATTGAAATCGTATCAAGTATCTTTTCCGACCACAACGCTATGAGACTAGGTATCAATTACAGGAAAAAAAATCTGTAAAAAATACAAATACATCGAGGGTAAACAATACAGTACTTAATAACCAAGAGATCACTGAAGAAATCAAAGAGGTAATCAAAAAATACCTAGAAACAAATGACAATGAAAACACAGTGACCCAAAACCCATGGGATGGAGCAAAAGCAGTTCTAAGAGGGAAGTTTATAGCAATACAACCCTACCTTGAGAAACAAGAAACATCTCAAACAACCTATCCTTACACCTAAAGCAATTAGAGAAAGAAGAACAAAAAACCCCCAAAGTTAGCAGAAGGAAAGAAATCATAAAGATCAGATCAGAAATAAATGAAAAATGAAGGAAATGATAGCAAAGATCAATAAAACTAAAAGCTGGTTCTTTGAGAAAATAACCAAAATTGATAAACCATTAGCCAGATTTATCAAGGAAAAAAGAGAGACGACTCAAATCAATAGAATTAGAAATGAAAAAGGAGAAGTAACAACAGACACTGCAGAAATACAAAGGATCATGAGAGATTACTACAAGCAACTATATGCCAATAAAATGGACAACCTGGAAGAAATGGACAAATTCTTAGAAATGCACAGCCTTTCGAGACTGAACCAGGAAGAAATAGAAAATATGAACAGAACAATCAAAAGCACTGAAATTGAAACTGTAATTAAAAATCTTCCAACAAACAAAAGCCCAGGACCAGATGGCTTCCCAGGCAAATTCTATCAAACATTTAGAGAAGAGCTAACACCTACCCTTCTCAAACTCTTCCAAAATACAGCAGAGGGAGGAACACTCCCAAACTCATTCTACAAGGCCACCATCACTCTGATACCAAAACCAGACAAAGATGTCACAAAGAAAGAAAACTACAGGCCAATATCACTGATGAACATAGATGCAAAAAATCCTCAACAAAATACTAGCAAACAGAATCCAACAGCACATTAAAAGGATCATACACTATGATCAAGTGGGGTTTATCCCAGGAATGCAAGGATTCTTCAATATACACTAATCAATCAACGTGATACACCATATAAACAAACTGAAGGAGAAAAAACATATGATCATCTCAACAGAAGCAGAGAAAGCTTTTGACAAAATTCAGCACCCATTTATGATAAAAACCCTCCAGAAAGCAGGCGTAGAGGGAACTTACCTCAACATAATAAAGGCCATATATGACAAACCCACAGCCAACATCATCCTCAATGGTGAAAAACTGAAAGCATTTCCACTAAGATCAAGACAAGGTCACCAAGTCTCACCACTATTATTCAACATAGTTTTGGAGGTTTTAGCCACAGCAATCAGAGAAGAAAAAGAAATAAAAGGAATACAAATTGGAAAAGAAGAAGTAAAGCTGTCACTGTTTGCAGATGACATGATACTACACATAGAGAATCCTAAATATGCTACCAGAAAACGACTAGAGCTCATCAATGAATTTGGTAAAAACCATAATTCAAAAAGAGTCATGTACCAAAATGTTCATTGCAGCTCTATTTACAATAGCCAGGACATGGAAGCAACCTAAGTGTCCATCAACAGATGAATGGATAAAGAAGACGTGGCACATATATACAATGGAATATTACTCAGCCATTAGAAAGGAACAAAACTGAGTTATTTGTAGTGAGGTGGATGGACCCAGAGCCTGTCATACAGAGTGAAGTAAGTCAGAAAGAGGAAAACAAATACTGTATGCTAACACATATATAAGGAATCTAAAAAAAGAGAAAAAAGAAATGGTCAGAAGAACCTAGGGGCAAGAAGGGAATAAAGATGCAGACCTACTAGAGAACGGACTTGAGGATACGGGGAGCGGGAAGTCTAAGCTGGGATGAAGTGAGAGAGTGGCATGGACATATATACACTACCAAACATAAAATAGATAGCTAGTGGGCATGAGCCGCATAGCAGAGGGAGATCAGCTTGGTGCTTTGTGTCCACCTAGAGGGGTGGGATAGGGAGGGAGGGAGGGAGATGCAAGAGGGAAAAGATATGGGGACATATGTATATGTATAACTGATTCACTTCGTTATAAAGCAGAAACTAACACACCATTGTAAAGCAATTATACTCTAATAAAGATGTTTAAAAAAATAAAATAAAAAGAGAGCCAGTCCAGCATCGTGGCTAAGAGCAGGGATGCAGAAACCAGACTGCGGGGGTTCTGTTCTTGCCTCCACCACTTTCTAGTAATGGAATGCTCCCACTTTCAGCTGTTTATTTTACCCATAATCTCCTTCTTTCCATCTGCCATAGAAACAGCTGTGATGCTGACACCAGATGCCTGTGGACTTTGAGAGCCTGCAGGACCCACCTCCCTGAGGGCTGTGAGGTCAAGACACGCTGACTCAGCAGCCCACATGGGCTGTAAGACGTCTGTGCAGAGCCATTGAACTTCAAAGTCACACTGAGTTGAATCATGAAGGCAGCAAAATTAGAATTCAACCTTCATTGTGGACAGCAAACTAGGAACAGTTTGATTCTAGAGCCCAGGTGTATCTAAAAACATTCAAGGCAGGAACCATGGATTGATATTAAATTATATCCAACCACAGCACTAAAAAGAAATGACCTATCAAGCCAGGAAAAGACATGGAGGAAACTTAACTGCATATTACTAAGTGAAAGAAGCCAACCTGAAAAGGCTCCATACTGTATAATTTCAACTATATGACATTCTGGGAAAGGCAAAACTATGGACACAGTAAAAAGATGGGTAGGTGCCTGAGTTTGGGAGGATGGGAAAGGATGAATAGGCAGAGCACAGAGGATTTTTAGGGCAATGAAAATATCCTGTATGGTACAATAATGGATATATGTCACTATACATTTGTCCAAATACATACAATGTACAACACCAAGAGTGAACCCTACCTAATGTAAACTACGGACTTTGGGTAATTATGATATGTCAGTGTAGGCTGATCAACTGTAAGAAATGTACTGTTCTAGTGCAGGATGTTGATCACGGGGGAGGCTCTGTATGAGTAGAGGCAGTGGGTATATAGGAAATCTCTACCTTCCTCTCAGTTTTGCTGGGAACCTCAAATGGCTCTAATAAAAGTTTTTATTAAAAAAGATTTTTTAAAGCTAAGCAAAAAATAAACAAACAAACCCTCTCAAAAACAAAACAAAAGACAAAGGAATACCACTTAACCACACTCCACATGTAATCTCCCTACAATGCCGGTCACCATCCCAGAGCAGAATCGACTACAGACAAGTCTGAGACCAATTCATGAAAGTTTAGGATTATTAACACAAGGCTGTAATCATACTACCGACTCTCTGAGGACAGCTGCTGCTTTCCTGTATTATACGTATTATGCCCACACCACTGAACAGCATTTTCTTTGCATGTACTATTTACGTGGTTAAAAAAAGAAATCTTTTACCCACTAGGCAAACTCACATATGAACCCAGTGAAGACCATTATGATGGAATTCTTGAGAATTAAATGTTCTCCAAACTGTAAAAAAAAAAACTCATTTGTGGAAGATGTTCAGAGATTCCAGACAACAAGAAAGTCCACGAAAATTAAGTGAAGAACGTGTCTTTAGTCTACATGAGCATGCGAGATACAAACAAGAAGCATTAAGGTTCGCAGATCCTCCTGATAGAACTCTGAGAATTATCAGTAAAGGAGCGATAGTAGTACTGCATTCACAACTTACTTCTCTCCTTCAGAAGGCATCGAGAAAAAAGGGGGAAATCTGTTAGACTAAACTCATCATCTCAATTGGAACAAGCCATTAATAAAGCCATTATTACTAATCCAGTTCTTGAATGGGTCAGATCAACCTCAAACAGAAAGACAAAATGCTCCACAGCTGGACACAGGACCCATCCCCTCACAGCACTGCCACTGGGCCCAGTGATGCTGTCCCCAAGGCCACCAGAGACTGATTCCAGAGCACTTGCCTCCTGTATTTTACTCTATGAGAAGGAGGGAGCACAAGGAGGGTAATGATGTTATTGAGCCTATTCTGGCCATTACACGATTCTTGACACCTTATCTTATTCACTCAATCCTCCCCACAACAAGAGGTGGAATTTATTAGCCCCATTTCTCAGATGAGTAAACAGCCTACAAGACTAAGTAAATGGCAAAGCTAGGATTAAGACCAGGCAAAACTAGGATTAGGATCTTTTTGGTGTATTCCATTAACACCACATCTAACCTTGCAACCAGAATGATCTTTTGAAAATAAATTTCCTACCCTTCTCCTGGTTTAATACCCTGCGATAACTCCCTGTCGCACTTGGAATGTCAACAAATGCCTTAATGTCATCTATAGGATTTGGCCTCTGTTCACCTTTCCCACCTTCCATCTCCTCCTTTCTAACCACCATGAACTCATAAAACTCTTCTCTGACTCAGAGCCACCACCCATGCTGCTCTGCCAGGAATGTCCTCTCCCCTGGTTCTTTTTCATACTAGACTTGACTGCCACCTCCCCAGGGAGGCCTTCCCTGACTGCCCCATCTTGAACTCCCTTGCTATTCTCTATCAGTTTTCCTCATGGCACCCATCATACTTTGTCAGTGTTGTGCTTTTTATTGTCTGTCTTGTCCACTTAAAGCTGAGCTACACCAGGACTGCGCCCGGGTCTGCCTTGCTCATGACCACCTACCCCACACCTGGCACTTGATAAGCATTTGGCCTGGTCACAGACACCTGTCTCTTCCCACTCTGAGTGCCCCCCAGGCAGAGGCTGGGTCACAATCGTCCTGGGTCTGTCCTGTCCAGTTTGCACAGTGCTTGCCACACAGGACAGAACACATGTTTACTGAAGAAACAAACACACGCATAAAAAATAACCTCAGAACTACATCCCAAAAGAACGCAGATATCCCACAAGGCCATTTATGATGGTCATACCCGAAAGGCAGTCTATTTTTATGCAAGTAACTGGGTACATTTATTTTACTACTGCAGAAAAGTGACTGCTTTGTTTTGGTTAATGACTAATTTGAAAGTCCTCTTAATAAGGATATGTTTACTGGCTTATTTACTGGATTACTCGACAGCTCTTAGAGTTGCAGGTATTGATTCTGGGTGTCAGTGGGCATGTGTGTCAGATAAACTGGCTGGACTGCACGTTCTCTGGGGCCGCCTTCCTAAAGGTGAGAGGCGCCCCCCAAAGAAAGTGTTCGTATCCCAGGGCACCTGCACAGAAGCTCCCTCCGCCTGGGGTGCCCTCCCCCCGCACAGCCCGCTCCCCTCGGGGAAGCCTTCTTTCACTCTCGTGTTAGCGCTGCTGCTGCCTGCACCGCCTCACCTAGGCTGCCTCGTGTTACTCGGCTCTTTTCCTCACGGTACCTTTCACCATTTTAAACCATCTCCTTTACCTGGTTACTTATCTACAGACCTTCTCCCCTGGATCTAACAGTTATAAGATCCATGGAAATAAGGGCTTCCCTCTATCTTGTTCCTAGTGCCTAGAACATTGTCAGGCACCAGATTAATAAATATCTGTTAAGTGAATGAATGGATATATGAAGTCTGTGGCTCTCATCACTAGGTTACTAGTACCATTTGAGACAACGTGATGTTTCCCTGAGTAACTCCACTCTTTGAGGTTTGTCTGAAAACCAGTCAAATGTATATGCAGTGTTATGTTTCTACAAATGCTTTATTAGGGGAAATTTCAAACACATACAAATGCAGAGCATCACGCAACATCACACACCACATCCATCGTATAACAAGAGAATACAATGAACCCATCCTCACCAAGTATCCATACATGGCCAGCCTTGTGCAGATAAGGAATAGCTAATGCTCCTGAGATAAGGCCACTGGAGAATTTCAAAAGTTATATTAATGTCCGAGCCAAGGTGGATTCATATTCAGTTCTGGGAAACAAACAAGTAGATTACAAACTTCCAAAGGGCTCATCTAGGTTTTACACGGTACTAAGGATAGGAAGCACTCCTTTCCCCAAGGACCTCAGTCCTCCTGTATCCAGACGAAAGCCTACGAGCACCAGAAAGAGATGATCGACAGCCCCAAGGGGTCAGCCACACCCCTACTCCTGACTAGGCGTTCATTCTGGGGCTGCTGTACTCACTCCCATTCGACCTGCTCTGTTATCTAGGCTTCCAGCACACAGCAGGCAGGACAGCCACCATCCCAGGCTAAGAAGGGAGGCGACAGCGGGACTGGTCTCCTGACAACCCAACACTGTGACAAGAGATGGGAAGCTCAGAGCAACCCAAGCTCCTTTCATCACACGGACAATAATAGCTGCTCATGATCACGTCCAGTCACCTCTGCCTCTGCTTAAGACAGAGTGGAAAGCAGAGCAAAATGGTTAAGGTCTGGCGTTTGAAGGAGTAAGCGTCAGTTATCTGGAAATTTTACTTATATTAAAATACTTATGGGTGGGAAAATCTAAGCAGCAGGGAGAGCTGAAAATTTTTTTTATCAGAATAAGAAATATTTTAGATAAGGATTATACCCAATTTTCAGTTATTCAGAATTGAGCTTCTCTGGGCTTCCCTGGTGGCACAGTGCTTAAGAATCCACCTGCCGATGCAGGGGACACGGGTTCTATCCCTGGTCCGGGGAGATCCCACATGCCACGGAGCAACTAAGCCCGTGTACCACAACCACTGAGCCTGCGCTCTAGAGCCCATGAGCCACAACTACTGAAGCCCATGAGTCACAACTACTGAAGCCCGCGAGCCACAACTACTGAAGCCCGCGAGCCACAACTACTGAAGCCTACATGCCTAGAGCTCGTGCTCCACATCAAGAGAAGCCACCACGATGAGGAGCCTGCACACCACAACGAAGAGCAGCCCCCGCTCACCGCGACTAGAGAAAGCCTGCGTGCAGCAATGAAGACCCAACGCAGCCATAAATAAACAAACAAAAGAAACAAATAAATAAAATGTATAAGAATTGAGCTAGCTTCTCTGCTTTTGGTTTTAGTATTTTGGTAGAAGACGTGTCATTAGATGCAGTTTTCATTTCAGTCTCCATCTCTTTTATATGTTCAAGGCCAAGAGAATATAGAACAGTAACCAACAGAAGAAAACATACTCCTGACAAGGCCCAAAATAAAATCTATCTAATGTGCCCAAATCAGCAGACCTTGTAGCTGTCATAAAACAAGTCTTTTAAAAAAAGATAACTCAGTGTCCTTCGCATCATCATCTTCACTTCTCCCCACTCACCACACAGGAAGGGAGGGAGGGACAGAGGAAGGAAGGTAGGAAACTTTTTTTGTTTACAATCATTGGGAAGATCAATCATTTTCATCAGTGTTTTCATACACAAAATCTTTCTTTGCCTGGAGACATTTACAAAAAGATAATTTTGGTTTGGGCCCTTTTTGTTACTCTGCTACTTTCGTAGAATATAATTCCCAGGGCAATGAATATCCTTTAAAAGCTGAGACCTTATTCTTCTCGTCAATTTACAAAACTCCCTCTTTGCCCTACTCTTATTCACTCACACACACACACACATTTGATCATTTGGCCTATAAACACTGCATACATAACACTTTCTAAATCAAAAGTGAACTGAAAATAAGTTTGCCCTTAAAGGTTCACATCCTCCCTCAAGACAAATGGACATATCTTAAGGTACTAGAAGATTCTACCGCAATCCTGAGATCTACGTAAAAGGAGCCAATGTAAACGATGGAAAATATATTAATGATGCCTTTCCCAAGGAGTATTCAGGGGAGGATTATTACTGCGAGATACACTAAGAGGGAGGATTCTATAATCAAACATGTTTTTGAACTCCTGTCTCTACTAGCTCCCCATTTAAATATTCACAAAGCACAAAAGTGTATTGAAGGCTCTGAGAACTCCTGTAGCAAAGAAACTGATTTAACTTTATTATACTGCAGAATTACTTTTCCCTATGTGGCAACCGTTAATATCAGTTCAGGAGAACACAGTTCAAGGAAAGTTGAAAAAAATCTCAAGTAACAAAACCCAGTTAATATAGAAAAAAACACTCACAGGCTCCACTTTATGAAAGAGGAAAAACCTACTCACTCTGAGACCTACCTTCAAAAGTGTCATAGGACCGTAACGATGACACCTGTAACCCCTTAGAACAATCCTTCCAGAAAATGTTTCTAAATTTTAAAACAAATATAACCTGCTGAGCTTTTTATTAGAGCTTTGGTCATTTCCACAGAGGTATCTGAAACTAAACAATGGGAGTGCCCCTACAGTGGCTCCCCCGGTAGGGGGCACAACGGAACAGAACACCTGCCAATCCCTGAGGAGACACAAGGTGGGGAGGGGAGCGGAAGGGAGGAGAATGCCCTTGGAAAGCCGAGCACAGGAAGAAGAACACGTCTCAGTATCTTCCTGTGCTCTGAAGATTAGCCTGCTTCTAGCTAGAGCATCTGGGTTTCTAGCTGTCCCTCCACCTCCACAAAAGATCAGCCCTTAAAGGGAGTGTGGTTTTCACAGGGAAGGACACATACACAAGATCCTGCAGAAACAGGGCTGTGATTCCAGACCTAGGAGAATCAGGTTGAGAACTAACAACCCCTGGAGAAGGCAAAGCAAGTCCATTCTCTAGAAGGTCTCCCGAAATGAGGACAGTCAGTATTCCCACAAATGAAAGCAAACCACTTGGAAATTCCCCACGCAGACTCAGGGAATTTGACCAGAGAGGGGCCAGACTCTGAAGCTTTAAATGGCAAGTTGACTTGCCGAATTTGGGGTCCATATTGCTTTCCAAATAACCAATAAAGAAACAGACCTGAAGAATGGAAAAAGACATGGTGGCGATCCACACAATGCAATCCTTTATAGCCGTGCAAGAACGTGAACTACAGTTATTAATGCTACACATCAATGTGGATGAATCTCCAAAACATAAATGCTGAGAGAAAGAAGTCCCCAAATAATATATTGCGTATGGTTCCGTTTCTATAAAGTTCCCCAATAAGGGCAAAACTAAACAAAATATTGTTTGGGGATGCACAGTTAAATGTAAAACTGTTTTTAAAAATAAGAAAGAAAGAAAGAAAAAAGCTAAGGGATACAATGAACACAAAAATCAGGAAAGTGAGGTTATTTTGAAAGCAATACTGCCTTCCGTCCACTCTCCTTTTCTTAAGCACAGGTAATCTGTTTCTTCAGCTGAATGGAGAGTATGTGGGTGTTCATTTTCATCATTATTAGTCTTTATGTATGTTTTATACACTTTTGTATATATGGTATATTTCAAAATTTTAAAAAAAAAAACAGTGACTCTCCTTAAGTCTTAAAAAAAATTTTTTTTTTAAATGAAGTGGATGAATCAGGAGACTTCTATTAGGAGAGACTCATCAACCATGGTAAGGTCAAGAATGCCCCTGGAACTCAACTGGTCTTTGCAATTAAAACAGGAAATTCCATGACATCTTCCTCGTTCCAGAGACTTGGAGGCTGCCAGACGCAAGCCCCTGCATTTTTTTGGTAGTTGGCAGTCTAGGTTTTTTTTATTTTTGTGGAAAGACAATATACGGTGATTAGGAGTGACCCTCCTCACACAATTACGGCATTAATGGACACAAATTTTCAAATGAACCACTTAGACAAATGACAAGGGACAGCAAAAAGGCAGCAGACCCAAATCCTCCATGAGCTGCACTTGAAGGTTCACATAAAAGCTCTTTAACCCTTTCCAAACTTCCCCCAATTCTCCAGTCACCTTTTACCAACATTGCAGCTGGGAATACGCCAGCAGTCTTTGTGTCTGACCTCAGGTGGCAGGAAGGGCAAAACTCTCAAAACTCTTTCCCTAAGAGTCATCTAGCATAGCAGCCCCAGGAGGACAGTCACCGGTATGTACACAGTAAGCTCGTCAGATCAGCCATGTCTCATCCTGTAATATCTTCTGCACCTACTTCAATAGCTAATACATGGAGTTGCTCAAAAATCTTTCACTTCAGTAAGTCAGAAAGAGAAAGAAAAATACCATACAATATCACTTATATGTGCAATCTAAAATATGACACAAATGAATCCATCTATGAAACAGAAACAGACTCACGGACATAGAGAACAGACTGGTGGTTGCCAAGGGGGAGAGGGTTGGGGGAGGGATGGCGTGGGAGATTGGGGTTAGCGGATGTAAGCTATTATATATAGACTGGATAAACAACAAGTTCCTACTGTATAGCACAGAGAACCATATTCAATATCCTATGATAAACCATAATGGAAAAGAATATTTAAAAAGAGAATGCATATATATATGTATAACTGAATCACTTTGCTGTACAGCAGAAATTAACACAACATTGTAAATCAACTATACTTCAATAAAAAAAAATCTTGTACTTCAAAATAAGATTCCAGAATTTAAAAATTAATTCTATTTAAAACTTTTGGGGAAAAAACCCCCATGATCACTGAATAAATATCTGTTAAAACTGAAAGATACCATAGTGAGCAGATTATATTTCCAGTTACATAATATTTGAGATATTAACATGCTTAGAAAAGTCACATCTGTAGGTTCCAGCAGGACCTGTATTTGATTTGGAATATTTTCCTGCCATTAGCTACAGTGCTTGTTAGAGCTGCTTACAACAGACATTTTAGGGGTTTTCTGTACAACTTCCAGTCTTGGACTTGAAATAAGTTATGCTATGTGCCCACAGGATGCTCTCCATGCTGTTAATTTACAGTTCAATGTGTGAGTGTGCCTCGTGGTCCTTTTGTCTGATTTAAACGTTTAAATTTCTTCTCGGATTAATCGATAAAAGTACTTTTATAAATAAATTGCAGATTTTTTTAGTCACTCGAGTAATAGGACTTGGCAGGTGAAATGAAAAGTCTACAAGCAGTAAACACATTTCTACTGAGGACAGACTCTCTTCAATAAAGCTTGCATTTAGGCTGGACTAAATATTCTTTCTTTGCCCAAAGAAAAAATTTGTCTCCCTTACAGAGAATAGAACAAGGACAAAGAGCTATAGGAAGGACAGCACTGTGAGCTGAGAAGATGTGGATCAGAAAGGGCAAAAGCCAGAGAAAAAGGAATCTTCAAAGAAGATTAAGCAGCGAAGTCTCCCACGTGTAGATGGAAATACACTTACTATAATTATTATGTTCCACGCACAGTTTTTTTCTCTTGTTGCTGGTTGTAGGTGGGTATGAAATGAACACTGGGCTGCTTCAGAAGTGACAGCAACAAATGCCTATAAAACATGGGTTAACTGACCTCCCCTACACCTTATGATGTACAATAGCTAAGACAGGAGATAGATTTGGATATACTCTTTAAGAAAGTGTACTATCTTTACACAGGATCTCCATATTAGAATCAAATCAAATTCACCCCTCCCTCTAAACGTGCTTTCCAAAAGAAAAAGCAAATCAACAAATACTTCAAGTCCATCCATCAGGTACCTGGGAGGAGAAGATTCAAGTTGGAGGGACTGACAAGAGCAAAAACACTGAGGCAAGTGTGTGTCTGGGGACCGAGATGTTAAGAGGTCTTCTTCAGGACGTGTTCTGAAGTTAGAGCAGAGTCTTCTTGCCTGGGCCAGCCTCCCCTGGATTATCACCAGGAGAAATCTTGGTGTTAATCCTTCTAGGAGAAATCTTGCTCTCTTATCTCAGAACCCAGTGATTATGAAAGTAGGTAATTATCTATACTCAGATTGTTTATTGTGGCGAAATATACATAACATACCATTTATCATTTTAACTTTAATTTTCAGCGTGCTCATGAACTGATGTGAGGTGTGCGGGTAAAAGAGGAACCAATGAGAAAGCCAACTGTTCAAGAGGAAGACTGGAATCACCTTCTACTAAAACAGTAAGACTGTGAGAAGAGCGAGTTTGGGGGGGAAATCAGGAGTTTGGTTTTAAACATGCTAACTTTGAGAGGCCAGTGAGACATCTAAGTGGAGAAGGCAAGTAGGCAGTCTAGATACACAAGAGGTCAGAATAAAGATGATGCTTAAAGCTACGTACCTGGATGACATTATATTCTATCTCGTGTAGATGGTTTTTCCATCACTTTAAAGAGACAGTTTCACGACAGAAAGCAGAACACTTCCCATGCACTGAACTTAGGAGAGCACATAAACAACACATCCCTGTGGGTAGGGGCAGATCGTCCATGGTGTGTGCATATGTGCCCACTGCATTCAAGTGAAGTTCATCACCTCAACGCTTAATTAAGAAATAGGTTCAGGGCTTCCCTGGTGGCGCAGTGGTTGAGAGTCCACCTGCCGATGTAGGGGACACGGGTTCGTGCCCCGGTCCGGGAAGATCCCACATGCCGCGGAGCAGCTGGGCCCGTGAGCCATGGCCGCTGAGCCTGCGCGTCCGGAGCCTGTGCTCCGCAGCAGGAGAGGCCCCAACAGTGAGAGGCCCGTGTACCAGAAAAAAAAAAAAAAAAGAAGAAATAGGTTCAATTAACTGCAGTCATTCATGGAGAGTGGCCATGAGAATAATGACAAAGACAGTGTTATCTCTTAGAAGGGAAAAGTGACACTTAGTAAAGAGACACTTAGCTGTCAGTTTGCTCTGGAAATTACTTACTTAAAATAAAGAGAATATTTGGATGGGAGAGAGGCGAATCAGAAGGAAACCTGTTTGATAGTATAAATAGTGACGTTTACTAAAGATGTCACTTATTTCTACCCTGCCCCTAACCCAACTCTTATGAGAATCTGCTGTGCCCATAGCAACGAAGAGGCAAGCATATTGATGACATTCTCAGGATAACTGCTCATCTTACAGTGAAGATGTCCGACAAGCATGTAATGGAAGTGGTCATTACATCCAAGTATCTATTAATTCTGAAAAGAAAAGCATTGTTTATCTTTTGTTAACATATAAGCCTGCCAAGAAATTCAGTTCTTATAATGTTCCATGAGTTCCTAAATTTGTCTATCTCCTTGTGTATTTGAGAACACAGTTAGATGGTTTTCCTGGGATTCAAAACAAAGTTTAGCTAGCTGCTTCTTGACTAGACAATATCCCCAATTCCACACTCACTGAGAAAGCAGAGAACTAAGAAGAAGGAGACTGAAACTTTCTTTGATGTAAAAATTACTTGTAATATAGGTGTGCAATAACTGGAGAATGCTTAAATAAAAGAGGGCGTATGCAGAGGAAGACTACCCTATAGTCAGATCTGAAAGTGGTGCCTTAAAATGTAATCAGAATCCAGCAATTCCACTTCTGGGTTATCTACCCAAAAGAACCGAAAGTAAGGGCCCAAAAAGATATTTGTATATCCATGTACATAGCAGCATTATTAGCAACAGTCAAAACACGGGAACAGCCCAAATGTCCATCAACAGATGAATGGATAAACAAAACGAGATATATACACACAGGAAATATTATTCAGCCTTAAGGAGGAAATTCTGAGGCATGCTACAACATGGATGAACCTTGAAGGCATTATGCTCGGTGAAATAAACCAAAAACAAAAAGACAAATATTGAAAGATTCCACTTATATGAGGGACTAAGAATACTTAAATTCATACAGACATAAAGTAGGCTAGAGGTACCAGGAGCTAGGAGAAGGAGAAATAGGAAGTTACTGTTTAATGGGTACTAAGCTTCTGTGTGGGATGATGAAAAAGTTCTGAAAATGATGATGGTTGCACAACACTGTGAATGTACCTATCACCGCACTGAGAACAGTTAAATGATAAATGGTATGTTATGTATATTTCACCCCAATAAACAATCTGAGTCTAGATAATTCCCTACTTTCATAATCACTGAGTTCAGAGACAGATAAAAAAGCAAGATTTCTCCTAGAAGGAACAGGGTGGTGATCATCCAGGGGAGGCTGGCCCAGGCAAGAAGACTCTCGGTATCAACAAGCAGTGTGCGTCCCCCCCTGCAGCGCTGGAGCCCCAGCCCCCAAACACCCCGGGGGCAGACGCTGTCAGAGGAGCGACAACACCTTAACTATTCATAATCGACAGCCGGGTGATACGTGAAAGTCAGACTTTAAACAGAAAAGCCATTCAGAATCGTCCTATTAGGTACACTGGGTAAAAGTGCAGGCTGTGAGAAAATACAATGTATGAAAGCTGTAAATCTCCTGCCAAAGTTGAGGTTTCTACTTCCCAGGCTGGTTTAAGGATGAAAATAAACCAAGATCAGGGAGCGACTGAGCTGGGCCAACTCATCTCACTCTCAGACTTGGCAAAATATGGTTTGACGAACCAAAATGAACACCACTCAGGTATATATTATATGCTTCTCTACAGCTTGGGTATTTCGTGTAAACATACTCTGGGAGTTTCATTTTTTTTAATTGAAGTACGGTTGCTGTAAAATATTATATAAGTCACAGGTATACAACATAGTGATTCGCAATGTTTAAAGGTTATACTCCATTTATAGTTATCATAAAATATTGGCTATATTCCCTGTGTTGTACAATATATCCTTGTAGGTTATTTTATACATAATAGTTTGTACCTCTTAATCCCCCATACTGCCCCTCCCCACCTTAGAGTTTCTTATTCTTCAAAATGTTTGAAGTGCTCCAAACCAGTCTTGGATGAAGTTCAAAGGAATCTTTTCACACCAGTCAGCATAGATAACAGGAATCAGGATGCTCTTAGGAAGCCTGGCGGGGGGGGGGGGGGTGGGGGGGGGTGGGGGGGGTGGTGACAGTAGGTCCAGGTAGCTAAAAACCTGGGGATTTGGTGAAACAGGTGAGAACCTGGCAACACCAATTTGCTTTGCTGTATCAGAGGCCACCCCCAAAGGACACTTTGGGAAACAGAGGCCACAATTAGTTCTACTTCACTGACCACAAAGGAAAGACAGTTAGGGTTCATTTTATGCTGCTATATACAATCATCCTTTGGTATCCTTGGGGGATTGGTTCCAGGACACCCTACAGATACCAGAATCCGCAGATGCTCAAGCCCCTTATATAAAATGGCACAGTACAATCAGGCCCCCATATCCGTGTGATTCAAGTAGACCGTAAAGCAGTAAGAGCCTCACGATAATTACCTCTTCTTTGCTGCTCTGTATCATGCTGTCCAAGACATCTTGCTATTACAACAGTACAACGCAAGAAATATGTCCCTGCTCCAAGTAAGGCCACGTGTGCTGAAGGACAGCAGATTATGCCACCTGAAAATATGTTTCTTCGGCGTAAGGATTACTTGAGAAATAGCAGATATTGGAGAAGCTCAGGAAACAGAGAAGTTACTCTTTTTTAAGGGACATCTACATTTATAAAGGAAATAACCGTTGTAATATTATCCCTCTCTGTACCAGGAAAAGAAGAAGGATGACTCTAAATCACAAGAAACTCAATGGAGATGGCACGGACTTCAATCTAACAACCCTTACCCTTGTTTATACTGTTCTTGTTCTTTTCCTGGTAAATTCATGTAACTGCCCCACCACACACACACACACACACACACACACACACACACACACACACACACACACACACACACACACACACACACACCTACCTTTCTTTTGTCTTTAGCTGAAGATGATATTTAAAGGTGGTGGCTTAGGCCCCCTCAGGGAGTTACTCATTTTTGCTTGGGTCTTTCTCATGTATACATGTTAATAAATGTGTATTTTTCTCTTGTTAATATTTTACAGGGTTCTCAGCCATGAACTCAAGAGGGTAGAGGGAGAATTATTTTTCCTCCCCTACTGTGTTAAATGTCATCATAAGATAACCATCCAGAAAGTTATAATGTTTAAAAAGACATTAGCAAAAACACATAATAGAGGTCACATCAAATCCTAAACTTCAACTTCACAATAATTTTGGTCACACTAATATTTTAAAGGTGAACTTAGAAAGATCAGTATGCAATGGAAATGTTGACAAAGAATTTAAGGTAAGATCACAGACACTATAAGTAGATGTAAAAGCTAAACACAAGATTACAAATAATTTGATCATGTGAGCATTCCAGAACGAGCTCATGTCATAAGCAGTAACTCAAAAGAATTTCTCCAACAAACAGAGCAGCTCTTCAAGAAAAAGGTGCAAGACGCCCATAATTAATTTTCTAAATCATTAACTGCTTTGTAGAGATTAGAATAAAGTATGCTTTGGGCTAAAAACCATATTCCAGTCACCTCGTTTTACCTTTTTGTTATTTTTTTTTTTTCGGTACGCGGGCCTCTCACTGTTGTGGCCTCTCCCGTTGCGGAGCACAGGCTCCGGACGCGCAGGCTCAGCGGCCATGGCTCACGGGCCCAGCCGCTCTGCGGCATGTGGGATCTTCGCGGACCAGGGCACGAACCCCTGTCCCCTGCATCGGCAGGCGGACGCTCAACCACTGCGCCACCAGGGAAGCCCGGGTTTTACCTTTTTGACCTCCTTCTCCAGCAGGAATGAAGCACTACACATGCGTGTCTTAGCCAACCTTCATGATAGTACCAATCCCACGACCACAGACAACAGTCAACGGCATATAGTTGAAGGACAGCTGACAAGTGGGGAGACTGTTACATGAGACTCACTAACCCTTAAGGCAAAGAAAAGGAACTATAAATGGGGTTACGGTCTGCTTGCAATGCTTAAAAAGATGGTACCATTCCTGAAGTGTATTATCCTTCTACTCTTCGAAGGGTAAAATGAATTAAGAGGTATCCCAAACTTGTCCGGGTGCTATGGGAACCAGAATGCAGAGCAAAATCACCCCTTTCTTAGGAATTCACAAGTTATTTTGAAATTTTCGTCAATACACATCAAACCATTCTGGGGTATTTACTTAGGAAGTAGACAGATTAAGTGTAAACTTAGCTGGAACTGCAAAGAACAGTAAGAACTTGTAAGGGAGGTTACAAAGGCCTAGTTCCTTAGCTTCCTAAGGGAGGCAGTCAACAACGGAGTGACAAACAAATTCCTCAGGTGACAGATCATTTTTTTTATATAACAGATTTATGGATTTCCATAGAGACCATAACTACTTTAACTTCCGGGAGACATCTTAATTGGAAAGGAACTTGATGGTGTCATCAGGAAAAACACCCTTCAGAAAAGGTCTTGCTTTTCCTAAAGCTGTCTGACTTCAGAGGTCATACAAAGGCCAATCCACGCTCCTGCCAAATTGGCTGGGCAGGATGCAAGGTGGACAAGAAGAAGCTGGACCTGCCAAACATTGCCTCAACGTTCTCTACAGCCCAAGGACCAGGAGTCACGGAAATTTCCACAGGAGACCACAGGGTTGGGGAAGAGAAAGGGGCACTGACGAAATCACTGCTCAGATCACACCACTGCCTTAGAGCTGTAAAACATTTCTAACCAGGTTTTCTGAGAGTTGACTCACTTGATCACAGTTAACAACCCACGGCGTTCAGAGGGTCAATATTACCACTGACACGCTAGGGCTTAATCCAAGGGGCTAAGTAATATGCCTAAAATTTAATAGACCTAGAAACTAGTTCTCTGGATTCTAAGTCCTGTGGTTTCTCAGCTAGTCAACATCTAAACATATTTTCAATTAAGAGAGGTCCTTCCTACAAACAAACAAACAAACAAAAAAAAAAAGAGAGGTCCTTCCTAAAATATTAATGAAACTCACATATATGCATAATACCCTTGCTATTCTTTCATGGGAAAGCACTGCATTCTTGAGGTTTTGTTTTTCATGTTTGGTGTTATGCACATATTACTTTTAAAACTGTAAGGGGTGAGGGCTTCCCTGGTGGTGCAGTGGTTGAGAGTCCGACTGCCGATGCAGGGGACGCGATTCGTGCCCCGGTCCGGGAGGATCCCACATGCCACGGAGTGGCTGGGCCCGTGAACCATGGCCGCTGAGCCTGCGCATCCGGAGCCTGTGCTCCACAACGGGAGAGGCCACAGCAGTGAGAGGCCCGTGTACCGCACCAAAAAAAAAAAGGGGTGAACTACGGAGAGCCTTTATGATGAAGTGATAGTTCAGTGCCGAGACTTTTTTGGTTGGTGGCTGGTTGATTTATTCTGAGGTCAAGAGAGTTGGATTGTCATTGTGGTCTTGACTTACTTTGGTTGCCTTAGATAAATTCTTTACTCTTCTTTCCGATTCTGAGGAGAACTTCCTCTATCAAAGGCATATCAAATACAATCTGTATTCATGAAATAGGATCCCGTGGGGTCTCAAAGAGAAGTGATGTGGCATAAAAGAATCTGATATTCTAACTAACTGAGCTACTGAGAATCTACTGAACACTTCATGTTTAGCACCACAACAGAAATAAGAACTCCATGTGACAAATATACCCTTCTAAATGCTCACATCTTGGGAAGACAAAATAGAAACAAGGGACACAAAACACTGAGTTCTCAAAACTTTCTTAAAATAATGGCAGTAGTAAAAGACTAGACAATGGAGAACAGAAACTATATGTGCTCATGAGAATAGAAATACTAGAACTTCCAAAAAAAATTTTAAACGCTGTTTCTTCTGATGATATCTGTAATACTCAGTTATTGGGGGGGGAGAGAAATACAGAAAAGCATAAAGATAAAAATAAAAGCCCTTGTAATCCCATTACCCAGAAATGAGGTAACTGCTGTTAACATTATGGTGCAGTATACTTGCAGACTTTTTTCTATGCCTCTCTTTCCCACAATGGTTCTCACAGTGTGGTCCCCAATTAAGAGCATCAGTATCTGGAAACTTGTTAGAAAAGCCAATTCTCAGGCCCCAACCCAGACCTACTGAATAAGAAATTCTATGGGTGGGACCCAGCAACCTGTATCTTAACGAGACCTGTAGATGATTCTGATGTGTGACAAAGTTTGAGAACCTCTGACATATGCCCCCCCCCACCCACACACACACACATATTTCTCTCCCCAAAATGGGGTCATGACATACACATTGTTTAAAATTTTAAACCCATATCGGGCACCAAGCTTATATTTTGTAAATTAACTAAATATTGCATACTCTACTGTATGCCTGAATGTCTTCTGTAAAAGTGAAAAATATCACAAAATGGTTCATATAACAAATGCAATTAAACATCAGCGTCAGCCAGACTAAAACACTGATGGCTGAATAATAAACAAGTCAGTTAGCAATGTGCGAACCTATCAAAATCCACTTTTAAAAAAATCCCTAAGTAGTTTCATAAGGTTTTTAGATCTTTTTTTAAGAAATAAGGAACATCTGTAATAGCTTCTCTATCCTGTCCATGAATCTATTTTGGGGTTACTTAGGAACCTTGCTTTTGTTTTCCAACATACCAGGGCCAGAAACAGTTCCCTGACCCACCAGTCTGCCCACACCGGAACTGTCACCCAAACATCCTTGTGACGTAGACCACTACGGCACAAATTCCAGAAAAGCGATGCAAGCTCTGGAAGCCTATGTACAGGCCAGGGGCCTTGCGTGGGACAACGGGGTTGAAGCAAGGAGGAAGTCTGAGAACAGGAAGAGAAGAAAACTGGGGTAAGCAGCTCCAACATCCCACGAAGACCTTGCTTAGTTTCACCAAGTTATTTCTCGAGTCCCGGAACATATACATTTCGAAAATCTTTGCCAGCTCCAGGGAAACCACAATGGAGTAAAGCAGAGGAAAAGTCAAGCTTTTTATTTGCTCAAGGTTATCCAAAAACTGAACTGGAAAAAAAATCAGTTCATGGTAAGATTAAAAATATCTGCAATATATCATTGTTACTTTATAAAACAGATAAGCTTTGTGACCTTAGGCACATTGTTAAATCTTTCTGGGCCTCAGTTTCCTCTTCTATAAGAGTGATACGATTGGAGGAGGTGACCTTAAGAGTTGTCGAGTGATGGCAACAAAGGAAACCCGAGACAGTGCGAGTATAAGATTTTGCAGCATCTGTAAAAGATTTTTTGGCTTGCCCTCTCTCCCCTCAACAACAAAGAAAATACATTCCAAATACATTCTTCTTGTTAGAAACTTCACAAGTACAGCTAGACAAGGTATCGCAGGCACAGGATGAAAGGTGTTGTGGAGAAACAGTTAACCTGCGGACTGAAGCCAGGATGCCCAGGCCCGAGTGCCAGGTTCACCACTTACCAGCTGGGTGACTTGCCCAAATCACCCACCACTGAGCCTCGGTTCGCTCATTTAGAAAATGGGATTAACAGAGTCTTGTGAGGATTAAATGATTGTGCAAAGTGCATAAAACAATTTCTTATCTGTATGTTTTAGCTATTATTATGATCAATAATATTGTTAGTCATACTGGATGTTATTAACAGGTAGAAGCTACGAAGTAGCTATGGTCTGGAAGTACCACTGAAATGTAACATGTGTGCCAGAAACCATAAAATATGTACCTAGATGACCTGGGGCCACCAAAAAGGCCGATGATGGATTGGGTCAGGTAAGTGAGCATGTTAGTCCTAAATCGCGGAGACTACCTACCCTGTTGTTTACTACAGCAGTATCTTTCAAAGGGCAACTTTTCAACCCACAGGTAGAGATCAAAGTAGCTCAGAGAAAAGACTCAAGGCTACACGTCAGAAGAGAATCGAGTTCAAACCCCAGCACCTCCACTCCTGAGCTATGTGGTTTCCAACAAATTGCTTAAACTGAGATTTATGGCCCTCATCTCATAAAATGATATACTTTCATCCACCCTACAAGACTGTTATACACCTAGCACAGGAACAGCCGTACAACAAGTGATCAATAAATGTTAGTAATAATGGTGCTGTCTTAAAAGGGGAGGAAATACCTCAAATAAAAGGTCCAGTGAAAGTGCAATGACTGTGAAGGAGGAAAAACAGTGAATCAGATCATCCATCCTTTTTCCATTTTGATGTAGGAAGAGTGTAGGTAAGATGTGCAGGCACCAGGAGGGTGAAAGCACCCTACATTAGGCAGAGATGACCCAAAGGAGGCAGAGAGGTACTGACCAGACCCAGGCCAAACCACAGAATTCACAGATTTGCTCAGAGGTCACCCTCCTTGAAAACAAAAACCGTGCACCAAAATATTTTTTGTCTTTGGGTTACAAAAAGAGCTCTGTTTCTTCTGTCTTAAATGTTTTGTTTTGCTTTAATTACAGACTTTGTTTCTTTAAAAATTAACCATGTCACCTGTATTAATAATAATAGCAATTTGTGTATCAGAATCCATATGTCGGGGCCAAAATTAATGAAGCCATCACTTCTCATATCAAGGAACTAGGAAACATAAGACAGAACACAAATTCTCTCATGAATGTTTGCCCCATCCATAATTTGGTTGCTTTTCTTACCAGGAAGTGATGTGACATAAGAGTTTCATTCAAAAAAAAAAAAAAGTTTCATTCATGGAAAGCCATCTTATTTGATTCTGCAATAAAATCATTTTTCTAATGGCTGTTTTTCCTGCAGTAGACAAATGTCATACACAGTTCACAAGAGGAGGGCTCCTAAAAACAACCTTCAGTAGCAATCCCTGGTAACACAAGCACAGTAAAAGGGCAGAAAACTAACAAGATTAGCCACAGGGAGAATTGCTTTAAAAGAATGACAGAAAGTTAAAAGGAATGGAACCATAGTAATTAGGCCCTTGCCCTGAAAATAAAACCAGGTTTATAATATAATACATTTTATGTGAAAAAGATGAAAAGTTCTGGTTTTAACTCCAAGCAGCTACTTCCTGAAATTAATCACAGAAAAAAAAAAAAAAGAGGGGGATGGAAGAAATTTTATAGTCTTCTTCTTAAGAGAGTAATTCAATCAGGTTTTCCAGCCCCATTTTTTACCTTTAGACATTTTATGTTATTAAAATGTCCTTTTAACTTGATGACATGGATAATAAATGGTATCCTTCCCCGGCTTAGGGAGAGGGATGTTTTAAAAAAGCAGGGTCTGTTTTCTTGTGAATTAGAATAACTATTCTCCTACCGAGCATATTTTTAAGGAAATGACAATCGATGAGATCAGAAACTTCATGAATGGTAAAATCCCACTAATGGCCTATCTAAAGTTCTGCTCCAAGTTCCAAAAGCATCTTCAGAGTTTCTTACGTTCTTATATACTGAACACAGCAGGCTGAATTGTGATACGTCAAACAGAAAGAGATTCTGTGAATCTCGGAAAGCAGCATAAGCTAATCTATAAACTACTGAGAGCCATGAAAACGAGCATTAATTACCAACTCTCAGAGCAGTGTATTTGCACTGGTCCATTAAAAAGTGAGTTAAAGGCAATTTACAACTCTACAGTGAAGACTATTAATCACTATTGAAATTTTTATACCTAATCTTGAATCTACCCTTTTTCAGTTCCTATTAAATTTAGAAAATGAAGCAAATATCAAACAACGTGGATGACTTCACACTAGTTTTACTGTTAAAAAACAATAATAAACGCTTCAAATAGAGAACATTATTATTGGATTTTTTTGACCATGTACCATTTCCTCACCCCTCTCCCACTCCGGGTCTCATCAAGTAATCAAATCACAAAAGCACATTAAACAACATTTTTTAAAAAATTAACGCCATTTATTTTTTAAACTTTTATTGAAATATTGTTGATTTACAATGTGTTAGTTTCAGGTGTACAGCAAAGTGATTCAGTTATATATATGTATGTATATCTCTATTCTTTTTTAGAGTCTTTTCTATTATAGGGTATTATAAGATACTGAGTATAGTTCCCCATGCTATACAGTAGGTCCTTGTTGGTAATGCCGTTTAAATAGGCAGAATAAAAGAAATAAAAAGTTTGAACCCAGTAAAATATATACTCAGCCTAAAGTCTCCAGGATTCTTGGAATAAAGAAAACAATGAAATGAATGGGAGCTAAAAAGGAGTAGGAACCAGAATGATCAAGCTGGCAACCTAGACTTTTAATTATTGATTTTATTGATTTCCTGCATGGGGGAAAATACCATGTACAGTTCCAAAAGGAACAAAGTTAGTAAATCATGTTTCTAAGTATTGGTAAAATACAAACCCCCAACACAGAAGCAACGGTCCAACTTTCCTTGATCCATTTTTACCTTAAACACAAAGCATTAGAAATGCCCTTCGTCCAATGGGAGATTTCAGGCAGTTCAACCTGCCTGCCGAGCTCCTGACTAAAAACCTGGTACAGCTGCTTTATAACCACATTTATCTCAGTCAACGCATGGAGTGCCTTGCGGATCTCTCTTTCAGTTTGACTTTTATCTTATTACCATGCAATGTAACTATGGAAACATAGGACTTAGAGTTACACTTTCTCTTATAAACAAAAAGAGCTGCTTTTTATAACTGAGTTCCATGTAAATTATACCATTTAGGGTCAATTTTATTTTATTTTTTAAAGAATGGAGGAAACAAACAAACAAAAAAAAGAATGGAGGAAACAAGCATATAAGTGGAAAAGAATAAAAAGAGGGAAAAATTTTTTTATAAAATCCAGGACAGATTTTCATTGTAATTACAAAGGAGGCTATATTTTGGTCATGACTGCCTAATGGCCAAAGGGTGCTGGCCTCCTTCAAATCCTTAGGTGACCCCGGTGGCGTCAGAGCAGAGCCCAGGCTTTGGCTCTCACTCCCTGGCAGGTGGTCATGGGAGAAACATCGGCCAGCTGCTTACTAGAGAAAAAGGAGGCTGAACACCGCCCCATTCCTAATTTAGGAACCCTGAACTCTTCCCATGCTACATGCTTCCGCGGCCAGAAAGTCAAATGAGATATTCTGGCAATATTCTAATATCATAAACACAGACTCCCCAGTAATGTCATAATAGAAAGACAACACCTAAAAATAATACTCCTGTGCTAACTGCATGTCATAAATATGGCCAATGTCCAATGTAGAATGTGACCCAATTTTTTTAAAGCAATACACAAATATAAATATTTCCATCTCCCAGGGAATAGAACCCCTCACCTTGCAACCAGGTAGATCCTGTATTGGCTTATCAGCTGCAACACCTGAAGCAAATTTCTTTACACCTCGAACTACAGGTTTCTTACCACTCTAAGGGCAACAGCAACTTCATTTGTTGGCCCAAAATGAATATTCAATAAATGAAAGTTTAATTTTGGCTATTCTTGTCATTTTCCTAATTTACCTGGGCAAGATGAAAGGGCATTAAAAGACCAACACGTTAACAGTGGTTCTCCTTCATGGAGGTGGGATTGCAGATATTTTTTTCTTTTCTTGTTTGTGCTTTTCCACAGTTCTCAAATTTTCTACAATGAGCATTTTAACGCCTTAGTAATCTTTCCTTTTAAATTAGTCACTCTCCTGAATAAATGTCACAAGCAGATGCTGAAGAAACATTTATTCTCTTTAGGGGAAAAAAAAAAGGTTCCTGCTAACCTCCTCCTGTCTTTCACAGACATTTCCTGCTAAGGACAGCCAGTTTGAGACCCAAGGCAGTAGGAAGCAGAAAAACCCCGAGTTCCCAGGGGCTCAATGAGGGCAATTCAGTACCCCTGACCCCTGGCTCAGCTGCAACTCCGCTGGGGGGAGTGGGTGCAGGGAAACCTGGGCATACAATCCTGCCGGAAGCTGGGTCCTCAGGGCGCCCGACCTTGTAACTTTCTCTCCTCATCAAGTGATCAGAAGCTCAGAAGCTCTGGGGATGCGCCGTGCAGAATATTTTTTTAAAAGCACCCAAGTGATTTTAACATGTAGCCAGGTGTGGAGAATTACTACCCTAGCAGGTCCATGAACCTCCAAGTACCAAGCCCCAAAAGGAGAAGACATTTCAATTCTCTCAAAATTCAGGACTCTCACCCTAATCTATAGAAGAGGGGAAGGGGGAGAGATGGAAGACTACCCTTGACAGTTTTATAAGACTATCTTGTAAACAAAAATGTTTCTCTTCTTAGATTTATACAGGTAATATAACAAAAAACTGGCTCATTTCAAAATTCAAAAGTTGGTTTCTACTACACCGATTGGTATAAATGAGGCTTTTAAAAAGATAAATTACTCATTTCCAAACCGATTTTTTTTTTAATATATTTATTTATTTATTTATTTATCTATCCTTGGCTGCGTTGGGTCTTCATTGCTGCACACAGGCTTTCTCTAGCTGTGGTGAGCGGGGGCTACTCTTCGTTGCGGTGCGCAGGCTTCTCACTGCAGTGGCTTCTCCCATTGCGGAGCACGGGCTCCAGGCATGCGGGCTTCAGGAATTGTGGCGCACGGGCTTGGTTGCTCCCCGGCATGTGGGATCTTCCCAGACCAGGGCTCGAACCCGGCTCCCCTGCATTGGCAGCCAGATTCCTAACCACTGCGCCACCAGGGAAGCCCCAACCCGATTCTTGAGTTAAGACAGAATCTGCTGCTTTACTTGGCTTTAAAGAGATCTTAAAACCACAATGACTCTTAGTTTTTAAACCTCACCACCTTTCATCTTAGTGCACTGACTGTGCAGAGGTTGTTTTTAAAATGAAAACAGAAATTTCCTTCAGTGAGAGTAACACAGAAGACCCTACACAACCAACTCAAATGAATATGAATAACTAATCTCGACTTCTTATCACATATGTAAAAGTCCATGTTGAATTGACACTATTAGAACAGTTCATCAGCCAGCGGAGGAGAGAGGGCTGGGCTACCTCTTCATTGCCTGTCTAGAAAAAAAAACACCGTTTGCCCTTTACTCTCATACTCACAGCACTTCTCACACCAGATCTGCGAGTTTCCCCACCAAGCAATTCTGACACCATCTACGTGGAGTGAGCATCAGACCCCGTCGTTAAGGGCTCAGTCCCACAAGGCTGCCCCCCACCACCTCAGATGCCAGCTGCAAGTCCAGGTTATCACCTGTGCTTCTGAACAACCATCTACACACCAGAGGTTCCCAACCCTCCTCCTCAGGTTCAGTCATTTGCCAGAAAAGCTCACAGAACTCAGGGAAACACTTAAACGTACCAGTTTATTACGTAATAGAGGGTATGATAAAAGATATGGATGGGGGCTTCCCTGGTGGCGCAGTGGTTGAGAGTCCGCCTGCCAAAGCAGGGGACACGGGTTTGTGCCCCGGTCCGGGAAGATCCCACATGCCGCGGAGCGGCTGGGCCCGTGAGCCATGGCCGTTGAGCCTGCGCGTCCGGAGCCTGTGCTCCGCAACGGGAGAGGCCACAACAGTGAGAGGCCCACATACTAAAAAAAAAAAAAAAAAAACACTTTCCTCCATCTCCTTGCCATGTGTAGGTCTTCCTTGAACCATTATGTTGGAACTGAAAGTCTTTAGAACCTAACTCCTGTAGAGGCTACATCTTTAACCAGCAAAGGCAGTGTTTTAATATGTAGGATGTACTCAGTTAATTTTTATTTACTCATTCTGTAAAACCAGTTCAATTTAGTCAACCAATCACGTGAAATTTTATAGTTGTGCATGTCAAAAACCCCACAATGATAAAGACAAGAGTCATTTAACTCTAATACATACTCAATTGCTATGCACGCAAGTTGGCATAAATTCCTCCTTCTTTAAGACCTCCATTATTTGTTCCAATAGAATAAAAATTCAAAGAGAACCAAATTTAAATCTTGGAAAAACTCAAAGGTGCTCTAGGATGCTTTCCCCCTCCCCATGCATCTGTTACGTATTAACACTAAAACAACAGAAGACATCTATAAACAACATTTCCTGCAAGGAAGACATAAGACATTCTGGTGCATATCTTAGTAACATGTTTTAGTACATCTGAAATCCAATATTCAGCAAAGCAGCAATGATATACTTCATCATAACATAACAAAGAGATATAAGTTATACTTGATTTGTTGTTATTTATAATAGCTCCTCAAGGCCATTCTAGCAGCAGCTTATCATTCAACTCTTTTGCTATCAGGGTCTGAGAGTCTAACCATTTGAAATGGAAATGAGTCTCATACAGACTGTACTGGAATGTTACATACATACATGTTATGTAACAATCATGTTACATACATGATTCTCAGAATCAGAACACTAGCGATGATGGAGTTCAATCTCATTTCACAGGTATGTAATTTGCTCAGGCCAGCACGGCTAGTCAGTGGCAGACAGGACCAGAGCCCAGGTTTCTGGATTGCCAGTTGTAACAAATACATGTGCCCAACAACTGTTGCCTTCAGAGCTTTTCTGGTGAGGATACAACGATTTCTGTAAAACTAAGAAATCCTGACCAAAACACCGAGCTTGAGTTTCTTCATGGTAGACAGGCAACAGGAAAGTGGATGGTTCATGCAAACTTTTTCTCCACCAAGCTTTTAAATATTTTGTTGTCATTTTGTATTTGTTTCAAAGAGGGGTTTAAAAGTTTGGGTGAATTATTTGATAGGTTGGTATGACATTTGTATTCATGGTAGGAATTGCTCTTCATAAAATAATTGTGACATTTATTACTTCTGTAGTAGGCACTTTACTAGACTAAGTAATTGCTGTTTGATTTGGTTATGGTAGTGGTAGTGGTAGTGGTAGTGGTGACTGGTAGTAATAATTAATAAGAATAATGATAACAACAAAAGTTGCTGGGTTCTGAACTCACTGTGCCCAGCACTGTTCTAAAAGCCCTACATACATTTACTCCTTTAATCTTTCCACACTAAGGTCTTATTTTCTTTTATAAACGAGGAAATGGAAGGAAAAAGGTTATGCAACTGGTAACAAGCCAGAGAATCCTCCAGAATTCTGCCGAGACCAACTGGATATAACAATGGAACGGAAACAGAGACGAAACACATTGTAGGACATTCTTTTATTAAAAAGATTCCATTAAAGTCCTGTTGTTATCACCATCCAAAGCAGTGCTTCTTAAACTTGAATGTGCCTACAGCTTACCTGTGAATCTTATTAAAATACAGGTTTTGATTCACTAAACCTGGGGTTGGCAGCTGAGATTCTACATTTCTAACAACCATCACACTGAGTAATGAGAGATGAGGGCACAGAAGTTATTTGCTATGAAGAAAGCATTACTGTTTAACAGATTTTACACATGGGAGGAAAATACTGTTAGTGAACCTAAGATTCAAACTTAACTAGGGGTCAAAATTCAATCATATACTGCGTATACTTTTTCCTTCCAATGACTGTTTCCCTTCTTTCAAGATGCACCAGCAGAATTCAGCGAGAACTCCCATTTCTCCTTACCAGACAAAGCTGACATGTTTTCAGAAGCAGCTCTCACAGGAGGGACATATGTAAAATGCAGCTGAAGGCGGGACTTGTAGTAATGGCTGTGTAATTAACCTGATGTAAAACAGGATTATTTACATTTCAAGTCCTACAAGTTTTTTTCCCCCATAACAAGAATTCCTGTAGTTAGCAGTTTTTATGACGAACTTTTAATTGGTTAGCATTAACATATGTGATTCTAAATCATCAAAGAAGGTTTAATTGGTCTTTGAAGGATGGAATCCATTCTGCTACCCAAATATATTACTCTCCTAAAACCCATTAAGAAGCTGGTTTGCTCTCACCTGGATTTCAAATTAGCCTGGTTCCGTGAACTCCGGTCTAATTATGTTTTAAAAAAAGAGAGAAGTCAAGGACATTCAAATCTCAAATAAAAGACCTTGACCTCCTGGGAAAACTCTGATTAACCAAAAGCATCTCAGTTGTTGTTATGGGCTTGTGTCTCCCCCAGACTCTTATGTTGAAGTCCTAACCCCCAGTGCCTCAGAACATGTGTAGATTTGGAGGTGGGGTCTTTAAGTTAAAACGAGGTCATTACAGTGGGCCCTAATCCAATATGACTGATGTCCTTATAAGAAAAGGAGATTAGGACACAGACGCACACAGAGGGATGACCATGTGAAGACAAAGGGAGAGGACAGCCGTCTACAAGCCAAGGAGAGATGCTTCAGAGGAAACCAACCCTACCCACACCTTAATTTCAGACTTCTGGCCTCCAGCACCGTAAGAAAAGCAAGTTCTGTTATTTAAGCCACCCAGTCTATGGCACTTTATCACAGTAACCCTAGCAAACTAATACATTTGTTTTTTGCCTTGACTCTCAATTCAGAGTGAAATACAGCAGAAACTCACCATACTCCCTATGTGTATGATTCAGGAAAATATGGGTTGTATAGGCTATTCACTAGGAACATTATTATTGGAAACACTGGGGCACAGGGAGCCCATGGTGAGAATTAGAACGCCTTGCCATAGATACCAAATTACTAGTTCTCTTTCTTCTCAAAGAGCCAACGTACTCTATATCAATATACATATTTCTGTTCACTGATATTTAGACTATGCCACCAGCAGAACAATCTAGATTTAAATTTTGGTGCTGTCATTTAATTAGCTGTGTAACCTTCAACTTTGAGCCCCACCCATCTCTAAAAACGGGTACCTGCTTCGTAAAGTTATGATAAGGATCAAACGACACAATATGTTTCAGAACAAATTCTGGCTGACCAGCTCTTCCAGTACATACTGGATGCCTATCAGCCCTGGTTACTAGATTTATCAAAGACAGTCAAAGCTCTCCTCTCGTATGGACTCGCTTCAGCAGCTGGACAGTAAGTTGAAAGAACAGATTAAAGCAGAGAATCATAAAAACTGATACTAGTACTTCTAAACACTTTTATGTTAATTTATATCATATGTTCATTCATTCACCAATCTTTAGATGTGAGGCAAAGGACATTTCTTTGAAAATGGTCTGCTGAATGGAGTTCTGGTTGTTTTTTCTACGTAAACTACACCATTACCCGTTATCAATTTTTGGTTTGTTTCTTTAAAGACAATCAAGAACTAAAAGATCTTTGAAACACAATCTGAGTGCAGAAGCCTCCTATATTTTTATAATCCCTCTTCCTTCCTGTACTTAGATCAACTGCAATATTTTTTAGCACAGTGGTTCTCAAACGTTAGCATGCTTCAGAATCACCAGGAGGGTTTGGTATCTGGTGGGGCCCAAGAATCTGCATTTTTAACAGTTCCCAGAAGATGCTGATGCTGCTGATCTGGGAACCAAACTTTAAGATCTCACCTTCACTGATTCTATATTGCATAGAAGTTCATCTTTTGGCATTCATATTTCATTGACTTACATAATATTTAATTAAATTCTGTAACTTAAGGTCAAATACTATTAATGCTTGGTACCTTACAACTCCATTAGGAGGGATGGAAATGCCTGGGGATCCAACTGGAATGTCCATGAACATTCCACCCACCATGGACATCAGTTGATTTGTGAGCACCACTTAACTGGTTAAATGGAGATCACTTAAGAAAACCTCAACTGCATTAGGGTGATGCTTATCACTTTCCTGCATCCACCCTCAACACGTAAGAGAAAAGAATCACGAGCTAGAAATATGCTTTTCTCATCATCACATACTTATTAAAGACTTTTCTCACTACTCAGCATCTCAAGCTATAATTATATTACTATACAGTTTTAGTCGGCAGGTATAAAAATTCCCTGTTGAGACTTCATAGGTGAGCCTTACTGTCTTTATCACTGTCATCTTCTGAGAAATCACATGGCAACCTGTGATTCAAGATTTTTGTGACTTTCACTTTTTTTTTTTTTTTTGGTGGTACACAGGCCTCTCACTGTTGTGGCCTCTCCCGCCACGGAGCACAGGCCCCGGACGCGCAGGCTCAGTGGCCATGGCCCACGGGCCCAGCCGCTCCACAGCACGTGGGATCCTCCCAGACCGGGGCACGAACCCGTGTCCCCTGCATCGGCAGGCGGACTCTCAACCACTGCGCCACCAGGGAAGCCCTCACTTTCTTTTAAAACCTCACCCTGTCTTCTCGGAGTTTCAATTAATCCATATACACTAGAGTCTTTCAGATGCAGACCCAGGAGAGTAGAATCTACTTGTGCCTTTCTGGGTGCCGTGTGTCCCAAATCTATTTCATTCAATTACATGACAAACTTCTATGCTAGAACACAGATTACCACTGCCCCTACAACCTTTGGCTCTCCAGCTGCACTGGTAAACCAAGAAGAGATTAACCAATTGTGACAGCCTGTCAAGATCCCATGAAAGAGATTCATTTCCAGTTGCACACATGTGAACCAGAGGCCAAGGGCAAAGAAGCCACTGGCCCTGGAATCACTCCTCCCAAACAAGACTCCCCTGTTCAAACCACAAGGCACTAGACGGTAGCAGAACCTTAGAGTTGTTAAAAAATACACTAGAAATTCCAGCTCAATTTCTCTTCCAAAATCTAAGGAAAACCTGTCTAATTTATTCATAAAATATTTATCCCATGATTTTTTTGCATCTGGCTTGTTTTATACTTGTCTCTTATCTTGATCAAAAGAAATGAAAGATATGAGGATCAGAAAAAAAAAAAACCTGAAACAGTACATTATTAGCAAACAATATGACCAACTATAAAGAAAGCCCAAAATAATCTGCAAAGAGATATTAGAATTAATGAGAATTTAGCAAGGTTACTTGCTAAATAAAAATAAAATAAAAATAAATAAAAATCTGTGTATACTAAAGTCAATAGCAGTTCTCAGCTACAACAAAATGACTCAGAAAATGCAACTTAAAATGACAACTTGTGGTATATTCACACAACTGAATACTACACATCGATGAGAATGAACAATCTACAACTAGATGATCACAAAAATAACACTGAGCAAAAGAAGCCAGTTAGAGACGAACACAGACTCTCTGATTCATTTACATGACAAATATATAAACAGGCCAAACTGACCCATGCTTTTGGGACTCAGGACAGTGGCAGCCCTTGGGGGGACGTCAGTAACTGGGAAGGAAGATGAGAATGGCTGCTAGGGAACGGCTAATGTTCTGGTTTCTGATCTGGGTGCTGGTGTTTAGCTTTAGAATTCAGCAAGCTGTTCATTTATACATATAGAAAAGCGCACATATCATATTATACACTGCAATAAAAAGTTTTTTAAAAGATACCCACTTAGCCAAAAAAAAATTTTTTAAGTACCTAGGTGCAAATCTTACAAAAGCTGTGTAAGAACTTTATGAAGACTTTTTAAATTTAAAATTTCTATTGTTAAAGAAGAAACAGAATACCATATTCTCAGATTAGAAAATTCAGTACTGTAAAGATGTCAGTTCTTTCCACATTGAGCTATACACCTAAGGTGATCACAACATAATTTCTTTTTGTATATTTTAGAAATTAAGCCCTTGTTGGTTGCATCATTTGCAAATACTTTCTTCCAGTCTGTAGGTTGTCTTTTCACTTTGTTTATGGCTTCCTTTGCTATGCAAAAGCTTATAGTTTGATTAGGTCCTATTTATTTATTTTTGCTTTTATTTCCAAGGCCTTGGGAGATTGACCTAACAACACAGTTTCTTAATGGAAATCTATAAGAAGGACCAAGCTACCCTGAAGCAGAGCAAAGAGAGGAAGCTGGACCTATGGTTATCAGTAATACAGAGGACAGAGTACTCAGGGAAAGACACACAGAGCTCTGAAACAGAATCAAGAGCTCAGAAAGCGATCCTTGGTTATCTGGAAACCTGATATGACAGAACTAGTATCACAGATGAGTGGGAAAAGCTGGGCTAGTCAATAAACAGTGCTGGGGCAACAGGTTATCTATATAGAGGGAAAATTAATCCCTACCTCATACCATATTTTTAAAAATCGATTTCAAGCATTTAAATCAAAGATTTAAATGTGAAATGTAAAACTTTAAAATTTACAGAAGAAAATACAAAAGAGTATTTTACGGCCCTCAGGTAGTAAAGGACATTTTAAAACAAGACATAAAATATTAACCTTAAATAAAAATAAAGAATAGATTTGAGTATTTTTAAAATTAGAACTTCTGATAATCAAAAGCAATTAAAACCAAGTGAAAAGAGAAACCACAAGCTGGTGAAAAGATATTTGTATATGACAAAAGAGTAATATGCACAGTCTGAAAATAACTCGTAGGGCTCAATTAGAAAAAGGCAAAAAAATAAGCCAAGTGGGCACAAACTGAGCAAGCACTTTAAAAAGAAAGCAAATCAATAGCCAATAAATATATGAAACGATGTTCATCTTATTAGTTATGTAGGAAATGCAAATTAAAATCACAATTGAGATAGTATTTCACACGTTCCAAATTGATAAAAATTTTAAAGTTGGATAATATTAAGTACTATCATTAGCACAAGTAGCATCATCATCCTATACTACTGATGGTGATGTAATCCCTTTGGAAAACAATTTTATACATATGTGGTAAAGTTTAACATGCACACATCCAGCAATAATGAGCATAACAGCATTGTTCATAAAAGCCCAAACCTGGAAACTACCCAAATGGCCATTGACAACAAAAGGATAAACTGTAGGATATTCACACAATAGAACACTGCACAACAGCAAAAGTGAATCAACTGCAGCTACATGCATCAACATGGACTAGTAGATCTCCAAAAAAAAGTTGATCGTGGAGATGACTGCACAATGATAGGCATTTACCAACGCTCACCAAACTGTATGCTACATGGGTAAATTTTACTACATGCAAACTATGCCTCAATAAAGCTCTCCCCCGTAAAAGTTGAGCAAATGAAGTGGAGGAAAAATTGCAAAGAGAATCAATCCATTTACAAAAAGATCAACACCAGGCAAACACAGAAGTAAATGTAGTTAATAAAGAAAATTGAAAGAAAGAAGTACACAAAAGTCTGAAGAGTAATTTCCTTTCAGGGGCAATGGAAATGAAGGGAGTCAGGAAAGTCATACAAGGGGCTTCAAAAGTACAAACTGGGGCTTCCCTGATGGCGCAGCGGTTGAGAGTCCGCCTGCCGATGCGGGGGACACGGGTTCGTGCCCTGGTCCGGGAGGATCCCACATGCCGCGGAGCAGCTGGGCCCGTGAGCCATGGCCGCTGAGCCTGTGCTCCGCAACGGAGAGGCCACAACAGTGAGAGGCCCGCATACCGCAAAAAAAAAAGTATAAACTGGGTAGTGATACAGGGTACTTCAATTTTTTCTTAACTGTTAAAACCAAACATATAAATGATATACTCCTTTGTTACATATGCAATGTTTCAAAATTTTTTTTTAATAAAGGAAATGTAAATAGTTCTGTTTTAGAGAGCTCAACTGAAAAAGAACAAATTTATTTTAGCAAAATGTGATAACAAATAATAATTAAGGCTAGCTACTTTATTTTGTTTCCAGGTTCCTCCTTAACTTCAAAATTTCAAAATTTGATTAAATTTTCTAATTTGGGTTATCATCTTAGAAAATACACCCTTAAATATTAAGGGCTAAAGGGCTATGATATATGCAAACTACTCTCAAAGAGCTCAAAAAAAAATTTTTTTTTTGGTCGCACCACACGGCTTGTGGGATCTTAGTTCCCCGACAAGTGACTGAACCCCACCCACAGCAGTGAAAGCGCCGAGTCCTAACCACTGGACCACCAGGGAATTCCCCCAAGATAAAATTTATATACATATTTATAAAAATATGTTACATATATACAGAAATATGATTAAGCAAATGCAGCAAAGGCTTAAAAAGTGGAAGCTTGCTATTCTTGCAACTTGGTATTTTTTCAAAATTTAAAAAAATTTTTAACTGTCGCCCAAGGAGAGACTAAAAAGTCAGCATAAGAAACATCACTGGATACTGAGAACACCCTTTTTATGCCTCTATCCTATTCTAGTCACGTTGGATTGTAATGAATCACAGAACTGCATTACCTGCTCCCTCCCACTGGTCTCAGATGAAGAGATTCTGGAATAACCAGACTGAAGCATCCAATAGTACACTATTAAAGGGTCCTGGCCTAAAATTGTCATCCAGTAGCAAAGTGGTTTCTTATGACACCGCAAGTGCTGGCACTTGGCGAGAGGACACTGTAGATTCACAAATTTCTGTTTAAAAAGAGTACTGCTTTCTTTGGGGACTAAGAAATACAAAAAGACAAATGTCTCCCAACTTCTGAAAACAGTGGCAGTCATCAATTCACCCTCTCAAGCACTGTGGATTTTCTTTTTTCTTAAAATAAATTTATTTATTTATTTATTTTTGGCTGTGTTGGGTCTCCATTGCTGTGTGCGGTCTTTCTCTAGTTGCGGCGAGCGAGGGCAACTCTTCGTTGCGGTGCACGGGCTTCTCATTGCAGTGGCTTCTCTTGTTGCGGAGCACGGACTCTAGACACGTGGGCTTCAGTAGTTGTGGCTCATGGGCTCAGCTGCTCCACGGCCTGTGGGATCTTCCCCGCCCAGGGCTCGAACCCGTGTTCCCTGCATTGGCAGGTGGATTCTTAACCACTGCGCCACCAGGGACGTCCAAGCACTGTGGATTTTCTAAAGTACCATAAGCTATGCTGCATAAACACTGAAGGGAAATGCTTTTGTTCCCAAACGACACATATTCAATCACATGTCCTCTTTCACAGTACAGAAGGGCTGTGCAGGAGAGAATATAAGCTCTTTGAAAGCAAAATCCACACTCTAATACATACCTTTCAACTAACGATAAGCAGCTTCCTGCTTTACAATATTATATTCAATATGAATACACAAGTCAAATGTACAATATACAACATGACTTAAGGAAAAATAAGACCAGATGAGATGGGGGTGGATGACATCTCAACAAAAGTGCTGAAACTCACCTACCACCATACATCATAGTTCAGTAGAAATTTACATTAACCTCCTCTGGGTCAAAAAGGCACTTTGCATAGATAAATTTATCATGCCCTGGTTTGCTGTTAAGTATAAATCTTTTAGGGAAAAATCACCAGAGTGTGCCATAGCTCATTGATAATTTAATTACTAGTGAGACAAAGCATGTGACCAATGGCTTTTGGAAAAAGTCCTGCTTTACATATATGATAGTAACCACAAAGGTATTACTGCTATGAGTTAAAGCCAGCCACAACATTTTAATTCTGGCTACTGAGTGATTAGAGAAATAACAGGCAGCTGCTGTTATATTTCAGCACTTTTGTATAAACAACAATGTGACCAAGGTCTGGAGACCTTGGCTCTCTAAATGTATTCTGTTGTTAGTGCAGTTGGGATAGGAAACCAGTTAGGATAGGAAAAGAAAAACATGCTTTTAAACACAATCATAAAATATACCTGACAACAGTGTTCTTAATTTTCTAGAGCTGTGGAAATCTTTGAAATTTTGATGAAAGATATGAACTCTCACCCTTGGAAATTGCACATGCCTCCATAAACACACCATTTTACATCTAACTGGAAGGGATTCACTGACCCCCGTTTAAAATACCCTGCACAACACAGATTGTCATAATACTGCGATGAAGGAAGGAAGGAAGGAAGGAAGGAAGGGAGGGAGGGAGGGAGGGAGGGAGGAAAGGAGGGAGGGAGGGAGGAAAGGAGGGAGGGAGGGAGGGAGGAAAGGAGGGAGGGAGGGAGGAAAGGAGGGAGGGAGGAAAGGAGGGAGGGAGGAAAGGAGGGAGGGAGGAAAGGAGGGAGGGAGGGAGGAAAGGAGGGAGGGAGGGAGGAAAGGAGGGAGGGAGGGAGGAAAAAGAGTGCCAACTCAGGCTTGGATGCCTAAAGAATGACAAACTAAGAGGCCAAAACTAAACACCGTTAAGAAATGACAAATACAGTACTGGTGGACTTCAAAAGTAATCATTATAATGGTTTTATAATGATTCACATTAACCAAATAAAATTCACTGATTAACCAAAATGATACACTTCTACAAAATGCAGTCACAAACTAATTTTAGCTAGCTCCCTTCTTCCTAAACAAAGACTTGCACTAAGACAATTATTAATTACAACCAGTTTATTGGGCACTCACAATGCAAGAGCCTGTTGAAAACAAAAACTATTGACCCAAATAGTTTTCCTAGGATATAGTATGTAGCATACTGCTCTAATTGTTTAACTTAATCCTTGTTCTTTTGTAAATCCTTGTTCAAATGTAAATTACATCTGGCAGAGCCTCAGAGTGTGGGGCATCTGATCTTTTCTGTTGATCTCTGTAAATACAAAATTACAAATCTCTGCTTCCTAATGTACAAGGAAAAGAAGGGCTGTGAGCAAGCTGATTCAATTCTAACAAACCAGAGGGGATATGAACAAATCTGAGTGCAAACCTAACTTCTGATTAAAGAAACAGAAGATTAAAAATATAATTACTCAAATACATGTGATGTTACAAAGTAATTTATTAATGGATTACCAAATAAAGCACTGTAATTATGGATTTCACTGGTCAAATTTACCTTCTTACATTCTTTAGGACCAACAGATAGTAGAACATATGCACGCAAACACGCATCCCTTTCTTATACCCTATTTTCTGGATGAGAAAAATTCCCATGGAATTTTAACAAAAGCATTAATTCAACAGCTGAGCATTTGCAAAATCACAAGCAATAGCTATCTCTCTATCTTAGAAATTCATCTTTATTCCTCTAATAATCCTCAAGTACACTTTTAATTGTACCTAACCAAATCCAAATGAAACATTAAAAAAATACTTAGATTATAAATATCCCTTAACCATCCACCTAGAAAAACTTCTACCTACTGAAGGACTTTAAAGTTTTTAATTTTAAATATCTTAAAAGAATACTATTGGCTGTGAATAACTAAGTATGTGGGTTATCACTAACCCACACCAAAGGAGCTCCACACTGCCAGAACCTACTTTCCATGTCTGCTCTGATGCAATTCTCCATATACTTCATTTTTTTAAATAACTATTGAGATATAATCCATATACTATACAATGCAGCCATTTAAAGTGTACAATTCAATGGGTTTTGATATATTCACAGAGTTGTACAGTCTTCACCACAATTAATTATAGAACGTTCTCAACACCCCAAAAGAAAATCCCTTACCCATTTGCAGTCTCCCCATTTCCCCCAACACCCCCACCCCCCAGGCCTAGACAACCACCAATCATACTTTGTCTCTATGGATTTGCCTGTCTGGACTTCTCATATAAATGGAATCACATAATATGTGGTCCTTTATGATGGGCTTCCTTGACTTAGCACCATGTTTTAAAGGCTCATGCATGTTGTAGCACACATCAGTACTTCATTTCTCTTTATTGCCACATAATATTGCATTGTATGGATAGACCACATTTTTTTTTTTTTTTTTTTTTTTTTTTTTGCGGTACGTGGGCCTCTCACTGTCGTGGCCTCTCCCGTTGCGGAGCACAGGCTCCGGACGCACAGGCTCAGCGGCCATGGCTCACGAGTCCAGCTGCTCCGCAGCATGTGGGATTTTCCCGGACCGGGGCACGAACCCGTGTCCCCTGCATCGGCAGGCGGACTCTCAACCACTGCACCACCAGGGAAGCCCTAGACTACATTTTATTTATCTAGTCATCAGCTGTAGAACATTCAGGGCCTCATTTTCATCAAATCTTTCCTTCTTAAAAAAAAATTTTTTTAAGCATAAGGGAATATAGCCAATATTATATGACAACTTTAGAGTATAATCTATAAAAGTTTTGAATCACTATGTTGTACACCTGAAACTAATATAATATTGTAACTCAACTATACTTCAATTTTTTTAATTTAAAAATAGATTTTTAAACGTTTTAAACTTCCAAAAATATTTTATATACAGCTTTTCTAGAAGCAATTTGACAGTCTGTATTTAAAATTTAAATGCTCATATCCTTTTACCTAATATAAATTTCAAAAAAATTTATATTAAAGAAATAATTAAGAAGGCAAAGATAAATATATAATGATGCTCATTGGAATAAACTTGACCCATTTTGCAGTCTGGTGGAACACAATTCAAGTGCTTCTTGGATCTGTGTCTCCTGGGCTGCAGTCCTAACAAACCCCAAATAAATTCATTTTTTGGCCTCAAAAGAAAAAATGATGCTCACTGGAGTACTGTTTATAGTGAAAACTTATCCAGCTATATCCTCAATAGGAGAATGAGTAAATAAATTATCATTCATCCATACAATGAAATGTAGTTAAAAAAGAAACAGTTAAAAAGAATGAGGTAGCCACATATGCATTCACAGGGAAAGGAAGGCATTATTCTGTTAAATTAAAAAGCAACTTAGAGAACGCTTCATATGATCTGATTTAGGTAAAATTATATGCATATACATACATACACAGGTGCCTGAATACACATCCATATTCCCTCTCTTTCTCAAAGGATACAATCCAAACTTTTAAAAATGATTGCCCTTAGGAAGTAAAAGGGAAGAGGGAGGTTTCTTGTTTATCATTTATTCTCTTAATAACCGGGGGAAAGGCAAAAAAAAAATTTTTTAAGCCCCTATGATAGGTATCATTTAACTGAAATTGAAAAAAGTCCTTAAAACTAAATAATTAGATCAGTATTTTTGAACAGGTAATAAACTCCTGTGGTTCAAGGACAACATCTTACCCCCCTTTTTTGGGGGAGGGGTGGCTAAGGTCTTCACAAATCCCATCATTCCTCAGGTTTGGAACAGCTGCTCAATAAATGCAGCTTACTAAACATGCTACCAGTTATTACATTTTAAGTATAATATACAGCATAATTTAAAATACAGTATTAGGCTTCTTCAGAAAAACTTTTCTTAGTTTTCATTCTAGTTACCTGATTTTGCCTGCTTTGCAATATTATATCTTCCTTTACATTACATTTAAGACATTTTCACAACAGGTAGAATTATACTGATTCTATGACCAAAGTTCAACTGGTTATTACATGCATGTTTACAAGGACTTTTATACAATTCTTTAAATTCAGAATCACTGAACACGAGAGTCAGATGAAGCCTTAGGTATGATCTGGTCCAACCTCCTCAATTTACAAACTGGGGCTGTTTCTGCAGATGTTAAGTTACTTGCCCAGGATCTGGTAGTCAGCAGCCAAGCCAGGACTAGCATCTGTTTTTATTTAAACACAACAACTACAATAACAGATCTATTCTACCGATTCATTTAACAGCCACTCTGCTTTCTTTCATTTCTGAACCACTCAGGTATATAAATAACTGACTGGACAAAGTTTCATGTGGATTTTTCTCCCTGCACACCAATCTGGACATCTGGCTAAAATAATCTTCCCTGTAATTTCCACAAATATACTTGAACAAGTGCCTTTCTTGAGCAAACACAACAAAAGGCATTCACTCGTTGTTTGTAACACAAAAAGCACCCATTTCTGGGTCAAAATTTTTCTTATCTTACTTCAGTACACCAGTGGAACTAATCTTAATGATGTGGCCATTTGGATGTGATAACAGCTGAAAGCAAAGTCACAGTTTATTAAACCAAAGAGGCTGTGTGCTATGTATAAGCTGGCAATTCCCTGTTTAGTGTGACTTCTTGCAAAGTCCCAGGAAAAGGTTATACCAAATCAGTACAGTTTGTTTCCCTGCATTAACCTGTACAGTTAATTTATACCAACTTGGTGTTCGCACATCTACATAATTGCTTAAATACATGCAAATTTATTCATCACACCAACCAACTATTGTCTTTTACAGTTAAAGATGACGCCACCGATAGTGACTGTTATCCTTGTGTACAGATTTGCCTGAAATGACTTCCATCTGTTTCAGATCATAAATACAATTTTTTAAAGTAAATATTACTTTAAATCTTACGGTCTAGCAATTTGAGGGTAAACGAGAAACAAAGCAAGCTGAGGTAGATTCACTGCCAGGCACTGTTCTAAGCACTCTTCAAGCATTAACTCATGTAATCCTTACATCCACCTCAAGTAGGTCCTGTCATCCTCATTTACAAATGAGAAAACTGTGGCATGGAGAGGTCAGGTAACTTGTCCAGGGTCCCACAGCAGTATGTGAAAAAGCTGGGATTTGAACTCAGACAGTCTGGCTCCAGAGTCTGTGCCTACAAGCACTGCTCTACGGGTCCACTGTGAAGAAGGTCCATAGAAGTCCAGAGTGTGCACACTCTTTCAAAGACTATCAGCCACGCAGCTATGAGTGCCACCTGCTTGTGGTCCTGCCTTTGCAAATGAATTAGCAGAGTCTTATCCATCATCTACTTCTTGCCTAGCACTGTAAGAACAGCCAAGATAGAAACATGAAATCCAAGACAGGATCTCAATATGCAAGAAATTAACAATCTAATTAGGGAGATAAGTTATGCCTAAATGAAATAATTAGTGAAGGTAGTATTAGGGTTATCACAATATTTGAAGACATGATGTGTATGGAGTATCTAACAGCCTGGTAGAGGTTTTTTCCTTCCCGTTCACACTATCACGAAACTGGCCATCACAATGGCTCCCACAGCTTTACAAAAAGCTTTTAAAGAACACTCTAAAGTCTTGCACCAGTCTTCCTCCAGGAAATACTCACAGAGAAAATTTTCAACCATGAAATGTCACCAAACCCTGCTATTGAAGCAGCCTTCTGTCTGATAACCTGACACAGAAATAGAAAGCTTTTTATATAATAGACACCTGCCTCTACAAGCCGCTCTGCTTTCATCTAGTTACAATTATACCTTGTGCACAATGAGGGATTTAACCAAAGCACCCACCAAGTCACCACCCATTCTAATCAACTGTAATTTATCTTCAGCGATACTGATTTCATCTACTATCTCCAGATGATCCATCACATCACCTAAACTCTAAATCCACTGAAGTGTGGATTTAGCAAAAACTGTTCCCTGGAAAATGTTATCTCTGGCCCCTCTTAGTAGAAAAATTTCTTGCAACTGCTCTTTAAGAAAATCTCTATTTGCATAGGGGGGGTTCTGCACAGCATACATCTAACCCTGTATCTGGTGAAAACCAGATCCATCAGAATTCTGAGTATCTAAAATTGTGAAGTAAAATGTCTATAAATATCCTAATACATAGTTTGTTGCTTATAACATTGGTTCTCAAGCTATAAATAGTAAAGACTATTCTCTATAAATGTAGTACAGCTGTTATTTGAATTTTGAGAGGCAAAGACAATTGGATATTCTAACAGCAATTTACTTTTTCCCACCTACTACCCTCATAGTATTTCAAATTTCAAACTTTTATTCAACTGCTTCATAGTCACCTTGAATGTATAATGTGATACTTTCAATTAATTCTTGGTGTATGACTTATTCTTGTATTTTAATTTCATTTACTCCATCTAACCCATTGCCATGGTTTTATTCACCCCAACACTAAACTGATTTTCATCCCCTATTTATTTTCTTGAATGGATAAAAATTCAATTATGAACATATTTTGGCAATGCTAACGGTTTTGTGTTACTTATTTCTAAATGAAAAATTAATATGTTGGTAAGCTACATACAAGTCACTGTTTAGGAGCTATATACATCTTATCACTCATTCAATGTTTACTGTAAGCCTTTCTGCTAAGTACACAATGACGAGTAAAACTGACATGATGCCTGAAGTTCATGAGAGCTTCTAGAGAGACATTCTCATTTACGTTCATAGAGCATGCATGGGATATTCAGCCATATTCATACAGAACCATGAATTTTATGTACATTTGCAAATTGCTCTTTATTAACCGTGCTCCATTATGCTTGGGAACTAGATACAATGCAAGTACAGTAATATTCAGTTGCCACCAAAAATAAAATTCTCGGAATACCAGATGTTTCTCTGTATGAACACATACAAGTCAAGAGTTGGAAAGCAGGAGAGGAAAGAATGTATTCTTAGAAAAATAAACTGGCTGGAAACAGGCAGTCACTAAACAATCCTAAAATAAGATGATTCTAACACCTTTTGTATCAGTAGTTTTCTCCCCAGCAAACAGAGGTCTACCCCGCCTGAAGTAGATGGGACTCCTCTTCAGGCAAAATAGGTCATTTTCAATTTATACTTATTAAACCACCACATTAACCCCCAAAATGAATATGAACGTCGGGGACATCTAATGGTAGGTTTCCTCGTGCAATTAAAAGTTCTCAGTTCCCACCAACTAACATGCCCTCCCCAAGAGGCTGTGGTCACAGTCTAGGAAAAGCTGCATTATGCATTCATTCTGGATGGCATTTGTGATTCCCCAACCAGTAGAGAAATGTTAGGAGTTAAAAGTTACCAACATGGTAGAATCATAAGAAAAGAGTATGAGTCAATGGAAATTAAAAATAGAAAATTCTTCACAACAAAAGAAACAATCAACAAAATGAAAAGGACAAAAATAGAGTGGGAGAAAATATTTGCAAACCATATATGGGATAAGGAGTTAATACCCAAAATACATAAAGAACTCACATATATAACTCAATAATAAAAAACAAACATCTGATTTAAAAATTGGCAGAGGAATGAAATAGACATTTTTTCCAAAGAAGGTATCCCAATGGCCAACAGGTACATAAATAGATTCCCAACATCACTAATCATTAGGGAAATGCATATCAAAACTACAAGGAAAAATCATCTCACACCTGTAAGAATGGCTGTCATCAAGAAGGAAAGAGATAACAAGCATTGCCAAGGATGTGGAGAAAAGGGAACCCTTGGACGTTGTTGGTGGGAATGTAAATTGGTACAGCCACTATGGAGAACAACATGGAGGTTCCTCAAAAAATTAAAAACAGAATTACCGTATGATCAGGCAATTCCACTTCTGAGTGTATACCCAAAGGAAATAACAAGATATCAAGGAGAAATATGCGCTCCCATGATTATTGCAACACTGTTCACAATAGCCAAGATATGGAAATGGAAACAACCTAAGTGCCTGTCAATGGATGAAAGGATAAAGATGACGGATGGTGTGGTGTGGTGTGGGTGTGTGTGTGTGGGTGTGGGGGTGTGTGTGTGGGGGGGTGTGTGTGTGTGTGTGTGTGTGTGTGTGTTTGGAATATTAGTCAGTCATGAGAAAGAAGGACATCCTGCCATTTGCGACAACATGGGTGGACCCTGAGGACATTATGTTAACTGCAATAAGCCAGACAAAGGCAAATACTACCTGATATCACATATGTGGACTCTAAGAAAAGCTGAACTTACAATCTGGGTTTTGTTTTTTAATTATAAAAAAGTAAATGAACAAGTTCATAGCATAGTTAAAATTATCTAAATAATGTTAAGGGGGGTTGAAGTTAAAACAAGGGTCAGAGAAAGGAGAATGGATTTTTGAATCATCTAAAAAGAACTAATGAACATGAGTTCGTGGAGAGGAGGCTAAAAGGACATTTCAGACTGGAGAAGATAAAAATGTAAGAATTTCAACGTGCAACTTCATAAGATCTGGACCTGTAAGGAGCAGGACTTTGCTGGAGTGGCGGGGGGGGGGGGGGGGGGGGTGGACCTGATAAGGAGCTGAGATTACCAAGGTGGGAAGTAGCAATTGATGTGGAGATAATCAAGCAAGTTAAGACATGAGCCTAACCAAATCCCAGGAATCAAGTTAGGGACTTGAAATCACCATAAAATTGGCCTAACAAGCACCACATATATTTTAAGCCCTTTATATTATCCCTTAATTAGGTCAGACTGAGAGAGACAAACTGCAACTACAATATTTTACCAACCAACTACTGTAAATTAAACAGACAAAAACAGTCCAGTCAAAGTGACTGCATTTAAAGTCTGGGGGATCTAATGCACAGCATGGCAATTATAGTTAGTACTACTATATCATATACTTGAAAGTTGCTAAGAGACCAGATCTTAAGTGCTCTCACCACAAAAAAGAAATGGTAATTATGTGGCGTGATGGAGGTGTGAGCTAAGCTAAGGTGGTGATTATTTTTGCAACATACAAGTGCATCAAATCAACACGTTGTATACCTTAAAGTTACACAATGTCCTATGCCAATTATATCTCAATAAAGCTAGTGGGGGGGGGAACGTGATTGCATTGATAGTAAAGATGCTGTTGAGGATATTGTTCACTAAATGACACTGTATGAGGATATGGGGCTTCCCTGGTGGTGCAGTGGTTTGGAATCCGCCTGCCAATGCAGGGGACACGGGTTCAAGCCCTGGTCCAGGAAGATCCCACATGCCATGGAGCAACTAAGCCCATGTGCCACAACTACTGAGCCTGCGCTCTAGAGCCCGTGAGCCACAACTACTGAGCTCACACACCACAACTACTGAGCCCGTGTACCACAACTACTGAGCCTGCGTGCCACAACTACTGAAGCCTGCACACCTACAGCCCGTGCCCAACAAGAGAAGCCACCACAATGAGAAGCCCGTGCACCACAACGAAGAGTAGCCCCCGCTCGCCACAGCTAAAAAAGAAAGTCCACGCCAAGCAACAAAGACCCAAGACAGCCAAATATAAATAAATAAATAAATAAATAAATAAATAAATTTTTTTTAAAAAAAGAGGAGATGGAGATGTTTCATCCAGGGCTTAGTAACAGCAATAGCTATTTTACTTTTGAGCAACTGGTTTGTTTTCTTCTTATAGACATATAACTCACAGTGCTTTTCTTTTTGCATGGGCTTCTAGAATATTCCAGCCAAATATGAGGTCCACCTCCAGAAACTACACGGACTTTACAATGTACACTGGGCATCTTACTCCTAGTTTCAAACTATTTCTCTTCTTCTCCTTTTACCTTGGATATCCTCCCCAAGCCCTGTGTTCCAGTCTGTGCTCTGGAGTGCTCAGTGTTTAGCTGGTGATACTACTTTTTATCCACATTTTAACATTTGGGAATTGGGACACATCTTATAATCAAGGTTTAATGGCTCAATTAGTAACAGTTTTTCCTTCTTTTGTGGCACCTCACTACTGACAAGTCTTACAACAGACAGCATTTTTGATTCAGAGAAAATATGGTAATAAACTGAAGTACAGGCTTGAAATAGCCATAAAAGGTCAGGCTTTTCCTGCAAAGGCCGAGACACAGGAGAGAAGCAAGCAGTAAGCCATAACAAAGGCCATAAAGGGGAAGAGTACAGGAAAGATCTGTGAAGGCACCTGGGGATGGAGGCAACGAACAGAAGACACTGACTACAGAGATGCGCAGAGCCAGGAAGAGGCAGGAGGCTGAAGGTGGAGCCAGACGGAGCCGTGGTACCCTGGCCCTGCCCTCAGGGAAAAGCTGATGCTGGTGTGGGAGCTGAATGAACGTTTACCTGAGTCTGGAGGTCATTCCCAGGTACCCTGAATGAGACCCTGAGACAGCTCAGCCACAGCGAGCTCAAGACTCTTAACGTCTATTTGACCTGACAAATTCCCTGTGGCCCTTTCTCCCCGTCTCCCCTTGGAGCCTCCATTGTTGTAGGTATAAACACAGCCAGGCTACATCTTTCCATTCAATTAGAATCTTCCTCATGCTTGACTCAAAATATGATTTCTCCAATTAGTTCTGGCTTATTAATGACAATGCAATGAGTAGGATGAAGTTTATGTTTTCAGGCAGTCCCAAAGTATCTTAACATCTATGCATTTGAGTCAATTATTTAGACTGCAGGTCTGTCTGTCCTCTCTCCTACTGCACTGTAAACTTCAAGTTCACAAGGAAAATCATTTATCCCATATAGTATAATTATATGACCAGTGGGTGTAGACATCAAAGGGTTTTGCTTCCCTTTCAACATTGTGACCAATAAAAGTGGGATCCAGAGAAGGAGGAAGAGTGGCATGTGGATTAACATGGGGAGAAAAAGTTTTACGATATGAACTATATATTACCAATGACTGCAAGAGGACCCAAGAGAACTATATGATGGAAATGTTCTGGATCTTAATGGTGGTGGTTACACAGATGTATGCAGTTATTACAACGCAAGAACGTGTACACTTAAAATGGGTGCATTTTATTGTAGGTAAATTACACCTCAATAAAGTTGATTTTAAAGAATGTTATCCAGGAACTAATCATTCAGTTTAGAGTAAACCAGCTCCATTAACTCTCTTCCTCTTCTTTTAGCTGCTCATATTGTAGCCACCTCACTCATTCTCATAAAATACATTTGAAAAATGGTAGGCAAAATGCAAATAATGTTCAAATAAGTCCATTTTCCTACTTGTCAGAAGCTATGATGATTCATTGGCCTAAAAGGATGTTTTAATAAGTCTTGTCTGTGGTTCTCAGAAGTTGACATCTGGAAACTGTACCTTATTCCCTATTGCCCTCAAATGTAGAAAAAGCAAAGATAATAAGTATTGAAGCCCATTATTAATAAAGTGGAAGTAAATCAAATCATTAAAATAGTAGAAAATGTCTCTATTACATGGAGGAAGAAAATAAAAGTAGAATGCTGTCAAGCTGAGCATACCCTGATGCTGCTTTCTTGAAAAGAAACACAGAAGTTTAAAGTTTGGGGTATTTTTTGGTTTGGGGGTTTTTGTTTTTGTTGTTTTTTGTTTTTTTGGTAATAATGTGTATTGGACAAAAATGATACTAGCCTGGCAAATTTTTCACAGACTTGGGTAAACACCATCTGAAGATCTTCAAAGTTGACTTGATTTCATTCCAGATAAGTATTTTTAGAATTCTGAAACGTTTACTAAAAAAAAAAAAAAAAATCAAAGGAAACTAAGGTGTCCCAACTGAAAATGTGGGATTAGTTTTCTCTGATAGTTTTTAGTTTTGGTCATGTTTAATCTCTAGATATGGTCTGTCCACATATTTAATTTGGTGATAATGTTTCCATTAAGGCTAGACATACAAGCATCTAAAACTTGACTAGCTGAGAACAGTGTTCAAATATTAAAAATCATAGGTGGGGAAAAATAAGGCTCTTGTTCTATTTGATTCAAATCTAAAGACCATTTTATTGGTCAATATTTCAACAGTTATTGAGAGAAACTCAGTTCAGACACAGAAACTCTTTCCCTGGTCCTTACAAAATTTCACATAGCTTTTACTGAGTCAAAAGTTCCATTCTCTTTTTAGAAGCAGGAAGGAAAAAAAATTATTACAAATGACTCAAAACAAAGTAATTTAACTGTGCTTCATTAGTGAGATGTTTTCAGAGCACAGCCATCGGAGACATCTGTGATGTTAAATCTTGTTACTTATTTAGTAGCTTTAGTATCAGGATTGATATTGACCTTGTTTTATTTTCAGTTTCTCTTTGTGGTGATAAAGAGCACATCAGCTTTAGTCACAATTTTAGATTAAGAAATAATCACAAGCTCATCAAATTAAAAAGAAGTACAACCGTGGGGTTAAAAACTTTCAAATAGGTAAGTAGTATGATAAAGGCAAGGTTAAAATTAAAATTATCAATGTCAACTCATAAAAATTATACATGTGCATATTTTTAATTCTCTCTCTAAAGTGACCTAACATAGCAACTTTAATACATACGAGATATAACCTGGTGCACCAACTGGACTTTGCCTCTAATGTTCTTTTCCACTAAATGGATTTATATCTTGACACAGTAAGTATTCAAGATTCTGGAACATAGTTTTGCCAGTGAGCAAGAACACTTTCAAAAGTTCTGAAGAGCAGCTGAAAGAACACAATTAAGAAGATTCTTATTGGTCAAGATGTGACAATTTGAGCATTTACATAAATGGAGGGTATGAATAAAAACTAGACCTAATCCAAATACGGTACAGTGTTTGATTGTTTCCACACAGATCAGGCCTAAACAACTGCATCCTCCCATCAAATAACTGAGAAATTATCTAAAAGTATTTTTGTTCTTATCGTCATTATTCATCCAACTACTTCAGCATCAGCCCTGTCTTATGGTTCCTACTAGTGCATTAATAACAATGCAACTACTGCATTAATAACACACTGATAAAAATAGCTAACACTTAATATTTTCCATGTGCCACAAATCATTTTTAAGTGCTTTATCTATTTTAAACCAAGTTGAAAATTATAGCTTGGTGAGGTTAAGTAGCTTGCTCAGGATCACCCAGCTAGTAAGCACCAGTGCTGAGACTTACACCCAGGGAGCCTGGATTCCACAACTAGTGCCGCTAAGGCTGCCTCACCAGTGAGGGAGGGAACATTCCAAATATTCCGCAGACCATGCTTGGCTGAGTAGACATTCTATTCCCTTTGGTGCTGAGCACTTTCTCAAGGAAAAAGTAGTCTGAGGAAGGGAAAGCTTTGGTGAAGAGAGATAGTAAAGATAAAGCAACAGGGCTTCCCTGTTGGCACAGTGGTTAAGAATCCGCCTGCCAAGGCAGGGGACACGGGTTTGAGCCCTGGCCCGGGAAGATCCCACATGCTGCAGGGCAACTAAGCCCGTGCACCACAACTACTGAGCCCGCGTGCCACAACTACTGAAGCCTGCGCGCCTAGAGCCCGTGCTCGGCAACAAGACAAGCCACCGCAATGAGAAGCCCACGCACCGCAACGAAGAGTAGCCCCTGCTCACCGCAACTAGAGAAAGCCCGCGCACAGCAACGAAGACCCAACGCAGCCAAAAATAAAACTGATTAATTAATTTTTAAAAAGATGAAGCAACACACACACACAAAATGTCCGTGAGAACTCTGACTTGGACTAATGCTGAGCTGAAGTTAGTATTCTAAAATTTTAGATAGTGTTACAGCCTGGACGCAGTATGCAATTGCTGTGCTTTCATAACCTTAAGAAATAAGTTCTTCGTTCAGCAGTATAAAATATCATGCACAGAAAAAGGGAACTGCATTAAAATATTAATAGGATGATGAGCAAATTTTATTTTACATCTCTCTAATATCCTATATTTTCTAAGTTGTTTAACAGTGAATGTGCATCATTTTTATAATTAGAAACAAAATTATATTAAAAAGTTATTTAAGATTTCAAAAAGAGAAAGAATGATATATGCCTCTTGCTTTCCTGCATTTGGAAGTCCTAAGCCAAGCAAAAGTTAGCTTGAGTTCCCAAAAGGTCAGCCACACAGAACCTTGGGTTAAAAAATAATAATAATAAAAGTAGAACTGTTTTGTTTGTTAGTTTGTCATTTTAAAAGTGCTGTGAAGAAGGAAAGACAGCAGGAGTCCATCTCACACTCAGTTGCTCAAGGACTGGAAAACTGAACTTGCCTAAAGCGGAGAAAACTACCCAAATTCCAAAGCTTTTCTAGAAGCCTGCAGGTTCCAGGAGCCTGGATGCCTGGCTCTCTCCAGAGTCAAGAAATACCTTACCATACAAACTACTATTGGCAGCAACTCCCAGTAAAGTGTCCCGTATCTTTCACCTCCCCCTGGTAAGACCTGCAGCGAGGGGTCTCCCCTGCTCTCAGCTGGCTCCCCACTGAGCCTTCTGCCTTCCTGCTCTGATTTCTGGACCCAACAAGGCTCAGCCATGGGACTATTACTAGTGAATGTTTGGTAATCACTGTGAGATGTATCAAAAGTAACTTGTCAATAACGTGCTTATTAAATAAAGTCTGCAACGGCTGTATAGTCTTAATAAAGTCTGTAATAGTTTACTGTAAAATATAAATAAAAACAGATTCAAAGCTATCCCTATAGAGTGCCATTCTCACATGACTCCCACTCCAGTGTGCATTCTTGGACAATATGCTACAAACTGCCCGCCACCCTCAAAGAACCCCTGGGAGAGTGACAATCTTAGGAGCACCATTTGGTATGTGTGCTTCAGAATTAAAACAACAACAAAAACAAGTAAAAGATGCCGTATCAACCCAATTGCCTAGGAACCAGAGGATGAGAGGTGCCCTTACCCACCAGGAGGAAGAAGAGTAAGTGGGCCAGGGCTTCCCTGGTGGCGCAGTGGTTGGGAGTCCGCCTGCCGATGCAGGGGACACGGGTTCGTGCCCCGGTCTGGGAGGATCTCACGTGCCGCGGAGCATCTGGGCCCGTGAGCCATGGCCGCTGAGCCTGCGCATCCGGAGCCTGTGCTCCGCAACGGGAGAGGCCACAACAGTGAGAGGCCCGCGTACCGCAAAAAAAAAAAAAAAAAAAAAAGAGTAAGTGGGCCAGCAGCCCCTAAAACCAGGGAGCTGACCCAGGGTAACAGGCACCGGACTCCAGATGAAGGTGGAGGAAGATGCATGGGCAACTCCCCACCACTCCAGCATCTTCCCTTCCTCTCAGTTCTGTGCCCCCACCCGGCTCTCCCCATAGCACCTCCTCTCTTCTCATATTGACTCACATCAGTGCCAACCAAGTCAGCTTGCTCTAGGATCCACCCAAGTCTGGGACCGCCTACCACCTCTGGGGCAGACAAAAGCTCTAGCACTACAGGGGGTGAAACATACCTAAGCTCATGACTTTGCCCAGGACAGGATTCTCTTCTGCTAGTTACCTGTACAGAGCTTGCTGCTGAGGCTGCCACATATGTTACGCAGCAGACATTAAAAATGTGAACTTTGTCAAAGTCTGGGTGACCCCTTGGCTGGATCGACCTTTACTTAAGTGATACTAAGCAGCTGCGGCCTCTGCTCATCAGCCCCGGGCAGTGGTAGTCAAAGTTGTAAGGCTCAAGGGCCACATTTGTACTGCCATTATCAAAGACAAACAGACAGATCACGTAACAGTGCAGAGCCTATTACTATGTAACAATAGAATGCAAAAATTAGAGGTCTCCTAGGGCCCAGACTAGAAGTGGCAAAACCACAAATGACATGACAGACACAGCCTGAGGATCAAATAAAAACACTCCACCCACAGACTCATGTACCAGGCACAGTTCTTGTAAAATGCACATCCATATCTTTCGCAGTATCCAATCCTAAACATCTAGGAGGCACCTACTATGTACGAGGCATGTGCTGGCTCCTGGGGGAAAGGAACAAAGAAACCGAAGAGAAGTAAAACCAGGGGTTCTGCCCTAAGTTTACATCTAGAAGGGGCAATAAGCCATTTGCACAAATTCTCCAGGGCCGTGAAGTTGGTTATTATTATCTTCCACTCAAGTATTTGGAAACATTGACTCAGCACTCCATGACAGAACTCACAGAGCTATAATGAACTGTCAGTAAATGAACACAAGGCACTTTACAAGTATCATTCTGCTTGCAGATAAGCTAAATAAACAAATAAGCAAGTACGCAAGCATGCACACATGCACTAACAAAATGTTCCCAGTAAGCCACGCCTCAAACCTGTAAAACACTCTAGAAGCTAGTGGAGAAGGACCAGGAGCCTGGAATAGCTCTTCACAGAGCTAGGGTTCCGGAGCCATGTAACCAGAATCCCCGGGCGGCCTCTTCAGAGCAGGCCTGTCCAGATGTGCCCACCCTCCAAGGGGATCAGCTGACCTTTGGGGTGGAGGTGGCAAGTGGTCAGAGCACTTGGACTAAGGTACCCACACGATGCCTACATGTGCTCTGTCTCCTCTCCACCACCCACAGAGCTCCCCAACCACCAACAGAGACAAAGGAGATTGGACAGTCTATTAAAATATAAAATGCCAAGCTTCTTCCCAAAAGTCCAGCCCAATGTCAAGGCTAGAGCCTGGCCAAAATGAGAAACAAGTGCTTCAAGTTCGGAAGACTGACACACCCCAAAGATCATTCACTAAACTGTGCAAAACAGCAAGGAGCCCTGTTATCTGCCGCCCCCGTCAGAGCGAGCGTAGGAGATACTAGGCAGTTCCCACCTGGCTGGCCTCCACGCAACAGCCCCCAGACCAGGTGGCACCAGATACTGGCCAGGGCCTCTGCCCCCACTGACAATTTTCATACAGGGACATATTTACAGTCAGGACACCAGTGCCACGTGGCTGTGTGCGCTGATGTGATACCCTGCTGTCAAAGCACAAGTCTTCATTAAAGGGCCACATACTGCAAGCGAGAAGCCACAAGCAACTGAAGAGCTTTCGCGAAAGACAGCTTTTCAGAAAACTAGAAACGTGAACGGTATTGTTTTTTCCCAGCGTATAGGCCCCGAAATGCACACCAGTTCCTAAACTACAGCTTCTCTCAATTCCACCTTGCTCAGAAAAGGGCAGCCCGCTACTTCCTAATGACATGGGGCGCCTGTGGGACGAGCAGGGCAGCGGGTGGCTTCAAGAACGGGACCACGGGGCTCTGGCTAGCAAGCATTTGCACTGCAAACATCACAAGTGAGGATACTCTAAAATTACCTCATTCTACCCAGGGGCTTGGTGATATCAAGGAGGAGATGCCAGAAAGAGGTAGCTTTGGTTTGGTTTTCTACACATTCAAATCCTAACGAGTTTTCAGTACCCCCCACAAATACCACATTACTCCTACTTAACCAACTCCAAAGCAGATCAAGGACCACCAACCTGCTTGCACGTTCACAGCAGCCCACTGTAGGCAAACACATGTGAACAAGCTGGCCTTCTGCAATACTTATTTCTGTCTTTACTCAGGGCCACAGGTTTTGGCCACATGGATGGAGGAAGGGCACCAGAATGATCAGGGGAACTGATTCAAGGCTTCTGAACGGCTATAACCTATTTCTGCTCAACACTCCTACCAGGACCTATCAGTGACATCCCTAGAAAGAATTCACTAAATGAGAGGCTTAGGGAGGAGTTTTCAGAGCCAGGCTTATCCAGGATCCAGACTTTCAGTCAAAGACCGCATTGAAATTGATCAGAATCACACACACACACCAGTAACTGAAGCAGGCGAATTGCTGTAAGCGTGTAACTGATGTGAAATCGCTTCACTTTCATGTTGTCATTAGATCCCCTGTCTCAGAATCCTGAAATTAAAATGTTCCTCTGCATTCAGTGTCCCACCTGGAATGACACTTTCTGACAGGCTCTGATTCGTGCCGATTAACAGCCATTTAACCATGAAGGTTGACTAATCAAGCAAAAAAAGGCTTTATCTTCCCAAATGAAAACTGAAGATACCTAATACATACCTCAGATACTTTAAAACATTCCAGCTACGGAATGGGGCACATGTAGTCTGACCCTGTCTCCCCAATCTCAGCCTAATGCTGACTCCAGATCACTGAGACGGCTTTGACGAGGGCCAGGAAGGTCAGGGCCCAGGCCAATTCAATTCCTTTAATTCTTCCTCCTCCCACCGCCCCATCAAGTTCTCTGCTTCCAGGGGTGGAACAAGGGCAGCAGCACCAAACTCTCAGAGCCTGGAAGACATCAAAGGACACAGCAGAGAGAGGGGGAGGCAAACGGGAGGAACACGCCTGTATTTTCCCCACTTACAAAGCCACAGGCTGGGAATGTTGGCTGAGGTGTCTGACACGCAGAGGGAGAAAGGAGAAAAGCAAAGCACACGCTTGATGATCATCCACGTAAATGTACAAAGAATTTAGTACATCAGAATTTTTCTTTATCTTCCTCTTTAGTTTTCGTGTATTTCTGCACACAGGAAATTGGATAATCTGACCAAAATTTCTGAGAAGGCGTACATCACTCCCGTATTAAAAAACCCCACAAATCTGCATGCATTTAGGTTTCCATATTTGTATATCTTTTTGCAAAAAATGTTTAAGAAAATGACTAGTAAGTTCAAAGGAAACTCGAATATTGCTGTGAAATAGTCTAAATATATTTTCTGAATTTTAGTGTGTCAGTGAAAGACTACCAAAACCCAGAAGATTACCAACAAACAGATAAATAAATAGGAGAGTTCAGGATGATGCATATTCAGTTAAGGGGCGCCAGAGAACCAGATATACAAGAAAAACTATATGTCTATTTTGAGTTTTTAGAAAGGCCCTGAGTCCATGTCTCCAGTATGGTAAACACTGGAAACAAGAATCACCAGCCTGGGGACCTGGGATAATAAAGTCAGTTTCCTCAGAAAGAAAAAAAAAAAAAAAAAAAGCATAGAAACCCAATATTACTGAATACAATGTCTCGGTAGCTCCAGATGTTCATTTCCTCAGAAGTCAGTCTATGACTAGGTAGTACTGACCATCTACAAATCTCCTATACTAACTACAGCCTAGTAACTATATATCCAATTAACAGAAATACAATCAAGCACAACAGACATTTACTGAGAACGTACTGTGTCTAAGGAAACAATGGATGGACACCCACTACCTGGAACACAGCGCTGAAGTTGCACAATTAGGGCTACGGTCCCATCCCTATGCAGGTCTCCAAACAGGCTCTCTTGTTATTCGGATAGTTTGGCAATGCGTCAAATTCCAGGGCAAGCTCTTTGCACTGCGGGTTTTCCCCCTCAGATCTTGTCCCAGGGCTTTGGTGCACCCTCCCATCGCCAGCCCCCCATTCCTCCCAAACATACTTTTACAAACATGTCAAAATTTTGTCAAAAAATTACACTTCCCAATGTGTTCACATACAATTTATGGGCATATATTCTTTGCCCAAATGAATGACTGCCAAATGACCAGACTGGTGAACACCTGTCATAGAAGGAATTTCCCTTTCAACAAAATTCAACACATCCATCTCCAAAGAGCAGTGCTCCTGTGGTCTGTCAGCTGAGACATGGCAAGTGTCTCATTTAACACCACAAAGTGTCACCACATACTGCATGAAGTGTCCACATTTAAATCAGAAAATTCATAACAATAAAAAGCAAAAATTTTGAGACGTCCTTCTTTAATTGCTCTTCTTGGGTGTTAAAAAAAAAAAAACTTCATTCATTAAACTTGGAATGAGAAGCAAAGCGTAGGTCAACAAGCTTTAAGTGTTCCGTGTTAATAAAAATATTAAATTGTCAACACTTAATGTGTGCCCTGTGCAAGGTACCCTGCTATTATAAACAGATGGGGTAGGGGGTCCCTGGAGGAAGTGAACCAGGCACGGCTTCCTTGACAGAAGAGAAGCCATTTTGACCTAAGCCATTTGGGGATCTAAGCCTGGCTACAATGCTTGCCCTTGAACAGGTCTCAGTAATTAATGCTCTTAAATGAAGCCAGGGGATGCAGGAACAAAGGGAAAGCAGTCAAGAAACACAGTTCAGCGATAAACAGAGCCCTAGTTCCTCCTCAAGGGCTATACACAGTCATTTGATACATAGTTTTGAGTCTGTAGGAAATAAGGTCCCCACCCTGGTGGAGGACAGAATGATGAAGTTGACCTTTTGTGACTTCAATCAACTAAAGCCTGGGCTCTGTTGACCTTTGCCCCAATTCTACGCTGAATTCTCCTGGGCTCAAGCCCCTTCATGAATATGCAGGTACCCTTAGTTTAAAACTTCCCCAATTCTGCTGCTGGGGAGCCACAGCTCTGAGAAAGATCCCGGTGTTTTCCTTATTACTTAGTAATAAGTCCTCCTTCTCCCTCTCTGACACCCACCAAGAGGTGAACCCAGTTTTTCAGGTAATCCTCACAACCGCTATGGGTCTGTAATTTTATTATTCCCATTTTACTGATGAGGAAATACAGGCACAGAGGGTTAAGGGACTTGCCAGACATTTTGCAGCTAGTCAGTTGCATAATCAGTTTCAAATATAAGCAGTTGGTCTCCCAAGTCCTCTGAGTGGCTCTGGACCACTACATCATTCTGTCACAATACTTGATAGTGTTTTACAAAACTACTAGATATTTACACCCAACTGGATGGCCACAGAAACATACGAAAGGCAAATAAAAGATTTCCTTTCATTGAGTAAAAGCTCTGGCTCAAATACAAAGTAATTCAGGGCTTCCCTGGTGGCGCAGTGGTTGAGAGTCTGCCTGCTGATGCAGGGGACATGGGTTCATTCCCTGGTCCGGGAAGATCCCACATGCCGCGGGGTGGCTGGACCCGTGAGCCATGGCAGCTGAGCCTACGAGTCCAGAGCCTGTGCTCCGCAACAGGAGAGGCCACAACAGTGAGAGGCCCATGTACTGCAAAAAAAAAAAAAACAAAGTAATTCACATACTTATGAACATTTAAACTTTATCTGGGCTAACTTTTAAATAGATGGGTGAGGTTATTTCAATGTATCAAACTACAAAAGCAAAGATGTACACTGCCATTCAGAAAAATTCATTTATACACACAAATAAGGAAGACTCTTTGTTCAGTATTTAAAAGAAAAACAATTGGGAAAAATTATTTCCACTGCATAATTCATCACAAAAACGCAGACTAAGTTGTCATTGTGTGTGGGGGGGGATACTATTCTATTGCTAACTATCAAAGCCAGCAAAACTTAAAGGCTTCAAAAACAAAAACAAACTTAGTTACATTACCATGCTAATGTTACCTGTTTGTTACAGTAACTCTAGATCAAAAAGGCAGATGTTTAAAACTGGATAAGGCTGCTCAAATTTAACACCATTATCTTGATAAGCTTCCCCTACCACACTCCTTCCTCCTTACTCAAAGCATTACCCTGGAAACAGTAATTTTAAGGCTCTTTCTTAACACGATAATGTAACCATCCCCTGTTACAATTTGTACAGGGAATACTAAACTTTAATTAACAATCTAAATAGAAGTCGTTAAAGATAGAGAGCAAAAGACAAAACAAAACAAAAAACGCTAACAGTTTGTTATCCAATTTTAAAAAGAGCAGTTACAAGTTCAGCTCTACATCTTGTCACATTCTCTACTGAGCTGGGATTATAGATAGGTGGGCACACAAAGCATCAATTCTGAGGACTGGTTTTATTAAACTACAAAGTGTGACTATATTTAAAGGCTTATTAATCTGCTCAACAAACTACATGAGGCTTTACTGCATGACCCTTCCAAAATTGGGGATAAATCCACTCAATATTGCAACAGAATGCCTGAGCAGTTCAGCATGGTTTTGCCCTTTCTGATTTTCCCCTGAGGCTCCCAGCTTGAGATACATGAATAGTTGTGGTCATTCATGGTGGGTGTACAATCTAGGGAGTGTCTCTTCAAGACAATACAAAGAGCCAACAACAAAGGGTAAAGCTTCCCTTTCCTCAAAGCCTTCCTTCCTGTTCCCTGTCTTTTAAAAAAACAAGGCTCCGAACTTCTTCCCTCAAGGCAAGGGCGCACAGATGCTTTCCTCACACCTCTTCTAACAGTAGCAAAGCTCATCACACCTACAGACCAGACTCTAAAGGGTCAGAGAGAATCAATAACTCCACTCTGCTTTCAAAAGAATGGGTAAGAGGACACAAACCCGAAAGGAAACACTCTCACTCTCTCCCCCCTTTCTCTCTTTCCCCCTTTCTTTCTCTCTCTCTCTCTCTTACTAAACAGAATTCATCTCACAGTTGAAGATAAGAAATATTGGGAATTAACCACACTTTTGGTTAGGTTATAACAGAACCCTCAGAAACAAAACAAACTGCCCAAGTAAGTTTTAGGCTAACAGCTCTGGAAATGTCATTTCTCCACCCCCATACATACAGACTTATCACATAAAACAGCTGTATGCCTGCAAGACCAGCTTAAAAATCACTGGTTCCCCAAAAGAACACAACTGTACAAGATAAAAACTAACTGAAAGGACCAAATCAGAAGATTTATAATGCCCTGTAGGCACGTATAAAAGCTGCTGTCCTGGCTGAAACAGGAGGCATGTAGAAATGTCTGTAAGGAACCCAGGCTCCCCGGCTAGCTGATAATGGCTTCAGCTATCGGGAGCTAGTGGCTGTCTTATTTCACTTGACACCTTCAATTCTCGCATCAGCTACTGCAGGCAAACAGAGCCTCCCAAGAACAGTGACCCTTCCTCCCCGGTTTTCCTCACACTCTGACAAGAAGTAAATTACAACCCAACCCATTTCAGCCCCTGTAAGTGTCACCTATTACTCTATTTGATTCAACTCTACACGTAAGTATAGTTGGGATAAATCTAAATTTTAGAGCTTAAAAAGCCTTACCGGTTACCTAGTTTAGCCCGCAGTTTGACAGATGATGAAGTGTTCATGGCTAGCTCAAGGATACAGACCACGTTAGTGGCAGGACCCTGCAGCATCCAGTCTTCCCATCCAGTCATCACACCGTCCTGAGCCTCCACACAGATGGGGTCCCTAGGGCTCTGCAATGGTTCAGGAGTTGAGGCTGGGACTGCCAGATAGTTCCAGGGCCTGAAGCAGGGAATTGTGGTCCACAGGCCATTAGAAAGCTGAGAAACCTGTGCTTCCCAAGAAGTCAGGTGGAGGAGTCAGCTGAAGGATAGGCAAGTACCCTGCATCTAGATAATCGAGGTAATTCCTTCCCCCTCTGCCACAATTTAAGTAAAAGCAAATAAGAAGAGGTATTTTGATTAAATACACCTGGATAGAGAATAGGAGGCTTTTCTCAAATGGGAGAGAATTTATTTGTGAGGCTTAACTTTCATAATAATACGAAGACCCTATTAAAGTTCCATAAGTCGCCTTAATAAGGTAAATATTTAGGCTGATTTTATGAGGCTTTCAGACTTTAGTTTTGAGAACGTTAATGGTTATGAGAATGTGCATACATGATCACAATCAGGATGGTAAAATAAACCAAAGGACAAGCTGTGAAACTGGGCTTTAAAACCTGCTTTATTAAACTAGATCAGTGTTTGTCAACCTGCACTACACATGAGAATCTACTACCAACCATGTGTGTTAACTACCTCCGACATCCAACCCGGTCAAGCCCTCCGATGACTACACCCTCAGGCTTCTAGTCTTCAAGATGAGACCCCAGACAATGAGAAGCAGAGACAAGTCATATCTACTTTGTCCAAATTCCTGACCCACAGAGGCCAGGGGCATTAAAAAATGGTGGTTTCAGACCACTAACTTTAGGGATGATTTGTTAAACAACAATCCTAACTGGGACATCTGGAAAGCGGCTAAAAATCCCAATGCCTAAGGTGCCACTACAGCCCAATTAAGCCAGAAACGCTGGGGGTAGGACCCAGGCATCGATTTCTAAAGTCCCCCAGGTGATTCTAATGTGCAACCAAAGTTTAGAACCATGTCAGGACCCCTACTGTCCAATACAGTAGCCATCTGCAGGTTAAATTTAAACTAATGAAAATGAAATAAAATTTAAAATTCAGTTCTTTGGTTGCACTAGCCACATTTCAAGTGCTCAGTAATCATGCATGGCCAGTGGTTACCATATAGGACAGCAGATGTGTAGAACATTTCCATCATCACAGAAAATTCTATTGGACAGTCCTGGTCTAAAGCAGTGATTCTCAAAGCTTGGTCCGGAGCTAACAGCATCAGCATCACCTGGGAACCTGGTTAGAAATGCAAATTCTCAAGCCAAGCTACTGGATCAGAACCTTTTGGGTGGGACTGTTTTTTTCTTTTTTTGACATTTATTTATTTGGCTGCATCGGATCTTAGTTGCAGCACGTGGGCTCTTCATTGTGGCATGCGGGCTTTTTCTCTAGTTGTGGCACACGGGCTCAGTAGTTGTGGCAGGAGGGCTCAGTAGTTGCAGCATGTGAGCTTAGTTGCCCCATGTCATGTGAGATCTTAGTTCCCTGACCAGGGATTGAACCCGCATCCCCTTCATTGGAATACAGATTCTTAACCACCGGACCACCAGGGAAGTCCCCTGACGCACTCTTAAGTGTGAGAACCCCTGGGTTGTTACTGTCCACACAAAATCATTTTTTCCATGACCTAGCTCATACTTAAATCTGAAATTTATCAACTTTAACTCCACTATAATATAAGGGAGTATGTTGTCATGCAATTTATGTCATGCAATATATGTTGTCATGCAATTTCAAAGATGTATTTTTGTAGTAGCAAGCTTGCTTGGGAAGAAATGCCTTGCAATTAGCAAAGGATTCTTAAAAAGTTCCTCGAAGATGCTCTCAGTTATTTACAATCATTAAGAGGAACAACTTTCAGGTCCAGAAATATAGAAATATGGTTTAAAATTATGAAACTCAACCGACTACTCAATTATTATAATTATGAAAACTATGTTGCATGACAAAATATAAATGCGAGAAAAGCAAAACACAAAATTGTAATTACAAATATTTATATTATATGGACAAGGACAAAATGAAGAAAGGGGAAAAATAAGAATAATGGATTTGTTAGGTTTGCCCAGACAATGACACCTTCCCCCTGCCACCACCCCCCCTTTTAAATTTCTGTCATGCTTCTTATAAAACATTTTAGAGTATCTAAGGAAGCAATCTTTTTAAAAGATACAATTGCGCTTTGATGTGAAAAGTTCATTTCAAGAATGATTTGGTAAAACAGTTCTACTGCTTCATCAATGATTCACTGAATTGTTCATCTCGTAGTAAAATGAAATCAAGACTGCATTCAAGCAAAAGATGAGGCTTGGACTGGTTGTCCACCTAATTCTGAGAGTCTCCAAGAATTTCTCCTCTCTACTTTTCTTTTTTTAACCTTAGATCTTACAATCAAATAAAAGAATTACTCATTTTTACAATAAAATTTTAGAGATGTGAAAACTTGACATTTTCCCCATGCTTATTTAGTTTCCACATAGTTGTTGGGTGGTAAAATGCCAAATAAACTAATTTTCCAAGGAAGAATTTCTCATATTTTCTTCTTATATTTGCAAATCCAAATTCCCAGAAATACTGTGTAATCTTTGAAAAGATAGCTCTTGAATCCCATATAAATCAACTCTTGATTGTTTTAATGTGAATTTTAGCATACTTCCTTTATTGACAGCTGTGTTGTTAGTAAACTTCATTTCCTATGTTGTGAAGGTACAAAGTTCTCTTTCTGAGCGTTTCTGTATGTCTTGTTGGTTTCTCCGTTTCATTTGCCAGTAATGTTCTCCAAACTCCTTTAAACTCTAAATAGCTCCAGGGAAGATTTGAGAAAGGGTAACTATAGTTGAATAACTGAGAGACCTTGATGTCTTCAGAAAGCTTACTATCTGTGAAAGACTTTTTCTTATAAAGTTCTTTTTTTTAAAATTATTTTTGTCTGTGTTGGGTCTTCGTTGCTACACGCGGGCTTTCTCTAGTTGCAGTGAGCAGGGGCTACTCTTTGCTGCGGTGCACGAGCTTCTCACTGCGGTGGCTTCTCTGGTTGTGGAGCACAGGCTCCAGGCATGCAGGCTTCAGTAGTTGTGGTGCGTGGGCTCAGTAGTTGTGGCTCGCAGGTTCTAGAGTACAGGCTCAGTGGTTGTGGCACACGGGCTTAGCTGCTCCACAGCATGTGGGATCTTCCCAGACCAGGGCTTGAACCCGTGTCCCCTACACTGGCAGGCGGATTCTTAACCACTGTGCCACCAGGGAAGGCCTATAAATTTCTTTAAAATATGAGTGCACAGCATGTGTAATTTTATTGAAAATTGGAAACAATCCAAGTTATCCACTTATCTCTAACTAGATTTTGCCAGAAGAAGCCAAGTGGTAGGATGATAAACTGGCCAGTTTGGTATCATTTTGAAAAATTTCCCCAGCCCAACAAGCATACATATTTTAAAATTAATGATGACAAATAAAAAACCATCTCCTAACTAAAATTTTTGCAATAGTGATACAAAAACAGGATTTTTCTTATTTTTCCAGCTTTTGTACTGACTACACTGATTATCTTCATTAATGTGGGTAGCTAAGAGTTGTATAAGGCAGCTACTACCTTTAATTCTAGCATTTACACGTGCTCTTAAGAAAAAGAAAAGCATTTTTATTTCTATTGTTAGAAGCTAAAAAGAAAAGGGAGTTGACAGAACCGTTTATTAATAATCATTTTTTTAAAACAACAAAGAGAATTTACAAAATGCTTTCTGTGTGCTGGGCATTCTTGAATCTAGGCCCTAAGAACACAAAGATAAATCATATATAGTCCTTGTCCTAGAGAAAGCCCAAAATCTATACATTTGAGATTCAACATAAAAGACAGACACCAACACCAACAAAACTATGCACTAAAAAAAAAAAAAAAGACCGACTATATAGAGGAAACTATCATTAGTGTCCTCAGAAAGACACAAAAAATGCCACAACCAGAAAACAAGCATAGGATGCTATTTTTAAAACAAACAAAAAAAGACTATAAGAGTTCTTGGAAATGAAAAATATAATAAAAATTAAACATAGGGTTGAAAGATAAAGTGGATGAAATCTCCCAGAAGGCTGAATAAAAACAAGAGATAAAAAGTAGAAAGGAGGGCTTCCCTGGAGACGCAGTGGTTGAGGGTCCGCCTGCCGATGCAGGGGACACGGGTTCATGCCCCGGTTCAGGAAGATCCCACATGCCGCGGAGTGGCTGGGCCCGTGAGCCATGGCAGCTGGGCCTGCGCGTCCGGAGCCTGTGCTCCGCAACGGGAGAGGCAACAGCAGTGAGAGGCCCGCGTACCGCAAAAAAAAAAAAAAAAAGTAGAAAGGAAAAATGAAGTAATTAGAGGACCAGTTCAGGAAACCCCATGTCCAAATAAGTGTTCCAGAAAAGAACTGAGTAAATTTAAAAAAGTGTTTGCTAATGAATTAATTCAATAATTTTTTTTTCAGAACTGAAGGATGCAAGTTTCCAGGTCCAAAAGGCCCACCATTGTGATTTCACAAAAATGGGGAAGAAAATATTCTATAGGATTCCAGAAAGGGAAAATCTAGGTCACGTCTAAAGGATTAGAAATCCAAATAGCTTTGGACTTCTCAAGAGAAACACTGGAAGCTAGAAGACGTTAAAGCAACAATATCTTCAAAATAGAATTTGATACCCATCCAAACTATTAACGAGGTAAGTGGGTGGAATGAAGATATTTTCATGGTTTTAAAAACCCTTACTTCCCAAACATTCTTTCTCAGGAAGCTACCAAAGGATATGCTCTACAAAATTGAGACAGTAAACCAAGAAAGAAAAAGGAAACAGAAAAACAGATTCCACACAGAAGAGAAATAAAAGGAATTCTCAGAATGATGTGACAGGAACCCCAGGATGACAGCTACATCAGGCAGAGAAGGTTACCAGTTCATAAAGGAACATGTTAGAAGGATCAAGGAGAAATGTCTCTAAGAAGATGAAATCAAGAGAGCACTTGATAATATCCAAATGTCTTGAAAGGAGATGTGGGCAAGGGAGAGAGAATTTAAAAGTTGAATTAAGGGTAAGTACATAAAAAAGAAGCAAATTAGAGAGAAAGGAAAAAAATTAAAACATTTATTAACTCCAGGGAAAACAAAAAGTGTTGTATGATAGGAGAAATCATGGAAGAGACATGGCTCAACTGTAAATAATGTTCTATACAGTCATTTAAATAATGGAAGCACTAAATACTGATACATTATATAACTATATTGGGAAAATGGGGGATGGGGAGAATTCGGGGATGGGGTGAGAATAAGGCACAGAAAGGAAACAGAGAGAACGAATTAAAAACTAGCACTACCAGCATGTTACTCAGAAATATGGAGGGAAATCCCAAAAGAATAAGCTAAAATCACTACATGTGGCTGCCTCTGGGACTAAAAATGAAGAGGATTCTTCTTCTTAAACCATAGCCTTTATAAATTATAAAACTACTTCACACTTCAAACTATTACACTGATTTTAAAATATATATACAAATATATGTATGCAGAACCCAACCTCTTAACCACTAAACTTGTATTTTTCAAATTATAAACTTGTGACCATTTAGCGGGTTGTGAAATTAATTCTGTAAGTCACAAACATCATTTCTAAAATGAATTAAAACAAAACCAGGTAGGGCTTCCCTGGTGGTGTAGTGGTGAAGAATCCGCCTGCCAATGCAGGGGACACAGGTTCAAGCCATGGTCTGGGAAGCTCCCCCATGCCGTGGAGCAACTAAGCCTGTGTGCCACAACTACTAAGCCTGCGCTCTAGAGCCCTCGAGCCACAACTACTGAAGACTGCGCGCCAAGAGCCGGTGCTCCACAATGAGAAAAGCCACGGCAATGAGAAGCCCATATGGCGCAATGAAGAGTAGCCCCTGCTCGCCACAACTAGAGAAAGCCTACTCAGCAATGAAGACCCAACGCAGCCAAAAATAAATAAATAAAGTTCCCTTTATAAAAAGAAAGAAGGTGGTAGAAAATAACAGAGACATTGCACATAGTAAATTTTTTCATGAACCTTCATATACGTACACACAACAGTGCATAATGTAAAATGTATGTTTAACTGTGAACAAAATAATTTTAAAATTACTATCTAGGGCTTCCCTGGTGGCGCAGTGGTTGAGAATCTGCCTGCTAATGCAGGGGACACGGGTTCGAGCCCTGGTCTGGGAAGATCCCACATGCCACGGAGCAACTGGGCCCGTGAGCCACAGCTACTGAGCCTGCGCGTCTGGAGCCTGTGCTCCGCAACAAGAGAGGCCGCGAGGGTGAGAGGCCCGCGCACCGCGATGAAGAGTGGCCCCCGCTTGCCACAACTAGAGAAAGCCCTTGCACAGAAACGAAGACCCAACACAGCGATAAATAAATAAAGCAAACTGTCAACAAGTAAAAATAAATAAACACAATTATAAAAAAAAAAAAATTACTATCTATACAGCATTATAATTACTTTTAGTCCTGTTTTTTAAAGTGAGATGACAATCTATCTTTACTGTAAAGCAAAGAAATGGAAAACGTTGACAGCTAATGAAAATATTCCATTGTGACACTCTTTAAAATGCCACTGATATCATGCATGAAAAATGCTCACTCCTATATTACTGAAATCTAAATACTCTGCTTTCTTACAATCAACTTTGTAATATTTGAACCAGAGAGAAGAGTAACAACACAGAAAACACAATAAAACTCACAATCAGATAATGTGGAATATTACTGCTTCTTAGGTGATGGATCTTTTTCATTTTATATGATTTTAACTAATTTTTAAATTTCCGGTCTACAGATATACTCAGGCAGAAGGAACCATCCTAGACGACTTTGGAATAGCAGTGGAAGCCAGCCTGGTGGAAGAAACGATCAAAAACTTGCAACATATAATGCATAAACTAGAAAGTATAGATGCAGTCGACCAAGATGTAGTTTTCTTCCACTGACCCACCCTCATATACTTTAAAAGCTACACTGCCCACCTTGCAGTATGGAAAAATTGGGCAAGTTAAAACTTTGATGCTCTTTTACTAAAACCCTAAATTTAGTCCAATTTTTCTTTTAACTTAGCTAGGTTATACTGATATATGCACATTGCTTTGGATGCTTACCCTACAATTCACTTAACTTTAAAATGAGTTAAAATAAGAACAAAAATGTCTGCAGAAAGCAAGTTCCATTATACTCTCATGATAAAGCTTCACTTCTTAAAAGTTAAAGATCAGATTCATATACACATGGGTATGTATATTTTTAAAACCACTACTACCACCCATACAGGATATTAAAAAATAAAAAAAAAAAAATGAAGGAGTCAATATACTGGTATTTAATTATAGAAAAGATATTCGTGGAAATATATATATATATATATAAAAAATGTGTGTGTGTGTATTTGAAAATATGCATGAGAAGTTAATGACTGTGGTTACTTTTTGGACAGGTGAGGGGATGGGAAGAGTAGGGATGACAACCAGGGTGAGAGGAAAGCTTTGCACTGTACATATGCTTCTACTTTGATTTTAAAACTATTACCGGGCTTTCCTGGTGGCGCAGTGGTTGAGAGTCCGCCTGCCAATGCAGGTGAAGCGGGTTCGTGCCCCAGGCCGGGAAGATCCCGCATGCCGCGGAGCGGCTGGGCCCGTGAGCCATGGCCGCTGAGCCTGCGCGTCCGGAGCCTGTGCTCCGTAACGGGAGAGACCACGACAGTGAGAGGGCCGCGTACCGCAAAAAAAAAAAAAACTATTACCTATTTTGGCAAATTAGGGGTTCTCATTCTATTCTCCCTTCATGAATTGCCTGGCTTCCGCACCCTATTCCACATCCTGCACGCACGCACACACAATCACCCATAAGTAATTTGAGGCAGGTATGCTTTCACTTTGACAAAAGACTTTCTCCCGACCTTGAAAAAGTGAACCTGTACTCTTAGCACCCACGTGACAGGCACAAATGCCACCTGTCTTTGCAGGATGCCAGGACCCCGGGTCACATCCACAGCCCCTCCTCAGCACACCCATCACACTGCAAACCATCACACTGCAGACATTTGCTGAGGGCCTGCTATGTGCCAGATGCTGTTTGGAAGCATGGGACACAAAAGTCAGTAGGACAAGGTACCTGCCTTCCCAGATCTCAAAGCCTCAAGGAGAGGAGAGGAGACAGAAGAGCAAACAGGTAATTTCCAAATGATACGGTATATATAGTGGGAAAAGTGTAATCTACATAATCTACCACACTATATTTTAATTATTTTTTCCCCTGTTTTCCCACGTCTCTCAAAGGTGAGAGTCTCTGGCACAGGCAGTGGGTCTGTAGTGATCTTTGGATCCCCTGAGCTAAGCATGGTACCAGCATGATCTGAACTTCATAAATGTCTCCTGCATGGTAATGCAATGGTATTTTAAGAAATACATTCATATATGTCTTAATGTTTCAGAATGGTGATTGATAAACACATCAACTATTAACCTGGACCTCTGTGGTGTATTATAATCTTAGAATTTCAGAACCAAAACAAACATCTTTAACCTCAGAAGACCTGTGATCTTTTAGTCCTTAACATGTAGTTTTGGCTTTGATTCCATAAAGGGGGAAAATCATGAAAGCTAAGCCTATCTGTTTCTTTTCCTGGAAACCAATGCACTCTTGTTTGTTTTTACTGGTAGGAATGGAAGCTTTCACCCAGTAACTTAAAATTCCAACCATGGTTAATACATTAGTAATTTCTTGCAATATTCAGAAAAATAAGTGATTTTCAATTTGACACAGGTTTGCCAATATTAATTTAAAACTTCTTACACTGCAAACCTTGGACTTCTAGGTAAGAAAAATAATAGTCTTGCCTTGCTCTGAGCTCTATCCAAAACAAATGATAGAAATGAATTGCAAACATAACATGAAGCTTCGTTGCAATTAATCAACCCAGAACCCAAGGGAGGAACTGTTTCTATTTTTAAGTGCACTGTTGCTTTAAGGGAAGACCCACTGGAGAAACATAAAACCAAGCTGCCTAATGAAAATCAAAATGCATTTGGTGTCTCCCTCCTTGCATAGACAGTAATCCTAACCTGCAAGCAGCACTGCTGTGTTCACTCCTCCCAGTTTGTCTGTAAACTGAATGACAGGTACCCAGGCAGAATCCCACAGAAAGGGCCCATCCACCACTCAAAGAATCATATCTGTCAGGAGGTCAGAACAAGAGAACACCCATGTTTCAGTGCTATTCTTATAGTTCCAGATAAGGGGCTATTCCAAGAAGCAAGCAGATGGATAAATCCCAAAGTCACCCTTCAAATCATTACTTAAAAGATGCTGATTAGTAACCGCAGTGGTGGCCCTAAAAATGATCAATTGATTATTTAGCAGTTCCAACCGTCTACAGTTGTAATTTCTATCCAAATTCCACAACACTAAATCTGTGTCTGCCCACAAATGACAAAGCTTCATTTCATTAAATAGTAGCTAACAGTAACACTCCTGATGGTTAAGAGTGACAAGGAGCAGGTGTCAAACCAGCAAGGGAAACAGAAGCCACAGCTACATAAAAGGAGTTAACATTCTACCTGTTTCCTAGACGGCTTTGAAGACTCTGACCCAGCAGAATTTTTTTCTCAAACAATATTCAGGTTGGGGGGGGGGAGGGAAATGTTGGTGATGTGGGTGACTAATTTAGTCTGTAAATATCTTAATTTACTCAATGAGTTTACTTACTATCACTAAGAAATACACAACTACATTGCTATAAATGTATCTAAAAACCTATAAATCTCTAAAATGTATCTAAAAGTATTATTCAAGGATACATCCATTACTGAAAAGTATTTAACATATTTTAAATACAACTCAGCTATTTACAATAGCCATAACAATCTGCTACAGGAAGCAGAATGTTTGCACATTGGATAAAAATTTCTAGCCTCAGCACAAAAAGCAAAGAATCCCCAAACTTACCTCCTGATAATTTCTCCCCCCCAAATTTAGTAAAACTATGCCTGAACATCGCACGATTATAGAATGAAGGCAGTTGCTTCCTTTAGCAATAAAGTAACAAACCCTACTTCAGAGTCTCTCTTTAGTGAAAAAAATCTCTGAAGAACAACAACAAAAAAATCACTAAATTGTAACACATCAATCAACAGGTGACTTTTAGAAACACAAACTCTCGTCAGAGAGGAATTAATTTTGTCAGATCTCCCTAATTTCTCTTTCCTATTTTTACAAGCTACTGCATTGCTATACTAAATGAATTCCAACCGTTTTCTTCTCAGGGGCTTACCAAAAAAATGCCAAATATTCAAATTATTTTAGGGCATTTTCCCATACTGTTGCGTGGAATAGAGCAGAATTAATAAGGATCCAACAGTTACCACTTTTCAAATGCAAATGTTGCCATCTAGTAAATGCAGCCCCTTTTAAACATCCCCCCAGTGTCTACACAGCTCCAGGCACTACTTTTGTTTCCTTGAAAATCGAAATTCGCGCATTACATTCAGGCATTATCTCAACTCAGCACCAACAAAAAAATAGATCTTAAATGGTCCAGGCCTGAGCCTGCATCGTACAAAACTGTTCTGCTTTATTGTGCGGAGGTGTTCCCTCCCACCCCCCATTTTACACACAAAGTTCCTTAACAATTCTGCCAAGTAAAGCAAACAGTACAGTGGTGGAAAGAACCAGGGGCACTGGGTTCCACGAACTAGGCCTTGGGGTGGTCACTTGCTCGCCTCAGGCCTCAGTTTTCTCATCTGTAAAATGTGGCTATTGGACTAATCATCTCTAGGGTCCCATCCGGCCCCCTCGAAGCCGGCCGGGGACACAGCGGACTGGTCCTGGTTCAGGCCGGGGTGCCCTGCCTTGATGCCGCTCTAGATGGGAGGGGACAAGGGGGAGGGGGGCAGAGGGAGGAGAGAGAGGAACTTGGACTTGCAACAGCTTCAGACAGGAGCGTGCGACAAACTTGAAGCCGTCCTCCTAACAATAGGCAAGAGCACTCCCATTTTCCTGGCTCAAACTTGCAGGAGGCAGCGGGGCTGCACCCTCCTGCCCGCCCTCTCGGCACCCGCTTTACCTTTCTCCCTGTTTGGTGTTAGAAGGAGGAGGGTGCAGGACCGTTTGATTCCCTTCCATCTCCACCACGCACTTGGTGTTCAGTTCCAGTTCTGAAAGCAAAAGGGAAAACGAACGTTGCCAAGCCGAGCATCCGTGCCCGCAGCCCGCCTCTGCGCGCCGCGCGGGACTCCCCCGGGAGGCGGCCGAGCCCGGAGCTGGGAGCCGGCGCACCGGGTCCCCGCGGCCGGTGCGGGCGCCGCCTCCGCCCCGGCGCTCCGGCTCCGCTCCCGCCGCTCCCGCCGCTCCAGCCCCGCGGCCCCGCAGTTTCCAAAGTTGCCCCCGCCCTCATCCCGACCACAAACGAAAACGAGCGGAAAGCTCCTCACCTCGTCGGTTCAGGGGCCGGACCCGGACGGCAACTTTTACCTTGGTATCCGACATGTTGGCGGCGCCCGCTCGGCCCCAGGCGGCCCCTCACGCGCGGCGCCGGCGCCGCCGCAGCCGCGCGCCCCCCGAGCGCGGCCGCCGCCGCTGCTCCGCCGTATGCTCCGTAAGGCAGCGCCGAGGCGCGCGGGCCATCCCGGGGGAGCGCGACGCGGGGCACGGCCGCGGCCCGGGGAGGGGCGGGCGCGCGGGCGGGCGCGCGGGGCGGGGCGCGGCGGCGGCGGCGGCGGCGGGCGGGGAGGAGGCCGCGCCGCCCGGGCCCAGGCGCCGCTTTAGCCGCGCCGGCCCAGCCGACCGCAGAGCGCCGCCGCCCCTCGCGGCCGTCCCGGGCCCGGCCGCGCCGCCATCTTCCGCGCCTCGCCGCGCCCGCGCCCCCGCGGCTCGGGGAGGCTCGGCCCGGCGGCGCGCGGCGCCCAGCGGAACCCGGAGGGGACGGCGAGCGGCGCGGCGCTGGGGGCCGCTGCAGTCCGGGGCGGGGCGCCCGGTTTCTCCGGGCCCGGCCTGCACCCGCGCCGGCGGGGACCCCACGGGTACCGCCTTGAACTCGAGTCACCTTGTGGGGCCGCTGTCACCGCAGCCCCAGAGCTCTTGGGCGTGCCGGGTGGGCAGGCCTTACCCACGGAGTGAAATACGTCTCAACCGAAATGCCGGCACGCCGCCCCCTCCGCCCGCCCGGCACCGCACGGAGCGCGCAGCTGCATTTTCAGATGCGTGTGGTGAACCGAGGCTGGAAATCAATCTGTGCCTCTGCCACCGAAAGAGTGTGTGTTTGCAAAGACTGCTCTCGCTTCCTTCCCCTGCCCTTGCACTTTTCTTGCGGGAGAGCTGTCAAGTGGGCTGGAGGGTCATTCACTCTTACGTAAGAATTTAATAGCCATGGATTCCGTCGTCCTGCCATAGGCCCACCTCGCTGCCAGGGCGGAACCGGGGGATCTGATTTCTTCTGTGCGGTTCAACAAGTGCTTCTTGGGCGCTTACTGGGAGCCGGGCATGTTGAAGCGTACCCAAGTCTAAAATCCCGAGTTTAGATCTGGGGAAATCTTTCCAATTTGCTTAAGTGTAGAAATTCAGTCATTCACGAGGTCACTGGAAGTTGTATTGGGGACCAACTGTGTGCAAAGTGCTGTGGAGGACACACAAAAACATGAATAAAGTCATGCATCCTGTGCCACAGACACACACTCTGTGGCGGGAAAAACAGCCCCGAGTCAGGTATGACTAGACTGCTGGCAGGTGCTATGAGGTTTAATTCTGTCTCCAACAGGTGCCAAGTATGGGCTTGACACCATCACCTTCTCTGTCATATCATGAAAGCCTTGAATACCTAAGAAATTTCAACTTTATTCCAAAGGCAGTGAGAACTGAATGAAGGCTTTGGTCTTGGAGCCCAGGACTGCCTCTTTGGGGTGTTTTTTTTGTTTGGTTGGTTTGGTTTGTTTTTGGCTTCGCAGCGCACTTGCCCTCGGCAGTGAAAGTGGGGAGTCCTAACCACTGGAACGCCAGGGAATTCCCAGGCCTGACTCTTAAAAGAATATCATCTAGATAAGAGGTGATGATGGCTAGAGCAAAGCCAATGGTAGTGCAGATAGAACGCTAAGAGCAGAGGCAGGACTTACTGTGGAGATAAGAGTGAAAGACTTAGCAACCACTGGGATGTGAGAATTGAGGGTTGCAGCTGACTGGAGAGGGTCTGGGAGGATGATGAGCCATAACACACCATACACAGATAAGAATAGGTTTTAAGGTGAGAGGGCCATGATTAATCGGGTGTTGCCGGTTAAATAGTTTCCATTGTTTTGTTTTGTTTTTTCCTTTTGGGTTCGCAGGCCTCTCACTGTTGTGGCCTCTCCCGTTGCAGAGCACAGCCTCCAGACGCGCAGGCTCAGCGGCCACGGCTCACGGGTCCAGCCGCTCCGCGGCATGCGGGATCTTCCCGGACGGGGGCACGAACCCGTGTCCCCTGCATCGGCAGGCGGACTCTCAACCACTGCGCCACCAGGGAAGCCCTCCATTGTTTTTTGTTTTGTTTTTTGGTTTCGCTGGGTCTTAGTTGTGGCAGGTGGACTCCTTAGTTGTGGCGTGCAAACTCTTAGTTGCAGCGTGCACGTGAGATCTAGTTCACTGACCCGGGATCAAACCCCAGCCCCCTGCATTGGGAGTCAGGAGTCCTAAGTACTTTGCCAACAGGGAAGTCCCCTCCTTTTTTTTTTTCTTTTTTGCCGAGTGGTCCTTCTGCTTTTCACCTTTCCCAACCCTCTCCAACTTTAAAGACCCAGATTAGTCCTCACCTCTTGTAAGAAGAACTGTTTCTTCTTCAGAACGGTTTTAGCCTTAACTCGTTTGAAATCACATCTTTTTAGGCTGCGAATGTGCCTTTGGGGGCTTCTGGACCCTTCTACAGCCTCCCCCAAAGCGGTCATCCCTCTGCTTGGGTATGTTTGCTGGCAGAGTGCTCACTAGTGGATGGCTCTAAACTTCCACAGTTAGAGAAGGGCTCCGTGAAGAATCAAATTTGCCTCCCTGTAAATTCCAACTGTTGATTTTAGTGCTGCCACCTAGAGCTTCCCCACTCCAGGTCAACTTCCTCTTCTACATGACAGCCCTTCAGATACCTGAAGATGGCTCTCACATTCTTGTGAAGACCTCTGCTCAGAAGAAGAATATGCTGTTTTGGTTATATAACACATCATTCCCCCCACCCCACCCAAATCAGCAGCTTTAAACAATTTGGGAAGGGCTCATCTGGTTCAATCATGAGATTGCAGTCAGATGGGAGCTGGAATTGGCTGGAGGGGGGTGCGGTGCACGGTGACCTGGAACAGCTGGAGCAGGACAGGTGTTTCTCTTTCTCTAGGTACTATATGGTCTTTCTGCATGGGCGGGCTTGAGCTTCCTCGCAGCATGGTGGTTAGGTTCTAAGCATGAGCATTTTTATTTTTATTTTTATTTTTTTGCGGTACGCGGGCCTCTCACTGTTGTGGCCTCTCCTGTTGCGGAGCACAGGCTCCGGATGCGCAGGCTCAGCGGCCGTGGCTCACGGGCCCAGACGCTCCGCGGCATGTGGGATCTTCCCAGACTGCGCCACGAACCCATGTCCCCTGCATCGTCAGGCGGACTCTCAACCACTGTGCCACCAGGGAAGCCCTAAGCATGAGCATTTTAAGAGCACCAATGTAAGTAAGCTCTTTCAGCTTTTATGACCTTACCTTAGAAATTCTGTAGTGTCACTTCTGTAGTCTCACTAGCCCTCTCCAATCCCAGGAGAGAACTATAGTCCCCTTATCTCAGTGGGGGAAATGTCACAGTTAATCTTGTAAGATCATGTGAGGTGGGAGATATCTGTTGCAGCCCTTTTTGGAAAATACACTTTGCCACATAATGCATTCTCTCAACTGTCCTGGGTATCCTCCTATAAAAGTATATTATGATAAAGTAAGGCTTAGGAATTAGATGAGCTGTATTTGAATCTTGTCTCATGCGTAGCCTGGAACAAGTTTTGCACTCCCCACTGCACCCCACCCCCCATCTTCAGCTGGTTCATGAGTAAATGGGAAATCTGAACTTCTACCCCACAGGATGTAATAGACACCTTTCTGAGTAAATGCCTAGCATACAATGTTCCACTTTTTCTGAGAACTGCTGTTCCCTCTCCCCCGACACCCCACCCCTTGGCTTCTGGGCCTCAGCTACCATGTTTGTACTACATAGCCCCACATTCCTGATACAGTTCATTGGACCCCAAGGGCTATTCCTGCCACAAGCTGGATGTATCCGATTCTTCCCCCTGGAAATCTGGGCTTGGCATTCATAGGGTTGTGACTGAGGGTGTGACCCTTGGAATCAAACTATCTGGTTTGAATCCTGAACCTTCCCTTTCTGAGCAAGAAAATCTGTATTAACTATTCTGGACATCAGTTTCCTTATTTGTGAAATAGGATGGTGGTGATTGATGATGGAAAAAGTTCCTATTTCATAGGGTTGCTATGAGGATAAAATGAGTTACTACCGGTGAAGCTCTCATCATGGCATTGTAAGTGGAAGCTGGCACTCCCTGAAGTCAACCTGAGGGCTGTGGAGAGGCTGTATTCTTCATGCTCACAGGCAGTCCTGGAACACTGCTCTGAAAAAGAATTAGGAAGCCATTGTGAAGGATACTTAGGGAAGTGAGAACTGTTTGGGTTTGGGTTTTCAGGTTTTTGAAAACCTTCCAGGTTCTGCTTCTAGTCTCTACCAAGGCTGAGCTCCATTCCCGCTCCTAGATTCCACAGTGAGAATAGAATTAACCTGGGAAAAGTGCCAGTGGGACTGAAAAGGCAAGAAGATGCTCATAGAGCAGTAGCAGTGGTATTTTGTCAGCTTGGAGAATGTCGATAAATGACGCAAAATACTGCTCACATTGCCCTTCATCCACGAGTCCCTTTAGAAGGGGAATATATAGAGTTGGACATAGATTATAAACACGATGAAGAATGAAAGGCAGCACAGTGCAGGGAGTGAAAGCATGCGCTCTGGGGTCATGCAACCCGGGTTCAAATTCCAGCTCTGCCACGTGCAAGTGGCAATCCCTCAAAAGTACAAATTACCCACTCAAGTCCACAAAGGGAACCTGTTGTCCTGCCACCGTTGGCTCTTCAGGCTGATTTGCTATGAAGGGATGGCGGGGGGGGCATCCCCAGGGCCCTTCTATGGAAAGAAGTTCCCAAAGGGTGGGGAGGGGAGCTTGTGGGAACCCCAACGTCAGACATTTGGCAAGCAGAAATACCAGTGGTTATCCATCTAAGAAGGTGCCACAGGCCGTAGACCAGGGATTTTAACTGGATGGACTTCTTAAGAAGAATCTGGACACTTCTAAGGCACCCAGGCTCAGTTTTTTGTTTTGTTTTGTTTTTCTTCTCTCTCTCTACTAAATTCAAGTAAGCAGGAAAAAAAAAAAAAGCTAATAAAAGGATGGGCGTGCTTTTTCTCCAGCAGCAGCAAGGGGAGTTCTGGGAACCAGACAGACAGTGTGGCATTCTGGAGTCAGTCTGAGGAAAAAGAAGCTCAGGGAAGAACAAAGCAGCTTGTTGAGGTCCCGGGCCTGCTGTGTAGACGTAAAGCCTCATCAGAGAGCTGACCTAGACTGAGAAGATCCTGGTCGTGGGCCTGAGCTATGGACAGGCTGGGAGGGCTTCCCTGACAGCACAGCGCAGCCGGATGTTCTTTTCAACCATCTCTACAATCCCCAGAGTTCAGCTTAAGCAACGAATGCAGCTGCTGCACCCACGAGCCACTAGACGCCCACCCCCACCCCCTCCAGTCTGTGCACTTTACACATATGCTCTTCTTTAGGAAGAGCTGGTTACTAGAGTTTTACTCTAGAAACCGGAAATGCCGTGGGTTCTGAAGATCCGACAGACACCTGATCAACAAACATCCCAGAGACTCTGGAATCATCCGATTTCAAGCTATTTCAGCCGGAAGGGGGCTTCCAGGCCGATGTAGAAACTGCTAATGGCTTAAGTCTACAGAGGATCAAAGAGTAATGATGGCGCAGGCAAATACTTAAATAAGAGGCTTTCTATAAATCTACTTTAACAACGGTACCCATCAGCCTAGGCTAAGTTACGCCATGGTAACCCAGCAACCTTCGAATCTCAGTGGCTTATAAAAACAAGGCTTTACGCCTCACTCATATGACTTGTCCATCACAGCCTGGCTGTGGCTCTGCTCCACTCATTTTCATGTCCACTCCCAGGCCAATGAAACAGCCCTGAGCCAGGACAATGCCAGTTTTGTGGCAGAAGGAAAGGAAAAGATGGCAGACCACACAATGGCTCTTCAAGCTTTTGCTCAGAAGTGATGCATATCACTTCTCAATTTTCATTGGCCAAAGCAAGTCACATGGTCAAGGCTAGCATTGATGGGGCAGGGGAGTAATTCTCCCCCAAGGTGGGTGTGATGTTGTCATATAATAAGAACTATATACGCATCCAACTTTAAACTTATAAAAAACACACACAAATTAACATCTTCATTCATGCACCTTCTCCTGCATTTTGTATTATTAAACCCAGGAAGGATTCCCAGAATGTTGATTACCAGATAGGAATGTATTTATACCTGGTGAAAAATTGCTTCCCAAACGAAATTTATAAAAAACGTATTGCCATCAATATAAAAGTGTGGCCATTCTAATGCACCTTTTGTGTTATCGTTTTCTATCAAAAATGCAAAATGATTTTTTTTAAAGAAATATATATTTTGGTGTTCATCGTGGTTCCTGACTCACAGCTCCTAAAACTCTTGTAATTACGTAAGTGATTAGAGCATAGGAGCATCTTTCACTATAATATTTGGTTTTAATCCTTCATTCCTGAAATAGCTCCAGAGCATTAAAGGGGAACCGAGGTGATTTTTGTAAAGATAACCACAGGATGAGGGCTGGTTGCCAGGGAAACTGACCATGTGCTTACAAGGTTGGAACTTAAAGCTCACCTACCCCCACCACTCCTATCTCAGAGGAGGGGAGAGGGGCTGGAGGTTGAATCAAACACGAAGATGGGGTTTGGGAATCTTCCAGGATTATGAACATATAGAGGCGCTGGGAGCGTAGTGTACCTGTGGAGGGCATGGAAGCTCTGTGCCGCTTCCCACACACCTCCATTCCACCTGGCTAACTGAGTTGTATCTTTTTATAATCAACAAGTAATCTAGTACGTAACCTGTTTTCCTGAGTTTTGTGAGCTGCTCTCCAAATTATTGAACAGAGGAGGGGGTCATGGGAACATGTAGGATGACCTGGACTTGGTATTGATATCTGAGGTGGGAAGGGAGAGCAGTCTTGTTGGACTGAGCCCTTAACCTGTGGGATCTGAAGCTACGTCCAGGTGGATAGTGTCAGAAATAGTTAAATTTTAGGAAATCCAGTTGGTGTCTCCTGAAAATTGGAGAACTGCTTGGTAAGGGGGAAAACCCCACACATTTGGAGAACAGACGGATTCAGTGAGTAGTGAGTAGATGGAAAACAAAGTGAGTTTTTTCCTTTAAAGAAGGGCTCCAAACCATCTACCACAATAATATTTATATCTCACAATAGCTCACAGTAACGAATATTTATTCAGCATTGCCTACTTCCCAAGCACAGTTTTATTATTTAATTCTCGCAATAACTCTCTGAGGTACACACTATTATTATTATCCTTCATTATATGATAGGTAAAAAATAAAGAGAAAATTTAGGTAACTTGTTCAAGGTCAAATATCTGGGAAGTGGTGGCCTTGGGATTTCAATGCACATACAAATTGGAACATGCATGTGAGTGATTTTCCTAAGAAGGATAATAGATTTGCCCCGACTCACCTATATTTTTCTGGCACAAAAAAATAAGATAGGCAATATAAATAATAGTCTGTTACTATTATGCGTTACAGTTTAATGCATTATGCAGCTTCCATAAAAGAGTCATAAGATACTATGGGAGATAGAAAAGTGGGTTATGATGGGGCATTATTAGTAACATTATCAGTAATAATGTTCAGTCAGGACAATGCTCTTGTCAATGAACAAGCACTGATACATTTGTTTGAAAAAAAAGCAACAATTTTCTTTTAGTCAAATTAATATCAAGACAGACTGAAGGCAGTGAGAATTCCATGGGAAATTAGCAAACTAATCTTGTCTGGAGTCAGTTAAAGCCATCTGCAATCCATTGGTTTGATTGTTTGTCTCCCTCTTGGATTGTGAACTCCTTAAGGAATTAGAATCTAAGAAGTGATGGGCACTTCAAAGGAACCCAGTAAAAGGTAGATAATTTTATTCTTACTGTTGTTCAAGATGGTAGAAAACTTGCCCTGCTCATCTGATTATGGCTAGCCCATGGCACAGAACCTGACACCCAGTATCTTCTCAGGGGTGTCCATTGAATGAATGAATTGAGTAGTGGGATCTCTGTCCTTTGCAAAATAGCATGGAAGTAAATGCACAGGTTATCATGATGTTTTTAAATTCTTTTCCCTTCAGAGGCTGTGACACATTCTTGTGAACATTCTCAGCGTTGTCAGGTCTTCATTTGTCACCTGGTCCTGGGATTTTCCAGCTGGAAAGGATCTGAGAGATCATTTAACCCAATTACTGCCTTAGAAAAACTGGCACCTGAGACATTAGGTGGTGTGACTGAAGTCACACAGCCGGTCAGTAACAAAGCCAGGAAGATGGGCTTGATTTTTTTTTTTCCAGTTCTATTGAGAAATAATTGACATACATCACTGTATAAGTTTAAGGCGTACAGCATGATGGTTTGGTTTACATGTATTGTGAAATGATTATCACAAAAGGTTCTGCGAATATCCATCTTCTCATATAAATACAATCTTAAAAAAATGAAGAAAAGGAAACAAAATTTTCTTCTTGTGATGAGAACTCCTGGGATCTACTCTCTTAACAACTTACCTATGTAGCATACAGCAGTGTTAGCTATAGTCATCATGTTGTACATCATTTTGCATCCCTAGTGCTGATTCATCTTATAACTGAAAGTTTGGATGTTTTGACCACCATCCTCCTGTTCCCGCTCCCCCCACCCCCACCTCTGGTAGCCACAAGTCTGATTTATTTTTCTATGAGTTTGTTGTTGTTGTTTTCAATACAGTTATTTATTTATTTATTTTGGGCTGCATTGTGTCTTCTTTGCTACACGCGGCCTTTCTCTAGTTGCGGCAAGCGGGGGCTACTCTTCATTGCGGTGTGCAGGCTTCTCATTGCGGTGGCTTCTCTTGTTGTGGAGCATGGGCTCTAGGCACACGGGCTCCAGTAGTTGTGGCTTGTGGGCTCTAGAGCGCAGGCTCAGTAGTTGTGGCGCACGGGCTTAGTTGCTCCGTGGCATGTGGGATCTTCCCAGACCAGGGATCAATCCCATTTCCCCTGCATTGGCAGGTGGATTCTTAACCACTGCACCAACAGGGAAGTCCCTGTTGTTGTTTTTTGGTTTTGCTTCTGTTTTTTAAATCCCACATATAAGTGAGATCATACACTATTTGTTTTTCTCTGAGTTATTTCACAGGATAATGCCTTCAATGTCTATCCATGTTGTCACAAATGGAAGGATTTCCTCATTTTTTATGGCTAAGTAATATTCCATTGTGTGTATATACATATATATATATATATATATATATATATATATATATATATATATATATACCACAACTTCTCTATTCATTCATCCATTGATGGACACTTAGGTTATTTCCACATCTTGGCTATTATAAATAATGCTGCTAAGAACATAGGGGTGCAAATGTCTTTCCAGTTTAGTGTTTTAGTTACCTTTGGTTATATTCCCAGAAGTGGAATTGCTGGATCACACAATAGCCCTATTTTCAATTTTTTGAGGATTCTCCATACTGTTTTCCATAATGGTTGTACCAATTTACAATCCCAGCAACAGTTCCCAAGGGTTCCCTTTTCTCCACGTCCACATCAGCAGTTTTTCTCTCGTCTTGCTTTGATGATGGCCATTCCAACAGGTGTGAAGTGATATCACATTGTGGTTTTAATTTGCATTTCCTTAATGACTAGTGATGTTGAGCATCTTTTCATGTGCCTGTTGGCCTTTCTTATATCTTTGGAGAAATATCAATGTAGCTTCTTTGCCTATTTTTAAATTGTGTTATTTGGTTTTTTGCTATTGAGTTATATGAGTTCTTTCTATGTTTTGGATATTAACCCGTTATCAAATATGATGTGCAAATATTTTTTCAATTCTATAGGTTGTCTTTTTAGTTTGTTCATAAACAGCTTAAGGTCATTTGTAGTTAAGTCTAGAGGTAAAATGCGTGAATCTGCTGGGTAATGCTGGTTGGTACAAAACCAAAGTATAAGTGAAAATAAACTAGTCTGCTTGCTCTCATGAAAGTGATGGCAATTCCAAGAGATGAGACCCCAGAGTGCTAAGATGTCATCACTGGAATGTGTGAACTTGCTTTGAAGGGGACTGTCCACCCCATCTCCACGCACTCCCTAACACCTTTCAGGATGTTAACCCTTGGCCAGGTCACAGGTTTCCATTCAAAACTCCTTTTCCGTGAAGCTGCAGGCCTGGAGAGTCTAAGGTCTTACTTGTCCTCAACTCCAGATGTTGTTTCAAGCCTCTGCCTGGCGCTCTGCCCACGCCTTTTAACTTGATGCTTTGTAGACTTTCATCAACCCAGGTTCCTCCTCCGAACCACAGAACACAGAAAATGATTCCAGTGACTCTTTAATCATTTCTCCCAAGGTTAGCACAGAAGTAGCCCTGCTCTAGATGGCTGGGAGAAAAGTTAATTCAGTACACACAATGGATGCCTTGGGGCATTGGGCTTAATTCCCTTGCAGAACCCAGTGAAGAAAGGGTTCCTATTGGCTTTCCCTGTAATTCCTGTAATGTGTCAGACTCCAGTGTCTTTGCCTTATGCCACCAAAGATACTAATTCACCCTGTACCCAGCCCCAACTCCCCCAAACCCCTGCCTCCTTGGGATGTTCAGTAAAGACGATGCTCTTGGCAATGAACAAGCACTGATATATTTGTTTAAAAAAAAAAAAACAGTTTTCTTTTAGTCATGTTAATATCAAGACAGACAACTAGTTGTTAGCTATGCAATTCTAGACAATTTAGTTACATTCTCTGAACAATTATTACTTCAATTGATTAAGATAGATGTAATATGCCCTTTGTAGAGGCCTGAGTAACTTGTGTTATAATCCATTTAAAACACTTAGCATTGTGCCTAATACATAGTAAATATTAAAACATAAAGTATTAGTAGTGATTTAAAATAATAAAATAATATTTATTATAATAGTAATTATTTAAAATACGTATTATAAATTCAATAATTCATGTACACTGAAACCAATAATATGGGAAAACAGATCAGAATAGAAATGCAAGAAACAGAGTCAAATATAAACTAAAATATAATATGTATAATAAGGGGGTTTTATAAATCAATAAAAAATAATTGTTCTAGAATTGTGACAATTATATATTTGAGCAAATTAATACAAGTTTTTCATATTAAAAAAAAGACAGATGAGTGAAAATTCCATGGGAAAGTCCCAAACTCATCTTGTTTGGAGTCAATTAAAGGCAGCTGTAAATGAAGTACTATTTCCCTCCCTGTGGAAGTGAAAAAACCCTTTTTCCTTCGCTGAAAGATTCAGAATATGTGTCTGCTCCTTTGACTATCATTTCTAGCCTCCTAGGGCCTCTTAAACACTTCTATAGATCTTTGCTGGCAGGGATTGTAGTTGTCTCCAGAAGGTTTTTAAGATGGAAAGAAAAGAATAACCTGCAAAATCTTTCTCCAGGGAAGGTGCTTTCATGGGAGCTAGGAGGACTTCAGGTTTCCATACGAAGCCCTTGCTGAGCGATGGTTTGGTTTATTCCCTACTCCCTTGCTCTGCTTTCCAGGTAGCACTGCTGGTACAGCTTTGTAATTTTAGAAAGCATTTCCTAAAGACTTTGCCAAAATTCTGAGACAAATGGAAGAAATATGGCTCTAAAAATGACTGTTCCCTTTTGAATAAGAAAACCCCACATTTCTGTGGAGGAACTAATGCACTGTAGTGGCCGTGGACAGATGTGTTTCCAAAAATAGATTGTAAGGCAACACTTGTAAGGCTGTTGAGACCCTCGCTGGTTATGTGAATGCTTTCTCCAGAAGAGCTCAGTGAAGTTCAAGCATCTATTGACCTTGAAAAGGCTCTGGATACGTATGTATTTATTGCCTCCACAGTCTATGAAATCATTATTATAAAAGGTCAAGTATCTTCATATGTTTGACGAAGGGAGAAAGGAGTGATAATAAATTTTCCTGTAAAAGCCTTTAAAACAAAACAACCAAATCCAGTGTATGGAGCATTTGATCCTGATTCAAACAAATCAACTATGAACAGATATTTTGGGGCCAGTCAGTGAAATTTCAATATGGATTGGATATTAGAAGATAATTAAGTAAAATGTGCTTAAAATTGTTACTTTTGTGAAGTGATAATAGTATTTTGGTTATGTAATTAACATCATTTTTTAAAAAGATGTATGCTGAACTAGTTAAAGGCAAATATCATGATGTCTGGGATCTGCTTCAAATATTTTATCAAATATGTATCACAGATGATGCAGAAGTGGCTTCACGTCAGTTAATATAAGTGCTTGTTATGTTGGGGTTTATTATAATATTCTCTTGATTTATAATGTTTAAGAATATTTCATAATAAAGTAGTCTAAAAATAAAAATAGATACAAATAAAAAATTTCTAAAGAAAGGCTCTAATATTAGAAACAGGTAATTTCTCACAAAACAAGTAGATGCATTTTGCAAATGGAGATAATAATGAACCTAAAATAGGTCATTTGCAAACCTAGTGCAAAGCAAATTAGGTTTTTAAATGAACTTTGTCAATAATTCATGATCAGACACAATGATGGTATTGAACACAGGAGCATGACCATGATAAAGAAATCAGAAGGTTAAAATAATACAAAATGTTTCACAATAACCCCTGACCATCTGTCTTAAACAGTTACCTTTCTCCAGGCACCTTCTGTCCTCTTACCCTGGGATGTGTCCCCTTATTCCTGGGCACCTGAGACCCCTGACCTGGGTGCTCTGCTTTAAAGGATGGCCCTGCTCCAGCCATGCCCATTCTCATAGGGTAAGAAGTCCACAGGGCCAAGGGGATGTGACCACTGAGCCCACACCTTTGAATTAGGGTTCAACCTGAGAAGCAGAATGACTAGGGGATGTACATATCTACACATACACACACACACGCACACACATTTGTGGGGAGGGTTGCAGGGAGAGAGAGTTGTTGTAGGGCTTTGACCTTGCACAGTAATGGGAGTGATTAAGCAGCCTCTGTAAGGCTGTTGTCATCATGTCTGATGCTGTTGCTTGAAGTCCACAGGGCAGGCAGTGGGAAGGGAAGATGGACATAAGTGGGAAGATCAAGGGCAAACTGGAGCCCAGGAGCCCCATGAAGATAGACTGAAACCCATGTCAGTTCTTGTTGACTCTGACCTTAATGGTATGGGTGTCCTGCAAAAGCCAGGGCCCCTGTCACGGAGCTAAACACACACACACCTGCACTAGGAGTCAGAGAAGCTTGAGGAGGACCCCCGGGGAGATGCAGCGTTTGCAGGCTCCTGCCCCGTGGGCGTGAGGTGAGGCAGCCCACTAGCAACCGTGCACGTGATTTACACAATGGCTGCTGTTCCTTTCACCCACCAGGTCTCCCACAAGACACCCAGGTAAGGGACTTCTGAGAAATAGCATCCAGCCCAGCCAACCTGACACATTAGAAATCCACCACCCCAGTTGTTGTCTGCTCTCCAGATACCTGATACCTTGAAATTCCCAAATGGCCTCAATGCTGCTTCCAGAATGTACATGCATCTCTTTCCGGGTTCCATCTTTCTTTGGGCTGCCCATGCTGCTGCCCTGAGGGGTGGTCAAAGGATGAACGTTTCAGAGGTGTAAATGAACTGTGAATATGCAGACTGGTCCACATGTGTGCGGGGGAGGGCAGTCATGATTCAGGATGGAGTGGGACGTGGCAAGAGAAGGGGGAGGTCACCGGCCAGCTCTCTCCCAATATTACATTCCTGAGTGAAATCCTGAAGGATGCAAAACTCTGAAATGTGAACACTGCATACCATTGTGAAGGCATATTTGTCAAGGTTGATAGATAAAACACGTTTTATTTAAGCTTTTTATATTGATTTGTAAATTTTAAGTATTTAGACTTTGTGAGGGGAGAGTTTCTATGTCAGTAGCTGGGAGACTGACCCAAGGTAACTTATGCTGAGTAATTATCCCCTAGGGACACAGTATCCACTTCTCATTTATTGAGGATAGTAACGGCATGCATCCTCAGGAAGACACATTCTTTTTCAATTTATATTTATGCAAATAAATTTGTGTTTATTTTTTGAATTCACATGATACTCAAAAGGAAAACATGATAATCAGTGAAAATTGTCCCTCCCATCTATGGCCCCCAGTAGCCGGGTTCCTCTCCTCCGGACAAGGAATGTTTCCTGTTTCTTGTGTTCTCCAGAGATATTCTCTGCATTTATAAGCAAATTTGTACATCTATACCCCCCACCTAGAAACTCTGAACCCAAATTTTCACATACTATTTGTACTGTTCGTCACCTTGCCTTTGTCACTTAACAGTGTATCTTAAGGATTGTTTCATATCAGTCCAGGAAGAGCTTCCTTCTTCTTTGGTTATAGCTGCATGATGTTTTATAATTTATTTAATTAGTTCCTTACTGAATGCACATTTAGGTTGTTACCAATCTTTTGCTATTACAGACCGTGCCAAAGCGAATGTTCTCAAACACACATATGTCTCTAAGAAAAATTCATAGAAGTGGGATTGCAGGCTCAAGTGGCTTTTTGTACATTTAAAATTTTGAGAGGTGCTGCTCTTCTCCTCTATAGAGTTTATACCAAGTTACACTCCCATCAGCAGTGTAGAATGCCTATTTCCCTCTACCTTTGCTAACAAAGCATGCACGATGGCCTTGAATATGCACCACTCAGACTTCATGCTGCAGAGAATGTAATTATTACTGCAGTGTTTGGAATCCACCACTGCATGTGCATTGAAGCCAGGCTTCCCATAGGCTCCTCCCAGCCGGTGGCTAAGCGCAGCCAGGACTTTAAGGAAGGTCCATTCCTGCAAGATGTGGGATTCCTCTGTAGGTGACTTCAGCTCAAGGACTCTCTATCAGCCTGGGCAAACTCTCTTAGAACTGCTGAAGCCTGAGACTCTCCCTATCCAACCCTCTCTCCTCCTTCCTTCTCGCCTTCCCAGGGGTCAGATCAGCATCATTGGCTAAGGCTCTCTTTTGCCTTCACTGGAAGGCCCCTAATCCACCTCTTGCATATCTAATCCCATCTTGGTCCCTGCTTCTCAGGAGACCAAAGCTAAGGCAGCATGCTATTCCTCTCTGCCAGTATGATAGTAAAAAGCTAGCATCTCAGAAAAATTCTGCTTTTTCACTTTTTAGCATAATTTTAACTTCCATTTTTCTTATTATGAATGAAGTTACATGTTTATAGATTGAAGAACCATTTATGTATTTTTTTCATGAGATAGCTCTTCATCTGCTTTGCCCATTTTTCTATTGGTTGATGGTCTTTCTTACTGACTTATAGATGACTTATCTCTTTATATTTTAGGGAAATTGGGCCTTTGTATAATATAAATTACAGAAGTATTTTTATAGCTTATGTATTCCATTTTTGTTTAAGGTGTTTTTCCCCATGCAAAAACTACTCTTTTTTTGTCAGATTAATATTTCTAGTTTTTCATGGCATGTGGGTATTGTTTCACATTTTGAAAGTCCTTTGCCACTCAGAGAGGATTTTTAAATTCTCCCAAAAGTACTTTTATTTTATCTTAACATTTAAATGTTTAATCCATCTTGAGTTTATTCTGGTATAACATATGAAGTAAGAATTCAAAATTTTTTTTTCCAGATGTCTACCAGTTGTTCCAACACAATTTATCAAATTATCTTTTTCCTGCTAATTAGAAATGCCAACTTAACCATGCAGTAAATTTTCATTTGCACTTGGGTCTTTTTCCATATATTTCATTTGATTTGACTGATCTGTCTCAGAGAGATGCTTTGGCCTGTATTTTATTAGTCTAGTATTATTCAAAATAAACAGGCAGATATCCAAGATTCTGGTATGAATTTATTCCAACTCCATCCAGAGCAATATATTCAAAAGATCAGTTGTTCTTTGGGGAAAATATTCTAAAATCCAACGTCTGGTTAAATCCAATCTTCTTCGTCTTTTGAGGCTAAAGTCCAAACCATAACAACTGTCAGTATTAGTCGATGAATGTTGACTTTTCTATAGCAAAATAGCTGGCTAGTGTCAGTTTTGTTTGTTTTTGTGGGTCAGGTTAGCAGGTTAGTAGGCTATGCTCATAGTTAAGGTAAGAAATCGATCCTGCCGTTTCTCTGCTCGCCTTTTACTTTCTCCCAAAGCTTGGTTCTTGGTTTTCTTGTTTTGTTGTTTTGTTTTTGTTTTCCATCAGCTGCTATATTCACAATCTGTATCCTTACCCAAACCACCCTTTCGTCAGTACTAGTGGGGTTTTGATTTGTAGGCAACTTGGAGACAGCTCTGAGACTGGGCTTTCTAGACCTCCAGTTTTGGGGAGTGTAACTAAGAACCCCAGCCCTGTGCTCTGAAATCCACTGAAGTGTGTGTGCTGAGGGGATGCCCCCCAAGGGCTGCCGGGGACTGAGGGAAGCAAAGATGCTAAGGCAGGCCATTCTGTAAGACAGGGGATGCCTCTACAGCTGACTGTGGTTTGGGGCTACCCAATGGCTTGCTGAGCCTTCCTTTAATTGCACAGCAGTTGAGGACGCTTCTACCCGATCTTCCTTCCCTCTCGCCTTCCCTTAATGTTAGATTTGCATGATGGTCTGATGGTCCTACGAGCCTTGTGTGGCTTTCTCCTCATTTTCTCTCACATAGGAATTTTTCCTGCTAAACTCCTTGCACATTTAATCCCCATTTGACATGTGACTCTTGGAGAACCTGTACTAGCACGAGCTTCCTGTTCTTATAGCCATGAAATGTATGTATTTGGTACTTTCCCTCCATACCCATTATAACTGTAATTGTATGTTGGATCCTTGTCTCCTGGCCTCCTGCTTTGGGCTCTGGTTGTGCATTAGGAATCACTCCTTTTCTCAGTTGAGCACATCATCCTGCCTCTGAACTACAGAGATCATTAAATCTGTATGGCAGTAAGTTAGGGCTTTCAGACTTTAGTGGTCACATGGTAAGGATGAATGGAATACTCATCTTAAAAACAATTGGTGGCTGACTAATAATACAAAGAAGTAATTTCAACCTGGGCTTCCTAGGGGCTGTACCCAGAGGACAGAGCTGTTCCTAGGGTCTGAGATCACCCTGTTGTCTGTAGGTGAAGCAGCACTAATGCATTATCTTGATCCACCCAATGAATAGACACACCCTTGAATTTAGTTCAACATCCACCCATCTGCCTTTTTAAAGGAAGTTCAGTGTTTCCAAAGCTATTATTTGACTGCAAACATTCTTCCTCTTTTTTGTCTTCAAGGATTTGGATATTCTGGAGAAACTAAGTGTTATCTGAAGGTTAAACCTCCATCATTAATCTTTTCTCTGAGTTCCAGGATAATATTATTAGTTTTTAAGCATGAAATGCTTCCCAGAAGAACTGCTGACTCCTAGCCTGACCAAATCCTTTCACGTTGTGGCCTGTATGATGCACAATCATTTTGGAATGTCTCTGAGATGACTTCTGCAGGTGAGTCTTCCCTCTGAGTGTCTTTGGGGCTAGATTGGTCATGTCCATTGCATTGCTGATGAAGTGTTGGTATGAAAAAGAATTTTTTAATGGTTTACTTAACAGCTCTGATTAACATTTACTATTTGGATCCTAGTGTGTTGGTTATAGACATTTAATTTATCACCATTAAAATTCCTGCCTCTTTCACTGTGCAGAGAAGAACGTATCTAAGAAACATATGGGTGGGGTTAATCTGAGAAAGAATTTAGGGAGGATAAAATTAAACAATCTCCAATTTGGGGGGAGAGCCTGAATTTTTACTAGGCTACTTTGCTAATTTTTACTAAGTTTGCCTCAAAGGTTCCTATCTGTTTATAGACCATCCCAGTTTGGTACTTGGGCTGAAATGATGTGCAAATCAATCCCATTTTTTTGTTTCCTGGCGCTTCACACTCCAATGTCAATGGGATGTATTCATCCCAAATTAAATTCTCTGGCAGGCGCATAGCACAGGGAGATCAGCTCGGTACTTTGTGACTACCTAGAGGGGTGGGATAGGGAGGGTGGGAAGGAGGGAGATGCAAATGGGAAGAGATATGGGGATATATGTATAACTGATTCACTTTGTTATAAAGCAGAAACTAACACATCATTGTAAAGCAATTTTACTCCAATAAAGATGTTAAAAAAAAAAATTCTCTGGCAGGTTACTTTTGACATGAGACCTCTTGAGAAGCCAGAGCTGTCATGCCCAAGACTGGCACTGCTCACTGGGGTGAAGAGCCATTGCCATCTATAGATGAATTTGAGTATTAATGAAGAGACCCACCATCTAGAACTGTCTCAGAACTTTAACAGTCCACCATTTCACCAATTTTAAAATGTTGCAAAGAAGAAACTCTAATAAAAAAAAGAGAGAAAAAATCCCCACCCATTCTCACACCACTTTAACTTTGCATCTATTTTCTAACTATGAAATCCATTCCAACCTGTATTGATATATGCATGTCGCTTTCAAATAGTTGGATCATAGTGTATACAGAATTGTAGCCTACATCTTTTACTAGTTTCAGTGTTAAGACGTAACCATCACATTTATTCTTTTCAGTAGCTACATAATATCCCATCATTCATACGTAATTTACTCCATCACTCTGAACTGTTAAACATCTAGGGTTTTGGTTGGGGGGTGTCTTTGATTTTTTAAATATCCTATTGGACTTCCCTGGTGGGGCAGTGGTTAAGAATCCGCCTGCCAATGCAGGGGACACGGGTTCAAGCCCTGGGCCGGGAAGATCCCACATGCCATGGAGCAACTAAACCCACGTGCCACAATGACTGAGCCCGCGAGCCACAACTACTGAAGCCTGTGCACCTACAGCCTGTGCTCCACAACGAAAGAAGCCACCACAATGAGAAGCCTGCGCACCTCAGCAAAGAGTAGCCCCCACTCGCCACAACTACTGAAGCCTGTGCACCTACAGCCTGTGCTCCACAACGAAAGAAGCCACCACAATGAGAAGCCTGCGCACCTCAGCGAAGAGTAGCCCCCGCTCGCCACAACTAGAGAAAGCCTGTGCACATCAACAAAGACCCAACACAGCCAAAATAAATAAATAAATACCCTGTTTTTTTAAAAAAAGAAACATTAAAAAATATAAATATTCTATTAAGGCCACTATAAACATCATTATATGTCGCTTTTTCAAAACGAATTTCCCTTGTGATCAATTCCCAGAAATAGCACTAGTGAATTAAAGAAGGTAAATATTTTAATGACTTTTGAGAGGTAGACAAACAGTCCTCCAAAAAATACAATAGGTTTACAAGTCTATTAGTATGAATAGCATATGACATATATTAAAAAAAATAAATCAATATGTGTTGCTATCAAGTATAAAGCAGAATGCAATTAACTGCCAATGAGTAGTTCAAATTAGCAAGACTTAAGGAGCAACACATAGGACAGGCAAAAGGCTTGGGGGGGGCTGCTGTGTCTTGACTGAGGAGGCTCTGAGGGTAAGAATGTCACGTGTGAGGTATTAACCAGGCTGTTGGCAGTTTCCTTTCGAAAAAGATCACGGTTCGATTGGAATTGGGAGAAGGTTGTGGTAGTCATAGCAAGGAAACTCATATCAGGGGAATTAGAGCAGTGGAGTGTAACAAGGATGGGTTTTAGATCCAGACAGACATAGGTTGAAATCCCAGATCCATTTTTTTAATTGTATGGCCTTGGGCAAGATACACATCCTTTCTCAGGCTCACAGAGAGCTTTGTAAGGATGACAGATGGTATATGTGAAGAGGAAATGTCTGATGACTGTCATCATCATCATCATCAAGAACAGTCTAACCTTGTTAGCGGTAAAAGATGGAACAATCTAGAGATTGTCACAACTTTGATTATAAGATCAGAAAGCATACAAAGGCCTGTGGAGGATGAGGAGATGAAGAGGAAGAAAAAAAGGATGAGACAGAAAAAGGAGGAGAGAAGGGGGTGAAGGAATGGGAGGTAGAAGGAGGAGAGAAGGAACTGAAGGAAGAGGAGGAATAAAAAAGATGGAAGAGGAGGAAGTAGAAGAGGAACTAGAAGAGGAAGCAGAAGAGGAAGCAGAAGAGAAGGAAGAAGAACGATGATCTGGAATGCGGTGAAGATAAGCCAATGAACTGGGCTCTGAGGTTTGTTCTTTGTGATAGCCCTCCGCTCATAGCCCTGCAGAGGGTGTTCTAAAAGTTGTGGCCATTGAGTTTAGTGTCGTGCAATATCTATATCTGATGTGGGGAGAATAATCTTGAGCCAGTTATTAAATAATCTTGAGTCAGTTATTAAAAATCTTGAGGGGTTTTTAATAACTGACAGGTCTGCCTGTGTGATAGGGCTCACTCCCCAGAGTGGATCGTGGTGGCTGGATAAATCCATTACATTTTCAGGAATCAGACAAGGGGACTGAAACGCAGGCAGACTTCAGTCTCAAGAGGAAACTGGGGAATTAATTAGGAGGCTAGGGCAAAAATACCCAGGTTTACAGACTGGATAACAAAGATAGGGATTAGGGAGAGGTAGCAGGTCCTAAGCAAGAGGATACCAAGGCATTGCCCTGCACAACACACTGGTTAAACATTGAAAAACTAATTTCAGACATTATCTGCTAGTTCATTCATTCATTTCTTCAACAAGTTTTGACTGAAGGCTTAGTACTGGGAATATAAATATGAAGAAGTAATTGTATCACATTTAAGGAGATCTCTGGTGTGTGAGACCGATATAGAAATACAGAGTGACCAGTGCAAGGACACAAAAGATGCTATGGTGAACTTAAAAAGTAAGGGAAACTTATTATGGATCTCACTATATTTGTGTTGTATACTCTTTCTGGTTTTGTTTTTTTTTGTGTGTGTGTGGTATGTGGGCCTCTCACTGCTGTGGCGTCTCCCATTGCGGAGCACAGGCTCCGGACGCGCAGGCTCAGCGGCCATGGCTCACGGGCCCAGCCGCTCCGCGGCATGTGGGATCCTCCCGGACCGGGGCACGAACCCGTGTCCTCTGCATCGGCAGGCGGACTCCCAACCACTGCGCCACCAGGGAAGCCCTCTAGCTATTTTTTGATATGAAATAACTATTAAACTCATCTTGTTACAAGAAAAAAAAAGAAAACAAAGGATGCTATGGTGAGCTTTACAATGGAGATGAAGCTTGAGCTGAGTCTTAAAAAAGAAAAAATAGAACAGAAAGAAACTAGAAACCTCTTACACTGCTGGTAGGAATGTAAAATGGTGCAGCCATTGTAGAAAACAGTTTGTCAGGTCCTCAAAAAAGTTAAACAGAATTATCATATGACCCAGAAATTCCACTCCTAGGTATACACCAAAGAGAATTGATGTCTACACGAAAACTTGTATGTGAATGTTTCTAGCAGCATTATTCATAACAGCCGGAAAGTGAAAACAACCCAAATGTTTATAAACTAATGAACAGCTGAACAAAATGTGGTCTATCCATACAATGGACCATTCTTCAGCCATAAAAGGAATGAAGGACTGAAATTATGCTAATTGATAGAAGCTAGTCAAAAATGTCACATATTATATGATTTCATTTACATGAAATATTCAAAATAGAGACAGAAAGTAGATTAGTGGTTCTAGGGGCTGAGGGGAGGCGGGAAAGTAGAATGGCTGCTTACTATGTATGGGGTTCCTTTTGGGGTGATGAAAAAGTTCTGGAACTAGATAGAGGTAGTGGTTTCACAACATTGTGAATGTACTAAATGCCATCAAATTGTATAGTTTTCGGGTTACCCTGGTGGCGCAGCGGTTGAGAATCCGCCTGCCGATGCAGGGGACACGGGTTCGTGCCCCGGTCCGGGAAGATCCCACATACCGCGGAGTGGCTGGGTCCGTGAGCTATGGCCGCTGAGCCTGTGCGTCCGGAGCCTGTGCTCCTCAACGGGAGAGGCCACAACAGTGAGAGGCCCGCATAATGCAAAAAAAAAAAAAAAATTGTATAGTTTTCAATGGTTAATTTTATGTCATGTGAATTTTATTCCAATAAAAAATGAACAGAGATTTGCCGAGTGAACAAGGTGAAGGAGGTTCATACCATATGCTAAGGCCCAGAGGCACAAGGAAGCATGGATTGTTTGGAAACACAAAAAACAGTAGTGTGGCTGGAACACACAGGACATAGGAGGAGATGAGACTGGAAATGTGGGTGGAGGCCAAAAACGAAAGGGGTATAGGGGCTTTATTTTGAGGAAATAGGCACCTCCCAAATTAAGGCTCAAGAACTGGGTGGGGGGTGGGATAGGGAGGGTGGGAGGGAGGGAGACGCAAGAGGGAAGACATATGGGAACATATGTTTATGTATGACTGATTCACTTTGTTATAAAGCAGAAACTAACACACCATTGTAAAGCAATTATACCCCAATAAAGATGTTAAAAAAAAAAAAAGAAAAGAACTGGGTGGGGCTGAGACCGTAGGTGAAACACTCTGTCCAAAGTTGGGGTGACCAAATGGCTGCTTATCGTTGTTCACAGAATGTTAGAAATGGAAGGGACTCAGAGAATATTCAGCCTAGTCTTCCCCAAGGTGGAGTCATGAAACCCTTGTCTTGTATGCTCCTCTGGGGGAGAAGAGGTTCTGTATCATGTCATTCACTCACTGCTGTGTCCCCAGCATCTAGAACACTGCCTGGCACATAGTAAGCACTCAATAAATAATTGTTAAATAGAGTAAGTTTGGGAAAAGCTGCATGCTATATTTCCCTCTTGGAGGGCAACTGCGCACGTTAGCAAAACAAAGCCCCTGAAGAGACCAGTACTAAAGAAATCAGTTTTCACTTTCATCCATCCAGCATTTCCAAGCTAATGTGTCCACGCGCCTCTTTGTCACAATGCTTGTACACATCCTGTGGGTCTAATGCTCTGAGGAAAGGTTTGGGAAAAGATAACCTGGTTCGTCCTCTTTATTCTACAGGCAAGTCACAGAACATCAGATATGGAATTTTAAACCAGGCCCAACCGCAGAGAAAGTCAGAAATGTCCAAACTGCAAGGACCTGAACCCCAAAGAAAACAAGACCTAAGATCGTAATAAATGTTTCAAGGGGTCTTATTGTCCCCTGTTTGGATGGAAGCAGAGATGTCTGGGCAGTATCTTGTTTTTCCTGCCAGCAGGATCTGAGCCGCGCCTTGGCTGTGGAAAAGCTGTTTCCACCTGCATACCCTCCGGGCCTTGATTATACTCCCTTGGATTGAGGAGCAGTGGAATGCTTAATCTTACGGACCCCAAATCAGACATTGTCTCATGCAACATCAGTTTTTTGTATCTGTAAAACTGAGATAAGACACTACCTACCTCTCCATCAGAGGATTTACTATGAAACATTTGAGACGGGTTTTTCACTCAGATAGGCCTCTTTTACAATTTTTTGTAATTTCTATATTCATTCTAAATAAATATTTGGCATAGTAAATTTATATTTTCTTTCTTTCTTTTTTTTTTTTTTTGACTGCACAGTGCGGCTAGCGGAATCTTAGTTCCCTGACCAGGGATCGAACCCGCACCCTTGGCAGTGAACAAGCCAAGTCCTAACCACTGGACCGCCAGGGAATTCCCCCTATATTCTCTTTCTTAAAGAGCCACTCCTCCCATTTCTGACCCCAAGCAACTTGGATTCCACACTCATGAGGCTGTTAAATGACCAGACTGGAAGCTCCATGAGGGCAAGAATCCCCTGCACCCAGCACTCAGAGCCTATCAAGAAAGATATGTTGAGGTTGACTGTTTAGAGATCATGTACATTAAGCATTTGGCAACTGGTCCTAATTACATGGAGTTTTTTTTTAAATGAGTGTCAAACAGAGGCAGAAAGGAAAATTGCACCCAAAGATATTTATACGCAGAAATATGTAAACATCATTGGTTTTGAACGAACCCACAATACTTCTGAAGAATATTCAACAACATAGGAACAAATTGCAGGTTTGGAAATGTAAACTTATCCCTCTGCTCCAGAATTTATTTTCTCTTTCCATCGTTTACTGTTACAGAGTCTATCCCTTCTCCTTTGGAAGGTAGCTGCTGCAGGCTGCCCTTATCTGCAAGAGCGTGACAAAGGGGACTTTGATGTCACATGAATCATATTCTAAGCTCCATCCAGTGCAGGTGAAATCATTAGAACAGCAAACACTCTGTCTGATGTTCCTGAAGAGATGGGTGATTTTCTCACTCAGTAATGATTGACATTCTTTATAGTAATGATGGGGAGTCTGAGGGCTTCCAAGGAAGCCAATCAGGAGAGAGTTGGAGGAGTAGGAATAGTGGCATGTGTGTGTGTATAGTGTGTACAGTGTGTGTGTGTGTGTGGTGTACATATGTGTGTGCCCTCTTTGTTAGAGCTGCCTCTGTAAATGGAAACTCAGCTGAACCCTCTGGGAATAGCAATTAACTGCAGCAGTCAGTGCCTGAGCTATTAATATAGTGAGCACTAAGACAGTGCAGGCATGAGAGGCTTTGCTCTCTTTCCTCCTCCGCGCCTCCCACCCTCTCCAGAATCCTTCCTAGAAGGCACTCACCCTTCTCATCATTATCCTAAAGAATGGCTGGCATGCGAGGATGGCTGGAACTAACCCCCGCCATTTATGAGTTCTTAAACACTGCTCCAGTCTAGTCAGAGGAAATGAAAGCAGAGGGACAGCCCAGCTTATAAACACTGAGGACAAGACGTCAGTGCCATCCGCTGCTGGACTGAAACACTGGGTTATTTATCACACAGAGCCCCATCTGTTCAAGGCAGAGGAATGCTATTTGCTTGGGGAGGAAAGGAAGAATTGATAGCAATATTCCCCAGCTTTTTCATTAGAGGGTTTGAAAAATAGCCTTTCAAATGAGAGACGCCTTTAAAAAAAAAAGAAGAAGAACTATTCCAATTGAGTTATGAATTTAAAAGCATCACGTGGCTGAGGTCTGTTAGCTGCTTTAGTCAACCCTAACGTGCAACAGGACTCCAGACCTTTCCTTTGAGAATTCTGCTCTGTGAATGAGTCCCCCGTATATTTGACAATTTTCTGCTGGCAAATAAAAAGAGATTTGGCTTATTATTTTATGGTGAGCAGAATGCAAAGGGCAAAAGGAAGGGAAATAATAATGGCTTTCAAGAAGAGAAGAGAGCATTTGCAGAAAACATACCATAATCATCTCAATCCTCAGCAAGGAGCATATTTGAAGATAATTATCCAGAATTAACTAAATCCTCCCTTTATCCCCAGTTTTCAGAAAATTCATGATTAAGTGCCTTAGTGTGGGCCTTATTATCACCCTCATCATCATCTTCATTATTACGCTGGGCTTTTGTAGTATAGTAAACATGTTCTTATTTACCAGTATCTTTCCTTGAAGAAAACCACCTCACTCTACTCTGTGTAGTACCAGCGGTGGTGTCCCCTCCTCCCTGACTATAAGGGTATATGGACTCCATCCAGCCACAGTGACTGTCTCAGGGATGGTTTGTGACCCCAGCTTCACTACTCAGAGTCTCTCCTGGAGACAGAAGCTTGTTTCACTCTGGAGTTGTTAAGCTAGAAAGATGTGAGGGGGTGGCTGTATAAGTTATTTTCTGTTGTGTTTCTGACATCACAACGAAAAAATTCTGACAAATACAGTCCATTTGATAGATTCAGAAACAATGTTCAGAGATACCAAAGGATTTGACTAAGGTCCTATAATGAAGCAAGTATTTAGGTTCTTAGTGTCTAACCAAGATATTTTAAAATTGAGCAAGCTAGCACCCAGTGTCTTATTCTAATATAGGCAGCTTTTCTTGGAAGTGTTGGGTATAGATCACAGGTCACCAGATTTTTAGTCCATGTTGACCTCAAGGGAGAGTTCTTGGATTCTGGTATGAATGGTCAAGGCCAAGGTTATTTTATGGCTCTGGTGTGAGGGAATGGAAATTTGGTGGGACAGACAGTAGAGCTGTTCAAAGTAAGTGGCAGGTCCTTTTCTAGGATTGACCCATTTGGATTGGTTTCCCCTAGATAGCTGACTGGCTCGAGGCTGTCTCCCACCTGGGGGACCCAATGGATAATTGGGGGAAAACAACTTAGATAGGTTTTGCTCAAGGCTTTAGATTCAAGTGGCTCTCTTCTTTCATTGATGCACTTTCCTTAGGCTTGTCTCTCCTTGTCTCTTCTTGCCACTAGAACACTAAGATTTAGAGAACTGATATTAAAATGAGGGCTTGGGGCAGGGATGATAAACGGGTTTCAACGTGTTTATCATCCAGTCATTTTTTTGCAGTTACGTAGAGGCCTATTTTGAGGACCCTTAAGATTTATCCCTGCTCAGCAAGAAAAAGCAAGCGACATGATTGATTAGTAACATATTCCGAAATGGCCACTGTTCTAGGTGGATTCCACAAAAACTAACTCTGAGATCCAGAGAGTTGCTTGCAAGAAGCATCTTTGAGAACAGCACTTGTAAGGAAATAAGGGAAGCAATATGAGACGTTGCAGTGGCAACAAAGGTCTTAGCCAATTTCATGGGGGGATCTCTGGACCTAGGTTGTCCCAAATCAGGCAAAGGGACAAGCTTGAACACTACTCCCTTTCTCCAACCCTCCCTAACAGTGACCCTGGAGGGCTGTAACCTTGGGTAAGGCCATTCTTGGAGAAGGATGCAGTTGTAAGCCATCAGCGGCCAACACTCCTAGCACTTGGGAGAATGCATGCATGGGTCCTAAAAGGGAGATCTGGGTAGCATACCACAGTAGCCACTACAGCCACGGAAGTGGGAGTGGCTATGCATGTGAGAGATATTTGTTCATTCTGGCCTAGGGAAGAGCCTTAGCCAGAGAAGCAAGATAAGACAAGGCAACAAACAAGGTCCAGTTTAGCTCACTAGAACACAATACTGACGCTCAGGACCCAAAGTCGTTTTCATAAAGTGTTCCTGAGCCTGTGCATATATGTCCCTTGAAAAACTCACATGGGAGGACAGCTGCTCAACTGGAGAGGATTTAGGAATTTGGGGTCCTGAATTCTGGGGGTCATTTGAAGCCTAGAGGTTCTCTCCAATTCTGTTTATTCTCAATTCCCTCAACATTCCTTACACCTTCTCCCAAACTTTTTTTTAACTAAAAGAAAGTCCAGATATAGCTTGTCTACAGGACCAGAGTTAGAATCAGAATGGTCTATACACTCACAAGTCAAACAAAATAAAGAACACTGTGCTTATAACAATATTTTTAAAGGAAGAAGGAAGCAGTTTCTAAAACTTAAGTGAAAATATTACTCTTTCTTCAAAAGGAGTACATTTCTAGGTTTTTTTTTTAACATTTAAGTAACTGTTTTCAGTGTTGGCTACCAATAGCCTAATAAAAGTAAAGGAATTACAGCTGATCCGTTCTTATCATTTATGTTTCTAAGAGTTAGGGATGTTAACAGGAGTGAGAGTAACTGACACCCCTGGGAGTCAGCTTTGATTCCCCTCCACCCCTTCTCTCCCATTCCAAAGGGGGTTGGGAAAAAGTCCTGATTTGCAGCATTTGCCTATTTCTGTGGTGTAAATACTCTCACCATCATGACTGATTCCAAGTAACAGAACAGAGCTGGGAAGCGATGTGCCCAGCCAGTCCTCTTGAGCTAGTACTAGCCGACTCCAGCTCAGCAGCACGGTTCTGACTCTTCTCCTTTCCCTCTGCTACTGGCTTTGCTTAGGCTCAGACTGTTGGCCAAAGAAGAAGCCTAAAGAAGTATTTTGTTTGGCTGCCACAGTTTTTTTTTTTTTTTTTGCGGTAGGCGGGCCTCTCACTGTTGTGGCCTCTCCCGTTGCAGAGCACAGGCTCCAACGCACAGGCTCAGCGGCCATGGCTCACGGGCCCAGCCGCTCCGCGGCATGTGGGATCTTCCGGGACTGGGGCACGAACCCGTGTCCCCTGCATCGGCAGGCGGACTCTCAACCACTGCGCCACCAGGGAAGCCCTAATTTGTATACTTTTAAAAGGGTGAATTTTATGGTATGTGAATCAAATCTTAAGAAAGATGTCATTTTTAAAATACAATGGTGGGAATGTAAATTGATACAGCCACTATATAGAACAGTATGGAGGTTCCTTAAAAAACTAAAAATATAACTACCATATGACCCAGCAATCCCACTACTGAGCATATACCGTGAGAAAACCATAATTCAAAAAGCCACGTGCACCCCAGTGTTCACAGCAGCACTATTTACAATAGCCAAGTCATGGAGGCAACCTTAGTGTCCCTCGACAGATGAATGGATAGAGAAGATGTGGCATCTATATACAATGGAATATTACTCAGCCATAAAAAGGAACGAAATTGGGTTGTTTGTAGAGATGTGGATGGACCTAGAGAGTGTCATACAGAGTGAAGTAAGTCAGAAAGAGAAAAACAAATATCATATATTAATGCATATATGTGGAATCTAGAAAAATGGTAGAGATGATCTTATTTGCAAAGCAGAAATAGAGACACAGACATAGAAAACAAATGTATGGATACCAAGGGGGAAGGGGGGGTGGGAGGAATTGGGAGACTGGGATTGACATATATACACTACTGATACTATGTATAAAATAGATAACTAATGAGAACATACTGTATAGCCCAGGGAACTGTGCTTGGTGCACTGTGGTGACCTAAATGGGAAGGAAATCCAAAAAAGAGGGGATATAAATATATGTATAGCTGACTCATTTTGCTGTACAGCAGAAACTAACACAACATTGTAAAGCAGCTAACCTCCAATAAAAATTAATTAAAAATAAATAAATAAAATACAGTGAAAAGCCATCATCAGAAAGGTTTAAGCAGGAGAGTGGCATAACTTGTGCTTTTAAAAACCATGCATCTATGTGGTAAGGAGAATGGGGATATAAGAGTAAAAGTGGAGAAACCAGTCAGGAGATTAGAGCAATAGTCAGTAAGAAACTAAGGTGTCTAAAACGATAATAGCTATAGCAAGGGAGACAAGTGGAAAAGCTTGAGATATATTTTGAAGGTTGAACCTACTAGATTTGTTTTTGGATTGAATGTGGAGAGTGAGAGAGCAGGAGGCATTGGGAATGATTCATAAGTTTCTTGCTTGAACAATTGAAAGGACAGCAGTGCTCTTTACCACCGAAGAAAATTCACTTATCTCTCACCAAAGCCCTGTGACTAAGTCATACTCTAAACATTTCATAAAGAAACTGAGGATAAAAAGTTATTAAATTAAAATTTCCCCAACCAAACAGCCAGTAAGTCTCTTTACTATACCTGAAGATTCTCATACTCTAAGAATGTGACTAAGTCATACTAAGTCATGTGACTAAGTCATACTCTAAACATTTCATAAAGAAACTGAGGATCAAAAGTTATTAAATTAAAATTTCCCCAACCAAACAGCCAGTAAGTCTCTTTACTATACCTGAAGATTCTCATTAACATCGGGAATTTGCATTTAAGAAGATAACATTTGGGAGGGGAGGGATAAATTAGGAGTTTGGGATTAATATTTACACATTACTATGTATCAAATAGAGAACCAACAAGGACCTACTGTATAGCCCAGGGAACTTTACTCAATATTTTGTAATAACCTATAAGGGAAAAGAATTTGAAAAAAAATAGATATATACGTATGTATGACTGAATCGCTTCGCTGTACACCAGAAACTAACACAACATTTTAAATCAACTGTACCTCAATAAAAAAATTTTTTTTAATTTAAAAACAAGAAGATATTTTCAGAAGATAAAACCAATTTTTAAAAAAATAAATTGAGGTACATCTTTGGCTTTTACGGCAAAAAGATGAATGTGCACACATTTGGAGACTGATTTTGACTAAGTTGAGGAACTTTTCACCGTGGAAGAAAATAAATTAGATTTTAGCATTCATATGTGAAGAAAGAAAACAAGAGAATCATCATTTGTTGAGTTCTGACATTTCCAGTCATTAAATGTTAGAACTTAGAGGACAACTCCATCGTTCAGTGGGTGAGAGACGCAGTTCTTGTTCCTTTGACAGCTGAAAGTATCTGTTCTCTCTAGATGCTGGGTTTTTACTGCCTCTTTGGGTGTGTCACAACCAGCTTCTGTTATTAACCTTCGCAAGCAATTTTGGACAAATATTTCATTCTTAGACTAATCAATGTCATTAACATAGAAGAAAGATCGTGCAGATACCCTAATTTTGCTCCCCAATATCAGCCAAAGAGAAAGGCATCCATACGGGAAAATAAGGGTCAGGATTCGGAGAATTGATAAGATGAGAAGAAAGTGCAGAGAAAGCATCACACAGAAGCAGCTGAAGTAAGCGTCCACCACGTGAGGGTGTTTGGAGAGGCCAGAAAGACCTGGGACTGTACTGAAACTTGACATTGTGACATCTAAGTTATACCACTTAGGTTAAGGTAGGGTTTCTCGATCGTTTCAAGCCTCTGCTCTCTTAGATAAAACTCCACTTCCATTTCTCACCGTCTCCATCCTGTACTAGCTGAGATTCTCACATAGACTCCTGAGGTTTATCGTACTCAGTGCTTTGCCACCAGCCAAGATTAATTGAACTTCACCACTGGGACTTTGAATTACTTAAAATTTTTTCCAGTATAAATGTTTGTTATAATATTTAATATGCCGGGCTTCCCTGGTGGTGCAGTGGTTAAGAATCCACCTGCCAATGCAGGGGACACGGCTTTGAGCCCTGGTCCGGGAAGATCCCACATGCCGCAGAGCAACTAAGCCCCTGCGCCACAACTACTGAGCCCGTGCTCTAGAGCCCGTGAGCCACAACTACTGAGCCTGTGTGCTACAACTACTGAAGCCCGCACGCCTAGAGCCTGTGCTCTGCAACAAGAGAAGCCCATGCACCGCAACGAAGAGTAGCCCCCGCTTGTTGCAACTAGAGAAAGCCTGCACACGGCAACGAAGACCCAATGCAGCCAAAAATAAATAAATAAAATAAAAATTTATATTAAAAAAAAGTGACACGTCACTTAAAAAAAAAATTTAATATGCCTTTCAAATAGCAATCAACCCCTGCCTCTGCAGCCTCATAACAGAGACTATTTCTCTTACTTTTCCCTTGTTTGTTCTCCCTCTCCCTCCAGTTTGAAAACCAAGAATTAAGGAATTATCAGTAATTTCAATGTTGATACAACATTGAAGAGGAGAGAACGTGAAACGTGTCACTTGCACGTTTAGCATGGAGGAGAGTATCAGAGAAGATCTAAAAGGTGGGCTAGGGAGTGACAGCAAGTTCTGGCTGGAAACAAGGGAAAGATGGCAAAAGATATGAGGAAGTGGGGCTGCAGGTAGTGGAGGTGTTCCTTCTTCTCCACACCTACCAGACCGGTGCCCTGGACAGCTTGCCACTGCCAGTCTTGATCTCCAGGCGTTAGGATTTGAGGTTAGGTGTTCTGTAGAGTATGAGAAGCTCAGTAATTTCCCAGAAGGGTGGGCTGCCATGCACACCTCCTGTTTCTGGTATAAGTCAATGTGTCTCAAATGCTCTCCAGTGAACATAGACTGTATGTTACTGAAATCGGCCAGGAATTTAGGCTGGAAAAAGAAAGCACAATCCAGCATACTATGAGGTTGAGGGAAGATTATAGTATTCTGGGTTAGATAGTTTGGATGCAAGAAAGTAAAATTACCTTGAGAAAAATGGGAGCTATTATAGCAATGCATAGGCACTGTCCCTAAACCTGAAAAGGAGCCAGGAATGGGGGCTGGTCCAGAGACCTGAGCCTCCTGTAGTCCCTCAGGGGACACTCGGCCCTTCTTATCTATGGCTTGGCCTCATGGCAACAAAGCTACCTTGGGTATCTGTCTATGCATGTTTTTGGCTTCTGTCCTTCCAGCTGCCAACTCCTTTTCTTGCTGCTTTTTAGTTCAAATTGCTGGCAGAGAGCAGCTGCCTGGCCATGTTCAGGCTAAAAGTCATGGCCAGCCCAGGAACAGCCCATCCCTCTTTGCGTCAGGCACCACTTCCCGGTCCTACCAGCCATGTTCAGGAGAGACCGGTGGAAAATATGACTGCCTGACTCCATTTGGGGTGCCCTCGCTTCCCCAAAGGTATGTCTATGTTCTAACCCTGGGAATCTAGGAATGCAACCTTATTTGGAAAAAGGGTCTTTGCAGATGTAATTAAGGATCTTGAGAAGAGATCATCCTGGATTATCCAGGAGGCCCTATGTCAAATGACAAGTATTCTCATAAGAAACAGAAGAGAAGACACAGACACAGGAAAGAGGCCATGTGACCATGGAAACAGAGATTGGAGTGATGCAGCCATAAGCCAAGGAATGCCTGGAGCCACCAGAAGCTGGAAGAGGCGAGGAAGGCTTCTCCCCTAGAGGCTCCAGAAGGAATGTGGTCCTGCTGACACCTTGATTTCAGACTTCCAGCCTCCAGAATTGTAACAGAATAAGTTTCTGTTGTTTTAAGCGCCCAAGTTTAATTTTTTGAGGCAGCCTCAGGAAATGAGAACACCCCATATACCCATCATGCAGATTCAAAATCACAATTTTTTCATGTTTGATTTATCTATTCTTTTTCTTCCTTTCTTTTGCGCTTTCTGTCTTTCTTCTGAAGTGTGTTAAAGCAAATTCCAAATATCATGTCCTTTCACCCCTATATACTTTAGGATACATCTCAGAATTTATGGACATTTTAAAATTTAACCACAATGCCATTATAACAACTAACTAACTAAAAAGCAACTAAATAACTAAAAATAAGTCTATGGTGTCCAAAATGTCTTTTAATATTTTCCTTTAACTCGATCACTGAAATAGTGTTAGACATTACACCTCTTTGAATTACCCTCTGTTTTCTATCTTTCTAGAAAAGAATTGCCTAGGAGTAAATGCATTATTACAGGTTTTGGCTTGTAGATGTGTGGTTTTCTTCCCCACTCAATGACGAAAAATTCCTGGAATTTTTTCCCTTGTTAAAAATAAAGATTTCTTTTTTCATTTACAATATGAGCTTTTGTCCAGGATTGACATTCAGAAGTTCCACTTCAGAGTCATATTGGAGGTAGACAAGAATAAAGTCATGATAGAGAAAAGTAATCTGGATTCTAATATTTTCCCCAAAATATAGAAGAGTAGTGCTTTGAAAAATGAAATAAGGGAAAAAGGTGAAAACTAGGAAGTTACTCTACATTGGATTTTAAATAGTTTTTTCACAAGTTTCTCTTTTCTCTGAAAAACTTCTCCATCAGTTTCAAAATGAAAATTTTATGCTCTGAATAATGGCATTTGGCTGTCCTTTCAAGGAGAAGTATGATACTAATGGGCTGTATTCCAGTGTTTTCTCTTATAGAGATGCACTCCTTTGGCACTTTTCTTGTGTTCCTAAAATGACATTTTTTTCTAAAGAGATTATTAAACTTTTCCTCTGCCCACTAATAAAAGGGATTCAGGGTAAATAATTTTTATGAAAAGAGAGGACACACAACCATTTAGGGGGTATGGTATGAGAGGTACAGGTAGGATTCTTTGCCTGAAAAATATACTCTCTATATCCTGGGTTACTATCTTAGAAGTTTCTTCATGCTAAGGTACCCCTTGTCAAAATCTGCATACTCCTTGGGAAGGTCATACCTTTGCATGTTCTACGATGCAAGCAAGAAGGTCAAGATTCCTGTGGCTGACCACTAGCTGAGAGTTAGACTTTCAAAAATTGGGTACTGAATATTTCAGGGAGACAGAAGAGAGGGTTGTGTCACAAGAAGAAGAAGTAGAAAAAGGCAGCCTGGATAACAGAAAAGTGTGAGAATTCCAGAGATAAAACCCTCCAGATTCTTCTCCCGTTTTTCCCCCTTCAAGCTCCATGTCCTGGGCTCAAGGCTGACTTGGCCAACAGGGTAATTGCTGAGTTTAACTTTTTCTGTCTGAAAACAGTGGAACTTCGCCATCTGAAGTGGGTTTGGTCAGATCTTGAGATCTAGCCAAGTGACTCTCCCTCCCTTGTCTCCACTCACATATATTCCATGAATGGCTTTCTTTCAACAAGGCAACTACACCTCCCTCCTCTAGACTTTGAAGCCCTTGGATTTATGCGACTTGTTTGTGCATGCTTAAATGAAACCCTTGGCAGAGTAGAAGAGCTTGTTCAAATCTCTTTTCCTGGTAGTATTTTCTTCTATCATAACCCAGTCAAGAGGAAGGAGGAGTGTATCTGACAAGCACACAGTTTATAGCATAAAGGGTTAGGAACTAAGAATGAGGCAGCTTGAATTCCATCACTTGCCTCCCATCCTTGGTAACTTTCTGCTTTAGTGTTCTCAACACTCTACCAGAAGGAAGGGGAAAATAGATCAGTAGACGTCTTTCTAAATATAGGGGAGGGCTTCCCTGGTGGCGCAGTGGTTGAGAGTCTGCCTGCCGATGCAGGGGACACAGTTTCGTGACCCGGTCCGGGAAGATCACACATGCCGCAGAGCGGCTAGGCCCGTGAGCCATGGTCGCTGAGCCTGCGCGTCCGGAGCCTGTGCTCCGCAACGGGAGAGGCCACAGCAGTGAGAGGCCCGCGTACTGCAAAAAAACATAACAAAACAAACAAACAAAAAAACTACAGAAGGCAGAAAAATAGGATAAGATTTTTAAAAAGAACAAGTGCAACAAACAGAAAACAGTGACAAACATGGTAGATATTAATCCAACTATATCAATAATCACTTTATACATGAATGGTCTAAATAACATCAATTAAAAGATACAGACTGTCAGAGTGAATTAAAAAATAAGATCCAAGAAACCCACTTTAAGTATAAACACAGAGACAGGTGAAAAGTAAAGGGTTGGAGAAAGACAGACCCATGCCAACACTCACCAAAAGAAAGCTGGGGTAGCATATGAATTTCAGACTACAGAATAAGGGAAATTATCATGGATAAAGAGAGGTATTACATAATGATAAGGGGGGTCACTTCTTTAAGTAGGCATAACAGTCCTTACTGTATATGTGCCTGACAACAGAGGATCAAAATACATGAGGCAAAAACTGCCAAGAGACATAGACAAGTCCACTATTATAGCTGGAGGCATCAACACCCTCCCATCAGTAGTTAGTAGACCCAGCAGGCAGAAAATCAGTAAGGACATAGCTGAACTGAACAGCTCCGTCAATCAACTGAACCTAATCGACATTTACAAAATATAGGTAACCTGACTTTAAACAAAATTGGAAATATGAAAAAAACAATTAGGAAACCAGTAAGTTTAGGTGCAAAATATACAAAAGAATTCTTCAATTTACTGAAGTATGTATGTCTATTCTTTATTGCACCTAATAATTTTTACAGCTTTCCTTTAAACATTTAAATTATGAATCCACTTAGAATTTTCCAGTTTACCTTATCAAATTGTGAAATAAATCATCATAACCCTCTATAGATATTTAGAAAAGTTGACCTCAGAAGCACCAGTGGATGTCACTGGTGATGTGACCAGCATACAACCTCCTAAGCAGCTCTCGCCAAAAGAGCTTCTTGTAATTTGTGGGGTTTTCCCCTTCCTAAGTCTGAAGGAGAGAGTGACAAAGGGGCGCTGTTCCTCCAACCTGGAAGTCCCACTCTTTAGCGGCAAGTAGGGTAGAGAGTGCTTAGGACGGTCCTTCTCCAGGGCCTCCCTGCTTGCCAGCCTGCTTTTGTCTGGTTAACACCTGACCTTCATTCATTCTGCCAATAACATTTACTGAGCACCTGCTCTGGGCCAGACACTGCCCCAATGGACCCCAGACATTCAGATCAATTGGTGGGTCACTAACGTCACTATATACAGCAAAACGACGACAGGTTTTAAAAAACTGGAAATTCTCAAAAAAAAAAAAAAGGAAATTCTCAGCACAAGTTGTTCGCTCTATTTTGCATCTATTATCAACCATACAATTCTCAGGTGGATGGAATGAAAGTCACAGCAAATCAAGGCCAGCTTTTTATCTATTTCTTCCCCTCTTCCTGTTCTCTGGCTGCACAGAAGCAGAAGCTCCAGTTAGCTAGTTGGGCCTCTTTTTCCTGAAGAACTTAATGAAATTTTCATTAAACTCTTTATTAAACTTTTTTTTCATTAAACTTCCAATAAGTTCTCCCAGCCACCTCAATTCCTTGGCAAGCTTCCTCCAGGACTTTAGGTAATTGTACTCATTCATTCCTTTATACATTCAGTACTCAGTGGGTGCAAGATGCTGTGTTGGGGATTATCCAAAATGCAAAAATAAATAAGCCTCAGTCATTGCTCCTTAGTGGTGTGCAATCTATCATATTCCTTCCAAACAGTTCCGGCAAGATTCTTACCTGTGTCCTGCATTTCACAAATTTGGTTACTTTCACTCAATTATGTTTTCTTCCTCGCTTTTCACATCTTTCGGAAGCACTGTAAGGGAATAATATAATAATCTATCTTTGTATATGTATTTGTAATTCCATAATCATCAGAAACCAGAGCAAACCAAAACCCTCCTTAGCACAGTTTTAAGAATTGGGAGGTCTGGGTTTGAGCCCCATCCACGCCTGTGTAGCCTTGAATCAGCCACTTAACCTCTCTGAATCTCAGTTACTTTGCCTGTCAAATAGGACTAAATATTTTTGCCTTACCTACTGCATAGTTGTGTGTGTGTGTGTATCAGATGAACAAATGTACATGCAATCATTTTCTACAATATAAAATGATCCACAGACGTAAGTTGTTATTAAAACTTTGTAATGGAATCAACTTCAGGGTTTGCTTATGTGTACAATACAAATGCCATAGAAATAGTAACTAAGGGCAGAATTTGACCCAGGGCACTTAACTACAGCATTTTTATTTTAAGGGCAGAAGGAAAAGAACCAAAGACTTTTTATTCAAAGCAGAAAACTTTCAAACAAGAGTCAACACCAGCCAAGGACATGGTTACTAAGTGGCTCTCCTTGAGGGAAATTCAGAGCGTGAAGGCAAGCTTCAGAGAGCAGGAACTGAAAGAGAAAAGTCTGTAATGTTATCATCTTCCTCCTCCACCCTTGCTTAGAATTCCTTATCTAATCAACTGGAGACACAAATCTTAACAGTCAAACAATAAAACTGGGATGCAGTTTAAGTATGGATCAAGACGGAGGCCAAAACACATTCCGGTCAGGTGACTATCATCGTGCCCAGAGGGCAGTAGACTCCACTTTTGCTTTAAGGGAACCATAAATCAAATGCCTTCTCTCCCAGATTTCTGAAGTGTTCTGTGGTTAAATCTGGCTAAAATACAGTGCTAAAAATGGCATTTTGTTCACAGAAGCTAACAAAGAAGCAAAGTTTATGCTAATTCCCCTGACATGAACCAGCAAGCAAAAGGGAATGCAGTGAAGTGGGGGAAAGGAAGGACTGCAGCCACTCCTCATTTTTCCAGCTTGACTCCTGTGTGTTACGACTGGTTCCAGAAAAGTAGAAATAGAGAGGTTAGTGGAAGTTTGCTTGGTGTAAGAGATAAAATGAGAAGTGGTGAAGAGAATCGGAAAATACTACTTCAATCAGAAACAAAGACGAGGGACTTCCCTGGTAGTCCAGTGGCTAAGAATCCATCTTCCAATGCAGGGGACGCAGGTTTGAACCCTGGTCAGGGAAGTAAGATCCCACAGTCCATGGGGCAACTACTGAGCCCATGCACCACAACTAAAGAGAAGTCCATGAGCTGCAATGAAGAGTCCGCACACCGCAACGAAGGATCCCACATGCCGCAACAAGGATCCCGTGTGCTGCAACTATGGATCCCATGTGCTGCAACTAAGGTTCCCATGTGCTGCAACTAAGGTTCCCATATGCTGCAACTAAGACCCGATGCAGCCAAATAAATAAATATTTAAAATAAAAAAAAACCACAAAGAAGAAAATCTCAGACCCATTAGGATGGCTACTATCAAAAAACCAGAAAATAACAAGTGTTGGAGAGGATGTGGAGAATCTGGAATCATTGTGCATTGTTGGTGGGAATGTAAAATGATGCCAGTCCTATGGAAATAGTATAATGATTCCTCAAATATTTTAAAATGGAATACCATATGATCCAGCAATCCCACTTCTGGGCATATATCCAAAAAACTGAAAACAGGAACTCAAAGAGATGTTTGCACACCTATGTTCACAGCAGCATTATTCACAACAGCCAAGAGGTAGAAGCAACCCAGTGTCCATGGATGGATGAATGGATAAACAAAATATATGCTAGATACATACAATGGAATATTATTCAGCCTTAAAAAGGAAGGAAATCCTGTCACATGTTATAACATGGATGAACCTTGATGACATTATGCTAAGTGAAATAAGCCAGTTTCACTGGCTTATTAAGAATAATAAGAAGAAAAAAGACAAATCCTGTATGATTCCACTTGAATTTGACTGTACCTAGAGCAGTCAAATTCATAGAGACAGAGTAGAATGGTGGTTGACAAGGACTGGAAGGAAGGAGTGATGGGGTGTTGTTGTTTACTGGGTACAAAGTTTTAGTTTTGCAGAATGAAAAAGTTGTGGAGATCTGTTGAACAACAGTGTGAATAGGCCTAACACTGCTGAGTTGCACACTTAAAAATGATGAAGACGGTAAAATTTATGTTACGTGTTTTTAACACAGTTAAAAATAAAACATTATTTTAAGAAAAAGAAAACCTAAATGAAACCTCACTGCCCAGATTAACCTTATACTAATGACCAAGCTCTATGCTTATACAGTCTGATGGTTTCCCATGCCTGTAAGGTCCAAACCTTTTAGAACAGCACCGGTAGTCAACAAATGTTTAATGTCAGGCAGATCACGTCACTCTTCTGCTGAGAATCTTCCAGAGGTCTTCAAAGGACTGGCATTGTCTCCCCAGCCTGCATTCCCACTTCTCTGTCCTCATCTCCTTTCACTTTCCTCTCAGTCACTCCACCCCAGCCTCCTGGCTTCCTGACTGTTCCCTGACCCACTGGGCATGTCCTCCCTTTAGGGCCTTTACAATGGGCTGACACCTCTGCCTGGAATTTTCCTCTCTCAGATTCCCACCTGGCTCACTACCTGACCTCCTTCAGGCCTTTGATCAAAAGCTCCCTTTCTGGAAATGCCCTTTCTTAACCATCCTTGGAATTGCACCCCAGTCCATCTCTACCCCAGCACTCACTGACCCATCCCATCTTTATTTTTCTCCATCGTGCTTACCACCAGGTAATATATATTTTATTTATTTGTTTGGTCTTTGTCTCTTCACTGGAATCTAAGCTCCATAAGGGCTAGTATTATTTTACTCTTTTATTCACTGCTTTAAAAAAATCCTCAGCACCTTGAACAGTGCCAACCCATCGTGGACTTCCAATAAATAGTTGTCCAATTAATTAAATGATTGAGTGACCACAGAAAGCACTTGCAATCTAAGATTATTGAATACTTTCTAATTATAATCCAAATCTTTTTCCTGTGACCACTATCCTGGGCTTGGGGGAAAAAAATTGCAGTACAAGCTCTTTTTTGTCTTCACTGCCCAGAATGTAACGTGTACTCAGTAGCAGTTGATTGCTGTTTTTTGGTTGGCACACTCATCATTTCCTGTCGGAAATTAAAGCAAAGGTCATGTTGGATAAGCACTCAATTAAGCCTTTAGATGACGGCAATATATAAACAGACGACTTAGTCCCTGTGCGTAGTTAATTCTCACATTACTTTGCAGGTTGCTTTAACACTGTGGTAACATGATTCCTGCTAACTTGCTACCTGTATTCCATTATGAGTCTCAGTCTTTTAGTAAGCCCCCTCCCGACATTTGATTGTGAAAACTTTTCAACAGTATAGGCAAATTGAAAGACTTTACAGTTAATCTCTATATACCTGTCCCCTAGATTCTACTGTTAACATTTTAGCATACTTGTTTAACAATTAACTGTGCATCTATCCATCTCTAATTTGGGGGAGGGGGGCTGGGTACAGTGTACTGCATGGATGACACATGACAAGGTAGGGCTCCTCAGCCCCTCCGTGTCTTCAGGTGTCTGGGATGGAAACTGCGTTTAGGACGGGAGATTCTCAGTGTGTTGGGGAATCCAGGTGGGGCAAGGAACCCCCAACAGCTGAGGGCCTCTCTCTTGCTCTCATGATCTCACTGGGGCTGGTGGTCCAGGGGGCTCTTACTCCTCAGAGGCCCCATGGACTATAAGTCCTACCACTCTGTTGCTGTAGCCAAATTCATTGTCATACCAGGAAATGAGCTTGACAAAGCAGTCATTGAGGGCAATGCCAACCCCGGCACTGAAGTTGGGAGAGTGGGTGTCACTGTTACAGTTGCAGGGGCCAACCTGGTCCTCAGTGTAACCCAGGGTGCTCTTTAGGGGGACCTCTGCTGTTTGCTTCACCACCTTCTTGATGTCATTTTGGGCTGCTTTCCCTAGATGGCAGGTTTGATCCGTGACCAACATGTTGGGGGTGGAGACACGGAAGACCAACCTGTGAACTTCCCATTCAGCCCCTGGATGACCTTGCCCACAGCCTTGGCAGTGCCAGTAGGAGCAGGGCAGCCCCACAGCCATCACACCACAGCTGCCCAGAGGGGACGTACATGGTCTTCTGGGTGGCAGTGATGGCACAGATGGTGTTCACGAGTTCTGGTTTTCCTTAACCCTAGGGCAGTAGTTCTCAACTAGAGATGATCTGGGGCCCTGGGGGACATTTGGCAATATCTGGAGACATTTTTGATTGTCACAAGTTGGGGATGGGTGCTACTGACAGCTAGCAGGAAAAGGACAGTATGCAGTACACATCCTAAAATGCTCAAGACAGCTCCCCTTCCCCCAGCCCTCAGTCCCCACAAAGAGAGCCCAACAAGTCAATAGTGCCAAGGTTAAGAAACCCTACCCTGGGGCATAGTCCTTAAGATTCTCAACTGAAAACTGGAGTATTAACCATGGCTCCTCCTCTCTGGCAGGTCTTGAACTGCAGTTTTTGTCTCCCCAGGGCTGTAAGCCTGCCAATCCTTTGTTTACCCTTATAGCCTCGCAATAGCTACTTTCTGCTTGGCGGTTTTGCCTATTGTCCTGCGTACACACAGTTTACGAATCAGCCTATGTTTTCAGTGGAAAACACAGTGTTGAATGTTGGTATCACCTATGCAGGATCTTGGCCCCTGAATGCCTGCCTGCTTTGGTTGGCTTCTGATACCTTAAAAAACCTGTTGTTTGTTTGCTTATTTATCCATTTTGGTGGTTGTTATTACTGGTTTGCATTTTATCCAGCTTTTATATTTTTTCTTGTTGGCACGGTTATTAGGATCCAAGCTACTCTGTCATAACCAGAATTGTAAGTCTGCTATGCATACAGGCAACTGAGTCAGTTTAACTTCATTTTGAAAGTCTTTCAGTTAACAAAATCTCCAATGATTATTCTGATCACCAGTTATTTGAATAAAAACATGTTTAGGTTTTATTTTCTGCCCAGATATATGAGAGGTGAAAATATTTAAATGATAATATACCTTTCCAATATTTGCTTGGTGTAGAAAATTTAGAAAAAAACAGAAAGGGTAAAGAAGAAATTTTTAAATATATATTTTCCATCACCCAAAACAGCCATCAACAAAGTTTGTTATTGTTCCTTTCAGTGTTTCCTCTGTACCTTCCTAACAATGTTTTATTCAGGACTAACTCATAGGCCTTTATTAATTTATTTTGCATTTTTAAAGTTTTATTGAAGTATAAGTTATGTACCATAATATTCACTTGCTTTCAGTGTGCAATTCCATGATTTTTAGTAAATTTACAGAGTTGTACAACCATCACCACAATCCAATTGTAGAACATTTCCATCCCACCAGAAGGAATGTCTATTTACAGTAACTCCTTGTTTTAGTAGGTTGGCATTTCTCCCCTGGTTTAGCCTGTAACTTCTGGTCAACTCTGGTTTTCTGTTTCTCATGAGCTCTTACAGAGGTGCTAAGGGAAGGCAAGAAAGAGGTGGGCATCTTCTGGGAGGGAATGGCCAGCGACAGACCTGTGTCTGACAGCCAGTGTGGCAGCCATGGAGATGCACTGGTCAGGTCTCCCTTTGGGAGAACACATGGTGGCGAGTGTGGGTGGCTGACAGCCCACAGCTGTGCAAGGTCCCCTGGGCTCCTTCAGCCAATGACTGAGCATGTGGGGGTGATAGAGCCAGTGGATGCAGGACTTCTCGAAGGCAGCATTTGCTGCCAACCCAATCGGCAAATGGGCAGAAGACCTAAATAGACACTTCTCCAAAGAAGATATACAGATGGCCAATAGGCACATGAAAAGATGCTCAACATCCCTAACTATTAGAGAAATGCAAATCAAAACTACAATGAAGTACCACCTCATACCAGTCAGAATGGCCATCATTTAAAAGTCTACAAATAATAAATGCTGGCGAGGGTGTGGAGAAAAGGGAACCCTCTTACACTGTTGGTGGGAATGTAAACTGGTGCAGCCACTATGGAGAACAGTATGGAGGTTCCTCAAAAAACTAACAGTAGAGTTGCCATATGATCCAGCAATCCCACTCCTGGGCATATATCCAGACAAAACTATAATTCGAAAAGATACATGCACCCCTATGTTCATAGCAGCACTCTTCACAATAGTCAAGACATGGAAACAACCTAAATGTCCATCAACAGATGAATGGATAAAGAAGATGTGGTGTTTATATACAATGGAATACTCAGCCATAAAAAAGAATGAAATAATGCCATTTGCAGCAACATGGATGGATGTGGAGATTATCATACTAAGTGAAGTAAGTCAAAAAGAGAAAGACAAATACCATATGATATCACTTATATGTGGAATCTAAAATGTGACCTAAATGAACCTATCTGTGAAACAGAAACAGACTCACAGACATTGAGAACAGACTTGTGGTTGCCAAGGGGGAGGGGGGTTGAGAAGGGATGGACTGGGAGTTCGGGGTTAGCAGATGCAAACTATTACATACAGAAGGGATAAACAACAAGGTCCTACTATATAGCACAGGGAACTACATTCAATGTCCTGGGATGAACCATAATAGAAAAGAATATAAAAAAGAATGTATATACGTGTATAACTGAGTCACTTTGCTGTATAGCAGAAAGTAAAACAACATTGTAAATCAACTATACTCCAATTTTTTAAAAAATAGGAGGGATATTGTAACATGGAAAGCAGTATGTGACAAGAAAGAAATAAGGCTTTTCCTATCGGTGGCCCCTCACACTAGAGCAGATGACCCCTTGGGTCAGGAGTACTTCAAGTGTGGCTGATGTGAGGAAAGCCATAGACCGATCCCTTTAAGACTCACACTAAATTCCATCACCAGCATGGGAACAGTCCTCTCCAGCCAATATGGCAGATGCAAAGTTTAAAAAGCTTGGGTTGGCAAGAATGTGAGTGAAAAATAAATTCCAGCAGAGTCCTGGTGATTGTGTCATTTGTTGACTGACATCTGAAAATCCTTGGCAGTGTTTTAGGGCATATTTTGCTTTAACAAGTAGGGAAGATGCTTTAATTGGTGCCCTTTATTTATAATTTTTGTCATTCATGTCTGTGGAAAATTCCAACATCTTCCACGTTACATCATTTCTGGACATTTGGCAGTGTACCAGACCAGCAACTGTTTCAATAGAGAGAAATCTCTTCCCTCACTCAGCAAACATATTTTACTGCTTGGAAGATTGCTCTCCATGAATACTACCTGATAAATCTTAATATGATTTTATAGATTATAGCTATCCCTCTCATAACTGGTTTTTCTATCATCCCATTTTTAAGGGTTAGTCAACATTTAATGAGTGCTCATGGATGTCAAATTCCATATGAAACAGGACTGGGTTTGCTCAAGGGTGATAAGAAACAGATGTGGTCTTGGTACACAGAATGCGTTATTTTTATTTTTTGAAATCAGAATTTAAAAATTAACTTTACCAGGGTGACCTATTTATTTTTTTATTTATTTTCTATTTATTTTTAAATTTATTTTCTATTTATTTATTTTATTTTCTATTTTTTTTTATTGTGGTAAAATATATATAACATAAAATTTGCCATGTTAACCATTTTAAAGCATGCAGTAGCATTAATTATATTGACAGTGTTGTCCAATCATCACCACCATCTATTCCAAAAACTTTTCATCACTCCAAGCAGAAACTCTGTAATCATTAAACAGTAACTTCCCATTTCCCAGGCAGCCACCATTCTACTTTCTGCCTCTATGAATTTGCCTAGTCTAAGTATTTCATATAAGTGGAATCCTATAATATAAGCTTCTGGCTTACTTCACTGAGCATAATGTTTTCAAGGTTCATCCATTTATGATACATGTTGGATCATGTATCAGGACTTCATTTCTTTTTATGGCTGAATAATATTCCATTGTATGTATATACCATATTTTGCTTATCCATTCATCTGTTGATGGACATTTGGGTTCTTTACATCTTTTGACTATTGTGAATAATGCTGCAATGAACACTGGCACAGAAGTGTCTGTTTGACTCCCTCCTTTCGATTCTTTACGGTATATGCCTAGCAGTGAAATTGCTGGGTCTTATGGCAATTCTGTGTTTAGCTTTTGAGAAACCATCAAACTGTTTTCCGCAGAAGCTGTACCATTTTACATTCTTACCAGCAATGTACAAGGGTCCCAATGTCTCCACATCCTCACCCGTGCTTGTTATTTTCTGTTGCTGTTGTTGTCATTGCCATCCTAGTGAGTGTGAAATAGTATCTCATTGTGGTTTTGATTTGCATTTCCTTAATGGCTGGTGAGGCTGAACATATTTTCATGTGCTTATTAGCCACTTATATAGCTTCTTTGGAGAAATATCTATTCAAATCCTTTGCCCATTTTTTAATTGGCTGTTTTATTGTTAGGTAGTAAGAGTTCATTCTATATTCTGGATACTAGACATCTACCAGATACATGACTTGTAAAAATTTTCTTCAGTTCTGTATGTTTTCTTTTAAATTTCTTGATAATGTCCTTTTATGCATAAATGTCTTTAATTTTGATGAAGTCCAATTTATCTATTTTTTCTTTTGTTGTTTGTGCATTTGATGTGATATCTAAGAACCTACTGCCTGAGAACCAACTGAATAGCACAGGGAACTCTACTTGATGCTCTGTGGTGACCTAAATGGGAAGGAAATCCAAGGAGGAGGGGATATATGTATATGTGTGGCTGATTCACTTTGCTGTACAGCAGAAACTAACATAACATTGTAAAGCAACTATACTCCAATAAAAAAAATAAAAGAATCCATTGCTAAATCTAAGGTAATGGAGATTTACTCCTATGTTTTGTTTGAAGAGTTTTATAGTTTTAGATCTTCCATTTAGGCCATTCATCCATTCTGAGTTAATTTTTTTATATGGTGAGAGATAGGAGTCCAGCTCTACTCTTTCACACATGGATATCCATTTGTTGGAGCCTATTTTTCTCCCACTGAATGGCCTTCACATTCTTGTTGAAAACCACTTGGCCATAGATGCATGTATTTATTTTTGGACTCTCAATTTTATGCCACTGGTCTATGTGTCTATCCTTATGCTAGTACTGCATTGCTTTGGAAATTGTAGCCTTGTAGTGAGTTTTGAAATCAAGAAGTGTGAGTACCCTAACTTCGTTCTTTTTCAATATTGTTTTGGCTATTTGAGATCCTTTGCACTTCCATATGAATTTGAGGATTGGCTTTTCAATGTCTGCAAAAAAAAAAAAAGCCACTGGCATTTTGATCAGGATTGCACGGACTCTGTCAATTTGGGAAGTATTGACATCTTAACAATGTAAGTCCTCCAACCCATGAACACAGCATGTCTTTCCATTTATTTAGGGGTTCTTTCACTTCTTTGAGCAATATTTTGCAGTTTTCAGAGCACAAGTCTTACATCTTCTTGGTTAACTTCATTCGTAAGCATTTTATTCTTTCTGATGCTGTTGTAAATAGAAGTTTAAAAATTCAGCCTTTTTGAGTCTGATGAATTTATAAACAGTAAATTTATACTGTTATGCAAGGCTCATCACAATCTAGTTTTAGAATACATGCATCACCCCAAAAAGTTCCCTTCTGTGTATCTGCAGTCAATCCTTGCTCTCACCTCCTTATCCCAGGCAACCTGTGATCTGTTCTCTGTCTCTATAGTTTTTTTATGTTTTAGACATATAAGTAGGTGCTTATATTTATATAAAATGCAACTATAAACAATGCATCATCTGCCTCTCTGTTCCCTTTTTCTCTCTCTTTCACCCAGGACAAAAAACCATCCAGCTTAGGACTCGAGATGAAAAGCTGCTCAACATCACTAATTATTAGAGAAATGCAAATCAAAACTACAATGAGGTATCACCTCACACCAGTCAGAATGGGCATCATCAGAAAATCTACAAACAACAAATGCTGGAGAGGGTGTGGAGAAAAGGGAACCCTCTTGCACTGTTGGTCAGAATGTAAATTGATATAGCCACTATGGAGAACAGTATGGAGGTTCCTGAAAAAACTAAAAATAGAACTACCATACGACCCAGCAATCCCACTACTGGGCATATACCCTGAGAAAATCATAATTCAAAAGACACATGCACCCCAATGTTCATTGCAGCACTATTTACAATAGCCAGGTCATGGAAGCAACCTAAGTGCCCATCGACAGAAGAATGGATAAAGAAGATGTGGTACATATATACAATGGAATATTACTCAGCCATAAAAAGGAACGAAATTGGGTCATTTGCAGAGACATGGATGGATCTAGAGACTGTCATACAGAGTAACATAAGTCAGAAAGAGAAAAACAAATATCGTATATTAATGCATGTATGTGGAACCTAGAAAAATGGTACAGATGAACTGGTTTGCAGGGCAGAAGTTGAGACACAGATGTAGAGAATAAACGTATGGACACCAAGGGGGGAAAACCGCAGTGGGGTGGGGATGGTGGTGTGCTGAATTGGGCGATTGGGATTGACATGTATACACTGATGTGTATAAAATTGATGACTGATAAGAACCTGCAGTATAAACAAACAAACAAAAAACAACAAATACTAAACTTTCTTTGGGTTATTTGTATGGAAATATGTTAATATAAATGTTTCAGATATTACATGAAATTTCTAAAAATCTTTAAAAAAAAGGGGGGGGGCGCTTCCCTGGTGGCGCAGTGGTTGAGAGTCCGCCTGCCGATGCAGGGGACATGGGTTCGTGCCCCGGTCCGGGAAGATCCCACGTGCCGCGGAGCGGCTGGGCCCGTGAGCCATGGCCGCTGAGCCTGCGCGTCCGGAGCCTGTGCTCCGCAACGGGAGAGGCCACAGCAGCGAGAGGCCCGCGTACCGCAAAAAAAAAAAAAAAAAAAAAAAAGGAATTACCCAGTGGATGTGACCATTTTAAAGAACATTCAGTCAAGTGAGCATTTAGTTGGTAATCTTGAAATGGGTCCTTTACAATATCATATGAACTGTAATGAATTTTGTCCTATGATAAATTAGTGATAAATGATCCATTTTAACAGAAGGAGAAGAGTCATTTTAAGAGTCATGCCTTTTAGTGGCCTCTTTTCCTGGAAAAGTGGATACTAAATGCTTTATTCCAGAGATTTACTGTGATGCCCTGTTTTATCATGGCTAATAATAGATGACACCCTATCTTTATAGTGGGGAATATATCTTGTTTTTTTCTGGCTTAATATTTAATACATTTTCTCTTCACTTTGGATGTGATGGCCATGATGGGTTAATGCCCCCTCAGAGCTGGGCCATTATTATTTGTAGTAGCAACAATAACAACAGCAGCAGCAACAACAATAATAATAAATGTCCATTTATTATGAGCCATATACTATGTTAGGCACTTACATTTATCTCATATAATCTATATAACTTTAGTAAGTATTCTTATCCAAATTTTACAGGTAATTGAAGCTCAGGAACCTGATGTAACTTGTCCAAGGTCATACAACTAATCAGTGGAAGAACTAGATTTGAATTAAGAGACATGTGCTTCTAAGTCTCACGATCCTCATCGCTATAAAACACTGCTCCTTGGGGCTTCCCTGGTGGCGCAGTGGTTGAGAGTCCACTTGCCGATGCAGGGGACACGGGTTCGTGCCCCGGTCCGGGAAGATCCCACATGCCGCGGAGCGGCTGGGTCCATAAGCCGTGGCCACTGAACCTGCGCGTCTGGAGCCTGTGCTCCGCAGCGGGAGAGGCCACAACAGTGAGAGGCCCGCGTACCGCAAACAAAAACAAAATCGAAAACAAAAACACTGCTCCTCAATAGTGCTAACAGGGATGACACTAGGCAAAAGTAATGAAAAGACAGAATTTTACCTTTAATATGACTCCAGTGCCTCTGCTCCCATATAAGGAAGAGGCAGACCTAATGTCTTAAAGCAAAGAAATGGCTCTAATAATGGGCAGATAGTTGGCAGCATTCAGACATGTTGGTGTATCTCTATTTTCACGCCATGCAAGTAGCCACCATTTTGGCTATGATGAGAAGCATCCCTGGGTTACTCTTCTTACTAAATAGTAGGTTCTGGTTACTAGTTGCACAATGGACTTTTGAATAGCTGAAAAGAAAGGTCTCTCTACAGCTTCACAGGAGGGAAGACTGCTGGATGTTGCACAAACTTTTCTGAATCAGAATCCACAGGTTCCCACTTTAATGTTTTCCAATGTTGATTTCCATTTCAATTAGGGAACCCAAGGTGGTTGTTAGGCAAGGGGATTTTCCCCATAGTAGTATATTACTGTCATATACTCTCTGTACTTGTCGAAATTGCTCAGAAAATGGTGCAGAGTAGTGGTGATGAAGATTTACTTCATGTTTAGCAATAGTTTGTTACAAGGAGGAATTTCAGATTTCAAAGAGTTTGTTACATAAGAATTTCAAATTGTTTCATGCACAGTAAATCTTCCAAATAATCCTCTGTGGAAGCCAAAAAAACCCCCAAAACAACAACATACATCCTGGCCTGTCCAAATGACCTCATCTCTTACAGCATCGACTAGTTACCAAATAAGAAAATCCTGGCTCATCCTTATGTCAGAGGAAGATATCAATAACCAGGCTAACCAGAGCAGCTCTGAGTGGGTTCCTTCTTGAGAAAACACCAATGGGTGTGTCTTCCAGGTATCTGAGGCTGGTGATTATGTGCTGAGTTTCTATTGGACAAATCTACTGCAAAGAGAGACTCAGAAGGACCGAGGACTGTTATGGGTTCTTTCACTGCATTGAAAACCCCAAATTACAGACATTGTCCAGCCACTGTTTAGAATCCATTAGAAACTGCTGTGTGTGGCTAGCTCATTAGAATAAAGTCATGCTGGGAGTGAGGTTCAAAAGCTGCAATTGTGTGAAATGTGAGGTTGCATGATTGTAAAGTGAATGAAATGAAAATAGCAGCTGAGCAGAGGATGAGAGCCAATCACCAGCTGCCAATACTGGATTTAAATACAGCTCCACAGTCCAAACCTAAACCCTCAGGATGATGGCCCAGGCATCATAGTAACTACACAGTTTCCTACACTCCCCTTTCCCCTGGAGCCTTTGTTGATCTTCCCTTTGAATTCCCAAGACACCATATTTTGTGTGTTTGCTCAACAGTTCTCCTAAGGAGGTCCAATCCATTGCTAATAATGACTCAAAGTGCTTTCACTGGCTCAGATAAAAAGCTCAGTTACATTAACCTACTTCTTCCTGCCAAATACAAAGGCAATGCAAGGCTCAGATGTTACTAGGAGTTGCTAAGCACTTTGCCATTCAAAAGAATAAGAAGACCAGGTTTCTAAGAAGACATCAAAACCTCTTATCCTGAGGTTTATAAATTGTTCAAAGGGTGGGAGATGGGGTTGTACTTTTCATTGGGATGAGGGACTGAGAACCTGGAAGTTTGAATTGTCTGAAATTAACTGGGTAAATATTGAATCAGTATTCATTTGAGTTGTTGCTGTATCCTTGTCAGCTCTCAAGGATACAACAAATATTTATTAAGGACCTGTTATTTGCCAGGCTCTGTTCTAGGTACTGAGGATAGAGCAGTGAACAAAATGGACAGAAGATCCCTGCTTCCCTCTCATTCTGGTGGGAGAAGACACACAATAAATGAAACAAATAAATTAAATATAAGTGGTACATGGTACTAAGGAGGAAACTAAAACAGGAGGGACAGAGAGTTCTAGGTGAGGAGGGATAATCAATGGCTATGATTTTAAATAGAGTGGCCAATAAATCCAAAACAATTAAGAAAATGATAATAGGAACATACATATCGATAACTACCTTAAATGTAAATGGAATAATGCTCCAACCAAATGACACAGACTGGCTGAATGGATACAAAAACAAGACCCGTATATATGCTATCTACAAGAGACCCACTTCAGACTGAGGGGCACATACAGACTGAAAGTGAGGGGATGGAAAAAGATATTCCATGCAAATGGAAATCAAAAGAAAGCTGGAGTAGCAATTCTCATATCAGACAAAATAGACTTTAAAATAAAGACTATTACAAGAGACAAAGAAGGACTCTACATGATGATCAAGGGATCAACCCAAGAAGAAGATATAACAATTGTAAATATTTATGCACCCAGCATAGGAGCACCTCAATGCATAAGGCAAATGCTAACAGCCATAAAAGGGGAAATCGACAGTAACACAATCATAGTAGGGGACTTTAACACCCCACTTTCACCAATGGACAGATAATCCAAAATGAAAATAAATAAGGAAACACAAGCTTTAAATGATACATTAAACAAGATGGACTTAATTGATATTTATAGGACATTCCATCCAAAAACAACATAATACACATTCTTCTAGTGCTCATGGAACATTCTCCAGGATAGATCATATCTTGGGTCACAAATCAAGCCTTGGTAAATTTAAGAAAACTGAAACTGTATCAAGTATCTTTTCCGACCACAGTGCTATGAGACTAGATATCAATTACAGGAAAAAAAAAACTGTAAAAAATACAAACACATGGAAGCTAAACAATACACTACTAAATAACCAAGAGATCACTGAAGAAATCAAAGAAATAATCAAAGAATATCTAGAAACAAATGACAAGGAAAACACGATGACCCAAAACCTATGGGATGCAGCCAAAGCAGTTCTAAGAGGGAAGTTTATAGCAATACAATCCTACCTCAAGAAACAAGAAAAAGCTCAAATAAACAACCTAACCATACACCTAAAGCAATTAGAGAAAGAAGAACAAAATAAACCCAAAGTTAGCAGAAGGAAAGAAATCATAAAGGTCAGATCAGGAATAAATGAAAAATAAATGGAGGAAATGATAGCAAAGATCAATAAAACTAAAAGCTGGTTCTTTGAGAAGATAACCAAAATTGATAAACCATTAGCCAGACTCAACAAGAAAAAAAAGGGAGAAGACTCAAATCAATAGAATTAGAAATGAAAAAGGGGAAGTAACAACAGACACTGCAGAAATATAAAGGATCATGAGAGATTACTACAAGCAACTATATGCCAATAAAATGGACAACCTGGAAGAAATGGACAAATTCTTAGAAAAGCACAACCTTCCAAGGCTGAATCAGGAAGAAATAGAAAATATAAACAGACCAATCACAAGCACTGAAATTGAGAATGTGATTTAAAATTTTCCAACAAACAAAAGCCCAGGACCAGATGGCTTCACAGGTGAATTCTATCAAATATTTCAAGAAGAGCTAACACCTATCCTTCTCAAACTCTTCCAAAATATAGCAGAGGGAGGAACACTCCCAAACCCATTCTACGAGGCCACCATCACCCTGATACCAAAGCCAGACAAAGATGTCACAAAGAAAGAAAACTACAGGCCAATATCACTGACAAATATAGATGGAAAAATCCTCAACAAAATACTAGCAAACAGAATCCAACAGCACATTAAAAGGATCATACACCATGATCAAGTGGAGTTTACCCCAGGAATGCAAGGATTCTTCAAAATACGCAGATCAATCAATGTGATAAACCATATTAACAAACTGAGGGAGAAAAACCATATGATCATCTCAGTAGATGCAGAAAAAGCTTCTGACAAAATTCAACACCCATTTATGATAAAAACCCTCCAGAAAGTAGGCATAGAGGGAACTTATCTCAACATAATAAAGGCCATATATGACAAACCCACAGCCAAGAAAGTTCTCAATGGCAAAAAACTGAAAGCATTTCCTCTAAGACCAGGAAGAAGACACTTTTATCTCACCACTATTATTCAACATAGTTTTGGAAGTTTTAGCCACAGCAAAAGAAGAAAAAGAAATAAAAGGAATCCAAATTGGAAAAGAAGAAGTAAAACTGTCACTGTTTGCAGATGACGTGATACTATACATAGAGAATCCTAAAGATGCTACCAGAAAACTACTAGAGCTAAACAACAAATTTGGTAAAGTAGCAGGATACAAAATTAATGCACAGAAATCTCTGGCATTCCTATACACTAATGATGAAAAATCTGAAAGAGAAATTAAGGAAACACTCCCATTTACCACTGCAAGAAAAAATAAAATACATAGGAATAAACCTACCTAAGGAGATAAAAGACCTGTATGCAGAAAACTATAAGACACTGATGAAAGAAATTAAAGATGATACAAATAGATGGAGAGAAATACCATGTTCTTGGATTGGAAGAATCAACATTGTGAAAATGACTCTACTACCCAAAGCAATCTACAGATTCAATACAATCCCCATCAAACTACCAATGGCATTTTTCACAGAACTAGAACAAACAATTTCACAATTTGTATGGAAACACAAAAGACCCCAAATAACCAAAGCAATCTTGAGAAAGAAAAATGGAACTGGAAGAATCAGGCTCCCTGACTTCAGACTACACTACAAAGCTACAGAAATCAAGACAGTCTGGTACTGGCACAAAAACAGAAATATAGATCAATGGAACAGTATAGAAAGCCCAGATATAAACCCACGCACATATGCTCACCTTAATTTTGATAAAGGAGGCAAGAATATACAATGGAGAAAAGATAGCCTCTTCAATAAGTGGTGCTGGGAAAACTGGACAGCTACATGTAAAAGAAAGAAATTAGAACACTCCCTAACACCATACACAAGAATAAACTCAAAATGGATTAAAGACCTAAATGTAAGGCCAGACACTATAGAACTCTTAGAGGAAAACATAGGCAGAACACTCTATGACATAAATCACAGTAAGATCCTTTTTGACCCACCTTCTAGAGAAATGGAAATAAAAACAAAAATAAACAAATGGTTGTGACCACCTAGAGGGGTGGGATAGGAAGGGTGGGAGGGAGACGCAAGAGGGAGGAGATATGGCGATATATGTATATGTATAGCTGATTCACTTTGTTATAAAGCAGAAACTAACACACCATTGTAAAGCAATTATACTCCAATAAAGATGTTATGAATAAATAAATAAATAGAGTGACCACGGAAAGCTCCACTTTGAACGTGGAATGTGAGTGAAGACTGAAAGAGGTGAGGGAACAAATCATGCCAGCACCTGGGGGAATGAGCAGGCCCAGTAGAAGGAGCAAATGCCCTGATCTGGGAGTGACCCTGGTATGAGAAACCTCCAAGAGCCAGGAAGGCTGGAGGGGAGACTCCAAAGGGAAACTGGGAGGAGATGAAGCAGAGGGCAATCTGGAAGGGGAAGATCACGTGGGGTCTTATAGGCCATTAGGATGATTCTCACTTTTTCCCAGAGTGGGATGAGAGCCATTGGAGGCTTTTGAGCAGCGGAGGGACATGATCTGATTTAGGTCTTGAGTATTTTTGTCTCTGACTGCTCTATTGATTGCACAGGATAAAATACTTAGCACCCTGCTGCTATGTTATAATATATATTATATATATGCATAATATGCATTCCACGAATGTTTATGTTTTGGTGTATTCCAAACACATGCAAGTTATTCCTGAGCTGAAATTTGGAACATTTCTTCATATAGCTCTATGGCCCCAAAGTAGCACCTTCTTTAACCTACGGACGCCTTGAGATTGTTCAGCCATTCATTCATTTACCAAACTTTTATTAATGGGTGCTACGAGGTGCCAGGCACTGTTCCTTTTAAGCACTGAGGATGCGGTAGTGAATGAATAAGATAAAAGATGTCCGTGCCTCAATGGGGCTTTCACTCAAGTGATAGGAGGGCAGAAAATGGACAAATAAGATATAAATAAACAAATACATATATAAAGTCAAGTAGTGTCAAGTGCTAAGAAGAAAATGTAGGTTAAAGGGCATTGAGTGGCAGAAGTGAGGGCTATTTTATTTAATGAAAAGATCATGAAATAACAGTTTCGCATCACTGTACATTATGACTGCACGTTTCTGAATGGAGAGATCGGTGAACTGCTTTACTATGACACTTGAGGGCTGCGTACCCGCAGCTCTGACCTGAATTTATCCAAACTCTCGAGGGAAGTGAACTCAGTGTGATGATTGACAGTGGCGGTGGCCAGTACAGGAGTGCAATCGCAGTCCCCCCTTCCTGGGAAGGGCACGTAGCAGGACATGATCCCTCTTCCAGTTCCCGTTAAACAAAACAGCTATAATCCCATCCCTCCCCCTCCCCCTCGAGGTATTTGTGAATGGGCCAGTGCCCAACGTGGGTCCCCCAACGAGGGAGGGGGAAAGCAAGTGATGGGTGGGGGGCAGAGAGGCTCCCCTCAGCACCTGGCCCCATGGGGCTGTGAGGGGCTATTTTAAATGGAATGGTCAGTGATGTACATCTTTAGCTCAACAACACTTGTTGAGTTCTTAACTATGGTCAAGGCACTGTGCTAGGTTCTGAAGCATTTTCTATATAATCCCTGCCCTCAAGGGACTTAAAATCCATAGTAGATAGAATTCTATGGTGGCCTCTAAGATTCCCTCCCCTGGTACACACACCCTGTATAATCCCCGAGACTTGTGACTATGATATGATAATCACTCCTTTGATTAGGTCATGTTATATGGCACAGCTGACTAAGAAAGGGAGATTACCTGGGTGAGCCTGATTGAATCATGTGAGCCTTAAAAGGGACTATGCTCACCCTGAAGAACAGACTGAAAGCATGAGAGGGATTCAATGCCAGGAAGGTTCTCTGCTGCTGGTTTTGAAGATGGAGAGGGACACAGGGAAATGGCTTCTAGGAATTGAGAGGGACCTGAGGTCAACAACCACCAAGCAGACAGAGACCTCAGTCCTACAACTGCAAGGAACTGAATTATGTCAACAACTTGAATGAGATTCAAAGCAGATTCTTTCTCAGTCAAATCTTCAAATCAAGCCCAGCTGACATAATTTCAGCCTTGCCGGAGCCTGAGCTGAGAACTTGGCCATGTTGTGCCTGGTTTTCATACTTACAGAACTGTGATATAATAAACCGGTATTATTTTAAATAGCTACATTTGTGGTAACCTGTTATTAAGAAATAAAAACGAATATAGACTCTAATAAGACTTCTGGTTTCTGGTCCAGCATATAAGAAGCAGGAAGTCACCCCTCTATCCTAACAACAAGTAAAAAGCTGAACAAACTTGAAAATCAACTCTTTTTAAATCTGTAAGAGAAGTAAGGTCACAGGACAAACTGCTGCCCCCAGAATTAGATAGATTGACAGGCAAATACAAAGAATCACAACTTACTGGAGCAGAAACCTTCGCGGGAACCAGGGCTGGCAGTAGGGAACTTGAGCTGTAATTGACAAATTGCTGGAGGTTCCATGTGGACAAGACTAAGAGATAAAAACTCCAGTGGGGGCCTCCCTGGTGGCGCAGTGGTTGAGAGTCCGCCTGCCGATGCAGGGGACACGGGTTCGTGCCCCCGTCCGGGAGGATCCCACGTGCCGCGGAGCGGCTGGGCCCGTGAGCCATGGCCGCTGGGCCTGCGCGTCCGGAGCCTGTGCTCCGCAGCGGGGGAGGCCGCGGCGGTGGGAGGCCCGCGTACCGCAAAAAAAAACAAAAAACAAAAAACAAACTCCAGTGGGACCCAGTCATTGGGGGGCCACCCATACTTGCGAGTTTTACCTCCAGGATCTCTACCACGTCCTCACGGTGAATTTCAGAGAAAAATCCCATCATGCTTCCAGCAGGAGGAGGAAAACGGAACCATTTGGAAACACACCTGAGCATTCTGTTCTTAACAAGCTCTGCTCTCAGGAGAAACTATTTAACCAGAGCTAATCTCCTGGGGTTTTATCAAAGCGTAACTGATTGGTGGAGGGAAATACTTAACCAGCTGCCTCTAGCCTTCCACGTGGGAGAAGAGACATACCCAACTCCAGCCCACTCTAGCCATCCTGCCCACCTGCAGAGTAGGGGGTAACTGAGAAGCATTGTGAAGTTCACAGTCCAGAGGCATAGGCTCACTAAATGACCAAACCCTGGGACTTCCCTGGCAGTTCAGTGGTTAAGACTCCATGCTTCCACTGCAGGGGGTGTGGGTTCGATCCCTGGTCAGGGAATTAAGATCCCACATGCTGTGTGGTATGGCCAAAAAAACAATAAAAGACCAAGTCCTAATCATAGGACTATAAAAAAAAAATGCTTCCCTTTCCCTCACCCCTTATCACCACATCACTGAAGGCCTATTTACAGGAGTTTTTTTTTTTTTTTTAACTCAGTACATCATATCCAGCATTCAACAAAAAATTATAAGGCAGACTAAAAGGCAAAAAACACTGAAGAGACAGAGCAAGCATCAGACCAGGCTGAGATATGGCAGAGATATTGGAATTATCAGACCAGGAATTTTAACTAAGTATGATTAATATGCTAATGGGCCTAATGGAAGAAATAGACATCGTGCAAGAACAGGTGGGTAATGTAAACAGAGAGATGGAAATTCTAAGAAAGAACCAAGAAGAAATGCTATAGATAAAAAAACAAACCAAAACAAACAAAACCATTGTGACAGAAATGAAGCATACCTTTGATAGCCTTATTAGTAAACTGGATGTGGCTGAGGAAAAAAATCTCTGAGCTTGAGGGTATCTCAAAAAAAACGTCCAATACCGAAAAGCAAACAGAAAAAAAAGACTGAAGAAAGAAAAACAGAACAGAATATCCAAGAACTGAGACAGCTACAAAATGTGTAACATATATATGTGTAAAATGGAAATACTGGAAGGAGAAGAAGGAGAGAAAGGGACAGAAGAAATATTTGAAAGAATAATGATAGGGGACTTCCCCCACGGTCCAGTGGTTAAGAATCCACGCTTCCACTGCAGGGGGTGTGGGTTCGATCCCTGGTCAGGGAACTAAGATCCCACATGCCGCACGGCCAAAAAAAAAAAAAAAAAAGAATAATGATAAGAATTTCCCCTGAATTAATGCCAGACACCTAACCATAGATCCAGGAAGCTCAGAGAACATCAAGCAGGATAAATACCCCCCAAATTACATTGAGATATACCATTTTCAAACTACAGAAAATCAAAGATAAAGAAAAAATCCTGAAAGAAGCCAGAGGGAGGAAAAAAACAGCTTATCTAAGGAGAAGCAAAGATAAAAATTACATCTGACTTCTCCTCAGAAGCTGTGCAAGCAAGAATAGGGTGAAGTGAAATATTTCAAGAGTTAAGAGAAAAAAAAACACCAACCTAGAATTCTGTACCCTATGAAATTATCTGCAAATGTGAAGGAGAAATAAAGATTTTCTCAGACAAACAAAAATTGAGGAAATGTGTGCCAGAGACCTTCTTGGAAGAAATGTTAAAAGATGTTCTTCAGAGAGAAGGAAAATGCTATAGGTCAGAAACTCGAATCCAGATAAAGAAATGAAGAGCTTTGGAGAAGGAATAAGTGAAGTTAGAATCTAATAAGTGGATATGAAAAGTATATCAGCATCTATATTACAAAGGGCACTCGAAAGCCATGGGGACAATCTTTGCTTTTTGAATGACAAAATGGGTGAATAAGGAGGTGGCTTGTGGGCAGGCACAAACAGAACTAATTTAAGACGACTGCATCTGATTTCTCTACTTACAACTTAGGTTGTCATTGCCTTATTGGAACTTTTCAGGGGGTGTCCACTGCCTCTGGAAAAGTCTACATCTCTGAGCTGGACATTGTTCCAGACCTACGGTTATCTCCATAACCTACCATTCCAAACTCATCTCTTATTTTCTCCTAGACTCTCCACTCCAGACTTTCATTAAATGTTGAATTTAGCAATCTACTGTCCATTAGATGGCCCAGAATGCCTTCTCCTCCATCATTTCACACCACTCCTTCAGCCCAGAATAGAGCAGCATCATTACAGACAAAATGAGCCATGTAGAGGCAAATATTTTAACTCTGGCACTTATCCACAGAATCTAGAGACAATGAAGTTATCATAAACTTCAGAAGACTGCAATCATAGCATGTCAACTCCTCACCAAATGTGTTCAATGGCTTCCTATTTCTTATGGAATAAGGTACTAGATATACAGACTGATTATCAAGCTCTTCCCCGAGATATGGCCCCCAAATGCCTATCAAAACCATCTCTTGCTATTTTACATGCCCTGTGCTGGCACTTGTCTTTGCCATCTCTGTTCTTTGCTCAGCCTGGTCCCTATTCCTGGAATGTCCATCTCCTCTTTATCCATTTATCAAATCCTGAGGCTCAAAGAGGTCCAGTAACTTGCTCCAGGTCACAGAGATTGGGGGTAAATCTCACTTTTTTCAGAAAACATTTACAGGTCAGGATCAGTCTTTTCCTCCCCAATACTTTTGTTAACACTTTGACCTAGTACTTATCAAACTGTACCTTGTCTTTCAAGTTATTTACACGTATAAGAAGAGATTCTTGCGTAAGCAAATGACTCCAGAATTATCTTAGGCTGAAATCCTCGCTCTGTCACAAACTATGTGACCTTGAACCAGTAACTGGACCTCTCTGAGCCTCAGTTTTGTCACCTGCAAAATGGGACATATGAAAATATCTACCTCTCAGGATTTCCCGTTACATAATAATTTACTTCATGATAGAAAAAGAACTTTTTTCAAATGTGTATATCCTTTGGCTCTTAACACAGTGTCCGGTAAGTCATATAGCTCAAAAAATGCTGATTGAATTAAATACCCTGGACATTTTTGGATCATGTTGTTAAGTCATTGAGTCTTTTTAATTTTTAAACTTCACTTCTCTCCAAGTTACAATAAAACTATTAGGTTCCTTTTCTGCTTAAAATCAATACTTATCCCATGAATAACAGGCATATTAAAACCTTTTAATTTTTCCTTCTTTTTCTCCAGGGACATGGTACGTTTTTAGTATCATGGTACTTCCCCACTCTTCCTACTGATGCTTCCTGGAATTACCTCCCAAATAAACTATAGTCTCAGGGTCTGCAAAGGAAGAACTCAAGTAGGGCCAGCTTCATGGGTGTGCAACCTGTGAAGGGCCTGTATCTGGTTTAATGCTCTACTATTGCCATCTTGAAATTATTAATAATTTTGAACAAGGAGCCCTATATTTTTATTTCACACGGGGCCCTGCGAGTTATGTAGTCAGTCTTGAACCCAACCTAAGGCAGTGGACTAGCCTTCCAGTTAGGATCCGTGTCCTGAATATCTACTGTATTATTCCTGGCCTCTGGGATTATGAGTCATCATTCTATTACAAAGGCATGATCGACAACTTAGAGAACAACTGAATTTCACTCTTTTGTCAGGGGTTATACTTGACTTTGTGCTGCGTGATTTTCATTGGTGATCACTTAGCTTAGGTTGTGATTATTCCTTAAAGGTCAAAAGAAAGCTTATTATATTTGTAATGGGTTATCATTAATGCTCCACCAGGCCTGTGTTCATTATTGCAATTCCACAGACTTTTATTTCCCTGCAGAAAAATTTCCAAAAATTTCCACTTCCCTCAGACCTTTCAGTCAGTTCCTAAATGTGTAAAGGCATTTCGTGTGGGAATAGTCAGCTGGCTCAGAGTCCTCTGTTTCTCATCCTATTTGTATTAATATAGACTCTCAATCCATAAAAAAATCTGTTCTCATGAGGAAGTGATTAAAAGAAACGTGGGAGAGTGTTTCTGTGGCACTGGGCCTGCTCTCAATGACAAAATATGTCGCTTAAAATTTAGACTTTGGCCAAAAGATGGAACTCTTCTCATTTGCTGGTTGGCCAAACCAAAGCATTTCACACCTCAAGTGGGCCATGTTTTGAACTGACAGGGAATCCTCTCCCTCAGAGAGTCATTACACCTCTTCAAGAAATCTTTCTACTTTCCAGATATAACATCGATAGATAGCCTTATTCCTTTCTCTCCCATGATGATCAAATAAGATAGTTTTGGCCTTTCCAACTAAAAATATCCTCCCAGCAGAATGTCTGAATATCAAGGAATTATTGAATGCAGGTGGAAAGTAGAATCTGAATGCTCTAAACTTGAAATGGAAAAAACAGAGATTTCTGCACGGAGGGAAAGGTGGACCAGATGAACTTCTGCTAATTTCAGAGTTAATAAGGCTGGTCAGGAAAATTACAAAAAGCAACAGCCAAATGACCTTTGGGGAAGTCAAGTCTTTGGAAAAATCTGCTGAGAAACAACAAGCTGAGGTAGCCATATGGAAACGGTTGTTGGGGGTCTCTGTGGTAGATGCAGATATATCCTTAGTCTCAATATTCTGTTATTTCTTCCCTCGTCTTTGCTCACGGTGGTCACTCCCCCTCAACCCTCTAATCCTCTCTGTAGATGTAATTTTCTCCAGGAAGGCTCCCCTGCCTTCTGCCACTGCCCGGTCCTGGGTTGGGCCACTATAATTAAGCATTGCTCCACAGTGCTCCCCAAACTCACCGTGCCTGTATCTTTCTTCCCCCACTGGAGTGTAAGCTCCTTAGGAGCAGGTGTGATACCTCATTCATCTGTAATTTGCATGTAGTTGCAGCTTCTTACTAAACCTGCATGGAATGACTATCTGACTGGCTTTATTGCCTGATCTCCTGCCCAAGATCACCTCCCAAGGAACTGTGGGATCTCCTTACCAAGAGCTGTGGCCAGCAGAGCCTCTCCAAGGCGGAGGATGTAAAGGAAGAGGCATTGAATGCACAAAGGGATCAGAAAGTGAACTCTTCCCGGTGAATGAAAGTAGCAGCTGGTCAAAGCCTAAGTGCGATCTGAAGGGGAACGTTTGCTATCAGACCACATCCTTAGACTTGGCTAGTTCTTCCTTATTTGAGGGTGTGTTGCTTCCTTTTGTCAGATGTCACACCTGCCCCATGAGGAGGAGTTGTTTGCTTCTATTTTTAATGAGGAATGAAGTAGGTGCCTGGAAGGTCCCTGAGCCTCCTATTGGGTGAAGGGCTTTCGTTACAGATATAACGGTATCTTGGTAGAGTGGACTTAAATGAATACAGGGTCTGAAGGTAAACAGGAGGCAGCGACTCGAGTTCATCATCCTCCAGGCTTTCCTGACAGATGAGAAAGTGGACACATTCTGGGAGCTGACATAGCCCAGGGGCTTTCAGTTAAAACTGGATTAAAGGAATTCCCTGGCGGTCCAGTGGTTAGAACTCGGTGCTTTCACTGCCGAGGGCCCGGTTTCAATCCTTGGTCGGGGAACTAAGATCCTGCAAGCCGTGTGGCGAGGCCAAAAACACAAACAAACAAACAAAACCAACCGGATTCAAGCTCCAGTTTCTCGGATTTTTTAGGCAAGTCAGCCTTGTTCAAGCTCCCATTGATAACGTTAAATGACAATTATATACAAAAGACTTAAAAGGAGATAATCAGTCAATGCTTCCTCCTTCGCTGCTGTACTTGTTTGGCCCAAGGTCACTCACCAGCAGCCTCTCTCTGGCCACCTCCCTTTGAAGACTGCGTTTCAATCCTCAGTGGCTTAAGAAGCACTCGAGATCCTTGTTAAAAGGCAGCTTCTGGGCACCACCTCCAGAGACCATGGAACAGTTGGTCTGGGTTACAGCCCAGGAAGTGTCATTTTAAACACCTATTTCAGGTAATTCTGAGTCAGGTGGATTGCTGTCCACACTTCTGGAAACGCAATTTGAAAATTTCCAAGTGTTTCTTTGCTTTAGCACAAGACTACTTTCCTTTCATTGTCAACAGCCGGAAGAAAAACCCCGTTGAGCCAAAATATTTAATTAGGTGCTCCGTCCCGGTAAGTGTTGGGAAAAACACCGTGAGCCGAGGCAGTGTGGAAATGGGGGCGGAGGGTAGGGAAAACTGGCAGTTTTCACTGGCCTACAGATTGCCGTCCGTACTCCTTGGGGAGTGGTGAGCAGGGAGAAACAGAGCAGATGGCTTATGTTGGACTAGAGATGCAAGAGGGGAGACTGATGGGTCTGGAGAGCTTCCAGCTTATACCAAGTCAGAGCTTAGAAGTATGGCTTTATGATTTTCCCTTGAGGGCTACAAATTCCCTATCCATCAGACCCATTCAAATTTAAACATCAGGAACTTCCCTGGTGGTGCAGTGGTTAAGAATCCACCTGCCAACGCAGGGGACACGGGTTCAAGCCCTGGTCCAGGAAGATCCCACATGCCGCGGAGCAACTAAGCCCATGTGCCACAACTACTGAGCCTGTGCTCTAGAGTCCGCGAGCCACAACTACTGAAGCCCGTGCGCCTAGGGCCCGTGCTCCGCAACAAGAGAAGCCACCGCAATGAGAAGCCCACGCACCGCAACAAAGAGTAGCCCCCGCTCACCGCAACTAGAGAAAGCCCGCGTGCAGCAACGAAGACCCAACGCAGCCAAAACAACAAACTTTAAACATCAGTCCTCATACACAGCCCTGAAGCCAAACTGAAGAGACTTTGCTATCACCAGTAGTTCAGGGTTGCCCAGAGGCTTCATTAGAATGGAAAAGTGAGGGTGAGTAGACATCTGCTCAACCTGCCTCTTGCAAAATCCTCACTGAGGCCTGCGGTCCACGGGGCCACGGGCTGCCTCATCTTCCCAGGTCCTCAGTAGGGCATTTTGCCAAAGGACACCTGGCAGGGGCTGCCCTGAAGGCTGATAACTATCTAGGTGCAGGCTCCTCCTGGCATTTCTCAATTCTTATTTTCCACCCCCCTCTTTTTAAACATCACTGGAATTGGAAGTTCATTGCTCTTTGAAGAAATGCAATATGTTGCTTTCCAAGTTCCCCTGCCCTGTGCAGCTTCTTCACTTTGTCCTCCACCACCAAGTCACTGGCACAGAAGACAAATGGTTTTCTCAGCTCTGCATCTATTCAGCAAACATTTTTTTTTCCAGCTGTGGCAAAATACACAATATCAAATTTACCATCATCTTTAAAGGCACAGTTCAGAAGTGTTAAGTATATTCATGGTTGTGCAATTCATCTCCACAACTCTTTTCATCTTGTGACACTGAAACTCTGTGCACATTAAACAACAACACCCTGTTACCCCCTTCCCCCAGCCCCTGGCAACTCCCGTTCTGTTTTCCATCTCTGTGGATTTGACTGAGTCATACGGTATTTGTCCTTTTGTGACTAGCTTATTTCATGCAGCATAATGTTCTCAAGGTTTGTCCATGTTGTAGCATGTGTGTCAGAATCTCCTTCCTTGTTCGGGCTGAATCATATTTCACTGTATGTTTAGACCACATTTTGTTGATCCTTCGTCTATCAGTGGACACTTAAGCTGCTTCCACCTTTTGGCTATTGTGAATAATGCTGCTGTGAACATGGATGGACAAATATCTCTTCAGATCCTGCTTTCAGTTCTTTAGGGTCTCTACCTAGAAGTGGAATTGCTGGGTGATATGGTAATTCTGTTTAATTTTTTGAGGAACTACCATACTGTTTCTCACAGTGGCTGCACCATTTTACCTTCTATCCAGCAGTGCACAAGGGTTCCAAGTTCTCCCCATTCCAACAACACTTGTTATTTTCTGATGTTTTGATAACAGCCATCCTGATGGTGTGACGTGGTATCTCATTGTGATTTTGATTCGCATTTTCCTAATGATTAGTGATACTGAGCTTCTTTTCATCTGCTTGCTAGCCATTTGTGCATCTTCTCTGGAGAAATTCAACAAACATTTTTTTGTCATCTGCCTATCCAACAGCCATTTCCTCTTGTCCCCTGGCTGACCTCTGATTTCATTTCTTCCTGATGTGGCTCAGGGATAAGTCCTGACTAATCTAAGTCAGTGGTTCTCAATCCCGGCTGCACACTAGAGTTACTGGGGGTAACTTTAAAAATACCCATGCCTGGTTCCCCTCCCCTGACCAATTAAATCAGAATGTCTGAAGGTGGTCCTGGGCACTGGTATTTTTAGAAGTTTCCTACTTAGACTCAAATATTCAAAAATGCTGCCAAGAGTACAAACGATGGTTCTAAATCTATCATGAGTGGTAGTCTCCCTTCTCTTGCCAGTGATTGGCTTAGGATTGGTTGTATGTCTTGGTCTAGTCAATGTGACGTGATGGCTTCTAGAAAAGAGTTATTTTCCCCTAAAATGAAGCATGGCACAGGATGGGAGGTGGGGTGGAATGGTTCCTCTTCTTCCATTGAGTATGACTCTTAGAATGAGGGCAGTCCTCTTGCAACTGTGAGAGCCACGAGCCTGAAGGTGTCAGAGCAGGAAGATATAATGAACGGGTAGCTGATGATGTTGTTGAGCTGCTGACTTGACCCACCTTAGAGCCAGCCTACTTCTGGAATTCTGATACAAGATAATAAATGTCCTTATTTATGCTATTTTGAGTTGGGTTTTCTGTTACCTGCAGCTGAAGGTATCCTAATATTATATTACTATGTGCTGGGAATTTCAGGAAGGCATAAGGCTATCCTTATCTATTATGATAGAAGAAAGGAACAGAGACATTGTCTTGAACAGACTCCAACCCCGGACTCTCATGGTCAAAGTCCGACGCTCTACTGTCCAAGGTTTTCAGGTTTCATTCAGATCCCAAGAGAGACAGAAAACCAGGAAAGTTGGACAAGCTATACTATCAAGGGCCAGACCAGAACTGGAAACATCCTGAACTTAATCCAGACTCTGCCTCACATTTTCCTGTGGAATTTTCCTTGTCCCAGCCAAGTCCTTAAATCTGGGTCAGTTATAGAGTTTAGATGCAACACGAGAAGGGAAAGAAGTTGTGTTTACCGAACATTCTGAGTCCAGACCACATAAGTCTTTAGAGATTAAATTTAACACCTTGATGTGATACCTGAGACCAAACAAGTAATTTATTTAAACTAATGGCCAGCCACGCAGTACTTATCAGGTTACCTGAGTCTCAGGTACATAGCAGAAGTAACCTTCTTTAGCTTCTTCTTTCCTGGATCTAGGTGTTATCAGATCAGGCGTCATTTCTGCTATAGTTTCCTTCAATTGCACCTGTGAGCGTGCCTTATGAGTAGGCAGTGGGTATCACCATTTGGTGAGTCCCAGAGGCAAGGCTGGGAGAGGGGTACACGGGATATTCTGCTGGCTGGTCACAGTTCTCTACCAATGTGCCAATCAGAGTTTAACGTTCCTTACAAACAAATCCCAACACACACCACAATGCTTAAAGATGACACATGATCAGCTGCTAGCGGACAGCACTGTGTGACAAGAACCAGCCATAGGAAGGTCTGATTCAAGATAAAAGAGTAAAAGAGGTGTGTATGTCTCTAGGAAAGCCATTAAAGTAGAAAACACTAGAAGTATACTTACCATCAACATTTCAGAATATATTTTCTGATTTATAGATTGTATCAAAATTTGAAATGAACATTGATGAGTATAAAGTTTGTCCAAAGCGCCACCTGTCAATAATTCACACCTGGCCTTGGAAATGGACTGTTTGGCTTTGTGGTCTCCACAGTGAGGCCACAGACCTGAAACTCCTCAAAAGAGAGATTTGCATAGGATGCATCGCAGTTTCAGAATGAATGTGGAAAATTCTGGGGAAAAAAGTGTGAGAAGGAGAAACATCACGAGGTATTCATGTAATTGGATCAGCGTGAATGTTGGTTCTGACACTGTTTATCCTACAGAAGAAGCACGGTACTACTTGAAACTCTGCTGTGAGGTCTGTGAAGAACGTTGAAAATTAGGGGATTTTAAGTGTAAAAACTGTAAATGAAGAGAAATCATACCCATGTGTAAAACATGTTCAAAATTACTGCTAGAATTTTGTGGACACAACAAGGCAAATGTAGAAAACACAGAAGAACACTTGGGAAAGATAAAAGACAGCAACGTACTCAGTGATAATTGCTTCAGGTCTTAATCAGGGAGGCTGATTCTTCCCATTGAAGCGTAAATGCCATCCTGGACAGAGTGGTGCCTTATCAGGAGAGAAGAAGCTAAATGCAGAGGTGTAACTGGGTGTTTTACCTGATGTCTGGAGAGAGTGTCTGGATGGTTGGATAATTTGCAGAGACGTTCTGCTGCTGGCCTTGTGCCTGGAAAGACAAGGAGAATTCAACAAGGGGGACAGTGGCTCTCATGGCACTTCTGGGCAAGCCCTTGACGGTATCTTTCCCACAAGCCCACCTGAGGGTGTGGGAATACTGAGATACAATTAAGTCAAGGCTGATCTGAGTGAGCCCAAGTTGGTCATTCTTCCTTAAACCCGCCAGAGACATTGTCTCATTATAGCTTTTTACCCCCCCAGATAAAGGCCACACACAAAGAGACTGAGAAGGAGAATTAAAACCAGAAAAGCAACCAAATGTAGAAACTTGAGGGGGACAGAAGGCTGGGAGGGAGGATTAGAATAGAAGGTAAGAATTAAAAACTGGAGACCCAGAAAGAAGAACACCAAAGAAAAGGGCAGAATGGAATTATGGGAAAAGGCAGATATTCAGCCTTGGAAAAAAATGTGAAAATTCAGGCTTCTAATACAGCATTACCCATAACAGCAGACCTGGGGTCAGATCAGTTTGGAAAACACTGTATCCTGTTTCTAACCATTCCCTATATTTTGCAATTTATAGCACAAAATAGCTTATTAATGGCTTTGAGATCTACTGCAATAAAGAAACCCATTTAACTCATAAATTCATTTAAATACAGAACCTCTTTTTCCATATTACCCCCATTCTAGTAACATCCTGTAGGGCTAGAATTCTACTCTACATATTTGTCACATGCTTATATACGTTATAGTATGATAAGGAAAAATGGTGGTTACGAGAAAAGTGTTTACTTATAGGAAGAAGCAAGATACAATGGGAAAACCAAACTAGGTTAGGAGAGCTGACATCAGCTGCTGACTCTCTCCAATTCTGCATATCTCTGTAGAAAAAAATGCTGTGTGCAGCTTATGTTGCTGAAAATCCAAAATCAGAGAGAATTCAAACAGCAGCAAGGTTTAGAATTCTGGTTTTTCTCCTAAGAAGATTAATCACTTGTCCAAGTTACTTAACCTCTCCGGGCTTCAATTTACTCATTTGGAAAGTAAGGGACTTAGACATCAACATTTCTATGATCCTACCAAACTTTAAAATCTTATGTATCAAAGGAGCTCTGATAATTCAAAAAAATCCTTTCAATTGGTATCAGGCGACTCTCCTCCCACTTCTCAGAAAAGTCAAACAATTTATTAGTAGTTTGACAACCCACTCAAAACTCAGGGGAGCCAAATCATTTTCTTCTATTGTGGATCTCTGAGCATAGACTGAAAACCAGCTTTGTGCTGACTTGACATAAGGTGTAAAGAAAAGTCCTCGTAATATGTCATGTTTTCTAGAAGCCTCTACCTTGGACTCTCTTGAGGCTCCTTTAGAGGAAAGTCACAGACACCCAGCTCAAACTTACTTCAGGAGAACAGGGAGCTTGTCAGCTCAGATAACCATGACATCCAGGGTTACGTCCAGCTTTGGGAACAGAAAAATTGGGGACTCAACAATGCTACATGGATGTCATCTTCCTCAGTCTCTCAGCTCTGCTTTCTTTTCTATGGGCTTCATTGTCAGGCAGGCTCTCCCTATGTCGGAGCACAGATGGCTTCCTGCAGGTCTAAGCTTCATAATCATTAACTTCTATGCTTAAAAACAGAGGTATTGCCTTGCCCCCAAATGGTTCAAGCAAAATAATGCTTCAAAATAATGCTTCAAAATAATGCTAAGAATTCTTTGAATGCTTGCCCTGTGTTCTGCTGCACACGTATAAACTTACGTAGGTCTCACAACTCTAGAAAGTTGGTACTATTAAGTTTGCGTTCTACAGAAAGAAACTAAGGCTCAAAGAGATTAGTTTATCTACTCTCTGTCTGTAAGACCTTCAGCAAATTACTTAACCTCTCTGTGCCTCAGTTTCCTCATCTGTAAAAACGCCAACAACAACTATTTCCTAGGCTATAGTGAGAATGAGATAAGGCTACGTAAGAACTGAAGGATGGTACCCAAAGTAGAGCCACTGCAGCCAGTGAGAAGCCAGTCATTCGTGGTACCATTTCCACTTGCTATTTTCTTATCCTCTGCCTCCTTCCCTGTAATGGTCCAAAAAAACTTCAACCTCATACATGCCATGGTCGCTAACAGCATTAGGTAAGAAAGTGTCACAGTAGGTCACAGCTAGAGACGGAGGGAAGGAAGCCTAAAACAGCAGAGCGAGGGCAAAGCTGGAACCAAGATGTAGTACCCAGGTTGGGATGACAGAGCTGAGGGTAAGAGCTAAGTCAAGGCCGCTGATTTAGCCTAGATGGGAGCCAGTAGCGAGGCCTATACCCGGGATGGCAGACCCCAGGCACCAGCAGGAAAACCTCTAACTAGAAGCTTCTAATACTGCTCCTGATGGGGTAGGAGCCAGCTTCAGAGTGTACCAGCAGAACAGGTGCAGGTGGGAGCCCGTTCTCCCCCGAGGGAGACGGTAATGAGTTAACCTGGCTGGAAGAGAGAGCGTGGAACCCAAGTGAAGGTCACAATCTGACAGGAAGCCTTTCACTGACGGTGATTACATGAAGAGATGGTGCTAAATACTATTCATAAATTATTTGGCAAGTTTCACAACAAAAATAGGACCTTATAGACAACTTAACACGTGCCCTGGCAGAAAAAAAATATCTCTGAACTCAGTTGTGAAATATCCCATCAAATCAATACATTATTTAGGGTGGTTTCCATCAGAATTGGAGAAGCTTTTCTGAATATCCTGACCAAGTGCTGGGTGCCTGAAGCCGAAACTATTCTAAGGCTCCCTATTTCTCCAACACTGTTCTCTGAAATGAGTCACTGTTTCTGATCTCTTTTCACAGACGGTTTCCGATTCATTAAAAATAGCTCCAGGTGGGGCTTCCCTGGTGGCGCAGTGGTTGAGAGTCCGCCTGCCGATGCAGGGGACACGGGTTTGTGCCCCGGTCCGGGAGGATCCCACATGCCGCAGAGCGGCTGGGCCCGTGAGCCATGGCCGCTGAGCCTGCGCGTCCAGAGCTTGTGCTCCGCGACGGGAGAGGCCCCAGCAATGAGAGGCCCGCGTACAGCAAAAAAAAAAAAAAAAGCTCCAGGTGAAAACTTGCAATGTCTTTATTTTCAATATTTTGCCTCTATCTGATCCTGTGGTTAGTGCATGGGAGCGATGCCCCCTGAGTTGCTGAAGCTGGAGGACGGGAGGACCTGAGTAACACCCTCATGCCAAGATGTCTGGCAAGGTCCTGATTTAACAACAAGCAGGTGCTGAGCATCGAGAGATGTCAAGAGCACAGGAGACAGGAGGATGCCTCCAACGACAAGAATCTCTGAATTAGTGAAGTATTTGTTATGTCCCTTTGACTCCTCCTCCCATAAAATCTGTGTCTGCCAGGATGATGGGAAAGGACTAAACGTGGGAGAGGATTATAAAATGTTTCACTGCGGGATGGATTTTATTTAATAATAGATAGGCTTTGTTCAAATGGGGCACTTTTGACCCGGGCAGATATTACTAAATTTACTACTGTGGTGTTTAGCTAAATGTAAAAATATCAGAAAGTACCCCCAGATGCTCAGAAACACAGCTGTCATTTTGTCTTCTTTATATGGTCCCAGAATCCCGACTAGCTACATCTACAGAAAAGTAGACCGTGATGTCGGGACCATGAAGAAACAACACAGGCTTAAATACAACTGTTTAGTTTGTTTTGGATGAAGTGACCAGTATTTATGACATTAATCAGTCTGGAATTCTAGGGTGACTGACATCATCTCTTCCAATATGCTGGCTCTGTTCTGGCCATCTGGGGCGCTGACTTTTCCTAGCGCCTTGAGCACGTGCTTTCCAGAGCACTTACACTTCTGTGCCGTGTTCTTCTGGTTAGCTTGGCCATCTCCACTGCAGACCATCCGTGCCTAGAAACCTTCATGTCCTCACTGCTTCACACCTTGCTCAACACAAAATGAGCACACAGGAAATATTCAGTGAATAAATGCTTGCCAAAAAAAATCAAAGAAATTTAAAAGTTATTTTTTAATTGATAAACTTCCTGTTCCAGTATGGCTGAGTAAACTCCAACTCGTCTTTCTACAGAAAACAACTGTAAACTCTGGACACACACACACACACACACACACACACACACACACACACACACACAAGAAATCTCCTAGGCCACTAGATTTCACTGGTGAACTCTATCAAACATTTAAGAAGAAATGACATCAATATCACACAAATTCTTTCAGGAAATAAAGGAGGAGGGAACATTTCCCAACTCATTTTATGAGGCCAGCACAACCTTAATGCTAAAACCTAAAGACATCACCAAAAAAGAAAAACAAACTCCATGAACTGATAAATTTCGTCCATGATCAGAATGCATTTGGCTATCCTCACGTGTCTGACATGTACAAATAGTGCTTCCAGCAAATTTATATAAAGTATTTCTTACTGATTTGTCAGAGAAAAAAAATTACTAATTTTAAGATTTGTATTTTAGGGCTTCCCTGGTGGCGCAGTGGTTAAGAATCCGCCTGCCAATGCACGGCACACAGGTTTGAGCCCTGGTCCGGGAAGATCCCACATGCTGCAGAGCAACTAAGCCCGTGCGCTACAATTACTGAGCCTGCGTTCTAGAGCCCGTGCTCCGCAATGATAGAAGCCACTGCAGTGAGAAGCCCGCGTACCTCAACGAAGAGTAGCCCCCGCTCACTACAACTAAAGAAAGCCCGTGCACAGCAACGAAGACCCAACGCAGCCAAAAACAAACAAATAAATAAATTTATCTAAAAAACAAAAAAAAAGATTTGTATTTTAGTGTCCACCAGACGGGCCTGTATAATTTTGTGGAAATTAACTCCAAAATGTAATGGAATTGGCCTCCTATATCACCAATTTCAGTCCATCCAGATTTATCCATCAGTGGTTTGAAACTGGAAATAGATTATATAGCACAGGGAACTATACTCAATATTTTGTAATAACCTATAAGGGAAAAGAATCTAAAAAAGGATGTATGTATATCTGAATCACTTTGTTGTACACTTGAAACACAACAGTGTAAATCAACTGTACTTCAATTAAAAAAGAAACAGGCAACCCCCGCCTCAATAAAAAGACTCTAATTGGAACTCCTTGCCCCTTTTTGGAAAAACCTGTTCATCCCAGGCCAATTTGTAGGCCGCTTTCCTGGTCTAATTAATATATTTGATGGGACATTAATGAACAGGCTATTCTTCAGTTGGGTGCGCACCCCTAATCCAATCAGCTATTGCTGGAGGGGGTCGGGTAGTAGGAAATATGGTGGCCGAGGGCTGGCTCATCAGCGGGGCCTGTGGGAGGGGAGGTTTTCCTTAGAAGGGGTCGTGGGCACAGCAGACACCATCATCGTTCAGCACGGTAGCTGTGGTGAGTTGTGGCAGCCTCCTTATCATATTTTCTACATAGTCTTCAAGAAAACAGTTCACGTCCTTATTAACCATGGCATGCCACCACAGTGGTCACTACTAGTAGAGCACTAGCCACCAGTCTACATTTCTTCTTTCTGCGGCAGGTGTAGGATGATTCAATTGCTATCATCAGGGGTTCTTCCTCACTTTTCTGAGGTATATGGAATACTGCTTCTTCCTCAAAAGGCACATAATTCACTTTCAATGAGGTCTGCACTCCACTTAGCAGGAAAGGTCTAGACGAGGCACAAGCAAAATGGTGATGCTTTGGGTTCTGGGATCCGGAGTGTGTCTTGCTAAGGGAAGATTTATGATGCTGAACCAAAGTCCTTAGAAAATGCCAAGGAAAAAGACTGAGAAAATCAAGTCCAGGTGGCAAGTCCAGAGGGCAGAACAAGGTCAAAAACAGGAGACAATCCAAGGATCAGGTATCGAGCAGAACTAGAACAGATGGAAGGTGATGTGAGCGTCGCTGAGTGTGCCGTTGCTTGCTTTTCTGGATTCACCAGGTGGCGCGGGGTGGGCAGTGCTGGCCTAAGGGCACATGACTGAGGGGGACATTCAGGAAAAGTCTGTTCCTTCTCCTTCTCCATTTACCCCTGGTCTCTGGTCTCTGGAGAGTCATTCCAACTCTCCTCCATCACCTTGGAACCGTTTACTTTCTGCTGTGATTACTTCCTCCTGCCTACCTCAGACTCTCCAATTCCTCTAACAACCTGGAGTTCAGTGGGGCATGGTTTGAGCCCTTTAACCAGCTTGCTTTAAAGAACACAGCCCAGAAGGTGAAGTTAGCATCTGCCTTGCGGGTTACTGAACCTGTTCCTTCAGCATGTGCACCCACTCCCGAGCCTGTTCATGTGCCAAGTAGAGGCAGCCGTTAACAAGGTCACTTGTTATCACCTCTCTGATTCGCTCCCACATCATTTTAGGAACTCATGCCCCATTCTTCCGGTTGGGTAATCCACATGGTAACAAGTGATATTTCCACACGTGCTGCATAGACCACACGTGGCCTGAAAAGGACATACGCACAGCTCTATAGGCAAATACGATGCCACTGATAATTCCAAATAGGAGAAGGTGCCTTGATTGGCTCAACTGACCCGGAGGCCATTAAAATGTCATTGTTGGGGCTTCCCTGGTGGTGCAGTGGTTGAGAGTCTGCCTGCCAATGCAGGGGACACGGGTTTGAGCCCTGGTCTGGGAAGATCCCACATGCTGCAGAGCAACTAGGCCCATGAGCCACAACTACTGAGCCTGCGCATCTGGAGTCTGTGCTCCGCAACAGGAGAGGCCGCGACAGTGAGAGGCCCGCGCACCGCGATGAAGAGTGGTTCCTGCTCGCCGCAACCAGAGAAAGCCCTTGCACAGAAACGAAGACCCAACGCACCCAAACAAATAAATAAAATGAATTTATAAAAAATAAAAGATTTAAAATAAATAAATAAAAAATAATAATAAAATGTCATTGTTCCCGAGGAAAATGTTTTTAAGGTCAATCCACGGTTGCCCTACTCACAAATGACCAAGTCTGAACCCGTATCTCCGCCTGAGACAACTTTTCTTGTTACGCAACCCAGAATACCTGTGATGTCACAGACCCATAGGCGATTTCTAAGGGTTGGGTGAGCGTGAGGGCTTGGGGCTGTTCCCAGAATCCCTATCTGGAATGCGTTTACAAATGGTGACCAGTCCAGGGTACCTGAAATCTTATTAGCACTGCATGATGGGCGCATTGAAGCAAAATGGGCTTCTGTGGACTGGCATGGGAGCCAAGCTCACTCTTTCAGGACAAACTATAATCTTATTCATAATTTGGGGGCTATTCCTAGAATGTACATTCTATCTATTAAAATGCTTTGTAAAATAGAAGCCTATTGCTGATAAAGCATCAGCTATTACCTAAAACAAACTCTCACCTTTCAGAACCAATATTTTCTCCCTGAGAAAAAATTTTTTCTGCTGCTTCTGAGGTGTCACTTATTTGGTACTATTCCAACAGCCCTCAACTCTGAAATGTTTACACTAGCTAAACACACACAACTTACAAAGAACTGGCCACTTCACCCGAAATTTCCACCTATTCACTTAATCAATTGCAACGTTGAAGCAGGAATTACCTTGGTCAAGGCTATATTTCAATTCAAGAAGTATTTAACTGTTTACCAGTGGCTAAATGCTGACTCAGGATCAAGGGAATTGTTTATTGAGTACACAGTGTTTGCAACACATGGGACAGATTTAAACTGGACAGAGAAAAACCCCATCACCAAAGTGCTTCAGGTTACCACTGATCATAAAAAGGCAGGCAAAATCATTTCTGCCATGAACTGATTGTGGTGACTTATCTCTTTATTAACATGAACAGAAATAACATCCAGCCCTCTAACACAGAGTATAGGGGTAGAGCGTTCCGCAGGAGTTTAGAACTTACGTCAACACAAGCCTTTCTCAACAAACCAAGTAGTATTTCCTGAGTACCTACAGCGGAGGAGATACAGGTACTAAGATACGCGTTGACCTTTTGAATAAGCAATTTCAATAGTTTTTCTTATTCAAGTAACTCAGGATCCACAGTAACTCCATCTAATGAGCCACCAAAGGAACTGCAAGTTGAACTAAACTGATGTCCACCACAAAATCCTTTTTCTCTTGAACTCTATAAAGTCTCCTTTCTCTGTGCATCTAACTAAATAGCTACCTGTAAATAGAGTACACATAGCAACAATATACACCCACATATATTTTTCCACATCTGTTATCTTATTTAAGAGCAAGGGGTTTTGGAGTCAGAATTGAGTTCCATTTGTGACTGTCATAGTAAGTAAATGTGACCTTGGGTAAATCACTTAAGCTCTCTGGGTCTCAGTTTTCTCATCTCTAAAATGGGATTCATAATAGAAATTGGGTAATTGTAAGGATTAAAGGAGCTAATATTAGCAAATTTCTTAGCACAGGGAGTACATAATCCATAAATCGTAGATTTAATTATTATCCTTTAATAATTATCCCAACCTTTGTAAGTCTACCAGGCACTTATAATTATCTCTGTTGAACAGATGAGATTAAGTAATTTATCCAGGGTTCAACAATTCAGCAGTGGCAGCTCCAGGGCGTCTGATGCCAGGCCCCAAGACTCCCACCATCACCCCCAGTCAACCTTATAGACTTTTATAGAATGGGCTGCACTGTCCAGCACAAGAAGAGAATTTTCCTTGGTAAAGGTCAGTGCCACAGGATGGGAAAGACCGTGGGTGATGATGGGCTTCAGTACTGGAAACTCCTCAGGTTTTCCTAAGCATAGGACAGCCAGATTAGAAGTATCGGCAACAATCACGTTCCCCTGGTGATCAAAGGTCACAGCGGAGGCGGTTATTTTGGAGGGGAAAAAGAGGCTCAGCCCAAAGGCATCCACCTGGCCGATGAGCTGCATACTTGCGCTGAACACCTTCACCGTGGTGCTGCAGGCCCCGGTCCCCACAGCCAGGGGGTGCTCTAGGACCGCAATGGCCCCGGTGAGCCAGGACACCGCCACCCCCCGGGGATGGCACAGGTGAGTTTGCAACCGTTCAGTTCTCCGGAGGACCCCTTCTGGAAAGTCGATTTCCAGGAGGTGCAGGGACCCCGCCTCCGCATCAGTTACCATGACCCCATTCTGAGGGGTGGTCTCCACACCCCAAGGCAAGGAGAACTGGCCTCCGATGACAAGCTTAATCTGGCCAAAAAAGTCAAACACTTTGATGGAGCGGTCGCCGGCGTCGGTGACAACCACATGGCAGTCGTTTGTGACGGTGACGTCAAGTGGATACCTAATGTCCTGAGCAGCGTCCCCCTTCTCTCCAAACTGATGCGCACATCCTCCCCCCGCGTCAAAGATCTTGACACGCCTCCTGCCGTCGTGCACCACCACGACCCGCCCCGTCTTAGGACACAGCGCCAGCCCAGTGGGGTTGACCAGGGTCCCCCAGCCTCCGAAGGCGTGGTGGCAGGTGAGGACCCCGGGGGCGGAGGGGGCGGCGCGCGGGGCCGCTGGGGCCGGGCGCAGCGCGGAGCCCAGGAGCTCCAGGAGGTGCAGCACCGGCAGGCAGTCGCTGGTGTCGCAGCCCCTGCAGGCTCGCCGGCAGAAGGGGCACTCGAGGGCCAGCGTCCGCGGGTGCGCCAGGGCGGCCACGCAGGCCAGGCAGACCACGTGGCCGCAGGGCAGGTTGCGTGGGCGCCGCTGCTGGCGGTGGCCGAACCGCTCAAAGCACACCTTGCACTCGAGCAGGCTGGTCTCGGCCTCGCGCACCAGCTCCCGCAGCGTTGGCCCGCTCCCGGAAGCCTCGGCACCCATCGCGCGGCCTGTAGGACTCCCGCCGCCCCGGCAGCCTGCGGAGCTGTACGCTGCCCCCGCGCCGCCCGGGGTCACGGTCACGGGGCGGGGCGCTGGTCCTGACGTCGACGGCGGCCGGCCGCTCGGCCGAGACCTGCTGCCCCCTGGTGGGCACTGCATCCTGAGGGTCTGACAGTGGACACTGACAAGCTGTATCCACAGCGCGTGGTCAGACCTGTAATCTTCACAACAGTCATGGATGGACTATCTCCAATTTACACTTGAGGAAACATACATATTGAGGACAAGCGGGTTGCTCCCTGGTACCCAGCAGAGTGCCCTGCAGTTTCCCGTCGGCAGCGCTGGGTGCTGGGGCCTGGGGCTGGCCAGGCATGAAACCTGGTCTCAGAGCTCACGATGCTTATGATCTGACTGGGAAAACACAGACGTACAAGGGAAATTAAAATCCAAGGGGGTGAGGCAGGTGCACATACTTCCTTTGGGTCTTCTATCACTCTCGGAGTACAGTAGATGCTTCATGACTACTTGTAAAATGAATTTATGTATGAATGAAGCAATGTTATAGGAAAATACATGCAATCCACTAGATGAATTTGTGTCAAGGCGGGGACTATGGCTGGGAATGTCTCCCAGAGAAATTAATATGAAAGAAGAAAGCTATTAGTTCATAATAAACTTACTCCATGGCTGCCCTCTTTTAAGTGGTTTCCATAGGTTATCTTATTTAAACCACATGACAATCCTACTAGGTGTGTTACTTTCATCACCCATTTTCTACCATAGTGTTTGTACAGGTTAAGTTTCTTACCCAGGGTCACGTGGCTAGGAAGTGGCCAGGATTTGACTGCAGAGCCCACACTCTTAACTATACCAGTCTTTTCAAACTTGGTTGCACATGGTAAATACCTGGGTTTCATCCTCCAAAGATTAATTTGTCCAGGGTGTGGGCTGGGCAGCTGGGATTTTTTTAAAGCTTCCTAGGGGCTTATCACATGCAGCCAAGTTTGAGAATCACTGTGATATGACAGTCCCACACATGACAGCAGGTTAAATTCTTTCCACCTCAATCAATATGGAAAGCACAGAGAATCTACAATATGTTCAAAGATCCTCAAACAGAAGATAGCACAATCTCTCTCAGGAATCGCTGTGGTACTACAAGCAATCATTTTCAGGAGTCTCCCCTCAGTGGATCACGTGAACATTGTCTTTGGCAAAACCACTTATCAGATCACTTCTCCTCATTTAGAGATAATTACCGTGATCATTCACCCTCTTATTTGCTAGACTTCTGAGAAAACAAGGGATTTTTATCGCATTAAATCCCCTGGAGGAAGCTTTAATGTAAGACAAGAAAGAACATTTTCTTATGCAGTGTTACAAGATTCAAAGATTATCTGTGTATTGGGACACAGTAACCAACTTAATATTATAATTTCAGACTACAATACATTTTCATTCCAAATAGAAATTACTTTCTGAAGTCATCCTTAAGTCAAGAAAAACATTCAGGAAATCTAAATCCCATCTAAAAATGGAATATTTTTAGAATTAGTACTAAAAGATATATAATGAGAGCCATGTATAGAATAATAAATTTTCTAGTAGCCACATTTTAAAAAGGAAAAAAAGGAAAAAAAGAAACTAATAAAATGAATTTAATTGCGTACTTTATTTCATCCAAAATATCCCAAATGATGTCCTTATGACATGTAATCACTGTAAAAATTATTAGAGATATTTTACTCTTTTTTTTTTTTTAGTACTAAGTAAAGTCCAGTATGTATTTCAAACCCACAGCACATCCTAATTCCATTCAGTAACCACATGCAGCTGGTGGTTACTGCGGGGAACAGAGATCTAGACCAAGTCTGTGATTAATTACCTTCTCAAGATGCTTTTCATACGGATTTCATTGATGCTTGAAGGTGCTTCTAACTTGCCTCTGCTCCAACATTGTTTTAAAACGAATCCAAAGACCCCCAACTCCTTGCTGACTGTGACGGAGCTTCTACCCCACCCCTCAGCGACGTCTTGCCATTGAGTGTGATTCTCAGTAGAGAGGAGCTCTGCTTGGTGAGTAGCCTGCCTTCTTCTTCTTGATCCTGTGCTGTCCCCGTGCGGCAACCAGTAGTACTGCACCAAGAGGCTGGCGGTGTTTAGCGAGGTAAACCAGACAAATCTGCAATAAATACGACTTATTTAAGAATGTTCACAGTCATCGCTCTGCCACTTGGTAGTTAGCAAAGCGGTTCTGGAAAGCATTGTGGCACATACACTGACAATTCACCCTGACGATTTGCTGTCAAGACTCTAACTGGTAAATTTAAAGTATGGAAATGTAATTTTGTGGCGTTTGATCAGAGTTAAAGCTTTCTCAGTGACACAAAGCTTCTGAACTAAACACAAGTAGGTTTGCGTCTTTCACACTGAGGATCCCCACATTCTAGCTGGGCATCGTTAGCAATCATTTTCTTCACTGTTTGCTGCCTCTCCATGGAGTTAAACACAAATTCTGTTCCAGCGTTCCTGTCAACCCAACCCACACCGTCCCTTCCCTTTTCACTTGTCCTTTTTGTACTTTACCAAGTGTAGAGTCCAGTTTCTTTTTATCCAATCTTAAAATTGCTCTTTATCTTCATCCTTTCTTTCTTTTTCTGAAGACAGAAACTAAGTTCTAGGAGAGCAGGAACCATATCCGCAGTGCCTACCTAGCGCATGCCTGGTACACAGCAGGAGTCAATACATGTTTTTTAAATGGACAAACTAATGAATACTTAAAAGGATACTACTTACAGGCAGCAAACTCCAATGTTATACCTTTCCTTTGATGATTCTCTAGTATTTATAGGAAGTATTGCTAGGAAAATAGCACTTGCTTATCTCTAGAGTCAATGTTGAAAGGTTTCTCAAATACCTTATATAGTGCAATCCTCGTCGCATATATACACTGATTAATAAGAGAAATGCCCTGGGGACTTCACTGGTGGCCCAGTGGTAAAGAATCTGCCTTCCAATGCAGGGGACGTGGGTTTGATCCCTGGTCAGGTAACTAAGATCCCACATGCCGCAGGGCAACTAAGCCCACGTGCCACAACTACTGAGCTCGTGTGCCTCAGCTGGAGAGCCCACGTGCCCTGGAGCCTGCGCGCCACAACTAGAGAAGAGAAAACCCACACGCCACAACCAGAGAGAAGCCCACGCACCACAACGAAGATCCCGCGTGCCATAACTAAGACCCGTCGCAGCCAAAAATAAATTAAAAAAAAAAAAAGAAGCGATGCCCTAAGTCTTAACTCTAACATTTTGAGTTTCCTATGAAGAATCATCCCTCCTCCATGGCGAAGTCTCCATGGATTTCCTCTGTGCTTCCCTCCAATACTTCTTACTTAGAGGGTCCTGGAATAGCATGACCATCTCTTCCTCCTTCCACCTAGAACAAGCCCTGAGGCCTGTGGAGGCAAAGGATTTGAAGAATACATCTTGTGGTCAGTGGCTGACTCCTGTGCAAAGGACCACGCGGCAGAGCGGGGGAAATGGAGACCCAGCTCAGGGTGGTTACAGCAGAGAGGATGGGGCGGAAGGCGACAGGCTGAGGAGTCTGGGGGAGGGAGTTAGTGCTTAGGCACATGGACTGCTGGTTTTGCAAGTGTGGGAAGACATGCCACATACATGCAGTTGAGAAGGAATCCCAGAACGAGTCCAATGACACAGTTACATCTCAGATTGTACCTGACAATAATGAGAGAAAGATGTAACACAGTTACATCTCAGATTGTACCTGACAATGACGAGAGAAAGGAAGAGAGCAAGCCACATAGAAGCATCTCAGTCCGGGAGGAGAGGTGCAACCTTTGAACAGAGAAGGAGCAGACTGTAGGCGCTTTAGCATGGGCTTGTGAGCTTACAGGAGCAAAAGCTTGCTACCATTACGAACCTGAATCCCTCCTGGGTTGGTGGGCTTTGAGTTTCAGGCAGCCTCCGGGCACCTCCTTAACAGGCAGATCTCTATCACCTGTGTGGTTCCTTGGACCCAACCTGGGTTCTGGTCTCCAGCTTTGCTCTCCCCCAAGGGCACCTGGTCTTCCAGCACCCACTCTGACCACCTATCTAATTTCACAACTCATGCCCCACGTGCTTGGCTTCAGGGGTGAGGGATTTGGTGGGGAGGGGAAAGTGGTGCAGGCTCGAAGGTTTTGAGCACACACAGAAAAATGAGCTGGAGATGTATGGTTGAAAGTGAGACGCTGGAGATTTCAAAGTTTCTGAAATTTTCATAAACACACAATGAAATAATTTTTATAATATACACCATCCCATTAACATGAGCTAAACAATCTAAATCATTTAAATATTAGGTAGTGCAGTAAGAAAGGAATGTCTGATTTATCAAAATGTGATTTTTAATGAAAAACTGAAAAGTTTTTAATCTAAACTTTCATAATGAACAGGCATGAATCCAGCCCTAAGTACACTGCACTTCGTAAGACTATCATTTAAACAAGATTAAATTACGAGAAACAAAAAACTGCCAAACACAGAAAACAACTTTTAAAGATACTTTTTACAGTTTGGGAAAAATATTTTTTCCATATAGATTGGTTAATTTCATTAATTTAAAAGTTTATTTCTTCATTCTGCCATATATAAAATTATATAAGGAGAAAAAATGTGAAAAGGAGTGCTAGGATTGAGTACAATATGAGGGTTTACAGTAAAAATTAATGTTTATGTAATGTCTTAGACCATTATCTTTTACCTTGGACCCCATTAAAGTGTTACATTTACTCAATGGTTCTAAATTTCGTAAAGAATGCATATGTTTCTGTCTATTATATTTAAGTTATATGCATTATATTTTTCTTTTATTCTTTAATTATACAAGTAATACATGCTGATTGTAAAAAATTCTTGCAATCTGTAAGTAAGACACACAGGTATAATCTTTCGCCCCCCAATCAGTCTCTTTTCCAAAGTACATGTTTTTTTTCCTAAAAAGTTATAAGCATTTTTGAGCAAAGATCTGTGATGTGATTTGTGAAGAATTTTTTTCCAAAAGTCACCTATTATATTTTCATGCCTTAGCACAATTTTCAATTGCTCAAAAACATGTTGATATTACTTGCTTCTATTTACGTCTCATTTACTTTTCTATAAATAGATATAACTTTTCAAAAATGTAGTCAATTCCCCAACTTTTATGTCCTTCTTCAAAAGCATCAACCTTCTCCAGACAATGAATATTGCACACTGAACCTGAAACAAAAAGAAAGTGTGACAAGTTAAAACTTTATGAAGAATGCAACCAGTTCTAAAAACATATCAGATGGTTTTTAAAAGAGTGTGTACTGAAGATCTTTTCTTTCTTTTTAATGAACATGGGGAAATAAATATTAAGGGTAAATTTTCTGCACTCTGAATTGTTATTATCACTTATAACTCCTAAGAGCTAAAATAAACATACCATCTCTGTAGAAGAATTCAGATGTCTTTAACATAAGCATACCATTTAGCTAAAAAGTCCTATTACAGAGATGGGTTCCTTTTTTGGATATAATAGTCTCCAATTAACTGGCTTCTGACTTTTAAATTTTATATACTTCTAGATATTAATAGTTTGCTAATAGCTCAAAACAGTTAACTGTTGACTTTATTTCAAAATTTACAGCACATGTCTGTAACTTACCAAACAATGTTCTAATTTCAGCATCTGGAACGTAAAATGGTGGACCTAAGTAAAAGAGAAACATGGTGAAGAATAAATTCTAATAGATCTAATTGTAAAGAAAAATAAATTCTCAGGGCCCACTTCTCAGCTTATTTCCAATGACCTTGGTATACACATTCCATACATAACTCAATTATCCAAATAGGTGAGGATGTGACAGGTTCTTCTGCTGCTTCTTTTGCACATATGATACCAAAGACTGGCTTACTGAGGGGACTGGTAATGTTAGCTGCCCATCTCCAGCTTACATGAGATGGCTGAGTCAGCTGGAACTTGGGAACAGGAAAATCAGAGTGGAGTTCATGAACAAATTTCCTTGGGGCTTCCTGCTTCCAGGGTAGAGATTTTCTACCACTCCTGCACTTACCCTCAATCTACAAACTCTGCCCACTTTTCTGTGGGCCATTTACTTTAGAAGAAATAGCTTCTGCCCCTTCCTAGAAGGGAATTCTTAGCCTCCACCCCAGACAAGGCCTGTTCTATCTTCTTCCTACAGGCCCTTCCTTAGGCCTACTGTTCAGGAAGGGAACTTACATCACATTCACAGAGCTGACATCCTGTTACTTATTTTCTATTTCCATCTGATTGTCCCAGACTTAATTATGGACACTAGGTCTCATCTTTTAATGAGTTTTTAAGATCTGACTTATTCAAACAGAAAAAAATAATACTAACACAAAGCACTTTTTTAAAAAGGCTCAATTAAAAATCAAATAGGGTATTTTTACAAATTAAAAGTGTATGTACTTCGTTTTCACTTCTTCCTGAAAAGCCATGACTTAAAGATCAGGCTTTGCAACAAAAAGAATAAAATACCTAGGAATAAACCTACGTAAGGAGACAAAAGACCTGTATGCAGAAAACTATAAGACACTGATGAAAGAAATTAAAGATGATACAAATAGATGGAGAGATATACCATGTTCTTTGATCGGAAGAATCAACATTGTGAAAATGACTCTACTACCCAAAGCAATATACAGATTCAATGCAATCCCTATCAAACTACCGCTGGCATTTTTCACAGAACTAGAACAAACAATTTCACAATTTGTATGGAAACACAAAAGACCCCAAATAGCCAAAACAATCTTGAGGAAGAAAAACGGAGCTGGAGGAATCAGGCTCCCTGACTTCAGACTATACTACAAAGCTACAGTAATCAAGACAATATGGTACTGGCACAAAAACAGAAATATAGATCAATGGAACAGGATAGAAAGCCCAGAGATAAACCCAGGCCCATATGGTCACATTAATTTTGATAAAGGAGGCAAGAATATACAATGGAGAAAAGACAGCCTCTTCAATAAGTGGTGCGGGGAAAACTGGACAGCTACATGTAAAAGAATGAAATTAGAACACTCCCTAACACCATACACAAGAATAAACTCAAAATGGATTAAAGACCTAAATGTAAGGCCAAACACCTAAATGTAAGGCCAAACACTATAAAACTCTTAGAGGAAAACACTAGGCAGAACACTCTATGACATAAATCACAGCAAGATCCTTTTTGACCCACCTCCTAGAGAAATGGAAATAAAAACAAAAATCAACAAATGGGACCTAATGAAACTTAAAAGCTTTTGCACAGGAAAGGAAACCATAAACAAGATGAAAAGACAACCCTCAGAATGGGAGAAAATATTTGCAAATGAAGCAACTGACAAAGGATTAATCTCCAAAATTTACAAGCAGCTCAGGCAGCTCAATATCAAAAAAAACAAACAACCCAATCCAACAGTGGGCAGAAGACCTAAGTAGACATTTCTCCAAAGAAGACATACAGATTGCCAACGAACACATGAAATAATGCTCCACATCATTAATCATTAGAGAAATGCAAATCAAAACCACAATGAGGGGCTTCCCTGGTGGCGCAGTGGTTGAGAGTCTGCCTGCCGATGTAAGGGACACGGGTTTGTGCCCCAGTCCGGGAAGATCCCACATGCCGCGGAGTGGCTGTGCCCGTGAGCCATGGCCGCTGAGCCTGTGCGTCCGGAGCCTGTGCTCCGCAACAGGACAGGCCACAATAGTGAGGCCCACGTACAGCAAAAAAAAAAAAACCACAATGAGATATCATCTCACACCAGTCAGAATGAATGGCCATCATCAAAAAATCTACAAACAATAAATGCTGGAGAGGGTGTGGAGAAAAGGGAACCTTCTTGCACTGTTGGTGGGAATGTAAATTGATACAGCCACTATGGAGAACAGTATGGAGGTTCCTAATAAAACTAAAAATAGTACTACCATATGACCCAGCAATCCTACTACTGGGCATATACCCTGAGAAAACCATAATTCAAAAAGAGTCATGTACCACAATGTCCACTGCAGCTCTATTTACAATACCAGGACATGGAAGCAACCTAAGTGTCCATCGACAGATGAATGGATAAAGAAGATGTGGCACATATATACAATGGAATATTACTCAGCCATAAAAAGGAACGAAATTGAGTTATTTGTAGTGAGATGGATGGACCTAGAGACTGTCATACAGAGTGAAGTAAGTCAGAAAGAGAAAAACAAATACCGTGTGCTAACACATATATATGGAATCTAAAAAAAAATGGTTCTGAAGAACCTAGGGGCAGGACAGGAATAAAGACGCAGACATAGAGAATGGACTTGAGGACACAGCGACGGGGAAGGGTAAGCTGGGACAAGGTGAGAGAGTGGCATGGACACATATACAGTACCAAATGTAAAATAGACAGCTAGTGGGAAGCAGCCGCATAGCACAGGGAGATCAGGTCAGTGCTCTGTGACCACCTAGAGGGGTGAGATAGGGAGGGTGGGAGGGAGACGCAAGAGGGAGGAGATATGGGGATATATGTATAGGTATAGCTGATTCACTTTGTTATAAAGCAGAAACTAACACGCCATTGTAAAGCAATTATACTCCAATAAAGATGTTAAAAGAAAAAAGGTCAGGCTTTAATGTTCAAACACATTTAAATGAATCCAGAAGAAAACATCCCTTCTACACGTTCAAAACAAATACAGTTATATTTTAAATGCAATAAATTATAAAGTTCCAGAAATTAAAAACAGCAATAGTTTAGAGATTTTCCTGCACACCCCTACCTCCCCACGTCCACGTCTCACCCCATCCTCCTATGAGGATGTATTTGTAGGCGTCAGCCCAATACATCCCATCCCCACCACCATGGATGACACAGACTGCGTGTGTATCAGCAGTATGCCTCACAGGAGAAAATAATGCTATCCAAGTCATAGAGTTAAATCACGAAACAAGGCAACTGGAAAAAAGAACAAGAAACTTTACCTGCATGTTTAGTTGGATCGTAAGAAAAAACAGACAAGAGGTACTGAAACCCAGTTCTTGTTAGGGACAACATTATATCTGCATAGCTGAAAAGAACATTGAAAGGCATGTGTTACATTTCTTTACAAAGAACGAGAGGCAGGGAGGGAAGCCAGCTTTTCCTTTCATCTCTATTACTGAGTTTAACTCTCCTAAAAAATCACATGAAGTAGATTCTCATTCTAAAAAGCTATAAATGGGCTCAGCAAATGACGTTACCTGCCTAAGCTGGGAAATAGCGAAGGATGGGAATCCAAAGGAGGCCTGGCTCTGGAGCCCATCAGACCAGACGATGTCAAATTAAGCAGAACAGAGGCTCCTTCCAACGTGATGTGGTCCCCGGAGGCCCATCAGCTTTGAACGTATATTTCCCGAAGCACTGCCAGCTTTGGGGCAGTGGTTCCTAGACCAGGCTGATATCAAGATTACCTGGGCACCTGCTGGAAGAAGAGATGCTCGAGCTTCATTCATCCCAAGACTGAGTCAGTAGGTTTGCTGTGGGGCCTGGGATGCTGCAGCTTAACAAATATCCTGGATGACGGGGTCATCAGTGGGGGCACGGGTAAGAGGTACAAAACACAGTCCCTTTCCTCTCTTTAGTTGGAGAGAGATAAGACTAATAAACAAGCCAAAATTCAAGGTACTATGACATTACAGTTCTGCACGGGTGGCATAAACCCCGAGTGCTACGGCAACTATCCTTTGGAGTAGGTGTCCTGAGGAGCAGGTGATGCCACTTCCCAGCCGTGTCTGATGGGTTCAGAGTGGGGACCTGCCCTAACAGGGCCCATCAGCAGACAGACCAGGAGCCAGACCTGGGTCTGGTACAGAATGACAAGTTGGACCAATCAGATGACTCCACTGGGAAACTGAGTTAAGAGATCCAAAGAGGAGCTGCTAGTTCGCTGTGGTCATTGGACCAAACGCAGGAGTTTCTGTGCTGGGTGGAGGCTGGAGCAGAGGAAGCTGAGTGCTGAGGTAGGAGGGCAGCGGAGGCATGCACAGGGAGGTAAGAGGCCATGAGAAACAGACAGACAGACAGAGGTGGACGAGCTGCACAGCTCTGAGTGAGGAGCCTTGGCTCTTTCCACGGGGCCCGGCTGTGCTGCCATCCCTGTCCGGAGCCCTGGGAGAAATCAGGGAGGCTGTCCTGCATGGGGGTTAGGAGTACGGACTCTGCAAGGTCCCCGAGCTCAAAGTCCAGCCCCTCCACTTACGGGCTATGTAAGCTTGACAAAGTCTTAACCCCTCTGTGCCTCAGTTTTCTCATCTGTAAAATGGGGATAAAACTAGTAACCAACTCACAGGTGGTTGTGAGAATTCAATGAGTGCACACACATAAAGTGCTTAGAACACTGCCTGGTATGTGGTAAATGCTCGGGTCAGTAGCTTATTCCGTTAGCATCCTCAACATAAACTCCCTTAAAACTTGAGCTGGCTTGGGCTGGTCACTCTTCCTTGCAAGTGAAAGAATCAGACCTAAGCAAACTTCTGAGCAGAAACCTTTACTTTTTAACTTTAGATTCTTCTTCTTAAGAAAGGAGGGACTTGCTGTCCCCATGAAGTGATCGGTCAGACAGGTTTGGCAGGGTTTCAGAGGACTCACAGGCATCCTTCCTCTTGGAATGCGGACTTTCTCTGTCCACCAGCCTCAAAAATTCAGAAAAATGAGAGGTATGATTGATGGTAGGCAAGAAACCTGAGAGTCACAGCAGAAACCACATCCGTTCTCGCCCATGTAATCTCAGCAGGACTGGGAAAAAAGCACTAAGTACTGTAAATGCTAAGATAAAGTCATTTATCTTCCTAATGGCTCAAAATAAGCAGTTATTCCGGAAACAAAGGCCAAGGCATTCTTGGGGCTGTGACAAGACACACACACACACACACACACACACACACACACACACACACACACACACACGCCTGGAAGGGGAGGAAAGAGAAGAGGGGGACCAGGAAGACAGAGTCTGTGACCAAACTAGAACTAGATTCTCCAAGAGCTCTGGAGGGGCCTCATGACTCTTTCTTACCATGAACTAAACAGTTCAGAGGCCACTTAGATGGCCTTTATTTCTAGGAGAGAGGAGGCAATGGTGGCTGGTGGGAAACAGTGTATTTTCCTTGCTTTGAGTCAGGTTTGTTTTCACTCATTTACTCAACAAATATTTATTAAGCTCCTACTATGTGCTAAAATTTTATATACATATATTTATATTTATTATTATGCCAGATGATATCATTATCTATAAAAATTAAGCCAGATGGTGGAGAAATAACTGAACACAAGGTGCACGGTCTGTAGAGTGAGCTTTGTGATTTCGGGTTTGCTCCCCACTGCCTTGGGGATCTGAGTGACGCAACCAAAGCCTGCAGAGAGACTAACCTCGAGGAAGAGGGTAGACAACCTTAGGAAGCGGGGAACACCTACGATCTTAGAGACTCAGCAGAACTGAGTTTAGTGTATAAATGTGGTGTCTTATGGAGACGCAGAAGTCACAGGTGGTACTTTTGAGTTGATGACGGACACTGATGTCACAGGGAAATGCCGAGCAGACACTGGATATGGGATGTGGGTGTTTAGGAGAAAGAACAGAGCTGGAAATACAGAAACAACAAGGGCCAATACCATGCGCGACTTGTTCAGTTATTTCCCCAACATCATGTGTATTTAGACATAGTAGGAACTTAATCTGTATTTGTTGAATACCAGAACGAAAGTAATAGGAGAACTGAAGCAATCTTTGAAGGAGCAAGTACAGGAGAGAGGACAGCACAGCCGTGCTGAGGATGGTCCCTCCGGGAATGATGACTTCTAGGCATGTGAGGAAGGTGAGGGTCCCAGAGAAGAGAGAAAGGAGGAAGGTGTCAGAAAGAAAAGGGAAAAAGGGGTGTGACTTATCACCAGAGGAAAATATATATTAAGAGGATGTGGAACTTCCCTGGTGATGCAGTGGTTAAGAATCCGCCTGCCAATGCAGGGGACATGGGTTCGAGCCCTGGTCCGGGAAGATCCCACATGCCATGGAGCAACTAAGCCCGTGCACCACAACTACTGAGCCTGAGCTCTAGAGCCCGTGCACCATAACAAGAGAAGCCACCGCAAGGAGAAGCCCGCACACCACCACAAAGAGTAGCCCCCGCTCGCCACAACTAGAGAAAGCTCTTGTGCAGCAACGAAGACCCAGTGCAGCCAAAAATAAATAAAATTAAATCTTTAAAAAAAAAAAAAAGAGGATGTGGCAATGTCTAATTAAAATAAGATTAGGTTTGGCAACAAGCCTTACTCACCAAACAATTCTTTTTTTTTTTGGCCCGCGTGCAGCATGCGGGATCCTAGTTCCCCAACCAGGTATTGAAGCCCCTGCGCCCCCTGCCATGGAAGCTCAGAGTCTTAACCACTGGACTGCCAGGGAAGTCCCAAACAATTCATTTTTTTTTTTTTTTCCAAACAATTCATTTTTAAAAAGAGAAATTTCATTTTGCTGATATGTTGAGTCTGCCTCCATACAACGAAGTAATTCAGTATTTATGTGTTACACCCAAGTAAGGCTGTGAATGATATTTGGGTTGGAAAGTACACAGGAGGGGTCACATTTTACTCAGTATACTTTCGCATATTTTAATTTTATTTTCTAATAAGACCAGGTACAAAAGAATGGTCACCCAAAATATCTAGACCAAAAGCTCTAATACAATAGCAGCTAATATTTAAGCAGTCATTTAGGGTCAACACGGCACTTGTTACACGTGTTATTTCTTTCCATTCCCACAACAACCGTGTGAGGGGGCCTAGTCATGGGCGTGACTTTAAAGCCAAAGTCCTTGGGTTTTAATCTCAATTCTGTCACGTACTTGCTGCCGCACTTTGGACAAGTAACTTAACCTCTTTGACCTTAGTTTCCTCATCTGTAAAATGGGAATAATGATAGCGTAATACCTCACAGGGTTGCTTGGTGGATAAATTGTGTTGTTTCACAAAGGCACATGGCAAGGAGTGAACAAGTATTACCTGGTACTCTCAGTGGAGGTGGTGAGGGTGGTATTAGTAGGAAAATTAACAGTTTTGCAGAGGAGTAAACTAAAGTGTAGAGAAGTTGAATTCTTTGACCAGGGCAATACAGCTTAGAAGTGACAGAGCCACAAGCCTTGCACCCATGTTCCCGTGGCCAAATCCTATACTTTTTAGACCAAGATGCTATTGGATATAGGTCTTCTAATTCCAAATACAATAAGCTATTTCAAACTAGCAGAAGTCTAGTAATCTTCTGGAAACCAGAAAAAGTACAATATAGCAAATTAAGGAGGCTAAAAAAGGGGGAAAAAAACAACATAATTAAAGGAGCCAAATCACTAACCGTTTGCGATCACCTGGATTAATAGCGACTAATGCTCCTCTATCCCAAATTCTGTCAAATTTGCCAATATTTGCTCTACCAGAAAGAAAAAGATAAAAAAATTTATGTAAGAAAAATAAAATCTTTAACAACACAGTGTTCCCCATGGCACATGTCAGAACCTCACCAGCTGTTAAGGAACTGGGATCTCACATCTGCTTTTCCTCAGAGTCTCTAGGGATATGCTTGTGTGTGTGTGTGTGTGTGTGTGTGTGTGTGTGTGTGTGTGTGTGTGTGTGTGTGTGTGTGTAGCTGCCCATCTCCTCCTAGATCTAGGAGCTGGTGGCAGCAGCTTGGACTTGGGGGCACAAAGGAGGAACAAGGGACAGTTTGAGACAACTCTCCTCCCAGCCCCTGGAACAGGTATCAGGGACTTTTAGGAGATGAGCTCTCACCTCCGTCCACACCCTGAAATGCATTTCTGTTACAGACACAGGTGTGAAGTGGAAGACACTTTCTTGCTCTCCCCTCCTTTTCCCTACCTTCCTAGGGTCCTAATAATTTTTCCAGAGCCTAGCAGCTACCCAAGGGCAAAGATATCAAGTGTGCAGACATACAGGCTGCAGTTAAAAATAACTGCAGAACAGAGACTCGAATCAGTGCTTCATGGGTGCTACTGCAAGGGAATGGGAGTGATAAAAAGACCCTCAGCCCACCCCAGCATTGCCTAGCAAACACTCGAGTTTTTAAAAGTGCAGAGGTAGACATCAGTCCTACCTGGGAAGATCAAAAAGACTGCAACAGTACAATGAGATGTTCCCTGAAGAACTCTGCAATGAAAAAGTCAAGAAAAAAAAATTCTACTTAATTAGGAGGTACTTGAATGGTCAAGGGAAAAAAAAGAGGGGCAAAGCAGCACATGGGTGGTAGAGAAAGAATGTGTAATTAAACATAAAGAACATAATTTCACGGCAAACAATTTTTTTAGACATCTTACTTTAAATTTTTATTTTGGGGGGACTTCCCTGGTGGTCCAGTGGCTAAGACTCCGCGCTCCCAGAGCAGGGGGCCCGGGTTCAATCCCTGGTCAGGGAACTAGATCCCACATGCCGCAACTAAGAGTTCATGTGCTGCAACTAAAGATCCTGCATGCCGCAACTAAGACCCAATGCAGCCAAATAAATAAATAACATATTTTTAAAAAACACTAATCTATAAAAAATATAAATTTTTATTTTTTTAATTTTGAAATAAATATGGACCATGCTGCAGAGAATTTATAGAATAAAGAAAAAACCTGCATGCCACCCTCTGAACACAGTGATTTTAATCATTTTGGTGAATTCCTCTCCATCTTTCCCCCCTCACTTCCTGCACCTTGCAACCTATGCAAATATTTTTTTAACTGAAAATAAAATACAATTTTATTGAAAATAATTTTTAATGGGACTTTTTAAAATTAAAAACCTATATAGGGTTCTTTTGGATCAACTCAAAAAGGAAAATCAGATTGGTTAATCCTGAAGATCAGTTAACTGTTACTCATTTTGGGGCTTGTTATATTTTAGCAATGTTTACTTTAGCAAAATCCTAATATTTTGACCCCCTAATGACAAGTATACACATCAATCAATTACCAGGCAGACTGAGAGAGAAAGGACAGACATTTTAAAAGTTACTCATGAAGGGCTTCCCTGGTGGCGCAGTGGTTGAGAGTCTGCCTGCCGATGCAGGGGACACGGGTTCGTGCCCCGGTCTGGGAAGATCCCACATGCCGCAGAGCGGCTGGGCCCGTGAGCCATGGCCGCTGAGCCTGCGCGTCTGGAGCCTGTGCTCCGCAACGGGAGAGGCCACAACAGTGAGAGGCCCGCGTACCGCAAAAAAAAAAAAAGTTACTCCTGAAAAGTGCAGTTGTATTGACTCCCCAGTGTCCTCTCTTTCATTCACTGACTGATGAGCATTTATTTCCTGAGCACCTTGTAGACAGGACTAGCCCAAGTTCTAGATACTGCAGTGAATTTGACAGTCTCTGACCCCAGTGAGGACAGCCTGATGGAGCAGAGAGGTGCGGGAACAAAGAACCATCACGGTACAGAATGGGCTGTACTGTTCTGGTTGTGTGCCCAGAACTGTGGGAACAGAGCAGACAGAGCAGGGAACTCACTGCCCGAGCACCAGGAAAGGCGGAACAAAAGGTGGCCGCATAGCACAGGGAGATCAGCTCGGTGCTTTGTGACTGCCTGGAGGGGTGGGATAGGGAGGGTGGGAGGGAGGGAGACGCAAGCGGGAAGAGATATGGGAACATATGTATATATATAACTGATTCATTTTGTTGTGAAGCTGAAACTAACATACCATTGTAAAGCAATTATACCCCAATAAAGATGTTTAAAAAAAAAAAAAAAAGGTGGCCGAAGAACTGGCTGGATGCATCTGCTGACATCACGGGTGTGGGAGGTGAGAAGTCTGGGAGGTGGGGGGAGGAGCAGGGTAGGAGATGTACTTCAGGATGTGAAAATGTTGGATTTTATTCTGAAATAAGGTGCAACAGAGGTGGGTGGGTCTTTGAAGACCAGTCTGGAAGCACAGTGGGGGTCAGCCCTGAGAGGAAGGGGTCTGGAGGCAGGGAAACAGCCCGTGAATCTTAACCTTGGCTGCAGACTGGAATCCCCCAGGAGCTTTAAATAGACCTGATGCCAGGCCCCATCTCTAGAGGTTCTGACTGAATTAGCTGGAGGCAAGGCCTTGGCACTAGGAATTTTAAAAGATCCACAGATAATTTCAAATGTGCCACCAGGGCTGAGAACCACTTCCTCCAAGGAGTCTGGAAGAGGACTAGCCTCTCCGGACTGAGCAAACAGCAACTCTTAGATGATCTCAGAATGGAGTGGGAGGAAGCTGTAAAATAAAGTCCTCTCAAGTTTCCTAGTGACCTGAGCAATTAATTTCAATATTTAGAAAAGAGAGTGCTTTGCGAGAGACCGAATGTACAGACGGATGGTGGCCAGACCACATCTGGTAAGAGCTCGGACCCATAACCTCTGCACCAACTAGCCAGGGAAGCCTAACCACAGCCTTGCAGGACGTGGTCAATGACTGCCAGCCTCCCTGATTTTTACGCCTCCCCTCCACCCCTACGCCTCTCTTCTAGCTCAAAATCAAATACGCTTCCCAAACCAATCACAAGGGATGTCGCTTCTAGTTAGCCAACAGTGCCAGAAGCCTTCGCATTTTTCTCTAGAAAGCTCTCCTACCCCCCTGCCAGGCTTTGAGCCTCTGACAAATTCAATTGGCGACTCCCTCTGAATTGACAGCCTCTGCTTGTTCTCATGTGGGTGGTCTCTGTTTATTTCCACATTATTACCCCAAGCTAGCGAAGCAGTTCCACTGGATCATTCTGGTCACAGGAGGAGGACAACTCCCAAATCTATCATTTCCAGCCCAAATGCTTGGCGCATGCTTCAGAGACGTTTGCCAGTTATCCCTTCATCACGCCACAGGTCTTTTAAACTCACCTCCAGAACAAAACTCATTTTCTCTGCTCTTCAACTTGCTTCTCCTTTATTCTCTGCTATCCAACCAGTCATCTCAGCTGGAAATGTGAACTCACCACCCCCACTCAATTAATCACTAAATCCTCCCAGTTTGACACCCTAAACATCATTTTAATCTATCTGTTCCTCTAAGTGCCCCGTCGCTCTCCTGGTGCAGCCCTTCAGGATCTCTTTCCTGGACCACTGCTCACAACCTCCTATCTGGTCTCTTTGCCAGGAGGCTACTGCCCTTCCCTTGAGGCCACAAGGGTGGTCGGTCACAAAAGAAAAGCTGGCTGTGTCACGTTCAGGTACCAGCTTTACAGGACATCTGGACTGGATGACCTGACTCTCTGCCTGTCCTAGCCCTATCTGTCACCACACTTCAGGAAGCTCCCCCAGGCTGGGTTAGGAAACATTCCTCTCTGTTCCCTTAATACCCCGTGTCATTACACTTCGCTCCATGTATGACAAACAGCCTCCTCTGTTTCTCTTCTGTCCTAAGCTAAGCGATTCTTTAGGGCAGGGACTGTGTTTTCATCTCTTCAGTGTCTTATGCAGGGTGTGGCACAAGACAGGTTCTCAGAAACACGTGTTTATAAATTAAAAATCAAACAAACCCAAACCAAAATCACGACAAATAAGCTTTGACCTTGGCTTTTATATATATTTGTTCACACCTAGCTACTGTCTATCTTTTTATGCTCCTTACACTGTATAATATCCAGGTGAATCTGGTGATAAAGTGGGGTCATCTGACACTTGTATAGTATCCTCACTTACTCATGCTGAGAAAAACCTTCTTCTGGGGGTATGGAAATAACTATTTACCAAAATCAAAACACACCTTGAATACTTTGGCTCCAGGAATTTCCATAATTTGTTCTTCTGAGTAAGAAAGATTCTGCTCCATAAAAAATTCCCGTATCCCAAGTTCACTGATTTCCACACCAACTACACTGTGTCCTCGGTCTGCAAACCTGCATAAAATCATATAATTACACTTAAATTTTTATTTCAAATACAGTACTAAGTAAAAGGATATGTACCAATAAGCATACGTTTTCCTTAATTTTAAGGGATTTATTTGAATTCAGACTCACAACGTTTCACAGAACATGTAGATACACAGAAAGTGGATCTATATATTCTCAAACCTTATGCTATGTGGAATTCTGAAAAAATGATTTATATGACCTTAGGAAAAATTTAACAGTTTGGAAAATTATACCTTAACATGTTGATTTACTACAAATGGATTTGACTGGAAGAGTTTCTGATTTAAAAGCATCCTATGAATTAGGTATGCTTTTCAAGTTCTCTAAATCAGCTCTGTCCATTAAAACTTTCAGTGATGATGGAAAAATCTATACCTGTGTTGTCCAATCCAGCAGCCACTAACCACATAGGCTATTGAGCCCTGAGACGTGGCTCGTGTGACTTAGTGTAAACAGCCACATGGGGCCGGTAGATACCGTACTGGAGCACTCGGCTCTAGAACATTATCATCCATTTCTATAATAACCTTATAATTTCCACTTACACTAAACCCTATCCAAAAATTTATTTGATTACCATATGCAAAAGCTTACCAGTATTTTTCTGTTAAGGTTTATAATTACAGAATTCAGTCTTGGGATCTTAGACTTCAAAGAAAACAGCACTAGTGGCACAAATACCCAGGTACAGTATTGATTTTATGTTACATTAAATAAACACATAAGTCAGTTATGCAACATACGCTTTTTTTTTCTTTTTGCAGTACGCGGGCCTCTCACTGCCGTGGCGTCTCCCATTGTGGAGCACAGGCTCCAGACGCGCGGGCTCAGCGGCCATGGCTCACGGGCCCAGCCGCTCTGCGGCATGTGGGATCTTCCCGGACCGGGGCACGAACCCGTGTCTCCTGCATCGGCAGGTGGACTCTCAACCACTGCTCCACCAGGGAAGCCCAACATATGCATTTTTAAAAATCACACACCATGCAAAATCATGCAGTAAAAATCATGAGGCTTATGGGGAAAATGGGGGTTGGAGTACACATTAAACAGCTTTGTCCTAATGGAGTATATTCAGCCATAAACAACTGAAATCTTGCCATTTATGACAACATGGATGGACTCTGAGGGCATTATGCTAAGTGAAATGAGTCAGACACAGACAAACAGCTTATAATCTCACTTATATGTGGAATCAAAAGAAAACAAAAACCAGAAACAAGCTCATAGATACAGAGACCAGATTGGTAGTTGCCAGAGGCTGGGGGTGAGCAATGGGTGAAATGGGTGAAGGAAGTCAAAAGGTACAAATTTTCAGTTATAAAATAAATAGGTCATGGGGATGTAATGTACAACACGGTAACTATAGTTAGTAGCATTGTATTGCATATTTGAAAGTTGCTAAGAGAGTAGATTTTAAAAGTGCTTATCACATACAACACTATGTAGTTCTGTAACTATGTGTTGATTAACTACATTTATTAGGGTGATCATTTTGCAATATATGTATATACAAATATCAAATCATTATACTGTACACCTAAAACTAACATAATGTTGTATGTCAATTATACCTTAATTTTTAAAAAGGTTTTTTTTTTTTTTAAGAAAAAGCTGCTGCGCATTTGCCATAACTCGTCTCTGTGAATCAGGATTTTCTCAATAATATGTAATTAAACAGTATTTAGAAATAAAATGGATTAAATAGTACTTAAGAAGAAAAAACTTAGTGCCACATTAAAAAGAAAAAAGACAAGAACCTAATAGACATGGTGGCACAGTTTTACATGTTAAATGGTTACAAAATATATAAATACTACAACATGGCACTCTACCTTGAGAGAGACCTGAAGTTTACTTGTAGACTTGTAGGCGTTGGAAGGGCTGCAGCTTTCAAGTTATTGTAAAGTAACGGAAGGGGGATTATTGGCAGCCGTGGAAAGTTCCAACACTGGCTGTGGATGGGAGCAAGTGGCTCACAGCACACCGAGGTGAACTGAGGTATCGGGGAGATAGTTGAGGTTTATGCATGGGTGCATTTTGTCTATTTGTACACGGTTTAGTAGAGCTGGGTGTTTCACCTCATGTTTCTTGCAGACAAAATTACATATAAGCAGATGTGAAATTCAAACCATGCTCAAATTGTTCCTTAATATATTAGTGGAGTTAGAATGCAATTAGCATTTTCAAAACAATTGAATAATAGCAGAACTGATGGTACCTATTCCCTACACAAAAGGACACACTTTCAATGTGGTCAGAACATGTACTGTTTATAGTTCTAAAACATACATATTAATAACTTGTCTTTCACATTTCCTGGGAAATTTGTAAGTTAACATACATGGAATATTTTTTTTTATTCTCCATACATTTTTTGAAGTTATAAAATATAAACAAAAAAGTTACCCAAACCAGCTGCATGGATTTTTACTTCTACTCAATATATGGAAAAATGAACCATAGCCTACTATAGACTGGCATAGGCTGGATTCTACTGGAATATATTGTCCTAAAAGAAACCCAAAACCTAAGGAAATGTCTTCAACATTTTATGTTAATGCTTTTGGGCTTCAACTCATAGTTTATCTATTCACATCTGATATCTGTATAGACCTTAATATACAAATTTGTTACCTAAGTGAAAAATCCTCTAATATAATAACTTTTATACAATTACAGTAGCTTAGTTCTGGCATTTTTATTACAAAGGACTTTAGACCCTAAATCTTCAACAATCACATTTAATTGGCTGTTTCATAATACCATTTTCTAACCTTGTATCAAAGCCTCTGCTAGAACTAGATTGTTATCACTTATGACACAGCAAAAAGACAATCTGCTCATAGAGTTAATGTTTTTCTTGCAGGTAGTTTGCAAAGTAATTCTTTCTTCTGCTTCAGTGAGTTGGTTAGGATATAATGTTCTCAATTTCGTGGCCACCCTAGAATCTTAAGCCACAGCAGCCACTCACAAATGCTCTCAGCTACAAGTTGAGGGAGCAGGGGGCTGGCTGCAAAAATGCCACCATCCCCGCTCAGAAATCCACTCCCAATGCACACATGTTCTGTAGTTTGCCCACCTGTATTTATGTAGGGCAGAGAGCATTTTTAAGTTACTATATTTTTCATTTACTAATCATTTTCATATATTTTATTTTTCTTTCCTGCTTGACGATCAAAGTTCTCAACGTTCAAGCTTATACAAGCTTATATCTTGGCATGTACGATAGCCTCCGTACATTATCATTACAACAAATTCTGTATAGGAAACGATTGCCAGGTTTGTGACTTTAGGGTAACCCATAGTGACAGTGGCTTGTGAATTAAAATGAATTCTCACAAGAGAGAATTACTCACAAGAAATACTTTCTTTATCACTGGTTTTATTAGCAATGATTCATGAAAACAAAACCTCCTATGTGCTCGTAGAGGGATGGGAGAGTTGAGCTGAACTGTGGACTATACACGGTTTTGCCAAAAAGCTGTAATTCATTTTGAGCTTTTCTGTCCACCTCTATTTAAAATACCTAAAATTAACTTAGTTACATTCCAAAACCACCTACAAAAACTAAACCACCAAAAAGATGAAGGAAATTTAAGTGGGAAGGCTGGTCCCATCCTTTGCCTCCCCCACCACTTTGGTTGTAGACTAATTCTTTTGCTTAGAAACTCAATACAGAAAGACTAGTTCTCCCCTCTGTTTCTGCACTGTCTTCCTGTTTGAGAGTATTACCTCTATGAACCCATCAGTATTAGTCTACTAAAAATATAGAATCCCTGTGCATTTCCTGAGAATGGGATTTTTTAACCTTACATCCTATTATTCACCCAAAGTGTTTATCATCAAGACAAGAAAGTACGTTCATGCTTATCTGCTCATACCATTTCATCTCAACTGCTTTTCCACAAAGAGGAAAAAATACCCTCAGTTCTTTCGCGCCTTTAAGAAAAGTATCCAAATGCTTCTTTAATAGCCTGGGGAGAAAAAAAAATTGTTTGTTTTAATTAGCCCAAGACACAGAGGAAGGGACTACAATTTTACAATGCTAAGTACATTTCATGTATTACCTCACTTAATATTTCCCAACAACTTTATGAAGTAGGTAACATTATTCATTAAAATCTCCAGTTTATACATGAAGAAACAGGAAGGTTAAGCAACTTGCTCAGTCAGGTAACTGGCAAGCAGTTAATGTGACTCAAAGCTGGGGCTTTCCTGATTAGTAATTAAACATAAAAAATTAATTTTTCCTTGTTTGATATGTTTTGAAAATGTATACGTGTGTGTGTGTGTCTTCTAAGGCCAGCTACATGACAGAGATAACTCATACAATGGTTCTAGGATGATACCCCAACTATTACTTAGTGTGCAAATGTAATAATAATAATGATGTCCCCTGGGCAGTCAGGGTGGCTGCCTGGAAGAAGGAACATCTGTCACAACCACTTTACTCAGCACTGACCCATCTTTATTGCTGCTGCTTCAAAGCCCACTACTACTACTACTATTACATTGCTTAGCATTCAGCTCACTGATTAATTTCTCTCAACTTCTCTTCTACCATATAGATAATACTTTAACATTTGAACACATGCTATTGGAAAGCAAAGTCAGAACACCACCACTTTTCAGCATAGAGATGCCAGCATTAATATAACCTGAGCATCTGCGTATGTATAAACATGTATGCCCAACAAATAAATGTTATAGGGGATTAAAAAAAAAGACATATTTCATAAATCTAAGATGTCATCAACTGTAAGTCACACCATTACTTATACTCCATGAGAAGAAATATCACTACCAATTCACCTATGACATGCCACAGATGCATCCTGATTTCAGAGATGCTCCAATGTGAACATCTAAAAATGTGCATCTTAAAATCAAATAATGGATATCTATATTATTATTTCTATTTCCAAAGTCAGTTTCTGATAGAGCATTTCTGTTATAGACCAACATTTGATATAAAGAAACGTAAACATTTCTTACTGATGTCCTCGTTCTTGGTGAAATGCAATTTTGTGATTCACCCACTTCTCTTGCCATTCTTCCAGAGTTAGCACTCGGTTTTTCTGTACCTCAGTGTTGGGGTACTCTTCAGCATCAAGTACTGCTCTTGTATTAGCCATGGTTTTGTAGATAGCTTTGACTCAGAAACAAATGTCTCCAATGCCTAAGTGGAAAATGTTTGCAAGGTTGTCACTTAAGTGCATTTCAATTCTATTGATGAATGAAGAAAAAACCTATTATTCTCAGCAGTACGGCTTTTATTTTATTTATTTATTTATTTATTTATTTATGGCTGTGTTTGTTCTTCGTTGCTGTGCGCAGGCTTTCTCTAGTTGCAGCGAGCGGGGGCTACTCTTCGTTGCGGTGCACGGGCTTCTCACTGCAGTGGCTTCTCTTGTTGCGGAGCACGGGCTCTAGGCGCGCGGGCTTCAGTAGTTGTGGCTCGCGGGTCCTAGAGCGCAGGCTCAGTAGTTGTGGCACATGGGCTTAGTTGCTCCGCGGCATGTGGGATCTTCCAGATCAGGGCTTGAACCCGTGTCCCCTGCATTGGCAGGTGGATTCTTAACCACTGTGCCACCAGGGAAGTCCCAGCAGTATGGCTTATTTAAAAATATTTCAATATTCACGGAAAAGCTATACAAAAAATTACTTTTCAGTGAATCTGATGGTAGAGGCATATCTCATAATACACATTAGGAAAGATCTTTAAATAAATTGAATTACATCTTAGAGTAAAAGAATTTAAGTTTAAAAAAAAGAGACAGGGCCAAAAAAAAAAAACAGGCATTATAACTTTTGTAAGCTTAGAATCTTTCCTAGCATCTCACTCTTCAATTTTTAAAATTTCCTTTAATGTTTACTTCTTATTTTTTTAATCAATGTTATAATGCACACAATTCAGAGTTCAACAGAGCTATGAAAGCAGCAGTCCCCATTTCCAATGAGACAAACATCTTTAACTCTTTTAGCTGAATCTTGAAATATAACTCAAAATATAACTCAAATAGCATGCTTATTTTGTATCTTCTTAATTTTTTATTTCTAGGAAGCATCTAGAAAAATAAGCATTTAGTCCTCTTTCAACTTCCCAACACACACACCACCTTCTCATTTTTCCTATCCTTTCCATATAGATATAGCATATTCGTGATTAAACATTTCAAGTTCACATTATTAGGACTAGGTAAATACTATTCACAGGTAAGCCATATAGAATTCTATGATTACTTTTCCTTTCCTGTACAACTTTTTATTCTGTAGTTAATAACTATCTGGCTTTTTCATTTATAAAATTTCAATATATTTATTACTAATTCAACTCTAAGTTCTCCCAATCTCCTGTCAATACACTCTCAATCTCTTCGCTTATCAGATATCCTATCAATGTCATCTCAGAGAATAGCCTTCTGACCTGGATGCTGTCTTCTCCTGGCACACAGTTAGCCTTCTGCGATCTTTATCTACCACCATCCTGGAGCCTTCCTTCTTATCTTTTGATGAATCTCCTGTTTCCTCTATTGGCTATTTTCCTTTTCTTTGGTTACCACCCTTATATTGGTAAAATACAACCTTTGGCAGCTTTCTGAGAAAGAGTGCATGGGAGAAAAGGCTTTTGGCAATTTTGCATGTAGAAAATGTCTCCACACTATTTATTCCCCAACCTCGATGTATAGTTTCGCTGGGTAAGAATTCTTAGTTAGAAAACATTTTCTCTCACAATTCTGAAGAAATCATTCCCTTGTCATCTAGCTTGTAGCGTTACTGCTTAAATTCAAAGACATTTGGATCTTGATATTTTCCATGTGGCCAATATTTTTCTCTCTCTCAAAGCTTTTCTTCGCCCCTTAGTTTTTGCAATTTCGTAATTCTATGCCTTACCCTGGGTCTGCTTTCATCCATCTGGCTGACTTCTTTTAATCTGGAAGCTCATATCCTTCAATTATGGAAAAATTCTTGAATTATTCAGATGATGATTTTGGTCCTTTTTTTCTATTTCTCTTTCTCGGACCCCTTTTTATGGTTGTAGAAGCTCTTGACCCAATGCTCTAAATTTCTCATATTTTTTTCTATTTTCCAACTCTTCATCGTTTTGTCCTATTTTCTGACAGCCCACCTTATTTTTATCTTTCTACCTTGCTATTTAGTTTTTCTTTTCTGCTCTCAAGTCTTTAATTCTCAAGAGCTCCTTTTTGTTTCTGATGTTCTCTTTTCATTTTATTTTGTTGTTACTTCATGTATAGAATGTATATAATATTTTCTCTTATTTACCTGCATGGTCTGTTACTGAGTCATTTTTTTCTGTTGGTTTTGTTTTCTATCTTTCAAACTAGTGACTGTCCTCAAATTCCTAGCAATTCTTATTATCTACTCACATTTAAGAGTAAATACCAAAAAGCTGACTATAAGTTTAAGTTTGTGGATGGGGCTTATTGTCTGTAAGCTTCTCTGTAGGATAATATGAATAAATATTATTTGGAAACTTAGATGTCATTATCTTTATTCTCTTTGGACTCATCAGACTTTCCATAGATGGACTTCCCAATTCCCGTTGAAAGTTTGAGTCCTTGGGACTATGGTTCTATACTCACACGAGAAAAGGATAAAAGTGGGAAAGGGCCCCAGCATTCAGTTTGCCTGTGTTCAATTAATCCCCATATTTTCAGTATGGTACTCCCACCCCCAACTGTGAACTGTATCTTCCCAGTCCAAAGACTGTACCCTCTCCAGGGAATAAACCCCCCAAAGTCTGCTGGTGTGGTGAAGAAGAGATACTTGGTTGCAGGGAATTGGGAAAGGGATCTGCGGACTTAGCCTTTTAGGAACCAGAATTTCAAGCAATCCTCCTAATTTCAACCATACCCTTCCATCTCCCTGAGGTACCTGGTGCCGCTAATTCCTGAGCATTGGGGGATTCTATAATGCAAATAGGATTGCTCATTGGCTTTCCCCATTGCTGGTTTAGAATTTAGCTTTCTTCAGTCTGCAAAATCCTTTATCACTCGTCCATCTGCTTTCTAGTTTCAAATTTTTATTGCTTTTATCTTTTCTTCTGTCTTCCCTTTATGTCTTTAAAAATCCTACTGTTGTTTTGGTGGAGTTTCAGGAGGAAGCAAAAGTAGATGCACAGATTCAATATCCCGTCTCTACCCTACAAGTTTGCATTTTCAAATAATTTTCTTATAGCTTTTTTTTTTGGTATGGGAAAATGCACACAAAGGCGTTGACCTAAAGAAAAACACACAACATAAGAGTTGTGAGTTTCAATTTTATTCGGGGACCTTACTGAGGATGATAGCCTGGGAGAGAGCCTTTCAGATACCTCTGAGGAACTGCTCCAAATATATATGTTCCACATGTATAAGATTTTTTTTTTTTGACTAGGAAAAACATGTAGTCTAGCATACATTTTGGTAAAAGATTACTTTTTGTTTTGTTTTGTTGTTTTTTTGTGGTTTTTTTTGCGGTACGCGGGCCTCTCACTGTTGTGGCCTCTCCTGTTCCGGAGCAACAGGCTCCGGACGCGCAGGCTCAGCGGCCATGGCTCACGGACCTAGCCGCTCCGTGGCATGTGGGATCTTCCCGGACCGGGGCACGAACCCGTGTCCCCTGCATCGGCAGGCGGACTCTCAACCACTACGCCACCAGGGAAGCCCAAAAGATTACTTTTAATCACAAAGAACAGATACCTCAAGTGAATGATTTTAGTGATTTCTATGTACAAGAAGATGCAAGAATCTGGGGCCATTGAAATTCTCCCTGAGGCATGCTATCTAGGGGCCATTTATACAAAACCCAGAATGCCTCACCCTTATTTTCCCTCCTGAAGTCCTAAATCGCCTGGGGTACATCACCCTCTGCAGGGGGTTGTGTTTTAACCCTTAGTATAACTGGTTGATGAGCAACATTCTTTGTTCCTTTTTTTTCCCCCTTTTACAAAGGGAACTGAGGAAAAAGGACATGTGAACATAACTGCAAATCTACCTGAAGGTATGAGGAAAATGTCTGTCCTTTCAACGTGAAATTTGTCATGTGAGGACGATACAACACAATAGCTGTAACATATCCTTTGAGTCATTAGTGAAACTAATTTAGTTTGGATTACACTAGCAGGCTATTCTTGGTGGAGTTAATTTAATGATTCATCCATGAATCATTATTCATGGAAAAGCAGTTATTCAAGGAAAAGTTCCCTTTATGGCAAAACTTGGCTTCAGTGTGCTTAGGATTTAAGGAGAAGGCACCTCTCTTGGAATTGGGAACACAAATTCACTTCCCAGCAAACTTTTGTTAACAAATGGCTTTTGCAAGGCCCTGGTGATGTCAAGAGGTGATGCTCAGGGTTTTCTGAGAGGTCAGAGGGAAGTATCTGATGTATTGGGTACAGAAAAGCAAAAGAAAGTTGCAGTTTTCCCATTTCCACATTCAGCCAGAAACTTTGGAACCTGAACTTGAGCCTTCATAAACAGTTCTCTACTTAAAACAAAAGGGAAGCATAATTTTATCACTAAGCCAGGGCAGCCTGGAATTGTTCAACTCTACCCCTCTCACACAAACTTGAAATATAACTTAACATCATGAATATAACTTAATCACTTCTTAGGTGTTCTCATAGCTTCTCAACCTGTACTTAACTTGTCCACATCCTTTTCTGGGGAAATAAAAAGTTTCTTTCTACAAGCAAGATACAAGTGCAAAATTATAAGAATCAGAAAAGGCAAATTTCACAATCATTCTTACCCATACACAGAAATAGCAGATGTGCTAGTTTGGTCGCCCAAGTTCTCCTTGGGTGGACTCCCAAGACTGGTTTCCTCCTCACCTTTTCAAAAAGCATGTTTCTGCTTTAGATTTATTTTAAAATTTTGGTAAATTGAAGAATAACTTCCCTAAAGTGCACAAATTTTAAGAGTATGGCTCAGTGAATTTTTATACATGCATACAACCTATGCAATTACCATGGAGCAAGACAATATTTACAGCACCCCAGTTCACCTCACTGTCCCGGCAAGTACTTCTCTTTTCTTAAAATCAACAATACCCGACAATGCTTTGGGGTCACTTTAACCATGGACTCAGAAAGATCATTCACTACCTGATCTCGTTATTCCCCGTTCCCACTCGGCTCCCTGAGCCCATTTCAGGGCGCGGATGGCTGGGACGCCCCGTTCCGGAATCCGATCACACACTCACACCTAGCAAACGTCCCATTGGTCATCGCACCCTCTCTGCACCCGGCGGAGCCTACCTTGTGCGCTGTCCGTCGCCTGCTGCTGGTTCTGGCGCTGCCGCGGGCCTCACCGGCTGAGTCCCTAAGCCCCAGGCTCAGCCCTGCTATTGGACCCGCCCCCGGACCCGCCCCTCCCGTGGCGCACAGACCCCGCCCCCCTCCCCACGCTCCCTGGCTTGCTCAGCGGCGGAAATGCCCAGGGCGGGGCGAGTAGCGCGGCGAAGGCGAAGGCGGGGACCCTACTCCTCCCTCTTCCCGCCGGCTCCTCCCACCCCGGGTCACGTCGTGACAGGGGCGGAAGCAGCGGCGGCGGCGGCCGAGCGGGGGCTGCGGCTCGCTGCGCGGATCCTGCAGTCTCGTGCGCTCGGCGCGCGGCTTCGGAGAGGCGCCCGCAGCTCTGGGCGGCGCGCGAGGTCTCGCCTGCGCTCTGAGGTGGGGGGCACGCGGCTCCGGGGGCGGGCGTGAGGGCGGCGGTGGATTTCGGGTGACAGCTCTGCACAAAGCAGCTTGGCCGGGGTGCACGCTCTCCTGCCCTTGTGCAGCGCTCCTTGCCCGGGTGGGAGGCGGACCGGTGCCCTCGGGGCTATACCTCCTTCCCCGGATTGGTAGGGGGTGGGAGGTGGGGATCCCAGCCTGAGAAAGGGGGAATTCCCGGGCTGGGGTGTTGCAGCGACCGGGTTCCCCGGTTCATCGCGGTGCTGCGGGTTTCTCCTAACCCCCCCTCCCCGCAATATTTCCTTTCTGTACAGCGGTGCCTTCTCGCCGCGACTCCTTGCACGCCTCCAGAGCAAAGGTGAGCCCGGAGAGGCTGTTGCTTCGACTTCGGAGAAGAGACGAGAAAGCTTTTCAGAAAGCGTGGCTGCTGCATCTGGCACAGGGAACGTTGGGGCTCCCTCCTGGGGGCTGTCAGTGCCCTGTCACCTGGGGAGTACCTGCTGCGGGGAGTAGGCGGGGGACCTACAGTCCGGGAGTAGGAACTCCCTGGCTGTTCTTCCCAGCCAAGAGCGTGGCGCCGAGGAGCCGGCACGGCCTCGCAGGTGTTATTAGTTCGACTGCGGCGCCGCGACCACGCGTTGAGACGCGATCTGCATTGCCAGGTTGCTGGGGTAACTCCGCCGGGACCTGGGACCCCTAGGGGGCGGCCCGATCACGGTAGCTGTTAGTCAACAGCCTAGCAGCCGGCAGGTGAAAGAGGAAGGAATGGGCAGGCCCAGCTGTAATGAGTTGGGGTTGCGTGATCTGGAACCTAGCCAGCTGGAGGCCCAGCCCTCCCTCGGGAGAGCGTACGGGCGTCCATAGACCACTCCCTTTGGGGAGATCCGTCACTCCACCTGTGCACACACAACTCGAGGCTTTTATACTTTGGTTGGTTTTTTTTTTTTTTTAACCTATTTTAGTAAAAGGAAAGCGAGTGGGAGGGACGGTTTCGTCAGGAGGTACAGGAGAAAATGACCATTAATAATTATCTTCCACGCAGAGAAAGTAGTCAACAAAGCATTCGGGCAATTGAACTGGATCCATATTTCGGAAAATTTGATTATTGTGGGTAGAATTTCAGGTGGCCCAAAGGGAAACTTTTGCTCTTTTTGTCTCTGAAGAAGTTTCTAGTATTTTGTCCAGTTTTGAGAAATTATGCTAACACCACTATAAATTTTTATTCCAACCTGGAGTTCTTTAGATTCATATTTTTATGAATTCTGTGTCTTTTAAAAAAGCTTTTTGAGTAAGCTACTTCTGAAAAAATCCTGGGAATTATTAAAGTAGAAATCTAGACATTGATATGTTCATCTATATATTTATGCCCTCCCAACCATTTTTTTCTTTCTTTTGTCACATTGAAAGAAAACCAAAGCTATGAATTTAAAATTAGGAAGAAATATGCCTATAAAGTCATATTGAACCTGAAACAAATTGATCATACTTAACGTTAGGTGAGTTTATTAATTTGAAGAACCAGGTGGGAAAGCACTTCCAGTAAACTAATTTGTTTTAATGACACTTTTGATCATATTTCTAAGACTATATTTAAAAGCACAATTAACTGTAGTCCTTCCAACTTAAATATTTTTCCTCTATTTTAAGCCCCAAGAACCCAGCAACAGTGAAAATACAGAGATTACAGTAAGTGTCAAAAAAAGGATGAAGGTACATAACTGTTAATTGTATAATTAACTGAGACAAAATTACTGCCCTAAAAATCTTCAATCATATTTTTCCCAGACAACACAGATTTCTTTATGGCTTTTATAGCTAATGTTTTCATTTCCTGTTAACCATTTCTTGAATTACATATTTCTTCATTGCAATCAAATACATGTTTTTCAGTATACAGTTGGGTTAAAATGTTTGATGAAATTTCCAGAATCTATGCTTTCTTTTGGGAGAGCTTTCTTTTGAGAGTGCTTTCTTGCCCAGGTAACACTTTCAAATGTTGCATGAACCTGATTTTATTTATGTCCCTAAACCCCACATTAGACTCAAATATTTTTGCTGCAATACTTAATGTATACTGTATACGTGTTTACACATGCTTTATTCATGGTCCATTTTATTAATAATGTGGGATATATGTTTTACATAAAAAGATTGGTTAGATTGGACAGAATTTTGAAAATGTGATCCAGAAAGCCTTCTCTGGGTATAAGTATAGGTAGACAGTAGTACTTTTAAAATCATTAGTTCTTTATCCAACTGCATAATGAGTGCTGTGGCACTAATGGCAATTTTTTTTAATGGTTAAAGAACTGTAATGCATTTCAAAATATGCGTAAGGTATATTTGTTCACAGCTAACATAATGGTTTTGAGAAAGTGAAGACTGAGTCAAAGAAAAACCATCCATAACATCGGTGTCAAGATTTCTGAAAGTTGTTATAGATGGCAGACTGAAAGTCTTCACACGTGATGTTAATAATCCATGAAAAATGCGCTTATGAATGTTAGTGCAAACAATAGGATTACACTTTATAGTGAAACAATAGGACTACAGGCCCTTTAAAGCTTTTCCCCAGGATTAAGATCATATATGTGGGATTTATATCTTAAGATAAAAACACTTTTCCACTTTCCATTTTCTTATCCATAGGTATGTCCTGTTTATTTCTCATGCTATCGTTTTGTGTAAGTGTATGTGTGTGTAGTAAATATGGATCAGGGAAGGAGATGTGTGATAATTGTAGGATCCATACACTGTTGCGTACTTATGCGAAGCATTTTTCATTCCTTATCAAATTTAATTGAAAAAATATTAATATGATAACTTAATCATTCATGGTTTTATGCATTATTTTTCTTGTAGACTTTTGGTTCTTAATGTTTCTTTAACTGTGCTGTTATTAGACTAGTTTGAGAACTCATAAAATTTGTCCAGTGGAAGATATTAGTGACTATCTAACCCAGATTCCTATATTCAGTAGTGACTAGACAGTGTGCCTGAGATTTATTTGTTGGGTTTTATTGAGAAGGAATGAATGAGTGTTCTTTTTAAAGTATAATAAGAGAGCAAAATTCAGGAACTAAGAAGATGCAGTGAGATAGAGAGGAATATTACAAACAAAAATGAGATATTTTTACTCATTGAATTTTATAAACAGTAGTGTCAGTTGTTTATCGGTCATTCGTGTGGTTACATTTTTATATGTAAATATACATACTACTAATGGATAACATTTACTGAGTACTTATACCAGGCCTGGTGCTTTAAATTTAGTTATTTTACTTAATCTTCACACCAATGCTAGGGTACACTCTGGCTGTGCCCATTTTATATATGAGGACACTGAGGTGTAGTCTTAGCGAGCTTAAGTAACTTGAAAGCAATAGCTTCACACTCAGGCCATCTGACTGCGGAACATACACTCTTACCAACTAAATTACATAATAACTTGACTTCAGAGTGTTGAAAGTATTAGCAGATGCTAATATGTAATGTTTGTTTGGTTTTTTTTTTTTTCAGATTTTCTGATACGATGGCAACCCCACGGGGGAGGACAAAGAAAAAAGCACCTTTTGATCATTCTCCAGATAGCCTTCCTTTGAGGAGCTCCGGTAGGCAGGTATCACTCATTTGTTCATTCAATGCACCTGTTTTGAACAACAGGCTACTGTGATTGGGACTGAAGAATTAGAGTTGATATAATTCCAGCCCTCAAGGGGCTTGCAGTCTAGTGAAGAAATTCACCTTGGGACAATCAGTGTGATAAAGTGATAGAATGTAGGAAAAAAGTGTATCTGGCAGAGGGAACTGCAGAGATAAAAGGCACAGAGTGGGAATCAGCATGGGGTGTTCAGAGAATCACAGCTGTAGGGTTGCCTCCAGGATATGAGCTGGGGCCAGATCATGCTTCGCTTGGTGTCATTCATAGGAATTTGGGCCTCAGCTTGTAGTTGGTTGGGTGCTGTTAGCAGGTTACTTGCTGCCATCTCTCTTGTAGGACTTTTTTTTTTTTAAAGAAAAATATTGAATGATGGAATTCTTTTTCTAGAATTTGTCTAGTTTTTAAAATCTATAATACTGAGAGGATATAACTAAGTAAAGAAAAAAATCTTGATTTGAGAGTGGCTTTTATTTCTGATGGCACAGCTTTTTAAAATTTTTTTAATTTTTTTATTGAAGTATAGTTGAAACAGCTTTTTCCTAAGAGAAGCTCATACGCATTTTAGTTCTCTACTCAGAGAGCTGTTGTCAAAGTGCTAGTTCTGAATTTCTAGCAAATTAGCGAGTTATTTGCACAGTGCAGTCTCAGGGAAATGGCTGTATCATCAACCCCTCCCCCACTGCCAGGATGTTGTTGATCTTCACGTTTAGAACTTCTAACGTGGAAGTGATTTCAGTAGTAAACCTCCCACCGCCTTTACCTTTGGCCCTACCGGTGTACTCTTAACCTCAGCTGGTTCTTTCTCAGGTGAAGAAAAAGGCCACAGAGACGGCAGACGAGGATGAAGATGGTGGGTCAGAGAAGAAGTACAGGAAATGCGAAAAAGCCGGCTGTACAGCCGCGTGTCCCGTGTGCTTTGCCAGCGCTTCTGAAAGGTCTGTTTAGATGGCGGGTCTTGGCCTCACCTTCCTGCGGGTGAGAGCCTTCATCCTCAAACATAGTCTTCCTGAAGATACATAGAGATACTTGTTATCCAACAACAGAGACATTGTCTGTCCATTTTGTATACAGCACGCCCAACTCTGCCAATCCGTGTCCTCCAGTCCCATTCACAATGGCTGTACCTCTGGTGGTAGGGGATGGCAGGGGGGACAGTTTGAGGATGGGATGGGGGTAAGAGGTGGGGGCAGAGGAGAGAGAACCTTGACCTCCCTGGAGAGACAAGTATATGCTTATTTCCCTGTGCTGCTTTTCTCCCTCATATAACATACCTTCTCCTCCAACAGATATATACAGGTCTCCTTAAAGCTGTGTAGCTAACTGTACTCTTGCCATTCTTATTAGGATGACCCAAACATAACCTTTTACTTCCAGAGAAAAATCTTCAGTTAACATTCAGTAAAACCTGGAAAACATATCCTGGGTTTTTTTTTTGTTGTTGTTTTTGGTTTTTTTGTTTTGTTTTTTTAATCACAAAGAGGTGGTGGTGTTACTGTTCATAGTGGCATTATATTTCCTTCTTTGACTACATGATTAGCTGTGTGGTAGGTTGTATTTACTAGATTGCATGCTGGATGCTCCCATTCCAGCTGGCCAGATTCATTCACTGTTTAGTATCGGGCCAGATGTTATTACTAAAGACCGCACTTCGCTCCTTCACTCACATGCAGCAAGGCCACTGGCATCCCTTCTTTCATGTCTAAAACCCTATCATCACTCCGTGGCGTCTTGATAAAACTGCTAAGTCCCAGGCCCTTCTGATGGGTACCACTGATCTAAGTCCCTGTGTCCTCACCGTACACTGTTATGTAACAGTTGGCCTTTCCATTTCCCTTGTTGTAATCTGGTTGTTAGGATTCCCCTGTTATAATTCTGGTTGTTGTAATTCTGTCTGTTGGAGGTAAGGCAAAAGGGCTCCTAGGAGGTGCTTGATTAATTTTTTTTTAAACGATTTGATAAATGTTAAAAAAAAAAAACAAAACGAGAAGAAATGTTTATTCATTACCAAAGCTACCCGTTTTTGCTGTTTTCAGATGTGCCAAAAATGGCTACACATCCCGGTGGTATCACCTCTCCTGTGGGGAGCATTTCTGTAATGAATGCTTTGACCATTACTATAGAAGGTTTGTTCTGATAATTGTTTGAGGTTTCCGTGGTGGAAGGGATGGTGGCTTGGGTGGTGGAGGGGGTCAGATGGTTATGACTGAGCCCCCAGGCTTACTGAATTATTCCACTGTTTCAGCCACACCTGTGCTGACTACCGGTGGGCCAGGACTTTGATGCTGTAGTTTGCATGTGTGTACACTTATGTGTGTGCACACTCAGCGCTCAAAAAGCATCTGCTGTGAGACAGTTATTCTCCTTAGTTTGCAAATTCTGAAAAATCTAGGAGCTGCTTCTTCTGTGCCAATGCATGGGGGCAGAATGCAAAGATTAGGGGGAGGATGCTGACAACTAGAGGGTGCTGGACAGACAGGTAACCATCCCTTCTTGATAGTTTTAAGTACTAAAACTGATAGGAATGCCACCTGTTTTATGGGTGCCATGATAACTACCCCCCTCCTTAAAATATGGCTGGTTAAGTCCTTTATGTAAGATTTCTGCCACCTGTTTTGAAAACCTGAATAACTTATAGCTTGATATATTTATTTTTATTCTTTTTCAGCCATAAGGATGGATATGACAAATATACTACATGGAAAAAAATATGGACTAGCAATGGAAAAACTGAACCTAGCCCCAAGGCTTTCATGGCAGACCAGCAGCTTCCCTACTGGGTAAAGAAGATAACAACGCTTTACTGTTCTGTAAAGGATATGTAGAGCTAAATGCAAGAGGAATGGATGAAAATACCAATTTTTAGGAAAGTTTTCTTTTATTACATTTATTCTTTCTGTAACTGTTAAAGCAAATCACATTTTTGATTTTTGTACAGAAATCACATAATTCAACCTATGGTGTAAAGAAGAAACTAAAGACTCATTACCAACTGGTTATAGTCAGTGCTGTTTGGTCCATATCTCTCTCATCCTTTTTTCTATTCATGTTTTTCTGTGTATGTTTAAACACAATTTTATGCTTTATATACAAATCCTAATTAGGTTTAAAATCATACTTTGCATGTAAGTTTTTGCTAACTGAGTTTTTTTATTAATTTAACTTTATATCATTTTTCTATCTAGCTGTTCTTTGAAAACATATTTTAGCAATTGCATATATAATATAAATATAACATCATTTAATAAATGATTTGCTAATTTATTTAATATTACAGGTAATTTGAGCTTCTCTCTGCATACTTAAAAAATTTTTAATTGAAGTGAAATTCACATAACTTTAAATTTTATTTTATTTATTTATTTATTTTTGGCTGCATTGGGTCTTCATTGCTGCAAGTGGGCTTTCTCTAGTTGTGGCGAGGGGGGCTACTCTTCATTGCAGTGCACGTGCTTCTCGCTGCGGTGGCTTCTCTTGTTGTGGAGCATGGGCTCTAGAGCACAGGCTCAGTAGTTGTGGCACTTGGGCTCAGTAGTTGTGGCACACAGGCTTAGTTGCTCCGTGGCATGTGGGATCTTCCGGGACCAGGGCTCGAACCCGTGTCCTCCGCTTTGGCAGGCAGATTCTTAACCACTGAGCCACCAGGGAAGTCCCCACATAACTATCAATTCACAAAAAATTCACATAAAATTAACCATTTTAAAGTGTACACCTCAATGGCATTTAGTACATTCACAATGTTGTGCAACCACCACCTCTGTCTAATTCCAAAACATTTTCAGCATCCACAAAGGAAACCTGTGCCCATTCAGCAGTCACCTCCCATTCCTCCCTGCCTCCAGCCCCTGGCAACCACTAATCTGCTTTCTGTCTTTATGGATTTACCATTTTAGATATTTTATATTAAGGAATCATGCAGTGTGTGACCTTTCATATTTGACTTCTTTCACTTAACGTAGTGCACTTGAGAATCATCCTTGTGGTAGCATGTATTAGGACCTCATTCCTTTTCATGGGGGAATAATATTCCACTCTATGGATGTGCCACATTTTACTTATCCCTTCATCTGTTGATGGACATTTGGGTCATCTCTACCTTTTAGTTACTGCAAACAGTGCTGCTGTGAATATTTGTATACAAATATTTTTGAACATCTGTTTTCAGTTCTTCTGGGTACATTCCTAGGAATGAAATTGCTGGATCATAGTAAATCTATGTTTAACTTTTCGAGGAACTGATAACCCTTTTCCATAGCTAACTGCTGCACCCTCTCTCATTCCCACCAGCAATGTATGAGAGTTCAGATTTCTCCACATCCTCACCAACTCATGTTTACCATTTTTTTAAATTATAGCTGTCTTGAGGCTTCCCCGGTGGCGCAGTGGTTGAGAGTCCGCCTGCTGATGCAGGGGACACGGGTTCGTGCCCCGGTCCGGGAAGATCCCACATGCCGCGGAGCAGCTGGGCCCATGAGCCGCTGAGCCTGCGTGTCCGGAGCCTGTGCTCCGTGACGGGAGAGGCCACAACAGTGAGAGGCCCGCATACTGCAAAAATAAATAAATAAATAAATAATAAAAATTATAGCTGTGTTAGTGGGCATGAAGTGGTATCTCCTGGTTTTAATTTGCATTTCCCTAATGACTAATGCATCTTTTCTGTGCTTGCTGGCATTTGTATATCTTCTTTGGAGAAATGTCTATTCAAGTCTTTTGCCCATTTTTAAATTGGGTTGTTTGTCTTTTTGTGGTCGAATGGTGAGTGTTCTTTATCTATTCTAGATACTGGGCCCTGATCAGATAAGTGATTTGCAAATATTTTCTCCTATTCTTTAGGTTGTCTTTTCACTTCTTGATAGTGTCCTTTAGTGCACAGAAGTTTTAAATTTTGATGAAGTTCAGTTTATCCATTTTTTCTTTTGATGCTTGTGCTTCTGGTGTCCTATCTAAGAATCCACGCCAAATCTGAGGTCATGAAGACTGACTCATATTTTCTTCTAAGAAGTTGATCATTTTAGCTCTTTACATTAAGGTGTTTGATCCATTTTAAGTTTTGTATGTGTATTAAGTAGGGGCCCAACTTCATTCTTCTGCAGATGGATATCTGCATGCTTTTTTATTTTGGAAAAATTTTAAATTTATAGAAAATTTGCAAGGATAGTACAGAGTTCCTGTATATCCTTCACCCAGTTTCTCCTACTGTTATCATCTAACACACCAGGATTATATTTTGAACTAAGAACTTAACATTGGTACAGTACTAATAAGTATGTTACAGACTTATTTGGATTTCTTCAGTGTTTTCATTAGTGTCTTTTTACTGTTCCAGGATGCAATCCAGGATACCACATTGCTTTTAGTGTGAGACTTTTTGACTACCTGCAACTAAATTTAACTCTGTTTCCTTAGGTTAGAGCTAGAAAGCCATTCTGACAACAGTACTAAGATCCCCTTTGCACTTCTGGGGGCCTGAGCTAGTATTGAATCAGAAATTAGACTGATGGGGTAAAAGTGGATTTTATGGGTGGCGATGGCGCAAGGGGAAGAAAAGGTATTTACTTGGAAGTGCTGAATGGTTGTTGACCAAATCATGTGAAGAAGATGGCAAAGTGAGAGGTGGAAGATAGAAATGCTATAGCTCGTGAGGTGCCAACCCATTGATCTTGACTTCTTACTTTCCATCTAGGTTCAATGTACAAAACCTGAGTGTAGGAAATGGAGGCAACTTACCAAGGAAATCCAGCTGACTCCACAGATAGCAAGGACGTACCGATGTGGTATGAAACCAAATACTGCTGTTAAGGTATGATCTCTGTTGGTTTTCCTTCTGAATTAATTGATGTGTTAGTTTAGTTGTCAGTAAATAATAATGGTGTATATTTTTCAATAACTCTGTTGATCATTGTATCAGGATTATATTGTCCTACGTATAACAGAATCTCAACTACAATGGCTTAACCAATTAATAAGGCTTTTATTTTTCTCTCACTATAAGCAGTTTAGAAACAGGCAGTCCAGAGTTGGTGTAGGTATCCAAGGAAGTCTCCTTTTAGTTTCCAGTTCTGTCACAAGATCATTACTGCACTGTCAGCCATCATTCCAACTTCAAAGCAGAAAAGATGGGAAAGGCTGGGGTGTTCCAAGCCAAGTCTCTCCCTCTTTTATTGGGAAACCAGGAGCTTTCCTGGAAGTTCCAGCAGTAGATTTCTATTTATAGCTCATTGGCCAGAATAGTATCATGCAGCTACTCTGAACAGCAGTAGGGACCAAGGAAGAAAATATTTTATAACTGTTGCGTGTTTTATATTTTATAAAATATTTTATAACTGGAAGAAAATATTTTATAACAGAATCAAAATTAGGATCTTGTTAGTAAGGCGAAAAAGATATATATGTGTGGACTGTTAGCAGTCTTCCATAGTTGGTATAGTGTGCCTGTTTTGGGATTTGATAATTACTTGCGTTTAAAAATGTGTTAATTGCTTAAATGTGTTAAAGCACTCATCTACAAAATGTCTCTAGTTCCATCAGTACATTAAAGAATATTAGGAATCATTGTAATCTCAGAAGCAAGAGGCTTTCTTTTTTGAAAATTTTGATTTAATTCACATAGCATAAAATTCACCCTTTTAAAGTATGTAATTCAGTGGTTTGCTGTATATTCACAAAGATATGCGGTTATCATGAGCAAAATATTTTCTTTTTAAAGAAATGATGAAAAGCTCTATAAAGTTTATGATCAAGTTTTTAAAAGCCTGGGATTTAAGATACAAATATTATTAAAGTGACTCATAATTATTGTAAATATATTTGGAAGATTTTGCAAAGTGAAATGGTGAGAAAAAGGGTATGAACATTTAGGAGTTCTGTGTTTTATTGTTTTAAATTTTACACAGTTATTACATGAATATAATCTCGGGTTTAAAAAAAGTAAATTGAATATATGTATGTATATGTAAATATATACACACACATATAATTTACAAATAAAAAATGAAAGTGCCCCTTAACCATCTCTTCCTTCCCACCCTAATAGATAACCATTCTTAACGACTCATTTATCCTGCTAGAACTTTTTTTGTGCTTTGATTATGTATTTATGGTAGGCACTTTTTTTTGGCCGCGCCATGTGGCAGGTGGGATCTTAGTTCCCCCACCAGGAATCGAACCCGTGCCCCCTGCATTGGAGGCACGGAGCCCTAACCACTGGACCGCCAGGGTAGGCACATTTTTTTAAGGCACTTGATACAAATATCTAAAACTTTTTAAAGGTTTAAAGAACTATAGCTCAGAGTGATCATTTTATCAAAACCTTACCTACACTGAGTGGTGATATTTTTAATAAATGTAAAATTATGTCTTGTTTTTAAAATTGTGGTATAATTACATATTGTAATTACATGCACAGATCATTGAGTTTTGGATAATGTCCACACTATGTAGCCAGTACCCCAGTCAAGATACACGATGTTTCCACCACCCTAAAAAATTCCAGTCATTTCCTTCCCTCCCTCCAGAGGCAAACACTATTTAGACTGCCATACCCTAAACAGAGTTTTGCCTGCTCTTGAACTTTGTAAAATGGAATCAGTCAGTATATACTTTTTAGCGTTTGGTTTCTTTCACCGAGTAAAACAGCTTTTGAGATTCATCCATGTTCTTGCATGGATCAGTAGTTTTTTCCTTTTTATTGCTGAGCAGTGTTCCATTGTATGGATGTATCACAATTTGTTTATTCTCCTGTTGAAAGGCATTTGTGTTGTTTAAAATTTTTTGCTGTTATGAATAAATCTGTATGAACATTCTGTGCAAGTTTTTGTGGACTTATGTTTTCATTTCTGAAGGGTAAATACATAGGAAATTGCTGAGTCATATGGTAAATTTATGTGTAAGGAACTACCAAATGGTTTTACACAGTTGTTGTACCAAGACTACAACATTTGGAGGTGGTACTTTTTTTTTTTTTTTTTAATGTCAGCCATTCTAATGGGTATGTATTGTTTTATCATTGTGGTTTTAAAATGCAATTCCCTGATGACTAGTGATGTGGAACATCTTTTCATGTGCTTATTGGCCATTCATAGTTCCTCTTTGGAGAAATATTTGTCCAAGTCTCCTAAAAATTGGGTTTCTCTTGTCTTGTAGGAGTTCTTTATGTAATCTGGAAATGAGATATGTTATCTTGAATATTTTTCCCTGTCTTTGCCTTGCCTTTTCATTTTCTTAATAGACCCTTTGATGAGCAGTTTTTAAATTTTGCAGCCTAATGTATCCATTTTTTTTTTATGCCTAGAACTTTTTGTATTTTTTCTGCAAAATCATTGCAACTCTCAACTTGCACGGACAGCCTCCTATGTTTTCTTTGAGGAGGTTTATTATTTTAGCCTTTATATTTAGGACACTAGTCTAACTCAAGTTAATTTTTGGTTTTGATGTAAGATATGGGTCAAGATTCAAATTTTTTTCATATAAGTATCTAGTTGTCCAAAAGACAATTTTTTTCCCATTGAATTATTTTGGCAACATTATAAAAAAGTCAGCTGGCCATACCTGTAGCCAATTTCTGGACACTATTCCATTGATCTCTTTGTTTATCCTTAACCCAGTACCCTGCTGTCTTGATTATTGTATCTTTATAGTAACTCAGGTAGTATAAATTCCTCCAACTTTTTTTTTTCCAAGATTGTTTAGGCTATTTTAGGTCCTTACATTTCTATAAAAATTTTGTTATCAACTTGTCAGTATTTACAAAAACTTTTAGAATTTTGATTGGAATGGATTGAAGCTATAAATTATTTGAAGGAGAATTGACATCTTTACATTTTTTTGTCTTCTAATCCAGGGGTCAGCAAACTATGGCCCATGGGTCAAATCTGGCCCCCTCCACCTGTTTTTGTAAATAAAGTTTTATTGGAACACAGCCATACTCATTCATCATGTATTGTGTATGACGGCTTTCATACTACAATGGCAGAGTAGTTGCAACAGAGACCATGTGATCCGCAGAAACTAAAATATCTGCCATCTGGCCTTTTATTTATTTATTTATTTTTTGCGTTACTCGGGCCTCTCACTGTTGTGTCCTCTCCCGTTGCGGGGCAACAGGCTCCGGACGCGCAGGCTCAGCGGCCATAGCTCACGGGCGCAGCCGCTCCGCGGCATGTGGGATCTTCCTGGACCGGGGCACGAACCTGTGTCCCCTGCATCGGCAGGCGGATTCTCAACCACTGTGCCACCAGGGAAGCCCCCATCTGGCCTTTTAAAGAAAAGGTTTCCCCAAATGTATGGGCACAAAGTGGGGAGCAAGGGGACAGTGGTGGTGGTAGGATGAGTTGGGAGATTGGGGTTGACATATATACACTAATATGTATAAAATAGGTAACTAATAAGAACCTGCTGTATAAAAAAAATACAATAAAATTCAAAAAAATAAATAAATAAAAGGTTTCCCGACCCCTGTTCTGACCTATGGGTGTGGTCTGTCTCTCCATCTTTTCAGGGTCTTTAATTTCTCCCAACAGTGTTTTCTCGTTTTCACCGAGAATGTATTCTGTTAAATTTATTTCTAGATACTTATTTTTTCTGTGATTGTAAGTAGAATTTATTTTTAACTTTTCAAGTTGTTTGTTGCAGTTATATAGAAATACAGTTTAATTTTGCATATTGACTTTATACCCAGAGACTTTGTTGACTTCATTTTAAATTCCATTTATATTTTTGTAGATTTTTTTGTTGGGAGGAATTCTACAATATCAACTGTGAATAAAGACTTTTGCTTTTTTAAAAAACTATCCTTTTGCTCATTTTTTTCCCTTACCTTATTGCATTGGTCAGGACCACCAGTACAGAGCTGAATAGAAGTGGAAGAGCAGACTTCCTTGCCTTGTTCCTGACCTTAGGAGTGATGTGTTCAGTGTTTTATCATCATGTGTAATGTTGGCTGTGGCTTTTCACAAATGCCCTTTATCAGATTGAGGAAGTTCCTTTGTATTCCTAGTTTGCTGAGAACTTTTTATTATGAAAGGATGTTAGATTTTTTCAAATACTTTTTCTGTATCTTTTATGATGATCATACAGTTTTTCTCCTTTAATCTGTTAATGTGGTGAATTACACTGATTCTTGAATGTTGAAGCAACCTTGCATTCCTGGGGGAAAAAAATTCCACTTGTTCTCAATGTATTATCCTCTCATTGTGTTGGATTCAGTTTCCTAATATTTTGTTAAGGATTTGGTATCTGTGTTCATGAGGTTTAGTCCCTGTCATTTTCTTTTCTTGTAATGTTCTTGTCAGGTTCTTCTGTCAGAGTTACACTGGCTTCATAAAATGAAATGAGAAGTATCTCTTCCTTCTCTATTACTGAAAAGTTTGTGGATGGTTAATATTATTTCTTATTTCGTGTTTGGTACAATTCACTAGTGAAGCCATTTGGACCAATTTCTTTGTGAGAAGTTTTGAAATTACAAATTCAGTTTCTATAACAGATACATAGCTACTTAGGTGGTTTATTCTATCCATTTTAGAACATGGTGTTTTTCAAGAAATTTGTCTGTTTCATCTACATTGTCAAGTTTGTTAGCTTAAAGCTGTTTGCAATGTTCTCTTAATTCTCCTTTTAATGCCACTGGTATTTATGGTGGAATCCTTTTATTGTTGATATTGGTGATTTGGGAGTGAAGAGTGGAAAGCATTGATCTTTCAGGGTCAGGGGTCAGGGTCCCGGAATTAACAAATCCTGTTCTAAAACCTTTCAGTTTAGCCCTAAATTGATTCTTGAGCTCAGCCTCCAGAGTAGAAGACCTCTCTGAGGGATAGAAGAGAAAAAAATGGGAGGGGGCTTACCCCGAGGGAATGGGTAATTGATTTTCCAGACTGAGTGGGTACACCAAAGGAAACTGGGGTTTGAGTGATGAAGGGACCATGAGCCTGTGTGGTGAAGGGGAGCATGTCCAGCTGGCGGGAACAATATGGTTGCACTGAACTTAACCAGCACCTGTGCTCCAGATTACTTCTCAAGGGAAAAGTAGACTCAGTGGCATGTTATTGTAACGTTTGAAGAAGAGTTCAGCCAAGGAGCAGTCAAAAATAGCAGACTGTTTTAATAGATGCTAGCCTTTGGGTCATTTTCACTCAACCTATTTCTGTGAAGTTTCTGAACAGTTCCAAATATATATATATATATATATATATATAGGAATATTTGCATACTAATGTTACCTTACTAAATATTAGGTGTGATTTTTATATTAAAAGTTCACATTCAGATCATTTTGTACTGTGCTTTGGTTTAACCACTGTTTAGAGTTATCCATAATCTCCTCTTTTTCACTTGCAGATAATTGAATCTAACTTTGACTTCATCTCTACTAATTGTTCAGATTATCCATGTTGCTTTTTTTGATTACTTGATTTTTCTTCAGGTGTGTCATTTACAATTTCTTCAATTTACGTTTTTGTTTTTTTTTTTTGCGGTACGCGGGCCTCTCCCTGTTGTGGCCTCTCCCGTTGCGGAGCACAGGCTCCGGACGCGCAGGCTCAGCGGCCATGGCTCACGGGCCCAGCCACTCCGCGGTATGTGGGATCCTCCCGGCCCGGACCGGGGCACGAACCCACATCCCCTGCATCGGCAGGCGGACTCTCAACCACTGCGCCACCAGGGAAGCCCCTGTGTAGTTTTTGAAAAGTCTGTTTTCTTTAGAATGAGTTTGTTTTCAGACAAATGATATTTGTTTATCATTGAAAAATTCAAGCAATATAGAAAAAAAGATTAAAAAAATTCATGCAGTCATCGTCATGAAATAACCATTATTAAATGAGATTCATTCAAGAGAATTCATGCATGTACACAAGGAGAAAGCCTGGCAGATAGATAACTTCATATTAAGGAGGAGTGCTGTATATGCTTGTTTTATGTAAAATGATTCAGTTCAGTACAACATAATTTAAAGTAAGTAAAAGAAGCCAAAGTGAAATACGAAATTGCGGGACATAGGACAGTTATTTCTTCATCTCAAGAAATAGTAGTTTCTAAAAACTCCCTAAAAGGTTAAGAAAATACATGATGAGGATAAGTTGGAATCGCTCTAGCTTTTTAACAAAATTGCATGTTTCAATTTTAGGTTGTATCAATTGACACCCTGCTAAGACAGAGGGAAAAGTAAATGACACCATACTTCAGCCCACCTCCCCTTTTTCTCTCTCCCATTTTTGTTAGGGTTTTGCTGTTTTGTGTTAGTTTAGTTTGCTCTGTTGGAATATCACTTTTTTTCTATGACCATATCCCATTCATTGTTTACTCTTGCACTTATATGCAATTACTGCTGCCCACAATTTCTGTTACTACAGTTCCTTCTATCCCATTATTTTGATTCATCACCTGCTTGGATGTATTTTAAGATCAAGTACTTTTTTCCAGGAGAGCTCTGAGGTGTCAGAGTCCTTGTTTTTGAAAAACTTAAATGCCTTTCTCTTCTTCCATCCATCTTCATGTTGAAGACTTTATGATCTTCTTAGATCCCAGCCTCTAAGGATGGTATCACATCTTTTAAATCTCCTCCCCCACCCCCGCCCAAGAAATCCTCCTTTGAGACTCTCCTGCTCCATTGCGATTGATTACCACCCAGAGCCTGAACTTTTGAAATATTTATTTAAAGGGTGTTTATTGACCCAGAGTCCTTTTGGTTTTCAGTTTGATCTTCTGTCAAGGACAAAGTCTGGAAAGGTTTATTTGTAGAACAGCATTAAAAAGAATTGTAGCAAACAACACACACTGTTTTGGAGCTTTTTGTCATTTAATATTTCTTAAAGATGCTTCTTAAAGATCTTGACGTACGCTTCAGTATGTAAAGACCTCTTTCTCTTTAAAGACTGTGTAGTAAATAGTCCACTGAATGGATATGTCATGATGAATTTGGTGTGACTGAAGGGCATTTAGGTGACTTTTAAACATTTACTGTTAGTGAGAGTGCTGTAATGAATAGCTTTGTATCTGTGCTATTTTTCAGTGTATTTGTAGTATCAGTTCCTAGAAATAAAATTGCTGTGTCAAAGTATATCCAGTTTTTTGTTTGTTTGTTTGTTTTTTAAAATATTACTTATTTATTTTTGGCATTGGGTCTTAGTTGTGGCGCACGGGATCTTTCATTGCAGCACGCAGGCTCTTCTTTGTGGCGTACGGGCTTCTCGGGCTTCTCTCTAGTTGTGGTGTGCGGGCTCCAGAGCGCGTGGGCTCTGTAGTTGTGGTGTGCGGGCTCAGTAGTTGCCCCGCACAGGCTCAGCTGCCCCGCAGCATGTGGGATCTTGGCTCCCCGACTAGGGATTGAACCCGCCGTGTCCCCTGCATTGAAAGGTGGATTCTTTACCACTGGACCACCAGGGAAGTCCCTATCCAGTTGTTTTTAATATGAAATAATTCTTAGACCCAGTAGAGTATTTATAACTTGTGTGTGAGGAATAAAGGATGAAGGTGAACACTCACTGTGTGCCCCCCAACCTGGTTTTAGAAACAGAGCGTTACCAGTGCTTCTGCAACTCCCTGGGTTCCCCCCAGTAGTTTTCTTCCTCTGCCTCTCCTACAAGAGCAAACAGTATTTCGCATTTTGTATTCATTTTTCCTCTGCTTTTTGTTACAGAGTTGATAAATACGTATGACACTCTAAATAACATGTAAAGTTTTGCATATTTTTATGTTGGTTGTAAATTGTATTCTATGGTGTGTATTCCTCTGCGCTTTGTTCTCTTACTTAACGTTGAGGTTTTTCCGCTGCATCCATGTTGATGCCTGCACGTCTGGTTCATTCATTTTCCCTGCTGTGTAGTTTTGCGTTGTGTGAATCTACCCCAACATGTCTATTCTCCTGTTCATAGGTGTGAGGGTTGTTTCTGGTTTGCGGCTGCTACACACAGCGCTCTGTGAGCATTCTTGCACGTCTCTCCTAGTGCATGCACACATGCAAGAGTTTCTCTGGAATATATTCCAAGGGCCAGATTTCCCAGGCCATATGGTATGCCAGTCTTCAGTTTATTTAGGTAACTTTTTTTCATTGAAATATCACATACAAACAGAAAATGCACAAGTCAAAATGCATAGCTCAGTGAATTTTCAGAGTCCCCATTTAGCCAGCTCCCAGTAAAGAAACTGAACACTTACCAACCCCTCAGAAGCCCCCTTGCACCCCTTTTCACTCACAGAGTCTATCCCTTGCCTCCCCAGAGTAACTACCTACTAACTCTTCTCCCCCATGCAAGTACTAACCAGGCCCACCCCCTGCTTAGCTTCTGAGACCAGAGAGACTAGGCACATCCAGGGTGGTACGGCTGTGGATCTGTACTTACCCCTCTGACTTCACAACACTATGGCTGTTTTGCTTGCTTTTGAACTTCATGTACATGGAGTCAGACAGTATGTATGCTCTGGGGTCTGGCTTCTTTCGCTCACCATTATGTTTGTGAGGGGCGTCCATGTTGTAACATGTAGCTGTAGTTTATTCTCTTGACTATAATACAGTTTATTTCTCCATTCTACTCTCGATGGACTTCTGGGTTGTGTGTATCTTCTGTTTCTTAAAAACAGTGCTCCTTTGAACATTTTCTAATCTTTCTCTTGGTGCACATGGATGAGGGGCTCTCTAGAAAACACAGGTGTGCCCTGTTTTATTGTGCTTTGCTTTTTTGCGCTTCGCAGATATGCATTTTTTTTTACAAATTGAAGGTTTGTGGCAACCCTGCATTGACGGTTAGCATTTTTAGCAATAAAGTATTTTCCAATTAAAGTATGTATGGTAATTTTTTTTTTGCTATTGCACACTTAGTAAACTACAGCATAGTGTAAACATAACTTTTATATGCACTGAGAAACCAAAAAATTCGTTTGAGTCACTTTTATTGCAATATTTGCTTTATTGCAATGGTTGGTCTGGAGCTGAACCCACAGTGTCTCTGAGGTATGTCTGTATAGCAAGGCTGGAATTGCTGGGCATAGATACAAGATAATGCCAAATTATCGTGCATTTAAAAGTTTCGTATTTTGTCAAACTGTTCTCCAGAGTGGTTACATTCTTTTAGATTTCCAGCCAGGACATCTTTACAAGAGAGGCTGTCTTCCCCGTACCCTCATTCATGCGGTGTTTTATCACACTTTTTTTTTTTTTAACCAGTCTAATCAGTGAAAAGGGGTATCTTCTTGAAGGTAATTGACACTTAAGACTATATTTTATAATTAAACCTAATTAATGCTTGTTTTTTGTATTGTTTTTGCAGCCTGAGACCTCAGATCATTGTTCCCTTCCAGAGGATCTCGTGAGTATTTCTGCATGTTCTAGCCTAGAGTGCGTCACGCCTTCAGTGATAAGTGCTATAAGTAAATGACAGTAACAGTTTTATGAGTATCTCTCTTTTTTTTGGTTGCTGATCCAAGGGGTTTTTATCTAACAGGATAACATGATGAAAATGCTAGCAATAGTGGTATTGTGGGTGATCCTCTCCCAACTTAAAAAAAAGAAAACTAAAATGTTATTGCTCTATGTTAAAAGGAAACAAAAAGGAAGAAACGGACACCTTGCCTTCCTACAGGGACTAGACTTGTTATACTTGTTTTTCAAGGGCGACTTTATGACCTTCTCTCCACTTGAATCGTTCCAGGAAGAGAACAAGAGGCCCATAATTTGATGGTCTTGGCCCAGACTCAGCTGTGAGAGTGTTTTTGTGTATTCTGACCTCAGCATAACTGCTTTGTCCCATCCCTGCCCAGATGTGGAAGGGGAAGCAGCTGGCAGAGCCTCATCACATTTCATCTGTCTTAGGAAACTTTGCCACCTGAGCTGGCCAATTTTGCCACATAGCTAGATCCAATAGCTGTTTCAGAAAATGATTTTTTAAAATTCTGAGTTTCTGAGTTATTCTGCATTACAGCGATCCAAGATAGTTTGTAGTTTTTCTAGATGTCTGAAACCCAGGGACTGTGACTGATGTTTAGGCAAAGGGAGAATTGACGCCTAGCATGTCTATTCTGTTACATAAAGGGCTGTGTGAGATGCCCGCGTGTGTGCGTGCGTGCGCACACAGACCCATTAAAAAAATAAAAACAGTGGTACCGTCAAACATTTCCATAGTAAAGCAGTGGCCTAGATAATTTCTGGATTTAGGGTACACAGGATGACATTACAGAAAGAAAGGACAAAATAACTTTAAAGAACACTTACAAATACCTTAAGAATATTTCCCCATTTTGCGCGCAAGGAGTCTGAACTTTAGGACAGAGGCCATATTCTTGGGATATAAGAACTTTAAAAAGCTTGGAAGAGTCCCTGGATATTCATCTGCCCGTTATTTATTTTTGTCTTTGGTTAAGAAAGAGTCCGGAGCAGGTTTATAGCCATGTCACCTATACCTGCTGCCCTTTTTCTATTCATATGGATTCTGGGGTTACCTTTAAAGCAGTTTCTAAATTTTGAGTGCCTGTATTAGTTTCCTGGGGCCGCTGGGACAACTTGCCACCACCTGGGGGGCTTAAAGCAACAGAAGGTTATTGTCTCATAGTTCCAGAGGCTGTAAGTCTGAAATTAGGGTGTTAGCAGGGCCGTGTTCCCACTGAAGTCTCTAGGGGAGGATTCTTCCTTGCCTTTTCCAGCTCTGGCACTGCCAGCAATCCCTGGCATTCCTTGGCTTATAGCCACATCACTCCAATCTCTGTTCCATCTTCACATGACCTTTTTCCTCTTGTGTGTCTCCCGGTCCCTGTGTCTCTTCTCTTCTTATAAGGACACATTAGAGTGAATTTAGGGTTCACTGTACTACAGTGTGACAAATTACATCTGCAAAGACCTTGTTTCCAAATAAGGTCACATTCTGAGGTTCTGGGTAGACGTGAATTTGGGGAGACAACTTTTTAACCGAGTGTAGTGGGCATTTCATTAAATATGCTAATAGACTGACTGTGTCCAGCACAGTTTCTTCAGTGGTATGTGTATTAAAAGCGAGAGTGGAACATTTGATGGCATATTGACAAAATTATAGTCAGGTGTCCCAGAATGGTGAGTGTGCTAACACACTCGGAATAGCAAGACCACGTGTTTGTTTACCAGTCATTGAGTTTCTCCTACGCTAAGCCAGAGGCTGGTTGGCGCGCCCTCAGGTGGGCTTCCAAGGAGAAGAAAGCCTGGGGCAGGTAGCAATGGCAGGGTCTCTCTTGGGTCCTGACTTAATTTCCCAACACAGCTGCAAGGCCCAGGAAGTGGATTAGAATGGGAAGCACTTGGGTATGTGGTTTGTTTTTGTTTTTTCCTCCCTTTTTTTTGGGTGGTTTACTTTATTTAATTTTGGGGGGTTCTTGTTTTTTTAAGGCATCTACATTCTGCCCTCTTTGGTCCATTTCGAGTGTCAGGATCTGAACACCCAGTTTTACTCTGTCGGAGCCAGGAAGGGGGTCCATAGAGGCAGCCCTGCTGTGTTGGAGAAGGAACTGAAGCTTTCCTTCTTTTTGGTCCAGCACAGGCTGCTCAAGGGTAGCCAAACCTAAAACAAGCCTTGAGGACAAAGATTGCAAACTGAAAAGGCTTCACGGGCCGGGCAAGTAAAATAAATGCGTGTAGCAGCTGGGAGTAACTTATGGGGGGTGTTAGGGTTTGTAGTAAGCTGAAAAATGCTTGCCCCAGATTTGGACTTTGAAGGGCAAATAAAATGCATCTTGAGATCACAAACCCCTGCTTGATGGCAAGTGGCATTTGCGTGGAGCCTGGATAACTAGCATCAGAGGGTCCCTGAGCCCAGAGTTCTCCTCTACCAGGTTCCTAGAGTTCCTGGAGCGTACATTCAAGATCACGTGTAGCAAAGGCTGCCTAACATAGGGTATGTGGCAGTTTCACTTTAGAAGCCAGGTAAATTTTATTTTTATCACAATAGTTAGTCATCACGGGGCTGCTTTGATCGAATGGCTCCGTATGTTAAATCATCTCTGGAATATGATCACATATTTTAAGACTGAAAATAGCTTTTTCAATTCAGTTCTACATGGAGCATTTTATTTTGATGATTGTCATGTACTTTTCCCTCTGAAGTTTTTTTAGTAGCCTCTGGCAAAAAGCAGTACTGTTTGGACTGCTACTCCAGAGAATAGTTTTTTCTGCTGAATTTTGTAATTTCAGTTATCTTTAGATCCTCAGTTAAAAGGGGGAAGGGATGGGTGATAAATGATTATGGAACAGAAATAAGTTTCTCATGTCAGACTCAAACAAACCTGGGCTTGCGGTAGAGTCAGTGGGGGTAGCTTTAAGACTTACCTGGTGTTGGTGGGGTTTTTTGAGGGAGGGAAAGGGGGAGGCCGTTGCTGAAGATCTGAAAAAACTCGGCCTAGGAAACATTCTCTCCAGGTCTCATCAGGCATTTTTTGTTTCTGATCTTCCTGTGCAGAACTCTGGTCTAGGACTATGGAGTGGGAGAAGGCAGAGTAGAAGGGTTAAGGATGAATGAGAATGGATGACACGACGAGAACCATCTGCATGTACATTTCTTGGTTGCCATTGTCCCTCTTCGTTTTGCTCTGCCCCCTTGCAGAGAGTGTCGGAAGTTTCCAACCATTGGTGGTACTCCATGCTCATCCTACCTCCTTTGCTGAAAGATAGCGTGGCAGCACCCCTGCTCTCTGCCTACTACCCCGACTGCGTTGGCATGAGCCCGTCCTGCACCAGCACGCACCGCACGGCCAGCGATGCCAGTCCTGGGAAGCTGGAGCACTCCAAGGCAGTCCCCTGTGTGCTGGGTGAGAGCTGGTCCTGGCCCTCCCCGCTTTCCCTCCTCCCTCCGCCCTTGCCCTGGAAATATGTGGGTGAGCAGAACGGAAAAGATTTTTTTTTTTAATGTGTGCAGCTTGCTACAAAGCACCTCATTATTTCACGGATCTGGTTTCACTGTGGATCACTCGTATCATTTGTATATATTGGACAGTTAATTTTGCCCTCAGTCAGTGGGAAAGCCTGTAACACTGGTCCAGGAATCATGCCTACGGAGTTCAACGAGCATTTCTTTGAAAGTTGGATAGCTGCATAATTTGATGATAATACCTACTCACTCTGACATGCCAGAAGAAGGTTTTGACCCTATGAGCCACCCTTCTTTTTTCTCCCCGAGTCTTTCTGCTTCTAATTATGCCATTGCTAATCTCAGCCAAACAACCCACTCTTGGAAAAACTTCAGGTCAAGGCAGGCAGACTGATAACCATTTACTTTAAAGGGATCTTTAAAATTCTCCATCAGAATTCTTGGTGTACAAGCAAGAATTGTAGGTCATCTCCTGCACACTAACAAACTTCATCTTTGGTGGTGCAAGTAGGTTTTGACATTGTAGCCCTATCTTAAGGTTTTTAACTAATAACACTGGGCCCTCTAAAAATGCAGGTGTGGTCAAAATCAAAGCTGAAGTGATTAAATCCCAGTATTAATGAAGGAGGAATAAAACAGGCAACTCAGATACCACTAGTGTATACATTTATGAAAGACAATTTGGCAGCATGAATCAAAAACCTTAAAATAGATGTTCTTTGGATGTAGGAATCTATCCTAAATAAATTATCAAAGATTATCAAAAGTAAGTCCAAAGATTTGTGTGGCATTGTTTATAATAGTGAAGTAATTGGATGAAATTTAAGTGCCCAGCAATAGGGCAGTGGTTAAATAATAAATAGGATAATATTATATGTCCATTGAAGTCATATTTAATGACATGGGACACTGTTCTTGAAAAGCAGGTAGGAAAAACAGCCTTTTTATTGCATTTTTTTCTGGCTTTGTAAGAAAAAATATCAGTTATATTTATATTCTCTATTCATAGAAACAGAACCAAGGTTAGACTATACTCCTAAATGTTAACACCGCTCAAGGATTATCAGTAGTTAGTGATTGTTATTTACTTCTATGAACCTATTAATTTTATAATCAGAAAAATTCCAGTGAAAGTTGCTTTTAAGATATATTTCCATGGGGACTTGGCATTCAGTTGGGCTTGGAATTTTGGTCTTGCAAGATGAAGATGTTCTGGAGATCTGTTGGAAAACAATGTGAGTATACTGAACACTACTGAATGGTAACACTCAAACATGATTAAGATGGTAAATTTTATGGCACGTGTTTTTTTTAACCACAGTAAAAAATTTAAAAAAAAAATTCCAGACTTCCCTGGTCTGTGGTCCAGTGGTTAAGACTCCGTCCTTCCAATGCAGGGGACACAGGTTTGATCCCTGGTCGGGGAACTAGATCCCACATGCTGTGTGGCGTGGCCAAAAAATTAAAAAAAAAAAAATTTCCATGCCACAGAAATTGAATTTTTGAAGAACGAATGGGAAAAAAAAAATTGTTTAATTCACGCCTATTTTGTCTAACTGGACAGAGGAAGTGGAAATATTTATGTAGGACAGACTGGGGAGCTTGTCTAGGCTTTCCTTTCTGGTTTCTTTTTGCTCTTCAATTTAGCCAGATTTAGAATTTACAGCTTGTGAGGTTTGCCCATTCTGTGTCTTCTCTCAGTTCCAGGCATGAACCGGTACTTCCAGCCTTTCTACCAGCCCAACGAGTGCGGCAAAGCCTTGTGCGTGAGGCCAGACGTGATGGAGCTGGACGAGCTCTATGAGTTCCCAGAATATTCCCGAGACCCCACCATGTACCTGGCTCTGAGGAACCTCATCCTCGCCCTGTGGTACACTAACTGCAAGGTGAGTGAAGGGTGTGTTAGCCAGCAGCACATGGACACAGATTTCTGTTAAGGAGAGAAGTTGCTTTGACTGTGGACAGAACCTTTGGATCCGGGTGTCTCCACCTCAGGACTCCTGACATGTGGGTAGATATTCTCTGTGTCGGGGCTGTCCTCTGCATCGTAGGATGTTTAAGCAGCATCCCTGACCTCTACTCCCCACATGCCATAGCACCCCCTTCCCCCAGTTGTGACAACCAAAAATGTCTCCAGATATTGCCAAATGGGGGCAAAGTCTCCCCTTCCTGAGAACCACCACTTTAGGCCATGTGTCATCAGAATTCTTCACTCTCTAGTTATATGGTGCAAAATTTGGTTCAACGAGTTCCAGTGACAATACCAGGAGAAAAAAGAATAAAATATTAAAGATTGGATTATAAACCCCTTGAGGGCAGGGATTCTGACTCACCTGATTATCCTCAAGCATCTGAGACCAGCGATTAGCTTTTTGCTGGGACTGAATAAATGTTAGGGCCCTCACACAGTGCCCACCTTGAAAGGGATGAAGATAAATTAGAGGGTGGGCAGGGCGGGACCACGAGTTTTGTTTTCTTTTTAAAGCAGAGGCTTTCCTGATGCTAGTCTTTTTCCAATTTATTAATTTCTTCTGCAATTATCTGAGTGACTGCTGAATGCAGAACATTTTACAAGACTGCCAAAGAAATCTTGGTTAAAGAAAGATATTCCGGTTCCAACCCGGTATTTCACTGGATTAGACTCCAGTCTGAGATGACTTGATTAAGTTTTGGCTATAAATGCAGTTTATATGAATTACACCCAGGTGAGTGGATTGGACAAGGTAGAATTATTCATTTCCTCTCCAGCAGGCTTGAGGGAGGTATTCAATAAACATTTGCTGAACTAAACAAAACTGGTCAGAATTTCCTGTAAATAAGTTGTGAAGATGCACTTTTCAGAAACAGCCTTGGGTTCATTTTTCTTCCCATTTCTTTTTAGTTGACTTTGAAATTTGACTTATACAGGAGAAGAATCTTATAAAAAAAACAAATCCTCCACTTATCAGTGTGGATCTATTTTAATTTGTAATAAGATAGCAAGTATTGTATCTATTTAATACTCTAGTGGGAAAACTCAAATATGGTTGCTTTAAAGGGGTCAGACTTTGAAATGATTTTTTAAATCTTTATTTATTTTATTTTTATGGCTGCGTCAGGTCTTAGTTGTGGCATGCGGGATCTTTCTTTGCGGAGCGCGGGATCTTTCATCGTGATTTTTTTTTAACGTCATGAATACCAACACGTGTTTTAATCTTCTGCAGCAATCCAAGCCAATGTTGTACATGTTATTTCTTTCACATTTTGAGTATATAGTCATCTTCCTGTGTTCAGGTTCTGTTGGAGCTGGGGCTTGGGGACAAGTAGAGGAAAGGCCAGGGTGGGCCCTCTCCCCACTCCGCCACCGCCAGCATGGCCCAAGCCTGTTCTAACTTCGTGACACTGGGCAGAGGCCACATTACTCTTGAATCTTTGAAACAGACCAAGGCCTTGCCAAAGCTGCTGGGGTGAAAAGAGAAAGGCAGTGTCTTTTTTTTTTTTTTTTTAACAAGTTCCTAAGTCCATTCCCCCCATGTCTTATCAGTGATGAGTGTCCAGCTTTTTCTGCTGCCAGTGCAAGCAGCATCCTGGGTTTCTGTAATGGCCTTTGTTGTGTGACTTATTGAATCAGGAATATATTTGTGGTATGGTCTGCCTCCACACTCCTGGGTCAGTCATTCGGGTCAGTCATTCTCTGCGAGGGGAAACTTAGGTGATAAAATGCAGATTGCTATGTGCTTCTTTTGTCCCTTTCTCCTTTTTTTCCTTCGCCAGGCAGACCTTCCTTTGGTCTTACTATATCTTAGTGATAAATGATGGATTCCAGTTACCTGGAGAGGTTGTTTTTTTTTTTAATTGTAGTAAAACACACAACATAAAATTTACCATTTTTACCCTTTTAACCATTGTAAAATGGATAATTCAGTGGCATTAAATACGTATACAGTATTGTGTAACCATCACTTCTGTGTAGTTCTAGAACTTTTTCATTACCCCAAGAGGAAACTCCACACCCGTTAAGCAGAGACTCCCCATTCCTCCCTTCCCCCAGCTTCTGACAACTACTTTCTGTCTCTATAAGATTTGCCTGTTCTGGGTATTTCATATAAACGGAATCATACAATACGTGGCCTTCTGTAACTAGCTTCTTTGCTCAGCATAATGTTTTCAAGGTTCATTCCTGTTGTAGCATGCATCAGCACTTCATTTCTTTTTATGACCAAATGATATTCCATGTATGGATAGACCACCTTTCCTTTATCCTTTCATCCACTGATGGACACTTGGTTGTCCTGGCAATTTGAATAGTGCTGCTGTGAATTTTTTTTGAACCTATGTTTTTAGTTCTTTGCAGTAAATACATAGGAGTGTAATTGCCGGGTCATACGGTAATGCTACGTTTCACTTTCTGAGGAACCAAGAGTTGTTTTTGGTTGGTTGGTTGGTTTTAACAGTTTGGTTTTATTTCCAAACACAGGAAGCTCTTACTCCTCAGAAATGTATTCCTCACATCATCGTCCGGGGTCTCGTGCGCATCCGATGTGTTCAGGAAGTGGAGAGGATACTTTATTTTATGACGAGGAAAGGTCTCATCAACACAGGAGTTCTCACCGTCGGCACCGACCAGCATCTTCTTCCTAAAGATTACCACAACGTAGGTGACTGTAGCTCTAGCAATACCACCACCATCGGTCATGATAAATGCTAGTACATTAATGTTCATAATACAAGTAAAACTCCCGTAAGCACTATAAAAGTTAGAAGGCAAGACTTTTGTAGAATATGCATTTCTCCAAGGGAAGAGAATATCAATCACTATTCCTCTAGGCGGTAGAAAGGAGGAAGGGCTGACTCAGGACAAGTACTAATGTATTCTTCAGGGAAATAACTTGTACAGACAGGACATCAAGGAAATACAGATGAACGAACGTTGCTCAGCAGCTAGTACCTTCTATTACATTGTTTCCATTGCTCTAATTGGATTTTTGTTTCTTTTTCTTTTCTTTCTCTTTTTTTTTTTTTTTGTTAAAGAAATCAGTCATCATTATTGGAGCTGGTCCAGCAGGATTAGCAGCTGGTAGGCAACTGCATAACTTTGGAATTAAGGTAAGATTTGGGGGACATGGAGGCGGAAACAGATGGTTAACTGCTCCTTTGGTCCGAATGTTCTAAGACTTGGAAACTAGTTCCTGATTTTAGCAAAGAATGCTAAATACATTATATCTTTATAACTTTACAATAGATCCTAGAAAAGATACAAAATTTGCAATTGGTTTAATTGAAGAAAGGTAGAGGAAATAGAAACTCCAGCAGCTTTGGAGAGGATTTTAGACTATGATGGGCAAGACTCAAGTGACTCTAAGATGATATTAAAGCAGAAATTCTTGGGACTTCCCTGGTGGTCCAGTGGTTAAGACTCTGCGCCCCTGCTGCAGGGGGCACGGGTTCGATCCCTGGTCAGGGAACTAAGATCCTGCATGCTATGTGGTGTGGCCAAAAAATAAAATAAAAAGTAAAATTTAAAAAGCAGAAATTCTTGACATGTCATTATTGACACAGCAGTGAAGAAAAAGCCCTTGTTTCTGCAATAGTTTGAGACAACAAATAGCAGCTTGGAAATGCACCATTTCCTGCATAAAAGTTAATGAACTATCCAGTTACATTTTCTTATGAAAATCACACTTTGAAAACAAACAATCTTTGCTTTTGGAAGCAGGATTGAATTAGTTAATCCAGGGTTAAGACAGAATTATGTGACTTTTAAAGTACTGTATATTTTTGAGGTATCCTTCTTCCCCAAGGAGAAGGATATTATTTCTTTTTATCTAGTATGTTGCCTTATTCTAATTGTTCAAAATTAGCCAAAATAGAGACGATTACAAAAAAACAAAAATTGTGCAATTCAGTATCTAATTTCCATTAGATTCATTCAAATCTTCCAAATTTCTGGGACTTGCTATGTCTGACTCATTTCTCCTTTTTTAAAAACTTGTTTTGCAAGGACTTTGTTCTTCCATTAAACCAAATGTGAAAATCAGTTTGGTAGAATTGAATTAGTCTTTCGCTGTATTCTCTCTGGCTGAAAGAAACAACTTCTTTTTCACAACGTTTTTCTCTGCTGGAGGAGTTTCGGCGATGAGAAAGTTTTCAGTGGCTCTGCCTAAGAGGTTTTCCTTTTGGTGGAATGCAAGACCTACGTCTTGGATTCTTATATATATTGCTGACAAAACAGAAGAATCTGAGTTGAATGTATAAGAAGTCTGTTTGCATTTCAAAATATTGTCTAAGTGGTATTAAGCTATGAGGTGTTTTAATTGGTCATTTATGTATTTCAGCATTAGATATTAGGGCCAAGGTTTCTTGTTCATTTTTCACTTGGGAAACCCACAGATTATGTTACAAGGAAGGTTAGTCCTAGCCAAAGTCTAGGAGGGGTGCTGTCTTTAATGTTCAGCCTTCCTCTTATAGACTAAAATAAACTAGAAACGGATGGTTCTGAGTTCATCTGAAGTCAGAGAAAGAAGGTGGGGAGGGGAGAATCACAAGCTGTAGCCTTTCTAGTTGGAGAAAATGAGAAATATAGGTCCAAGGAAGAAGCATATTTAGGGGACCTCTGTTATTCTCCCCTTTCTCTAAGGAGACCCTGGGGAGGTCACCCCACTCCCTCGTGGTTAGGAAGTAGACTCCTCCTAACCTAAGAGATGTTTAGCTCGGGGAACCTCCTGGAGCAATTTGAAGAAGTGCTTTTAGGGATCCAGAAATGAAAGGACTGGTTTTGCCCTGAAGAGGATTCACATTTTCAGTTACTACAACCAAGGGCAGTGAAGCTCTTTGAGCCACAGGGCTGTCCACCTGAGAGCAGCTCCCACCACCACCAGCATCAGAAATTTGGAGGAGATAAAACGGTCTGGGTGTGGTGGGACCAACCTGCTTTGGCCAAGCCTGTGAGGCCATACTTAGATATAATGACATATGATTTTTTTTTTTTAATAATAGTCATAGGGAAGTTAAGGCCTGTTTATAATGCTAAAGGAATTTTGCTACAGACACAGATATTTCATAGGACAAAACCACCTCTTTAACTTAGTTTTTTTTTTTCCGGTACACGGGCCTCTCACTGCTGTGGCCTCTCCCGTTGTGGAGCACAGGCTCCGGATGCACAGGCCCAGCGGCCATGGCTCACGGGCCTAGGCGCTCCGCGGCATGTGGGATCCTCCCGGACCGGGGCACGAACCTGCGTCCCCTGCATCGGCAGGCGGACCCCCAACCACTGTGCCACCAGGGAAGCCCCTAACTTAGTTTTTAAGAGTGCCTTTTAATTTATGGAATACTGTTTAATAAAAGCTTTCAATGTGCATTTCACATGCTAGTTCATCCAGTCTTATCATTTTGGGATTCGAGAGGAAACAGTTTGAGGGGCTTCTCCAGCAGACCACTCACTTACTCCTTGCTAGAGCCTGCATTGTTTGTTTTTAACATCTACTTGGGCTCTTATTCACACTGCCCTCTTTTTTTTTTTAAATTTATTTTAATGAAGTAGTGTTGATTTACAGTGTGTTAATTTCTGCTGTACAGCAAAGTGATTCAGTTATACATATAGGTATGTATACATTCTTTTCCATATTCTTTTCCATTATGGTTTATCACAGGATATTGAATATAGTTCCCTGTGCTCTACAGTAGGACCTTGTTGTTTATCCATTCTATATATAATAGTTTGCATCTGCTAATCCCAAACTCCCAATTCATCCCTCCCCCTTGGCAACCACAAGTCTGTTCTCTGTGTCTGTGAGTCTGTTTCTGTTTTGTAAATAAGTTCATTTGTGTCATATTTTAGATTCCACATATAAGTGATATCATATGGTAGTTGTCTTTCTTTCTGACTTACTTCAGTTAGTATGATCATCTCTAGGTCCATCCATGTTGCTGCAAATGGCATTATTTCATTCTTTTTTATGGCTAAATAGTATTCCATTGTATATATGTACCACATCTTCTGTATCCATTCGTCATTGGACATTTAGGTTGTTTTCATATCTTGGCTATTGTGAATAGTGCTGCTATGAATATAGAGGTGCATGTATCTTTTTGAATTATAGTTTTGTCTGGATGTATGCCCAGGAGTGGGATTCCTGGATCATATGCACACTGCCCTCTTTTTAAAGTTGTTTCTCTAATAATATAATAATACATTAACCGGATATGAAACTCATTTAACAATGTCACTGTACATTTATACTGCATCCTATTCAGCTTCCCTGATTGTCTTTTTAGGTGACTGTCCTGGAGGCCAAAGACAGAATTGGAGGCCGAGTGTGGGATGATAAGTCTTTCACAGGCGTCACAGTGGGACGAGGAGCCCAGATTGTCAACGGCTGTATTAACAACCCAGTAGCACTAATGTGTGAACAAGTGGGTTTCTTTAAGATTTGTATTGTAGATAAAGAAAAGAAAAAATGGTCTCAGTTTGCTTGTGTGCAGTATTAATATGCTTCTAAATAATATGTAACAACCCCAAAATGATTTCTTGCCCCCTCACGCCCTCTGAAAAGTAAGTAAGACCAAGTATAGTTCTTCCTTTCTGCAAAGGTGGAACTAGAAGACTTAAAATATTCCCCGCCCCCGCCCCAAGGTCTTCAATTGTATTTGTGCATTATTCACAGGCCACTTGATTAGGGTCGCCAGGTTAAGCAAACAAAATTACAGAATGCCCACTTAAATTTGACTTTCAGATAAATAACAATCATTTTTTTAGTTTAAGTATGTCCCACATATTACACGGGATATTTTGCATGCAATATTTGGGACATACTTATCTTAAAAAAAAAAAGTATTCATTGTTTATCTGAGAATCAAATCTTTCATCAGGCAAACCTACCTAGTGTCTTTGAAGACCTATGGTAGGCCCAAGGATTTTTCTGAGCTATTTATTGACAGTCAATTCAATTTCAACTTCTGTGAGCGTTCGTGTGTTTGTGTGCTCTTTCACATGAGATTCCACAGAGGAAATAGGATGTCAGAGCAGAGAGAGGCGGTGCACAGCAATACTGGCTGGAAAGCTGTGGAGGGCGTGGCATAGGAGCTGTTGCTGGCACGCTGACATTCGCAGATTCCATGCTGGTTTTTCACTGCCTTACTTTGCTGCCATTCCCCAATCAGCATTTGTTTTTGAGAGGTCCTAGACCCTTTTCTCCATGAGAGCTCTGTCTGATTTCAGCTTAGAACCTGTACCTGTTTTTTCCAGGGAAAACTTTTCACCTTCTTATTCTTATTATTTTGAAGCTTGGCATCAGCATGCATAAATTTGGAGAAAGATGTGACTTAATTCAGGAAGGTGGAAGAATAACTGACCCCACTATTGACAAGCGCATGGATTTTCATTTTAATGCTCTCTTGGATGTGGTCTCTGAGTGGAGGAAGGATAAGACTCAGCTCCAAGATGTCCCTTTAGGAGGTATGGGGAGAATGGTGTTCTGATTGTTCCATCTGAGTCTCATTCTAACCTGAGCTTGATTAGCGGTAGCGTCATTCATCCACAAGCCTGGATGGATGCAACAAGAATAGCCCTTAGGAGCGTTCCTTTTGAACTGACCATTCCACAGAGGGGAGCAGAACTGCCTCAGGGACCTTTAGATGCGTGCGTGTGTGTGTGTGTGTGCGCGCGCATGCACATACGCACACATAATGCTTTACACAATAGCCAGTGTTTAAAAAAATTATTTAAATGTTTAATTTTCAATTTTCCAGAAGAGCTTACTTTTAAGGAAGCATGTGGTAAGCTCTATGTGAATAACAAGCCACCACATAATGACTCTTCTAGATTGGAGTTCCTGTGTGAAAGGATTCCTTTTCTTTTTTGGACAGTAGGTTGAGATTTTTTTCCAGTATATTTTGTTTAAGAATGCAAGACTCTGTATTATGATTTAAGAACTTTAATTCAAAGTTTTTAGGCTTTGGTACTAAATGGACAATATTCACCCTTTAGAAAACCTGACTGTAACAGCTCATTTCCCTGCGGGCGCCCACTGAGATCTTACTATATTGCTTCTTAAATTGATATTTATTTAACCTACAATTTCATGACCTGAATGTATTCACTTGTAATTCTTGGAAGCATGTCGGAGTTTCTTACAGTACGAGCATTTGAATCCAATTGGCAGGGTATTAATTTGCTTCAGCTATGTGTTTCTGTGCAAGGGGTCTCAAGTCTCCATCCTGGAATACACTCTGTCTCTGTTTGGGGTACATTTCTCAAGAGCAGGGACTGTCTGTCTCCTCTTTTTATCCTCTCTCCCCGCCTGCCCCACGCCGCCAACCCCCCTCGCCCCCCGCCCTCCCCACCGCGACCTCAATTCTTCGCCTCTGAGACCAACCCACATTCTAATCGCCCTTAGTAAGTGTTGACTGACAAACCGTAACAGAACATTTTTAGAAACTTACTGGGGTTGACAGGGAACATTTAACCAAATGTGGTGTCCAGACCAAGTGGTGAGTCGTTGAATTTTCTGGAAATGAAGACAGCGACCAGGCGGACTTGCATTATGTTGTCAGGATCTGATTAGTGTTTTTGCACATGTGTGATAGTCGCTGGGTGGCGTTTTTCTTTACGATTCTTTCAGGGCCACCAAATACAAAAGTTAATAATATTGCTTTGTCTTGGCTTTACTTAAAACAAGTTATTAAGGGAGGATCAGCAACACTTACTGTGTAAGTAGTTGTTTCATCTCATCAGTATATTTTTGGAAAAGCTTTAATAATAGTGTGCACATCTCTCCATGAGGTTACAATTAGAACCTGCCTAGCCCTATCTCAGCTGTCTGAGCTCTCACCTTATTAGCATTTAGCTGAAAAGACAAAAATATAAATACTAAGAAGCTAGAGTGAATTTCACAAAGCAAATATACTAAAAGCTTTTAAATGTTATTTACGTAGAGATCACACTGAGGCTTCTCTCAGTCTGTTTATACTGTTCTAGCAGTCTTGGTTCTTCCCACACCTCTACAAAACCTAAAGGAAAATAGAAACTACATAGCAGGAGGCAGGAATGGGATTGTTACAAAAAGGTATTAAAAGTGGAAAAAAGCCCAGTGGTCTAGGGGCAAAAGCCTAGCACAGAGGTGCCACAGACATCCCCATACTACAGTCTAACATAAGAATGGAACATTTTAATGAGAACCTTGAGTTGTCAAAAAAAAGAAAAGTTAACTGATGCTCCGTTCTGTTTCTAGTCAAGCATGTGCACAATACTTTATAGAAGCTTTGAGACTGCAATGTATCTGTGGGGTGGTTGTCACCACTGGGAAGGTTATAAAGAAGTAACCTGTGCTAAGATTCTTATACTTTGTCAGACACAAACCTTCCCCCACCCGCCCCCCCCAAAAAGGAATCTAAGCCAATCATTGGAACGATGTCACGGGGCGGGCGGTGTATATGTAGTTGAAAGTTCCAGGTGAATGGGATAGATAAGTGCTGGGGGTTGATAACCAAGGAGCGATTCCTGAGGCTGGTAGTGACCAGGTGACGCTGGTCTGTAAAGGCCGGATGGGACTGGGGTGGGGAGGGCATTCCAGGGAGGGGCGTGGTAGTAGCGGACATTGCAGGGTTGGCATTTCCAGGAAAAGATTGAGCAGCAGTGCAGCAGAGCCTGTGAGTGGGCAGGTGGTGTTTGCTGTCTTTGGAAAGGCTAAAAATGTGCTAACACTGTCTGGCTGTGGTTTTTGGAATTTATTACATAGGCAGTGGAGAACCAGTAATTAAAGGTGTTGAGCCAGAGGGTTGGCATGATGAAAGTCCATGATGGACTATTTGGAATGTTTGGGAGAGAAGATAGCCAGTAGTCAGTCTATGATAGGTCTCTTAGTTGAGGTGAGCTGTTATAAGAACTTGACTTTAAGGTGATGGCAATAGGACCAGAAAGGGAGTGGGAATCCTCTCTCTGTCTTTATATGTGCAAGGGTTACTTTTCCTTTATCTTGAGCAAAAGAAGAAATAGTCTCTCAACTAAGCAGAAATGAAACATGGTTGAAGACATAGAACCTGCATAGTTTTGTTCCCCATTAAGATAAGCTTTTACTTCCTGAGAGAAACCAACCTTATCAAGACAGATGCTCTTTCCCCCTGAGTTTACCTGGGAAAGGTCTTCGAAAGTTTGGGGCCTTGCAGGTTGAAGGAGGTGGAACGCAAAAGATAAGGAATTCGAGAATAATGTTAAAGTTTTTTTTTCTGCTTTGCTCCATTCCCATTGCAGAAAAGATAGAGGAGATCTACAAAGCTTTTATTAACGAGTCTGGAATCCAGTTCAGTGAGCTGGAGGAGGAGGTCCTTCAGTTCCATCTCAGTAACCTGGAATATGCCTGTGGCAGCAGCCTCCATCAGGTGGGCTTTGAAGACGCTTGTTTCTGTGTATGTGTGTGTTTTATATATTGAGATATTTAGCCTGGGATGGTCTGGATAAACGGGGAACAATGGGTCTGCTGCTTAAAAGATCAAACACCAGGACTTTAGAGTATATGAAACCCACAGTGGTTTTGAAAAAAAAAATTTTTAAAGCAAGAGAAACCTGTCTTCAAATCATACCTGTGAAGACACCCAGTCCGTAAACCTGAATACAGGAGGGCTGCTGGGCTGAGTCAGGGAGGCGGCAAGAGCCAGTGTCCTTGCCTTCCCCTTGCCCTCCTTGGGGGCCCTCGAGCCATTTCTGTGCAACTGTGGGCTGAAAACACTGCTCCTAAGAAACCAGAATAGAGCATCTTTGCAATTAGGATCTGTTCATCTTGCTAAAATAAATTTAAACTTGCCTGATTCATGTCACCAACTGTGATCTCGATACTTGGATATGCTGTACATTGAACAGCGGTTCTGTGGATGACCCCTCACTTAATAATCCTCTTTGGTGGGGCGGGCAGGGACAACAATTCATGTTTCCATTTGATGATTCTTTGCAATTGGAATCACACTTTTCCAAAATCATGCTGCATTTCAGTGTCTGTGGAATTCCCATGTTGAAGACATCTAGGTGGCATATTTATATATGGAGTTGATTGAATGCAATTCTCCTCTCATGGAATTCTCCTTATCCAGGGTTGTTGATGTATAATACACCTTTCATTTTTATCAGGGAGTGGTACCCATGCCCAAATCATGTCTACCTTTTGTTCTAAAATAAGCTTTCCTGTGCTTTATTGAGAGATCTCCTTTCCCTGGCAGCGGTATCCACCTGGGTTTATCTATTCACGCCCCACCCCCCCACCTTTCTGTTTTGCCCTCTGCCCTCTGGCCTGAGGTGGTCTTTCCCACCTTGGGGCTCCTGTTTTTGTCCCTCAGGTGCAGGCTCCAGGGTTTACACCACCTCTTGTTTCCCAACCTATCCTGATGTTTCCCAGGTGTCTGCTCGCTCCTGGGACCACAATGAATTCTTTGCCCAGTTTGCCGGTGACCACACCCTCCTCACTCCCGGATACTCCGTCATCTTGGAAAAACTGGCAGAGGGACTGGACATTCGGCTCAGATCTCCAGTGAGTATCCACAGTGGTGGGAGGCTCTGGTTTGGTGGAGTTTGGAGAATGTGAAGTTTGGGGCACGTGGATTACACAGGAGACAGGTGCCTGCTTTGATGTTCAGCCAGTGTCTGCAAATACTTTTGATACTATGATCAGTCACATTATCCCTGTCGATGAGGTAGCTGCTGCTGTTTGGAAACAATAGTGGCTGAGATGCATTTTCATTAATAATCAAGGGGCTGAGTGAGAGTTCCCTGAAGTAGCAATACCTGTTGTTTAGTTCTCTGAATGCCAGGAAGTGATTCCCCATGGCTTTGGAAATGTAAACTCCCATAATAAGAGAATTGGAAAGGATCCTGGATCATATGGTTCCGTCCCTCATTATGTTTTTCATAACTGCTTTTCTTGAGCAGGTAAAGAGTATTGATTATTCTGGAGATGAAGTGCAAGTTACCACTACAGATGGGACAGAGTGTACAGCACAAAAGGTAAGTGCTGTGATTCCACTAGGTGCTGCCAGGGGCCCGGGAGTAAGGGAGACCAGTGTTTTCCACCAAGCAGTTTGCCTTTGGCAATCTGCCCAGAGCCTTGTTCGATTTCTGGAGAGCTCTGTATCTCTACTTGTTGTGTATGGATATGCAAATCAGATTTAATTATTCAAACACTATATAGATTCATGGCAGATGGAATTCTGAATAGTGTTTCTCAGAGTGGGTTCTACGGTACATTAGTTCTGAGAGTTGACAAGAGAAGAAAACTTGGCCAAATTAGTTTGTAAAGTATTATATACTACAGTCTAAGTTTAGGGTTAAATAAGAGCACATTAAAGGCTCTGAGAAGTCCTGCATTTTAAAAACCTGTTTTACTTTGTGTAATTCAGTGTTTCCCAAGTTGGTGGTGTTTTTTGTTTTTGTACCATGGAAACTTTTTTTAAATCAGCTCAAGAACACTCTGCATTTTTATCTTGAAAGTGGCAGAAGTACTTTTATATCATTTGAATTTTTTGTAAACAGCTTTAGTAGGCGGACAGTGAAAGGTGCTGTAATGTAATATATGAAATCACACTGAGATTTCTGTAGTGTTGGAAAATAAAGTGTTGGGGGTGGAGGGGGATTAATAAACCCCATAGATTTATTTAAATTTAGTTATGTCTGAAGTGATTACCAAAAAGTGTAATTGATGAACCATCATAAGTTCCTAAACTAGCTGTGTTTTATGCTTTTCAGCTAGCTAAAAAATCATTTCACAGTCCTTGATATTCATACAGAAATGAAGGACTGCATGTCAAATGGGAAAGACGGGGTAGAGTGTATGAGCCCAGGGGGATGTTTCCTCATATTATTCCTGCCATTTACTAGCTGGATAGTGAGTATTGGTCATATAGACTTTGGAGTAGCAGTAGTTCTGAATCCTGGCTGCACCTTAGAATCACCTGGGAGGTGCTTAAAAAGAAAGCTTGCCAAGCCCCACCCTGCAGAGATTCTTGCTGAATTGATCTGGTCGTATTTTTAAAGCTTCCCAAGTGATTCCAACATGCAACCAGAGTTAAGAACCGCTGGGCAACAGTGTTCTTATCTGTGAGTCCCCAGGTGAGAATCCGGCTAATATCTAACATTCTTCCTGGTGGTAAAAAAATTTTTTTAATATCACCTTATAAAATTGGAAGTCGGGGGCTTCCCTGGTGGCGCAGTGGTTGAGAGTCCGCCTGCCGATGCAGGGGACACGGGTTCATGCCCCGGTCCGGGAAGATCCCACATGCTGTGGAGCGGCTGGGCCCGTGAGCCATGGCCGCTGAGCCTGCGCGTCTGGAGCCTGTGCTCCGCCACGGGAGAGGCCACAACAATGAGAGGCCCGCGTACCGCAAAAAAAAAAAAAAAAAAAAAAAAAAAATTGGAAGTCGGCTGATGGCTCAACCTCTGGTATTTTGTGACTTTGCTTCTTTGCATCCAGGACAACATGCTAGGTGTGCTTACCCTGCTGGGTCACCCTCTGCCTGACCCTGACCAGGCATATTTGCTTTCTTTCTTTGTATTCTGGCTCTTTAGAATAATTAGAACATAGTTTCAGGCTGTGATTCAAAGCCTGCTCTGAAATGAGAAAAGCAAATGTGTTTATTTTTAGTAGTCAGCACAAATCACAGAGTTTCAATTGAAAGCTTCCCCAGCTTATAAGTGAAAGATCTCCAACCCAACAGCATACACCGATAAACACTTAACAAACTGTAATTCAGTCTAGGCTGCTTCCACTGAGACCTAGCGTTAGTTCCTTACCAGGGTATGTTTATATCTTTTGCCTATTTACCTGAGTTTGTGTGTTTCTGAAAGCTTTTTTTTTTTTTGTCATTAAGAAAACATCTAGATCTTATTTACTTATAGTCTTATATACCCAAGAGTGTAATTGTTCCTTTTTTTCTTTTTTCTTTTTGTTGCATGGTGGCTATTATCTATAACCACATTGAGGAGAGAGAACATGTTTTATATTTTATAAAATTTTCACGTGGCAGAAAATAGTGACAAAATCACAGGAAGAGCTCTGAACTTCCTGTGATCCTGGAGTTGGGGTTTCAATAGACTACATCTTTGATGAGGGTAGCAGTCGATATGGTCCTTGGTGTTCAGCTCCTTTCTCATCCAACTGTGTTATCCTGTACTGCAGATGATGGAAAGTACACACGTACACACACACACATTTCCCAGTCTCCCTTGCAGCCGAGGGTCTAAATATGAATTGGGTCCAGCCAGTCAGATGTACTCGCATGAGACTTGGGAGGTGTGGTATGGCTTTTGCTTCACTTCTGCTGCCTTTGCTGCCAAGCAAAATGGTCTAGATGTTGGGTTCTTCCACAGCCGGAACATTAGAGGTTCCAGGAACCACTCATTTACTACCTGGAAGTCAAGAGCCAGGGCATGAGGTATCCTTTTTGCTGGTGCAGCTTGTTCGATAAGTGGCATATTTCTGGAGCTGGTAGCCGTAGTACTGGCTCCTGATTGTGACAGTGGTAACATGGTTCTAGAGCCAGAAATTTCTTTTTCTTTTTTTTTTCTTATTATCTGTTTTATATACATCAGTGTATACATGTCAATCCCAATCTCCCAATTCATCCCACCACCACCACCACCCCCCACCGCTTTCCCCCCTTGGTGTCCATACATTTGCTCTCTACATCTTTGTCTCTATTTCTGCCCTGCAAACCGGTTCATCTGTACCATTTTTCTAGATTCTATATATATGCGTTAATATAGGATATTTGTTTTTCTCTTTCTGACTTACTTCACTCTGTAGGACAGTCTCTGGGTCCATCCACGTCTCTACAAATGATCCAATTTCGTTCCTTTTTATGGCTGAGTAATATTCCATTGTATATATGTGCCACATCTTCTTTATCCATTCATCTGTCGATGGGCATTTAGGTTGCTTCCATGACCTGGCTATTGTAAATAGTGCTGCAATGAACATTGTGGTACATGACTCTTTTTGAATTATGGTTTTCTCAGGGTATATGCCCAGTAGTGGGATTGCTGGGTCATATGGTAATTCTACTTTTAGTTTTTTAAGGAACCTCCATACTGTTCTCCATAGTGGCTGTATCAATTTACATTCCCACCAACGGTGCAAGAAGGTTCCCTTTGCTCCACACCCTCTCCAGCATTTGTTGTTTGTAGATTCTCTGATGATGTCCATACTAACTGGTATGAGGTGATACCTCACTGTAGTTTTGATTTGCATTTCTCTAATAATTAATGATGATGAGCAGCTTTTCATGTGCTTCCTGGCCATCTGTATGTCTTCTTTGGAGAAATGTCTATTTAGGTCTTCTGCCCATTTTCTGATTGGGCTGTCTGTTTTTTTAACATTGAGCTGTATGAGCTGTTTATATATTTTGGAGATTAATCCTTTGTCCGTTAATTCATTTGCAAATATTTTCTCCCATTTTGAGGGTTGTTTTTTCTTCTTGTTTATAGTTTCCGTTGCTGTGCAAAAGCTTTTAAGTTTCATTAGGTCCCATAGGTTTATTTTTGGTTTTATTTCCATTACTCCAGGAGGTGGATCAAAAAAGATCTTGCTGTGATTTATGTCAAAGAGTGTTCTTCCTATGTTTTCCTCTGAGAGTTTTATAGTGTCCGGTCTTACATTTAGGTCTTTAATCCATTTTGAGTTTATTTTTGTGTATGGTGTTAGGGAGTGTTCTAATTTCATTCTTTTACATGTAGGTGTCCAGTTTTCCCAGCACCACTTATTGAAGAGACTGTCTTTTCTCCACTGTATATCCTTGCCTCCTTTGTCATAGATTAGTTGACCATAGGTGTGTGGGTTTATCTCTGGGCTTTCTATCCTGTTCCATTCCATTCTATATTTCTGTTTTTGTGCCAGTACCATATTGTCTTGATTACTGTAGCTTTATAGTATAGTGTGAAGTCAAGGAGTCTGATTCCTCCAGCTGTGTTTTTTTCCCTCAAGACTGCTTTGGCTATTCGGAGTCTTTTGTGTCTCCTACAAATTTTAAGATTTTTTGTTCTAGCTCTGTAATAAATGCCACTGGTAATTTGATAGGGATTGCGTTGAAGCTGTAGATCGCTTTGGGTAGTATAGTCATTTTCACAATATTGATTCTTCCAATCCAAGAACATGGTATATCTCTCCATCTGTTTGTGTCATCTTTGATTTCTTTCATCAGTGGTATAGTTTTCTGAGTATAGGTCTTTTACCACCTTATGTAGGTTTATTCCTAGGTATTTTATTCTTGTTGTTGCAATGGTAAATGGGAGTATTTCCTTAATTTCTCTTTCAGATTTTTCATCATTAGTGTATAGGAATGCAAGAGATTTCTGTGCATTAATTTTGTATCCTGCTACTTTACCAAATTCATTGATTAGCTCTAGTAGTTTTCTGGGAGCATCTTTAGGATTCTCTATGTATAGGATTATGTCATCTGCAGACAGTGACAGTTTTACTTCTTCTTGTCCAATTTGTATTCCTTTTACTTCTTTTTCTTCTCTGATTGCCATGGCTAGGACTTCCAAAACTATGTTGAATAATAGTGATGAGAGTGGACATCCTTGTCTTGTTCCTGATCTTAGAGGAAATGCTTTCAGTTTTTCACCATTGAGAATGATGTTTGCTGTGGGTTTGTCATATATGGCCTTTATTATGTTGAGGTAGGTTCCCTCTATGCCCACTTTCTGGAGAGTTTTTATCATAAATGGGTGTTGAATTTTGTCAGAAGCTTTTTCTGCATCTATGGAGATGATCATATGGTTTTTATTCTTCAGTTTGTTAATATCGTATATCACATTCATTGATTTGCGTATAATGAAGAATCCTTGCATCCTTGGGATAAATCCCACTTGATCATGGTGTATGATCCTTTTAATGTGTTGTTGGATTCTGTTTGCTAGTATTTTGTTGAGGATTTTTCAGTCTATATTCATCGGTGATATTGGTCTGTAATTTTCTTTTTTGGTAGTATCTTTGTCTGGTTTTGGTATCAGGGTGATGGTGGCCTCATAGAATGAGTTGGGAAGTGTTCCTTCCTCTGCAATCTTTTGGAAAGAGTTTGAGAAGGATGGGTGTTAGCTCTTCTCAAAATGTTTGATAGAATTCACCTTTGAAGCCATCTGGCCCCGGACTTTTGTTTGTTTGAAGGTTTTTAATCACAGTTTCAGTTTCAGTGCTTGTGATTGGTCTGTTCATATTTTCTGTTTCTTTCTGGTGCAGTCTTGGAAGGTTATACCTTCTTAAGAGTTTGTCCATTTCTTCCGGGTTACCCATTTTATTGGCATAGAGTTGCTTGTAGTAGTCTCTTATGATGCTTTGTATTTCTGTGGTGTCTGTTGTAATGTCTCCTTTTTCATTTCTAATTTTATTGATTTGAGTCCTCTCTTTTTCTTGATGAGTCTGGCTAAAGGTTTATCAATTTTGCTTATCTTCTCAAAGAACTAGCTTTTAGTTTTATTGATCTTTGCTATTGTTTTCTTCGTTTCTATTTCATTTATCTCTATCTGATCTTTATGATTTCTTTCCTTCTACTAACTTTGGGTTTTGTTTGTTCTTCTTTAGTTCCTTTAGGTGTAAGGTTAGGTTGTTTATTTGAGATGTTTCTTGTTTCTTGAGGTAGGATTGTATTGCTATAAACTTCCCTCTTAGAAGTGCTTTTGCTGCATCCCATAGGTTTTGGATCATCGTGTTTTTGTTGTCATTTGTCTCTAGGTATTTTTTGATTTCCTCTTTGATTTCTTCAGTGATCTCTTGGTTATTTAGTAACATATTGTTTAACCTCCATGTGTTGTGTTTTTTACATTTTTCTCCCTGTAATTGACTTCTAATCTCATGGCATTGTGGTTGGAAAAGTTGCTTGATATGATTTCAATTTTCTTAAATTTACCGAGGCTTGATTTGTGGCCCAGGATATGATCTATCCTGGAGAATGTTCCATGTGCACTTGAGAAGAAAGTGTAATCTGCTGTTTTGGGGTGGAATGTCCTATAAATATCAATTAAATCTATCTGGTCTATTGTGTCATTTAAAACTTGTGTTTCCTTGGCTTCCCTGGTGGCGCGGTGGTTGAGAGTCTGCCTGCCAATGCAGGGGACGTGGGTTCGTGCCCCGGTCCAGGAAGATCCCACATGCCGTGGAGCGGCTGGGTCCGTGAGCCATGGCCGCTGAGCCTGCACGTCCGGAGCCTGTGGGAGAGGCCACACCAGTGAGAGGCCCACGTACCACAAAAATAAATAAATAAATAAAATAAAACTTGTGTTTCCTTATTAATTTTCTGTCCTGATGATCTGTCCATTGGTGTAAGTGAGGTGTTAAAGTCCCCCACTATTATTGTGTTACTTTCGATTTCCTCTTTTATAGCTGTTAGCAGTTGCCTTATGTATTGAGGTGCTCCTATGGTGGGTGCATAAATATTTACAGATGTTATATCTTCTTCTTGGATAGTTCCCTTGATCATTATGTAGTGTCCTTCTTTGTCTCTTGTAATAGCCTTTATTTTAAAGTCTATTTTGTCTGATATGAGAATTGCTACTCCAGCTTTCTTTTGATTTCCATTTGCATGGAATTCTTTTTCCATCCTCTCACTTTCAGTCTGTATGTGTCCCTAGGTCTGAAGTGGGTCTCTTGTAGACAGCATATTTATGGTTCTTGTTTTTGTATCCATTCAGCAAACTCGTGTCTTTTGGTTGGAGCATTTAATCCACTCACATTTAAGGTAATTATCGATATGTATGTTCCTATTACCATTTTCTTAATTGTTTTGGGTTTGTTTTTGTAGGTCCTTTCCTTCTCTTGTGTTTCCCACTTAGAGAAGTTCCTTTAGCATTTGTTGTAGGGCTGGTTTGGTGGTGCTGAATTCTCTTAGCTTTTGCTTGTCTGTAAAGCTTTTGATTTCTCCATCAAACCTGAATGAGATCCTTGCCAGGTGGAGTAATCTTGGTTGTAGGTTCTTCCTTTTCATCACTTTAAATATATCATGCCACTCCCTTCTGGCTTGTAGTTTCTGCTGAGAAATCAGCTGTTAACCTTATGGGAGTTCCCTTGTATGTTGTCATTTTTCCCTTGTTGCTTTCAGTAATTTTTCTGTGTCTTTAATTTTTGTCACTTTGATTACTATGTGTCTCGGCGTGTTTCTCCTTGGGTTTATCCTGCCTGGGACTCTCTGTGCTTCCTGGACTTGGGTGGCTATTTCCTTTCCCATGTTAGGGAAATTTTCAACTAGAATCTCTTCAAATATTTTCTCAGTCCCCTTCTTTTTCCCTTCTTCATCTGGGACCCCTATAATTCAAATGTTGGTGCATTTAATGTTGTCCCAGAGGTCTCTGATACTGTCCTCAATTCTTTTCATTCTTTTCCTTTATTCTGTTCCACGGCTGTTTATTCCACCATTCTGTCTTCCAGGTCACTCATCCGTTCTTCTGCCTCAGTTATGCTGCTGTTGATTCCTTCTAGTGTAGTTTTCATTTCAATTATTGTATTGTTCATCTCTGTTTGTTTGTCCTTTAATTCTTCTGGATCTTTGTTAAACATTTCTTGCATCTTCTCGATCTTTGCCTCCATTCTTTTTCTGAGGTCCTGGATCATCTTCACTGTCATTATTCTGAATTCTTTTTCTGGAAGGGTGCCTATCTCCACTTCACTTAGTTGTTTTTCTGGGGTTTTATCTTGTTCCTTCATCTGGTACATAGCCCTCTGCCTTTTCATCTTTCTATCTTTCTGTGAATGTGGTTTTTGTTCCACAGGCTGCAGGATTGTAGTTCTTCTTGCTTCTGCTGTCCGCCCTATGGTGGATGAGGCTATCTAAGAGGCTTGTGCAAGCTTCCTGATGGGAGGGACTGGTGGTGGGTAGAGCTGGGTGTTGCTCTGGTGAGCAGAGCTCAGTAAAACTTTAATCCTCTTGTCTGCTGGTGGGTGGGGCTGGGTTCCCTCCCTGTTGGTTGTTTGGCTTGAGGCAACCCAGCACTGGAGCCTACCCGGCTCTTTGGTGGGGCTAATGGTGGACTCTGGGAGGACTCAAACGCCAAGGAGTACTTCCAGAACTTCCACTGCCAGTGTCCTTGTCCTCACGGTGAGCCACAGCCAACCCTCGCCTCTGCAGGAGACCCTCCAACACTAGCAGGTAGGTCTGGTTCAGTCTCCTATGGGGTCACTGCTCCTTTCCCTGGGTCCCGATGCGCACACTACTTTGTGTGCCCTCCAAGAGTGGAGTCTCTGTTTCCCCCAGTCCTGTTGGAGTCCTGCAGTCAAATCCCGCTAGCCCTCAAAGTCTGATTCTCTAGAAATTCCTCCTCCCATTGCTGGACCCCCAGGTTGGGAAGCCTGACGTGGGGCTCAGAACCTTCACTCCAGTGGGTGGACTTCTGTGGTATAAGTGCTCTCCAGTTTGTGAGTCACCCACCCAGCAGTTATGGGATTTGATTTTACTGTGATTGCACCCCTCCCACCGTCTCACTGCAGCTTCTCCTCTGTCTTTGGATGTGGGGTATCTTTTTTGGTGAGTTCTAGCGTCTTCCTGTCGATGATTGTTCAGCAGATGGTTCACCAGAAATTTCTTGATTGTATGGAGAGACAGCAGCTCTCTTTGATGGTCTGGTTTTGTGAGTTGTTCTTGGAGGCTCTAAATGATTCTGTAAACTAGTTGAAAACCTGCAATAAATTGTTTCCTCCTTTAAAAAAAAAAAGGTATGTGGCTTTACATGATTATAATAATCCCTAATGTTTGTGATGTGCTTTACCATTTATGAAGCATACTGATGTATATTGTAAGAGTTTTAGTTTTAAGCATATCCCCAATCCTTTAAGGTTAGTAGGGCAGGTATTACCTTGGCCACGCATTAGAAAGTGTCAGGAATGATACACAAAATCTGGTTCTCCTGACTCTGTATTTAGGGCTATTTCCTCTTACAGCATTGCTTTTCAGGATTGAGATCTGCTGACTCTTCTTACCCAGGGTTATTAATGCATCAAAACCTTAATGCAGATTCCTCCATATGAATGTTGCTTCTGCTCAGCCAGTCCACTCTTGTGCAGTGAACAGCCTGCACAACTGTACATGGCCGTTATTCTTCTTACCAGTGTAACAACATAGGATGTTGATAATCTCATGACTGGCAATAAAAGGCAGGGGGGCAGATTTTCCTGGAAATGAACCCACTGAGTATTAGATTCAGTTGCTGTTTGTATGTTAACTGTTCATTATTTCCCACAGGTGTTAGTCACTGTGCCCCTGGCCTTACTGCAGAAAGGTTCCCTTCAGTTTAATCCACCGTTGTCAGACAAGAAGATGAAGGCTATCAACAGCTTAGGTGCAGGCATCATTGAAAAGGTAACTGAATTACTTAAGCCTCAGAACTAGAGAGATGAGTATCAGATGACAGGGGTTCCTTAACTTCTGATATTGGGAAGCAGCAGGTAATTTTTGAATCCAAATCAAATTCGAAGATTTCCTTTTCCTTTGAGTAATTGTTCATGAAGAATATAAAAGGATATTAACAAAACAAAAAGAGGAGAGCTGGCTAAGGTCTGCAAGTTTTGATTTTAGGAGAATGACTCTTGTTATTCAGAATTTGAACTGGGTATATAAATAAGCAATTCTTTTTTTTTTTTTCTGCTTTCCATGTCTACCCTGCACTAATTAGCCCCAGTGACGAGAGTGTTTTATACTTCCTTTGCCTTGAAAAGCTCCTGTAGCAGAATCTCTCAGCGCTACAGTAGATACCAGCAGACCTATGATTAGTAAGAATTTATCTCATGGACGTAAGGTTCGAGACCAGGTCTCAGGGATGCTCCGCATCTTCAGATTAGCCTAGAGGTTGTCAGTGGTTCCCACCATTATCTGTGGGAGTACAGGACTGAATGGCATAAAAAGCCAGATGGTCACAAAGAGAACAAAGGAGGTTAGGAAAGTGGAAAGGGAATATTTAGAAATGTTTGAGTTTTTTGAACATCTTTTTTTTTTTTTTAATTGAAGTATGTAAGAGCTATAGGTGGCTTCTTAGAGATTGCTGTACTTCTGATTTCAAGAAGCTGTTAACCACCTTTCTCTTGCTCGCTTTCCAGATTGCCTTGCAATTTCCCTATAGATTTTGGGACAGTAAAGTTCAAGGGGCTGACTTTTTTGGTCACGTTCCTCCTAGTGCCAGCAAGCGAGGGCTTTTTGCCGTGTTCTATGACATGGATCCCCAGGTAAAATCGTTGGTGGAATGTGGTGTGAATTCCCTTATTACAGTTTAGAGTTTGGTTTGGTAACTACTCGTGTGTCCAGCCCAGGAGCTAATGGACATTGTGGACACTCCAGATGTCTGTTTATATGCTGGGGGGACACTTGGATGGGACATTTTCCTGTAGGAAAAGAGCCCCAATATCTGCCATATTTTCTTAAAGTACTAATATTGCCTCCTGGGAAATGAATTTGTTGCCGTGGAAATGTGTTATTTCAGGCTGATGGAAGGATTCCTTTTAGGGAGAATTGGTGTCAGCACAGTAACGAGTGGTACTTGAAAGGTACTCCCCAAGAGTCCGCCAGGGAGCCCTGGTTAGGGGTGGGATATGCCTGGCGCAGGTGAGGGCAGGTCTGGGAGTCGGTAGATGTGATTGGTGGGGCAAGGAAGACGAGGAGAGGACATACCTGGGGCTTTGCAAGTGACAGTTGTGGTGATGTCCTGCCAAAGAATCACAGTTGTTTTTCCTCCTGCCTCTTTGTTCCAAGACACTTTATCTTCAAAGGTTCCGCGTGGGAGCCAAGGGCAAAATGTCCTTACTGTTTGAGAAGGTTTTTTCCCATTATTTGACCGGCAGACTTCCCTTCTCAATGTCTTTCTACTTATTCTAAAACAAGTTCTTAGAAGGGAAAAGCCAAGAGAACCCGGAATTTGATATTTACATGACTTCCGGAGTTTTTCCAGCAGGGAACAATAAAATGCGTAAATGAATAATGAGTATGTGTGGCCTGGGTGATGGAAAGGAGGCTACAGGACAGTAGGAAATGATGACATTTGATGTGAGAATGAGGTCCTTCTCTGTTTGGAACTGTGCGTCTAGAGACTTTGGTGCCCGAAGTCCAAAGTGTAAAGTGCTTTTCCCGTCACGTGTCCAGAAGCAGCACAGCGTGTTGATGTCGGTGATCGCGGGGGAGGCGGTGGCGGCCGTCAAGAGCCTGGAGGACAAGCAGGTGCTGCAGCAGTGCATGGCCACCCTGCGCGAGCTCTTCAAGGAGCAGGTCAGACACCCCTCTTTGCAAAGAGAAAGACTAACCGCATAGCACAGGGAGATCAGCTCGGTGCTTTGTGACCACCTAGAGGGGTGGGATGGGGAGGTGGAGGGAGGGAGACGCAAGAGGGAGGGGATATGGGGATATACGTAGGCGTACAGCTGATTCACTTTGTTATACAGCAGAAACTAATGCAACATTGTAAAGCAATTATACTCCAATAAAGATGTTAAAAAAAAAGAGAGAGAAAGACACTCTTGCTGCTAACTTCACTCTTCGGAGTGGTTTGAACCCAAAGCTAATCCGTCAATACTAGACATGAAGGGGCTTGAGGCAGTGGACCACATTCTTCTTATTTCTTTCAGTATCCAACTTGCCACTTAAGTACCTGGATTAGTTTGCTCAGGCCGCCATAACAAAATGCCACAAACTGGGTAGTTCAAGCAACAGGAATTTATTTTCTCACAATTCTGGAGGCTAGAAGTCCAAGATCAAGGTGTTGCCAGATCAAGGGGTTGGTTTCTCCTGAGGCCTCGCTCCTTGGCTCCCAGATGGCTGCCTTCCCCGTGTCCTCACATGGGCGCGGCTCTGTCTCTTGTCTGTGTTCTAATCCTCTCTTCTTAGAAGGACACCTGTCACACTGGATTAAGGGCCACCCTAATGATCGCATTTTGACTTAATTACCTCGTCAAAGGCCGCATCTCAAGTACAGTCACGTTCTGAGGTACTGGGGGTTAGGGTTTCATCATCTGAATTTTGGGGGGACACAGTGCAGCCCATAACAGTACCTCATTCCTCCTTTTACATGATTGCCTTCCTCCCTTTTGTCTCACATCATGCACATCCCCATTCTTTCCTAAGGAGGTAAAAGGCTCAGCATTTTCCACAGATTCTGTATTGACCCAAACCCTAGCAAGCTTTGATGACAGTTTTCCAATCAAAGGGACATTGTCCAGAATTTTCTGTACCCCGCAGCGAGTCTCTTCTCTCCCTTTTCTCCAAGAAGCTTAAGGTACTTTCTAGTTGCCAGTTTACTAAATCTCACAGTCTCTGGAGAGTATAAATGGCGTGTGACATGTAACTTTTTCAAATAAAGGAGGAGAAGTACAAAGAAATGAAAATGCCTCAAATGTTACATACATTCAAGAGAGGGGGGCCCTCGGGGTATTGCGTATTTTACATGATGTGATTCTATCTCACAGTAGTTCTTATTAGCTTGGGGCTTTTGTTCAAAAATTTGTTTTCAAATCAGTTATTTGGAACTTAACACAGGCTCCGTAGAAATCTATTTCATGGTGGCTCTTGGCAGAGGTCAGCCTAGAAAATTATTTGAAACGTAGAGTGAAACCTAACCTGTGTAGCTGCTTTGTGGAGAAGCCTGTTGAGAATTCCAGTTAGAGGTCCTAAGACCCTGCCCGTCCCTTTCCTCCCCTGGTCCAGCGCGTTTCAGGCGATGGGAAGGGGAATGCCTGGACTCTTAGCCATTGGTGATGGCCCCTGGTAGGTGGGAGAAAGCATCTCTGGCAGAAGGATAAAGTGTTAAAGCGAGGAGATGTGTGTGTGCTGGGGAAGGTCAGAGAGATGGGGCAGCGAAAGAGGAAAATGCACAGAGACGGCGCCTGGGCAGAGCAGCAAGGGGGCTGGAGGGTCATGCTGAGAACTGCTGTCTCAGAATGCTACAGGGATTAACTTACTTTCTAGATGGAGGAAGAACTGTAATTTTATACATTGGGTTGCATCAAGTCTAAGTCCCTTCTTGATCCCGTTTTCCAATTCCTTCTACTTGAGACAGGAAGTCCCAGATCCCACGAAGTATTTCGTCACGCGGTGGAGCACAGACCCCTGGATCCAGATGGCATACAGCTTCGTGAAGACAGGGGGCAGTGGTGAGGCCTACGACATCCTTGCTGAGGAAATACAAGGAACCATCTTTTTTGCTGGCGAGGTGTGTACGGGGACTCCGACCCCGATTGCTTTCATTTTGATCACTTGCTTTTAAATTAAAGTGATCTATGTCCAGAGTTTAAAAGTAACATCAAATGCCGTCAAAAGTCTTACGGCAACAAGCCCCAGGTACCCTGACAGCACCCTCCTCAAACTCCCCGAGCAGCCATTTTTAACTCTTTCTCCTGTTTCTTCTGGAATTTACTTCATGCTTTAAGTTTTTTTGTTTTTTGGGGGGTTTTTTTGTGGTACGCGGGCCTCTCACTGTTGTGGCCTCTCCCGTTGCGGAGCACAGGCTCCGGACGCGCAGGCACAGCGGCCATGGCTCAGGACCCAGCCGCTCTGCGGCAGGTGGGATCCTCCCGGACCGGGGCACGAACCCGTGTCCCCTGCATCGTCAGGCGGACTCTCAACCACTGCGCCACCAGGGAAGCCCTGCTTTAAGATTTTTATACTGTTGTCTTCTGATTTAAGAAGTTAGACATATCTCTCGACTTCCTATCAGGTTAAAGGTTTAGCCCACTCTGGTTTTTAACACTTTTCACTAAATTGGTGTCAGTGCTTATATGGTGTGGCTGCTTACTGCTGAGCCAGGAAGGAAGGCGTTCACTGATTCCTTTCTTACACAGCTGTTTTCTCTTCGGTCATAATGGCCTCTTTTTTCACTAGCTTAATTCTTTTTATACCACTCCTTAATCCTCCCCACTCCTTTTTTTTTTTTTTTTTTTTTTTGGCCACGTTGTATGCACGACTCTTAGTTCCCAGACCAGGGATGGAACCTGTGTCCCCTGCAGTGGAAGCACAGAGTCTTAACCACTGGACCGCCAGGAAATTCCAAAGCCTCCCCCTTCTTGAGTCATCTCTAATTCAGTTGAATCCCTCTGGCCGGCCTGTAGGTTCTGTTTCTCAAAGCCTCCTTTCCTGGCATCTTCCCTCTGCTCCAGGCTGCACTGATTGATCCCGGGGACCCCTGCAGAGCTGTCCTCCCAGCACTCCTCCTTACCACTTTCCAGGCTTGGGGTTCTTATTTCCTAGATCCCTCTCTTTTTTCTTTTTTTTAATATTTATTTTTAAAATTGTGGCAAACAACACATAACAAAATTTACCACCTCAATTATCTTCAAGTGTCCAGTTAAGTGGCGTTAAATACATCCACACTGTTGTACAACCATTGCTACCATCCATCTCCAGGACATTTTTATACTGCAGAACCAAAACTGTGTACAACTCCCCCTCCCCCAGCTCCCAGCAAACACCATTCAACTTACTGTCTGTCTCTCTGAATTTGTTCTAGGTCCCTCATCATATAAGTGGAATCATAATAGAGTATTTGTCCTTTTGTGACTGGCTAACTTCGCTTAGCATAATGCCCTCAAGTTTCATCCATGTTGTGGCATGTGTCAGAATATCCTTCTTTTTAAAGACTGAATAATATTCCATTATATGCACCTATCACATTTAGTTTGTTCATCTGTCATGGACACCTGAGTTGCTTCTGTCTTTTTTGGCTATTGTGAATAATGCTGCTGTGAACCTGGGTGTACAAATATTTCTTCGAGAACCTGCTTTCAGTTATTTTGGGTGTATACCCAGAAGTGGAATTGCTGCATCATATATTAGTTCTGTTTTTTAGTTTTTTGAGGAACCACCACACTCTTTTCCACAGCAGCTGCACCACTTTACCTTCCCACCAACAGCACACAAGGGTTCCAGTTTCTCCACATCCTCGGCAACACTTACTATTTTCTATTTTTTTATGATGGCCGTCCTAATGGGTGTGAGGTCAGCCTTTCTTCTTTCTTGATTTACTTCTGTTGAGAAATGTTTTGTGGTTCTAATTCCTAATCCTTTCTGTGCCATTTTTTTGCATTATAATCTTGGAGCTCATGTCCTTCATCCTCTAGATTTTTTTTACTCTGCTCATTTCGTTCCTACAATTTTTCTCTTATTTCTAGATCTTCTATTTCATATATTGCAACTGTTGAATTGATTCTAATCTTCTTTGCTGTTACTCTTTGCTGTTTTTTATATTCTAACCCTTGAGTAGATTTTTTAAACTTTGGCTCCTTTACTTTATGAGCACTTTCTTGTTCTAAGATTATTCCTTTTTGGTAGCATTTTCTTCTTGCTTCGTAACTTGTTCCTTACATGGCTCCTGAGTTCCTATTTTGTTTACTTTAGCCTTTGCCTCCCATATGTCCGAATGTCCAGTCCTTGACTGTTCAGATTTGAGTGAGGCACTTTTTAAAAAGCCAACTGAAGGTTCCAGCAAGCTTGTCAACTGGAGGTTGGGGGCCCAAACATCAGGATCTATCTATAGCTCTTTTCTCTTAGTTTCTCGTTTGCATGATAGAGGCTCACCTCCTGGCATTCTGGGAACTCGAAGCCTCACTCTTAGTTATACTTAATTGCATTTTGTTTGGCACCTCACCCCTGCCCTGTACCTCAGAACTCCTGGGGGTTGCAGTAGGGGGAGTGGGGAACCTGATGAGGGACCAAATTGCTCTTCAAATTCTTTTTATTTTTTATTCGTTTTGGCCATGTTGCATCTTCATTGTTGCGCATGGGCTTTCTCTAGTTGCATCTAGCGGGGGGCTACTCTTCATTGCAGTGCGTGGGCTTCTCTTGTTGTGGAGTACAGGCTTGAGAGCACAGGCTCAGTAGTTGTAGGCTCAGTAGTTGTGTTTCTTACTTGCTCAGCAGCACGTGGGATCTTCCCGGACCAGGGATGGCACCTGTGTTGCCTGCATTGGCAGGAGGATGCTTAACCACCAGGGAAGTCCCGCTCTTCATAGTCTTTTAAACCAGTCCTCAGTTTTTCACCCTTGCCAAGCCTCTGCCTCCATGATGGCACCAATGGCTGAGATTTATAAAGGATTTTTCAGGGTGAATTGGTTTCCCTTTGCTATTTCCCACCCCCCCACACACACACATCCACCCAGTTTAGCAGAATAAATGAATTCTCAGCACTCTTTGATCTGCCTTCATACTTTGTATATTATAGTTTGGAATTATACAGGTCTTCCTGGTTCATCTAAAATAGTGTTTTTAATTTTTTCGCTTCAGGGTTTTTGAATTTTTACAAAAGAATGTAATTTTAAAAACAGCTGTCTTTGATTCCTCCTTGGCCTGTGAAGAGCCAACTTTGTAGGAACAGAGCATAATGGTTGCATTCCAGGCAACAGCTGTGAACTGCTTCCAAGAGATGGCCCTATTAGACTAATGTGCCAAAGGGTCATGAACAGGGTTTGGAAGTTTTTGACTTTCCTTTGCTGCTTTGATACAGTTGTTACCTCATCTTCTTATAAAAGCCATTTCTTTGAAGTTTCTGTCACTCTGTGACTCTCCCCCCCTCCCCCCGTAACTGTATTCCTACTGACCTCCTGGTCATTCCCCCATTTATTAAAGTCTTTGGCACCTGGATGTTTTCCATTCCATTCATCAGTTTAGGTGACATGGAACCTAAATTAGTTCACGTGGAACTTCATCTGTTTCTTATCCTCCCTTTTCTGTGACCTACTCGACTCCCATTTCAGCTACTCTTCCCCATAACCACATCCCAGACCTTGTCTTTAATGTCTAACGGTCATGAATTCAAGTTTCCTGTCCTCCTGGTTTGCTTATTCTGTTCGCACTATAACCTCCTTGAAAGTGAGGTTCTCCTGTTGACAGTCCTCACCTTTTGTCTTTTCCCTTCCTGTTGAACTGATCTATCCTTGGAGTAACCCAACTCTGTTATACTCATCTAGCAAAACTCCAGCCGTGGATGAACTGTGATTCACTTTTTGTGCTTGTTTTACTTATCACTGATTTTAACAACTAAGATTGTCTGATGGGAGGGGACTGTGTCTTATTATCCTTAACTGCAGCACCTGGCACACATAGACAATATCTTAATGAATGTCACACAGTATTTCACGGGAGCACTGACTATATCGTAGAATAAATTTGGTGAAACATGGTGCTATGGATGGGTGAGTAGAGTGTTCATGTGAGCACACAGGAGCGACAACAGTCTTTATTTTAGGAGGATCAGAGAAAGTGTAAGTTTGTATTTACCTTTTGATTTTCATCTAAATTCTTTATACATGATCTCAAATTATACAATTTTTTTTTTTTTTTTACAGGCAACAAACAGGCATTTTCCACAAACTGTTACAGGGGCATATTTGAGTGGTGTTCGAGAAGCAAGTAAGATTGCGGCATTTTAAACAGAATTTATCTGGACCCAGCTTTCTTCTCCCAAATGGGAGAGTCTGAAAAACATGTTAAACCTCACTTTGATAAAGTCAAACAAAAAATCCTCTCTGGGTAGCAAAACTGAAATGTTCTAAGGTGGCATGGTAATGTAAACCCATTTTACCACTCTGAAAGCACTAGCCCCAAGAATCCTTCTGTAAGCACTTATATTTAATGGCATTTTCCATAGGTCTGACTAGCACTAAATCTTCCGGATCTCAGAATAAGGCAGAATATAACCTTAAATTAAGACCTTGGATATGATCCTTCCATGGTTGGAGATTCCCTTTAAATCTGACATTTTTTTGGCTGACCAATTTTCACACATTGAGAAACCAAGTCAATCAAGCAGGATTAAAAAAAAAAAAAGCCATGTACTTTTCCTCTATGACAATTTATCAGTATCTTTGCCAATGAGCCTTAAGAGTTTTATATAGCTCCAATATTGAGCTTTTACTTAAAATTTAGATAGAAATCTTTCCATTTTGAATACAGCACAAACTCTTCAGTCAAAGGTAAATGAAACTTCTATTTTATATTGTACATATCTCTTTCCATTGGGTGTTCAAAAGAAATTTAAATTCAGGTATCTTTTATAAAAAAAATTTAGGTTTGTGCACTCATTGGCAAAATAGCAAAATTTTCAGTTCCTTCAACAGTACATGTTATTGTATCACTGAGAACTGGGAAGAGCTAGTGTGGTCTTCATACTTTAGACATAGAATATGGCTATTTTTCTTAGTCATGTTTGGGTGGATGGCACACTTTAAATAGCCTCAATTTTGGCAACCACTAGCAGAAGGATCTTGTCAGAATAATTAAGCCTCTCCCCACTGCCTCCTTTTAAAATAACTGATTACATCTCTAGGAATATTTTTTATAGAATTACGTTTTCAGTATTCCATAGGCAGGTCCACTGGAAAACTGCAGAAAAATGTGTACTATCCTGGTAAATATTACACATTTTATAAGCCATATCTTAAAAGCCTGAGTACATGGTAAATATTTACTTTTTCCTTCTTTCACTCATGACAAGAAAAAATAAACATTGATTTCAGGGTCTTCAGGATGCCCATCTTGCCAGGAAACTTCAGTTTACAGGTTAGAAATATGGGTAATTTATGTGCTTTTGTTTTAAAAAGTCTTTGAATAATTCTTTCAATATATTGGTCAGCTTAAAAAAGGACTCAAAATGACTTTAAAACCACTTTTCAAAATATTAGGTATTTCTAAAATTTAAAGTCAGCTTATAAGTAGAAATCGTATTTTATAGAAAGAACATATGGTGAACTTTAGACAGAGCTGAGACACACCTCCCTCCCCAGCAAAGTATTCTACAACTGAAAGAAAGCAAATAGCAGTATATTGGTTTCAAGGTTAACACAGGAAAATGTTGATATTTAGGTTATCTGATGAGACTCATTGGTACTGATTGGGAAGTATTCTGTTTTCAAGTGTTTTATGTATTAAAATGTTAAAAGAATAGCATGTGTCAAGTGATAAATGCAAAATATTTTAAGGTGAAATGGTTCACAGTACATTACTACTTTAGTTTCTGGGCACTTAAACTTGTATAGTGCTATAAGCAAACAAGGGGAAAACCTACCTAAATAAAGTATGGTAAATTTTTTTAAAAAACCCTCATTTCCTGTCTCAAGTGACATCAACTAACATTTTGTTCTTTAAAGAACCACGGTACCTTTTTTTTCTTGAGTTATTTGAGTATGTTTTTCACTGCTGTCTGAAGATTTTGTAATTGAGTAGCAGTGAATATACACAATGTTTGAACTGCAGACTGTGAACCGCTGATTGTGTAAAACTGCTTAATAAAACTTGTTTTTCAAATACACTGTGCACTGTAGTGGTGAATGCACACTCTTAAGCAGATACATCTTCACCACAAACTTTCACATACACCAAATCAATCCCCTCAACCTCTAAACCCTCTTTAGACTTTTTAGGTCACAGGCATTACTGCATATCCCTTTCAAGTAAATGGTCACGCATAATTGTTAACTTTGATCAACTTAGTTTCATGAGAGCACTTCAAGTTTTCCCTAGGGATTTCTTTGTAATGTATTTAATTCAAAGTAAAATCAGTCAGTTACTGACGAGCACTCCAAATTATATAGGCTATGGGGCTAAATCCATTTAAAAATCTCTATTCTGAAATACATGTTAAAACATCAAATGCAAAGAGACAGAGGTGGTGATTTATTATTTTTATTGACAAGGTTTATAGGAACAAATTAAATATTTAAAACCAAATGCCAATTATTAAGTCTCATTTAGTTGTTTATTCCATTAATTTGTATTAAGTATACCTTTCTCTAATGTCTTAATAACTTTATCAAGAAACAAGTCAAACCTGTGAAAACACCTGTTAACAGTCAACATATCAATTTTATATATTTCTGTTCTATGATGCAAAGATATTTTAAACACTCAATGGTTTATCAAAGGCCTAATTCTTGTATAAGCAGCATGTTTTATTTTAAAATTAAGAGATAATTTAATAAACCGATTAAGACAGTTAAGTTAAAAGACAAAATTAGTCTCATTCAGGAGTGGTCCATACGTTGATCACCTAGAATCCTAATTGGCCAAAATTTAAAGCCTAACACCCCTGATTCCACAAATACATTAAGTTTCTTTAATGTTAAAAATAAGTGTTATCACTTTTGAGAAATACTTTGTCAGATACCCACTACTGTCTACACATTATCTTAATCTGGAATTACAACTGGTACTTTCACCATAATTATAAAGGTGGCCAGGTTTCCTGTAAATATCAGCATTTTATATGGGCAAAAGCAGTTAATAAAAATCAGTTCATTTATTATAAGCAAAATGTGCTTCTACTTAATCCAACTCTCCCAAATTTTTGAAGTTTTGATGTGTTGATTTTGGTCTATCCTCACTATAAAATGTATCTACAGACACTGTTGCAGGGTTAACACTAAAACTATAAATTGATGACACTTCCAAGGCAAAGCAGAGAACTATATGTTCCTTCAGTATTTTCTTCACTGAATTCTGACTTTCACTGCTCCGTCATACCATCTGGCTGAACACTGACGTTTCATAGTTTATAATAACTGTAAAGATACGTACTTATATGAGTTTAAAAATTGATCTGCACAAAAGAAATAAAAAAACTTTATATACAACAAATTCGTTTTTAAAAATACAAAAATAACATCTGTCACTCTTGTCATGCTGACAATTTGACATATATACACATGCAGGAGAAAAGTTCTGATTCAGTCATCTGGACGGCTGAAGCTTGTGTATTTTTAATATGATGAACACACACTGAGCTTTCACACTGACAGATGTGTATTCAAAATATTTCATATGCTAAATACTGCAATAGTCTCTGCATGTATAAATGCCAGTTATGATCGTTTCTGTTCTACGATTAAAAGTATGTCTTAAGCTAATATTGCGCGCACACTAAAAACTACAACAGTTCAAGAATCTATAGTCTTATATAAAGAAATCCAAAATGTACAAAATACAACTATAAAAGCAAGGGACAATTACTGCCATGCAAAAATTTAAACTAAAAACTGCATAGAAATGCAATTTAAAATGGCAAACGCAAATTCACCTAACACTCAAGATAAAAAGGTCAGAAGGAAGTTCTACCAACACAATGCTTGCAAAGATTTAGAAAAGGAAATACATTCTCTTTGCTGGTATAATGGTATAAATCAGATCTTTAAATCCATGGGTACAGGTCATCTGTTTCTGTCCTCTTAAGAAATTAGCTGTAATGAAAGAGAAACGTTATTTCCTCATACCCAACATACAATAGTTGGAACACATAAAACCTCATTTTATTTTTTTTTTTGTGGTACGCGGGCCTCTCACCGCTGTGGCCTCTCCCGCTGCGGAGCACAGGCCCCGGACGTGCAGGCCCAGCAGCCATGGCTCATGGGCCCAGCCGCTCCGCGGCACATGGGATCCTCCCGGACCGGGGCTGGGGCACGAACCCGTGTCCCCTGCATCGGCAGGCGGACTCTCAACCACTGAGCCACCAGGGAAGCCCTCATTTATTTTTTAACTTCTATTTTACTGCTGTGACCTTGGGAAATCAGCTGGGATCAATATAAGACTACAGCTACTGTTGATCTTCTCCTGCCTTTAACTGGTGGACAGAAAGGAACATGTGCTCAAGTGGTTGTATGAACTCTGAGATGCCCAGCTACCCATGTACACTGAACCCACATCTTCATCTGAGGCCAGGTTTTGTCACTAATGTTCAAACTTTATTTTTAAGCTCTAAAATGGGAATGAAAATAACTATCTTTCCCATTTTGAGGAAATCTGAGCATCACATGTGATATTTAGTGACATAAATATTTTGAAAAATACGCAGTATTTGATACATGTAATTTCTTTTGTCTTATAAGTCCAAAATGATCCAAGTTCGAAAAGTTGGATATAGTTACCTCTTTAACAGTTGTTTTTATGAACTCTTTTCTTTCAGTTAAGTCATAAGCAGGATAATTTTCATATACCTATAGTGAAAAGGAAACACAATGTTAAAAGTAGATTTAAAAATCCAATAATATTCTCTATCTTTGGATAATGAAGAAATGTGTGCCATGGACAAGAGCTGCATGTACGTTTGAATAGTACGTTCTAACCACCAGTGGTTCACCATGTTGCATTCTACAACAAATGAGTAGTTTCAATAATACTGTATATAGAGCAGTAAACTAGCATGAAAACATTCTCAGTGTTTTATAAAAGTGGGAGTTTCAGTTGAACTAACAATAAACATGGATGAGGAAAACTTCTAGATAGACCTTAGGTTAAATGGATTAAATTCTTTATATTGGTAGGTTATCTATCAGATATTTTAGGTATCCTCTTATTTTTTCTGTTACATCATCTTAACACTACTTATGATTCCTGAACTTCAACTCTAATGAATTTCAGCCCCCAGAGCATTGCTCAATCCCCTCCCCAAAGCTGCATCACTGAGATCCAGTTGTATCATTGAGTCCTCCACTCCTGAATTTTTACTCTCTAAATTTTCCAACTTGATACCTGCTGCTTGGCTTCACAATGACTTCTGGTCCTGAACTGCCATATACACCAAGCTGGCTTCACTCCTATTGTCTAATTCAAGGTCAGCAAATGTTTTCTGTAGAGGGCTAGACAGTAAATGATTTCAGCTATCCAGTGACAGTTTCCGTCACAACTACTCAATTATGTCATTGTAGCATAAAAGCTACCATAGACAACACTTAAAGGGATGGGTGTATGTCTGTGTTACAAAGGCCCACAGGCTGTAGTTTGCCAACCTCTGCAAATATAGTCAATCATTTACATTACTCTAATTGTTTGCCCTTTGTTCTTTCTCTGTAAAACTCCAACCCTTAATTGGTCTAACTACCAACTTTTATATGGTTAAATTCTGAAAATGTAACAAATGCGAAAATGTAACAAATTTGAAAAGAATGGTTCCATTTTATCAACTATACTTGGATAAAGTTAAAAAAAAAAATGGTCCCACTTGGTATTCAATGTCAAAGCCTCCCTAGAAATCCCAAGGATTTCTAATCAGGTCCCCCTTACATTCTCATCAGTGGCAATTTCATCCCCTTATTCAAGTGTCCCACACTCCTGCTCTCAGCCAAGAAGCCATTACTATGAATTCCTTCAACTTCCTGATGTGCCTGTTCTCCTCCAGTTCATTTGTGTCTGGATTCATCAACAGTCCTGTTTCCTCTACCTCTGCAGGGACCCAACACTCAATGCTCCTGTACCTTCATCTTCTTTCCCAGAATTGTCCCTTAGCCTAACGCATGCTTCCACTCCCCTCTGACCTTAAAAAGTATTTTATCAACTTGTATCTTCCCCCAATTTAACTACTAAATCAGAAGCTTTCACTTTCCTCACTATTAATTCTCAGTCCAAGGGACAACCCTGGCATTTACCACCCTTCAAAACTGCTATTATGTGAACTGTCTCTTAATTGCTGAGTCCAAAAAAAACCCTTACGTTCTTCCCACCTGACCTCTCCATGTTATTAACAATCCCCTTAAAATTACACAAATGTATTCACAAAACTCATTCAAATGAACAGAACTAGTCTCCCTTCAATTTTCCTTCCAGTCTGCCCTTGTTCCTCTCCCCTAAAGGAAACCAGTTATCAATTTGCTGTGTATTCTTCCAGACCTTTAAAAATGAGTTTATATACAAACATATATCAATGGCAATATAGTTTTTCTGTATTTACACAAATAGGGAAATACCTGTTTTAAAAATCTGACAATACCTGGAAGGTTTTCCATGTTCTTTTGAACTGCTACACAGTTCATATTCCAAAAATATGGATGTACAGTTTAAACATTTTCCTACTGATGGCCATTTAGGTTGTTTCTGACTTTTCAGTATTACAGACACGCTTAACATTACTGAAATCATCTTGTGCAGGTGTGACTATGTCTTTAGGATACAGACCTAGAAACGGAATTGCTGGGTTAAAGGGTATTTGCCATTTAAATTTTAATATACTACCTAATTATTCGCCGAAGTTATTACAACTTAAAGGATGAGAGTACGTTTCCCTATTCCATTGCCAACCTTGAAAACTGTTAATCTTTATAAAGATTTTGTTAAAGCTAATAAGCAAAAGTATTTCCTTTTGATTTCTATCTTCCTCATTAGTAGGGAAGGTTAATGTTTTCACGTTTACAGGTCATTTATGTTTCTTTTCTGTGACCTGACTTTCCACAGCCATTGTCCAACGTCCCATGTAAGTTAATTACCTTTTCTTAGGCAGGGAACTACCCCTCCCTGCCCCTTCTTGAAACTCTCCTCGCTTGGCTTTTACAGCACTATTCTCTCTGGCCTTCCTTCTACTACTGACTCTACAATTTCTTACATTTTGTAGGAATTACTTCCCAACTCTGATGACAATGGTCTCCAGGTCTGTCCTTTGCCTTTCTCATCCTTTACCTTCTTCTCTAGGCCACCTTATCTTCTGGTTTTAACTCCCAGCAATATCCTAGTCTAGGTTTCTCTCCTACCTTGGAGAATTACAATGTTCACCATTTCTCCCACTTGGATGTTTCAAATACTCCATCTTCAAATGTCTAGAACAAAACTCATCTTTTCCTCAAGAGGTAGCCTTTTGTTCTACTCCCTATTATGATTAATGCACCCAAGCCCTTACACCCACACGGAGCAACCTGTGATCAGGCTCTCTTGACTTCAGACTTGGATTACGGCAGCCCTGTAACTCTGATTATGATGTAAAGGTTTCTCTTGACTCTTGTCTCATTCTTCACCAGTCCGTTCTTCTTGATGTGTCTAGGATGACCCTTACAAAATAAAAATCTTTTTTTTTTTTTTTTTAAGAGTCATCCTAGACTGCTCCTGCCAAATACCTTTCAATAACCTACCCTGCCTCCCAATTCCTCATTAGCTTCAAGGAGAAAAATCAAACTCTGTAACAACACATATAAAATCTGCAGAATTCTTTAGTATTCTCTCCTAACTTCTGTGAAGAATTCCTTCCAACTCTAGTCTTCAGCCAAATTAAACTAATGACTATTCCTTGCAAATTAAACTAATGATTATTCCTCACAGTCATTACGTGTCATGTTTTATGTGAATGTGTTGATGTTCCTCAATTGTATGAAAGCTGAAGCTCTAAGACCTCTTCCAAGATGCCTTTTCAGACTCCCCCAACCCCCATTCCCAAGCAGGTACCCTCTGTTCTGTGGTGGTGTGGCACCCTCTGTACTCTTCTAACACAGCTCTCACACACTGTACTAAGTGACTAAAACAGCTGCCTCTTTCTACCCACTAGATTACACAAGACCCCGAAGCCAAATAATGGCTTTTCCTGCTCCCCCTCTAACATCTATCCCAGTGCCTGATACGTAGCAGAGGCTCAGCGAATGCTGAATAAGAAAAACAGTATGTCTTAAAAAGGTAAAGAATATTCCACCTTTGGTACATTTCAAATTTTAATTTCATTTTACCATAAGAAACTAGATTTTAAAACCTTCCAATTTTGGTCTACAGTATGGAATCGCTACAGAATCATATTCAAGACTAGATCATTTCATTTCCTGAGAAGCATCAGAAGAACTTAAGAGAAGTTTGAGCTAAGAACCTAATCTATAACATCTCATTTATCATAGTAATATTGAAAATAAGGTGGTCCACAAGATCCTGCTTATTTAAACTAACATAATCTAGGGGTGCACCAATAAAAATAGTTGCTAGATCAGGAAAAGAACATCTATGGAGTTTGAAATGTATTACCTTAACTTTACTCACTGTATACATTCAAATGTTATTTATGAAATGACTCCAATAGGGCAGGTTTTGACTATTTTACTGAAAGTGGTATCCCAGCACCTGTAAGAATACCTGGCATGTGGTAGTTCAATAAATATTTGTTCAATGAATGAATGCACATAAGAATCTAGCTTCCAAGTGAGGGATGGGTGAAAGAATTTTTCAAACAGAAGCAAAATGATCTCAGCATTTGTCCAATTACCTCTTTGCAAATCTGTTTCATTGTGACTTCCTCCAAGTTAGCACTGGCCAATAATTTCTTTACTGTTTCCTTTAACTCTTCATCTGTAGGAGGCTTCTTCAATTTTTTAATTAAAGGTTCATCATCTGAACTATCCTCAGATTCACTTTCTAAAAGTAAGACATTTTATGACATGAAAATAAATTTTTCTTATATAGCAAAGTAAATTAATATTCAAGACACATTAGGAAGAATTCTGTAAGTATTCATCAGATCCTTGAAAAGGTATTAGATTAAAAAATTAAAAACTAAAAAACTGGTATACTATTTTCCCCCCTCAAATGTTCCTCAGAGTTTACCTATTTTCCACACATGCTTAAAAACTGTATTATAAAAAAACAAAACAAAAAAACCTGTATTATAGCATATAATGTATATCTTTAGGCTGCTGAAAATGTGTCATTTCTAACATACCTTTTTTGGAACTATTTTGATTCTTCTTGGTGGTACTGCTATCTGCCTTCTTAACATTAGCACTTTTTACAGACTTTTTACTTTTAGAAGTGGCTTTCTGTTTGGGTTTTTCTCTTTTGGATGTCTTTTTTGGTGGCTGTTGGAAAGAAAAACAAAGTACATACACTGATGAGAGATTACCTGCGATCCCTCTACTCCTCCACACCCCTCAACAATATTAGAGAAAATTAATGTGTTCAATATCACCAATGAAAAATTATTACTAATTATTAATTTTTGAGATGACTAATACACTCAATGAACTTAATTTTATCCCAACACGAGACTAGTCAGGTGAGGTCAAGAATCAAACATTAAAATTATTAGGTGCTCACATTTATTACACACTATAGATAGAAAACTGTCTACCCCTCCCTTAACTAAGGTCTACCCCATCAGACCTTAATCTTGAAAAAAACTCTAAAATATAGGTACTATTAATATTCTGTTATTTATTGTCAGTCTCTCCCAACTAAAAGGTAAGTTCCATGAGGACATGGATTTTTTTGACCTTTTTGTTTTCACTGACATATCCCTAACTCCTAAAACAGTGCATGGTGCAAAGGAGCTGCTCAAAAACTATTTATAAATGTATGAGGAAACGAAGGCTCAGAGAGGTTTTGTCCAGTCACCTAATAAAATAAAGAAGTGAGATTCAAATAGATCTGACTCCAGAACTTGTTTTCTTAAACACTAACTCACAGATAATAAAATAAAAGCAAAGTATACACATACGGTTAGATTAAAATGACAAAATTATAGTTCACTGTAACTTTGTCTTAAGCAGAGTCTATGAAATTAGGAAACGTTAATTCATTAACGTTCCTGAAGGTAAAAGTACCTGTATATAAGGCAAGTACCTCAAGATAACTTAAAATCTCATCTTTACACACCAAAAACACCGCAATCACTTTTGACAGAATGTTTCTCCAAATGTTTTATACTCTGAATTTCAGATTATCATCAAAATTCAACCTTTTTTTTTTAAGGACAGAGACATTATGTTGAACGTAAAGAAAAATTAAAGTACATAGACCAACCTGTTCTAAACTTAGGTGGGCTCAAGCTATTTCTAAGTGAAGTTCATTGGATTTTAGTGCTTGTCTTTCCTTTTGCTACACTGCCATCCACTGTACATATTTACTTAAGTATAGTATCACCCTACACTACCTCAATAATACACTGTTGGCCGGAAACTAGCTAACCTATCTAGTTTAACTGCGACTAAAAAAATGGATTTAAGCAGCGTCAAAGGGCCAACATGCTTCTAAAAATAAAGTCTATAAGCTTCACCTATGGATTTTTGCTATTTAGAGGCCATTTATACTTTTTTTCCTAATTCTCAGAGGTGTTCCAGACATGGGGGTTGCCGGAAAGGCATCAATGGTTCATCAATTTTCTATGACTAACCTGAACTAAGTTTTAAGTTTACTAAGCATCCACTTAATTCCTAAGAACCACACCAGGCTCTGAAAGGAAATACTAAAACTTCATAAGTTCTGTTGATGCACTTAATACACAGAATAATGACTATTATATATCACTCATCAGTCAAAGGTTAATAAAATCTGGACCTGCGGGTCATTCAAATATTTTATAATAAACTTAAGTTATTACAGAAAGCATGGGGGGGGGATGAGGAAGGGAGAGCAACAATGTTATAAGCATTACCACTTGATCCCCATTCAAATCAGAGAGTTAGAATCAGATGATTAAAATACTTTCAGAGCCTTTAAAGGCCAGGGTATAAGGTAAAATTTTAGAAAGAACACACACTATGGTGTCATTTTTAAACCTGCATTTGGGAGTAGTAATAGTTGGATAAAGCATAAAACTGTGCAGTGATAAATAAAGCATAATCAAGCCATCTCCATAAAATGTTACTATTGGGGCTTCCCTGGTGGCGCAGTGGTTGAGAGTCTGCCTGCCAATGCAGGGGACACGGGTTCGAGCCCTGGTCTGGGAAGGTCCCACATGCCGCGGAGCAACTGGGCCCGTGAGCCATGGCCGCTGAGCCTGCGCATCTGGAGCCTGTGCTCCACAACAAGAGAGGCCGCGACAGTGAGAGGCCCGTGCACCGCGATGAAGAGTGGTCCCCGCTCGCCGCAACTAGAGAAAGCCCTCGCACAGAAACAGACCCAACACAGCCAAATAAATAAATAAATAAAATAAATTTTTTAAAAATATTACAATTGGACAAACAAAAAAAATTAAAGCTAAGCTTCTTTCTATACTTAAATCTTCTACAAGGGAGAGTGTTCTACAGTTTTTTAAATGGACAACTAGCCTATTATCATCTATTAACAAAAAGGTTGCAAACATACTGTCAGAAGTACTATAGAAGATACAACCTAATAGATAAGAGTGTAGGCTCTGGAGGCAAGCTGCCTAGTTTCAAATTCTAGACCCAGTACATCTTTGGGCCCTAGTTCCCTTGTTTATAAAATGAGGGAAATCATAGTACTCAGTCTTAGGGGGAGTAAGTACATTAATACACAAAAGTACTTTTAATGGTGCTGGGCACAGAGGAAACAATAAATATTATTACTACTATTATGAGTGCTTCCTTCTGTAAAGGAATTCTTTCATCATACAAATGTAATTTCCTCCAATAACCTGAAGTTTTCTTTAAAAGGCAAACACATAGAATAGATACATAGAATAGCAGTAAGACTGCCTCAGTGACACCTGTGTTAACTAACCATGATACATCATGCTTATTTCATTATATTCTGGTAGAACTGGACCCACAAATAACCGAATCTCTGTAATAACAAATTATGTTATTTACACTGGAATTCGCTTATCTTTAGTAACCAGTTACAAATTACTCTGTGACAAACTTAAGGTAGGAATTCAGTAAAGTATCTTTTTCATACTGGTAAGTGTTGGCATGGGGAAGCATGAAAACTCGGTAGTAAAATAAACTGTAGAAACTCATACTTATGGGTTTCATCTTGAGCAGGGAGGCAATCAGATAAATAACTCACATCATGTGCTTTAGCCCTGCAGCTGCTAAGAATCATTTGAGCTGCCCTGAAGATGAGATATTATGTATAGGAAAAAAAGGTAACTTTGGGAAACAGGGCATCTCAAAAGACAGACCTTGATATTGGAACCCAACATACAATTTTTGGCAGTTAAGGCAAACATGGCAATCTGGTATTTCCGAGGTAATGAAAAGGGGCCCTGGGAGAACTGAGAAGTAAAGTTAAAAAACATGCCTACTTAAATTTTACATGACCTTTCAAGTCTTCATTACTTTCATTCCCCCTCCTGTACTTAGGAAAACCTCACTCATGAGTCTCAACCCAACTTAGCAATCACCTCCTCCAAATCTTTTATAACACCACCAACTTGATTAATCTGTAATCCCACAGTACTTGACCTACAATTCATTTGCCCCTTCTTTCTGGAAGGCACTGTGAAGCAGTGAATTAGAACACAGGTTTTTAGAGCCAAACTTCCTTGGTTCAAATCCTGACTCCACCAGTGACTAATTTTGCATTCTCAGGCAAGTCACTTACCCTTCTGTATCTGATTCCGCATCTGTAAAAATGGAGGTAATAATACCAGACTTTGCTAAATTTAACACTCCCCCCTCCCACACCTTATCTCAGATCCTGGGGTACATTTTGCAATCTACATTAAAATGATGCCTTACAGGCATTGCAGATTTGACAAACTATGGCCATGTTTGTAAAATTTTGTGAGGATCAAATGAGTGAATACATAAAAGGCACCAAAGAAATATTTAACGTATTTATGTTTTTTAAACTGTAGGTGGTTGCATGTCTCTTCTCCCACTACACTCCAAGTTTCTTAAGGGCGTTATCTGACAATCTCCACAAGAAGAGACACCTATCTAATTTAGCTCTATCTGTCCCTAACAACCACAAGAGTGTTCGCCATAAAGTAGCCATGTAAATATTTCTTGCCATGTTCACCTCTGTATATCGTTTGCAGGATCTGGTTTACCTGTACTCTGAACCCAGGACATGGTTAAAAATGTAATTAAAAGGAAAAAGAAAAAAGGCATTTGTATAGCACTATTTTCACATACACGATCTATGACCTAAAAAACAAAACAAAGCACACACACAAAAAATCCAGACAGTTGATCTCATTATAAATAAGGAAAATTTATCTGTGTAGTTAAGTGAGCCAATGTCTTACAGCTAGTAAGAAGCAAGACCTTGATTAAATTCAGTGTGCCTCCTGCTGCATTAGTTGCTTACAGAAATGACTAATGTACCTATGTATTTCTTTAAGCCAGAGGTGAAACTACTGAACTAAACCAATGCAGTAAGTCAATGATATAATAATCTATTTATCATACTGTTAAATTTAACTTTTTCTGTTACAGACAAATGTTACTGATAATAACAATGAATAAAAAATGTTGGCAGAAAATATAGAAGGGCAACAAAGGACAACCAAACTCAGTATCAGGGCTGTCTCTGGCCCTCACCTCCTAACTTTGTATGGGCTCAAGATCATTTCTCTAAAAAAAAATTTTTTTTTTTTTTGAAGCCAAGATGGGCCTTTGGTGTAATCCAATTTTGCATAGTTTTCTCCAAATCTTTCTTTTGTTATGCCAACCTCTCCTGTTTATCCTTTAAGGCTCAGATCAAATTGCTACTTCCTATGACGTTTCCCTGTCTGGATCTTTGCTCCCTACCTGCCTCTAGAAAGAGTTAAATACTCCATCTTGAGCAAACCACTTTCTTAGCTCTTAAGTTATACCTTACTGTACTTTCTCCCTCCTAATCTTTGACCTCTCCCCTCCTACCAACTAGATTGAACGGCTTAACACAGAGACTCTTATTTGTCTCTTGATCTCCACTGCAGAGCTTAGAACTGGCACACAGCAGTTGCTATGTAATTATTTGGAAAACTGGGATGGGAAAAGATCCTTGAAGACTAGATAACTTTAACGATCTATTCCAACCCTGAGGTTCTATTTCATTAGAATCACTCTGCTTGCTAAGACAAACATTTTTTCTATCAATAGCAGTTAGCCAAACTTCTTGATTTTTAGTATCAGTCTTCTGGCACAACTTACCTAAATAGGTTGTACATTTAAGAGAGAGAGAAAAAAAATCAAGTGTGCGGCCTGGGGACCCATGTATTTTTTAAAAGCACCACAGTAAAATGAGAGAAATATATGGTCTAGATCTGTCACCAAGCCTTTTCTATGAAGTGCCAGACAGTAAATATTTTAGCTTTTGCTGGTTCATATGGTCATTGTTGTACATTCACCTTTTTTTTTTTACAAATATTTAAACAATGGAAAAACCATTCTTAGCTTCTCGGCTGTACCAAAAAAACGGATCTGGCATACAGGCCATAGTCTGCCAACTCCTAGTCTAGATCATGAACTACTGGAGACATATAGGGAAAAGGCAGAGCCAGATAAAGAGATCAATAGGATCCTTTATGTCAATAGCTTTTAGTTTTAAATTTTTTCCAGCAGAAGTGGATATATGCCCATATTAACTTTCCTAAAGCTACTGCTTAAAATCAGATTTGGACATAGAACTGAAGACAAAAAGTATGACCTAAAGCTCTGGAAAGTTCGTTATTTATTATATCCTCAAAGTACAAAAATGAGGATATATATCACCTTCTCTCATGGAGTCAAGACTAAATAAGAAGATGTGAAAGTACATGGTACACAGCAGATCTCAATAGTATCCTCCTTGTTACATACCAATAAATGCTTATGGAATGAGTGGTACTTCTCCCCAGATAGACTGTCAGTTCCCGGAAGACAGAGGCCATGTCTCTTTTCCCCACTTAGCAAAATGCTCAGGTAGAATAAGACAACCATTCTGAAGGAAGGAGAATGATCAATCTACCCCCAAAGGTTGTATTACACAGCCATGCCCAACCACGTGGGTTCTCTATAGTCTGGCTTCAAGGTACGTTGCTCTAGCTTCATCTCTAACCGCTTTACTTCTGGACAAACTACCTAACCACAAACAAGCATGTCTGTCACAGTACTTTCCTACTCTCCATCTCTGTTCATGTGTCCAACTTTCCTTTCTATCCCCAAGGTCAATTTCAATTGGTAATTCTTCCATCTCTCCCCAAAGCTTTCACTCATCAACAGAGAGATTCTCTTTCTTTTGAAATCCTATATTAAGCGTCAATGAAATGGTATTTGGGTAGGAAAATATTTTCTGTAACCCCAACAGCACTTAGCACACTCTCAATTTATTGAACTGAGCAATCGAAAAGTGATTACATTAAAAACCAAGTACTGGCCCCCTATTTTAAGTCTTTTTAAAAATATTCTGAATATTTCAGTAATTAAACACAGTACGTGGCATTATAAAGCAAAAACCTTGGAAGTACTTATGATATTTAACACCTTTGTTATTTAATCAAATAGGAGGCAAGACTGTGAGTCTTTTAGCAAAATGTATGGGAAAAAATTAGGTGAAAAAGAAAAAGCTAGTTTCCAAATTCTCATAGGATTTATTTCTAAGATTCTGGCTTGCCATTTTTGAATATGCTGTGAGTGGTTCAATCAGGACCATCCAGCACTGTAGGTATTTTTTACATGCTAAAGGGAAACAGATAAAACTGAGAGCTGCCATCAATTTCAGGTAGTACAACGTACTGTCATCTAAACTTTTTACAATGTACTGTAGTAATATAAATTTTTTAAAATTTGAAGGAGATTTTCCATGTGTCTGATAACCGTGAAGGTATAGAATCAGAGGAATGACACGAGCACTTTTTGAAGGAAGGCAAAAAAAAATTCTTGGGAGAAGGCTTACCTATCTTTTATAGGCAGCAGGGCTATTGAAGGAGGGTCTCCAAAAAAGACGCCTGTCACAGAGCCAGAATCCTGTCCTCACAGCAGAAAGGTTGTACTGGGTGAACAGATGAACAAAATAAGTATTAGCTTAAAATACACTATTCTTTTAACAACTTGGCTGAGAAAACTCAAGAGTGCCAAGAGTAAAGAATGTGCAAACCTTGCTATATTCCACAAAAGATTATGAAAGCAAGTTTAACCCTAAACAGATTTTATTATGGTAATTATTCAATTTTGCCTTCCAACAAAAGGTTTCAATAGTTTATATAATTCTGTAATTCCTCTGATCAGATTGAGATGGGGGAATTCTTATTTTTTAGAACATATTTAAGGACTAACAAAGCTTTCACGTTCACCCTCCCACCACTACCAAATAATTTCTCAAATGGCCCAAATGTTTATCAAAACTATAACTGAAAATTTCTCTCACTTGGTAAACATTGTAGGATGGCTCACTCAACACCACACTTTTTATCTGCCTTCCTCTTATAGACGCAGGAAAGCTAACACTTGGGTCTTACTAGCCTCCCCTACAACTAGAGGTGGCTGGGTAAAAAGTTCTGGCCAATGAGATGTACCTGGAGATCTCTGGTAAAAGGTATCCCTGCCAGTGGGGGAAAAGCCAAAACATCACTAGAAGAAATCCCTTTACTCTTTTTTTATCTGGAACAGGGATACAATGCCTAAAGGTAAAACAATCATCCTGAGATCATGAGGTTTAATGCCACATGTAAAGATGGTGGCTCAGGAAGAGACAGTCCCCAAATTCTTAGTACCTTTCTTGAGCCACTCTACTGGCCCAGAATTGCCTCTCTGCGGACTTCTTGTCCTGAAAGAAAAAGGGAACTCCTGTTTTGGACATTATCAGTAGGGCTTTTAAGTATTCAGAGCTGAAGATATTCCTGATGTATCTGGGAACATTCAGATAAATTCAATACTCACAAAGTAAATATCTATAGTTTGTTTTATACTTTCCTAGAGATAAAGAGTATTTATAAAAACACTAGGAAACAAAAACTGAAGAAGCATTAAGCTAGCTTTTAAGGGTCTAAAATATAATTAGAATTGTTTTCTCTAACGTGGAGAGCACTGCTTCTCCGTTCTTTTTTCTGTACTCTCAATAATTTCTCTGTACCTAAGGTAATACCTGTTGTGAACGGCATGCCTGAGTATGGTTTAATCTCACTGGTTCATTTCAGGAATCCTCCCCTAAAGATCTACTCCAATGTGTAAATCAGTTGATTTTCATAATAAGTTTACAGAAAATAATTAAACCTCTATTCTCTCATTCTAAAGAAATCTCATCTATCAGTTTCTTCCTGGTTCCAAATTGCTCTCCTTCTACTGCCCTAAGTAAGCAAATGTCCAAGAGCCAAGGTGATAAAGAAGTTTAGACCAGCTCTTTTATAAAGGAATTATTACCCAGGTCACACTCAGAAAGTACCTCCTTATGTGAATTAATTCTAAAGAAAAAGAGAATTAAAAATCACTGGGAACCGCTCGCTGCATATCATAGAAACAGAGGTATAGGTACAGAGAACCTCAAACAAAATGTCTTAGCAATTGCTGGCTAACATGCTAAATGTGACATATTTCATATAAAAGACTTAAAAAGAAAAACAAAAACCCTGTCAATTCTGTTTCAACTGCAGTTTTCAGTGATTTCAAACATACATTTTAAAATAATATTTACTTATTATAAATTAACTATCCTACTCTTTCACACAGCTAAATATGGAAAGTAGCAGGTGAATGATATTCAGCCTCATGTAACTGGCTAATGAACAACTATAACTTGAACTGGATTTCTGCTTAAAACTTCTGACTTCAGCAATATGATACAGATTATTTGGTCCAAAGCTCTCAATTTACAGAGGAAACAAGAAACAAGTTCAGTTATTTACTCTAAGAATCTAAAATAGAACAAGCAGCTGATCTTAACAGGGAGAACTCTTATCTATGAAGGAAAAATTCATTTCAGGAAATAAAAATAAATAATATTAACCCAGTAATTTTCCATGAAAAAAAATCTGCAAAAAACATTACATCTATAGGGCTTCCCTGGTGGCGCAGTGGTTGAGAGTCCACCTGCCGATGCAGGGGACACGGGTTTGTGCCCCGGTCCGGGAAGATCCCACATGCCGCAGAGCAGCTGGGCCCGTGAGCCATGGCCGCTGTGCCTGCGCATCCGGAGCCTGTGCTCCGCAACGGGAGAGACCACAACAGTGAGAGGCCCGCGTACCACAAAAAAAAAAAAAAAAAAATTACATCTATAAGCAATCCTCAACTTTTCCAATCAACCTGCAATTCCTCTGTATAGCCTCTTAGAAAAGAGGTCCTTTCATAGTACTGACCAAAAATACCTCAGTTTATGAAGTCCCTAACAAGGATGCCACTTAACAGACTCCTCAAAAAAACAGAATAAGGGAAAACAAAGTTACTATAGAAATACTATCCTTCCTGCCAACACTTACCTTTCAAAGGCAATCAGAGCCTTTCACAGCAATGGAATCAGCAATAAAGTTTTTGAGGAGGATGGCCCTAAATTTGAAGGAGTCTTTAAAGCAATGAAGAATACCTATGTTTGCTAGAGGGTGATTTATCAGGAAAAGAAAAGATTTCTCAGTCTAGATTTTACTGGCATTATATTTTATGAAGTCTGTCAATACCAGTCCAAGTAGAAAAACCAAAGCAGAAAACAGAGCATTATGATATAGCTTTTGGATTGTGTGGCTTTACATACTTAATGTCTGAAAGGCATTTTTGTGTTTTTTTTTTCTCCATGGATTTTCATCATTTGACCTGGGTTTCTAGCAAATGATCCTCATTTAAGGCAATGAAGAAAGAAAGGCTTTGATCTGTAGTGGGACAGTTCCATTTGTGATCATTATCCAGGAACCAATATGGTTATAAATCAGGAGTCATCTACATTCACAGATGTCAACTAACTCTATTCAGAACAAAGGGACAATAATCTGGAAAGCAAATGAGAAAACGAGTGTAAAATATCCTCACTTTTTAACCTGCACCTTAGTAATGACAAGAAGACTGGATTTATAAATCTTGCATATGGTAAAATGTCATCTTAATACTAATAGTAATAGCAGCAGCTAATACTTATATAGTACTTGTGCCAAGTACTACTCTTAAGTGCTTTAAATAAAGGCACTTAATACAACCCTTGGAGGCTGGTACTATCATTATCCCCATTTTAAAGGTGGGAAACTGAGGTACAGAATTTACAAGTAACTTGCCCAAAGTCAAACAGTGACAATCAGAGTACAGCTGGGATTTGAACCCAGTTTCCAAAGGCCATGCTAATCATCTTGCTTCTACAAAAAAAATTAGATGTTTATATTCTACGACAACTTTTCATGCTTTAAGTCTGCCTTTAAAAAGGTCTTGGGAAGCGTGCGTAGTGAATACACAATAGTAGATAACCCAAAATTTGCTGAATGAGGAAATCTATTACTGCAAAATTGCCACTATTTATATTCACATATAAATAACACGTTTTCCTCCTACATGTCCTTAAAATCTATTCCATAAAAACCCTAGTGCTCAGATTACTCATCTTCCTTCATACCAAAAATATATTAAGATACTAGTTATGAAACACCTGCTGGATCTGTAGTATCCTTTTTAAAATTATGAAGCATTCTATACTTAGCTTTATAGAAGTCTTTATAAAATCTGACCTTAAAACAAGCATGGATTTTAAATACCTAAAGACAAGTATACACAAAATGCACACCTATAAAATCACAGTTCACCACATCTTTATTCTCTCTAATCCAGCAGTTATCAACTGAAGGTGATTTTGCCCTCAGGGGACATTTGGCAATGTCTAGAGACAGTTTTGGTTTTCACAGCTGGAGGCTGGGGGCAGGGATGTGCTACCAGCATCTAGTGAACAAATACTCTGCAATGCACAAGACAGCCCCCTCCAACACCAAAGAATCATCTTGGTCCAAAATGTCAAGCCACATTAATCAAGCCCCTACATAAGACAAGGGGGATTACCCAATTTACAGAGCAAGTTCTGATCATTAAAGAGAGCACCAAAACAAGTCAAAATAGAGCCAGCAAAACACTGTTAACAATAACAGGAAATCACCTCCTTGTACCCTCTCCCTCATCTACTTGATTGAAGATACATATTAAGGAGAGGTAAAGTTAACCCCTTACATGGTTCAGCAGCTCTCCGCTTCCCAAAGTTTTTCTTCGGAAACTAAACATTCTCAACATTTTATAAATACTGCCAAGTAAAAGAAACTGACAGGCATTCCTAAGTGACACAAAATTTGCCCACCAATCAAATAAACTTCAAATGCCACTAGTCTCATTAAATAATCCCAAACTGAGATAAAACGGTGGTCCTTAAACCCCTTGCTTTTTGCATAAAGCAGAATAAAATGGTACAAGTCAATCATAAAGTATTAATACACTATGAAAAATTTCTTTAAAAGTCTCCTTTGTGTTCCTGTCAGGATATGTACTCCTCCCCCTTCATTTACCTACTCTAGCCTTCAAGGTCCAGCTCAAACACAGTGCACAGCAACTTCATTCTTTTCCAACTCTTACACTCTGGCATGGCAATAAAACTAAAAGCTCCTTAAGGGAAAGAAAGGGTTTACACTTAATCCTTTCTGTGTCTTTGGAATTAAAAACAACCAACATGGTACACATATAGTTCCTTCAAATCTATGCTTTCTGTCTTAATCTATTATATAGCAGGAGTATTTAACTCTCTCCATGGAAAGAAATGAGGAAAAAACCCCAACATTTTACCTCCTCTTCACTTTCTTTATCTTCATCATCTGAAGACTCTTCTTTGTTTTTCTTTTCCTCTTCATCACTGCTAGATTCATCTGACAGAATTTCAGGACATTTGGTTCGCTTAGCTTTCCTGGACATTCCAGAACTGTTCCGTTCCTTCTTGTTGCCTTTGCTAGAAGTTTTTTTAGATTTTGGCAATGGCTGCATAAAATAAGGATAACATCAATGAGCTATTATATTTCCAAGTCAATCACGTCTTTTTGATAACTACTTCTCAACTCAATTCTTCTTGTTCCTGTCTCAAGAAATTTTATTTCCAAGCTTAGCAGCTTTACAGAGAATTCATCTTTAACTTCACGTGTCAAATCAACCTTTTTGTCTGCACTACCAACACCCTTTCATTTTTTCAGAACCTTAGGTTCTAGGCAAGAGACTCTTCACATATTTGAAAGAAGTATGTGTTCTACATTCTGATATGGGACTAGAAGCCCAAGTGCACACTGTGTTAAGTTCAGATATTTGTTTATACTTCATCAAGATGATATCTGCAGTTAGACTTGCTATTTATTTCACTCCTACGAGCATTAAAACTGTCACTGCCTTCTTGCTTTAGGGGACCCACTAATCGACCAGGAGGAATCATCCATAAAGGAAATAAAACCTCACTTTACACATCTTGAATTGATGAAACATATAGTTTATATTCATATTACCTATGGGTTCTACTTTCAATAATGCCAGGATTATATTCTCACTGATGATTTTAAATATGCAATAAGTGTTGAGTATGTTAATTATGAAATGAATTAAGAACCACAGAATAAGTGCCCCTGCCATTACTCTGATATTCAATTAAACCATGTATATTTAAAAAGCAGAGATCACATGAGGAAAATAATTTAATTAACTAAAAAATTTAATTTTTAAATGCTTTCTTAGGGGAGTATTTACTAACTTCTGAAATTGAAAACTATAAAATAACCTTGCATAAAGGATCTGAAAAGACTAAGGAATTAAAATTATTTACTTCTAAAATCATGGGCATCTTTTGTCTTTATTTTTGCCTATGTTATTTTCTACAATAAGGAAAATTCTGTAACGTAACCTTAAGATATGCGATTGTGTAAATGTTACTGGTAACTCTAAGCATGTCTCATGAAACTAGCAGAACCACAGGTCCCTTCTCTTCCAGGAAATTTCAGTCTTAGGGGTCAATGTTACCTGTACAAAAATTAAGAAAAGGTGGTTGCTTTGTGTAATATGGCATTTTCAGGCTATCTACAACCCACAGGACAGCCTCTAGCTTGCCCAAACAACCTACCCTTCTCTAAAGACAGACTGGGAAACAGCCAATCTAGGTACCTCCAGAAAATAAGTCAGTGGACCAAAGATATTTCTCAGAGAGGTTCTCCACAAGAAACCTCCTAGAATGTATACAGATAACCTTGTTATGTGAACTACTGCCATTACCACCTATTACCAGGAACCAAATCCATCTGGATAAATTCTTTGATATGCTTGTTTGGAGAAAAGGTAACTCACCGTCCAAACTCTCACTACTCACTAAATGAAATCCAAGACATGAATATATTTGAAAAATGTGATATCCCTATGTCAGCTCAGAAACCAGATGCAGGTTATAAGAATATAATCTGTATGTGAAATCAGTAAGATGAGGACTGGAATGGGTGCTGGATAAATTTATACAAGAAAGTGAAAGAATGTTGCATCATTCAAGAAACCCATCAAGAAAATGCAACTTCTAAAAATAAACGAAGAGACTTTCATTTTTAAAAAGTAATAATATATAAATGCCTTAGAGCTTTCCTATACTGGTTCTAAAAATAGCTGAATCTATTAATCAGAATCCAATGTCAAGAGCATCATCCCTTTTTGGAAACAAAATCTGATTAACAGTCAAACTAGAAGTACAAAAAGATAGTAAAACAATGTTAAATCAATAATTTTAAGACTATCCTAGAGCAGAAAAAATTAGTATTAATGACTTTATAGTGTTTTCCTCAAATGATGGAAGCATATGGTAGCACAGAAAATAGCTTGAGACTGATACCATTAGACTAAGGAGTAATCATCACAGAATCAGATATGAAAAATGGATGTAAGAGTAAGATTCCATAAAAAGGATAAAACAGTGGTGCTCAAAGTCTGGTTCATGGAACCTGCGGTTTCCTGAGACCTTTCCAGAAGTCCAAAAGGTCAGAACTATTTTCATAATAATACCAGGGCATTATTTATTCACTCTTTTCACTGCGTTGACATTTGTAGTAATTGTGCAAAAAGCAAAGGTACCTTATCGAGATGGAGGCAGCAAACTGTGTTTGTAGTCATACTCCTCACAACCACCCACCAGTTCTTGATGAAACAGTAAATACTGTGTTAACTCTCAACCTTTGAGTACATGTCTTTATAATATCTGTATAACAAAATCAGAGCTACACACAGAGTACTTTGGCTACATAAGGAAGTTCACTGATCTCCTCAAAGAAAAGCACTTGCACAACTGAGCAGTGAACTAAGCTACCTTTTTTCATGGAATATCATTTTTAAAAGAATAATTAAAAAACTATGCCTATTCAGACTTAGGTATTTGACAGACATAGTCTCAGAAATAAATGTGAGCCTGTCACCTCAAAAGAAACCTGACAGTATGTATTGCCAATGATAAATTTCAAAATTTCAAGTGAAAATTAAAATTTTGGAAAGTTCACATCCACTATCATGGAACTGACAGCCTCCCAATACCTAAAGATATTTTTTTCTGATGAGACAAAGGTTATATTAATGAATGTGACTTTTTGACAGTGTTCAATGAAATGCGCCAGCATTTGGAAGATATGCATAATTCAGGGAACCAACATTTTCCAAATGGAGAGTGCATATTACAAAATATGCATAGGTAAAAGGTCCAAGTTTATTAACATGGTTTTAGATACATTACAACTAACCTTTAAGAACCTCCCCACTGTGGAGTTTTGGTGTTATATCAAAGGAGACTATCCATAATTAACTGAAAGGGTTTTTAAAACATCCTTCCTTTTTCTAGATACACAGCTGTGTGTGGCTGGATTTTCTTCATGTACTTCAAGCAAATCAATACATTGCAACAGAAGGAAATGCAGAAGCAAATGAGTAGAGAGCTGTCTTCTCTTAAGACAGACATAAACAGATTTGCAAAAACAGAAGGCCGTTCTTCTCATTAAAATTTTGTACAGTATAGTTATTTTTCATACAGATATTACTTTTGTTAACATGTAGTGAGCCTGTTATTTTAGAACTTTTCAGTTTTAATTCAGAATACAGTAAATATCAAAATAACCCACATAAACAAAAGCTCTTGAGGCCCTCATTGATTTTAAAAGGGTAATGGGGTCTTGAGACTAACACACTTGAAAATCACTGAGGAAACGTTGAATATAAACATATCCCTCATATCTCAGGCAACTTAGTAACTGCTTCTGGGGAAATAGTGTTCAAACTCATCTTTTAAATAAATCAACTAAAACCCCTCCTCTCGCATTACCATATGCCTTCAGTTTGTGGCTGTATGACAAAAATATCCTTAAGTATCACTATCCAGCTAATGGTCAACAGGACCAAGAGCAGACAAAAATAAAGTCCCAGAGCTATTTTCTGATTTCTAATCTTAATGCCCTTCTCCCCTCACTGATGGTGTTCCCCTGAACTCCTAGGCCCTCTAGATCTCTTCCCAATTTCTTTCCTATCAAAATGAGAAAATATGAAAATATTTGCTAAAAGATTGAAAACAAACTGAAAATGCAAGGTCATATAATTAACACTTCAATAAACATTTTAACTCAGTGATGTCCTTTGTTACTGTTGAACAATCAGGGCAAACCTAATCCAGATTTTAGAAGAGTAGGGAAAACTGTAAGACTTTTACTTCCCTGTCCAGCTCCTGGGCTCTCTTGATGATTCTGGAAATACAGTCCAAGAAACTTCAAAGAGCCAGCTTTTTTCTGTCACTTTCTCATAACCTTATTCCAGTATCTAGTAAATATCCAGCTTTAATACACCATCTTGCCTTTCCTGATCTGATTATAGGTCGCACACTCTCCCTCACCAGCCCAACACCTCACCCTCAGCTCAACCTGTTTCTGTCCTTCAAGTGCCTTCTATATACATAACTCTGGATACTTCCTTTGTATTTCTGTCCCATTTGACATTTAGTTAACAATTATTTTTCTTAATCTTACATCCTTTACATCTGATAAGGGAGAACACATCCGTAGATGTTATTTCTGTCATGAAATTGTTGCAGATATGTCAACGGAAGGCATATTCTTTGAATGTAAAAGATATTACTGAATGTTGACAGCAATGCTAATTAAAATGTTCCAGAAAAAAAGAGAATGGAGACACTACAAATAACTGATTTGTTACTGAAATAGTAAAAAGTGATCCTCACTTTGCCAGAAGGCTTTGGATGCATTAAGAAATTCAAGATCCTTTTCACCAGTTCACTATTTACACCTGATCGCTCCAAATCAAGAACCTCGCAGATGCTCTTTAACATGGCATTTCTAAATCTGAAACAGAAAATGGAAGAAACCAATGTGATTATGTAGGAAAGTTTATAAACATTCTCCACAATATAAAGATAATAGCTAACCAAACTGGCTCAGCCACAAATATTAAGAAAACAGCCAATGTTTCTCTGAATCTTAGAAGTACTCCCGATAATCTTGACTACTGCACAAAATACAACCAGATGTAATTATTAATAAATGGAAAACATCATTTACCAATTAACTCTTAAAGGTGGTATGAAAATAAATTCACTTAGTTCACTGAAATATAACCTAAAGTTTTCAATACTATAAAATTCACAGACTTGTTAATTCTTCTGGCTGGTGACTGATTAAACAACACATTTTCCCGAGTATTCCTACTGACAATGTCTCAAAGAAGGTATAGGTAATGACCTTTAATACTTAGAGTTTTTAAACTACAGGTGACTTAACAAACAAAAACTCTTATAAGAATATATCATCACATTAAAAAAAATTTTTTTAAAGAATATATCATCTTGTTTGCATTAGAATGGAAATGATTTCTATCAAGTTGATTAACTTCAAAATAGTTTAAGTGGTACCTATAAGTGGGAGAACAGAGTGGCTGGCAGGGAACAGGAATGGAAGAGTTTTCACTACATTTCCTTTGGACCTCCTGAATTTTGGACTGTGTGAATGATTTACCTGTATCATTCTTCTAAGAAACAGAAATGTCTTTTGAGTTTTCAATAATCTTGACAGCCGCTATTTACCAGAAATAGTTAATACTTTATGATGACATGCTCTTGGAATTTAAAGCAAAGAATCATCAGTCTACTGAAAATGTAAGGGCAGTTATATTTAAATGTTTAAAATTAAGTGTGAAGCACATTAACTATGATATTTATAAAAATAACTTACTTTTTCAACATTTCTTCCTTCTTTTTATATTGGATACTTCCTTTTTCAAATGGAAATCCACTGAACTGACCCACATTCTTCTTTAATGAGGACACCTGAAAATGTTTCTCCTATTATTAATGCTACTATTTATTACCCAGTAATGTACACAAGAAAAATTTCAAAGCCAACACCTTATTTTCACACCTGTCTCCACACTACAATATTGGTGTATTCAACATTTTTTCTTCACATTGGAAAACTGTATTTGCTACTAAAATATTAACATTATAAAGTGTTCAAACTCAATTCTTTGAAAATAACAATTTGAATTGAAATGAATTTCATCTGGGAATTTTTACTAGTAATTATAAAACCACAACTAAATGTTACCTGACAGCACCAGGGAATGTGGAAAGTTACTAAAAGGACAGCCTACTCCCTGGCGATCCAGTGGTTAGGGCTCCGTGCTCTCACTGCCAAGGGCCCGGGTTCAGTCCCTGGTCAGGGAACTAATATCCCACAAGCCGTGCGGTGTGGCCAAAATAAATAAATAACATTAAAAAATAAATGACGTCCTTTCCTTAAATAATACAAGTTGCTAGTAATATTTCTTATTTTCCAACAGAAAGTCAGGGATTGATTCTTTAAGAAGAACAGAGCACCTCCAAAAGTTAATACCATTTAGCAGTAATGGGACTTGTGTAGATTAGATTGTTGTCAGGGTCGACTGAGGTAACACACATGAAAATAAATTTTACCATGCTTCAGACAGTCAAACAATGTCAAACTTTACTTTGTCCACTCACAGCTCAAAGTCTCCTCACTTATATGAAATACTGAAGTTGTGTGTACAGTATAGTAATTCAGTAAATGAAACACTGATTTATTCTAACACTGGCAAAAAATTACCACCTAATTTAACAGATATTTCCTCAAAATGAGATACAATATGCTGTAATCATTTATTTCTGAATGGTTAGAAACATCCAAAAAAGGGAGGTCCCTCGTGGTCCAGCGGTTAGACTTCGTGCTCCCAATACAGGGTGCCTGGGTTTGATCCCTGGTCAGGGAACTAGCTCCTGCGTGCCACAACTAAGACCCAGCACAGACAAATAAATGAATAAATATAAATTAATTTTTTAAAAATCCAAAAAACAGATTTCTTCTAATACAGTTAAAAATCACTAAAATCATAATTTTGATTTCACAATGTGAAATTTTAGTTTGCCTTAAAAACAACTACAGTATGAAGAGCCCTGGATGTTAAAATACTAATGGCTAATATCCAGCTACATGTCCTGTGATAAGTCATTCAACTGTGTGTCAGCTGGCTCACTTGTATGGTATGGAGATTGATCTAGTTGATTGCTTAAGTCCTTTCCAGAACTAAAATTATGCTTCCATTGTGAAGTATTTTAACACATAAGTATACTACTAGGTAAAAGGTATAAAAAAGGTCTTACTGTGCCTGGTCTGTTGTAAAGCAGTTTATGTAGATTTCTAAGTTCATCCGTTTTCTTCTTACTCAGAAAAAAATGTATCCTTTCAATTTCACAAAGTTTCTGCCCCTTTCCTAGGAAAAAATACCATGTTAAAGTTAAATACCCATTATGTGTTAGAACATTTAATTTAATGAGAATTGTTTTTTACAGCATAATTTACATATAACTTGTTCTAATAGGGCAAATTAAATAGAATTACACCAGTTATATATTGCTACTTAGTAAACACTAAAAACTAATAAGCACTGCTATCCATCATTTTGTACATTTAGGCGTTTTCACTATAAAATGAAAGGAACATAAACTCACCTTGTGCAATTGTAAATGGCTCTCTTTGCAAGGAAGAGACTTGCATTGTCAACCTCTCTACTTTTTTCTTTTCCCTCTTGCCTTCCACGATGAGACTCTTTTCTAGAAATCAATTTAATACTTCTTAAATAACAAAAAGCTTAAAGAAGGTATTAACTTTATTACATAAACATAAACTCTTCTCCTGAGCATGATTTTGAGAAGTAAATGATACAACAGAGATGAAAATACGTGATAAGTTAATAGCGTCGCTGAAGTTTTTTAAAAGTAACATTTTACTTACCTGGCAACCCCACAGGGGAACCAGTTTTTAAAAAAAAAATCAGAAAGCAAACAAACTTCTATCCAGCTACAATTATTGCTATGGAAGTCCAGTCACTTTATTTGTGAAAAATCACCAAGGTACTCATTAAACCTACGATTTGACTAGACATAATTCTATTAATTGGGATTCCATTTACCGTACATCAGAAAACAGCAAGTTTAGATTGAGATTTTAAGAACTTCAAGAGATATTCAGGGCAAAGCAATAATTTAGTAAGCTGACAGAAGAAAAGCAACAGTAAGGCAGAGCAGCCTGGAGTTACTATGGCTAGGGTAAAATTCTACAAGTTTACATTTAAGGCAATCAATTGGGAGGGCATTACTTTGTAGTTCAATAAATGATGTTCATAATAATGGTCATAAAACCCTGTAAAAAAGTTTTGCAATGTTTAGTCCGTACCGCTTTTTTTTTCCTAAGCTAGGTAATATATATATTTTACAATTTAAACATTATGCTGGATTTTCTTTTGTTTATTTTTGGCTGTGTTAGGTCTTCACTGCTGCGCACAGGCTCTCTCTAGTTGCGGTGCCAGGCTTCTCATTGCGGTGGCTTCTCTTGTTGCGGAGCACGGGCTCTAGGCCCACGGGCTTCAGTAGTTGTGGCTCGCAGGCTCAGTAGTTGTAGCACACGAGCTTAGCTGCTCTGAGGCATGTGGGATCTTCCTGGACCAGGGCTCGAACCTGTGTCCCCTGCACTGGCAGGCAGATTCTTAACCACTGAGCCACCAGGGTAGTCCCTAGGCTGGATTTTCTAAAACCCACTTACTTTCTGACTGAGATAAAGTCAGATAAATAAGAGGACACTATAGATTGCTGGAAGTGCTTCCACTCATTCACCTGCATGCCTATTTTGTGCCAAGTTGCACTAGATACTAAGGAGGCATCAATAGATTAAGAAACTGAATATTTCTTGAAAGAGATCATGTCTACTGGGGTCCGTGAGACACAAATATACTCCAAAGTAGATGATAACACACTTTAAGAAAGATATAATTGAAAGTTCTCTGAGTTGATAAAAGAGTAATTCTTTTTCGATTATGGAAAAAGGACCAAAACACTGGATCTGGCTTTGAAGGACAGGTAAGATTTGGAGACGTAAGGATCTGCCCATAAAGAATTAGTAAAAAGAAAGGGATTCCAGCAGGTGTATGCTGGCAATGGTGTGCGGCAAGGAAAGAAAGCACCCTAAAGCAACGCTGGTGACCACTTCGCTTCCTTTCCCTGAGTGATGTAAGCCCTTTGCTTGCTGCTGATTACCATCTATAAGCTAATGACATTCCTGGTCTACCTCCAGTCCAGAGCCTTCTCCTGAGCTTCAGGCTGTCAACTGAACAGCTCCACTTCATGTCCTACAGGCACCAAACTCAAGGCATCCGAAACAGAAGTCATAATCATCTCCAAACTCACTCACCTTCATGAATTCTACCTTTCAGAAAATGGCAGTATTATCCACCCAGCTGCCAAAGACAGAAACCTAGGGGTCATCTTTTACAAGGCATCTCCTACCGCCCTTCCCCTCACTCCCCAAACCACTGCCAAGCTAAGTCAATTCACCCCCTTACTTGGCACAAATTTCAGTGTCTTGTTTCTATGATGCCTCAGTAGTAGAGTTAAATTTTCAGGGCCAAGTAGGATAAAAACATCCACAATTTCGACTGCTCCACAAACACCTCACATGAGGAAAAGGAGAACAATAATAAATTAGGACAACTATAGAACTGCCTGGGGCTATTTTTTTTTTAATTTTCATGTTAAAAAAAAATCACAATTTAAACTGCCATCCATCTCCCTAGCATTACTGTACCGGTCATTTATAGAATTTTTACATGACTTCTGTAATTTCTTCCTGATGTGAAGAAATTCATCATCTCGGTGGTATCCAAAACCAAAAATTCGAGGAAAAAGCGCTGAGAAAGTCTTGGACTAGTAGTGAGATACTGCGGCCAATTTCCAGTTATTATATCATGAATAATTTAAAAATAATTCATATTTTTCCTAAGCGTTTTTGTACTTAAACGTGGACATGCTTCCCCTTAGAGCACATACCACTTTAGACAAACAAAAGGCACACCGCGTAATCTCAACCCAGATTGTATTTATAAAAAGTGCTGACGGTGGACTGGTTTAGACTTAAAAAAAAAAAAAATTGACAGTGAAACCTGGGTTTGGGACGAAATCCTCAAACCTCTTCCCAAGTTTGGTTGAGCGGTAGTCAAATATTAAACAAACCTAGATTGGGCTAACACCACGAGAGAAGGATAAGATCTGTGACACGGAGCTTTAAGTGGTTAGAAACATTTTAGGAAGCGGGCACACCTAAGGGGCACTGCCCCATGCATCCTGGATAAACTGACGCAGCATACCACTCAATTCTCTAAGGCTCCTCGGTTTCGTGCGTCCAAATAGGCTACTACCGCTCTCTCTCAACACCAAAACTGAGACAGCTCTGAGCTCTCATTTAACTTTCACAGTTCACTACTTTCGTATTTAACTACTTTCTAAGGGAGCAACAGCTTTCACCGGTGTTTCCCCGTGAAAGTAACTCCCCTAAGCCTTTGAAAAGAACGTCTGCTGAAGTTCGGCAAATAAATTAAAACTATTAAAATATTTCCAAGACTCGTATTAATAACTTTTTCAAGTCTTAATATATGATTTCAGTTAGGACCCTACAATAACTTCAAAAGGCAAAGGACGTGTACTTAAATTAGCAAAAACAAAACATTACCTTAGGAACTCCCAAGGCTAGCAGTTTTAAAAAAACAGATCTGAAACTTACAAACTTCCTGTCAAATGATAAAATGTTATGAACTTCTCTGTTGCTGGCGAGAAGTAAACTGCACTGCAAAGTAGTAACAACGGAACGAGTAATTTTTTTTAAATTGGAATTCCCAAAGTTATTTTCTCTGCTACTGCTCAACACGAAAAACCCTAATTCCGCAAACATTCCTACTGAAAATCACTCCGATTTAGCGTCTCTAAGCGCAAAAACAGCCAGAAAACCGTTTTCGGGAAAATCGATCACTAGCAACGAGACTTCCTCCCCACCTTTCTCTTCCTCTTCCTCCTCCTCCTCGTCGTCCTCGTCCTCCTCTTCACTTTCTTCTCTCGGGCCGGGCATTTCGGGCTCTTTCTCGGACGCGGGCTGGGCGGGGGCTCCCTCTCCCTCCGCAGGAGGGCCGGAGGAGGACATGCTGTGGACCTGCGAGCGGGAAGGAAGCCACACGTCTCGGTCCCCTCGCCCCCGGCTGGAAGGACGCGGCGGCTCCAGCCGGCTGCCCCCGGGAGCCGCGGGAAACCTGACCGCAAAGTTGCCTCCCAGCGTAGCCGGGTCTGCTGCTCTCACTCCCCGGGGGCGGCTTCCCTCTTGCCCCGCAGGCAGTCCGGCCGTCCTGAGGCGGGAAAGCGCGGGCGCCTAGCCGCCCCTCCCACCGCCCGGCCCGCGCCGCCGGCCGCCCCGCGTCCCCTCCCCCGCCCCAGGCCGCCGTCCAAATGGCCGCGGCGGTGCGGGCGGGCCCCGCGCGCCCTCTCGGCCTGTCCTTCGCCAACGCGGCCCTCACCACGGGTCCCGGCCGCCGCGGGCCTGGCGCGCGAGGGCACGAAGACGCTCCGGGCGGTGGCGACGGGCACCGAGGAGGACGCGCGCGGACTGCTCGCTGGCGTGACGCTTGCGCCGCTCTCTCGAATGCCCAGAATCAACAAGATTTTCAAAATGGCGGTTCGGGAAGGAAAGCGGGAATGCGGCGGCCAATCAGGGCCGTGAGCTGGGAGTTGGCGCGCGCGGAGTGGGGGAGGCGGGGCGGGCCGGCGCCTCTGTGGGAAGCCCCGGCGGGCTAGGCTGGGGCGGGGGCGCGAGGGTGGCCCTGGCCGCGGGCGCAGGGGCCGCGCGCTCCAAGGCGGCCCCCGGCGGCGTCCGGCGTCTGGTCGGCGTTCTGCCTGAAAAGCGGACAGGCCGCTTCCCGGGCGGCGGGCGGGAGCGGGCGCGGGACCGGCGAGGCGGCGCCGAGCGGAAGAACGCTAGAGGGCCTGCATGTGTATTGTCTCCGTGGCTCGTTCCCGGAAAAGAGGAGCGGCCGCGGGTCCGCGAGGGGGCGGGCGGAGGGTGGTGAAGAAGTTTACATCCCGTGAAGTCGCTGCTACAGTATTTCCCAGAGGTTGAGGGGAATAACTAAGTGAGCGATCTCATTTGGGTCCCAGAGATCACGCTGGTGATGACTTCCGAATCTGCTGTATTTCGGAGGACCCCGTCGCTTGTAAGGTGCACCGCAAGGGAAAAGCCCCTACCACGTTGAAAATTCACAGTCACCGGAGAGGAAAAGATTTCCAGACCTGTAAATGTAGGGGGAAATCATGTGTGTTAGTTATAATAGAGGAAATACGGTATCACCCAGTCCAGGCTCTTCTCCCAGAGTTTTAGGCCAGCTCCGCAGAATCCTTTAAAACTCAACGTTTAAAAAAGTGAACACATTGCTCCCATACCCTTGAGTTTTCGGGCTTGCAGGTCGAAAGCCTAGCAATAAACTCATCTTTTGGCTTCGTTTAAAAAAAAACAAAACACAACACAGTGCTTCCCCCTGCCCAAATGCTCCCCCTTACTGTATTTGATTCCCTTCATTCCCGCCCCCCCACCCCGAAGTCCTCAACCACTGTCTGCCCACAGGATCCTTTTACTGGATGAATTTAACAGAAATATGATCAGTTAAATTTCCCTGAATGGACTCCGGTTTGTAAGGCAAAAGTTAGACATTTTCTTTGAATCTTCTTTTTTCCTTTTGTGCCCGTACTGAAAACATAAGCAAATCCTGTCACTTATACTCTCAAATTTAAAACCGTTTTTCACTCTACTGATGTCACTCAGCTCCTGTCCACTCTGTTGCTTGGATTTGGACATAGTCCCTCACTGGTCAAGTGGCTTCCACATTGCTAGCCCCACCTCCTACTAATCACGTAGCAGCCAAGGTGATTTGTTTGTATTTTTGTTTTAATTATCAGATTGGGTACTCGCTTGCTTAAGACTCTCCAATGATTCCCCATCATACTTGGAATAAAATTCAAAATACTTATGGTTGTCCACCAAAGAAAAATGCACAACCTAAAAGTTGCGAGTTACTTTTTTCTTTTTTTTTAATAAATTTATTTTTGGCTGCATTGGGTCTTCATTGCTGTGCCCGAGCTTTTCTCTAGTTGTGGCGAGCAGGGGCTACTCTTCGTCGTGGTGCACCGGCTTCTCATTGCACTGGCTTATCTCTTTGCAGAGCACGAGTTCTAGGCACGTGGGCTTCAGTAGTTGTGGCACGTGGACTCAGTAGTTGTGGCTCGCGGGCTCTGGAGCGCAAGCTCAGTAGTTATGGTGCACGAGCTTAGTTGCTCCACGGCATGTGGGATCTTCCCAGACCAGGGCTCAAACCTGTGTCCCTTGCATTGGCAGGCAGATTCTCAACCACTGTGCCACCAGGGAAGCCTCGAGTTATGTTTTATTCAGGGAACTTACTGAGGACTATGGCCTGGGAGACAGCCTCTCAGATCGCTCTGAGGAACTGCTCTGAATAAGTAAGGGAAGAGCCAGGATATATAGGAGTTTTTGCTGAACGAAACCCACAAAACAACAACAACAAAACCCAAACAAAAACATGTAGTCAAACATCAAAAGATTACTGCTAATCACAAAAAAAAGATATCTCAAGTTAATGATTTTACTGCTTTTCTATGAATGGGAAGATGCAAGAGATTGGGCTCATTGGAAATCATTCCTTAGAAATGCATCTCTTTTTTAAAAATAAATAAATTATTTATTTTATTTTTGGCTGCATTGGGTCTTTGTTGCTGCATGCAGGCTTTCTCTAGTTGCAGTGAGTGAGAAATAAACTTCTGTTAAACAAAATTGTTTAACTGCTGTTAAATAAACTTTTGCCAAAAGAACCTGTCTCATCCTAATATACCATCACATCACAATAAACAAAAAATGCTCTGAATCTTCATAATAAGAGTTTATTTTGGTTTGCATGCATTTGGCAAATCCCTATTGATCACTTACTATGCGTCAGGCCCTGCTTTAGGTGCCAAGAATACTGTGATGAACAAGACAAAGTCCCTGCAGCCACAAGGAGTATACATTTTAGTGGGGAAGACAGACAATAAGCAACTAAAATTTTCAGATAGTGATAAATGCAACAAAAGAATCAAAGACCTTACTTCTTTTTTGTTGTTGTTATAAATTTATTTATTTTTATTTTTTATTTTTGGCTGCATTGGGTCTTTGTGGCTGCCCGCGGGCTTTCTCTAGTTGCGGTGAGCAGGGGCTACTCTTCGATGCGGTGCGCGGGTTTCTCATTGCGGTGGCTACTCTTGTTGCAGAGCACCGGCTCTAGGCACATGGGCTTCAGTAGTTGTGGCACGCAGGCTCAGTAGTTGTGGCACACGGGCTCTAGAGCGCAGGCTCATTAGTTGTGGTACACAGGCTTAGTTGCTCCGCAGCACGTGGGATCTTCCTGCACCAGGGCTCGAACCCGTGTCCCCTGCATTGGCAGGCAGATTCTTAACCACTGCGCCACCAGGGAAGTCCTTAGAAATGCATCTTAACTATCTAGGGCCAGTATCCTGTTTTTCTCTGTCCTGAATTCCCCTCAGGGTGCAGTGGCTGATGGCTTGATGGTGGTAACATTTGCTGTTTACTGGAATGACAGGCAACATTCTTTGTTTACTGAAATGGCAGGCAACAATTTTTTTTTTGTCCACATGGTTTATAAGGTCCTACATCATCCAGTTGCTGACAATCTTGATTTCATCTCTCTGACACTCTTGGCTGTTTCAGCCACACATACCTTTGATGTTCCCCCATAAAGCCAAGCTCACCCCTACCTTTGGGCTCTCCACTTTTTTACTGCCAGGACTGCTTTTCCCTTAGAATCTTCAAGTGATTTGTACCTTCACATCATTTAGCTCTATGCTCAAGTGCTTCTTCTATCCCAATAGCATCACTATTCCCTTTCCATTCTTTTTCAGTCATTCACTTATTCATTCAAAAATATTTATTGAGGGGCTTCCCTGGTGGCGCAGTGGTTAAGAATCTGCCTGCCAGTGCAGGGGACACAGGTTCGAGCCCTGGTCCGGGAAGATACCACATGCCGTGGAGCAGCTAAGCCTGTGCGCCATGACTGCTGAGCCTGCGCTCTGGAGCCCACGAGCCACAACTGCTGAGCCCACGTGCCACAACTACTGAAGCCCGCGCGCCTAGAGCCTGTGCTCTGCAATAAGACAGGCCACCAGAATGAGAAGCCTGCTCACCGCAACGAAGAGTAGCCCCTGCTCTCCGCAACTAGAGAAAGCCCACGCGCAGCAACAAAGACCCAACACAGCCAAAAATAAATAAATAAAATAAAATTAATTAATTTTAAAAAAATATTTATTGAGCACCTACTCTCTACCTGTCACTAGGACTAAGTCCCTGCCATCTTCAAGTTTACATTCTAGTTGAGACAGTGAACAAACAAGTGAATTTATTGTATGACAAATAGCTATGAAAGTAAAGCAGGTTAAAGGAGATAGGAAGGACCAGTAGGATGGATGGGATTTTATTTTACATATTTGATAATTAAGGAAGATCTTGTTAATAAGATGTCATTTGAAAAGAGATCTTAAGTAAATGAGAGCAGTGGAGAAAGACTAGATATATTCTAAAGAATTCTCTAGAGTACTGAATTTGGGTTATGATGACCTTGGGTTTTTGGTTCAATAACCAGAACAGAGTATGTATTTGCTGAGATGAGGAAGACCTCAGGGGTTGGGGGAGGGTGCGGGCTTTTATTAGGGGAGGGGCAAGGAGTAGTGGAGAGGGAAGTCAGTTATTTTTTAGGCCTGTTAGGTCTGAGATTCCTGCTAACATCCAAATGGAGATTCAGTCTAGGCAGTTGGATATGAACGTCTGCCATTCAGGTGAAACTCTAGCCCAAGATATAGATGTAGGAGTTGTCAACACGTAGTAGATGGTATTTAAAGCTCTGCGCCTGGAGGAGCGCACTAACAGAGTGAACATCAGCAGAGGTGAGGAGAGGGTCAAGATTGTACCCTGGAGCTCACCAGGTTTAGAGGTTCAGGAGAGGAAGTGGAACCAGCCAAGGAGACGACAAGGAGCAACTGAACCCAGTGAAGTGGGAGGAAAATCAAGCGAAAATGTCGAGCTTCAGAAGCTAAGTGATTAAGAAGTATCTAAGCTGAGAGAGCGATCAGCTGGGTCAAAGCTACTAAAAGGTCAGGTGAGATAAGCACTCAGAATTGACCGCTGGGTATAAGAATGATGAGTTATCAGCGGCACTGACAAGAGTTGTTTCTCTGCAGTGGTGAGTATGAAGGTGCCAGGAGTGGGGTTAGAGAGAGACAGGTAGGTAAGGAATGGAATCAGACACTTTCCAGAAATTTTACTATTTCGGGGGAGCAGAAAAATGGAGCAGTAACTCAAAGAGAGTTTGGTTCTTTTTTTTTTTTTTTATCAAGTTATTTTATTCATTTATTTTTGGCTGCGTTGGGTCTTGGTTGCTGCGTGCGGGCTTTCTCTAGTTGCAGCGAGCGGGGGCTACGCTTCGTTGTGGTGCGCGGGCTTCTCATTGCTGTGGCTTCTCTTGTTGCGGAGCATGCGTCCTAGGCGTGCGGACTTCAGTAGTTGTGGCACGTGGGCTAGTAGTTGTGGCTCGTGGGCTCTAGAGCGCAGGCTCAGTAGTTGTGGCGCACGGGTTTAGTTGCTCCACGGCATGTGGGATCTTCCTGGACCAGGGCTCAAACCCATGTCCCCTGCATTGGCAGGCAGATTCTTAACCACTGCGCCACCAGGGAAGACCTGGGAGTTTGGTTCTTAAGTAGGGAGATATTACTGTATGTTTATGTGATGATGGAAATGAATCAGTAGGGAGGGGGAAATTGGTGATGAAAGAGAAGGAGGGGACAATAGCTGGAGCTGACCTAAAGTTGGTATGTCAAGTTGGGCTCTGTAAGCAGATGCTGAAACAGAATCTGGGGTGTCAGATATTGATTAGGAATCAGTACCTGTGAAAGGAAGGGGGAGAAAGCAAGAGTGGGCAGAGGAAGAGGTCAAACTGTAAAGCAGAACTGGCCAAGCTTCAGCCAACTCCATGGGGAGTTCTGGAGTGAGTACAGCTCTTCAGAGTGTCCTGCGTGGCTGAGCTTTTATACCCCTGCCTTGCCCAGTCACTGCATGCAAGCTGCTCCAGGAAGGGCATGACCTGGGATGAAGTTGACCACAGATGGGGCAGCCGCTGAACAAGCTGACCATGGAGGCTGTCTGCTGACTGCGGGCTCTGCAGCTGAGCAACAGGTCCTTCCTTGAAGGGGGATCTAGGTGACACATCTTCATGTCTACATGGGAGATGAGAGGCAACGGAACCTAGTACACAAGTGGAGGAGCTGTCCTTAGGACAATTTCTACGTAGTAGCAGAAGGGAAGACAGAGGATACGGCTTTAGACAGTGGGTGGGGTTGGCAGATTTGTGGGAACTTCAGAAGTTCTTATTCCTTTGAACTTCTCAGTGAAATCAGGAGCAAAATCATTGACTGTCAGTGTGGGAGAGGACAGTTGGAGGTTTCAGGAGAGAGGAATGTGTGCTAGTCATATAGGAGAATGGGAGACGAGTGGACAAGAGAATGTAGTAGGGTTGCCAGGCAGCGGCAAGGAGGACCAATTGAGGTTAGTGGCCATGAAGTCAAAGTGAGAACAGTCAGGATTATTGTTGTTCTGCAGCCATATTCAGCTACTAGGATTAGGTATAAAGGTGGCAAATAATTGGATTTAACCAGGTTGGCCTTTTTTCAGACAAGTATGAAGAGAGGAGAGAAGGGTGAGTTGAAGATATAGGTGCGACAATGAACATAATGATGGAGCATAGAATAGGAGTTGAGTAGGGAGGAAAGTAACAATGTGAGAGGGATGAGACATGGTGAAAATAGGGCAAGATTAAGAAGTAAGGTCTTGGACTTCCCTGGTGGCAAGTGGTTAAGAATTCGCCTGCCAAGGCAGGGGACACGGGCTTGAGCCCTGGTCCGGGAAGATCCCACATGCCGGGGAGCAACTAAGCCCATGTGCCACAACTACTGAGCCTGCGCTCTACAGTCCGTGAGCCACAACTACTGAGCCCTCGTGCCACAACTACTGAAGCCTGTGTGCATAGAGCCTGTGCTCTGCAGCAAGAGAAGCCACTGCAATGAGAAGCCTGTGCACCACAACGAAGAGCAGCCCCCGCCTGCCACAACTAGAGAAAGCCTGCGCACAGCAGCAAAGACCCAATGCAGCCAAAAATAAAAAATAAAAATAAATAAATAAATTTATAACAACAACAACAAAAGAAGTAAGGTCTTTGTTTCTTTTGTTGCATTTATCACTACCTGAAATTTTTAGTTGCTTATTGTCTGTCTTCCCCACTAAAATGTAAACTCCTTGTGGCTGCAGGGACTTTGTCTTGTTCATCACAGTATTCTTGGCACCTAAAGCAGGGCCTGACGCATAGTAAGTGATCAATAGGGATTTGCCAAATGCATGCAAACCAAAATAAACTCTTATTATGAAGATTCAGAGCATTTTTTGTTTATTGCGTTGGGACGGTACATTAGGATGAGACAGGTTCTTTTGGCAAAAGTTTATTTAACAGCAGTTAAACAATTTTGTTTAACAGAAGTTTATTTCTCACTCTATAAAACTCTTGGTCAGTTCAGGCAACTCTGCAGGGCTTCCTTTCCTGTGATTTACTCATTGCCCTAGGCTCCTTTTGGTCTTGTGATCCACCATCACGATATGAGTCCTGAGTGTTCGGGGAATAGAGCAAGACACGAACTCATACCAGCTCCTCTAGGGTTCTGCTCATTGGCTAGTGACCAGATGGGTCATGCTACCCCACCTCACTGCAAAGAATCTAGGCAACATGGGGGCACATATGGAACAGTTGGTGAGCTTTGCTCTCTCTGCACAGAGGGGATGATAATTACAACCAAATAAGGTACAGTTGGGATCAACGGGGACCATGCTTAAAAATATTTGTTGGTTTAATTTTGGAAATGTTAAAACCCTGATTCTTAAATTGGTTCCATTTCTGCCTTAAGAAGTTTTTACATCCACTGCACACAGACATCTTATCTTTCTTACACACATATCTATCTTTCCCAGACGACAAGCTTCATGAGCAGGGACCACATCCATGCTTATTATTCTCTCCCAGTCCTTGGCACAGTGCCTAACACAAATACTTCTAAAATATGTGTTTAATTGAAATGCATCCCCTTTTGGTTCTAAGACAGTGGCATGGGTCTGTTGTCTGGATGCCATTTAAAGACCTTCCAGCAATACCAGCTCCGTAAATTAACGTGGCTCGAATAAGCTGATGACCAGATTCTCTTTTAAACCCGGTCATAAATATAAATATAGTGACACATTTGGTTCTTCTAAAAACAAGATATCATACTCTATTCTGGTAGAGTTAGCCAAAGTATCATATGCAGGTTAGTAATTTGAGATTAGGTTTGAAAATATGTGAATGCAACGATATCCAGTTGGTTGATAAATGGGATATTCTAGCTTGGACGATGGCCAGAGAAGACTATTCAAAGTAAGCAGCAGGAGAAGGTGAGGGATATGGTGGTAAGACAATAACAGTTGGAGAACAAAGGATAAGTGGTTACCAAATTTTCACCCTAGAATCTAATTTTGCTCTAAATTTAGCAAATATCATTTGTAACACATTTTATTAATATATCCTTAGCAACTGTTTCATGGAATGAGGCCAAAAAAATAGAGACGACAGAGCTTTGGTATTACTTCCCTTGTTTTCTGTAAAATAAAATCATCTCTGTTGAAAGGGGCTTTTCTACTTATGGACTAACATTGTTTAGATTATATTAAATGCCATCACTGTTGGTAGAATCATAACATCAGGGGCAGAAAAGTGTTTTCCACTACAAGTTGGCTAGAAATCCTCAACATTGTCACAAGATTGTCAAAACAGAGCATTATCTTAAAAAATTGACGTGAAACTCTAAAATATTCCTATGGGGGGATTCACTGGTGGTCCAGTGGTTAGGACTCTGTTCTCTCACTGCTGAGAGCCTGGGTTCAATCCCTGGTTGGGGAACTAAGATCCCACAAGCCAAACGGCCAAAAATAAATAAATATAAAGAAAGAAAGATAATTCCTATTTTGAGTCTATAGACTTCTATAAATAAAATATTTCTTTTTTAAACTTATTCTTCATTTAAAGGAACTAGAGAAAGTTTGGGTGGGTATCTTCCCCATAGGCAGCTTGGGTTTAAAAAAGTAAATTTAGAATGAACAGATGTTTGCAAGTTAGGAAAAGAAAAAGGTTTTTCGATGTGGACGCTTGGGCGCCGAGCGGCCGCCAGCCTCTTGCCCCACTCGGCGCCTCCGGGCTCTGCCTAGGCCCGCGCCGGGGCCCCGCGGCCAACGAAGGACCCCCAGCTTTACGGCTGCCGGGGCCTGCGCACCGGGACCGCCGCGGCCGGCACACCCAGCCAGCCCAGTCTGAGTCTCTGCTGCCTCAACCGGATCCTGAATGTCAAAAAGCAGTGTGTCTGTTGGATGAATTTGAGGACAACGGGAACTTTGGGTGACGCTGGCCCTCAGGACAATACCGCCTATGAAAGACGGGCCGAGGAGACGCTGGACTCCTTAGCAGAGTTTTTTTGAAGACCTTGCAGACAAACCTTACACATTTGAAGACTATGATGTCTCCTTTGGGAGTGGTGTTTTAAGAATTAAACTGGGTGGAGATCTAGGAATGTACGTCATCAACAAGCAGACCCCAAACGAGCAAATCTGGTTGTCTTCACCATCCAGTGTCCGCAAGCGTTACGACTGGACTGGGAGAAACTGGGTGTACTCCCACGACGGTGTGTCCCTCCACGAGCTGCTGGCCACAGAGCTGACTCAAGCCTTAAAAACCAAACTAGACTTATGTTCTCTGGCCTACTCTGGAAAAGGCACTTGCTGCCCAGCCGAATGCTAAAGACAGTGAAAGCTCTCTAAAGCCAAGACCCCAGCTTCCTTCTGCAGCTGAATGTCTAGTCTTCTCCATTCCTGCTTTTGACGACAGTTGCATTATGTGTAACGGCTCTGTGAAAAGACCGTGTCGCCTCTTGCCCTGCCCCTGAGTTCAGGTTTTTAATTTCCGTAGGTTTCTTTGGATTTATTGTCTGATTTCCTCCCTCCCGTGATAGCCCTTATCTTTCGTAATGTCTGTATGCCCATACCTTTAATATATAACCTCACAACAAAGAAAAAGAAGAAAGACAAATTCCAGGAGGATAAATGAATTGGCTTCACCATTCATTCCCTGAAAGACTTACTACAAAAACTGCATGAAGAGTGACCAACCTTGCCATTCTATCTCAAAATGAGACTCATTAAAGGGAAGCCTAAAACATTCCTACTCCTCTTGAAAGTGTAAACACTTCTAAGCCCTTTAGTATTGAAGCATCAGTGGCAACTCGGGAATTCTGAAACCGAAGACCATTTTCTGTTGGTGCTTTGTGACTGCCCCGGTGTGGCCCGCATGGGGTGACACAGGGAGATGTGGTGCCGTGTCTTCCATATGTGCATGTATATGTACACACATATATTTTTACATATACATTTACATGTGTGTGTACATATATATATTTTAAATTTAAGAGTCAGTATAGAATAAGCTATTGCAACACTGGTCTGAGGATGCAAAAAATCCCCCAAAAGCCATCTCTGTAAGCTCATGGATATAGTATAATAAATGAGGTCATGGAGCTGAGAGGTGCTTGGTAAACTGTGAAAGGCCACATAAATGAAAAGATGTTGGTGTTAATGAAAGGAACCCTGGTCTTACACTTGACCCAGCACAAAAGTAGTTGTCTGTCTCTGGGCCAGTTTCTCGAACTCCCTGGACCTCTGTTTCCCCGTGTTAACAGAAAGGGTTAAACTGGATAGAATATAGTCGATTCCCAATTTAGACATTTAGTGGTCCCCTCAGGCAACTTAACAGGCCAGCTTAATTCCCTCTAGTAGAGGAGATGACAGTGAACAGTTTTTTTTAAGCTATAGAGTAAGTAGATGGTTTTGGGTTTTGTTCTACTTGAATTTCAGTTGAATTCATGTTCAAGTAATCATCTTTTATTGTGCCATTACCGTGCTAAGCCTGGGCTGTAGGCTGAATGCTAAGGTGTTGATCCTAACCCCCAATCACAGCCCTCATAAATGAGATTAGTGCCCTTATAAGAGAGACCCCAGAGAGCTCCCTCATCCCTTTCACCATGTGAGGACACAGCAAGAAGACAGCTGTCTATGAACCAGGAAGCAGTCCTTCACCAGACGCCTAGTCTGCTGGGGCCTTGATCTTGGACTTCCCAGCCTCCAGAGCTATGAGAAATAAATTTCTGTTTATAAGCCAAAAAAAAAACAGCAAAAAAAAAAAAAACAAAAAGAAAAAGGTTTTTCAAAGATGGTGCTGGGCTTCCCTGCTGGCACAGTGGTTAAGAACCCGCCTGCCAGTGCAGGCGACACGGGTTCAAGCCCTGGTCTGGGAGGATCCCACATGTTGCAGAGCAACTAAGCCCCTGCGCCACAACTACTGAGCCTGAGCTCTAGAGCCCATGAGCCACCGCTACTGAGCCCGTGAGCCACAACTACTGAAGCCCGAGAGCCTAGAACCCGTGGTCTGCAACAAGAGAAGCCCCTGCAATGAGAAGCCCGCGCACCGCAACGAAGAGCAACCCCAGCTCGATGCAACTAGAGAAAGCCCGCTCACAGCAACGAAGACCCAACATAGCCAAAAATTAATAAAATAAAATAAATAAATTTAAAAAAAGAGATGATGCTGCCTCCTAATAATATTTTTTGGAAAAATACATTTGTTTTGTCTCTCTCCCATCCACATCTCAATCTAATGCAGTGAGTCTCAAGTGGGGGAGGGGGCATTATGCCCCCAGGGGACATTTGGCAATGTCTGGAGACATTTTTGGTCGTCCCAAGTAGGGAGAGGTGCTACTGGCATCTAGTGGGTAGAGGCTTGTGACGCTGCTTAAACATCCTTTAATGCACAAGACAGCCTACATGACAAAGAATTATTTGGTTCAAAACATCAATAGTGCTCAGATTAAGAAACCTTAATCTCATGCAATGTACAGTACTTTCTTTTCCTAGCACTCCACTAAAACTGCTCTCATAAAGACCAGTAATGATCTCCAAATAGGCAATTGAGACTTCTTTTGAATACTGCTATACTTTTACTTTATTTCTATGCAGCATTAGGTACTGTTTAGCATCCCCTTCTTTCAAAACCTTTTTCTCTTGACTTGCATGACATTGCTTTCTCTAGGGTCTCCTCCTTTGCTGGCTATCTTGCATCTGTTATCCTTTTAAATGTTGGTGTTCTCCAGGGATCCCCATAGGCCCTTGCTTCTTTCCTTAGACATGATTTTCTTGGGTGATCTCGTCCACACCCCTGGTATCAATGACCTCTAGATGAATAAAATCCAAATCAATATATTTAACAACTTACTTTCTCTTTGAGCATCATACTCTTATAATTGCCTATCAGATTTCCTCGCTTAATATCCTATTAATATCTGAAATTCAACATATCACAGCTAAACCCATTCTCTAACAAATCTCTCTTCTTTTTATTTTTATTAATTAACTGATTTATTTATTTTTGGCCACGCTGCGTGGCTTGCAGGATCTTAGTTTCCCGACCAGGGATTGAACCCGGGCCATGGCAGTGAAAGCACCGAGTCCTAACCACTGGACTGCCAGGATATTCCCTCTTATTTATTTATTGGTGAAGTAGAAAAGAATAGCTTTATTGCTTTGCCAGGCAAAGGGGGCCACAACAGGCTAATGCCCTCCAAACTGTGTCCCGACCTGGAAGGGGTAGCGAAGAGTTTTATGGTAATGGTTCAAGGAGGCGGGCAGGATCAGCTTGTGGACATTCTTCTGATTGGTTGGTGGTGAGGCAGTTGGGAGTCAGCATCATCAACCTGGTTCCAACCAGTCTGGGGTCTGTCTACATGCTTGTGGGCAGCACAAAGGTAACTTCTCCCACCTGTGGGGCTTTCGGTATCTGTCAAAGTTCAGGGGGAGATGTGAAGGTGCTGCAGAGGGGTTAAAGGCACAGCACTGCAGAGGCTTCCTGCGACATGGCCACACGGAACTTTAGAAATTGCTCCTCTGGGAGATCTGAGGTGTGCGCAGGTGGTCAAGGTCAACCCTCAGACGTGTCCGCTGGGTCCTGCCTCAGACCCTGGCTCTGTGTTCTGTGTGAAGCACCCCTCTAAGCGCTGTCTCCACTGAGAAGGGCTGCCACGACCACTGACAGCCTGGGCAGCTGGTGTCAGGACTTAAACTCAGGTTCTTTATGTCTTGTTGTAGGCATGTTTTTACATCATGATCCTGACACCTTGTCCTCCTTGACTGGGCATCTGACCAAGTAAGGCCAGTTAGTCCCCTCCCTGGGAATTAGGAATTGAGAGAGAGAATGAAGATAAAAGAGAATCAAGAGAAGGGAAGGAGAGAGAGTCAGGACTGTATTCAATTCCCATTTCAGATTGCTGTCTGTATCCATATGTTTGGCTCCCAGGTGACAGCCCTGTTACCTCTTAAACACTTCCTCTCCCCCCGACCCCCAAGTTATCTTGACTGCATTTCTATTACCTGCAACCATAGAGTCCTCATTCATACATCGACTGGCTATGAATTCAAGGGTTAGCCCCTTGCCTTGGTTTTCTCTGTAGATCCAGCACTTATGCCACTAACAGAGTAGATTGTACTATATAGATACAAAATAGATACTGGATACAAAAATATCTGTGAATCAATTAATGAAGAAAGGAGGAAAGGGAGAAAGGAAAGAAGGAAAAAGAGAAGTGTAGAGAGAGTTAAAAAGAAAAGAGGAGGGACTTCCCTGGTGGTGCAGTGGTTAAAAATCCGCCTGCCTATGCAGGGGATACGTGTTCGAGCCCTGGTCTGGGAAGATCCCACATGCCATGGAGCAACTAAGCCTGTGCACCACAATTACTGAGCCTGCGCTCTAGGGCCCGTGAGCCACAACTACTGAGCCCGTGCACCACAACTTGCAAGCCTGCATGCCTAGAGCCTGTGCTCTGCAACAAGAGAAGCCACCACAATGAGAAGCCTGCACACTGCAACAAAGACCAAAATAAATAAATTAATTAATTTAAAACAAAAATTTTAAAAGATTAAAAGAGGAGAGGAGAAATAGGAAAGGAAAAATATGAAGGAAAATTGAGGATAGTAGAAATAAGAGAAGAGAGAGAGAGAGAGAGAGAGAATGTAGCAAATGATCTCAAAATAATAACAAGCAAAGCTAGGGGTAAAATGTTTGGCTTTCCTCCTCTGGCTCTGGTCAGCCAGCTTTCCCCCTGGATATTACGTCTGCCCCTGTGCTCTCAGAGTAGAGAGAAGGTCTAGCAGGGAGCCCTGGTACCTCCAAACACCTTAGCGCTAGCACTTAAGCTTTCCTTTAGATCTTCTGATTACAGCCCACCATGCTTACGCCATAAGGTAATTCAGCTCCCCGGGCAGCCACAGGTGTCTAAGACCTAAACTAATCTAGAGAGCATGACCTAGTACAAGTAGCATGAACTTTGATTTCCGACAGATGGATTGAAATCGAGGCAGGTCATAAGACGATTAGATGGCAGGAGTGAAAGATAATAGGAATAAAACAACTCTCTCAGAAGGAGAGGCGAGCTCCTTCTTTATTGGGGTAGGAGCATACTGGTTTGCTGTCCCAAAGCAGGAAATTTGGAATATGTATATATCAGTGATTCCTGTGTGTCCAATTTTCCTTTAATTTACTCCACTGCTCAGTAACAAATCAACATTCTTTTTATCCTTGAACTGTATGAGCTAGAGTTATGTATAAACAAAATATCTTGTAAAAAAACTCAACAAAACCCAACCCCCAAAACATACCATTCTCTCTCTATCTCTAATTTCTATTTACCTCTATTGTTTCTCAATTGTTTCTCACGCTGACTCTCCTCCCTCCCCACGTCCCTTCAGGAAGAGTTCCTCCCCCCAAGGACTTGTGGTGGGGCGGATTTCACAAAGGCATGAGGATCTACATGCTGATACTCATTGACCATGTCTCCCTTCTAAAGCTCTTCTCTCCATTCCCTCTCATCCCTACCCCCCATCCTCATTTTTTTCCTGTCTGTAGGCAGTAGTCTTTCTCAAGCAAAAATCTGATCTCGTTATTACCTTGCCTTAACATTTCAATGTCTCCCCACTGTCTGTGGAATAAAGCGCAATTTTATTTTTATTTTTGTATTATTTTTTTATAAGATGAAGCCATTATTTTGATTTGTTTTGTTTTGTGTTTTGGCCCTGCCATGCTGCTTGCAGGATCTTAGTTTCCCAACCAGAGATTAAACCCGGGCCCCCTGCAGTGGGAGCACGGAGTTCTAACCACTGGACCGCCGGGGAATTCCCTAAGATGCAATTTTAAAACAGGGCCTAGAAGACTCTACATGATCTGGCCTCTGCTTACCTCTCTAGCCTGCCTCTCCATTCTTCCTCCCAAACACTCCCACTCCCACTCTTTGGAAACAATCTTCCAGCCACAATCAATGAGCTTCTTTAAATTCTCTGAATTACCAGGCTTTTCTTACCTTCCGGTTTTCCCTGCATGCTTACCCCTCCCCCAACTCTTTCTCCTCCTATGGCTTCCTGTATACTACCCTCTGTGAGTGCCATCCTCTATCAGAGCATCTACTTTCAAAAGCCTGTTTACTTGCCTATCCCCTCTTCAGCTTGCCGAGGTTAGGGATGTTATCTTTCTTGCTATCTCTTCTATCCCTAGCCCTGAGCAGTGTCTCGAACTAGTAAGCATCCAATAAATATTGGCTGAATGACTAAGAAGGCCAGAGCCTTTGTGCTAACCTCCCCCACCCCCACTCTTCCTCTGTCACCTAAGGGGGTCCTTTCATTTGCAATAACTTGTTTAATGAGTTTGTCTTCCAGCACTGGCCTCCTGCCCAATAGAGAACCCTGACAATTCTAGTAAGCACCAATTTTTTTTTTCCAGCCCTTAGATTAAAAAGTTATCTGATAAGTTTAGGAAAGATAGTGGACTAACATGGAGTTAAAACGTATTTTAACGTATTTGCATTTCCCAGCGCTCTGTTATAAACTGGTTGCTTCTCAATTCCTAGTACCCTTAAATTATAACATGACTATGAATAATGTTACACTCTAATCTACTCTATAAACGTATATTGATAAGTAAATGAATGAACAAACGGAGCGCCATTTAACAACTCACCTTCCACATTCCCAGTAGGGATATGTCACTCCCAGTTCCTGCCTGTTAGTGATACAGTGATGTTTTCACATATCGCTTCCCATCGCTCTCATCTTTTATATTATTCAGTATGCTCTCCCTTTTGCTAGCTCGTTTGCCGTTAGAACTCTCTTTGAATACATCCACCTGCTCCTCCCCAGAACTTTGGCTTCAAAACTGCCTCTCTCCTAACCGGGAACGGAGGCATGCTCAGTACTCCAAGCCAGGTGAAATTAACTGCCCTTGCGCTGACGTGGGGCCCTGACAGGTGGCAGGTATCGACAATGCTAGCAAAAGAAACTTGTCCTGTCTTCTACAGCTGAACATATCCTTCCCGGGGCCAATCGAAAGTCCTTGCCACCTAAGGGTAACTAGTGGGGACGTCTACATTTTTAAAACAATAAAATGGAAGGAGCAATTTTGGGAAAATAAGAATGACTGGCAGCAGATTCTCAGAGCACAATCTACATGAATATCAACTGTCGAGTGATGCTGTGATTAAAACAAATGAGGACGGAGGCAGGGGATGAGTGGAAGTGGTGTCTGCCTTGAACCTCGGTGGGCAGATCAAAGATTTTAAAAGGGTTTTTCTGAAATTGCCCAGCCCCAGAATTTCCAGGATCCCGTTCGCGGCCAGCTTCCTAAAGGGAGCGCGTTTCTGGGGGTGTGTGCGTGCGCGCGCTGGGGGAGGGAAGGCTCGGGAGAGGGGCCACCGCTCTCCGGAATAAACAGCAGGGGGAGAAGGGGAGCGCGCGAAGGGCGGCGGGAGGGGATGAGGAGGCAGCCGCGGGGGCGAGGGCCGGGGGAGGGGCCCCAGACGCGCGCAGGGGCTGGTAGCCGGGAGACCCGAATGCCTCCGATACCTGAAGCCGCTGCCGGGAGAAGCTGACAGCTGACGCCAGCGGGCGCACGCGCTCGCCGGAGCCCTGCCCCTCGCGGTCTCCCTGCCCCGGGCTCCGACCTCGCGCGCATGGTAAGGAGGGGCGCGGGTTGCTGCCCTCGCACCGGCGCTGCAGGCCCGCGGTGCCAGCTGCCGGCTCGGCCTCCCCAGGCTGTCACCTCCTGCTCCCTCCCTCGCCCCCTCCCCGGTCCCCTCAGAGCCCGGCCGAGCCCCAGGCGGGCGGCCCTCAGGGACTCCGGCCCTCGCGGACCCCCCGCCTCCTCTCTGCCCTCACCCCTCACTTTTCCCCCTTCCCCCGGGCAGCTCCGAAACCCCGCACCCCCGGCCCCGGACGAGAGGGCGAAGGAGGAGGCAGGAGGTCGTCCAGCGTGTCCAGGTGTGTGGCGCAAACACCGGCGCACCGTTTTCCCCCTCGAGTCTGCAATAATTTCCAAGCTGAGAAATCACAACTCCTCTCCTTCCAAAACATACCTCTTTCCCCTTTTGTTACTATACTAACTTTGGGAGGATATTAACCCGTGGTCAAGGTAGGTGTCTTATCTTTTGTATCTGCACCAAACAGTGATGGAGGTTCTTTGGTTTTGGTTTTTGGGTTTTGTTTTCCTGAAAATTAAATACTGTGATGAGTTTACAAGGTTTTCTGTGTGACTGCGGTGCGAGAACTTGATCACAGCTTAAAGCAATAGCTCCTACGCGGGCGCTGAGATCATGATTAAGAAATTGGGATGTGTGTGCGTGTGCGCGCAGGCTTCTGTGTATTTAAAAAGCACTCCAGGTGATTGCGATGCGCTCTCCCCTCATAATTACTTGAAAATATCTGTAAGGTCCTTATGAGGAGAGGGGGCACCCAACTGTTGGTAAACATCCCCTGAAAATAGTAGTGTGAATAGGGAATTAAAACGGAGTGAAAGCTGGTTCTCTTCAAGTTGGGGAATTTGGTGCAGTGTCATTGGTTTTAAGATGGCAATTTTGGGACGGGAGGGTTAACGTTCTTTTGAAACTCAGATATAGGATGGAAAGAAATACCCCACTTCTAACCGCCCTTGTTAAAGAGTTAGTTTTTAAACATAAGCTTTTAAGATGTAAGAATTCCTTCACAAGTACTCTGGCAATTAGAAAGGACGGGGGCCTATTCTCCTGGGAATCAGAAAAGCTTCCTTCACTGAGCTTGCATTGGCTGACTTTCTGTCAATGACCACTGGCATTTTTACATGTTGGTTATTTTAAGGCTAAAGACCCTAATGGACTATATCTCTAGGAACCCAAAGAGGAATTATCATATAAATTGATTTAGTTCCTGTTTACATTCCTATTTGAACCAAGCTCTTCTACCCTGAATTGGTTAAGAGTGTAAATTATATTGTATTTGAGTTTGCACTAGTACTGTTTCTCCATCTTGAACTTTGTCATAGATGTACATCTGCTGCTTTTCATGTATATCTATACCTGAACCATTCTAAGTAACTAACAAACTCTGAGTGTAACTACCAGGGAAAATAAAGATTTTTGTTTATCTGTCTTTTGGAAATTTGAGGTGAAGGACTAATTTTTTTTAAATACCATGAAGTAGGTATGATAGTAAATCATACATTTTATGAAATGAGATGCTTGTTATGAAATAGGGATAATATTTGATACTTGCTTTCAAGGATATTAAGGACAAGTAAGTGACTGTAAAGCATTTTGAACCTTTAGAGTCACTGTCTAGGTATTGAGCCAATGGGATTGTTTTCCTGGCAAACTTTTTCACCTTTCTAAAATTAACTTTCCTCTAGGAAAAATAGTGCAGATACACACGATTCAGCCAACCAAGTCCAGAAACTACTGTGTCTGAATTTTAAAAGTGACCTTAATTCATTCTAATACATCTAGTGTTTGCAGCTTATGACACAAAGTATGCAGAAATATTCACTATTTGCTGACATCTTCAAAGCATTGGCTTAATGAGGGGAGTTATGAACAGAGTACAACGTTGTGTTATACATTTTGTTGGCTTAGGGAAGACTATTATTTTCCTAAGGTTTCTGTGTATATATGTGTACACTGGGTCTGGGACTTACATAATTATGTACATATATGTAACACATGTTTTTAATAGAAATGAAAACCTGCAATATTTTCTTTGTGACAGGACACTGTAAGCATTAGGTTTTGATTACTTTTTCATGGAAATTTTAATATGACAGAACTGAAAACTTCAAGGAAATAATTCCACCAAGAGCTATTTGGAACTGAAGGCCTTTTTAAATGAAAGATGTTTGAAGCCCTTAGTCTATGTGCTTAGCATCCACCGAGCAGTTCTTTGTGAGCGAGTTAAGGGCGGTAGATCCAATTCTGGCAGCCTCAGTGGATGATTAGACCCTGCCACTCTTCTCCAGACCTTTAATTTGGTCTGTAACTTGATGCTTCACTGACCCCACACTCCCCCTGCCGCGCTTGCCTCACAGAGCAATTGCTAGCACTCTGGATTGAATTTTTTCCACTCCCATCAATTAGGACGTTTGCATTGGTTGCAGAATTCAGTTACGTTTTTAGCTCAGTATTCTAAGAAATACCTTTAGCCACAAAGAGAGTAGTAGGCTTAGGGCAGCCTAGATCACAAATTGCCTTATTTAATGGTGCTGTGTTAATTTCCCAATGATTCAACCTGTATAGAAATAATCGAGTCATACAGTATTAAAGTTGGAAGGCACTTTAGAAGTCATCTAGATTCTAATAATTTCTTTCTACAGATAAATGTTGATGCAATCGTAGCCATAATCCAAACTTTGAGAAGAGACATTACATTTCATATTCTTTTCATAGACATTAAATTTTATATTCTTTCCAGTTCTTGTAGTAATGAGGACTTCGCTCATTTGAAATGAATTTCTATACGAGTTCAGTGATGTAGGAATGGCAGTAAAGTAAGTTGCAAATCTCTGATTTCCAATGAAATTCAAAGTGTGATCTTAAGGGCGATGTAAGTTATTTACAAAGGTGGTGAACGACTATAAACTAGCATCCTGTGTTTTTCATTATCTTGGATGGGGACTATTTCAACCGACTGACAGGAGAAAAGGAGTACCCTAAGAAAGATGAGGGCAAAGAGAGAAGAGCAAGGTGGTGGGATGTGTGAAGAGCATGACTTAATGAATCAGTAAATCATTCAGAAATGGTTGGCCTTCAGACCCCTCCCCAGAGATTTTAATCTGAAATAATGGAGACAATCACTGGGGTTTCTAGCCCTCAAAATCCTACTTAAATGAGACTTGGTTTTTGGAAGTTCCATCTCTTGATGTTTCTGCCTTTCAAGATCTTCTATCTTAAAAATCTATCTTCCCAAGTTCCTAGGGTTGAGGATTTACAAAAGAATTTATCCTGATATATAGGCACTGAAAGGATTGGATCCAATCTTAAGAGACCACATAGAATCTAGGGGAGTACTCTTGCTAGTGTGGCAACTCACCACCATTTATTTATTTAGGTACTTTACATACATTAAAAAGTATCTTCATAGTCCTAACAGATAGACATTATGGTCCCCTTTATATAGATCTGTGATTCAGAGAAGTTAAGCATCTTGACGGCACACACATACCCCTTTCAACACCCCACACTGCTTCCCTAGAGTCAAGCTGTTGATTGAATCTGTAGATGATAGTATGCTAATTTTGGGATATCTGGCAAATTTCCTAATTCTGCAAAGACCTTATAAAGTCTTCACATGTTTCTGTATTTCAGTGTAGCTGTGTTCAATGTGTGGAGCTCAACATTCCTGCATAGATTTAAAGACTAAAGACAATTACTACATTTAAAATACGTGTTCCAAACTAGAATTAATCCTCAACAATCAAGATGCCTTTTTTAAAAAAAAAAATATTTATTTATTTTTATTTTTGGCTGTATTGGGTCTTCGTTGCTGTGCGTGGGCTTTCTCTAGTTGCGGCGAGCTGGGGCTACTCTTCGTTGCGGTGCACGGGCTTCTCATTGCCGTGGCTTCTCTTGTTGCGGAGCACGGGCTCTAGGTGCCCAAGCTCAGTAGTTGTGGCTCACGGGCTCTAGAGCGCAGGCTCAGTAGTTGTGGCGCACGGGCTTAGTTGCTCCACGGAATGTGGGATCTTCCCGGACCAGGGATAGAACCCGTGTGCCCTGCATTGGCAGGCGGATTCTTAACTACTGAGCCACCAGGGAAGCCCAAGACGCCTTTAAAAATATATTTTCTTTATAATTTCATGACATTTTGGTGATTCACATCTATAGTATGACTAATTGCTGCACCTTCCATTACTCCCTACAAGTGATTCTGTATTACATGGTACCACTTCCTTCAAGGCTTTTTAGAAATTCTGTTTTCTAGTGTCGTCCTGCCCAGAGCAGTTATAAATTAAAATGTGTATTAATTAAATTTACTTTCTTTTTTTTTTTTTTTTTTTGGTGGTACGCGGGCCTCTCACTGTTGTGGCCTCTCCTGTTGCAGAGCACAGGCTCCAGACGCACAGGCTCAGCGGCCATGGCTTACGGGCCCAGCCGCTCCGCAGCATGTGGTATCTTCCCAGACCGGGGCACGAACCCGTGTCCCCTGCATCGGCAGGCGGACTCTCAACCACTGCACCACCAAGGAAGCCCAAATTTACTTTCTTTTATGTCTCCTATATATTACAGTTAGGATGTTATATTTGTTTGGTTTTGAAAATATGTATGTAATTAGACTATATTTTCTATGAATTTCATTTCAAGACAGCAAAGGAGTAACTTACAGAATATTTGTTATAAAAATGAGCTTTAGTTTGAGAGGGTTGAGAGTCATTGTCCTATAAGGAATATTTCTACTGAATCTGACACAAATAGAACTATTTAGCAGTAAAAGTTTTACCATTAGTTTCATAAATTTATGTTTTAATCAACTTCTTTTGGCTTTTGTTATTCTATCTGATCAACATTAAACCTTACGTAAAGAAGTGAAGAGTTGTCTCCTTAAAGTTTAACCTTGAAGCTTCTACCCCAGGAGAGAGTCTTTGCACCTGTGGAAGGCGTCCTTCCTTCGCAGTTTCTTCCATCTCCTCAAAGGCAGATGTTATTCTCTGCATTAGTTGGTTCATAGAAAATCTTTTTTGTAAACAGTTTAAAAGGTTCTGCTGCTAGGTCTAGTACAAACAGCAACTGTCTTGGCCATAATGTTCATATAGCCCAGCTTCTGGGTCTCCAAACTGGGACTGTTTCTGCCAGCAACTCAGGCAGCGTTTGCCCTGGTCCTCAGCTCTGCCGCCTCTTGGAAAGTGCAGAAGTGCCTCAGGAAATTTCGCTTTAAATCTTCAAGCAAGTTCTTGTAACTTCATACCTCTTTCCTATAGTATTTAATTAGTCCAGACTTTTTTCCTTTTTAAAATAATACTCTCCTTTAGCATACTTTAGTGCCTTATCACTATTGAAATGTTTTTTTGGAAACCATGTGAGCAGAAAGAGGTAAGAGTGTTTGGAGTATCATATGTAAATTTATGTATAAATATATTTAAGTTTATAAGTAGGCTTATAAAAAACGTTAAGGGGCTTCCCTGGTTGAGAGTCCGCCTGCCGATGCAGGGGACGCAGGTTCGTGCCCCGGTCCGGGAAGATCCCACATGCCGCGGAGCAGCTGGGCCCGTGAGCCATGGCCGCTGAACCTGTGCGTCCGGAGCCTGTGCTCCGCAACGGGAGAGACCACAACGGTGAGAGGCCCGCGCATCGCAAAAAATAAAAATAAAAATAAAATAACACTAAAAAACTCTAAGGAGCATGTCAGACTGTTGACTAATTTTACATCTTGGTTTTGGAAAATACAGAAGACTATAAGGATGACTGTCAGAACCACCTCTAATCCTACCATCCAGAGATAAGCACATCTAACATTTTGGCATCATTTTTCCAGTTTTATTGATAAAAGTATCCATGTGAACATATATGTGTATGAATGTTGTTACAGAGTTTAGATTTTTTTCTGTGCATTCTTTTTATTAAAAAATTTAACAATAGGTCATAAGAATTGCCCCTGCTATTCAACAATTTTCTCTAGCTGTCTGGACTGTATTTTATTTGCTAACTTTTCTTCTGATAGATTAAAAGGTATAGATCATATTTAAAAAATCCAACTATAGCTGCCTTTAAGGTTTTTGTTTGTTTTATATATATATATGTATATATATATATGTGTATATATATATATATATATATATATATGACCTTGTCTTCCCTAATCAGTGCCAGGGAGAAATGGTATTAATAAACTTTCTTTTGTAAGATGAGAAATTTAACACACTTACTACCTTTCTTTCTCCAGCTCTGCCATTTCCTAGTTTTTTTGTTGATATCATCTAGGGTTATTAAAATCAAATTTATTACCGTTAATAAATGCTGAAATCATTTATTTTCTATTTAAGGACTTTGGACATTTTCTTTAAGGTTTGTGCCCATATTGACCAAGTTTATTTCGACTTAACTCTGTTTAAGCTGTTCTACTGCTTATGCCAGCTTAATAGAATTACAGTTCCTCCATCCTTAAGTTCATAGCAAGACAAATTTAAGTATATATTCAAGTAATTTTTTAGGAGGTCATAAATAGCTGAGAAGTTTTTAAGAAATTGTTTTCAGGAATCCTTGTATAGATGGGAATGCTTTTCTGTTTTTCTTGCTTTATATGAAATTCTTGGGTCACAGTCTACCTCAGTGCTCTCTAGATGTTGCTCTATTGAATTCTAGAGGTTAGGATTGCAGAAGTCTGAGGTCTGCCTGATAGCTGTTCTTTTGTAGATCATCTTTTTCTGTCTTGACGCTTAAAGCATCATTTAAAAAAAAATTGAAGTATAGTTAATTTTCAATGTTGTGTTAGTTTCAAGTGTACAGCAAAGTGATTCAGTTATATATATTCGTTTTTAGATTCTTTTCCATTATAAAAGCATTGTTTTTTTTTCTCTGATACTATGAAAATTTTTACCATATCGTATCATGGTGATAATCTGTTATATTAATTTTTCTTGGTACTCTTTGAGTAGTTTTTGATTTGAAGACTTAAAATTTCTTTTCATCTCGGAATTCAATTTTTTCCTGATTATTTCTTTTTGTAATTACATATACATTTATGTATTCATCTCCCGTATCTCATTTTTTATTTACTACATTTAATCTTTTGCCTTTTCTCTGAATATGGGCAGAATTTCTCAAGCTTAATCTAATCAATCTACTTTGATTAGATTTTCAATCATTTCCAATCTGTTACTCACCACCTCCATTGCAGCTTTTTATTGGGTCATATTTTTGGTATCCAAGTTGTCTTACCTAATCTCAGATTCTCTCCGCTTTATGACTACCTGCTTTGGTTTCATAGCTATGATGTCCATTTTCTTCTTACTGAGTCCACTAAAGAGAAAATCTATGAAAGTTTCTACTGTTGCCACTTTCTACTGTTTCCACTTTCTTTCAGTAGACACCATTTTTGGTAATTACTTAGAAGAGTCTTCTTTTGCAATAGTCTTTTCATATACCTAGTCCTTTTTCCCTGATTGCTCTACCTTGGAGAAATAATGCCTAATTAGTCCAGAATCAGGGGTACGATAGGTCCTGTACCTATGGTGTGAATCCCTGGCTGACTCCACAGTCAGAGAGAGGAGAAGGAGAAGGTTGGAATGTACTGTGATTTACTTTACCGCCTCAGAGAGAAGGGAGACGGCAAGAGGCAGATGGCATTATAGAAGGGAGCTTGGGCTCTTTACAAAATTTTCTTGATTCTACGATGCCCGAACTTGATTAAAATAGAAACCTTTGTCTGTTTTCACTTTTATACATTATCTTCTTTTATCCTCAAAACAGTTGTCTTAGAGTCAGAGGACTATGGCCTTTGGATTCGGAAGATTGTGGTTTAAACACATTCCTTAAAATTATACTAATAATGGAACTTTGGCAAATTAGTTTTCTTAGCCTCATTTCCCTCATCTGGAAAAGGTGATAGTCACGTCCTAGAGTGGTACAGGTAACACAAGGTAATTATAGAGGAGTTGTCAGGTGGTGGTAGAAGGCATGGATGAGATGAACCTAGAGTGTGCAGCAAAAGGAACCCTCAACAGTGAAACTCTGAGAACATAGGAAACAAGTCAACAAGAGGAGCCTGAGAAGGAGTAGCCGGAGCAGAGAGTGAAATTAGAGAATCAAAGGGAATTTAGAAATTTAAGATGAAAAGAACTCTCATTAGCATCATGAGGACAAAGAAGTTACCATTGGGTTTGGCAATTGGGTCAGTGTGACCTCAGCCAGGGGCAGTTTCAGTGGCGAGATGCAGATAGAAGGAAGGCTGCAGTGGAATGATGAATGAGCTTCAGGAAGACAGGAAAGTGTAGACAGCGAATAGAAAAATGTTTCTCCCTTAGGAGAAAGGGACAAGATAGGGAAAGAGAGAGAGAGGTCAGTAGCCACATAGATACTCAAGATTGGGGAATTGGATTTGAGGGAATAGAAAAATCTCCCTCCCACCCCAAATTTTAGGGACTGAATGTTTGCCAAGTTTAAATGTGTTTCAAGTAAGGACATTAAAAATACCACCGTCTAATCTTATTTCAGAAAAGAAAATATTAACATTGAAAAGCTGAATAAATTTAGCATTATGAGAAAGTCAGTATCTCAGATAGTGAAGTTTTTCTTTTCCTGTCCAAGATTTCCTTTTCCCTCTGGGTTCAGGGTTCTTTCTCTCCTTCTCCTTTACGGATCTGGCCTCACCAATTGTCTTTTTTCTCAAATATTTTTGATCTCTTCTTGATTGACTCTTTTTCATTAACATATAAGCATACTCCACTCTCCTCTCTTAAAAAAACATAGGTCCTCATTAACTCTTACTGAAATGAAACAGTGGCAGAGGGAATGGGTGGAGTGGCTGGGTAGGAGGGATGCTTTATATGTAGCAGTAATAAAACTTGGTGACTGATTGGATCTTGCAGATGAGAGAAAGGGAGGGATCTAAGATAACTCCCAGGTGACTCTGCTACGTGGTGTCATAGAGGAGCGGGACCGGGAGAATAGAAGATCGTGGGTTCAGTCCAGCGCGCAGGAGGCTATATAGGTTGGGAGCTCTGATTGCGTGTTTGACTCTTGCTACTCTGTGCTTCTGCCTAGGTCCCCACCTCACCCCATCACCCCGCCTCAGCCATTGTCATTTCATCCTTCATGGTTAAACCTCAGTTTATACAATTATTTAACTCTTGAGAGTTCAAACCCTGCTTGTAGGAGTTTGTGAGCCAACAGAATACATATATTTCCTTTTGGAAGAAAAATAGAAATGGACCACTTGATAGAAATATGAGTACTCATGGAACAGGATGTTAAAACGGAACTTTTTAGTTTTCAGTTTTAGCTGTGGCTTAAGACAGTAGAGGCCACATTCCAAAGTAAGACCACAATGCAGACTTGGAAGCACAGGAGAACCAGTTTAAACTGTTCGTGGTTAGCTTATTGGCCACTCCCAGGTGATAAAACAGGTTGGAGAGGCCAAAAAAAGAATGATTAGAAGATGATTTTCAGAGAGTTGGTGGTGAATTCGAGTCCCAGATCCTGGCCACCAACAAAGGGGTGTGAGGTACCTGCCCCTCAACTCATGTCTAGAGAAAGGGGTTTTATGCAGATCATTTGGAGTGTTTAATGTGTATCCCTGAAGATGGGGAGGTGTAGAGATTCAGGCCTGAGAAATCTACAGGACAAGAGACTGGCTGGCTAGCTCCTCTGATGATGGAGTGAAAGAGATGTAGCTGCACTGTTCCACAGTTTGGTAGAGCACAGAGTGCATGGGTTGTTCCCGAAAGAACAAGGATAGATCACCACGATGGAGAGTGAGCTAGCTGGGGATCACCTCAGGTCATGTCTGAGAGGACCACCTGGACCCCAGCAGGGTAAACTGAGGAGGGAGCCCTAAGTAACCATCAGCAAAAAAGGATCCGGAGGTTAGAGATACCCAGTGTTGGGGCTGGAGTTGAGGTTTCCCACCTCTCTACTTTCAGTTATCTTCATCACCATCCCGCCCCGGCTCAAAAGAAAAAGTAAGCTTTTAAAGTATCCATCAGTAAATGAATGGATGAAGAAGTTGTGGTATGTATATATGTGTGTGTGTATGTGTGTGTGTGTGTATATATATATATATATATATATACACACACACACACATACATATATATATGTATGTATACACACACACTATATATGCATGTACACACACACACACAATGGAATATTAGCCATAAAAAAGAATGAAATAATGCCATTTTCAGCAACATGGATGGATTTAGGGATTATCATTCTAAGTGAAGTAAGTCAGACAGAGAAAGACAAATATATGATATCACTGATATGTGGAAACTAAAAAATAGTACAAATGAGCTTATTTACAAAAGAGAAACAGACTCACAGACATAGAAAATAAACTTATGGTTACCAGAGGAGAAGTGGAGGGGGAAGGGATAAATTAGCAGTATGGGATTAACAGATACATACTACTGTATGTAAAATAGATAAGCAACAAAGATTTATCGTATAGCACAGGGAACTATATTCAATATCATGTAATAGCCTACAATGGAAAAGAATCAAAAAAAATATATATATCTGAATCACTTTGCTCTACACCTGAAACTAAAACAATATTGTAAATCAACTATATTTCAATTTTAAAAAAGTAACCTTTAAACACTCACCACGCTCACAGATCACCAGCATTAGATCTAATGATCTAACTAGTCTGTATTAGTCAAGGAAGAATGTTCCTGCTGCCTCTTTTTCCTTCTACCTCATCCCCACTTTTGGATCAGAAAGTGGGGGCAACCTAAATTAGCAATCCGGCTAGAGAGAGAAGAATCTTTGTTCACCTTTCCCAGAACATGTGGGAAAGTGTTCACTAGGCCATACCTAGCTGCAGGAGGGAGCCATTTAACTTTGCATGAAGTTGGAAGAGTTTGAGTGCTATATTAAATTAGACACATTAATTACAGAACTGTGATTGATTTTTTGGACTTAGAGTGACTTGAAAAGTCTTCATTATTTGAATGATTGCAAAAGACATGACAACTGTCCTGAATTTCATACAAGGACAAGGGAAAAACCAGCCCCACATAATAAACTTACAGACGCAATGGAAGAAACAGTCATTTTCTGATTATATCCCATGGGTCCTGCTTGTTCATTATAAGGGTCACGCATACAAAACCTGGTATAGTTTTTCAATGATACATAATTGGCAAGAGGATAGAAGGGAAGGGCAGAGATGGTTACTATAGGAATCAAATTTATTCACAGAAATGTCACAAAAACTATTTTTGTTTCTTAAAATGATGCTAGAAGAATTTTAATCAATTAAGATATACATTTGGTAATTTTAAGATGAAATTTGCAACCTGTTCCACAGCTGGGGAAATGATCTGAGATAGTGCTTTTGTGTTATAAGCACATAAGACATTTTCCCCCTTCTGTTTCCAGAGAATCATAGAAGTAATCAACAGCTAAGATTACTTGTTCACCGTTTGTATTCTGCCGTTGATCAATTAAAAAAAAGTATGCATTCCTGTGAAACAATGAAGCTGATACCCATAAGCCAATAAACTCTAGAATAAACAAGCATGCTAATGGATGTCTCTTTTCAGCTTTGGGGAATTTTAAAAGGGCTTTAAACTATTAGCTTTCATATGATCTTTGCAGCATTTGTAATGTTATTCAATCAAAGTCTTTTATGGTAAAGGAGTGACAAGGAGACAATCTAAATAATGTTTTTATTAATGTGTTCCTAGAAGTTAAAAAGACAACTTGAAAAATACATGTGAGCCACACACAGAGTATTTACATTGACAACAAGTGTCGTTTATTCCATAGAAGTGGAATTTTGGATCCAGAAGTAGGATATTAGATTGACCTGCAAAGATGGAAGAAAGGTGATGACTTGGCCTGAGGGTGAGTCAGTCTTCAGTGGCTCTAGAGAAAATCCTGCCATACCCTTAGGATCCTGAGCCCAATTCCGTGCTGTTCTAGTATTTGATGTGCAATTCCCTTAGCACAGTGGTTAAGAGCAAAGGTGCTAAATGTGGTGTGACCTGGGACATATCTTCAAATATTGCTTTTTCCCTGTAGTAGGCAAAAACTCTAAGATGTCTCCCAAGATTCCGCCCCCTGGTGTACACCTCTGTAAATCCTTTCCCCTTAAGTGTGGCTATGTTAAAATGGTCTACTTTTTTTTCATTAAAGATATTTTCAGTTCTAGATCTCTGTGTGATTCCTCTTGAAATCTTGTTTTGTACTGCTTTCCTTCTGAGCAGATGGAGTTTTTCTAGTTCTTCCACCCTCCTGATTTTATGTAAGGTGCTTAATTCCAGCCTCACGTGGTAGGTAAACTCTACACTTGAAGGTAAATATCCTATTCTCATATTCCTACTAGGTCTTCGATTCCTAATCACTATTACGAGTTTTGAGTTTCTTTTTTGTTTCCGGGAGACTTCCCTTTCTTGCTTTCTGCCCAGCTATGCATTTAAAGTAATTTGTTATACTTACCCAGAGCTTATATATGTTAGCAAAGAAAGGTATGGGATGGGAAGGCAAGGGGTGGGGATGGAGTGCACTTCCTAAATCAGTTCAGCATGCCTTATTGACTAGAAGTCCTTAACTTCATTTTGTGATCTACCCTCCGAATTCCATTTTACTTTTTATTGGAATTATATTGAATCTATAAATTAAGTTGGAGAGTATTTATAATATTGAGACCTCCCACTATGAATCTGGTATATATCCCACCCTTCATTTGAAACTTCTCTTTAATGTCCTACTGAAACTGTGCAATTAAAAATAGGTACTGTGGGGCTTCCCTGGTGGTGCAGTGGTTGAGAGTCCGCCTGCCGATGCAGGGGACACGGGTTCGTGCCCCGGTCCGGGAGGATCCCACATTCTGCGGAGCAGCTGGGCCCGTGAGCCATGGCCGCTGAGCCTGCGCGTCTGGAGCCTGTGCTCCGTGATGGGAGAGGCCACAACAGTGAGAGGCCCTCGTATGGCAAAAAAAAAAAAAAAAAAAAATAGGTACTGTGTACTTATTGTTAAATTTAGTTCTAGGTTTTATACTTTATTCCTAGGTATTATTCCTGGCTTGTTGAATAACCATAAGGAAATAATCTAATCATTATAGTGTTAATTTGGTTGAACTAATTACTGTTTTACTCAAAATGCATAAAGTAGAGCTTTTTGAAACATGAGTAAAAATAGAAACAGTAGTAAACAAAATTACTATGTATGATTTTTTTCTTTGTTGTTTAATATTATGTATTTTTTTTTAACTTGATGCATGACAGAATCAGGATTTGAAATTATTAGCTGAAAGAAGGAAATTGTGGAACCTAGGTCTGTGGCTAGACTGGGGAGCCCAGATTTAGGCAACAAACATTGAGTGAGCTGCATGATCTTCATTGCTAGGATATGGTAAAAGTCAACTCAGACACAACAGAAATGTTACGTTCCCAAAGAGGCCTTGAAGAGGTGTCAGTGGAAACTCTGTGATCACACCCTCTGTTGGCAGCATAATAACTGTCTACCCTGGTTTCATGTACCCACAGTTTTGAAGGATTTTGCAAAATTTATCATTTCTTTTAATTAAAAAATAGACGTCTGGCACCATATGTCAGGTGAGATAAGAATCTAAGGGGGCATCCCCAAATCAACCAAGCCTAAATGGGCAAATCTTATAACATGTTAGGAATTTCTGGGCTACAGTATTCTCTGTTATCTTTAGTTATTCTGGTATGCTTAGCTAGCACCCTATATTAAAATTGTTTCGTTTTAGAGACTTCCCCGGTGGTCCAGGGGTTAGGACTCTGCACTTCCACTGCAGGGGGCACGGGTTCGATCCCTGGTCGGGGAACTAAGATCCTGCATGCCGTGTGGTGCAGCCAAAAAAAAAATTTTTGCTCATTTTAGAAAATTGTACCTTTGTTATTTATTTTCGTTGTTTTTTCATATTATTGGAAAAATAAAAAGTCTATCTATGCATATTTAACTATGATTCCACGAGAACTATTCTGAGAATGTATTAGGAAGGTTGTGGGAAATACAAAAGCTTCATTATGTGATTTACTAAAGTGAAATACATATAATGAAAACAAATGGGATAGGCATTACTGTAGTTGGAACTCGTATATGATATTACGGTTGCAAATCAATTTATTCCTCAGGTATGTTTACCTTCTTCACATGTAGCTGGTTGGTTTTGTTTTTACCATCTCCCTTATAATATGGGAATGAAGAAAGAAAATGAGAGTGTAAGCAAGTCAAATTTGTTGTGTCTGAGAAACCTGGTGAAAGGCTGTTAAGAGTTGCCATCTAATAGCCTTCTTTTATATTTGTGTAATATTAAATGCACATTAAATAACTTTGTCATACATTATCTCATTTGGATCTCACACAACCCTGTGAAGTAGATGGTGAAGATATTAACATTTATACTTTACAGAGCAAAGACCCAAAGATAAAGTGACTTGCCCAAGGCATTCTACTTAGAAAATTGGAGGATTTGACCTGAAAATAGAAATGACTAAGGTGAGGTGTGTGGTTTAGGAAATAGTAATAAATATAAACAAGTTTGGGATGATTAGTTATAATGTTTTGTCTGTCTGTCATATATCTTTCTATCACTGGCATGAATAATTAAGACTACAGTTTTCTCTTTAAACCAAAATGTCTTACTAGTTTTATAGTGAGAAAAGGCTTATCTTTAGAGAGATGAGGAGACAGAAGCAGAAGAGAGTATGACGGGTTTGGAAGTAACATTTACCCAGCACCTGTTATATGTTAAGCTCTGCGTGAGGCACTGTGCACAAGTGAGAGAGGAATTCTTATTCCCACTAGATACATGGCAAAACTGAGGCTCAAAAAGGTTTAAGTTCAGTAACTAGTGCAGCTTTAGTTACCCAGCTACTAATGAAGAAACAAGAATTTGAACTTGGGCCAAAGCCCATTCCTTTCCTCTATACTAGGCTGTCTGTGAAATGCAAATCTAATAGTAAAGCCTTTTCAACAACTGAACTGTAAGATGGAAACCAGGTGCCTCTCTTCTTCCACTACAATCTCACCATGTAATTAACAAATCATTATTGCTTGCAGAACCTTATTGATTCAACTCTGTAGAACTCTTTTCTGATTGGCTATGATTAACATAGTGCTTAGAGCTGGAAAGGACTTCAGAGATTTAGAATTTACAAACTGAAGATAGAGATCAGAATCCTTTTGTGGAACATTTTCAAAATGTACATGCCACCTTCTGAATAAGTATGTCTGAGGTGTGGATGGGTGTGTGTGTGTTTGGAAAAGTTTCCCAGGTAATCTGATGTACTTTTCTGGTGAAGAATCATTTCTCTTGTCTAACCCCTTAATTGTGTAGATGAAAGAGTTTCCTTGGAAGGAAGAAAAATATTTCTGATTTAAGATTGCCTTGGTTAACATAGGCAGTTAGAAAATGTAAGCCTTAATGAGTCTGTTTCTTCAGTTCTGAGCTCGTATTTCACTACCATCAACTTGCAATTTAGTTTCTGACTTAATGACTGGGGGCTTTAGGTAGACCTTTATTTTCAAAACAAATCGCTGTTTTTCTATAATGTAGATGAATGAACAATGCTCTGTACTGTGTTTTGGGTTCAGAAATTGGGAGAAGCTCTTTAATGATAATAATTCAAGTTAGTTGCAAACAGCTGCAGCAGAGAGAGAGCAGGCAGAGCTGCTGGGTCCAATGCTGGAAGCCACACTGAGGTTCGTACAGTGTCAATGGGACCAAGACTTAGTTCTAGGCAGGAAAATAATTTTGTCACCCACTAAGTTGATTTTACATGCGTATATATCTGAACTGATTAACAGCATGCATAGTTCATGACTTGGCTTCACCTCCCACTCTGGTCATCTTTAACGACTTTGAAACATGATTTCACAAATCCTGAGGTTTATGCAAATATAAAAATTTCCTTTTTTTATATGGGTAAAGCAGGCTCCTGGAGATAACTGGAAAGCAAGAGGGTCTTTTCCTTACATTGGCTATTTGGGAAAAATCCCATGGAGGAATCTGTTATTTGTGGAAGAGAATAGTGCATAGTTAATTTTAAGCTTAGTTGAGACCATCCACCTTAGTTGATCAAAAGCTAACTGGGGCTCTCTTTTCATTCATTAGACCCCAAATTCAGCTTCTGTAACAACACCGATCAAGATGTTTAGTAACATAGGATCCAAATAAAGTATTTTGGGTTCAAGTGACTTGCTTTATAATCTACCTTTTATTAAAACAGATTCACCTTTTTTCATTTTTTTAAAGCATTTTATTGAAGTATAGTTGATTTACAGTGTTGTGTTTAATTTCTGCTGTATAGCAAAGTGACTCAGTTATACATATATATTCTTTATCATATTCTTTTCCATTATGTTTTGTCACAGGATATTGAATATAATTTTCTGTGCTATGCAGTAGGACCTTGTTGTTTATCCATCCTATATATAATAGTTTGCAAAAACAGATTCAGTTTTTTTTTTTTTTTTTTTTTTGCTGTACGCGGGCCTCTCACAGTTGTGGCCTCTCCCGTTGCGGAGCACAGGCTCTGGACGCGCAGCCTCAGCGGCCATGGCTCACAGGCCCAGACGCTCCGCGGCATGTGGGATCTTCCCGGACCGGGGCACGAACCTGTGTCCCCTGCATCGGCAGGCAGACTCTCAACCACTGCGCCACCAGGGAAGCCCCAGATTCAGTTTTTCAAGGGAGTCCCATGGCCAATTTCACATTTTCCTTTCTCAAAGAGGATCTTCTACTGTTCTTTCGATATCATGTAAAATAAATATTTTTCCTGTTAAGATTATTCTTAATGATCAGGAGTAAATATGAGTGTCCATATCTGCTCAGCTGATTAAAGAGAATGACCTTAATTCAGGTAAAATGTCATGAACTGATCCCTGTAGGGAAAAAGTATAATGCTACATATTGCCTTGCAGAACTTAGAATTCTTTCATCACTATAAGAAAAGGGACAAATATAAGCAGAGAGAAATAGATAACAAAAAGATTGTGCATGTAAGCATAGTAAAGTGTAGTCAGGTGCAGAATGAACAGAAAACTTTTGCTTTGGTTAGGGAAACTACTCCTAGATATAGTATACCATTCTTCGGAGCAAGCGCTATGCAAGCTACATGCCATAATTCCTTGAACAGAGTGAGATTTTCTACTTCTGTGATGACTTGGAAAAAGCAAAACAAAGCTAAAAATCCCCAAACCCAACAGCCAAGTATTCACCATTTTTGTATGAAATTAAGGCTTCTATATTTGAATATTACATTTTTAAGAGAACATATCTTGATTTTAGCATGGCCAATGCAACCAGCAAAAAGTCCTCTTGTTTATTTTTATAAACTCAGTAAGTTAGGATTGTAGGCTTTATAAAGCTAGATGGAACCTTAGAAATCATCCTTTGTCAATTGTTATTTTACAAATGAGGAAACTGATGTAGCTTGCCAGGGTCATTAGTTATCTGGTGGTTGAACAAAGGCTGGTGCTGAAGGTTCTTGATTCTTGGTGACATTCTTCTTAGCTACTTTCTGCGTATGATGGAAAAAAAAAACTAGGTACATAATAAAATTGTGTATTCAATCAGAGAATGTCAATATCCGGTTATTCATGTTTCAGAAATATAGCGTGTGGTAGTAACGCTGTTCTCTAAATATTTCTGTTTTTCTGCCTTCAATATTGCATTTTCTGACCCCCATGTGGTTGGATGGGATCATGTGACCAGTTTGACCAATGATTTGCTAGCAGGATTGTGTGTCACTTCTGAGGGGGAGTGTTTAATCCATGGTATGAGACCCTCTGAGAATCTAGCTGCTCCATTGGCCTGAATGAGAATGATGTGCAGCGCCCCCTGCTGAGCCAGAAAGGACATTTAGCTCGAGTGAGAAAACCCTTTTTGTTTTTTCTTTTTTTTTAAAACATTTTTATTGGATTATAATTGCTTTACAATGGTGTATTAGTTTCTGCTTTATAACAAAGTGAATCAGTTATACATATACATATATCCCCATATCTCTTCCCTCTTGCGTCTCCCTCCTTATCCCACCCTTCTAGCTGGTCACAAAGCACCAAGCTGATCTCCCTGTGCTATGCGATTGCTTCCCACTACCTGTTTTACATTTGGTACTGTATATATGTCCATATATACACTACCACTCTCTCACTTTGTCCCAGCTTACCTGTCCCCCTCCCCGTGTCAAGTCCATTCTCTAGTAGGTCTGCGTCTTTATTCCCATCTTGCCCCTAGGTTCTTCATAACCTTTTATTTTTTTTTCAGATTCCATATATATGTTAGCATATGGTATTTGTTTTTCACTTTCTGACTTACTTCACTCTGTATGACAGACTCTAGGTCCACCCACCTCACTACAAATAACTCAATTGTGTTTCTTTTTATGGCTGAGTAATATTCCATTGTATATGTGTGCCACATCTTCTTTATCCATTTATGTGTGTATGGACACTTAGGTTACTTCCATGTCCTGGCTATTGTAAATAGAGCTGCAGTGAACATTGTGGTACATGACTCTTTTTGAATTATGGTTTTCTCAGGGTATATGCCCAGTAGTGGGATTGCTGGGTCGTATGGTAGGTCTATTTTTAGTTTTATCAGGAACCTCCATACTGTTCTCCATAGTGGCTGTATCAATTTACATTCCCACCAACAGTTTTAATCACAGTTTCAATTTCAGTGCTTGTGATTGGTCTGTTCATATTTTCTCTTTCTTCCTGGTTCAGCCTCGGAAACTTGTGCATTTCTAAGAATTTGTCCATTTCTTCCAGGTTGTCCATTTTATTGGTATAGAGTTGCTTGTCGTAATCTCTCATGATCCTTTGTATTTCTGCAGTATCAGTTGTTACTTCTCCTTTTTCATTTCTAGTTCTATTGATTTGAGTCTTCTCCCTTTTTTTCTTGAAGAGTCTGGCTAATGGTTTATCAATTTTGTTTATCTTCTCAAAGAACCAGCTTTTAGTTTTATTCATCTTTGCTATCGTTTCCTTCATTTCTTTTTCATTTATTTCTGATCTGATCTTTATGATTTCTTTCCTTCTGCTAACTTTGGGATTTTTTTGTTCTTCTTTCTCTAATTGCTTTAAGTGTAAGTTTAGGTTGTTTATCGCAGATGTTTCTTGTTTCTTAAGGTAGGATTGTATTGCTATAAACTTCCCCCTTAGAACTGCTTTTGCTGCATCCCATAGGTTTTGGGTCATTGTGTTTTCATTGTCATTTGTTTCTAGGTATTTTTTTGATTTCCTCTTTGATTTCTTCAGTGATCTCTTGGTTATTTAGTAGTGTATTGTTTAGCCTCCATGTGTTTGTATTTTTTACAGATTCTTTCCTGTAATTGATGTCTAGTCTCACAGTGTTGTGGTCAGAAAAGATACTTGATACGATTTCAATTTTCTTAAATTTACCAAGGCTTGATTTGTGACCCAAGATATGATCTCTCCTGGAGAATGTTCCATGAGCACTTGAGAAGAAAGTGTATTCTGTTGTTTTTGGATGGAATGCCCTATAAATATCAATTAAGTCCATCTTGTTTAATGTATCATTTAAACCCTTTTTGTTTTAAGTCACTAAGATTTAGGGCTTACTTTATTCTCAGGTTATAAACTTGCTAAGGGGTGTTTTCTTTCAAGGAAGAAAATGCTTCTAATTTAGGCTATAGCATTAAAGGGAAATGAAGAATTTAGGCAACACATTTGACAATTTAGGACAAAAAGAATGATATGGTTTTTTTTTTCTTTTTTTTCTTTTTAAGGGTTTTTTTTTTTTTTTTTTTTTGTGGGGGCGGGTAATGTTTCTGTATCATTATCTTGATTCTCCCCTTTGGTTATTTTTTATCACCTATGGTAGCAAACTATGCCTGGAGTGACTGCTGCAACCAATCTCAAAATTTTTTGAACTATTATTATTTTAAGTCACAACTAAGACTCACTAAATTAAAGTAAGAGTCAAGGAATCTGGGTCCTCGTTTTCATATTGCTGCTGCATGACTTTCATCCTGTCTGGGTTTTAGGATGCACATCTATAAATAGGTGTTGAAACAAATCATCTTGAATATTTTTCTAGCACTTTTGATCTGTAATTCCAGGAAATCAGAGTAACATGTCGCTAGCTATTTTGGGTTAGGGATCTTAAGCACAATTTTAAAATATAAAAACCAGGTCTAAGAATATCTTGTTCTAACAATTCAATTATAAACAATGCTTAAATCATCCCAAACTTTGTTCCAAAACATGATATACTGTATTTTCAGAGGTCTTTTGTAAGTGCTATCTATGTTTTTAAAAGTATATATTTTCCAGGTTTTTCTAATATGTAAGTGTATTTCCCATATATTTAAGAGCGTTCTTCTTTGGCATTCAGAAAAAGTTTCCCAAGGATGCAGTGGAACTGTTTGTCTATTTTGTTTAACTTCCTTTTTTTATCTCTCCATTTTTTAAAAAGAGATGTGGATGCCAAGATCTTTAACTTTTTCAAGAGATTTGTCAACTTTATCTAAATTTACTTCTGCTGAGTTCTAAGACCCTGGGAAAGTAGTGGCAGGCTCCCTTTTTGATGGAAGTGCACCAGTGGCTGCGCTTAAAGTTCAGCTACCAAATCTTCAGAACGTTTTGTTTGCAGTCAATGTGGATGGAAGGATCAAGTGACAAAGGCTTTAGGATCAATGGCCATGTGCCTTAATGGTGGAAGCGGTGTCACAGGTTTCTTGCTCTGGCTGTTGACTGACTTTTCTCAGAGCCAAAACTAAGCTGGCTACAGAACCATCAAGCCATAGACCCTGGCCAGGAGCGGCAAATCTAAGTTATATTAATGTCATTGCTATCTTCATGGATCGGTAAATGGACGAAGTGATCTATGAAAGCCAGTTCAGTTGTTTGCTTTTACGTAGACAATGTCATGGATTGTTCATCTTGTACTTCTTTTTGGTATTGCAGTTTCATATAGTTGGTATTGGAGCATGATATTCTTTTACCTTAGGGAGCTATTAATGATGGAGAAAGTTACTCGTAATGATCGTCATTCTTCTTGTTTGTAAAGTACACTTCTAAGAATCAGAAATTGCCTGAAAATATAAGCCTACTGAATTGCCCTGATTTAATGGCAAATAAAATGCTCTTTATGTAATAAAACTCAGTTTTTAGGAAAGCAGAGTGTGACATTTGGACAACTGTTACTTATTTTGTATTCCTAAAACATTATTTTCATTTTCTGCTTTCTTCTGAATCTTAAATATAAAGACAGTTTTGGTGCATTTACCTAAAGAAAAAAAAAATAACTCAACATGGATACAAACGTTACTCAGTCACAAGAATTTTTATTGAGCTTAAAGTCCCGTGTACAAAAGCACCATTTAGTGCTTTAAAGAGCTTGAAAAGAGTGATCTTAACCGTACAATCTTATCGTCTTCAACTTGTCATCTTACCTGGTCTTAAACATTGGCTACTTACAATGGAGTGCAGTGTTAGAAAAAGTGATTCAGTGCCTCCAGATTTCACTTAATTCTGAGGAATGCATAAGCCCCCAAGGCCAAGGTAACGCACTGTAGGCTTTCTGTATATTTGTGAACCACAATCGTGGGGTCTCTTGATAGGTATGAGAGGTATGTGGAGTGAGGTATTTACTAACTCCTTTATGCGCCAGCAGTCAACTGAGCTAAGCCAGGATCCACATGTCACAACTTGGGTGGCTTAATTGGTAAGGACTGTAAACTGGATGGAATGCAGTAACACAGAGGATGTCCTGAATGTGTTCAGATTTGATGGTATGAGAGAGAGGTGCATTTTGTATGATTATTTTCAGTGGAACACTTGCTATTTTAGATATTCTATCTTAGCCTTCTAAAAACAAGCAGTGCCGTTTGCTTGATTTGTTAGCATAGCCATTTCTCCAAGTCCAACGGATGATATTAAGCAAACCCTAATAAATACGTTACTCTGGGCTTTCAGTTAATAGACCCATAAGATTTCTCTTAGCTCAGCAAGTAGTCACAGAGGGGATGAGCTATATTCTTAGGGTACTTAGCGTTTGAGGTAAGTGCAGATTTTTTTCATTCACACTTGAGAGGTTTTACAACACACTCAAATAACTGTACCTACGTACCCTAAGGGGACGTTGACAATAGTAGGTTTGATATTTGGGAAAAAGAATTTTGAGCTTATCAAAGTAAAAGCAAATTAAAGAGTAGGCAAGCAATAATTCTTGCATAAATGTTCTGTTAACCGATCTCTGTTGGGCTCTGAGGGCGAGAGTGAGCTGTTTCTCCTGGGCGAGTGTTGGATGCCTCGTTTGCATCAGCTGCTGTTGCTAAGTGTCAGTTATGCAGGGCCCCGACCCCCTTCCACTTTCAGAACAAGAATAGAACTAATTGAAGCATGAGGATGCAACGCATTCCTAAATATATTTACTCCAAAGCAGTAATCTCTTCCACATCCTGCAAAGCAACCAAAAAGGACTTTTTTTTGTCACTTAGAGTTTGACATTGGATTTGAAACTCTAAGGCTCAAATATGCCGAAAAAATATAATACAAATAATCGAGTTTGTATATAGTTCAAATCTTTTCATAATGATCTCTATGAAACCATTCACGTTCTTTCACTATGTTGGAATTGTGCTATGTTAACTTTTACCTAAGACGACCAGTTTTAGAGAGGGTCTTCTGACAGTGGTTATTTGCCGTGTCGATTGGGTCTGCATCCACATGCACCTTTAGGCCAAATCATAAACTTGGTAAAGTTTGCATCTTTCTTCTTAATTTTCTTTGTCCATTAAGTTTTCTCTCCTGCTCAGAAGCCCTCACCCTCATTCCAATAAAATCCCAGTATTGGGCATAGTCCCTCCCTAACCACAGTAAAAGAAATCTGATTTTCAGAAGGTATATACAACTAAAACACAAAGGTATTATTAATCAAAAATAATGAGCAGAAATAGGAAACCTCTAACTTTAATGCCCTTGGACTAGCTTCATCTTACAAGAGGGATGTCTTCATAGTTCAAGATGTACTTAGAACCAGAAGACCGGGGTCCAAGCCTGGCTTAGTCCTGCTCTCAGCTCCATCGTTCTCAGCTTCAATTTATATCTCGTACTTGGGGGCTGCAGTGATTCTGCAAGGTGGTGTGGGTAGAAGTGTTTTGTAAAACATGAAGTACTATGCAAGCCTTCTTTTTTAAAAAAATTGCTTTAAAACCATGCAAGGAACTCTAAGTAGGAAGTCAGAAGTACTAACCTTTGGGACTTGGAAAAGTCTTCTAACCATGCCAGGTCTCTTTCCTCATCATGAAAACCTGGAGGTTGAATCAGAATATCTATAAAGTCCTTTTCAACCCCAGGCATTTTACAGTTCCATGAAATAAAACACTGACACCTAGTACCGGGAACATAGAAGGTGGCATGAGATCGAACCAAGAGGTGAATTAGAGGAGTAAAAGAGATGGCAATTATGGGGGAATTGGCCTTACTCCTCCCAGAGGTCTGCAGAAGCTGCATAGCGAGGGGTAGATGGGGTCTGTGTGGCAGGAGCCCTAGGAAGTGGGGGCATGAGTTTGGAAGGGTTCGCAGGTTCGGGGTGAAGATTGCAGTGTGTCTGAGAGCTGAGTGATTAGGATGATTAGACATTTGGGGGCAATGTTGCCAGGTGGGTTGGATCTAAGGCGCAGAGATTTTGGTAGCGGCAAGTGCAGGGGTGAAAGAGGCAAGATATTCCTATTACAGCACCACCAGCGCTGTAGAATCTGAACCTGTTTCCCCTCTCCAATCCACTGGGCAGTGAGAATGATCAACTCAGATTACTTTTCTTCCCTGCTTAAAACCCTTTAATGGCTTTCATTGTATTGAGATTAAACTATGAATTCCTTAAGTGGGCTTTCAGGTGCCTGAAGGAATCCACCTCCCTTCCACTCTGCCTCTTTCTTTCTGAATTCCAGGCATGCTGGCTAGTTTGAAGTCACCAAGGTTTTCCTGCACCAGGACATTATCGTGTGCTCTTCCCCACCATTCTTCGGAAGGTTAGCTTTGATTCTTTGGGAGTTTAGCTGGAGTATTCAGACAGGCTTTCTCTGACCTTACTACGCATAGTAATCTCTGCCCCTTTCTAAGCCCTATATTTGTTTTTTCAACAAACACAGCTATAATCTGTAGTCATTATGCTCTTGAACAGTGTCTGACTAAAGAATTCTTTTGTCAAATGATTGAATGAATGAATGAGAAGCTCACATTCTTTTCTTGCTTTTTCTTTCTTGTCTTCCTATAGCTTTATTTATTTTGTCTTTCCCTCATAGTTTGAAATTCTTTATAGCTTTTATAAATTTTTTGATTATAAAAGTAGTTTATATCCATGTCAAAAAAATTCAGTAATGCTTAAGTATGTAAGGAAGAAAATAAAAGTCACTGAAATTCCATCACCCAGAGAAAATCAGAACTAACTTTTTGTTGTATATACTTAAACTCTACTTCTAGGGACTTCCCTGATGATACAGTGGTTAAGAATCCGCCTGCCAATGCAGGGGACACGGGTTCGAGCCCTGGTCCGGGAAGATCCCACATGCCGCAGAGCAGCTAAGCCCGTGTGCCACAACTACTGAGCCTGCACTATAGAGCCCGCGAGCCACAGCTACTGAGCCCGCGTGCCACAGCTACAGAAGCCTGCGCGCTTAGAGCCCGTGCTCCGCAACAAGAGAAACCACCGCAATGAGAAGCGCACGTTCTGCAATGAAGAGTAGGCCCTGACCAACGCAACTAGAGAAAAGCCCATGCACAGCAATGAAGACCCAATGCAGCCAAAAATAAATAAAATAAATAACTTTTTAAAAAAGAAGTAAATTTATTTATTTATGTCTTCCTTGTGGTGTGCAGGCTTCTCTTGTTGCAGAGCACGGGCTCTAGGCACGTGGGCTTCAGTAGTTGTGGCGCATGGGCTTTGTTGCTCTGCAGCATGTGGGATCTTCCCGGACCAGGGATCGAACCCATGTCCCCTGCATGGCAGGTGGATTCTTAACCACTGTGCCACCAGGCAAGTCCAAAAAAATCTACTTCTTAATTTTGGAAAGCAGTTGAGATCAATATTTTTCTTTTCAAAATTTAAAACCAAGTTGCTTTCCTCTTTAAAAGCCCTTCAATTAGTTGGGTCTGTGCATCCTTCCCAGGAGCCTTTTCTCCCATTGACATTAGTACTATTCTTTTCTGACTAGAAGTTAGGCTGATCCTGCCTTTTTCAGGCGTAATCTGGGGGCATTTATCTTTGGTTAAAAAAAGGTAACTGTTATTCTTGTCTTTTTTAAAAAAATTAATTTATTTATTTTTTGGCTGCGTTGGGTCTTCGTTGCTGTGCACGGACATTCTCTAGTTGTGGCGAGCGGGGGCTACTCTTCGTTGCGGTGCGCGGGCTTCTCATTGCGGTGGCTTCTCTTGTTGCGGAGCATGGGCTCTAGGCGCGTGGGCTTCAGTAGTTGCAGCATGTGGGCTCAGTAGTTGTGGCTCGTGGGCTCTAGAGCGCAGGCTCAGTAGTTTTGGCACACGGGCTTAGTTGCTCTGCAGCATATGGGATCTTCCCTGGCCAGGGCTCGAACCCATGTCTCCTACATTGGCAGGAGGATTCTTAACCACTGCGCCACCAGGGAAGTCCCTATTCTTGTCTTTAGCTTCCAGCATTACAGACTGGGCATTTAAATGCCTTGGATTGTGTATCTGGAGAAGCTAACAGCTGCATGTGCTATTTCCAATACTTTTTAAGATCCACCCAGGATATGACCATAGGAATGCTTGTCGTTTTTTTTGGAGGGGGTGGGTATAGATGTAAAATTGGTGAGCGATAAGCAGAGGTGAAAACTAGGTGAGAAATTCTTCAACAGATTGTAGGCTTGCCATCTGATATCTGGGAAAGCTGCATTCCTTTGAGCAGCTCTCAGAATGCTCATCTGCCTGAACTTAGGTCAGCCACAGATGGGGAGTGCTTTGGAGACCCAAGGAACATCAGTACGTTTCCAAAACAAACAGAGTAAACAAATTCCACTCTCTCCTGCCACGTATATATGGCAAAACCAGCACTATATGCGCTATGCAGTACTGCTGTTCTCCTAACATCCATGTATACCTAGCACTGTTGCAATATATATGTTGGAGAATAGCACTTTTGCATAGTCTGTAAATTATTAGCCAACCAACCAACCAAGAAAGAAAAACAAATGAGAAACCTTGATTTTTCTCTTAAAAAATGAGAACATTTGGATCAGTTAGGGGACCATGGGCAAGTCCTTCCCTTCTTTGAAATATTGAAACACACAGTTGAATTGTGTTTCTGGTTCTTTATATTCACCTCCAGCTCAATCCATAAACGACTCATTGACATTGTTTTGGGATCTGATTGGACTGAGAAATCCCCGTTATATTTTAGTAGGGCCAATTTCATGGATTTTCTCAAAATATTTTGCAAGCCAAAACCTAATAGAAGTTTAAATTGAATCTTTATTTCTGTCCTTTTCCGTATAACATTAAATTATGTGATATTCTAGGAAGTTTTTGTTTGGGAAAGGATGTTTAAAGTTAGAACTATTTTTCTTGGCTATAATTACTTAAAAAAACGATCACTCCTAGGTTTTGACTCTTTGTGTTGGTGAGGGGAGGGGGCAGGCAGTTAGCATTTGCATAGCTACTTGATGTAAGAATGTATCTCGCCCTTGGAAGTGGGTGGCAGGTACTGTGGGTGGCCGGCTCACTTCCTTTATCGTTTCATTGGTTTCAGACTAACAAATGTGAATTAACACCAACCCCCAGAAGCTCTTCATCTGTGGCTGATGGGACTTAGGGTGTCCTTACTCCAGCTCCTTCACCCCTTGGGTGGGATGATTCTAAGGCCTGTTTGTCTCAGAGTTTCCTGGTGGAGTTAAGTCCCAGGGTATGACTTAGCCTTTGTTAGCTCTCCTTCCTTTCTTGCTGCTCCCCTACTAGTAATTCCTATACCTCCTTAGTAAACTTTGCAATCAAATCTTTGTCTCAAATCAAATAAAATCCCCGCTTTGGGGGGTACCTAATCTAAAGCAAACCTCTTACCTTCAGGCAACATTTTCATCTATATTATCCCAGATAAAACACTCCTGGCTTAATGCACTTAACAGGTACTTTATATCTTTTCATTATCTGGTAGCACATACTGTTAATTGTTTAACATTAAAGACATAACTAAATAATGTCTTTGTTGTTATTTTCCTTTTTAAAGGGAAAGCTTTTGTACATCTAAAACATGATTGAAACAATGAAAATACAGTAAAAGCATCAGAAAACTAAGTACCTAGGTTAAGCTCCATCATATTTTAAGAGTTCCCAGTCTCAATAGTGACACTTTAAGACAGAACAGAATACATACCGAGTGCTACATTTAGTGACTAAACTTATTATACTTTTATTGTTGCTTTTCATAGCATCTTCTATATCATAGGATAGCCAGGGACTTATAAATAATTTATAATTTTTTTGTGAAGGTAAGGTTTGAGGTCAAATACCACTTAAGTCACATTAACATAAGAGCTCTACCTTATGGTCTGCCCCTTAAGTGTCTAGGATACCACTGAATGAAAAATAAAAGATTTTGCAGAATTGGAGATTAAACATGCAAAAGTCACCTGCTCCTTGAAAGGTAGGGGTAAGTATAACTTGGGGCAGTTAATTGCTTGGCTTTGCAGCTATAGTTTGGCCTTCTAAATGTGCCAGCTATCATGAAAGTGCACAGCCTTGGCCACGTGGGTAGTGGAGTCAGAGGTCATGATGGAACCAGATTCAAGATCACTAACTGTAAGATTCAGTCTGTGTTGGGTCAGAAGTGTATCTGCAACGTAGGGAGAGAGGCAGCAGAATGTGGTGACTGGGGAGTGCCAGCCAAGGGGTGGCCGGAGGAGAGCCTGGGTGCAGATCCTGACTCTGCCACTTACTGTCCCCAGTAAAATAAGGATAATTCTAACCCTTCAGGGTGTTTGTAAAGATTAGATTGACAAAGTGATTCAGGCACAGTGCCTGATAAATAGTAAGCTCTTGGAAAATGGTAGTTGCTATAAGGGTGGTTTATTGTCCAAACCAGTACACTTTCAAAAATGAAAAAGGGTACTAAGATGAGACATATTATATAATATATATAAATACATTTTAATAATTATATATTGACTGCAAAATTAGTTTTATTATGTGGATAGGCCCACAGTTCTATTTAAAAACGTTTGAAAATGAAATTCTTTCCAAAAATTAAAAATAAATAGCCATGTACATTAAAGCAAAACTTTAAAAACTTTATAATGTTTTATTCGAACAATAAAAGTAAGTGGAGTGATGATTTTTGATATGTATTCACATACTTAATCAGTTTTTTAGTCATAGCTGACTCTAATACCACATCACTGGCATTTTTTGAAGACTTTTTTTTCTAATATGGACATATTCTTTTGTTTGTTTTTTAAATTGAAATATGGTTGATTTACGATGCTGTGTTGGTTTCAGGTATATAGCAAAGTGATTCAGTTATATATGTATATATATGTCTCTCTCTGTATATAGCTATTCTTTTTCAGTATAATGAAAAAATTATAGGTCATTACAGTATGCTGAATATACAGTGCTATACAGTGATCTACTGTGCTATACAGTAGATCCTTATTGTTTTTCTATTTTATACATTGTAGTGTGTATCTGTTAATCCCAAACTCCTGATTTATCCCTCTGTCCTCCCCCTTTCCCCTTTGATAACTGTAAGTTTATTTTCTGGAAGTTTGTTTTTTATGTCTGTGAGTCTATTTCTGCTTTGTAAATAAGTTCATTTGTATCATTTTTTATAGATTCCATATGTAAATTATATCATACAGTAGTTGCTTTTCTATGTCTCACTTCACTAAGTATGATACCCTCCAGGTCCATTTACATTGTTGCAAATGGCAAAATTTCATTGTTCTTTTTATGGCTGAATAATATTCCATTGTGTATATATACCAAATCTTCTTTATCCATTCATCTGTTGATGGACACTTAGGTTGTTTGCATATATTGGCTACTGTAAATAATGCTTCTATAAACATTGGGGTGCATGTACCTTTTTGAATTATTTTTTTTTGTTTTCTTCGAATATATGCTCAGAAGTGGGATTGCTGGATCATATGGTAGTTCTATTTTTAGTTTTTTGAGGAACCTCCATGCTGTTCTCCATAGTGGCTGCACCAATTTACATTCCCACCAGCAGTGTACCAGGGTTCCCTTTTCTCCACATCCTTGCCAGTGTGTGTTATTTGTGGTCTTTGTGATAATGGCCATTCTGACAGGTGTGAGGTGGTATGTCATTGTGGTTTTGATTTGGATTTATCTGATGATTAGTGATGTTGAGCATCTTTTCATGTGCCTGTTGGCCATCTGGATGTCTTCTTTGGAAAAACGTCTATTTAGATCTTCTGCCCATTTTTAAATAGGGTCGCTTGTTTTTTTGGTATTGAGTTGTATGAGCTGTTTTTATAGTTTGGATATTAACTCCTTAAAGGTCATATCATTTGCAAATATCTTCTCCCATTCAGTAGGCTGTCTGTTCATTTAGTTGATGATTTCCTTTGCTGTGCAAAAACTTTTAATTAGGTCCCATTTGTTTCCTTTTTGCAACTTTGTTTTTCAATAATTGTAATTCTCCAAAAGCTTAGAAATCTGAAGGTTTCTGGTGCTCCTTGAATCCTTAATTAAAATTTCTAACTGATATTGAACAGAATGCACCCCAAATCTAGAGGACTCGTTTACAAAAATGTTCAGTATCTTAGGCAGGACACAGATTAATTTATTAAGTAGTTTCAACTGATGATGGGCAGCAAAGAGAAAAGTCTGGTACTGCCATGCTGATGTGTGTGTGTATGTGTGTTTAATTCCACATCAGCTTCATCCCCAGTTTTGTAATTTAATTACTTGACATATTCAAAATTTGTAAAATTTGACAAGTTAGAGCTTCCATTTCAATCAGTAAAATAATGCAACTTCTTTGGATGAAATTATTACTTATATATATATACTCTAGCCAATTCCAATTATTTTTCTGTTCCGTATCTTAATTAAGATATCTAATTTAAAATTTAGTAAAATGTTGTTTTTACCATGGACACCATGGTCCACCAAAATTATATTATCAAAATATAATATGTTGTGATTCAAAACCAAATACTTTTACTTTTAATGTTGAACTTTTAAACTAAATCTGCAGGAAGTTTCCCAGTAACTTTAGATGTTTCATCTTAAACAGACTAAATTTCCAAAAGCTTTGATTCCATGAAGTGGATTAAAAAAATTAAACCCTTGTTGGAATTAGTTGATCTAAGTGAAGCCTTGATAACACTGAGATAAAATTAGCAAAATTGAATTGTTTATGAAATTCTTCTGCTTTCACTACCAACACATTGTAGCTTTTGCTTTACTTTTTGTGCATGAAGAGAAAAACTTGAAATAAAAAATTGACAAAGTCAATTTCGAAGAGCATTCACTGGATCTAAATGTTATGTAAGCACCTTCTACAGCTGCATGTGATAAACCAAACTATAAGTACAGGGTTCTGAAAACAGCTACTGATTTTTGACTTCTATGATAATATAATGCTTCTTCAGCCAGTTGGTGTTTTTGAGTTTTCACTCGGTTATTGATATCACTTTCCTTATGGTTCCTCATGGCTGTAGGAGGTGGCAAATGATGACATTTTGTGCAGTTTTACACTCATCGTTCACATACTTGAGAATTGAAAATTCAGCACTTTTAGTATTTTGCTAAACATAAACTTCCAGTTTTTGAGCTCATTGCTGTTGAAGGGCCTATTATGAAATAAAAAGGCAAAGCCAAACAGTAACATAATGAATAGTTGTAGATATACATCATACAAGAAATGACCAATTCCAAGTGTCCATATTGGTCTCTACATGCTTGAAGGCAGCACACTTGACCTCTTTTCCCTGCAACTATTTCACCTTCCCCCTCCCCATAATTTCCCACCTTTCCCATTGACCCTACTAGCTGTGCCTTGGCAGTTTTGTGGGCCCTACCGTGGGTCTGGCACACCTAGCTGGTAAATCCAAAGGGTACAGCATGGCAGTTATCAGAGAGTTCTCTCACCACGACCAGAGGCTGGCAGCTCCTGTTTGAGTACATTTTCTTCTGTGAGCAGATGCCCTGCTATCCTGAAAGGGAGGTGTTAGTTCCAAGTGTTTGGAAAGGGCTGGGGAAATTAGGTCATTGCTGGTCACCTTGGAGATTTAACCACTGTCATGAGAGCGACAGCTCTGTTCACTGCTTGTCTTAGCTTGAACTGCTATAACAAAGTACAGTAAACTGGGTGGCTTAAACAACAGAAATTTATTTCTCAGTTGTGGAGGCTGGCAGGTCCATCAAGGTGCCAGCAGATTCAGTGTCCGGTGAGGGCCTGCTTCTTTGTTTGTAGACGGTCATCTTCTCGTTAGGTCCTCAGTGTTTGCAGTGAGAGAGACACACACACAGAGATTCCTTCCTTTTCTTATAAGACCACTACTTCCATTTGAAGGGCCCCACCCTCGTGACTCCATCTAAACCTAGTAACCTCACACTGGGAATTGGGGCTTCAACCTATGACTTTTGGGGATGCACACCATTCAGTTCTTGGCACTGCTCATGTGCCTTATGCACTACTAATGGACAAGACAATAGAAGGAGCATGGAAACACAAAGTGGAGGGCTACTAAATCAATCCCAGCTTATTTTAATGAGGCTATTCATAATCATTCTATTACGATTACTAATAGTAATTCATTAAAGTGAAAATACCCAGGCAAATGTTAAGCTAAACAAGACGGCAGGACAACTGGCCAAAAGCAGGACTGTCTAAGGCAAAAAGTCCTAGCCATTATCACTAGGAAGGACGGCACCGTATCTTAAAAGAAGTCTTTAACACTAGGAACACTAGAACACTAGAGGGCGCTTTAGACAGTAATTAAGGAACACTAGAGGGCGCTTTAGACTGTAATTAAGAATCTTGCTTTATTTACGCAAGGAAACATAGGATGTTACAAACTTCAGTAGTGAATGGTTTATAAAAATTTAGGTAAGTCCATGTAAGTTGATTTCACTCTTCCAAGAACATGATCAGATTCAACACAAATGTTTTGGAGTGTGTGTGTCCCCATGCTGGAGGTTATGATAATCCTATTTTATTTTATTATTCTTTAATTGAAGTATAGTTGATTTACAATAATAATCCTATTTTTGTTTTACTTCAGAATGTCTTTTTTTCCTTAAATCTTCAGGAGTGCCTTAAGGTTAGATAAAGATTAGGCTGCAATCTGTCCTCATTAGTTGGGGTTTTGTTTTTTCTTGAAGGAGGGGCAGGGCAAGGGAGGGCTGTACAGCCAATTAAAACAGCTATAACATGGTCCTTCTTTAGAGATAACCCTGATGATACTGTTTTACATACGTGTGGCACCCATTATTCTTATGATATGTGTTAAGTACGGGTGGATTATTAGGCAAGGACTCCAGTCTTCAGGGCAGCAGTACAAACAGTGGGGAAAAACATTGTTTGACTCTTCGTCTGGTCTTGGAGCCCCTGGTTCTGTCCCTGTCGCTGTGATTTTGGGAGATCTTAGGCTCTTTCTGGGCCTGTTTCTTAGTAAAGTGGCTCAGTCTTTTTCAAGACTAAATGACTAAGTCTTTTTCAAGTCTAAAATTCTCTTATCCTGACTTTTACACCTAATGTCGATTAGTCTTAAATTTACATTCGCATATAGGTGCCCTGTCTAGAAGTTACCTTCAGTTAGAATCATAAAGTCTGTGACACTGTGAAAACTTGATTCAGGAGAATGTGGGGAGGTAGTTATTTTTGCGGTACGCGGGCCTCTCACTGTTGTGGCTTCTCCCGTTGCGGAGCACAGGCTCCGGACGCGCAGGCTCAGTGGCCATGGCTCACGGGCCCAGCCACTCCGCGGCATGTGGGATCCTCCCGGACTGGGGCACAAACCCCGTGTCCCCTGCATCGGCAGGCGGACTCTCAACCACTGCGCCACCAGGGAAGCCCCGATCAAGTTCTTTATAGTGGCTTATTTTACATTAGAAACAGATAGCTCTTTGTCACCTGGTAGAAAATACTCATACAAGCACTGCTCCCCAACCTCAATCTTCCCTTGAAGTAAAAATGATGGTTAAATGCTTATATTCATTGCATTTGCTGCTAGGATTCAGGCTAGATAAACAGTGAGAGGCCAAAAATCACTTGAGATTTTCATTTAAGTCTAATTAGTCTATTTCTGATGCTATGAAAACACCGGAGATGACCCTTTGCCAGGTAGATGTAAGCCCCCTCGGCCCTCAGGTAATTGAAGCCAGACTGTTTAGGGATCTGAATATTGTTGCTACATTGTTTTTTTAACTTCCCAAGAATTCTCAGACATTCCTGACTGAGTTCTACTTCTAAAATAAACATGCTGAATGGTGTACCCTTTACATGGAAAAATGAAATGTTAGTGACATTCATCTCTATTGGAAGAAAAATAATTTGGTTGGTGGAGTTGTAAAACTCCTGTCTTATATAGAGATAAAAAAGTGACTTTTAACACATTTCTCAATTGGTGGCATTTTCAGTAGTCTTCTGCATGTCTCTCTGTGTGTCTGTGTCTGTGTGTGCATCTGTGTGCTTGTGTTTGCATGCCTTGTGTCTGCGGGTGTCTCTGTGCGCTCATGCTTCACGTAGACAGTCACTCACAATTAGTAACTCCTGCATGATAACTTGTTTTAGATCTTGCAAGTTTCTTCACACTGTGTAGTTTCACCATCTGTGGTGGTGAAATCAAAATGAAGGAGATCCCGAAGGAAACTTCCATCTCTTGGCAATTGCTTCATGACTCATAATATCTGAACTGAGCTTTGGGAGCAGAGGCAGAGTAGGGGAGGGAAGGACACCGAGGCTGAACCAGAGAGGAGGGAAGGCAGGAGTTGGGATGGGTCTCACACCTGGGAACTGGGGCAGGTGGGCAAGTAGACCACCCCAGAAGGCTACAGAGGTCAGTGTCGGGAAGATGCTGCCCACCCATTCATTAACCCTGTACTGAGTACTTAGTTTGTTGCCAGGTGTGTGGTTGGTGAAATGAATGTGGAAGTGTCTTCCTTCAAGCATTTTAAGGATCAGTCGGTGAAACAAACGTAGAAATAAACCCTGATAAAATCACAAATGCTAAGAGGAGAGCCACGGGCGCTCCAGGGGTTCAGGCTATGAGGAGATGACCTCACTAATATGCTAATGCCCCGTGTCTTTCAAGGAAAGACACGGGTTCCAGGTGGACAGCAGGCTTTCCAAGGTGTGAGTGGAGGGACCATGAACCCCAGTCCCTTGTGCAGTGTGGTCCAGGGGAGGATGTGAGTTGGGGGATGGCAGAAGTGCCTTCAAGAGATGGAGCTCTCAGTTCTTTCAACACATCATAAAGTCTTTGATGGACATGCTGGCTTGAGTTCAAGATGGCGCTTTCTAAACCCATTTTTTCTATTCCTTAGAGAACCTTCATTTGCTTAAGGAGTACAACCATTTCCTCAGGCATTTATGTAAAAACTCATTTTATTACTTGTCCGTAAAATTTTCTTAAAAATAACACTGGGGGAAGAGACAAATCAAATCGATGACAATATTTCTACTGTCATTTTTAACAAGATCGTTTTTGAGCTTATCAGTCAAGACTCTCTTAGTTGCAAGTGACTGAAACTCCACTCAGACTAGCAGATGCGAAAGAAATTTGTGGGCTCACATAATTGGGAAGTCTGAGGGGGTAGGGGAGGAATTACTGGATCAGAGATTCAAATATGACCATAGAACTCTCCACCTCCCTCAGCTCTATTCACCTCTGCTTACAGTTTTGCATCCTACAGTTTAAAAAAAAAATCTTTCTTGAGAATTCTAGTGAGGTGGAGAACTTTGGTTGGATTATCACATGCCAGATGGCTGGCTGGTATTTTGACCACTATAGTATAAGTGATGAAAAAACTGTAGAGAAAATTATAAAATGTAAAGTCATCTTCTTGCGCCCCATTCCTCTACGTTTGTAGGACAAAAATGTCAAACACTGGGAATAAAAAATGTCCCTTGTTGGCAATGAGCAAGGAAAATTGAGGGTGATAAACTGATTCAGATAAAACGAGAACAGCAACTTACTCTGAATGCTAATATGTGCTTAGGTATTTTTCCTAAACCTTTTGTGTGTAGCACATTCAAATTTTATCACAACCCTATGAGATGGGCGTGACTGTTATCCCCACTTTATGGATGAGGAAACTGAGGTGCACTGGGAGTTGTGGGGGCTGCCCAGGGTCACACATTAGTGCCTGGAAGTTTGTCTTCAGACATGTGCTCTAAACAATGAAGTTAAACGCAGTTGCATGGCATAATAATTAGTGATTAAAGTCTAATGAATGAAGACACGAAGATATGAAATACATGGTAAAGAAGGAAAGAGGGAAAATACCACTTCATATTTTTTTCCCCCATATTTTATTCAGTGAATCTCACCCCAGCTCCCAAGGGTCTAGTGGAGTCCATCAGGGTTGGGAAAGGATTTGCCTGGGTCACATCAAGGCTTGCCTGAAAATAGTGGATTCAGATTCAAGGCTACCCACTAATTCAACCCTTGGGAGTTTGGCTCAGGGATGGAGTAAAGGGAGCATGGGAACAAGAATGGGGTCCACTTCTGGAATGAACAGGCAAAATTCGAGGAGGAGACACTGCTTGGACTCCCTTGGCAGCTCTGACCTGACTCAGGAGAAAGTCGAGTCCCTCTGTGACCCTCCACGGGCTGGCCAGGAGCCAGGGCTCATTGGGTTGACAAATGTGTCCACCCCTCATGGAACCAGAGCAGATGGACAGACACTGAACTTCAGGACTAAAACTGGTTTCAGTGAGCAGTGGGTGAGGTGGGAGTAGGGGAGGTATGTGTGAGGTTGTCTCCCTTTGTAAAATTTTTTCTGTTTTATAATTTTAAAAGTGTGGTTAAATATGCAAAACATAAAATCGACTGTTTCTACATGTACAATTCAGTGGCATTAAGTACATTCACCACGGTGTGTAACCATCACCGCTACCTATTTCTAAAACTTTTTCATTTTCCCAAATAGAAACTCCCCATTCCCCTCTCCCCGCTGCCAGCCCCTGGTCACCTCTATTCTACTTTCAGTCTCTGTGAATTTGCCTATTTCAGGTTCCTCATCTCAGTGGAATTATATGATATTTGTGCCTTTGTGTCTGGCTTCTTTCATTTAGCATAACGTGCTGAAGGCTCATCCACGTAGCCTGTGTCAGAGTTTTATTTCTTTGTTAAAACTGGGAGACGGGAGAGGAGATGGCATGAGGGGGTCTGGGCTTGTCCTCTTCTGGTGGCCAGGGGAGAAAGCAGAACAGGGGTGCCGTCCTCCTGCCGTTGAAGAAATTCCAAGTTGTCGCTTGGCTGTTCCTTGCCACGTCCCACGGCCAGTGAGTGGTGTGATTCATCACCCCTCACCCCAACCTATCCCCCAATTCCTTCTCTTTAAAATACAGGAACTAGGAGATTGGCTTGATTTCACAGTGAGAGAGTCGGGGAGGCAGTGGCGTTGAGGTAGGGAAAAGACCTGTTACTTACTCACTCTTGAATGTGAATTTGTGTCCCCAGATCGTTCACCAGCACCCTCAGCAGAAGTAAGCAAACAAGAATGATGGAGTTGGAGTAGAGGGTAGGGGAAGGCTGTCGTTCTGGAGCACAGGTACGGCAGCCTTATTCAGACACCACCAAAGCCCCAGGCCTGTGGGGAGATGGAGGAGAGAAGGGGAAGCTGGGATTGTGAGGAGGGGGCCGGAGGAGCCAGCCCTGCCCTGGCGTGTCTTCACCGGCACCAGACGGGACACTACCCTTGCCCACCCAGCAGCTGTCACTTAAAGCATCTCAGGTGGCCAGCCCCCCTGGGGTCTTGCAAGGGTGTGGGGAGAGCTGGACTTTGCAGCCTCCCTCCTCCCTCCTTTGCAGATTCTCTGGTGATAGACATGGAAGAAGTTTCCAGGGCTGACTCTGGGTCAAGCAGTGCAAAAGAGAAGCTCTTTGTGGAGACAGTTTCTGTTCTGTTCATCTGTCCTCACGTTCACTTCCAGCTCTGAGCTCCCCTGGCCGTGACTCTGAAGAGCCTTCCCCGGAGGTTTCCATACTCGCTGCCACTCTCGAAGCAGGAGGGGCCTCCTTCCACCTCACTGCTGTTCTCTCTTGGCTTTTTCTCATTGGATGGGTTTGTGGAAAGGCAGCCAGCCTTGGCTGCAGTACGCATGGGGTGGGGAGACAGGAAGGAGGTTTCTGGGTCTGTGTTGCTGACCTAATTCTACATTCTGTTTTCATTGAATGAGTTGATTATTTTTATATCACTTACTGGTAAGTGAATGACCTGCACTCCTTTCAATTTTTCCATGTCCAAACTTCCAGTTCCTGACCACATTTTACATGCACTTGAAAATTGCACGTAATCCCTTCTTATACTCTTTCTTTTCCTTTTAAGCCCATGGGAACAATATTGCCTGCTTATTATTGGAACGGCAGCTTTGCTGCTGGTGTTATAAAACCCTGGTCTTACACGTAATTTGTATGAGGAGTAAATTAATATTTACTGTCAAGACTTTAAAGGAGCCGTGTTCATCATGTCGCATTTTAATATTTAAGGTACCAATGGAATCTTTTCAGTTTAATCACCTTCCTTGAAGTGATTAAATCTGCATCACTTGATCTGGCTTTCTTTCACCAACTCAGAAAACTGGTTCCTTGTTAAACAAGTTAGTTATTTGTTTCCTAAAGTTATACTCACTGTACTTTTTGTGTTTGACTTTGCTTTTTATGTTTCAATTTCAATGAAAAACATTTAAAAAAAACACTTGAAGAATATATGTTCTCTTTGTATTTTGAAACTGTGATACTCCTGTTATTTTGATGTTAGGTTGAGCATTGGAGAGACTTTCTAAGTTTAAGTTCAAACTCATCAGCATCATGGCTTTCTTGTTTCTAAAACTTGCTCAGTTACGCCTCATTTCTGCTGGTATGACATAATAAAAAGACTCTCCTGTCTTGTGTAACTTTGATTTTTCTATCTCCTCCCTGCTTTTCAGTAAACTTTGAGATTCTTTTCAGTCCTAAAAATTAAGTGGGAATAGTAATTCCATTAAGTATGGTTTTTAAAAATGTTTAATAAACAATATGTCATTGCTTAAAAACTAATTTTAAAAGTTGAGACACTAAAAATATTATGGCAGCATTAATTCCCTCCAGTTACATATATTGTGAGTGTGATCAGTTTATGTGTGTGAGACCTATGTTAAAAGTAAATAAATACATTTAGTACCCCTTTAAAGAACAGGTCCCCCTCCCACATAAAAAGGATACATTTATTTTACAAGAAGTGATAAAACGTATATTTTGTAAGAAATAGAATTTCAAAATTATTTAATATCAGGTATTTTTTGCATATTAAATGTACAATGTAGTATTTGTGTTTCCTTTTCCTGTTACAAAAGAAGATAATGACTTTAGTGGGGAAAGCAGAAAAAAAGCTTTTGGGTCTCTGTCCTTCACTCTGACTGTATTCCTTTATTGTAGACATATATTAACTGAGTAGACTGCTCGAATTACATAGTTCATTTTTGTAGCAGGCTCAACTAATTCAGTTTAAAATCAGATTAAAACAAAACTTTCTTCTCCTTGTGTGTCCAAACCCATAGTTTAGACTGTTCTGAACTTTCATTTTTTATATTTTTAATTTTTATTTATCTTTTTATTTTTGGCTGCATTGGGTCTTTGTTGCTGTGTGCTGGCTCTCTCTGGTTGTGTCGTGGGGGCTACTCTTCATTGCGGTGCGCGGGCCTCTCACTGCAGCGGCTTCTCCCGTTGTGGAGCACGGACTCTAAGAGCGTGAGCCTCAGTAGTTGTGGCACGTGTGCTCAGTAGTTGTGGCATGTGGGCTCAGCCGCTCTGCGGCATGTGGGATCCTCCCAGGCCAGGGCTCGAACCCGTGTCCCTTGCATTGTCAGGTGGACTCCCAACCACTGCACCACCAGGGAAGCCCCTGTTCTGAACTTTTAAAAGAATGTTTGGCCAGTTTTTTCCTCCAACCACAATTTGATATAATTTCCTTAAAAAGCAAGAAAGTTGTGCCACATTCAAAGATCCCAGCAGTTGTTTAGGGACTGTTTCTGTTGATGGGGAGAAATTAAGTGGACCACCATGTACTGTAAATAATAGCGAGAATGAGGGCTGGGAAACTAAGGGTGAGTCTGGTTCAGCTCAGAGGAAGAGCTGGCAAAGTTGAATTCTCCATCTTTGACCTTAGCATTTCAGTGGTCTTTGGTTTTATATGGACTTTCTCAAGTTCCTTCTTGAGTCATTTCAGCTGTAGAGTTTCTCTTCCTTTTGCTACTTCGAGAATTGGGGCTTTGGAAGCAGGGACTCCCCTAGCCACAAAAACTCCACGGTAGCTCAACGTCCTGCAAAGCAAACATCTTCCCACTTCCCCGTGTAACTTCTACATTTGCTTTGTGATTTGTTCAATTCTGAAAGGAGGGGCTCTGGCTTAAGCAACTGTGAGAAGGAAACTGTTAGCTCTAGTTCATAGCCTAGCAGGAGGAGAATATAACTATGTCAACTTGGAGATCTTTACTAAATAGAGAAACAAGGGATTGGTTTAAATATGTAGAGAAGTTATAAAGAGGAAATTTGGAATGGTGATTAAGACCAGAACCATTGGCCTTAGGTAAACCTGGTTCAAAATTTGCCTTAGCCATTGACTAGCCAGGTGACCTTGGTCTGTCTAAAGGATTTTCATCTGTAAAGACAAGACTATATAACGTTTAGAGGATATTGTAGGGCTAACATATCTATTGTGACACCTAGCACAAAGTAAGTTCTGTAAATGGGTCATTTGTTCATAAATATTGTCATGTGTGTACAGAGAAAAACAGACATTACAAATGTTTTTGCGGCTGTCTAGTTGAAATAAGAAGGATAGATATTGTTTTCAGTGTTAAAGGTACTCATGGATAAAATAATTTGACATGACATTCACTGGTACTGATACACCGGAGGGAATTTCCCTGTCTCCTGCCTGTAAACTACCGCTGTCCTTTAAGTTCAGCTCTATCACCTTCCGATCCTCCAGCTCGCGGCGATCCCTCTTTCCTCTGTTTCCTTTGTAGCAGGCCACTATTTATTGTTACCTTTATCTCAGGGTTTCTGTACTCTCCCCTTTTGGACTGTGAGCATTTTGAAACAGGGATTCTTTTATTTATATTTAATCCCACCCCCCTCCCGAAACACTGTGTAGCACAGGACCTGGCGCAGAGGTAACTATTACTTGGGTTGAAATGGATTGAATTTAATTAAATCAAATGCCTGTATAGAAAATAGGGCCATTCAAAATATTTGGGGCTCACAAGACTGCTGGCTACGTCTGCTAAGTGTCTCATTTTTACAGCCTTGTTTTGGGTTCCAGGTCCCTGGTCTTGGTTTAGCACCAAGACTGCACACCACATTTGATGCCACTTAGGACTGCAATTGTCACTGCAAACAGAAAACTTGATGTGAAGCAGATGTCAGGTTTCTAGAGGCTTTACAAGGGGATCGGCTCTTCTTTGGGATAGGAACAGCCATGTAGTTCAGTCTATTGGAATTAAGAAAAGATTGCCCATGTGACAACTGGGAATAAGGGCTCAGGTACAAGCTGAGGAATTGTGCTCAGAGGTCATGGTTTTCCTGGTGAGACTGCTGGAATGGGTTTAATACTTGTTTTTAACCTGCACATAGGAGTGTCTCTTTATTTGTAGCCTCTGTGGAGGCCCAGGTTTACTCTTGTCCTTCAGTATCCTTGTCAAGAAAATGGGAATAAGTTATTCCACTTATGGTGGCAGTCAAAAATAACACTGACAGGGGCTTCCCTGGTGGCACAGTGGTTGAGAGTCCGCCTACCGATTCAGGGGACACGGGTTCGTGTTCCGGTCTGGGAGGATCCCACGTGCCGCGGAGCGGCTGGGCCCGTGAGCCATGGCCGCTGAGCCTGCGCGTCGGGAGCCTGTGCTCCGCAACGGGAGAGGCCACGACAGTGAGAGGCCCGCGTACCGCAAAACAAACAAACAAACAAACAAAACACTGACAGTTATATCTTTAAATTTGAAAAATACCTATGTTTGAGCCATTTTGATGTATAACATTTTTTATTTAATTGCCACATCTGTTATTTAGATTGTAGTTTAAGTGTAGATTCCTTTGTGATGTGGTACTTTGGTATTCTTGAGAGGCATCAATACAATTTAAATAGATGTTCTTCTACCTGCTATGATTCTTCACTCTCTATTCAGTGAGTCTACGTTTCTTATCTTATTCAGGAATTGACTTAAAATGCCTTTTTCTTTTCCTGACCATGACCCAGCAAGTATGGGAAAGTAGGAGTGGCCTGCCATGAGGGGACACAATGAGGGTTGTGTTTTCTGTGTATAATTGTAAAACAGTAATGAAACTAATAGTTGGTCTCCTTTTTAATATCACCGTGTGAGAACAATCCTAAATAAATGTCAGTGATAAAATACTCTTCCCTGAAAAAACTCTTTCATTGGCCTAAGTTCTAAACAATTTCTATGTTTATTGTTGTTTTAATAGCACATTCGTAAGCTACAAACTTAGGACATTTGTGTTACTTACTCTTTAATACACATTGTTTCTATGTGGAAGTTAATTTTGAGAAGACCTACTTGAACACTGAACTACATACTTAAAAAATAATAAGATTATCTTGAATGGTTTCTGAAGGTCAGTATCCAGGAGTGTCTTAGGTTCATGGTTCTGGCTCAGCACCTGTCATGAGGTTGCAATGAAGATTTTTGCTGTGGCTGCATCATTTGAATGCTTACTTGGGAGTAAGATCTGCTTCCAGCTTGGTCTTCAGTTCCTCACTGGCTGTTGGTCGGAGGTCTCAGTTCCTCACCGGTTGGGCCTCTCCAACAGGGCTGTTCATTGTGGCATCTGGCTTCTCCCTGTGTGAGCCATACATACACATTCACTTTGACAGTAAGTTCCTAAAAGTTCAGAACTGTTTGAGCTCACCTCAGGTGTAGTTCAAGTCTCTGGTCCCTCTGGTGCCACACACATCTGTGCTTAAATCATAGATTTGAAGTCAACAGTGATAACCACAATGATGGCACAGAGGAAGAAATCTACTTCAATTATGTCACTCTTTGTGACCATTTGGAGATTCTATTTGTAATTAAAATTTGAAACAGTGCAAATCACAAGGGGTACAATTTTTATTTGTAAGTGTGAATTTTAATTTACACATGACATTTTATTGAATTTGAATAGCAGCTTTAAAATTAAAATTTATTTTAAAAAATTCTTGTTTTAAAACTAAAGAAGAAACAAAAAGATACAATATCACATCAATATGATTTAGTAGTTTACCAAAATTGTACCTTTTTCAGACATTTCATTTTTATTGAAATTTGCTTATTCAGTTATTGTAATAATATTCATTATATATAAGGTAAATTCATGTTCATTAATCATATATAAAGATAGACTAATATGTAGATAAGTTTTTCCCTCTTTATTCTAAAAAAATATATTAAAGTCATTAAACGGTATTTGATTCATCTTTTCCCCCTTTTTTGAATGGCAATTCCTTTTCCTTTTTATTCTTTATTTTTTATTGGCATGATTACATATACATATTGAGTTCAATAAAATAAAAGTGTCCCTGCCTATTCCCCTCTTCTGGCCACTGTTTCCTTTTATAATTCTAACTAATAAGATAATTTTGTTGTATAGAGAAGGGTGGTATTAGATTTACCCCAGGTCGAATCTGATAGGTGTGATGTTGCTTTTGGGATAATTTTCCACATAGTTTTTCACCATCTCTGATAACTTTCCTTGTACTCCATTCTTAGTCAAAAATAGCATATCCTGCTTTTCTATCATGATATAGCCCTGAAAAACCTGTATGTAATCGGAATCTTTGGAAAACATATTATTTGGAACATGCATGTCATCCATTTTCTTTTCAGCAGGCTTACACCCCACTTGCCTTTTTACTCTTAAAAGAGAAGTTAGGAAGCACCCGTGAAGGAATATTCTGTGTTCTGAGCAGAGAAGATTAGATGCTTTTCCCACCCACCCTTCTCCTTGCCCTACTGAAGGGAGGCATAGCTTCTTTTAGCCCTGAAGCAACTTTGTTCCATCCTCTCAGGTCCTCCCTGGTCCTAAAAACTCTATTTCTACAACTCTGAAATCACAGGCCAACTTCTTACCCACCTAGAACCAGAACAGCAAAGAGCTCTGTGCCAAAGACAGTCCATGGACCATTCTGACCAAAGATGACATTTCTGGTTTCCCTGATATAGCCTGGGGACGTGGTAGATGGAAAGCATATCTGGGAACAGGCATGTAATGTGTGCTTGATTATATTGGCTCAATGAATGAGCTCTACAGATTCAATGTTAATCAACCAGGACTTCCTGAATATTCCTTAACCCTTCCTAAGGGATAGTATCATTAAGTTCTTTGAGTCTCTTCCTATCCACAGGCTTCTGTATATTCACTTGTGAGTTTTCCCAAATGTGTTTTTAGAAGAGCTCTTTTAATAGAATGGTTTGGGTAGAACTTCTTTGTAACTTATTCTATTAGTTCAAAATATGAAAAATACATATGATGGGGTGGGGGTGTCTTGCTCTCTGGATATCACTGTCATACTGTCAGAGCCCAGCCGGCCCCCCAATCCTTTCATTTTCCCTGCTTTGTTGGGTACAGGTGAACCCTCCCTATTCTTTGACTTCTTCCCACAGAGTCTGCTTTCTATTAGATGACAGTAATTGTTAATGAGAGATGCTCATCTGAGTGAATATATTAGCTACAGAGTATATCATTGTCTCAGATAAAGCAGCCATTTCCTGAAGATGTTTAAGGAGAACGAACAATGGTCCCAGTTTCAGGCTAGAAGGGGAAAAGTCACACGGTGTCTCTGGAGAAGGAATTCTGCCTTCAGCGTTAGAAAGATCAGGGTGTAAATCTTGGCTCCTCTTAGCCTGGTGATCTCGGGCAAATGACTGACCTCTCTGATTCTCATCTCAAAAATGAGGGTGATATTTCCAATTGGCAGGGTTGCTGTTTGAATTAGGTGGGCTAACAGATGGTAGAATGCTTAGCACATAGCAAGCTGTTAATTAGCAGGTGTAATTGTAATATTTAGGGCCATCTTAGGCTTCTCTGAAGCCTCATGCTATATGTGAGCATCTGCCTGGGTAGCTGATAGAAAGCTCTGGTTTTCCTTAGCATTATTAGGAAAACTCTCTTAATAGTAAATGGTATCCAAACACTTGGGAATTATGAGTCTGGGTGTTAGTTTTATTATTTGCTTCGTGTAGGTTGTTTTATTATATTCTTAAATCATCTCCCTTTGAATTTATTGGCGTCTCTTCCAGCATATGTGATGCTGATCACTGAATAATTTGAAAGTTAAAAGGATGGTGAATTCAGGTGGAGGGAGGAGCTTCTCTCCAAAAGAAGGTCAAAGTTTGCCACTTAAAGATGAGGGTTGTTTTACGTATAGTCACAATAAAGGTAGGAAAATATTTTTTCATATATATTTACATATCCAGGGTCTTTGGAAGAGAGGCACATAATTATAACTTGTATCTATGCTAAAATGGTGAGCCTCAGGATTTTCAACTTGAAAGGGAGAAAAAGGCTGTTACTCTCCCTTCTATGAAAACCCCTGCTGAAATATGAAGGAGATTCAGAAGCCTCTGATAAAAGATCCTGAGAAGGCCGTCTGGGCTGTTTATTTAACTCATTCATCCAGTGTATTTAATTCCTTTGGGCTAGGGAGGAAAATTATTTTTTCCTTAAAAAAGTAATTTCCATATTACATGAAACACTCTGGTGTCTATTTTTAATGAATGAATATGAGAGCTGGGAAAGCCATTTAATTTGCCGATGTGTCAGTCTCTTTCTCTATAAAATGAGGGAGTTCGACTGGGTGCTCCGACCTCTTCTTTTCTCACGGGCTCTGATTTGTAATGCAAATTATAAGGATTGAATGACTGTTGAACATCTGTCAGTCATTCCCTACCCTTTAAATGAAGGTTGACTGCCCTCTAGAAGATTGTATACTTCTAATAGTCCAAGGAAAGAAGTCATTTAAACTTACATAAATGAGAAAAAAAGGCAGCAAGAGAATTTTGACTTTGCACTTTTTTTTTTTTTTTTTTCCTTATCAACCAGCAAGTCATTGCTGCTTCTTTGACGTTAAATAAATGCTTGTTTCCACTGAATTTTCTGGGCGGCTTGTCAGGATTGTTGGGCTTTGCTCTTTTAGAACATGTGATGTTAAAAACTTTTTCCCTCCTCTGGAAATTCTTAATATGTGCCCACTGGCAGCCATACCACATTATTTTCTGTAGATTTTGTTACAAATTCGCTTCATAAAGCTTAAAAATGAAAAGCTCAAGGAAACTGGCATTAATTTAAGTGACATTTTAAGTCCATACTTTCTATTAAATTTTATTTTCTCTTCTATTCTTTAAATGTCACTTAACTTTTACTATATTGGTGATAACTTTGAAAGAAACATCTGTTACGTTACTCCTTCTTAGACTTTACATTTAGTTAGAATATGTGTTACGTTTTACCAAGTGCTTCACTCATAAACTCATTTGATCCTCACCTAAACCAGTGTAAGTCACATAACAAGTTTATAAAGTTAAGCAACTGTTATAATTATCAACCTTTTATAGATTAGGAAACTTAGGGAGGTTAAATATCTGGCTGGCCACATTGACATGGAAATCTATAGTCTGATTTCAACCTCCATGCCTTTTTCACTTCACCAGCTCAATTCAAATCGGCAAGACTGCTGTAACACACGTTCGAAACGTTTTCAGAAGAACCCCAGAGAATGAATTTGTAAAGGTAGACTTTACTTACTGTGACACTTCGGATTAATGGATTTTCTTTCTTTCTTAAAATATACTATGTTGGTCACTCCTCATTCTTTCCTAAAGCTGGCCCTGTAAAGTAGATACATTTTTCAATTTAAAAGTTTCAAAATGTTCACCTTAGGAGGATTCCATAGGCCACACTCAATTCATTTCATTCAACAATTAAATGAGGTTCCACTCTTCTAGGGGCTGAGGAAGCAGCAGTGACTTGAAGAAGTAAAAATTCCAGCCCTCGTGGAGCTGACATTCTAAGGGCCTGGGGTAGGGAGAAAGATAATACAACAAATAAGTAAAAACACAGGTGTCATTGGATGGAGGTATGTGATACGGAGAAAAATAAAGGGATTGCAGTTTTTAAAAGAGTGTGATTGAGACCTCGTAGAATGATTTTGGGAGCGTTCCTCTCTCTGCTATATTTTGGAAGAGTTTGAGAAGGATAGGTGTTAACTCTTCTCTAAATGTTTGATAGAATTTGCCTGTGAAGCCATCTGGTCCTGGGCTTTTGTTTGTTGGAAGGTTTTTAATCACAGTCTCAATTTCAGTGCTTGTGATTGGTCTGTTCATATTTTCTATTTCTTCCTGGTTCAGTCTTGGAAGGTTGTGCTTTTCTAAGAATTTGTCCATTTCTTCCAGGTTGTCCATTTTATTGACACATAGTTGCTTGTAGTAATCTCTCATGATCCTTTGTATTTCTGCAGTGTCAGTTTTTACTTCTTTTTCATTTCTAATTCTGTTGATTTGGGTCTTCTCCGTTATTTTCTTGTTGAGTCTGGCTAGTGGTTTATCAATTTTGTTTATCTTCTCAAAGAACCAGCTTTTAGTTTTATTGATCTTTGCTATCGTTTCCTTCATTTGTTTTTCATTTATTTCTGATTTGATCCCTATGATTTCTTTCCTTCTGCTAACTTTGGGGTTTTTTTGTTCTTCTTTGTCTAATTGCTTTAGGTATAAGGTTAGGTTGTTTATTTCAGATGTTTCTTGTTTCTTGAGGTAGGATTGTATTGCTATAAACTTGCCTCTCAGAAGTGCTTTTGCTGCATCCCATAGGTTTTGGGTCGTTGTGTTTTCATTGTTATTTGTTTCTAGGTATTTTTTGATTTCCTCTTTGATTTCTTCAGTGATCTCTTGGTTAGTAAGTAGTGTATTGTTTAACCTCCATGTGTTTGTAGTTTTTACAGATTTTTTTCCTGTAATTGATATCTAGTCTCATAGCATTGTGGTCAGAAAAGATACTTCCTAGATTTCAATTTTCTTAAATTTACCAAGGCTTGATTTGTAACCCGAGATATGATCTATCCTGGAGAATGTTCCATGAGCACTTGAGAAGAATGTGTATTCTGTGGTTTTTGGATGGAATGTCCTGTAAATATCAATTAAGTCCATCTTGTTTAATGTATCATTTAAAGCTTGTGTTTCCTTATTTATTTTCATTTTGGATGATCTGTCCATCGGAGAAAGTGGGTATTAAAGTCCCCTACTATGACTGTGTTACTATTGATTTCCCCTTTTATGGCTGTTAGCATTTGCCTTATGTATTGAGGTGCTCCTATGTTGGGTGCATAAATATTTACAATTGCTATACATTCTTCTTGGATTGATCCCTTGATCATTATGTAGTGTCCTTCTTTGTCTCTTGTAATAGTCTTTATTTTAAAGTCTATTTTGTCTGATATGAGAATTGCTACTCCAGCTTTCTTTTGATTTCTATTTGCATGGAATATCTTTTTCCATCCCCTTACCATCACCCTGATACCAAAACAGACAAAGATGTCACAAGGAAAGAAAACTACAGGCCAATATCACTGATGAATATAGATGCAAAAATCCTCAACAAAATACTAGCAAACAGCATCCAACAGCACATTAAAAGGATCATACACCATGATCAAGTGGGGTTTATCCCAGGAATGCAAGGATTCTTCAGTATATGCAAATCAGTCAATGTGATACACCATATTAACAAATTGAAGGAGAAAAACCATATGATCATCTCAATAGATGCAGAAAAAGCTTCTGACAAAATCCAACAGCCACTTATGATAAAAACCCTCCAGAAAGTAGGCATAGAGGGAACTTACCTCAACATAATAAAGGCCATATATGAGAAACCCACAGCCAATATCATTCTTAATGGTGAAAAACCGAAACCATTTCCACTAAGATCAGGAACAAGACAAGGTTGCCCACTCTCACCACTATTATTCAACATTGTTTTGGAAGTTTTAGCCACCGCAATCAGAGAAGAAAAAGAAATAAAAGGAATCCAAATCAGAGAAGAAGAAGTAAAGCTGTCACTGTTTGCAGTTGACATGATACTATACTCTACATAGAGAATCCTAAAGACGCTCCCAGAAAACTACTAGAACTAATCAATGAATTTGGTAAAGTAGCAGGATACAAAAATCAATGCACAGAAATCTCTTGCATTCCTGTACACTAATGATGAGAAATCTGAAAGAGAAATTAAGGAGACACTCTCATTTACTACTGCAACAAAAAGAATAAAATACCTAGGAATAAACGTACCTAAGGAGACAAAAGACCTGTATGCAGAAAACTGTGAGACACTGATGAAAGAAATTAAAGTTGATACAAACAGTTGGAGAGATATACCACGTTCTTGGAATGGAAGAATGAACATTGTGAAAATGACTATACTACCTAAAGCAATCTACAGGTTCAGTGCAATCCCTGTCAAACTACCAGTGGCATTTTCCACAGAACTAGAACAAAAAATTTCACAATTTGTGTGGAAATAAAAGACCCTGATTAGCCAAATCAGTCTTGAGAAAGAAAAATGGAGCTGGAGGAATCAGGCTCCCTGACTTCAGACTATACTACAAAGCTACAGTAATCAAGACAGTCTGGTACTGGCACAAAAACAGAAATATAGATTAATGGAACGGGATAGGAAGCCCAGAGATAAACCCACACACATCTGGTCACCTTATTTTTGATAAAGGGGGCAAGAATATATAATGGAGCAAAGACAGCCTCTTCAATAAGTGGTGCTGGGAAAACTGGACAGCTACATGTAAAAGAATGAAATTAGAACACTCCCTAACACCATACAAAAAAATCAACTCAAAATGGACTAAAGAAGTAAATGTAAGGCCAGGCACTATCAAACTCTTAGAGGAAAACATAAGCAGAACACTCTATGACATATATCACAGCAAGATCCTTTTTGACCCACCTCCTAGAGAAATGGAAATAAAAGCAAAAATCAACAAATGGGGGCTTCCCTGGTGGCGCAGTGGTTGAGAATCTGCCTGCCAATGCAGGGGACACCGGTTCGAGCCCTGGTCTGGGAAGATCCCACATCCCACGGAGCAACTAGGCCCATGCACCACAACTACTGAGCCTGCGCGTCTGGAGCTTGTGCTCTGCAACAAGAGAGGCCGCGACAGTGAGAGGCCCACGCACTGCAATGAAGAGTGGCCCCCGCTCGCTGCAACTAGAGAAAGCCCACGCACAGGAACGAAGACCCAACACAACCACAAGTAAATAAATAAATAAATTAATTAATTAAAAAAACAAATGGGACCTAATGAAACTTAAAAGCTTTTGCACAGCAAAGGAAATCATAAACAAGACAAAAAGACAACCCTCAGAATGGGAGAAGATATTTACAAATGAAGCAACTGACAAAGGATTAATCTCCAAAATTTACAAGCAGCTCAGGCAGCTCAATATCAGAAAAACAAACAACCCAATCCAAAAATGGGCAGAAGATTTAAATAGACATTTCTCCAAAGAAGATATACAGATTGCCAACAAATGCATGAAAGAATGCTCAACATCATTAATCATTAGAGAAATGCAAATCAAAACTACAATGAGGTATCACCTCACACCGGTCAGAATGGCCAACATCAAAAAATCTACAAACAGGGCTTCCCTGGTGGTGCAGTGGTTAAGAGTCCGCCTGCCGATGCAGGGGACGTGGGTTCGTGCCCTGTTCGGGAAGATCCCACATGCCGCGGAGCGGCTGGGCCCGTGAGCCATGGCTGCTGAGCCTGCCCGTCCGGAGCCTGTGCTCCGCAACGGGAGAGGCCACAACGGTGAGAGGCCCGTGTACCGCAAAAAAAAAAAAAAAATCTACAAACAATAAATGCTGGTGAGGGTGTGGAGAAGAGGGAACCCTCTTGCACTGTTGGTGGGAATGTAAATTGATAAAACCACAATGGAGAACAGTATGGAGGTTCCTTAAAAAACTAAAAATAGAACTATCATACGACCCAGCAATCCCACTACTGGGCATATACCCTGAGAAAACCATAATTCAAAAAGAGTCATGTATCAAAATGTTTATTGCAGCTCTATTTACAATAGCCAGGATATGGAAGCAACCTAAGTGTCCATTGACAGATGAATGGATAAAAAATATGTGACACATATATACAGTGGAACATTACTCAGCCATAAAAAGAAACGAAATTGAGTTATTTGTAGTGAGATGAATGGACCTAGAGACTGTCATACAGAGTGAAGTAAGTCAGAAAGAGAAAAACAAATACTGTATGCTAACACTTATATATGGAATCTAAAAAAAACCAAATGGTTATGAAGAACTTAAGGGCAGGATGGGAATAAAGATGTAGACGTACTAGAGAATGGACTTGAGGACACAGGGACGGGGAAGGGTAAGTTGGGATGAAGTGAGAGAGTGGCATGGACTCATATATACTACCAAATGTAAAACAGAGAGCTAGTGGGAAACAGCCACATAGCACAGGGAGATAAGTTCGATGCTTTGTGAACACCTAGAGGGGTAGGATAGGGTGGGAGGGAGGGAGATGCAAGAGGGAAGAGATATGGGGTTATGTATATGTATAGCTGATTTACTTTGTTATAAAGCTGAAACCAGCACACCATTGTAAAGCAATTATGCTCCAATAAAGATGTTAAAAAAAAAAGTGTGATTGAGAAGATGACATTTAAGCGTGGACCTGAAGGAGGTAGGTGAGGGTGGGGCCTGTGCATAAATGGGAGAGGAAGGCTCCTGGTGGGGGAAACAGCAAATGCAAAAGCCTTGAGGTGGACACGCTTCTTCACAGTCAGCGAAACCCTTACAATTGGAGCAAAAGAGCTAATACAGTGTTATGTTAGGAACTTCAGCCTGTAGTAAGCAGGCACCTGCATGGGCCTTTGCATGAGTATAAGATTTTATGATGCTTTTAGTGTTAAATAGTGAAAATGATACCTGCCCCCCAACTCTTTACATAAAGGGAAGCATCATTGCTGAGTTTGTCAACTCATATAGCAATTTCAGCCTTCTTTAGAGTATAATATTTTTCTGAATAGGGAATACATTCCTAAAGCATAAAATTCCAAGGATTTGTAAGGGTGTATAAGTTAAAACTATCCCTTCTGTATCCCAGACACCCAGCTCTTCTCCTGGGAGGCAGGATTATTACCACTTTTTTCTGTGCCTAGAGATGATCTAAGCCCATAGATACAACCACAGCAGAGGTTGTGGGTACCAGCTTTGGAGCCAGACTACATGCATTTTGGTCTTGGTGTTGGTACTCGCTACCTGTTTTGACATGGGCCCACAGCTAAAAGTCCAGATGCCTCCATTCCCTCATCTGTAGAATGGAGAGAATAGTCATAGGGTTGTTGTGAGAATTAAATGAGATTATATGTTTACATAACATATAAATATAGGAAATATTATATACATATAAAGAATTTAGCACAGTTTCTAGCAAAGAGTGAATACTCAATAAATGTTAGTTATCATCAGATATTCTTATAGGAAGCTTTAAAAGTATCCCATTATACAGATGTGGAAAATGAGTCTTAGGTCAAGAAATTTCCTAGGAAACTGGGCTAGTAGGTGAAGGCACAGTGATGCTCAATCAGAATTCTAATACCACGCTCCAGGGTTTCCCAGGTGAGGGTCAATGAGATGGCTGTCTTATGGGTCTTCCTTTCAACCACATAAAGTGTTAAATGCCAGACAAACGTCGATGTAGAAAGACATGTAGGTGTTTGCCTGAGAGCCTAATCAAATCCATTTCTTTAATTTTTTTGTGGTTTTAGCCAAGGCTATTTCACAACTGCATAATGTTTTGGTTTTTTACTTTGAGCAACTTCTATTCTTCCAACCAATGTTTATTCAGCATGTGTTATGTTCCATGCAGTGTATTAGGTACAGTGGGTGAAAAAACTAGACAAAGTCCCTGCCTTCTGATGGTTACAGCTAAGTGGGCGACACAGACAAGGGGATATGTAAAATACAAGGTCATTTGCTCTCATAGGGATTTGTCCAGTTTGGGCAAAGTTGATTTCCTTAAGCCAGTAGGTGTTTCCCAAAAAACATTTTTTTTTTTTTTTGTGGAGAATTCATCCAGTTTGCTGTTCATGGATGTACATCAAATAATTCTTAGAAGCAGTAGGCTTGTTTTTTATTTGTTATGCCTAGAACGTACTAAATAGTCGGTGAGGTTGCTTGCTTTGAAGGTTCAGTGAGTTGCAGGCAGGTATTGCATTGTTTGCCAACGGGGAAGGCACTACCAGTGTAGCACATAAGGGAGATGATGACTTTATAATGTACAAAGGGAAAACAGTAAGTATGGATTTGAAACAGAATGTATTAAACATGGGACATGGAAGTGCTGTCTGCCTTGAAACAATGTTCAATTCTAAACACTGTCAGCTATTTTTTCTTGGATGGAGGAAGTAAAAAAGGCTTGAACCATGAATTCTGGTTTGCCTGATTTATATGGTCTACTTAGCCCTCCATGCCCAGGAGGAATAAAACACATAGTGGAAGGTTTGAAAAACAATAAACTCTTCAACCAACCTTTTTTTCTTTTTTCTTTCTCCCTCCTCCCTCTTCTCCCCCTTCCCCCTTTTTGGGGTAATGCTTGTTTTGCAAATTTGCTAATAAATCATGGTAGGAGCTCAATAAAAAAGGAGTGAAGTATAGAATGATTTTAAATATTTACTTATTATTATTTATTGCCTTCAGTGAAAAATGATTGCATATGTTTCCTTTTGATCGCTAGCCCTTCTTTTAGGCTTGTTACACTTTGCTTCCTTTTCTATTCTCCTCACTCCTGTGATTCTGCTGGTTTCACATACCTAACTCACCTGCTCTTCGTCTTGGATGGGGACACAACTCTCATGGAAATTTAACATTTATATCACTGCTTCAGTTAAGAGCGAGGTTGACCTGTGGAACTTTGCCTACCTTTCAGTTCCAGTTAATGCCTTTGGGCCCAGAGTGGTCCACAGCGCACATGAAAAGACCAAACAGTTCATATTCTAGGATCAGAGCTATTACTCTTGAATGATTATCCTGAAATCAAGTTTTTTTTTCTTTAGCCAGCCAGCCTAGACCTCCCCTTTCCAACTGCTCTGGAACTCATCCGTGTATCTAATCCTTGCTTTCTTTTAGACCCTTTCTGGTCAGCTGTTCAGTGGAGAGTTCCAGTTCTGCTAGGGCTTCCACATGTGCTCTGTGACCTAGCAAATAGCATTGCCCTCCGTAACCCTGGAGGCCCTGTGGATTTCCTTGTGGCTCTTCCTTTTTTTTTTTTTTAGATTTTTTTTTTTTTTGATGTGAACCATTTTTAAAGTCTTTATTGAATTTGTTACAATATTGCTTCTGTTTTATGTTTTGGTTTTTTGGCCAGGAGGCATGTGGGATCTTATCTCCCCCACCAGGGATTGAACCTGCACCCCCTGCTTTGGAAGGCGAAGTCCCAACCACTGGACCACCAGGGAAGCCCCCTGTGGCTCTTCTTAGACAGCTGTGTTACTTGGGATTGGCAGGGTGTGGTGTCCCTAAACAGAGGTAGGAGAAAGGTGGCCACTCATCGCTGTTTTCCATAAAGACACAGTCTCTCTTGGCCTCTTGCCAAAGGCTTTTGAAATGCCTTGGAGTTCAGGGCATTGGGTTTGCAGCCCCTTTCTCCCTCCTGTACCACTGCTCAGGAAGAAACCGGAAGCAGGGCAAAAGGTATTGCTCTTGTGTTGCCCTGCAGGAATTGGAAACATCACTTTATCTTTCAAGGCAGCTTGTGTCATGTCATCCGCCAAAGTGGGTGGACCTCCACCATTTGTCCTGACTTGTTAAGATTCACTGTGAGAAGCAGTACATCTGAGTGAAGGTCCGTCTCTTCCCGAGACCTCAGGAAGCCCTATCCTATCTTGGAATCAGAGATCTCCACAGCTCTACCTCATTGAAGAATCCTTCCTGAGCCAGTCCCAGTGCCTCCCTACTCAGCCTCCTCTTGCCTCAAATCGCTAAACCCACAACTGGCTAATTCTCCACTATCTTGCCTGCCAAGTCTACTTGGAAGGTCTCTTTGGCTGCTTTCTTTGTTTTTTTTGCCTAATGCCCTACAACTGTTAACTCTTCCCATCGCTGAGTAAGACAGGAGAGTGTGTCCATGACAATAGGCGTTATATCTGACTCTTGGATTAGATGAAATAATAAAGCTTCTAGCCCAGTACTTAGAACACGGGGTAGGGATTCCGGAATCCTTTCTGTGTTCTTTTTCCGGCAGCGAGCGATGCATAGGCAGGCTCTTCAGCTTTTGCTTGGTGAGCCCTGTTACAATATGGATGTTGGGTTCAAATTTATCCTCTACCTGTGACTTTGGCTAACAGGCAGTTTGTTTAACCTCTCTGCCTCAGTTTCCTTATCTCTAGAGTTAGCATTAAGAAGAGTTCCTCTTCCTAATGGTGCTGTGAAAATTAAATTAGTTAATATATTAGGTGCTGATAAGACCATGTACATAGTGCTAAGTGAGTGGGAGAAATAATTTGTTATATTAGTAATAGAAGGGAGGTTGCAGCAGTCACTGCCACGTAAAGCAGTAGCTTTCATCACCATGTAGCATAAAGTGAGTTCCCTTTCCCTACGTAGGAAAACCCAGGTTAGATTGGAGTTGAGTGCATGGAATAGGGGTTCCAAAACGGAGGTCAAAAGGTCCGTTGGAGCAGTCTTGCTGGGGATGGGAGTTTCTGACTCAGCTGAGCAAGACAGGCACATTTCTCAAACCCCTTTGTAAGAATCACCCGGGGCACTTGTGTGACATGTAGAATCTAGAGCTGTACCCCAGACACACCTAGTGGATCAGAATCTTCAGGGAGCGTCTTGGAATCTGATGTGTAACAACCCAGACAAATAGTACCACCTGGAAACACCAAACACTCAATCACCTGGGAGGCTTGAAAGAACACTGATGCCTGAGTCTCATGCAGTGGACATTCTGATTTGATTGTTTTGGGATCTTGGTGGACAGTGTACAGGCAATGAGGAGTTTTTTTTAAGCTTATCACAGAAATCTAATGTGAGCCAGAGTTGAAAACCACTATAATAGAGAGTGAAAATCAGACTTAAGTCAGTATTTCCCAGAATCAATTGGGGTGTGGGTTAAAAATAGAGATTTAAAAGCTCCAGCCTGCTGAATCTGACTCTCTGGTAGTAGGGAATGAGCTGGGCTGAGGGTGGGGTAGGGAGAGTGAGACCCTGGAAACAGTCTTTCCCGATGATTCTTCTGCATGCTAGACTTTGAGAACTACACACCACATGGCATTTTCCTGTAGTAGGATGAGTGGAAACAGCTGAATGAATGAAATGGGATCACTATTTCCTTTTTTGCTAAACCAATCTGTTAGAAATATGCTTCTTCATGTACTGTTTGTAAATTCAATACTTACTCTCCATTGGTTGGTATAGGGTTTCTAGAGAGTTGTCTCATTTCTTTTTTTTTTGCGGTACGTGGGCCTCTCACTGTTGTGGCCTCTCCCACTGCGGAGCACAGGCTCCGGACACGCAGGCTCAGCGGCCATGGCTCACGGGCCCAGCCGCTCCACGGCACGTGGGATCTTCCCGGATCGGGGCACGAACCCGCGTCCCCTGCATCGGCGGGCGGACTCCCAACCACTGCGCCACCAGGGAAGCCCGAGTTGTCTCATTTTTAATATGCTTTGACTTGACCTGACAGAACTTGATGGGAGTTATTGTTGGGTTTTTGCACGGTCTCATGAACATAACAGGTCAGATGATGAAACCAGGGAAAAGTGCTGTAGAACGGCCACCTGGGCTGAGCAGGTTGTAGTTCAGCATGGGTGCCTGTATTCCCAAGGCTATCAAACCAAAGGTCTGAAAAAGCTGGAGCTGACAAAAAGGAGGAAGTGGAAGTTTGAAAGATTAGAAGTTTTATGTAGCTGTTCTAAAGGCAGAAACCCTGTCACTTCTCTCAGATGGCAACCTTGCATGTGGGCTGGAGTCCTGTGTACTTTTGCTCAGCACTGCATCCCCAGGGCTTAACATGTGTGGTACTTAACCGGGGCTCCATAAATAGTTTAGAAACGAGAATCCTTCCTACTGTGGCAACAGTGTTAAGTGCAGTGTTTCGCCTTTTCCATTAAGACTGAGGGAAACAACAGTTTCTTCAGAGAGCTAATCTAGGAAATGTATATGCGCTAGGTCAGTACAGAGATTGATCAGGTCCCCTTGGAGGGAATGACTCCTCAGTCTGCAAAACCAGCTCATAAACTAATTGAAGGTGTCTTTTTTTTTTTTTTTTTAACATCTTTATTGGAGTATAATTGTGAAGGTGTCTTATTTGCACATATAATCTGTTCCTCCCACTGGAGGTGGGAGGAGATTAAGTGTGGAAGCGTAGGTAAGAATCTCTGGAACTGCATATTGGCTGTACCTATGTGAGCCCCGTCCAGAGGAAAGAGTGAACTGCCAGGGATAATGCAACCACTGAGTGATAGTAGTAGGTTTCTCTCTATTCTGGAGATGGATGCGTCAGGCGTCCAAAGCCTGATGGCATTAACAGTTAAGTGGTTGACCTCTCTCGTGATCTAACTGATACTCAGCTCATCGGTAAACTTGACACTTGGGTTTCGCATGTAGCTTGTTCAGACCCTTGCTATTCAAAGTGTGGTTCATGGCCCAGCAGCACTGGCGTCACCCGGGAGCTTGTTAGAAATGCAGACTCTCGGGCTTCCCTGGTGGCGCAGTGGTTGGGAGTCCGCCTGCCGATGCAGGGGACGCGTGTTCGTGCCCCGGTCCGGGAGGATCCCACATGCCGCGGAGCGGCTGGGCCCGTGAGCCATGGCCGCTGAGCCTGCGCGTCCGGAGCCTGTGCTCCGCGACGGGAGAGGCTACGACAGTGACAGGCCCGCGTACCACAAAAAAAAAAAAAAAAGGAACTGCAGACTCTCATGCCCCACCCGACCAAGCCCAGTGTGTTGGGTTTGCCTGACAGTGTGGCATTCTCTTTTTCTGTATCATACCCACGGATGTTTAGTTAGTATGAGTCAGCATCCATGGGATTGATTAACTTCAAGATACTAGCAAGTAGTTGCCAAGCCTGTCAGGCTGAGGGCTGACCCTGGTAGAGATGAATTCACCAAGGCAATGTCACTGAATGGGTGACCAGCTGGCCCTCTTCAGGTGTCCTCCCTTTGTGTTGTGTGCTGCCTTTTAATTTCAGCACTGACGCCTGCTACGTGTTGCCTTCGATAACTGTATGGGGCTCATTTCCTTTCTGGCACGTACACTACAGTGAACTTGCCTCCTTTTCAGCTGCGGAAACATACTTCCTGCAGCTGCTCTGCAGCCACCTACGACTTCAGCAGTTTCTGAGGGTTTTTGAAGTGGTAAAGAAGGGAGCCTTACTTGTTGAAATTCTATAGGGCACGTTTGTCTATAGATTATTATTATCATGTTTTAAATTAACCAACAATCATACTTTATCCAGACTTCCTTAAGGTCTACCAGATGCCCTTTTTCTGTCCCAGGATCTCATCGAAGTTACCATATTACATTTAATCATCATCTCTTCTTAGGCTCCTCTTGGCTAAATTTCTCAGACTTTCCTTGTTTTTAGTGACCTTGACAGTTTTGAGGAGTACTGTGAGGTATTTTTAGACTCTCCCTCAATTGGGATTTAGGATTTGTCTGATGCTTTTCTTAGTGATTAGACTGGGATTATGGGTTTTCAGGAGGAACGACCACAGGAATAAAGTGTCATTCTTATCATATCAAAGGTACCTACTATCAACATGACTTGTCGCTGTTGATGTTGGCCTTGATCACCTGACTGAGGTGGTGTTGGCAGGTTTATCCACTTCAAAGTTATTCTTTCTTCCTCTTTCCCTACAGTACACTTCAGAAGGAAGTCTCTGTGTCATTCACACTTAAGAATCGGGGAGTTGTGTGCCACTTCCTTGAGGGTGGAGTATCTACATCAATTATTTGGAGTTCTGTATGAGAGATTGGTCAATTCTCCATTATTTATTTATATCAGTATGGACTCATGAATGCCTATTTTATGCTTTGTATTTATAATCCAATAGTACTTTGTTGCTCAAATTATAGATTTTTTAATGTCCATTATAAACGCAGGACTGTTACCGTTGACTGGGTCTAGGCCTACCTGCAGGCAAAGGAAATAACTGCTTACCTGGAATGATTTCAGTGGGACTTACCACCAGTCCTAAAGTTGGTGCCGTTTGAAATACTTTGTTACTCCTTGTATTAGTTTGCTAGAGCTGCCGTGACAAAGTACCACAGTCTGGGTGGCTTAAACAATAAAAATTTATTATCTCACAGTCCTGGAGGCTAGGAGTCCAGCATCAAGGTGTTGGCAAGGTTGATTTCTTCTGAGGCCTCTCTCCTTGGCTTGTCAATGGCCATGTTCTCCCTGTGCTGTTACCTGGTTTTCCCTCTGTCTGTGTCCTAATCACCTCTTCTTATAAGGGCACCGGTATCATTGGAGTAGGACCTACCCTAATGACCTCATTTTAACTTAATTACCTCTTTAAAGACTCTATCTTCAAATCACATTCTGAGGTACCAGGGGTTAGGACTTCAACATATGAATTTTGGGAGGACACACTTCAGCTCATAACACTTCCTGAGGGAGTCTTGGATACACATTTTCACCAGGCATTAACTAGAAGGGACACTCATTGGTTATGTTTTTAGTTTATTTTATTAACACTACCATTGTTGCCATGAGGCAATAGTGTATACCTCCTCTGAGATGGTCTGAGACATCAACAGTTGGGGGCAAGGGAATTGGAATTGGCTGCTTTGCAGAGGGAATGCTATGATTAGAACCCTAAACTGTGGGTACCTAAATGGGTATGAAAGGAGAGAGAGGATTTGCATGGCAAGCTGCATAAGTGGGGTGGTGGGACACTAAAATAGGAAGTTGGTAGTAATGAACTTTCTGTGCAAGATGGCCCTGACCATTATCGGTTTAGCTGTTTGATCATGCACAGAGTCTATAAGAATGGCCTCAGGGTCAAATATATGCAAGAAAGTTGGGTGACTTATATTGCAGTGGTGACTGCTTCTTAGTATGCATGCTACTCAATGTGATGTCGAAGAATCTCTGTCTCTATTCTTAGCTTAGGGTTATGCTGAAAAAGACCTGGCTTTGTGCACACTTTGCCCAGAAGGGGTATGAATATTGTGTATTGAATGCATATCCCTAAATTCTAAGTCTAGTCTTTGAAGCTGAGTCCACTGTGACATTATAGACAACTGATCCTGCTACTGCATGTGGTTTGGTGTCTTTGGCTTGTTCAACTGTAGCAGAAGATAATGGTGTCAAGCTTTAGAACTTAATGTTTCTAAGGCCAGTAACAATTCAGCACACCATACAACGAGGGTTTTTTATTTTAATAAATTTATTTATTTTTGGCTGCGTTGGGTCTTTGCTGCTGCGCATGGGCTTTCTCTAGTTGTGGCGAGCGGGGACTACTCTTCGTTGTGGTGCGTGGACTTCTCATTGCAGTGGCTTCTCTTGTTGTGGAGCACAGGCTCTAGGTGCGCGGGCTTCTGTAGTTGTGGCATGTGGGCTCAGTAGTTGTGGCACATGGGCTCTAGAGCCCAGGCTCAGTAGTTGTGGTGCACGGGCTCTAGAGTGCAGGCTCAGTAGTTGTGGCGCATGGGCTTAGTTGCTCCACGGCATGTGGGATCTTCCTGGACCAGGGTTTGAACCCATGTCCCCTGCATTGGCAGGTGAATTCTTAACCACTGCACTACCAGGGAAGTCCCAACAATGAGGTTGATTCAAGCAAAAAAGAGCAAGATGGAATTGAGAGAGCCTGAGTTATGTTGCTGATTTCTTTATCTGTGGCAGAGACTACTATAATAGTTGCCTTCCCGAATTCCATTTTCAGCTTCTCCTTTAGGCATAGAACTTTATCTCAGTTAAAGAGTAGACTTCCCAGCCTCCACTGCAGCCAGGTGTGTCCACATAATTATGGTTCAGCCAATCATATGTAAGTGTTTGGGAAATTCCAGAAAGGCTATTGAAAAGGAGGGGCACACATTCTTTTCCTTTCTCCTTCTTATAGCCCTGAATATGATGGCTGGAGTTCCAGCAGCCATCTTGGACCATGAAGGGATGTTAAAATCAGAAACCCAACACAGGACTGTAGTACAGGAAGTCAGAATAAACTCAGGCCCTGGATGACTCAAAGAGCTGCAATACATGCACTATTATGTGCAGACTTTCAAAAAATAGTTTTTAATATGAAAGAGAAAAAGAGAACTTCTATCTTAAGATACTTCTTTTTTTTTTTTTTTCTGTTATATGCAGCCAAACCTAATTCTTACTTAATGAACCTTGGGTACACATTGAGCTCATCTGGGGAAATCTATTTAAAAATACTGTGCCTGGGCCCCACCCCAGATTCTGATTTCATTGATTTGGCAAAGGAGCCAGGCAAGTGTTCATAAAAAGCACGCTTAGGTGATTCGAGTGTGTGACCTGAGTTGAGAACTACAGTCTAATCTTATGCGCTGTCTCCTCCAAATAACTATTCTGTTTAAGAATTGTGTTTTCTGATATCACTGGGGTACTTATTCTATTTCTGTAGCTGTATTTGGGAAGGGAACAGTACTAGGGATATCCTAAATGAGAACTAATTTGAAATAGTTTTTGATTTAGCTATTGAAAACAATTTTGGGGATTTGAATGATAATGCAGATATCAACGTATTCTAAGAACTCAGAAAGCATCAAAATAATGACAATATTCATGAAGGCTGCACAAGATGGCTTCATTTCTGAGGAAACAGTAAAACTCTAGCCTTCCATGCTTCTTTTCCCTCTACCAAATTCAACCATACTTCTGAGGATTACAAAGAGTTTGGCAACAGGGTACTGGGAGGTAAATATGTCTTTAAAGCTAAGCTGTAACTGAGCTATGCTGAGGGAGAACACGGAGAGCTTTACGTTTTTATTTTCCATTAACATAGTAATGTTGGGTATCTGAGGAGGATTGATGGGGTATAAAAACCCAGTGTAATTTCTGAGGCTATCAATCATACCTATTTAACAATGCTTTCCCCCTTCTGTATGGTATTCTTTTAGTTCTGGTCCTTTTTTTTCCCCAAAGAGTTAGACTGCTAACCCCTAATTTTATTTTAGAACGCATACTATAAATATTGTGTTTTATTGATCAGTGTCTAATATTTATGACTTTGTGTCTGTCAATAGCTGGATCAGTTTTTGTCATATGTGGGTAAGAGAAATTTCAGATATGATGTCAAAACTCCCCTTTCTTCAGTTTCTTCTGAGTTATTTGCTATAAAATTTTCAGTGGGAATTGAAGAGTGAGAAGTAAATAACCAAGGAGTATATAGTCAATTCGCGAATGATCAAGAAAGTTAACGTAGTGTGTTTCATTCTTTTAAAAGCAGTTTCTATCTAAGCATCTTAGCGTTTTAGAAATAATGAGTATTAATGGACACAGATATATTATTACATTAGAAATAATCAGTATGTTAGAAATATACTAATGGACAGAAGTGCCTTTGTGGGAGCAGTGGGACTCAGGATGAGTCTTGGCCATCTGTGTGTCAGGTAACAGACATACAGACCTTGGTTGCAGCTGTAGACCCTGCAGTGGTCCAGGAACCAGGTCCAGTCCTCCTCAGCCATGGTCTAGGAGCCATGGAAAACACTGGAAGACACCGTCTTAGACGATCACGCAAGGATGGTAGAGCCTTTGTGGAAGTCCAGGTTCCTAGAGGAGAGCTTCTAGCATACTGTTGAAGCAAAAACATGCATTTGGACACAGTGGAGAGGGTAAGAGGAAAAACTTGACTTTACCCGCGCAAACCCTCCCACAAGGTGGCACAACTTAGGGCCAGGAGAGAACTTCTCAGCCCACAATTTTTTTTTTTCTCTCTCTCTTTTTTTTGGGGTGGGGGCTGTGCCGTGCGGCTTGTGGGATCTTAGTTCCCCTGAGCAGGGATAGATCCCAGGCCCTGGCAGTGGGAGCACCAAGTCCTAACCACTGGACTTCCAGGGAAGTCCTCCACAATTTCTCTTGTAAGGGGAAAAATGAGAGCAGGTGAGTGAGCATCTGGTTCCCTCCACTGTGTGGGGTGCTGCCAAAGAGGCTCACTCCTCTATCTCCCCATCTAGAGTCCTGCACCATGAGCTGCATGACTTGGACATGGAAAGAGGCTGGCCATTTTTTTTATCCTTTGCTATTGCTTTCTCTATTCTTTCTTTCTCCTCTCTTCATTAGTGTTCCTAAGCGGTTAGTTTCTAAGCTCTCTTTACCTCCAAGTTGAGTTACTCAGTGGTTATATCGTTCACATTCATGGCTTCAATAATTGTAAATAGGCAGGCTGCTCCTGAATCAGTATTTTACTTTTCTCCAACCCCCTGCTCCCACCAGCATCATTTCTCACCTGGACTACTGAAACATATTCTTACCTAGAAGCACCTGCATTAAATTTTGCTTCCGTTCAGTCTATTTCTACACTGCAGCCAGGGTGATATTTAAAAAATAAAGATGTGCTAATGTCATTGCTTAAAAAGTCTTCCCGTGGTCTTCTAGTTTAGCTCTTAAACTTGCAAATTGCTTCCCCGTCATCTGGTCTACCTCTTCATCCTAAATTCAAAGTACTCTTCTTCAACCTCTCTGTAATCCAGCCCTATTGAATTCTGTAAATCCCTCAAATGCACCATGCTTTTCTGCCGCCTGCTCTTTAAACATGCAGTTTTCGCTACCTTGAAATTCCTTTTCCTATTTACTTCCTGACTCCTGTTCTTCCAGGTCTCAGCTTAAATGTCACCTCCATAGGGAGGTGATGGCACTGGATGGCTGTGGATCAGAATCACCTGGAGGGCTTTTGTTAAAATCACCAGGTGACACTGCTGCTGCTGCTACAGGGACCATACTTGGAAACCGTTGTTCTAGATTAAGCTAAGTTTGGGCTCCAGCTGAGTGCTTCCATAGCGCCTGTGCATCTCCTAGCATAACGCTCCTCGCACTTTATTATTAGCACTGAAAAATAACTAAAAAATGATTATCCTTTCTTTGTGAGGTCAGACACTCTGGCTTTCTTGTTTACCTTTGTATCCCTAGGGTCTAGCACTGTGCCTAGTACATAGTAAGGATTTATTTAAAACTCACTGAATGAATGAATAAAAGGCTATGTTTGAGTAAGAAGTCTGTATCTAGATTATTTATGAGTCAGTTAAGGCAGTAATAATACGGAGATAAGACTAGGGTTTGCCCTGTGTATCGATCTTTACCTTGTTTCAAGTTTGTTTGGTTTTGGTTAACTACACATTCAAAATGTAATTGAGGGCAGTATATGTGCCTTGAAATGTCACTATAATTCTTCTCATCTCTACCACTACCTTCAACATCTGTAAGAAGCAACAAGTGAATATATTTTGGCTGATTGTGGTACATGACAATTCCATGAAAATCGGACACTTGTGGGATGTACATGTGTGAGCTCACGTGTTTCTGTGTATGGCGGTGTATATTTTAGAAATGTCTTTGAGTAGAAGAGAATCGGAGAAGACCAGAAGTTGTGCAGTGTATAGAGCTCCATTGCCAAAAAATGTAATTCTTCAGAATTGACGAAGCAGAGACTTCCTTCAGCCCTGATAAGGTTGTTGTAGATTGAATTTTGGGGGATGTTCTGAAGTGGATCAAAATTCTTTTATTGCCTGCACACTATCTTGAGTTTTTTATTTCGTGAGTGAAAAATGAGCACAAATCGTAATTTATATTTACAAAATAGTGTAAGTTTATCATTTATTGAATATTTACTATATGAATCATAATCCTAGAAATGAAAGACACGCTCTCTGTGCTCATTCACAGTTTAGTATGACAGACATGCAAGTAAATGCTTAAAATACAGGAGGGTAAGTGCTGTAGAAGAGTATGTACAGACTACCCGGGGAATATCCAAGCACCCCTCCCGGACAAGTGAGGATCTGTTGCATTGCATAGTAAGGATATTAACCTGGGTGTGTGGGGTGCTTAACGCAGGTTCTCTCTTATATGTGAGACGGCAGAATATGGCTACTGTACGGCTTCAGCCAAACGCAGAGATTATTTGTCCCTAAATCCAAATTCCAAATTCCTGATAGAGAAAATCTGATTGGCTCTACTTCAGACAGACATCCATTCTGGGTCCAATCAGCTTTAGCTGAAGGAGACGGAATTACATCGTCCAAACATGGCTGCCATGGGATTTGGAGGCACCATCCTTTACTGGTAGGAGTGTCTGACTCTTGTCTTTTCTCACTCATCTAGTTTGACTACTGATTCTGGCTACTCTAATTGTTACATGGAGATGTCTAAGAGTTCCCCTCCAGGTTCGACCCATGATTATAGCTCTTTGAAGAGAAAACAGGACTAGGATAGGCTTGGCTAGTATGTTGTTATGTCAGTGATCATCCCGTCTTGAGGTACATCATTGTTGTCCCCTCAATCTTATTCTTCATAGCTCAGTTGGTTCTACACGGACACACACGGACACACACACAGACACACACTTAGACATAGGGAGTATGTTTACAGTTTCTGCTCAGAAGAAACCACTTGCCTCCTTGGAACTCAGCTTTTGATTTAAGCTGCAATGGTAACAATTCTACTGACTCTTTGCCAATATAAAGCAAATAAAACCCTCCCCCAACCTGTTGTCATTACTGTCTTTCTTTTTCTTAACATCTTTATTGGAGTATAATTGCTTTACAATGGTGTGTTAGCTTCTGCTTTATAACAACGTGAATCAGCTGTACATTTACATACATCCCCATATCCCCTCCCTCTTGCTTTATTGTCTCTTTATGATAATGTTGAGAGTCCTTTCCCCAGTGGTCACTGCTTATCAAGAATTGAGTCCAGTTTCTCTCATTGAGCTCAGTGAGAAGAACAAATTCACCTGGGGCTCTTAGGAACCAGTGGTGGTCACCAACTACTTTCTCATTTGAAGCAGCTTCTAAGGAAGGAGGTCAAATCTTAGCACCCAGTTATACGTGTGTATACTTTATATATTCTTCTGCAGCTGTAAAGAGAAACTCAAGGGGAAATATTTATTGTTACATTTTTTGTAGGTGGCCCAAACTTATGAATATTAAGTGTTCCAAAAGTTTATTTGTGGGTCAGTGGTTTAAAACTTGGAACTCATTTCACTATGGAAACAATATTACACTTGATAGTTTAGGTTTCTAGCCAAACTGTAAATGATCATTTGGTCTACAACACAGCTGAAATGGTTTCCTTGCCCTTAAAATGAGCATCACGACTCTTCTATGTCAAAAGCCCTGAATTCACTAGCTTCCTTAATACTAATTCCCCTGTATTTCTCTACAGTTTGATAATCTCTGGACTTCCCATTTTTTTTCTCCCTCTAAAGAAGGTAGGGAGAAACCGTGGAGGTGTGCAGATGGACGATAGATGTGGGCTCCAAGTGCTGAAGGATGCAGGGGTACTACATGGCACAAAAGGAAGGGTAGGGTGGAGAGTAGTGAGTTTGATGTCCTTAGTGACTCTCATAGGAAAGATAGGGAAGTCTTGTGGGGGGAAGAGTAGAAGGGGGAGAATAACTGGCTGCAACATTTGATAAATAGGTATTGTCATTAGTTAGTCAATGTCTGCGTGTAAATATTTTTTCTTGTATGCAGTTGAGTCGTTCTTTGCCTTCGATCAGCCTGTAGTAAATTAATAATGAATTTTACAATATTCCCCATTGGTTTAGCTGAATTCCTGAACTCCCCTCCCTGGGCTGAGGCAACATGACTGCATAGAAGTCCAGCCAGATAACGGAAGGTGTGCCCTGGCCTCTAATTGCACGGCCGTGTTAGGTAATCACTGTGTGCCTGCGTGGGGCTCCTGCGTATGTGGCTTTAGCAGATTGATTTCATCCCCTTTTTTGACTTGGACCCAGACAACTTTACATTCTCGGCAAAACAGATGGACAAGGGTGAAACAGGATCTTGTACTAAAATAGTCTTTGAGTCATACTCTGTTCACTCTTCCAGGAAACTTGCCCCATCCTTCTTGCAGAAGGCTACTGCTGAGATGTAATGCCCTGAGTTGCAGAACTCTCAATGTACATTTTCTTTTTTCTTCTTGGTCGAGATTGGGCTTTTGCTAAGATAGGAGTATTGTCTAATTTGTTTTGGTAGAACACCTGGCTTTTTGCCCAAAGTAGAGGTCTAAAAATAGGAATAAACGTTTTACATCAACCTTCTAATTTTGTCCTCCTTCCAAAAAAGATCCTGATATGAGAACAAGGGGAGCTTGATTTCACTTATAAGTTTATTTTGGGAAGCAAGTGATCCTCTAGCAGAAGATCAGGCGACTTGGTTATTAGGTTCTAGTCCACGTTGTGCCAGTAACTGCCTCTTTGACCCCAGGAGGGTCAGTTCATTTTTCAGTGCTCAGTTTTCTCATCTGTAAAAGGGCAAGGATACAACTTCAACTGAGAGGCGCTGCATGTATTCAGTAAGAGGATGTTTGTGAAAGCACTCAGATGAGGTCACATTGCTATAGTAACCGAGGTTTTGATTAGTTTTTAGAGATTAGAACTATCCTTCCTCAATATAATATAAACTATAACAAAATAGTTTATATTATATTGTAACAAGGATTAATTTGCTTAAAGGTTTATTTGTTTTAAACCTAGGGTATTGTGCTCAACGCCTTTTATTCCATCCTTGCAGAAAAGAGGTAATAATGTTCATTCCTTTGTCATTTCATCTTCCATTTGATTTTCTTTTTATTTATTGATTGATTTATACATACTGTAGTATAATTGACATCTAGCATTATATTGGTTTCAGGTGTGCAACATAATGATTTTGAAAAAAGTTTTTATTGACGTATAGTTGACCATTTGATTTTCTGGAATGCAGTATAAAATAAACATAGCATAATTCAGGGCATGATGCGGATCAGTGCCTCTGTTTATTTGGGGCATTGATTGTTACCATGCTTTCTGATAAGAGACATAAGCTGACGTGATGGCAAAGGAACATCTGGAGCAATCTGTACTGTTCAACTGAAACAATCAGCATGAACGGGGTAGGCAGCCACCCAAGCTTACCACATTCTTTTGGGGATGATGTTATCTGGTTTCTGCGTCCTCATTTCTAATTTTGGTAGCTGTAGGTAAGTACTGCAACATCTATGTTGTCCAAGGTAGGTCCTTGACAACACCCCCCCCCCGACCCCAAGCCCAACAGAATGGTCTAGGAGCCTTGCAGCCAAGTTTCTACCATTTGTCTTGATTGGTTCTCATCCTTACATGGAAAGGTGAGTGACGCTCTCCTGTTTAGCCCGTTTCTCAGTTTGCTATGTTAATATCTCACATGACTGAACGATTTATCTTTATTCACTAATGCCTATCACAGCAGTCATAAAGTACCTTTTTTATGACATATATACACTACTATGTATAAAATAGATAACTAGGGACTTCCCTGGTGGCACAGTGGTTAAGAATCCACCTGCCAATGCAGGGGACATGGGTTCGATTGCTGTTATGGGAAGATCCCTCATGCCGTGGAGCACCTAAGCCTGTGAGCCACAACTACTGAGCCTGCATACCACAACTAGTGAAGCCCGTGCGCCTAGAACCTGTGCTCCACAACAAGAGAAGCCACTGCAGTGAGAAGCCCGTGCATTGCAACAAAGAGTAGCCCCCGCTCACTGCAACTGGAGAAAGCCCGTGCACAGCAACGAAGACCTAACGCAGCCAAAAATAAAATTAATTACTTAATTAAAAAAAATAGGTAACTAATGACAACCTACTGTATAGCACAGGGAACTCAGTGCTCTGTAGTGACCTAAATGGGAAGGAAATCTAAAAAAGAGGGGATATATGTATACACATAGCTGACTCACTTTGCTGTACAGCAGAAACTAACACAACATTGTAAATCAACTATACTCCAATAAAAAAACCAGCCTTGGGAGGAGCTTCAAGATGGCGGAAGACTACGACGTGGAGATCACCTTCCTCCCCACAGATACATCAGAAATACATCTACATGTGGAACAGCTCCTACAGAACACCTACTGAACGCTGGCAGAAGACCTCAGACCTCCCAAAAGGCAAGAAAACCCCCACGTACCTGGGTAGGGCAAAAGAAAAAACAGAGACAAAGAATAGGGACGGGACCTGCACCAGTGGGAGGGAGATGTGAAGGAAGAAAGGTCTCCACACACTAGGAAGCCCCTTCGCGGGCGGAGACTGCGGGTGGTGGAGGGGGGAAGCTTTGGAGCCGCGGAGGAGAGCCCAGACACCAGGGTGTGGAGGGCAAAGCGGAGAGATTCCCGCACAGAGGATCAGTGCCAACTGGCACTCACCAGCCCGAGAGGCTTGTCTGCTCATCCGCCGGGGTGGGCGGGGTGGGAGCTGAGGCTCGGGATTCGGTCGGAGCGCAGGGAGAGGCCTGGGGTTGGCGGCATGAACACAGCCTGAAGGGGGCTAGTGCGCCACAGCCAGCCGGGAGGGAGTCCGGGGAAAAAGTCTGGAGCTGCCGAAGAGGCAAGAGACTTTTTCTTCCCTCTTTGTTTCCTGGTGCGCGAGGAGAGGGGATTAAGAGCGCCACTTAAAGGAGCTCCAGAGACGGGCGCGAGCCGCGGCTAACAGCGCAGACCCCAGAGACAGAAATAAGATGCTAAGGCTGCTTGGTGCCGCCACCAAGAAGCCTGTGTGCGAGCACAGGTCACTGTCCACACCTCCCTTCCGGGGAGCCTGTGCAGCCCGCCACTGCCAGGTTCCCGGGATCCAGGGACAACTTCCCCGGGAGAACGCACGGAGCGCCTCAGGCTGGTGCAACGTCACGCTGGCCTCTGCCGCCGCAGGCTCGCCCCGCATCCGTATGCCTCCCTCACCCCGGCCTGAGTGAGCCAGAGCCCCCGAAGCAGCTGCTCCTTTAACCCCGTCCTGTCTAAGCGAAGAACAGACGCCCTCAGGCGACCTACACGCAGAGGCGGGGCCAAATCCAAAGCTGAAACCGGGGAGCTGTGCGAACAGAGAAGAGAAAGGGAAATCTCTCCCAGCAGCCCCAGAAGCAGCGGATTAAAGCTCCACAATCAACTTGATGTACCTGCATCTGTGGAATACATGAATAGAGAACGAATCATCCCAAATTGACGAGGTGGACTTTGGGAGCAATGATAAATATATTTTTTTCCCTCTTTCTCTTTTTGTGAGTGTGTATGTGTATGCTTCTGTGTGTGATTTTATCTGTATAGCTTTGCTTTTACCATTTGGCCTAGGGTTCTGTCTGTCCGTTTTTTTTTTTTTTTAATATAGTTTTTAGCACTTTATCATTGGTGTATTTGTTTTTTGGTTGGTTGCTCTCTTCTTTCTTTCTTTTATTACTTAAAATTTTTTTTTGATATTTTTTATTTTAATAACTTTTACTTTATTTTATCTTCTTCTTTCTTTTTTTCCTCCCTTTTATTCTGAGCCATGTGGATGACAGGCGCTTGGTGCACCAGCCAGGCATCAGGGTTGTGCCTCTGAGGTGGGAGAGCCAAGTTCAGGCCACTGGTCCACAAGAGTCCTCCCAGCTCCACGTAATATCAAAGGGTGAAAATCTCCCCGAGATCTCCATCTCAATGCCAAGACCCAGCTCTGCTCAACGACCAGCAAGATACAGAGCTGGACACTCTATGCCAAACAGCTAGCAAGACAGAAACACAACCCCATCCATTAGCAGAGAAGCTGCCTAAAATCATAATAAGGCCACAGACACCCCAGAACACACCACCAGATGTGGACCTGCCCACCAGAAAGACAAGATCCAAGCTCATCCACCAGAATACAGGCACAAGTCCCCTCCACCAGGAAGCCAACACAACCCACTGAACCAACCTTAGCCACTGGGACAGACACCAAAAACCACGGGAACTATGAACCTGCAGTCTGCGAAAAGGAGGCCCCAAACGCAGTAAGTTAAGCAAAACGAGAAGACAGAGAAACACACAGCAGATGAAGGAGCAAGGCAAAAACCCACCAGACCTAACAAATGAAGAGGAAATAGGCAGTCTACCTGAAAAAGAATTCAGAATAATGACAGGAAAGATGATCCAAAATCTTGGAAATAGAATGGAGAAAATACAAGAAACATTTAACAAGGGCCTAGAAGAACTAAAGAGCAAACAAACAGTGATGAACAACACAACAAATGAAATTAAAAATTCTCTAGAAGGGATCAATAGCAGAATAACTGAGTCAGAAGAACGGATAAGTGACCTGGAAGATAAAATAGTGGAAATAACTACTGCAGAGCAGAATAAAGAAAAAAGAATGAAAAGAATTGGGGACAGTCTCAGAGACCTCTGGGACAACATTAAGCACACCAACATTCGAATTATAGGGTTCCCAGAAGAAGAAGAGAAAAAGAAAGGGACTGAGAAAATATTTGAAGAGATTATAGTTGAAAACTTCCCTAATATGGGAAAGGAAATAGTTAATCAAGTCCAGGAAGCACAGAGAGTCCCATACAGAATAAATCTAAGGAGAAACATGCCAAGACACATATTAATCAAACTATCAAAAATTAAATACAAAGAAAACATATTAAAAGCAGCAAGGGAAAAACAACAAATAACACACAAGGGAATCCCCATAAGGTTAACAGCTGACCTTTCAACAGAAACTCTGCAATCCAGAAGGGAGTGGCAGGACATATTTAAAGTGATGAAGGAGAAAAACCTACAAACAAGATTATTCTACCCAGCAAGAATCTCTTTCAGATTTGACGGAGAAATTAAAAACTTTATAGACAAGCAAAAGGTAAGAGAATTCAGCACCACCAAACCAGCTTTACGACAAATGCTAAAGGAACTTCTCTAGGCAGGAAACACAAGAGAAGGAAAAGACCTACAATAATAAACCCCAAACAATTAAGAAAATGGTAATAGGAACATACATATCAATAATTACCTTAAATGTAAATGGATTAAATGCTCCCACCAAAAGACATAGACTGGCTGAATGGATACAAAAACAAAACCCGTATATATGCTGTCTACAAGAGACCCACTTCAGACCGAGGGAAACATACAGACTGAAAGTGAGGGGATGGAAAAAGATATTCCATGCAAATGGAAATCAAAAGAAAGCTGGAGTAGCAATTCTCATATAAGACAAAATAGACTTTAAAATAAAGACTATTACAGGAGACAAAGAAGGACACTACATAATGATCAAGCGATCAATCCAAGAAGAAGATATAACAATTGTAAATATTTATACCCAACGTAGGAGCACTTCAATACTTAAGGCAAATACAGCCATAAAAGGGGAAATCGACAGTAACACATTCATAGTAGGGGACTTTAACACCCCACTTTCACCAATGGACAGATCATCCAAAATGAAAATAAATAAGGAAACACAAGCTTTAAATGATACATTAAACAAGATGGACTTAATTGATATTTATAGGACATTCCATCCAAAACAGCAGAATACAAATTCTTCTCAAGTGCTCATGGAACATTCTCCAGGATAGATCATATCTTGGGTCACAAATCAAGCCTTGGTAAATTTAAGAAAATTGAAATCGTATCAAGTATCTTTTCCGAGCACAACGCTATGAGACTAGATATCAATTACAGGGAAAAAAATCTGTAAAAAATACAAACACGTGGAGGCTAAACAATACACTACTTACTAACCAAGAGATCACTGAAGAAATCAAACAGGAAATCAAAATATACCTAGAAACAAATGACAATGAAAGCACGACGACCCAAAACCTATGGGATGCAGCAAAAGCACTTCTGAGAGGGAAGTTTGTAACAAATACAATCCTACCTTAAGAAACAAGAAATATCTGAAATAAACAACCTAACCTTATACCTAAAGCAATTAGAGAAAGAAGAACAAAAAACCCCCAAAGTTAGCAGAAGGAAAGAAATCCTAAAGATTAGATCAGAAATAAATGAAAGAGAAATGAAGGCACTGATAGCAAAGATCAATAAAACTAAAAGTTGGTTCTTTGAGAAGATAAACAAAATTGATAAACCATTAGCCACACTCATTAAGAAAAAAAGGAGAAGACTCAAATCAATAGAATTAGAAATGTAGAAGGAGAGGTAACAACTGATACTGAAGAAATACCAAGGATCAGGAGAGATTACTACAAGCAACTATATGTCTATAAAATGGACATCCAGGAAGAAATGGACAAATTCTCAGAAATGCACAACCTTCCGAGACTGAACCAAGAAGAAATACAGAATATGAACAGACCAATCAAAAGCATTGAAATTGAAACTGTGATTAAAAATCTTCCAACAAACAAAAGCCCAGGACCAGATGGCTTCACAGGTGAAATTTATCAAACATTTAGAGAAGAGCTAACACCTATCCTTCTCAAACTCTTCCCAAAATAGCAGAGGGAGAAACACTCCGAAACTCATTCTAGGAGGCCACCATCACCCTGATACCAAAACCAAACAAAGATGTCACAAGGAAAGAAAACTACAGGTCAATATCACTGATGAACCTAGATGCAAAAATCCTCAACAAAATACTAGCAAACAGAATCCAGCAGCACAGTGAAAGGATCATACACCATGATCAAGTGGGGTTTATCCCAGGAATGCAAGGATTCTTCAATATACACAAATCAATCAATGTGATACACCATATTAACAAATTGAAGGAGAAAAACCATATGATCATCTTAATAAATGCAGAGAAAGCTTTTGAAAAAATTCAACACCCATTTATGATAAAAACCCTCCAGAAAGTAGGTATAGAGGGAGCGTACCTCAACATAATAAAGGCCATATATGACAAACCGACAGCCAACATCATCCTCAGTGGTGAAAAACTGAAACCATTTCCACTAATATCAGGAACAAGACAAGTTTGCCCACTCTCACCACTGTTATTCAACATAATTTTGGAAGTTTTAGTCACAGCAATCAGGGAAGAAAAAGAAATAAAAGGAATCCAAATCAGAAAAGAAGAAGTAAAGCTGTCACTGTTTGCAGATGATATGATACTACACATAGAGAATCCTAAAGATGCTACCAGCAAACTACTAGAGCTAATCAATGAATTTGGTAAAGTAGCAGGATACAAAATTAATACACAGAAATCTCTTGCATTCCTCTACATTAATGATGAAAAATCTGAAAGTGAAATTAAGAAAACACTCCCATTTACCATTGCAACAAAAAGAATAAAATATCTAGGAATAAACCAACCTAAGGAGACAAAAGACCTGTATGCAGAAAATTATAAGACAGTGATGAAAGAAATTAAAGATGATACAAATAGATGGAGGTATATACCATGTTCTTGGATTGGAGGAATCAACACTGTGAAAATGACTCTACTACCCAAAGCAATCTACAGATTCAATGCAATCCCTATGAAACTACCACTGCTATTTTTCACAGAAGTAGAGCAAAAAATTTCACAATGTGTAGGGGAACACAAAAGACCCCGATTAGCCAAAGCAATCTTGAGAAAGAAAAACGGAGCTTGAGGAATCAGGCTCCCTGACTTCAGACTATACTACAAAGCTATATTAATCAAGACAGTCTGGTAGTGGCACAAAAACAGAAATATAGATCAATGGGACAGGATTGAAAGCGAAGAGATAAACCCACACACATATGGTCACCTTACCTTTGATAAAGGAGGCAGGAATATACAGTGGAGAAAAGACAGCCTCTTCAATAAGTGGTGCTGGGTAAACTGGACAGCTACACGTAAAAGACTGAAATTAGAACACTCCCTAACACCATACACAGAAATAAACTCAAAATGGATTAAAGACCTAAATGTAAGGCCAGACAGTATCAAACTCTTAGAGGAAAACATAGGCAGAACACTGTATGACATAAATCACAGCAAGATCCTTTTTGACCCACCTCCTAGAGAAATGGAAATAAAAACAAAAATAAACAAATGGCACCTAATGAAACTTAAAAGCTTTTGCACAGCAAAGGAAACCATAAATAAGACAAGCCTCAGAATGGGAGAAGATATTTGCAAATGAAGCAACTGACAAAGGATTAATCTCCAAAATTTACAAGCAGCTCAGGCAGCTCAATATCAAAAAACAAACAACCCAATCCAATAATGGGCAGAAGACCTAAGTAGACATTTCTCCAAAGAAGATATACAGATTGCCAACAAACACATGAAAGAATGCTCAACATCATTAATCATTAGCGAAATGCAAATCAAAACTACAATGCAATATCATCTCATACCGGTCGGAATGGCCATCATCAGAATGTCTACAAACAATAAATGGTGGTGAGGGTGTGGGGAAAAGGGAACACTCTTTCACTGTTGGTGGGAATGTAAATTGATAGAGCCACTATGGAGAATAGTATAGAGGTTCCTTAAAAAACTAAAAATAGACCTATCATACGACCCAGCAATCCCAGTACTGGGCATATATACCCTGAGAAAACCATAATTCAAAAAGAGTCATGTACCACAATGTTCATTGCAGGTCTATTTACAATAGCCAGGACATGGAAGCAACCTAAGTGTCCATCAACAGATGAATGGATAAAGAAGATTTGGCACATATATACAATGGAATATTACTCAGCCATAAAAAGAAACGAAAATCAGTTATTTGTAGTGAGGTGGATTGACCTAGTCTGTCATACAGAGTGAAGTAAGTCAGAAAGAGAAAAACAAATACTGTATACTAACACACATATATGGAATCTAAAAAAAAATAATAATAACCTTTTTGTCTTTAGATAAAAGTTGAAAGTCTTAACATATCACTGATAAGCCTCTTTGGGTTTAAGAAAGCCCTGGATATTAACAACAATTAGGAATAAAGTTAGGATTGACTTTCTCTGATTATCTTTTGCTTTTATAATAGCTTGAACAAAGTTTTATTAGTGAGTCATTTTAGTTTTTCTTTTTTAATCAAATGTCTTGGCTAGCAATTTTTTTCTGCCATCAACAAAGCTTATGTGTTATCCATCTCTATACCATTACTCATGCAATTTCTTTTTCCCAGTGTCTCACAATTCTACCCATTCAACTCTTCCTGTCCTACAGGGTGGGGCTCACAAAACTGCCTTCCTGGATCCTGTGGCACTGCTCTGACTTTTCCTACACCACTTGAAGTCTGATGTTTTATTTATTTTTATAGTCCCAGTACTTAGTAAAGAACCTGGTCGATAATAGGAGCTTAATGAATGTTTACTGAAGAAAGGAATGGGTGCTCTAATAGTGTGAGAGCATTGTACTAACGGAGGAAGACCAGAGGAGGCCATCTAACCCGATGGGGGAGGAGTTAGGTAGAGGGAGGTGGCCCCAGAAAAGATACACCGTGAGTGACATTTTGTGAAATGAGGAGCTCTTCATTCGGTGAGAAAGTTGGGGAAGAATGGCCTCGGCTAATGAAGGACCAGAGGAACTTGTGAGTGGGAAATTCAGAGTGCCTGAAAATAGCTTAGTATGGCTGGAATTTAGATGCAAAATGATAAGGGCAGAAGATGAATCTAAAAGGGTAGGCAGGTTATATGTTACTTTGAATTTTGTGCCAATTAAAATTATTTAGGGTATTAGCCAGAGTTACCTCTGTAATGTGCTGGGTCAATTGGATAATACCAGATGGGATTAGATCTCCTGAGGTTATTTGATTAGATGACTTATTATTTAATTAATTTTTTTGTAACAGTTATTTCAAAGGAAATGGATGGGCATATCGGTCTGTGTTTGAAACAAAAGTTTGCTGAAATTACAAACTGAAATCTTAGAAGTTTTAAGGGGTTCTTCTCAACTTAGAGGTAAAAATATTGGAGTCTTAATTTAATTCTAAATGGACTATATCATGAGAGAAATTTATAGCCGAATTTATGTTTTAATGAGCCTTTCCTATATGTCCATTACTAACCATTTAAAAATGCACGCACATAAATGTAGGTTATTTTCTGTAATCATGACTTTTGTGCAGATTAAAAGAGATAATGTATGCAAAATGCTTAGTATCAAGTACCTTGCCTGGCACACAGTAGATGCTCAAGAATATAATCTATTTATTCCTCAAACACACCAGGCCTGAGGGAGTTTCCACTTTACCTTTATGAACTTTCAGGAAAAACTTTAAAAAAACAACTCCTTGCCTCCAAGTGTATCTATGCTGAAATATCTAATTCTTTTGTAAGAGTTTGGAATTTCCTTGGTGTTTTTAAACAAGATTTCCTCTCTTAAATGTGCTCATTGTTTGCATCTTAGATCACCAAGGCTGATCTGATTTGAGTACAGAGTCTTCAAAGCTTTGGTGGGACTAAATATTTTAGCAGTTACTTGCATTTAAAATAGTACTAGCCCCTTTCACCTCCAGGTTTCAGTGAATCATGCTGAGGCACTCTTGACATGCAAGACAAATGTGTTTCTCTTGGATTTGTAGATGGACAGCAGGTTTGCCTGATGCTTATTCAATGTCTACTAATGCTGTGGAAGAATTGAGATGCCAGGTTGGAAAATGAAAACTTGAACCAGGTGCTTGCTGGGCACCATTCAGGAGTATTGCATGTCTTTGGTTTGTTTTGATTAAATTCCCAGGTGAAACAATCATCTGGCTGTTAAAAATAATTAATTGCCTTGTTTTCTACTTAGAGATGTAATGGTTCCAGATTTGCAAGTGAGAATTCTTGTTGCAACATGAGCCATTGTTACTTCTGGGAGTTAGCCTTTAGGTGAGCAGGGCAGGTTACCTGGTCACATCTCCTTTCAGGGAGTATTTCTTTGGCGATGTGCAGTTTTCCAAACACCAATGACTAGAAATAGAATTATTAACCTACTTGGCAAAAACAAAGCAAAACTATAACAAATATAAAAAGTAGAGTATTTTTTTGGATCACATTCCCTCAACATAATCCAATTAAATTAGAAATTAATAGTAAAAATATGACCCCCACCCAAACCACTTGGAAACTAAGAAACTCTCCCAGATAAACCTTTGATAAAAGAATGAAAAAGAAAGCAATAAAAAATTGGAAATACCCAAATCTTTAGGGCATAGCATATACCCTAAACTTTACTCAAAGGAGAACTTATAAAGGAAAACTTATAAAGGAACCGATAAAGTTTTAAAAGTTGGAATTAATGGAATGGAGAGAAAATAGATAAAACGGCTAAAGACAAAAAACTGGAAAAAGCAAAAGCATACAACATTAGGAACGAGGAAACAGACACGACTACAGAAGCAGGAGAGTTGGAAAAATTATAAGAATTATACATGAAGACTATGTGCAAAACTCTGTAGAAACAAGTTTGAAATATTGAAGAAATGGACAATTTTATAAGTAAAACATAAATGACCAATGTTGACTCATGTAGAAAATTCAAACAGATCAATTACTATAGAAGTCCCAGTTTGTGCCAGTTGTTGTGTCCCATTTGGCATTGGTTCTGGACTTTATTTTTAAGGAAGTATTATTATCTTAAAATGAACTAAAGTAAGATGAGATAGTAAGCCTCCACCTTATAACATCAGGTTTTACTATATGGTCTCCTCTAATAGCATGTGAGATGTATCTGTTGAAAAGAGTGCTTTTACTTTAACACATGCTTAAATGTGAAAGATGGTAGTATAACCCTGTTTTTACCCCCAGTTCTCTCCAAGTGCAAGTTAACTTACACCTCCCTTTGAAGAACAGCATGCAAAGCACTTACTGAGAAAATGAAATGCATTCCAACAGTGGTGGCTGAGAACAACTAACTCATTCCAGTCTTCATGGTGGTGGGAGAAGTTCTTGATGTTGCTAACCCTGTCAGCTACTTGGTAGACCAGTTATGCCACGCTCCCCACTGTGACCTGTGAAAAGCAGGCAGCTGACACGCTGACCACTGGTGAGGTCAGTGGGAAGTGTAGAAAGTCTGACTCCTCCTGGTACAGCAGTTTTGTCATTTTTGTAGGGTACAAACCGATAGCTATTTATTTTATTGTTTAAAACTTTAACATTTATTTTAGGATAATCCCCTTTGGCAGAAAATGAACTAAAGAAGTACAAAGTTTAATGAAAAATTAAGTACTGAATTTCTGTTTCTTAAGAATGATGGTGATGAATGTATAATTCACACATCTACTGGAACAGCATCCATATCTACTTCAAAAATTTGTAATTATTTTAAGAATGCTTTGCCCAACCATTGTAAAGCAATTATACTCTAATAAAGATGTTTTAAAAAAAAAAAAGAATACTTTGCCCAGAGACCATGATTTAACACATGCAGTCACAGAAGGTGTCATTTTATTTCATTCTGTGAAGCATGGCTTTTCATTTAGATCAAATGACTCTTCTAAAACTATTCCACCCATTTTCAATGTTAAGTTTTCTTATGCATGTAGAAAAGTGAAGTAATAGCTGTTAATCTGTTGGCCCCATTAGCAAAAGAGGAATTTTCACAGATTATGCTAGATTTATATAAATATTATCAGATTCTTCAAATAGAAATTCAGTTAAACTTTTTACCTGAATCGTTTAATTATTTTCATATAATTCATGGAATCAAAGTAAAGCTTTAGAATAGTTATTCTACTGAAATTTAAATATTTATTATTGTGAATTCTATTGTAAATTTGTTTTAAAACTATCATCAAAAATAAAATTACTTTTAAAACAGCTTTATTGGGCTTCCCTGGTGGCGCAGTGGTTGAGAGTCCGCCTGCCGATACAGGGGACACGGGTTCGTGCCCCGGTCCGGGAAGATCCCACATGCCGTGGAGCAGCTGGGCCCGTGAGCCATGGCCGCTGAGCCTGCACGTCCGGAGCCTGTGCTCCACAACGGGAGAGACCACAACAGTGAGAGGCCCACGTACCGCAAAAAAAAAAAAACAGCTTTATTGAGGTAGACTTTATATACCAAAATTTCACCCGTTTTATGTTTGCAATTGGAAGACTTTTAGCAAATTTATACAGTTGTACAACCATCACTACTATACAGCTTTAGAACACTTCTATCAACCCAAAATTGCAAAGGGTGCTCCCTTTGCAGCCAATCCACACTTTCACATTCAGCCCCAGGCAGCCACTGAAAATGACTTATTTTTTAAAATACAAATAAAGATTTTGGTGGCACACAATGTCAGAATACATACAGTGGAATTACTAAAATAAGGAATCCACGGAGAGAAATTTGCACAAATAACTGCACGTATAACTCAATATTTCTTTCAAGCAAACTGCAATAGAAATCATTGCCAAATTTTACAAATATTTTTCTACATTCACTAAGTAGTTGAACTACAACATTTTTGTGATGAAGCTGATGTTGAATATTAAAAAATCCTTCAGTGTACAGTATGTGTTTTCTCTTTTTTGCCGTCCACTGTCAATCAGATTTTAGAAATGTTTTGTGTCTTTGAAGAACTACTTCAAAATACCTTTGGCCTCGGAATCAACAAATCGATTATTGGAAGAGAATAGATTCAGGAACAGATCATTCAAAATATGGAAAACTGAATATTTGATACATGTTGCAGCCCAATTCAGTGGGAAAATCCTGGTTACCTAATAAATTGTTCTGCTTATAGGTAATTCTCTATCTGGGTAAAATATAACAGTAATTATCATATACTATTTAAAGATAATTCCCTGATGGATTAAAGACATTAAAAAAACCCAAAATCTCACAAGAATCTGGGAAAGCCCACATGTACAATCTAAGCCTTGGGAGACCTCTTTAATCAAGACTGGAAACCCCAGAGGCTCTATGAGAAAAGGAAGGTATATCAGAATATATACCATCCGAAACCATTTCCTGGAAATAGTAACATAAAATAAATCAATAGAAATCAGCTATGTCTGGAAAAAAGTATTTTTAAACTATATTGCAGGCAAAGTGTTAATGTGTATAATTTACAAAGAGCTCTTGTAAATAGACAGGAAAAACATGAACTACCCTAAAGCAAAATGAAGACTATGAATAGACAACAGAGCTAAGATAAATGGTTTGTGTGTGTGTGTGTGTGTTTAGCAAACATCAGTGTGATGAAATGAGCACAGAGGAAACGTTTAGAAGACACCATAGGCTGTTAACTTTGGTACATGATGTGAGTAGAAAGTGGGAAAAATATTATGACACTGTTCTCACAGACTACTCAGGGAGATAGACACATCAGTAATTTGAGTGCTGTGTTAAGTTCCATGGTTGGGGAATAAAGGGACCTGAGTTAGAGGAGGAAGGAAAGACCCGTGATCTGAATAGAGACACTCTGGGCAGAAGATTATTTTCTTTATTACTGGCCTTATGAGATCATTAACTATGTGCAACTAGTAACAGTGACTTTCATGAGATAAGTATAGTTTTGTGGGTCAGGAATATACTAAAATGATTGTGGGACTTGTGGAAAAAGGCGCTTTGTAACACCGTGGAGCATGACTGCAATTATTGCTTATTTAAACTGATCTTTGTATATTTAATCTGAGTATGATTCCTCTCCAGAGGCCAAGGGGAATGAGAAGGATCCACTAAAGGAACACTGATTTGTAAGAAGGCTCTCTGAGATTTCATTTTGTTCGGGATGCAGGCATTGTTGCACAGAGTCTGGTTTTTGCTGCAATTGTTAATATCTACATGGAGGACTTTAGGTGGAGGGTGGTAGATATGGAAGGGAAATGGACTTTCCCAGGAGGGGATTTTTTTTTTTTTTTTCTCTTGTAGGATTCAGAATAGGATGCCTGCCTTTCAAGGTATGTGCATTTCTTCAACCAGCATTAACGGAGCCCTCGCTTCCATGCCCTTAACTTTGGTTTCTTTGATCTGTTGCAGATGATAGAATTTGTTAGCTCTCTCTGGCTCCTGGTTTCACTGGGGACTTTATGATTCACTGTTTTTCAGGAAGAGGGAGGAGATGAAGGAAAGGGAGAAAGCAGGAAAAGAAGGGAATCAGCCAACTACATCACAGAGAAGACTTAACTTTTTAAGGTGCCTTTCAAAATAAAGTCCCACTGGAAAACTCAACATTTATAATATTCCCAAGTATGGGTAATTTGATCCTTGTAGATTGGAATCTTAATTCCAAGAATGAAGTTCCTCATGATTTAAGGCAAGAAATAGTTGGACTTTTATTTCAGCTGAGTCCTTTTATCTATAGGATATGGGTACACAGCACTGAGTCCTTCATTTTCTACAAACCAATTGGTACATTGGCTGGGCTGATGATTTATGGGAACATTGGGGAATTTTTTCATTGATTGTCTGATATGCAAGAATTTGGAGGAGATGGTAATTTTAATAGAAGGATTAATGTAAACTTTGCAAACATAAGGATTCTCAAGATGATTTCATCTGACTTTCTAGTGGCGAATTTAAATTCAGGGCTAACATAGTCATTTTTTTCTAGAGTTAGGTGATGAACAAGAGTGCTGAATTCCATTTTCTCATCAGTCCATAACCCCAGCTTGCTAGTGGTGTTATATGTAGGATGTTAGGAGTCTTGTTGTTCAGCCCTTCACCTCGGGTCATGATGGGTTCTTGTGTGGAATGATGGCAATGGCAGTATGAGATTATTCTGGTCAGGTTTTTCTTTTCAAAATTTTTTTAATTTAATTTTTATTTTATATTGGGGTATAGTTGATTTACAATGTTGTGTTAGTTGCAGGTGTACAGCAAAGTGTTTCAGTTATACATATATCCATTCTTTTTCAGATTCTTTTCCCATACAGGTTATTACAGAATATTGAGTAGAGTTCCCTGTGCTATTACAGTAGGTCCTTGTTGATTATCTATCTTATATACAGTAGTGTGTATACGTTAATCCCAACCTCCTAATTTAACCCCTCTCCCCCACCTTTCCCTTTTGTTAACCATAAGTTTGTTTCTGAAGTCTGTGAGTCTGTTTCTGTTTTGTAAATACCTTCACGTGCATCATCTTTTTTAGATTCCACCACATATAAATGATACCATATGATATTTGTATTTCTCTGACTTACTTAGTATGATAATCTCTAGGTGCATCCATGTTGCTGCAAATGGCATTATTTCATTCTTTTTTTTATTCCATTCTATATATGTACCACATCTTCTTTATCCATTCATCTATCGATGGACATTTAGGTTGCTTCCATGTCCTGGCTATTGTAAATAGTGCAGCAGTGAACACTGGGGTGCATGTATCTTTTTGAATTATGGTTTTCTCTGGATATATGCCCAGGAGTGGGATTGCTGGATCATACGGTAGTTCTATTTTTAGTTTTTTAAGGAACCTCCATACTGTTCTGCATAGTGGTTGTACCAATTTACATTACCACCAACAGTGTAGAAAGATTCCTTTTTCTCCACACCCTCTCCAGCATTTATTGTTTGTAGACTTTTTGATGATGACAATTCTGGTCAGGTTTTTCTTATTGGGTCCCAGCTGGTTTTGACTTGCTCTGTGAGATGTTGAGATGCTCTTGTATGCATGAAATAAACCAAAATGATATGTTTCCAGCTTTTTGAAAACTCTTATTATCAAGTCAGATGTAGCTGGGTGATCATTTCTGGGTCATATTTTGACTTTCCATGTAGTTTGACTGTCATGCCACCCTGAACGAATCTCTGGCATAGTTTCTCTTATATTATTTTGTGATGTTTTTAGTCTTATTTTTGTATTGTGTCTTAGTCTTTGTTCTGTACTCAATACCCTCAATAAATGTTGAATGTATGTATAAGATGAGCCCCATTAGATCCAACAGAAAAATGTGAATGAAATGGTAGCTCTAAATGAGAAATGACCAAATTGTCACTGGCAGAATACCATGACCTTTGCCTTAAATCTTTTCCCATGGAGAGAGAATTGCACCTGTTGCAGAAGCTGGTTTCCCAGTACTTGTGTTCTTTCATCTGATTTCTTGAAGCTCAACAAATCATTAAAAAAATTTTTTTAAATGTTTTATCGCAGGATGTAATTAAGATGTCAAGTCTAAGGTGTGTGTTACTAACATATACTAAGGTAGACGAGAAGAGTAATTTCAGTGGCATCAGAATGAATCTTGATATTTCTTTATATTAATTAATGAGAGTAATTCTCTAAAAAGAAATTCCATTGTTGATTTCCTTCTTACGTAGGACTACAATGTATGTTATATATAATCTGTTACATGTTACATTTTATATAATATGGCATATATTACATAAGTATCTTACACATGCATATCTAGTAATCTAGTAATTATATTTCTATATTTGCATTTTGGCTATATAAGTATGTGTTAGATTCATCTTGGTCTTGCTTTTACATGACTTTAGGTATGTTACAAGTTAATACAATTCCTGTGGTTTGGATTACTTACCATTAATGCCAAGATTTTGTTTGCCTTTTCTTTAGGAAGGTCTGTGATTCAGATTAGGAAACTCTCTATTGTGATGAAAGTCAACATGACTGCAATCTCTGGTGAACAATTTATTATATTACGTCTATCATTGCTCAGAAAGATAAAAAAAATATTTTTGTAGATTGAGGTGACTGGATTTTACTTCTCAGTCTGAGATATCAAATGTTACATCTACTTTTGTGGACTGAGTGAAGCAGTTCCTTCTTAGGCTTATGTGAGGGCTCCTCTTCTACCTACATTTTAAATAAATACTGGCGTTCCTTTGGGCTCTCTTTTCTGATCCCTTTCTTTTCTTTTTTTCTCTCCTTTTCCCTTCCTTCTAAGGTGAACAATGCTGATTGAGTTTCTTTTGTGTATCAGGCCAGGGCCATGCTGTACAGCTGAGCAGGTTGTGTACCACACAATTCTAGGAGGTGACATTCACTGCCCTACCTTCACAACTCATATAGTGCCATCAGACACTGTGCAAGACCCTCTACTCCAGATCTCTCTCTGTTGACAGCCTACTAGACAAGTCTTCTATATGTCCCAGAGACACCTCAGGTTCTGCAGGATTTAATGGAATCATTTTCCTTATGCTGCTCCTCCTTTATTCTCACTCTCAATTAGTGGTACCAGCAGCCTGGGCTCTTCTTTCTCCCTCATTCCCTACATCCAGTCAGGTATCAAGTCCCATTAATTCTGTTTCTGAGCTCTCTCTCCATTTCTTCATTTCCTTTTCATGCCAGTTGCCACTATGTTAGTTCAAGCCCTCATTCTTTACTTCTGAATGCATCTGCTCTGTCTGAATTATGAAAAGTGTCACCTAAAGTCCGACATCTCTAGGCATTTGCAGTGGCTCTTGTCTCTGACTGGTTCACCTTTTTCCACCTTCCCCACTTGGCTCCTTGAAGTATCAGCTTTAAGTCACTTTCTCAGGGAAGGCCTTCCTTGATTCTTTTTACCAGCCCCTTTCCTTTAGTTAAATTCTTCTCTGTGCTCCCAAAGCACATCATGTTTCAGTCTGTTGTATCACATACATACACACCATAGTATCCTGATAATTGATTTGCTTGTCTGACTCCTTCCCTGGACTGAGAGCTCTTTGAGGACAGGGGCCGTGTCCAACTTATGTCTGTCTTCCTAACATCAAGCAGCTTGTCTGGGAGGAGATCAATACATGCTTGAGAGGATGATGCACACTGTGGATTCGTTAGGCAGATCTGAAAGAGTTTTGATTACCATAGCTTTGTAATATAGTTTGAAATCAGGAAGTGTGATTCCTCCAGCTTTGTTCTCACAAGATTGCTTTGGCTATCTGGGGTCTTTTGTGGTTCCACACAAATTTTGGGATTGTTTGTCCTATTTCTGTGAAAAATGCCATTGAAATTTTGATAGGATTGCATTGAATTTGTAGATTGCTTTGGGTAGGGTGGACATCTTTACAATATTAATTCTTCCAGTCCATGAGCACGGAATGTCTTTCTACTTATTTCTGTCCTGAATTTCTTTCATCGGTGTCTTATGGTTTCAGTATACAGAGCTTTCACCTCCTTGGTTAAATTTTTTCTTATGTATTTTATTCCAGATCTGAAAGAGTTGTTCACGTAATACTATAGTGTTCTATATGTTTATTTAGGTCTATGAAAATTTGCATGCAGGGCTTCCCTGGTGGCGCAGTGGTTGAGAGTCCACCTGCTGATGCAGGGGACACGGGTTCGTGCCCCGGTCTGGGAAGATCCCGCATGCCGCAGAGCGGCTGGGCCCGTGAGCCATGGCCGCTGAGCCTGCGCGTCTGGAGCCTGTGCTCCGCAACGGGAGAGGCCACAACAGTGAGAGGCCCGTTTACCGCAAAAAAAAAAAAAAAAAAAAATTTGCATGCAGATTTTATAAACTTGAAAATAATCAGTGCTGATATTATTTAATTATACAATATATTTTTCTTCCCATCTGCCATTTGCAGCAACAGGCAGCGTGATTATTGCTTAACCCATGTTTTCATTCATATTAGCAATAGCTTCTTCCCTTATCCTGTTGACAAGAGATTATAACTTCATTGCATGGTAATTGAAAACGTGGACTCTGTTGAACTTTGGTTTAAGGTACCAAAGTTTTGTATTGACGCTAATGAATAAAGTAACCTCTTAGAACGTGCTTTATCTTTCCTGATTCCTGTCCATCCACAATGGTCACTACACCAAGAAAATATCTTGAGATTGTTTATCCCAGAACCTAAGCTACTGTTAAATTTGAAGTTAGACATCCGTGGGGTGGTTTTTATTAACAAATACCTTTCTCATCTAACACAGCTTTAGGTGTCGTTCCAGCTCTGCCCCCGTCTGGTTCAAGCCGACCACTTAAATCTCCCTGGACATAAGTGAGGTGTCTGGACTTTAAAGTTAGGTGTCTGGACTAAACTAGCTAGAAGGACTTGTCAAGCTCAAATATCCTTCAGTTCTATTATTTTGGGTCCCCACTGTATGTTTTCTTACCATCTTATCTCCCTCGGCCTCCTTCCCTTCCTCCCCCACTAGTGGACTGGTCCTCCTGCCTGTCTACCACCATACACAGAGATACACTGTGTGCTTCGGCACTTGGCTTTGACCTCGAGGTTTTCTTCAACGTGGAGAGCCGAGAAGCAGTTTGCTTGCGTCCTGTGGCACTGTGCCTACTGCTGATACTTCACTGGCATGCTCAGATTCCTTCCACAAAGGGCTGTGAGTCCCTTCCTTGTAGGCAGCACATTCCTGACTGTGGTTGCAAAAGCAGAGTGAGGGTAGAGAGTGAGCACAGAAAGATTCCCGATTGGAAGAGCCACGTTTCTAAATGGGAATGTTCAACGGAGTTGGGACTGTGATTGTGACCTTTGGCGGATGTAGGGAGTGAGTAGGTATGTAATGTGTTATAAACATCACACAGACTAAGTGTCTGAGGTTTTGGAGTGAGGAAGGCGCATCCTAGTACCCCACAGCTTCTGAATTACTTTGTTACATTTTCTTTAGCTGGAGTACAACCTGTTAGGTTACTGAGCAGTTCCCCACATAATTTGTTGACAAAGCACTTCCAGCAAAATCATTGTTTCATAAAAGTGTGCCTGTATTATATGAGGTAAACTGAGACTGTCCTGATTTGATTTGCCTGCGATCTAATTTTATCATTAGATGCAAAAGGACAAATCAAGTACATGTGTTTTGGATGAAACATGCATGGGAAGTGTTTCTACAGAAACAGTTTTCCGGCAAGGTGGGAAGGCAGGTCTGGGTTGTGATAAGTAGAAACAAGAGACTTAAAGAGCTGGGAAGGAGGGAGACAGGCGTCCTGGGAGGACGCGTGCAGAGAAGCGTCAAGTTCTGAGAGCCAGTAGGTGAAGTGCCCCTGTCTGGGCAGAAGGAAGGACACTAGGGGCTGCTGCCGGCTACCCTGCTCGGCATTTCTGCAGCAGCCGTCCAAGAAGGACAAGAGAGAGGTCCTGCTAAGTGGAGCGAGTGCAGGAGGGCGGGACTGCTCGGGCGCACTGGCAGCCGGGTTCAGACAGGGTTAAGACCATCACCTGCAGTTGAAGAGCGACCCAGATGGGAAGTAGGAAGTGCCGCGCCTGAGCTTCCTGTATAAATAAACGCGCGGCTCCTGGGGCTGCTGCTGGCGTGCGGATCCCCACGCTCTGCAAGGTTCACGGGCATCGCAGCTGTGCCCCGAGGCAGGAGGCGGTTACAGGTACTCCTCCTCCGGCCCAGTAGGTCTGGGAGCCCGAGCCCTGGTGCAGTCCTACAGAGCGCGAAGCTGTCAGCGGCAGAGGGAGAGAATGGAACAACTCCTCTTCCCCGGGGTGCGAGCAGCCCCGGCTGGCGGTGAGCGCGAGGGAGTCTGCTGAGAAGCCCGGCGGCGGGGAAGAACGTAGCTCTCCTGCCAGGTAGGTTTAGCGAGCTTTTTAAACGCTGCAGGCATTGCAAGACAGCAGTGGGGTTGGACTAAGAAAAGAAAAAAGGACGAGAGACTATCTCTGATACCATGGTTTTTAGCTTTATTTTCTGCCTCCAGTGCTTAAACATACAGAACTGAATTCGTTCTGAATGCCTGAAACACCTGTTAACTTTAAAAAATAGATACCTTTGTAAAGGTAAAAAGAAACGAGTTTAATTTCTAATAAAACAGTCTCTTCAGAATGTATTGCAAAATTCCAGATTAGATCAAACCTCGCTGTGTCTTCAGCGGAGACCAAACTTGGCATAATATCAGATGTTTGCCTTCTGCTATTTGGAAATGCACAGCAATACGTTGACATACCTAGATATGGATAAGATATTTTATTATCTGTGGGATCTTGGTCATATATTATGCTGTTTATTTTGCCGTGTAACTGCTGATAAAACAGGGTGAAACTCTGATCTTATATTGCTGTTCCCAAGTTTAAGTTAAAATGAAACCAATTCCTGTATCAGCAGACTAAGGGTATCTTTAGCTTACCCCTTCCAGGGTACCTTTTGTTTTTCTTACTAGTTTCAGGGATTCTGCTGTAAGTCTGCTCCTGAAGCATATACTTCTCACATTTGGATTTCTCAGAAATGATTTCCCCTTTCTGGAAAAATGTTCTCTGTCTTCACGCTTGCACTAGTCTCGCTTTCTTATTTCTGTCTGCAGCACATATCTTTTCAAAACATTAGCTGGGGCTCACAATAGGACTAGCAGTGTTTTTCTGAACTGGCATTTCTGGAGGTTTATTTGAACGTTGCCAGGTATGAATTAAAGAACAATGTATCTAACGTTTCTGAAGCAGCCGATTGCGGGAGTCTAGTCCCAGAAGCAAAATAAATGAACTTTGAGATGACTCAGTTTTTAGGGTGTGGGTAAGAGGCAAAAGGAACCCAACCAGTCTTCACTGAGTTGCTGGCTAATTAAAGTATCTGGCTGCTGTAGCTTTCACTGAGATGAGCCTCTTGGTCCCCAGTCCCTTTCACATCTAATTCCTCTGCTGGTCCCTCCTCCTTACTCTGTCCTCCCTTTTCGACCCTAGTCCTTTTCATGGGTAACAGTCCCTTCAGTATTTCTGAAGCTATCTTGAAGAGGAGAGAGAGCGAGAAAAAGGAAGACATCTATATCAGATCCATAAGGCCACATGGAGATAATTGTATTAGGAAGTCCAAGGCCACATTTTCATAAAACTCCTGTCTTCCCTTTTGCACACCTGTGACTGGGATTTTATTCTTTGTGCTGCGCATAAGGTTAGGAAAGTGGGAAAGAAAATAAAGTCGAACTGTCTTGATGAGTAAACAAACTCAAGGTACAGAAAATGTAAAAAGATGTCAAGTAGCAGAATTGAATTGCTTGGCTTTTTATTTAAAACAAACAAACAAAAAACCCCTCAACCAACAGCCACCCCCGCCCCGCCCCACCCCCAAACCAATCACCCTAGATAACTTGCTTCTACAGTACTGTGCTGGACGTGAGTTCTGAGTGTGGTCAAACACTGTCCATTTACCCAGAGTTTTACAAATATTTACAGTCACCTATGCCAAATATCTTTGTGCTGAGCCCCAAAGAACATTCTCAGCATTCAAAAGCCCCATTCTCATGAATGGTTTCAGTTCATTGGCAATTTAAAGGCATCCAGGCTTCCAAACTAGGTCAGTTTAAGACATGTCTTTTTTTAAACATAATAATTAGTTTTTGGGTCTCCCAGATTATGATCCAGGTTTTCAGAGCCAAACCCTACAGCAGAGGGGAAAGTATGCTCTATCAGAAAGAGAAAAGCTCATTTTATTTAAATGGTAAGACCATTTAGCTTTCTGGAAACTCTCTTTCTCTTGAATGATACAAATATTTTAATCTGAGAAATTTATATTTAAGTTTTCCTTTTTGAAAAGTTGTTTCAATATTTTAGATGTTTAGGAACATTTTTAAGGACATCAGAATCATTTCCCTGTACTGTTTCTGCTGGTCCTGGCTTCTGTGTTTCCCCTGGCCTTGACTTATGGTATTACTTTCCTGTTGAGTGAGGTTCTTAGTGTTTGAAATCTCTAGTTTGAGGTAGAGGTCAGGAATCATGTTGAACCCAGATGTTGGTGGAGGAACAAAGTCCAGACAGTTTGGGGACTAAACCTACTTTGTGCAACTGATTATTTCGGAGATGGGAATTGGGCCAAGCTGAGCTTTGGGGAGCTGGTATCTGCAGCCACTGCTCTTGAGTACTTAGACTTTTTTTCAGGGATGCCTGCCTTAATTTATTGAAGTGCCTTAGCTATAACAAATTATCAATATTTTCAGCTTTTGACTTGCTGGAAACGAATCCAGATGAGAATCAGGCCCTGAGTATTTCTTCTCCTCCATGTACATGAGAGAAGTTATCTACTGTGGTATTGAGTGATTAGAGGCTGAGTATATAAAGATGTATAAGATGTAGCCTCTGCCTTGAAAGAATCTGGATAAGCTTGGAAGTGAAAGTGACTTTGGACAAGAATAGTAATTTTAATTCACGTTGTTTTTTACCTGAGAATGAAAAATACTTTGATGTTTGTCCTTTTAATTATGTTTTTGTTTTTTGGGCTTTTTTTTTTTTGATAATGTTTCCCTGATGTCACCTGAGTGTTAAGTAATTTAAAGAGGCATAAGAGCATCTAAGTTAATTTATTTCATTATTTTAATTTTAAATTTGTTTTTTCACCTTTAGGCATATGTGGGAGGTCTTGCACTAACATTTTATTTTTATTAACATTGGCATTTGCTCTTTACTTGGTGGATGAATACTCCTAAACCCAATGCATTATACCTTAGTAGTTATTAAAAAATGGAAAACTGTACATTAAAGAGTGAAAGTGATCAGTGCTTTCGCAACATGAAATGAGAAACTTCTCATCTGTGATTGGCTCCCTTGCTTGAATTGAAAACACAACAATATAAGTGAAATACACTTCTCTTATTCATAGCTGGGGATACTTCTGATCACATGGCTTGTGGTATCTATTAAAGAACATGCTTTGGGCGGCTTCCCTGGTGGCACAGTGGTTGGGAGTCTGCCTGCCGATGCAGGGGACATAGGTTCGTGCCCCGGTCCGGGAGGATCCCGCGTGCCGCGGAGCGGCTGGACCCGTGAGCCATGGCCGCTGAGCCTGCGCGTCCGGAGCCTGTGCTCCGCAGCGGGAGAGGCCACAACGGTGAGAGGCCCGCGTACCGCCAAAAAAAAAAAAAAAGAACATGCTTTGAAAGCTATGTCTCAGTGGTTTCTAATTCCTCTGCAGTCATGAGTCTGAGTCTCAGACCTTAAGTCAACTGGTTCTTTGTCATTCTTGGGAAGATAGAACAGGACTATCTCATTTCTCTTTTTTGTTGGACTTGTGGCTGAAGCTATAAACCCACAAATTGTCCTGTGTATGATTATATGAACCTGTCTGTTGACAGCCTCCTCAACCAGTTTATGCTTTATAAGTGGGGACTATGTTTAATCACCTTTCCATCCATAGCACCTAACGTATGGAGTTCAATTCTTTGTGGGTTGACCTTATTTTCTGCGTTTTGCATTTTTCTGTATTTGATTCCTTGAGAAACTCATTTGGCAAAGATGTACAAAAATACACGCCCTGCACCTTGCTTGGTGTGGGATGGAGGAGTTCTTTTCCCACACTGGTTTTAAATTTGTGTCTATAAAATGTCTGTATACAACTTTTAACTTTCACAGGAGAGCGTAATATTTACACATGCTTTTATTCATTTGGAGAAAACATTTTGGTTTAGATATTCGTTCTTTAGGCACTGTAGTTTCTTGGTAGTGTCATAACCCAGGAATGCAGCCTGTCTCTTGCTCAATGGGGCTTTCTGAAATAACACTTCTCCTTGATCTGTTAATTACATCATTGTCTGACCTGCCTGTAAGTGGCGTTCCTTCCTGCCTCTGAGCTTTGTTGTTATGCCAGGCAGGGAGAAGGCAATTATTCAGCAGGGCTGTATGAGTAATTGTGGGAGGCAAGGGACCCACTGATTAAATAAGAGGCGGGCAGGGCACAGCGGTGGTGTTGAGGAGGGACCTACAATGATGAATGTAAAATTACAATGCCCAAAATATCATTGAGCTGTTATTCTCATATTCACTCCTACCTTCTTTGATAAGTTTTTATTGTTAGGAAAGCTGGGAATGGTTTTCCGCCTCCTGGGCCTTACCTCTCAGTGGTAATGAGAATACAGAAAGAAGGCAAGAAAAAAGAAACGTGCTTTTTAGAAGGATAGGCGTTTTGTAAATGTTAAAACTTGACATCCCAGATGCCCTGTACTCTGTAAGGTTTAGAGTTAGCTTATCACAATATCATGTACTTTGTTGGTCGTGATCTCATATGTCTTTCCATATATTTCTCCTATGTACTTTGTAGGAAAAAATATAAAAATTAGATCTGATTATTCTCATCTTAAAAAAATGGTAACTGAGGTGATGGAAGTGTTAACTAACCTTATTATGGTAATCATTTCACAAAATATATCTATATCAAATCATTACATTGTATACATTAAACTTATACAATTTTTTTGTATTAATTATATCTCAATAAAGCTAGAAAAAATAGATCTTATTAAAATAATGGGCTTTATTCATTACGTAATTTCAAATAGCAAAGAGACTGCCTAGAAAACAGTTTTTGGTAATATTTAAGATTCCCCTCCTAAGGGAGTATCTGTCTTTTTGGCCCACAAAAAAATTAGTAGCGATATATTTGCATATCAGTTCCATTTTTAGAAGAAACCGGGTCTCCAGGTTACAGAGTTATAATCTTATTGACATCCTGGAACCTGTTGAGATGAAGATGTTAAAACTAAAAGAATTTTAGACTGAATATTTTTTCATCTCTTGATTTCCCCTGAATGAAGCTGCGAAACAGTGGGGAAGAAAACCGAAGTTCCCTTTCCTATCACAGTGATAAACAGTGTTTTGCAGCAATGCTACCACCTCACAAAGCCTGAGTAGGTGAATATTTACCTCCATTATTGCTAAGAATTAAGCATTTCTTGGGTTTGTTTTTACAGTCAGCTCTTCATATTGGTGGGTCCTACATTGTGGTTGGTGAAACCTGTGGATGCAGAAGCCGCGGGTGCGGAGGGCCAACTGTATTAGGCCATTTTATAAAAGGAATTTGAGCATCTGAGGATTTCGGTATCTGCCAGGGATCCTGAAACCAATCCCCCATGGATATCTAGGGACGACTGTACTAGAAAATAGTTTCTAATATGTTTTATTGTTTTCAAATAATGATGAAGTATCTTATTGTGATGCCATGCATCTACTCATTCTTTTACAAAGCAATTAAATAGACATAAAATATACTTGAGTAATTCCATTTCTGTGATTACTAGTGAGGCTGCCTGTGTTCCCGTTTGTTCTCGCCCTCTCAAGGCATGTATTAGAACTGTTTTTCTGATATTACTGGTTGTGCACTGGTTCATCTAGTCCCTGAGTGGCCAGATGAATGGCCAGAGAATGGGTCAAAGATGTAGTAAGGGAGTAGAACTACAACACTGGCCAGTATGGAGGTTTGCATAAGCCCTTGCCTCACTTACCACCAATGTCCATAGCCCTTGGTACTCTACCAGTCAGCTGGTCTACCTTCCATTCCAAACTGTATTAGGGTAGAATTTCAGCAAGTGGCTAATGGCTGATGATGGTCAGCACTTTCTTAGGTTCAGTCAGTACCATTTGAGTCACTAATAGCTTTGGTCAAGAACGTGAACCAGCAGTGAAATAAATCATTGCATTGGGTAGAAATGCCAAGGTCAACAAAATACTAATTTTTGGATTGTGTTGGGCTGGTTGCCTAACATGTCAGTCTTAGTTGATATTGGGAGGGCTTTCCCAACAAGGCAGAGGTGGGACCTTCGGATTACTGTTTCTTTCTGCTCTGCTTCCTGAGAATGTCTCTCCATTATACAGGCAGCACTTCAGCCCTACCTTCCCCACTACCTACTCTTCCTGAAAACGCTTCCCTTTGTTAGCTCCCTGTCACTGTGAAGCATTCATACCTTTTATGAATACTTTGCAGGGATGACTCAGTGTCTTGCAGGGGCATGTAAACATTTTGAGAACATTCATGTGTCTCTTCTGTTTTGTCCCTTGTTCTTGAGTAACTCTTAGACTTTCATATCATGGCCTGGAATTAAGACCCCTCACCACAGATCAACTGGATTTTTACATAAATTAATATTTCTATTACATAAGTAACATCCAGCTGTTTCATTGTATTAACTTTCTTTTTCTCTTAGTCCCTTTAATTGTGCTTTACCAATTTATCTAAATCTTAAAGTTTTTACAGATGGTGTAAAAATTCCTAAATAACTAGACAAGTATCCTAGTAAAACATTATCCTCTCCAATCATGTTATCTTTGTGCAGTGGAATAACAGCTATGATTTTGGGTAGTGAAACGGATATAAACTACGTTAGTTAAAAATACTTTGAAGGTTGGCTCTCTCACCCACTGCGTTTTTGGAGCAGATTGCCTTTTCAGGCCGCCAGCAGAATATGAAAATTCCTTATACATCCTGAGCTTTCCAGCACCGTTTCTGAAGTATTCCTTTCTTTGGCAATTCTAATGAAAACACAAGAGGGAAAAAGTGTCCTGTTCTTTCCTATCAGAAGGTGGTTGCTTCTCATATAATGAATACTTTGTAGGGTAAGAGACACTCAGAGTAGGCAGAACTGCTGATTCCCCTTTCCCGGTAATTTAGTGCAAAATCAGATGTTTTAGAGTGGCTTTCCTTCCTTGCATGCCCCAGCCAATCTGTCCTCTTGTGTGGTTACTTATAGTTAAGCAAGTGAGACTTCTACAATCTGGGTGAAGCCTGCCCTCACCACTCCACCCTCAACCCTGCCACCAACTTTAGAACATTTGAACTTGAAGTTAGCTTGTCACGTTTTTCTTCTTTGCAACATGGCTCTTACATTCGCTACCAAAATTCTTTTCTCGTTGGGTTCTTGACATCCAAAAAGAGGCTCAGTCGCACTTGTAATAACTGTAAAAGTAATTATAATTGGTACCATTTTAAATCAAGCAGGAGGATGGAATATTCAAGTCACTTTCTTATTTTAGGTAAAATGTGAAGTGTGAGGCAAAACAAGTTGAGCAAGCCAGTAAGAGTGAGTTACTGGCTCTCTGGAAGGAAGACTTTTCTGGAAACCTGGAGGGGAGTGTGTGTATTGTCAGTGTACCTACGAGGATGTTGGTTCCGTGAGCAGGTCAGGAGGAACTGCGAGTGTGTGGTTGGTCATCTTCTGGCCACCCCTCTATGCTTCCTGGCATTTAGTTTAGTAGTTTGGGTGGGGGGATAGTTCTGCCAGTGGTGGTTTCATGTTGTAGAGAGGAATGAATTTTTTTTTTTTTAAGAATTTATTTATTATTTATTTATTTATTTATGGCTGTGTTGGGTCTCCGTTGCTGCATGCGAGCTTTCTCTAGTTGCGGCGAGCGGGGGCTACTCTTCGTTGCGGTGCGCGGGCTTCTCATTGCGGTGCCTTCTCTTGTTGCAGAGCATGGGCTCTAGGTGCGCGGGCTTCAGTAGTTGTGGCTTGTGGGTTCTAGAGTGTGGGATCAGTAGTTGTAGCTCGTGGGCTTAGTTGCCCCATGGCATGTGGGATCTTCCTGGACCAGGGCTTGAAGCCATGTCCCCTACATTGGCAGGCGGATTCTTAACCACTGCGCCACCAGGGAAGCCCGAGACCAGTGAATCTTAAGACATAAACGAAGAAACACTAGGACACCTTGGAGCCATTCACAAACATCTCAAGTGCGGGGGAGATTCGTTTAGAGGACTTCGGGATTCCCCAGACTATTACTTGAAGGGCTCAATTTCTAATGAATCAATGGTGAACAGATTTCTTGTTTGTTACTCTTTTTCTATGAAGTGCTACTGTGTGTCATTTATTTCTAAAACATTCATTACTGATTTTGCCCAGAGTGAAAACCAAAGGGCTGGTTTCGAACTGTGCGTGGTGAAGCCTTCCATGACGGTGCCTGGGAGGCTGCTGAAGGGAAAGTCAAGGGTACCTGGACGGGGTCTCCCCGTGTTGTTTCAACTGGCGCTAGTCTACCTTATCTCTGTTATCCAAAGGCGGGGTGCTTAAGATTTTGTTTTTATAAAATTCCACTGCTTTAAAAATATTCAAAAGCTATCACTTTGGGGAACTGGGGTTCTGGTAGACAGAAAGATAAATCACTTCGTTTTGAAGAATTATTTTGGATTGTTCAGCTCTCAAAGAGATGAAATATGTGACTTCTTTCCTCTGTCTCAGTCACAAGTTCTGCCTTGATTGGAATGCTTGGAATTTTTTTTTAAACAAAATTGGTCTCTGCTTTGTAAAAAGTTTTTATGTTATAAGAATATATATATATAGTTTAAATTTATATGTATAAATTTTAAGCCACTTTATTGAGGTATGATTGACAGACCAAGAAGTGTACATATTTAATGTATAGAATTTGATGAGTTGAGAAGTAAGTATACACCTGTGGAACAGCATGGTGCCTGTGGTTAACAGTACTGTATTGTATACTTAAAAATTTGCCAAGGGTAGAGCTTATGTTAAGTGCTCTTAATCACGCGCACACAAAACAATGATAAATAAAGGGGGCAGGAGAAAACTTTTGGAGGTGATATTTTTATATTTTTACAACTTTGATTTCATAGCCTATAGGCATGTAACTCACAAACTGAGTAAAAACTTATGTATATTGCAAGGGACAAGATTACGTTTCAGATGTCCTTGATTCACACAACTTCTCTCCCTGCCTTCAAAAGAAGACTATTTCAAAGAGATAACCTTTTTTTTTTTTTTTCTTTTTCGCGGTACGCGGGCCTCTCACTGTTGTGACCTCTTCCGTTGCGGAGCACAGGCTCAGCGGCCATGGCTCACGGGCCCAGCCACTCCGCGGTATGTGGGATCTTCCCGGACCGGGGCACGAACCTATGTCCCCTGCATCGGCAGGCAAACTCTCAACCACTGTGCCACCAGGGAAGTCCCAGAGATAACCTTCTAAGAAGTATCCCTTTATGTCTTTGTTTTTCAAGTACATTGGCCTGTTAAATGTCCCCTTCTGAAAAATAGATTGTGAGAAAAAAATGACTTTCTTGAAGAATACCTTGCTCTCTTGCCTAGGCTGGGACAACAGGATTTATCTATTCTCAACAGCTTCCTCCAAATGGGCTGTTAGTGTAATTGACATTTGTGGTGTGGGATGTTTCTGGCCTGTGTCATTTCCCATCTTCCCTACACAGGAAGCCTTTACTGGCTACATTTCTTCTTCTTGTGTGACTTGGGATTTCTTTTTTTGAGGGGGAAAATAACTCAGAATATGTGGTATGAGCAGTGTTGGGAAAATAGAGATGAAAAGACGTTTTCGATAAGATGATGTATGTTATCAACGGAGGAGTCTTGGAGAAGAAAACAGGCGATAGTTGTGTTAAGTATAAACTGGGAACAGGGGAGAAGTAAAATCATTCACTTTTACCCCTAATTGACCCTAAAGGGATTTTTTTTTTAACTTTAAAATCCTGGATTTGATGTGTAGGTTGATTTGAATTTAATTTGCTATTGGATGATAGATCGTCAATAGTTAATTGAATAAGAATACTGTGTCTTGAACCATATTGGTCTTTTCCCGAGAAACATCTATCATATTGGAAGCCAGTCATTGGTTAGCTTCCTATTTAATTTATTTTTGGTCAAGTCTTTTACTACTACTTAAGGAGTAGGTGATAAACCATAAACACTTCAGGGCACTAGAGTTAGAAACTGTTGACTCTTTCTGATGTGCCACTGAGAAAGTTAGTGCAATTAGATCTCATAGATTTTTTTCTTTCTAATCTAATCTGGTTTTTTCTCCCGTATTTTAGTACTTTTGTACTAATATATGGAGACTTAAGTCGCTGTGGGGCTGTATAACAGATGCTGAATATGTAAAATAATTTCTTTTGCCCAAAAATTGGGAGGAAGAGAGTCTGGTTCTTCTGGGGGGAGAGGATACAATTATTTCTATGGCCAAATTTATTAGAATTGGCCGTACTCTGTTAAAATAGTAAGAACTTAAGGATTTTGCTTTTATTTAATCAGAACATGAAATTTCTTGATGTGATATAAACTATGTATATGTAGGGAAATTATTTTCACAATTATCTTACCTCTTTTAAAGATATTCTGAATAAAAACAATCTAGTGGAAGGGCTTCGGTTATAATTTTTATTTTTCGGTGTAGAAATATCCTTTCCTATAGTCATGCTATGTGTAGAGACAAATTTTATTCTTCAGTGATCTTACGATAGCCGTAGTCATGGAATTCACCTCTCTCTCTTTCTCTCTTTCCCTCCCTATTCCTATATCTCTCTCTCTCCCTGCTACATCCCTCCACATAGTATCCACTTGTGAGGCAGTTCTTGGGTAATGGACCAGGCACTGGACTTGGCCTCAGAAGATGGAGGTTTGAGTTTAGCTGTGCCGTGTATAAGCTCTGAGAACTTTGGCAGATTACTTAACTTCTCAGGACCTCAATTCATCTATAAAATGAAGGAAATAATCATTGTGGTTGCAAAACATTAAATGAAATAATGCATGTGAAGGAACACAATTAACACTGACACCTTATTGAAATTTTTTTTTTAATTAATTAATTTATTTTTGACTGTGTTGGGCCTTTGTTGCTGTGTGCAGGCTTTCTCTAGTTGCGGCGAGCAGGGGCTACTCTTCGTTGCGGTGTGCAGGCTTCTCATTGCCGTGGCTTCTCTTGTTGTGGAGCACAGACTCTAGGCGTGCGGTCTTCAGTAGCTGTGGCGTGAGGGCTCAGTAGCTGTGGCACACGGGTCAGTAGTTGTGGCTGGCGGGCTCTAGAGCGCAGACTCAGTAGTTGTGGCGCACGGGCTTAGTTGCTCCGTGGCACGTGGGATCTTCCCAGACCAGGGCTCCAACCTGCGTCCCCTGCATTGGCAGGTGGATTCTTAATCACTGAGCCACCAGGGAAGCCCTGAAATTTTTTTTATTGGAGTAAAATATACATAACAAAATTTATCATTTCAACCATTTTAACTGTAATTCAGAGGTGTTAAGTACATTCACAATGTTGTCCAACCATCGCACTATCCATTTCTAGAACTTTTTCATCGTGCCAGAAACTCTGTATTCATTAAGTGATAACTCTCCGTTTGCCCTTCCTCCAGCTCTTGGTAGTCCCCTTTCACTTTCTGTCTTTGTGAATTTGACTGTTCTAGGTTCCTCATATAAATGGAATCATACAATATTTGCCCTTTTGTGTCTGGCTTATTTCACTTAGCATAATGTCTTCAAGGTTCATCCCTGTTGTAGCATGTGTCAGAATTTCATTCCTTCTTAAGGCTGAATAGTATTCCGTTGTACGTTTATATCACATTTTGTTTATCCATTCATCCGTTATGGACATTTGGATTGTTCCCACCTTTTGACTGTTGTGAATGATGCTACTGTGCACATCGGTGTGCAAGTATCTGTTTGAGTCCCTGCTTTGAATTCTTTTGGGTGTACACCCAGAAGTGAAATTTCTGGATCATATGGTAATTCTATATTTAACTTTTTGAGTGACATTCTCTTTTTAAGTATTTTTTGAATCTGTTGAATTGATCATAGCAATGCGATTCCTAAATGGTGTGTTTGTTCACAGTAGTCTTTTAATTTCCATAGTTGACTTGATATGAGTCAGGACAGTGAGGTCACCTTACATTTCAGGAGTCTAGGAATAGGTTGCCAAGGTGATAAGCTCTCTAATCCATGGTTCTTAGAAGTGCATTTACTGTACACTTAGATCATTGAGGGTGAGGATTTGCCCTGCTGGTGCCCAGATGTGTTGGTTAAACAATAGCTGTATCAATGAATATAATATTTTCTGCTTTGGGCCTTTCTGTAGGGATAGAGGAGACTGAAGAACGCTGAAGACAGGCTGATGGGCTCAGCTGGTAGGCTCCACTGTCTCACCATGACCGCTGCCGAAAATCCCACACCTGGAGACCTAGCTCTGGCCCCCCTCGTCACTTGCAAACTCTGCCTGTGTGAACAGTCTCTGGACAAGATGACCACGCTCCAGGAATGCCGGTGCATCTTCTGCACAGCTGTAAGTTTACCCTGATGCTTTCATCATGAGAGAATACAAAGGGAAGAATTGTAAAAATACAGGATATACTTCTGTGACTTACCGAGAAGCCAAAGTTTGCTACAATATGATTCTGCTTGGGAGCGCAATTCCACATTTGGATATGATTCCAAATACTATCTTGAATAGTAAACCCGATATTTACTGGGGTTTAGGCAAAGTGTAACACGTATATGAAGTTGAATTATTGGTTGAATAAGCAGCATCTTTCTGTTCTTAAAGCTCTAGCTAAGGAACAAAATAGACATTTTAAACATGCCTTAGTTAACTATCATCTGTAAGAAGCTCATCAAGTGTTTTGAATGATGGAGAAATCAGGTAGCAATTTGCTGAATTTTCTTTCATGTACTTGCTCGTCTCCTACAAAGCACATGGTATACAATTGTTTTACTTTGTCGAATTTCCTTTTTAAATTTTTTTCCTATTTTCACAATATGCCGAATGCTGCTTATTCCTCATAACAAATATAACCCTATAGATCTGCAGGGGTGGGCTTGTCTCTTTTAGTTTGGCACTTGGTATCAAGGCCCGTGACCTTGATTGCATGTATCCCTGAAGGCTGGTTGGTTAAAGAACAAAGATAGGAAATGGACTGATGGGTTCACGGGGACTACTAGAAGTGTGAACCAGGTGGTCTTGTTCAAATTTTCATTTATTAAAGCATTTTTTGAGCTCCTCCTCTGTGCTAGGCACTTGATGCTGGGAATATAAAGATAAGTAAGATACTCCCCACAGAAAAGATGGACACATTGCAGGAGCTATACAAGAGTTTGGTGAAATCAGGGATGGCTAGACGTAACATACTGCAGGAGTGCCTCACTCACTTTAGGAGTGGGAGGGGGATTCCTGGTGGCAGTACTCTCTGACCTGAGGCCTTAACAAGAGATTGTAAACTGATGCCTGTGGGCCACATCGGGCCTCAACACATTTTTGTTTGCATCCCCAATTGGGAAATTTCAAATAACAAATTGGTAAATTTTTCATGAAAAAATGAAAAAGTAGTAAGATATAGCTACTCTGGGCCTGTATTCATAGGCCCAGAAATAAATGATCTTTCCTCTATTTATGGTACCTACCTCTCTCCTGTGTGTCCTGTGTGTTTGAAATAGCTACACTTTTAAACTAAGGATGGAGTAAGAGTCAGCTAGGAAGAGTGCTGGGCATTTCAGCATGGTAGAGGGGAGGGCCTTATGCCTAAATCACAGTAATCAACTGTCTATCTTTGCTTTGGTAGGCCTTGTATGGACAGACTGTTAATATTTATTATACAATAAGCATAATAATCACCAGCCAAATGTGAATTTAATACCCCTGACTTGTGAAGGACATTGACCAGTTTAGATACAGTGATCAGTGCTTAAACCAACGGGAATGAGGAGAAAGAAATCATTTAGGAAATACTGGAATAATTTATAAAAAGACATTTTACTAAGCATACTTTTTAAAAAAAAACAGTTAAGGTGAAGTAAATTTTGCTCCATCTCTTTTTTCTAAGTTAATTTAACTCACATGACACATTTTCTAGCTAGTTTATATCAATTTTCTTAAATTCTTTTGGATTGAGGATTAGCATAGAGAGAAGGCTTGGAATAATTTTTAGGTAAAAAGGAAAGTGACTAAAATCCTTTCCTTCTGTTTTCAACTGTAGGATCCAAAGATGGCAAAGAAATAGTATCATTTATCCCTTTATTCAACAGATATCTAATGAGCAGCATTTGTGTGTTCCGGGAACTGTTCTAGGCGCCGCGATTTATCAGTTAAAGAAACAAAACCCAGCATAGATCCTTGCTCTTAGGAACTTACATGCTATCAAAGGAGTTACATAATAAATAATTAGCATACTAAATAGGTAAGTTACATACTAGTGGGTAATAGGGGCTTAGAAAAAAAGCAGAGCAGGAGGTTAGGAGTGTAGGGACCAGGATGTTACACTGATAGTTGGGTGGACAGAAGGAGGCTTCAGTAAGTGATGTTTAGGCTGGTTCTTCCTCATCTTGTCAGCGTGTGTTGCTTCGCAGGAAGTAAGGAAACGGCCTTGTCATCACGGGGCAGCTTCAGTTTCCTTTGGTCTACTTTGTTTCTGAGTGCTGTGCTTCAAAACTGTTTTCTTTGACTTTCTCACATCGCTTCAGGACCTTTGCTAATCCTTGAAACAAATGAGTCAGAAGCAACATTCGGTTAAAGCCAGAGTGGAAATTTTTGTCTGAGGGTTAATGATGTTTCAAAGCAGGATATGGAATTCACTTTTTGCAATGAGATCTCGAAGAGCAGAATTCAAATGTGTGCGTCAGCGTTGGGTAAGGAATACGCAGACAAGCAGAGGCTGTGTTTCATACTCACAGATTACTGCCATTGCCATATTATTGTTTCCATAGAGCTTAGTTCCCAGTTAAAGACAGACAACTGCTTCTTATTTCTCCTTCAGCAGTTTGGGGGTAGGAGTTCATACAATTAGATTATTCTGTCATTTAGATTCATACTTCCTCATTGTTGGGGAGTACTCAAGAGCAGAAAGACAAATGGCTTCGTATTGTTGGTATCCCTCCAACTTGGGAACTTTTCATCGCTGTAAACATTAACCTTCCCTGGCTTCCCAATACCCCGTTTTCTATGATCTGCCAAAATAGTGAGCTGTATGTGTTTGATTACATTAGTGTCTATAAATTTGCAGTTGATACCAGATTCACCTGAAATACTATTCTAACGTTTCTGTTAGAGCTCTTATGTCTTCTTTTTAAAAACCAGTTTAAAAATGTATCTGAGGGTTACTGATGTTAAAAACCAGTTAAAAATACCAGTTAAAAATGTGTCTGATCCCCCTAGATTTTGATTTGCATTCGAATTAAAGATATTAAATGTGTTTTGTGTTTTCAAGGCTGAAAAGAAACCTGTGACATTTTTTAATAGGCTACATACTACTAATTCCCAATTTTAAGTACGATTGGATGACATCTTCCAATTATCGACTGGGAAAGCCTTCTTGTGCATGCCATATATTTAAAATGGTTTTGCTAAGATGGTTCCCTCTTCCCCCTCCCATGAAGAGAATGTCCAAATGTAATGGTTCTCTTGCTAGAGATTGTGCTATACTTATATATTTTCATCAGTTCAATAAAGCTCTTTATACATTCTGTCCCTGTCCTGTTTTCCCTAAGAAACAGATCAGTGTGCTTGGAGAGTACAGGATGGACAATGTCTGACTGGACCATTGGCTGTTGGCCAGCTCAGACCTGGCGCTTAAGCGGGTGTTCCCTAACCCAAGGGTGTTCCATGACCCTCCAGCTCTGTTTCCAAGTCAAATTAGCTTGGAAACGTGTATGTTTTCTAGTCCTCTCTTGGAGGCATGTAAAGCATAATTGCATTTTAGAGACTCTGTGAAATCTTGTGGTTAGAAAGAAAGCAAAGGGACCCTGTTGACCTTCTCCTGATGAAGCATTTCCGTTTGACCAATGCCACCTTCTTTTTGAGTGGAATACCTATTAATTTCCCCACAATCAGTGCATGGAAGAATGCCGCTTTGACTTACCCCATGGATGTAATTCTTGATTTAAATGACATCCAGAGAAAGGAAGGGGACAGATGTTGCTTCAAATAATCCATCGATGTATCTAGTTTCTTGTTAAAAGAAGCTTTACCATGTTCTGTTTGAGAAGATGGTTTCTGTTAGACTGTTTGCTCAGATTTAACATAGAGAAGAAAGTATAGTATGAAGCAAGGGAAGCTAAATATACGGACAAAGATGGGTGGAGCTCTCACTAGCCTGACTTAAGTCATGAATCATTAGGTGCATCACGGAGCCAAAGATATTGTGGAGTTACAGAGGGAGGTGTTGTAAAATTCCTTGTTGTACTTGAAAGTTAAATATCTCAGGGATGTTAATTAATAATGAATAATATGGAAAAAGTCTCTCTCTCTCTCCCCACCCTCCCCCATGGATTTAAATAATGCAAATATGAAAATTCAAATTCCCCTTTTCTAGCTTTTGCAACACACTCTTTCAGATAATACCACACAATTATAATTCAAGGGAAAGAAAAAAAATTTCACAAAAATCCATTATCAAAGGAGGGAAAATTTGTGGGTTTCTCCCTTGTGAGCAATATTTGCCTCTCTGATTTATTTTGGAAGCTATTTCTGTCAGCCACGAATTAAAGAATAATGAAAACACAGTTGTTGCTTGTTTTCATAACCTAGATAATTTCACCTAAAAAGAGTTAGTATGTTGGCATGGCCTATTTACCATTCAGATTAAAGACAGGATGTGCTGAGCAAAAAGAAAATAAAGTCCAGCCATATTCTTGCCTTTTTTCCATTATGTTTTGTTGGCTCTAAGTAGTTAGAACTCCTTTTACTATTCATTTCTCTGAGCCAAATGGATTTTCCAGTGTTTGAAAAAGTGAGAGGAAATATAAAGCTTTTTAAACCAAGCCCTTCTTTTCCTTGGGGCCTGTTGGGTGACCTTTAAGCAAGGCCCACATAGAGCCTGGGAGACATTTACAGTGTGGGAAGATTTGCAGTGTGTGTGCGTGCATACGTTGTGTATGTTTCTGAGTACATCCAAACATACATGCGCACCCACACGGACTGGTAACTTTCAAATGAAGCAAAGAACCTGCAGTGGTTCTTTCCTGGATTCTAACCGATACCTACATAAGGAGGAAGGAATGTCATTTTTCTATTCCCACCTCCATTCTTCCCTTCCAGTGTCGTACTCATAGTGGTTAAAAGTGCAGATGCAGAGCTAGGAAGACCCAGGCTCGTGTTCAGGCTTTGCTGTTTACTGGTGTATAACTTTAGGCAAGTTCTTTGGCTTCTGTGAAGCTTAGTTTCTCACCTGTAGGATGAAGGGGGAGTAGTGGATAGTAGTATCTATCTTAGAGTGTTGTAGGAAGCATCGAATGAGAATCCCCGTACAGTAACTAGCACAGTCCCAGACCCCTAGTAAGTTAACATTATTATTCCTCTCTTTCCTAAGTTCTGTCAGTAGGCTGAGCTGTTCTGTTTTTCGAAAATGTTTTAGAGGAAGGAAATCGTGTAAAGGCTTGACTTGCTTCCTCATTAACCTTTTATAAAAAGGTGGCTATACAATCCAAAAATGGGCAGAAGATCTACATAGACACTTCTCCAAAGAACACATACAGACTGCCAACAAACACATGAAAGGATGCTCAGCATCACTAATCATTAGAGAAATGCAAATCAAAACTACAATGAGGTATCACCTCACACCAGAATGGCCACCATCAAAACATCTCCAAACAATAAATGCTGGAGAGGGTGTGGAGAAAAGGGAACCCTCTTGCACTGTTGGTCGGAATGTAAATTGATACAGCCACTATGGAGAACAGTATGGAGGTTCCTTAAAAAACTAAAAATAGAACTACCATACGACCCAGCAATCCCACTACTGGGCATATACCCTGAGAAAACCATAATTCAAAAAGAGTCATGTACCACAATGTCCACTGCAGCTCTATTTACAATAGCCAGGACATGGAAGCCACCTAAGTGTCCATCAACAGATGAATGGATAAAGAAGATGTGGCACATATATACAATGAAATATTACTCAGCCATAAAAAGAAACGAAATTGAACTATTTGTAGTGAGATGGATGGACCTAGAGGCTGTCATACAGAGTGAAGTAAGTCAGAAAGAGAAAAATACCATGTGCTAATACATATATATGGAATCTAAAAACAAACAAAAAAATGGTTCTGAAGAGCCTAGGGGCAGGACAGGAATAAATACACAGATGTAGAGAATGGAATTGAGGACACGGGGAGGGGGAACAGTAAGCTGGGACAAAGTGAGAGAGTGACATGGACATATATACACTACCAAATGCTAGTGGGAAGCAGCCACATAGCACAGGGAGATCAGCTTGGTGCTTTGTGACCACCTAGAGGGGTGGGATAGGGAGGGTGGGACGGAGACACAAGAGGGAGGGGATATGAGGATATATGTATACATATCGCTGATTCACTTTGTAATACAGCAGAAACTAACACAACATTGTAAAGCAATTATACTCCAATAAAGATGTTAAAAAAAAAGGTGGTTATATAGGTGATTTCAACTCACTACTATTCTGAGACACCCACAGATTAGCAGTTAGGGTTGAGAAAGAGAAATTTCTCTGTTGGATCTGTCCAAAGAGTGGCTAATGGCTGCATGTTTCAACTGAAGACCTAGCAGTAGGACTTATAGGAAAAACCAAAAACCAACACAACTTGGAAAGTCAACAGATGAGTACATTTCTGGTGGATGTAAAAGATTCAGATGAAAGTGTCTCAAGCTAACGTTTAAGAGCTGCTGACCCCCAATAAGAATATAGTAATATAATTACTTACTGGCTTGATAATGTTTAATCTAGTATCATTTTTAGTGTCTTTTACTGAGAACTCTGTGGACTGCAGGAAATAATGAGGCATCTTACTCCAGCAATGTTATGGAACAGTTTTCCGTCCCCTCTTCTGGTCATGTGACCTGCCAGCCTTTCCTGAAGTTTTAAAATCTCCAGCTCCCTGGATTCCCATGTCTTCTAGTAGTACTAGATAGACAGAAGTAAATTCTGCCAGTTCAGAGCCCTCTCTTGCTCTGTTGGTTTCTGGTACTAAAATATAACCTGGCTTGCAAGGTTGGTGTTATGCTTTCCCTTAACTTTATCTTGGACGATCGATGGTGAGTTGGTAAATTTATCTTTGTCTTTATTTGTAAATGACCTCAATGTTCTTGCTGCTTATGCTTGACTGGAGTTTTAATGATAAAACTATGATGACTTGTATATTTGGCAGTCAAGCCACTGGTGTGAAAACACAAATTTTGATACTCTCTTTTTCCACTGACAACTGAGTGGCTGCAGGTCAGATAGCATCTGAGAAATAAAGGCAAACTGTAGTAGCATGAGAAATGGACTAGAGATGACTTAAGGGGGAGCTGGCTTCCTGGACCTATGATCTCATCCATTGCCTAATGCTTACCACTTACTTATTCAAGGAAAGTGGTAAAATGTGGCCAAAGGAAAGAGCAGCAGAGAGAACCATGCTCTTAAGGCCCTAATGATGGTGTCATGGCATCATAGTCCTGGAATTGGAAGGGACCTTAGATCTAATGCCCCTGCCTTCCTAGTGAAAGAGGTTCCTTTCCTGGATGCCAGAATGGCTTGACATTTAAGAGAATAGATTTCAAATCTGGTTGTCTGGGCTTCATTTATTCAACAAAGATTTATTGTGCCATGCACAGCTCTGATGGTGAAGATACAGTCGTAAATAATCAGATCAAGGTCTGGTTTTCAGATAGGTCACAGGTTAGTGCAAGACACAGATACTAATAAGTAAATGCAGACGTCAGATGATGATATGTGCTCTGAAGAAAAACAAAGCAGGAGGAAGGGGATAGGGAAAGCTAAAGGAGAGGGGGTTTCTATTTTACGTTAGATGGTCAGGGAAGTCTCACTGACAAGGTGTTATAGTTAGCCCTCTGTATCTGCAGATGCAGAACTGAGGAATGTGGAAGGCCGACTGTACTAGGCCATATTGTCTAAGGGACTCAAGCATCAGTGGATTTTGTTATCTGGTGGGGGTGCTGGAACCAACCAACCTGCCCACCACACGGATACAGAGGGTTGACTTATTTAAGCATTTATTTATTTAAACAGAAAATACATTATTCTGTATTATTAATTTATTTCTTATTTAAGCAGAAAATACATTATTCTGTATTTAAGCAGAGACCTGAAGAACATGGGGAACAAACTGTATAGATGCCTGGGAGAAGAGAGTTTTAGGTGGAGGGAAGCAGAGGTCCTAAGCTGGAAGTGTGCTTGATATGTTCAGATACAGCAAGGAGGCCAGTGTGCGTGTGCATGCACGTGTATGCATGTGTGTGTGTGTGTGTGTGTGTGTAGGGAGATCAGACATGAGGTCAGAGAGATAGTGGTGTTTGTGGGTAGGACCTTGCAGGCTATGATAAGAATTTCGACATTAGGTTGATGTGAGAACAGAAACCTTTGGAGGGTTTTAACCTACAGTGTAACATGATGTAATTTTTCCCCCCCTTTTTATTTTATTTTTTGTGGGTTATTTTGGATCTAATGTTGTTTTAAATGGATCAGTGTATTAATAAGTGTTCTCCAGAGAAACAGAACCAATAAAAGATACGTATGTATGTGTGTATACACATGCTCTTACATATATGTATATATGCATATGTATGTACGTGTATATATGTAAGAGTATATACGTACATACATATATACACATACATCTTTTATTGGTTCTATTATTAGGATTCTGTTTTCTCTTAGATTTATTATAAGGAATTGGCTCATGCAGTTATGGAAGTGAAGTCTCATGACCCACTGTCTGTAAGCTAGAGACTCATCAGAAACAGTGGTGTGGTTCCACTCTGAGTCTGAAGGCCTGAGAATGAGGAGAGCCAGTGATGTAAGTTCCAGTTTGAGGGCAGGAGAAGACCAATGTTCCAGCTCATACAGTCGACCAGAGAGAGTGAATTCTCCCTTCCTCCACCTTTTTGTTCTATTCAGGCCCTCAACTGATTAGATGAGGCCCATCTACATGGTGGGTTGGGGGGCAGGTGGATCTGCTGTACTCAGTCTTCCAACTTGGATGCTAATCTCATCTGGAAACACCCTCACAGACACACCTAGAAATAATGTTTAACCAAATACCCAGGTATCCCATGGCCTAGTCAAGTTAACGCATGAAATTAACCATCACAATCACCCTGCCAGCTGTGTAGAGGATGGATTACAGGGGCAGGGGTGAAAGCATGGAGACTAGGTAGAAGGTAAATATGATAATCCAGGCCAGAAATGAGAGTGGCTTGGACCAGCAGGTGATAGCCATTTATGTCTGTGGATAGTCTGAGTCTTCATTTTCTTTTATATAATGTAGGGATAATAATAAATCATCCTTTAAGGTTAGAAGATCTAGATAAAGCATGTAGTACAGTGCCTGGAATACAGGTAGCATGTATAGCTCTACTGGTTTTGGTGTGATCATCTAGATTTTGCTTGAAAACGTCCAGGATTGGGACATACCATAACACTAGCTATTCAGTTATTGGAAATTCTAATCCTGAATTATCTTTTTCTTCTGCATTGATTTGAAACCTGTTTCTATATAAATTCTACTTATTAGTATGAGTTCTGTTCTCTAGAATAAAATTGGTTGAAATCAAATTTTTATTCTATTCACTAGCCTTGTATTATTTGAATGAAGGTTATCTTTCTGTTAGAGGGCAAGGACAAGGTTACTCATTAAAAATTCACCCACAGGGCTCTGTCCAATGTGGGAATGTTAATAAATTTGTTCCCCCTTCCCCTGGTTCGGTTGACACAATTCTTTTGGAACAAGCTTCATTTGCACAACATTCTTGACTTTGATCATGGGTTGAACAAGTACTTAAGGCTTTTCTACTTTCTTTTAGAAAAGCATGTAGTATCAGGGTAGCAGGGTGGTTCTAGAAAATGGACCAAGATTTAATTTCTTTTTCACAAAGAAGGTTATAAACAGATGGTATGTTGGTAATCTGCACTTATATGTCTTTTTTTTTTTTAAAGCATACCTTGCCAGTGTTTAATTCTTTGAACCACATAGCAGAATGTGATAGGCTGGCCAAACATGCAAATCATGACCAGAGAGTGGGCAACAGTGGGTGTCCAGGGCTTCCCTGGTGGCGCAGTGGTTGAGAATCTGCCTGCCAATGCAGGGCACATGGGTTCGAGCCCTGGTCTGGGAAGATCCCACATGCCACGGAGCAGCTGGGCCCGTGAGCCACTATTACTGAGCCTGCGTGTCCGGAGCCTGTGCTCCGCAACAAGAGAGGCCACAATAGTGAGAGGCCTGCGCACTGCGATGAAGAGTGGCCCCCGCTTGCCACAACTAGAGAAAGCCCTCGCATAGAAACAAAGACCCAACACAGCTGTAAAGGGAGGGAGGGAGGGAGGGAGGGAGGGAAGGAAGGAAGGAAGGGAGGGAAAAGAAAAGAAAAGGAAAGGAAAGAAAAAGAAAGAAGGTGTCCAATGAGAGAACTTTCCCTTCCATCCACTGAGTCACCAAAGTTTATTCTTTTGAAGTATCACCTGTATTCCAATTTCCTCTAAGTCTATTCCCATCTAAGTCCTGATTCTACTCTTCCATTTGCTACTACTGTGTACCAGCCACTGTGCTAATTGTCTGCATAAGGTATAATCAGTCCAGCCTTCACGTGGGAAGCAGATCCACTGATAGAGGAAATACAGTGTGCTGAGGGTTCATGTGGGAACCCTCTTAAACTAGACTTGAGGAGGTCAGGGAGGGTCTCCTGAGGAGGTCAGGGAAGGTCTCCTGAGGGGATAAGGCCAAAAGATGAAGAGGAGATTGATTGATAGACGTGCTACAGGGAGGAGGGGCAACCACGTGTGAGGCACAGAACCAAGGAGCAGAGGTCTACTGAGGAACCCCACTGAAAGACATCCCTGGAACATGTTGTTGGAAGTATGGGTGTTCTTGGGCAGGAGGCTGGAAAGGCAAGCAGGGTCTTGTATGCCATGTTGAAGAGCATTATGGAGGCACTGGAAGGCTTTGTTTGGGTGTGGGGTGGGGAGGATGGCTTTGGCATACGGTTGAGAATGGTCTGAAAGTGCACAGAACTGGAGTAGGATGAAGGAGGGCAGGTGGGTAGAGCTCAGAGAACACCCTGGTCAACATATGCTGTATTTATCATGGTAGACTGTACTTTTGAGGTATGGAGTATTTAAATTATTTTCATGTCCCCAACTTCTCCTCCTTCCTATCCGTTTGGATACTACTGTCAGATTTCTTAAAATGTTGCTGTCATAATGCTACTGCCATTATTAGGGATTCACGTGATCCTATTTGAATCATACTCCTTAGTGCTAACATTCAAGTTCCTCTAGGAACCGTTGTTGCACAGTGTTTACCCAAATCACCCTCTGCTTCTTCTTGTGTGTGAGGTACCTCATACCTCCAGGTCTTTACTTCTTCCTAGAATTGTCCTCTTTTCTTTCTTTTTTATTCCCCCTGCTCAATTTCTAATGATGTCTCATTGCTTGGTCAGAGCATACCTCTGCTCATTATTCAACAAATACTTATTTTGACGAGCAGAACACTAGATTGGGGAGGATTTGTTGATGAAAAGCTCAAACATTGTTCTTACCCTGGTAACATTTGAGTTATGTTACCTGAGTGTAAAATGATCATCTTCTCTCTGAAAGCATTTAGCATTTAAAATCTGATTTAAAAGATTTCATACAAATATCTGTATTGTCTTGTACTCTAGCTGTTTGGCATAGATCCATTTTATTTTTCCACCTAGACTTGAAGTTCACTGAGGGCAGAAACCCAGGAAGGTAATTAGGTGTCATTAATCATCATTGTTGTTGTCATAATAATAGCAGCAAACTTATCCAACTTAGTGCAAGGCATCCTTCTAAGTACTTTCACTTATTTCATCCATATCATGACCCAAATCAGTCATTAAAAAATATCTCTATTTCTGGGACTTCCCTGGTGGCGCAGTGGTTGAGAGTCCGCCTGCCGATGCAGGGGACACGGGTTCGAGCCCTGGTCTGGGAAGATCCCACATGCCGCGGAGCAACTGGGCCCGTGAGCCACAACTACTGAGCCTGCGTGTCTGGAGCTTGTGCTCTGCAACAAGAGAGGCCGCGATAGTGAGAGGCCCGCGCACCGCGATGAAGAGTGGCCCCCGCTCACCACAACTAGAGAAAGCCCGCGAAAAGAAATGAAGACCCAACACAGCCAAAAATAAATAAATAAATAAATAATTTTTTAAAAAAAATCTCTATTTTTGAAGATCATGAAGTAGATATACAGTAACTGCCTGTTTGCTAGTATAACAGTTTTTGGGATTTGGGTACTCATGTTCTGAGGCCCAATCAGCCATCCCAAGCAAATCATTCACCTAATTGCCAGTTTCCAAAAGTACCGGGACAGGCAGGGGCAACTGTGCCAGGACCAGATGGCTACTCCAGTTAACTTCAAGTCCTTCTTCAAAGTTGGCGGTAATTTCAGTGTGACATGTGGAAGATTTTTGTTCCTCTTTTATCTCTTTGTAGAAATAGGAAGCCAACAGGCAAATGAAAGCCCCCAACAGAAGAGTGAGAAGAAAAAGCTACTTGGCTGAATTCTCTCTTCCCTTCAGTTGTCAACTCAGAATGGCTTTCAGTCTTAGACCTCAGCTAAATGCAAAGGTTTTGGTGACCAGTGTCGTATATGCTGATGGGGGTAGAGAATTTAATTAGAAATAGAGTGAAATCTCAGTTACTTATTGTCTTCTATTCCATTTTTCCTTGTTCTCTTCTTTTTAAATTAAAAATTAATTTTTAATCTTAAATGTGACATGTGCTGGTTTTAAAACAAAGTTAAAAACCTTTCAAAGTCTTGATTATATGAACAGTTCACCTGTATCCCCTTCTAGACTCTTTCTCTGTTAATGTATAGAAACACATGGATGGATACACATTCGTGCACATCACGTAATAGACAAATGGGATCTGTAACTTGAGTTTTACAAATTGAACCTAATGTTTTGTGGACATGTTTCTATATAATAATGTACAGACCTACCTTCCTTTTTAAGTGCTGCATAATGTTCTCTGGTATGGCCGTATCAAAATTTATTGAACTAGGTCCCTCCTAATGATGGGCCAGTTTTTGCTATTATAAATAAACATTTTTGTACTTACATAAATATGAAAATATATCTGAGATAAATTTCTAGAAGTGGAATTGCCTAATTAAAAGGTGTGTGCATTTTAAATCATCATGTGTTGCCATGTTGCCTTTCCATACTGTTGTGTCAGTTTACATTCCCACCAATGGTGTAGGAAAAAAACCCCTTCTTTGACACTCTGGGTATTCTCAAACTTTTCACCTTCTCTAATCTGATGTGTGAAAAGAACATACTATCTCATTGTTTAATCCATGCTTCCTTTTTTAAAGGAGGAAGTTAATTGCAGCAAAACAAACTCATTTCATGAATCTATCTTTAAAAACTATGTGGCTCGTCCAGTGCCAGTACAGTTTCAAGCTGATTTTATACCTTGGTATTCACAGTGCTGTCAAATTAGAAAAATGGGCCCTGTCTGGAAAAGTATACACATAGGAGACATGAATGAATGAAAAAATAACGCTCATAGCGGTGGGCTTAAGGTGGTGGGAGATGCGTTATCACACACACACACACACACACACACACACACACACACACACACACACACACACACAAACTCTATGTTCAGCGACAAGATGTTACTAAGTAGGAAAAGAAACTTAAAAACTTAGACAAGTGGCAGCCGAAAAGGTTGTGAGTTAACTAGAAAATTCAATTAACTCTAAAACACCATTTTCTGAACATTTAAGTTAATCAAAGTTTGGTTAGGATATGGATTTCAGATATGCATGGAACCTCTTGGGATCAGGCTGGACACAGTCAGTGCCCCGTTTCTATGGAAGTAAATAGCTCTGTGTTAAGTGAAAGCCTCAGTGGTTTTGAATCATTTCCCACCCCCAGTAAGGAGGTCCTTTTGGTTCGCCTCTTCTGGAAAGTGTTTGTGAGTTATTAGCCACGTGAATGTAGGGTTTTAATTCAATCTTTTTGACCCTCTCTTTATTTACCTTAAAAAAAAAATCAAGGAAGGGCAAGCAAGAGCATCTGAGTACCTACTATGTAATATTTATATTGTAAGATAATTATTTTTTCCCCCATTTACTCTTACCCTGCAGTTTACAGATCAAGAAACCAGTGCAGAATTAAGTTCCATACTCTTAATTCCTGAATCATAGGGTAGTTTGGACGAAGTAAGAACAATCTCTGTGAAAATACATAATGTACCGCCTAGCACATGGTATGTGCTCCCTAAATTTCGTTTGTTAGCGTGAACAATGGATGAGGCCCATATTAGGTTTTTGTAATCCTAAAAATTTCTAAAGCTGGACAATGGCCTTTCTAATGTAAAATTGACAACTGGTTTTTATGTACGTAAAAGGTGAGTCAGTACAAAGAAGATGTAAGTAGCAAATGATTTTAAAAAATCCAAGGAATTCCAGAGACCAGAGAGTATATGTATAATCTGAATACACTGGTGGCCATAGCCCCAGGTTGAAGGGATTGAGGGGTGTGCTATGAACGTTCAACTGTGTGACCTCAGGCAAGTTATTTGAGGAAAACAAGTGCTGAGAGATTAAGAGGTCTGTTTTACACACCTGGAAGCTTCCAGTACACTTAGTGTATATTTAGATGTTGAAACTGAAGTCAGGGTTCAAGCCCAGACTTCCTAATTCAAAGATGAGTGTTCTTTCACCCCCTCATGCATCATGCTTGTGGAGTTACTGGCGTTCCCTAGCGGTCGTCAGTCTTCCAATTGTTTCCAAGTGCTTCCCGTGTGCTGAGGGTAATTAATGAATGAGAGACTCTAAAGCAAAGAGATCTTTATTGCAACTGGAAAAAAATATTTTATAGCTGTAAAAGTTTCCTGGGTATGGTATGAAATGCAGATCATTTTAATATGGAATGGTGTCTAGTTTTTGAATAATTCTGTGGTTTATGGGGTCAGTAACCTTCAGATGGAACAAAAGTAGTGTTTTCAAGTTATAAAGATTCCAGTATTTTCTCCTGCTTTTGTTCTAATGGCAGAAATCGTGGTGAGGTAGGGGGGAAGTAAGCAAAGGCTCTGTCTCCACTAGACCTTGGTTTAAATCTCAATTCCTATATTTACCAGTCATGGGAACTTAGGGTAAGTTACCAAACTGCTTTGTGTGAGGTGGGAATAATTCCGTCTCAGAGTTACTATGAAGATTAAACGAGATAATTTTAAGACGCATACCAACGCTATCATAGGAGCTCGACAAATATTCTTATTGCCATCATCTCCTCCTTTCTCCTGCCTCTCATGTAATGAGTATTTTAGTTCTAGGCCAGTGGTCCTCAAACCAGCAGCATCAGGAGCAGCTGTGAACCTGTTAGAATTATACATTCTTGAGCCCCACCCTAGACTTACTGAATTAGAAACTCTGGGGATGGGGTCCTGTGATCTGTGTTTCAGTTCCTCCTCCAGGGGTTTCCGATGCACTGGTCCAGAGTATTTGCAGAGCACTCTGTGAGTGAAGTACATATGAGTTGCTCACTATCATGTGTTTTGAAGAACCTAGGGGCAGGACAGGAATAAACACGCAGACATAGAGAATGGACTTGAGGACACGGGGAGGGGGAAGGGTAAGCTGGGACAAAGTGAGAGAGTGGCATGGACATATATACACTACCAAATGTAAAATAGATAGCCAGTGGGAAGCAGCCGCATAGCACAGGGAGATCAGCTCGGTGCTTTGTGACCACCTAGAGTGGTGGGATAGGGAGTGTGGGAGGGAGATGCAAGAGGGAGGAGATATGGGGATATATGTATATGTATAGCTGATTCACTTTGTTATAAAGCTGAAACGAACACACCATTGTAAAGCAATTATACTCCAGTAAAGATGTTAAAAAAAATCCTTAAAAAAAAAACAAAAAGGGCTTCCCTGGTGGCGCAGTGGTTGAGAATCTGTCTGCTAATGCAGGGGACACGGGTTCGAGCCCTGGTCTGGGAAGATCCCACATGCCGTGGAGCAACTAGGCCCGTGAGCCACAGCTACTGAGCCTGTGCATCTGGAGCCTGTGCTCCACAACAAGAGAGGCCACCACAGTGAGAGGCCCACGCACCGCGGTGAAGAGTGGCCCCCGCTTGCCACAACTAGAGAAAGCCGTTGCCCAGAAACGAAGACCCAACACAGCCAAAAATAAATAAATAAATAAATTAATTAAAGTACCCTTAATTTAAAAAACAAAACAAAACACAAAAAGAATTTTTTTTAAAACAAATTTATTTATTTATTTATTTTTGGCTGCATTGTGTCTTTAGTTGTGGCACACGGGCTTAGTTGCTCTGTGGCATGTGGGATCTTCCTGGCCCAGGGCTTGGACTCTTGTCCCCTGCTTTGGCAGGTGGATTCTTAAACACTGCACCACCAGGGAAGCCCAAGACAAAAGAATTTTAACAATGAATATCTATATTCCCACCACCTCATAGATTCTAACATTAACTTCTTACTGTTCTTGCTTCGTCACACATCTGTTGTCCATCCCTTTAATTTATCCTTCTGTCCTTTGTATTGTGTAGTTTTGTTTTGTTTTGTTTTGTTTTTTGGCCACACTGTGCAGTATGAGGGATCTTAGTTCCCTGACCAGGGATCGAACCTGTGCCCTGCGCAGTGGAAGCGCAGAGTCCTAACCACTGGACCGCCAGGGAATTTCCTGTATGATATAGTTTTAATACTCACTGTGAATTCTCTTGTAGAATGTAAGTACTGCATTCTCCAGTTGTTTGCTTAGATTGGTTGAATGGTTGTATTTTACACAGATAACTTGCTTAGTCTTACGTCATGGCTAAAGGAGTTTCTTGACCCTTTATTATTTTGGGATTTGTTCCTTTCTGTGTTGCTGAGACCTTGTGTGCATTCTGAGGGAGTCAGAAGGGCTGCTTGAGAGTTCAAATAGGGACTCTTTAGGGACACAGGAGGAGGAGGGAGAAAGTGATAAATGAGTTCAGTGGAATCTACCGATGTTTAATCTGGGATGTCCTTATTCTCACTGCCTGTCCTGGGCCTGTGGGCTGGGGCGCTGGGGCCAGCTGAGGGCTGGCAGTTCTGAGGTCTAATGTTTCTTTGGAGGAAATGGAAGGATGTAAACTTGGCAGGCAAGCCGCCTTGTTGTTGTTTTTTTCTCTTGGAACCATTGGTTGCTTTTCTGGCTGTACTGTGTCGTAAGATAGCATCTGGCACAGAGGGTTCCCTTTGGAACTAGTATTAGAATTGGGGCCTGCCTCTGTTAAGAAAGGCAGCACAGGTGAGACAAAAGGGAAAACTTCAGTTTTCCCCTGAGAAAGTTCTTGCAGGGGTCTTTGAAAGAGTGATGGTGACTTGAATTGCAGTGGGTGTGGTAGGAAGTGGTTAGATTTGGGGCCTGTTTTGGTTGTGGAGTTTGAGGAAGAGAGGAATCAGGGATGGATGGTTTTTGCTTTGGCTCCACAAGTAGGTAATTGGTTTCAGTTACTGAGATGGGAAGCCTGGGGATGTGGGGAAGCATGTGTGTTGATATGATGGGGCAAGCGGATTCCAAAGCTCTGCTAAGTCAAGTCTGAGGCTGTGATTAGACAACCAGGTGAAGATGTGTAGTAGGCGTTTATTGGATATAGGGGTAAGAGAGAAAGAGGCGTCAAGCCAGAAGCTCTGAGGTTTCTGGGTTGTACAACAGCGTGCATGGAAATGCCATTCCTAGAGATAGAATACACAGGACAAGGATGGGATTTGGGGGAGGGGATCATGAATTCAGCTTTGCATGTGAGTGTGAGGTCCCTATGAGCCATTCAGGGCCCAGTATGCTAAGTACCCAGTTTGATGAGCAGCTTTGGAGCACATGTGGAGAGACCTGGCCTGGAAGGGTAAATTTGGGATTCATTGATTTATTGGTTGAGATTTGGCCAGGAGAATGGAAATCACTCCTGGTCTTTCAAAACAGGAAGTTTCGTTCAGGTGATTGGTTATAAAGGTGATGGAGGACCGAGAAGCCAAATAGGGCAGTGAAGCACCTAGATATTAGCAACAACAGGAAGCATCACTCCCCTGGAAGCTAGGGGACAAGAGGAAGAAAAGGTATTACTAGAATAGGAGTTAGGGTATCTGGTGAGAGCTAGAGCCACTGTGGGAGCTAGAGCCATGGGGAAGGGTCCTGTCCAGGAGGAGCAGGAGATGCAGCCACTGTCGGAGGTCAGTACAGAAAGCAAAGGGGTGGAGGTGGAAATGCCCAGGCTCCTTCCCTCCTCCCACCCTCTAGTTTTTCTAGTAATGCCTCCCATTGGCCAAGTCTCCCTGGAACCCGGGAAGTACATTCTCTGCGTTACGGAGCAGAGCAGGAAGTGGGGAATGGACCTGAGAACAAATAGGCAGTGGACCAGATAAATAACTAGTTATATCTAGTTCGTGAGGTGACCAAAAAGAAAGCGTGAAAAGAAAAGAGTTTTGATCCCATCCTGAAATTCCAGCATTTAAAAATTGAGTAGAGGAAGTAAAAGAGATTGAGGAGGAATGGCCGGAGAGGAAGAATGAAACTCAGAGAAGTGTGGAATTCTGAAGGCAAGGGAGGAGAAAGTTCCAAGAAAGTAGGGGTGGGTTCATTGGGTCTTAGACCGCCGAGAGGTCAGGAAGAAAGAACGTGTGTATGGATGTAGTGACATGGAGGTGGCTGTTGACTTTAGCACCCACTTCAGTGAAACTGTAGGGGAAGAATGGGGATGGGGCTGGTGAAGGAGGCGAGGGCAGACAGCACTTTCACACACTGACTGAAGAGAGGAATGAAGAAGGTAGTGTACAGCCAGCAATAGGAGTAAGGGAGGACTGTTTTTCTTTAAGTAGGATATTTTTAGGCATGTTTAACTGCTGGGGAAGAACCCAATACATGGGGGAATATGCATGATATAGGAAAGAAACTAGATGATCAATAGGGTAAATTTCCTGAAAGTCAGCGGGGAATGGGAACTAGAAAACAGTGGAGTTGGCCCTGGAAGGTGGTATCAGCTCATATGTGTCCAAGGAGAAGAAAAGAGAGGAATGCCGCAGGTGGGGTGGGTTTCTGTTTCAGTGATTGGAACAGAAGGAGTTTTTGCCGCAAAGCTGGTAGGTGGTAGATTCATGCTTCCAGCTCCCACAGATGTCTGAGTGTCTACCATGTACCAGCTCCTGTGATGGGTGGTTCCAGAGGATATGAAGAGGAGTAAGACAGGATCCAGACCTTGAAGGTGTCTGGGCTACTGGAGAGATATGCAAGTTCACAGTCTCCTGCAATGTAGGATGATAATCGCTGCATGATTTCCATGTACAACATGCTTCAGTTGTTAAAATCTAGTGTTACCTAAGGTGTTGATGGGAATATTGGCAAGTAGGGAGGGAAATCCGAGTCTTCTGGAGAATTGGAGGAGAGGAGGCGGTTGTGTAGTTTATAAGATTCTCTTTGGAGGACTTGATATTCTAATACATCCTCAAGGGAAAGTGCTATACTACCAGCCCCACTGCCGTTGAGAATCACACTGTTCTCCTCCTTTTGATGGATTTAGTAGGGATTTCTTTTGAAGGGGAAAATAACTGGAACCCCAATATTGAGATAGGCTAAAGTAAAAATAATTTTAAACTCACTTAAACTGATAAAACATAATACAAAGGATAAGCACCTTAAACTTCTATCTCAAACAACAAGAACATCAGAATAAATGCATAAGCTAAATATTAACTAAAATTATAGACCGATAAAATTCAAGTGAACATTGATGTGATGGGCGATGTTTAGTTTCCACTAAACGACTTTTAACAGTTAGGCTCTGAGTTTGGTGTGTTCCAGTGAACAAGTGGTAATTCAGTGATCTTGCCACTTTTCTGTGTTGGAATCACTAAAAATCTTGATTTGTACAGCTTTCACTTGGCCCAGATACTTCCATTGTTTTCTCATCAGCCTGTGACAATGAAAGCATTCCTGCTTGGCAAAACAGGACTGCCCCACCAGCACAAGTGTGAGCGTTGACATTGAGTGGAAATGGGTCTTCTCTGCTTTAATTAATACCATTAAATAAACATAAAATGGGGGGAAAAAACCTAGCCATGGAGAACTTGGGAGCTCCCAAGAATGCACCTTTGCACCCAGTTTGAAAAGTACTGTGCTAGCTGGTCATCAAGGTGCTGTGAGAGCAGACAGTCTGGGCGTTGCATCAGACTGGGGTCCAAGGCAAGGAAGGCTTTCTCGAATAAGAGAAGCTTAAGGATGAGAAATGTAAAACTAAGGTCTCTTTTTAACATTAGTTACGGTTTGTTGTTTGATTTGGGGCTTCTTTGTAGTCATCTGGTACCAGGTTTTCCTATCAGTCCTCTGATGTCCTGTGTAGTTGACAAAGGAGTATGAAGGTGATCCCCGTCACTAGGAATATCGTATTTGTGAAAAGTCAAGGTTTCTGAAAGGGGTTTTGTAAGAAAAAAGTTTTAGGATCATGCTGTACCAGGAAACAACTTACTGCTTAGCTATGGGTTGTTGATTTATTTGAATTTTTTTGAACCCATTATATGTTTCCAAGCCAGGATACTTTGGGTGTGTTAAAAGGCTTTTTGAATTGGAAGAGATACCATCTTGAGTTGTACTAATAATTTAGCTCAACGGCATCCAACAAAGAAGGCATTATTCTTGGATCGTGTACACACATCATAGTCTGAACTGGAGTAAACAGAATATTGGCTTCAATAAGAGATGTTATTTAGAACACACTTGAGACATTGTGATGTAATTGTGTACCGAGGCCGAGAAGTGTTAGTCTGCATTTTATTAAATATCCATTTTAGTGTACAGCATTGTACTAGGAATGATAAAAAGCAGAACAGACACTTACTCAAGGCCTGTCTAGCTTTTGACCTCAAGTACTTCCCCCCTCATCACCTTCTTTCCCACCCACGGCTGAGCTAGGGATGAGAAACCCTAAGTCAATAGGTCGCCAACTCAGCTTCAAGCCACGTGGGCTGCCAGTTTTTATTTGACCTCAGAACCCCAGCACCGGCACCTAGAAGTGTCCACGATCCTGGGGCTCAATTTAAACTTTCAGTGAATGGCACTCATTACCTCTCTTCTCCCAACAGTGCCCGTTGTCCTCTTACCTCCCCTCCCCACCCTCTTGGGGTCACATCTCTTTTGGGGCTTTCATGTCTGCGTGCCTGCCTGAAGTTCAGAGACTTCTATTCCATCGTCTTCTTCTGTACCTTTGCATTCCTCTTTCACTATTCAGAGTATTTTCATGTATTTATCCTCATGGAGGACTCTCCATTTCCCTGAGAGTAGGCTAGGCAGGTGGTATTGTCCCATCTTATAACTGTGAGTGCTGCAGCGAGAGAGGTTAATGACTTGCCCAAGATGCAGAGGAGACTTTTAGAGCTTGTACTTCAATCTTGATCATTAGAATCCAGTTCCATCAACTATTCATTGTAATGCTTTTTCTTAAAGGAAAAAGGAAAAAACCTTTAAGAAAGCTATAATGTAGTAACAGAATGAGCAGTTGTATAGTAAATATATTGGTGTGTCTGTGTGTGTGTGTGTGTGTGTGTGTGTGTGTGTGTGTGTGTATAATTCTTGTGGTGGATACATAGGAGCTTTGTCTGAATGTTGTAGCCCTTTCTGCCTTGTCTACCTAATAGATGAGAATATCTAATGAAGAATGCCCTTTGGTCAACTGGAAAATAACATCCCTGAAAGGGGCCTAGAAGAAACCCCTTTCTGGGAAGACTCCACTGTACATAATTCATAGGCTCTCAGGGTTGGAAGAGACACGTCATCTGGTTCACCAGGTGTTTGATGGTTAAATCCTTGGTTAGATCCCATCTGAATTCTTGAGGGCTGTGGAATGATTTTGAGGAACAATCATTATTATACATGACCCTTAATGACCTAAAGATGTTTCTATGTTCTATCAAACTAAATGGAATATTGGCGATTTAAAAGAAAAAGTTGTTTCATTATCTTTTGGGTCATCGGAGCAGGAATAAAGACGCAGAAAGGGGAAGCTGGGATGAAGTGAGAGACTAGCATTGACATATATACACTACCAAATGGATGGCTCGTGGGAAGCTGCTGCATAGCACAGGGAGATCAGCTCGCTGCTTTGTGATGACCTAGAGGGATGGAATAAGGAGGTTGGGAGGGAGGGGTTATGGGGATGTATGTATACATATAGCTGATTCCCTTTGTTGTACAGCAGAAATTAACACAACATTGTAAAGCATTTATACTCCAATAAAGATGTGAAAAAAAAAAGATTTTTGAAAAGTTCAATTTTTGAAACATTTCCCTTCGAATTTGTTAGCTGTTATGAAAATTGCATAGTTAGACATTTGTTTAATCCTGTTGTTTAATGGAATGTGATTTTTTTTTTAATATGACTCAATGACGGTAGTTTTCTTTTTTCTCTTTCTGTGTTTCTCTGTATTTACAAGCTAGGTGCCATTTCTCCCAGAATTGTTAACCATTGTACGTAGGTTTAATTTGTGTAACGTGCACAGGGGTTCATGTGAATGCTTATGGTTCTTTTGTGCTTTAGCCAGAGGTACTGAAGAAGAGAGGGAGGGTTTGAGATTAAATTTTTGTGAAAGCTAATAGAAGACATGTAATGAACCTAAGTTACTTGAAAATTCATAAGAGGCAGTAACTTGGGCTGGTTGTTTTCCCTCTTTGCCTTTGAATAGAAATGCATGCCCGTAGTGAGGGAGTGTCAAGTGCCTGTGCTGTAGCGTCACTTAGCAACATGCACTTACGAATCTCTATTTTGAAGCAGTGTTTCTCAGAATTTAAAAAAAAAAAAAAAAGGTTATATACTTAGACACTGTAGTCAGTGTATACACCTCCAACTTCTGTCCTAAAAGCACAGGTCAGATAATATTGTGGTCAGGAGAGTCTTTGTGGGAAGCTTCAAAATTCACTGGGTTTATGTATCCTGGTTGCAGTGTATCTAAGAGCATTACATTAGCAAATAGAACATACATTATAAACTCTTGGGAAAACTTAGATTTCAGCTTTACAAGTTTGCAGTATAAGTTGAGATGAATTTTTTTGCCTATAAAGACTCACATAGTCTCTTTAGTTCCTACTTAACTCTAAGCCTTTTCTATAGATGCAAATAAATAGTTCTACAGAGAGGATTGAATAGAGGTGTGTGTGATGTTCTCTTATAAATATCTGCTCTGTTTATGGAGCTTCTCTACCACAAGTGGTTTAACGAGTTTCCTGAAGGGAGTGGAGAAAGAATAATCTCAGAAGGCTAAAGGATTAACATTTCTCCACCAAGTTTTTAGAAGTCTGAGACCAGGTGAAATGCAGTAGAAATATGACTAAATATTCTGCATTTTGCACACTTCCGAAGGGCTTCCATGTACACAATTTTAGCTTTGTGTTTGTGCGTATGAGTGTTTAAAACCCTGTGAAGTAGCCATAACAGGTATTATTGTCCCCATTTTAAAAATTAAGGGAGGCAAGTCGGGGTCATGGTTTAGGTAATGGTCCCATTGTCACCTGATAGAGTGGCACTGAGGCTAGAGCCCAGATATTGGGATTTGACGCTCATTATACTGTTCACTTTGTTTTTCTCAGATATCTTCCCTTTGAGCCTCGAGACCATACATTTTCACTCTTTCTACATCAGTTTCAAGTGGCAGCGGGAGAGACCAAGGCAGGAACGCTGGAATCTGTGTGGCAGTTGGAAGGCCAAGAGGTCCTCAGGAGCAAAGCTGGGTGGACAGGGCTTCACATCATTGACTCATTTATTTGTCCCTTAGTGTGACACTATTTTTCTTAGCCACTTTTGCAGTTCCTCTCGAGTTTTGCCTGTACATTGAAGTTCGTCCCCACATTTCCTTGCTACTGCTTTCTTATCATTCTTCCTCGTACTGGAGACCTTGTCTGGTGTAGTAACTCCTAGAGCAAGTGATTGTTCACTCTTCTCTTGAGCAAAAAAGTGAAAGTTAAAATATTATATCTATACGTGGTCAGTTGTAGGGGAAGAGTGACTTAAGAGGACTCTGTTCTCAGATATTGATTATTCTCCAATCATACTAAATCATCTTTTATTCCCCAATTCATACTAAATCTTAAGCATTTTCCCATGTCTTTAAACATCATTTGAAAATACTTCTCTCGATTCGTCAGCATTCTATTGCATGACTTTAGTATAATTTATTGAGGCCTTTTTCTTTTTTGGATATTTAGGTTATTTTCTAGTTTTTTCTGTGATAAAAAACTGACTCCTTGGAAAAGGGAATTTTTAAGTATTTACCGAGTTAAAAATATGGTTTAAATGGTTTGCCTTAGTCATTAATTCATTACTACATTGTAACAGTAACTTCAATCAGATAAATGCATGATTGTTTTTCTGAAATAATACAGTTGTGATAGTTTTATTTTCAGACAGGGAAAATGCATAAAGATGGTCAATGGAAGGAAAAGATTTCACAATTATGTCATTAGGATTTATTTACTAGTTAAGCTTTTATAAAAGGTGCAACAGCAGTATTTTTAATGTAGCAGGTTGATACATAAATGTATAGTGTTGTAAAAATCAGAACCAAATTATGACTTAATCATTACTTTGTAAGAGTCATTAATTTATTGACGCTTATGTATTTTGGGGGGTGTCTTCCTCAAACATTTGAGCTTGATTGTTTTTCATCATGCATATAGAAAAGAGCTCACCAATTATAAGCAAATTAGTAGAAATTGAGGAGCCAGCTTTTGAATTTCTTGAGAGTTTGATCTCCCGGAACTATGCCGTTTAATTCCCTGTGGGCCTGTGGGGATGGGTTGGAAGGGAGAAGGGAGGGGTGGGAGGTCTTCCTAATGCTCTCAGTTCCTTTTCAGTCTGACTCACTTCTCCACCCAGTGCCCCAGATCCACACGCAACAGGCAATGAGTAGACCAAGTTTGTCTACGGTGTTCTACTTCTTCTCTCCGGATTTCTTATTTCCTATCCAATATTTTCTCTCCCCGGGTTCTCCTCAAACTTCCTCATCATAGCATCTACCAAGGCCTATAGTTCTGGGAAGGTCTCATTCTCCCAAATTGTCTTTGACACTTCTTCTTCCAGGTGTATTTGCTATAGAGAGTATTCATAGGGGAGCCAGTGCCTTAATCTTATTTTGATTCTGTTTGGCAAGCTCAGCACGAGGGTCACAGGGTTCTACTTCCTGGCAAATTTTGAGGGAGAGGACCACTGCGTAAAAATGGAACCGGGAAGTCATGTAAGTTAAAAAAAAAAAAAAGTACAAAGAAGGCTTTTGCCATTAGTGCAAAAGAACATTTCTCCTTTTCCCAATCTATGGTAGATAAAATGTGTGAGCATACAGGCATTGACTTGTTGCCTTGGATAAACTCAGTATTCTTAGGACGAAGTCATACATAATTAATTACCTGTCTCTGCATTCTTTCCAGAGTGATGGCTCTTAGTATTATTCACACTCATGATAACTTATGTTTCCTGAGTACAAGAGCCCCAGGTCTGCCAATTAAGGAAGAAGAGGCAGTGGCGGTTATATAACCTTGGTGCTTCTGTAATGCAGTGGGTAATTATCTGTCTTTTTTTCTTCTTAACTCCTAGTGTCTGAGACAGTACATGCAGCTGGCAATCCGAGAAGGATGTGGGTCTCCCATCACTTGCCCTGACATGGTGTGCCTAAACCACGGGACCCTACAGGAAGCTGAGGTATGGATGACTGCACTGATTTTTCCCTCTTTCCTGTTGACATGATTTCCTACGATCTTGACTCTTTATGTACTTCTCTGCCAGAGAGTCTAGAAACAAAATACAGAGGTTAACTTTTTATTTTTTTTTAAAGATCATGTTTTATTTACTTATTTATTTTAATTAATTAATTTATTCATTTATTTTTGGCTGCATTGGGTCTTCATTGCTGGGCGCACGCGGGCTTTCTCTAGTTGTGGAGAGCGGGGGCTACTCTTCGTTGTGGTGCGCGGGCTTCTCATTGCAGTGGCTTCTCGCGTTGCGGAGCATGGGCTCTAGGCATGCGGGCTTCAGTAGTTGTGGCACACGGGCTCATTAGTTGTGGCTTGCGGGCTCTAGAGCGCAGGCTCAGTAGTTGTGGCGCATGGGCTTAGCTGCTCCGCAGCATGTGGGAGCTTCCCGGACCAGGGCTCAAACCCGTGTCCCCTGAATTGGCAGGCAGATTCTTAATCACTGTGCTACCAGGGAAATCCCCAGAGGTTAACTTTTTAAAGGAGTACTTTATTGCTACATACCTTGGATTCTTTATAGAAACTGTTAAAGCTGTTACTTACTTTGGTTCTATTTCTAAATGCCCTCTGATTGTTGAAGAAGCTCTAGAATAGGCTAAGGTGCTAGAAATTTACCAAATGTGAGGTTTGGAGGCTGAATAGTCAGTGGCCTTATCTGAATAGTCAGATCAACAGGTGACAGATTAGCCACGGTTATAGATAATATAAATTATTGTGATTCTGCAAAGGTAGCCTGAGTTGAACCATTTCCAAAGAGCAGAGAAAGGCCTTTCATTCAATATTTATCAGGCATAGAAATGTCTTTTTTGAGTGAGTTCTTCTCCCACTGTATTAAGACTGTGATGTATCTCTTTCCTTTGTTTTTTCAATCCCTGATTAGTAGCTTGCCCTTAAATCTGCTTTCAACCTTCCGGCCCTGCTCACTTTAAATCTTGTCTGTGTTCATGTAGTTGCTTTCTTAGCCAGTATACCATCTAATCCTTTCAACAAACTTATAAAACTGAAGCCCAGAGTGTCTAAGTAATTTGCCCAAGAGTGCATATCTAAAAAGCAGAAGAGCTAGAATTCCAATCCAATACTTTCTGACAAATTACATGGCTTTAAGAGTAGAACTAGGTAGATAAATAGAATGCATGATAAAGGACTTGACAATTGAAAGCCCAATAGAGTGCATATATGTGTATAGATATATAGGTGTGTGGATATGTATGTATGTGGATACGTGCCTGTGTGTGTATGAATATGTGTATGTAAACACGATACATACACACACATGCTTTGTATACAAATATATATGCTTTACATATATATCCTTTGCTTTGTACGCAAAGCAGTCAGAAAGATGTTATAGACCATATTTAACCAATCTGCATCTGAGCGCCCTGTGTTTAGCTTATGAAATATCGGGTAAGAGGTACAATTGAGCTTGAAGTGTTTTGGGGGGAAGAATAAAAGGAATACATAATGGTTTAGAAGTTGTTCATTTTAGGAAAATCATGAAATAAATTGAATTTTTAAAATAAAAAGGCAGTATTGAATATGTACATCCTGTGGTGAGAAATGTTTACTTTTGTGTGAGTAATGGGTAGAGGAAATTAAAATGGGGGAAAATTAGGTTATCTACCAAGAATACTATTGATCTGTGCAACTTGGAAGTGGTTTTTAAAATGAGACCCAGATTTGCAGGAGCATCTTCCTATACATAAGCCTTCCAGGGAATATGCTTCTTTTTTTTTTACTGAGTGTACAATGTGCCAGGCCCTGTTCTGGGCCAGGACAGAGAGGTGAATAAGACAGTCCCAGTGCTGTCCTCCTGGAGCTTCTGATCTAGCAGGGAGACATTATACTGATAAAGAGCCAGATAATTATAAGAGGAAAAAGTGTGAGACGGAACAGGCAGCAAGAGCCGTGTCTGCCATGGAATCTTATTTAATTCATGTATGCAAAATCTATTAAACATAAATGAAGTGACGTTTCTAAACAAGCCTTTGAAAGTAATCCCAGTCTCTCTTCTAGATAAGCCTACAGGTGTCTATTTACATCTAACTAAAATTAAAGTTAGAGATTCATTCCTTTGTTTGCACTGATCACATTTTAAGTACTCAGTAGCTACATGTGGCTCGTGGCTACCAGGTTAGACAGCACAGAACAGAACATTTCCATCTTTGCAGAAAGCTCATTACACAGTGGCGTTCTAGACTTTGAATGAATGGTAGCCATTCGCCATTGACATTTTGGATATCAAATGTTGGGGCTAATGTTGTACAGATGAATGAAGACAGGCCATGGTTTGTCTGAGAGATCTCTAGAACAGTCTAACTTTTCTGGTTTTCTTAGTATAGACATTCCCTGGTCATCTTCCCCTGTAGTTCTCTTCTCCTTCTTAATCCTTACTTTTCCCTCTGTTCACGTGCTCATTCACACTTCCCTAGGGCTGATTCCATTTACCCAGCTTTACTCGAAAAACAATTTTACTTTTAGGCTGCATTAAAAGCAAATAAACCCATAATGGCTCTTAAAAATGACAAAAGGATATTTGAAAAACAGAACGAAAACATACTCCAAACTAAACTATGGTACTTCTTACATTCTCCAAAGTCTGTTTCCCATTAGGTAAGTAAGAGACACTCCAGGACATTAAAGGACCATTTCTGTACTCATAGGTCTGGCTAAGAGCCTGACTGAAGATGGGCGTGAATTATAGTAATCAAATGTTCTTAATTAACTTGCCACTATTTTTTTTTTCAGAGTAAAAAAATGTGGTGGTGGTGGTGATTGTCTCTCATTTTTGAACTGAGAAATGAGTAGGTTATAATGGAGCTATTGGTGGCTTCGACAGTTTATATGGGACTATTCCTTTCAAAGCAAATACCTGACACACAGGAGCTTGGGCTGTACCATCTCCCTTTCTGACTTGACATCAAGCTTTTCTCATATACAGTTATTATTATTCTATCACATAGCTCTTAATCTAGATATTATTGAGTATATCACAATGGGGCTTATCGACATTGTGCTCGACTGGATTCTGTCTCTATGACTGCTTCTTCCGTCATTTAAAAAAGTATTTATTTTTATAGGTAACACATAAATATACTTTGCTTGTTAAGAATAATTCTGAAAAAAAAAGCAGAATTCTGGTTAAGGCTGAGGTTCCCTTTGTGCTGCAGCTATTTATAGTACGATATATGGTTCTTCACCCTTCATTGTCTTACAAAATGCATGTAAGTCTAAAATTTTTCATCTTCAAAGGACACCTCTGAATGCTTTCCTGTGTAGGTCTAGCTCACACAGTTGACTGTGCTTCATATGTGTGTCTCCTGCAAGCTGTAATGCTCCCAAATTGGCTCAGTTGTGGCTCTGCCCCTTCACTTCTATTTATCAGGAGTAGCTTCATCAGCAAAGCATTCAATGCCCAACCCAAATACTATTTACGTAAGAAACAGCAGAAAGGGCAGCTTCCCTTCAATGTCATGGAAGCTGGCGGGAGTCAGTGACTGGAGGACTTGTGCCCTAGAGGCGCAATTACTGGGACCCCGGGGGAAAAGGAAAACCTTACTTGCGTCATCTGGTGCTTTCAGCTGTTGCTCAGCAGCGTTTCGAATGCACTTGATCCAGGAATCTTGTCCAACATGGAATTATGAAAGGCAGGACACAGATGGTTGGTCCTGATAGCATTTCTTCAGGCAAGGTCTTTGCTTGAAGTTAGTAGCCCTGTTAAAAAGGTGATGACTCATTTAAGCAGTTTCCTTACTGTGTTAGGGAAGTAACATACCACCACAGGGAGAACCTGACCCATTTGTCTGGGCCATGTCAAATTTGAGTGGCGAGGGACTTCCCTGGTGGTGCAGTGGTTAAGAATCCGCCTGCCAGTGCAGGCGACACAGGTTCAATCCCTGGTCCGGCAAGATCCCACATGCCGCGGAGCAACTAAGCCTGTGCGCCACAACTACTGAGCCTGCGCTCTAGAGCCCGAGAGCTACAACTACTGAGCCCATGCACCACAACTACTGAAGCCCGCGCACCCTAGAGCCCATGCGCTGCAACGAAGAGTAGCTCCCACTCGCTGCAACTAGAGAAAACCCGCATGAAGCAACAAAGACCCAACGCAGCCAAAAGTAAATTTAAAAAAATACATATTAAAAAAAAAAATTTAAGTGGAGCACATACCTACAATTACACGGCCTGAGAAGTTGAACTTCTACCCCTTGCCAGCTGGCAGTGGATGACAGGGAACAGCTTCTCACCCACCAATACTCCTTCCAAGTCCTGGGGCACTGACATGACCTGCCTTTACTGCTGATGCCACAGCACATACCCGGAGGATGAATGGGTGCAGCTGTTCTTGTCAAGAACGGGAGCTCCAGAATTGCTATAGGAAGGGATTTAGGGTGGGGCACTGTGGAAGGACTGGGATGGGGGGATGGAGGAGTGGAGTGCCAAGAAATTTGAAGTTATATTTGCAAAATAAACACAGTTTTTACTCGTATCATGTGTTTGTTTAGGGTGGCTTATGTAAAGGCTGCTGGAATTATAGGAGATCCAGTTGTTCCCCCCAAATCACCCTTTAGCCCTGTCTCCACTTGCCGTCTTTTCATTTAACTCATTTTCCCCCCCATTATCTGAGTATGAAGCTGGGGCAGAGGAAAAATGAGGATGCCCAGGCAAGTGTCCATATCGATGTTCCTGTAGTTTAAGGACCTGAATGGGAAGGGACTGAGCATGTCTATAAACAACCTTTGACTGTGTTCCCTGTTGGCTGGAGAAGAATAAAACTTTGGGGTGGCACAGGATAAAGGAATCTGCCATGCTGGAGTTAGTAGATGTTTTTGAGATTCCAAGCTGAATTTTGTCTTAGAACATATTTAAAACGTTGTTTGAGGGCCCGCACGCAGCAGCGAGGACCCAATGCAGCCAAAAATAAATAAATAAATGATTTTTTTAAAAAAAAGGTATAGCTATATAATTTTTTAAAAAACTGCATGTAAATGGAGAGTAATGTTTCTAAGCTTCTCCTTTAAGTAAAGGCAAATATAAGAAGACTCAGCAGCAGTGGGGTGAATGTGTCACGTGGATGTGCACGTGGGCATATCCCTTTTACTCACTGATGGGCTGAGGGAGAGAGGCGGGGGATGATGTGGGAAGATGTACTGAGGCCTCTGCAGAACAGGTGGAAAAAGAGGAGTGAAAGCAGCCCTTTCTGAAAGATTCCTGGCCCTGGAATTCCAGGTCTCCTCCATCTTTTGCTTCCCCAATGGGCCATACCTTCCAGCTCTCAGACAATGATGCCCTCTTGTTTTTTCAGCTAGGATTTGATAGCTAGTGCGAGCTTCGTTTATTGCAGTCATATGAATGGGTGGATGGGCCAGTTTTTATTTTCTGGGTTGTGATAGGAAACATTCTTAGTTTCTGTGTTAGCGTGATAGGGCACTTATCCATACGGCCAGTACTATTTCTCTTACCAGTATTTTTGCAAGTCACAGCCCTTCAAAAATTGCCAAAACCTTGACATGCTGTAATGATCAATTTCTGTGGTCAGTTTCATCTCCATATCTACTGATCTTTTGTATTCTATGTTCAGCCTGTTCCTTTCATTTTTAAGAGCAGCCATAGCAGAAGTATGATTTAAAGGGTCAAACCTAAGTAAAGTCCAGCCTATTTTTTCCCTCTTCTGTCCTGGCTTTCCAGACCTTGATGGGTAGTACATACATGAAAGCCAATCCCTAGCTTTTGTGTTTTAACCATTTTATTTTTCTAACTAAAAGCATATATTGTATTTATCAATATAATGAGAACACACTGTACTCTTAGCATTAATGCTTCTCTGGCAAGCAGGCTTCCCTGTCTGCTCTTTCTTTTCCTTTGGTTTTTGTAGGGTTAGTGTCAATGTAGGTGGCGATGTCTGCTCAAATATTATGGTCATAGTTAGTAATGGTCCACAAGGGTGTGACTTTTTGTTTCTTCTCATTTGTGGATTTTAGCTATATCCAATTAACTGTTATATATAATAGTTCTAGCACCCCACATATACGTATATTCTGAATTCCCTGCCTATGCTCTGCTGTAGGTGGAGGGGGGTGAAAAAGTGAATACTTTCATCAGAGTAGGAACTGGGTATTGAATAAATACCCCCAGGTTCATTTTTAACAACAACAACAAAAAAGACAGTGATTGCAGGTAATTAGTAGCCTTTTGTTGTTATTATTCTGATATTATTGTTTTTGTTCTATTAAAATGAAACTGAATTTGCCTTCTCTTTGAATGAAAATTTTTTTTCTTTTTGGAAAGTTTCAATAGTGATGAGAAAACGTGGTCTTTGGATAGGAGGAGAGGAAAATTTTTGTTTAACAGGTAGGTTAGTAAAAATTTCAAAAGATAAATAACGAAAAATCACTTTAAATCAAGTTCAGGATTTTTTAGTAGTTGATTTGAGGGGGGAGTTCTCTCAATAGATGAGAAAATACTTAGAAATTTCTGTTTCTAAGAAATATGAGTCTGGTTAGTAATGGATTAGAGCTCACTGAATAAAATAAGCCTTGTTAGTCTATATCGACATGAATAAACAAATGCATGAGGGATAAGGGACAACTCTTACTTATAACAGAATTCTAATTAATAAATGCGGAAATGAATGATGGAAATAGAAAATCATTATTAAGCAAGTAACACAGTGATAATTATTATAGGCAAGAATTATTGATAGATACAAAAATTAGTGGGAAAACGTATGATGAAAAACAGTGTATTTGCAGAATCTCAAAATATCTCACTACAGGATACTTGCTGGTTACAAAGGGTAGAGAAATCTGGCAGATATCACCTTAATCAAGTTAAAAAGTTAACATCGACAGTAATGAGACAGATTGTCGTCATGTATCTCCTGATGACGCAACATCACTTCTGTGATATTCTTGCTAAAAATGCACAGCCTCAGCCTGATCATGAGAAGGCATCAGACAAACCCACATAGGAGAACATTGTACAAATAAGTGGCCTGGACTCTTCAAACATGTCAAGGTCATAAGAGCCAAAAACAGGCTGAGGAACTTCCATAGACTGGAGAAGGCTAAGGAGACGTGGCAACTAAATGCAAGGTGGTATCCTGAATTGGATCTTGGACTGAAAAAAAAAAAGACATTAGTGGGACAATTTGTGAAGTTTGAATATGGACTACAGATTAATTATTTTGTATCAGTGTAAATTTTATTATTTTAATAATTAACTATGGTTATGTAAGGTGTTCCCATTAGAAGTTGGGGGAATGGCGTTTAGGAACTTTATACAATTTTTTGCAACTCTTTGTAAGTCTAAAATTATTTCAAAATAAAAAGGTGTCTTGGTGTGGTTTTGAATGATTTGGAATTTGTTTGTTGGCAGGAAGAGGATAATTGAATACATAAGACACCTCATTATATATAATCTCTTTTATTATTCTCTAGGATTTTCAGTTTTGCAATCAATCTTAGTGTCCTTTTGATTTGTTTCTTTTTTCTAAGCAGTAGCCCCTTAACCTGTGGCCTGATTGAACCTTCGGTAATCATCCTAACACATTTATTTCAATTTTATAATTGTAAAGACCTCGAGCAATAGTGACTTAGCTCCACATAGTAACAGAACCAGGAATTTAATACTCCGGATCAGCTTTTTTTTTTTTTAAACTGGGTTCAGCTTTCTCTCATCTAAAGTCAAAGTATATAAAAATATTTCAGAAAATTACCTCTAATCTATGACATCTGAAAAATGGTAAGATCAAGGAATAGATCTTTTTCTAAACTTATGTGTACATATTGCCTCCTGAGTAACTTAAGTTTCTTGAAGGCAGCTTTGGTATCTCCTTCCTCTTTTGTATCCCAAGCTTCCAGCCAATGCTTTGCCTGTAATAGACTCTCAATGAGTATATGGAAAAGAAGTCCAGGAGGTAGGGGCTGGAGAATAGACTGGTGTGTTTTGTGTTAACTTTATTCCAAAAGGATCAAACCGTGAGTGTGATGGAACTAACTTTTTGTGTGAGTGAGAAGTGATGGAACTAGCTTTTTTGATCACACATTTCAATAGAAAAATTGATATACCATATTAAGACCTAATTCCATACAAACCTTTGAGCTATAAAATAATAAATAGGAGATACAAGGTAGAGTAAGAGACAAAAAGTTAGAGACCTCTGACTTCCCTGTTGGCAGTAATGTGTCCTCGGATGAAATTTATCTTTCTAATTTAAAATTAACTTCCATCACTATCATTGTTGACTTTTTACTGCATTAATTTCTGTCCTTTTTCTCATTAGAATTTCATCTGTGTCTAAAATATCTCCTGTTTGCTTTGTCTTCCATCAACTCCGTTGGACTTAGCTGTTATATAAATTGCTTGTCATTGAAAAAAATCATAATTTTTAGGGGTTGCCTTTCAGGGGTTTGAAGAAGGTCTTCATCAGTCCAGAAACTATTTTAGGTGGTGGCAGTTAGAGTACAAGACTGTCCCATAGAATCAAAGACCTCAAGTAGCTTCTTTTGCGGAGGGGGGGGCGTGTTGTTAAAAATAGATTTCTAGAATATCACTGAGGTCTCTCAGGCCCAGATGACATCATTCCCCAAGTACCATTGGCCCAAAAGTTAATGTCGTATTAGAGTATTTGTCCTCCACCTGCAGTGAATCAGTGACTAAGTCAAGAATTATACTCTGATTCTTAATGCCTCCGATCTCTTCACGAGCCTGTACCTTCTGTCTCCAACTCTGCATTTTATTTGAGACACCTTTGTCTTTCAGGAAAGATGTCCACATAGTATTATAACAGATGAAACAAAACTGGCTTTCAGTATGAGAAAAGCCTAACCATACTTTTAAAAAAATTATGGTAAAATACACATCATGTAAAATTAACCATGATTTTTTTTCCCAGTGATTGCTAAGGAGCTTTTATTTAAGGTGCCAGATGAAAATGCAACATTTTCCCCCCAACTGGAAAAAATGTTATAACTAAATTTACATTTTAGGAGATTTTACTTGGCACATAGAAGACTGAACTTGCCCATTTTGTGGTTCTTCATACATTTTAGCTAACTTAGTTTAATTCATTTGCAAAATAAACAGGTTGAATTTTTTTGTGAGGGGGAGAATTAGGTTTTCATTCCCTTTTAAAATATATTTGTTAAATAACATTTTAGATGCCTCATTTTTAAGGGTTTTCTCAAAGCAGACTTCCTTCCATTAGTTGCAAGAACTTTCATCTAGATATATTTTATACCAAAAATATGTCATGTTTTACAGCTGGAATTGCCAAGGCTAAGACTGTGTCCTTTATCAACTTGCCGAATGTCTGAAAACCTAATCTAAAGTCCTTTGATTTTCTCAGTTATAAGTCTTTTAAGCAATGTCAATATATTTATATGTTGACGTCAGTGGAATTATTATTTTTAGAATGCCAGTTTAAGAGCAGTTAGCTTTTCCTGCATCTGCCTTTGAAATGCAATTTAAAAATGATTAATCTGAAATGTCATTTAGTTAGATGTGAATCACTGTTTTTTCCTAGTGGCATCTGAAATGGAAGTGGGAGTCTAGCCACAAGAAATATCTCAGGCATTTCTTTTCTACCAGGGCATGGATGGCAATGAGTGATCACCGAAGGCCCCGTGAGGTGATTTTCGTCAGAAGAAATGATTTTTCTGTTGCTTAGAAAGTACTCTTTCCTAGGTGATTAATGAAGTTCTCATTTTTCCTGAGACAGTATCTACCTGATCTTAGTCTTAGCTTTTCTTAGCTTAGTCTTAGTTCTTAGATTAGAACTATAATCTTTTTTCGTTGTTACTCACACCAGCTACTCCCTACACTTGAATCTTCAGGCTTTGTTTAAAGAATGATGCCCAGTAGAACTATAATCTTTTAAAAATGTCTTAAGGGCTTCCCTGGTGGCGCAGTGGTTGAGAGTCCACCTGTCGATGCAGGGGACACAGGTTCGTGCCCCAGTCCGGGAAGATCCCACATGCTGCGGAGCGGCTGGGCCCATGAGCCATGGCCGCTGAGCCTGTGTGTCTGGAACCTGTGCTCCGCAACGGGAGAGGCCACAACAGTGAGAGGCCCGCATACCGCAAAAAAAAAATAATAATAATAAAAATAAAAATGTCTTAAAAGAGAAGAGGAGCATCATTTGTATAGGTGCCCAGATAATTTGGGAAGTCCAAAAATTTGGTTGTCTGGTCTTGTTAGATGCTGATAAAAGAACAGGAGGTGATCCCTGAGTTCTGTAACTGATGCCTTGAGCAGCGAATCCTAGCCATGGCAGAGGACTGGGGATGATTTGGGAATTGCTGCTTCTGTTACTGCATGAACAGTATAAGGAAGAAGAAGTTTGTGGACAGCTGGTATAGAGAGGATACAGTAAGCCAAACAAGAAAAAGGGATCATAAAAAGACTGGTAACTCAGGGCTCTGTGATGACTGAAATCTCACCTTTTAAATGTCTCTGCTTTCAGATTGCCTGTTTGGTATCTGTGGATCAGTTTCAGCTTTATCAGCGGTTAAAATCTGAACGAGGTATGTAAACACTCTTCTTTTTATCCTGATGGTGAATGTGACCATCTTAACCCTAACCTGTGTGGAAGATTAAGGCAGCTGTGAGCTGTCAGAAAAGCCACCAGGGTACTCAGAAAAAGACAAACGGTAATTGCAACATAAAATTTCAACTTTCTCAGCCACAGCCAGGAAAAAAAAATGCAGACTGGCAGGAAACAGAACTTTCCTTACGTTGGTTGTTTTGTATTTTTAATTGGGCTCACGTGAGAGAAGTTCTGCAAAAGTTGGGTAGTTTCACAATAACAGTACGACAAAGAAAGTGACCCTCAAAATGGTTTTACCACCAACTTCCCTGCTCTTGAAGATCACTTCAAAACATTCATCCATCCAAACATTTTCACTGCTCATTGTGATAGTCACCGTTTGTTCTTGTTCAGTCAGAGTGATGGCTAAGTAATCATTCTAATGCTATTTCCAATGTATTGGACTAATTTTCTTTCTGACTTTAGACTTGGGGTAATTTATATAGCTTTTCTATTTGTACTGCTTTTTATCTGTAGGAATTATTTTTTGGTGTACTTTTCCATATCTGAGAAGTAGAAGAAAATTGTTTCCTCTGGAACTCATAGGCCTCATCGTATATAAAATCAACTCTAATCTAGCATGAATGTACAGTTTTCTGATTGCTACCTTTTTAATCTGGATTAATAAAGTCTAGAGGTAAGAGGGTAGGGGAAGAAATGAACATTTTTTTTTAATGTGCCAGTAAATTTGGTAAACAATTTATCTCATTTAATTTTTGCAATTACCCTGACAGATAATTCTTACATGAAAAAATAAAAAAGAGCATGTGGAGCATAAAGGGGGTAAGAATAGGAATATTCGCAGGAGAATCGCAGGATGGCATTCACTACCTTTGACCAAAGTTTGGTTCAGTCTCACAGGCTTATTTTTTTTCAGCAAGCCAAAAACAGATTCATCTCTCATGGGTATATCATTTAACTAAATTTATAAGACTGATATATGGAGTTTATTTAAAAATTCTTGGACTGCATTACTTGAATTACATTCTTGCCCTATAGGAAGATGCAAAAAGGATGTTGTGGAACATAGAATCAGAACCAGAAGAGTCAAATGAATTTTAGGTTTAATGGATGAAGACATAGCCTGATATGCCATCTACACTGTCCTATGTAGATTCTGAGCTAACTGGAGGAATTAATGATGGGGTAGTTTATATTGACCCTCCCTAATCCATCCACGTGGGCTGATTAGGTTGAGCATTATAACATCAGATGCTGATGAATGGTATCAGACATCTGCCCTGCCATTTTCCCACTTTATCCCAATATCCTCCATTATAAAAATAAATTACTGCTGGAACCTAGGCATTAACCCCATGGATGGATGTGGCTGGTAGGTGATTTTGGAAGGCAATTTGTACTCATGTAATTCTTCCTCAGCATCCATTATAAATAATTATTATTAGAAAATAGACATTCCAAGTAAGAATAAGTTTAATAACATTCCAAGTAAGAATAATTCTTAATTCAAGTAAGAATTAAGTAAATGCAGTTTACTTGATAGGAATAATCTTTATCTAAATTGTATACCTCTGTTTTACATAATAGACTTCGTATTCACCTCTAACTCAACACTTACCAGCTAGGTGACTTTGAGGTCTATGTCATGAACATATTTTATGTGGAACTCTTTAAGAGGGGATCTTGAGATGTATTAAATACTACTATTATGAATGGGTTAAATGACTAACTGGTGGAAACTAAAACTCATTGGCTGGACTCAGATAGAATTGGAGAGATTGTTTTTACTCTGAAAAAAATGTAGAATCAGATTAGTGGCAGCTCTGTATCTTAGTAAGAAAAATTATCATTAGTTTTGTCCAATTCTTATTGCCTACCAAGTTCTTTTTTAGTTTTTAGTTTGTCATCCAGTGTTTTAGTTTTCTTCTACATTATGTTACATATATGATTAGCTTGTCTTCTGTGTCTTTGTTTTCATCTGCATCTTTGTGGGGAAAATCTTTTGAACAGAAATGGTCCCAAATCACCACTCTGTTTACACAAAGCAGGGAAGTGTCAACTTGGCATTGATGCTGTGGATTCTGTGAATCCACTTTTCATCCATCTGTGATTTTTCCATTGGCTACTGCTGTGTTTGTGGGTTTTCTGTGTCTGTCTTCCAGTATTAACAAAGAAAAGGGAATACTGAGTTTGGCATGTGTTAGTGATTATTGCTTTACTCTCTTCTGGTTCTCAAAGCACATGTCTGATTATTAAGGCTAGAATTTTGTTTGTCTCTTGTTTCCAGAACCTACTTTTTCAAATTAGTTTTTTGGAAAGTTGGGTTAAGATTATGCATCTCTAGTCCTTAAGAGTTTTTTTCTAATTTTCGTGATCCTTTTTACTTACTGTAACTGCAAGTTGCTTCAGTTCCTTGGTGAGTGAATGTGTCTGTTCTTGGATATTTGTATAGTTACCAAGTGGCTAGAGACTCTTACAAATGGTTTAAATGCCATTATTGTTCTCCTTCATAAAAAAAGTGAATACAATAGGGCTTTATTTTCCTGTTATCATCCGTTAATCCTACTGTATTCATTCATGTATTCAATATGTACTTATTTATGTACTGAGTATCTGTGTGTGCCAGGTGCAATTCCAGATGTGGCTTCAAGCTATGGTTCCATTTTTCTTTGAAAGCTCTTTTGTTCTCAGCATTTTTCACAAAAAGCCTCCTTTCTTTTTTTAAAAAAAAATAATTAATTTTTGGCTGCGTTGGGTCTTCGCTGCTGTGTGTGGGCAAGGGGGGCTACTCTTGGTTCTGGTGCGTGGGCTTCTCACTGCAGTGGCTTCTCTTGTTGTGGAGCACGAGCTCTAGGTGCGTGGGCTCAGTAGTTGTGGCACGTGGGCTCAGTAGGTGTGGTTCATGGGCTCTAGAGCGCAGGCTCAGTAGTTGTGGTGCACGGGCTTAGTTGCTCTGTGGCATGTGGGATCTTCCTGGACCAGGGATCGAACCCATGTCCCCTGCATTGGCAGGCAGATTCTTAACCACTGCGCCACCAGGGAAGTCCCTACAAAAGCCTCCTTTCATTTTGAGCCTTAACATTTATGAGACGGCTCTTCAAATTTCATCTTGCTCTTGCATTTGCCCTTGGTGAGATGCTCCCACTCCATCATTTCTATCTAATTATTAAGGTCTTATCTCACCAGAGCTCCTGTGTAGCTATTTGGTTTCTTTTAGTGTTTTTACTTTTTAAGACTGGGTGATACTAAATGACTTTATCATGAGTTCAGTTTTATTTTTTAACACCTCCCATCTCTCATTAGTCACCTTCCTTTTCATAGTTTCTGATCACAAGCTCATTCTTATCATCTGTGTGTGTGTGTTTTCTTTTTAAGCCTGATTTTCTGGTGTTTTGTGGTAAATGTATGACTAAGTCTAGGGTTTCCTTCCCAAGCTATTCTGTGCTTTCAGGTGGTAACACTTTCTCCTTGGCTTCACACTTCTTCAACTTTACCATCCCATTCATTTTGTTGATCAGTTTTAAACCTAACACAGCACCCTCTAGATGTTACAGCTCTCCTCTGAAAAACTGAAGTGTCTGCAAGAAAAGACATTTATTAGCAAGTTGGGTGAGGTTTCTAAAGGGACCTGAATAAGAGGCACAGTGTTCATAAGTGTTTTCCTCTTCCTCTCTGCAAGTCCATTTCCTCATCTATAAAATGGGGATAGTAATGGAATGATGGTCCCAGAGCTGCTGTAGAGAATAAATGAGTTAATATTGTGTATGTCACAGAGTGCATTCAATGAATTATTATGCCATTATTGTTATTCTTCTTGTTATTCATCACTACCACCCCCAAATCTTGTCCCCAGTTTTCTAAACTAAACTAAGAAAGAATCTTTCAGAACCCAGATCATGTCTTGGAGTGAGTGCACAATAATATCACTCTGTTTTCTTTTCATCTTAATTCAGATCTTTTTCAGTGTGTTTCCTTCCTTATTGTCCTAGATTCTAGAGAGTTGTATAGAAATTTGATAATCAAGGCAAATTCCTTACCCCACCTATCATATCAGTTTCCTTCATACAGTGTATTCTTACTCAAAGCATCAATCCGCCTTCTCTGAACACCTCCAAGGAGATTGTGACTTGCTGAGATGGAGCATTCAGAGTTGCTGCTTCAAAGAGAAACGATTTCCATGGTGATGGGGGGATTGAAATCTATTTAATAACATGATTGTGTTTTTACATAAATAATGGTATTCTAGGAGTAAAAAGGCCTGATCCCGTCACATACTCACTAACCATGTGTTATGCAGACTCCTAACTTCTGTTGGTCTCAATATAACAGTGTTAGACTAGATAACCTCAAAAGTTGTTTCCAAGTTTGAAATGCTGTGGTTCTCATCAACTATCTTGAGAGCAACTCCTCTGCTGATGGCCACCTCTGTTTGGGTATTTACTGTAGCAGATGTTAATTCCAATCAGTTTGGTTTAATTGCATTTTAACTATCTGCAGAAGACCTTTGTTCTTTGAGAGAGTAGAAAGCAAATTAATTTTGGCATAATTAAAAATGCAGTGGGTTGTAAAAGTTAAAACAGTTTGATTTAGCTCAGCTGATAATTAAATTAGCTTGAGTGCATGGCATTTCCCACAATAATAGACGTGCCTCCGATGTCTTTTTTGGTACAGCCTCACAATGGTAGAAGATGGCAGAAAAACAACTTGTGTTAGCTGAGAAAATATCTAGCCGAATAAAAAGTAAGCTTCACATATCTAGTTCCAGGTGGGAAAACCAAGGGTCTGGAGTTTAGTTTTTGAAAGCTGAAAACAGTTATTGGGGTCAGACGTGGTCTGTAGGTTTCATGACAGTTTTATTTTCTTGGAATGTGTCTATGTCCTAATAATTGTCAGAGTATAGAAGTAGAAAATAGTTTTAAATAGCGTTTCCTGCCTTATGTAATTTACATGAAGAAGCAGAATCTGAAGATCAAATAGTGGGGCTTTACTTCAGTAATCAATTCTAATTTTCATAAGTAAATTCCGGTTCAAGTCTGTGACTTCGTCTGTCTCTGATGTAAGTATGTTACAATTAATCACTTTTCAGTCATGTCCATATTAAAGTGTTGAGGGTACTGTTCTCTTTTTCTAGGTTTCTGAGCTTTGCCCCATCTCAAAGCTGCAGAAAGTTTTCATCACTGCTGATACAGAAGAAATTATTTGAATATGCATCAGTTCTTTTTTTTTTTCCATCTTTGGAATAGAAATTGGGAGGAGGAAGAAACTGAACCTTAAATGTTTTGAATAATGTGCATTTTGTTTATCTACATAATAACTGTGTTTCCTGAGCCCAAAGCCAGGAGGTAGAATTGAATTCACAGTAATAGTAATAAAAAGTGTTTTAGAAAGTCCTCCGTTCAACCCCGGGGGCTCTCCTTCCCTTCACACTCCTCTCAGATGATTGGTGTGGAGGAGAAGACAGCTCTTGTTCGTGGGATAGCGATTTGGCTACCACCTGGTATCCATTAATATGTTCCTTTTTGGCTTGGCTTCTGGGAAGTCCTGTTAGCTGCCGGGGCTGCCAACTTCTGATGGCTCTTCAGCTTTTTTCACCTTTTCTACCACTCTGGCTTCTAGGCCCCGCTTGTGGTATACTCTGTTACCTGAGGTATGTGAAGCAAAATGGTGCTCTTAATGGCACATTGGACTGTTAATAATTTAAAAAAAGCAAGACAACTCTTTTAGCTTCTTTTGACTTTTACTTGTAGCTGCTTTTCTGGGAGCCAGGCCGAAGGATAATGTGAAGGACAGGTGCCATATTGTATTCAGATCCCTTTTCAGTGTAACCTGGCCAGAATTGTATGTCTAGATCCCTGTTCTGTTGTGGGAAGCTCTTCTCCAAGAGACTCCAAGATGCCCTATACAAATATCTCTCTGAAGAGTTGTGTCTGTTCTCTGAAAATATCTAGACGCAGGGCTGAACAATATAGAACCTTGCCATAGATGCTTTCATTATCTTTTATTACCATAGGGAATTGATCTACAGATACTTTTGTTTTGTTTTGTTTTGTTTTGTTTTGTTTTGCGGTACGCGGGCCTCTCACTGTTGTGGCCTCTCCCGCTGCGGAGCACAGGCTCCGGACGCGCAGGCTCAGCGGCCATGGCTCACGGGCCCAGCCGCTCCGCAGTATGTGGGATCTTCCCGGACCGGGGCACGAACCTGCGTCCACTGCATCGGCAGGCGGACTCTCAACCACTGCGCCACCAGGGAAGCCCTACAGATACTATTTCTTACGTTGCTTCACTCATTTACTCAATGAATACTATGTTCCAGGTACGTGTCTAGGTCAGTAGCTGTCAACTGGGTGACTACATCCAACTGCATCTCTACCAGGAAATCTTGACAGTTTCACCTTCAAACTATGCTCCACATTTTTAGTACTTCCACTTCTAACGTATATCATCTTGGATTAGACGTATCATCTTGGGTTAGATAACTGCAATAGCCTCTTACTAGATCTCTGTGCTGCCACTTCGTTCTGCTACCACCTATTTTTCCTACAGTAGCCAGAATAATCTTCTAAAAGTGGAAGCCATATCACAGCACTCCCCTGATCAAATGGCCTTCTCCTCCAGTGGCTTCTCACCACGTTTAGGCCTTATCATCATCATCTGCGACCAGACCCTTGACGACTATCCCCAGATTATTTCCTGTGATGCTCCCCTCTGCTTACTTAGCTCCGTGTAAGACTGGACTGCCTTATTACATGTGTAAATCCCTTCTTTTGCATTATTTGGATAAAAGTTGGAAATCTTTCAGACCAAAAACCATATGTAGGTTGGCTACGTATTCACGGTTCTCACTTATAGACTTAAATGTGATTTTTAAAATTGCACAGCTATAAAAAACCCTCAAAAACAGAAGTGATGTTTGCTCAGTATCATCTGGTTCTTACAAATGTTAACAGTCCCAAAGGCTTATCTTTCCCAATTCTGACCAAATTAATACTGTAGTCACCCAGTTGAAAGAGTAGAAAGTGTGCATTTGAGCTGAGCCGTCTCTGTCATTAATCAAAAATAGAGAAGGCAGAGAGAAAAACACATTAAGTATTCTTCGTGTCTTCAGGCCCAGAAACACCAATGTACCTTTTCTTCTCATTCAGAAATGTCCATCATGAATTTCTGCAGCGTGTGGCTGTTTGACTATAAGGGAGAAATCTCTGCGGTCCCGTCTGTACATCCAGTAAGAGAAATTGAGTCACTACTCCTTTGAATACTCATTCGCTAACTTAGTTTGCTCCTTACTTTAACATAGAAATATAAACTGAGAGGACTTTAATGAATTTGGCTAGATTGCCCCCACCCCATCCCCAACCCTCCTACCCACCAGGGTAGTCATTTACTCTGCCTTTAATGGTTTATCAAGAAGGCAATAATGACACACCTTTTTCGGCAAGTATCTTTTACATAAGCAGAGCAGTATTTAAAAGTTGTAGGACACGCTCAAGTACCTGTGTAAAAAAAAAAAAATCTGTGCCCCAAAACAAACGTTCCATAAACAAAAGATATTGTATTGCTACTGTGGGTAGCTCCTGTATGGATAGACGTTTCTCCAGGCTTTAATTATGTGATTCTAACTAGCAGGACTTTCTTTTTATTTAAATTATTTAAAAGGGAGGCTGATGGGAGAAGGGGGCCCCGTTTGAGAGAAGTCATTGGTTTAAATTAGTAGATATCTGGTCTTCCTTTTCTCCCCGAGCCCCCTACATTTATAAAAGGAAATTTTTTGATCCGCTGGGATGGAGGGGAATATAGTGAATGCATCCCATCTGATGGTACTGATTGGCCTAGTGAGGGGGGCTTGGAAGCCTGTTAGGGAGACCCAGAAACACCTCCTTGTAATGTGCTGTGTTTCTAAGTGGAACCTAAGCCTGTGCTCTAGGGTAGCTCTCCCTGGAGTTGAAGAACCCAGACAGATATGCAAGAAGCAGTTAATGAATAATAAACTAGAATATATAACCAAATACTAAGTACTCTTTAGAAGAAGATGTAGACATTTGTGAATGTGACTTCCGGGATAAATACCTGTCTGTATATAGGATGTTCAGGAAGTGGGAAGAGTTGATCAGCAAATCTGTTTGAAAGAACCATCCCTTCTATTATAGTTTTGACTTCTTTTTGTGCTGTGTGAGTTCTGTCCTTCACATTCCCACACGGTGCTCCACACTTGTCTGTGCTGGAGTTGGTTTTATATATTTATGTGTTCACTCTCAGTTTGGCTTGCTTTCAATGATGTATTGTAAACAGATTTTAGGGGGGTGGGGAAGGCTTTGATTTATAGTGCTTACCAATTTCTGTGGTGTAAATACTTCCACTGTGGCTGATTTCCAGCAGCCAATGTGATGTCGCTGAACATGGAGTTGGAAAGAGATGCAGTGGGTTCTTGTGAACTGGCAAGAACCCACTTCTGGAGGTGACTGCCAGTATCCTTGCTCAGTGTTTCCTCTAAGTGCAGAATCTTTATTCTAATATCTGGAAGGAGACTCTTCTTTCACTTTTACACCTTGTAAACTCTGGCTGCCTACAGAATTGCTATTCCAGGGATTTCTTTTTTTTTTTTAATCTGTGTTTATGTGATGCTTTAGCTCTTTCTAACTTAATCTCGTGTTTCATCTCAGCATGTGTCACCTGCTTTGTACTGTGATTAGGAGGGACTAGTTTTACCTTCTGATTTTAGAGCTGATTAAAAAGGGAAACTTTAATTGTGGATACTTGGACAAAAAAGCATAAAAAACGTTCTGTATATAAGAATGTTTCTGTATTTTAAAAACTTTCTTACTTCCATCCCCTAAGATCTGTTCACAGATATTTGTTAACAGTTTTATTTTTGTTATCTTGTGAGATGTTTTGTCAGTTATTACATAGCTTATTATTATTACTTTTTACATTGTATTTAAACATCTCTTTCCCTTCTCATACTGTAAGATTTCTCAGGAGCAAAGCCTCTATACACAGGGTGTCCAGTAAGTAGCTGAAATTGATCATGTGTTGAATGAACAATGAATAATAGACATTTGTCTAATTTTCAGTCTTATCATCACAAGAAGTAAGACCTGAGGGAGAAATTTGGAATAGTCCAAATTAAAATGAGAGTTGAGGCTTAGTCATGGCGTGAGCTCTATAAATAAGTAAAATCTAGGACTAAGTCTTAGATACCATCCATCGTTGGAGCAAAGGAAGCAGTATTAATGATAAAGGGGAAAGGAAGATTGTGGGAAGAAAACGGAGAGGCCAGTGCCTTAGATAGAGTTACAAGAAGAGTATCAGATAAAAGATGGATTGAGAAACATTTGTTGGATGTGACTAGAGGGATGTCAGTTGTACCTTTCAGAGAGCAGTTTATTTAATGTGTTGGGAGTAAAAACTTTGTTTTAAAGACTTAAGGAGGATACGAGGGGATAGGAATGGGAATCAGAGAATGTGGATCGCTCACCCAAGGATTAAGATGAGATAGGAAGTGAATGAATGTTAGGTATAGAGAGAAAGTAGGATTCTAGAAGGGATACTTATTCATTTTAATGTTAGAAACATTTTTCATCATTGCCCTTATAAGTGACACTTCATAAAAGAGGTTTAGTTTTGAAAGTGCTATATGTAAAAGTCCATGTTTTGCCAAGTTGACATCTTTTCAGATGTAGAGAGCCCTGATTGAGGTGGGTGGAGATCTATGGTCTAATATAGATCATCACATACTTTCAACACCAGGACTGATATTGGATGATTTTAGTGTGCACATCTATTGATGAGAGTCCCAGAAGGGAATTTTGGTGCAAGGCAGTTCAAGATGGTATTATTACTGTATGTATTATAAATCAGTTATTTGCAGAGCAGTCTGTCTATGCTTTTGAAAACCCCAGGAATTACTACTTTATATCAATAGGTAACATCCCATCACTGTGTCAGGTATATTGGAGCACACAAATAGAGTAAGAAATAGCTCTTGCCTACAGTCTGAAGAGAGAAAGACCATCTTTACGAAATGAATAGAGAACAGCAGTGAACAAGATGCATGTTCTGTGACTCCAAAAATTAAGACAAGCACGTGAAAGTAGGTCCTTTAGGAATGGATAGGCCACGACTTGGTAGAGAAGAGAGGGGGTTTTTAGGGGGAAGGAAAAGCACAGAATGAGAACTGCATATTTGGAAAAGAAGGTGAAACAAAGGGGAAATTTGAATATATTTCAATGTTATAAAAAGTAAATGATTTTCCAGGGGACAGCTTAGTTCCAAAATTATTTTTAGTCTGTTGTTCATATGCCAGACTGAAAGTAGCCTTTCAGTCAGCTTTGAACGGCTGTGTTCAAAGGCAGAAAGACCAAAGGACGATTCTTCCCCCTGTATCAGGGAAGAGATCTTGTCCCAGCAGCCCCTTGGTGGACCTCCTGTTGGCAGGACTCTTGTCACATACCCAAGCCCTAGCTGCAGGGAAGGCGGAGAAAGCAAGTCTCTGGAATATTCCACCTCTATAGAGATAGATAAAAGTTCTCAGCAAGGAGGGTTGACAGGGGTAAGGATAGATATTGAGTAGATAACACTAGAATTGGCTGGAGTAGCCAATTTCATTTCTGAATTGAGTCACATCCACCTCCTAGTAACTCCACTTTTGGTGTTTGTTAAGCTCTATAGGGTATTCCTACAGAACAGGACTTCTAATGAAAGAAATGAGTAGAAGCCTGTAATGTCTCGCTTCTGCCTCTCCTTCCACACTCCTTTTCATTGTCACTTATGTACTGTCATAGTGGAGAAAACTACAGACGATCTCTGTTTTCTGTGTCTCCGACTCTTCCCTAGCGTTTGCATTGGACTGTGTGTCATAGCTGCACTGCATACTAAGGCCCTTTTGTTAATAGGAGTTTATCAGAGTCTTTCATTGCTCCCCTATTTATTGTTTCTGTTTCTATTGTGCCACCCAGATACCTGAAATAATAAGGGGGTAGAAACAGAACATCCACCAAATAATTTTCATTGATTAGAGCTATGAAGACAGGTTGCATACTTGAATCTTTTTAAGGTGATCAGTAGGGATGCTATAAATTTTATAATATCTCTTAACTTTCCTTTCCCTCCATTATCATCAAACTTTTAGAAGACCTGTGATTTAGAATGGTAAGTAGATATTTAAGGTGGGAATCCTTAGTGCTAAGTTACATGCCAGACTTCATTTCTTTGGGCTTAGTATTTGCAAAGCAGTTTAAAGAGTTTGGGAGAAAACATAAATGGTGTGGAAATCAAAGGTCAGGGTCTTGAAGCATATGTGTGTCAGTGTCTCCTTAACATTTTAATCATCCTGTCCCAAAATTTTGGGTATCTTAGAGGGGTTCATCTCTCGGAGTCTGAGGACCTGTGAATCATAAGCTTCCCTTTTCTGATTATATTTGGCCCATCATTCTCTAATCCTGCCCTCCAGAATTATTAGATAAGAAAATAGGTTTAAGGATGCTCTTTTTGAATGAAAACCTATAATAAGCATAGGTCCAATTGTTGCATTTTCTAGATGCAGCATTATTGGAGACAGTGTTTCCTGGAAGATTTCAGACTTTTCCCCCCCGCTGGTACTGAATTTGTAAAATTATTACCTTTAAAATTAAGCTCATACTTAATACCTTCATTTTGTTTTTGCACCATTCTTTGGGGTTTTTTTTTTTTTGCTTTTTGCATGGAAATTTCCAAGAATCGCAAGCCTTAAGAGATTTGAAACTAGAATCTCATCAGTTTAAAATTTGCAAAATACGTTGGTTCAGGGAAAAAAGGGCTACTCTACCTCTTAAATAACATCATTTTCCACATGATATTTTCCACTAAAGGTTATGTTATATGACAAGAATACGGAGTCTGTTATTGACTAGAAAATGGAAAACTGAACAAGGTTTGTAAACACTCGCATAGAAAGACAGTTGCACATCTCCCAAACCGTATCTTCTTTTCTGCATGCCACATGGATCTAGCCAGTGTGGTGTCTGATCATTTTATGGCCTGTGAAGGTCCCTACCTTTTGTTTTTAGAGCATGTGTGTCTTTTACAAATCGTCCCTCACCAGCACATTGGCAGGGCAACAGAATATCCAGATTGACGGCTAATCCGACTTCTTGACCGAGCCACACCAGACACTGTTTGGTCCTAAAACTATTTGATTCTTCTTCTTTAGTTTCTCTCTAAACAACAGAAGAAACCTCACTACCTGTTTATCAGTGCCTGAAAGGACAAAATCTTTTGTGGACTTTTTTTCTTTTCTTTTGGTTGGTTCTTCATGTCCAATTTTTCTCCAAGATGGTATCCAGAATAATTGTAGAAGGGACTTGGGCTTTTTGCCTGTTTCGCATGCTGAAAGGTGAGAAATATTCCAAGAGTTGTGCATTTTGGTTAGTAGGAAGCCTCCTTATCTGTTCGTAAGGGCGATGGTGGCCTATTCCATTGAGTACGTACTTTGGGAAGTGTGGCAGGGCTGGGTGACCTTGTAGGTCTGGATCCACTGTGAAGACCAGTAGTAGAAATCATCGCCATTGGTTGTACTAAGCTTCCGTAAGTGTCGACCTATAAAAGAATAAATGTAGGAGAGAAAGCAAAGCCTCAAGCTTGAATGAAAGATAGACAGACCACCACATTTTCTTTCTTTACGCTTTAGAAGTTCACCTGGACCCCTACAGAACGTGGTGTCCTGTCGCAGACTGTCAGACAGTATGCCCCGTCGCATCAAGTGAGCCAGGACAGCCCGTGCTCGTGGAGTGCCCTTCTTGCCACCTGAAGTTCTGCTCGTGCTGCAAGGATGCTTGGCACGCAGAGGTCTCCTGCAGAGACAGTCAGCCTAGCGTCCTGCCAACAGAGCATGGGTAAGAAAGGAAACTTCGTCTTGGAATTATTCACTAGTGTTCTTAGAAATATGTTGCTTGGAGAAGGAGTTATATTGTGATGAAATTTCAAGGTAAGTTATTTCCCTGCAGAGGTTTCCTGAGAAGTGTCTCAGGATTGGTAAGTTATTAACAAAGAATAACCAAATAAGCATGTCTAAAGGAATTTTAGTTATTTACCCCCAGAGAATCTTCCAGATACGGCTGACATTAGAGTCTATATGAGTTTTGATTTCTTTTTAGGTAGGAGGCATGTGGTCCCTTGGTTCTCCGTAGGAAGTCATGACTTTTGTCCACAGCCGTTTGCTTAGGTACCGTGACCGCCTACAATTGATACACCTCATTCTTCCTGCTTGCGAAGAGGTGCAGAAATGATTCTCTTCCCTGACTCACTTGCCAGCTTGTGAGGTGTGCCAATCATATCAAAAGGAACACAGCAGTAGAAGCAACAGCCATTCAGTGTAGTACGCTGCTAAAACTCGTGTGTACTAGAGAAAGAGAGCTTATCTTTCAGTACGTTGTGCTCTGAAAAAAAACAGTGCTGAGGTTGAGATTTTGTTATGATGAGAAGCAATGCACTCTGTACCTTCTAGGACAGAGGGTTTTTATGGCAGCAGCAGGGCCTCGAGTGAGAGACCTTTGTGTTTGATCCCTTGCTTTGCTTGAGGCTATAGCTCTTTTGCATCAGCAAGATCAGAAATACCATTGTTACCGTCCAGCTGGCTTAATCACCCAGCACCCTCGGAGTGCGGAGAGCCATTCTCCAGGAACAGAAATGCTACCTGGCTGTGATGCTGTGCTTGAACTGCAGACCAAACACATCAAGAGGAGAAAAAGAGCTAACACACGTGGCAGGCATGTGCCCGCTTAGCCAGTACCTGCTACATTGTCACTGCCACGCAGCAAGGTCCCCGGGGAATCACAGGACGATGTAAAGATCCTAGAGGAGAGATGGATTGAGTTCTGACATTGTCACTTGGTATCTGTGACTTCATGCAAGTCATTCAGCCTCTATGAGTCATTTCTCTATTTGAAAAAACAAAGGGGAGGAATGAAAACGGTGGCTGTCCCCTGCTGTGTAGGGTTATTATGAGCACCAAATCCAGTCATAGGTTTGAGCACACTTTGTGAAACTGATGTTTCCACGTGCTGGGTGGTGGTTTTGATGAACAGTAGCTAAAATGCAACTCAGTGCTCTGGCTCACCCAGGCCTCCCTCCACCTCAGCTTGTTCTACTTATTTTCTAAGCCCCTTGAGCCTGTGAGCCTTGCTGGCCTATTCATCTATTTGGAGCAGGTCTTTTCAATGATATTGGGCATTTATTTGAAAGAATTGATGATTGACTCCCTCTAATCCCCTCCGTTTGTTTATTTGCACAGATCATTAGATAGATGATCCCTACCCCCCCCGCCCCCCCCCCCCCCCCCGTTTGATCCTGAGCTGTTTTTTCCACTTGTGTGGCAGACTTCTTGTACTTTTTATTCAGACAGGGTGTGCTCAGAGAATGAAAGACTAATTTGGCAAAACAATGAATTCAATCAGCTGTGGAAAATACAATTATGTAATTCACTCAAAGCCAAAGATAAATAAATTAAGGTTCTTCTTTGTTTTGAGTTAACTGAACAACAAATAATCGGCATCTCTCCTACTGTTACCCACACCCTTCTCCTGCGCTGGGGAATCAAGCACAGATAGAAGAGAGTTCACTCCCTACCCAATAGGAGCCCTGGGAGTTCAGTTGATGACCATAAAGTTGAGTCTAGAAGAGCATATTTAGCTGATTAATTAATTATATTCAGCCCACTTTTCCCATAGCTCTGGTTAGTGCACACCTTGCGGTCCTTGCTTTTTAAAAACCCAGGCAGCATTCTCCATCCCTCCCCTATAATTTCTCATTCATTTTGTTTCTAGGGCCCTCTTCGTGACGGAGGCAGAAGCCCCCATTAAGCAATGCCCAGTGTGCCGGGTTTATATTGAACGCAACGAAGGCTGTGCTCAGATGATGTGTAAGAACTGCAAGCACACGTTTTGCTGGTACTGCCTCCAGAACTTGGACGTAAGTCCCACCTGGAAGAGTCTCCCCGTGTGGTCCTTCTCTATCCCGTATCTGTGCGACAGCCGGTATCTGATGGGCTTTCCTTTTGAAATATTGAGCCTGTTCTTGTTCACCAAAGAAGTTTATTTTTCTTAATGAGACATCCTGAGCCTGCTACTGTAGATACCTCTCTTTGATTGCCTTAGGTGTTTCACCTTAACTTTAAAGGCAAGCTTTTGTTTTAGGGACATTTCCTGCTTTGGGGGCACGGTCTCATTTTATTATGTAAAGGACTATTAGTGTAGTAGTTTTATATTGCTTTTGTAACCAACTACCACAGACTTGTGGCTTAAAGCAACACAAATTTACTGTCATTAGTTCTGTCCATTGGAAGTCTGATATGGATCTCGCTGGATTAAAATCAAGGTGTCCTCAGGACTGCATTCTTTCTGGTGGCTCTAGGAGAGGATCCATTTCTTTGCCTATTTTAGCTTCTAGAGGCTGCCTGCATTCATTGGCTTATGGCTCCTTTTTCCATCTTCAAAGGCAGCATCATCACATCTCTCTGACCCTTCTTCCACGGTCTTAACTTCCAGAGTGATTCCCTCCGACAGGCTGGGAAAACTTGTCTGCTTTTAAGGATGCGTGTGATTAGGTTGGGCCCCTCTGGATAATGCAGGATAATCTCCCCCATCTCAGGGTCTTTAATCACACTTGCAAAATCCCTTCTGCCGTGTAAGGTAACATATTCACAAGTTATGGGGAATAGGCCATTGGCATCTCTAGAGAAGCAGTTATTCTGCCTACCACGATTAGATTGGTGTTTTTTTTCTTTTTGAATTTAAGGAAAAAAGCCATTCAAATAAATGGCATCTCTTAATTACTATCTCATTCATTGGCGTGAAGGCAGGATCATTAGTTACTGCTTTCTCAGAGTTCCCTTCCCACATAAAGGGGTCTCGTCTAATTCTTTTCCCCCGCCATGCATGAAGTGTGTCTTCTCAAATTCAGGTACAGCTCCATTCAGTCCAGTGCTGAGGCTAATAGTAACCTCACAGTTAAAAGGTGATGTGAAGGATTGGAGAGAGTTTTTTCAATTCCAGTGTTTTACAGTTTGGGGTGGCATAAGTTGCTTATAGATATTCCCTATTTTGACAATTTGGACCCATAAGATGTGTTCATATCGGTGTAAGCCCTCAGTCATGGTTGGATGGGTGGCCGTTCTTTTCTCAACTTTTCATTTTAATTGCTTAGTTTGCTTTAATTTCATAGGCCATTTGTGTAGTGCTTTAGTATTATACACACTCAGTGAGCGAGTGCAGTTAACATGGCACGCGTTCTGGCCACCACATGCCTGATTTTTAACTGAAAATTAGATAAGTTGTTTAGGCTGACATCTATGAGTAAGAATCTTAATCAGCTTGATGTCAGGATTTCAGGAAGAGGTATGCACTGGGGAGGAGAAAGTTGACATTTTAGACTCTAGAAGCCCAGCAGGTCAGATTGAAAGACATGTTTTCATTCTTTAGAAAATATCCTATTTATTATAACCCCTTGAATTACAATTATGTTTGATATTTGAGACCTCTCCTAATTCCAAATGAACGATACTCTGGTTGAGGGTATGACTCACGATTGTACACCCCTCATGCTTTATAAATGAAAGAAATCTTTTCCGATTTCCTTCAGGTTTAACCAAAGCAGTAATTGGATTCATATCCACTAGGAGGCTGAGCCCATGAGGTTCTCTTTAGGAGGCAAGAGAGTAAGGGAATAAATATGTGTGCCAGATCACTCCTTCCTTTGGCTGAAATATGTTTTGGGTATGGTGTTGCAAAGAACACAGTGTTCCGTCACTTGTGCTGTTCTGGTACGCGAGTAAAACGCTACAGATGTGAAATTGCTAGATACACAGCATCTTCTTCTGGTCATTGTGTTTTGAGGTTTCATTTTTCTCAGTTTTAGTCAGGGGGCATTGGCTTGTGGATAATGATGTTTTCCTGTAGACAAGTGTTCCACGTCAGATGGTGGGGTTGATCTTTGTTTATAGGAAAGTTTTAGAGCATGGGTCTAGATGAAGGGTGGTTATCCAAAAGCCAAGCCTGAGACAGACACCAGAAAGAGTGATTTTGAGTTTTGCTGTGGGGAGTTGGGTTTGTTTCTGCCTTGATTCTCATCTCTGCTGTTTCAGAGGATGAGAGAGTCCTCGTCCTCTGCTTTGGGAACCTCAGAGACTTGTCCCCTTCATTTATATCTTCTCTCTCCTGTGACTTCAGCTTCCATTCTCTACTCTCTAACCTACCCACACATTCAACTGTATCCCATTTAAAAACGAGTAACGCTTTTCTCACGCCTACATCTTTTCCTTACTGCCATTCTATTTCTCTCCTTCCTTTAGAAGCCAAGACTCAAATAAGCATAATCGCCTCTAGCCATTGACACTCCAGTCACTGCAGTGACTCAGATTGCCACTTAGACACACCCTGACTGCATTCTTCCAAGACTGTGAGAGATTCCTTTTGGGTAAAATCCAGTGCCTACTTTATTCCTCATCTTACCTGGATTCTCCGCTGCCTTTCACATCTCAACCACCTCTGCTCCAGTGATACCATCTCTTCTGATTTCCCTTCTTTGTTTCTGGCCACTGCTCAGTTTCCTTTCCAGGTTTTTCCTTGGCCCTCTCTTAAATGTTTGTGTTCAATAACCTCTTCACTTCTCAGTCTGCACCCTCTGTCTGGGTAATCTCATCTACTTCTGTGGTTTCTTCAGCCCACGGACGTTGCTTCCCAAGTCTTTTTCCCAAAATCCAGATCTATGTAATCAGCTGTCTTTTGAACAGTAGTGCTTAAATGTCTCAAGTATCTCTCAAGTTCAACACGTCCAAACTGTGGTCATCATCTTCCCAATAAAATGCATCTCTATGTTGTCACTTCCCTCAATAAAGCCTTCTATGCAGTGCTTCTCCCTCATCTGTGATTTCTTCTCCCTGTTTCCCCGTCTAGTTAGTTACCTTCTTAATTCTTCATGGCTGTATTTACCTCTTCTCCATCTCAGCCACTGGCATTTTATCTCAGCTGGTTGACTACGAAGCCTTTTAGCTGCCTCATTCGTGGTCCTCTCATTCCATACTGCACCTCTGCTAGAGCTACCTTTCAAAGGTAATTGGTCTGGTCATTAATCTTGCTTAGAATCAATGGAGTCTCAAGAACTATCATCTGTTTTCACTCGATGAGTTGTAAAATTACTAAGATACTGTCTAAGGATTGTCAGCTTGGAGTTTCCACAGGCTGTCGTTAATATCACCAGAAAGAGCCTTTGCTTCCAGTGAGGTGATCTGATGGGGTTCGTATCCATTTCTCAACTCAAAAGTGCGTGTTTACCGAAACCTCTCTTTGCTTTTCAGAATGACATTTTCCTCAGACATTATGACAAAGGGCCGTGTAGGAATAAGCTCGGCCACTCGAGAGCCTCAGTAATGTGGAACCGAACACAGGTACCCTGACCTTGAAAGGAGCGTGAGAGAAACCAGACATAGGATGGGTTAAAAAGCCCGCCTACTTATCCTCCCCACTCCATTCCCTATTTACCCAGCCCAGCCTGAGAGGTTCTGGGGAACTTCTGGGGCCTGAAGTTAATTCGTGAGCACAGTCTCCTAGAGGAGAGGTGGAGGGGCAGGGCGACAGAGCAGCCAAGTAATTAACAGTGACCAGCAGAATGAAGATGAATGCTCGTTCTTCCTGAAAAAATGGAGAGAATGACCTTCCCAAAGCCCTTTGAGGCATATTTGCTATGAAAGGCAGGGCTCTAAAATCCCATGAGCCGGACTTCCCTGGTGGCACACATTGTCCGCCTGCCAATGCAGGGGACACGGGTTCGAGCCCTGGTCCAGGAGGATCCCACATGCTGCAGAGCAACAGAGCCCGCGTGCCACAGCTACTGAGCCTGTGCTCTAGAGCCCGTGAGCCACAACTACTGAAGCCCGTGCGCCTAGAGCCTGTGCTCTGCAACAAGAGAAGCCACCGCAGTGAGAAGCCCGTGCACCGCAAAGCAGAGTAGCCCCCGCTTGATACAACTAGAGAGAGCCCATGTGCAGCAACGAAGACCAAACGCAGCCAAAAATAAATAAATTTATTACATAAAATAAAATCCCATGCGCCCCTGTTGGGGCTTAGATCCCTCTGTACATATCATTGTGTGTTTACGTGGCAGGTTCAAAGGGAGTCCTGGTTTATTTTTAATAGTATTTATTTGTTTGTTTGTTTGTTTATTTCCATGTTCCTTTTGAGAGAGTCAGTGTTCATAGCCTAGTAACCATTATTAACATCCTTCTAAGACTGTTGAAGAAACAGGTAGAGAGCCAACACCAACAATTCATGATCCCACTGGGCTTTGCGCCAGAGCCTGAGTTAGCATTTGGTTTGTCCTTCCGGGCACTGGCTAGAAGATCTCATAATTGTAACTGCTTTATGTGCCTGAGATGGTGTCTTAGTTCAAGCTGCTATAACAGAATACCCTAGACTGGGCAGCTCAAACCACAGATTTATTTCTCACGGTTCTGAAGATTGGAAGTCTGAGATCAGGGTGCCAGTGTGGTTGGGTTCTGGTGAGGACCCTCTTCATGGTTTACAGATGGCCATCTTCTCACTGTGTCCTCACATGGCAGAGAATGGAGAGAGAAGCAAGCTCTCTGCTGTCTCTTTTTATAAGGGCACTAATCCCATCATGAGGACACCACCCTCATGTCCTAATTACCTACCAAAGGCCCCTATTTCCAAACATCATCATACTGGGGATTAGGGTTTCAACCTATGAATTTTGGGGGGGGACACAAACAGTCCACAGCTGATGGTAGAGTGTACACATAGGAAGATTGAACTGCTGAAATAGGCTTTTCTTCTACATTTCCAGGTGGTCGGGATTCTTGTGGGGTTGGGCATCATTGCCTTGGTGACTTCACCCTTGCTGCTCCTGGCTTCCCCATGTATAATCTGTTGCATCTGCAAGTCCTGTCGGGGCAAGAAGAAAAAGCATGACCCATCCACAACCTAAAGATCTCCGTTCGTATCCATGTGCCACAGATGTCTGGGTTATACGAGACAGCACAGTGATAAAGCCCCCCTTAGTGAACTCGCCTCCCCCTCCTTGCCAGACTTTGGAAGTGCCTCTGTGTCCAGACTTTGAACTTGCCTGCCCACCTTCGGCATCCAAAAAGGCCAAGCGCTGGTGCGTATGTTCCTGTGTAAAGAGAACCGAGTTCAACAGTCCAGGCCATGTCTGTGGAGCGTGTTGGAAAGCTTTGGGGTTGATGGGGAGGAACTAACACACCATCGTGCTATCGTCTGAAGGATCCCACTGGACTGTTCAACTTCCAGCCACATTCAAGGAGCCTGAATGAACACTTGGTGTAATAAATGTGCTGCCAGTTATGACAACACACGTGCTAACTGAGAAGCCAGAGTCTGTTGTGTTGATTTGACCATCATGAGAAGCATGAGGAAAACCTCCTGTAGGAGGGGAAGAATCAGACTGTTTAAGGGGAAATTCTTATAAGAATTGTAATTCTTGTAAGAATTATAAGAGAGCTGCTTATCTTAGGAGCTGATATGGCGGTTCTGCCTCTGCCGGTTAGCGGGTGTGCTGATTCCCCAGGAATTTGGCGGAAACACAATAGGTTTCTCCTGTGTGGTCTCAGTGTCAAGCAGGAGAAATTGCTATGCAGAGGGAGTTGTCCCTTCCCAGGAAAAGGGCTGCAGCAGGTAAAACAATCTGGTCTAATGTAGTATCTCTCCCCTGGGTGATGAACTTTTCTTACAGCTAGTAGCTGTGGTCTACAGGATTGTTTTATATGAAGTATGGGTAAAGTGGCAGAGATTCAAAATCATCATCACTGGTATCAGGAACCTTTCTTGAGCTCTCTGTTCATGCACCCAACAGATTTAGAATTGGACCTGCAAGTACACACCGAGAGTGAATATTAAAGTCCATAGGTATATCTAGAATCTGTATAACTTGCTGCCTACCTAGAGTTTCTATTCATTGGGCATGAATGGATTTACCCAATAGTACACACAAAATAAATGTTTACTTAAAAGCCATTCTTCTGGGATGGTTATAATATGGTTTATTATAAATCAACCTAAATATTTTTTGCATATTATATATGTAAATTTTGGTTACAAGTTCATAAGTTCCCCAAAGGTTTTGACTCATAAACATAACTCTTTTAAAATAGTACAATGTGCCATCCCAGTTTGTAAAAACGCTAATTGATAATCAAGTTGTTTATGTATTTTCAGACACAATTCAGAGCAGCTCTCTTCCCAGCAGCAAAGTTTTGCTCTTTCAGCATCTGTTAGGGCAGTCAGAGTACTTTTTGTATGTACAGGGCACTGATAAAACAACAAAAAATATCTGAGAAACAAAATGTAAATGCTTTATGTATCTTAAATAGTTTGGGTTCGTATCACCTCATTGTGGCTTATTTTTCCCATTATTCTATTAGTCAGATTTTGAATAAATGAGTTTTGAAAAGACAGTAACTTTTACTATAGTTGCCATTAGCAAAGTAACCTGATGCTTCGTGAGAACCATGTTAAATGTTAGCGGACGGCTCTCCTTGAAGCTAGGGGTACCACATCAAGACCTATCAGGACCTATTTTCTGAGGTAACTGGGTAACTAGACTATTAAATTGCTGCTATCCTGGACCTGTTATTAAAGAACGATGCTTTGCCTATGTAATGGATTGTATTCTAAGTGGGGATGTATATATTTAAGAAACTTTAATTCACATGTACATATTGATATCTGATATATGTATAGTACATCTATTGGTTGTGTACATTTTTATTTACTGTTTTTATAGAACATAGATGAGAACTCTGGGAAAACTTTTGAATGGCCACCAACCCCAAAATATTTTAAATTATTCATTAGGAATTTCTCAATATTAAGTGTCTTTATTTTCCTTTGAAACTCTACACACTTCAGGAAAACAAATCAATCTCTTCTTCTAGCACTGTATTTCATATTAGTACAAATATAAATGGAGGTATATATATTTGAGTAATCTGCTTTTTCTTGCACTGCCTTATCGTAGTGCAGGGCATTTACAACTGCTCAGGGGATCACAGGGACTCAACTGAAATTGAATTTTTGCACCAAGAATGTCAGTCATGGCAATGTGCTCCCCCATATTAATGCAGTCTTCAAGCTGGGTTCCACAAAGAATCTTTAAACAGGGGCTGATTTCAAGTAACCTAAAATTCTATGTTATCTGAGGCAGAGCTCCTGAATTTGGAGTAAAAGTGGAAGAAAGCATCTATGCTATTATTTCCTTGACAAACTGAAGGACTATGTCTTCTCACAGAGATGCTATAAAAGAATTAGCTTACTTTTTTTGTGGGGAGTGGGAAGTGTTTGTCAAATAGATTTAAAATAACTGGATTTAGAGGGACTTCCCTGGTGGTCCAGTGGTTAAGACTCCGTGTTTCCACTGCAGGGAACACGGGTTCAATCCCTAGTCAGGGAACTAAGATCCCGCAAGCCATGCAGTACAGCCAAAAAATATATATAACATAAAATAATTTTAAAAAAGAACTGAAGTAGAGAATAGCTTAAAATAACTGGATTTAGGTTTTTAAATGTTGAAAAGTGCCTGAAAACTGGTGATTTCTTCCTTAAAGCGCTCAACTATTTGGCCTGTGTGAGATTGTTGGAATCAACAGGAACAGGTTGGTTGGTTAAAACCCACTTATATCTCCAGTGCATCAAAGGGTGAGATGCAAGCCAGTCTAGAGATTGTGTTTATAATGGGGAAAGCTGGCAACTTTGATAACAGAGACTGATGTTTTCATTTTGTATAACTGGCCAGAGAAAGGGTTTACCCTTGTCGCCTTCCTCTGTTTGTCAGCTCTGTCCTTCCCTAGTGATTCTCTGAAGAAATATGGGTCTATCTAATTATCTTTGGATGTTGTGGCAGAAGATGGTTTTGTTTGAAGTAGTGTAGTCCATTTGAAATAGAAATTAAACAAATCCTTCGCCACATTGTAATCTGGATGGGATAACTCACCATCCAGAAAAGCTATTGGATGTAATTCCATAACGTTTAGCTGTTGCCCCTTCTAGGGATTTTTTCCATTGTTATTAGGCAGGGAGGTGAAGAGGAAAACCACTTGGAACCAAGTTTTAGAATCTTAGGCATCCTATTTGTTCATGCCATGGATGTTTGCTCCCGACTTGAAATCCCTAGTTTGAAAGAGACCTTTGAAAAACCAACAGTTCACAGTGTGAATTTTCTTGTCGCTGGCATCACAAAAATCTCACCTATTCGGGTTTGAAAATCTACATGTTTATTTGAATGTAAATCACCGTTTCTTAGAACCCCAATTGTCTCTTAAAAATTATAGAGAATCCAGGGCTTCCCTGGTGGCGCAGTGGTTGAGAGTCCGCCTGCCGATGCAGGGGGCACAGGCTCGCGCCCCGGTCCGGGAAGATCCCACGTGCCGCGGAGCGGCTGGGACCGTGAGCCATGGCCTCTGAGCCTGCGCGTCCGGAGCCTGTGCACCGCAACAGGAGAGGCCACAACAGTGAGAGGCCCGCGTACCGCAAAAAAAAAAAAAATTATACAGAATCTAGATATGTATTACTTTAGCCTTCCCTTTGCAGTGCTTCTAAAAGACTTCCTGTTCATGAACAGATGCCTTTATGTATATAGAATATGTGTATATGTGTAGCTTTCAAGATAGTTTCAGAATGCCTTTGATGAATGACATTTTATAAAGCTGTTACGGTTGATATCTATAGGCTGTTACATCTCATGTTGATTCATCATCCAGGAAGTTTTGTTATGTATTTAAGAAATTGCTGTAGTATTATATTTTTCCAAGTATTTGAGAGGAAAATAGCTGTTTTAGTCTCTCTGGCCCCAATAAATGTGGAGCAGGAAATCAAGTGTGTTATTTTTTGTTATGCTGCATGTTTTTAGACACGTTCAATTTTATCATCCAGGAGCCAACCAAGTCATTATTAAATCTTAGGTTTGGAACTGACAAAAAAGTAACCTAATCTGCAATACCATATATGGAAGTAACTCTTGCTACCTTGTTTCTTAAAAGAAATAGGAGCGGGCTTCCCTGGTGGCGCAGTGGTTGAGAATCTGCCTATGCAGGGAACACGTGTTCGACGAGCACTGGTCTGGGAGGATCCCACCTGCCGTGGAGCAACTAGGCCCGTGAGCCACAACTACTGAGCCTGCGCGCGTCTGGAGCCTGTGGTCTGCCACAAGAGAGGCCGCGATAGTGAGAGGCCCGCGCACCACGATGAAGAGTGGCCCCCGCTTGCCACAACTAGAGAAAGCCCTCGCACAGAAACAAAGACCCAACACAGCAAAAATAAATAAATTAATTAATAAACTCCAATCCCCAACATCTTCTTTAAAAAAAAAAAAATAGGATCAAGTGTGATGCCTTCACTTGTTGCAGACTTTCTGTTGTGTGTGTGATACTTCACTCTGCCAATGCACAGGCATTGATCATTATCCAGAAAAATAACCAATAAATATTTAGGTCTTTGATCATCCTAATAAAAAATGCCAGGCATCAGAGCTATCAGTTCTATAAAATACGTGTTGGGTTCCGTGTGCTCTAAGGTCAGTTCTAACCTCCCAGAAGTATGGTAGAGGAATGTGTTTCCTTGTTACGATTTTTAAAGAAAGGATTTACAGGTAGAGGGTTAACTTCAGGTCATTTCCATTTGATTAGTATTCAAGGCAGGACTCGCCTGAAGTTGAGTGCCAGAAGTTGCTTAACAACTAGGACTTGTGTCTCTGCAAAACTGGAAACTCACATTCCTATACTGGTGTTGATGCCTTTTTGCTGAATGTTACTTGCTTCTAATATGACACCTGAGCACAAAGGTTTACAACTGACTTATAATTCAAATTTCATTTTCTAAGCATTCAGTTTGGAGGAAATAAGATCATTTAAAAACATTTTTGGGTTATCGTTTCTTAATTTGCTTAATCGTCTCCTAGAATGTCAACATTATTTCATTTTTAAAGTGTGCTTATTATTTGCTGAACTTGAATTTGCATTTCCAAAGAATTATTGAATGAACCATTTTATACAGCAGTGATTTTAATTAATCCCCTAACCAGCAAACTCATTGCAATGTAAATTATGAATCTAGTGAGTTTGGTGGAGAATTATAATTAGGTTTTCCTGTAATTCAATTATTTTCATTTGTTAGATAATAAATCTAGGTATTTTTTGGACCCTAAAGGTAGTATCCAGCTCTACATTATGAGAAAGAAATGAATTTCTTTGAATAATTTAAGAGTAACTATAGTATGTTTTATTTATATATTTTTGTGTATGCTTTTTAAAGAACTTTTGAGAACAATATTATGAAATAAGTGGGGCAGATATTGGATCTACTTCATAGAGAAAGCAATAGTTTTGTGTACATGTCCTGCCAGGGGTCATACTATCTATAAGTGACAGATAGAAAAAGAATGCCACAGGAGTTCCCTGGTGGTCTAGTGGTTAGGATTCTGGGCATTTTACTGCTGTGGCCCGGGTTTAATCTTAACCTGGTCGGGGAACTGAGATCCTACAAGCAGCGTGGCCAAAAAAAAAAAAAAAAATACCAGCTAGTAATTCTGAGTTTGCCTTTACTCTCAGGTCTGTGAGTTCCAAGAAAATGTCCTCCTCTTCCAATTGCCTGCATCAATGGAGGTATGTATAAAAGAATGTGTTATTTCAAATAATCACTTAGAGTCTGTATTTTGGTGTGTCTGACAACATGCCTAGGGCAAAGGGCCACCCCCTGAGATCGACCCCAATCACTCCCTGGGGTTCATCTAGAGAAGGGCAGGAGACAGGAGACAGATGGTGATTCCTTAGAGAAGTAATGCAGGAGTGTGCATCTGATTTGCTATTGGAACTAGAATTATAGCTGTGTCCATGTACTTACTCCAAAAGCCAAAGTGTTTACCTCTTCCCCACAAATACGAGGTACATTGTCATCAGTTCCTTTTAATGTTTACAATCAAGACTCAACGTGATTAACTCAGATCCAGATTCTTCCCTATTAACATTACTAACTTGTACTCTAAAGTGTATTTGTGGCCTAGAATTAAATAAATCAGTCGATTGGCAGTTTCAAAAGCAAGAAAAGAGGCTCTAAATAATGAAATTAATGAATTTCTGATCTGTATAAAGACGTGCTTTGAATTCCATTTTCTGCATAAACTTTGTCTTTCAGTTTTATCAGCTTTCCTTTTTCTGTGTGTTATAACTAGGATTCAGGCTTTTGATGAGAAGCAGATTAAGTCTAATGTTAGCCATTTTATCTTGTGGTTCCTTACTGACCTGGCGTGATTTGAGGGGGTATATTTTCTTTTGGAGGGAGTGGATGGGTGGTTGACATTAATGCTATTGAACATATTTAGATAAAATAAACATGAAGATTTTCTTGAGGTGAGTTGTGAGACATCTGATTATTCATCAGCCTGGGCTGATTTTTTTTTTTGAACTTTTTTTTTTTTTTTTTTTGCGGCACGCGGGCCTCTCACTGTTGGGGCCTCTCCCATTGCAGAGCACAGGCTCAGGACGCGCAGGCTCAGCGGCCATGGCTCATGGGCCCAGCCACTCCGCGGCATGTGGGATCTTCCCGGACCGGGGCACGAACCTGTGTCCCCTGCATCGGCAAGCGGACTCTCAACCACTGTGCCACCAGGGAAGCCCTGGACTGATTTTTTTGAAGTCAAGCCAGTTTGTTTCACTAAAAAAGCAAACAAGTCCAGAAATCCACACACTGCCCTGCATGGTGTGTCCCAAATTCCAGCCTGGCCCTTGGACTTTGGCACCACAAGGGTACGTGAACAAAGTTGGGAGAGTGTTGGTAAATCTGAGACACCCCAGGCACAGAACCAGCAGGCGATGTCCTCTGTTCTCCCTGCCTTCTGCTAGTCCAGGTGGTGTGGGGTTGGGGGACAGACACCCAGCTTTAATAAGTGGCTTCAGTTCCAGGCCTGGCTTTGCTCTTGACTGGTGCTGTGGTTTGGGGCCAGCCATTTATCACATAGTGTCATTTTGTCTATTTTAACTCAGGCTTAGGAGGATAGGATGAGATCACGAATGTCAAAGTGCTTCTAAGTGTTCTTTGTTAGGAGGGGAGAGGAGAGGGAGCCATTGTACTGTGTGTGCTGTGGCTGTGAGTGTGGGTGATGAGTTTGTAGTCAGACATTCTTTCCAAAGGAGAAAAGAGAACTAAGGGGGGGTCCCCAAAATATATTTCAAGCTTGTGAATGTGTGTGAGGTAGGAATGACCTCCTCAGTAAATATGTTGTCTTTTTAGATTTAAAATATTCCTGGGCTTCCCTGGTGGCACAGTGGTTGAGAGTCCACCTGCTGATGCAGGAGACACGGGTTCGTGCCCCGGTCTGGGAAGATCCCACATGCCGCAGAGCAGCTGGGCCCGTGAGCCATGGCCGCTGAGCCTGCGCGTCCGGAGCCTGTGCTGCGCAACGGGAGAGGCCACAACAGTGAGAGGCCCGCATACCGCCAAAAAAAAAAAAATATATATATATATATTCCTTCATGTCACTTTTTCACAAATATTTCACAAGCATGTAGCTAATTTTATGCTCCATTAAAATGGAGGATATGTGGAGAAAGAAATGCGTTCATAAAAGCACAAGAAGTTTTTCTTGGGGGAGGTTTATGGTAAAAACTTGCATTTACAAGATTTCTTATGGTGTGCAAAGTACTTTGAATCACATTTCCATTGGCTCTTCATACTATTCTGGGAAGTAGCTATTAATATGCCCCTCCCCCAATTTACAGATGGGAGCTGAGACTCAGGGGCTAGGTGACGTGGCCCAAGTTCGTAAAGTGGGTTGGTGGCAAAGCTAGAATTTGAACCCACATCTTGCATGAGCCAGCCTAGGGCCTCTTAGCATTATTTTAATTTTTAAAATAGTGGCTTAAAGCAACACATTCATTAATCTCAGTTTCTGTACATCGGAAGTTTGGCATGATGTAGTCGGGTTCTCAGCTCAGACTCTCACTGGGCTGAAGATCAAGGTGTTGGCCCAAGTGTGTTTTAATTTGGGGCTCGGGGTTCTCTTCCAAGCTCACTGGTTGTTGGCAGAATTCAGTTCGTTCTCATGCCTTCTGTGTGGTGCCCTCCATCTTCAAGCCACGTCGAGTCCTTCTTATAATTCAGATCTCTTTGACATCCTCTTTGGCTGCATCTTTCTGACTTCCATAATTTTAAATTATAAAGTGGCCAATGGGAAAATGTTTGTCATTTTCAATAGGAAATTTAACTTTTTACCGTTCTGTTTCCCTGCCCCTTGAAGCCAAGCAGTTTGCAGACGTGATAGTATCAACTAGAAGAAATCACAAACTCAGGGAAGAGTTAAAAGCAATATCTAGCTTCCTACGAGGGAACTGTTGATCTGAATTTTCAGTTAAGCCTAGCATGGCCAAGGTTTTAACAGTAACTCTGCTTCTGGCTGGCGTCCTTGAGAGGTGTCCTTGGTCTTTACGTGAGACAGATTTTTCCACATGGGCTTAGAAGAAAACCTGATCTCATCTTTCTGAACAAACCTTCAGAAGATTCAGGATTGGACTGAATCTTGTGTTGGATTCAGGAAGGACAACTCCTTTCAAGAGTTGACTTAAAGTACAGGATGGTGTTTCCACCCAGGTCAGACCAATAAAGCAGTGGATTTCAGTTAGCGAGTTGCTGCCTGTTGTTGAAGGACCTGCACTGAAAGTCAAGGTCATCACCTCTTCCATTTTCCTGCCCCAGTGCAGGAATACAGACCCTGACCAGACACTTTAGATGTTTTAAAGTAGAATGGCCACTTTTCTGACTAGAAATGGAAGACTAGAGGGAGATGTGAGACCTCTACTAGTTCCTTTTGGCTTTGGACAATTTACAATTTATCTTGGCCTCAGTTTCCTCATCTTGAAAATTGGAAGTGATTATTTTCTAAGTCCACTTCAAATCTAACCTTTTGTGTAAGATGGAAAAGATTAGTAGCACCCATTGTGAGCCTCATATCCATGAGAATAGTACACAAAAGGGAAATTCTCCTTATTAGACAAGGAACTGGTAATTACCGGAAGAAGCTTCCAGGCATAAAAAGAAGCATGTAAAATATAGTACAAGTTTATTTAAAATAAGCAAATTCAAAGAACAATGGTTGAACTTGGTTTGTTTACAGCTCTTGATGGCTGAAAAGACTTACAACAAAAGTTGTTTGGGGAATTTTCAGGGATGTGTTTCCTCTAGTACTTATATTAAAAACATCAGAACCTCAGTATCCTTATTTTAAACACACAATGGACTATTTATTCTGAGTGCGTCAGTCTGAGGAGTCTTTTTAACATTCAGTTGCTTAGTATTGATTAATTTATCTCTATGTTTCCTATACACATGGCATGTTCTGTGAATTGAATTAAATTTACGGCACATATGTACATGTGTTAATGGATGTGTTATAGGATAGTATATATGATAGTATATTTACCTATCTGTATATCTAGTGTGTGTGTGTGTGTGTGTGTAGTAGATAGATAGATGGATGGATGGGCACATCTACTTAGGAACAAAGAAATTTTTATTCAGACTTAATAAATTTTATTTTCAAAAGTAGAACACAAAACTACTTCTGGATTTCAAAAACAGTAAACTAAAAAGCAAAAGCTAAATCAATATTCAAAAAATTCTTTAAAATTTTGACTTTTAAACATTTGAGATTTAATTTTAAGAATGGTCACACTAAAACTCATTTCTAATATTTAAATCTGATGTCACAAATATATCATAACCAAGCAAGTAAAATAAAGACTTAAACAAACCTTCAGGTTTAATTTCTATTACCCATTTTAATGAAAACAAAAATGTGTGTTGATTGCATCTTAAAATAAAAATGGGGAAAAAAAGGGAAATGACTGTATTCCTTCCTTACTGCTCATTCATAATCTACAGGGTATTTCTCGAATGTTTCCACATAAACATCCTCAACTGATATAAGAACACGAACTCACCCTTGGAAGGAAGAGAATGACCTGAAAGCATTGCCAAAAGTGAACCGCTGAGGACTAGAAACTTTTTGACATCACCTGTTTACTTTTTAATTCTGTCTTTAACATTCATCTAAAATTAGAATCTGCTCCATATTATTTTGATTTCATTTTAAAGATAACATTGTAAATTACCTAAGTAAAATTCACTTCTTAAAGATGCTTCACCTTTGCCTTGTTTCCTCCAGGACATGGCCCATCTGTAGTTGAACACACTGAAGAAGGCAAGTCTATTAGGTTACCATTCTCATTATGAAGCATGTATTCAGTTCCATCTTTGTACAAACAAATGTGTGGCGATTAGTTGCCTAAAGTGACTCAGTCTGGTTGAGGAGAAAGAACACATCGGGCTATAGAAAGATGAATAACCGTATCGGGTCATACCTGATAGATGACAGGTGAGTGGCTGAGCTATGTGTTGGGAGCAGGTGGAGGCGGATAGATATTGCTGAAACTTTTTGGTTAGAGCTTTACAGGGACGGTACTGGATCAGGGCTTTGAAAGGTTGTTAGGATTGTGATTGCAAAGGAGACAAGGGCATTACAGAGAGGGGGCGTGATGAGAGCAAGGTGGCTTGAGGATTGATAACTAGCCTAATTAAGCCGAAACAAAGCACTTGTAGAACAGAGGAGAGCCAGAAAATGACGAGGAAAAAGAGACTCTTGGGTGCCAGGCTCAGGAGTTGGTGGGTTCTTATTACATTGGGGAGCTGAGTAACAGTTCTGAGCTTGAAGGGTGACACGTGCAAAGGTACACTTTAGCAGGTTAATCTGACAGCACTGTGCTGGTTGAATTGCAAGGGGGAAAGCTGGAAGTGGCATGACTAGTTAGGGGGACCCTGCACTAGTCTAGAGGTATCACTTAATGAAGACCTGGTCCAGAGAAAGGAAAAAAAGCAAAAGAGAAAGATGTTTATACACACACATATATGGTAGTTTCATATATATATATATATATCGGTAGCATTTTGGTGGTTATATCACCTACAGAATAAGTGCTTTTAAAAAGTATTACAATATAATTTTCTTATTTGAACATCATCACTACATTGAATCTTAAAGCCTCCGTACAATTGCTATCAGTTTTTACCTAGAGCCAGTTTAGAAAAGGTTTTATTAATGTGAGGCTTACTCATAGGATTTTCCCTTAAATCGTTTTTGGAACAAAACGGAGAATAAATAATAATTCCTCGTAGGGCATGATGAAAGAGCCAGACCAAACATAGAAAAATTGTATGGGGGATATGTTTCTACTTGGTTTTAGGTAATAACTTTAAGTAATTCATAAGAAAGTAGAGAGCACAGGAGAGTTTCTTACATTAATGAATTCATTAGGGTTTAAGAAATGCTTTCAACCAAACTACCTTCTGTTTTAGGGAAAGCTGGGAACACAAAGTACACAACCAGCTTGACAAAGACCGGAAATGGAGCTGAGTTCTGAAAGTCCTTTGAGGAAGTTAATTGACCATGTTGTTTTCATTTACTTGGAAAGGAATTCCCTTTGAAAGTGCAGTGAGGTGTGTCTTTCCCCTTTCTTAGCTGCCACTCTGTCTGATAATAAGATAAGCTGATGTAATCTTATGTTATATACTTTAGTATTTATTGTATGTGAAGGACTAAAGCTTTTAGCAATATCACTTAGCTCAGTGATTCTATTTTACAAAGGATGATTAACCCGTTCTCATTAGAATATTCTTTTGCCCTTTGCCCATGGAAACCTTTTGCTCTCTGTACATCGGACACAGTAGCTGTTGGAGCTCTGCTTACTACAGCTGAACACAGATGCCAGGGAGGAGAGGGGAAGAACACTGAAATTTGGCCAGTTTGGCGGTTTGTTAATCAATACCCATTATTTCAGGAGGAAAAAAAGGAACAGCTGCATATAATGATCAGAGACCAACATGGCCATCCCTGTAATGAATAGCAGGAGAGCTCAGCCTCCGCCACCCACCCCCACTCCCCATAGTTCTTTTTTTAATAATTTTTTAAATTTATTTTTGGCTGCATTGGGTCTTCGTTGCTGCGCACGGGCTTTCTCTAGTTGCAGCTAGTGGGGTCTACTGTTTGCTGCGGTGCACGGGCTTCTCATTGCGGTGGCTTCTCTTGTTGTGGAGCACCGGCTCTAGGCGCGTGGGCTTCAGTAGTTGTGGCACGTGAGCTCAGTAGTTGTGGCTCGCAGGCTCTAGAGCGCAGGCTCAGCAATCCCCCCATAGTTCTTGCGTGCTGATCAACTGAGGTTCGGGAAGGAAGAGTAAAACTTGGAGGAATGCTTGGACAGTTTTCCTAAGTTCTTCCATAGACATTGGTATATGTAAATCAATTGTTAATAGTTTTGTTGTATTGAGAGGGTGAAGAATTGAGTGATATAAAGAAATCTTTTATAATCAAAAACAATCTCTGATTCTCAGAATGATGTTTTTATCTGGCTTCCTCTCAGTTGTTTCTTTTTGTTTGTTTGTTTTTGTTTTTTGGGGTTTTTCTTTCTTTGTTTGCTTTTTCTTAATAGCCAGATATTTGTCTGTTTTCTTAGTTTTTTCAAACAAAGAGTTATTGGATTTATTAATTTTATTTTGCTTTCTAATTCATTAATTTATTTTAAATATATTTTCTCTACTTAATTTTTAAATTGTCTTTATTTACTTCTTGGGTTAAATGCTTTGCTTATTTTCGTTCTTTCTTGTTTAGCTATAAAAGCATTTAAAGCTATGATTTTTCCTTTCAATACAACTTTGATAGCATCCAAACTATTTTAATAAATGCCACTTAAGAACCATTTCTTTGGGGACTTCCCTGGTGGTCCAGTGGTTAAGACTCTGTGCTTCCAATGCAGGGGGTGCAGGTCCAATCCGTGGTTGGGGAACTAAGATCCCACATGCCGCATGGCGCGGCCAAAAACAAAAGCCAAAACAACTATTTCTTTGTTTGCTGTAGTCTTGTGGGTCTTGTGGACACAAACCTCACTGGCTCTCAGAGCTGGGTATTTTGGGGGTCATCCTTCAGGTGGAAGTCCTAGTCCTAAAAGTTGAGGTGTGCTAGATGTTTGTTCCAAACTCTGATTCCTCAGAGAGATGCTGGGAGTTGTGCATTCCTCCTCAATTGTATGTCACTGTGCCAGGGGTGGGGTTTACGGTGAGAATATATCTCAGCCTTTCCTACCCACTTCCGTGTGGGTGTTTTCTTGTTTGCCTGGTGTGTAGGAGTTGATCCGCTCATATCTAGATTTCTTTCAGAGGGAATTGCTCTGTGTGTAGTTGTATATTTGCTGTGTCTGTGAAAGGAAGTAGGTTCAGGAGCCTCCTATGTCACCATCTTCTTCTGAAGGGTACAAAGTTTGATATATAAATATCAAATCTTGCTTATTAATACTACTATACAATTCCATTTTATCTTTGTTTGCTATTAGTCTACTTTATCTACATGAGAGGAAGGTATTCGTTTCCCTCTCCCCCCATGCTCTCATTTTTATCAATTCCCTTGTATTTCTGGTGGTTTTTGCTTATGTGTTTTTAAAACTATTTTATTTAAGTCAAAATAAAATTCATATTTTAATACATGTTAGCATATATTAACATCAAATTTAAAAATATAATAGCGTAATAACAACAGAGCCTCTGACCTCTTCTTTCCATCTTTAGTCCACTCCCCAGGCAACCTTTAATCGGTTTGGTTTTGTGTTCATCTAGTGATGCCTCTGTAAGTCTGAATAGTATGTATACACCACAAATTCTTGTTTGGGAAGTTCCTTTTAATATAACCACAATATGAATTGATTTCTTGCTACTAGTTATGAGGATTTAGCTCACTTATACAAACTCCCTCCTATCCTTCCTACCTCCTCCCAATATTGTTACATCATTACTTTTAATTCCTTTCTTGGTTACCTTTCCAAGCTTAAGAATTAAAACCTCCATTTCCCTTTCCATCCACTAGACTGTATCTTGACTCCCTACTTTGTAAAAAAGGCTATTAACATCCTTAATCCCTCCTTCCTCCTTTTCTCCTCACCCTCTCCCAATTTTAATTTGTAAAATCTATCAGTTGTACTTTTAACGTTTTTAGTAAAAACAAAGGAGAAAGTATAGTATAGTGGCAAGACCTCTGCCTCTAAAGCCAGGCTATCTGGAGGTTTGACCCACACATTACTATCTGCATGACCTTGGGCAAGTTATACAACCTCACCATGCCTTACTTTTTCTACCTATACAATAGGAATAGAGGCTGATTCTAAGTTCAGTATCTGATACATAGTAAATTCTCATTAAATATTTGTCGTTACTGTTATTTTTATTGTTATCAATACATTTCAAGACAGATATTTATTTTTTATTTTGTCTTTTATGTTACACTTTCAAGAGATTGATTCTAAAAATTGAAACCTAGTAAATATTTTCATTTTTATAAATACTTGTTTTCTTTTAGAGTCAAGCTGTGTGGTATGATTATATTTCCTTAATAAAAGAACCACTTAAAGGAGAATGCTCAAATGGACTGTTCTTTCTTATACTTCACTAATTGTTAAAAATGCTACATTTTCCATACCTTTTTTGTTTGGTTTTTGTTTATCCTGGAGTTTCTGATTGCCTTTTTTTTCTCTAATTGATAAAAAGAAACATGTATCTATCATTAGATCATTATCACTTTTAAGAGTCTTAAGCATTCTGTATTTTACTTGAGACTTACTCTGTTCTTTGTTACAGAATCCATCAAGGTACTGTTCTAACTGTTTAATTTCCTTTCTATTGGTACATGACTTTGTTATATAACTTTCTGCTTTTCCCTGAGTATATTTTGTATGTTTTTTTATTGCACTTGTGAATTTTATCGTATATTCAGGTACTTCCTCTTCTCAAATCCTGTCTATTCTATGGTGTGTACTCTTCCCTCAGTGACTTCCCTCCCAGATCACCACTTCTTCCTGCCTCAACGTCTACTTTTAGGCCAGCTCCATAGCTGTCATGCTGAGACATCTTTTCTTATTCCTGGTTCTTATCTACTATTTCCTGGGTCTCTTGTCTTCTTTTTCTTGGTTAATCCCCTTGTTTTGCTGGAGTAAATCTTCAACTAAAAGGCGTGGGAGGCAAACTTTCTTAGTCCTTCCTCGTCTGAAATTTTTTTAGTCTTCCCTCACAATAGAGAGTTTGGCTGAGTATTGAATTTTAGATTGTAAATGCTTTTCCCTCAGAATTCTAAAGATATTAATTCCATATCTTAGTTAGCCTGTAGGGGATTTATCTTTCGCTGTTCTTAACTTTCACAGTAATGTTTAGAGTTATGAGTCCTTTTCCTTCCTCCTTCTTCTTAGTTGGTAAATCTTTTCAATGTGAACACGTTTTCTTCTTAAGCCCTAGGAAATTTCCTTCTATTATTTCTTTGCCTCCATTTTCTCTTATTAAACTCCTATTATATATTAAATCCTCTGTTTTAATCCTGCATGTTTCACCTTCCCTCTCATGTTTTCCATCTTTTTGTTCTCCTTTATGGGAGACTTCCGTTACTGGTACCTTTCAACCGTTCTATTTTATTGTGTATCTTAGCAGTCATATTTTTAATCTCCAGTAATTATTTTTAATGTTCATATTCTCCTTTTGCAGAACATCCTGTTGTAGGTGTAATATCTATTCTAATCTCTCCAAGGATACTAGTCAGAACTGTACTTTTAAAAAAGTTTGCCATGGTTTACTTCTTTTGTGCTGCAGACTTCTCTCAAATGTTTGATGTTTCTTAGTAGTCTGTTCATATTTAGATGAATGAATTAAATGATCAGATATTCCTAGGGGTTCTCACAGTGGATGATATTAGATAGGCAGTAATTTTTGATTGGTGAGCTGGAGGTCCTTGTAGGAATGGTAAATTGGCTATGACTGTCATAAATTAGAAGTAATGACAGACCTATAGTGGTAGACTATCATTTGGCAAATGGTTTTGTTCTTCTGTTTAATAGATTTAATACAGTAATCTTTTATCTAGGAAGTATAGAGCCCAAGAGGGTCCCTGGGATGTCCTCAGGAAGTCTGTCAGTACTGAAATTGTGTGTAAAATTGTGTTGCATATATATTTTTCTGGAAAGAGGTTTCCATAATTTTTAGGAGGCTATGACACTAAAAAGATTAACAGTATTCAATAGGAGCATTTATCATTTAAATTCTGGTGGATAGGTATTTCTGCATAATGCTGGAATTAGAAAAAAGCATTCTTTTTGTTGGTTTTTAGTAAAAGGAGAAATTTTGTTTTCTCCTACAAATAATGGATTTGAGTGTTTTTATGTATAGTTGACATTTCTGAGCTTGAGACTGAGGCATATTTCTTACTGAAAAGCCTGAGTCACTCATTACATGGAAGCCCAGAAGAGAATATTAAGTAATTTCCAATGTACGTGGTGGCAGGATGAACATAAGCTGGTCTCTCCTTCTGACCACCCAAGTGGCCAGCTACTCTGAATGCTTTTTCTTGTACCTTCATGTTTTGGGTCCAAACTAGCTAAATCAGGGTCTTCTAGAGGTTTCCTCTAAATAAGCTAGTGAGCGTTTACCTGTCCCTAAACAAAACCCACAGATCTGCCTACCTAAGTTTGGCAATCAAAGCCCCGTGGCCACTAGCAAGTTTGCCTCTACTTTGATCTGTGATGTGTATGACACTATATTCTTTGGCTGCTCTAAAGCAGACTGCCAATTAGATCCAAATGTGTCAGCCTTGGAGTGGGTACTGGTGGCCAAGTTTCCATTAGTGGTTACTACTGATTGATGCCTGCAGCATTCTATTCATTTAGAAATAGAAACCTATTCTCATGTTTAATCTTGGGGTTGGGAGAGGAGGTAATGGTGGGGTTAGGGGGAGGAAATCCCAGAACACAATTAAATCTTTATTTATTTATTTAAATTAAATCTCTTTATATCTCTCAACTTTTAACTTCTGTTTTTCCTTTAACACAGGAAAGACTCAAAATAATAGGAGGTTGTGATTCTGTTGTTCAGATTAGGGTATGCTTTTTATTTTCTGAGGTATAGAAGGTTGAAAGGAAGAGGAAAGAAAGCCACATTTATTGGAAAACAGCTCTGTGCCTGCAACTGTGTTAGATACTTTCACGTGTGACCACACACGTGTTCTCTAACAGTTCTACGAGTTAGTGTCTGCATACTGTTGAGGCAATCACGGTTCAGAGAAGAGGAATAGAAGAATATATTCCTTCTATACTGCATACATTATAAGTGCCAAAACAAATTCACACAGGTATCTGTTGGATTCAATAGTCTGTGCTATTTCTATTCCACTGTATAACAATGTTAGTGCTTATGGGGTTAATCCCTCTAGCATCTGAAAAGAGCTTGGAAAAAGCCCCTATTGCATAATGAAAAGGGGAATATTTAGGCTAGAAGCTTACCTGTGGGTCACCATAGACCAATATAGAAAAAATTAAACCAGGGGCCTAATTTCTAGATTTCAGCTTTTGCATTCATACTCAGAAATGGACTGGGGTTTACTTTTCTTATCTACACTTGGGCTAGTTTCTTGAAATCAAATCATTGTTCTGAGAAGTAAACTACACTAGGGGAAAGGATGGAGGAGAAACAAACAAACCTCTCTTCTTTGTTAATGAGTCATATTGTCTACACCTGGTTTTTCATTGACACCAGCTGGGGTGGTTTTTGCCCATCTCTCAAGGAGGATCCTAATGATGATTCATGGGGTCTGCATCTCATTTGCGGTACCAATTAATTCTGGAAACTCAAAATGCATTCAATTGAATGTATGTTTAAAAACATTTTTTTCTTTCTCCCCATGCTTTTTTTGGGAGGAGTGTAATTTGATATTCGGGACTGTGTTACACAAAAGTTGGTGGAGTATACTTCACTATGGCTCTTCAGAAAAGGGAGGTTTATTGTAACCAGAAGTTTTAGCAGTGGTGAATAGCCTGGAGCAGAGGTTGGCAAACTTTTTCTATCAAGAGCCAGATAGTAAATATTTTAGGCTTTGCAGGTCTATGTTCTCTGTGGCAACTTCTCGACTCTGCTGTTGCAGTGTGAAAGTAGCCACAGACATTATGTAAACGTATAGGTGCAGCTGTGTTCCAATAAAACTTTATTTACAAAAACAGCAAGCGGGGCCAGATTTGGCCTGTGAGCTGGAGTTTGCCAAACCCTAGCCTAGAGGATGTCTCAGGTTTTTCTACGTATATAATACCTACCACCAAGCAAATAGTAAGTACTCATTAAAAGTTTTATTTGTCTTTTTTTTTAAATGACTAAATGCATATACAAAGGAACAGAAGAACTCTTTCACTGTGGTCTGAATTCATGTATTGAAATTCATATACTGGAAACCTAATGCCCAAGGTGAAGGTATTTGGACATGGGGCCTTTGGAAAGTGATTAGGTCATGAGGGTGGAGCCCTCATGAATGGGATTAGTGCCCTTATAAAAGGGACCTCAGAGAGTTAGCCTAATCCCCTCCCTACCGTGTGAGGTCACAGCTAGAAATTGGCAGTCTGCAACATGGAAGAGAGCTTTCACCAGAACCCTACCATGTTGGCACCCTGATCTAGGACCTCCACCCTGAGGAATGTTGAGAAATAAATTTCTGTTGTTTATAAGTCACCCAATCTATGGTATTTTGTTATAGCAGCCAGAACAGACTAAAACATCTTCCAAGGCTTCATTACTATCAACTGTGTTATAAAATAAGGAAGGAGTTGGTAGGAATACTCAATTTATAGATAGAAGAATAAAGTATAAGAAATCAGGGCCCCTAGAAGTTGTGGGCAAATTTTTATTTAGAATTCAAGCTTTTTTTTTTGGTTGCACCGTGGGGCATGCTGGATCTTAGTTCCCAGACCAGGGATCAAACCCCTGCCCCCTGCGTTGGGAGCGTGGAGTCTTAACTGAACCACCAGGGAAGTCCAGAATTCAAGCTTCTTTATTCAATGCTGCATTTGCTGAGCTCCCTTGGTTTAATATTATTTTATCATTTATTCTAAGGAAAGCTGCTTCTTTCAAAGATAATACTCTTCATTTCTGCTGTATCAGATAAGGTTCTCTGCATTGTAATGTAACAGCCTTCAAACAGACTTAAACAATACAGGGAATTCACTGGCTGATGAACTTGAAAAGTCCAGATGTGAAGTAGGCTCCAGACAGGCTTTACTCAGTCACTCAAAGTTACCAAGCACTCAGTTCCTCTTTGCCTCTGTTCCGTGTGCCACCTGGGCGTCTTCACTCTTAGATTCCACCCTGTGGGATATCCCTTAAGGTTTTCTTGTTTGGGGATGGTGGCGTGGGCAAAGTGAACTTCTCAAACTTCTGCTAACCTTGACCGATTAAGGAAACAACATAGGTAAGAATGGACTAACGTGTCCTTGTTTGGTCACGGGGAGCAGTATGAAATTAGGTAAGTTAATGGAATAGTTGGCGGTCTTGAGCACTGGGAACAAACCAGAGAGCAGATGCATTCTAGGGAAAAGAGCACCTTTGGAGGTATGTAAGAGCCTAGCAGGGATGCTGAGCCCAAAACCATTTAGAGTCACTGGAGTCTAGGTAGAAGTTGGGATATAAAGGTGGATGAACAAGTAGGGAAGAACCAAATCCCGAAGCCACCTGAAGCAGTCAGCTTTTATCTCCAAGACAAATGGGCCTTGCTGAAGAATTTTGAGCAAGGGAGTGATGGAATTGGACTTGAACGTCAGAAAAATTATTCTGACAGCTTTGTGGAAGGAGGTTCAGGGAGAGGCCAGAAGAAAAGCAACAAACTTAATACAACCAGCCGCATAGAGCTTAGCAACAACGGGATGGAGAAGAGAGGAAGGGGAAGAGAGCCATTTAGATAGAGTTAACCCCCTAGATATGGGGAAAAGTGAAGCAGCCAGAATGACTTCTGGGCTTGTTTCCGTAGCTGGGCCCAAGGTGGTGCCATAAACTGTGATGGATATGAATAAACATGTCCCTGTGCCTTGGTCTTTGAGGACGTGTATGTGGGGGTCTGGGCTGTATTGTGTATTTTCCCAGATATATTAACCCTAATAGAGGTGACAATCTCCAGATATTATCCTAGTTGCGCAAGCCAGGGTGGGATCTCCGCAAACGTCTATAACTAGTTTAAAGCCTCGGTTCCTACGTCCTTTGAGAAGTGCAGAGTGCGGGCCAGATTGAAATCAGATGTAGCCACAGAGCCCCTGGGCTACTGAGCCTCTTCAAATAAGCACTGGGTGAAATCATTGTGGGGGGAAACTGACCTTTCTGTCTAATCTCCTCAGGCTGCTCTTGTTAATGGAACAAACGACTCGTCAAAGCCACCTGGCCCTGAAAGGAAAACAATGCCTTTCTTTTGCTTTTGTAAAGAGCCTGGCAGGAGGATTCACCGTATGCAAATGCCTTAGGCATCCTGGTGGGGAGGGACGGGAGGGGGGCAGTCCTGAGCCCTGTGTCCATCTGTGACTCAGCCAGGCCTCACAAAGAGCATTCTCCAAACCTGCAAGGGAAGAAAGCGAGTTGAAAGGAGCCTTGTCATTGTTCTGGCCATGGGAACATATGTCAGAAACATTGTTCCAGCCGCTGCAAAAAGCACTGCTTCCCGGGCAACATCATGCATTACATTGGTGACAGTAGCAGCTGCAAGGCCAGCCTGTGAGTGACCAGAGGAAGGGTAGATGCATGGAGAGAGCTGAGTGGGCAGTCACAATTTTGCAAGACACCCTCTCCTTCTTCAGGGTCTCAGCTTAGCCTGCCTCCAAAGGCCTGAATGTTGGGAATGTGGCTGGGAGGCAAACTGAACGTGTGATTTAATCAAGTTTGGTTCTTTAGCTAGAAAATGCTTTGAGATTATGGTAAAAAGGACCCTAAATTGAAATGCAGTGTCATTCTCATTAGCAATCCAGGAAGCCTTTGAAAGCTCCAGTTGAGTGAGTTGATTTTCAGGTAAAACCAGTCTCAAGCATAGCTGAGGAGGTGGTGAATGGGCAAATGGGCAGATGTGGCAGACAGAGCTGTGAAGTACAGCTATGAATGTTACAGAAGGAAGTTTTTTTGGTTTTGTCTCTAGCTTCCTTTTTTCTCTGGCCCTTCTGTTTCTTTCCTGTCTTAAAATGTTCTCTCCTGATATTATGGAGAAGAAAGAAGTCCCCAGGACTTGGTTTTAGGCACAAATGAGCAACTGAAGCCGCCCAGAGAACTCTGGTCAAGCCAGTTCAACTGCCTGCGATGAATGTGCGTGATGGGTCAGGCACTGTGTTACGAATGGAGCTCAGGGGAGGGGTGATAACAGTTGAGACACAGTCCACATTCTGAATGTGCTCACTGTCTGTGGGGGAGAATGGGCATCTTTTCAAGTCATTGTAACACACATCCCAGTGTAGTAAGGGATCTGGGGAAGGTATAAACAAACTAGCAAGCAATGCAAAGACAAGTAGAAGTATTCTGACAAGAGACCTGGGGAAGGTTTCAGGAAAGAACTGACATGGGGAGAGAGAGCCAGGGAAAGCCAGCAAAGGTGAGAACAGACAGTATTCTTGCTGAGGAGGAGCTGCAAGGTTCTGAGAGGAAATACAGCTGCGAAAACTCTGTTGGGATGGGTGACACAGCAGGAGGCCATCTATGATTAACTTGCTTCCGTCAAGGTATTGGAATTTGGGACAGTTAATCTTTCATAGTTAGGAAAAGTTAACACCTCACTGAGTGTTGGAATCAGGCTAAATCGGGTTGGATTCTCACTGGGGTGTTTCCATAGGAACAGATGAGGCCTCTGACCTTTCGTTAAATGGCTCAGCCAGAAAAGGAGAAGAGTAGAGTTTTTCCTGGTCTGTTCTTCCCTAGTTAATATTTATTGAGAGTCCTTCCTGGGTGCTGTGGAAACCACCTGATTACGAGGAATGTGGAGTCAGTTGGAGGAGATACAGAAGTCGTTTTTATTGCTTAGAATATGAAACTGACGTTTTTCAGAGCCCCTGAAGGCAATGAAACCATTCATCTAATAAAACATTTCTCTTAGGCCTTTACTCTGCAAGCCAAGACACAGAACAGTCCTTCTGGAGGCCTTGTTTCACATATTCTTTGAGACATGTGTTTCCGAACACTTTGAGTGAATTATGCGTTCGCCTCATTTTGAGTCAGTGACTGCTTCTGGAGATGACGTGGATGGATTGTTTGGTAGCGCTTTTCAGGGTCAACAGAGCCCCACCTAAGAAAAGTGGGAAAATGCAGAGGCCAGAGTCCCTACAGCACTACAGAAGGGGTGGTGTGGGGTGGGAAGTGTGGACAGGGCAGGAAGTCACATTTATTGAGTATCTTTGTAGGTACTTTGTAGGCACTTTGCTAGGTACTTTGTAGGCAATATATTCATTACTTTTTGAAATTCTTGAAGGAAATAGCAGGTATCCCTATAGAATGATGAAGAAAGACTCTGAGAGGTGAAGTAACTTGCCTAAGGCCTATCTACTGGGCAATGATGCAGCCATGATTCATAGGCCAGAATCCAGGGCTTACACCACCCTGCCGGGGCTGCTCCCAGGGCAAGTGCTGCTCTATCAGAAAACAAACAATACTGTTCTTTTATTGGGCTAATACCAGGAAAAAAGAGAGGGCAAACGGTACTACTCCACCAGCAACCTCGCTACAGCTAGGGCAAAACTTTCAAACTTTTTTTTGTTCAGCACTGTAGTAAGAAATATATTTGACAAGAAGATCCAGTACAGTTTTACATATAAAATTTCAAAAGTTTTATGAAGCGATTCTTACATTCTGACTGCGAGGTGCTCTGTTTTCTGTTGAAGTAATCTGTTCTATTCGTTTAGTTTAAAAAAAAAATGCTGATCCTGAATCTCCAATTTGGGGGTGGCCTGCTTAGTGAAAGCACTCGTTGGGGGTAACAAATTGGAGATTTATTTGTAACATTGGACAAAGGAATTTTGGCAAGTCTTTCCTCTTTTGCATACACCCCTCTGGCTAAAAATACAATGTTACCCTTTTATGATTTATTTTTCCCCTAAAGGCTGTCTGGTTCTATTGTTCATAAAAGAAATAGGTAAACCATTTACCTGTCTCCAAGAACCTTTCCCTCATGTGTAGGGTTACAGGGCAGGGTAGATTCTGCTGCTTCTACCTTCCTAGGGACAAAGGGCTCCAGTCAGCCCTCAATCAAGAGGGTGTTTTGAATGTGAGGAAGCTGATTATGTCTGCTTTTTAAATTATTTTCCTTGTCCAGGTCACGTAGAGAGAATTTCTCTCATGACTCCTGTCTGTGAGTAAATAGAACGTTTAAAGCCTCACGCTTTTACTCTAATCATGGAAATATTGCTAGATTTGGTTGAGGGGATTGGAGAGAGATAGGTGGTATTTAATGAGGTGGACTTTTACAATTCCATTCACCCTGACAGGAGGGGCTCTGATATGAGGATCATGTTTGCCAGTTTGGTGGGAAGAAACCTGTAGGAATCAATCATTCTGAAGGCACTTTGCATGCTATGAAGTGCCAGGCAAATATGAAGAACTATTGCTATTAGGTGTGATGCTGAGTAAGAGCAAAGCTCTTTATCTTGTCTGTAAAAATGGCAGGTCTTTTCTTTTGCTGTTGTTATAAATTTATTTATTTATTTAATTTCTGGCTGCATTGGGTCTTCGTTGCTGCACGTGGGCTTTCTCTACTTGTGGTGAGCGGGCACTACTCTTCGTTGTGGTGCATGGGCTTCTCATTGCTTTGGCTTCTCTTGTTGAGGAGCATGAGCTCCAGGCGCGTGGGCTTCAGTAGTTGTGGCACGTGGGCTCAGTAGTTGTGGCTCGCGGGCTCTAGAGCACAGGCTCAGTAGTTGTGGCGCACGGGCTTAGTTGTTCTGGGGCATGTGGGATCTTCCCGGACCAGGGCTCGAACCTGCATTGGCAGGTGGATTCTTAACCACTGCGCCACCAGGGAAGCCCCGGCAGGGCTTTTCTTGACACAGGTGAGGCTTGTAGCAAATTATTGCTCTTTGCCTGACCACAAAAATTGTTACTCTTTATTTGACCAATAAATCCAAGACACACTGATTCCCTATTACATACTAAGTATCGTGCTGGACTTTGTGGAGGCTGAAACCAAATGAGATGTGGTCTCTGCACTTTAGGTGCTTAAAATTGATCTTCAGGGAGAAGAGACATTTAAGGCACAAAACAAAAACATGAAAAGTCCATGATGGTGTGTAACTCAGTGCTGAATGGCATGCTACAGAAAAGCCAAATGGTCAGATTCGTCAGAGGAATCCAGGTCTGCCTCATGGTCTGTGAAGGAAACTCTACATTGGAAATTAGAGGAATGAGGAGGCAGCAGAGGCCTGTTTATCTGGAAAACTCTACTCAGTAACCTGCAACTCTTGGGATTTATTTGACCTGATTTGTGGTGTTGATTAAGCTCAGGCTTCAAGACATCCCGTGCTCTATGTCACGCACCAAAGCCTTGGTAAAGGATTTAACTGAAGGACTGTGACTTCTGGGTCTCGGTGTATTTGTCAGCTTGGGCTCCCATAAAAAAATACCACAGACTGGGGGGTTCAAACAATAGAAATGTATTTCTCATAGTTCTGGAGGCCGGGAAGTCCAAGATCAAGGTCCTGGCAAAGTAAGTTTCATTCTGAGGCCTCTTCTCTTGGCTTGTAAGCTGCTGTCACTCACGTGACCTCTTTTTTTTTTTTTTTGCGGTATGCGGGCCTCTCGCCGCTGCGGCCCCTCCCGTTGCGGAGCACAGGCTCCGGACGCGCAGGCCCAGCGGCCATAGCTCACGGGCCCAGCCCCTCCGCGGCACACAGGATCCTCCCGGACCGGGGCACGAACCCGCGTCCCCTGCCTCGGCAGGCGGACCCCCAACCACTGCGCCACCAGGGAAGCCCCACATGACCTCTTTGAGAGAGTGCTAATCTCTTTTCCCTTTCTTATAAGGACATTAATCCCATCATGGGAGCCCCATCCTCGTGCCCTCATCTAAACCTAAGTATCTCCCGAATACCCCACCTCCAAATAACATCACATTGGGAGTCATGGCTTCAACATATAAATTTGCGGGGCAGGGGACACAAACATTCCGTCCACAACACTCTGTATGCTCAAGTTCTGAGATGAAAGGGAGAAAGGGAAAAGCACCACAGAACTTCCACCTCCTCTGCCACCTTTGAGCTTTGTTGTAGCAAGAACGCATCCTAAATATTCTATCAGTGATGTGGTCACTTCTTTAAGGCCTCACTGATTTCAACCTTTTTTTGTATCTGAAGTTGAGGCATGTTGGAAGGCTGCCAGAGTGCCATGCACCAAATTATGTGTTGAGTATTAGGGCCTCTTGAATGCATGCACTTGAGACGTGTGTACTCTGTTAGGCAAATCATACAACTTGCCCATCAGCTTCCATAATTAATCTGACATATAAATAGTAGAGAGGCCACTGCTTGGTTCCTTCCCAATTGACTGCCTATTCCTGACTTAGTTATAGCCAAAAGTTACGCGTACATTTTTTCCCCCTTTGGTTCTTCCATTATTTCCAGTGCCGTCTTCCTATTTGAGTCTTCTCTTCTGCTGCTTCTTCCTTGCTCAGAAAGACGTAAAGTAGCCATGAATTGTTTGTCTCCTTATTTTTCTGGCTGTGGACCAAGAGGAGCCATACCTGGTCCATTCATTTAAGATAAGCAGAGGTGGGATGTAGTCAAATGTTTATAAAGAAAATTTTAAGGAAAACAGAGTGTAGGGGGTTAGTGCCCTCTGAGCCAGTATTAGGAGAGGCCCCTGATGTGCTGGGCAAGGCAACACTTGGTTTGTGAGGAAAGAATCCCACAGCCTCAATAATGACCCACGGCCACTGAGCTTCTGAGGTTTTCCTTCCACGTAAAGCAGGCTCCTGGGCAAGTAGGGTGACCCTAATTTTCAACATTAATTTTTCTTATCAACATTCAGCTTCTTAATATGCTTTGCCAGGGTAACCCAGGGAGGCATGTCCATCCTTTTTGATGACCCAACCTAAGTCACATCACTCAGGATGTCACAGAGGATACCTGTATGATTATATGGAGTCAAAGAAACTTGTGGATGGAGGAATTTAGGGATTCTTAGTCTGGTTCTTGATCTCAGGTAAGGTAAGCAAGGCCCACTGGGCTGGTGTCTTATGTCAGTCAGCAAAAGAGCTGACACTATATCTAGGCCTCCTGACTCCCACTCAACTCACTGTCATTTTTCACTGTGCCCAGCTTGGAAAGTTTATACTTTTGTGTGTGTGCGTGTGCGTGTGTGTTTGAGATAAACTTCCTTGGAGGATTGCCTGGTATTGTATCAAAATGCTGGAAATTATGGGCTTCCCTGGTGGCATAGTGGTTGAGAGTCCGCCTGCCGATGCAGGAGACGCGGGTTCGAGCCCCGGTCTGGGAAGATCCCACATGCCGTGGAGCGGCTGGGCCCGTGAGCCATGGCCACTGAGCCTGCGCGTCCAGAGCCTGTGCTCCGCAGTGGGAGAGGCCACAACAGTGAGAAGCCCGTATACCGCAAAAAAAAAAAAAAAAAAAAATGCTGGAAAATTTATGTTTATGGTTTAATAGGTAAGGTTGGCACTGATTTACCTTTTTTTCACATTTTTAGCAGAGCAAGTAGCAGATCTAGAGGTGATAAAGTTTAGAAAATATGCTGGGATAAAATCTCTTAAGTCAACAAAACTAAGGCCATGTTTTGTTCAGGGCTCTGTGTTTTGTTATTAATTCATCCTGGGGTCAGACTGAATCATTGCCTTTTTCTAGGCGGTTTTCATGGGCAGTTGTCAGAAGAGAGGCTCTGTTTTCAGGCATTGCGATATATATTGGGTAGGGGGTGGGTGGGTAGACAGATATGGTATCAGGGAGAAAGAGAGAAGAAGATGGCAGTGTAGCCAGAAAGGAAATGGCACTTGTGTCAGGAAACATACTTCTTTTCCATCATGATTTTGTTATTGAAATATAGTTCATTTCACATCTTGAGGCTTCTTCTACTATTGCGGAGAATAAAGATTAATTAAAGGTACACTTTACGACAGCTTGTGTGTTCACAAAACATCCCACAACAGGAAACCAGGAGACAAGTTGCCTCAACTCTACAACTAAGAATCCAAGAGCGTCCAAAAGACCCCAGTTCCTTTATGTCATGAAGAGGTGAAGTAGATGACTTATTTAGTTCTCTTGTAGTTCCCCAATTCTAGGTCATCCCTCATGGCAAGATACCCTGTTTCTGAAATCGTCCTGATTTGGTTATGCACTCTGCCAAGCAGTGCAATACAGTCCAGAATTGCCAGCTTTGCTAGTTAATACTCTGAGGGTCATGAGTAGGAGGCTGCCTTCCTTCGTTACCAAAAACTGATTAGGACGATTTTGTAATTTGGAGATAGATGGGATGTCTGGAAGGCATCTTGGCCAGAGAATTCCATCATACCCTATCTTGAAGGCTTGTGATAAAACTACCCAGCTCAGTGTCTGGCACTGCACAGCTTCCCTGGGAGCGTAGATCCCCTCCTCGTAAATATTTTTGATTGCTTGAGGAAAGATCTTAGGTTGCCTTAAATGAAATTGGCCTTGGGACATTCTCTAATGGTTCAGCGCTCAAGCACTTCACATTTGGCCCACCAATTAGCCTTTTCTGGCTGCTCCTTGAAATTGCCTAATTCTCTCAAGATGTCTCCACATGTTTTGGAGTTGTCTCTTCCTATGGACTCTCCAAAACTTGCCTGTCGTGTCCCTTGTTTCCTAAGGTTCTAACCAGTCTTCCACATGACAGCCAATGATTGCCTGCCACATATATATATACACACACACACACATATACATATACATATACGCATATATATACCTACATATACATATATATGCATATACACACACATATTCATATACATATATACACATATACACACATACATACACATATATGCATATATATACCCATATATATGTGTGTATATATATATATATATATACACACACACACAGCTATATAAATTACATATATAAATATATACATAAGAAAGTGGTGAGGGAAGGGATCACAGTCTACAAACTCAGTCTGTGACAAATCAAAGAAAAACAGTAACTTCAAAGCTTCTGCCAGGTGTTAAAGGTAATGAATTTTTTGTTTAGGAAAATACTGGATGGATCATTTCGGTTAAAAAAAAAAAATTAAGTGAATGTGAGCTTGCTTGTGTGGTAACTTGGTAGAAAAATGGTGAGGACCCCTGGGACTGAGAGAAGACAAAGGATGATAGAAAAGTCTGGTTGAATATGGTAACATAATAGTTGTTGTTGGCTAAGGGAAAAAAAACAGCCAGCAGGAATTCCCTGTGACAGGATGGAGAAGCTTCAAGAAGAGTAATGCCTAATACCTGGTGATAAGTTTTTCTTTAGGATTGGTGGTGTTCTTCTATTAAACCTAAGCTTTTAGTAAAGGCTTGTTCCATGAAGTAGTAATGATACAGTTGCTTTGGGTGTTGAAAGGAGGTAGGAAGGTGGTGGCCAAAGGTGAGGGGATAGAATGAGGAAAAAGGTCAGCATTTGCAGAAAGCAAGATGGTAAGTAGGACTGAGAAACCAGCAACAGCAGGAAGTTGGAGTGATATGAACCAAGAGAACATGGTTCCTAGACTCCTTAAAAATATCAGGGAGATGATTGGATTTCTCAGCATATGTTAGATGGTAGCTCTAGTCATTTTATTTGAGTATTGATGAAAAGGGTGACCCCTGAATAGCCGGTAAACTTGGGGACGTTTGGATTATAGACCTGGGACACGTACATGCACAAAATGTACAAAATGATCTGGCATTGGTTGACATTGTATACTCCCGTGCCAGCTAAGTTTGTGGTTGCATATTAACATCCAACAAGGAGCTTTAAAAAATTGCTTTGCTCTGTCCATCGCCAGATGGTCTACTTCAAATGCTCAGGGTTGTGAAGCCCAGGTACTGATATTTTTAAAAAGATCCGTAGTTGATTCCTAATATGCAGGTAGGGTTGAGAGTAATAGATCAAAATGGCTCTTTTAGGATAGGTAGTATCCAAATAATTTTTGCTCACTTCTACTCCAATTTTAATTATAGAGATAAAAAGTGATCTGCAGGGGGTATTATCAGCAACAATAATTCTTAAAATGGGTTTATATCAATAAAACATGGAATTTTATATCTCAAACTGCACCATATTTAATTGTACAGTTACTAAGAAATATCTGTTTGGTGCAGGACGACATGGATGTCATTCAACCTGGATTCTAGTTATGACTCAAACCAACATACTGTATTTGAAGTTTAATCTCCTTATCTGTGAAATACGGCTCCTAATAACATCTGTCCAATCTACCTCATGAGTTAGGAATGAAACAATACCGTAATAGGTGTAAAAGTTTTTGATAAAGGTAGGAAGTTTTACAGAAGTATAGTGTATTGTTATTTTTCTTTTCCTTTGTAGTCCCATTTAGCCACACACTTGAAGGATTACGCGTCAATTTCGGATCAGTGGGAGGCGGAACCCGCGGGGGCGGAACCCGCGGGGGTGGAACCAGGAGACGGTACGGTCATTTTATGTAAGGGACTTGTGCGTCCACGAGTTCGTATTCGTGTGTGTCCTGGAGCCAGTCCCCAGAGGATACCGAGAGCTGACGCTGTAAGTATATATGTGCATATATACACAGAAATGTATATAAATATATGTATACCGGTGTACACGGGTATATATATGTCTATCCGGTGTCTATACGGGCCTTTGGAAGCAAGGTTCTGCCAAGGCAGCGGTAGGCCATGCAGAAAGAAACCGCTAAAGCACGGTTGTCCCAGGGCAGCAGCGACCACAAGCTCACCTTTGTGCTGACAAGGCTTCTGGATATGATCTTAATTGAATAAGCTTCGGGCCTGCTTCTTTTTCTGCCTTTGGATGCCTTGTGTGGAAGTTATCTCTAGGTATGCAGTATAACTGGGGAGGGTACTGTGGGCACTGGGGTGCCCTAGAGAGCTGGGGCCACTTGCCCAGCTCTCGGATGAAAGCATTTCACATGGATGTGGAAGAGAGTTTTAAGAGGGGCCAGTGACAGGACTGCGCTCTCAGAAATGGGTGGCCCTTCTCAGTAACTCTTTCCAGTTCTCCTATTCCCCTTTACCACCTTCTCCTCCATGGTGAAGCACTCAGGGCTGAAAGGTGCTTCCTTCCTGGTTTAGGGCAGAGAATCTCTTCCCAGGTCTTGGGCTCTCCCCAGCGGGGAAGGAGTGCCAGCTCTTATAAAGGCTTTACCGTGTGGTGTCAGGAGGCGCTGGCCCAGGACCGGCAAGGCAGCTCTGTTGTGGGTCAAAGAAGAAGCCCTAGTAGGGATGGTCTAATGGGAGGAAAGGATGTTGGTGGGTGTATGGTTAAATCATAGTAGGGGATTTCAGTGAAAACCCAAAAATTACGTGATGGTTCCCCTTCTTTCACAACAGCCTAGAATGCTCTTTTACGTGAGCTGTCCTCAGGGAGATTTAAGAAATCTGGAAACAAGAACATGGTTTTACTGCCCCAATTTTTTGCTTTCTTGGGCTCTTCTTTCTTCCCCTATCTCATGGTTTTTCAAGGTTGAATCTGGATATGGAAACGGTACTCTGGGTCCTGTTCTGCTCAGGGTGGGATTTGTCTGAAGTATTTAAGGTCCCCTTAAATCAGGGGCTATCTCGGGGCCTGAGATAGTACAGTACTTCTGTCCTCCATCTCCTTCCCCCAGCCCCGTGAAAGTGAGGGTACCAGTGCTGGCTGTAGGTATGATTTGCCTTTGGTCCCCATGGGAAGTCTGTGGGCCTGGAGGTGTAGGTGTGGGGCCTTAGGGCATTTCCATGGCAGTGTCATTCTGGTCTTTAGGTTCTTCTTCCGTAGTTTTCAGAACAGTCCTTGGGTTGCTGGGAGCCAGGGGTCTGTATTTGGGTCTGAATCCTGCTGCCAGTTAGTCCTGTGACCTCAGGTAATTTACTACATCTCATTTTCCTCCCGTTACCTGTTGGATGGGAACACTTTGTCAATTATAAATTAGTGTAAAGAGCTATAATTCTGGTACTTACATGGTGGCTAGCTTGATTTTTGTTAAGCATGTATGTATAGGGAGGGAGGAGAACGTCATCATTGAGTTTAGGGTCAGAAAGAAAGATCCTGTAAACTTAAAAGTGTGGTTGCTGAGGGGCATAGAGGAAAGGAAAGCACAGTAGGTGCATTTCAGAGTGTGGTCAGTTGCATAGACCAGAGAGAAAAAGTTGGGGTGGGGGAGCAGAAGGAGAAAAAGCTGGCTGGGCCTTCTGTTAAAAGCTATGAGAGATGACTTTTTTGGTGCAAAGAGATAACAAAATCTCTCCACACTGCCTCATACTCAACCATTAGAGATTTATTCCTTTGGATGAAACACTGTCTTTTTGGTTACCATTCTCATTTAAAATATAGATGTTTCTAGGGGTAACATGTTAATCTATATACACCTTTTTCTGTTCATTTCCCAACCTGACAGGGACAGCCTGGGTAAAAGTGATGGTACAGGATTAACTGTGAAGGATAAGTTAAATCAGTCTATGGATGAAGAGGAAAACTTTAGAGACTTCTTTTCACTTCACCATTTTGCTTAGAACTCAGCTTCACGTGGAGTTTGCTGAGAGGACAGGGAATGAGTGTGTCGAGGCTTCTGCCTGATACTGGAATTGAGTCGGGGTGATACTTTAACCAGAGAGTGGAGAGAACAAATCCCTGGTGTCTAGATACTGAATAACACTTCTCTTCCCTCACTGTATGCTGTTGAGTATGTTGGCCAAGCTCAATGGAAACACTGTGTACCCAGGCAGAAGCACCTCATGCCTTCTGCAGAGAAATTGCTTTTCCCTTCACAGCCTGTGTTGCCTCAAGACAAGCTCTGATCTCAGGGGGAAATGTGTGCTAATGGCAATTAATAACCCGTCACAGTTCACAAAAGCCTTTCAAATCCATTATGGCATTTTGTTCTCACACATTCCTCTCAGGGAGGTAGATGAGATTCTGGATCTAATTAGTATATGAGAAAAATGAGAACTCTGAGTTGCTGGGAAAATCATGAAGTTGCCTTGAAGCCACATTGCTGGCCCCTAGCAATTGAATCAGTGTTGACGATGATAATGGTAGGTGCTTCTTCTGTTAGAATATCAATTTATTTTTGTTTTTTTAGCTCCTCTCTGATGAAAATGATACCTACAAGGGCAAATTTGAGGCACCATATGTGAAATGCTGAGACCCCTTGATGAGAAAGGAGACATGGAAAGCCAAGGATGCTTGTGCAGTTACTCTGATGCAGCAGTTTTCTGGTGCCATCTAGTGCTTCACGGTAGGAAGGGCAGAGGAATGGCTCAGTCATAAAAGGACACAGGTTGCAGCAAAGTGAGTCTTTAAGGTGACAGAGTCGAGTTTTTCTTAAACTGGGTATGTGAGTCATTGTATTGATTTTCAGAGGTTTGAGAGAATTGTTTTCTTTAAAGATACTTTAGGATTGGGAGGAAAGACCTGATGAACAAATTCATAGCATGTTATATTATTCATTTTACCCATGGGTAGTTGCATATTAAGAGGGCTACAGAGAAAGACCAATAATTAACCCTAAAGAAGGGATCCCTTTAATTGACTCTGAGTCCTTTGAGGGTAGGGACTAAGTTGGTTATCTTCATACCACTAGCCTAGCAAACACTGGCCACATAGTAGGTACCAGTGAATATGCATTCTGTCTCTCATTGATGGTATGATTTCACCCCAGTGGCATCTGGATGAGGAAGATGTACACCCTGCTGGCCGGTGGTCTTCTCAGATAGTGAGTGAGTTATGGGATTCTTCGTTTATTTTCACAGAGGCAGGTAGCCTGAGAATGGGAGGCATGTATCTTTGAGACAAATACCAACCTGGTCCTTTTCTAGAAGCAGGGCTGAATATTTTAAAGGATAGTTAAGGAATATGAAAATATAAGAGCATTTAAGGCATAAAACAGAGAGAATGTTAAAAATCCACTTATAGGCCCCATCCTTAAAACTGGAATTAGGAGTAGAGTCAGGGACCCTAGCTGAACGATAGAACAGGCATGGGCCTTAATTTTAGAATGGTTTCCCCTGAGGCAGAGCTTTCTGAGACACAACTCTTGCCTTTAAGGGTGAGCTTCAGAAAAGATACTTGGAAATAAATATGGTTGACCCTTGAACACTGGTTTGAACTGCGCAGGTCCACTTTTACTCAGAGTTTTTCTATCGTAAATACTATAATACTGCAGGGCCCGAGGTTGGTTTAATCTGTGGATGTGGAACCATGGATACAGAGGAACTTAGTACACAGAGGGCCAAATATAAGTTATACTTACGTTTTCTGCTGTGTGGAGTGTCGGTGCCTCTAACCTTGCATGTTCAGGGAGGGTCAACTGTAGTTTGCTCTTTAGACATTTTAATTCTTGCTCTTGGTGACCCTATGCATAGGGCATCACTAAACATCCCTAGCCCTAGGTTTCACCTGGGTACTTATTGTTGAGCTATGGTGAGGGCATGTAGCCATGTCTGCTAATGTTCAATCTAACATCCACATGGAAAGGTACATGCTTTGAGCCTTTCTTTTAGGAACTGGGAGTCAATCTAAGGAGGCAGAGTCTACAGGCCTAAAATAAGTGTGATGATACTTACCCTTCATTTCTATTTCATTTTTACATTTGCTTTTAGCAACAGCTGTGTGCATGAAAATGTGTGTGGGTCAAACATGGGACTAAGTAAAGGAAACTGGTTAGTTCTTTTGAAAAGCAAAGAATCTTTTTGCAAAGTAAATAATCACACAGTTCAACTTGATAATCTATGTGTTGGCCAAGATATGGTCATTAAGGGTCTCTCTTGTTAAATACATGTTCCATGTTTAAGCGATTACAGAAATTCATTTAGTCCTTGAACAAGAAATGGATTGGCTTGTAGATATTTATTGAGGCAAAAATGCATATGTCCCTTTATTACAAAAATTATAAATCACGAATAGGTTTTCAGATCAACCCTCCAAAAGCTATTAAACCCATGAGGTAGGTTAAATAATGCAATTTGTAACTGAAGCAAGTGAAAAGAATACAGCTAGAATAGTCAAAACTATGAAGGAGATGCCAGATTCAGTAGAAATACATTTTTAGTTATCAAGATGTTTCAGTAAACGTAGTGTTAGAGAAACATGAGGAAGAAAAATATCTTTGTATCGAGATGTTGGTGGCACTGATTCTTGTGTCTAAGTTGGTCTAAAAATGGGTGGCCTTCTTGTGTTTGTTCAAAGTTGGCCATTTTTCCCCTCAGAATTGAAGCAGAGTAAGAAGAGGAGAGATTTTTTTTCCTGGACTTAGCGCATAAGATCTAGAAAATAAAGATGGAAGAAGAGAATTGAAAAAAAATATGTGTGGGTGTGAAAAAGAGATATCTTGAAGTTAGCAAGTGGCCTATAAGTAGAGAAATTAAGAAAATCAACTCACAAGAGTTTGTACAACCTCCTGATTCCCAAAGGAATTGAATCTATGTCTGCTAGTTTACATGTTGGCTGACAGTTATGAACGTTAAAAGGAAAATAGTATTTTGCATGTTTAATGACTTTTGAAGATCATTTGCAAAGTTTTTTTTTTTTTTTTTTTTTTTTTTTCCACATAGCAACATGATACAGTGGTTTGGGAAAGAAACTTCAATTCAGGAATTTTCTTTAAAATCAAAGTCTAACCCCCCCTCCCTAATCCCCGTTAGCATTGATGTTTTGATTCCTATATCAGTAAAGAGCCTAGCTTGGGCTTTTCAGGGTGACATCCCATCCAAAATCCCATGGCAAGCAAGCTTTTCACAAGTATCCTGCTGTCTTTCTGTCTCTCTATGTGTCAGACAGGCAGGCAGCTGTGAGTCATCAAATACACATTGGGGTCATTTGGGAGATAGTCTTCATGAAAATAAAAAATGGGTTTGAGGGCTTCCCTGGTGGCGCAGTGGTTGAGAGTCCGCCTGCCGATGCAGGGGATACGGGTTCGTGCCCCGGTCTGGGAAGATCCCACATGCCGCGGAGCGGCTGGGCCCGTGAGCCATGGCCGCTGAGCCTGCGCGTCTGGAGCCTGTGCTCCGCAACGGGAGAGGCCACCACAACAGTGAGAGGCCCGCGTACCGCAAAAAAAAAAAAAAAAAAAAAAATGGGTTTGAGTGTTTATTGATTTTTTTCTCCTCAGTGTGGAATGAGAAAGCACCGTCAAGTAAAGCAGTGGGTCCTTAAAGTGTGGTTCAGGACTAGCACCGTCTAAGCGATGCACTTGGGAACTTGTCAGAAATGCAGTTCTCAGGCTTGATCCCAGACCTACTGAATCAGAAACTATGCCTGTAGGACTCGTTATAATATGTTCCCCAGGTGATTGTGATCCACACTCAAGTTTAAGAACTTCTGAGTAAGTTCTGTGTGGATGAGGTGGGGAGAACTAAGGGGAAGTAGGTTAGGGAGTGAAACCGGTTCAGGCCAGCTCCTTCCAAAATACAGTCATTGTTGTATGGCTGAAAGAAGTTTGAAAGGAACATTAAAGGTGGTCTCCTGCAGGGTTAGGAAATAAACCAAACACAGCTCAAGGGAGAGTGGAAAGGGATGTGGGGAGTACTACTGATTTTCTCTTGGGGTTGAAGCTGAAAGGTTAAGCAGGTTTACAATCCCTTATCCAAATTTCTAACTCACAAAGCTCTGAAAACCAAGAGTTTTAAAGTAAGTTTGGCACCAAAATTCATTGGTGGCAAAACCTGTCTGGAATTCATATGAGATTATTTATGATCATTATATTTATCCCACTTAGAGTGAATATTTGTGTTTTGTTTTGATAATATTTGATAAAATATTAATACATTTGATTATGGGGTAAGGCCCCATATTCTACTGGAGGTCTTAGTAATTCATTATATTTGCTTTCTAAATTCTGAAAAATTCTCAATTCTGAAGCATATCTGCCTCAAAGATTTCAGAAAAGGGATTGTGGATCTGGATAGGTTTAAGAGCCTCTGGTCATTTCTCAGAGCCAGCCAACTGAACCAACTCCTTTTTCTCCCTTCCTCCTGTCTCCTCTAATGACCCAACTGTCTAAAGTAAAGGGGTCCTCCACGCCAAGGACGGAAAGATCCAAGCCAAGCCCCAAGGATAGATCTACTGGGGAGGCGGTGGGTCTAAGAGCCACTGTTGGAGCCAAGAGACCCACCCTTTCTGTCCGGTGCTACCCAGACTGGAAATCCCTTGAGAGTGGGCCCATAGCTTGCACATCTTTGAGCCCCAGTACCTTGCACAGAGCGTGCTGTACTAAATGAGTGGGAGAGGCCTTGTGATGAAGAGGTATAATCCAGGAAGATGGAAGCAGCTCCCGTTGCTAGAGCTGAGGCCGTTCTGCTTTGCCCTCATCTTCCTAGGCCACGCAGCTGTCAGAGCAAAGACTAACTGGTAGTAAATGCAGAGGTTATTCCCTCCCCCACCCCTGTGCCCCCCTTTTTAAAAATTAGCTAAACTCCATATTTTATTCATAGTTTGTTAATTTCTGCATAATGTCCTTTTTCTGTTCCTGGATCTCATCTAGGCTACCACGTTTACATTACATTTAGTCATCATGTTTCCTTAGGTTCCTCTTCCTGTGACAGCAGAGAGGGGAAGTGCCATTCTCATCACATCCGTATCAGGGATTATCGTTCCTTTTGACGGGGCTCTCCTAGGCTGTGGTTGTTGATTGCTTACTGACGCCTCATTCTCTTTATGTTGGGATCTCAGGTAACTCTCCAGGGTTATGCTCACTTCCACAGAATTTAGAGTTGAGTTCTAGCTGGCTCAGCTGTGCTGACCTAACCAAGTATTTCCAGTGGAAAAACCCAACTTAAAAAAGGAATTTCTTAATTCATGTTTTTACAAAACCCCAAATTTTGGTTTCAGGCATTCCAGGATTCAGGAACTCAAACACAGTCATTAAGAAACTGTCTCTCATATATTGGCTTTGTTCGCTTTGGGTTGGCTTCATTTTTAGGCTGGCTCTCTCCAAAATTTCGAAAAGAGGATTCCTAGAAATTCAGAATCTTTATATTATCCTTAGAGCTAGGATTTTCAGGAGAAAGAGCATGCTTTCATGAAAGTCCAGCAAAAGCACTTAGGGGAGGAAATTCTTGTCTCAGTTCAGGTGGATGCTTGTTTCAAAATCTGCAGCAGGCTCTGCACTGCTCTGATTGGCCGAGCTCAAGTCATGTGCCCATTTCCAGAGCTTGAGGGGTGGGGCCAGCCCCATCTAAACCACATGGGCTGCAAAGCAAAGAAGGGAAAGAAAGGTTGAATGAGTTTTCTAAGCTTGTTTGTTAAAATGGAAATAGTAATATGCACAGGAGATGTTCTGAGAGCAGAAAGAGAAAATTGGTATCCTAACTAACATTTATTTGATGCTTACCATGGTATGCCAGGTGCTTTTCTAAGCATTTTACATATACCAACTCATCTAATCTTCTGAGCCACCCTAGGAAGTAGAAATCATTATTACCTTAATTTTACAGACAAGGGAACGCAGGCACAGTCATACTACTGGCAAATGGTGGAGACAGGATTTCTGCAGGCGCTCTGACCCAACATGTTCTTAACAATCTCATCATGCTGCCTACTGCGAAAACAATTGGCACAGGTAGTGCTGTGGTGCGTCGTGGAGACTTCCCTCCAGGACCGTGGTGTTAATTCGCTCATCTCTGCACTTGTTGGGAGTGTTGGTTGCTGTGGGATTGAAGTCCCTCACTTTCAGTTGCCCTCTGCAGAGGGGAGCAGCCTAGCCAGAGTTCACTTTGTCCTTAGGGACAGCCTGCATCCAGTGACTGGTTGATGCAAAAGTTCAAACGCCTGTCGGCCTGGCTGCTGTAGGGCCATCCCAGCTGTAGAGCTCCCTATAAGACTAGTCGATATGTCCTTCTGCCCAATGCTGCTTCCCAACACTGAATGCTTACAGTGCTGTCCCTGGAGCATTCCCCATAAACTCCTTTCTGCACACAAATCTCGGTCTCAGAGTATATAACCCAGGGAACCAACTGAAGACAGCTAGTTGTTATTCTTCATCTTTGTGTCTTCCACAGAGTCTAGCATAATGAAATCTTTGTCTAAGATACTCCAAGATGAATGAATGAATGAAGATATGTAGACATTACTTTGGGGATATACTATTGACCCCATCCCCTCTCTGATACGAGGTCCCAAAAGTACATGAAATAAAGTCTCTGCTTATAGGTCACCCATCTAATATAAAATTCCATCTTCCTCCCTATACTCTCACTCTCAGTCTCTCTTACTCTGCTTTACTTTCTTATCATAACACTTATCACCAAAGCTTTCTCTCTTTCTCTCTGCATCTATCCATCTATTTGATGGGTATATCAGATATATATCAGAAAGATAGATATAGATATCTTTTATAGAAGATGTCTATAGATAGATATGTCTATAGATATCTATAGTAAATATATATAGATAATAGATATATTTAGATATCTCTGACTATATATTTCACACACACACACACACACACACACACACACACACACACACACACACACACTTCTCCTGCCCCCAACAGTATACAAGCTCCAAGAGAGAAAGGATTTCTGTTTTGTTCACTGGTTTATCCTCAGTGCCTATGTCAGTCTCATTAAATGACTGCTGATGTGTAAAAGATAAAACAGATTAAATAAAGAGAGGGGGCAAAAAAGGCAGCTAGCAGAAAGAATAAAGTGATGGCACAGAGAACAACCACAGCGACAACCCTGCTGAGCACATGTGCCATACCAGGGGGCTCAGACGACATCTGTGCCCTGCACAGTGTATTGCTGCCCCTCCCTGGCAAGGGCTTGCACCCTGATCTTGACTCCTAGACCCCTTTCCAATAGGCAATCTTGAGTTTGCTAGTTACAAAGTATGAGATCCTTTCACACTTAAATTTTTTATCTGAAAATGGCAATTCTGTGCTTCTTATCTGATAGGGACTAAATGTGATACCTTACATGAAGCGTTTAGGAGAGTCTTGCACAGAGTGTATGTTTAATAAATACTACCTCTTATGGTTGTGATATTTGTGGCATACTAGGAGAAATGAGATCTGTCAGGAGGTTTATAGAAAGGATTTATGCTCTGGACTGGGGATTGGACAAGATGATGGCTCAGCCTCTTATTAATTCTAAGTCAGTGGCTCTGGGTGGCAATCTGAGTGGAGGCTAATTTTCTTTTTCTAACCAGAGCAAAGCTCACTCTTTCTTTTGATCTTAGTAGGGCATATTTCCTTAGAAACATATATAGGTAGTTTTGCAACACAGCACAGTGCACTGGTTGAGTATGAACTCTGGAGCTAGATCACTCGGGTTCAATTTTTTGGCCCTACAACACGCTAGCTGTGATTTTGGACAGTTAAGTAACCACCCTCTGTCTTAAATTCTTCATCTGTAAAATGGAGATAATATAAAAGGGGCTAGGTCTGCTGTGCTCAGTTTTTCTTAGATACCTGTTTGGGCAAGCATATGGCCTGGCCATGTCACAATTGTCATGTGACTGCCCATCTATTACTATAATGTCTCAGATAAGAAAGCAAGATGGTGCCAATGGGGTTGTAACTAAGTACACTTAGAACTGGATGGTAGAGCCAGCTGATGTGGCTAACTAATGTTAGTTTTTGCAGCCACATAAAACAGTTGTTCAGAATTTCATAGTGATCGGTCTTCATGCAAACTGGCAGGATCTCTAGCTGGACAAGTAGAATACCATTGTCACCAGCCTGAGCCCATCTGCTATCAGAAACTGAGGAGACCTGAGAATTCTCCCTCCGCTAGGATCACCCCACCTTGATGTTCACTGTTAACATTTGCTGAAAATGTATTCTTTGAGCTTTGTAGTAAACTGGGTCTTTAAGATTTAAGTCTCAGGATACTCTATTCTGCCAGGCCTCCAATCCATTCATTTGTAGTTCCACCTTAGTCCTAGGCAGTTCTGGAGTAAACATTTCTTGTTTCTCTGACCCACCTTTTGCTCACCCTCCTGAAAGGAAGATAAATAACTAATTGGGGAGTGTAAATCTAGGGTCATGTACAACACAGTGGGTAGTTAATATGCCTCCAAAGTGAGAATCTGACTTTACTCTTTTTCTGCTTGCCTTATAATTCTGCAAGAAGGGCAGAAGGGACTAGCACTGCCTTTCCCCATGAGGTAAGCAGACTGGACAGGACCTGTTTCAGCAGATTCACTGTTGGGCCCAGCTTCTTCACCAGTACCTGACAGGATGTGTGAGGGTGATCTTGCGTTTCAAGGAGAAGATTGCATTTCAGAAAGGAAGTCCAGTCTTGGCCTTAGAGATCTGCCTTTATTTTGTGTTTTTAAAGATTAAATATCAGCCATTAGTGAAGCTGATACTCTGATTGCCATTTGGTGTAGTGAGCTTTGTGAATATTCTGGTAGATTAGAGTTGTGAGGCGTGGGAGTGAGGTAGGAGGGGATATTGATTTCCTAGCAGTGTGAGGTGCAAAATTTTTTTTCCGTTTTGGAAGACACAAGACAAGCTCAGGATGGTGAAACTATTTGTTGAGAGGTGAGGCTAATTTTTTTTTTTTTTTGAGGCTAACTTTTAACGTGGATGTTTCTTTGAAGGACAAAAGAATTCTGCGTCTTCAAAATTCCAATTGGCCTTGTTACCTTGAGGCCAGTGATGTTGCTCTCACCTCTCCCACATATGTCTGGATAGGGATGTTAGCTCGGAATACACAGATATAAATGACAGGACTCTCTGGAGCCAAGAGGCTGTGACTCGATCCCAGCCCCCTTCTGTGCTTCAGGATCTGAAACTCTATGTGTCGGGGCATGCGGAAGTGGGAAGCACACATTTCCCTTTCTGTAAGGTGTCTCTTTTCCCCTTGATATGTCTGTGGCATCTCGTGGAGCCAGAACTCTCTTCAAAGGCAAATTGCTGTAGAGCCATTAAGTTTGTGCTGTGTCTGCAGGCAACATTTGGGTAGTGAACGTATTTTAAAAAAAAAAAAAAAAAAAGCAGCGATGTCTCCAAAGGGTGATATTCCAAGAGGTTAACAAAGATTTCTCATGCATCACAGAGCTGTGGAGCAACAGTACACTGCTGCTTGCTTTTAGCGCCTGCCTGTCATGGCTGTCAAGGTCACACTGTCCTTGCCATCCCTCAGTGCGCATCAAAAAGGTACACAGGGCTTCCCTGGTGGTGCAATAGTTGAGAGTCCGCCTGCCGATGCCCCGGTCCGGGAAGATCCCACATGCTGCGGAGCGGCTGGGCCCAGGAGCCATGGCCGCTTAGCCTGCGCATCCGGAGCCTGTGCTCCGCAACGGAAGAGGCCACAGCAGTGAGAGGCCTGCGTACCGCAACAAAACAAAACAAAAAAAAGGTACACAGATAACAAAGACTGCAGCTGCTTGATTAACGCCTCCCGTACCCTGGACTTTTTGGCTAAACTGCAAGAGACTGCTTTGATTTTTTCTGGTGCACAGAATAACCTCCATTCCTTGCTTACTAGGAGAAGGCAAGGATTTGTGGTAGATGATATCAAAACTGAATTGAGAGCATTATTACAGAAAATTAATTATTCTCTAAGCTCTCCTTCATTCCCTTTTCTCTGGACTAGCATGTTTTCTTCTGAAATCTTTCTGTAGAGCCATGTCAATGTTCATGCACAAATTTCCTCTTGGTATTCAACTCTCATCAAGCATTTGATACTTAACAGGGTTTATAGTATTTATAAGATTTTTTTTTTTTTTTTTTTTTGTGGTACTCGGGCCTCTCACTGCCGTGGCCTCTCCCACTGCGGAGCACAAGCTCCGGACGCGCAGGCCCAGCGGCCACGGCCCATGGGCGCAGCCGCTCCGCGGCACGTGGGATCCTCCCGGAACGGGGCACGAACCCACGCCCCCTGCATCGGCAGGCGGACCCCCAACCACTGCGCCACCAGGGAAGCCCTATAAGATCTTTTAAATTAGTCTTTTCATTAAACATTTATTTTTAAAATAATTTTTATTATGAAAGGATTATATGATCACTATAGAAACCTTGGAACATAACTAAAATATGAGAAAGAAAATAAAAGCATCGAGAATCCCAACATCCATAGATACCTGTGAGAGGGAGTGAAAATTAGGATCTAAATAACTGGAGAGATATACCACGTTCATAAGAAAATTGGTCTCTCTCTTTGGTTTATTTTCTTCCTTTAGCATTTTGCTTAGAAAGTCATTCTAGGTCTTATCATAAATTCACATGTATTTCTGCTAGGTTTCCTGAGTATAGTTTTTACACTTAGCATTTTAATCCATCCAAAATATGTATTGTTGTACATTGTGAGGTAGTGATTTATCTTCCTCCTAAAATAGTTAACTTGCTATTTTTAGCACCATTTATTAAATAATACTTTCTCTTATCCTATGATTAGTAATGCCACCTTTACCATATACTAAATTCTTTTTAAATAGATATGTATGAGATTCCATTTTTAGAGTATTTGGTTCCACTGTCTATTCTTAACGTGTGTACCACATTACGTTATTGTAGTGTCATCATGTTTTATTATCTGGTAGTACAAGTTCACTTAATTACTGTGAGAATCACAAAACTTGTGTTAGTAGCTGCTGAAGTTCTGGCTGACTCATGGGATTGAATGGTTTTGTGATGTCATCTCAAGATATTAATGTTAAATAGTTTACTTTTTTCAAAATGAACTCTTTTTCATCTGACTATAATGTATCACAAGTTTGTTGTAAAAATTTGGGTGCTTTAGGCGAACACAAAGGAGAAAATAAAAATCACCCCAATTCTATCACCAGCGAGAGCCATTTAAAGTATTTGAATCACAGCTATTTGGCTATTAAAACAGTCACATTTAGGTGACTCACTCCTGTTCATTTTTAAAAATATTTATTTATTTATTTATTTTTGGCTGCATTGGGTCTTCATTGCTGTGCACCGGCTTCCTCTAGTTGCGGCGAGCGGGGGCTACACTTCGTTGCGGTGCGCGGGTTCTCATTGCGGTGGCTTTTCTTGTTGTGGAGCACAGGCTCTAGGCGCGTGGGCTTCGGTAGTTGTGGTGCACGGGCTCAGTTGTTCCGCAGCATGTGGGATCTTCCCGGACCACAGATTGAACCTGTGTGCCCTGCATTGGCAGGCAGATTTTTAACCACTGCGCCACCAGGGAAGCCCCACGCCTGTTCATTTTTAAACTTCACATTCTGTTCAAGCTCCCCTCCGTTATCATCCAGCCCCAATCTCGATCCCCCAACCTCAACCTTCTCCCACCAGTCTAGACTCTTCATTCTCACTCACCTTCCTCTCCTTTCTGGCATTCATGCTAGGCTGGGAATCCTCTATTTAAGGACTTTTTTCCTGGTAGCACAGGCCCTTCCTTTGGCTTGGGAGAGGGTGGAACATACCCGTTCCTTTTTTTTTTTTTTAAATGGAGGAAGTAGTTTTTTTTTTTTTTAAACCAAATATTGAATTCTCTCAAAAGGTGATCTCCAGCTCCCTTGCAGTCTTCCTATTATATGGACCAGTTTTTTTTTCTTACATCTTTATTGGAGTATAATTGCTTTACAATGTTGTGTTAGTTTCTGCTGTATAACAAAGTGAATCAGCTATATGTATACATATATCCCCATTTCCCCTCCCTTGCATCTCCATCCCACCCCTCTAGGTGGTCACAAAGCACCAAGCTGATCTCCCTGTGCTATGCAGCTGCTTCCCACTAGCTATTTTACATTTGGTAGTGTATATATGTTAATGCTACTCTCTCACCTCATCCCAGCTTATCCTTCCCCCTTCCATGTCCTCAAATCCATTCTCTATGTCTACATCTTTATTCCTGTCCTGCCCCTAGGTTCATTAGAACCTTTTTTTTTTTTTTTTTTTAGATTCCATGTATATGTGTTACCATACAGTATTTGTTTTTCTCTTTCTGACTTACTTCACTCTGTATGACAGACTCTGGGTTCATCCACCTCACTACAAATAGTTCATTTTCATTTCTTTTTATGGCTGAGTAATATTCCATTGTATATATGTGCCACATCTTCTTTATCCATTCATCTGTCGATGGACACTTAGGTGGCTTCCATGTCCTGGCTATTGTAAATAGGGCTGCAGTGGACATTGTGGTACATGACTCTTTTTTTTTTTTTTTTTTTGTGATACGCAGGCCTCTCACTGTTGTGGCCTCTCCCGTTGCGGAGCACAGGCTCCCGACGCGCAGGCTCAGCGGCCATGGCTCACGGGCCCAGCCGCTCCGCGGCATGTGGGATCTTCCTGGACCGGGGCACAAACCTGCGTCTCCTGCATCGGCAGGTGGACTCTCAACCACTGCGCCACAGGGAAGCCCTACATGACTCTTTTTGAATTATGGTTTTCTCAGGGTATATGCCCAGTAGTGGGATTGCTGGGTAATATGGTAGTTCTATTTTTAGTTTTTTAAGGAACCTTCATACTGTTCTCCATAGTGGCTGTATCAATTTACATTCCCAGCAAAAGTGCAAGAGGGTTCCCTTTTCTCCACACCCTCTCCAGCATTTATTCTTTGTAGATTTTTTGATGATGGCCATTCTGACTGGTGTGAGGTCATACCTCACTGTAATTTTGATTTGCATTTCTCTAATGGTTAGTGATGTTGAGCATCCTTTCATGTGTTTGTTGGCAATCTGTATGTCTTCTTTGGAGAAATGTCTACTTAGGTCTTCTGCCCATTTTTGGATTGGTTGTTTGTTTTTTTGATATTGAGCTGCCTGAGCTGCTTGTATATTTTGGTGATTAATCCTTTGTCAGTTGCTTCGTCTGCAAATATTTTCTCCCATTCTGAGGATTGTCTTTTCATCTTGTTTATGGTTTCCTTTGCTGTGCAAAGCTTTTAAGTTTCATTAGGTCCCATTTGTTTATTTTTGTTTTTATTTCCATTTCTCAAGGAGGTGGGTCAAAAAGCATCTTGCTGTGATTCATGTCAGAGAGTGTTCTGCCTATGTTTTCCTCTAAGAGTTTTATAGTGTCTGGCCTAACATTTAGGTCTTTAATCCATTTGAGTTTATTTTTGTATATAGTGTTAGGGCATGTTCTAATTTCATTCTTTTACATGTAGCTGTCCAGTTTTCCCAGCACAACTTATTGAAGAGGCTGTCTTTTCTACATTTTATATTTTTGCCTCCTTTATCAAAGATAAGGTGACCATATGTACATGGCTTTATATCTGGGCTTTCTATCCTGTTCCATTGATCTATATTTCTGTATTTGTGTCTTGATTACTTTAGCTTTGTAGTATAGTCTGAAGTCAGGAAGCCTGATTCCTCCAGCTCCATTTTTCTTTCTCAAGATTGCTTTGGTTATTTGGGGTGTTTTGTGTTCCATAAAAATTGTGAAATTTTTTGTTCTAGTTTTGTGAAAAATGCCATTGGTAGTTTGATAGGGATTGCATTGAATCTGTAGATTGCTTTGGGTAGTATAGTCATTTTCACAATGTTGATTCTTCCAATCCAAGAACATGGTATATCTCTCCATCTATTTGTATCGTCTTTAATTTCTTTCATCAGTGTCTTATAGTTTTCTGCATACAGGTCTTTTCTCTCCTTAGGTAGGTTTATTCCTAGATATTTTATTCTTTTTGTTGCAATGGTACATGGGAGTGTTTCCTTAACTTCTCTTTCAGATTTTTCATTATTAGTGTATAGGAATGCAAGAGATTTCTGTGCATTAATTTTGTATCCTGCTACTTTACCAAATTCATTGATTAGCTCTAGTAGTTTTCTGGTAGCATCTTTAGCATCTCTATGTAGAGTATCATGTCATCTGCAAACAGTGACAGTTTTACTTCTTCTCTTCCGATTTGGATTCCTTTTATTTCTTTTCTGTCTCTGATTGCTGTGGCTAAAACTTCCAAAACTATGTTGAATAAGAGTGGTGAGAGTGGGAAACCTTGTCTTGTTCCTGATATTAGAGGAAATGTTTTCAGTTTTTCACCACTGAGAATGATGTTGGCTGTGGGTTTGTCATATATGGCCTTTATTATGTTGAGGTTGGTTCCCCCTGTGCCTACTTTCTGGAGAGTTTTTATCATAAATGGGTGTTGAACTTTTTCAAAAGCTTTTTCTACATCTATTGAGATTATCATATGTTTTTTATCCTTCAGTTTGTTAATATGGTGTATCACATTGATTGATTTGCATATATTGAAGAATCCTTGCATTCCTGGAATAAACTCCACTTGATCATGGTGTATGATCCTTTTAATGTGCTGCTGGATTCTGTTTGTTAGTATTTTGTTGAGAATTTTTGCATATATGTTCATCAGTGATGTTGGCCTGTAGTTCTTTTTTTGTGACATCTTTGTCTGGTTTTGGTATCAGGGTGAAGGTGGCCTCGTAGAATGAGTTTGGGAGTGTTCCTCCCTCTGCTATGTTTTGGAAGAGTTTGAGAAGGATAGGTGTTAGTTCTTCTCTAAATGTTTGATAGGATTCACCTGTGAAGCCATCTGGTCCTGGGCTTTTGTTTGTTGGAAGATTTTTAATCACAGTTTTAATTTCAGTGCTTGTGATTGGTCTGTTCATATTTTCTATTTCTTCCTGGTTCCGTCTCAGAACGTTGTGCATTTCTAAAAATTTGTCCATTTCTTCCACGTTGTCCATCTTATTGACATACAGTTGATTGTAGTAATCTCTCATGATCCTTTGTTCTTCGGCAGTGTCAGCTGTTACTTCTTTTTCATTTCTAATTCTGTTGTTTTGAGTCTTCTCCCTGTTTTTCTTGATGAGTCTGGCTAATGGTTTATCAATTTTGTTTATCTTCTCAAAGAATCAGCTTTTAGTTTTATTGATCTTTGCTATTGTTTCCTTCATTTGTTTTTCATTTATTTCTGATCTGATCTTTATGATTTCTTTCCTTCTACTAACGTTGGGGTGTTTTTGTTCTTCTTTCTCTCATTGCTTTAGGTGTAAGGTTAGGTTGTTTATTTCAGCTTTTTCTTGTTTTCTGAGGTAGGATTGTATTCCTATAAACTTCCCTCTTAGAACTGCTTTGGCTGCATTCCATAGGTTTTGAGTCGTCGTGTTTTCATTGTCATTTGTTTCTAGGTATTTTTTTGATTTCCTCTTTGATTTCTTCAGTAATCTCTTGGGTATTTAGTAGCGTACTGTTTAACCTCCATGTGTTTGTAAAGTTTTTTTTTCCTGTAATTGATATCTGGTCTCATAGTGTTGTTGTCGGAAAGGATACTTGATACGATTCAATTTTCTTAAATTTACCAAGGCTTGATTTGTGACCCAATATATGATATATCCTGGAGAATGTTCCATGAGCACTTGAGAAGAAAGTGTATTCTGTTGTTTTTGATGGAATGTCCTATAAATATCAATTAAGTCCATCTTGTTTAACGTGTCATTTAAAGCTTGTGTTTCCTTATTTATTTTCATTTTGGATGATCTGTCCATTGGTGAAAGTGGGGTTTTTAAGTCCCTTACTATTGTGTTACTATCGATTTCCCCTTTTATGGCTGTTAGAATTGCCTGTGTATTGAGGTGCTCCTATGTTGGGTGCATAACTATTTACAATTGTTATATTTTCTTCTTGGATTGATTCCTTGATCGTTATGTAGTGTCTTTCTTTGTGTCTTGTAATAGTCTTTATTTTAAAGTCTATTTTGTCTGATATGAGAATTGCTACTCCAGCTTTCTTTTGATTTCCATTTGCATGGAACATCTTTTTCCATCCCCTCACTTTCAGTCTGTATGTGTCCGTAGGTCTTGTAGACAGCATATATACAGGTCTTGTTTTTGTATCCATTCAGCCAGTCTATGTCTTTTGGTTGGAGCATTTAATCCATTTACATTTAAGGTAATTATCAATATGTATGTTCCTATTACCATTTTCTTAATTGTTTTGTTTTTGTTTTTGTAGGTCTTTTCCTTCTCTTGTGTTTCCTGCCTAGAGAAGTTCCTTTAGCATTTGTTGTAAAGCTGGTTTGGTGGTGCTGAATTCTCTCAGCTTTTGCTTGTCTGTAAAGGTTTTAATTTCTCTGTCAAATCTGAATGAGATCCTTGCTGGGTAGAGTAATCTTGGTTGTAGTTTTTTCCCTTTCATCACTTTAAATATGTCCTGCCATTCCCTTCAGGCTTGCAGAGTTTCTGCTGAAAGATCAGCTGTTAACCTTATGGGGATTCCCTTGTATGTTATTTGTTGCTTTTCCCTTACTGCTTTTAATATTTTTTCTTTGTATTTAATTTTTAATAGTTTGATTAGTATGTATCTTGGCATGTTCCTCCTTGGATTTATCCTGTATGGGACTCTATGCGCTTCCTGGACTTGATTATTTGCTTTCCCATGTTAGGGAAGTTTTCGACTATAATCTCTTCAAATATTTTCTCAGACCCTTCCTTTTTCTCTCTTCTTCTGGGACCCCTATAATTTGAATGTTGGTGCGTTTGATGTTGCCCCAGAGGTCTCTGAGACTGTCCTCAATTCTTTTCATTCTTTTTTCTTTATTCTGCTCTGTGGTAGTTATTTCACTATTTTATCTTCCAGGTCACTTATCCGTTCTTCTGCCTCAGTTATTCTGCTAGTGGTTCCTCCTAGAGAATGTTTAATTTCATTTATTTTGTTGTTCATCATTGTTTGTTTGCTCTTTAGTTCTTCTAGGTCCTCGTTAAACGTTTCTTGTATTTTCTCCATTTTATTTCCAAGATTTTTGATCATCTTTACTGTCATTACTCTGAATTCTTTTTCAGGTAGACTGCCTATTTCCTCTTCATTTGTTTGGTCTGGTGGGTTTGTACCTTGCTCCTTCATCTGCTGCATATTTCTCTGTCTTCTCATTTTGCTTAACTTACTGTGTTTGGGGTCTCCTTTTTGCAGGCTTCAGGTTCGTAGTTCCCGTTGTTTTGGTGTCTCCCCCCAGTGGGTTAGGTTGGTTCAATGGCTTGTGTAGGCTTCCTGGTGGGGGGGACTGTTGCCTGTGTTCTGGTGGGTAGGGTTGGATCTTGTCTTTCTGGTGGGCAGGACCACATCTGGTGGTGTGTTTTGGGGTGCCTGTGAACTTAGTATGATTTTAGACAGCCTCTCTGCTAGTGGGTGGGGTTGTGTTCCTGTCTTGCTAGTTGATTGGCATGGGGTGTCCAGCACTGGAGTTTGCTGGCCGTAGGGTGGAGCTGGATCTTTGCGTTGAGATGGAGATCTCTGGGAGAGCTCTTTCCCATTGATATTATGTGGGGCTGGGAGGTCTCTGGTGGTCCAGTGTCCTGAGCTCGGCTCTCCCACCTCAGAAGCTCAGGCCTGACACCAGGCCAGAGCATCGAGACCCTGTCAGCCACATGGCAGGTAGGAGACAGCTAAATATGCACGTATGTCAATGGCTTCTTAAGTGATTGGGAAGATGTGATGCATGAAGGACACCAACTCAAGTCTCACAGCTTAGTTCTGTGATCTTGGACCAGGCGGTTAACTCCTCTGTGCGTCGGATTTCCTTTCGTGCAGCACCTCCTCGCCCCAGAGGCCCAGTCAGGTGCGAGGGAAGGGCTGTTGCTCACAGGCTGTGCAGGGAGGAAGCCCCTGGAAGCTGGAGCAGGATGGTGGCGCAGGAGCAAACTGTAGGAGCAGTTTTGAATGTTGAGGTGGGGGTGTCAGTGCTTCTTCCGCTAAGCTGGTCCCTTTCAGGAAGCTCTTCATGGAAGTGGCTGGCTGCAAGACCTAGTGAGCTTCTGAACTTAGAATGTGCTCTGCTTAGAGACTTGTTCTCAGCTGTGGATCTAGTCACCAGTTCTGTCACGTCTAGCACCTAACACCATTGGGAAATTCAAGCTAATTAGGAAGATTAGAAAAAATACAGTAAAAACTAGGGACAGGTGAGTACACAAAATATATACTATTAGTTCTTTGAGATTCTTGGAGATAACTCAATTCACAAAAATTGGCTCTGCGATTTCTTGACACAGTAGGAAAATACCATCACTCAGAAATTTATTGGTAATTAGCAATTAGCAATTGCTTAGGAGAAGTAAAACTTTTCCTGGTACTGAGATAAACTGCTCCCTTGGCCATTTTGGAGAGAACCCTGTGTTCTTCAGTGAACAATGTTCTCCAAGTTAACATGTAACTTTTTACTTTCCATAATGTGAGCCAATGGGGTAAATGTAAAATGAGTTTGGTGAAAGCAGTTCTATGAGGGAGGGGAACCAAGTAACTGTGTCCAGACTAGGTAAATTGCATTTTGACGGAATAGTTGGATGTGAGCATAAATTTTTTTAAAAAACAGCTTTATTGAGGTATAATTGACAAATAGGAATCGTATATATTTAAGGTGAACAACTTGATGTTTTGCTATATGTGTACATTGTGAAATGATCACCACAATCAAGCTAATTAACAACACATCCATCACCTTACATAGTTACCATTTTCTTCATCATCTTTTTCTCTTTTTCTTTCTTTTTTTTTTTTAAGTGGGTATGTGTGTTAAGAATACTTAAAATCTACTGCCTTAGCAAATTTCAAGTATACAATATGGTATTGTTAACTTTAGTCACCATGCTGTATGTTAGCTCTCCAGAACTTACTCATCTTGCATAACTGAAACTCTGTGCCCTTTGACCAACATCTCCCCATCCCCTTCCCTGCCCTGCCCCAACTCCTGGCAACTACCATTCTACACTATGCTTTTAAGAGTTTGACTATTTCAGATTTTACGTATAAGTGAGATCAATGATCTGAGCATAAATCTTATATCTAGAGGAAAATATACTGCCTGACATCTTTTATAAATTAAATCTCTTAACTAGGTTTTGATAAAATTAAGTGGCAGTGACTTCAGCGTTATCCTTTCAGTAATTGCTGAAGAACAGGTAAGTCATGTTGCTGGCTGAGTGCAGACAATGTGCTTAACAGCTAAGCAGGGAGGAAGTTTGACAGTTTGTGTAAGTTGAGGAGCCCACTAGGATACATGCCGTGTGGAAAGCTCCACAGTTTTCATTTGTAATTGGGTGGAGCCCAGGCGAGGTCAAGACTCTTTTTGATTAATAGCTTAAGTTTTGCTCTAACACAGAGACAGATGGGCAAAGGAGGCCATCACTTTTCACTCCAAGGAAAATAGTGTAATCTGGAGATCAGGAGCAATCCCCACAAGCACTGTCTGTAGGTGAAATATTGTATCTGTGTGCTGCTAGTTTTCATTCATTCAGTAATATTTATTGAGTATCATCTATGCATTTTGCATCATTCTCTTAAAGTGTGTCAAATATTTTTAAATAAATGGACATTCAGAGCAAAACTCTTACTCATGGGACATCTGCAAAACTGTATTTTGATGTTTAGGAAGTTCTCACACTTTAAAAATTTGGGAACTGTTGCCAAAGGTCATATTTCTTTAATTTCAGCCTGCAAAACCTTAGATGTTACAAAGCATTTGCTTTGACCATTAAAAAATCTTAATAAAATTCCCCTGAGAATACAACATGTACTGAAACTTCTCAGTCAAATCAGTTGCCTTCATAGGACCTAAAAGCTTAGTGATGGGCACCACTTCTTTGTCCCAGCTTCTGTAGGGCTCTACTGAACACTTTCTTTAGTGGACTTTTATGCTAATGTTTTACTCTGTTAACAAGGGCACTTAAATTTGAAAATGGGTAGGAAGACCTTCTGGGATCTGCCCTACAAACTGCCAGCTAGCTTTTCTTCTGCTGTCTGCCCTTGACTTTTTTTTTTTTGTTAATTTTTATTTATTTATTTATTTATTTTTGGCTCTGTTGGGTCTTAGTTGCTGTGTGTGGGCTTTCTTTAGCTGCGGCGAGTGGGGGCTACTCTGTGTTGTGGTGTGTGGGCTTCTCATTGTGGTAGCTTCTCGTTGTGGAGCACAGGCTCTAGGTGCGTGGGCTTCAGTAGCTGTGGCACATGGGCTCAGTAGTTGTGGCTCGCGGGATCTAGAGCACAGGCTCAGTAGTTGTGGTGTATGGGCTTAGTTGCTCCGTGGCATGTGGGATTTTCCCGGACCAGGGCTTGAACCCGTGTCCCCTGCATTGGCAGGCGGATTCTTAACCACTGCGCCACCAGGGAAGCCCTGCCCTTGACTTCTTGGCTTCTCTTTATCTCTTTTCCTAGAAGGAAAAGAAAGAATTTCTTGATTGCAGGTGTGTCGACAGATGTCCTTAACTTGGCTTGCCCTCAGCAATGGACCGAAGGAATTTTGCTGTAATACTCTGGGTTACCGAAGTATTCCAGCTAGTATTTCCCAGCACTGGAGAAGAGTTATATCAAGTTGGTGGGTACCATCAATTTTTCTGTTTTTTTAAAAAATGATATTTTGCAACCTTAAAGCATTTGTTTGGTCTCTGTATGCAGGGAGAAAGCATGTCTAGCAGGGCTGTTTTTGCCTGAAGGGGTCCTTGACTTTTAGAGCCTCCTCCTTCCCTCCCGCCCCCTTCTGCTCTCCTCTGCTCTTCCTCCCCCTTTTACTCGTCCCCTCTCCTCCATGCCCTCCTCCTTTCCTTCCTTGTCCCTTTTCCTGCTCTTCTCTTTTTCTCCTCCTCCTCCGTATTATTGTTATACTTTCACAAAAGCTGCAGCCAAAGTCCAGTTGTTACTATTTTGGTAGATTCCCTGTGCTTCGCAAGGGCTGCAGGATTACTTCTGAATTGCAAAATGACATAAGTTCTGCTATTTTTTTTTTTTTTTTGCGGTACGCGGGCCTCTCACTGTTGTGGCCTCTCCCGTTGCAGAGCACAGGCTCCGGACGCGCAGGCTCAGCGGCCATGGCTCACGGGCCCAGCCGCTCCGTGGCATGTGGGATCCTCCCGGACCGGGGCACGAACCCGCGTCCCCTGCATCGGCAGGCGGACTCTCAACCACTGCGCCACCAGGGAAGCCCTATAATAATATTTTATGTTGTTGTTGCTATGATTGCTGTCCTTATTTGTATTACAGTGGAATAACACTCTTTTGCAATTTGCTTTTTCACTTAGCCCTATCTCTTGGGAATCTTTTTATATGAGCACATCTAATTATATATCATTGTGTTAAATGGTTGTATAGTTTTCCATTGTGTGAATAAACCATGGTTTGTAGCCATGTTTGTATTGAAGGAAATTTGTGCTGTTGACACCGTTTTACTCATAAACTTTGCATAGTATGGGAGTGCTTTTGAAGGCTAAATTCCTAAGAGTAGAAATGCTGGCTCAACAATTTTCAAACTGTTCTCTACTACACATCTCCTCCAGCAACATATTAGTATACCTGTAACCTCACACCCTTGTTAACACTGGATATTATAAATCAAAAACCCCCAAATATATAAACAAAGAATAATAAAGTACATGTGACTAAGGTATTAAAGATGAAGAAAGAAAAGAAGAATTAAAAGGTAATAATGACAACTAATAGAGAAAAAAATCCACATTGAACCCTGAGTGACTGATGGAATAGAGAATTTTAAATCTCAGTATTTAGAGTACTTGAAGTTCAGTTGCTCTTTGCAACGATACACATTAAAGTCTGGATTTTTTTTTTTTTTAATGCTACCTTTACTATGTAAGCTCTGCCCAGCACAATGCTGATATATAGTGGTTGTCAGAGAATATATATTTCTCTTTTTATTTTCTGGGAGTGCCCCTGATAAAGGGAGAGAATGGATGACAGACCTGCTGCAAACCATCTGCTTTTCAGCATCATAGAGTTTCAAAAATGAAAGATTAATCATGGTAATTTATGTTGTTATTCATATAAGAAAGTGCCTTGTGTGCAAGTTATCAGTTTATTGACCCTCAGTAGCAAAGCCTTGTTTGTGTGCCTGAGTGATGTATATATAAACAGATAATTATGACATGCCACAATAACTGCTGTAATAGAACATGAACATTTTGCTTGGTCTGTAACTGATCAAACCCCCCAAATCTCAGTCCAATGTTTTTACCCACTCTTCCATACTCCTAATAAAAATAACGTTGAAAAATATCAATGGGGATATTGAAATAGGTAAGTATTCTTTTTCTGTAGTATACTGTGTATCCTATATATTGAGTCAATTTTTTTACCTCCCATATTTATGTATCATGGTTCTAGATGCCTCCCTTTTTAACTGATTGCAAGCCAGAGATCCTTGGCACCTTAAGTCATTTGAAAATGTTACATTTGGAAGAGGTACTGGTTAGCTATGAACTGCTGTCTCTTAAGGCATTTAGAAAGACGAGAGTCCTCATCATGCCTGTCTTTCATTTTAGACAGTTGATGGCATTTTAGACTGTTGAAGTCATTGACTGCTTCCATCAATCAATCAGTGGTCCATGTGGAAGGTGGCTGTTATCTGTTCTACCTTGTGAGGGAGCTTAGCTAATCAACCCTTATTAATTAGTCACTAATCTGTGCTGTGTAGCAACAACCGTTTTCACTAAGTGGTGGCAGCATTAATTGATGGAGGATAATGAACCCCTCCCTAATTACAAAGAAACACTGCTCCTTACCTGTGTAGATGATCCCTTATAGATGAAGGGCCACTGAGGGATGGCTGGGACAGGCACATGATGGCAGGGTCTAATTTGTTTTTAACCTGCTTTTAAGAAGTTGTTTAATTAATATGTGATCAGCACATTTGAAGGCTTGAACAGATGCAAACACACACTTATAACCAGTTGTGTAATTGACCGCAGTGGAACAGGGCAAGGCTGAGGATACAGACTTCGCTAATCACCTGCTCACCTCTTACCTGTGGCTGTTAAAAGGCCTGTTCTTTTTAGTGCAGGATTCTCTGAATCTATCTAGAAGGCCATACTGTGTTGGGAGGAGTTTAAATTATGTCTTTGATCAAAAACTTGTAAATTGGTTCATCTCTGTTCATTATTCACCATAAACGTTGCTGTTCTTTTTTCTTCTTTGTAGCCTTCCTAAAAATCTGGGGTTCCTGTGGATATTGTGTATGGTTGTGGGTAAATAGGTCGCTGGGTTCAAACCTCAGAGCCAAAGAATTCTAGAGTTCTAGGAGTCTTGAGGAGCAGCTCTCTAGTCTGGGGATTAGCAAACTACAGGACAGAGCCAGTCCAGCCTGTGACCTGTTTTTGTAAATAAAGGTTTATTGGAACACAGTCATGTTCATCTGTGCATGTATTGTCCATGCTGCTTTGTTTTCTTTTTCTTTTTTTTTTTTTGCGGTACGCGGGCCTCTCACTGTTGTGGCCTCTCCTGTTGCAGAGCACAGGCTCCGGGCGCGCAGGCTCAGTGGCCATGGCTCACGGGCCCAACTGCTCCGTGGCACGTGGGATCTTCCTGGACCAGGACACGAACCCGTGTCTCCTGCATCAGCAGGCGGACTCTCAACCACTGCGCCACCAGGGAAACCCTTTTTTTTTTTTTTTTAGTTGATTCTTGCTAAAAGAATCAGAAGCTCTGACTGAATTACGTCAGCCAAAACTGTACAATTTTCACTCCAGATAGCTAATAGTGCAAGTAGAATAAGGTGTATTAAACATGGCGTACTTAAAAAATTTAGCTTCAGCACTTTTATCTCATGTAGATTTTGTCAGAAACTAAAATCCTCAAATCTTTTTACATATAGTGTTCTTTCACCATATATCGCCATACTGTACTTTTGCAGATGAAAATTTTAATCTGAAAGCAGGATTTTATGGTTATTTTTATTAAGTTAGGTTCACCCCATTGTTTTGTTCTGTCATGATCTTCTTGAATCTTAGCTCCATCATCTGATGTATTAGCTATCCTTCCAAGATTTATCATCTGCAAATTAGATACGAATGTAATTTCTCTTTCAAAAAAATTTTATTGAGGTATAGTTGATTTATAACATTGTATTTAATTTCTGCTGTACAACAAAGTGATTCAGTTATATATATATTATTTTTCATATTCTTTTTGCATTATGGTTTATCACAGGATATTGAATATAGTTCCCTGTGCTATGCAGTAGGACCTTGTTTTTTATCCATCCTACATATAAGAGTTTGCATCTGCTAATCACAAACTCCCAGTCCTTCCCTCCTCCACCCCTCCTCCCCCTTGACCACCACAAGTCTGTTCTCTATATCTGTAAGTCTGTTTTTGTTTCATAGATATATTCATTTGTGTCATGTTTTAGATTCCACATGTAAGTGATATCATATGGCATTTGTCTTTCTCTTTCTGACTTACTTTGCTTACTATGATAATCTCTAGGTCCATCCATGTTGCTGCAAATGGCATTATTTCATTCTTTTTAATGGCTGAGTAATATTCCATTATATATATAATATCCACTATATATATATATATATATATATATATATATATATATGTATGTATGTATATATCTCTGTCTTCCTTATCCATTCATCTGTTGATGGACATTTAGGTTGTTTCCATGTCTTGGCTATTGTAAATAGTGCTGCTATGAACATAGCGGGTGCATGTATCTTTTCAAATTATAGTTTTGTCTGGGTGTGTGCCCAGGAGTGGGATTGCTGGATCATATAACAACTCTCTTTTTATTATGTTGAGGAACCTCCATACTGTTTTCCACAGTGGTTGTACCAGTTTACCGAATGTAATTTCTTATTGGCCCAAATCACCGACAAAACTGCTGAATAAGACAAGGCTTTGTAGGGACATGTCATAGCTTTGAAGACAGTTGCTAAGTTTGATGTCTTTCCATTAATCAGCTGCTTTGATCATTATATCCAATTCATAACTATTTATATTATAAACCACTTCTCTAATTAAATGCTTTTCAGAAATAAACACCTTGAGATGACAGCATCCCCATATCTGCAACATGGTAACTTTTCTTAAAGCAAAACAAATAAAAAAAAGTGAAGTTAGTCTAGCATGGAAATTCTGTTGACTTTTATTTATAAGTTCTCCCCTTCCAAAAGTTCACTTATTCAACAGCTATTAATTAAAAGAAGCTAATATAAATGAAGTGCCTATCGCAGTACCCAGAACAAGGCCAACTGCACAATATTATGCTAATTTTCTTCCTTTTCTATTTCCTTCCTTCTTTCCTCTCTTTCCTTCCCCCTTCCCTCCTTTCCTCCCCCTCCCTCTTTCTCTTTCTCACTTTCTTTCACAGTTGTATACATGATGCTGTATGCACAGAGGATTCAAAGATAGATAAGGACAATTCCTGTTTTCAAGAAGCCCATGGTCTAGTGGGGAAGATGAATACTCAAAATATATGTAAATTCCTCCCAAATTATAATTTCCCCTTATGTGAAATCTGATTTTTAAAATTTGCTTCTGAATACTTTTTCTTTTCTAACACAGTAGATTGGGATCTAGGTTTAAATCTAGTTTCTCCTCTCAGTCACTGTCACAGTACCTAGCTTCGATGCATCAAATATTTGTTCAGTTGTTTATTATACATCTCCATCACCACAATGCAGGCTCCACAAGAGAGAAACTTTGCATTTGTTGTTCACATATCCCCAAGATCGAGAATAATAGCATGAAATATACTAGATGCTCAATAAATACTGTATTATATGGAATCTAAGAAGCCATCAGGTGTAAGCTATACCATTATTTTACATACGCAAAGAAAGAAAAGCACTACCAATTAATTTATGATACCTACTGAGATAGTGATGAAAAGATGCTTCCTTGTTTCAGAGTTGTTAAAATGTGAAATAATATGCACCTTCAATTCAATGAGTAAGGGTAATTGTCAAATGGATGGGAGAATTGACGATCTTATGATAATGATTTTCAAGGATCAAATAACAAACATTTATTGAGTAGTTGTCATGTGCAGTATTCTGGTTGTGTACTTCCTTCAAGTCATCCCTGGCCATAGCACCTTGGGGAACTCCTCCTGCATTCCTGAAGCTATAGAAACTCAGAGTCTGACAATACAGTTTAGGACTTAATTATGTACTGCCTTTTATTGATCACCACTGTTTCTAGTGAAGTAGCAGTCTTGTCAACACAAGTAAATTATAAGCCCTTTGCGCACAGGAACCAGTTTTTTAAAAAATAATATATTCTTCACAGTGCTTTCCCTTTCTATTATCCAGAAAGGAGAACATGGCAATTTAAAAACTTGCAGGATTGAATATTAAGTATAGAGATAATCTAAGAATGCTTTTAGACAGATGGATAAGAGACTTACAGAAATGAACAGATTGAAGGAATGTGTGAGAAGGTATACGTAATGAAAAGAATATTTATGACATATCATTCCAGAGGATGCTGGTGAGATTGATTCAGAAGCACAGGGGCAGTGGGCAGGCTTACTAAGGAGCAAGGAGATGTTGCAGATGAACAGGCAGGCATAAGAAAATCCCTCATCATTTATTTCCTAGGAAAATCCAAAAGAGGCAATAAGGAAAGAAGGGGACTAAATGGGAAGAAGTGGAGAAAACAAGTCTCTTGTAATCTTATTAGCTTCCATCTCTCTTGCCTTTTCTTCACCACCTTCTCAACGCTCCAGAGAGCTAAAACTCAAATGCAGGCTGTTCCCCCTTTGCTGTCAACACCTACCTCCTTTTCTCCACCTCTTCTTACTACTTTCCTCAGCAATCCAAGGCTTTAAGTAGGTAGTTCTTTCTTAATAAAGCATCTTTCCTTCTAGATTTAGACATATTCTTAGAATTATGGGGAGAAAGAAATGGTAACACAGGGAAATATGGGGAAGAGGAAGAAGTCTATAATTAATAATCACTTTTTTTTTACATGTGCCAGGATCTTTACATAAGACCTTTCATTTAATCACAATCACCGTCCTTAAAGATTTTAGATATCTGTCCAAAGTATCAAAGGCATTAACTAGGAAAGCTGTCGTGCAAACTCTGGTCTGTCTCTAGAACCCAGAATTCATGCTGGCTTTTTACAACATCACTTTGCCATTCAGTAGATTGTTTTTCCTCCTTCTAATTATGAAAGATTTGTTTTCTTATGTATTCTTGTATTTAATACCTAGGTATTTTTTCGTCACTTAAAGAGATTTTGCCAAGATTTAGTAAGTTTTAAATATGTTTAGTTACACAAGTTATACAGTTTATAGTGAAAACAATTGGAAAGTACTGATAAGCAAAATGAAGAAGATAAAAGGTCACCCACCATCCTATGTGCCATGATTTTTAAAATCACTAAGATGTAAAACAACTCCTCCTCCATTACAAAATATTTTGAATAAGAATATAAGCTTAAGTGCTCACTCAGAGACAGATACTTGGACATGGACTAATAGATCAGTGGCCTGGAATTTCATCCCTTGACCAAAGTATTAGTTTTAGGCCTTCTTGTTGTGGGGTCTGTGTTTTGTTTTATTTTCTTTCCTAATGAGCAATTGAACCAAAGGATCAGGTTTAATTATAACTAGAGTCCCTTTCTGTGTGTACATCACTGCAGACCTAATTGTAGGCTGGCATCCCTGCTGCGGCCTGAGTGGTCATTAGCTTGCTGATAACGGACTGTTCTTGTCAACAAGGCCTCATTAACCATTGTTTTTTCAGAAAAATAGTTGTAAGGGTTGAACTTGTGATTGAGGACGCACTGGGCTCATGGTGCTAAGGGAAACTTTTACTTGTTACATGGCTAGAACCAAGGACTCTCGACTCCAATAAGTGATGCTACACAGGGAAGACCTACCTGGCTGTGCCCTGCAGGACCAGGCATGTGATGTAATGGGAGGAACCCTGACCTGAGAGCGATCAGGCCAGCCTTCTAGACCAAGCACTGCAGCTGACTTTGGCCTAATCATTTTGCTTTCTCTTCCTCAGCTTCTGCATCTGAAAATGAGAAGGTTTTACTCAATGATCAGTGAGATAACTTTTTGCAAGTAAAAATAATTTTGCGTGGTGCTTATGCAATTTTTTTTTCTTTTCTTTCTTTCTTTCTTTATTTTTTGTGTGTGTGTCCATGATTTTATCTTCTTAGGTTACACACTAGAGGGCAGTGGTACATTAATATTATAAACTATGAGTGTGCTTGGTACTGCACTCAGCTGAAATTCATAGATGTTTGGGTTAGTAAGGGAATTTATATACTTATATACTCATATAAAATATAGGAACTGTTTTGTAGTTTCCCCGCTTGACACTCATCTTGCCCTTTTTGAGTATTTGCAGTGTTGGGAATCTTGCTACTTCACAAGTCAGCTTTTTCTCTTGTTAAGTTTTAGTTATTAGAGAGTTATTTCTTTAATTAAAGAAAAATCTACCTACTTATAGCTTCTACCAACTGGTCCCATGGCAAGACAGAAAACCTGTTTATTTCTTGTAATGGTACTCCAAATATCAATATTTCCTAGACTCATACTACTGAATAGTTACAATTACCATTTTTTGGTAATTGAACACTCTAAATTTATGATCTAGTATATATCAGGCACTGTACCTGGCATCTTATTTGCATTATTTTATTTATCTTTAAAGTTAACTCTGAGGGAGATTTCATCTTTATTTATTTTTATTTTATAGAGGCTCAGACCAAAATCCTATAACCAATAAGAAGTGAAAATGGGACTTGAACCTGGGCCTACCTGATTAAAATTCCTGCCACTGGCTACAACATGTAGCCAGTCCTTTTATAGATGTGATGATCAAGACCCAGAGACAGTAAGCAACTTGTCCCAGATCACACAGCAAAATAGGAAAAGAGTGAGAACTAGATTCTAGATCTTTGGGGTGCACATTCATTTTTTCTTTACATTACAGTATAGTACATTCAAGACCATTGTCATTTAATTCCCAAGTTCTCTTCTCTATATATGAATTGTTCCCATTTCCTGTCATTGTTATTCTGATGGTTTCCTTGATATCCTGTCATGTCCTCTGAGCATACTCTTAATTTGCTGCATCCTTTCTAAATTATAAAACTCAGAATTCAAAACAATGCTCTGTCTCAACAGTACAGAAGGCACTGAGCCTGTACTTCCTGTCATTTGGACTTAATTTTCCAATTCACATTGTCTAAGGTTGCATTAGTATTTTAGTATAATTTTGGCTTATTTCAAGCATAAGGTCAATACTACCCTTTGTTCCTTTTAATTTTATTTTAATTTTTATGAAATGTAAGAATAAGACAAAATGATTCTGTCACATTCTTACTGACAGAAAAAATCCTCCCGATCTGATGAGGAGTCCTTTTGAGTTGATAAAAAGCTATGGAAAAATCTTGGTTTCTTAAGATATTCAAAAGATGTGAATGTGAAGATATTCCACTTTCTGGGATGACGACTGGATTCATGTTTTATGTCAATGTACATGTTTTTTGTTTTTTATTTTCCTTCCTGTCAGAAATGCACACTTACTCCATGTGGGGCACATTTGTTTTCCGCTGTCCATTGTCTCTTGCCATAGCACAACCTTGACATCTTTGTAAGACAGGCTGCCTGAGACAGGCTGTTGTGCAAGGGGCCCTGCCTTTCTCTAGCTAAGAGATGGGCGTGTGAAGCAATACTCTCTGTTCTAGGACTGGGAATCTTGACCTGAGTGGTAGAGGATAGAAAACTTGGAGGCTTGATTCATACTGATAACGGTAGTGCCCGCTGAGCAGTCTGACCATTAGATCCTGTTGTCCTTACTCTCCAAAATTGCCTTTGATCCATGAGTGACTTCATGTATCATTCCAATAATACAGATGTATATGTACATATATACATATATATAATGTTTAAAGTCAGAATCAGTTTCTGATAATTACAACTAAAACAGTCCTCAGTCATACACTGATCTTTGGAATATATTTACTTTTTAAAAATAGCCTTATCAGAAAGTTCTACTGTTTCATGACATAATAGAATAGCTAATCTACCCAACAGAGTTTTTTCATTGTTCATCTAATATCACATTTATTGTACAAACTGTTTTGTGAAACATGTTTGGTATTGTAGCTTTAAAATATATTTGCCACATCTAATGCAATGGATGCGTTCTTCAAAAACTAGTGATAGGGACTTCCCTGGTGGCACAGTGGTTAAGAATCCGCCTGCCAATGCAGGGAACACGGGTTCGATCCCTGGTCTGGGAAGATCCCACATGTTGCAGAGCAACTAAGCCTGTGCACCACAGCTACTGAGTGTGCGCTCTAGAGTCCATGAGCCACAGCCACAACTACTGGAGCCCTCACGCCTAGAGCCCGAGCTCCACAACAAGAGAAGCCACCATAATGAGAAGCCCATACACTGCAAAGAAGAGTAGCCCCCACTCGCCGCAACTAGAGAAAGCCTGCACGCAGCAACGAAGATCCAACACAGCCAAAAATAAATAAATAAACAAACAAACAAAAAACTAGTGATAGGCAAACAGATGGAGAGATATACCATGTTCTTGGATTGGAAGAAGCAATATTGTGAAAATGACTATACTGCCCAAAGCAATCTACAGATTCAATGTAATCCCTATCAAATTACCAATGGCATTTTTTACAGAACTAGAACAAAAAATCTTAAAATCTGTAGGAGACACAGAAGACCTCGAATAGCCAAAGCAATCTTGAGAGAAAAAAACAGAGCTGGAGGAATCAGACTCCCTGACTTCAGACTATACTACAAAGCTACAGTAATCAAGCCAACATGGTACTGGCACAAAAACAGAAACATAGATAATGGAACAGGATAGAAAGCCCAGAGATAAACCCACACACCTATGGTCAACTAATCTGTGACAAAGGAGGCAAGGATATACAATGGAGAAAAGAGAGTCTCTTCAATAAGTGGTGCTGGGAAAACTGGACAGCTACATGTAAAAAATGAAATTAGAACACTCCCTAACACCATACACAAAAATAGACTCAAAATGGATTAAAGACCTAAATGTAAGACTGGACACTATAAAACTCTCAGAGGAAAACATAGGAAGAACACTCTTTGACATAAATCACAGCAAGGTCTTTTTTGACCCACCTCCTAGAGTAATGGAAATAAAAACAAAAATAAACAAATGGGACCTAATGAAACTTAAAAGCTTTTGCACAGCAAAGGAAACCATAAACAAGACCAAAAGACAACCCTCAGATTGGGAGAAAATATTTGCAAACAAATCAATGGACAAAGGATTAATCTCCAAAATATATAAATAACTCATGCAGCTCAATATCACAAAAACTAACAACCCAATCCAAAAATGGGCAGACCTAAACAGACATTTCTTCAAAGAAGACATACAGATGGCCAAGAGGCACATGAAAAGATGCTCAACATCAGTAATAGAGAAATGCAAATCAAAACTACAATGAGGTATCACCTCACACCAGTTAGAATGGGCATCATCACAAAATCTACAAACAACAAATGCTGGAAAGGATGTGGAGAAAAGGGAACCCTCTTGCACTGTTGGTGGGAATGTAAATTGATAGAGCCACTATGGAGAACAGTATGGAGGTTCCTTAAAAAACTAAAAATAGAATTACCATATGTCAGCAATCCCACTACTGGGCATATACCCAGAGAAAACAATAATTTAAAAAGGCACATGCACCCCAGTGTTCATTGCAGCACTATTTACAATAGCCAGGTCAAGGAAATAACCTTAATGCCCATTGACAGATGAATGGATAAAGAAGATGTGGTACATATATACAATGGAATATTACTCAGCTATAAAAAGGAATGAAATTGTGTCATTTGTAGAGATGTGGATGGACCCAGAGACTGTCATACAGAGTGAAGTAAGTCAGAAAGAGAAAAACAAATATCATATATTAATGCATATATGTGGAATCTAGAAAAATGGTACAGATGAACCAGTTTGCAAGGCAGAAATAGAGACACAGATTTGGAGAACAAACGTATGGACACCAAGGGGGGAAAGTGGGTGGCGGTTGGGGGTGGTGGGATGAATTGGGAGATTGGGATTGACATATATACACTAATATGTATAAAATAGGTAACTAATAAGAACCTGCTGTATAAACAAAATAAAATAAAATGAAAAAGAAAACCACAAAAAACCCCAGAAAATCTAGTGATAGGGAAGTCCCTGGCAGTCCCATGGTTAGGACTCCGTGTTCTCACTGCTGAGGGCACAGGTTCGATCCCTGGTCAGGGAACTAAAAATCCCATAAGCCACATGGCACAGCCAAAACAAAAAAAAAAAGAAAAGAAAAAGAAAACCTAGTGATAAATGAAATTTTATCAATTGACTTCACTAACGGCAATTGCTAGTCAATAAAAATTAATGTTGACAGCTTATTTTGAATCTTTTGGAATGCTTATTATTCATCAGCTTTATAAATTTAAAGTTTGATGAATTTAGGTTTTTTCCAAGAGGGAAACACTTATATATATACACACACACACATATATATATACATTTATATAGTTGAAGTATAATTGATATATAACACTATGTTAGTTCTAGGTGCACAACATAGTGATTCAGTATTTCTGTACATTACAAAATGATCACCAAGATGAGTCTAGTTCTGTCACCATACAAAGTTATTACAATGTTACTGACTATATTACCCATACTGTACATTTTATCCCAGTGACTCATTTATTTTGTAACTGGGAGTTTGTACCTCTTAATCTCTCTCACATATTTCACCCCCACTCTTCTGGCAACCACCCTTTGTTTTTTGTATCTATGAGTCTGTTTCTGTTTTGTTATGTTTGTTTATTTGTTTTTTAGATTTGCATATAAGTGAAATTGTACAGTATTTGCCTTTCTCTGTCTCACTTATTTAACTTAACATAATACCCACTAGGTCCATCCATGTTGTCACAAGTGGCAAAATTTCCTTCTTTGTTATGGTAATATTCTGAGTAATATTCCATTGTATATATATTTACCATATCTTCTTTATCCATTCATCTATTGATGGGCACTTAGGTTGCTTCCATATTTTGGCTATCGTAAATTATGCTGCAGTGAACATAGAGGTGCATATATCTTTTCTAATTACAGTTTTTATTTTCTTTGGAAAAATACCAGAAGTGGAATTGCTTGACCATATGGTTGTTGTTTTATTAATTTTTTTAAAAAATTATTTATTTATCTACTTTTGGCTGCGTTGGGTCTTTGTTGCTGTGTGCAGGCTTTCTCTAGTTGTGGCGAGCGGGGGCTACTCTTCGTTGCTGCACGTGGGCTTCTCCTTGCAGTGGCTTCTCTTGTTGTGGAGCACAGGCTCTAGGTGTGTGGGCTTCAGTAGTTGTGGTTGTGTTTCACGGGGTCTAGAGCGCAGGCTCAGTAGTTGTGGCGCATGGGCTTAGTTGCTCTGTGGCATGTTGGATCTTCCCGGACCAGGGCTCGAACCTGTGTCCCCTGAATTGGCAGGCGGATTCTTAACCACTGCACCACCAGGGAAGTCCCTGTTATTAATTTTTTGAGAAACCTTCATACTGTTTTCCACAGTGGCTGCACCAGTTTACATTCCCACCAACAGTGCACTAGGGGTCCCTTTTCTCCAGATTCTTGCCACATCTCTTGTTTTTTCTTGTCTTTTTGGTAATAGCCATTCTGACAGGCTTCAGGTGATATCTCATTGTGGTTTTGAGCTTCTTTTCTTATGTTTGTTGGCCATCTGTATGTCTTCTTTGGAAAAATATCTGTTCAGTCCCTCTGCCCATTTTTTAAATTGGGTGGTTTGTTTTTTTGATGTTGAGTTGTATGAGTTCTTTGTATATTTTAGATATTAACTCCCTGTCAGATATATCATTTGCAAATATCTTCTCCCATATCAGATATATCGTTTGCAAATACCTTTTACCAAATATCTTGTCTCATTCAGTAGATGGCCTTTTTGTTTTATTGATAGTTTCCTTTGCTGTTCATTTTTATATGTTCAATTAAATATTTATTCATGTTTGAAACCTATTGCTATATAATCTTAGTGACAATATTATATCTTATTTAGGTAGTGTTTTCTATACCATAGGCATAAGTCCTAATAGCAACAATATTAACTTTATTGTTCTAAGGACATGCACATATAGTTCCATGTGGCAGTCTCAAACCAAATTATTTATCTCCAAGGGCAGTACTGACAGGACTGTTTGCTACATTATAAATCCCCTCTTGGATGGTCTAAGGGGGAAACTCCTCCCTGGTTTCAGTACAAAGGAAAAATGGACTTTTCCTAAGTAACTGATTTGCTTTGCTCTCATGAATCCTGTGAATATTTTGGGGTAATGATTACAAGGAAGCAAAAAGCCATAGTCGTGGCCCTATTCTGGCTCACTTGTGGCTTCATCTTACTTTTCTACCTTTATTTTTCTCCGGCCTCGTTTGTTCTTTCTTATTTTTTCTTTTCTTTTCTTTTATGTTACTTTACCTTACTGTAGAGTATGCATTTTTGTAAGCTTCTGTGAATCCTTTTATTCACTGGAGAGGGTTATAAATAAGTAAAAACTAAACACATGGATTCATTCCATTTTTCCATCTATAGCTCCTCCTGCTTTTCTTTTCTTTTTTTTTGTGGTATGCGGGCCTCTCACTGTTGTGGCCTCTCCCGTTGCGGAGCACAGGCTCCAGACACGCAGGCCCAGCAGCCATGGCTCATGGGTCCAGCCACTCCGCGGCATGTGGGATCCTCCCGGACCGGGGCACGAACCCGTGTCCCCTGCATCGGCGGGGACTCTCAACCACTGCGCCACCAGGGAAGCCCTGCTTTTCTTAATTGTCTTTGTTAAAGGCATCTTTCAACAACCTATCTCTGAGGCTTAAAACTTGGAGTTATTTTAAATCCTCTGTATCCCTCATTCCTTATATATAGTTAGTCTTCAGAAGTTGTTCAGTTGTGTTTCTACAATATTGCTTACATGCTGGGGAAAAACAAAGGGAACTGTGGTCTTCTGTCTGGGAAATTTGGGATAGCATTTGAAGAGACGTGATGATCTGCATCCTTTAGATCACTGATCTTTCGGTGAAATTAGCTGCTTTTCCTCCATCTGTTCTATCCTTTTCCTTCTTACTACAATTATCTTACCTGGATTAAGATACCAGGTAAGATATCTTCATTACCAGTCATCTAGATGAATAAAATTATCTTGTGGTTGATTTTCTTGCCTTTAGATGAGTGGTTCTGAAACTTGAGCATGTATCAGAATCCCCTGAAAGACTTGTTAAAACGCAGATTCCTGGGTCCCGTTTTCAGAGTTTCTGACTTCTAAGTCTGGGGTGGGGCCCAGGAGTATGCATTCCTGACATGGCCCCAGGTGATGCTGCTGCTGCCCAGGGGACCACACTTTGAGAACCATTGCTCTAGACTGCTCTCCTCATCCATTCCACATGCTCCTCCCAGGTTATAGCTCTTTAAGGGTTGCTTCTTTTCTTAAAAATCTTCATTGGTTCTTTATTGTTTATGTAATTTATTTTCACATTTCAAATGTCCTACCTAGTATTCAAGACCCTGAAAAAAATCTGAATGCAACTTTTCTCTTCATTTTCTGATATTTCTCTTTGGTCATGCTATAATACTTTTCCCTCGTTTCTATTTATTAATGATCAGCACATTCTCTAGGGCTCTGCTCAAATGACATCCACTTCATGAAGCTTTGCCTGATATTCCCAGTTGTAATTGGGAGCTGGCCCTCTTTTATTCCCTTACAGCATTTACAGTATTATGTCTTTAAGTATTAGCAGAGTTATCGTGCCTCATCTACTGAATTTAACAAGCTCCCAAACAAGGAATGAGGACTGTCAGTCTCTATCACGTGCTTTTCACATGGAAGGTCTTCTTTAAAACTCATCTGATTATACTTACATAGTAATTTTGGGGGTTGAGGGCGTAGAGGATGAATGTTATTATGAAACGCTTGTAGGATTTCCCTGAGATCACATTTCTTTGTGGCAAAAATCATAACATTTCCCACTTTCATTAATACAAATGAAATATTTCACAAAACATATAATAGGCAGTTAAGAAAGACCCCAAATTAACTTATCCTGCTACAGGATAAAAAATCACTTGAACAGTGATTTTTGTCTCATCTTGATTATTGCCAAAGTTTATTATCATGGCCACTTTATGGACCAAATTATATAGATGAAAATCTATAGTAGAAGTACTCCCTACATTTGCCAATTTGTAAGTAATAAAATGTCTGTGTTGGTGTAGACAAATGAATATATTAAAATAGCATGAACATGAAACACTTTTTCTCATGTATTTACAGGTATTGTCTGTATGAAGTAATTTTCCCATCAGAATTCTAGATTAAATTTTATTGAACTTCAGGACTCCTCCAGAATCCATTATGTGGTAGTGTATTTTAGGAATCCTTAAAAGGGAGCATAACATAATAAGCACTTTTTCCAAATTCTTTTTATGTTTTAATTATTTTATTTTAATTTGTAGAGCAGCTCACATTGATACTCCCCTTGCATCACTATTTGGGAACCAGTCACAAAACTCCTGTTTAAATATTTGGAAAAGGGGCAACTGCCATTCCAATGACCTGAATTAAATGTGAAACTGATATCACTAAACATTAGATATCTCATACTTTCACCCAGTAATGAAAGGAACACTCATGGTGACAAAACCGAGTTCACATTTAGTGGATTTCTTTTGTGATTTCTGATTCCTCCAAGTTACTGAATAAGAGTTTTGTTGCGGATGGAGCAGGGAGGTTGATGGACAGAAGATCCAGCGGATTACTTCACTTGGCTGCAACTAGCTCTTGCTGTCTGTGCAGGATTCAGCTCAACCTCATTGTCTGAGCAGGACCTAGACCCTTGACAGAGCTCCAGCAGGAAGTTTCCTTTCACAGGTCTTTCTGGAATATATTGTGTTCACATGTGTGATAGCAATTTAAATCCCATTACTAAGATTACGGGTAATTATAAGAGGTCATATCAAGGAGCTGGAAAACCAAAGATTTCTCTGCCATGCAGGTTTGCTTGTGAGGCTAAGAGTATGTTGTGCCTGACATTACATTCTTTTGGAGAATGGGGATGGTGGGGAGGTGGCCGTGTGAATTGGCGTTAGAAGACTAACGTGTTCCCAGCTAGCCTTTTCCTACTGGTATTCTGGATGATTATCAATCCTACACCTCATCTCATTCTATCTCTTTTCTGACTATCAATGAGAAGAGAGATGCTTTTGCATACTTGGCGAAACTTTGATTAAAAGGGCAGCAGCAGAGTCGAATCTCTTTGATGTCTTTGCCTTCGGTCGGTCTCCTTGGCAATATATTCTGTATCTCAGTAAAGTCTTTCCCCTTTCCAATCCATCAAGACCCTTTTATTTCTTTATTATTATTTTTTTTACATCTTTATTGGAGTATAATTGCTTTACAATGGTGTGTTAGTTTCTGCTCTATAACAAAGTGAATCAGTTATACATATACATATGTTCCCATATCTCTTCCCTCTTGCGTCTCCCTCCCTCTCACCATCCCTATCCCACCCCTCTAGGTGGTCACAAAGCACCGAGCTGATCTCCCTGTGCTATGCGGCTGCTTCCCACTAGCTATCTGTTTTACGTTTGGTAGTGTATATATGTCCATGCCACTCTCTCGCTTTGTCACAGCTTACCCTTCCCCCTCTCCTATCCTCAAGTCCATTCTCTAGTAGATCTGTGTCTTTATTCCTGTCTTACCCCTAGGTTCTTCATGACATTTTTTTTTCTTGAATTCCATATATATGTGTTAGCATACGGTATTTGTCTTTCTCTTTCTGACTTACTTCACTCTGTATGACAGACTCTAGGTCCATCCACCTCATTACAAATAGCTCAATTTCGTTTCTTTTTATGGCTGAGTAATATTCCATTGTCTATATGTGCCACATCTTCTTTATCCATTCATCTGATGATGGATACTTAGGTTATTTCCATCTCTGGGCTATTGTAAATAGAGCTGCAATGAACATTTTGGTACATGACTCTTTTTGAATTATGGTTTTCTCAGGGTATATGCCCAGTAGTGGGATTGCTGGGTCATATGGTAGTTCTATTTGTAGTTTTTTAAGGAACCTCCATACTGTTCTCCATAATGGCTGTACCAATTCACATTCCCACCAGCAGTGCAAGAGTGTTCCCTTTTCTCCACACCCTCTCCAGCATTTATTGTTTGTAGATTTTTTGATGATGGCCATTCTGACTGGTGTGAGATGATATCTCATTGTAGTTTTGATTTGCATTTCTCTAATGATTAATGATGTTGAGCATTCTTTCATGTGTTTGTTGGCAGTCTGTATATCTTCTTTGGAGAAATGTCTATTTAGGACTTCTGCCCATTTTTGGATTGGGTTGTTTGTTTTTTTGTTATTGAGCTGCATGAGCTGCTTATAAATTTTGGAGATTAATCCTTTGTCAGTTGCTTCATTTGCAAATATTTTCTCCCATTCTGAGGGTTGTCTTTTCGTCTTGTTTATGGTTTCCTTTGCTGTGCAAAAGCTTTTAAGTTTCATTAGGTTGCATTTGTTTATTTTTGTTTTTATTTCCATTTCTCGAGGAGGTAGGTCAAAAAGGATCTTGCTATGATTTATGTCATACAGTGTTCTGCCTATGTTTTCCTCTAAGAGTTTGATAGTTTCTGGCCTTACATTTAGGTCTTTAATCCATTTTGAATTTATTTTTGTGTATGGTGTTAGGGAGTGATCTAATCTCATACTTTTACATGTAGCTGTCCAGTTTTCCTAGCACCACTTATTGAAGAGGCTGTCCTTTCTCCACTGTACATTCCTGCCTCCTTTATCAAAGATAAGGTGACCATATGTGTGTGGGTTTATCTCTGGGCTTTCTATCGTGTTCCATTGATCTAGCTTTCTGTTTTTGTGCCAGTACCATACTGTCTTGATTACTGTAGCTTTGTAGTACAGTCTGAAGTCAGGGAGCCTGATTCCTCCAGCTCCGTTTTTCGTTCTCAAGATTGCTTTCGCTATTCGGGGTCTTTTGTGTTTCCATACAAATTGTGAAATTTTTTGTTCTACTTCTGTGAAAAATGCCAGTGGTAGTTTGATAGGGATTGCATTGAATCTGTACATTGCTTTGGGTAGTAGAGTCATTTTCACAATGTTGATTCTTCCAATCCAAAAACATGGTATATCTCTCCATCTATTGGTATCATCTTTAATTTCTTTCATCACTGTCTTATAATTTTCTGCCTACAGGTCTTTTGTCTCCTTAGGTAGGTTTATTCCTAGATATTTTATTCTTTTTGTTGCAATGGTAAATGGGAGTGTTTTCATGATTTCACTTTCAGATTTTTCATCATTAGTGTATAGGAATGCCAGAGATTTCTGTGCATTAATTTTGTATCCTGCTACTTTACCAAATTCATCGATTAGCTCTAGTAGTTTTCTGGTAGCATCTTTAGGATTTCTATGTAGAGTATCATGTCATCTGCAAACAGTGACAGCTTTACTTCTTCTTTTCCGATTTGGATTCCTTTTATTTCCTTTTCTTCTCTGATTGCTGTGGCTAAAACTTCCAAAACTATGTTGAATAAGAGTGGTGAGAGTGGGCAACCTTGTCTTGTTCCTGATCTTAGTGGAAATGGTTTCAGTTTTTCACCATTGAGGATGATGTTGGCTGTGGGTTTGTCATATATGGCCTTTATTATGTTGAGGAAAGTTCTCTCTATGCCTACTTTCTGCAGGGTTTTTATCGAAAATGGGTGTTGAATTAGGTCAAAAGCTTTCTCTGCATCTATTGAGATAATCATATGGTTTCTCTCCTTCAATTTGTTAATATGGTGTATCACGTTGATTGATTTGCATATATTGAAGACTCCTTGCATTCCTGGAATAAACCCCACTTGATCAGGGTGTATAATCCTTTTAATGTGCTGTTGGATTTTGTTTGCTAGTATTTTGTTGAGGATTTTTGCATCTGTGTTCATCAGTGATATTGGCCTGTAGTTTTCTTTCTTTGTGACATCCTTGTCTGGTTTTGGTATCAGGGTGATGGTGGCCTCGTAGAATGAGTGTGGGAGTGTTCCTCCCTCTGCTATATTTTGGAAGTGTTTGAGAAGGATAGGTGTTAGCTCTTCTCTAAATGTTTGATAGAATTAGCCTGTGAAGCCATCTGGTCCTGGGCTTTTGTTAGTTGGAAGATTTTTAATCACAGTTTCAATTTCAGTGCTTGTGATTGGTCTGTTCATATTTTCTCTTTCTTCCTGGTTCAGTCTCAGAAGGTTGTGCATTTCTAAGAATTTGTCCATTTCTTCCAGGTTGTCCATTTTATTGGCATAGAGTTGCTTGTAGTAATCTCTCATGATCTTTTGTATTTCTGCAGTGTCAGTTGTTACTTCTCCTTTTTCATTTCTAATTCTATGCATTTGAGTCTTCTCCCTTTTTTTCTTGATGAGTCTGGCTAATGGTTTATCAATTTTGTTTATCTTCTCAAAGAACCAGCTTTTAGTTTTATTTATCTTTGCTATCGTTTCCTTCATTTCTTTTTCATTTATTTCTGATCTGATTTTCATGATTTCTTTCCTTCTGCTAACTTTGGGGTTTTTTTGTTCTTCTTTCTCTAATCGCTTTAGGTGCAAGGTTAGGTTGTTTATTCGAGATGTTTCCTGTTTCTTAAGGTAGGATTGTATTCCTATAAATTTCCCTCCTAGAACTGCTTTTGCTGCATCCCATAGGTTTTGGGTCATTGTGTCTCCACTGTCATTTGTTTCTAGGTATTTTTTTATTTCCTCTTTGATTTCTTCAGTGATCACTTCGTTATTAAGTAGTGTATTGTTTAGCCTCCATGTGTTTGTATTTTTTACAGATCTTTTCCTGTAATCGATATCTAGTCTCATAGCATTGTGGTCAGAAAAGATACTTGATACAATTTCAATTTTCTTAAATTTACCAAGGCTTGATTTGTGACCCAAGATATGATCTATCCTGGAGAATGTTCCATGAGCACTTGACAAAAATGTGTATTCTGTTTTTTTCAGATGGAATGTCCTATAAATATCAATTAAGTCCATCTTGTTTAATGTATCATTTAAAGCTTGTGTTTCCTTATTTATTTTCATTTTGGATGATCTATCCATTGGTGAAAGTGGAGTGTTAAAGTCCCCTACTATGAATGTGTTACTGTCGATTTCCCCTTTTACGGCTGTTAGTATTTGCCTTATGTATTGAGGTGCTCCTATGTTGGGTGCATAAATATTTACAATTGTTATATCTTCTTCTTGGATCGATCCTTTGATCATTATGTAGTGTCTTTCTTTGTCTCTTCTAATAGTCTTTATTTTAAAGTCTATTTTGTCTGATATGAGAATTGCTACTCCAGCTTTCTCTTGGTTTCCATTTGCATGGAATATCTTTCTCCATCCCCTCACTTTCAGTCTGTATGTGTCTCTAGGTCTGAAGTGGGTCTCTTGTAGACAGCATATATATGGGTCTTGTGTTTGTATCCATTCAGCCAATCTGTGTCTTTTGGTGGGAGCATTTAGTCCGTTTACCTTTAAGGTAATTATCGATATGTATGTTCCTATTCCCATTTTCTTAATTGTTTTGGGTTCGTTATTGTAGTTCTTTTCCTTCTCTTGTGTTTCTTGCCTAGAGAAGTTCCTTTAGCATTTGTTGTAAAACTGGTTTGGTGGTGCTGAACTCTCTCAGCTTTTGCTTGTCTGTAAAGGTTTTAATTTCTCCATCAAATCTGAATGAGATCCTTGCTGGGTAGAGTAATCTTGGTTGCAGGTTTTTCTCCTTCATCACTTTAAATATGTCCTGCCAGTCCCTTCTGGCTTGCAGAGTTTCTGCTGAAAGATCAGCTGTTAACCTTATGGGGATTCCCTTGTGTGTTATCTGTTGTTTTTCCCTTGCTGCTTTTGTTTTCTTTGTATTTAATTTTTGACAGTTTGATTAGTATGTGTCTTGGCGTGTTTTTCCTTGGATTTATCCTGTATGGGACTCTCTGTGCTTCCTGGACTTGATTAACTATTTCCTTTCTCATATTAGGGAAGTTTTCAACTATAATCTCTTCAAATAGTTTCTCAGTCCCTTTCTTTTTCTCTTCTTCTTCTGGAACCCCTATAATTCGAGTGTTGGTGCGTTTAATGTTGTCCCAGATGTCTCTGAGAGTCTCCTCCGTTCTTTTCATTCCTTTTTCTTTATTCTGCTCTGCAGTAGTTATTTCCACTATTTTATCTTCCAGGTCACTTATATATATTTCTTCTGCCTCAGTTATTCTGCTATTGATTCCTTCTAGAGTATTTTTAATTTCATTTATTGCGTTGTTCATCGTTGCTTGTTTCATCTTTAGTTCTTCTAGGTCCTTGTTAAATGTTTCTTGCATTTTGTCTCTTCTAGTTCCAAGATTTTGGATTATCTTTACTATGATTATTCTGAATTCTTTATCAGGTAGACTGCCTATTTCCTCTTCATTTGTTAGGTCTGGTGGGGTTTTATATTGCTCCTTCATCTGCTGTGTCTTTTTCTGTCTTCTCGTTTTGCTTATCTTACTATGTTTGGGGTCTCCTTTTTGCAGGCTGCAGGTTCGTAGTTCCCCTTGTTTTTGGTGTCTGTTCCCAGTGGCTAAGGTTGGTTCAGTGGGTTGTGTAGGTTTCCTGGTGGAGAGGACTAGTGCCTGTGTTCTGGTGGATGAAGCTGGATCTTGTCTTTCTGGTGGGCAGGTCCACGTTTGGTGGTGTATTTTGGAGTGTCTGTGGACTTATTATGATTTTAGGCAGCTCTCTGCTAATGGGTGGGGTTGTGTTTCTGTCTTGCTAGTTGTTTGGCATAGGGTGTCCAGCACTGTAGCTTGCTGGTCATTGAGTGAAGCTGGGTGCTGGTGTTGAGATGGATATCTCTGGGAGATTTTTGCCATTTGATATTATGTGGAGCTGGGAGGTCTCTTGTGGACCGGTGTCCTGAAGTTGGCTCTCCCACCTCAGAGGCACAGTACTGACTCCTGGCTGCAGCACCAAGAGCCTTTCATCCACACAGCTCAGAATAAAAGGGAGAAAAAGAAGAAAGGAAGAAAGGAAGAAAGGAAGGAAGAAAGGAAGAAAGGAAGAAAGAAAGAAAGAAAAAGGGAAGGGGGAGGGAGGGAGGGGGAGGGAGGGAGGAAGGAAGGAAGGAAAGAAAGAAGATAAAATAAAATAAGATAAAATAAAATAGTTATTAAAATAAAAATAATTATTAAGAAAAAAATTTTTTAAGAAAAAAAACCCAAAAAACAAAAAAAATGGACGGATAGAACCCTAGGACAAATGGTGGAAGCAAAGCTATACAGACAAAATCTCACACAGAAGCATACATATACACATTCACAAAAAGAGGAAAAGGGGAAAAAATCATAAGTGTTGCTCTCAAAGTCCACCTCCTTATTTTGGGATGATTCGTTGTCTATTCAGGTATTCCACAGATGCAGGGTACATCAAGTTGATTGTGGAGCTTTAATCCGCTGCTTCTGAGGCTGCTGGGAGAGATTTCCCTTTCTCTTCTTTGTTCTCACACCTCCCAGGGCTCAGCTTTGGATTTGGCCCCGCCTCTGCGTGTAGGTCGCCGGATGGCGTCTGTTCTTCGCTCAGACAGGACGGGGTTAAAGGAGCCGGTGATTCGGGGGCTTTGGCTCACTCAGGCCGGGAGGAGGGAGGGGCACGGAGTGCGGGGCCGGCCTGCGGCGGCAGAGGCCGGCGTGCGTTCTCCCGGAGGAGTTGACCCTGGATCCCGGGACCCTGGCAGTGGCGGGCTGCACAGGCTCCCCGGAAGGGGGGTGTGGATAGTGACCTGTGCTCGCACACAGGCTTCTTGGTGGCGGCAGCAGCAGCCTTAGCGTCTCATGCCCGTCTCTGGGGTCCGCGCTGATAGCCGCGACTTGCGCCGTCTCTGGAGCTCCTTTAAGCAGCACTCTTAATCCCCTCTCCTCGCGCACCAGGAAACGAAGAGTGAAGAAAAAGTCTCTTGCCTCTTCGGCAGGTCCAGACTTTTCCCAGGACTCCCTCCCGGCTAGCCGTGGTGCATTAGCCGCCTGCAGGCTGTGTTCACGCCGCCAACCCCAGTCCTCTCCCTGCGCTCCGACTGAAGCCGGAGCCTCAGCTTCCAGTCCCGCCCGCCCCGGCGGGTGAGCAGACAAGCCTCTCGGACTGGTGAGTGCCGGTCGGCCCTGATCCTCTGTGCGGGAATCTGTCTGCTTTGTCTTCTGCACCCCTGTTGCTGCGGTCTTCTCCGCGCCTCCGAAGCTTCCCCCCTCCGCCACCCGCAGTCTCCGCCCGCGAAGGGGCTTCCTAGTGTGTGGAGACCTTTCCTCCTTCACAGCTCCCTCCCACTGGTGCAGGTCCCGTCCCTGTCCTTTTGTCTCTGTTTATTCTTTTTTCTTTTGCCCTACCCAGGTACGTGGGGGAGTTTCTTGCCTTTTGGGAGGTCTGAGGTCTTCTGCCAGTGTTCAGTAGGTGGTCTGTAGGAGTTGTTCCACGTGTAGATGTATTTCTGGTGTATCTGTGGGGAGGAAGGTCATCTCCGCATCTGACTCTTCCGCCATCTTCCCCTCGTCCCCAGGACTCTTTTAGATGTTGACTTGCTTCCAGTCTGGATCTGGGAAGTTTATTTTTTACCACTGTCTTTAAATAAATGCAGTGTAGTAAAATAGTTTTGAAGTATTTGTTGTCTGAATATCCCGGGAATGATATAATATCTCTTTCTAAGAATGTTGACTCATACTTTTGCTAATTTATTAGCTATATTCCCTTATTATTAGCCTTGTAATTTGCTTAACTCAGAGGTTTCTTTCTGAATCTTACAATTCATGTTCAGATGATTACTATGATGCATCTGTTTCCCTTAATCACTGGGCTAATGGGCATTTACTAAATTCTTCTAGTTATTTCTTCTGACTTAGATATGAGGTCCTCTTTCATTTATGTTCTATTTTTATCTATTGCTGGGGCATACTGTCTTACTGGCAGATTTTTGAAGCCACAGGGATTAAATGTCTAGAGTGGACACTTTGTTCCAGTTTGATGGAAGAAGACCAGACATTCCTGAGCTCTGCTTGTAAATCAATGTCCCAGCCTCAGTCTGGGTTTTAAAATTGCCCAAGTGGGAATGATAAGAGTCCATCAGATGCTCATTTTCATATCAGATTTTTGTAAGGTTCAAATGACCTATTTAACGTCAATATATCTTGGGATCTCATGAAATTTTCTCTCAATGTTCTAGGCTTCACTTGGCCAGCCTTTATTCTTTGGTCCCTTCTTTGAGGTGCCTAACTTCTCAACCTAACCACTAACTCCAAAGCAGACCTGCCTCTTGCTCTGTTTCCTAACAATGATAAAATCATCACTCTTACTGCTGTGGTAAAGGAGGGTCGAGGAAGCCATGGAGAAAAACTCCTACCTGGGGACACCAGAGGCTCCTTTTTTTCTTCAAAGTTATTGTGTAACATTGCTGTGTTAGAGTAAGAAATGGATGAACTCAACCTCTGTCTGTAGCTTCCCTGAGAACCAAAAAAGCAAGACACAAGTGCTCCAAAGAAGCTACGTGCCATTGTACCCTCAGGTGTTGGCTTTTGATCCTGATCACTTTTGCATTTTTCCACTGAAAGCCTACATCTTGCTTTGTTTTCTTCCAGATTATCACCTGGTTCTCCTGAAAGAGAAGGTGATACAGCCCAGAGCCTTTGCCGAGAAAGATGTGTTCCTCAGAGGGAAAAACACAGGACAGCTGTTGTGGAGAAGCTTTTGGGCAGTTAGTGGAACAGGTGAGGTCCTTTAAGGCTTAAATCAGCTGAGGGGTGAGATGCTCTCTAGAAACTTGGGTCGTAACCACCCATCTTAAATATTCCTCTCTGCTGATGTCATGGGCAATGGAAGCCCTCCTGTCGTGGCTGAAAACCATCCTGAAGAAAATCAGCATCATGGGGTGGGTGTGGGGAGAATGGGAGGAATGTCCCTGGCCAGGAGGCCGGAGGTGCCCCAGGAAGCTGTTTCCTCTGAATAGTTAAATGGCTGCCTCTCAACTTGCACAATGTCACATTGAATTTGAAACAGGGAACTTTTTATATTTTTCCCCTGATTGTGCTGGCACCTGGCAGATGCCTATTTACCACAGGCATCAATACACATAGTAATCAAAGGAAATCAGAGGCACAGATTAGCAACAGCTGCAAGTCATTAGTGACAGACATGGGAAAGCACAATTCCGCACCCAACTTTGAAATAACCAATATGAGTATTTCAGAGCATGAGGGTTACCGCAGGGCACTCGCTAACATGAGAGCAGCCAAACAATAGTTGGGCTTGTCTCTCAAGAGAGCCCTTCTTCTCAACGGCAGCGCCGCACTCTCCATATTAGAAACCAATCAATCACGCGATATTGGTCCTTTGAGTGTCAGCTCTTTCAGAGTGTGTGTGTCCATCTTCAGATCAAAGGTTGTCTCAACCGAGAAATAACCTCTGGCTGGTGGGAAAACTTATCTTCTATCATAATTTTAGTGGTGGGAGTTTGCATGTATTCCTGAGGAATTAATTATATCATTACCTAGTTGGAAACGGCCATATAGAGAGGAAAATAAGATATTCCCCTTTCCCATTTAATTTCATTTTTTCCATATTTCTATTTGAAAATCAGCTCTGATTGATAGCCGTTCACTTGGTAGTTACACATTTTCACTGGCAGCACTAACCTTAGCCTACTCCGGAAAATACTATTCAATTTTTAGCTTTTCCCTAATCAATTCATTCAGTGCCTCGGTGGAATACAAGTTGGTCATTTAAAAATTTCTAGCTGTTGCCTGATATGTCCCAAAACAAATTTAGCCAGCATGGGTTTCTATTTTAGACCATCTCTGGAAATGCAGATTTACTGTACAACTGGGTAATGGCCTAGAGATAAACAGACACAGTGAGCTGCTGTCTGATTAGCAGGACTGGGCAAAATTTAGCATCATATATATTGCAGTAATTGGACCATTGGACCATAGGATGTGGATTAAATTGGTCTCTTCACTACATGTGGTATCTTTTCCCTTTACTCAATATTAAGGTAGGATTATTATTTTTTCTGTTTTAGAAAATTCTCCTTCCCCTGCTCTTCTCCCCAAAAATATCTTCTGAAAGTTTTCCTAAAAATTCTTATAATAATAAGTAACTCATTTTGGAGATTAGGATAAGAAAGGGAGAACAATTCTTTCATTTAGTTCAGAGCCAACTATTAAGCATCAACTCTTTAACAGCAAGCAATGTGCTATTATTTTAGAAGAAAGCTTCCAGGGAACATGGATTCCATAAGGCCCATGGCATATCATAAGCATTCAGATGAATGTTACAGTCTTATGTGTTGTTTTTTAAACTTTTGGAGGAGAGAAATTATTTTATACTTGATTGAATACCATAATCTGTAGCCCTAAGGAGGAGTGAATTCTTGGGGTCATTTTATAAGGAAGAAAAACATGGTATTAATTCATAATTTTATTTACTCATTAATCCAGCACATATTTATTGAGCATCTCCTATATCGCAGGAAATTTTAGGCATTGCAGATACAGCAGCAAAATTAAAAAATGACCTGGTTATAATGTACTTGATTGGTGATAAGGATATAGGCAGCTTACGTTTGAGGTGGCAGCTTGACTACAATTCTTTATTGTATACAGCTTCTTTTTCCTTCCTCCCTCCCTCCTTTCTTCCCTTCTCTTTCCTTCCATCTCCCTTCCCTCCTTTCCCTCCTGCTCAGTTCCCTTTCCTTCACTCTCCTATATCCATGCTATATGATTTAGACATTAGAGAGACTAAGCATGGTTTGTTACACAGAATTATTTAATAAAGTACACATTTTGAGAATTAATCTGTATTATTTAGGCTAAAACTACTATAACAAATGAAACCCCAAATTTCAGTAGCTTAACACAATAGATGTTAATTCCTTGCTCATGTAACAATCTAATGAGAGTGTTCCAGTTGGTGGGAGGCTTTTCTCCACGCAGTGACTCAAGAACTTAGGTACCTTCCATCTTGTGACGCTGCCAGGCCTTGGAATCCTTTGCATCCAGCTGGTATAAAGGGAAACAGAAGGTTAAGAAGGCACAGCCATTTCTTTTTTAAATTTTTATTTATTTATTTATTTATATTTTTGGCTGCCTTGGGTCTTTGTTGCTGTGCGCGGGCTATTCTTTGTTGTGGTTCCCGGGCTTCTCATTGTGGTGGCTTCTCTTGTTGCAGAGCACGGGCTCTAGGCGCGTGGGCTTCAGTAGTTGTGGCACTTGGACTCAGTAGTTGTGGCTTGCGAACTCTAGAGCGCAGGCTCAGTGGTTGTGGCGCACGGGCTTAGTTGCTCCGCGGCATGTGGGATCTTCCCGGACCAGGGCTCAAACCCATGTCCCCTGCACTGGTAGGCGGATTCCTAACCACTGCGCCATCAGTGAAGTCCAGGCACAGCCATTTCTTAACCAACTTGGCCTGAAAGAGGCAAATGTCACTTCTGCTCATATACCATGGGGAGAGCTGACTGGATGGCCCCACCCAGATGAAAAGGGGATTGTGAGATTCTTAGTCTTGGCCTGCACAGATACTTTGAAGTGACAAGTCTATACCAAGGAAGTGGGAGGACAGGTATGAATAAACACAGTTGTATGTCAGGCACCATGCTAACTTCTGAAGATGAAAAATGGGTAAGTCTAGGGTGGTGAGGGCCACACAGATACACAACTAACCAAACATGATATCCAAGTACTAAATAAAGTCATATGTGAGCACAGATGCAGGGACAAATACCTCACTCTGGAATGGATTCAGAAAGCAGAAGCTTAAAGCGCTTCATCTAGCAGAGAAGAGGAGGAGCTGAGAAGAAGCTCAGTATGTCCAGATAGTGATGAGCTGCTCGATGTGTCAGGTGTTCAAGAATGTGGGGGTAACTAGGCCAGATCAGAGAGGGCCTTGTGAGCTGTGCCTTTTGCACAAATAACTAGAATGTGAATGTGAATGTATGCTGTGCATTTGAGGCTTCAGACAGGTCTTTTGATCCCACTCCTTTCTGAAGCCCTTCTTGGATATGTCATTACATATGTGAAAGGAAGCTGATGTTTAAAACTTGAGGAGTCATATGTGACTTTTTAAGATGAAAGGTGTTTGGATTCTGAGAAAGGAAGTTATATCCTTGGCAGCCTTGTTCCTTACTGGGTAGGAATGTGTCACCTTACAAAAGAGGCATGTTAAAATGCATGAATTCCCCCATCTGATTTCAAGGTTGACACTTCATCACACATTTAAGGTCCCTTCCCTTTCTCTTAATACTAGTAGTAGTGAATGTGCTTTATTATAATGCCGGAGAGAGCTTGGAGTTCCAGGTATCAAAAGAGGCTGAGGTTGCCTCAGCTGTTCTAGGTGGAGAGCACCTTGTTCCGTGCTGATTAAACTTGGCCTAGGGGACATGCCGAAGAGTAGGGTCACTATGGGATCAACATGGGAGGCCAGCTGCAAGATACACACATTGCTTTTCCCAAAAGTTTTTATAAACAGAATCAAGCTTTTGATATCCCTGTATTCCTTATCACACAACACTTATCATATAAGCTTATCTTTATCATATAGCACTGTTAATTTCATAATGAATATTTGCTTTCCTTTTTCGGTAGATAGTCTCAAGCTTGTTAGCAACTATGATCACCCCCTTTCTATGTCCACTTACATTTGAAGAGAGACTGGCATAGTGAAATGTATTTATATGTTTTATTTAGTAATCTAATGACTACTTAATGATATCTATTAAAAGTTGAGACTCTTGACTGGGCCTTGGAGTACAGAGAAGAGGGAGACAGAAATATGGGTGAACTGAGGTTTCTGCCTACATATGATAGACAAGATGCAGCTGTATATAAATAACTCTAATACAACACAAATGTGAAAAGTTCCATAAGGAAGGAGTGGACAGTAGGGAGAAAGAATTTGTTACTAGAGGAAATCAGGGAAGGCTGAATAGAACTTGAAGCTCAGAGAAGTTACCAGACATTGGTCCAGGATTACATAGCCAGCTGCTGTCTGAGATAGAAGAGGCTCAGCTCTCTCGAGGCAGGGCTCCTGGCTTTCTGCACGATGCCAAGTCTGAAGGAAGATCTGAGGACGAAGGCAGAGGACACGAGCTCTCAGTTTTGCATGTAGGACAGCACATTTCTCCCAGTGGAGACTCAGCCAGTTGTGAACACATTTAGGGTTCCTTCAGAAAAAAGATGGTCCCATAGCCCAACTACCAACACAACCTGAAGCTCTGACTTCTGTTTTTATTTTTTATCCTGCAAGAGTAAGTCCAATTATCCTCATTGCTTTGGGTGTCAGAAAAAAAAAAAAAAAAGAGTTCCATGGGTTAGCAGGACTGCTTATAAGATATAAAGATAAATGATGACTACCAGAAAAAAAGTTTTTGAGAGGATGAAGAGACAGAATTTACTATAGATTGAAATGGGTAAGTGTTGTCCAATTGCCATTTTATTCTTTTACAGTAAAATACATAATAGAGAATGCTAGATTTCCTTTTTAGAACTTGGTAAAAATTATAGCAGATGAACATTAGGCAAAATCAAAGGGGAATTTTGCTCACATATGGAAGTTTATAAGGAATCTGGTTGAGTCTGGTTCCAGTATTTGCTGAAGTTTGTGGTTGTGTCAACAAAGATGGGTAAAGTAAGCATATTTTAGACCCTAAAGAGAGCAGCCTCATAGTCTGGAATAGAGAGTAGCTTTCAAATGGTTTAAAATGGGTTTGCTTTTCTTTCCTTCCAGCTGTGCCTAGTGCTGGGGAAGATAAACTGGCATGTTCTTTGTTACATAGCAACATACCCACCCAGGGGAGTGAGGCACATTAGATTTTCAAAATCTTAAGTCCTTTCAATCAGTTGATAGTGGAGTTGGGGAAAATAAACTGGGAGAAGCTGCGTAACCATTCAGTATGGCACTCTAACACCTGAAACATTTTAGCCACCGTCTTCAAAATAGAGCTGACCGTCTCATTGGTAAAACTGGCCAAATGACATGGAGCAGCAGTTCAAACACCCTTCCTGGCATTTGCTTCTGCATCTTTTGACCTGTCTTGACTGCTGCTATTTCTCTCATACGCCAGTGGCTATAATTTGAATCATGTGGAGAAGGACTTTAATATCCAGGTGTATCTCTTAGTTTTACTTTTGTACCTCCTTGGTTTTACTTACTCTCTATTCTGATCAGAATTGTCTTTATTTTATGTATTTGATTAGCCTTCTGAGCACCTATGGCCAAATGACCCTTTGGTAACCCAGTACTCCTTTGCTGTACCTCTATGTTCTCCTTGATGTAAATTCAGTTTTCTAAAGATTGGTGGGAATTTTGATCTTCTCTTTGTAAAACGCTCTGTAAATTTTGTGCTTAATAACTATTGTAATACAAAGTTTTTATAATCCCAAATCTAATACTGAATTTTTCTTGAAATGTTTTACGTTTGTTTTCTTTCTTCACTTCTATGGCTTAAATTAGGGGAATTTTGTGAAGACATTTAATTTTCCAAATCCACTTCTGGTCCTAAAAGAACAAAGCCTACATTTTGAAGACAAAGGATTTTTAAATAGACGTAATATTAGGAAAACATTAACAAAAATGTTAACATAACATATTGTTTAAAGCTTCTTCTAAGTGTTCGCCTAAATCTTCTCTGTGAGACAGGGACTCTGACTGGTGTATCTCAGTCCACAGTGTCTACACAGAGCCTGGTGTGTGACAGGTATTCAGAAATAATTTGTTATATGTTGCTAAAAAATATATTTTCTTGAGGTATCACTTCACACTGGTCAGAATGGCCATCATTAAGAAGTCTACAAATAACAAATGCTGGAGAGAGTGTGGAGAAAAGGGAACCCTCCTGCACTGTTGGTGGGAATGTAAATTGGTGCAGCCACTATGGAAAACAGTATGGAAGTTCCTCAAAAACCTAAAAACAGAGTTGCCCTATGATCCAGCAATCCCATTCCTAGGCATATATCTGGAGAAAACTATAATTTGAAAAGATACATGCACCTCAGTGTTCATAGCAGCACTATTTATAATAGTTAAGACATGGAAATAACCTAAATGTCATCAACTTCAATGAAGTTGAAATGAAGAAATGATCAACTTCAATATGTTGATCTTCAAAATGAAGATCAACTTCAATAAAAATATAAATATATATTTTCTAATTTGTGCATCAAAGCTACTTTATGAGGCTGAGATATCCAGTTGATTCTTATTGCTCATGGTGCTTATGTTCTATAAAGTCATCAGAAACACTGAATTAGTGAATACTGAACCACTGCTCCTCAGGCAAATGCACGGTTAAGTCCCTGTGAGCCTCTGTCACAACATGGTCATTAACCGATCAGTACCTAGCCTTGCTTTACGTGTGTTTCTGCTTAAAGTCCACTTATTTAATATATATTGTGTATGCATTTACATTGAACTCATGGCCAACACCACTATAACTCATGCCTGAATGAAGCTTATCCAACACGTATTTAAGTCACATCACAGCCTTCTGTGCTTAAGAACACTAGACAGCACTTCATTACTACACTTGGGGACTATTTTTTTTTTTTTTTTACATCTTTAGTAGAGTATAATTGCTTTACAATGGTGTGTTAGTTTCTGCTTTATAACAAAGTGAATCAGTTATACATATACATATGTTCCCATATCTCTTCCCTCTTGCATCTCCCTCCCTCCCACCCTCCCTATCCCACCCCTCTAGGTGGTCACAAAGCACCGAGCTGATCTCCCTGTGCTATGCGGTGGCTTCCCACTAGCTATCTACCTTACATTTGGTAGTGTATATATGTCCATGCCTCTCTCTCACTTTGTCACAGCTTACCCTTCCCCATCCCCATATCCTCAAGTCCATTCTCTAGTAGGTCTGTGTCTTTATTCCTATCTTACCCCTAGGTTCTTCATGACATTTTTTTCCTTAAATTCCATATATATGTGTTAGTATACAGTATTTGTTTTTCTCTTTCTGACTTCATTCTGTATGACAGACTCTAAGTCTATCCACCTCATTACAAATAACTCAATTTCATTTCTTTTTATGGCTGAGTAATATTCCATTGTATATATGTGCCACATCTTCTTTATCCATTAATCCGATGATAGACACTTAGGTTGTTTCCATCTCTGGGCTATTGTAAATAGAGCTGCAATGAACATTTTGATACATGACTCTTTTTGAATTATGGTTTTCTCAGGGTATATGCCCAGTAGTGGGATTGCTGGGTCATATGGTTGGGGACTATTTTAAAGAGTGAAATCACCAAAAAAAAAAAAAAAAAAAACCCACAAAAAAGTGTGCAAATATTGCACTAAACAGATCACGAAAGGGATATTTGTCTGCAGTATGAGAGTTGACACTGGAAGCCTTAGTGTTGCCTTGTCCCACCTCAGCTGGGAACACGCATGTTCAGTGACTCAAATTTTTTGCCACTCTGTGCATGTGCGTGAATGACTGAAAGCACCATGGGTTTTGATTTGGGGGTTACAAATAAATGTTAGCAAGTAGGTGAATTTGCAAATACGGAATCTTTGAGTAGTAAGGATTGGCAGTATTAGTATGTCCTTTTTGCGTATTTGGAAACTCCAGAAAGGAGCTCCAATTTCAGAAAGATTTGTCTGTGATCATCCAAGTGGAACTGAAACCTGTCTCTTCTGACTTCTGGGTCAGTGTCCATTCCAACATCCGCAGCTCAGGAAGTGGAGGGAGAACCTACAGTCAGGCTCATTAGCACACAGATAGTGCCCGTTTTTTGAACAATGTGTGGTGTCTATGCTTAAAGTTATCAAGTTCTGTAATTTGAAATGACTCACTGAAAACTTTCTTGCAAATTATCTATCTTGTAACTCGTAGTGTTTCTCATTATATTAAAAACAAATAATCACTGAAATATTGTTCTACTATGCCTGTGAAAGGAAAAATAATTAGGGCTTATTCTCACATATAGATTACATTAGTGCAAGAGGGAGCATTATAACTCACTACTTTGTTCTTAGAGAACAGTCAGTGCTTGTTGCATGCAAGGTACCACTATTAGGAGGAGGCTGGAGAGAGAAGATGAAGAGGAGGTGGGTCACTGCCTTCAAAAATATCTTGAGGGGGGCTTCCCTGGTGGCGCAGTGGTTGAGAGTCCGCCTGCCGATGCAGGGGACGCGGGTTCGTGCCCCGGTCCGGGAGGATCCCACATGCCGTGGAGCGGCTGGGCCCGTGAGCCATGGCCGCTGAGCCTGTGCGTCCGGAGCCTGTGCTCCGCAACGGGAGAGGCCACAGCAGTCAGAGGCCCGCGTACCGCAAAAAAAAAAAAAAAAAAAAAAATCTTGAGGGTTATTCTGTGCTGGTTTTGTTCCTTCATCCTCTACAGATGCCAGATAATTCAGGGTGCTCAACTCTACGTAGAAAAACCAAAATTAGATTAAGACTTTAATTTTAGACCTATAGTACCAAGGTGACTTAAAACACAGCTTTATATCCTAATGTTGGGAATGAGAAGACAATAACTGTTGCTTATGTAATATTAATTTTACGACACTCCTCATTTTTCAAATTTTCAAAAAAATTTCCCATATGTATTCTGTAGGACATTAGCATTCTTATGAGATCGCAAAAGATACTCTAAGAAAAAGGTCTTTGAAGTCAAGAGAGTTTGGGTTAAATGTGGTTAACCAGCTTTCTTTAGTAAAATATTAAAGCCTACTTACTTTACTGGCGGCTTCTCAGAGCTGCTAATAAGCTTGTGTGCGTGCTCACTCTCTCAGAGCATCTAGTTGGAGAACACTCAGCAACATCTCCTGTTCTGCAGATCATGGTTTGGAAAATGTTGTCATGTGATATTAGGTACAACTTCCAGGGAAGGTGAAAGAAGAGAAAGTAAAAATTTCCATTCTGCTAAGGGAGGTGGAAAAGTCCAGTGAGACTGATTACATTCCCCACCTTATACTACTGTAGAATCCTCCCATGTGAAATTAGGTCTGTGGCAGCAATTCTCTATGCATACAGACAGTATCTACTACCTGCCCTCAGGTGAAGGGAACAGAGTTCCCTTGAGCCCATGTGGTGCACAGTGGACAAACCTAGTGAATTTCTTTCCTGGTTCTTGGGGCTCTGGGGAGTCTGCAGGAAGGATGTTCTTCACAGGCAAGTGTCAGGCCAAAGGTTTTAGAAGTGTGGAGGTTGTAGTGGGCTGGATGGTGATCTTCCTCCCCAACAAGAGCCGTGTCTATACTGAACCTTTGAAGGTGGCCTTATTTGGAAATAGGATCTTTGCAGGTGTAATTAAATTAAGGATCTTGAGATGAGATCATCTTGGGTTATTTGGGTGGGCACTACATCCAACGATAAGCATCCTTAGAAGAGAAGAGGCAGAGGGAGGCTTGAGATGGAAAACCACGTGACGATGGAGGCAGAGATTGGAATTATGTTGCTATAAACCAAGGAACTCCTGAAGCCTTCAGAAGCTGGAAGAGGCAAGAAGGCTCTTCCCCTAGAGGCTTTGGTGGGAGTGCGGTCCTGCTGACACCTTGATTTTGATCCTCTTGCCTGCAGAACTGTGAGAGAATAAAATCCTGTTGTTTGAAGCCACCAAGTTTGTGGTGATTTGTTGTGGCAGTCCTAGGAAACAAATACAGGGCTCTAGGTAAGGAAAGATGGAAACTGACAGAGAGGTGGACAAGGCTAGAAAATGAAGACTGATAAATTCAGCTGTCGAGGGTCATCTCATTCCAGAGGGTCTTCTGGAAAGTATAGATACAAAAATCTTTCCAAGCTTTCACATGGTAAATAAGGGTCACGCTGGTATAAATAGCAAGCTCATGGCCAGGCACTGGGGGAGGACTGAAAGAAAGATGTGTGTGGATTGTTTGGAGAGCAAGGTCACCACAGGAAGTGGGGAAGGATGTTCTACTGCCTGGCAGAGAGAAAGGGGTACCTCTGGGAGAATAATAAAAGATAGCTTGGCAGAAAAAAAATTTCCCTTGCCTTGGAGAAATCAGTGGTATTAGTGGTCTTGTGAATGGGTTTCAGAGTGAGGTCAGCCCATAGCTAGCAGGGTCCTTGATTACCGCTGGGATCCACATCTTTCAGGATGCAGGAGAGCATACAGTGCAGGACACTGTAGTGTGAGTTTCAGGAAAATGTGCCCTAAATAAAAGACTTTCCACATATTCAGCTGTTGCAAATGAAGCAGGAACAAATTATTAACAAAGCAAAAATTTGAAAAATTTGTTACTGTTTCTGCCTTCTAGGAGAATGGCATGATATGTTATTCCCAAGGGAATGATTCTGTTGCTTTGGAAAAAGCCCTGATAGACTTTCTGACTGAGAAAAACAAGACTTCTGGAGCATATGGAGGAGTAATCTAGATTGAGGGGGCTGTGAATGGAGAGGGAAGAGGGCTGTGTGAGAAGGACAAAGGAGGAGCAGGGACTCCCAGGAACGCGGAGGGAGGTGCTGCGTGGCCTATGAAGGAATATGGCTTCTGAACAGTTCTTGTAGTACAGAATGGGCAGCACGCATCTACCGTTGTCTGGAGCTGAGAGGAAGTTGTTTCCTGCTCTGTGCTGCTCTCTATTACCCTCTCACCACCAGTAAAATTCTACTGTGTGCATTAGGGACGTTAGGGATGCTTTAGGAAATGTAGAAAAACCATGGTGTCCAGTGTGTGTGGTGGGCAAGTAGAGCTGGAGCAGCAGGTGTGGCAGGTTGTGGAGTGACTAATTCAGCAGAGGCAGAGGCACATCCTGAGGGAGGCTCTAGGCTTCCTGCCATGTATGGCTTGGGAGTTTTGTCTAGTTATTAAAAGGAGGATTTATCCCAGAAGAATGGGGGGGGGGAGTCATTCTGACTGGAAGTATCTGGGCACCTGAGTAAAATCAGATATGCTCAGGAGTCAGTGGGTGGGTAGGGTTTGGGTGTACTTACCTGATTGAGGGGAATTTATCAGCTTATTGTACAAACCACTGAATTATTTTATGTTGTTAAACTCAATTAACTCTGCTGAAACATCTGCCCTCTATATTCAGAATATTACTAAAAGGCTGTGTATGCATAAGGGTATGTTTGGAGGGGGAGAGTGGATATTAAATATTGGGGAAAGTGGAGGAAAACTATGCCAATTAGGTAATGCCATAAAGCCATTGACTGGTGACGCATTGAACAAGGAGCAGAGAGAAGTGGGGAAGGCACTCTGACAAAAGGTGTTGGTGGGACCTATTGTGGATGATTGCAGAAAAAGCAGAACGTTGTAATCTGGGAATATCCCATTGAACACTGATACGTGAAATCATTTTGAGAATGGAGAAATGGTTGGTTTGAATCTGCTTGGTAAAAACTAATGAAAGTGGGAACTGACGCTAAATGTGTTCCTTCTGCCAGATTATGCTTCCTCTTGTTAGATATATAAAGGTTTTAAATATTCAGTGGTGGGTAGGAGTATCATATCATTCAAGATTAAGATTCCATTTCACCCAAGGCTGTCAGATTTCTGTTAGTGTAAGTTAATAGGACATAAAATATTATTACTTTAGAGATTATAATGACCTGCTGAACAAGGGCTAATTTGGGGAAAAAAATCCCCTATTGGTATTGGGGACCCTTTACTTTCCTATGATGTCTTCTCACGTGATTAAATGTACTGAATATGTCTTGTTTCCAACTCCTTCTGAGACTTGAAAGAGGATGAGATCACTCACTCCCAACTGGTCATTTCTCTCTGTAGATGGGAGAATCAGTGCTAATTGATACTTTTTATATTTAATTACACTTAATTTCTTCTGTCTGGCTGCCCTGAAACCAAGAAGAGGAAAACAGTGTTCTACACAAAAATCTTCTAACATAAACATTTCTTAACCTCATTTGCTGCAGAATTGGTTCAAATAAAGAATCCTTAAGATAAAAGCTGTTCAGAATGGTTTCTTATCTGTATTTGATCCTGTCTCTTGAGTCCCTCTTTCTGGAATATATCCTTGTGACTTCTGTGATGGGAATTTTCTCAGTCTTTTCTTCCCTAACATTTAACTCTTCTGTATTCACTAGTATTATAATCATTTTCCAGTCCTTTTGTTATTTTGTTTAAATTAATTCCTTAATTAGGTCCTTCTCTCTTCCTTTGAACCATCACCTATAGGGCTCTGGTCACAGTGCTCTTCCCAATGGCTTTGATGGCATCACCCCTCCTTCAAAAACCTAGTACTTTCCACTTCCTTCTGGATATAGTTTCAACTTGGTCCCAACTTACTGTTCCCTATTTTCTACTATTCCCCGTACCTGTCAAGCTGTTTTTTTTTTTTGCGGTACGTGGGCCCCCCACTGCTGCGGCCTCTCCTGTTGTGGAGCACAGGCTCCGGACGCGCAGGCTCAGCGGCCATGGCTCATGGGCCCAGCTGCTCTGCGGCATGTGGGATCTTCCCGGACTGGGGCACGAACCCGTGTCCCCCGCATCGGCAGGCGGACTCTCAACCACTGCGCCACCAGGGAAGCCCTGTCAAGCTGTCTTATTTGCTCTCTCCCCGGTGTCCTGTGTTTTCCCCATCTGGAACATCCAACTCCTCCCTATCTCTGAATCCTGCCCATCATTCAAGAAGCAAAGCCCATCTCTCCTGCTCTGGAATGCCTTCTCTGACGGCTTCATTCAAATAAGATCTTTCCCTCCTTTAACATCCTATGAATTTATTGTCAGTTGCATTGATTTGGCAATCTAGGGAGTCAACCTAGAAAGGATAGAAAGTAGGGTTTGGGCAAAAAAAAAGTAAAAAAAAAAGGATTCCAGTATGAACTTTTCTTCTTGAAGTTAATGGTGGTTCAGATAAATTTGCTAATCTCCACTGGCTTCCATTTTCTGTATACCTAAGATGGAGACAGACTATTCTGAATCTTGCTGATTGTCATGGGAATTAACAAATGTAATATATGTAAAAGTCCTCGTAATCTGTAACGTCCTATACAGGTATAAGTTATCATTTCTGCTGTTAGAGATCTCTATTATTGATTGACTCTATCAAAACTCTGTTGTTATTTAGCCCTCCTGTATCTATACTTAATCAGTATAACTCACTTCACCAGCCAAGGTATCAATACAAATATAATGACATCACATGTTATTTTTCTAATTCATTGCTTGATCTACTCCCTACCCCATACCTACTGTTATTAGCAGGAAATCTGTTAACTCCCTCTTGGAATTTCCCAACAGCCCCCTTCTCTAATTTTTTAAAGATTAAGGGGTTTACTCCATCCAAAATGGACAAATCTTGTTTCTAAAAGAAAGGCAGAGAAAGGACTGAAAATTCCAGTTTGTCCACTGTTGAACATTGGTTTTGTCCAGCCTGGTGGACACTTCTGCATTCAGAAAAAAATCTTCTTGCAGGTCCAGATGCCTAGATAGGAGGGAGGGTACTAGAACTGGGACCTTCCTGCCCAACACAGATGCTGCTAATAGGCAGCCTTGCAACAGGTGCCCCATTGGCTCGGCTGAGACTTCCTCAGAACATAATCCTACTTGCTTCCTTCTCTCCCTTCACAAGTGTCAGTCTGATCCGAAGACTCTCCTAACTTTCTCTTGTTCCTTTCCCCTTTAGTCTTGAGGAGAATTTCCCCCAAGAAATCTCTTGTATATCTCATCCTATCTTGATAATATGTTTTTAGGAAGATCCAAAATGACACTGAAGGGTTTCCAGCCTCCCCCATACTTACTAGAACTCTTAGACCCTTGTTTTGACCTTATGCTCCTTCTTTCCTGGCGAGCTCCACTTTGGGACTTCCCTTTCTTGCCAGTGGACCTTGGGTAAAAGCCTTTCTGGTCCTTCCTGACAGATGTCCTGATTGTGGATTTCAGGGAGTTTGAGGTGAGTTTTCCCTCCTCAGAAGACTCATAGTTTCTGCAAATTTTCTCACCCTATCCATAGAGCTCAGTAGTCATGGGGAGAGACATCTTCTGTGTCTGCTTGTGATACTTATGTCCTGTTATATCCTTTTCTCAGACCACAGGGGTGCCTGTTACCCTTAGGCACCTTGAATTTACCCTTCAAAATTCAAGGCAGGGGGCTTCCCTGGTGGCGCAGTGGTTGAGAGTCCGCCTGCCGATGCAGGGGACACGGGCTTGTGCCCCGGTCTGGGAAGATCTCACATGCCGCGGAGCGGCTGGGCCCGTGAGCCACGGCCGCTGAGCCTGCGTGTCCAGAGCCTGTGCTCCGCAACAGGAGAGGCCACAGCAGTGAGAGGCCTGCGTACTGCAGAAAAGAAAGGAAAAGAAAAGAAAAAAAAAAAAAAAATACAAGGCAGAAGCAGTTTAAGTTGTTGTTTAGGTTATTTTTTTCGAAAAACATTTTTTTTTTTTTTTGCTCCAGGTGACTTGCTATTTCCACCCCTGGACTTAATAGAGGCTTACATAACTTTAGGTATCCCTTCAGTGCATACCCTTTTCATACATTTTGTCTTACTTCACTATATTGTAAGCTTCGTGAAAGCTGCTTCTTGTGTTTCCAATTGCTCATCTGTGAAATTGAGGGCTAGATTAATTATTTTAAAGAATCCTTTCAGTTGTGTGATTTCTGTGGAAGATATAATATTAGAAATGGGCTAGAAAATGATTTTCTTCCTTTAAATATTGTGTCCATTATGTTTGGTAATCTACCTTTTATTTATACATAACATTTTTCACTTTGCTCGTATGCATTACATAATTTGATCCTCAAATCCACCTTGTAAAGTGTCAGTAAATACTAGCTGCCTTTTACAGGTTAGAACCTGAGACTTGTTGAAGTTAAATGACAAGTCTCTAAGTTCCTGGAGCAGTCACTGGGTCTGGTGCCCTTTGGCCTACTAATCCCCTAATTAAGATGCCACATGATATTTTCTTTTCACTCCCTGCCCTGCGACTACTAACTCATCCTTCATGAAGCACCTTTATGTTTCTCTTATTCTCAGCCATCTACACTTTGGGGCAGAGGGTTAGAGAAGATATCACAGATTCAAATGCCTAAAAAGGCCAGGCAGGGTAAGAGACCGGGAAGGGGTGGGGAAGGCGAGGACTGACAAACTGAAGAGCACACATCCTATCTGAGAGGGGTAATCCCTGTTCAGCCTTAGCGCTTTGTTGCCATCCAGGAATGCTGGCCCTGGGTTGCTCAACTTTCGGTTTTTCAAGCACAGCTGGAAATATATATTTTAATGGGAAATCTGCATTTTGAGATGCTCAAAATAAATGAAAAAAAAAATTAAAACCCTGTGAAGCCAAAACACATCTATAGGTGCTGTTTGGTCCCACAGATCCTCTGATTTGGAGGTATGAGCCATGTTTAACTAGCTGTGTTAACCTTCTCCCCCCATAACCCACCCCCCCAAATCCTATGAAGTGATTTGGTGAATTTTGCTACTTTTATTAAAAGTTTGGTATAAATAACATAAATAACAATAGCAACCAATTGTTGGATGTCTGCTGTGTTCCAGGGAGTATGCTAGGTGCTTGACACACCTCATCACAAATTCTCTTAGCAACCTTATGAGAGATCTATTATTAACCTGTTTTATAGATTAGGGAGCTGAGGCCCAGAGCTGACCTAATTTGCTAAGACCACACAGTAAGTAGTGGAACCAGGATCAAACCCAGGTTTCTGGCCTCAAAGTGTGTTCTTGCGCGTTATTTATTATACCATATTACCAGCATCCTCAGAGAAGAGAGAGAAAGGGTGAAATGAAAAATGTGGTGCTTTCCCTCTTATGAAACAAGTCAAAAGTGGTCTCTTTGTATGGAGAACTTAGGCAAGCATAATCTTTTTTTTTTTTTTGAGTGTAAGAGGTATGCTTTTCTTTGTGAAGGTGGGTAAGAAGGGAAGAGAAAAGGGAGATTGCTCACAGTAGGAAGAGATCCTCCTTTCTTTCAAAAACTCTAAACCAGAAATAGACTCCCAACCTACTAGTGTTTGGCTTTTGTTTTCAGATTGTCTGCTTTGACCATAATGTCCTGTGAGATGGCCACTAGCTTACTACAGCTATCTTTTACTCCTACTTCAAAAAAGCAAAGTTCTGGGGAAAAAAAGATCTTTTGTTTAGGGTCCAAAGTCAAGTCCAAATATAACAAGATCCCAATAACTTCCTCCACCCTCTAGGGTTTAAAACCAAATTCCCTCTGCCCAGATGGCTTCTACAGAAAGAGCATTCCCCCACTGCTTCCTCTTTTTGTTGGCTGCCCACTGATTACAGCTAATGACTCCCAGCTGTACTGCCTCCGAAGACTAGGGGAAGATGAATCTTTGAAAAATAATTTAATAACAAGACTCTTCCAGGGATAGGTAGGGCTGATGCCAATCCTGTTGGAGCACTCCCTCATTCAGAATCTAGCTGGATGGTGGTGATTCGAAGAGAGGAGCGTTGCTATGTGCGTTTTGAAGCCCCCTTGGTGTTCCTTACAGGAATCTGATTGACTCTATTTCCTAATATTGGTTGAAAAAAATTCATCTCCAAATACTAAAAAAAAAAGTTAGATATGTGTAATATATACTTCTTTAGCTCCAATTCAGAGAATTTGAGGAAATATCTTTTAGGGCTGTGACTTTATCCAAGTAAGACATACTTTATGATCAGTTTCCTTGGAGGATTTTCTGACATGCTTATATCATACTAATAATTTGATATTTACAAATTTTAAAACTTGGCATGCTGGAGTTTCCCTTTTGTCTTTGAAATATCAGGTTCTTTGAAAGATTTACTTCAAATACTATGGCCCATCAGAGGGAAAAAAAATGATCAAAGGTTACCAGTCATGAAAACTGTTGATAACAGACTTGTTCAGATTGGTTGGTCTTGTCTTCTCCCCGCCCTCTTCCTCCTCCTTTTCTTCTTCCCTTTCCTCCTTTGCTTCCTCTTTCTTATTTTTCTTCCTTTTCTTTACTAGCAAAAATAGCAGTCTGAATTGCTGGGTACGCGGATGGGGGAGATCAGTAAAAATTTTACTGACCTAAAATTTGGTGGTTTTCTCAAACCATGTTTCATGGCATTTGGAATCCCTCCTCCTCCATGGAGTCTTCTCCCAAAGCTGCAGACAAGATTTTTCCCATATGCCCATATAGAACTAAGGGTGGTGCTGAAGTTAGATACATTAAACCACTCAGTGGTTACTTCCTGTTCTTTCAGAACACTGGCTGAAGAGATCTTGAGCAGTTGATTACTGTGCTGTCTAGTTCTATAGTGATTTCTTTATGAATCATTGTATCTTCCTAGGAGATAATGTAGCTTAGTGGAAAGAGCATGAACTCTTGAGTCAGAGATAAGTTTGAACTTTGACCTGCCCCTTCCTTAAACTTTCTGAGCTTTACTTTCTTCATCTGTAAAATGGAACTTGCAGGGTTGCGATGAAGAGTAATATCATGTTTGGATACTGATAAGATGTTTTATAGGCCTCTTGTTAAATACTTTAATTATGGTCTTTATTATTATACTCCCTATTCATTATATATTATATGCTTATATATTTATATATAAATATATATGTATATAAAATCTTTGTGGCAAAGAAAGTTTTCATAGGGCTTTCAGTTGGCTCAAAGGAAAAAGAGATAGTGGAATGTGGATTTCTATTATAAGGTGCTTATAATTTCAATCTTATTTTCATCTTGTTTTAATTTTCAGAGTAATCATGAGAGGTAGATACCATTAAACCCATTTTAAAGACAGGAAATTAAGTCCTGGAAGGGTTAAGTCCATTCCAAGGATAATATTTTTGGAGAATTTTCCATCATGGTTATTTTATATAAATTTGAAAACTTGATATTCTGGCATTTCTATTTTGGCTTTGAAATATTGGATCTTCTGAAAGGTTGTGTTCAGGTACTTGTTCCATTCAGGATTCTGTTCTATTCAAGAGTACAATTAAACATGCATAGTGTATCCTAGGGAAGCAGAGTCAACAGAAAAGCCCTGCTGCTGCTTTACAGCTACTACTAAGCATTAAGCCCTTAGAGTGCTGAGAAGATTTGCAGTTTGATTCAAGGGCTGACTCTCTTGGGAATAAGCTCAATAAGAGCAAAAGATAACTTACCATGAGAAACTTATTTAAGATTCTGGTTTCAGTGGAATCTCATTTTTCTCAATATGTGTAAAATCCAGAGAAAAATAGTGCATAGTATACTGTTTCTGCCAGTTTACTAAAGGGGCAGATAAGGAGCTTAGCACTTTAATGGGAGTAGCTTGCCTCTCTCCCTTCCTCCTCCTTCCCTCCCTTCTCTCTGTCTTTCTTGTCCCTTCCTCTCCCCTTCCCTGTCCCCCTCATTCTCTCCTCTTCCTTCCTCCCTTCCCTTCCTCCCCTCTTTTTTGTTATTCGGCTGGGGCTGCATGCTTCACACACTTACCACCTCTTCTTTCTGTAATGAAGCCCCATTTCCTGATTATAGAGGGAGGCATATAACCTAGATTAGGAGAGTCAAATTCTCTCAACCAGGAATTTGGATATTGAATGTAGACACCAGGGACAAAGAGCAAGTAGAGCTGGGTCATGTGCTGGCTGGACCTTAGCAGGGCAGTCCACGGAAGGGCTCCTGCTGCTGACGCCTGGGGCTGCTTGTGGTTCTTTCCCTTCCTAAGGCCTGATGGTTTACCTCTTCCATCATTTGGTGAGCTATCTCAGTATCTTCCCAGTACATTATTTTGATTAAATTAATCAGAGTTAATGTTGCTTAAAACCAGTCCTGTATGGTAGGTATTATACTTCACATTTTCCAGATGAGAAACGGAAGCTTTTTGAGGATAAATAATTTGCTCAAAATCATACTGTTAGGAAGAAGCAAAGCTGGTGTTCAAATTCAGCTCTTCCTGTCTGAAAAGCTGATATTATATGTGCTATGCTTCAGTGGCTTAAAGTGGAAAAAAAAAAAAGTTGGAGAAAATATTTACGATGCTTGAGATTCTCCACAAAACTTAACGGCCTTTAGATAAAAGGAGTTCTTAAGAATCAAAGAGGAAAAACTTAACATACTAATAGAAAAACTGGGCAAAGAACATGAATACCTATTTCTCAAAGAATTAATAACAATGTGTTATTCATGTAGAAAAAGTTTAACCCTATCAACAGTGCAGAGGATGCAAATGAAAAGAATGGCGTACCATTTTAAATCTTACTGATTAAAAATTATAAAACTAAGTTTTGCAAAATTTTGATGAAAACCTTTCTCTTGTTATAGGTCAAAGTAAAAATCTATGCAAACTTAAGAGAGAAAAATTTGTTCAAATACATTTAGAATCCCAAATTTGTTCAAAACCTTTTGACTTAGACATTCTATGGAAATAATCAGTGATATACTGAAAGATTTAGGAACTAGGATATTTATCCTAATGTTATTTATAATAGCAAAAGTAAGAAGTAAATTAAATGTCTAAAACTAGATGTCTAGGGTATGATACAAAGTTTAAAAAAAAGTCCAAATATTCATTCACTCAAGAATTATTTATTGAGTATGTACGATGTTCATGGCACATTCTAGGCATGACGGAGACTGCCGTAAACAATATAAAGTGTCTATTCTCATGAGCTTACATTCTAGTGGGGAGACAACAAGCAAACAAATACATATTATGATCATATCATGGATAAATATAAAGCAGAGTCAAGGGGATAAAAAGTGGCTTAAAGAAGGTGACACATGAATCAAGATTTAAATGAAGTGCAAGAATAAGTTATGCAAAGATACAGGATATATCCATGAACTATTGCCATAATAATCTTGGGTACAAACCACCACAAAACTCAGTGGTTTAAGATAAGTTAAAATAATTTATTCTCTCCACATAATTTATTCTCTCTGAGGTAGGTAGACAGGGCTTAGCTGATTCAGTGTGAGCTTGGCATGGCTTGGCACCAAGGTGAAAATTATGCCCAGGCCTGCATCATGTGAGTCTCATCCTTCTTGGACTAACAGGTCAGCTGGGGTATGTTCCTCTCGTGGTGATGACAGAGGCACAAGAGGGCAAACCTCGCCATCCCAGCATATTGCAAACTGTTACCATGTTTGCTGACATTCCATTGCAAATTCCAAAGCATATCACCCCAACAAGCCTGTCAATGGGACAGGGAAGCATATTCCATCTAGAGTGGGAGAGGTAGGTGAATATTTGATGAACAATAATCCAAACAATTCCATGAGAGAAGAACATCCTAGGAAGAAAGAAGAACATGTGCAAAAGTGCTGTGTTGGTAGCAAGCTTAGTCCAATTAGAAGGCTAATGAGGTTTAAATAGAATAGGTGGGGGGGAGAGTGAGAGAAGACCAGGCAAGCAGGCCTACATCCTATAGGGTCTCTGAGGCAAAGGTTAGGTAAAGAGTTTAGATTTTATACGAGGGTATTAGGAAGGCATTGGAAGTTTTCAGCAGACAAATGAGAGTCTAATTTACATGTGAATAACATGACCCTAATTTTATATAAAAAGATATATGTCTGCCGTAAGAAAAAGACTGAAAGTACCCAGATATAAATATAAATATATTTATATAAATATAAATAGCGGCTATCTCTCAGCAGTATGATTATGTATGTAATTTTATATTGAATTATTTATACTTTATCGTAGTTTCTAAATATTGAGAATAATCATGAATTGATTTTTCAAACAGTAAAAAAAATTATCTTAAGATTAAAAGGAGATCTCTATAGAGATCGCTTAGAAAATTAATTAGCAAAATACATCAGTAGACTAGTAAGCCACTTTAAGTTCTAATTTCTCTGGTCTCTACACTTGGAAGAACTGGTGAGTTAAACTCAAATTATATTTGATTATGTTTTGTTTATATCTATATCCATTGATATATAAAATATACGTATATTTAAATAGTAGCATATCTTTCATTTTATTATAAAATATTTCACACACACAGAAAAGTATAGACACTAATATAACAAAAAATCATGTATTTACCACTCAGCTCATTCCTATAATGATTTTAAAAATTTTCTTCAGATCTATCTTTCTCCCTACCTCCCTTCTCCTTTCCAAGTTGAAATCTTACAGATATAGTTGAAGCCCCTGTAGCTAACCTGATTCCATTTCTTTCCTGCCATCAGCAGAGGTAACAAGTATCCTGAACATGGAGTTTTAATTCTTGTGAATATTTTATACCTGTACTATATGTGTACCCATAAATAATTTATAACATTGCTTTGCCTGTTTTCCATCCTTATTAAACGATATGTTTTGGGCTTCTTTAACTTCTCACTCAATATACATTAATACACATGCTTTAGTGCATTTAAACTGCTGTATAAAAAAATCATAATTTATCCATTCTTTTGTTGATGGATCTTTAATTTGTTTCTATTTTTTCTCAGACAATGCAGGAATAAATATTCTTTTTTTTTTTTTTGGTACACGGGCGTCTCACTGTTGTGGCCTCTCCCGTTGCGGGGCACAGGCTCCGGACGCGCAGGCTCAGTGGCCATGGCTCAGGGGCCTAGCCGCTCCGCGGCATGTGGGATCTTCCTGGACCAGGGCACGAACCTGCATCCCCTGCATCGGCAGGCGGACTCTCAACCACTGCACCACCAGGGAAGCCCAGGAATAAATATTCTTGTACATGTCTCCTTGTGAGGTTTCTCCATAGAATATATACCTAAGTGTGGCATTACTGAGTGGCATAAGTCCCTTTTAAATTTTTTTATTGAAATATAATTCACATACCATAATATGCATACACTTAAAGCATACAGTTCAGTGGTTTTCAGTATATTCAGCATGTGCAGCCATTGATACAATCTAATTTTAGAGTATTTTTATGTTAAGAAATCCAGTACCCACTGGAAGGTACTCTCCATTCTCCCTTCTCCACAGCCTCTAGCACGTGCTAACTAATCTTTCTGTCTCTATGGATTTACCTTAGAGTACCTTGGACACTTCATCTAAATGGAACAATACAATATGTGGCCTTTTGTGTTTAGCTCCTTCTTAGCATCATGTTTTCAAGGTTCATCCATGTTTTATCATATAGCAGTACTTAATTTCTTTTAAGGCTGAATAATAAGTTGTAAGAGTTTTTATATATTTTGGATATTAGTCCCTTGTCCGATATATTATTTGCAAATATTTTCTTCTATTCCAGGGGTTGTATTAACATTCTTGATAGTGTCATATGAAGCACAAAAGTGTTTAATTTTGAAGAAGTCTAATTTATCTATTTTTTATTGTTTTGCCTGGGTTTTTTTGGTGTCATATCTAAGAAATTATTGACTAACCTAAAGGTCATGAAGATTTATGTCTATGTTTTCTTCTAATAGTTTATAGGTTTAGCTCTAGCATTTAGGTCTTTGGTTCATTCTGAGTTAATTTTGGTGTGTGGTGTGAGGTCGGGATCTAACTTTATTCTTTTGTGTGTGTTAGCCAGTTGTCCCAGTACTATTGGTGGTAAGAATATTCTTCATTGAATTGTCTTCTCATGCTTGTGAAAAATCAGTTGGTCAAAAGCCTATGGGTTTATTTCTGAACTCTCTATTTTATTCCATTTTTCTATATCTCTGTCCTTATGCCAGTACCATACAGCCTTGATTAATGTAGTTTTGTAGTGTGTTTTGAAACCAGGAAGTGTGAGTCTTCTAACTTTGTAATTCTTTTTCAAGATTGTTTTCGAATATTTTGATTCACTTGCATTTCCATATGAGGTTTAGGATCAGGTTGGCAATATGTGTAAAAAAGGCAACTTGGATTTTGATGGACTTTGTATTGAATCTGTAGATTGATTTGGGGAGTATTTTCGGGTTAAAATATTTAATCCTTCAATACATGAACTCAATACATGAACTTCAATACATGAACTTCAATACATGTAAAATTCCATTTTACAGATACTCTTTAATTTCTTTCAAAGATGTTTTATAGTTTTCAGTGTACACATTTTATACTTTCTGGTTAAATTTATTCCTAAGTATTTATTCTTTTTGTTGCTATTGTAAATAAAATTGTTTTCTTATTTTCATTTTCAGATTGTTTATTGCTAATGTATAGATATACAATTGATTTTGTACATTGATCTTATATCTTGCAACCTTGCTAAATGTGTTTGCTGCTTCTAATAGTTTTATTTTTGGTGGTACCTTATGATTTTCTGTATACAAGAAGACTATGTTATCTGCAAATAGACATAAATTTGCTTCTTTTAAAAAATGTGGATGTCTTTTTTTTTTTTCTTGCCTAATTGGCATGGCTAGAATCTCCAATACAATGTTGAATGGAAGTGGTGAGATGGACATCTTCGTATTGTTTCTAATCTTTCAAGCTTTTAGTCTTTCACTATTAAATATGTTGTGGTTTTTAAAAAAATAGATGCCCTTTATTAGATTGAAGGAGTTTCCTTCTATTCCTAGTTTATTGAATGTTTTTGTCATGCAGGGTTTTGGATTTTGTCCATTGCTTTTTCTGTACCTATTGAGATGATCATGTGGCTTTTAACCCTTTATTTTACTAATGTGGTGTCTGCATTGATTCATTTTTCTATGTTGAACCAATTTTGTATTTGTAGGATAAATTCCACTTGGTCACATGGTATATATAATCTTTTTTATGTGTTGCTGAATTTTGTTTGCTAGTATTTTGTTCAGGATTTTTACATCACTATTCATTAGGAATATTTGTGTGTATTTTTCCTTTTCTCATTGTGAGTGTCTGGTTTTGGTTTCAAGGCAATATTGGACTCATAGAAGGAGTTAGGAAGTGCTCTTCCCTCTTCTAGTTTTTGGAAGAGTTTGTGAAGTATTCATATGAATTCTTTTTTGAATATTTTGTAGTACTGAGTGGTGGAGCCATCTGGTCCTGGGCTTTTCTTTGTGGGAAGTTTTTGGTTACTAATGTCATGTTATTTGTTATAGGTCTATTCATATTTTCTATTTCTCTTGAGTTAGTTTTAGTCATATGTATCTTTCTAGGGAGTTGTCCATTTTATTTAGATTATCTGATTTGTTGGCACAAGATGAGGCTTTGATGGAGCTTCAGTTCCGTCCCCCGCCTCCAGTGGCTGCTAGGCTACTGGTTTCCACTGTGATTTCAGGCTGCTGGCTTTCAAAGTTACCATGGAGGTGGGGAGGGGGTGATGGGAATAAAAATGCTACAAAGGTCACTGTTCTTACTGAGAGTCATATGTTTTTCTTGAATAAACACTCCCTGGATTGCTGAAAGCCTTTGGTTAATTATCAGAGTTCTGAAAAAGTTGATTCTGACAATTTTGCCAGTAGTCTTATTGCATTCACAGAGACAGAATTTTCGATGATCCTACTCAACTGTTTTCACTGACATCACCCCTTGGTCCATTACCGTTTTACCTGAAAATCGAAATCAAATAATAACAGATAAGATGAAGTCCTGGAAAATTTTTTATACTTTTCCACACTATGCCAAAAAATTAATGTTAGCTCTGCTACTCAGAAGGGAAGAGAGTTTTCCAACATAAAATAAAAATAGCACACTTACATATTTGGAATCCCAGCCTATCATGAAAAATAAACCCAGAGTAACAGGCCACTTACTGACCCAGTGAGAAAAAGCCCAGGGAAATTCAATTAGGAACTCTACCATTTAAAGAGTTGGTAGAGCTGAAGTATCCAAGAAAGGGAATGAAGTGTATTGAGTAGGAAATCAAGTTAGAAGAGTTTTATGTCAGAAAGCAAAGAGGATGTTTTGGTCAGAGGGCGTGAATAACAGTGTTGCATATTTTGAGATGTCAAATAAAATAAAAAGATTCCATTGAATTTGATACCATGGAAGTCACTGATCACCTTATACAATTGTTTGGATGGAATTAAATGGCACATTTGAGAGAGAAGCCAGGTTAGAGTGTGTGAAGAATATTGATATGAAGATAGAGGAACTTTGACACTTGACAATCCTTGGAGAAGTTTTCCATGAAGGGAGGAGAGAGTAATAATGTTTAGTGAGAATGGGGAGAAAGTACATGGGAAAGTTTGAAAATCTGGAGATACTTGAGCATGGTTGAATACAATAGAAAGGGACCAATAGGAAAGAAAAGATTAACCATACAAGAGATACACACTAAATAATGCAAAGTTCTTGACAAAATCAGAAAGGATAGAATCTGGAATGCAGAGGGAAGAATTGGCCTCAGCTAGAGGGATGAAAGATAGTATGTATGTTGTGTCTTTGGGCAGCACAGGGAGTTCCTGTCTGACGGTTTCTGTTTTCTCCAAGAATTTTCTCTGCATTATCACAATGTTTAGAGCTAATGCTTAAAGAACTTATCCTCTAGTTTGCATCCAAGCTTACTGATATAAACAATTACAAAACTAATTAAGAGTCCAACTATATGAGCCATTGGAATAATTTTCAGAGAAAGGAGAGGTCAGTATGGGCTGGAGTAGCTAGATAAAGATTAGTGGAATTCAAATGCACTGGTATCTGGAGATAAAGGGTTAATATTTTATTTTCCTATTGAATAAATTACTGGAATAGCTGGAAATTAATGAAATTAAGATTTATGGCATTGCAGGGAGGTTTCTGGTCAAGACTGTATATGCCCTTCAAATCATTTAGCTTCCTGCATGGTGCAGTTTTTGCCTATCAACTGAAGGCTTGCAAACCCAAATTTCTTTCTATTCTTGGGGCACTATGCAGAAGCCAAGGTTAAACATGCAGAGGGCTTTGCTCCTAGTGGAGTCTGTGTGAGGGTTGATTGAAGATGAAGATGATTCCAGTGATGTCATCCTGATCACCTGAGTCTTTGGATGCATCATGTTTGTAATTTGGGAAGGGGCTATAAGCTAACACTTTATAAATGCTTGGAACTTACCTAATTTTAATAACTTTTCAGGAACATGAAGAGTCAGACTTTCTTTTTGCAAACCCTTTTCCAAGAATTAAACCTGATACCTCTGTCTCCTCTGGTAGACCAGTTAGCCTGCCACCCTCTCTCTTTTTTTAAACTAAATTTGATTTTTGAGAGATTTAATCTCATTCCCTATCACAACATTATTTTTCATAACAGCAGGAAGAAATTTGATAAACTATTCTAGTTTCTTACATTTGTGAATTTAATTCCCACTTCGTCAAAATGGGCTTCTGTCAGGGGATGAAATCAGATGCACCGAGTTGTTCAGGTCTTAAATGTCTCTCTAGCTTGTGGAAGCAATTGCATTAAAAATCTTGATAAATATCGTTGCTGCCTTTCTTGCTCCCTCTGTGTTTCTGCTGCAGTTATACTATTTACACCTGAGCTTTTGCCACATCTGGTTAGAACTCAATGACTGCCCTCCCCAGGCCCCTGTTTTAAGTTACTATCTCCCTCAAGGTTTCTCTTCCATGCATTGAACTTCCATTAATTCCTTCCTTTGACTGAAAAGAGGCAGAGTGATGTAGCAAGAAGAGTATGGGCATTGGTCCCAGAGATGCCCAGGTTTGAATCCTAGCTTTGGAATTTGCTAGCTGAATGATATTGGTTATTTTAACTTTTCCGACACTCAATTTCATTATGCTTACCTTGAAAAGTTGTTAGGTTTAAGTAAAATAACCAATGCCTCTGCATGTGGCACAATGATTTGCATATAGGAGCACTTATTCTGCCTATTTTTTACACTTGTATTTATGAATTGGCTATAATAAAAAAAACAGCAACTTTTTATTCAAAGAGGGCTTATTCAAAACCTGGTTCTGGGGCTTCCCTGGTGGCGCAGTGGTTGAGTGTCTGCCTGCCGGTGCAGGGGACACGGGTTCGTGCCCCGGTCTGGGAGGATCCCACATGCCGCGGAGCGGCTGGGCCCGTGAGCCATGGCCGCTGAGCCTGCGCGTCCGGAGCCTGTGCTCCGCAACGGGAGAGGCCACAACAGTGAGAGGCCCGCGTACCGCAAAAAAAAAAACAACCTGGTTCTGTGTTCCACCTACCCTCTCTTCAGGCTGTTATTTAACTCCCATTATGATTTCTTAGTTATCAGAGTTTCCCACACTGTTTTTATTACTTTGTATCCACACAGCACTTGATGCTTGTGCTTTTGTACTTTTGTGTGCCTTGATGTGCTTGTGTAATGTGCAGCATACACAGCCTGAAGTTCACCTTGCTGGCTCATCATTTTGTGTGGGGTATTGCTTACATGGTCTGCTTATTCTAAGCATCACAGTCTTGACTGCAGAGTTCTCTTGGTTAAGAAATTCAATTATATTAGAAGTGAAGCTCTTCAACCTGGAACTCTATTAAGACAACAGAAAATATCTTTTGAGCTCCAAGGAAACATGTGAGAGGCTTAGTTTGAATGTTTCCACTTCTCCTCTTCGAAATTATATAGAGCAAGTTGAGTGAAAAAAACTTCACAAACTCCATTTTCAGTAAAACCTGGAGAACCAGAGATCTCTTCAACTATGCATTATGTATACATACTGCCCAAAGCAACTGAAGCCAATAGGAGCAGTCAAGGAGCTGCATGGTAAATGGTGATGGACAATGAGAAGGATGGTGAATAGGGCATTAGCTGTGGTGAATTTCAGGAAAGACAGTAAGTGTTTACTTCCAGACGAGGCGGGCCCCATCCTGAATGCCAACTGCAGTGATGAGCAAGGATGAATTCAGAGTGACCAACTGGTCCAAGTTTGCCTGGACCTTTCCTAGCTTTAGCATTGAATATCCCAGTCTTAGGAACTTCTTCAATCCTTGGACAAACTGAGATATATTCACCCTAGATGAGATGGAACAGGGTGTGGAATTCTGGAGAGATGGGAAGGGTCTGGGGTCCACACAGGTGGCAGACTACAGAAAGTACAAATCAGAATGCACCAACAAAAAGTGGAGATCCTACCTTGGAAGGTAAGAGATATGTCCTGTGTGGCAGTGGCTGGTGAAGAAACTGGAAGATCACATCAATGGAAACCATTCTGAACCTTAAGGGCAAAGGGAATGTGGTTGAATAATAACTGGCATTATTTTTAAAGGAAATAGTCTGTTGCAACAGACAGGAACAGAGAGAGCCCATGAGCTGTAAAGCTTGGCAGACTGGAACTCCTTAGTCCTTCCTTTCTACCCGCTAGTAACCTTTTCAAAAAGTTAGTCCAGGAAAATTAAACTCATTCAAATATGAGTAACAGCAAAAGGAGGTGGAAAAGCAGCTATACAGAGATATTATCAAACTGTGGAAAAGAATTGGAAAATTTTCCTATAGACAATGAAATGCACCAGAAAAGTATTGCTAAGAAGCAGATAAAAATTGTAACTTAACATTACTTGATTATTTAGCAAGTAATAACTGTTATTAATGAAGGGGTAAAAAGCACAAATACAAGAACTCAGGACCAGACAACAGATGACGAAATAATTAAAAGAAGAGGTGCAATGGGATTTGGCAGAAACCATGGAAGAAACAAAAGAAAAAGGAAAAATTTTTTTCAGAAGTCTAAATTAGAACACAAGAAGAGTAGGCACCATTGAAAGCACAGAAGGAGACAAAGTATGGGAAAAGTGAATGAAACGAACAAGAAATACAGAAATAAAAAGAATTAGAGGCAAAATTATAGGAAAAAAACACAAGCAAACTTATACATATGGAGTCTCCCAAGAAGAAAACCAAAACAAAAGAACAGAATGAATGTTTAAAAATACAATTAAAGGAAACTTTTCTAAAAACAATATAAGGCATGAATCTACATATTTAAAGGGCTTACTGTGTACCAGGGAAAATTGATCTAGAAAAGTCAACATCAGCACATATCTTAAAGTGATTAGAATAAAGAAAGTAAGTTTTGGACAAGCAGGTAAAAACATCAACTCACTTATGGAGGAATGAAGTTGGGCAGGCATCAGACTTTTCTAAAGATATAAATTAATCCAAAAAGACAGTGGAACAATTTTGTATATTCAAGAAAAGAAAGAATGGGCCAAAGATCTTATCTATGACCAAGATGTCTTCCATCTGTAGTTTAAAGACTACAGGAAAACAGTTTTGAATGTGCAAAAGCCCAGGAAATGTGATTTATATAATGTCATTTTGAGGAAACGATTAGGGGGTGAACTGCCAAATAAACCATGGCTGGGGAAACTTCGGTGAAAAGACTGGCAGTGAACAGTAAATGTATTTAATTGCAGATTGAAATACAAAGCAAAAGAGGAGAAACTCAAGGGGTAAAGTCTAAAAGCAGTGGAGGTGGTTAGGACTCACAGTATCTTTGAGGGGGCCGAACCTTGATTGGAAGTGAGATACTCTCTTCATTATACAAAAGGTTGAAGGAAAAGCTAATTAGATGCAGGAGGATGGTCTCTGTGTTCTCTGTGAAGTAAAAGTCAAGTCCATACACTGAAAGTAGACGCCTAGTACTGGGATAAAGCTTAGTCCTGTAAGAGAAAACAAAAACAAAAAACAAAATTGTTTGGGATAGAGTGGGAGATCAAGGTTCCAAAGAATCACACTAGAAATATGTATAAGAAGAGTTTGCTGTTTAAGGAAAACTTACAATGCGTCTGTTAAAGTGAACTATTTGTCATGAGGTGCTTACATTTATTTTTTCTGTAAATTGAATGTTGAATAGTATACAGAAGTTCAGGACAGACTTTTATATAATTTTGTAGCTGCAGATATACTACTTTGCTTGTTTCTTATGCAAATCCATTCACTTAGTTTCATTGTTCTACTATGAACAATGTAGATACTCCTTAACCTCAGTTAAGGTTAGGGAGGGTAAGGAGTATCTTCCCTATTGTACTCAGTCCAGTACTCTGCTCTCTTCAGGTGTTTATTCAATAAGATTTGATAAATTAGTAAATGAAACACACCTATATTATTCTGTTCTGCCTAATATTTATTTTCTAACAGTCATTCCTAAGGATTCACATGAAATAATTCTTACTTTAATTTAATTTATTTATTTATTTTTTAAGATCTCTTTTTTTAAAAAAATAATTAATTAATTTATGGCTGTGTTGGGTCTTCGTTTCTGTGTGAGGGCTTTCTCTAGTTGTGGCAAGCGGGGGCCACTCTTCATCGCAGTGTGCGGGCCTCTCACTATCGTGGCCTCTCTTGTTGCGGAGCACAGGCTCCAGACGCACAGGCTCAGTAGTTGTGGCTCATGGGCCCAGTTGCTCTGCGGCATGTGGGATTTTCCCAGACCAGGGCTCGAACCCGTGTCCCCTGTATTGGCAGGCAGATTCTCAACCACTGTGCCACCAGGGAAGCCCCAATTCTTACTTTTAATAGTCACTTAATTTTCAGGCTCTGAGATAGTAAAATACAAACTTGAAATTCCTGGTGAAGCTTAGAATAAAAATTACAATGAAATTTATAAGTGCTAAACTATACATTTCTGACTTAAGCCAAGGTATAATATGTGTCTTAATAACTCTCATCCAGAAAGTCCAGTGAATTTTTTAATAAAATAAAAAGCCATATATGAAAGTGTGTATGGAAGACTGTTCATAAGTCCTGCTCTAGATGGGCCAGCCAGGTAAGTATTCAATAGCAGGTATGAATTTAAAAGGCAACTTGGCTAGTCATTTTAAGATGGTTAAAAAATCAGGCACCATAGAACTGTAGGACTGTATTAGCCAAGGATGAAATTCTCTGGGAGCTTTAAATGAAATTTGAATTGTTTGCTTATTGATATGGCCAAAATAATATTTCCAAGGCTTCCTTACCAGTTCCCTACTGACTCAGAAAGAATTTTCCAGAGATATTCTCTCAATCTAATTGCAATTCAACCAATATACACTTCACACTGTTTTCCCTACAAAATCTGAGAAGTTTACATTTGCTTTATTGTTAATTTACTGTGAAAATGTCATTATTCAAATATATCACACTGTTCAGACTGTGTTTCAAAGAGCACAAACTTTGGAACTGAAGAGCTGGGCCCCAACCTCACTGTAGTATATACTAACCATGGGACCAGAATATAACAATACCTTCTTTCTAGGATTGTTGTTAAATATGAGTAATAGTGTGATAAAACACTTAGCAGAGTGCTGGGTGCTTAGCAAGTGGATGATGAATGGTCGCTATTCTTATTCTTACTATTTCATGGCAAGAAATTTTATTAAGGTTAAAAATCTCAGAGAAACAAAACATCCACAAATCTCAAACAGCCATCTGTTTCAAGCAACGTTCATGCTATGAAACTCTAGCTCACTGAAATGATTTGGATCCCGTCTAAAACTCACCATAATGAGATTTGGCTTGCACCAGAGAAAAGCCATTAATGACCTAATTGTCAAATCTAATGGCCTGTTTTCAGTCATGTTCTTATTTATTTCCTCTGTGGCATGTGATGCTATTGACTATTCTTATCTTCATTCATTCATTTGGATTCCTCAAAAATGCTTTCTCCTGGTTCTTCTCTTGTTTCAGACTCCTTTCTTGGGGTTAGGGTTTTGAAGGGGCCTTTTCTCTGCTTCCTGGTCTCATCTTCTGTGCACACTTCCCTTACGTTCACCAGGCAGAGTCAATACAGTTCAGCAAGGCTTTATTCAGTATTTAGTATGCACTTGCCCATCTTCCAGGTATCGGAGTCACAAGGACAACGAGATTGGAGAGGTAGAAACTCTCAGTGCTCCCTGTGTTGAATTATTTTCCTTTCTGAACGCATAGGAGGTGATGTTTTTCAGCCCTTCTCTGGAGATTGAGCCAGGTAAATAGTTCTGATCCTGAGATGTGAACGCAGTTCATGGGTTGAGGCATTTAAGAGCCAGCACGCTACTTTCTGTTTCTCTTCCCATGCTGCTGTGGCCCAGGAAATGATGTGTTGACCTGGCAGTGTCACACAGTGGAGGGAGCCTGGGCCCATGATTTCCAGGTGGAAAACATTTCTACTACCTTGCATCAGATTTTGTAGGATTGAGAAAAAAAAACTTGTACTAAGCTGCTGAAATATCAGAGTTTATTACATCCCATTTTATCCAATCCTATATTAAACCACTATAGTATGATATTCTTAGAGGAAATGGGTATATGTATATAAACAGATACTACCAATAAAATGTGCAGAGTGCCATGACGGACTAATCACAGGGTGCTTTTAGAGACTTGAGGAGGGGCAGTGAACTCATTCTGAGTGGAGGGTATTTAGGGAAGATGTGACTTCCTGGTTCTAATCCATTTCTTCCCATCCTTCCTCTCCATCCTTGGGTCCAACCTTAAGGAGATGCCAGGGGAGAGAGGGCTACGCCAGGCAGCAGTGTGCCTGGATTACTGTGATCAAGAAACCAAAGACCCAGCATCCTTTTTTCCCCTCAGCCCAGGTTCATGATGCCTGGGGATTTCTTTCAAGCTGTGATGCCTGAAAAGACCAGATAAGATGTTGAGGATACCCAGCTTCATGACTTTTTTTTACTTAGCTCTGCTCAGACCAAGGTCAGCCAGAGAACTAGCTATGTCTTAAAGCTCTCTTGAATATACACTCTTGAATTAACTCCTTTATTTGTCTTATTATTTCCATTTAGTTCCATGTTTTTTGTCTGTGTTCCTAACACCCCACAAATTTCTCTCCAGATCTTCCTGTAAGGTAGAGCTAATTGGAAAACATGCTGCCTCTATTCTGTATTCATTTACATTTGATTTTTCTCATTACAATGCTGTTATTACGAGGTTTGTTTCTATTGCCAGAGAAAATGTTAGTTTAGCTCATTCTTTACCTCTACTTGGCCAGAATCCTTTTGGTATTTTGTTAATTTAAGTTTTTAAAAGTTAAAAACATGTGAGTCATTCTACAGTTATAACTTTTTTTGTTTGTTCTCATTTTCTTTCTCTCTTCTCAAGATGGGGCTGTCCTATAGCTTCTCCCGAATTTTATTAATTTAACTTCTTGATGTTCCCCTCTTCTTACATCTTGGATTTCTCCCATATTTCTCCTCTGATCAGCACCTTCCACTAAGCTGCAGGTTATGTGGGTGAGGTTGAGATGAATGTGGAGTATCTAGTATTTATCCAAGTGAACAAGAGTTAAAATATCATTCCAAACAGAGCATGGGCATGAAACACCATGGAGGTCTTAAGGGAACTGTAAATAATTCGGTACTGAGCAAGCAAATATAAAGACAGAGGTATCTTAATGTCTCATTCCTGGGTGTTGGGGTTAGTCTTGTTAAGTGTTGGCTGAGTTACAACTTAGAATTGGATCCAAAGAGTTTTTAAGTGTTGGTATATGATGTTCATGTCCAAAGCAAACAAAGATTCCAAGACTGGAACATCAATCTTAAGTCAAAGACTGTTAGAAGAAAGTCTAGATTCACCAGAAAGATTAACTATAAATGCTAAACTCAAAAGGCCATAGTGGGATCCAAGTTGAAATCCCAGAGGCAAAAATGTAGAGTCAGGAGAAGATGGCATTGGAGCAAAGTCAGGTATGGATCAATTAAGGGGGCTGAGGCCCAGAGTGAGAGTTCTAAAACCTAGTGGGTATTTATTGTTTGCCTTCATGAACTGGTGGGTTCAGAAGAGGACCATGGTGGCATCAGGTTGTGTTACAGGCCTAGGGCAGGGCAAACATGTAGGAGGTAAGGCTGGAAAGAGAGCTATAGATCATATCATGGAGAATTCTTGGCTAAGGGATCTATAACTCATAGGCCATACAGAATCAGTAAAGGATTCTAAACAGGGATGATATATGGTGAGATTTGCATGGATGGGAGCCTTCAAGCAGCAGTGTGAGGGTTGGACTGGTGGAGCATGAGATAGGAGGCAACAGGATCCCTGATTAAGGGGCTCCTGTAGTTGTTCAGGTGAGAGAAGAGGAGGCTGACTAGGGCAGTCAGTAGGGCAGTGAGCACTGGGTTTTTCCTTAAGGTGGGCAGATTTAGAAGGTAGATTCAATAGCATCTTTGTCTTATTGTATGTGTGGTGGAGGGAAAGGGGGGCGGTCAGAGTTGGCTTGCAGATTCCTAGGTGGATGGTGGAGTCAGCAGCAGTGATAGGGAGGTTGAGGGAGGAGAAGCTTTCAAAGATGTTGATTTAGTTTGGGACATGATGTTTTTGTGGTTCTCACATATCTGGGTGCAGAGGTTAGCGATCCATTGGAACTACAAGTCAAAGCTGCAGGAAGGGAGAGCATAGAGATAATTTGGAAATCCCATCAAAGAAGGCAGACTCTCACCCTGAGAGGCAATAGAGTGAAAAGTGGGCTGAAGACCAATCCTCCGATTTTAGATTAAAGACATGAAAGCAAACACCTGGAGGAAAGAGGGAGGATGGCATCAAGGGCCAATGTGAACAGACTTGTCTTGAATAGCCGAGGAGGCACCTTTGTCCACTGAGTCTGGACAGGCCCAGATGGGAATAGGAACAGCTATAGGTGTTGGGTCAAAAGTTGAGAGAATTCACCTTCACATCTTCCTGATGGAGTAAGAGACATTGTTTTCTGCTATGCATCAGAGCAGAGGTCAGCAGACTCTTTTTCTGAAAGGACAGATAATCAATAGTTTAGACTTTGCAGGCTATCTGGTCTTTGCCACAGCTACTCAACCCTGCTATTCTAGTGGGAAAGTAGCCATAGACGTTACCTTAAATGAATTCTGTGTTCCAACAAAACTTTATTTACAAAAGAGGTAGTGGGCTAAATTTGGTCTGCGAGCCAGTTTGCTGACCCTTGTATTGGAAGGTTGAGGCTTGAAGTGAATGTTGGAATTTTGGAATAGTCTTTGTGGGAAATGAGAGTAAGTGTTGATCAGTGACAGGGAGAGCGTACAGGTGGAGCTGAGGGTCCAACTGACGTGTAAAAGGATGCTGGTCCTGCCTGCATTGCTTTGCGAGCGTCTAGCAATTCTTTGTTACTTCCTGCTTTGTGATCCCAGAGTGTTGCTTACACTTCTGGCTGATCACAGATGCCTCTCCCCCTAGATTGTGGACACTTTGAGGGCCAGGTTCTTATCTCACTTACTATTGTAACAGCTTGATTCCCCTCAGTTTTCAGCTAATCATCTTATCCTTTAGTTGTAAGCATTTGCCCCTCACCTCCCTGCGACACAGGGAGAAAATTTTCCTGGACCTGAGCCGCAGTTGCCAGGCCCGTCTCACTTCATGTTGGGTCCAGCCAGCCCCGTCTTATCCTTTGAGGACTGGTGACTAATGCGGTGACTGTTAGCTGGTCAGAGAAGCTGAAGTCATGCAGCAATTATGGCTCCACACACACGCATCCACTGTTTTATCTGTTTTTCTCCCCCCCATCTTCCTGTCTTTGGAATAAAAAATTTCTCTGACTTCACATGGCCAACACAGCTGTCCAACTGGCTGCAAACACAGAAGTGAATGAAGTCAGTGAAAGGATGAGTCACTGCACAACAGTGTCATTTACACTCTCCTCCATCCCCCCGCTTCCCTGCCCCAGACTGGGATGTACTGCTTAGGAAGGAGCCCTTTGCCACATCTCCAAGGGCAATGTGCAAGGAAGAGCATTTTAGGGGAGGAAGTCACTCCCTTGGCTGAGTGGTTTGGTGGTGCTTAAATACTTTCTAGAAAAGGACAGACAACGTGCAATTCACAACTCAAATCCATACAATTTAGTTATAGCTTAATAGTGTTTCCTGAGTCATGACACTGAGTGAACCTATAACCAAGGCAAGCTCACAGGAACCAATGGAAATCTTATTCCCTGCTGCTGTTGTCCATATTATTTCATGAAGCATCCTGAAAATGAGTATCCTTGCAGGGCAGAGGGCACTGCTTGATAATCTAAATTGAGGCTCTTAGTTTTTTATCATGATCAGTTGTTTTATTGGGGGTCAGTACTGGCATGGATTTAAAAGCTATGCTGAATAGTAATGTCAATGATGTTATTAATAAACAGTTTATTTTCTCACTGTGATCTCTGCCTTTCTGTTGTGTATTTCTCCCATCGTAAGGATGACGCTGTTCAGAATATGAGACGCTTAGACTGGTTGAAGTTTGTCATAGTTCTCATGTTGACTGTGTTTCCTGCTTTTCATGCCTTCAGTCAACCGGCTGTAATCATCGCCCTTGTATCTCCCTCTTTCAAAGTTCTCTTTCCTCCTCTTTGTGATGGGCCTCCCCGGGGACTGCACTTGGATTCTCAGACTGAGGAGGAGAGAGAGAGCAAGACTGAAGCTAGAGGAGCAGCTGCTGGTCCACCCAGCTGCCAAGGCTTGGCAGCAGGTTCCTGGGGAAGCAGGAGGCACCTGGTTCACACAGGCCCAGCACAGCTGGTCCAGCTTTTGACTGGCAGAGCGTGGCTTCCTTCGTCACCAAAGTGACTGGCCCTGTGATCTTGCTACAGCCTGCTGAAACCGAGAGGGATGCAGTGAAAGCAGTACACCTCAGCGGAGCAGGTGCAAGTCACATTTCACTAATGAACAATGGGCACTTTGCACACAGGGAGGCTTTGATCTGAGAGCTAAAAAGCCCTTCTGTTGGACAGGATGTTGGCTGAGGCAGGCAGCAGTAAGAAGCATTGGGAAGGATCCTTTATCCAAGAAAGTCAGTGTAAGAGCAATCATCAAATAATACTTGCAGAGTGTTTGACTCCATTCTCCATTCTCAGAGATCTCCTTCGGATAAAGTGATGCGTTTGTGGAATTCTTTTAGTTGATTCTGTATCTGGACCATCCCGAAATGAATAAAACATTTATTCTATATTAAACTTAAGTCTGTCTTCTACCCATCAGTTTAAGTCCTGCCTTATGGGATTATATATAAAACAGTTCTATTTGAGGAAGACAGCACCCATGTGAGAGCCTCCCACATATTTGAAGAGCACTCTTAGATCTTCCAGGAAATGTTAATAGGGCATTTTTAATAAAAATAAATTTATAAATAATAAATAAAATAAGATAAATTGCTATCTTCATGTACTAAATGGTGCATTCCTCCTTCACAGTGACCTCAAAGGCTCTAGGCAAATTTATTGTCTCTTCCTCTAAACAATCAGCAGAATTGTAGGTTTTTGTTATGTTAAAAATTTTATTTAACTCATTAATTAAGTAAGTAATTTATTTAACATCTTTATTGGAGTATAATTGCTTTACAATGTTGTGTCAGTTTCTGCTGTATAACAAAGTGAATCAGCTATATGCATACATATATCCCCATATCCCCTCCCTCTTGCATCTCCCTCCCACCCTCCTTATCCCACCCCTCTAGGTGGTCGCAAAGCACAGAGCTGATCTCCCTGTGCTATGCAGCTGCTTCCCACTAGCTATCTATTTACATTTGGTAGTGTATATATGTCAATGTTACTCTCTCACTTGGTCCCAGCTTACCCTTCCTCCTTCCTGTGTCCTCAAGTCCGTTCTATATGTCTGCATCTTTATTCCTATCCTGCCCCTAGGTTCATCAGAACCATTTATTTAGATTCCATATATATGTGTCAGCATACGGTATTTGTTTTCTCTTTCTGACTTACTTCACTCTGTATGACAGACTCTGGGTTCATCCACCTCACTACAAATAGTTCATTTTCATTTCTTTTTATGGCTGAGTAATATTCCATTGTATATATGTGCCACATCTTCTTTATCCATTCATCTGTTGATGGACACTTAGGTTGCTTCCATGTACTGGCTATTGTAAATAGTGCTGCAGTGAACATGGTGGTACATGACTCTTTTTGAATTATGTTTTTCTCAGGGTATATGCCCAGTAGTGGGATTGCTGGGTCATATGGTAGTTCTTTTTTTAGGTTTTTAAGGAACCTCCATACTGTTCTCCATAGTGGCTGTATCAATTTACATTCCCACCAACAGTGCAAGAGGGTTCCCTTTTCTCCACACCCTCTCCAGCATTTATTGCTTGTAGATTTTTTGATGATGGCCATTCTGACCCATGTGAGGTGATACCTCATTGTAGTTTTGATTTGCATTTCTCTAATGATTAGTGATGTTGAGCATCCTTTCATGTGCTTCTTGGCCATCTGTATGTCTTCTTTGGAGCAATGTTTATTTAGGTCTTCTGCCCATTTTTGGATTGGGTTGTTTGTTTCTTTGATATTGAGCTGCATGAGCTGCTTGTAAATTTTGGAGATTAATCCTTTGTCAGTTGCTTCATTTGCAAATATTTTCTCCCATTCTGAGGGTTGTCTTTTCACCTTGTTTATGGTTTCCTTTGCTGTGCAAAAACTTTTAAGTTTCATTAGGTCCCATTTGTTTATTTTTGTTTTTATTTCCATTTCTCGAGGAGGTGGGTCAAAAAGGATCTTGCTGTGATTTATGTCAGAGAGTATTCTGCCTGTGTTTTCCTCTAAGAGTTTGATAGTGTCTGGGCTTACATTTAGGTCTTTAATCCATTTTGAGTTTATTTTTGGGTATGGTGTTAGGAAGTGTTCTATCTTCATCTTTTAGAATTGCAGGTTTTTTAAATAATGGAAAAGACGGTAGAGATCATCTTTTCTAAGCTCTTATTTCGCAGATTGGGAAATGGAGGCTCATGGATGTGAAGTTGCATAGTAGTTCAGAGCTGAGATGAGAAAGCAAGCCAGTCCAGGTCTTGTGCCTTTTTGTCAAGTTGCCTTGGTGATGTCTGCGATCAAGTGCAGGAGTGACTGTGATTCTGTGGTAGGCAATGTGCAAATTATCCATCCCACTCTTTAAGCACACAGGACGTTCATCGACTTACTTTCCTTTCCCCACAGCCAGGTCTCAGAGGATGACCTGATATGAGACTGTGTGAATTTCAGCTAATGTATTTCTATTCTTGTGAGTATTTGAATTCTTTCCTCTCACTTTTCATTGAGGAGTGTAGAGTGTTGGGCAAGGGATTTGAGCTTCATCAAGTAGATGAGGGAGGGGCAGTTAGGCAAAGGAAAATACCTAACTGGGCATGTGCATTTGAGAGAGGGTTATGCAGTACTGAAGCATGCAAGGAGAGGGGTAGGAGCATGGAGTAGGAAGGGATATATGAAAATCCACGGGGGAAGGTAGAGAGACATGGATTCAAAGCCTAATGTGGAAAGACTTTGAGCCACTGTGGCAGCAAGGGTCCATTGTGTCTGGGAAGGTTTTCTGTATTGCTGTTCTTAGTTAGACTCAGAACAAGTGGGAATACAGTGTTTCAGAGAGACAGACATCACTGTTTTCAAATCCTTGTTATTGCTCGTGGATCAGAAGCCTGTTTAGGTTTATCCTCTACAGCAGGTTAACCAATTCTAGTGGTAACCCTACCGGAGGGATCCCCCACCTAATATGCCTCCTCTCCTTGTCAGAACTGGCTCAGGACCCAAACAAGGTCAAACCTGGGGCAATCACACCTCTGTGATTCTACTGAACAGGGCTAAGAAAAGCAGGGACTATACTGTAGGTGTTGAAAATACTTCACATTTTCCTCTTTTTCGCCTTCTCTCACAGAACTTATCTGTCCCATGTGTCATACCCTCTGGACCTAGCTGTTTGTTAAGGAACTAATCAAATAATTTTGCAAGGAACATTAGGGTTTGCTAAAATACAATGTCATTATCAGGAAACATTTGGTATAGAAGTGGTAATGGGCAAGACAAGTGAATTTGTTGAAGAAAAAAAAGGGGGAAGATTGAGTACCAGGGTTTATGTGTGTGTGTGTGTGTGTGTGTGTGTTTGTGTGTTTGTGAGAGAGAGAGAGAGAGAGAGAGGGTTAGAGAGGGAGAGAGAATATGAATTAACCTGAAAAAACTATCCCCCCATAACAATCATAGTTCTAAGGCTGAGGATATATTACAGATCCCTCTACTCTATGTATGCCCCCTTAAGTACCTGTAATTCTCTTTACCACTATCAGAAAATCATTACCCTCCAATGGCCTGCTATCTGTTTAGTCTCCACTTTTGCTCAGGGGTTTCCAGAGTACTCTACTCCTCAACAACCTTATTTTTACTAATGAATTATATTTGAATCAGCAGATTGTGTTTTCCTTTTTTTGTTGGAATTTGTTATTTTGAATTCAGTTGGCATTTGCTTCCATTAAAAGAAAAGTTTTTGAGACTATATCCTTCCCCTTGCTATTTTTAACACTTGAAAATATATAGTTGAGTTGACAGTGGTGGCCCGGTTTCGCTGCTTACTTCTACTTTTGATTTGAATTCTGCTTTTTATTCAAAGTCTTCATGGTGGATTTGGGCCCTTTAAATCCGAAATGTTCTTGCTCTTTGGCCTATTGGTGGGCCACAAGCATTGCTTTCCTAGGCTCTGAGTTGATGAATGTTGATTATTTTTCTTAAGATTTTCTCAGAAAAGTTGGGAGGGTTATGAGTCGGTGTTTAGATCGTCCCACAGATTTCACTGTGCTTCCTCTTAAATTTTCCATTTCCTCTAGCATTTAACATTTACTTTGCCTGTGTCTTAAATTCTTTTGTCTCTTTCATAATTCTTTTATTATTTTTTTCTTTGCTGTGGTTGGAAAGTTTGCACCGGGGTTTCAACCTTTATCCTGATGTTTTGCAATTTGTATTTTTTAATTGTTTTGCAATTTGTATTTTGACTTTTGTTGCAATCCCAAATTGCATAGATGCCTATTCTTGCCCTCAAGATGTAGCTTTATAAACCATTTAGGTTTGCTTGTTTACTCATTTCTTCTTCATTTGCATCCAAAAATTCTTGGGTTTGGGTGGGTGAGCAGATGGTAGTCCTCAAAAGCCTTTCTCTTCCATTTTTGACTCACTGGTCAGTTTCTCATTTGTTTTTTCCTTCAGCATGGCTCAGGTCTCCCTGCCACAGAGTGTGGGGACAATTGGAGAAGAACCTTGAAATCCATCACATGGTGAAAACAAAATTCAAGGAAGAGCATATTTCATTTTTGTGGGGAAGTAGAGAGCAGATGGAGGGAGTTGGAGTAGAGCAAGGTCTTTTTCGCCCACCCATTGAGGTCTAGTCTCATTTTGCACACGAAATTGTTCTCAGCCTGTGGGCCTTGGAATACTTCCTCAGAAATCCCAAAGCTTTTATTGTCTGTCTCTCTCCTCTGTTAATTGGGATGGGGTCTGTATTCCATCTCCAATCAGCTTGAAATCCTTTCAGAATTAAAGATTGTCTCCCATCTCCCCAGCCTCTAGCACAGCAGAGTCTGGAATATAATTGACTGTCAATATACATTTGCTGAACAACTACGTAAATATGTTTTTTCCCCAATACCATGTATGGTAGGCATTCAGTAACTTTTGTTAACAGTTACTAATAACATTTAAAAATCACTGGCCATCTATAGCTCTACACTTTCTTGGCCGTATGAAACCTATCCATTTTTCCTTGATTATATCTAATTCTTGATTTTGTCCTTTGGAAATAAATATTAAAAAACTGGGATTGTTCAGTTTTTTGGATCAGTTTTCTCTTTTTATGAGAACAAGACTATAAGGATAGTTAACACATTAATTATGTATTTACTAACACACTTGGCTAGGGTGAGTATTAGCTCTGAGATTGTAAAGGAGAAAGGTAGGGAGTCATCAGTTTATTTTATCTGGGCAGAGAACCATCTTACCTTTCTTTTATGTGCTTCCTACATTAATCAGTAAACCAAGCAGCTCAGTGCTAGATCTCTATTCTACTGCGTTCTGTGTAGATGCAAGAAAGGTAGTGCTTTGTTTCCTCTCTTGACGGCAGATAATTCAGGCTAGCCCAGTATTATCCTTGGCAATATAATGATTACTTGAATAGAAAATCATAATTAGATGAGTACTTTAACTGATGCTCACTAGAGATAATTGTGTGTTTAAAGCTAAAATCCAGGGGACAAAATTCAGTGCTTTTGAGCAGTTCTGTTAAAAAGGTAATACTATCCTTGTGTATAAAATGGTGGCATAGCCATTCTTCTCATATCTTAGTATACCTGCCTCTTCTTCTCATTCTACAGCCATTCCTCTATCAAGTGTTTCTTTGATTAAAATGTGTCATCTTGGATCATCTGAAAATTAAATTGCAGATTACGTCAATAAAAATATCTGCAGAGGGCTTCCCTGGTGGCGCAGTGGTTGAGAGTCCGCCTGCGGATGCAGGGGACACGGGTTCGTGCCCCAGTTCGGGAAGATCCCACGTGCCGTGGAGCGGCTGGGCCTGTGAGCCATGGCCGCTGGGCCTGCGCGTCCGGAGCCTGTGCTCCGCAACGGGAGAGGCCACAACAGTGAGAGGCCTGCGTACCGGAAAAAAAAAAAAAAATCTGCAGAATTTGGGGTTGAAAAATAATAGAGAAATAATAACTAGATTGAATACCTGGCACATAGTGGATGATCAAAGCTATGAGCTTTATAAATGAATGTGAATGCTGACCACACAGATACAAAATCAAAGGCAGCAGTACGGGAATGTACACGCAGATCAAATTTTTTTTTTTTTTTTTGCGGTACTTTTTTTGCAGGCCTCTCACTGTTAGTTTATTTTTTTGGTGGTGGTGGAGGGTGTGTTTCTCTAATTAAGTCATTTAAAAGTCAGGTGAAAAACAAACTTTTCTTTTTTTTCTAGGAAAGGAATGAATCCCTCATTCCAATATTGTGGTTATTTATTTAAACATTTTTAATGGAGTATAATTGCTTTACAATGTTGTTTTAGTTTCTTCTGTATAACAAAGTGAATCAGCGATATGTATACATATATCCCCATATCCCCTCCCTCTTGCATTTCCTCCCACCCTCCCTATCCCACCCCTCTAGGTAGTCGCAAAGCACCAAGCTGATCTCCCTGTGCTACGCGGCTGCTTCCCACTAGTTATCTGTTTTACATTTGGTAGTGTATATATGTCAGTGCTACTCTCTCACTTCATCCCAGCTTACCCTTCCCCTTCCCTGTGTCCTCAAGTCCATTCTCTACGTCTGCATCTTTATTCCTGTCCTGCCCCTAGGTTCATCAGAACCATTTTTTTTCTTTTTAGATTCCATGTATATGTGTTAGCATATGGTATTTGTTTTTCTCTTTCTGACTTACTTCACTCTGTGTGACAGACTCTGGGTCCATCCACCTCACTACAAATAACTCAATTTCGTTTCTTTTTATGGTTGAGTAATATTCCATTGTATATATGTGAACACATAGGTTGCTTCCATGTCCTGGCTATTGTAAATAGTGCTGTAATGAACATTGTAATACATGACTCTTTTTGAATTGTGGTTTTCTCAAGGTATATGCCCATATATGCCATATATGCCCGTATGCCATATGCTGGGTCATATGGTAGTCCTATTTTTAGTTTGTTAAGGAACCTCCATACTGTTCTCTGTAGTGGCTGTATCAATTTACATTCCCACCAACAGTGCAAGAGGGTTCCCTTTTCTCCACACCCTCTCCAGCATTTATTGTTTGTAGATTTTTTGATGATGGCCATTCTGACTGGTGTGAGGTGATACCTCATTGTAGTTTTGATTTGCATTTCTCTAATAATTAGTGATGTTGAGCAGCTTTTCATGGGCTTCTTGGCCATCTGTATGTCTTCTTTGGAGAAATATCTATTTAGGTCTTCTGCCCATTTTTGGATTGGGTTGTTTGTTTCTTTAATATTGAGCTGCATGAGCTGTTTATATATTTTGGAGATTAATCCTTTGTCCATTGATTCGTTTGCAAATATTTTCTCCCATTCTGAGGGTTGTCTTTTTGTCTTGTTTATGGTTTCCTTTGCTGTGCCAAAGCTTTTAAGTTTCATTAGGTCCCTTTTGTTTGTTTTTGTTTTTATTTCCATTACTCTAGGAGGTGGATCAAAAAAGATCTTGCTGTGATTTATGTCAAAGAGTGTTCTTCCTATGTTTTCCTCTAAGAGTTTTATAGTGTCTTGTCTTACATTTAGATCTTTAACCCATTTTGAGTTTATTTTTGTGTATGGTGTTAGGGAGTGTTCTAATTTCATTCTTTTACATGTAGCTGTCCAGTTTTCCCAGCACCACTTATTGAAGAGGCTGTCTTTTCTCCACTGTATATTCTTGCCTCCCTTATCAAAGATAAGGTGACCATATGTGTGTGGGTTTATGTCTGGGCTTTCTATCCTGTTCCATTGGTCTATATTTCTGGTTTTGTGCCAGTACCATATTGTCTTGATTACTGTAGCTTTGTAGTATAGTCTGAAGTCAGGGAGTCTGATTCCTCCAGCTCCAGTTTTTTCCCTCAAGACTGCTTTGGCTTTTGTGTCTCCATACAAATTTAAAGATTTTTTGTTCTAGTTCCTTAAAAAATGCCATTGGTAATTTGATAGGGATTGCATTGAATCTGTAGATTGCTTTCGGTATTATAGTCGTTTTCACAATGTTGATTCTTCCAATCCAAGAACATGGTATATCTCTCCATCTGTTTGTATCATCTTTAATTTCTTTCATCAGTGTCTTATAGTTTTCTGCATACAGGTCTTTTATTCTTTGCCTATAGGTATTTTATTCTTTTTGTTGCAGTGGTAAATGGGAGTGTTTCCTTAATTTCTCTTTCAGATGTTTCATCATTAGTGTATAGGAATGCAAGAGATTTCTGTGCATTAATTTTGTATCCTGCTACTTTACCAAATTCATTGATTAGCTCTAGTAGTTTTCTGGTAGCATCTTTAGGATTCTTTATGTATAGTATCATGTCATCTGCAAACAGTGACTGTTTTACTTGTTTTCCGATTTGGATTCCCTTTATTCCTTTTTCTTCCCTGATTGCCATGGCTAAAACTTCCAGAACTGTGTTGACCAATATTGTGTTTCTTTGATTAGTGGAAGATGCTCTCATTGTCTGTCAGCTACTGGGTGTGTGCACTCAAAGTTAATCTACATCGCTAAATAACAAACATATTCTTTATAATTGTAGAGGACTAGATAGAATTATTGAGTCTTGACCTTGTGCCCTAAGGACCAATAAGGTTACAGTCATTTAGAGATAGTTCCAGAGTTAAAGTTTCACCATTTAAAATGCCCACATCCAATTCTTTAAAGTTCACATTGGTATCATTAGCTGAGTCTTCTTGCTTTGTCTCCAGAGACAGAGACAAGGCTCTTAAGCGACATTTGTCCTAATTGCCTTGTTTGTATTAACGTCCCCAGAGCTTTAACTTGTTTGGAAAGGTTCCTTTTTCTTTGTTCTGCCTCTCGCTCTCCAAATGATTTGAACATCTGTTGCATGTGGGCTCCTTTCTGGGCCTGGCCTTGCACTGTGACTTTGCTCTTAGGAGTTTTCAGCTGTGGCTACAGAACACTATAAAAATTGATAGAAAAATTTAGCCTGACTCTAAAGTTACTTTTTCATGCCCACATCCCACCACTCTCTCTCAAGTGTGATGATTTTCCTGTCTATGCCCTGAGCATTCTCCTCTCCTTGTCTTTGCTCTGTGGTTAACTCTACTTAGAAGGTCTTCTCCCAGCTCCGCCTATTTAAATTTCTAACGATTCTTCAATGATCAGCTAGTAGTTCACCCTCTCTATGAAATCCTTCTGGATTCTTCCAGCTGGAGACACTGTCTCCCTTCTTCTCACTCCCATAGCTATCCCATGACTCCTCGAGGCCATCACCATATACTGCCAGTTACTCTTACTGTGCCTTGGTGTTTATCTCCCAGTATTCCTAGGCTATAAACATCTTAAGAGGGCTTCCCTGGCGGTGCAGTGGTTGAGAGTCTGCCTGCTGATGCATGGGACATGGGTTCGTGCCCCGGTCCAGGAAGATCCCACATGCCGTGGAGTGGCTAGGCCCATGAGCCATGGCCACTGAGCCTGCGCGTCCAGAGCCTGTGCTCTGCAACGGGAGAGGCCACAACAGTGAGAGGCCCGCGTACCGCAAAAAACAACAACAAAAAAAAACATCTTAAGAGGCAGAACTTTGCTTCCCTGATGGTTTCCAACCAAGGGCTGTCTTGGAGAAGTTGCTCAAAAAGTTTCATTTGTGCAAGACACAAATATACTTAGGAATAAAATGATTTTTTTACTAGACTGAATGTTTTTCCCCATTTTCAGCTGGGTTTTGAAATCATATAGACACAGCCAGCTGTATAATGTAAAATAATTTTCCCCCCTTCCCAAAACACGGTATGTAAACTGTCGAAATCATGAATATAAAGAAGCACAAGTATGTGTGTAGGTATGTGCCTGTGCTTTGGGGGAAACATAAGTTCAAGTTTTGGCGAACTGATTTAAAAATAACAATAACCTCATAGTATGTGTGGCCTGTTATTTTATGCAAAGTATTTTGTGTCTTGGGAGAGGTTGTCTTGGTGTTCCCTGAAACCTGACACATATATCACACCTCTAAGCTTGGCTTCAATTCAGATTTCCTAGAGTTACAACCCTGCCCCTTATGTGCTGACTCACCACTACTGTTCACTCTTGTTAAATTTTCTGGCACCAGCACATGTTCCGTGACTTTTTTTGTCTCCAAAGGATACATAGTCACATCAGAGAAGAACTTTCTCCAACTGCTTTCCGCCTAGTGCTGACTAATTCCAGAGTACTTTTAGAGTTGAAGAAAATGGTTCTACACTCTGAGTTAAATTTAATTGCTGTTTCATAAACTTTCTATGAAATTCTGCTTTTCGTCTTTGGGAAATAAGGGATCTTTATGTTGCAGACTTTTCCATTTGATTCATGAAACTTCAGTAGGGAATTTAGATATAAAGAAACAAATTCTATTCAGAAAATCCACCCACTGCATGTAATAAAGTTATTTATAACAAGAAAATTCAAAGAAACAAAGCACAGACCCTGCGCTCAAGGAATTCAAGGCATCAACAGATATTATAAAAAATTAAAGCCTGTGTTGTGTCAAAAGGAGTATAATATAGGTTTTATAAAGAAAATAGAAAACGAAGCATTTAGTAGTCTCAGAAGAATGTTATCACAATTAGTGAGATCGTGTGTGAAAAAAATTTGGAGATAGCTTAACGAAAGTGAACATTTCTTTTGAAGGGTGATATCAGTGGTAGTTACATTATAAGGTTATTGTATGCAATAAATGAGTTAATAGAGATAAGGCATTTGGAATACCTGCTGTCACATGTTAAGCCGTCAATTTGTGCTATTTTCAATGATCATTTTTCATTTCTGTGAGCTATTTCAAACCTCTTTACAAATAGTTGCCATATTTCCACATTTCCCAAGCAGGGAGAACTACCTGGTAATAGTCATTCCAAGTATATAAAATATGCTACTAAGAAGGATTATGCTACTGAGAGCTATCACAGTTAAGAAAACAAAAATTCTTAAGGCTTCCTTACATGTTCACAACAATTTAAAGGAAGAAAAGTTTAGTATCAGACATGTATTCTGCACACAACAGATGTCTGATGGACTTTCAAAGACTCACGTAAATTAAGCAGATCTTGATGACACGCGGTACTGAACCTAACCGGTTAATTCCCAGATCCCTGTGTAAATTGCCATATAGCTTTGTGCCAGATGAATAACAACAGGAGCTGAGTCTTCTGGATGACCAGAATCAGAAGACATAAACTGAGCATGTTATTTCTTGCTATGTCAACGAAAAAACAAATTGATTACTTATTTGATGTTGTTATGTCAGTGATAGATAATGTAGGTGCAGCCACTCACTCTCAGTTTATTTTTAATTACACAGTATGGTCAGGGTGTTACAGTGGGGAGAATTTAGCCGTGTGACCTTGAACCAGTTATTGCCAACACTGGGCATCAGCTCCGGCCTCTCAAATTGGAACGTACCTCTGCTGTTCCTTCCTAAACTAAAATGCTGTGGCTCTAGAGGATAGAATTATACTATGGATACTATAGAAAATGGTTTACCACTCATTTGAAAGTTTCTTTTAAAAGGAATAATTTAAAGTGTGTGTAACAAAGCACAGAGCATTGCTCAATGTTGATTTGTCAAAAGATTACAATTTAGCTCTTGAAATAAACGTTTCCCAAAATAACAGCATTTGGGAAACTTTGAGCTCTTTTAGTCCTTTCACAGGAACTAAGAGGTCTTTCACATCACGAAGGCAGAATACTGAGTAACAGAAGAGACAAGAAGTCCTCAGTCTCCATCTCTCTGCCTGGGGACCCACTGGACTATTATTAGCATGGGATACAAAATAGATTTGGTAAACATTGGAAAAGTCTTGCCAAGCAGCATCTCAAAGACATATGGTCTTTTGTAAGTGCCATGATCAGTATAAACAAGCAAGATGTTCTCATTAAGAAGAAATCTTTGTAAGGCAACTTGTTCTATAACTTAGCACTGAGGTTCTGAAACAGACAGTCAAAACTTTGGGGGTTGGGTAACCCTATTCCTTCTTCCATCCAGACTGAAAGAGAGAGCTGCCATCTCTACTTTGACCACTAGAGGGAGGGCAACTACGTGGAATTACTCAGCTAAGGGGGTGGTTTCTCTAAGCGACACAGTCACCCTTGCCTCCTCAACCTGGTCTTCATAACAAATCAATCTATCATAGAAACTGATTTTCTTTGGCTTTTTGAGAGAATGGAAGTGTAGGGGGATGTGTTTTATCAGTACATATCAGCTCCATCTTTTATATTCAGTGGGGTTATCGTATGGATATTATTTTCTTTTTATAATTTATTATATTATTATTATTATTATTATTTGGCTGTGTTGGGTCTTTATTGCTGTGCACGGGTTTTCTCTAGTTGCAGTGATAGGGGGCTATTCTTTGTTGAGGCGCACGGGCTTCTCATTGCGGTGGCTTCTCTTGTTGTGGAGCACGGGCTCTAGGGAGTATGGGCTTCAGTAGTTGTGGCATGTGGGCTCAGTAGTTGCGGCTTGCGGCCTCTAGAGCACAGGCTCAGTAGTTGTGGTGCACGGGCTTAGTTGCACTGTGGCATGTGGGATCTTCCCGCACCAGGGATTGAACCCGTATTCCCTGCATTGGCAGGTGGATTCTTAACCACTGCACCACCAGGGAAGTCCTGGATATTATTTTCTTATTTTTATAAACCTCACTAATAAGCTTAGTACAGAGCTGGTTGAATGATGGAGAGAGGGAATAAATGGCCATTCTTCTAATCTGCCCTGCCTTGTGCAGTGTGCCTGGATTTTCCTTTATAAGATTATCTCTTTTGAGTTGAAGAATTGATTATAATGATTTCATGGGATCGAGGTTTGACTAAAGTAACTTTGCTAATCCTCCCAACCCTAACATTCTATGATTCTGTATCTCCTCAACTGGAGTATTAACTTCTCAAGGGTAAGGAACTATGACTTAAATATAACACCTACTGCCAAGGCTGATCCCTTAACAGATGCTCACTATAACAGTTCATGATCAAAATGATTGCTAAAACTGGCTTGTTTATATGATTATTTACCATCTAGGAGCACCATAAAGAATGGGACATAGTTTTGATTCTCAAGGCATATAACTGTATCTCCTTGATATTTTTAAAATCTGTCGAAACTCAGGATGGTAGTGGTTAAACAAAATGGTCAGAAATAGTACTCCTGTTGTCCTCACTATTACCATCTTCCCCAACGTACCTATAAATCTATACCTGTCATAGGTACACATATTCCATACAACACACACACACACACACACACACACACACACACACACACAGTCTCAGATTCTAAGGCAAAAATCTTTACCAAATGGCGTTATGCTAGATAACAAGCAATTGTGTAAAGACTTTCTCATTCTCATAAAGCTATAGTAAGGAGTACAATAAATTTAAAAAAAGAACTATTTATGATTCACTAGTGAGAGAGGTATTTATAGGTCTTTTATAACATCATTCAATTACAACATAAAAAAGTAGAGACTCGGAAAAAGTTTAAAGATGATAGTGGTAGTAAAAATCATCTTTCCTCTTTTTGTTGTTGTTTTGAAACAAAGGAAAAACTGATGCTGAGGAATCGCACAAGTACGAGAACTCAGGTCTCTTGGCTCTGAGCCCATTCTGTTATATCCTGCAGTAGAAATATCAGTGCAAGCTGTCCCTAGCATTTAGAAGTTAATATTTCTACCAGATTGTGAAGCTAAACAGTGTAAAGACGTAGAATCTGGAAAGGAAGCTCAGTTGGAAAATATTGCTAAGGGAAAATGAACCAAGACACAAAAAGTAAGGCCTCAATAAAGAGTGTAATTTTAATAGGAAACAAAAATGCCTAAAAATAAACTATGGAATGAGAAGACTTAGTTGTTACTAATTTAGAGCTATTAGTAACAAAGATAATAGACATTAAATAAATACATGGTTTATATCCTGCTTTTGATTGAGTCACAGGAGGAACTATGAATGAGGACATAAGGATAGAATTGAGGCTGCTTTGTGCTTAATTTGACACTGCCCCTTTAATATAAAGAATGCAAAAATATCAAAACCTGCTATAGGGGCTTCCCTGGTGGCGGAGTGGTTGAGAGTCCGCCTGCCAATGCAGGGGACATGGGTTCGTGCTCCGGTCAGGGAAGATCCCACATGCCGCGGAGCGGCTGGGCCCGTGAGCCGTGGCCGCTGAGCCTGCGCGTCCAGAGCCTGTGCTCCGCAACGGGAGAGGCCACAACAGTGAGAGGCCCGCGTACTGCAAACAAACAAACAAACAAAAAAAACCTGCTGTAATTATCTTAATACTAATAATAGAGTTGCTGGCTCTGTTTGGTGAGACTACAAATTCAATTAATTCCAATGCTGGTTCCAATAAGCTCTTTATGAATCTAAAGAAATTATTAACATGGCAAAGTTTGAAAGATTGAATCACAATAACAATTTCTTGCAAGATTTTTGAAGCTTTGAGCAGGTTTGCTTTCATGAAAATAACAATCTATTAACCTAATGCAGTAGAAAGAGCAAGCTGGGAAGAGAGGGAGCAAAGGGATGGGGGATAACAGGTAGGGAGGAAATAGCACGCCTCGTTCTTATTTACGCACCAAGTGAAAGTCAATGACAATGTCAGGTTTTTTTTTTTTTTACCCCAGGCTGACCCCAAGAGGATAAATTCTGTTTAGGATCTATTTTCTAAGACTAGGATATTTGACAAAACTGAAAAAAGCTGTGGCCTCTTTTGGGTCCATGTGTGCAACTGTAGATAAACTGGCTCCATCAGTCTGTACATTTGGGCACCAAGATTGGACAGAAGTTTTGAACTGGCATACATGGTATTGGTGGTGGTGCTGGTGGCAGCAGTGAAGAGTGCTTCTATAATCTGGCAGTAAAGAAAAGAGTGAAAATAATTATTCAAGAAAGCCCTTCAGAAAAAGATAGCAGTAAAGTCTCTACTGGTTAATTAATTGATTAATTTAGGTCTAAATATTATAGGTATCGTGGCATAATACTCCTACTTAATTAGGAATCAATACAGTCTTCAAACCAGGGATAGCTAGAGGCAAGTCTCATCTGTAGCCTGAGTCTTTATACCTTTAAAAAAGTATTTTAGGTTTTCATGCCTGAATTAAATTATTTGTCTCTTCTATTTCACAAGAAGCTATAGGGGCCAGCGTTTTCCCAGTGTCCTATTACACGGTATAAGAGTTGTGCTATCCTTGCTATAAAAATGCCTTCTGCAAGTCATATTGTCACGTTTCCGTCCCTTAGCCATTGAGGATGTTTGTGTATCACATCACCCTAGGCTGGGACAGGTTCCTTCTTGTATGAGTCTGAGCTATTTCTTCAGCCACCCTGGCTGATTGACCACGTACTGATGAGGTAACTGGCCAAGTCTCTCTTTGCTGGACATGATAGCTCCCGAGGCTTCACCACCAATACTGCCAGTTTGCCACTTGTCAATTAGGTAAGCTGAGAGCCAGTGCGGCCTATGGCATTTTTCTGCAGGGTGACTGCTTGGCTGCTCTGCTGGCATCCCATGACTACTTTGTTCTCATGTGTAGATGCCTTGGGCTGCTTGCTCAGCATACTGGAAAGGGCTGGTCTTTCCTCCCCTAGTTAGGGACAGGATGGCAGAGCCTGCAGGCAGGGAGCTGTTAGAATGACCATTTCTTAAATACAATCAAGCCCTTTCTTTATGGTCTTTTCCTGTTTCTCTCCCCCAGGACTCCTTTCTGTATCTATCAGGGATTAAAGGGGTGCCTTAGGCACTTCAAAGTCGAAAGGAAAGTTGGGGGGGGGGGGCTTTTGAAAATCCTGTTGCCCCGCTCTCCACTCTGCCCAGTACTTGTGGGTTCATAGGCCTCACTTCCATCTGGTCTGGCTTTCTTCCTGGAGTGAAGTAGTCATGGGACTGGGTGGATTGGCTCAAGGGAGTGGGGAAGCTTTTTTCTTTCTTTTTTTTTTTTTTTTACACTGTACTTATTTTGAGTCATTGGGAGGGGAATGGAGCTTAAAAATACCCTTTTTCCCTAGTAACATAAAAATGTTCATTATAGTAAGTTTGACTACCGATGAGAAGAGAAAATGGAAGGGGGGTAGTAAGAAAACTGACGTCTTAGGTTCTGAGCAGCAGTTAGATCGGTGTGGTCTTCCAGGCAGTGGGGTTTCTCCTGGCTTGCCTTAGCATGATCAGATTTTATCACCGCCTTTCTTTTCTGGTTCTTGGAATCAGAGAAGCGAGAGGGATGATTTCCCACATTGCCAGGTGAGTCCCCTGTTTTTATCAGGAGACATATGTGGGAGAATTTTTGGAATCTCCCGCTTATTATTGTTCTTTCAAGATCCTAAAAAGAGAAGAGGGGAGAAGTAAGAAATCAGATGGGGAAGTGACTCTGGGCATCCCTAGAGGGAACCTTACCACATAAGGCTGTCCCATGAACACTGCCACCAAGAAGGTGATTTTCTCCAGATCCTGAATTTGACAGGTCCTGAACTTAAAAAGACCCCAGGATCATGACTGTTGCATATTGGAAGTGTCCAGTGGGCCAGAAGAACCTATGACACTATGCGAGCAGTCAAGAGGGAGAGAATTGAAGCAAATGTGCTCAGGTAATCTCTGAAACCCACACTTAACCAAAGGGTCACTGAGAATGATTGACTACCCAGCACCTTTCCACCTGGTCTTGAGCTAAGGCTGCTTCCAGTGAGCCAGGAAAGTAAATAACCTTGGCTTTGGGGTAGAAGAGAATTTGTCCACTTGGTCTCAGCCTGCCTTAGTGATTCCAGTGGCTAGAAGGACAGGACAGGATCTGTGAGAGAGGAAGAATGCTGAGGAGGAATGCAAGGAGTTGTTTCTGGTGATGGAGCAGCTGGCATCCTGCTCTCACTGAGATTGGCTGGCCCAGGAGGATCCTATTTACTGCACAACTGCTGCCTCCATAGTCACTGGGACAGGAGCATTGTGGGCCAGGAGAGGTGAGATGGAGCTGGAATCAATGGAATCATTGCTTTTTGCCCCAGCTTCAAATAGGAGGCTGTTGCCAGCTGCCTGTTAAGGTTGAACCAGCTGCCACCAAGAAAAGGGCCAGCCTCTCCTTCTGGTTCATCTTCAGGAGATGCACCAGCTACAGCCTGCAGGTCTCTCTCTTGGTCTTCTGCCCAGAGGGAATGGACAGGCTGCCAGGTAGGCCTTTGGGATAGTTCTCTTTATGGGAGGCCAGAGGGAGAATTTAAAAGTATGGTGGAAAAAAAAAAAAAAAGTATGGTGAGGGATTCAGCAAGAACAGGGTAGAAAATGAAGCTAGATTAAAAAAACAATGAGACAAGAGTCTTCTGTGGAATTATCCCCAAATCAAAGAGTTATGAAATTTATCATTTAGAGATATTGGTTAGGTGATCTCTTCCATTCAAGTAATCAAGGGAAATTAAAGCTGTTTTCCCCTTCCTCAGCCCTTATGCTTCCTGTAAGAGATTCCACCCTACCCCCTTCTTTGGATAAATACCCAGGTTTAGGGGTGAATAGTCTCTTGGATGGTAATATAAATAATACCCATTGAGGCCAACTTTCCAACAAACTGTAAGAATTAGCTGGGAGTTTCAGTTTGTTTGCAGGGAAATCTAGAAATAAACCAGGGGTGCTAGAACCAAGGTGAAATGGGCATGAGAGTGGGTGAGGCACCTATGGAGAGGAATATATGCCCTGCTTTGATTCGCCCGTTTGTTCTTGGTTCAGGAAAATACCAAGACTGGCCATTTTCAGGGACTTCTCATGAGGCACTGGTATCCTCTGTAGGTCTTTTGTAGAGTTTTCTGGCTTCTGGCACCAAGGAAACTCCTGGGAGAAGACAAGGCATAATGGGTTTGTTGGCTGATTTTGTTCCCCTCGGGAGACAGGTGACTGGTTACAACATAGTGCTGACTTTTGGAGAGCTGACTTTCCATGTTGACACTTGGAGTGATTCACTGGGAGAGAAACCTTGTGGAGTCCCAGAATTTAATGGCTTTTTATTCCATTTTATTTTGTTATTCCCTTTTATTCAGCACAGCATTGGTTTTATTGGCCTGTGGCTCCAATAAAACTGTGCACTACACAGTCATAGCATTCCCTATTATGTGTACCTTTGGATTCCCATGTGTAAAGCCGGTCAATGCCACATAGTCTTTTCAGGGTGCACCTCTAGATTATGGCTTCTGTCCAGTTGCTTCACAAGAGAGCAGGACAATATTGAGAGTGGTAAATATTGGGAGGCTGAGATGTTCACATCCCAGTTTGTTCTATAAAGAGCCACCACAAAATAAACCTGGCTTTGGGGGCACAGACTTTCATTCCCTAGACTCTTCTGTTTATTCCCTCCAAATCCTTTTATCTTGGTTTATGAGTCTAAATGTGATGCTAATAACCATTCCCCTTGAAAAGCGTCTCTCACACGTTGCCATAAGAGATTGAGATCTTAGCTGATCCTTTTATTGAGAACATCTGGAAAAAAAAATGACTTGAGTCTCTTTTCCACAGTTCTGGAGGTGAAGTAGTAGGCCCTGGTTTTTGAAATTACCAGCAGCCATAAGGGAGAACTTAGGATTTTGACAGGATAGTGGAATTGGGATTTGAAAAAGTGTAGAAATACCATTTTGAGATACTATCAACACCATAACATTTTCTGTACGTTCCAGCAGAGTCACTGGGATGGTGCTGTTGTAGACACATTGGGCATGGTTTACGGGGAAAATGTTAAGCTGTGAGGCAGTTGGTTTTTCCCTTAGATGATAAGCCAAACAGAAAATCTCAGGAAGATGAGAATACAATGGATGTTGGCATTTTAATAAGTATAGTTTTGGAAACATAATTAGAATCATGCATTTGAGAGGCAAAGATTAATTAGTGGAGTAAATGACATCATATATACATATGTAGCTTATGGCTGGCTCCAGTGCATCATGAATTGGTTAGTATATGCTCACACATGGAATCACTTATGGCTCTTTGAGTAGGCAGAATGGAAACCTTGTATCCTGGACAATCTACTATTGACATACACCACTGGAAAGCTGGCTGTCTTTCTTCCTCTGCGTCTTAGAGGAAGAGAGATATGGAGGTCTTCCTCTCCATTCTCGCCCTTGCAATGTATGGTTTCAGTATTGGGTAGTAGGGATGGGGTTGAGGGTAGAAGTGGATGTCTCCCTGTTTCCCATCTTCACATATAGGCTACTTTGAGGCTGGCTCAGTTCTTTGTAACTTCAAAACTCTGTTTTCCATCTAGGCTAAAGAAATTCCATAAAAAGTTATGTGATTCATGCAAAAGAATGAAATTGGACCCTTACCTAATACCATACACAAAAATTAACTCAAAATGAATCAAAGGCCTAAATGTAAGATCCACAGGTGTAAAACTCTTAGAAGAAAACATAGAGCCAAAGTTTTACCACGTTGGGTTTGACAATGATTTCTTGGACATGACACCATAGGCACAGGAAACAAAAGAAAAAATAGACAAATTGGTCTTTGTGGAAATTAGAAAATTTTGTGCATCAAAAGACAATGTCAACAGAGTAAAAAGGCAACGTACAGAATGGGAGAAAATATTTGCAAATCATATATCTGATAAGGGATTAATATCCAGCATATATAAAGGACTCTGAAGCTCAACAACAACAAAAAACAAACAACCCAATTCAAAAATTGGCAAAAATCTTGAACAGACATTTCTCTAAGAACGTACTCAAATGGTCAATAAGCACATGAAAAGATGCTCAACATCATTAATCATAAAGGAAATGCAAATCAAAACTACAGTGAGATACCACCTCACACCCGTTAGGATGGCTGCTAACAACAATAGCAACAATAACAACAACAACAAAAATGGAAAATAACAAGTGATGGCTAGGATATGAAGAAATTGGAACCCTTGTGCAAAGTTGGTGGGAATGTAAAATGGTACAGTTGTGGAAAACAGTATGACGATTCCTCAAAAAATTTAAAAATATGATTACCGTATGAGCTGGCAATTCCCACTTCTGGGTATATCCCCCCCCAAATTGAAAGCAAGGTCTTGAAGAGATATTTGTACACCCATGTTCATAGCAGCAGTTTTCACAATAGCTAAGATGTGGAAGCAACCTAGAGTCCATTGACAGACAAATCAACAAGTAAAATGTGGTATATATTGGGTTGGCCAAAAAGTCCATTTGGGTTTTTCCATAACATCTTAAGGAAAAACCTGAACGAGTTTTACAACATGAAGAGAGTTACGGAGGTGAATGGTGGTGATGGTTGCATAACATTATGAATGTATTTAATACCACTGGAATGTACACTTGAAAATGGGTAAGGCAGTAAATTTTATGTTATGCCTGTTTTACCACAATAAAAAAATTGGAAAAAAGGTATGTGATTACTTACTATGTTGCCCTTTGTACCCTAATTGGCTTTGTATACACATTTTACATGTATACACACACATTTTTATCATAGTTGACAAAACAGTGGATTTAATAAGGTGTTAACTTGGATTTTAGAAAATCTGAGTACTGAACAATAGGTGAAGTTATGTAAATTAGTGTATATAAGTGAATTAATATATAGGCATTACAATTATGTTGACAAATAGAAAGCACTGAATATGTAATATTAAGTGCCAAGACCAGAACACAGAACTATATACTGTGGTGATCTCATATCTGTAAAAATATGCAGAGAAAATAAACTTACAGGAAATATAACAAAATGTAAACAGTGGTTATCCATTGGCAGTGAGTTTGAAGGTAATTTTTCTTTTCTGTAAAACACTTTCTTCATAAAACATACTATTTCTATAATCAGAAAAAAATTTTTATAATGAAAAATAGTCATTAAAGTGAGTATTTTTTGTTTAGATAACACTGGATGTAAGTGTCTCCTTTACACCTGGTCAAAGGGTTGACTGACTATACCTGAATAATATTTGAGAATCAGATTCCTGATCAAGAATATACCACTATTATGAAATACATGGTTTCTAAAGGTAAATAAGATCTGTCTTACAATATTTTGACTTCCAGTGCCTTGTGCAGGCACATAATCTGCTGTGAATTGGAGGCCTGCCAGCTTGGGCAATACAGCTTAACAAATGAGGTTTATAAGCCTTTCTTCAGTTCCTATTGGTAGCATTTTCTTACTCAGATGTAAATACCACAGCTGGTGAAGTGGCAATATTAATTAACGTTGGGAAGTAGGTTGGGGGATATGAAAGAAGAGTCACTAAAACTGTCATAAGCTTTGACTGCAGGTAAAAAGCAGGTGGAAAGGTAGATAATGCTTTTCCTCCACCCTCTGAGAGGATAGATAATATTAACTGTCAACGTATAGAGGAGAAAAAAATCTTGCTTTAAGAGCTGACCATGGAGTTTCCTTTATGGGAAAGTTCCATTGTTTGGCTTGCTATCCGTGTTGACAATTTTGGTTGAGGAAAGAAGGCCTTCATGGCCCAGTTGTTATGAATGAGAGAGATCTTATATAAACAACTCTGCATGAGAATTGAATAGGGCATTTGGAGTATAGGGGCAAGTGAAGTAAGCAGAGAGGAGAAGGAAGGAGGAGGAGGTTAAGTGTGTGTAGGTCATGGTTGTAATGCAGAGAGTCTTAACAGAAGGCAGGAAAAATTCAGCAGTGGTGGTGGAGCGATGGTGGCGGAACTTGTCCAAAGAGGAACAGAAGCCTCTCTTCTGTTGATCTGTGCCACATTGTAAATAACCATCCCACTTCCTCAGCCAGCATTACCTTGAATTTTCAGTAAAGAGTCTACTACATCCCATCGCCAGGTATGAGTATTCTTTTTGGAAGATCATGAAGAGAGGGCTATATTCCATAAATGGGTTGACATAGAGAGGAAAGGAGAAGAAGAGAGGAGAGAGATATTGTTAGGATTTTAGTAGAGAATTGGAACCAAAGATGTCAAGGAAAAACATAAGTTTTCCAAGAACCCCCAGATGTTGAGAGGCATGCTGCACTGTCCAGGGTAATTAGAATGAGATTTGAGATCACAGTTTCAAAGGCAGGGTCACCCCAGTTGACGTCTGTGTTACATTTGTACTTTTAGAGAGGCAGATTTTTTTTTTTTTTGGCCGTACGCGGGCCTCTCACTGCTGTGGCCTCTCCCGTTGCGGAGCACAGGCTCCGGACGCGCAGGCTCAGCGGCCACAGCTCACGGGCCCAGCCGCTTCGTGGCATGTGGGATCCTCCCGGACCGGGGCACGAACCCGTGTCCCCTGCATTGGCAGGCGGACTGTCAACCACTGCGCCACCAGGGAAGCCCTGGAGAGGCAGATGTTTAATAGTTAACACTTTCAGATTGATTGATTAATTGATTTTTCGCTAACCAAATGCCCAGCTCAGGAAAAGCTCAGTCTGAAGTTTGGATTTATATCAGTTCATAGGTTTAGTCTTTCCCTGCTTGTTTTAAGTAATACAGTTTGTAGATGAGATTTGCAATTGTCAATTATCTGTTCTCCTGCCAATATTAAAAAAAATAGGCATGGAAGAATATAACCATAAAACATTTAATCAGTTAGAAGAATGAGGTTTATTTCCCCCTACTGGGTCATGTTTTCCAAATAGTCTTCAGAGAGTTTAAGTTGATTAATATTTGTCATGTCAAAACCACATAATTGCAGTTCAGCCCATTAGTATGCCCATAGTCCTACGGCACAGAACAGAGCAATCAATTTATCACTAAAACTTCATTTGTTTACTACCCAAATAAATAAAAGAGCAGGATTGGAAATTATGTCAATGCTGTTAGTAGTGATTTTGGGGGCTCTTATTTTCCCTCAGTAATTGAGGTGTTGGATCCAGGATATTTCTACTTGTGAGAGCCAAATCCATGAGTATTCTACTGCAGCACATCCCATCAGCCATTAATCAAGGTATTTAAAAGTGAGGGTGAGAGACCTCATTCTGGACAGTTCAGTTTCTTATTCATGAGTTCAGAGAGTTTTCTTTTTTTAAATGCCTTTTTTCCTTTTCCACTCTGTTTTTTATTAGATGATCTCATTTTGGGGGGACCAACGAGGAAAAATGAGTACACAGGGATTATCTGTGCTTAGAAATGCATGTTTATGGAAGTGCAATTTCAGGTTGAAGTATTATTAGACAAACTAAGTATGGCATACTAAAAAAGCAGTAGAAAGTAGGAGATTTGGCTTTTAGTTTATACTTTATTTCTTGCAAGCTCTGTGATGTTGGGCAAGTTACTTAGCTTTTCAGCTCCTCCTTATCTAATTACTGGATGGGGATAATAATACATGTCCTACCTGAAGACACAGGACTAAATGATCACCTGTCTAGCTGAGCTATATAGCACTTTCCCTCTATAGCCCCTTACTGTACTATGTTTTTTTTTCATAGCATTTATCACTACCTGGTCTTTTACTATAGGTATATCTATTTTCTGTTTATCCAAGTAGAAAGTAAGCTCCGTGAAAACAGCATTCTCTCTGTGTTATTATTACCAGTGCTAGGGCAGTGACCGGCACGTAGTGTATGATCGAGAATATCTGTGGAAAAGATGAATCCTAGCTGTGAAACCTAGGATTATAAGATGGAATCTGATGCAGCGTGGTAGCCAAGCTTTGTTATCAAGACGTCATGGTTCAAATCTCAGCCCCACCACTTCCTGGCCGTGTGACCTTGGGTTAGTTGATTAGCTTCTTAGGGTTTCAGTTTTATCTTTTGTCATGGGTAGAATGGGCCTAGCAAGAGTACCTAACTCTGAGCTGTTATGAGAATAAATAAAATAATTCATGTAAAGTAAACAGCACAGGGTCTGAATTCATTGTCAATTGTCACTATGAGTTTCTGGATTCATAAAGCATGGACTCAGCTTATCCACGCTAAAATGAAAAAATTAGATGGTGCCACAGTCAAGACTTAGAACGACAAAGGTTTACTGTTGTTATCTCATAATAAATGCTATCTCCTGGTAATCTCAGTTTTGAGATATAGTTATGTTTGCTGTGTTTGCAGGCTGAATGAAGACTCTTTTACAGTATGACCTCTCGTCACTATCTTCTTGTTGCACGGTGAAAGTGACACTCAGGGTAGCGGTGAGCCAAGCCGAGGTGGCTGATGAATTACTTTGGAGCCCATGGGTCACGAGGAGCCTGAATAGGATCACTGTTTGGGCAGCAATGATGGTGGTGGTGTTGCTAAAATGGGAAGAGGACACAGTCAGGTGGCCCTGAGCTTGTGTGGGACCCAGCAGGACTGGGTTGTGCCTCTGCTCAGAGCTGAGCCTGTTCCCCTGCTGCCTTAGATCCGTGGAAACCTTGATAGTGAAAGGAGACTAGGGATAAGGAATGGGAAAAGGGAGGAAGCTAACCTTTACTCAGTACCCTTATTTGTCAGGTACTGTCAACCCTGTCAATAACTTAAAAAGTTGTTATCTCATCCAGTCTTTATCATAACCCTTGAAATAGACATTTTGTTTATTTAATAAAGACCTGAGGCTGAAGAAGGTTAAACAACTCATTCAGGGTCAGCGGCAAGCAAGAGATGATCCCGAAGTTTGAATGTAGACCTCTCTGACTCCAAAGACTGTGTCTTTCATTATGGAGGTCTGACTTGCAGAGAAAGGGTCAGTACTTGGATCTAAGAAACCCATGTGGAGAACCAGCAGCAGAAGGGGACACTGAACAAACTGCCGTCTCCGGTGGCTCCTCTGCCTTCCAGCCCTGCTCAGCATCCAGACTGGACACAACTTAAAGCAGAGACACATAGGCTGATGGAGAAACAGAGTTCGGGGAATCAGGGAAGTTTTCTCTGCCTCATCCCGGCCCCTCACCCCTTGACTGAGATGATTTAGGTGCTCTTCCTGTACATTCCCATAAATCATTTGTGAGTGAACCTCGCTCTGTACCTGACACAGTGTTTTCTACCTATTTCCTTCACTGTCTGCCTTCTACTCTAGTATGTGATCTCCTTAGTCATCATTTTGTCCTTAATACCCGATAATATTGCATGTCATGTGGTTGGTGTTCAGAGTTGCTGCAGAGCTGAGTGAAGGTAATGGATGGGAGTAATGGTTGGAGTCGGTCTCGAAAATATCAGCAGCTCATGTCTTACTTCCTTTTATGATGACTGTTTTAATATCTTCCCTCCCATGACCTTCTACCCTCCTGCCCCCTACCGTTCTTTCTTGTACACAGGAATAAAACTGGTTACAAAAGCAAGGCCACTGTTTTCTCTGCTTGAGGGCCTAAGAAGAAGGTGGTGGAGGTGGTGGACCCAGGGCTGTTTTGCGTCGCCAGGCCAAGAGGTTATGCATAGGTTACGAATGGTTTGCCAGAGCTGGAAAATATCACAGAAGCTGATGACTTGAGAGATGCAGGGTATGTAAGAGGCCAGATCCACTGATCATGGGCAAGAAATAAACTTAGGCACTGAGGTTGCTCCTTATGGTATTTTCTTTGGTTAAGCATCATATTTTAATTGACTGCCAGCAATTTTTATGTATATATTATAAAATCCTGCCCTGAAGCTTAGATTAGGGAGCCAGTTTAGCGGAGCAGTTATGAGCATGTATTCTGGAGGCATTATGCGTTCAAACCTGGTTCCGCCACTTCCTGGCTCTGCTTGACTTTGTTAAATTTACCTAGACTCTGTACCTCAGTTTCCTCATCTGTAAAATGGCAGTGCTCTGAGGACTAAATGAGTTAATACATAGGACACACTGAGAACCAGGCCTGACACTTAGGAAGCATTACTGAGTGCATTATTATTGTAATTGTTAGTACTATTATGCAGCCTTCAAAACTTCACAGCAGCATTGTAATGCGGATTTCAAAACTGATGATTTGCCTGTCCAACAAGATACATTGGAGACCGCTGTCCACAATCGTTCCTAGTTTTAAAGAATGGAAAAAGCAAATGACTAGTGAATAACTTAGTATAGTGGAACAATCACTAGACTCCACCAGATTTAGAGTTGAAAGTTCTACCACTCTAGCAGCATGATCTTGGAAAAGTACCTTCAGCCCCTGGTCTCAATTTTCTTTCCTTTTCTTTAATATGAAAGGGTTGAATTAGATCTACGATGACAAGTAAGTGCAAACAAACTGCTAGTCCACCCACCTGTGACCATGGAAGTCCTGGCGAATAGATACATCAGCATACTTGAGACTGGTAGGTAGTAACACTTGAGAAATTAAGCATTGTAGAACCAGAGAAAGTGACTGTTTTGACAATATGAGGAAGGAAGAATTTTGAACATCCAGACTACTTCCTTACTGGATCTTATTTCAACCACTTGGAAATTTTCTTCCAGAGTCTAAAGAGCAAGATTGCTACATGCATGAAAAATAGACTGAATTTGCTTACTCATAACAGGTTAAAGCACTAGTTTTAGCTTTCTACTGACCCAGAGATAAAGGTTTTGCGAGGGATTTGGGTCCGCAGTTCTGCATTCATCAAGAACCGAATGCCCCAGTAGAAAACTCTAGACTCCTCCCTGTGAAAGCAGTGAGGGAAAGGCCTTTGCTACTGACATCAAAGGTGTTCTTTTTTTTCTGAAGTTTCGATCATAACTTCATTGCCATGCTTGTATTACTTATACCATTTATAGGTCCATATTTTCTGTGGCAGTTCTATAAAAACCAATTTTATACAAACCTGGAAATGCAAAGAACTCTCTTGCTGGGAAGCGCTGGTACTACTGGAGCAGTTTTGGGCTTTCCTTAAAATTAGATTTGTTTAAGCTTCTCATTTGCAATTTTTTTTTTTTTTTTAAATAGGAAAGTCTTTTCTCTTTGTGGTTCTTTGAGACTAGGTGAAACTAGAGCCAAAAGACAGTAGCAGGAGAAATAAAGCAAACCAGTTATTGGGTGGTAGGGATAATAGAGTAAGGTTAGGGAAGTGAGTCTTCTAGTTCTACCAGTTTTGTAAACTTACCCACGCCCCCCACCCCACCCCCCGCCCCCGCTCCCGCCATGTGTTAGCATCCTTGTATGTCTCTGTCATTAAGTTTATCAAAACTTTCCTTGGACAAAATGAAGAAACCTGCTTAGGAACCTGACCTACTCACTAGCTCTTAGGGGCAAGTGACTGGTTGCTCTTAAAGTGCCTGCTCATTTGGACAGCAGCCTGCTCTCCAGGAGTGGCCAAGTGTGATGAAATCACTCCCTGAAGAGCTGATTATCACCCACCGTGATAATCACGGGGCAGCTAACATCTGAGCACTGGCTAAGCATTAAGTGCTTGGCCACGCACACCATGCACTTCCTCTGTTAGTCTCACAACGCCCCTATGCGTTCGGGATGACTGTCGTTCCCATCTTACGGATGGGGCATCTGAGGCTTAGGCTAGTCAGATAACTCAAGTTACAGATGGGCTCATGCAGCCAATATGTCTGGAGCTGGGATGTTGACTCTACAGGCCATGCTATTAACCAATTTATTATCAACAGTATTCCAGCATTTTTCTGAGGACAACATTTGATAAGGGTTGTTTGATGACACAGTCAATGAAATACCGTAATTGACAAGAGGGATGGAGGGGGTCCAGTGTTTTTGTTTGTCCTATAAATGACATACCCTATTTTCTTTCTTTTTATAAACTTATTTATTTATTTTTGGCTGTGTTGGGTCTTCATTGCTGCGCATGGGCTTTTCTCTAGTTGTGGCGAGCGGGGGCTACTCTTCGTTGCGGTGCGTGGGCTTCTCACTGCGGTGGCTTCTCTCGTTGCAGAGCATGGGCTCTAGGTGCACAGGCTTCAGTAGTTGTGGCACACGGACTTCAGTAGTTGGACTCGAGGGCTCTAGAATGCAAGCTCAGTAGTTGTGGTGCACGGGCTTAGTTGCTCCGCGGCATGTGGGATCTTGCCGGACCGGGGCTCGAACCCGTGTCCCCTGCATTGGCAGGCGGATTTTTAACCATTTTGCCACCAAGGAAGTCCCGACATACCCTACTTTCTTGAGCCTCTGCTTCTTCTGTTTGATTATGTTTATGTCTTGAAATCAATGGGTTCTCCTCAAAAGTGTGATAAGAAATCTGAGAAGGAAGCAACCCTGCAGAAGAAAGGGAACTATGACAGGCTGATAGTGAGTGTGGAAATGAAAGCACAGAGGTGTCCCTAAAGTCTAATTGCTAGTATTATACTCCAGAGGGAAACTTTGATACTAAGCATCAAGAATTCAACCCTCCTCATCATTTCACATATTGGGCATATAGTTTGTGCGGGGATTACAACCTGAATCTTTTTAGGTACCTCTGGTTTCTGACACAGCAACAGCCTTTGAATCACTGAGTGTTTTTGTCACTGCTGCTTAATCTCTGATGCAGCCAGTTTATAGACGTGAGGAGTTTTTACTTTATCTGTTCCAACCACACTCCCACTTTCTGCCTTTGTATAAGGAAGAAGCTTTGACTCTGTTGCTCGGTGCACGTGTGCAGATGTGTGTGCCCCGTTGTGTGTGTGCATCTGGACATTCTTGAAGATGCCGGAAACAATGGTGAAAAGTGTGGGAGAGCGAAGACCTTTATTGCGTAACAAACCGAAGGCACCAAGGAGGCCGCGTTTGTCGTGAGTTAAAAGGTTTATACAAAGATTTTCTTAGTAATGTCTAAGATTTAATAGGGTAATTAACCTTTCCAAGTGTTAGTGCTGGATTATGGGATCAGCTATTATCCCTGGCTGCAGAGTAATCCTCTGTGTGTTGCTATGAGCAGGACTAAGTGAAGAGAATACTCAGGTTGCCAAACAAAGATATGGTCGCAGCCAGCTTGTTTAGGTTTTTAAATGCATTTTCTGGTGCAGTTAAAAGAACCCCTGTTTCTGTGGGACTATCATTGACCTTTTACAGCCACTGAGTGGAGGGGAAAGGCAGAGAAATAAATATACATGCTTTGTGCTTTTTATTCCTTAACAACTAATTATTATTTTTAAAATAATGACAGGCATAATCATTGGAGACTTTATTTTAAGCCAGAAAATACAATTTAACAGGAAGAAAGGCTTGCAGGAATAGGGCAAAAGGTTTTCATCTAATTCTAAAAGTTCTGCCTCTTTCTCTTTCCTTAATTGAAGTTAGTGAAAACGGCTAAACAGTCCAGCAAGCCAACAAAAATCGAAGGAGAGACACCGCAGCTAATGAGACTTGGCTATAGCCTTTAATCAAGGTTGATTATTTAATGTAGCCAATCAAAATATTGATTACAGATAGATGACTTTGTTATATATGTATATACATACATATATATATGAAAAAAGTTCAGGACCTACTATACCATGTGCGTTGAACCCTGAAGGTATAATGATGGTGTTGCAATTCAGCCAGTGGCCTCTGCTCTGGCTTTGCTTAAACTTCCCCTTAGCTTTGACTAGGATTCTGCTCTGACTGTGTAAATGAAGGAGTTATTCAGGACTATATGTCTATTGGTTTGGCAACTGGTTGTAGTTACTGCTAATTTTCCCCAAACTGCTCCAAATATTTTGTTTACATGAACTCTTGTAATTCTCAGCTGTTGTATCACTGCTCAGGTAAAAAATAGTTCTCTTTTGGATTGTTACTCCTTCCCTGTCCATGGGGCCACACTCTTTGTGTTGGCTCCACTGTTATGATTGGCTGCTTGGCATAGGAAGGATCACTAGGTTTGTTCTTTCTTGAACAGTGTCTGTATTTTGGCCTTAAATTCTACTTACGAGTGAGATCCAGCAGAGGATGTTGGTGGGTGGTGGGGAGACATTCTGTAACTTATTTGCCTTTTATATAGAAATGATATGAGGATGATGACTTACACAAGGTGTACCTAGTATTTTCCTGTGTAGGGCAGGGCAATGTGTTTTATGGAGAATTTTAAGGGCGAGGAAGAACTTGCACTGGGTGTTCTGGTGATCTTAAAGTCACATCAGTGCTTTAGTTATATCCATATATATAGTTATGTCTCTCTCTCTATCAAGAGGCCAAACTTCCAGTACCTGAGCTGTTGGGAAGAAGGCCTGTGGAGAAGGGAGATGTGCTCGTGAGAGCAGGATGAAGATCAGGATGCATGTGAATATCAATCGCCCTGCATGCCACCAAAAATGGCTCATGCAGCAGTTTGGGCTGGGGTGCATGCCAGTGTAGTGTAGCCCCCATATATTAGGTGATATTCCCAGTAACATTCCCAGACTGCTGCTACCATTGGGGCAAATATTACCCAAGGACAGTCATGATATTATCCAATGAAGGTCGAATAAGAAATTGTGTTTCCTGTCCAAAGGGGGTTAAAATGCTCTTTTATTGTCACACCACACAGAATACTGGTCATGGTGGAGGAGGGATGAATCAGGGTGGTATTTGTAAAAAAGTGAGTGAGAGAGCTACAGAATCAAGCAGTCGTTTCTGTTAATAAGTAGAGGCAGCAGTCAGCATTTTGCACACTTTGTACATGTTGCACAGCATATTGATGGGAGAAAAATCTCCTGGAGGAATCAGTTTATAAAGACTCATGATTTAAAATGAGTTGCTTAGCCTTTATGGATGAAAAGCTTGAGCTTTTGGGAAACTCTTAGGGACAAGCATATTGAAGGTGTTCCAGAGCAAGATAGGGACCAGCAGCAGAGGATCAGCACACGCTGGAAAAATTCAGGCTGGAAAGGAGAAGAGACTGTTTGCTGGACGAGGAGGAACTGGTTTTGAAGAAGTAGACGTTGTGTAATCTCTATTATTGGTTTATACAAGTGTGTGCTTGTGGGTCTTACTTCATTGTGTGTGTTTTAACGTATCCTCTTGTTGTCTTACTAAAACTCTTAGTGTTGTTGAAAACCCGGTCTGGGTAGACTCGTTTTGACAATTCCAGGCAAGTTTCTGGGTCCCTTAGTGGCCCAGGCAAAGAAGTAGAAGCTCCAATAGAAAGCTGCCATGACAGGTTTAACTTCTGAGTGGGTGTGCTCAATTCTGTCACAAGTGGGCAGTCACTATGATAAATCCTCATCTAGACTGCATCTGAAATATTGCCAAGGACACACTGTCAAGGTGGGTGGGTAAGAATCCTTTTATGGGCTTTTTTTGGGCTATTGCATAGGTGAGGAAAATGGGGGCAGAATAAAGAGGGTGAGATTGGGAGAGAGGGTGGGCTTCAGTCCCCTTGACGGAGAGCTGGATAGAATACGACTTCATTCTGCCACAATCATTTCTCTTCTTGCTAATGATGAGGTCAAGTATCCATATGATGGAAATCAAAGAATTTTAAAAAAACTTCTTCAGTGGGTTCATGGCAACTCCAAAGCAGGTCACCAAGAATAATGAAAGTAAACAGAGAATCCATCTTCCAATGATGGGAAGAGTGACTACACTCTCACATTAGTTAAAATTAGTTTCTAATGTTTCAAAAAATTTCCAATTGCAGAATCACTTTATGGATGTCAATATATTTATCAACTCAGTTTATGATAGTTCTGGAAATTTCTTCATCTCAGAGGTAAATAATGATGCTACTTTACATGGAGGTTTTTTGTTTCCTTTTAAGGTTTTAAATTTATTTTAAAAGATAATCCATAGCCATAGCAAAAAATCAGAATAAGCCGTAGTAAAAAGCATATTGTCTAAAAAGCCAGAACATACAAAAAAGTATAGAGAGGGGCTTCCCTGGTGGCGCAGCGGTTGAGAATCTGCCTGCTAATGCAGGGGACACAGGTTTGAGCCCTGGTCTGGGAAGATCCCACATGCCGCGGAGCAACTAGGCCCGTGAGCCACAACTACTGAGCCTGCGTGTCCGGAGCCTGTGCTCCGCAACAAGAGAGGCCGCGATAGTGAGAGGCCCACGCACCGCGATGAAGAGTGGCCCCCGCTCGCCGCAACTGGAGAAAGCCCTCACACAGAAACAAAGACCTAACACAGCAAAAATAAATAAATAAATAAATAAATTTTTAAAAAGTAACAAATGTTCAAAAAAAAAGTATAGAGTAAAAAATAAAGTTAGAGTGATTTTTAAAAATTTTAACTTTTTTGAACATAGAGTTTTTGTGCTGGTCTCCTGCATTTTAAAAAGATAAACAGAAGCTTCTTCTTTTGTTCTGTTCTGTTTTTATTTTTTAGCTAAGGGTATTGGTCAAATTGGTCTACTTCTTGATAGTCCTAGAAACTTTCTAATCTTGGAAAGTGGTGCATCAGGTGGAGTTTTGGGCAAGTTATATGTACAGTTTTAAAAAACTGGTCTACTCTCTTTCTTGGGACTATCCATTTTTGCTTCCATTCATTGTTTTGGTTCCTAGTCGACATGGTTGAGCTTTACATATATGTATTTTTTTTATATATATATATATACACACACACACACACACACACACACATGTGTTAGATAGATATATATATGGGTTAATAGAATGGCTGATGGTCCCATTCCAACTCTCAATTGGAGATGATCACCTGAGGGATTTGTGATACTAAATAGGAACCTTAGTTCCCATTTTGCCATCCAGCTCTGGTGTTAAATATACACTTCTTTGGAGCATCCCTCAGCTTGGAATTCTTTCTTCCTCCCCTGCTTCCCCCTCCTCCCTCCATCCCTTCCCTTTCCCTCTTCCCCTTCTCCCTTCTTTCCTCCTTCCCTTCCCCCTTTCTCTCTTGTGTCCTTTTTTCCTTTTTCTTTGCTATTTTGTGTAGAATTCTTTTTTTTTTAAGGTAGATAAGAGCTCTGATTCTTGGAACAAGAAACACAATTTTAGTGCCAAGTGAGGTAATATCATTAAACACACACAATTAGCCAAGGTGCTGAGGAGGAATAATTTATAAATTATGAAATTACCAGGGAGTAATTTTATGAAGAGAAATAGCAATTTTATTATGCTATCTGCATATGTCAACGTACACCCACGTGCATAGACACGTGACTATTTTTATTCCCAAGTGCCTACTCATATTATAGGAAGAGGCCTTAGAGATGATTCAGTTTATCTACCTTACATTATAGAAGAGGAAACTAAAGCCCCAAGAAGTTAGGCTACTTGTCCAGGGTCACCAAGATACATCTGTCTGAGCTGTATTCACAACCCAGTCTTTGGACTTCTAAGCTTCCCCCATTATATCACAGGATTATGTATTATTTGTTTTGCATGCGTTTTTCCCAATCTTATTTTGAAAATAAAATACCTATAGAAAAATTGAAAGAATGTTAAATACTATGATCACCAATATATTCTTTATCAATTGTTAACATTTTGCCACATTGGTTTTTCTCTGTTTCTGTCTGTCTGTCTCTCTATGCATATGTAAGATATGCATATGCATATCTTTCTTTTTTACACTTTTTACACTTTTTTCTTTTTTCTAAACAGTTTGAAAGGAGGTTGCGAACATCACTCTTAAATAGCTCAGGACATGTTTCCTAAGAACAAAGGCATTCTTCTACATAAGCACAATAAATTATCCCAATTTATCATCGATATACTATTATTACTATATCACATTCAGTCTATACTCACATTTCCCAACTCTCCTTGTAATGCCATTTAGTTATTCTTTTTTCAATCTAGTGATCCAAGTAAGGATCACATTTGGCATTTAGTTGTCATGTCTATTTAGTTTCTTCTAATCTGGAATGATTCTCCCATCGGTTTATTTTATTTTTTTTTAATAAAGGGTCTGAGTGATTTCCACGATAATGTGCTAGGCTTTTTTTTTTAGATGTTGGGGGTAGGAGTTTATTAATTAATTAATTAATTTTTGCTGTGTTGGGTCTTCGTTTCTGCGCGAGGGCTTTCTCTAGTTGTGGCAAGTGGGGGCCACTCTTCATCGCGGTGCGCGGGCCTCCCACTATCGTGGCCTTTCTTGTTGCGAAGCACAGGCTCCAGACGCGCAGGCTCAGTAGTTGTGGCTCACGGGCCAAGTTGCTCCGCGGCATGTGGGATCCTCCCAGACCAAGGCTCGAACCCGTGTCCCCTGCACTAGCAGGCAGATTCTCAACCACTGCGCCACCAGGGAAGCCCCTCCCTTTTCCCTTATAAAAGCCCCTTTAGAGTCTTTTATAACACTGACAGTTTTGCAGAGTCAAGTCCGATTGTTTGGTTGAATTTGGATTTGTCTGGTTGTTTCTCCATGATTAGCTTCAAGATAAACATTTTTAAGCCCAGAACTCTCCACAGGTGATGTTATGTACTTCCCGTTGCATCACACCAACAGCATGTATTGTCAAATGGCTCTATTATTGTTGAGACTAATATTTACATTTCTTTTAAATAAATCTGTATGGACATTTAGAGACACTTAAAGGTCATGAAAAACACTATAAGAAGAAAATCATTTCAGCCTGAGAATCCTATATATTTGTGATAGAAAAAGTCATGTAGTCAAAATAGACTCAGAAGCCAATTTTGAATCACTCAGAGCAGTATGTCCTCTCATGGCTGTGTTTATAGGTACTGATTTATCCAACTTTCTCTGAATTCAGAGCAGTTTTATAACTACACCGAAACTATATTTCATCTGATTAACCCTGGCATTAGCAAAATCCTTAATTAGAGGCAGTATTCTATAGTGAGAAGCAGAGTGCAGCCTGGGGGCCGAGTTCCATAGAAGGATCATTAAGGATTGTGCAGCGTTGGAGAAGAGAAGGTACTAGGAGACAATTCACTGGTTTAAAGTTCATCTTTTATTCTTCTTATTAAAAAACAAGTCAGCAGTCACTTATCACTTAATTTTGGAGAGATAAAATGAAATGAATATGTTTTCTTTAACATGTGATTATAAATTTTAGTTATTTCTCCTAAGCTCAGTAGGGAGGTTTTAAGGACTAAAAGGGAATTTCTTCTCTATCCTTGGACTAATGGACTTGCTTTCCTGAACACTTTCATCTTAACTTCTCTGCTTTGCTCTTCGCTTTGTTTTCCTTATCCCCCTGCCTATCAGTCATTTTGTCTCTAGCCCACTGATCAGTTCAATGCAAATCTAGTCTCTCCTGTCCTTGAACCTCATTTTATTATACTTCATTGATGTGTCACCTCTCAGACAACTCTCAGGGGAACACCCTCTGCATTAACTTGTCCTTCTCTTCTCACATACGTATGCCTTTTATACCCCTTATCCTACCTCTACATATGGGATCTGGAAAATTGCCTTTTTCTAAAAGTCTGATATCTGGGATTTAGTTTTCTCACTGTCAGTGTAGTTTTATTAATAAATATATGTTGGGTCGCAGCACAATCTTAGTTTCTTCTATATGGGAATCACTTTTTTTCTCACCTCATACTATATATTTCTACCATCTCATGACACTTTTTATTGGAGAAATCACTAATATATTACAAGGCTCAAATCAGAATGGGTTTGCTCACTGCTGCTACGCATAGAATGGTATTAGTTCTGACAGTATGGTTTCATAAAAAGAATTCAGTGTGTTAAGTGTGTATTGATATTTCCTACATTCACATGAATTCTGTGTTCAGGACTCACAGGGATGCATTTCAGAAGTGAAGGGGGGCTGCTTTACATACGGCAAATTATCTTCTCCTTCTATCTCTCATCCTTAATAAAATTTATCAGTCTTGCATGCTCAGGGCTCTGCTATGAGCTAACTATGATTTAACCATTAATTCATGACTGAAATCCTTTTACGGAGCAGTGACAATGCCTTTAAGTATGGCTGGAAAGAACGTATGGCAGAACACAATTAGGAAGATATATTTTTGGGGGGTGGTGGTGGTGGAAAAAAGGAGAGCATTTCTTAGGTTTTACAGATTATAACATAATTTGACTGACTCATTATCTTTCTCCCTCATGTTATTCTGTAATTGGGATCACTTTTCATCATTTTTCTTGACTTTTTAACTGGCTATTATAAAAATACTCCCAGATCCTGTAAGTTTTGGTAAAAAACAGAACCCCTCAACCCATTCTTTAAAATAGAACCTGTTGTTATTCTTTTACTTGTAAAAGTAATTCACACTCTTTATAAGAAATTTAGTATCTAGTGTGTCACAACCATATTATTTTTGGTGTATTTTCTTAGGCTTTTCTTTCAGTGAAGAGTTTTGCTGATTTGTATAACATGGTTGTTATTATATAGACTATGCACATTTTCTTTTTCTTTTTTTGATAAATTTATTTATTTAATTTTGGCTGTGTTGGGTCTTTGCTGCTGCTGCACGAGGGCTTTTCTCTAGTTGCGGTGAGTGGGGGCTACTCTTCGTTGCGGTGTGTGGGCTTCTCATTCCGGTGGCTTCTTTTGTTGCAGAGCACAGGCTCTAGGCATGCAGGCTTCAGTAGTTGTAGCATGTGGGCTCAATAGTTGTGGCGCGTAGGGTCTAGGGTGTGCGGGCTCAGTAGTTGTGGTGCATGGGCTTAGTTGCTCCACAGCATGTGGGATCTTCCCGGACCAGGGATTGAACCTGTGTCCCCTGCATTGGCAGGCGGATTCTTAACCACTGCGCCACCAGGGAAGTCCCTATGCTAGTATTTTGATGGCACTCTGGCAAAATTCTAGATGAATTGTTTATCAGGACTCTTCACAAAAGAAAAACTGACCATTTAAAACCAGAATGAGTCCACAAACAATTTATGTCAAAGTAACTATTTTTACATAGGTTATTAGATTCAAAGATGGAAAGAGTTCTGTGAACATAGGCTATTTTATTTCCACAGGGCATGCATTGGAAACTTTTATATTCTTGCAGGCAAGAAGGAGAAGTTTGGGCTGGGTGATAATCCTGTTAGGTGGATTAACAACTGGTTAAAGAGCTCATACACTAGGATACTGATTGATGGGAGCCTTGAGTTGTGTGCAGCAGGGCTCCAATATAAGGTATAGTTTAATGAACATTTTTCTAATTACTAGAATGAAGAGATCAAAGCCTTCTTACCAAATGTGTGTAGGTCCCAATCTGGGAACCTTAATGAATGTGCTAGATGAAGGAATCTTTAAGAAGAGAATCTCAATTGATGGAAAGTAGGCCTACATATAAAGTATAAAGAGCTTAGTTTAAAACAATGAATTGAGCAATTACAAGATGGGAGTCTTCATGCAAGTAAAAGGATTGAGTGTCTTTATTGTCTGAAAGCTCTACATAAGGAAAGAGTATTATATCCTTATTTGAATCAGCAGAGTAGAAGAAAACAGAACTAGTAGTATACACAGACACAGACACACACACAGACACACATAGACACATAGACATACATGCATTAATTGGTGGATGGCTGGTAAGTCTGAAATCAGGCAAGCTAGAAATTCTGGCAGGAGACAGTGTTGCAGTTTTGAGTGTGAAGGCAGTCTGGAGTCAGAATTCCTTTCTTTTATGGGGACCTCCATCTTTTCTTTAAGGCCTTCAATGGATTGGATGAGGCTTACCCACATTTTGGAGGGTAATCTGCTTTACTCAAAGTCTACCCTTCACAGCAACACCTAGATTGGTGTTTAACCAGACAACTGGGTATCATATCCTAGCCAAATTGACATAGAAAATTAACCATCACAATATTATTCATGTAATATTGAGTTGAGGTGATAGTTATCATATTTAGATCAGTTAATGGTAAACATCTCATAATTTGGGTTTAGTTCTGGGTAAGAGTTTATGAAACTCATTCTCACTGGAACAGGTCAAGCAGTGAGTTTATTGAGTTGGTGAGAAGCTAGGAAGACATGTCATTTAAAGAATAGTTGGAGGAACTGTGATGTGCTTAGAAAGAATGAAATCCAGAAAAGCTCTATATTACTCAGAACTCTTTTGGTTAGAGATGACTCATACCGACTTATGCAAAAAGTAAAATGGATTGACTTATGTAAATAACTGAAAAGGTCGGGACTAGGCCTGGTATAAAGTTCAGCTGATATCCAGGTTTCAAACCATGTCGTCTGATCTCTTTCCTCTATCTTTGGCTCTGATTTATTTGGCTTCCTTCTCAGGCGAAAACCCTCTCCATGAGGTGGTGCCTGAAACTTTGAGTTTGCATCGTTTTAAAACTAACAACCCAAAGCAAAAAGAGAGCTTTTATTTCTCAAAGGTTCTGTAAAAAAATAAGTGGAATTGGGTCTCATTGATTTAGTTTTTGTCAAATGCCCAGTTATAAACTGACCATTGGGACAGGAAATTTGTATATGTTTATTGCCCATTCCAGAAGTGTGTAGCTCCAACCCCTGCAAAAACCCACATGGATTAAGAGTGAAGAAGGTGTGGCACTAAAGGAAAACTAGATGCTGTTGCCAGAAGAAGGGTAAGAAGAAGGATGGGTACTGGCTAGCAAAAAGTGATATTCTTCACTATGAATGACTTGATAATTATTTTTCAGACACTTGTAAGGCTATAATGTATTAGAAAGTTTAGGATTCTGCTATTTATCCCCAAAGGGAAGAACTGGTATCAGTGTACAGAAGTGAAGGGGAAACAAGATTTTGTCGTTACATAAAGAATAATATTCTCATAGAGTACGAGTGTGGTGTGTGTTGTAAGGTAACTTATGCCTTGTCCCTAGAAGAATTTCTGCAAAAACTTGATGGATATTATAGAGGTGACTCCTGTTTTGTATTAAAGAATTGCCTAGATATATTAGACAATCCTTTCTGTTTCCATGACTTCATTATTCTGTTTTCTACATATATGTGTGTGCCAGTACATGCACACAACCTTGTGGTTATTAGATCTCCCAAGAGGGAAATTTAATCCAGTTGCCTGATGAGGGCATTATTTAATGTCAATTGTTTTTAAATTGCTACTTCTGTGCCTACTGAATCAATTCCATGTTTCTAGTTCTTCTTAATATAGCATTACCCAAGGCATAAGTAGCTGTACATGTGGCAAAGAAGATACAGTGCTGATTAAGGTTAAGGAATTGGGAAGACAGAGGGGTGGGGTTCACTTTAGTCTCATGTACAGGTCACTTCCCCAAGCAGATAGAATATTCAATTTCCACTTTAAATTTCAGTTCTAGTACCAAACACTGAGACTATAAGGAAGAAATAACACTAAAGGGAAGCCCTCAAAGATAATTTCATCATCCACAACACCAGGCTCTTCCTGGCATTATGACTAATAAAACTCAGCTAAAAACATGTTCTAAATATTTTTATGTGCAAAAAATAGAAAATTGTAATAAAATAATGGCTGTTATTTCAAACCGTGACTATAGAATGCCCCTGGGACAGAAATGCCTAATTATGAAATAAAACAACTTTTGTATCCCTCAGGCAATGTTTTCAAACTATTGCTCTCTCCAAAGTAGTCACTATAATTAGTCCAATTCCCTAGAAGAAATGAAAAGTGTAGGGGAATTCATTTAGGGCTATAGCTCTGGGCTGTGTCTTGGATTGGGACCAAATGGACTATTAAAATGTGTGTGTGAAATAAGTGTATCAGCACTGTGGGTCAGAGGATTACTTCTAGCAGGGATTACTTGATATTATCTTTGAGTCATGATATTCATATGTTTTCAGCAGGTAGGCTGAGAGTTATGAATTCTAAGACGAGTTGGATGACCTTTGATGGAAGTTTATTCCCAACACTGGTGAGCTGTGCCATCTCTCCATGCCTCAGCTTTCCCAGTTCTCAAATGAGGTTAAAATTGTCTACCTATTTAGAAACAGAAAAGCTTTAAAAAAACTAATGGGCAAGGAGGGAGGAAAAACTTCAAGATTTCTCTTCTGTTTCCCCTGGAAATATTTTAAAGTACTATAGTACTCGATGGGAAAAATACTCTAGAATTATAAAAACCATTATTAGGATAAGTATTTTATATTTTGCTACCTAGAATTTAAATCCTACTAAATTACTTTTAAAGACATTTTTTCAGAATTATTTTGTGCTTTATTTGTTAGGAAACATTATATGTTCATTCTGTTTTAAAGGCAGACAGTGCAGTACAGCATTTAAAGATGAATTGGACACTTTCTAGCTTTCAGAGATCAGCACTATTTTTCGCAAGCTAGGATGCTGTGTCTTCTCTGTGGATTTCCTTTTCTTGACTTGAGATCTGTAGCTATGGCTTCATCCTCTTGATTTGTTCTCAGAGTGGGAGTTGAATACAATCTGTGTCAGTTAAGGTCCTGGCAGGATATTGGGTAATTTGAATAGAGTTTAATAAGGGGACGATTTACAACAGTGTGTTCAGTGTGTTCACAAGGTACAGTCCAGAATGACTAGAGGGGTTCTCAGAGCCCTGAAAGGGAGAGAAGGAGGTGGAGAGGTCTGCTTGACAGGAGCTGTGACCTTCAGTCTAGGGACTAATCCATCCTGTGGTGACAGCAGAGAGAGAGCTGGGTGAATGCGTACCTGACCTTCAGCTTTTCCTCTTTCTGATTTCCTGTCTACACGAATGGGTTCTCCTGTTAGAGAGTGTAAGAAGCTTGCTCATGGAATAGTCTACATTGATATCTGTCTACCCTCTGATTTCCTGTCTACTCTAATGGGTTCTCCCCAGGGAACCCAACCAGCAGCCAGAGTGTGAGAAGCTTGCTGATGGAGTGGTCCGTCCAGGTCAGCCTCCCAGGACACACAGTGGAGAAAAGTGCACAGTGGATTCATATAGGGCTAACAGAAGAGATCCGGAACAGTCTGTAGTAGTATCCTTTTCAAAAGTAGAAGTGGAGAAATAGGTTCCTACCATATTTGACTAGATTTGAAACAAAAGGTTTCATTGTCTTGTTACAGAATAAACCACACATTCAGGCCTTTAGTCAAGGGATCGCCTGAGAGTTTATCAAGCCAGGGCTTTCTGCAACAAGTGCTCTGCACCACCCAGTCTTGAGTCTCCTGCTTGCTTAAGTCTGGTTTTTATTTCATCTTTTGCAACATGAAAGCAATTTGTCTGCATTTAGAAATATCACATATTGGGACATTTTGAAAGACTCTTGTCTTAGAATCATCAGTTTTCAAAAGACTGTGGAGATGTAAAGAAGAGAACATTAGAAGACTCAGAGACCTCTGAGGGTGACAGTTCAGAATAAGAGATGATTTTAAAGAACATCCATGGCAAAAAGGAGTATTCAGGAAGATTCCCTGTCTTTTTTTTTCCTTAGAAAATTCAATGAAAATGAAACATTTTAAATGGTTAACACTAAGTCCAGAAAACCAAACATCTTACTCTTTTTCACTTTTCTTCTCTCTCTTTCTTTAAAATTAGGCAATTAATTTCTCCTGGTAGGATTTTCTCTATGTCTTAAATATTGGCTTAACTTAGAAAGGCTGAGTAATTTCAATAATCACTTTATAATTATTATGTGATTCTACTATCTTAAAATTTTAATATGTCACTGTACCAAATGCAGTAATTTTACAGGAAACATATATCTTCAAATAAAATATCTTTATGTATTTTAAAGGATTTCTTTAAATACTAAGATATGTCCATTTTTATTTCCTCTCAAATTTCTATTCCTTTTCTCTCCTTTACCCTAAAGCTCAAATCTGGGGAAAATGGTTTTGATTAACTCCATGGTTTCAAAGTTTTCACAGTTTACTCTTGGATCACAGATATATTCTGAGTATAAATAACACTGTATCTGTAAAAAAGTATCTTGAGTCTAGAGTGGAGAGAAGTTATGTGGATTCAAGGTGTCATTATTAACTAAAGGAATCATTATTCTCTGAATTCAGCCATGGTAGGGGTTGGCCCAAGAAAGACCCTCAGTGAGACGCTCACCTCTAAAAATGTGCACTTTATTTTACAATTAACAAAGTAAACAGGTACTGTTTGAATTGTAGACTGAGTGCCTGCAGACGTTGGGTATGTTCTCTGTGCATGAGATGTACTGCTTGATACAGGGAACAGTATAGAAATACATCTCTGGCTCTGAGATGCTTCCCAAGAAGATAAAATAGGATTTGGTCTACTAGATTGGACATCCAGTCAGGCTATGATGGTAATTTAAACTTTGTGGCTGCCCTAGAGTTGTGAGCTCACAGAGATGAGTCCCTGGATTGCCCTTCAGAACCCTCTCCACCTTATGAGCCATAGAACTGTTTTCCTTTCTTAGTTTATCATGACCAAGAGGTCACAAGAATCAGAAAAATCTAACTGGAGGTTAGTCGTAGCCAACTGAAGACTGACAAACCCTTAATGAGACTTGAGATAGATCTTCCTTTTCATTTGTTTATTTATAAGAGCTGCAGAGAAAAGAGGTTTATTGATATCTCAGAGCATAATTGGTCTTAAAAAAGCTATCAGTATAGTGGAAACCAAATTGTAGAAGAGAAGTTAATTCGTTTCACTAAGTAAGCATCTCCTCTTGCTTAACTATCCTAAAAAACGAAGCACAAATAAGTTACTAGGAAAGTGTGAAGTCAACTTGATGTGGAGTTTACATTCCCAATCAGACAAATTGGGTTATTTCAGAAGCTCTTTCTGTGTGATGTGGTTGATGTAGGAATCATTGGAATGGAGTGTTTTTTTTCTGGTTTATTTTACTTTTTTTGATTGGGTTTGCAGAGGAGATGCAAAAATCAGGAGAAGTTTGTGGTTGACTTTTATTGGATTAATTTAAAAAAAAAAATTCATACCTGAAGGTAGAGCTCTATTTCTATGAAATTGATGTGCTTTTAAAACTAAAACAAAGAGTTATTAAATGTGCAGCCATCTAATTTTGAGATGATGAGGACCTGAGTGAAGAGGGCAGAAGTAGGGATGAAAAGGTGAGAGGGAAGCAAGAGATATTAAAGAAGAGAATTGGCTGCATGTTGGGCTGAGAGGTAAATTGAAGATAATTCCAAGGTTTTGTGTTTGTGGGTAACTCAGAGAATCATATTAACTTTAATAGAATAAAGATGTTTGAGGAGCAGTTATCTTTAGAGGGTAGAGGTGAGGTGGGGAAAAGATATATAGTAGAATCTTGACGTTTACAGATACAACTTTTGCAACATCCAATAGTTCAGACTTTACAAATTTTCATGTATTAATTTGTAATTGAGATGATAACTCCTTCATTGAATTGTTGTGAAGATTAAATGAGGTAACTTGTATAAAATGCTTAGGGATAATGATGATCATTATCATCACAAAAATGTTAAGAAAGCATTTGAACAATTCCTCTTGTGGTAAGATTTTTACAAATATTAACTAATTTAACGCCAGTGGCTCTGTGAAGTAGGTACTGATATTATTATCTTATTTTACAGATGAGGAAATTGAGACATAGTGAGAGGTGAAGCAACTTGCTTGAGGTTACATTAAGTGGCACAGCACAGACTCAATTCAGGTAGTCGGGCTCCAGAATTTAGCTCCTAAGCACTCTCTTCAGTACACTCCGGGGAAAATTAGAACTGACTATTATACAAGACTGAAATGCAATAGAAAATATTCAGTGGTTGAGTGATCCTAGCCAACAGCCCTGCATTCATACCTCAGTTAGTAAATCTCATAAATTTGAGGATGCTCGAAGGATCCTGGGAAGGTCAATGGGTCGATGAGTATAAAGGAAAAGACTTTTAACACTTTGTTATGGAAATTGTAAGGACACATGTTCAGTTCTTTAAATACCCATGAACAAAGGAATTCATAGTAATATAATAATAATTTCAGCTGTCTTGATATTAATTTATTTGACAAATATTTTTTGAGCATCTATCACAGTGCTAAGCACTGTGGGGCATTTGATGGAGAAGAAGAAAATTCCTTCTCTTAACAAGCTTACTGTATGGTGGCAGAGACAGATGAATGAAATGCAAGTACAATATAGTGAAGTAATTACTAGGTGGAAGTAAGCACCAGCATCCACTAACTTGGTAGTGTCAACTAACTTGGTCATAGGAGGGTCAAATATAAGGCTTTTTGGAAGAAGTGATGTAAAATACAGAACTTGAAAGATGAATAGGAAATGAGTGCAGGTGAACATGTGAGGGGAAGTGGAGAAATGAGAGAGAATGGGTTGTGCCTGTGAAACTGCAAATAGGTCAATATGATTGAAAGATACAGTTTTCTGGGGGTGAGCAACAGGTAGAGATAAAGCTGCAGAAGTGAGGCAGTGGTCAGCTCAACAAGGCCTTCTAGGTCATGGTGAGGAGTTTGATAATTAACTTGAGGGAAATGGAACCTATGCTTGCAGAATATCTGGAGCATACAGGTATGCTGGTCTAGTACGAATCTGGAAGGGCCTTTGGAGAGTATATTTTTATTTACACCAAATTTATATTGAGCACCCACTGCATATATAAAAGATTGTAAACTATGTGATGGAAAGATAAACTTGTACCTAAATTTTAGCATGCAGCATGCTCTTCTAATGACTGCAGTTTTATTTTGGTGCAAACTTAAGGACACATGTGTACGGTCAGATTTTTTTTCACTACCAAATCACCAGTTATTTGTGCAGGTAGGCAGATGAACTTGATTTCTAGTCTTAACTGTGCTCTGTGATGCCGGGAGAAATCACTGTAGGCCTTGGTTTTCTCATCTGTACTGTGAGAAAGTTGAAGTAGTTCATCATTAAATTTTCCTCTAAGCTCTAAAATTCACCTGTTTTGGTTTGAAAGTTTTCAAACATTCCAGTCATGTGAAAAGTGACGAAGTTTTACAATACACTATTATTTTATGTTTTTCCCCTGCCTCTCTGGGTAGCTTCAGTGGTAGTTCCGTTGAAGAGAGGGGCTGAAATAATAGCAGGATATTCAAGTCAAGGAAGAATAGAGACCATCCTATTCATTCCCACACGTTACACATGAGGACCCTGAGGCAACCTGGTTATGCGTCTTATCCAAATTCTAGTGATGGGTCAGTGGCAGAGTGAAGTCTAGAGCCCTGAGGGTTTCTCACCCCAACTGAATTATTTTTCCTCTATTAGGTGTCACTTTCTTCACCTCTTCCAGGATATATAGGGTGCTGTCTTAGGTAATAAATTTGGAAGAAAGTTCGATACCATGGAAGATTTCAGATGTTCTTAAGTAGAAGTGATTGTATCACTGCTAAGTAAGGGGTGCTGTTTATTTTTCTGGCTTCAAGTTGCTTAAAAAATATACATATATATCATAATATATATTCTGTATATATAATAATATATATAGTAATATATATATATATGTATATTTACTCCCTTATTCTTCATGAATGATTACCCCTTTTGCACTAATGTTTCCCTCTCTGGTTTCTCTAAAAGAAAGATCCTTAGGACGGTTTGCAGGCGCTGGGGGGGCAGCCAAGTTTGCATTGAGGGGCAAGGGGAAAGTTTCCCCCAGGTGTCCCGTGCTGGGGGCAGGGGCACTGGGGAGCGGTGTGGACGTGGTCTGAAGGGTGACTGGCTGTTGGAGTGAGAAAGCCGTGTGGATGACAGGCTCTTGGTGCTCCAGCCAGGCATCAGGGCTGTGCATCTGAGGTGGGAGAGCCAAGTTCAGGACACTGGTCCACAAGACACCTCCCAGCTCCACGTAATATCAAATGGTGAAAATCTCCCAGAGATATCCATCTCAATGCCAAGACCCAGCTCCACTCAACGACCAGCAAGCTACAATGCTGGACACCCTATGCCAAACAACTAGCAAGACAGAAACACAACCCCATCCATTAGCAGAGAGGCTGCCTAAAATCATAATAAGGCCACAGACACCCCAAAACACACCACCAGATGTGGACCTGCACACCAGAAAGATAAGATCCAGCATCATCCACCAGAATACAGTCACTAGTCCCCTGCACCAGGAAACCTACACAACCCACTGAACCAACCTTAGCCACTGGGAACAGACACCAAAAACAATGGGAACTATGAACCTGCAGCCTGAAAAAAGGAGACCTCAAACACAGTAAGTTAAGCAAAATGAGAAGACAGAGAAACACACAGAAGATGAAGGAGCAAGGCAAAAACCCACCAGACCAAACAAATGAAGAGGAAATAGGCAGTCTACCTGAAAAAGAATTCAGAATAATGATAGTAAAGATGATCCAACATCTTGGAAATAGAATAGAGAAAATGCAAGAAACATTTAACAAGGAACTAGAAGAGCTAAAGAGGAAACAAGCAACAATGAACAACACAATAAATGAAATTAAAACTACTCTAAAAGGGATCAGTAGCAGAATAACTGAGGCAGAAGAATGGATAAGTGACCTGGAAGATAAAATAGTGGAAATAACTACTGCAGAGCAGAATAAAGAAAAAAGAATGAAAAGAGCTGAGGACAGTCTCAGAGACCTCTGGGACAACATTAAACGCACCAACATTCGAATTATAGGGTTCCCAGAAGAAGAAGAGAAAAAGAAAGGGACTGAGAAAATATTTGAAGAGATTATAGTTGAAAACATCCCTAATATAGGAAAGGAAAGAGTTAATCAAGTCGAGGAAGCACAGAGAGTCCCATACAGGATAAATCCGAGGAGAAACATGACAAGACACATATTAATCAAACTATCAAAAATTAAATACAAAGAAAAAAATATTAAAAGTAGCAAGGGAAAAACAACAAATAACACACAAGGGAATCCCCATAAGGTTAACAGCTGATCTTTCAGCAGAAACTCTGCAAGCCAGAATGGAGTGGCAGAACATATTTAAAGTGATGAAGGAGAAAAACCTACAACCAAGATTACTCTACCCAGTAAGGATCTCATTCAGATTTGACGGAGAAATTAAAAACCTTACAGACAAGCAAAAGCTAAGAGAATTCAGCACCACAAAAGCAACGCTACAACAAATGCTAAAGGAACTTCTCTAGGCAGGAAACACAAGAGAAGGAAAAGACATACAATAACAAACCCAAAACAATTAAGAAAATGGTAATAGGAACATACATATCGATAATTACCTTAAATGTAAATGGATTAAATGCTCCAACCAAAAGACATAGACTGGCTGAATGGATACAAAAACAAGACCCGTATATATGCTCTCTACAAAACCCCCACTTCAGACCTATGGACAAATAGAGACTGAAAGTGAGGGGATGGAAAAAGATACTCCATGCAAATGGAAATCAAAAGAAAACTGGAGTAGCAATTCTCCTATCTGCCAAAATTGACTTTAAAACAAAGACTATTATAAGAGACAAAGAAGGACATTACATAATGATCAAGGGATCAATCCAAGAAGAAGATATAACAATTGTAAATATTTATGCACCCAACATAGGAGCACCTCAATACATAAGGCAAATACTAACAGCCATGAAAGGGGATATCGACAGTAACACAATCATAGTAGGGGACTTTAACACCCCACTTTCACCAATGGACAGATCATCCAAAATGAAAATCAATAAGGAAACACAAGCTTTAAATAATACATTAAACAAGATGGACTTAATTGATATTTGTATGACATTCCATCCAAAAACCACAGAATACACATTCTTCTCAAGTGCTTATGGAATATTCTCCAGGATAGATCATATCTTGGGTCACAAATCAAGCCTTGGTACATTTAAGACAGTTGAATCATATCAAGTATCTTTTCCGACCACAGAGCTATGAGACTAGGTATCAATTACAGGAAAAAATCTGTAAAAAATACAAACACATGGAAGCTAAACAATACACTACTTAATAACCAAGAGATCACTGAAGAAATGAAAGAGGAACTCAAAAAATGCTTAGAAACAAATGACAATGAAAATGCAACGACGCAAAACTTATTGGTTGCAGCAAAAGCAGTTCTAAGAGGGAAGTTTATAGCAATACAATCCTACCTTAAGAAACAAGAAACATCTCAAATAAACAACCTAACCTTACACCTAAAGCAATTGGAGAAAGAAGAACAAAGAAACTCCAAAGGTAGCAGAAGGAAAGAAATCATGAAGATCAGATCAGAAATCAATAAAAGAGAAATGAAGGAAACAATAGCAAAGATCAATAAAACTAAAAGCTGGTCCTTTGAGAAGATAAAAAAATTAATAAACCACTAGCCAGACTCATCAAGAAAATACAGGAGAAGACTCAAATCAATAGAATTAGAAATGGAAAAGGAGAAGTAACAACTGACACTGCAGAAATACCAAGGATCATGAGAGATTACTACAAGCAACTATATGCCAATAAAATGGACAACCTGGAAGAAAGGGACAAATTCTTAGAAAGGCACAAGTTTCCGAGACTGAACCAGGAAGAAAGAGAAAATATGAACAGACCAATCACAAGCACTGAAATTGAAACTGTGATTAAAAATCTTCCAACAAACAAAAGCCCAGGACCAGATGGCTTCACAGGCGAATTCTGTCAAACATTTAGAGAAGAGCTAACAGCTATCCTTCTCAAACTCTTCTCAAATATAGCAGAGGGAGGAACACTCCCAAACTCATTCTACAAGGCCACCATCACCCTGATACCAAAACCAGACAAGGATGTCACAAAGAAAGAAAACTACAGGCCAATATCACTGATGAACATAGATGCAAAAATCCTCAACACAATACTAGCAAACAGAATCCAACAACAGGTAAACGGATCTTACACCAAGATCAAGTGGGGTTTATCCCAGGAATGCAAGGATTCTTCAATATACGCAAATCAATGTGATACACCATATTAACAAATTGAAGGGGAAAAAACATATGATCATCTCAATTGATGCAGAGAAAGCTTTTGACAAAATTCAACACCCATTTATCATAAAAACTCTCCAGAAAGTAGGCATAGAGGGAACTTTCCCCAACATAATAAAGGCCATATATGACAAACCCACAGCCAACATCGTCCTCAGTGGTGAAAAACTGAAAGCATTTCCACTAAGATCAGGAACAAGACAAGGTTGCCCACTCTCACCAGTATTATTCAACATAGTTTTGGAAGTTTTAGCCACAGCAATCATAGAAGAAAAAGAAATAAAAGGAATCCAAATCAGAAAAGAAGAAGTAAAGCTGTCACTGTTTGCAGATGACATGATACTATACATAGAGAATCCTCAAGATGCTACCAGAAAACTACTAGAGCTAATCAATGAATTTGGTAAAGTAGCAGGATACAAAATTAATGCACAGAAATCTCTAGCATTCCTATACACTAATGATGAAAAATCTGAAAGTGAAATTCAGAAAACACTCCCATTTACCACTGCAAAAAAAAGAGTAAAATATCTAGGAATAAACCTACCTAAGGAGACAAAAGACCTGTATGCAGAAAATTATAAGACACTGATGAACGAATTAAAGATGACACAAACAGATGGAGAGATATACCATGTTCTTGGATTGGAAGAATCAACTTTGTGAATATCAGTCTACTACCCAAAGCAATCTACAGATTCAATGCAATCCCTATGAAACTATCAGTGGCATTTTTCACAGAACTTGAGCAAAAAATCTCACAATTTGTGTGGAAACACAAAAGACCCCAAATAGCCAAAGCAATCTTGAAACGAAAAACGGAGCTGGAGGAATCAGGCTCCCTGACTTCAGACTATACTACAAAGCTACAGTAATCAAGACAGAATGGTAGTGGCACAAAAACAGAAATATAGATCAATGGAACAGGATAGAAAGCCCAGATATAAACCCACACACATATGGTCACCTTATCTTTGATAAAGGAGGGAAGAATATACAGTGGAGAAAAGACAGCCTCTTCAATAAGTGGTGCTGGGAAAACTGGACAGCTACATGTAAAAGAATGAAATTAGAACACTACCTAACACCATACACAAAAATAAACTCAAAATGGATTGAAGACCTAAATGTAAGCCCAGACACTATCAAACTCTTAGAGGAAAACATAGGCAGAACACTGTATGACATAAATCACAGCAAGATCCTATTTGACCCACCTCCTCGAGAAATGGAAATAAAAACAAAAATAAACAAATGGGACCTAATGAAACTTAAAAGCTTTTGCACAGCAAAGGAAACCATAAGCAAGATGAAAAGACAATCCTCAGAATGGGAGAAGATATTTGCAAATAAAGCAACTGACAAAGGATTAATCTCCAAAATATACTAGAAGCTCATGCAGCTCAATACCAGAAAAACAAACAACCCAATCCAAAAATGGGCAGAAGACCTAAATAGACATTTCTCCAAAGCAGATATACAGATTGCCAACAAACACATGAAAGAATGCTCAACATCATTAATCATTAGGGAAATACAGATCAAAACTACAATGAGATATCATCTCACACCGGTCAGAATGGCCATCATCAAAACATCTACAAACAGTAAATGCTGGAGAGGGTGTGGAGAAAAGGGAACCCTCTTCCACTGTTGGTGCGAATGTAAATTGATACAGCCACTATGGAGAACAGTATGGAACTTTCTTAAAAATCTAAAAATAGAACTACCATATGACCCAGCAATCCTACTACTGGGCATATACCCTGAGAAAACGATAATTCAAAGAGTCATGTACCAAAATGTTCATTGCAGCTCTATTTACAATAGCCAGGACATGGAAGCAACCTAAGTGTCCATCAACAGATGAATGGATAAAGAAGCTGTGGCACATATATGGAATGGAATATTACTCAGGCATAAAAAGAAACGAAATTGAGTTATTTGTAGTGAGATAGATGGACTTAGAGTCTGTCATACAGAGTGAAGTAAGTCAGAAAGAGAAAAACAAATACTGTATGGTAACACAAATGTATGGAATCTAAAAAAAAACAAAAAAAAGGTCATGAAGAACCTAGGGGCAAGACAGGAATAAAGCACAGACCTACTAGAGAATGGACTTGAGGATACAGGGAGGGGGAAGGGTAAGCTGGGACGAAGTGAGAGAGTGGCATGGACATATATACACTACGAAACGTAAAATAGATAGCTAGTGGGAAGCAGCCGCATAGCATAGGGAGATCAGCTCGGTGTTTTGTGACCACCTAGAGGGGTGGAATAGGGAGGGTGGGTGGCAGGGAGATGCAAGAGTTATGGGGATATATGTATAACTGATTCACTTTGTTATAAAGCAGAAACTAACACACCGTTGTAAAGCAATTATACGCCAATAAAGATGTTAAAAAAAAAAAAAAGAAAGATCCTTTTTCCTCCTTTCCCCACCTCCTGTTCTGTTACATCAGCCACTAAATGATCTTCCTCTAGTTGAGGAAGCTGGCAGCCTCCAATCTGCAGCCTTTAGATAGCCAGCTAATTAAGGGGAAAGCAGGTGTGGATGGGTCTATTCAGCCTGTAAATAAGTGCCAAAAATTAAAGTTATTGGTCTGTGAGCGTTAGCAGGTGGATGCAGTATTTTATACCTTTTATAAAGTAGGGGAAAAGGAGGGGGGTTAGAAGGTGTTAAGGGTCGGGAAGAAAAAATGACTTTTTATAACTAAAAGCTCTTCAAAAGAGAATGTGTCTACTTCTGAAACATTGTCTTGTTTGGGATTAATCCTAAAAACATATAATTGCCTGCCCTAAGGGTGTAATGTTTCCTGAGTACGGCTCCATGAACTGTATGGCGTGGGCAAAAATAATTCATGGTCTCAAGCTGATACTGGCATAACTCATGACTGACTGCAGACATAAGTGCCTGTGTTCTTTTGTGATTTCTGTTCTCCATTTCTTACATATGCTCAAATGCCCAGAGTTCCCTATCTGCAAAGCCCCTCACTTAAATGCTGAGAAAAAAATATGATCTATTGTTGCACAACTTAATGCATTACTTAATGAAGCGATGTGGAAATAAAATTTATATGAGGAAATGAATTCCTGGGAGCGTACTTCTCCCTTTGTCATTTCTTTTTTCTTCCCGATTTTTCCCCCTTTCTTTTTCCTTCCTTTGTGTTTAATAATTTATTTTAGCAATTCTTAACTGGAGGACGTTTTTCAGTAGAGTGTTATGGCAGAAGACCACAAGAGCATCATATATTATGCATTCAAAATACATTAATACACGGCTGAAATGCTAACCCGTACAATAGAATAATTATAGTGTATCTTCATTGAAATTGTACACATGGCTTTGTGATCACGCTCATTAATTTAGGTCTAAATGAAGCAAAATTATTCTGCATGGCTGCTGAGTTAATTTATGTGATATAAGTAAAGAAAAGCTAAATAAGGTGTGATGGAAAATGAGATTGCAGCCAAGCAATTAGGTCCAGAGGAACAGGTTCACTCATCTCCCCAGGCTTGCTGCCGTCTTGTTTACAAAAATTATTCATGTTATTGCAAAAATTTGTTCATTTTAAGACTGTATCATGGAATGTCCTGATGGAAGTTCTGAAGCATCTTATTCACAGCTAAATTTTAGGGGGGAAGAGTAATGTACCAGTATGATGGTTGCTTTTGCTTGGAGCTATTCAAGTATCCAGGTAAAACAACACAAATTTGTCTATTGATGTGAGCCTGAACTCCTGACATAATGGGAAAAATGCTTTGCTCTAATGAGTAGTATTTTTAGGGATCTGAAAATCTTACAAGTAGAGTGCATATTGTATATTCTCTCTAGTAGTCAAAGAAACTTTTTTTCAATTGAGGAGGAAAAGGTGTCACCATGATTTTTTAATAGTACAGCAATTTATGTATGATGTGTCTTCGGAAAAGCTACCCCATTGCCTTCTACCTTATTTTAGCCCGTTTCAGGGTTTTTCAAAGTGGTAACTAGTTTCAGTTTTGTGATCAGTGCGATAATAGTTGTCTTACAAGACAGAGGAATGATTATATTTCTATATTTAGAAAAGAAACCGATTATGAATCCAAATGCCATTTGAAAGCATCCACAAAAGCCTCTATCCTTCGTTTACTATACTTCGTTTACTTCGTTTACAGTCTGCTTTGTACTCCTCAGATCCATTGTCTCACAGAACCAGTTGTAAAGACGGTGTAAAGACTTTTGGTCAGAAGGAAAGAGGAAGAGAAGATAATAAAGAATTTAATGGAACAGAGAATGGCACATTCTGAATTCATTTAACAAATCTCTACTTTTTATTTTCATCATGAAGGGAGCAAATCAAATGTCCATTTCCCTCTTTGCCTTTCATTTTATTCTGCTATTGCTGATGGTTTTCTTTCATGCTGCTTTACTTAGTGTAGAAAATACAGTGTCAAGGATTCAAGTAAATATACGGTTAAATCTTTGTTCTCAAGATTCCAAAGATCAATGGTAATATTTTCCGGCACAAATATTTAAACTTTAATCCTATAGAGTATTTTATTTGTCCTCTCCATTCTGTGTCACATGATTTATGCAATCCTTGTCTTGGCTTGAGGCACTTGAAAGTAAGGTCTTTTTTTGCATATCAAGGAGTGTATGAAGTTCCAAATATTCTCTCAGATATTATGAGATCACTTGGGGGAAAAGTGCTGCCTCAGCAGAAATGCTGTAGCTGTCACTGATTTGTGGAGACATCAAAGGGAAATGAAGGGAGACCAAAGACTGAATAAAGCAGTCATTACAAGTATAAGTAATCCCAAGGACAGTTTTACTCATTTATAGTTTCCACAGTTTTAGAGAGTTAGTGCCTGGGGTTTTTCCTTGGCCCCTTCTGTTTGTGTACAATTATCTTGAGACTGATTTTCCAGCAAATAGTATGCTCAAAAATGGGAGTAATTCATGAGAATGTATTTATTCAGTGACTCATTAAAACTATATTCACATTTTTACTACGTGATACAGTTTTGATTTTCTATGTGAACTGTTTGGCATAGCATTATTGACTTATATTTGCTTTGAATATTTATACTTAATGCTTATGAAGCTTTGGCTTCTATTTCCTTTAAATCATCAGTCTAACTTTAATTTTTGTTTCCTTAATATAACTGCCTTCCTCTACCTCTCTCTCCTTTTTCTGTTACCTCTAGTTCCTTGTCCTCTTCTTAGGAGATAGGGAACCAACCCAGTTTTACCTAAAATTAAAAACTCTTGCCTTGGAAAGCATGCTCTGCAACTATTCATGATTCCCTGTGCTGACTCATCATTCTCTCCCAGGATCTCTGCACCACCCTACATCCCTAATGGTGTCCTACCTTAACCTTTCACCTGACTCTGACTCACTTAACTCTGGCTTTAGGGTCTAGGAGTACATGGTAAGTAGTTTCTCCCTGTTATGGGTTGAATTCTGTTGCCCCAAAAGATATGTTCAAGTCCTAATCCCAGTACTTGTGAATGTGACCTTATTTCTAAATCATCTTTGTGGATGTCAGCAAGTTAAAATGAGGTCATACTGGATTAGGATGGGCCCTAGTCCAATGACTGATGTCCTTACAAGCAGAGGGAAATTCGGACACAGACACACAGGAAGAACAACATAAAGACAGAGGCAGAGATTGGAGTGATGCACCTATAAGTCAAAGAATGCCAAGAATTGCCAGCAACCACTAGAAGCTATGCAGAGGCACAGACATATCTTCCTTTACAGCCTCTAGAAGGAGTGAACCTGGCCACCACCTTGGTTTTGGACCTCTAGCTTCAAGAGATGAGAGAACAAATTTCTGTTTTTTTGAGTGACCCAATTTGTGTTAATTTGTTATAGAAGCCCTAGGAAACTAATTTAACTTTCTTTTTATATATTTTAAAAGTTATGTAGTTTTTTTTTCTAGTTTAAAAAGAAAGAGAAAAAGAGGTTCTTTTTTCTTGCTTCAATTACTATGACACTTTTATTGTATTTTAGGCTTCATTGAGATAAAATTGACATATAACATTGTGTAAGTTTAAGGTGTACAATGTGATGATTTGAGACGTATATTTTGTGAATGTTTATCACAATAAACTTAGTTAATGCATCCTTTACCTCATATAATTACAACTTTGTTGTTATGATGAGAACATTAAAGCTGTACTCTCACAGCAACTTTCGAGTACACAATAGTTTTGTTAACTATAGCCACCATGCTGTGTATTAGATCCCCAGAGCTTATTCATCTTATAACTGAAAGTTTGTACCCTTTGACCAACATTTCCCATTTCCCTCATCCCTAAACACCTGGCAACCATCATTCTACTCTTTGTTTCCGTGCATTTAATGTTTTTATGTTCTATTTATAACTGAGATCATACAATATTTGTCTTTCTCTGTCTGCCTTATCTCACGTAGCATAATGCTCTCAAGGTCCATCCATGTTGTTGCAAATGGCAGGATTTCCTTCTTTTTATTGCTGAATAATATTCCTGTGTGTGTGTGTGTTTGTGTGTGTGTGTGTGTGTATCACATCGTCCTTATCCATTCATCTATCAGAGGACACAGGTTGTTTCCATGTCTTAGCTATTGTAAATAATACTGCAGTGAAAATGGGAGTGCAGATATCTCTTAGAAATCCTGATTTCATCTTCTTTGGGTATATACCCAAAGTGGGATTGCTGGATCACATGGTAGTTCTATTTTTAATTTTTTGAGGAAACTCCATAATGTTTTCCACTGTGGCTGTACCAATTTACACTCCTACCAACAGTGCACCAGGATTTCATTTTCTCCTCATCCTGGCCAGCATTTGTTACCACTTGTCTTTTTGATAATAGCCAATCTAACAGGTATGTGGTGTATCTCACTGTGATATTGATTTGCATTTCCCTGATGGTTAATCATGTACCTTTTCATGTACTTGTTGGCCATTTGTATGTCTTCTTTGGAAAAATGTCTATTCAAGTCCTCTGCCCATTTTTTAAAGCAGGTTTTTTTTTTTGCTACTGAGTTGTATGAATTCCTTATATTTTGGATCTTAGCCCTTTATCAGATGTATATATGGCTTGCAAGTATTTTCTGCCATTTTTCAGGTTGCCTTTTCATTTTGTTGATTGCCTTTTGGTGTACAGGAGCTTCTAAGTTTGATGTAGTCCCACTTGTTAATTTTCACTTTTATTGCTTGTGTTTTTGGTGTCATATACAAAAAAATCATTACTAAGAACGATGTCGAGGAGCTTTTTTTTTTTTTCTTTTTGTGGTACGCGGGCCTCTCACTGCTGTGGCCTCTCCCGTTGCGGAGCACAGGCTCCGGACGCGCAGGCTCAGCGGCCATGGCTCACGGGCCCAGCCGCTCCGTGGCACGTGGGATCCTCCCGGACCGGGGCACGAACCAGCGTCCCCTGCATCGGCAGGCGGACTCTCAATCACTGCGCCACCAGGAAAGCCCTCGAGGAGCTTTTCATCTTATGTTTCTTCTAGGAGTTTTACATCCTTAATCCATTTCAAGTTAATTTTTGTGAGTGGTGTAAGAGAAGGGTCCAATTTCATTGTTTTAAATGTGGATATCCAGTTTTCTCAGCACCATTTATTGAAGAAACTATTCTTTCCTCATTGAGTATTATTCTTGGATACCTTGTCAAATATTGGTTGAACATATATGCATGTATTTATTTCTGGGCTCTCAATTCTGTTCCATCGGTCTATATGTCTATTTTGAGGCCAGTACGATACTGTTTTGATTAATATTGCTTTGTACTTCAGTTTGAAATCAGAAAGTGTGATGCTTCCGACTTTGTTCTTTCTCAAAGATTGCTTTAGCCATTTGGGGTCTTTTTTGTTCCATGTGAAATTTAGCATTTTATTTTCTATTTCTGTGAAATATGGCATTGGAATTTTGATAGTTGTATGTAATCTGTAGATTACTTTGGGTAGTATGGACATTTAAACGATATTAACTCTTCCAATCCATGAATATGAGCTATTTTTCAATGTGTTTTTGTCTTCTTCAGTTTCTTTCTTCAACGTCTTATGGTTTCCTGTGTATAGATCTTATATTTCCATGTTTAAATTTATTCCTAAGCATTTTATTATTTTTGATGCTGTTGTAAAATGGGATTATTTCCTTTATTTCTTTTCAGATAGTTCATTGTCAGTGTATAGAATCCATTGATTTTTGTATGTTCATTTTGTATCCTGAAACTTTACGACGTTTATTAGGTATGGCAGGTTTTTGTTTTGTTTATGTTGTGGAGTCTTTAGAATTTTCTTTATACAAGATTATGTAATCAACAAACATAATTTTAATCCTTTCTTTTTGATTTGGATGCCTTTTCTTTCTTTTTCTTGCTTGATTGTTCTGACTAGGACTTTCAGTATTATATTGAATAGAAGTGGTTAGCACAGGCAGCCTTGTTTTGTTCCTGATCTTAGAGGGAAAGCGTTCAACTTTTCACCATTGAGTATGATGTTAGCTATGGGTTTTTTGTATATGGCCTTTATTATGTTGAGGTACATTCCTTCTATACCCAATGTGTTGGGAATATTTATCATGAAAGGATGTTGTATTTTGTCAAATGCCTTTTCTGCATCTATTCAGATGGTCATATGATTTTTGTCTCTCATTCTAGTAATATGGTGTATCACATTTACTGATGTGCGTATACTGAAACATCTTTGCCCCCCAGGGATAAATCCCAGTTGATTGTGCTGTATTATCCTTTCAATGAGCTCTTGAATTTGGTTTCCTAGTATTTTGTTGAGAATTTTTGCGTCTGTATTTATTAGGATGTTGGCCTGTAGTTTTCTTTTCTTGTAGTATCCTTATCTGGCTTTGGTATCAGGGTAATGCTGGCCTCATAAAATGACTTTGGAAGTGTTACTTTCTCTTCAATTTTTGGGGGAAGAGTTTCGTAGAACTTATCCATGAAGCCTTTTGGTCCTGGGCTTTTGTTTGTTGAGAAGTTTTGGTTACTGATTCAATATCCTTACTTGTTATTGGTCTGATCAGATTTTCTGTTTTTTCATGATTAAGACTTGGTAGGTTATGTTTCTAGGAATTTATCTATTTCTTCAAGGTTGTCCAATTTGTTGGTATGTAATTGTTCATAGTAGTCTCTTATGATCCTTTCTATTTCTGTTGTATCAGTTGTAATGTTTCCTTTTTCATTTGTAATTTTATTTATTTGAGTTGTTGCTCTCTTTTTCTTGGTAAGTGCAACTAAAGTTTTGTCAGTTTTGTTTATCTTTTCAAAAACCCAACTCTTAGTTTCATTGATCTTTTCTATTATTTTTCTATTCTTTGTTTCATTTATTTCTGCTCTGATTTTTGTTATCTCCTTCCTTCTGCTAGCTTTCAGCTCAGTTTGTTCTTTTTCTAGTTCCTTAAGGTATAAAGTGAGGTTGTTTATTTGAGATCTTTCTTTTATCTTAATGTAGGCATTTATCCCTATAAATGTCCCTCTCAGCACTGCTTTTGCTGCAACCCGTAAGTTTTGGTATGTTGTGGTTTCATTTTTGTTTGATCCCAAAGCAGGGTCTTCGTGGGTTGCCCCAAAAAGCTGGGGAAGCTGATTGTTCACCCTACTCTTTCTTTCCCTGTGAGGGGAACTCTTTGTAGCCAAGGAGTTTCTTCTTGGCACTGAGCAAGGCCAGGTTGGGGGATGGGATGATGCAGGTAAAAATGAAACTATTTTCCTTCCCTTTTTGTGCGGGAAAGTTTTTTGTTTCAATATGTTTTTGAAGTGTCTCAAGTTTTTTGTTTCATTATGTTTTTGAAGTGTCTTAAGTAGACTCTAGAGCTCTCCAAGTATGTTTTGTTTGTAAATATCTGTCTAAATGTTGATCCTTGTGGGGAGATGTAGGCTGGGGTCTCTTACTCCACCATCTTGCTGACGTCACTCACTATGATGCTTTTAACTAGTTACTGTGAGTCAGAATCATGGAAGCTCACAATTCAAGGGAAGGGAGCTAAGGGATTGTCTAACTAGAGTTTCATGGCAGGCAAGTGATTTGCCAATAGTCACACTGTTAGTAGTAAAGTAGAAAGAAGACAACCTGGTATGATAGAATATACACAGATCTTGGTGTCACATAGACTTCGGTTGGAATCCATCTCTATAGCTCATTACTTATAAAAATTTTTAAACTCTTCTGGCCTTTAGTTTCATCACTGGTAAATGGAAGAAAACCACCTGCTTCTCAGGAATATTGTATGGAAAAAGGAATTGTCTTAGTTAATTCAGGCTGCTATAAAAAAAATAGCATAGGTTGTGTGGCTTAAACAACATTTATTTCTCACAGTTCTGGAGGCTGGGAAGTCCAAGATCAGGGGGCAGCATGGTCAAGTTCTAGTGAGGGTTCTCTTCCTGGCTTTCAGATGACTGCCTTCTTGCTGCATCCTCACAGAGAAGAGAGGGAGAGGGAAAAGAGATTGAGAGAGAGCTCTCCAGTCTCTTCTTTTTTTTTTTTTTTTTTTTGCTTTTGAATCAGTATATTAAGGAGACATTCATACATTTCAAGAATTGCTTAAATTCTGATATCCAGATTTAAGCTTGTGAACATATGACTTTAAACATACAATTAAAGCTATTCATAATTTGCTATTCTACTAACATTAAATTACAGTTACTTTGGAGCATAAGTTAAATGGTTTAAAGTAAGCCTGTAACATACCTGCAAAACACCTTCCTAACTCATACATGCAAAGTACTTCTCATCACTCTAACTTCTAAGTTACCCTGCACCAGAAGTGACTACTCTAAACTAAGGCTTACTGTGGTCCAAAGAGAAGGAAGAAAAAAAAAAAGTAACCAGGACCAGTAGCTAGATATATTAAAAAAAGATGGCACAGCAGAAGGGAATGCAATCCTACAAGCGCAAGCCCTCAAGAAGCCGCATGTTATATGATAAACCCCTTCTTTAGAAAGATGTCATTTCTATCACTGATACCACAGGCTAAATTATATAGCATGCCATCTTCAAGTAACAGTTGAGGCAATAGAATAAATGCAGAGGCATCACAATGAATCCCACTTAATACCACTATACAGACCAACACTTCTCTACAAATTCTTCGTCTGACTGCCAGTTCAATACAATTTTAACTTCATAGCTTAACAATTAAGGGTCATACACTGAAGCCAATACATATACCTGGCATTTCAGTCTAAGCTATTCCATGTACATAGCTGAAATCAATTACAAAGTATGGCCTAACAACTGCTAGGGGAAATTTTTTAAAGTAGTTTTTACAAATATTAAACTTATCTTGCACACTGAAGTCATCATATATACAGGGCAAAGTCAGAGCTTTTATATTCGAGTTTATTCTTCATTTAACTTTTAAAACACTACTATAATTGAATATTAAAACAAACAGTAGCAAGTAGTGAGCATGTTATGATTATAGTCCTTCCCTCAATCACTACTGCAAATAAAATGCCAGCAGTGAGTGTTATTCGCTGGCCCCATTAGGAGGTCTGACACTGAACACCACCCCGAGGATGATGCTCCTCATCCTCATATGCTTCTCCATTGTAATGGTGCCGTCTTTCCTGATTTGGATCAAAGTCCACTAGTTCTACCTGGTCCATTTCATCAGTCTCTTCTACTTCCTTCCTCTCAGGTAGGAGTTTCTCCAGCAAAGAGAGTTTATCCGGGGAGAGAAAGCCATTCTCAGGAAAGTTTACCTTAAATTCAATGATTAGGCGACCCTTTTTATATGGTCTATGATAAATTGGCATGCCTTCATTTAGCACACACTAGATATCTCCATGCTTGACAATCTGACCTGGATGAGAAGTGATGACTATGGTTCGGTTGTCAAGAGTAGATATTGGCTTTTGGAAGCCACACAATGCCTCAACCAGCTGTATGTCCATACACATGCAAAGGTCTTCTCCTCGTCGAGTAAAAACAGCATGGTCCTTCTGATCTGAAACGATGATAATATCTCCTGGCTCCAGTCCTGGTTCTTGGTCTCCTTCACCATGGAATGTTATCTTCTGGCCATCTTTCATGCCTTTGTCAATATGAACTTCTAGAATTTTCTTCTCTCAAACTATCTTCCTTCCATTGCAGCTTTTACATCTATCTTTAGGACTGATCCGCTCCCCATGGCCCTGGCACTCCATGCAGACAGACTGAATTTGCTGAACCATTCCAGGTCCTATCTGATGAATTCTTATTTGCATTCCAGTACCTCGGCAATTGGGACAGCACTCTGCTGCTCCTTTCTTACCACCTCGGCCGTCACATTTGTCACAAGTCACATTCTCTTGCAGAGCTAGTTTTCTTGTTGCACCATTATATAAATCTTCTAAGGTTACCGTGAGTTGATGCGCAACATTTTACCTCTCCTTTCTCTCTGCATCCTGCCTCCTCCTCCAAAAAACATACCGAAGATGTCCATGGGGGAGCCAAAACCGCCACCTGCTCCACCTTCTTTAATTGCCTGCTCTCCTCCTTTGTCACATAATTCCCTTTTCTTTGCATCAGAGAGCACTTCATAAGCTTGAGAAATCTGTTTAAACTTCTCTCCTTCATTTGGATTCTTATCAGGGTGGTACTTCAAGGCCAGTTTCCTGTAAGCCTTTTTCAGTTCTTCTTGGGTGGCATTGGGTTTGACCCCCAAAACATCATAATTGGTTTCTTTCACCATTTCTTACAGTCGGTGAGAGGGCCGATGCCGGTGTGGGGGAGCGGGAAGGAGCGCGTTGCCGTGCGCAGCTCGGGCAGCCGCCACTCCTCCGCCTTTTCACCGAGCGTTCTCTCCAGTCTCTTCTTTTAAGGGCACTAATCCCATCATGAGGATCCTACCCTCATGACCTCATCTAAACCTAAACCTAATTACTTCCCAAAGACCCTGCCTCCCAATGCCATCACTTTGGAAGTTAGGATTTTAACACATGAATTTTGGGGTCACACACATTCATCTCATAACCTGAATAATAACTTAAAGTCCCTAAAGAAACTGGCTATGGAATACTTGACAAATGTATGTTTTCTTCTAATTTCCTCTTTTTGTCTGTAAGTAGCCAGTGAAATTTTCCAGCTCTCTGTGTTGGGGCATTGCATTAGATCATTTTCTTTGTGAAGCGGTGCTGGTATCTGGTAAGTGACTGCATGTTTAAGATACCCATAGTATCCAAGGACTGGTACATGCCAATACTCTCTTTCACTCTGGCAGTAGAAAGCTTGAAAATGGCAGTAATTGTTTTTATGTTTACAACAGTTTTTATGAATGTTTGGAGAGACAATTTTTAAGTAGCTTGTTGTACCTCTTCCCTGTTTAGAATCACTACTGAAGCCTTACTAGAAATGGGAGGTTTGCGTGGTGTAATGGAGGGAGCACTACTTTAAGTCAGTGCTTAAATCTGACAAATTTGAATCTGTATTTAGGCTTCATCAGATACAGTTTATAGTGTTTGGAATATTATTTCACCTTCATGAAGTTCAGTTTCGCCATATCTCAAATGGAGCTGAAAGTTTATTTTTAAGATCAAATGGGGTATATGTGTGTATATATCTATATATCAGTGTAAGGAATTGAGGAGGGAAAGAGCTATGACAGAAAGGCAATGTTCTTGCCATATAATATGTGAAGATAAAACCCTAAGCTACTCACAGTGTGACTGTGTGCAAGTCACTCATCCCCCATGGGACCCTAATGCAGTGTCTTGATTCATTTGAAATCAGTGTGTATTCACAGAATGCCTGGCCTGTTTAACACAACATAGCTGAAATCAGAGCTCTACCTTATGTCAAGGTTTTATCCTACCAGGTGGTCTTTGAGTTAATTAGCCATCTTGAATACTGTGCAAATGTTTTTACTGAATTCTTAAAATAAGACCCCAAAATCTCCCACTTAGCTTGGGACTATGCAAAAAGAGTTTACTGAAGCATGTCCAGATATTTCATAACTAATGTACTGTTTTTACCTTTATTAGCAAAGGGCAAACAGAATTCTAAGTCTACCCTTTAGTTACACCCCCTTAGTTCCCATAAATGTCTTAGAAATGTCCCCAGTCTCAGGAAACCTTGGTATGAGAAGCTCTACTTAGAATCATTATCTTGGATAGGTAGAATGAGTTAGCTAATCTTCATTGCATACTACCACAGGTCATGCTGTGGCAAAAGGAGGGTAGCAGACACACACTTGGATGACCCCCTAATGATCACATCCTTGTGTAATCAACTCCCCTTGAGTGTGAGTGGAAGCTGTGACTTGCTTCTAACTGATAGAATATGGCAAAGGTAATAGATGTCACTCCTGTGATTATGTTATAGTATAAAATACTGTCTTGCTGGTAGACTAGCTCTTGAGACTCTCTTTCTCACTGGATTTAAAGAAGTTGGCAGCCATACTGTGGGGGGGTGGTCCATTTAGCAAGAAGCCGGGGGAAGCTTTTAGGAGCTGAGGGTGACTTCCAGTTGACAACCAATTAGAATCCTGGGCCCTTGGTCCTATTGTAAGGAAATGAATTCTGCCAACAGCCTGAGTGAGCTTGGAAGTGGATTCTTCCCCAGTCCAGCTGCCAGATGAGACGATAGCTCCAGCTGACACCTTGATTACAACCTTCTGGGGCCCAGAGCTGAGGACCCAGTTAAGTTGTGCTTGGACTTGTGATCCACAGAACACATGACAAAATGATACGTATTGTTTTCAGTCTCTAAGTTTGCAGAAATTTGTTACCCAGAAATAGATAATTTATATAATAAAGTAGATATTCTATTTTATGCAATTTTCTCTCTCTATGTATATTTATAATTGGAAAAATAGATTTGTATTCTATATTTAAAAATATTTTCAAGTTACTTTCTTTTTAGTATAAGAAGCAAAGAAAGCAGTAATAGTATCTTAGCAAATATTATAAACCACATCTAAAGTACTATGCTCTTAAACCTGCTCTAAGCCTTTAAATGTACAAAGCAGGTGTGAACTTTAAAAACAGTTTTCTACCCCATGTGTGTAGTCTGCTACACTAACATTTGGAGTTGGGAGGGAAAGGAGACGTTATGAAATGTTCATTGATGTGTGATACACTGATTGCATATGACAACTTCCTTTCAGCAAGATATAGTGCATTCAACCATTTTGAGTTTTATTTAGTATTTTTTCTCCCAGAAATCATTATAGATGCTTTTAGTTTGGTAACAGACAGATTGGCAAAAAAATAGATGATTGGCAAAAGTCTGGGCTCTGGAGGCCTCATGAATTAGGTATTGCCCTTGTACAGCCTCAAAGAGTTTCCATAGGTGGGAACTTGCCTTTCTTCTTGGTGAGTCCCAATATTCTCCCGGGTTAAGCCCGGGATAGGAAGCCGGGGCCCAAGTACTAAAGTTTAATGAGCTGGTCATGCAACAACAGGAGATCCAGCTCCTCGGAGTCTGAGATGGTTTCTACTTCACAGCACAAAGCCACTTAATAGGAACACATAAAACCTTGCTTCTATTTTTTCTTCAAGAGAATGTACAGAATTTATCAGAAAAGGGAATACAACTCAAATTCACAGAGTGTTTCTTCTTTTCAAACAGCATATCAATGAATACCAAGGCATACCTTGGAAAAATTGCAGGTTCAGTTTCAGATCACCACAATAAAGCAAGTATCACAATAAGGTGAGTCATATGAATTTTTTGGTCTTCCAGTGCATATAAAAATTATGTTTACACTATCCTGTAGTCTATTAAGTGTGCAATAGCATTATATCTAAAAAATACATACATTAATTAAATACTACTTTATTGCTAAAAAATGCTAAGTTTCATCTGAACTTTCAATGAGTCATAATCTTTTTGCAATAGTTACATCAAAGATTGCCGATCACAGATCACCATAACAAATACAATAATAATGAAAAAGTTTGAACTCTTGTGAGAATTAACAAAATGTGACACAGACATGAAATGAACAAATGCTGTTGGAAAAATGGTACCAATAGACTTGCCTGACACAGGATTGCTACAAATCTTCATGCCTTAGCTGCATGATGGAACCTCCTGAGAGATTTAAAAATCCCGATGCCCAAGTCTTACTACAGAATTATGTCAGAACCTCTGGGGCTAGGTTGAAGTCATCAGTTATTTTTTTATTTTTTATTTTTTATGGTACGTGGGCCTCTCACTATTGTGGCCTCTCCCGTTGCGGAGCACAGGCTCCGGACGCGCAGGCTCAGCAGCCATGGCTCATGGGCCCAGCCACTCCGCGGCATGTGGGATCCTCCCGGACCGGGGCACGAACCCGTGTCCCCTGCATCGGCAGGCGGACTCTCAACCACTGCGCCACCAGGGAAGCCCCATCAGTTATTTTTGAAGCTTCTCAGGTGATTTTCAAGGTGAAGCTAGTGTTGAGAATTATAGGGACTTTAATTTCTATTTTAGACTCACATTTTCACTGTAGTCACACATTTGATGTCTTGAACTGAAATGTAATTCAGGTAAAACTCAGGAAATAAGCAAAAACACACAAAGAAACTGATAAAACCAAAGGACAAAATAACAGCAGCAGGACTTCCCTGGTGGTGCAATGGTTAAGAACTGCCTGCTAAAGCAGGGGACACGGGTTCGAGCCCTGGTCCGGGAGGATCCCTCATGCCACGGAACAACTAAGCCCGTGCACCACAACTACTGAGCCTGTACTCTAGAGCCCATGAGCCACAACTACTGAGCCCCTGTGCCACAACTACTGAAGCCCACGCACCTAGAGCCTGTGCTCCGCAACAAGTGAAGCCACTGCAATGAGAAGTCCACTCACTGCAATGCAGAGTAGCCCCTGCTCACCACAACTAGAGAAAGACCACATGCAGCCATGAAGACCCAATGCAGCCAAAATAAATAAATTAAAAAAAAATAACAGCAACAACTATATACTTTTATTCTCCCAAAGGTGCATTTACTCTTTCATCAGACACTTTATGTGCACCTATTTTAATTTTCATACCCTGCTAAGGACTGGTATTCAGGAACAACGACCCAGGCCCTGACCATACAGAATTTTGATGTATATAAATCAATAGTTATAACTTCAATTGTAGAGCTATTATTGAGTAATAAGTAGAGTGTTAGATAAGCATAGAAATGAGGAATATAATACAGATAGGGCTAGGGTTATGAGAGCCTATGGAATGAGTTGATACTTGATTTGAGTCTCAATGGAAGGAGATTGACTCAGATGGAAAAGCAGGGGAAGAGCATTAATAATATGATGGAACAGCATGTGTGAAGGCATAGGGGCAAAGGAAAAACATGGCCCTTGTAGGCAGAATAATGTCCCCCCCGCTACTCCCAAAGGTGGCCACATCTTAACCCCTGGAACTTGTGGACATGTATATTGCATAGCATGGGGAAATTAAAGTTGCAGGTGAAATTAAGTTTACTAGTCAGCTGACTTTAAAATAAGGAGGTTTTCTTGGATTGTACAGATAAATCTGTATAATCTGTATATCAGATAAACCGGATAAATCACAAGGATTCTTTAAAGTGGAAGAGGGAGACAGAAAGGAGGTCAGAGTCAGAGAGAGATATGAAAATGCTACACTGCTGGCTTTGAAGCTGGAGAAAGGGGCCAGGAGCCAAGGAATGCAGATGGACTTGAGAAGCTCAAAAAGGCAAGATATCAGATTTTCCCAAAGAGCCACCAGAAGGAATGAAGCCCTACCAACACCTTGATTTTAGGCTTCTGACCTTCATAACTATGAGGTAATAAATCTGTGTTTTTCAAGCTACTAAATTCTTGGTAATTTGTTACAGCAGCAGTAGGAAGCTAATACAGTCCCTTGCAGGGAACTCCAAGTGGAGTTACGTTTGTGATAAAGTGTTAGTGAGCTGTTGAATGACTTTCAGCAGGGTAGGAAATGAAGCAGAATCATATTGTAGAAAAGCCACACCTGTAGCAGTGTTGATAATGGTTTGAAATAGGGTTACATGCAGAAGGGAGCAGGATATGAATAGAAAGATTAGAGGGGAGACTAATGTAATTTGAGCAAGACTAGTAAAAAGAATGGTAATAGTTGCTTTTTTTGAGGACGTCCTTATGCATAATGTTGCATTTTACACCTTAAATTCTAATTTTTAAATCTTAAAAAGACCCCTCTCAAATGAAGTTTTAATACCCACATTTTATGGGTGAGGAAACTGAGGCTCAGAGAATTTAATAAAGTTGCACAGGATTATACAACTAATCAGTGGTGAGCTCAATTTGGAACCAGGTCTGTTGACCTCAAAGCCCATGGATTTTCCAGTATATCACTGTATCCAAAAAGAAAGACAGATAGCAGCTAACCTGAGAATGAATGAGAAGATTTTTAAAAGTGCAGGAAATCAGGGCCACTGGAAACAGTCTATAGCACTAGAGAAGCATTTGAGGGTTTTAGAATAGTAAATGAAGTTCAAGAAAATGAGCCTCAGTCATGAAGGGAAAAAAAGGTTAAACACTGACTTTGCTTTTTTTCTATTAAACATTTAAACTGTTTATAACTGTACCATCAACATTTAATAAGGATATAAAATATTTGCTGTCTTTGAGGGTCCGTACTGTTTAGTACCGTCTGATGGGTGAGGATTTAGCTGATATAAATCAGTGCAGAGTGGGTGCAGCTGGGTGTATTAGGTAATAGAGTACAACACCAAGTGGAAATCAAGAAAGATGGCTTGATTTCTGGGACATGTATTTCTGTAGGATAATAAAAGAAGTCACAGTCAGGGAAGTTCATAGATGTACTCAAACATCTACATAATTATGAAGGATGACCACGTGTGTGGTGGATGAACTTCAGCTCCTTTAGTATGTTGTCAAAAATCCTAACATTGTAATTGTTCTCAGTAAGGCTGAGGATCACTGAACTATGCTTTGTTCATTTCTGCTTCTTCAATGCCTAATAGGGATTTGTTAACTTGACTAAATGCATATTAAAGTACATTTTTCATATAATTATTACTGGTTTTGGTTATATGCTGCTGCCAAGATTTTAGCCCTAATCAATTATAGCTCCAGTCCATTTATTTAATGATATCTTAAGAAAATCTAAATTCTTAGTTCGTACTATTAATTCATAATGAATATTGCCTGAGATAAGAGTGACTTTGATTGTGCTAGAATGTTTACTTTTATAATCCAAAGAGATTGTCATTAAATTATATTTGCTTCAGTGGGATATGGTGTGTGCTGTAACTGTGATGTCTGGTTTGAGTGTGATTTGGCTCACAAGGCCACAGTGGTGTGAATGTTTTCTGTGGATTCATGCAAAGAATTGAAAAAGAACATCTGAAAGGAGAGAAAAGCATAGATAGGGCTTCACCTCCTTAATCTCAAAAATGAACACACACCAGTGTTAACATGGACAGAGAGACACGAGATCCCCAGAAAGGAGAGTGAAATTGATGAGCTGACTCAGAAAATGCAGAGCAAAACAAAACAGCACAGACTAAAAAGTAGAAAAGCTGTCAATAGGTCAGAGGTTTAGAGATGCTGAGTTAAAGAGATATGACAGACTACTGAGACGAAGAAATTCTGCTCACTCATTACATGGATCAATAAGAGGGAGGCCATTAAAATACGTCCTCTTGTATGTGTTATAATACATCTGTCTAAAATCAGGCTCACTTCAGTTCCCAGACTGTTCATCTTTCAGACACAAGTCTTTTTTTTTTTTTTAATAAAGTTTCCCTTTATTTGAGATTTTAAAAAAAATTTCTTATTTATTTTATTTTTGACTGCATTGGGTCTTCGTTGCTGTGCACGGGCTTTCTCTAGTTGCAGCGAGCCGGAGCTATTCTTCGTTGCACTGTGCGGGCTTCTCATTGCGGTGGCTTCTCTTGCTGTGGAGCATGGGCTCTAGGTGCGCGGGCTTCAGTAGCTATTGCACGTGGGCTCGGTAGTTGTGGCACGCGGGCTCAAGAGCACAGGCTCAGTAGTTGTGGCACGGGGCTTAGTTGCTCTGCGGCATGTGGGATCTTCCCGGACCAGGGCTCGAACCCGTGTCCCCTGCATTGGCAGGCGGATTCTTAACCACTGTGCCACCAGGGAAGCCCCAGACACAAGTTTTAAATCAAGCTTAGCTTGTGCTGAATCCTCAATATACATGCTTTCAAGGATTAGGTATGCATTAGGAGTTTATTAAATGCTGAGATTCAGTGAATACTATAGTAGCTAACATTTAGGGCAGTTGGATTTTTTTTTACCAGTTTCTGGAGGTCCTCTTAGTTCAGGGGTCCCCAAGTGCTGACTCAGAGACTAGCTGTCTCAGAATCATTTTGAAAGAATATATAAAATACAGCTTTGTAGCTCCCTCCCCTGGAGATTCTGATTCAAAGTGTCTGAGAGTGCCCAGGCATCTGTATTTTTATAAGTGCCTGGAGATACAATGCAGGTGTTGGCAAACTTTTTCTGTAAAGGGCAAGAAAGTAAGTATTTCAGACTTTGTGGGCCATGTGCTCTCTGTTATAACCACTCAACTCTACCATTGTAGCCTGAAAGTAACCATAGGCAACACGTAGACAAATGAGCATGGCTGTGTTCCAGTAAAACTTTATTTACAACAGGCAGCAGGTTCCTCAAACAATTAAACATAGAAATACCATATGATCTAGAAATTTCATCCTAGACATGTACCCAAAACATCAAAAGCAGGGACTTGAACAGATACTTGTACACCCATGTTCGGAGCAGCATTATTCACAATTGCCAAAAGGTGGAAGCAGCACAAGCTTTTATCAGTAAATGAACAGATAAGCAAAATGTGGTACATACATACAATGGAACATATTCAGCCTTAAAAAGGAATGCAATTCTGACACATGCTACAACATGGGTGAACTTTGAGAACATTATGGAAGTGAAATAAGCCTGACACAAAAGGACAAACATTGTATGATTCCACTTATATGAAGTATCTAGAGTAGTCAAATTCATAGAGAAAGAAAGTAGAATCATGGTTACCAGGGGCTGGGGAGGGGAGAAATGGGGAGTTATTGTCTAATAGATACAAAATTTTGGTTTGGGATGATGAAAAATTCTGGAGATAGATGGTTCTGATGATTGCATAACAATGTGAATGTACTTAATGCCATTGAATTGCACTGAGGAAACGTAAATGGTGGATGTTTGTTATGTATATTTTACTACAATAAAAGTAGATTAAAAACATAATTAAGGAGCAGAAAAACAAAAAATAAAGAACAAATGGCAGAAGACACGGATTTGACTTATGGTTATAGTTTACCAGCCCTTGGTCTAATGGTTAGCCAGCGTAGGGAATCACCAGTAATAGTTTATTTCCTTTTGGATTTAGTATGGCAACCAAACCTTCACTTTTCTTTGATTTGAATTTTTTTTTTTCAAAAAGGAGAATCTCTGGTGTTTAACATTGTTACACAATCTTTGCCAACTTCTACGGAAAACAAGTTTCTCTTAGTGTCATATTCAGATAAAATTACATACTGTATTGTTATGATCTACTTTCATCTTCCAAAATCCATCTGCCACTAAATACTAGATAAAGTTTTCCAGGAGGAAATATTCCAAATGCATTGTATGCCTTCACTGTTTATTTCTCTCTTTGTCTATGTGTCCTTTGCCCTTGATTCTTGTGTCAGTTAAATTGCTTCTCTTCTTGGGCTTCCCTGGTGGTGCAGTGGTTGGGGGTCCGCCTGCTGATGCAGAGGATACGGGTTCATGCCCGGGTCTGGGAACATCCCGCATGCCACGGAGCGGCTGGGCCTGTGAGCCATGGCCGCTGAGCCTGCGTGTCCGGAGCCTGTGCTCCGCAACGGGAGAGGCCACAACAATGAGAGGCCCACGTACCGAAAAAAAAAAAAGAAGAAATTGCTTCTCTTCTCATACAGACAGAGAGGCTGGAAGTGTTCCTCCCCAACTATTCCTTGTTGAACAGTGGCGTGGAAGTCTGTCTCTGTCTTCTATGGAGACAGTTTGGCGATAAGTATTCTTCTCCAAATGCTATTGATTTACTTATCTTTCCCCAATGATAGTTTAAATATCAAACTTTAACAAAGTGCCTATTCAGTTAACGAATTTGGAATGAGTGAATTTGTACAAATTAATATGGTTTTATTATTTATAAAGGAATCACCCACTGTTTTTATATATAAAACTGGAATGATGTTTAACATGAGGCGATCATGGCTGTTTTATCTATAGAAATTTCTTCAATACAGCAAAATTTTGTACTTTAAAGACTGACATAAGAGTGAAAAGATGTAAAATTAGTTCCCTTATTCAGAACAACATCCTTCGTTCCCTCAGTTTTCTGACCCAACATCTGAGAGAAGTCAAAAAATTACATGTTTCCTAAAAGCTTTTGCACAGCAAAGGAAACTATAAACAAAACAAAAAGACAACCCTCAGAATGGGAGAAAATATTTGCAAACGAATCAACGGACAAGGGATTAATCTCCAAAATATATAAACAGCTCATGCAGCTCAATATTAAAAAAACAAACAACCCAATCCGAAAATGGGCAGAAGACCTAAATAGACATTTCTCCAAAGAAGACATACAGATGGCCAAGAGGCACATGAAAAGCTGCTCAGCATCACTGATTATTAGAGAAATGCAAATCAAAACTACAGTGAGGTATCACCTCACACCAGTTAGAATGGGCATCATCAGAAAATCTACAAACAGCAAATGCTGGAGAGGGTGTGGAGAAAAGGGAACCCTCTTGCACTGTTGGTGGGAATGTAAATTGATACAGCCACTATGGAGAACAGTATGGGGGTTCCTTAAAAAACTAAAAATAGAATTATCTTGTGACCCAGCAATCCCACTACTGGGCATATACCCAGAGAAAACCATAATTCAAAAAGACACATGCACCCCAATGTTCATTGCAGCACTATTTACAATAGCCCGGTCATAGAAGCAACCTAAATGCCCATTGACAGACGAATGGATAAAGAAGATGTGGTACATATATACAATGAGATATTACTCAGCCATAAAAAGGAACGAAATTGGGTCATTTTTCTAGAGATGTGGATGGACCTAGAGACTGTCCTACAGAGTGAAGTAAGTCAGAAAGAGAAAAACAAATATTGTATATTAACGCATATATATGGAATCTAGAAAAATGGTACAGATGAACTGGTTTGCAAGGCAGAAATAGACAGATGTAGAGAACAAAAGTATGGACACCAAGGGGGGAAAGTGGGGAGGTGGTGGTGGTGATGGGATGAATTGGGAGATTGGGATTGACATATATATATACTAATACATATAAAATAGATAACTAATAAGAAAAATAGCATGTTTCAATTAGTTTGGTAAAATAATACATTTATTATTTAGGGAACAGATTAATACTGAAAGAAGTATACTGATTCAATTGGTAAGTTCTTATTTTTATTTTTTTGCTCTGTTAGAGCAAAAAAATCCCTTTTCCTGTATTTGTCACTATTGCTTACACACCTCAGATTCCCGCAACTAATGGTGGGAGTAAGGAATTAATGTAAGAAGGGGTGTGTGTGTGTGTGTGTGCGCGTGCATGTGCGTGTGTGTATGTGTGTGTGTTGTATACTGAACATGCAGTTGCAAAGCCGTTTAGCTTGAGAGCAGTCAAAGTTCACATACATCTCCATGTGTTGTACAAGTTAAAGTTTGTGTACCTAGCCTTATCATGTTCCTAAGTTTCACTTCCGTTCCACTGACAGATTCTGGAGTGGGACACGGTTATACAATCTTGGATAGTCTTCCAAGAGTTGGCTGTTGTTTTAGAACTTGTGTCACTGAGGGACATATCTGTGGTGATATTGAGGCCATCTGAGTGAGTCTTGGCCTTCACAAATTCGTGTGCTTAAGTACAGGTACTGATGTGCTTCCTTCATTCCCACACTTATGCAATAGTAAGAATCAGCACTTTCCTTGTCCATGTAGGCAATGTGCTAGAGGTGCCAGGGGCAAGGAGATGAAAAAGGCATGATTAGAGGAGTAAGGGCCTTGACCTGGATTAATGATGGTGGAAATAAAAAGGAGTGATTGGAATAAAGAGTTGGTGGATGAGATAGCAGAGATTAGAAAAACAGCAATGGTAACATTTTACTGGTAAAGGAGCTTCTTTTGTATGCCAGGTCTGTGCTAATTGCCTAAACTCTCTCAGTCCTTAACAACACTATGAAGGTTCTGTTATTATGCCCATTTTACAGGGAGGTTGAGTAACCATAATTACAGAGCTACCAACTGTTGGAGCTGGAATTCAAACTCTGAGTTTAATTTCAGGGTCTAAGCTCTTAACCATATGACCAATCTATCGCACCTCTTAGAATGCTCGTCTTCGTATCTGTTTCATGTATTATTTCTTAAGCAGTTGGTGTCTAACTAGAAAGAAAGGTGTAGCAAATCCAGATCCAAAGTACAAGGTCATCATAATTAGTAAAAAAGTGACAATACAGGGGGGCGTAGCATGGAAGTAGATCAAGTATAGATGGACTATAATTTCTAACTCAAGGAAGCTTGTACTGATAGATGTATCCGTGGGAGTATTGCTTAATCTCTCTGAGGCTCATTTTTCTCAAGTGTGAATGGGTGTTAATTATATTATATAGTTTATAGTATTATCATGAGAATTAAATGAGATAATGCATGAAAAGTGCCTTGCAGAGGATAGGATCTCAATAAAGACTGCTCTATTTTGATAATGATTAAGATGAAATGTGCTGGCTAACTCCATACTGCAGAGTTATTCTGTTATTTGATTCTGGTTAAATAAATGATTGGTGATTATTGTTCATCATGTTTTTCTGTGGAACGCTTATTTGCTTGCAGAAGGGCTATGGAAGTTGTGAACTAACATCAAAACGAAAAAGCGTGAAAGAAAATTAAACAGATATTTATTGAGTAATCAAACTATCGCTGACTTTTTGTGGCAGTGATAGAACATAAACAACGTAATTTAAATTGCATTTCAAATCATAACAATAATTTGCAGTGTTTTAGAGAACATATTTCCTTCCCAAAGATGTCTGAGTGCTTTGCTGAAATATCTTAAAAACTCCCAGGGCTGAGTTCAAATTATGGCCCTCCCATCTCCCATCTATTGGCTATGGGGTCCTGGCAAGTCTTTCGCCTCCCTATGCCTCTTTTGCTTCATCAAACAAAACGATAATAGGCTCAAATTAATGAAGATCTTAGTGTCAGGCATTTATTTCACATTAATAACAACTACCCTCCACTTTTCCATTGACTCGCAAATAATACCAAACCCACTAAGAAAAAGTTTCCTTTATTCTTTCCACAAAACAAAAGATTGTCACAGAGGCCTCAATATCTGGGTCTCTTGTTTGTCATATTGGTTTTGAAAAAACCCTGCTTTGTTCAAGAGTGATAGGTCCAGCACCTTAGTTAAACAGCTTGCTTACAGGTTTTGTGATTTTAAAAAAGGAACACATTTCACAAATGAGAAACCTGTCTTGTAGCTGGTAGCTCTGTGGTGCTAGGTGACGTGGAAGGGCATTGCTCTCTTTCTTGCCCAAAGCAAACTTCTAGGGCCATCTTTGTGACTCAGGTCTGATAGCCAGTGGCCAGCTGCCAAGAAAGCTAAGGCTGGAGGAGCTACTTTCAGCTTCTTCCCACCCTGGAAACTGGTCAACCTGACCCAAGCATATTGTTGGTGTTTTATTGAAAGGGTCGATTTGAGGAATGTTGCGTTTGCCATGCAGTGTCATGCCTCAAAGCCTTGGTTTCCAGCCTTTATTTATAAGCCTAATTGTTGCTATGGAAATTCAATATTTAAAGAGGTAATTATTGCTGATCTTGTTGCATGTGTCCGTTTCTGATGTCCAGCTGTTAGCTCTTTAGCTCCAGTCTAGCAGATTAATTACTGCTATTGATTACTTTGAGCTTCTCTCTTCACACCTGCAGTCTGTGTAATTAGCTGGTGGCCTCCTCTGAAAATTAGGAGCAGTTTCATTCTGGCACTTTGCCATTTCCCAGCCATGTGCACTGCACTGATGAACAAAAGCAAATCTATTTTAAATAGAGATATCTGGGTAATGAACTCTTTGTGTTTTTGAACTATCCGTGGATAATTCAAATTACCCTCTGTTAGCAAATATTGTAACTCATTTGATGACTATCTGCAAAGAAAAAATTCCAAAACACTGGTTTTTATTCCCATTTCCACCTTGTAGAAATTTGCTCCTGTGTGTGGTTTAAAAAAATCAAAACAACTTTCTAGTTCTGCTGCCGAGGGTAGTGGGGTACTGGAATAGATTTCCTAATGGAGCCCAGTGGAAGCAGATGAGTTTCACTCGAGTATTCCAGGCATCCAGATATTAATGTTCATCCTTTCGTTAGATTCACACTCCTAGTCTGAGAGACAAATCACCATTCTTGGGAGTCATTGTTATACATCGGGGATAAAAAATTTCCTATTAAAAATGATTTAGACAGAGATACGAGAGAGATACTATTGCAGGAGTCTTCAAAATTTTCTTCCCAACTTTATTTCAGTTAGTAAGATACTTTTCCTTTCTGTTCATTGGAAACCAAATCTGACATTGCCAATTACCAACATCTAGACTTTTGCCTCCAATGTCCTATTATGATACTTTCTTATCTGTCGTGTGATACTGCCTAAACACTCAGGAAATACAAGTTGGTAGTAGAATTAGGAGTGGACTTCCCGAGTAATGACATGCAGTGATTACTAACATGGCCAGCTGTTCTTTTCTATGCTGACAGGGTCCCACTAATGTTCCCTTTAGCTATTTAACTTGTGTTGAGTTATTATACTAAGGGTTATTGCTTATTGTAGGAAAAAATAAAGTGCTTTCCTCCTGCCCATGGCATGCATCTGCCAGCTTTCAGTTGACGCTTTAAGTGGATACGTATGTCCCAAAGCCCACCCAGCACATGGAAGGAAAAAAGTTCAGAAAGTTATCACTTGTCAGAAAGATGAAAATATGCCACTTATCTCAAGCAAATGCGTTTGTTGGGTCACAGCAATGTGGGAATGCTTCATCAGCTCCAATAAAGCTTCTGTGGAAGCAACGAAACGCAGCTTGCTTCTGTCTGGGGAGTCAGGTGGGAGATGGGCATGAAGCGGGAAAGAGTAAGAAGAGTAAGGGCATTCACTCAGCAACTCAATGGACCTTTGGGGCATCTAATGGGGAGGCTGAACACTGGCTCTCAGACCAGAAGGTCCCCAGCTGGAATCTCATCATTTCCACTGTTTCCAGATTAAAATTTAAATTGTGTGCTGCCATTTGGAGGCCTTCTGGGCAGGGTCTCACAGAGTCACCAGTTATTAGGAATGTCTCCTATTATCGCAACCCTAAAAGCTATTTGAACAGCAGCCTAATGTGATTGTGATTTCCAAGGACCATTTGCTGTTATTGCAGCTCTGCTCAGATGTGAGTGGGAGCAACTAACCAAAGTTGCCTTCTCACAGTACCAGAGAGGAGAGTCTGAAGCACCAGAGAAATATTTTGCTGGCCATGAATATAAATTCACCCCAAATAAACAATCTTTTGTTTCCCCACTTTGGGCAAGGTCATCTCTAATTCTGACAAATAGTGACACTCTTTCCCTACCAGAGTATAAATTTTAGAAATTCGCACTAATTACAATTTCAACTCAACTGGAAATATGAAAGTTTTAAAGGGGTGTAAAATACAAAGTGGTAGTTGTATAAAACATTCCATACTTAAGAGATTATATAAAGCCTTTCAAATGACAGGAATTTTTGCATACATATGCATATATGTTTATACATATATAAATATATATTTTTATTTTGGATTTTTTGTTATTGCAAAATTCAACATGCTTAACCTATGAAAATCTGAGGCTGTGCAGAGTATATGTATCATGAAGTTGAACATGTCACAGATCTCGCTGGTATACGGAGCTGCTTCAGCCATTGGTTTTTCAGCACCAGCAGAAGAGAAATAAAAAGTCTATCAAGTTAGGTTTTTTAAACCTGATTTTTGAAACCAATTAAGTTTTATAAATCATGATGAAGGCTAAGTATTGTTGTTGTTGTGTTCAAAGTTACAGGGAGTATTTAACAAGTGCTCTATTACACCATCATAGGGTATACGAAAAGGCTAAGTGAAATGAGAAATGAGAATTTATCTAGTAAATAATAAAAATACTGTAGCTGACATGTATCAAGTGCTTGTCATGTGCATTGTGCTACGTGCTTTGATTACATCATCTATTCTAATCATCACACAAACGTATGTGTATTATGGATGCTGTTCTCTGGATGATGGGGACACTGTGATGAGGATGAAGCTGAGAGATTACATAACTGGACCGTGGTCAGATCTGGTAAGTAACTTCACTTGTTTACCAAGCCAGACTTTTTACTACTTCTGGACATTTTATTCCAGCTATGCAGCCTTGATGATATTTTGCTCCATTTATCTGGATTCTTTAATATTTGGATCAGCCAAATGAAAAATCTACTCATAAGCCTGGTGTCTTTGGGCCCAACTGATATTACTTAAGCCTTAGTCTAACATTTTGATTTTCCTCAATTTACTGTGACTTATTACAAGTAGTTGTGCTAGGAGTGGCAAGATCGTGTTACCTTGTCTGTAAGGAGAGGGCTCACATTAATGAAATGTGGGGATGGAGCAGAACCAGGCATTTGTGCAACTGTTGCCTGATCTGGGTCAGGCAGAATGTTCAGTGACTGTCTTAAGTTCTCCTGTGGGGAAGCCTTTTTGCTGGAAGAATCACAGACTAGTATTTATTCTGTTACTAGAAATGCAGGGAAAATCTCCCTCCCCCATAACTTTGCTGTTGTGTCTTTCTTACTGTGTACAATGACTCTTGTTTCACTTGGATGCCTGAAAAATTTATTTTTTAAGGAAACAATCAGAATAAGGTCTCCCTCTTTATGTATAATACGCATACATAGAGTGTATTTTGCTTTTTCTTAAATATATTTTGTTATATATGTGTGTGTGTTGCTGTTATACACACACACACACACACACACACACACACACACACAGTTCCACACAGTATTTCTAAGACGTTTTCTGGCAAGGGCTTTTGAGAGAATGAAGGGCAGAGCCTTCTCAGTGTCAGTATATGTGTAGATATCTTCAGATTCTATGAAAGCATCTTCATTTTTTCAATCATGGATTACTGTTTGAAGGGGAGCTGTTTTATGATTTGTAGCACACGTCAGATAACCTTCAAGGAATTCTCTTGTGAAAACATAGCAAGTCAGATTTTCCTGATCTTATGTTTTCCCTTTCTATGTCTAATAATATCCCATCCTTAGCATCAACTCTCACCCTAATGAGCTGAAACTACATTAGCAAAATCTTAGGCAGATAAATTGACTCAGACCTTGGTTTGATGGTCTTACTTAAGACATTCAATTAATTCTGTTTTGCTACAAGCTAATTTATGACTTTGTATTTATTCAAAAAAAAAGTTGAAGATACAAAGCTGTGGGAGACAAAATAATGAATTATTCTACCTTCCTTCATGTGCTCATCATGTGCTCACTACAGTAAGGGAAGAAGAGAAAGAAGAAAGACATACTTTTGATGTTCGGTATGTGGCTATTTTCTTGTCATATCAGACAGTCTTTAATTGGTATAAACACATTTATATCCCTCTAGGAGATACTAATTAGTGTAATAAATGTTGGCTTATTAATTATTGTTAAAATTTTTTTTATTTACCCAGTAAATAGTTCTTATCACTTTTTTTCCTTTCCTGTCTCCTTCCCTTTCCCCCCACCCTCCTTCCTTCCAAGGTGACAGTTGGTTTAGTGTGGTTGTAAACTTGTTTTCTTTGTGGTGTATAATGACTGGCAACTTGATAAAGCTGTGATATAGTAACAGATATTATTATCCACTTTTCTATGGAAAATGTTAATAATTGATCTGTACACGTTGAGAGAGAAGAGAAAGATCTGAGAATTTTAAAGTAATTTACAGCCCTGTGCCACACTTGGTGTGTTTCTAATGAGCTTCTCTGGATCTACAGGTAGCAAAAGTTTTTTCTGCTGATGTGTAGGGCAACTTGTCAAGACATCTTGTAGGGAATTGTGTTCAGAGAAGGTCAGCCAGGGAATAGAGTTGCATTAGGTGATGCTGTGGTACATAATTGACTTACTCTGTCTCTGGAAAGTGATAGAAGGTGAGGTTGAAAGGAAGCTGCCCCTTCTCAATTCCCTCTCCCTATTTTTTACTTTATTAAAACTGCTTTTCTTACACCTCCTTCTACTATTTCTCTTTCTTTTTGGCATTCTTGCAGTCTAAAATTCTAACTGCCACTCATGTTACTTTTGCTGCTGAATTAAACATATGAAATATTTCTTATAACAATCAGCACCAAATGTCCAGACTGCTCGCTTTTATAAGCCTATATTTTTCGTGTATTTTCCTAAGGGCAAGCAACAATTGTGTTCCTCTCCCTAGCATGACAGCCAGGGCTATTGTGTGAGACAGGTTAATCTTGCTATGCTGCAAAATAAAGCCATATTCCTTGAGATTCTTTGCTGTGGTTTTTTGCTATCTCCACTCCTATACTTTGGATGACTAAATGTATCCACCAATCTCAACAGATGTTTCCCCACCCTGGTAATCGATAACCATGAACAAAATATGCATTAAGCAAAGTCATAGATTTTCCAACATTTCTTCTTATGCCAATTGGGAAAAAATAGGTACCTAAAATGGGCAAATATCAGTCAATTGAAAATAAACTCAGTCTTCATGGTATGAAGGAAAGTAATTGTATAGTGTATTTATTTTAATGCGTTTAAAAAATGTACTTTGAGGTACCTACTATATTGTACAGTATTTCATGAAACACCTGCTTCATTCTATCCAGAGAAGTCCAGAAAGTGGACTTGTATAGAATAAGTTATAAAATCAATTGCTGATAAGGTGATGTAGGTATTTTAACAATGTAGGTGAAAAGTAGAGGCAAATTAAGACAGTAAGTATACAAAGATACTCAAGAAATTGATTTTTTTCTTTTCGTTGTTGAGAAGGTTTCTAAGGCTGTTTTGTGAGGCTTTGTTTATACACAGGCTGTGCAGTGTTCTTGCTGGTCTGATTTACCTTGCATTTTCCTATTGGAACTTCTGGAAAGAGAGCTTCCCTCAGTTTTTCATAGGAGGAGAGAACCTGAAAATTCTTTCAAAGCTGTCAGTTCTGTCTACTGTAAAAAAGGACATGGAAGACTAGGTGCCTCAGGGCTTAGCATGAGTTTGTCCCATGTCACACTGGAGCGCGCCATTGGAACATCTTGCGTCATGTCTGGTTTTAGAGTCTGAAGAAATATAGGGAGCGAATGAGAGGTGGTTCTCTTGAGCTCTTGGAAGTAAGCCATATGTCTGAGGTTATAGCTTAACTCCCCTGATCATCTGGATGTTTAAAAGGTTTGATTTTTAAAGATCATTTTATGAGGAAAATGGTGACAAAGGCAAAAAAGGTACTGTGTTTTTTTTCCCAGAGGTCTCCTGAGAAGTGCGCTCATGCCCATTTCTCCAGGCTGAATTGTTCTCTGGCTGGTAGAGACAGTGGGAGATAGATTGGCAAACACGGTGTGTCCAGGCATAATGTGCTTGTGGACGGAGGACATCTTGATCATTTCTCTCTGCCGTGACTCTTCCAAATTTTACTCTTCTATAATCACCCTGAATTAGATACTAATATTTAAGTGTCTTCTTAGGGCTTGGCAAAATTAAAAATAAATTTGCCGCCAAGGAACCAAGAAATTAAATATCTACTACCAGACATGGCAAACTTTCATGGACTTCTGTATTAGATAAGTCTTTATATCTCTGACTAGCATGATTCAGCACGATTACATTTAATGTGGGCCAGGCTATAATACCCCCGTCCTACTCTCCCAGAGTTTTAAAACTCCAGGACAGCTACCTCGGCTCCCTGCTCTTCCACCCTTTACCTTCCAGACAATGTTTTGCCTGTTGACTTGATGATCAAGACTGGCTTGACTTTCCGGATTCACCCTGCATGTTGTTTAATCCTCTTTATTATGTGCAATGTGAAACCATTATTCATTCTGCCATTTAAAATATAGGCATGGAAATATGTCGTATTTAAGTCCTGATGTTAATTTAAACTTCCCTGTATAGGGTATCTTCTGGCTATGGCAACTCCTGCAGATTTTCGCATTTATACTTTTATGCATAATTAAAAGAAAAAGACAAAAGTTTGAGTTAATGGTTATTCCAGCAATTTCTAGTAAGGAAATATTGAATGTGGTTATTCCAAACATAGGCTGAAAAAAAGGTTTATATTAAAGTAAAAATTTCTGGCTATTACCTGAGTTCTAAAGTGATAAATTTGAAGACTGAGTCTTCAAAATAATCTGTCTCCAAATTTAGTGATACAATAAACTAACTATTCTAAGACATGGTCAGAGAATGGATATTTGGGTTAAACAAAATTGACTCTAGAAAGGACCATGTAGCATGGATAGTATTATTTTGCATAGGAGGAAATAATATATACTTGACTAAATCGATATTGAAGAGAATTTAATCTTTTATTTAGAAAGCTTTTGAATTTTGAAATACTTTACAGTTATTATTAGGTACAATACTTATTATATTGACTTTTATGGAAGGTATACTGAGTGTATATGGAGTATATATTTTAAAACTTGGGTGTCATTATATTTAAATAGTTGGGTATTTGCAAGAGATGGTGACGTTTTCCTTTGGATGAAGGTATAGTGAGGGCAGTCCTTTCCTCCCGTCCCCTCTCCTCTCCTCCTTTCTCCTCTCCTCTCCCTTCCCCTGCCTCCTCGGTTCACAAATATCTATTTGGCCTTCTCTGAGCCAGGTATGGTGCTATGGAGATACTGAGATATGGAGGACTGAATAAGACATACAAGTCAGTCACCATCTACTTAGTCTCTTAAACCTAGAACCAGAAAAGTCATTCTTAATTCTTTTTTTCCTCAACTCATATCACCTCAGAAAGCGTGTTGAGTCTACCTCCAAAATATGTAACCTGGATCTGTTATACCAAATCAACTATTATACTCACCTGCTCTAACCCAAGGCATCACCACCTTTCACCTAATCTAGTACAATTTCCACCTAACTCATCTCCCAGTATCACCTGTGGCCTTCTTTATCCTTCATCTTCTAATAGCTAAAGTGATCTTTAAAAATATAAATCAGATCGTATAATTTCCCCCATTTTTTAACCCTCCAGTGGCTTCCATTGTTTTGTATCATACTTATGAATTCCTAATTCCTTCCATTGGCCTTACACACTGTGCCCCCTGCCCACCTTCTAATACGCCATTTCGCAGGGGACATTCATGCTGTTTCAAGCTTGTGCCTGCCTCAGGATCTTTGCCTTTGATTTTTCTTCTACCCAGAATGATTTTGTCTCTTATCTTTATAGCTGGCTTTATCACTTCATCCTTGTCTTCGCTCAGATGCCAACTGCCTAGAGAGGACGACCATCACTTGTCCCCCTCCCTGCTTAGTCTCCATCTCTATCACATTGCATTGTTTTATTTTTCTCTTGGCACTATTGTTAATCAAAATTATTTAATTCATTTATTTGTTTAAACACTTCTTATTTTTCTCTTCAACTAGAATGCAATCTCTATGAGAGCAGGTACTTTCTCTATTCTGTTCATTATTATATCCTTAATGCCAAGAACAGTGTTTAACATATTCAAAGCACTCAATAAATGCTTTTTTGTATAAATAAGGTCTGTGCCCATGTGGATCTTTCACTTTAGTGGCTAGTTTCCCATTTCCTTTTGTAAACCTGATAAAGCCCGGTGGCTTCTATCTAAGAAACATGTTTCAATAATTTTACAAAATTCAAGTCTAATTTAACAAAGACATATTAGTCTGTATGGGTTGCCATAACAAATACCGCAGACTGTGTGGATTAAAACATGAAACTTTTTTCTCACAGTTTTGGAGGCTAGAAGTCCAAGATTAAGATTCTGTCAGTGTTGGCCTTGGCAGTGATTTCCTGGATATGACACCAAAAGCACAGGCAACTAAAGAAAAAATAGACAAGTGGGACTAAACTAAATCAAACTAAAAAGTTGTGCACAGCAAACAGTCAACAAAATGAAAAGGAAACTTATGGAATGGGAGAAACTATCTCCAAACCATATGTATGATGAAGGGTTACTATCCAAAATATATAAGGAACTCTTATGACACAGTAACAAACAAACACACAAAACAAATAACTTGGTTAAAAAATGGGCAATGGAATTGAATAGACATTTTCCCAAATGAGACATAACAAAAGACCAACAGATATTTCCTATCTGTATGAAAAGGTGCTCAACATAACTAATTATCAGAGAAATAATAAATCAGAACCTCAGTGAGATATCACCTCACATCTGTTAGGATGGCTTTTATTTAAAAAAAGCCAAAAATTATAACTGTTGATGAGGATGTGGAGAAGAGGGAATCTTTGTACAGTGTTGGTGGGAATGTAAATTTTTGCAGCTACTAATAGAAACAGTATGGAGGCTCCTGAAAAACTAAAAATAGAACTATCATATGGTTCAGCAATTCCAATTCTGTGTATATATATCCAAAGAAATCGAAATCAGGATCTCAAAGAAGTATCTGCATTCACATGTTCATTGCAACATTATTCACAACAGCCAAGATATGGAAATGACCTAAATGTTCAATAAATAACATGTATCATATATATACACAGTGGAATATTATTTAGCCATGAGAAAGAAGGAAATCCTGCTGTTTGTGACAACTTGGGTGAAACTTGAGGGCATAAGAGAAATATGCCAAACACAGAGGGAAAAATACTACATGATACCACTTATATGATGTATCTAAAATAATAAATTCCTTGAAGTAGAGAGTAGAGTGGTGATTGCCAGGGGCTGAGTGGGGAGGAGGAAATGGGAGGATATTAGTTAAAGGGCTCAGACTTTCAGTTATTCAGGATAAATAAGCCATAGGGATCTGCTGTATGGTGCAATACCTATATTTAATATTACCGTATCACATACTTAAAAAGTTGCTAAGATGGTAGATCTTCTGTTAAATGTTCTATCACACACACAAAAAATAAATAGGAGGGTGGAAGGATACTTTTGGAGGTAATGGGTAGGTTTATGGTATAGATTGTGGTGATGGTTTCATGGCTATATACTTATCTCCAAACTCATCAAGTTGTAGACATTAATTATGTACAGCTTTTTGTATGTCAAAAAATTTAAAAATTAAGTGTGCCATCAGCATTGATTTTTGGTGAAAGCTGTCCTCCTGGCTTGCAGATGGCCACTTTGTCACCGTGTCCTTACAGTGCACACATGGAGAGAGCTCTCTGGTCTCTCTTCCTCTTCTTCTGTGGACTAGTCCTATTGAATTGGAATAGGTTCCCACCCTTATGACCTCAGTTAATCTTAGTTACCTCCCTAGAGGCCCTATCTCCAAATATAGTCACATTGGGGCTTCAACATAATGAATTTTGGGGAGACACTTCAGTCCATAGAAAAGGGTGAGGAGAAAAGCACTTTCATTTAGTTGCTTAAACTATAATGGATTTGTGCAATTCTGCACAGGAACAAGTTTTTTTTTTTTTTTAACATCTTTATTGGAGTATAATTGCTTTACAATGGTGTGTTAGTTTCTGCCTTATACCAAAGTTAATCAGCTATATGTATACATATATCCCCATATGCCCTCCCTCTTGTGTCTCCCTCCCACCCTCCCTATCCCACCCCTCTACATGGTCACAAAGCACCGAGCTGATCTCCCTGTGCTATGTGGCTGTTTCCCACTAGCTATCTAATTTACATTTGGTAGTGTATATATGTCCATGCCACTCTCTCACTTCATCCCAGCTTACTCTTCCCCGTCCCCATGTCCTCAAGTCCATTCTCTACGTCTGCCTCTTTATTCCTGTCCTGCCCCTAGGTTCTTCAGAACCTTTTTTTTTCCCTAATTCCAGATATATGTGTTAGCATACAGTATTTGTTTTTCTCTTTCTGACTTACTTCACTCTGTATGACAGTCTCTAGGTCCATCCACCTCACTACAAATAACTCAATTTTGTTTCTTTTTATGGCTGAGTAATATTCCATTCCTTATATGTGCCACATCTTCGTTATCCATTCATCCGTCGATGGATACTTCGGTTGCTTCCATGTCCTGGCTATTGTAAATAGTGCTGCAATGAACATTGTGGTACATGGCTCTTTTTGACTTAAGGTTTTCTCAGGGTATATGCCCATATATGCCATATATGCCCATATGCCATATGGTGAGTCATAAGGTAGTTCCATTTTTAGTTTTTTAAGGAACCTCCATACTGTTTTCCATAGTGGCTGTATCAATTTACATTCCCACCAACAGTGCAAGAGGGTTCCCTTTTCTCCACACCCTCTCCAGCATTTATTGTGTAGATTTTTTGATGATGGCCATACTGACCGGTATGAGGTGATAACTTCATTGTAGTTTTGATTTGCATTTCTCTAATGATTAGTGATGTTGAACATCCTTTCATGTGTTTGTTGGCAATCTGTATATCTTCTTTGGAGAAATGTCTATTTAGGTCTTCTGCCCATTTTTGGACTGGGATGTTTAGTTTTTTGATATTGAGCTGCATGAGCTGCTTGTAAATTTTGGAGATTAATCCTTTGTCAGTTGCTTCATTTGCAAATATTTTCCCCCATTCTGAGGTTTGTCTTTTTATCTTGTTTATGGTTTCCTTTGCTGTGCAAAAGCTTCTAAGTTTCATTAGGTCCCATTTGTTTATTTTTGTTTTTATTTCCATTTCTCTAGGAGGTGGGTGAAAAAGGATCTTGCTGTGATTTATGTTATAGAGTGTTCTGCTTATGTTTTCCTCTTAGAGTTTTATAGTGCCTGGCCTTATATTTAGGTCTTTAATCCATTTTGAGTTTATTTTTGTGTATGGTGTTAGGTAGTGTTCTAATTTCATTCTTTTACATGTAGCTGTCCAGTTTTCCCAGCACCACTTATTGAAGAGGCTGTCTTTTCTCCACTGTATATTCTTGCCTCCTTTATCAAAGGTAAGGTAACCATATGTGCGTGGGTTTATCTCTGGACTTTCTATCCCGTTCCATTGATCTATATTTCTGTTTTTGTGCCAGTACCATATTATCTTGATTACTGTAGGTTTGTAGTATAGTCTGAACTCAGGGAGCCTGATTCCTCCAGCTCCGATTTTCTTTCTCAAGATTGCTTTGGCTATTTGAGGTCTTTTGTGTTTCCATACAAATTGTGAAATTTTTTGTTCTAGTTCTGTGAAATATGCCATTGGCAGTTTGATAAGGATTGCATTGAATCTGTAGATTGCTTTGAGTAGTAGAGTCATTTTCACAATGTTGATTCTTCCAATCCAAGAATATGCTATATCTATCCATCTGTTTGTGTCATCTTTAATTTCTTTCATCAGTGTCTTATAGTTTTCTGCATACAGGTCTTTTGTCTCCTTAGGTAGGTTTATTCCTAGGTATTTTATTCTTGTTGTTGCAGTGGTGGGAAACGGAAGTGTTTCCTTAATTTCTCTCACAGATTTTTCATCATTAGTCTATAGGAATGCAAGAGATTTCTGTGCATTGATTTTGTATCCTGCTTGGATTCCTTTTATTTCTTTTTCTTCTCTAATTGCTGTTGCTAAAACTTCCAAAACTATATTGAATAATAGTGGTGAGAGTGGGCAACCTTGTGTTGTTCCTGATCTTAGTGGAAACGGTTTCAGTTTTTCACCAATGAGGACGATGTTGTCTGTGGGTTTGTCATATATGGCGTTTATTGTGTTGAGGAAAGTTCCCTCTATGCCTACTTTCTTCAGGGTTTTTATCATAAATTGGTGTTGAATTTTGTCGAAAGCTTTCTCTACATCTATTGAGATGATCATATGGTTTTTCTCCTTCAATTTGTTAATAGGGTATATCACGTTGATTGTTTTGCGTATATTGAAGAATCCTTACATTCCTGGGATAAACCCCACTTGATCATGGTGTATGATCCTTTTAATGTGCTGTTGGATTCTGTTTGCTAGTATTTTGTTGAGGATTTTTGCATCCGTGTTCATCAGTGATACTGGCCTGTAGTTTTCTTTCTTTGTGACATCTTTGTCTGGTTTTGGTATCAGGGTGAAGGTGGCCTTGTAGCATGAGTTTGGGAGTGTTCCTCCCTCTGCTATATTTGGGAAGAGTTTGAGAAGGATAGGTGTTAGCTCTTCTCTTAATGTTTGATAGAAGTCGCCTGTGAAGCCATCTGGTCCTGGGCTTTTGTTTGTTGGAAGATTTTTAATCACAGTTTCAATTTCAGTGCTTGTGATTGGTCTGTTCATATTTTCTATATCTTCCTGGTTCAGTCTTGGAAGGTTGTACATTTCTAAGAATTTGTCCATTTCTTCCAGGTTGTCCATTTTATTGGCATATAGTTGCTTGTAGTAATCTCTCATGATCCTTGGTATTTCTTCAGTGTCAGTTGTTACTTCTCCTTTTTCATTTCTAATTCTATTGATTTGAGTCTTCTCCCTTTTTTTCTTGATAAGTCTGGCTAATGGTTTATCAATTTTGTTTATCTTCTCAAAGAACCAGCTTTTAGTTTTATTGATCTTTGCTATCATTTCCTTCATTTCTTTTTCATTTATTTCTTATCTGATTTTATGATTTCTTTCCTTCTGCTAACTTTGGGGTTTTTTTGTTCTTCTTTCTCTAATTGCTTTAGGTGTAAGGTTAGGTTCTTTATTTGAGATGTTTCTTGTTTCTTAAGGTAGGATTGTATTCCTATAAATTTACCTCTTAGAACTGCTTTTCCTGCATCCAATAGGTTTTGCGTCATTGTGTTTTCATTGTCATTTGTTTCTAGGTATTTTTTGATTTCCTCTTTGATTTCTTCAGTGATCTTTTGGTTATTAAGTAATGTGTTGTTTAGCATCCATGTGTTTGTATTTCTTACAGATTTTTTCATATAATTGATATCTAATCTCATAGCATTGTGGTCAGAAAAGACACTTGATACAATTTCAATTTTCTTAAATTTACCAAGGCTTGATCTGCAACCCAAGATACGATCTATCCAGGAGAATGTTTCATGCGCACATGAGAAGAATGTGTATTCTGTTGTTTTTGGATGGAATGTCCTATAAATATCAATTAAGTCCATCTTGTTTAATGTATCATTTAAAGCTTGTGTTTCCTTATTTATTTTCATTTTGGATGATCTGTCCATTGGTGAAACTGAGGTGTTAAAATCCCCTACTATGATTGTGTTACTGTCAATTTCCCCTTTTACGACTGTTAGTATTTCCTTATGTATTGGGGTGCTCCTATGTTGGGTGCATAAATATTTACAATTGTTATATCTTCTTCTTGGATTGATCCCTTGATCATTATGTACTGTCCTTCTTTGTCTCTTGTAATAGTCTTTGTTTTAAAGTCTATTTTGTCCGATATGAGAATTGCTACTCCAGCTTTCTTTTGATTTCCATTTGTATGGAATATCTTTTTCCATCCCCTCACTTTCAATCTGTATGTGTTCCTAGGTCTGAAGTGGGTTTCTTGTAGACAGCATATATACGAGCCTTGTTTGTGTATCCATTCAGCCAGTCTTTGTCTTTTGGTTGGAGCATTTAATCCATTTACATTTAAGGTAATTTTCAGTATGTATGTTTCTATTACCATTTTCTTAATTTTTTTTGGTTTATTATTGTAGGTCTTTTCCTTCTCTTGTGTTTCCTGTGTAGAGAAGTTCCTTTAGCATTTGTTGTAAAGTTGGTCTGGTGGTGCTGAATTCTCTTAGCTTTTGCTTGTCTGTAAAGCTTTTAATTTCTCTGTCAAATCTGAATGAGATCCTTGCTGGGTAGAGTAATCTTGGTTGTAAGTTTTTCTCCTTCATCACTTTAAGTATGTCCTACCACTCCCTTCTGGCTTATAGAGTTTCTGCTGAAATATCAGCTGTTAACTGTATGGGGATTCCCTTATGTGTTATTTGTTGTTTTTCCCTTGCTGCTTTTAATAATTTTTCTTTGTATTTAATTTTTAATAGTTTGATTAATATGTGTCTTGGCATGTTTCCTCTTGGATTTATCCTGTATGGGCCTCTGTGTGCTTCCTGGACTTGATTAACTATTTCCTTTCCCATATTAGCAATGTTTTCAACTATAATCTCTTCAAATATTTTCTCAGTCCCTTTCTTTTTCTCTTCTTCTTCTGGGACCCCTATAATTTGAATGTTGGTGCATTTAATGTTGTCCTAGAGGTCTCTGAGACTGTCCTCAATTCTTTTTATTCTTTTTTCTTTATTCTGCTCTGCAGTAGTTATTTCCACTATTTTATCTTCCAGGTCACTTATCCGTTCTTCTGCCTCAGTTATTCTGCTATCGATTCCTTCTAGAGAATTTTTAATTTCATTTATTGTGTTTTTCATTAATTGTGTTTTTCATCACTGTTTGTTTGCTCTTTAGTTCTTCTAGGTCCTTGTTAAACGTTTCTTGTATTTTCTCCATTCTATTTCCAAGATTTTGGATCATCTTTACTATCATTATTCTGAATTCTTTTTCTGGTAGACTGCCTATTTCCTCTTCATTTGTTAGGTTTGGTGGGTTTTTGCCTTGCTCCTTCATCTGCTGTGTGTTTCTGTGTCTTCTCATGTTGCTTAACTTAGTGTTTGGGGTCTCCTGTTCACAGGCTGCAGGTTCCTAGTTTCCGTTGTTACAGCCTTGTTAAATGTGTCTTGTATTTTCTCTCTTCTGTTTCTGAGATTTTGGATCATCTTTACTATCGTTACTCTGAATTCTTTTTCAGTTAGGTTGACTATTTCCTCTTCGTTTATTTGGTCTTGTATGTTTTTACCTTGCTCCTTCGTCTGTAAGATTTGTTTTTGTCGTTTCAATTTTTTTTTTTTTAATGGGTGGTACTGTATTCCTGTCTTACTGGGTGTTTGGCCTGAGACATTCAGCACTGGAGTTGGCAGGTAGTTGAATAGAGCCAGGTCTTGGTGCTTAGATGGGGACCTCTGGGAGGCCTCACTCCCATTAATATACCTTGGTGCCTGAGGTTCTCTGTTAGTCCAGAGTTTTCGACTTGGAGCTCCCACCATCGGAGCTCAAGACCGACCTCCGGCCTGGGAACCAAGATCCTGCAAGCTTCATGGCATAGTTAAAAAAAAAAAAAAAGAGAGAGAGCAAGAGAGAGAGTGAGAGAGGGAGAGGAAGGAAGGAAGGAAGGAAAGAAAGAAAGAAAGAAAGGGAGGATAAAAAATAAAATAAAATTAGAAAGATAAAAAATATGTTACAAAAAATAAAACTATAATTGAAACAACTGCAGCAAGGTAAAATAAAACCACAACAGAAAAAAAAAATGGCGGGTGTGGGGGGAACAAGCCAAAAGTAGAGAACATAACGAAGTATAAAGAATAAAATAAAATTAGAAAAATAAATGATTTATTAGGGAAAATAAAAATATAAAAGGATCAGAACAATGAATCAGCAAGGTAAAGCATAACCCCAATCTAAAAGAGGAAAAAAGAAAAAAAAAGGAAGCCTTGGCTAGGGGGGCAGAGCTTAGGCGGGGGTGTAACTTAGGCATAGGTGGGGTTTAGGGTGGGATGGGGCCTAGTCTCAGGACCTGCATGGAAAGGGAGAGGCAGCCCGTCCAAAGGAGGGCCTCTGGAGTGTGGAGTTCTGGAGTTTCTCATCCTTTCTTCTTTAGGAGAGAATTTTGGGTGAGAGGTGATTCCCTTTAATTCCATTTATTGCCTATTTCGGTCGGTATGGATATTTAGGGGGTACTTAGGATGGTTTCTAGGTAGTAACATTTGCATACTGTTTAATAAGTAACATATTGGTGGGACTAGAAGATTTGGAAACTCTCCACCACCTATACTCTGTTTTTATACTCCATTTTTAGGTGTTTCTTTACTTATGTTAGAAGGCTTCCTTTATGTTAAACAAATAGGAAAATTAGCTGGGCAGAATCATGTATGAATTAAGTTACTGTCTTACTTTATGCCTTTTCAGGAATCTGAAGAGGAATAAATGGTACTACATGGGTAACAGTTTTCAGCGGCTGAATAATTTAATAAAAAATATTACATAGATATGGCTATGATTACATATGCACAGGATAAAACCCAATAAATATTTAGGATAAGCCAAATTGATATAAAGTTAGAGAGGAGATTGCTTAAGCACTGAGAAGTTGCTGGAGCAATTGATGGTAGATTGGAATTTTTGAAAACCTTCACATAGACTTTGACAAACTGGTTGCTGCACTTGTAATTATGACAATGTGGGAGAAAGACGAAAAGATGATGACACATTGATTGCCAAGTCTAACTTAAGAACCCATATAAATATTATGGAGTATAAAGAAATTGTCATACACGTAGTCAAATGGAATATATCTAAATTTGAAAGTGAATTGGCTGGGATGGGGTGAGAGTGTTTTTCACTAGGTTTAAAATGTTTTAGAAACTTGAAGAAAGTAAAGCTGCATGTCCTGTGAGATCTAATTCTTTTATATGGGATCCATCTGAATAAATGAGCATTTTTTTAAGTGGCCAATACTGTGTATTCCAGCTGCAGACTAAATGATAGCTTCATTTCAAGCCTCCTGACTGCCATGGAACCATCTGGTGTGTGCTCATGTGTAGGAGTAGGTGAGACTCCAGCTAACACTAAAGTCTTAAGGTAGTCTAAGTTGTTTCTTATTTACCACTTCATATCACACCTGGGTACAGAGACAGAATTACAACTGAAGTCCGAATCTCTTCCACCTATATTTAAGTGTATTCTTTTCTGTTTTTTCACTTACATAAAGGTGTCCATTTTTAGGGAAATAGTTGGAATGGAAAAAAAAAAGCAGTTATATTTGAAGAAATCTAAACTCTAAAGTGGGAAAGATTTTATTTCATTCACACTTGGAGGTTTTCCCCAATTATTGCTTTGGATCGAGGGGAAAAAGGTTTGCATATGCTTCTGCCCCATGTGCAACTTTGAGCAATGTTCATATGTTATTTGAAATGATTATGCTAAATGTCTGTGAGAACTTGAGTCTTGGTGTGGATATATAGTGAGTCTATGGGACCCAAAAGAGAAAAACAGTAAGAAGATAGGAAAGGCAAGGGAATTTTGAAAATGAAGAGCTAGTATGAGATGGGCAAGTAGGGAATTAAATGAGAAATTGGGTGGTTTGAACAGATTGTGTATTATATTTTCCTCTCTGAGACCCCTAAGATCTCTTCTTATACATTGCATGGGGAAAAATAACCTTTGCTTTCTTTTCAGCTTCTTAACTATGCACTTTCATCATTGATGTATGTTCTTTTAAGCTTGGCTCAGAAAAGAAAGGGTAATATAATACAGGAACTCAGCATAGTGACTGGACACTGGTTTTGGATCTGCCACTGGCCAGGAAAGACACAAAGTAGATCATTATTGATGCATACTATTAGTGCTAAAATATACACAGGACTACAGTTGAAAAGATTAGTAGAATACCTAGCACATCATCTTTTCTCTTTTTATAAATCATGCTACAAACAGAAACAGCATCTTTCAGAAATGAAGACTGTCTGGACATGTGGCTGTGCTGTAGACAAGCTTGGTCTAGGGGCTTGTAGTCATTGCTGCTTTGTGACTTTGAGACCCTTGATTGTGAAGTATATTTACAGACTGCAATTTATTTCTAAATAGCGTCCTTTGTATTCAAGGACCTGTGGAGGCTTGCAGTCTGTGATAAAATTGTTTTCTTCATATAATTATACGACAGACATCACTGTATCTGTCAAGATTTTGGTCAGTAGAGCCAAGCAAAATCCATGTGTTTGAGTAATGAATTTAGACACATTTTGTTTGTGAGAATGACTTTGTTATGTACTCTTCCCCTATCCTACCCCAACTGAGAAACCTACTGGCTAACATATATAATTTCGAAGTGGAAACATCTTGGCTTTTAAAGTCTGAAGCTGCTAGTCCATAAACATTGAGCATTTCTTACTGATGACACTGTGTTATGTCTGATGGGGCATCCAAAAAGATAAGGCATGATCTTAGCTGAAGGAAGCTGCCGGCTTGGGGAAGTCAAGCTAAAATATGGATTTAAAAAAATAACTAATTTTGTAAGATATTTTGTGATAAAGTACCAAGTATATGCTATTTAATAAGTAGCTTTGTTATAAAAGGCACATACCTTGACTGCAGAGTTTAGAATGAACTTCATATAAAATGGAGCTAAGTGTTTCTACCAGGAGGTTTGAGAGCCCTTCTGTCTATGAACTGGTATATGGATCATTCTGTTTCTGAACCAGATAACTGTGAAAGATCATTGAAAGCAAGTAGATGGAACCTGTACTGGAAGTTAGAGTTATTAAAAGTATTATGAGAAGTGTGGATATTTGAGGCTTACTCTTGAGGACCAAGTAACAAGTATTTAGATATTTCCACATTTGTGACATCATTTTTATGTGATCTCATTGGGCGATTCATAAACAGGTCACAGAGGTTGGAGAAAAGCTAACAATTTAACCCTTTGTTACATCCACTGATTTTGCTCTACCCTATAAGAGAACTCTGCCCATCAGAAAACCAGTTAAGACAGGTTTTGCCTGTTGCTCTGCCCCCAGAAAATATAGTATGTAATTTCCATGCAAAAAAAATGCATCAAAGAGAGAAACACCAGCTTGGTGACACCCTCATAATGGAGTATGGCCAAGGCAATTGTTGATCTCTTATGGCTTTTTGAAGAGTTAGCTCAGCAGTTAAGCTCTGGATAGGTCCACCCTTCTGTTATTCAGCCAGCAATCTGCTCCCTCCCAATGAATGGAATAAAAGCTGAGAGGCAGAATTTCATCTTTGTTCAGCTTAGAAACCTGTCTCCTATAAGCTGGGTCCCTTTCTTCTCCATTAAAATCATTTACTACCAAGGAGCGAAAAAAAGATCTTGAATGTGTAGCATAATGATCATACCATCAGCTATAAACCTCACTTGGCAAATTTTTTTGTCTTTAATTGAGTACTAGGAGAGCCTCAATGTGAATGCTATGTGCAAATCCATTATTCTTAGAACTGCTACCTAAAATTAACACTGCCCAATGGAATTCAAAAAATATTTATCAAAGAGGCAACAGAGTAACAATTACCATTATCCCCAACTAAACTCCTCCTCCGCCATGTTTTCATCAAGAGAGCTATGTTGTTACTTCAACAGGCACAGTGTTGTGGTGACTTTTGTGATACAAATAAAGCAAGACTAAAATTCTAATTGTGAAATTTAAAAGGAGAGTAATTGCTTAGTGTTGGTTAATTCCATCTTTGTGTGATGACAGCAGCTGCGTTTCCCTGCCTTGTGTATTTTAACAGATGGCATTATTTCTTATGGAGTGTTACAGTAGCAACCGAGGTGATACTGAAGGCAAATTCTATGACAGTGTGTTAAGTAAGATATTATTGACAACCCTGCTGCACGGCGAGGCAGAACTGCACGTCGTGGATCTCTTCTCACCTCTGCAGCCCCCACCAAATGGTTTCCATTTGCAGCATGTGGGACCAGAACAGAAAGATGAATGGAAAATTGTGTACTTTTTCAAATTCACTTGTTTGCATATCATTAATAGGCTTGGGATGAAGGCCCAAATTTGGCAAAAAGGTGCATTTATCAATCCAGTATCGTACTGTTGTACCTTTCTGCCAAAGGTAAGAAAATGGAGAGGCACTGGTAGACCTGAGTTCTAGCCCAGGATCTGCTACCAGTCACTAGTCTCTGGATTGTTTTCATTTGTGTAAAAGGCTGCAGTTGGACTACGATGAAAGTCTCCAGGGCCCTTTCTACTCCAACTGTCTGTGATTCTGAAAGTCCCGAGCTTTGTGCTTTCGTGGCACAGAAGACAAAGTGAATAGAATGGAATCTAGATTACTCTATGTGCTACTGATATTGGTGTAGTATAGTGTGGATAAATGACAAATGGGTCACAAATCAGGAGATCTGGCCATGGTTCAGCCATGACACAGGTCAGTGAGTTAGACTGTGTCAGCTTCCTGACCTCCTTCACAAGGAGGTAGTAGTCAAGGTCTAATAGGATTATGCTACTGAAAGATGATTAATTAATTCAATAAACATTGCATAACTTCCCTGCACTAGAAACTGTGCCAAGTGCTGGGGGTTCAGTGATACGTAAAGCATGGTTTTTGTTTTGGAAGAGGTGGTTTAGTTGGAGAGACAGATAAATAAATGGGTAATTACAGTAGAGTATAACAGGGGCTTTGATGGGCACAAGTACAGGGTGATATAAAACCATATAGTAGGGGCAGCTCACCCAGCTAGGGGCACAGAAGGTGTCTGGGAGGAAGTGGATACTAAGCTATGGCAAATATAGGTAGAAGAGGGAGGGACAAACAATAATAATATGACAAGAAGCTTCTTGAACCAAGATTCAGAAATCATTATGGTTTGGTTTTCCTTCACTACTGGTCTTAAAAGTAGGAGCCCACTAGAAACTTGCATCTTGATGGGCAAGGAATGGTCTTATTTAACTATTCTTGTAATAATTTATATATATCCTGCCTCATTTCTAAAACAAATGGTTTTAAAGGCTTGAAAAATGATATTTAAGAGAACACCACCATTAACTGTTAGACTCTAAACAGGAGCTTGAAAAATCCTCTCCAGGCTTTCCCCTTCACAAATGCTGTGTGAGATCCCAGGATTTTTATGGTGTGCTTTGAAGGGAGGTATAGATGGATCTACTTTGATTGGTAAATGGAGAAATGAGAGTGGCTTTATATATAATGTGAACTTTTGGTTTTCTTTTATAATCGACGAGAAGGGCTGCCAGCTTGTTGCTCAGTGAATAATAAATCTGACTCACTGCCTCTCCCTGTAGGCTGACCCTCCTCCATACTAATGTTTGACATTTTACAGTTTAATTAAAATCACCCTTTAAACAGCACACCACCAAGAGAATGATGGAATTTCTTCCTGCAATATGATGCTGAGTAAAGGGCAATTCACCAAGTCTGCATTGTCTGCGCCACTTTCCATGGAGCTACATGGAGACCTAAGAGTGTTAGTGAGATCTTTGGTGAGAGTGTGGGTGAGTGGGAGAGAAGAGACCCCCTGACTTTGGGAACAGAAACTGACTCACATCTCTGAGCTTGGTGAGAGGATGTCCTGCTACCTCATTTCTCCTTTAAGTCTTTGTTCTTTCATGAAACTGCAAACAGTAAATGCCATGGTAACCTTTGTGAACCCACCTACTTCTGCAGCAGAGTTAACTGTATTTGTATTTTGGACCCACAGTACCCTCCAAGTTAAAAGAAAGAGCCACAGAATAGGATGGTGGTCTTTGCTTGGGGTTTGATATTTATAAACTTTTACATATTTCTAGTGTTCAGACCTAGAACTCCAGACCCCCATCTTTGCCTCTCCTCTTGGATGTCTTAAGGGCACCTGAAACTCAATGTGGCTACACTGAATGAATGATATCTCCCGCTTCCCTTAAATCCTCCCTCTGGGGTCTTTGTTTCAGTGTTTCAGAGTAACAACAGCGTTCTTTCTCGTGATTCTTTGTGGAACAGCAATGTTTAAGTTTGGATGCAAGCCTTGACTATCCTTTCCACCTTCCCAGTCCCTGCAAGGAACCTGGGCATCAGCCGGCACCAGGACCTCAGAGGGGAAGAGATTTGATTTGTTCTCAGTACAGAAAGCTACTGTGTTATTTCGCTCCTGGACAAGAAGGGGAGGAAGAAGAAAGAGGAGGAAATTGAGGCAAAACTAAGAAAGAAGGAAGGAAAAGAGGAAGATAGGAAGGAAGAGAGGAAGATAGAGAGGAATTGAGATGAAGGGACAGTGAGTAGAGGCGAATGGATATTTTAAGAAAAGAAATGTTTGAAGTTCTCAATAAAAGCTGTTTGTTCTAAAATATAAACTCTTCTTCATCTTCATTGTGAAATCTTGTACAGGATGTAAATAAATGTGTGTGTGTGTGTGTGTGTGTGTGTGTGTACAAACCAGTGGAGGAATTGCGTTTCATGTCCAAGTTGACAAGGAGCACGTCAGAGACAGCAGGAGAAGAGAGGGAATAAAAACAAGTTCAGAGGATGGATTGTTCCTAGGATTTATAGCAATCTTTTGAGGACAATGGACTTGTACAGACTGTGGAATTGGAGTTCCAAGGCAATCACCCTCAGATCTTCAAGATAACTGAGACCCCATGTATCATCTGAGTTATCAGCTATGTCTGCTGGATAAGGCAAAACACATAGGATTTGACCTTGACAACCACGCACGCCCCCCACCCCACCTCCGCCACCTTCCCTCATCCTCCATATCTAGTCTTCTTATTGAGCTTGGCTGTTCTCTCTGAATTACCATTTATTTTTGGAGCCTGGAACTCAGAAAGTGATATTCTCCAGGCAAAGTAGATACTTTTGTTCAGAGTATCTGTAAACAGGAATGATCAGGCTATTAGAAGTTTTTTGTAGGGGGATCAAAACCCACTGTGGGATAATTCCACCCCAAATCACTTTAACACATAACTTCTAATGATGAGGTTGAATCAAAAGGAGCACCAAGGTTGCACTACAGTGTCTTTAGCAGACCTGACTATGTTGGATTAAAGGTGGCTGAAAATAATTTGCTGCGCATCTTGTCAAGGGGTGATGTCTATTTCTCCTCTCCTTGAGTCTAGGCTAGCCCTTTAATTGATTTTAGTTAACAGAACATGAAGGAAGGATTTCTGTGAAACAGGAGGAAGCAGGTGGAGCCTGGGAGGTGCCGCCAGAGCAGGCTGCCTGCGTGTGTTTCATTTTCAGGAAAGAGGTCTGACTGTCTGTGGGGGAAATTATTCTTCCAGATGAAGGAACCATTTGTGGAAAGGGCTACAGATGAGAGAGAGAGAGAGAGAGAGAGAGAAAGAGAGAGAGAGAGAGAGAGAGAGAGAGAGAGAGGTACACACTGGGGCACCAGACCATGTGAGTGAAGACTTCTTGGACTTTTCCTAGCCTACTCACCAGCTGAATGCTGCAAAGTGAATGATTTCAGCTGATGTTACATGGAGCAGAATAATCACCCAGCTAAGCCTAGTTTTAAATAATGACCCAGAGAATTGTGAACAGATAAAATGGTTGTTGTTTAAGTTACTAAATTTGGTATCATTTTTATGCAATAATAGATAGCTGAAATGATGATATATGGAGGCAACAGAACTAGACCACATGGTTCTAGAGGAGATGCTTTTAATAGTTCTGCTGAGGTTTGACCATCAATGCCATGCCTATCCAAAGATATGTGACAAAGTGGAAGTAATAATGAATACTAATGTAGTTTTTATGGTTTATTCAGCACCTTCTCATTTAATCCTTATGACTATTCTCTGAGAGGAGCCTTATCTCATTTTCAGATGGGAAACTGAGTCTCAGGGGCCGCATAGAAGTAAGTTGTATTCAAATCCAGGTATTCTGCTTCTATGTTGTTCTTTCCCAAATAAGTCTGGAATCAGTCAAGGCAAGACTGAAAATAGCTTCCCGTTAACAGTTGTTGAATATGGAGTGACAGGGGAACTAGGCAAGTTTCTTTCAGCACTTCACTAACGTATATCACGTAGTCTGTGCTATTGTTGTAATTTGACCAGTTGTTTGATGAGAAGAAGTGGCAAGGGTAAAATGGAATTCTTGAACCAAACTAAGTAAACACAGAACTGCTGCCAGAATCTAGATTGTCTGGAAATTTGTGTTCCAAATAATTGGCTCAAAAATTTGCATCAGAGGTTTACAGTGGAATTAGTTCTTTAAGAAGAAGCCAGTCATAATCAACATGTTCATCCTGTGACCTTACAAAGTAATTATTAAATTTGAGCTAAGGCTTCTTTGTTACTTTACATGATAGAGAAAATTATATCTCTTTTGGATCATGAGCAATAATGTGGCATGTGTAATTCTACTTTACTTGTTTTACAATTGTGATCAACTTCAGATTAAAATATCTTCTGTATCCAGAACTTAGGAGTGAACAATTTCTAGGTACATTGCTTATAGTGTGACCTAGATAATGTGATGACAGCCTTTGGAAGAACATCAAGACCACTCCATATATGTGCCATCTCAATATGACAGCTTGAATTACACACACAGCTTTTTCTGTATTAATATGTGCCCAAACATCCCCCAAACTCACTTTAAAACATGGACCAATCTGAGATGTTTTATGGTTGATTATACAATTTGACCAACTGGGAAAGATGGGCCAGGAAGGTATTCTTGGATCAAAACTCAAAATGAAGGAGGCACAAGGCAATAGGACTTACATGGTAAAGGTTACTCAAGCCACCATGTGTAGTAGATTTGAGGATAGCACTCAAGTTATAGTTATAAATACCAGCCACACCACTCAGCTCTATGTGTAACATAGAATGGATGTCAGCTTTTGATTATCAAACATTTCAAAGGCAAAGCCATAAAGGGAGCTGTGGAACTCCTTTACCCTAGAGATTCCAGCTATTACCACACGTGTTGGTTCTGAAAATTGACATGTTAAAGAAGGATAACTTCAATGGAGTTTAATGGCAGCATAGAATATTTGTATCCAAATTTCTTTATCTGGGCTCTTATTGTTTGGACATTTAACATGCTTTCATATCTTATTTTCTCCCTGTTGAAAGCAATCTTGTACTGGAAATTGTAAATAAGTCTTTATATACCTACACCATGATTTTCTTAGTGGAAATTTCTAGAATTAGAATGGCTGGGTGAAAGTATTAGGCATTTTAAATGAATGGTTATATAGAATATCTATTTTTGAAGTGTCTGATGTTTAGGAGAGTCATTATCTGCCATACTGGTTAAATTTACCTTAAAGTGAAAATAATCCAGATTAACCTAAATATTAAAAATAAAAAAAGTGAATGGTAGGGGTACCCGTTTGGCAATGTGTGTAAAGAAATGTAAAAGCATACTTGTAATAAAGCTGTGTCTAGTAACACTGCTTATTTGAAAAAAAAAAAAAAAGAGTATGCTATCGCCAGACACTAATATATAAAAGACAGCCAGCCTCCTAGAGTTGACCCTAGAAATGAAAACAAGATCTCTGTGATGACATTTCTTGTATTTTAGGGAGATCAGGGTTAAGTTTCATACAGCACTTCCTGATAGACACAAACCTGAGTCATAGTTGGAATAAGGCTGTGATAATATTAAGGCACCAATAAATATTTAATTTTAATGTTTGTATCAGTGCCAAATATTGCACCTGGAGATAATAGCTGATTGGATCTGAACCAAGGGATGAATGAATGAACGCTGGCTGTGAACACTGATTTATAAATGTTTTACTTTATTTAAACTATTCTTTCAGACTACTCCTCCAAATCTATCCTGTGCTGTGGTTTGTGACTTTGGTTTTTCAACTGTTTTCTGTTTTTACCTCTACCTTTAGAATCTTTCATGTTTTCCATTCCACCTACTGGGGATAAATGTTTATTGTCTTGCTTTCTGATACGTCTTTCCTTTCCTTTGCATGCTATGACAAATGCTTTGTTTTGCTTGGACACAAATGATACCTGAAACATGTTGATGACATACTAAAGTTTCCTTCTATTTTGTCTCTCCTTAAATATCAAAAGGGATGTTGACCCAAAATACAATTCAGTTACTAAAACCACTAAAAATAAAATGAAATATTCTTTCATATTTGGAGTATTATCAAATGCTTCCTGCTTTTTGTTTTTCCTCTGTCTTCTCTGAAGAGGGAGAGGATTAAAGAAACTGAACTTAATAGAAGGATTGTTCAGAGAAAACATGTTTTTAGGTAACTTTATATATGTGATAAGTTGAATCAGTTGCCACATTACTCTTAAACAATTCCTCTAATTGTACTGGATGAGTCATATCTAAAAAATAGTTTTATTACTTTAAATCTGAAACATGCTGGTTATTTTAAAAACTCAAACTATTAGAAAAGTATAAAGATTAATATGAAAATAACCACATGGATTACTTCACCAAGGGATAACCACTGTTAATCTATTGATGAAAACTCTTTTTGATATCTCTTATGAATGCCTACATACACACATATGTGCCTGTACACCATTTTAAATAATTGGGATCACACTATATATACTGTACTTTATATATATATTTACCTATAGTGTATATTTGTACTGATTTTGAGCATTTTTTCATGACAAGAAAGATTCTATATTACTTTTAATGGTTGCAGGATATTGCCTTATTTATCCTGTAATTAATTAAAGTTTAAGAGAGAAAGAACACATTCTCTTTCCTTTCTCTTTCTTTTTTCCCTCACTCCCTTCTTCCTTTTTTTCCTTTCTTCCTGCTTAGGTGCCAGCCAAAATGGTCTCTAGAAAGGGTATATTAATTGAAAGTTTCATCAACAAATCTTAAGCGCCTGATATTCTATTCCCTTTTCAGTTCAGATTTTGATATTTTTTTACCTTTGCCAATCTACTAGTATGGTATATAGTTGCTTTAATTTGCATCTCTTTTGGTTATAAAAAAGAACATCTTTTCATGATTGCTGACCATTTTTTAACTTTTTCCTTTGAGTAATTGCCTATTCTTGTCATATTACATTATTTATTCTAAAGAATTTCTTTGAGCTTTTTGCATATTAAAGATAATTTTTTTGTCATATGCTTTATGAATACTACTTCCCAGTTGTATTTTTATTTAAAAAATATGTTCAGTACGCTTCATTTTCCTCTTATAATGAAGTTCTTGGTTTTATGTGGTAAATTTGTCAGTGTTTTTGTTCTATGCTTCTGAGTTTTTATGATATGCTAAAAGATTTTCCCCACTATGTGATTATTTAAAACAAACAAAAAACCCTCCTAAATTTCAGCTAGCAATTTTATGGCTTAATTTTACTCTTTAAATAAATGAGGTAATGTTCCAGCATTATTGTTTTCTCCTCCAAATGAATATTTTTTTGTCCTGAACAATTGGCAATATTTTTCTACCATATGACCAGTTTATTGGCCCAATGACTTTATTGAAGAATAATTGGGAATGTTTTTGAACTCTATTTTGCCAAGTTTTCAAGTTATTTAATTGGGATTTTGAATGGGCATTTGAATAAATTTCTATAATGTTTTAATTGAATTCAGTGTATGACAAGAGAAGTTTATGTTTTTATAATGCAGTTCTATTCAAGAGAACATTTATTCATTTATTTATTCACATCTTTTTTCTCATGTCCTTTAGTAGGGTGTTGCAAGCTTGCTAATCATTATGCCAGTTTACTAATATGTTATCTAGTTGCTTTTTTATTTCTTTGATAATAACTGAGAAAGAACATCTTTTTATATTACTGTTGATCACTTTCTTCTTTGGGGACTTGCCAGTTTATATCCTCTTGAGTTTAAAAAACATAATTTGTAAGAATTCTTTGCATACTGAGTCTAGTAACCCATTGTCATATGTTTTGTAAATATTTCCCAGGTTGACTTTGTTTTCCAAATATGTTTGTAGTGCTTTTATTTTTCCGTTGTAAGGAAGTGTTTTATTTTATGTAGTCAATTTATCAGTCTTTTCGTTTAATGTTTCCTGGTTTTTATGATGAAAAAATGTATTAAGTTTATTCTGGTGTGGTGAGACCTTTAAATTTCAATCATTCTAATGGGTGTATAGGGGTATCTCATTGTGGCTTTAATTTGTCTCTGATGAGTAATGATGTTAAACATCTTTTTATGTATTTATTTGCCATCTGTATATCTCCTTTGGTGAAGAGTTTTTTCAAATATTTTGCCTAGTTTTTATTGGATTGTTTTATCTTATTATTGAGTTGTACAACATCAGAATATATTCTAGGTACAAGTTTTTTGGGGGGTATATATTTTGCAAATATTTTCTCCTGATCTGTGTCCTGCCTTTTCATTTTCATTATATGGTTCCTTGAAGAGCAAAAGACTTTAATTTTAAGTCCAGTTTATCAATTTTTTCCTTTTATGGATTATGATTTTTGGTGTCCTACTTTAAATATCTTTGCGAAGCACAAGGTCTCTAACATTGTGTTTTATTCTACAAGTTTTATAGTATTAGCTCTTATATTTAGTTCTATGTTCTTATCTGAGTTAATTTTATATATGTTGTGAGTTGTCAAATTTCATTTCTTTTTTGTACATAGCTATCTAATTAATTGTTTCAGTATCATTTGTTGAAAAGATAATCTTTTTTCCATTAAATGGCTTTGCAACTTTGTCAAAGATCAATTGACCGTATATGTGTCAATTTTTGTTGTTGTTTTTGAACTCTATTATCTTCCATTAATCTATACGTCTATCTTTATGGCAACCACACTATCTTGATTACTGTAGCTTTATAATAAGTCTTGAAATCAGGTAATGTAAGTCCTCTTTGTTCTTCTTTTTAAAAATTATTCCAAAACCTTTACCTTTCCTTATAAATTTTAGAATCAGCATGTCAGTTTCCACACAAAAGCCTGCTAGAATTATATCAATTCACATGTTGTGTAAGAATCTTCTAACCATATATTGTTACTCACTTCCCCAGGCACTTTGTGCTATTTTTTGTCATACATTTTACTTCTGCCTATGGCATGAACTCAGTACATTTTATTATATTTGCTTTAAGCAATTATCCTTTAAGCTGATTTAAAAAATAAGAAAAGTACCTTTTATATCCACCTATATATTTACCATTTCTAGTGTTCTCCATTCCTCTGCTTAAATCCAAATTTCCTTTGGATATCATTTTCCTCTTGCTTGAAGGACTTCCTTTATCATTTTGTATGACAGCCATACATTCTTTCTGTTTTTGTATATATGCAAGTGTTTCTATTTTGCCTTTGATTTTGAAGGATATTTCCTCTGGGTCTATGGTTCCAGGTTGACAGCTGTGTACCTTACAATTGTTGCCCCACTGTGTTCTGGCTTGCATTGTTTGTGATAAGTATGCTGTCATTCTTACTTTTTTCCTCCATAATTAATGCACCATTTTTTCTCTGGATGCTTTTAAGATTTTCTCTTCTTCACTGTTTTGAAATAATTTTATTATAATGTGTCTTTTTCTTTTTTATTAGGTGTCATCTTCTTTATCTTCCTTGTCCTTGGGTCTGTTGAAACTAAATTTATAGTTTTAATCAAATTTGGAGAATATTTGGCCATTATTTTTAAAAAATATATTTTTTTTCTCCCTCTTTCCTATCTTTCTGGAACTCCATTTAAATGTATATTTGAATGATTGAGGTTGTCTCACAGTTCCTCGATATTGTCAACACTTTTTTCTCCCATCTTTTTCAGCTGAATCTTTTGCTTCTTTCAGGCATAAAAATATATCATTTTTTAAAACAATGGTAATTTTACCTTCCTCCTTTCCCATAATTATATTCTCAAAAAGTGTTTAATTGTATATATATATTAAAATGTTAAATAATGGAGTTAGTAACAGAAATTACTATTTATTATTGTCCTTGACTTTCACAGGAATAGTTCTGGAGATTCACTGTTAACCTTGAAGCTGACATGTACTTTGAGTTTAAATTTTTATCATGTTATGGGAGTATCTTTCTATCAAATGCCTTCTTAGCATCTGGTGAGATAATATTATATTTCTCCGTTGGTCTTTTAATATGGTGAATTTTCATGATACATTTTCTAATAATGAACCATTGTTGTATTCCTGACATGATCACCACTTAGTAATGATTCATTAGTTATTCTTTCAGTGTACTGTTAGATTGAACTTGCTAATATTTTATTTAGATTTTCTTTTATTTTTTTTTTGCTTTATGAATAGGATTGGTCTTTGTCCAATGCTTGATACATACCTACATGTAATTTGAGTACACAATACTTTGTTGTTAGATATCAATAATGTTAGCACTCTTCCTTCCAATTTTTTTTTCTAAAAGCACTTTGTGTCAGGCACTGTGTTGAGCAAGAGTAATTTAAAGACAAATATGCTTTGGTTTCTGTCTTGGGGGAACACACCATCTAGTAGGGGAGTGAAACAAGGAAGTAGACATTTACAAAATGATGTGAAAGTACAATAGTAGAGGCATATTCCTGGTAATCTGGGAGTACAGAGTGAATATTTATGGCATTTATGTGGCCAGAACATATGGTTGGCCAGTAAACACTGGTTCAATTGAACTCACCTTGTTTAGAAGAGAATTTTTAGGAGAGGCTTCACAGGAAGGTTGACTTTTGATATTATTGATAAATAAAGTTCCTTTCCCCTGAGAAGAACAAACTACAAAAACCACTAGAAGGTAGAGAGACCCGATTTTACTGTATCTTTCTTTTTTATAATCAGCACCTGCAATTGCTAATGGAAAATTTTTTTTTGCCTTCGTGAATTTGTTATGAGTCATAGTTTCTGAAGTGGTTCCAAATCCTTTGTCAAAATCAACTAAATATGGCTACGCCCTGAGTTCAGAAAATAGTGTAATCTGTAAGTGGTTTGAATTCCAGAGGAATTTAGTTGTGATTCTTACCCTTTAATTATTGGAAATTATTTAGATTTAAAGGAAACAAGTCACATGTTCTTCATATCCTATGTTTATTTTTCTTAAATGTCAGACTTCATATCTATTTTACCTATTTCCTTTATTCTTTTTCTACTGGTCACATTATATAGGATAGGAAGGGGGAGAAAGGAACAAACATGTATTGGTCATCTATACTGTGATCTATGCTGCCTGACAGTTCACAGCAATCCTTGAAAGAATATTCTTGTTTTCTTCATTTTCTCAATTGCAATTTACTCACGGGCACATGACTTAGTTATGGTGAGCTAGAATTCTTTTTTTTTTTTTTTTAAACATCTTTATTGGAGTATAATTGCTTTACAATGGTGTGTTAGTTTCTGCTTTATAACAAAGTGAATCAGCTATACATATACATATAACCCCATATCTCCTCCCTCTTGCATCTCCCTCCCACCCTCCCTATCCCACCCCTCTAGGTGGTCACAAAGCAGGGAGCTGATCTCCCTGTGCTATGCGTCTGTGAAGCTAGAATTCTAATGCAGATGTGTTGGAGTCCAAAGACTACAGCCTTTCTACCATACCATGGAAAGAATTTGGTTTCAGAATGAAATAGATGTTTTTATATATTTATGAAATACTTATGCCTTTATCTATGCAGGTCTAACAACTATTAACAAGCTGAACATGTAAGAATCCCTTGGTAATTTGATAAAAATGCATAACAGGGGTTTACCCGAGACTCTTGATTTAATTAATCACTTGAGGTGCCTTGGAATCTGCATCTCTAAGAAGTTCCTCAGGTGATTCTGATGTCCCGCCAGCTTTGGAAAGGAAAAATTTATGCCACTGTCCCAGTGGTAAAAATTATGTGTGGATGTGAACTCATTAGTACCTCTTACTGTGATCTTGGGTATTATCTATGGAGTCTTTGTCATAAGAGTTGAAATAGAAAAGGTGAATGTCCCCTGTGAAAGAAAGTGCTGACTCCCCACAGCATCTGAGGTCTTCATGGGTGAACCCAATGTAAAGATGTTATTTCTTAATGGAGATTCCTGTTCATCATCTTTTTCTAGGACAGTTCTTCTCAGTCCTGGCTGCACATTAGAATGGCAATGCCTCAGCCCCCAATAAAATTGGAATCTTTGGGGTGATGCCCAAACAGCAATATTTCTTAAAATATTCCAAATGATCCTAATGCATAGTCAGGGTTGAGGACACTTTTCTCAAGTAGGGTAAAGTGATTTTGGGTAACGGGCTTCTTTTTTCTTTTGGAAATTGGGAAAAATCCTAATTACAAATGTTGAAGGGCTTCCCTGGTGGCGCAGTGGTTGAGAGTCCGCCTGCCGATGCAGGGGACATGGGTTCGTGCCCCGGTCCGGGAGGATCCCACATGCCGCGGAGTGGCTGGGCCTGTGAGCCATGGCCGCTGAGCCTGCGCGTCCGGAGCCTGTGCTCTGCAACGGGAGAGGCCACAGCAGTGAGAGGCCCGCGTACCACAAAAAAAAAAATAAATAAATAAATTAAAAAAGTTGAATATTTTCCTTTTTAATTTTCTTTTTCAAAATCGTATACATTTAAGGTGTACAACTTGCTGATTTGATACACATATATAGGGAATGATTATAGCAGTCAAGTTAACATATTTTCTCACATAGTTACTATCTTTTTTTTTGATGACAACACTTGGAATCTATTGTCTTAGCAAATTTCCAGTGTTCAGTACACTATTATTAAGTTAGTCATCATGCTGTACATTAGATTCTATACTTATTCATCCTATATAATTGCAACTTTCTACCCTTTGACCAACATCTCCCTGTCTCCCCCTCCTCCTCACCCATACTCTTCTACTCTCTGCTTCTGTGTATTTGACTTTTTTGTTAGATTGCACATATAAATGAGATCATGCAGTTTTTTTACTGTCTGTGTCTGGTTTATTTCACTTAGTATAATGTCCTCTGGGTTCATCCATGTTGTTTCATATGGCTGGATCTCCTTCCTTTTTAAGGCTAAATTATATTACATATATACATATATGTATACATATATATATATAAAATATTTTCTTATACATATATATAATATTTTCTTCATTTATTCATCCATAAATGGACATTTAGGTTGTTTTCATATCTTGGCTATTGTAAAGCTATTGTAAATAATGCTGCAATCAACATGGAAGCACAGATACCTGAATTTTTTTTTGTTTGCATTATTGACATTTTAAATATGAAAAGAAGTCAGGGATAAAAAGGTAACTAATGAAATAATATGTCTAACTGGAGCTTGTATTCTTCCCATCAACTTTACTCGTCTGAAACTACTACAAAAACACCCCATACTTTTATGCATTCTAAGATGTGTCTTGGGTTTTTAGGTAATCTGGAGGTAATTGTAGATGAATCTATAAGAAACATGAAGTTTATCACTGCTGTTTTAGGCTTAAATTGATCAACTCAGTTTTCTCCCACGTGTGTATTCTACAAATTGTTCATGTCAGCTGTGGGTCAGACACTCTATGGGATACGTAGGATACAACTGAAAACAACACAGTTGTCGGCCTTGTTGCTTTCTAATGGGGCAGAGAGAGAGACAAATGAGATAAATATTACAAGATAACTAGGGAATGCTATGAGAACACTTAGGAAGAGAACCTCACATAAAAACATTTCAGAAATCCCCCAAAGTTCATTATCTTGCATTACCTGTACAGAGGCAAGAGAAAGAAGATATGGGATAAAATGAGTATTTCTCTGTGACAAAGGATCAACACATAAACACACACAAATACAACTCTCATTGTATGTGTGTGTGTATGTAAATTTTTGAATGATGTCGTAGAAATCTTTGTAATGGTTTTTATGTTCTATTTTTCATTTACCAATAACATGATTTCACATTATACTATTATTATTCACTGTATAGAGATAAGGCAAATAAGATGGTAAAATCTGCACTGCCATCCCCACCTCTTGCTCTTCCATAATCATTCTGAGAGGTTTGAAGACTGGGACTACAATTCTTATTCCGTGAGTTTCAGATTTGGGACAAAGCTTGCTGCACTACATTGACTCTTAGAATGAAGTGTTTGGGTTCCCCTTTTTATGTGAATAAACTTTATTGTTAATTTTTATGATATGTTTTTTTAAATTTTACACCTGCTGATTATCTACACATCAAAGGGAAGTTGGATGGCTTATATTTTCAATGATATTTGAAGATGGCTATGCTAACTGTGGTATTTCCCAAGCATTGCAGACATCTTTCTTTTCATTTCTAAGTATTGCAAATGCCCTTTTGTAACACAAAACTCTCATTTATAACCATTGAAATGTCATTTTTTTCCTAACCTTTTTTTCTTGAAAGTTTGAGTTCAGCTATTGACAAAGTTCTTTTTTAATGCCCTGAGGATTTCCATTCATGATAAAAAAAAAAAAGAAAGAAAGAAAGACCACTTAACAAGAATGGTATTGTCTCCATGAATAGATATGGCAAAAGAATAAAGTCAATGTTAGGATTATCATTCTTGCCAATATCCTTTCAGGTATATTTTGTAGACTAAATTGAGGGTGAAGGGCAAGGAAAGGCTGGAAGGCATAAGCACAGGCATTCTTTTTTGGCTCAAGATACTTCAAACTCAGCTAGGGCAGGATTTTCACTTAAAAAGAAGTTTTTCTTCTAATGATCTCTTTAGGCGAAGATAACCCACCAACTGATACCAAAAAGCTTTTTATATTAGATGAGGGTGGAGTTATAACTGAAGAAGAATAAAAGCAAGTCTCTTCTCCAAAATAGTCTTGGTATTTTTATCCTTTGGAAGCCTACTTGAGTGCCCAGATAAATCTGTGTTAGCCTTCTTTATCTTTATATTGATAACAATATCATTGAAAATTTAAACAAAACAATAGAGGATGTTTTTGTTGAGTTATGAAAGGTAGAAACTTTCCTGTTCTTCTGACAGGTTCTAGGTAGAGGCTTCTAAAATAAAGCATTTTGAATACAAAATGTGTACTTGGTTCTGTGTTAGTGTTGACTTTTAGCATAAACGGATGCTATTCCTCAGTCCTGTTCAAAGGGGAAACAACAATTTGAAGAATTTGCTTCTCTATCCATTGAAAATGAATTTCAAAAATTATTCACCCTCCAATCATGCTTATTTGTTAAAATTTATCAAATCAACTCTCTGCTGGTTTAAATTTCTATGTATCTTTTACTTCCACAGTATGACTTTTTTTTTTTTTTTTTTTTTTTTTTGCGGTACGCGGGCCTCTCACTGTTGTGGCCTCTCCCGCTGCGGAGCGCAGGCTCCGGATGCGCAGGCTCAGCGGCCATGGCTCACGGGCCCAGCCGCTCCGCGGCATGTGGGATCTTCCCAGACCGGGGCACGAACCCGTGTCCCCTGCATCGGCAGGCGGAATCTCAACCACTGCGCCACCAGGGAAGCCCCACAGTATGACTTTTAAAAATACTGAGGTGTTTTTCTGTGATGCTGCACCTATGAAATGTTCTATAGTCCGGAATTATCGATTGTGGCGAGTCATACAGGAAATGCTAGGTTATGACTCTTTGCCAGTCTTCCCTGAGACTTCCTTTTATCCATCCTCATGTAACGGCATGATACTTTCTCAGCACAGACACTGCAGACAGAGGTGGCTACGTTTCTCCTCCCAGTTCACATCCTGAAGAGGAAAAGAAATGCTCTACAAGCAGGTTGAACTTCAGAGTTTGCTCCAAGAGAGCAACAGTTTACATTTGTCAGAGTTAAAAGGAAGACGCACGGTAGAGGGAGAACGCTGGGTGCTTGGAGTTAAGCGCCACTGCCCCCAGTCTAATGGGTAATAGCGTCATTAATTCTGCTGATTAACTTGGCCTTGGGGTTCATGGAAATGACATCCACCTCCTTTTTTTTAAGCTCAAACTGCAGAACGAGGGAACATAAAAAAACAAGCTAATTAGAGAGAAATCAGGAGAAAAGAAGCATAGAGAAAAGAAAGACGGTTTGAGCATTAATGAGACTTGTTTGGGGAGAGAGTGTGACAGGCTCTTCAAAAGCATTATTGTCAGATGTGTCACTATTTCATAGCTGGCGAGAGCTACCTTTGAGCTTCATGCTGATAGTTAATGATTTGAAACTATAAAAAGATTGAAAAGGTAAAAGGGAATATGTCAGACTCAACTGGATTTTAATGAGCTTATTTTTTTTCCTAAGGAAAATAGCCTGGAAAGTATAGAAAGTTCACTTTCTTTCTATCCCTCACTCTCTGGATTTTCATTTCTTTCTTAGAGATACAGTTGGCAAAGGAACAATGGGCGAAGGATATCAAAGATCTAAACTCAAAGATCTGGGACGTTTTACTTTTCTGAGAAGATGGGTGGTAGTGAGGGCAGCACAGGGGTTTGAATGACACAGTAAGGAGAGATTGATGGAGAAGACAGCAATAGCACTTGTTTGTTTTTTTGGGGGCATGCTGAGCAGAAGCCATCTTCACACTGTGAGATGTAACAAAGAAATCCAAAGTGATTACCCAGGTTCATTTGTCAGTATCACTGCTTCAGCTATTGCTGTGTGCAACGATGAGATGACAAGGCACTTATTGCTGGTGGTTGGTTATTAGTCGCATTATAGGAAACATTAGAGCAGAGTAGGATACATAGACCAGGGAGACAATAGCTTTCTGGGCTCAGAACTCAGCAGGGTAGCCATGTCATTGAATTTGGTAGTGCCAATTTAATTTAAAAAAAATAAACTGGAAAGAAACTTTGAAAATGAATTCTGTGACCCCATTTTTACCTTAATAGTAGCTGTCAGGATTTCACTCCCTGGGCTCTCAGTTATGTGTTAGTAGGCTGAGCACACAGAGGAGGTTCACGTATGTTCAAAAGAATTGAATACTAGTGGGAAAATCAGAACCAAATTTCAATTTTTTTTCTAGATGATTTTCTTGTGGTCCTTGAAACATTAAATTCTGATTATGGTACAGTACCTAGGAACAAATTACTAATCAGGCACCAGGGTCAAATCAACTGCCTTACTAATGAGTTTCTGATGAATTCCTTTCTTAAATAAGATACCTACTTTGCTGATTTGAAAGTGGTAGCCCAGTTCATTGCAAAGCAGCAGGGCTGCATATAGAATAGGGACCTGAATTCTTTTTTGTTTCTTCACAATTCCTCTTCCAGCATCCACTGACACAAATAAATCTGAATTCACTGTGTGCATGTAGTTGAGCTTGCTATGTCCAAATGTGTATTTTTTGGTCTACTTACCTGTAGAAGGATTATAAACAGAACAGAATTGAAAATAACCACCTGAAGAAGATTTTGAGGGCAGGAGGGATTATTAAAAAAAAGAATTCTACTTAAAAACTTTCTATTCTAGAGTTTCAGAACACATTAAAACACTAATTCATTCTCAGATCAACCCCATATTATTGTACTAAGATAATTCTGCTCTGGGATAAATGGAGTCATGGAGGTTTAAATAAACTTCACCAAGGTTTTAGTCGTTCTCCAATTTAAGACTAGAAGCTTAGATATGTATTTCAGAACTTCTCTGACCTGCTCAAGGCACTATTTGTACACTCTTATTAATTTTAAATGACTTTTCTCCCAGATACTGTGGATTATTAAAATAAACTTTTTTGCAATGGCAAGCAAGATGGAGGCCCCTTAAGCCTCTTCTTTGGTGCTGGGTGTGGACAAAGTTCTACGTGAAGCGTGGAAGATAGTTTTACAGAGCTTATTGGAGAAAATAAGAGTCGGTTCCAACTGGAAAGGGTGTTGTTTCTTGAGGATTGTTATTTCCCTGATGGCTTAAATTAGGAATTCCCTCTTGAAGAAGCCTTTCCTGATCCCTAAGAGCTCTGTTACGTATCTCTCCTTTGTGCTTTTCTGTCATTGCACTTAGTGCATTTTATTAAAATTGTTCATTTACATGGCTGCTCTTTTCTATTTGAGGATACAATACTGAGAAAAACATAAGTACAGGTTTAAAATAGTTGATCTCATTTGTCAGCAGAACTTTAAAGGAAGAAACAATAGATACGTGTAAGTCAATCTCAGTCTTTCTATCATTTTCCCCTGTTCTTTGTCTTTTTAAACTCCTTGACCTCTCCCCAGTTTCCCTCCGGTCTTATTCACAGAAAGTCTTGGAGACGCTATTCATGTTCCCTGTATTCTCTCTCCTGCCCATCACTGACTTTTAAGTGACATCTAAATTGCCAAACAATGTATGTTTGTAAGCACAAAATTTAATCCTCCATTAGTATCTTGTCTTTCATAGGCATTTGAGAATGTTTTTTTGGGAAGAGAAAGTACTTGATTTCAGAAGTGACCAAGATAGTTTCCAATAAGGAAAGGAAAATGGAGGCCCACACATTGCCTCTTTTCTGAGTTGCTTCCATGGGATTTAAAATAAGTTCTTGTTTTAGTTGAGTGACTCGGCAGGCATACATGAGGTGCTGGGTAGTTTACAATTCCCTTCATGAATATTTCCATTAAAATTCCACAGCAATCCTACGAGCCAGGCTAGACAGGATCTTTAATTCCTATTGTGCAGATGGGCAAACTGAGGAACAGAGAGTGTCTGGTCCAGGGGCGGGTAGGCGGGCAGCTGCTGAGCGACGGGGCTGATACTCAACACCTAGTCTTCCTGCTTCGGTACATGTTCTATTATACAAATCTAGACACCAAAGTGAGCTCTTCAATTTGCCACAAGTTTACTGTTAAGATATTCTTATTATCGGTACATTTTGTACCAGGAGCGCCTCAGAAAAGGGTACTACATAAATGAATCTCAAACATTCACTTTTTTTTTGTTGTTTTTTTGTGGTGTGTGGGCCTCTCACTGTTGTGGCCTCTCCCGTTGCGGAGCACAGGCTCCGGATGCGCAGGCCCAGCGGCCATGGCTCACGGGCCCAGCTGCTCCGTGGCATGTGGGATCCTCCCGGACCGGGGCACAAACCCGCATCCCCTGCATCGGCAGGCGGACTCTCAACCACTGCGCCACCAGGGAAGCTCTCAAACATTCACTTTTTAATGGCTATTCCTAAAGGTAGACAGTCTTTCTTCTAGAGGTGTACAGACGTTAAATGGCAAAAATAAAGGCACATGCATGAGTTAAACGGCACTTGATTTAGGAGGAGCTCAGTATGGCTGGATATAAACCTGTGTATAATTTCAATTTAGAGATTAAAAGAAAAAAAATAGTTTCTAAAAGTAATTATAAGAGAAAAAGATCATCTTGACCATCCTGAACAGAATAAGTGTCTTAATGATACAAGGGCTAAGCACATTGCCACTGTGTGTGTGAGAGTGTGAGCATGTTTGTGTGCGTGTCTGTGGATCGATAAGATTTGCCAGATGTTTGCCAGTGGTGCTAACTAGGAGAGTTATTGAGCACTCACGGTGAGGGTTCCAGGGATCCACAGCTGGAAGCTGTGTGGGTGCAGCTTTCTGGTCGCTGGCCAGCAATATTTTGCGATGCGCTGGCAATGACCACTTTTAAATAGAAACATGATTGCACTTTATTTTAATATTTCTCCCTTCTATTTTTTCCCGCTACTGTAAATCAACCCTGCTCTGAGCATGAAGTCCTTGCCAAGGTTTCTGGTGACAGGTTTAGGTCACTGGGATGAGTCTTTTCAGTGCTTGGAAATATACTGAGTTTACTGCAATTGGTTTAGTTCACATGCCTGAGTGAGAAACTATTAACCACGCAAAGCAAACTTTTGTGACATTTGGAGATGAACTGTTTCCCTACTCCCAAGACCATGGCAAGTAGCAGATCACTATGTGACCAAATTAAGACTATCCCCTTCTTCTGGTTTGCTGTCTTGCCCTGTTGGTTCTGGGAGGATTCTATGATAAATGAAGTCATTGGGAATAGAACAGATCCCTCTTCAGAACAGTAATTAAAGTAGCTTATACTTAGGTAACACTCTGTGTCAGACATTATTCTAAAGGCTTTCCATATATTGATTCATTTAATCTTCATACCAACTCTGTGAGGGAGGTACTATTATTATGTGATTGTACAAATGGGGAAACTGAGAGACATGTGAGTTAAGTAATTTGCTCAAGGTCACATAGTAAATAGAGAAGCCAGGATTTGGACACAGAATCTAAGATTAGAGTCTGTCTTCTTAACTACTTGGCCATACAGCATTCCATCTTAGAAGTTTGAGACTATCTCTTTTTATACTAAGGCAAGACCAGCTTCCCCACTCTCTTCACTTGCTATTTGTGTACATATTTGTTTCCTCAACTGGACTTTGAGTGTTTTAAGGGTAAGAGACAGGTTTTTAATCTCTGTATCTGTCCTTGCCATCCAGAACTGGATTTTTGTATAATAAGTATTCCACAAGATATACAAAGCAGACACTTCAAGGATTTGAAAACACTATGCACCAAAATGTTTGACAGTGGTGTGGAAGATCAAAATAATTAAGAGATTTCTTTAAAGACTTAAAGAGCAATAAATTCAGCATAAAGAGAATTATCCAATGTGTTAATTTGTAACACATTTTCCCACAGGACCAGGGCTCAAGTAAAGTTTCTTACCTGGTCTTAAACAGACCTAATCAAATCTATTCTTTGTATCACAAATACAAGAACATTATTTCTATGCAGAGGCAGCATCCTTAGCAGTTTTCCTTGGTACTGGACAACACAATTCTTGTTTTTGAAATAACCCCTGTCTTTAGCGAGTTCCCTTGGGGCTTGGCTTTGCCCAATAAATTCATCTTCATTTTGTTCCTCGGAACACTTATTACAAGCCCAAATGACCCATAACTGATAATATATTTTATAAAGCACCTGGCTCTTGCTCCTGGTTCTGTTACCTTAGGAATAAATTGACACGACTTTCATACTGATTTTAGCTGGCTGCTCATATAAAGAGGTCATCAGGACTGCCCTTTGCTTGTAAGCCATTTGAGATGCCAAACCTCTATTAGAACCCGTTTCTCTTATTTTTTTGTGTCAAGTTTGTAAAATACTCATCAAAAATAAAGTTTAAACATGGAAAGTTTTACTTAACACTGTAGAAGTCAAAGCAGTGAATTAGGAGTTAAGAGTTAGTGATTTTCATCTCACATTTTCCAGTGATTAGCTATATGACTAGCTGGGTGACCCTGAGGAAATCATAATGGGATAATTTTCCTTATTAATGAAACCAGACAGTGAAATTAGATAATATCTTTTTAGTCTTTAGTTTTCAATAAACCCCCTTTCCCTGCACTCGTAACACCACCGCTTTCCACCAAAGATTTGAAAGGGATAAAACTATAGTGGGAAATGCAAACTTTGATATGTTCCTTTGTTAAGAATGAAAACCTTCTAACTTTCAAGTTTGTTGAACCTTTCGGGAAGGAGTTGATTGGTTTCACATGTGCAAGTTTACATTTGGGATTTTACATTTCAGAGCACCAGAAGTTGACCCGAGAATTAAAACTTATTAGAAGATTCCTTTCTCTACTGGTGACTTTTTGAATGATCTCAAGGATGCTTGCATGCTATGGTCACTAAGGATCCTTCTAACTCTATGTTTCTTTGTAACTGTATTAATGTCACTCCTACTCAACCTGCAAACTGACACTCTTTACCTTCCCATGTTCTCCAAATCCTTGCTACTCAAAGTATGACTGTGGATCAGCAGCACCACCTGGGAGCATGTTAGGACTATAGACTTACTGAATCAGAAACGGAAGTTTAACAAGGTCCTCAGGCGATTTGTATGCACATTAATGTTTGAGATGTACAGCTCTAAATCACGGAGATTGTTGAAAGTTCCTCTGTCTTAAAATCTCAGTGTTCTGTTTAATGTGGTGCTACCTGAATCAAAATTTATTGGTATACTAGAAACTCAGATCCTTGAGCTTAATTCCTCCATTAAAACAGAGTATGTGTGGTAGGGGAGAGGGGCTGTAGCCTTATTTTCAGCACATCCTAGGATGCTAGTTTCTCAAGATGGCACAGGCCCACAGCAAAATTTGGGCTTTGATGCATTAGGAATTAATTGACTCAGGTTGCATATAGAGAGGCATATCCAAGAAAGTGCAGTTGTGTAGGTAAGCTGTGTGCGAGAGGGGCAATAACATGATCCAATGCTTTGCAGCTAAGACTAGAGCTGAAGAACCATTCAAAATTTATGTGGCACTTAAAAGCCATTATCACTCCTCCCCTCATGTCATAAAACGTTGGATTGTTCGTCAACTAACCTTGTAGGACGTTATTATGTTCCCTCTCTTGTGATCCACAAGGTGCACTCTGACTCCTCTGCTTAATGAGGAAAGAACAATGGGAAAACTGCTCTTTAGCAAAGGGGTCCTTTCTTGGTGTTCTCCTGCATCCAGTTCCAGATTAGTCTTTCTCTTCCTTTTTATCATCACTTTGTCTGATACTCAGTCTCTCCTTGGTGCTCCTGAACCCTGAACCAAGCTGCTGGGCGTCCGGTGCTTGTTTTTTCTCTCCTACTTCTCATCTTCCTTCACTCCTAAAACCTGTTCTTCATTATCTCTCAAATTGTGTCATGTTAAATGACTCAAGGGTCTCTTTTCTCTGGAATATCTGAATTTTAGCAACAAAATCCTGTCTTTCTCCAAGTAATTGTCTCTGCTAGAGTCCTTCAAACATCAGTACAGGTGAGTGAAGGAGACAACATTGAAAGAGGATGGCAGCAGCAGTCTGTTCCAAATGCCTCTAAAACTCTTTGCCTGGACGTTACCCCTTTGTACTCCGTCCGTGGGTCTGATCTAGTCACAGAGAGGATGGGAAGCTTACTTCATGAAAGCTACACTAGAAGGTTTTAGAAGTGTAAGGAATGCTATGTTTAGATTGAAGATGGTCACTGTAGGACAGTGGACTTGTGTCCTTGGACCACACAGTATCAGAACACTAAGGATATTAAGCAGAATTGGAGGTGGACCTTGATGGGGAAGTTGACCTCCTAGGAAGCTGGTGGATGAGGCTGAGAAGCAGTTCAGAGGCCCGTGGAATGGACTCTGCTCTCCCTCTGACCGCTGCTGAGGGTAGCTTGAGGTGAGTGTTCATTCTTTCCATTAATGACCTAGAAATGGTTGGTGTGTGCTTCTTTATGTTTTCTTCCTTCGTCCACACCAGGACAAGGGCTCCTGTATCTGGCGAAACCCTTTCTTGTGTGGGCAGTGCATTAACCTGTGCCGCTCCTTGGTAGAGACTCTGGGGTTCATGGAAACAGGTTGTATCTGCCTCTGCTCCTTGTGGCCGTGTTGCCTCCAATAAGTTTGTAACCTTGGGTAGATTAATTGGGATCTTAATCTAATCTTACAGTGAAGCTGTGTTGTGACTTCTGCCTGCCTTCCTGTGGCCCATCTGAAGTGCTCAAGTCTTTAGTCTTGAAAGAGAACTCTTTAGCCATGTGTGTGGTAAATTTCCAAAATGTCCACATAGTTAAAAGATAATTGATGTTTATGGAGCATTTATACTATGTTGAATAATATCTGAATTATTCGACACACATACCGTATGAAGCAAGTTCTACCTTTCCTATGTTACAAGGGAAGAAACCAAGAGAGATTTAAAACCTTGCTTAGAATCACTGAGCATGGTGAGATTGCTTTACTCAGCCACATTGTTTCACTCCAAAGTTCTGGCCCTGAACCTCATATGCTTTGTCTGTTGGTGTACTAGTTACATTAACACATGACAACAGAAATTCTTAGTCCACATTATTTCAGCTCTCTCCAGTGTCCGTCCTCATTCAGTTCTTCACCTGCTCTTCTCTGGACATTTCTGTAGGTATGAAAAATTATCAAGAAGGTGGTTTATGCCATTAGGAACCCTCTCCTTTCTTGTTCTTGTTTTTATTTTTGTAAGCAGTTACACCCTTATCCAAAGCTAATAAAGTTAATGTAGTTTATTTTAACTGGTTCATTTGGCTTGGGGACTACTTGAATATTTTTATTGGATGCATTTTTTTTGCGGTATGCGGGCCTCCCACCGCTGCGGCCTCTCCCGCCGTGGAGCACAGGCTCCGGACATGCAGGCTCAGCAGCCATGTCTCACGGGCCCAGCCGCTCTGTGGCATGTGGGATCCTCCCGGACCGGGGCACGAACCCGTGTCCCCTGCATCGGCAGGCGGACTCCCAACCACTATGCCACCAGGGAAGCCCTGGATGCCTTTCTTAATAAACAGATAAGAAGGAAAAAGGATCTACATTCTCCATGCAAAAAATATTTGAGTTTCTACTTTTTTTTGGTAAGGCCTGGTTTTGGGAGGTATGGGGCATGCGTTGTTCAGTCCAAAGTTCTGTGACCAGATGTGATGGTTAATTTTATGTGTCAACTTGACTGGACCAAAGGGTATGTGGCCCCTGTGTCTGAGAGAGTGTTTTTGCATGACATTAACATTTGAATCAGTAAACTGAATAAAGCAATAGCGCTCCCTAACGTGGGTGGGCCTCTCCCAGTCAACTGAAGACCTGCTGCCTGGCTGCTTTGAGCTGGGACCTCAGTCTTTTCCTGCCTTTGGATTCAACCTGAAAACTGAAACATTGGCTCTTCTTGGGTCTCCAGCAGATCTTGGGACTTCTCAGCCTCCATAATCACACGAGCCAGTTTCTTATAATGAATTTCTTTGTGTGTGTGTGTGTGTGTGTGTGTGTGTATTTATACAGGTATACCTCAGAGATATTGCAGGCTCAGTTACAGACTACTGCAATAAAGCAAATATTGCAATACAGTGAGTCACATGAATTTTTTGGTTTCCCAGTGCATATAAAAGTTATGTTTACACTATACTATAGTCTGTTAAGTGTGCAAAAGTATTGTGTCTAAAACACCAGTACATACCTTAATTCAAAAATACTTTTTTGCTAAAAAATGCTAGCCATCATCTCAGCCTTCAGTGAGTCATAATCTTTTTGCTGGTGGAGGGTTTGAAATATTGCAAGAATTACCAAAATGTACCACAGAGACACAAAGTGAGCAAATGCTGTTAGAAAAATGACACTGGTAGACCTGCTCGATAAAGGGTGCCACAGACCTTTCATTAGTTAAAGACACAATATTTGCAAAACGTAGTAAAGCAAAGTGCAATACAATGAGGTATGCCTATATATATATATATATATATATATATATATATGTATGTATGTATATATGTATGTATGTACTCTGTTGATTCTCTGGAGAACACTTGTTAATACACCATATGATACCAAACATACCTTTCAAACACATCTTTCTTTTGTGTCCCCCAGTTCTACTGAGAAGTAATTGACATACATCACTGTACTATAAGTTTGTACAGCATGATTGTCTGATTTACATATATTGTGGAATGATTACCACAAAAGGTTCAGCTAGCATCTGTCGTCCCATAGAGATACAATAAAAAGAAAAGAAAAAATGTTTATCCTTGTGATGAAAACTCATAGGATGTACTCTCTTAACTTTCCTATATACCACACAGCAGTGTTAACTATAGTCATCATGTGTACATTACATCCCAAGTGCTTATTTATCTTATAACTGGAAGGTTGTACCTTTTGACTGCTTTCCTTCAATCCACACGCCCCCCACTGTAACTGCAAATCTGATATTTTTTCTATGAATTTAGTGTTTTTGTCTTTTTTGTTTTTCTTTTTATGGGAAGTGTCTGCACTTGGAAGATAGATTGGATGAATTCCAATAGGTTTTGTTTAATGAATCCTATAGATATAAGTCATTGAATAAATCAGTCTGAGGAAAAGTACAATATCAATAACAATTGGCCAGACTTCAGTCAGTACATTAGACAAAAACCTCTTCATGGGGATTTTCTGTGAGAGTTGTGACAAGTCTGAAAATGGAAGACAGTATTTCCATTGTCTTCCGAGCTTCAAAAGGAAGGAAGACGTTAAATGCCAACTGCCAGGCCCCAGAGGAACCGTCCCTGTTGACCAACTGCATGGCCAAATCTTCTCTGGGTTGGGAAAGATGATTTCATAGCCTCTGACTGTGACTGTGGCAGACTTTCTCTATAAGAAATACAGAAAAGGAAATGCTGTATCTCTTATGGGTCGGGAGTTGATTTTTCTAATCAATTAGGCCCTTCTCTCTCAGAGTCTTCAATCCCATTCTAATATTTTTTTAATTGAATGGAATTCATGTAAGATAATATTAACCATTTTAAAGTAAACAAGGCAGTAGCATTTAGTGCTTTCACAATGTTGTGCAACCATCACCTCTGTCTAGTTCTGAGCATTTTCATCACCCCAAAAGGAAATCCCCTACCCCTTAAATAATTGCTCCTTGTTCCTTCCTCCCTCCCAAATCCTATAAACTTTGTGGATTTACCTATTCTAATATGATTTTAAAATAATACTCTTTTTACAAGGAAAAGCAGACAGAATTCAAGTAACATAATTGAAGGAGTTAATTCAACTTACGGATGGGTTCATTATTTGTTGTGCATGCTTGTAGAATTCTTGGATAAAGGACTAACACCATATGTGAATTCAGCACTCTTCACATTATGGCAAGACGTGAGCTTGCGAGAATATTTCAACAACCCCTGGTGAGACAGGCAGGCTTCAGTTGGAGCAACTCCGTCAAGTTCTCCCAGGATGAAAACACAAGGAGCAATAATCACCTTTTGGCACCCTCTTTGGCCACACTTTGGCTACCAGACAAGTCGGCACTCTGCACACAATCTTTAGCATGGATCCGGCTGCTTTCCTGCCCTTTGGCTTTTGGTTAGTACAGAACCGAGAAAGCTGATAGCGACTTCCGTGTGATGGCTGATTTCTGTATCTGATAGATACTTCCCACAGTCTTTTTTTCTCCTTAGCCATCAGATTTCATAGCTGAGTTTTGGTTTACTGTCTGTGTGTCTCTCTTTTCTCAATTTTAAGTATTCTATTCAAAACAATCAGACATTTGACTGTATAAAGTCACAGGTCTTTGAATATATATGTATGCTTGAATATGATGAAGTCATTGCTGTATTTTCCAAGTTGAGGTCACTGGGAATAGATGAAGGATATCCTTTTATTTGCCTTATTTCACTCCCTAAGTGTTAGGTGCAGTTTTCATAGAACAAGAGGAAGAGGTTGTTGGAGGTGGGAAGTGCCCACTCTAGAAAACTGTTTCTTGAAGGTCAGGGAGGAAGACAGTGTTCTTCACAGGCCTGTGGGGTGGCCGTTTAAGATGGACTTTGTAACTCTCGATCCTCTCTACAGATTTATGTACATGGAAATCATCCATCTCACAGTGGGGAAGAGGGTTCCTGCCTTGTAGGGCTGTGTGTGTTGTACAGTCTACATCTCAAGAGTGTGCTTTTCACATAGAGAACAGATGTCAGTGGATTTAAAAACCACTAAAAGTATTTATAGTCAATTCCTTAAGCAATTGAAATCTCCCTCCTTGTCATTTCTATCTGGTTGTTTTGGTTCTGCTCTCTGCAAAGAGTACGGCAAATGGTTCTTCTCCATTGCCAGTCTTTCAGACAAAGGAAGATGGAAATCATGTCCTCTAAGGTTTTCTACCAGTGTGGTCTGACCAGTGAGGATGAAAAAAGGATCACTTCCCTCACTGCTATTCTATTAGGGCCACTCATGGTGGCATAGCTTTATATTAGTTACATCAGGTGTTGACTCCCTGTAACTTAAAAAATCATTTTTTTAGTGTATATTGATGATAATATTCCTGGCTTTTCCATGGTGTTTTACAGTTTACAAAGTATTTTCATACATTTCATTTGCTATCAACAATAATTCTTAGTCAAGAAGTGTGGATGTTATTGTATGCATCTTATCAAACAGGAGACTAAGAGAACTCAGATGGCTTGGCCAGTATCAGCAGCACATCCAGTGCTAAAAGAACATAGGCTTTCTGAGCCTCTGACATTGTTTTGAATCATCAAGTTATCTTGGGAAATGATTGTCCAAGTTAGGTCTCCTCAACTTCTACTTGTACATTTGATTTTCTGAAACTAAATAAATCTTATTAGGTTTTAATAACAATAATTTTGTAAGGGGATAACACCAAGGAAACAGTCTATATTTTCCAGAATCTGCCTTAAAATTTACTTGAGGGAAAAAAATATTTGTCTATCTCTAGTCTTCTTTATACTATTTCCTGAGATCGCAAGGTTGTAACAAAGATAGTACACTACGTCTATGAGTCCTTTTCTTTTCTTTTCTCTTCTTTTCTTTTCTCTGGGCACTGGAACTTATTCAAATAACCGATGTACTCATTTTCATTTCCTTCTTTTGTGGTTTCATTTCTTCCCATCGAGGTTTGTTCCACCTTTCTGAGTTCAAAAGTATAATCTGCATTAAAAGGCACTAGCTGTGATTCACCTCTCACCAAATGCCTTGTATACCTTGTGAAATGCCTTGTGAATTCTGCCTTGAAGAATTTCACTTTTGTTTCTCTCCTTTTTCCCTACCTTCCAATCCCTCTCACGATACTTCCACCATCACATTCATGGGTTTTCATGTAGCATGTATTTTCTTCCCATACAGTATATAATTATAACCCTTAACTACATTCAGATGTGACAATGTACAAAGTACATTATGACAAAAACCGTATGTACATAGGAAAAAGTCACAGCTTTAAGGATTTTAAGGTGGTTTTAGGATTATTATAGGACTGCACATTTCTGATATTAGATGAAACACTAGAGAAATTGGGAGTGTTCTAAGTCTCATTTTAAAAATAATTCACTTGATGTAATTTGGGAAAAAATTGAATACAAAACGTTATCTAAGAAGATAAAAGATCATTTGTGCAAAAATATCTATTTGCTATATTTGGAGACTGAAGATAGACCTTGGAGAACAAAAGGATATAATTTCAGGCATTTGGATTTAAACTCTGGGTTCTAAATTGGGGGCAAAACTAAAGTTTATTTTGGCTCCAGAAATGTTCAGTTTTGCAAAGTCTGTGCTTTAATTGTTATCTACCGCTAACTTCCACACCCATTACAATAAGAGGAGAGGAGCATTTTGTTATATTCTTACCTTGGCTGACAAATAATTTAGGGGAAAATGTAAAGTCCTCAGAAAATGGTGACTGCTTTTGAGTTAAGGGAAGATATTTTGCAAATGTCCCAACCAAAAATTGAGGACACTAAATTTTACATAACTAAATGCCTGCATATCAGCAATCTGCATCCAGCAGTGGTTCTATAAAACACCTTGGCTGAGTTCTCGTGTAGAATATCGCATTCCTTTCAGATGAGCCTGAGTAGTTTTTTGCTTAATGTTTTGTTTAATGTGGCTGATAATTGGTGGAAAGATTGTAAAATCGAAGTATATACCATTTGAAAATTGTCTTTTATTGTAAATATACTTTATTACATGTATATTTACAAGGTATGTGCAGTGTGATTAATCAACTTAAATACTTCTTATACCCTAGAGAAATCAGAGCACATGTGGAAACAGGGCTTCAATCTGTGCCCTTTTTCATAGTTAAGGCAAATGTGTTCTAACACTGTAATGGATTTAATTCTCTTGAAGTATTTGTGTCATGCCTCTCTACTCAGAGCTTATAACAGACTTGACATCTCTATTAAGAAAGGAAGTCAAAATGTACCGAATTGAAAACAAATGATAATAGTGAAGAAAAATAGGCCATCTTTGAGTTCTTATTTTAAAAATATCCTTATCAGACAAATTTGGAGAATACTGTGGTACAATTCTTGAAGGTTTGTTGGCCGTCTTTGCTGCTGTCGCCCCAGGGAAAGAACAGAGCCTCTTAATAAGACAGGCAGGAAAGGAGGATGGCGTGCAGGCAGCCCTGTAAGCAGCAAACAGCCTTGATGATAGTGTGTACGGCATTCACTCTGAATTTTGCTTGATGAACACATGTAATGTGTATTTTTTCTCCCAGAATTTTGTATTATTTTTAGGAGAAAAGTCAAAATGCCACAGTGATGTGAAGAGACAAGAAAAACACAATCTAAATAAACCCCCCTAATTCTGGGGAAGCCGTTGTCCATTCATCTCCACTTAGACATCTTGACCAGCTCACAAATCTCTGCTTCTTCACAGTTCTATTAACGCCTCAAGTTTCCTCCTGCCCTTCCCTCTCCCTCACCCCCTGCTTCAGACGGCTATTGATCCCTTTCTCCATAATGCATCCAAGCGCTATCCCAATAGGACTTACTAATTCGACGTGGAATCTGAGCAGGCATGCTTCAGGAACTTTCCTATCCATGTCCCTTGCTCTCTGTGGTCCCTGTCTCCCACCTTTGCTCCAAATTTGTATTTCCAGGAGCTCATAGGCCATTCTGCAGTCTATTTCTGCTCCCTCACCCCTTTATCGCTGCAACTCCTGCCACACTGTTCGTTTCAAATGACACTTGGAAGCCAGTTTGCTGGAGTGTGCAATACGTTGAATTGCCACTGCTTCCTGCTGTTCATGTGATAGATGGTACCATAAAATGGATGTGATGTGGTTATTAGGCTGTGATTCAGTTCATACTGAGCTGTATTGATTGGTGTTGGTTCAGTGCTTGCTACATATTTTATCAATTGACCTTTGAGATTGTATCCTGCCTTTGCTTCTTTTACCTCTAATTCTACTTTATCTCCAGTTTTGTGGCTCCTAATTTTCCTTTGGTTGATTTCTCCTAGTATTTCTTTAGTTTTCTATTACCTAGAAAAGCTTTTCTAATGAAACCATATTTTCCCCTCAGTATGCTTATTTACTTATTTATTTATTTAGCTGGGTTGGCCTTCGTTATTCTGGCATATCACTTCTGTCTTTTGAGTTTCCAAGTTCTAAAATCTTTCTGACTGCACAAAGAAGAACTTTTCCAGAACTTGCCAGTCCCTCAAACTGGCTGTCAGAGCTCAGCAGAGGATGATTTGCTTGCATCAATCTGTAGCTGATAACAGGGCTCCCAGTTAAGGAAGGAAGGGAGGGGGGGAGGGAGGACTGAAAGTTCTAGTTGCCATTATTCTCCATAACAGGCAGTTGGTGCTCTCTAAGCAATGCTTCCTTTCCATTTTCGAAGCCCTTCCTTCCTTTATTTCTTTTGAACATTCTGGAAAGTTCCTTTTCTTCAAATGTGTATATAAAAATAGACAAACAAAGGTAGACATGGAAAGTAGGAACTTTGGCTGCAGAGTGGGGAAGGGAGGACATGAAAAAATGGGGGTAGAGGGTGGAAAATGGAAAAGGAGAAAACACAGGGAAAATAACAAGAGAAGAGGAAGGGACAAAGTTATTTGAGAAGGTAGAGAACAGAGACAGATGTGCTTCCTGTGTAGGAGGCTTGATGGATGTGTTTTATGACTGGATATATATATATATATATATAAAAAGAACGTAATGGGGTGAGAGTGAAGGTGAAGAGGGGAGGGGCTGGCAAAGTAAATATTGGAAAAGTTAGATTAACATATTTTATAGATTGTAAACCCATCAGGGAAAGTAAACGTTTAATACATTGCTGAGTACCTTGTCAAATACCCTATAATTAATAATAATTACAGACATTATTGTAAAAAATCACAGGAAAATCTGTGTACCTTGAACAGCAGTGTTGTGACACTGAATTACCTTTGATCAGGAATTTTCCAAGACTTTGATTCTTAGGTTTATTGCCTTTTATTTCCCATAGCAGCAGGAGTTAAATAAAATTTATGACCATTTGTTTCCTTGGACATGAAGCAGACATTGTTTGACCATTTTGTTTGAAAGAACTTGAAATTTTTAATGGTGGTTTTTGTTTACCAAGAGCTGTGTTGGTTGTGCAAAGTAATTGCCCCAAGTGGAACTAATGCATCTTTTGAAGTTCCACATCTGCTTCTCAGAAATTAATTTCCGAGTCAAAATTACTGAGTACCAGCCTCAGCAGAATGGGCAAGGAGTGCATGTCATGAAACTGAAGGTTGTTCTTTTTGTAAGGAAGCACTTCTAATTAAGACTGAAGGTAGTCCAGGAAAAAGGCAGTGTGTCTTGTGTCTCTATCACAACACCACGCATGCACAGAGCTTTTATTTTTCAATGACCAGCCCTACTTCATGTGTAAAAACATATATAAGTTTATATTCCTTCATAATGTCCCTGTGAAGTGGTTAAGAGAGAGTCCCTATTTTATTAATTGAGAGATCTTTAACCTCCTGTCTCACTGAGTGTTCCATATCAAGAGATCCACATGGGGAGTTGGGACATCGTTGGATGTCACAGTATTTTCTAATGTGTTTTGGGGCTTGGGGGAATCCTTGGGCTCTGCCTGCTGAGAACACCTTCTCAGTGCACTCATGCTTGGGACAGCTGTGGTTAGGGCTACTACAAGGAAGTTTCTTGACCTGGGCCCTTGACCAGCTACCCCTTTGGTACTCTTCTTCATACCATGGGCATGAAGGAGAGGATTCATTCTATATCCTTCTTCCAATTAACACCTCATGGAAAGAATGGGGTGGCACCAACTTCCTTCCTGTTCCCCCGAGTTTGGTTACAACTACACTCACTTATTGTATACTTCTGTCAATTTGAAGAACTTTTTTCATGCTTTTAAGCCATTCTTTTTCAGTACTGGCCATAATGACCATAATGACCTCTTTTGCCCTTGAAACTGCAGACAAACAACCTTTCTTAATGTTTGGGAACATGGATGTCACACTGTTTTTCCCCCCCAGCTTTATTGAGATATAATTGACATATAACATTATATTAGTCTGACGTGTACAGCATAATGATTTGATATATACTGCAAATGCCACATTGTTGAACTTGACAATTTGTCATCGTATCTCGTTTGTGGAGAGCTGAGGCTTAGCAAAAAATAGTTTAGGGCATGTAGGCTGTGCCTTCTTATGCAAAAGTCCCCTGGAAAGGACCTGATCATTGAACAGCTACACTTTGGGAAGGTACCCACAGATTTACCACAGCACTCAACGAGGAATTTCAAACTCACAAGAGTGACTTGTTTTCATGCAATCTGGGGAGTGGGCATTTGGGGGTGTGGGCTACTGGGGAGGGGTTAGAGGATACTCATGAATAAGGCCCACCAGGTTTTTCCTTCCTTAAACTGCCACTACATGTCCAATAACTAGAGTCTGCCCTGCTAAGTAACACATGGGATAGCAGCTCAACACTTAACCTCCACTGTCTTCATTCAAACTTTGTGAGGACTTACAGGTGAACCAAAAGACCTTCTGAAGGTCACTCTTTATTTTAATCACAAGAAAGTTAATCTTGATGGAACTAGACCACCACATGGGTTGTTTCTTGCCTTTATAAACAAAGTCCTCAGGTTCATGTGCGAGCAAAGGATTAAGAAATGTCATACAGACCAGAGAGTGCTACGTTCTCAAATTGTAGCTTTTTATATCACTTACATTTTCTCATTGGTCACTGCAGTGGTTAAAATGGAATTTGGTCAGAGTTATTTTGCACTAGTGAGGGAATGCTGGTGAAGGCCTGATTGTTGCTTGATTTGTAGTCGGTTCCACATCCCAACATATTAGAATCCATGGAAGAAAAATAGTCAAAAGATAAATAAAAGATTTGTATTTTTCTTTAGTAGTATTGCTATTGCTCTTTCACTTCAAAATTATCTGTTGATTTTAAAATAAGTGATAAGATGATTACTAGTTAATGCATTTTTATTTCTGAGATAAATTAGTCCTTATAATGTGATGGGAGTTCTCCTAGGAGTTACACTCACTCCAAATATGATGTCACAACACTGAAATTATGCGTTGGGATCTTACTAAGGAAGCCCCTGGATACAATTCCACAAAGAAAAGATGAGGTGGTAGGCCTCTGAATTCTTTCCAGATCTATGTTCTGAGACTCAGGCCAGAACCATCTTTAGTAAATATGAGGTGGATTCAATATCTTTTGTTGAAGTCACTGTATTTTGAAATTGTATAACATGTCCCATTGGTAATTGAAAATGCTGTTTGAGACTTAATTTCACCCTATGCCACAGCTCAAACACACTGGTAAAGAACATCTCAGTTGTTTAAAAACTATGATGCTTTCCTAGGAGTTGTGGTGGAGTTCCTCAGACTTTCCCATAAGAAAAATATAACAATCCTTCTCATACTGTTTCTGATTAAAAAAAATTTAAAGTAATTATCTCTATAACATAAAGTATCATGAAGATTAATTTTATGTGTAACTTGGCTGGGCCATTGTGCCCAGATATTTGGTCAAACATTACTTTGGCTGTTTCTGTGATGGTGTTTTTTGGATGGGATTGACATTTATATTGTTGGACTTTTTGAATGAGGCAGATTACCCTCCGTAACGTGTATGGGCCTCATGCACTCAGTTGAAGGCCTTGATAGAACTGAGACTGACCTTTTCCAACTGAGAAGGAATTCTGCCAGCAGGTTGCCTTTGGATTCAGACTGCAGCCTTTTCCTGGGTCTCAACTGGGCCAACCTACTCTGCAGATTTTGGACTGGCATCTCCAAGATCATCTGAGCCAGTGTCTTAAAATCAGTCTTCTCTCTCTCTCCCTCCCCCAACCACATCTCATTGGTTCTCTTTCTCTGGAGAACTCTAACACGAGTATTCTTAGAGCTGAAAAGGAACTTGAAGTTATCCAATTTAATGCTCTTTTTAATCATGAGGAAAAGTGACATCCAGAGAAACAAATTGACTTCCTAAATTACCCAGCTAAGTAATTGCACTTCCCACACATCATATTTATTGCGTATGTAAATAAAGCAACACCCAAAGAAGCAGTTTGTAACAGAGAGAATATATGCTTATAGGTGACTGTCTAAACTTTTTAATATAAAGACTTCAGTTTTCAGTAGGTAGATTTGAGGAGCAATTAAATAGAGCTTACCACTCAGTAAAATTTGCTTGTCCATCATTAAATTTAGCCTACTAATCAGTGGCTGTCCTTGAAGAAGAGTAAAATACTAGAAAATGTTAACCCACACAAAACTCTGACCTAGTTCAGAAATGCCTTCAATAAAGTTTAAAAAACAATTTCTCGGGCTTCCCTGGTGGCGCAGTGGTTGAGAGTCCACCTGCCAATGCAGGGGACACGGGTTCGTGCCCCGGTCCAGGAAGATCCCACATGCCGCGGAGCGGCTAGGCACGTGAGCCATGGCCGCTGAGCCTGTGCGTCCGGAGCCTGTGCTCTGCAACGGGAGAGGCCACAACAGTGAGAGGCCCGTGTACCGCAAAAAAAAACACACACAAAAAAAACAACAAAAAAACCCCAATTTCTCCAAGTATGTATCTGGGGGAACTGGCTCCATTTCAATTTATTCAGGATGCTTGAAGCACCTAAAAAAAAGTATGCTTTAAAATCCCATTTCAATTATCTTTAATAAGATCAACTTGTCTGATATAGATGCAACATGAGAGGCAGAGCAAAAGATACTTCCCTTTCCAAATAATTCTTTCTAAAACAGTTATAGTGCATTTTCTTTAAACCACTCCAGGTGGTGAGTCTTATTTGTCATTTTAACTTCCTTCTGTCTTAGGAAGAACAAAGATATAATATCTCTTGGCTCCTAAATGATTTCTATAATGAATATCTGATGGTAGAACCTTGCTAATAACACTATGACAAAAAGTATTTTCGTCCTCAGTGCTTTGTGAACACCTAGATGAGTGGAATAGCGGGGTGGGTTAGGGAGGGTGGGAGGGAGATGAAGAGGGAGGAGATATGGGGATATATGTAAATGTATAGCTGATTCACTATGTTATAAAGCAGAAACTAACACTATTGTAAAGCAATTATACTTCAATAAAGATGTTAAAAAAAAAGTATTTTCGTCCTAATCTCAAGGATATATTTTTGGCAGTAATTTAAGAGTCTTTTTGTACATGTTTAGATTTTTTATAAAACTTTTTTTTTGCGGTACGTGGGCCTCTCACAGTAGTGGCCTCTGCCGTTGCGGAGCACAGGCTCCGGACGCGCAGGCTCAGCGGCCATGGCTCACGGGCCCAGACGCTCCGCGGCATGTGGGATCTTCCTGGACCGGGCACGAACCCGTGTCCCCTGCATCGGCAGGCAGACTCTCAACCACTGCGCCGCCAGGGAAGCCCACTTTTTATTTTTAAGTAACTTTAGATGTACAAAAACATTGCAAAAATATACAAAGAATTCCCTTAAACTCTTCATCTAGATTCTCCCAAATGTTACCACATTTGCTTTATTTCTCTCTATATTGATTTCTCTTTTTATTTTTGTATATATATATATATTTTTTTTTTTTTGAATTGATTGAGAATAAGTTGCTGACATAAAGCTCCTTTACCCCTAAATATTTCCTAAAGCAAGGGCATTCTCTTACACAATAATGGTATAATTTTCAAAATCAGTAAATTAACCTTGATGTACTACTTAACTCTACAGAATTTATTCATATTTCACCAACTGTACCACAGATGTCCTTTATCGTAAAATAAAAATTATCTGATTCAGAATCCAAATAATCATTTTGAGTTTTTAACTTTAATGTTTATAACAAGTCAAAGGTTAAAGGTTTGCGTGGAAATTAATAATCTACCTTCTTCTCCACTCCAATTCTGCTCCTCACAAATGCATCAGATTGAATGTGAGTGTATTTTTCAATATTGTCTGACAATATTTTTCAATATTGTCTGTACCCTTTCGCTTATACGCATGTATACTTACTTGTTTTTGTGAAAACTAGGAAATTTACCACATACATTAAGATGCATCATGGTTTTTCATTTAATTGTGGATTAGGAACATCCTTTGAGAAAAACAGATTTATGTAATTCTGTTTTGTTTGTGAAGCTCTTTTTAATTAAGGTAATATATGGATATTGTTAAAGACAAATGAAAAGGCGTATAATAAAGAACACTGGTACTTTCCTCCATCTATCTCACTTCTCATAGAAAACTACTTTCTGTTATTTTATCTATTTTATGGATTATTCCATTTCACATTATAAATAATATTTCTATACTACCATTCCTTTATCATTTTTAGTAGTATTTTATTAAATCCCTTTCGTGGTATGTGAGGATTTAGCTCTCTTACACCTCTGTTCCTCACTGTATTTCCTATACCTTCTTTCTAATACAATTATATTCCAAATTTTTGATTAAAAATATTTTGAGTGTACATTTTGCAGTTATGAAATAGCATAATATTTCATGAAATATTGTTTGCTGCCGAGTCATATAGTATTTTATGGTCAAGGTATTTTCCTTCTAAAACTTCTTTCCTTGCAGTTAAAAATAGTCTCAGATTCTTTCTTTGCTTAATTTGTATGAAACTAATTCTAATTCTTCTCATATTCTTCTATTCATCCAATAACTTTTTCTCATATCTCTAGCAGCTGCTCAATACAATTATCAGGTGAACTGTTAGATCCTACTTTTTCTCTTTTGGAGCCCTTAATCCACCTGCTCCAGACTAGAGAGTAACTTTTCTAGACCTACTATATACAGTGATTGTACTGGCACTTCTTTTTCCTTCATTCTAGAGATTATTTTATGCCTTTTCCCATATTGAATTTCTTTTTACCTGGGTCCTCTTCTCTCTTTTGATTTATTCCCTCATTTAGTTGCTGCGTGACTTTCAATAGCTTTATGTACAGAGGTATTTTGTATACAACTTTTTTAGACCTTACATATCAGTTTATTCTGCTCTCACAGTCAATCGATTGACTAGCTATTGAACTCTGGTTGAAAATTAGTTTCCCAGTGAAATTTGAAGTCATTATTCCCTTGTATTTTGGCTTCAAATGTTACTTTTGAAAATTCCAGTGCTGTTATTATTCCATATTGTTTGCAGATAATCTATATCTACTCTCCCAGGAAACCATTAGGTTTTTCTTTTTATCTCTGATGTCCTGAAAGTTCATGATTATATACCTTACTGTGTTTTTTTTTTTTTTAATCATTTTTCTTAGCTCTCCAGGGCCTCTTTCTAATGTAGAAGCATGTTTTCCAGTCTGAGAAAGTTTAGTTATTATTATTTTTAATTAATCTCTCCTTTTTATCTTTTCCTGGAACTCCTATTAGTCAGATACTAAAATTTCTGGACTGATTGTCTTTTTTTTTTTTTTTTTTTTTACTTTCTAGCTCATATTACACACTTCTCTCCCTTTTGTTTTACAGTTTGAAAGTTTTCCTCAATTATATTTTCAATCCTTTTAAGTGATCTGTTTCACCAGTCATTTTTATTTTCCAAGAACCGTTTTTGTTTGTCTTCTTCCCTTTCTGCCTCTCTGTCTCCCTCCTTCTCCTTTTTCCTTTTCTTCCTCCTTCTCTCCCTGCCCCCTTCTTCCTCTTGATCCTTCTTTTCTTCTTCTTCTAGAATTTTCTTCTTGTTTCATGGATGCGGTATCTTTTTGTAATCTTTCAGAGGATAGTAATTTTAGTTTGTTTGTAGCTTAACTTTTTGCCTGCCTTCTGAATTGTTTCTATTTCCTTAAAGTTTCTTTCTCTTGTATATTTGCTTTAGCCTGCTTTCCATATCAGAGACTTCGCTCAACTTCTGGTGATCCTTGGCTGCCTGTTCATATGAGAGAGCTGTGTGGTAGATTTTTGTCAGTGTTCAGAGTTTATTGGCTCATGGGCTTCATTGTAAGGTGGTCAGGGTTTTATTTTGTTTGTTTTGTTTTTTATTCTTGAGAGTCCATCAAATGTCCATTTCTGTAGATCTCTCTTGGTCACTCAGTTTTTTGATAAGAGGGTTGTTCTAAATGCCTGCATTACTTAACTATTGCTGCATAAAAGAGGACCCCCAAACATACTGGTTTGAAGCAACATTTAGTATCCCACAGTTTCTGTATGTCAGGAATCTGAGCATGGCTTCCTGGCTCCTCTGTTTCAGGATCTCTCACAGGCTGCAAACAAGGTGTCAGCTAGGGCTCTAGCTGTCTCAGCTCAACTGGGGAAGGATCTGCTTCCAGGCTCAATTACAAGGTTTTTGTTAAGATTCAGTCCCTCATAGGTTGTTAGACTGAACACCTCAGTTCTTTGCTGTCTGTTGGCCTCCCTGTTTCTTGCCACTTGAGTCTCCCCACATGATGAGTTACTTCATTAAAGTAAGCAGGCCAATCAGACAAGAAAGAACGGCCCAGCGAGATGAGAATCACAGTCTTTTATAAACTAATCCTCCCTTAGTTTTGCCATATTTTATTTATTAGAAGTGAGTCACTAGGTCCAACCCACATATGAGGGAAAGCTATTACATAGAGTATAAGTGTCAGGAGACAGGTATTATTTGGAACATTTTGGAAGGTTATCAACTTCAATGCCCGAGGGGTTATTATCCAGTCTGCAGGCATTTTGGCAACTGGATAGAGGAGGGGATTGTAAGGCTTGTGTCACATTCTCAGTAAACAGATTTACTCTCTTTTTTTTTCTGTCTAGCACCTTATCCTTGCTTTTAGTTGTGCCTGACATTTTCAAGGTGGAGCATTTCTGGTTCAATTTCTTTGGGAAAGAGACCTTACTCCCCTATAAGAATAGGAAACAGGTAGCTTCCTTAAAGTGTGAGGCAGAAGAGGGAACCTGAGAGTTTAACTGCTTCTTAGGCATATTTAAAAAGTCACTTTCCCTTTTCTTACCTCCAAGCTTAAACTTCCTGTTGTGTAATGCCTTATTTTCCAATTACTGAACCTTTCAAAGGTTCTTTGACGATGAATCAGTTTGCTTCTCATTGATACTACCCTCTTGGGGCTCATAGGCTTGTGCTTCCTTTGCCCAGATTTAAGTCAACGTCATTCCTGTATCCTTTTTCTATCTTTTGAAAAGTAGTTGATGTTTCTAGTTTGCTGTCGTCTCCTTCCCATTCCCTTTGTCCATGAGGATTTTTAACTTAAAAAAATCCTACTTTTGTCATTTGGTGGGGTTTGGGAGAGGTGGTAATGAATGCATGCACAATTCTCTCTACAATTCAGTGTTAAGGAAGGGTTTCACTTTTTTTTTTTAAATGTCATAAAATGGCACATATATCTCAAGGGAAGTCTTAGGCAGTAACCGGCAACCAAGGGTGCTGCTACTGTGCCAATAGTGGTCGCTATCTAAATATTGGGAGCATTGACCCTAGGCAAAATTATTTATTTCTGTAACTCTTACCTATCTTGGTACCACCATTATGATTCCCTCCCTCCCTCCCTTCCTTCCTTCCTTCCTTCTCTCTCCAGGAGAAAGTAGCGTGGACAGGACATATCTTAGTTAATGAGCATCCATTGGAGTCTACCAAATCAAAAAAAAGTACCATGTAAGCAAAGTATTTTGTAATAGCCATGTGGATTAGACGGAGAAATGTGAGATGGAGAGTAGTAAAGTGAGGTGATTTCAAAGATAACTCAGAAACTGAATACATTGTTAGGTCATAGAGATTGATGTCTACGTGGAGGGAGGTCTCTAGCTGAATGCCACTGGGCTTCTATCTATGTATGTCCTATTCACCACATTTCTAAAATCAGGCAACTAAATCAATACTTAAAAAACATGTTTTCTTAACCCGTGGGATGCCTACTTGTATTGTAGGGGAAATCCATAATGCTTGTTTAAAGAAATGTTTTTTTGGTAGCTACCTTGGGTAATCAGGCCTGATTTACTTGAAAAAATGCAAGTACTATTTTCCTAACTACCCTCATCTCCACTCCCATTTTGCACCCTTGGATTTTGGGTTTAAGACTCAAAATTATCTCAGTGGTTAGGAAAAGGAACTGACATTGACAAGGTAAACTATAAATGGATAAATATCAAATTTGATATTTAAGAAATTAGTTGTATAAGTATTTTTAGGTGTGTATGTATCTATATAAAAATAATGTAGATATATTTACATATGCAGATACTTACACACAGAATAATGCCTATCAGAATTACCTGGGCGTTCCAAATGTAATCAAAACCAAACATGAGATTCAAGATTTAAAAACAATCCTGATTAAATGTTAGACTGCACACATAAAAGCATAAATAAGGTTCAGATTATGTGAGAATATTTTGTTATACCTGGAGTGTTATAAGTGCTCTAGGAATTTTATTTAATTGCAAATAGAGATTAAATAAAAAAGTAAGACTGGGAGAGTTGAGCTTGTGAACAGAAAATGTTTAGGAGACATGGAAACACTGGAAGCCGTAGGTACAATTTTTATATACAAGACAAATGATTTTTTTCTGTTACTCTAGATGAGAAGTGCTTCTCAGATTTTCCACTGAAGTATCCTTAATGATACTTGTGAAATTTCCTTGAGAAACCATATTTCACTTAAAAATATTATCCAGATGTTACAATCTACTTCATAATTTGTGTTGGTATAATGTAAAATGATAGGTTTTTTCCTTCCCTTCATATCTTCAGGAAAGAGCATTTGTGTTTATTCTGTACTATCCTGTGTTCTCTGGAGTTCACAAGTATGCCTGGTTATCCATACTGCAGGTTGAAATGAGACCAATGGGCCGAAGTTCCCAGGAGTATATTTTTCACTTATTTTAAACCAAAACACCAAATATATATAACTTTCTTGGCATCTTCCCTGGTGGTCCAGTGGTAAAGAATCCGCCTTACAATGCAGGGGCTGTGGGTTTGATCCCTGGCCAGGGAACTAAGATCCCACATGCCACGGGGCAACTAAGCCAGTGTGCCACAACTACTAAGCTCGTGCGCCTCAACTAGAGCCCACATGCTGCAAACTACAGAGCCCATGCGCTCTGGAACCTGTGCACCATAACTACAGAGCCCAGGCACCCTGGAGCCCGCGCCACAGCTAGAGAAGAGAAAACCCGCATGCCACAACTAGAGAGGAGTCCGCGTGCAGCAACGAAGAGCCCATGTGCTGCAACGAAAGATCCTGCATGCCACAACTAAGACCCAACGCAGCCAAAAAAAATTAAAATAAATAAATAAATAAAAAATAAACCTTAAAAAAGACCACAAAATATATGTAACTTTCTAAATATTGGCTGTGTTGTCTTGAAAATAAGAAACCAAAGCCTGAATAGCCATTTTCAGGTTTGTTTGTTTGTTTGTTTGATTTTGGATCAGTTGTAAAAGGGATTCCTGCTGTAGGTTTAGGCTGAACTGGATAATTCATGAGTCTTTTGAGTCCAGTTTTAAGGTTGGAGATTACATCTGGTATCCAGGGAATGGAAAAAGCGATAGGAGAAACAAACTTGTAAGATACATCCATTAAATGTTAAATATTAAAATTTTGGATCAAAGGGATGAAACTTTTAGGTTAAAAATAATGGTGGAGACTTCCAGGTAGCTTGGGAAAGTGGCTGTTACTAAATTTGAATCTCTCGACACATTCTCCAAAAGACTATACAGGTTGACAAGAACAAATACAATCCACAAAACTCACAATGTCAGCCCAACCAGAAGAAAAATAACACTACCAACTTTAAATTACTTTTAAATAGAAAAATATACACCAAGTGTCAGCACAACAATCAACTTAAGCTCCTGCCACGAGCCTCTTTGGAGAGTGAGCAGTAACCTGATCCTCACCACCTCTCCCTCTAGCCAAGTACATGAAAGAGAAGAGACAGAAGGACAAAAATTTTTTTTTTAAGATTTTTTTTTTGATGTGGACCATTTTTTTTAAACATCTTTATTGGAGTATAATTGCCTTACAATGTTGTATTAGTTTCTCCTGTATAACAAAGTGAACCAGCTATATGTATACATATATCTCCATATCCCCTCCCTCTTGCGTCTCTCTCCCACCCTCCCTATCCCACCCCTCTAGGTGGTCACAAAGCACTGAGCTGATCCTCCTGCGCTGTGCAGCTGCTTCCATGTGGACCATTTTTAAAGTCTTTATTGAATATGTTACAATATTGCTTCTGTTTTATGTTTTGGTTTTTTGGCCACTAGGCATGTGGGATCTTAGCTCCCTGACCAGGGATTGAACCCTCACCCCTGCATTGGAAGGCGAAGTCTTAACCACTGGACCGCCAGGGAAATCCCCAGAAAGACCAGAATTAAACCTGAAAATTATAAGGCCTTCTTTTAAACTCCTGGGTGAAATGAAAAATAAAAACGGAAATGAGAGAATATCTAAGAAGTAATGAGTATTAGAATATATTAGAACTTACGGTCTACATTTAAACAGTTAGAGGAAACTTCATAGAACTAAAACACTTTTATCTGCAAAGTGAAAGAGTGAAAATAGAGGAACTAAATTTTCAGCTGGTAATGTTAGGAAAAAACAACAAAGTAAATAAAAAGTCAAAGAACTAACAAAGACAAAAGCAAAAATCAGTGAGGTATAGAAAAACAGTAGATCTAAGTTCTAATAAACTTATCAAAATTTAGTTTTTGGAAAAATTAATAAATTAAAAAAATCACCATTTAACTTAATCAAGAGGAAAAGGGAGAAAGAATATATATATATACACACACAAATGAAGATACGATAAAAGGGGGAAGTAAACATTGAAATGGAAGAATTTTTTAAAATATTGAGACTATGTTCATACTTCTAGGCCTATAAATTTGAAAACCTAGATGGATAATTTTCAAGGATAAGACAGTTTACCAAAATTGGTCTCAAAGAAGACAGAAAGCTTAGACCAATTTTTTACAATAAATAAAGTTATCAAGGTAGTACCCCACATAAAATTATGAGACCCAGATAGTTTCACAGTAGATTCTACCAAACTCATATAGTCTCAATGCTATACAATTTGTTTCAGTTCATAGAAATTGATGGAAAGATTCCAAAGCACGAGTATCTAAATCTAGCCAAGACAGTATAGACACACACATAAAGAAATTTATAAACCGATATCACTTATGAATATTAATGCAAAATAATAAATATTAGCAAACATAATCTAAATACATTAGGAAAATAATGGTATACCTGTATCATTTAGGTATGCCATTATTTAACATCATGTACCATATTAATAGATCATTAATAGAAAAATATTCCCCTCTTACCCAATTTTATAACTATCTGAAATTTGCTATTTATTAATTCCTTACTCCAAAATAGATTTACTGTATTCATATGTGTATATTGCTTAGTTTTCTTTAAAAAAAACAAACTATTGAGTGGTATCATAATCCACATGTTTTTTTGCAGCCTGATTTCTTCATTCAGTGCTATATTTATGATAATCATCTATGTTCCTTTGTATAAGTCTCATTCATTCATTTTCATTGCTGTATAATCATATGTTGTATTTATATTTCACAATTATGCATTTTCTGTTGATTGGCATTTAAATTATTTCAATTTTCTTGCTATTAATATCTTTCTACTTCTTATGTACATGTGAAAGAGTTTTTACAAGGTGTATTCAAGGAGTGAATTGTTGCATTTTAGGTTAAATGAATCTTAATCTTTACTAGTTATTGTCCAAATCCTCTCCAAAGTGGGAATAACAATTTTTTCTTCCACTGCAAGTGTTTGAAGGTGCAAGTTGCTAATATTCTTTCCAGAACTTGATTTTGTCAGACTTTTAATATTTCCAATGTGATCCATGTGAAATGGAATCCCATAGTGCTTTAAATTTGCATTTTCTTACTTACTGTTAAAGTTTACTATGGTTTCAAATGTTTACTGTCATTCCTCTTTCTTTCTTTCGTTTTCTTTCTTTCTTGTTAATTGCTTCTTTATTTTGGCAGTATTTTTAAGTTGTCTTTTTATTTATTTTATTTATTTATTTATTTATTTTTTGCGATACGTGGCCCTCTCACTGTTGTGGCCTCTCCTGTTGCGGAGCACAGGCTCCGGACGCGCAGGCTCAGTGGCCATGGCTCACGGGCCCAGCCGCTCTGCGGCATGTGGGATCTTCTGCACCGGGGCACGAACCCGTGTCTCCTGCATCGGCAGGCGGACTCTCAACCACTGTGCTACCAGGGAAGCCCATCTTTTTCTTTTTGATTTGAAAAACAATCTTTGTATATTCTAGACACTAACCCTTTGTCAGTTATATGCAGATATCTTTCTCAGCCTATGGCATGTCCCTTTATTCTAGTTAAGATATTTTTATGAGGGGTAAATGGCTAATTTTGTTATAGTTTAATTTTCAATATTTTCCTTTGTGGTCATTATTTTGAATCATGTTGTAAAAGTTATTCCCTACCTTGAGGTCAAAAATATTCTCTATTTCCTTCTAAATGTTTTTAGTTTTGACTTTCATATTTGTGTCTTTAATGTAATTAAATGATTGAAGCATATGTATGAGATGAAGATTTAATTTTATTTATTTTTTGGCATAGATAGTCAATTTTCCCAGTGAGAACTGTTTATTGAATAGGCTATCCTTCCCTCATTAATTTAGGATTACTCTTATGTCACTAATAGACTTTCTACATATGTGTGTTCTTCTAGGTTCTGTTCCATTGGTGTATGTGTCTATTTCTAGTCAAAGCCCCAGTATCTTATTTGCTATACCTTAATAAAAACTCTTGATATTAAAAAGGCAAGTCCCTCCACTTTATTATTCTTCAAAATTTTCTTAGCTATTCTTGGTCTTTTGCATGCAATGACTCTTGGTTTGTTGCAGCTACATGTGAATTTTCTTTAACCTTCCCTCTACTTTGTGTTACTCTTTCAGGGTTCAAAGTCCTAAACTAGAACTCTTAATTGACTAAACTCAGGTCACACACCTGCACTCTAATCACCAAGTATGTGAAGAAGTATTTTCTGCCTTCAGTTTTCCGTGGTAGGAAGTGGAGCCCTGTCTTTCAGCTATCTTGGGACTTTCTTCAAATAGGAATATGAGTATTTCAATTATCTACTGTTGCATGATAAGTTATCCCAAACCTTAGTGGCTTAATATGATAATCATTTTATTGTCAGATGGTGATTTTTGGGGCAGAGTTTAGGTAGGTGATGTTTATGTTTCATGTGTTATCAGCTAAAGTCAATCGGTGGGGTACCTGGTCAGGTTTGGAGGATCACATGGCTGGTGTCCTGGTGGGAACGGCTGGAAAGCTGGGCTCAGCTGGGACTGTTCATTAGTCTGCACAGGGCCTCTCCAGGCTGGTGGTCTCAGGGTTTTCATACTTAGATGGGTCTTAGGGAGAGAGTGTTCCAAAAGACAGGAAGTGGAAGGCTTTGGCCTGGAAACAAACCAAGGATCACTTCTGCTGTTTCTATTAGTCAAAGCAATCACAGAGACAGTCCAGATTCAGAGATAACGGACATGGGCCCCACCTTTCGATGGGAGGAAAATTAAAGAATTTTCTGCCATTTTTCTGCCGTAATGAGTTTAGTTGCTGGGCAGCCAAAATGTCAAATGTCCACTAAAATAAGGTCAATATTCTCATTTCTGTCAGAAATAAAAAGACCGTGTTGTATTTTCTTTCAGTGGTCTATCTTAATACCTTGTAAATCTTATCTTGTAGGGCCAACATATCAGTACTTAAATTCATCAATAATGGATTTGATTCAGGAATGAATTGAGTGAATGGCTCCAAGTAGGTTTGGAGTAAGAGGAATTTATCCATATTATTTGGAATAATTAGAAATTAAGTAAATGTTTTGAGTCTTATCAGACTTAATTAAATGACTAATTTCTGTCCTGGCTTTGCCACTGCTTGACAGTGGAAGTCTTATGTAAGTTGTCTGGATCATAGGCTTCTCATCTGAAAATGTGTTTCTTATGTATCTGACCTACCAGATAACACTTTAATGCTGTTGTGAAAATAAAATGTGATAAAAGATGTAAAATCTTTTGAAAATTAAAAGAATACCGATTCAAATCATTATATCCTATCAGTAATATTTATATTGTATATAGAAAGTTTAACTTTGTATTGTTTTTTAGATTCCACATATAATTGAAATCATGCGGTATTTGTCTTTTTTTTTTTTCTTTCTTTGCGGTACACGGGCCTCTCACTGCTGTGGCCTCTCCCGTTGCAGAGCACAGGCTCCGGGTGCGCAGGCTCAGTGGCCATGGCTCATGGGCCCAGCCGCTCTGCGGCCTGTGGGATCCTCCTGGACTGGGGTGCGAACTCGTGTGCCCTGCATTGGCAGGTGGACTCTCAACCACTGCGCCACCAGGGAAGCCCGGTATTTGTCTTTTTGTGTCTGACTTATTTCACTAAGCATGATGCCTTCGAGGTCCATATGTTGTGTCACAAATGGTAAGATTTAATTAAAAAAAAAAGAACAAATAAAACAAAACTCATATATATACAGAAAAGAGATTGGTGGTTGTCAGAGGAGGGGGCACTGGGAGGTGGGTGAAATGGCTAAAGGGGATCAAGAGGTAAAAACTTGCAGTTATAAAATAAATAAGTCAGGGGATGCAATGTACAGCATGGTGACTATAGTCAATAATACTATATTGTAAATTTGAAAGTTGCTCTCATCACAAGAAAAAAAATCTGTAACTTTGTGTGGTGACAGACATTGTGGTGATATTTTGAAATGTATACGAATAATTGTGTTGTACACCAGAAGCTAATAGAATGTAGTATGTCAGTTATACTACAGTGAAAAAAAGAGAGTTTAACTCTGTAAAAGTGAACTACAGTTCCTTAAATTTTTTGACAAATCATACTGCCAGTTTTGCTACGAGACTTGTTATCGCCTCAAAGGCAGACATTTGGAAGTTGAACGAGGTAAATTATTTTATACATATACACACACCACATTTTTTATATCCATTCATCTGTTGATGGGCATTTGGGTTGCTTCCATATCTTGGCTATTGCAGATAGTGCTGCTATGAACATTGGGGTGCATGTAGCTTTTCGAATTAGTGTTTTCGTTTTTTCCAGATACATACCCAGGAGTGGAATTGCTGGATCATATGGTAGTTCTATTTTCAGTTTTTTGAGGAACCTCCATACTGTTTCCCCTAATGGCTTCACCAGTTTACATTCCCACCAATAGTGTACAAGAGTTTCTTTTTCTCCACATCCTTGCCAACATTTGTGATTTGTAGACTTTGTGATGATGGCCATTCTGACAGGTGTGAGGTGATATCTCATTGTGGTTTTGGTTTGCATTTCTCTAATAATTAGCGATGTTGAGCATCTTTTCATGTACCTGTTAGCCATCTGTATTCTTCTTTGGAAAAACATCTATTCAGGTCTCTGCCCATTTTTTGATTGGGTTGTTTTTTTGATATTGAGTTGTATGAGCTGTTTGTATATGTTGACCCCCTTGTTGGTCATATCGTTTGCAAATAATTTCTCCCATTCTGTAGGTTGTCATTTCATTTTGTTTATGGTTCCCTTTGCTGTGCAAAATCTTTTAAGTTTAATTAGGTCCCATTTGTTTATTCTTGTGTTTATTTCTTTTGCCTTAGGACAATGGTCCCCAACCTTTTTGGCACCAGGGACCAGTTTCATGGAAAACAATTTTTGCATGGATGGGGGCGGGGTTGTGGCAGATGGTTCAGGTGGTAATGCGAGTGATGGGGAGCGGCAGATGAAGCTTTGCTTGCTCGCCCACTGCCCACTGCTCACCTCCTGCTGTGCAGCCCAGTTCCTAACAGGCAGTGTACTGGTACAGGTCTGTGGCCCAGGGGTTGGGGACCCCTGCCTTAGGAGACAGATCCAAAGAAATATTGCTATGATTTATGTCAAAGAGTACAATCCTCTAACTGCCCTCTAGGCCTTGCCTCAGGGGCAAGCCAGTGCGTGTATGCTTCTCAGGAGCAAAGTTCAGGCTTCCCACAGCCCTCCTGTTAGTCCCAGTGGTCCTCCAACCAGCCAAGGGGGTTTGCCTCTCCTGTGTAGGAGCTCAGGACTGGGGTGCCCAATCTGTGGCTGTCACTGTTCCCCCCACCCTCACCCCAGGGTGGCTCTCCGCCTAAGTAGTCTCCATTTTCCTCTGAGTCCCCTCCCAGGGGCACAGGTCGTGACCTGAAACTTTTCTTCCCTTCCTGCTTAATTGTATGTAGATCTTTCTTACAGCCTTCATTGTACAGGAGTCTTTCTGTACATGATTAGTTCCGTGTTCTCCTAGTCTGCCATCTTGATCAATCCCCCTCTGATTTAGTATTTTTATACTATTAAATCTAATTAATTAATCAAAAAAGGGGAAACAAAAAGCTTAATGAGCATCTCAATAGATTTTAAGAAGGTACTAAAAGTCAATTAACATTCCTCATTAAAAAAAAAATCATAGCAAACTGGGTACCTTGACATTAAAAAGGTGTATATTTTATAGTAGAAGTCAATGGAATACACAGTAATGATAGAGTCCCAGAGAGTCCAGTAACTGTGGTGAAGATGCCTGCTATAATTATCATTATTTTACATTATTCTGGAAGTTCTCATTAAAGCACTGAGGTAGAAAGCCATAATAATCAAAATGCCTATGCAAAGGGAGAATACAGAATTCTCACAATTATAGATGGGTAGAACTAGGAATTTCAAGAAAACAAAACTGGTAATCACATTGAAAAATAGCTCAGCTATGTGGCCAGATTAAAAAACAGTCAGAAATTAGTAACCGCACTATAAACTGAAATTAACATTGAGAATATCTAATGAAAAATTTTATTCCAAAGAATAACAAATACAGAAAACATAGGCAGGAAGGAATTAACAAAAAAATGTAGCTGAAAGTTTACTGAATGACAGAAAAATTTAATAAATGGAGTGAAATACTGTGGTAAGGATTTTTAGAGAAGCAGTTTCCCTAAATTCATTTATCATGTGAATACTATTCCAATAAAAATCTAAGCATAATTTTTTTTTTTTTTTTTTTTTTTTGTGTGTGTGTGTGGTACGCGGGCCTCTCACTGCTGTGGCCTCTCCCGTCGCGGAGCACAGGCTCCGGACGCGCAGGCCCAGCGGCCATGGCTCACGGGCCCAGCCGCTCCGCGGCACGCGGGATCCTCCCGGACCGGGGCACGAACCCCTGCCCCCTGCATCCGCAGGCGGACCCCCAACCACTGCGCCACCAGGGAAGCCCTAAGCATAATTTTTTTAAACAAACTGCTTCCAAAGTTTATATTGAATAATAAATTGGCAAGAATATTTAAGAAACTTATGGGAAAAGGGATAATAAGGATGGTCTTGCCCTATCAGGTATTGACATTTTTATGTATATTGAAAACATGAGCTTCTGTGACATTATAATAAAATAAGCATCTAATTTACTGAAAATTAAAAGAATTTTGGGTTCTTTTCCTTGACTTCAGAAGGAAATAGATGCTTTTTCAGTAGTTATTGGAACTCTAAATATCAAGCATTGAAAGTCACCTTCAGGGATGATTCTGTCTATAGTAAAAGCAATGGCAAAAGCAGGGTGCTGGTCATTAGGAATGTCTCCCACATTTTGCATATAAAAACATCATGAGTGAAATGAAAAGTCAAATGACAAAAAGGAAATGTATTTGTAACATATGACAAATGATTAATATCAATTAATTGTATATATCATTATAAATATCATTAACATACAAAGGTCACACAAAAATCAATAAAATAGCTTCTTTTTAAAAAGAAAACGTTTGTTTTAGCCCACAAGAATAGCAAGTGGTCAAAGAGTTCATATTTTTTAAAGACTTTGTTTTTATAAGTAATAAAGTCAAATTAAATCAAATGTAAATATTTTATTTTATAGTTTGAAAATGTGAATGTCCAGTGTTGGCAAAGTTATGGAGAAATATACACTTTTCTTTGTACATTGCTGATAGTAGCACATATAACAATGTATAATGTGTGTGTATATATATATATATATAATATATATAAAATCTCCTTAATATATATAGGTATGTTCATTTTTTAACTTAGTAAATCCTGTCTAGGAATATATTGAAAGGAAAGAATAAGAAATGTACACAAAATATTTTTTCTTTAAAAATCTCTTTATTGGATATTTTAAAATTATAATACATACTTGTTGTAATACATAAAATGATACAGTACAAAATGTATGGAAGCAAAGTGAATTGTCTTCCCTTGCCTGCCTTCTGCCTATGCTTGTCATTCCTCTGTGGAAATCAATTTTAGTGGTCTGGTATCCTTCCACACCATTTTCCTTTACAAATGAGTATATAGTATATTATATTAAAGGATTTTAGTTGGTTGATTGTCAGTGCAGAAATGGCTTATTTTAATACATGCTTTATTTTGTAGTGTCCTTTCACTTGTCAATATATTGTGGACATTTTTAGAAGTCAATGAGTACAGATCTAACTTGCTTTTCCTATTTCCTTATGTAGGCAAAAGCACACAAATATTGTATATATATTATAATGATAATGATAACATAATGATATAATCATATATTATATATGACTACATTGTATACGTATTATATATTACATAATATATATGATATACATTTATATATATAACATTTTAAATAAGTCAATTCGTGTCTTTTCTTTCTTGCCTTTTTCTTCTCTGTCTAGTCATTGTGGAATTATTTAAAATACCAAACAACTATTAAAAGAATCTAATAGTAGCAGAATTACTGTGTAAATTATGGGATATTTCTGTGATGGATTACTAGGCAGTCATGAAGCAACCATGCCTTTTGCTCTGTGTTTTCTTAAATTCTGTATTTCTCTATTTCATATCCACCTATCACAGGGCCAACTATATTAGCAACATTTTCTTATTTTCTGTATTCTTGATGCTCTGGCATTTGTAGCCTTGCTAAAGGGAGAGACTATCCATCTCAGGGTAATCTAAGAGCCAGTTCTTAGAGATAACAAAGGACTTGGCCAGGAGCACTTCTTCCATACACAAACCACGAATTTCAAGCTCATATCCCCCAGAAACTTCCTTATCTGTCTCTCACACACCAAGCCAATATTTCTCCTGCCCTAAATCAGCCCAGGGCCAGGTACCAGGAAACTAAAGGCCACCTCTGTGCCCCCAAACCACCAGAAGTATTCAAACTAGCCAATCCTAAGCTGTTTATCCTGCCCTGCCTTGCTTTTCCTATAGAAATTCCAGTAAAGTCTCTGGCCTAGGCCTTCCCCTCACTCCTGTCTGCTGCCTTCTGACCACCCTGATGCTTCCCCTGTGGCTCTGCATGACACATGGTGACCACCTCTCTGAGACCTGTGAGTGAGTATACAGGCACACCTCAGAGATATTGAGGGTTTCAGACCACCACAACAAAGCAAATATCACAATAAAGGGAGTCACATGAATTTTTCTGGTTTCTCAGTGCATATAAATTTATGTTTACACTATACTGTAATCTATTAAGTATGCAACAGCATTATGTCTAAAAGAACAATGCAGATAACTTAATTAAAAAATACTTTGTTACTAAAAAATGCTAACCATCATCTGAGCCTTTATAAAGTGAGCTATAATCTTTTTTGCCTTGATGTTAATAGCTGCTGACTGATCAGGGTGGTGGTTACTGAAGGCTGGGGTGGCCGTGGCCATTTCTTAAAATAAAACAACAGTGACGTTCGCTGCATGGACTGACACATCCTTTCACAGTTTCTCTATAGTGTGAGAAGCTGTTTGATAGCCTTTTACCCACAGAAGAACTTCTTTCAAAATTGCAGTCAGTCCTCTCAAACCCTGCCATTGCTTTATCAACTAAGTTTACGTAATATTCTAGATCCTTTGTTGTCATCTCAACAATCTTCACAGCCTCTTCATTAGGAATAGATTCCATCTCAAGAAACCACTTACTTTGCTCATCCATAAGAAGCAACTCCTCACCTGCTAAAGTTTTATATTTATAACAAATATATAATAATAACGAGAAAGTTTGAAATATTGCAAGAATTACCAGAATGTATCACAGAAACATGAAGTAAGCAAATGCTGTTGGAAAGATGAAGGTGATAGACTTGCTGGATGTAGGGTTGCCACAAACCTTCAATTTGTATAAAAAACGCAGTATCTGTAAAGCACAGTAAAATGAGGTATACCTGTAATAAACTTCTTCTGGTGGCTGCCCTGACTTTACTATACTTTACGTGTGTAACACATACATTCTTAGAACACATTTATGTCCCAGGAAAATGGTACAAAACTGTATAAAAATGGACACTCCTGTTTCTAATACATATATATGTGTTTGTATACTAGAAAAATATTAGAAGGAATTGCACCAAAATGTTAATAGGGATTATTGTTGGTGTGATACTGGATGATTTCAATGTTTTTCTTTACATTTTTCTATATTTTCAAAAGTTTCAATAAGTTCAACATGATACATTCAACATGGATATAAATAAGGCTGTTTATATCTCTATCTATCTCTACCTACCTATTATTTTACATTCACAAAACTGAATTAATACTGGCTTTCTAAGTTCCAGAACCTAATTCATATAATAAATTTTCAAAGCTAAGACTTTTAGAATGGCTTATATACCATGTCATTCTCTTAACCCTCTTAAATCTGATTTCTGATGTTTTTTTTTTGTATCATGACTCTGTCTTCTCAAATAAATAAAAGGGCAAAGAATGACACATATCTCCTGGCCTCCATGATGTAGAAAAGATACCATTGTGAGTATGACTGATGTCTGATAGAGTCATCTAGTTTCCAAGAGAAAAACTGAGTAACAGGATATGATAGCTCTAATCTAAGAGATTATGACTCAGTCCTTGCTCTCTCTGCAAAATGAACTCTTTGTAAACTATGACCCATCAGTATTCTTGTATGCAGGAAATATTTTCATTTGACTTCTGATTTAATTTTGAATCAAGCTTAATGATTTTCAGTTTGTGATGAGGCCAAGTCCAGTGGTGAGTGGATGCCTGCTGTGGAAAAGGGTTTTATCATTTTAACTTGGACCAAGTGAAATAGAAACTTTAATTGACTCTCAAACTGGTTGATGGGCAAAACTGAACATGAAGATTTGATGCCATATCAATAAGTGAAATTAACATTTAAAAAAAGTGATGAGCTAACAAATTGTGCCAGACTAAAGAATCAGGGGCGGAGTATACGGAGGATGTCCTGTGGCTTCCCTGGTTCTAGAAACTGAAACCCTTAAAAACACAGGCCAGGACATTTCTTGTACCATTGAAAAAATTAACCTAATGCCAGACAATGAGAATTAAATGTATGCCAGATATATTAAATACATGTCAGCATCAGTCTGGATGTGAGATTTTAGTGTATTTCCGAAAAACATACATGCTTCTTAATAAATTTTCTTTTCTATACAAGAATCTAATCCTTTTCTAAACAAAATCAGACCATTTAAATCTAAATTACTCAAGTTGTCTTTCAAACTAGATAATTTTAAAATGTTTTTTAAAATTTAACTATAATTGATTTACAGTATTGTATTAGTTTCAGGTATACAGCTTCAGATTCTGTTACAGGTTATTACAAGATACTGAATGTAGTTCCATGTGCTATACAGTAAATCCTTATTGTTTATCTATTTTTTTTACATTTTGTAAACATTTTTGTATTTCTTTATAATCCTTTTAATTAATATAGTTCTAACCACTCATATAAACTATAGCTTTTAACCAAAAATAACTAATTTCAATTCTCCTTCCTTCCCCAAAACCCCTCCCACACTACATATACCTTTTTATTTTAAGATCTTTATTGGAGTATAATTGCTTTACAATGGTGTGTTAGTTTCTGCTGTATAACAAAGTGAATCAGCTATACATATACGTACATCCCCATATCTCTTTCCTCTTGCGTCTCCTTCCCTCCCACCCTCCATATCCCACCCCTCTAGGTGGTCGCAAAGGACCGAGGTGATCTCCCTCTGCTATGCGGCTGCTTCGCACTAGCTATCTATTTTACATTTGGTAGTATATATAAGTCCATGCCACTCTCTCAGTTCATCCCAGCTTACCCATCCCCCTCCCCGTGTCCTCAAGTCCATTCTCTACGTCTGCGTCTTTATTCCTGTACTGTCCCTAGGTTCTTCAGAACTTTTTTTTTTTTTAGATTCCATATATATGTGTTAGCATATGGTATTTGTTTTTCTCTTTCTGACTTACTTCACTCTGTATGACAGATTCTAGGTCCATCCACCTCACTGCAAATAGTTCAATTTCGTTTCTTTTTATGGCTGAGTAATATTCAATTGTGTGTATGTGCCACATCTTCTTTATCCATTCCTTTGTCGATGGACACTTAGGTTGCTTCCATGTCCTGGCTATTGTAAATAGAGCTGTAAAGAACATTTTGGGACATGACTCTTTTTGAATTTTGGTTTTCTCAGGGTATATGCCCAGTGGTGGGATTGCTGGGTCATATGGTAGTTCTATTTTTAGTTTTTAAGAAACCTCCATACTGTTCTCCATAGTGGCTGTATCAATTTACATTCCCACCAACAGTGCAAGAGGGTTCCCTTTTCTCCACACCCTCTCCAGCATTCACTGTTTGTAGATTTTTTGATGATGGCCATTCTGACCGGTGTGAGGTGATACCTCATTGTAGTTTTGATTTGCATTTCTCGAATGATTAGTGATGTTGAGCATCCTTTCATGTGTTTGTTGCCAATCTGTGTATCTTCTTTGGAGAAATGCCTATTTAGGTCTTCTGCCCATTTTTGGATTGGGTTGTTTGTTTTTTTGATACTGAGCTGCCTGAGCTGCTTGTAAATTTTGGAGATTAATCCTTTGTCAGTTGCTTCATTTGCAAATATTTTCTGCCATTCTGAGAGTTGTCTTTTCGTCTTGTTTATGGTTACCATTGCTGTGCAAAAACTTTTAAGTTTCATTAGGTCCCATTTGTTTATTTTTGTTTTTATTTCCATTTCTCGAGGAGGTGGGTCAAAAAGGATCTTGCTGTGATTTATGTCATAGAGTGTTCTGCCTATGTTTTCCTCTAAGAGTTTGATAGTGTCTGGCCTTACATTTAGGTCTTTAATCCATTTTGAGTTTATTTTTGTGTATGGTGTTAGGGAGTGTTCTAATTTCATTCTTTTACATGTAGCTGTCCAGTTTTCCCAGCACCACTTATTGAAGAGGCTGTCTTTTCTCCACTGTATATTCTTCCCTCCTTTATCAAAAATAGGTGACCATATGTGTGTGGGTTTATTTCTGGGCTTTCTATCCTGTTCCATTGATCTATATTTCTGGTTTTGTGCCAGTACCATATTGTCTTGATTACTGTAGCTTTGTAGTATAGTCTGAAGTCTGGGAGCCTGATTCCTCCAGCTTCATTTTTCTTTCTCAAGATTGCTTTGGCTATTCGGGGTCCTTTGTGTTTCCATACAAATTGTGAAATTTTTTTCTTCTTCTGTGAAAAATGCCATTGGTAGTTTGATAGGGGTTTCATTGAATCTGTAGATTGCTTTGGGTAATATAGTCGTTTTCACAATGTTGATTCTTCCAATCCAAAAACATGGTATATCTCTCCATCTGTTTGTGTCATCTTTAATTTCTTTCATCAGTGTCTTATAGTTTTCTGTATACAGGTCTTTTGTCTCCTTAGGTAGGTTTATTCCTAGATATTTTATTCTTTTTATGCAGTGGTAAATGGGAGTGTTTCCTTAATTTCTCTTTCAGATTTTTCATCATTACTTTATAGGAATGCAAGAGACTTCTGGGCATTAATTTTGTATCCTGCTACTTTACCAAATTCATTGATTAGCTCTAGTAGTTATCTGGTAGGATTCTCTATGTATAGTATCATGTCATCTGCCAAGAGTGACAGCTTTACTTCTTCTTTTCCCATTTGGATTCCTTTTGGATTGCTGTGGATAAAACTTCCAAAACTATGTTGAATAATATTGGTGAGAGTGGACAACCTTGTCTTGTTCCTGATCTTAGAGGAAATGGTTTCAGTTTTTCACCATTGAGAACAATATTGGCTGTGGGTTTGTCAAATATGGGCCTTATTATTTTCAGGTAAGTTCCCTCTATGCATACTTTTGGAGGGTTTTTTATCTTAAATGGGTGTTGAATTTTTTCAAAAGCTTTTTCTGCATCTATTGAAATGATCATATGGTTTTTCTCCTTCAGTTTGTTAATATGGTTTATCACATTGATTGATTTGTGTATATTGAAAAATCCTTGCATTCCTGGGCCAAACCCCACTTGATCATGGTGTGTGATCTTTTTAATGTGCTGCTGGATGCTGTTTGTTAGTATTTTGTTGAGGATTTTTACATCTGTGTTCATCAGTGATATTGGCCTGTAGTTTTCTTTCTTTGTGACATCTCTGTCTGGTTTTGGTATTGGGTGATGGTGGCCTTGTAGAGTGAGTTTGGGAGTGTTCCTCTCTCTGCTATATTTTGGAAGAGTTTGAGAAGGATAGGTGTTACCTTTTCTCTAAATGTTTGATAGAATTCACCTGTGAAGCCATCTGGTCCTGGACTTTTGTTTGTTGGAAGATTTTTGGTTTTTTTGGTTTTGTTTTTTTTGTTTTTGTTTTTGTTTTTTTTGCTGTACGTGGGCCTCTCACTGTTGTGGCCTATCCTGTTGTGGAGCACAGGCTCTGGACGTGCAGGCTCAGCAGCCATGGCTCATGGGCCCAGCCGCTCCGCGGCATGTGGGATCTTCCCAGACCGGGGCACGAACCTGTGTCCCCTCTATTGGCAGGCGGACTGTCAACGACTGCGCCACCAGGGAAGCCCCTGTTGGAAGATTTTTAATCACAGCCTCAATTTCAGTGCTTGTGATTGCTCCATTTATATTTTCTGTTTCTTCCTGGTTCAGATGGTTGTGCCTTTCTAAGCATTTGTCTATTTCTTCCAGGTTGTCCATTTTATTGGCATATAGTTGCTTGTAGTAATCTCTCATGATCCTTTGTATTTCTTCAGTGTCAGTTGTTATTTCTCCTTTTTCATTTCTAATTGTATTGATTTGAGTCTTCTCCCTTTTTTTCTTGATGAGTCTGGCCAATGGTTTATTGATTTTGTTTATCTTCTCAAAGAACCAGCTTTTAGTTTTATTGATCTTTGCTATTGTTTCCTTCATTTCTTTTTCATTTATTTCTGATCTGAACTTTATGATTTCTTTCCTTCTGCTAACCTTGGGATTTTTTGTTTTTCTTTCTCTAATTGCTTTATGTGTAAGGTTAGTTTGTTTATTTGAGATGTTTCTTGTTTCTTGAGATAGGATTGTATTGCTATAAACTTCCCGCTTAGAACTGCTTTTGCTGCAGTTTTGGATTGTCGTGTTTCCATTGTCATTTGTCTCTAGGTATTTTTTGATTTCCTCTTTGATTTCTTCAATGATCTCTTGGTTATTTAGTAGTGTAATTTTTAGCTTCCATGTGTTTGTATTTTTTACAGATTTTTTCCTGTAATTGATATCTAGTCTCATAGCATTACAGTCGGAAAAGATACTTGATACAATTTCAATTTTCTTAAATTTACAAGGCTTGATTTGTGACCCAAGATATGATCTATCCTGGAGAATGTTCCATGAGCAGTTGAGAAGGAAGTGTATTCTATTGTTTTTGGATGGAATGTCCTATGAATATCAATTAAGTCCATCTTGTTTAATGTATCATTTAAAGCTTGTGTTTCCGTATTTATTTTCATTTTGGATGATCTGTCCATTGGTGAAAGTGGGGTGTTAAAGTCCCCTACTATGATTTTGTTACTGTCGATTTCCCCTTTTATGGCTGTTAGCATTTGCCTTATGTATTGAGGTGCTCCTATGTTGGGTGCATAACTACTTACAATTGTTATATCTTCTCTTGGACTGATCTCTTGGTCATTATGTAATGTTCTTCTTTGTCTCTTGTAATAGTCTTTATTTTAAAGTCTGTTTTGTCTGATATGAGAATTGCTACTCCAGTTTTCTTTTGATTTCCATTTGCATGGAATATGTTTTTACATTCCCTCACTTTCAGTCTGTATGTGTCCCTAGGTCTGAAGTAAGTCTCTTATACACAGCATATATACAGATCTTGTTTTTGTATCCATTCAGACAGTCTATGTTTTTTGGTTGGAACATTTGATCCACTGACCTTTAAGGTAGTTATTTATATGTATGTTCCTATTACCATTTTCTTAATTGTTTTGGGTTTGTTTTTGTAGGTCTTTTCCTCCTCTTGTGTTTCCTGCCTAGCGGAGTTCCTTTAGCTTTTGTTGTAAAGCTGGTTTGGTGGTGCTGAATTCTCTTAGCTTTTGCTTGTCTGTAAATGTTTTAATTTCCCTGTTGAATCTGAATGAGATCCTTGCTGGGTAGAGTAATCTTGGTTGTAGGTTTTTCCCTTTCATCACTTGTAATATGTCCTGCCACTCCCTTCTGGCTTGCAGGGTTTCTGATGAAAGATCTGCTGTTAACCTTATAGGGATTCCCTTATATGTTATTTGTTGTTTTTCCCTTGCTGCTTTTAATATTTTTTGTTTGTATTTAATTTTTGATAGTCTGATTAATATGTGTCTTCGTATGTTTCTCCTTGGATTTATCCTGTATGGGACTCTCTGTGCTTCCTGGACCTGATTGACTATGTCTTTTCCCATATTAGGGAAGTTTTCAATTATAATCTCTTCAAATATTTTCTCAGTCCCTTTCTTTTTCTCTTCTTTTCCTAGGATCCCTATAATTCAAATGTTGGTGCATTTAATGTTATCCCAGAGGTCTCTGAGGTTGTCCTCAATTCTTTTCATTGTTTTTTCGTTATTCTGCTCTGCGGTAGTTATTTCCACTATTTTATCTTACAGTTCACTTATGCGGTCTTCTTCCTCAGTTATTCTGCTATTGATTCCTTGTAGAGAATTTTTAATTTCATTTATTGTGTTGTTCATCACTGTTTGTTTGCTCTTTAGTTCTTCTAGGTCCTTGTTAAACCTTTCTTGTATTTTCGGCATTCTATTTCCAAGATTTTGGATCATCTTTACTATCATTACTCTGAATTCTTTTTCAGGTAGGCTGCCTATTTTGTCTTCATTTGTTTGGTCTGGTGGGTTTTTACCTTGCTCCTTCATCTGCTGTGTGCTTCTCTGTCTTCTCATTTTGCTTCACTTACTGTGTTTGGGGTCTCCTTTTCACAGGCTGCAGGTTCATAGTTCCGGTGTTTTTGGTGTCTTCCCCCAGTGGCTAAGGTTGGTTCAGTGGGTTGTGTAGGCTTCCTGGTGGAGGGGCCTAGTGCCTGTGTTCTGGTGGATGAGGCTGTATCTTTTCTTTCTGGTGGGCAGGACCACATCTGGTGGTGTGTTTTGAGGTATTTGTGACCTTATTATGATTTTACGCAGCCTCTCTGCTAATGGGTGGGATTGTGTTCCTTTCTTGCTAGTTGTTTGGGATAGGGTGTCTAGCACTGTAGCTTGCTGGTTGTTGAGTGGAGCTGGGTCTTAGCATTGAGATGGAGATCTCTGGGAGAGCTTTTCCCGTTTGATATTACGTGGAGCCAAGAGGTCTCTGGTGGACCAATATCCTGAACTTGGCTCTCCCACATCAGAGGCATAGGCCTGATACTTGGCCAGAGCACCAAGACCCTGTCAACCATACAGCTTTTGGGAAGTCTGTGGTCTTCTGCCAACATTCAGTGGGTGTTCTGTAGGAGCTGTTCCATATGTGGATGTATTTCTGATGTATTTTTGGGGAGGACGGTGATCTCCACGTCTTACTCCTCTGCCATCTTGAATGTTTCTTGAAATCAGGATCTTTATTGAAGGAGCCCAGTTCTAATATCAGTTGACTTTCTTAGTTTCAGTGTGATTATAGTAGTCTCCAGTTTGAGGGTGCTGCAAACTCTGGAACTCCCCACTCAGGAGGCCCCCCTTTGAACATCCTGCCTCTCCCCTTCTGCCTATCTAATTTATACATAGTGGTGTGTATCTATTCACCCCATACTCCTAATTTATCCCTCCCCCTCCCCTTTCCCCTTTGGTAACCATATGTTTGTTTTCTATGTCTGTGAGTGTGTTTCTGTTTTGTAAAGAAGTTGATTTTTACTATTTTTTTAGATTCCACGTTTAAGAGATATCATATAATATTTGTCTTTCTCTGCCTGACTTACTTCACTTAGTATGGTAATCTCTGGGTCTATCCATGTTGCTGCAAATGACATTATTTCATTCTTTTTTTATGGCTGACTGGTATTCCATAGTGTGTGTGTGTGTGTGTGTGTGCGCGTGCACACGTGCGTGTGTGTGTGTATGCCACATTTTCTTATCCATTCATCTGTTGATGGACATTTAAGTTGTTTCCATGTCTTGGCTATTGTGAATAGTGCCACTATGAACATTGGTGTGCAGGTATCTCTTCGAATTAGAGTTTTCATCTTTTCTGGATATATGCGCAGGAGTGGGATTGATGGATCATATGGTAACTCTTTTTTAGCTTTTTAATCAATCTAGGTAATTTTAAGTGCATCCTGCCAGAATGCTTATCACATAAGGGGGAAAATATGTATGTATATTCTTTTTTTTTTTTTTTTTTTTTTGCGATACGTGGGCCTCTCACTGTTGTGGCCTCTCCCGTTGCGGAGCACAGGCCCTGGACGCGCAGGCTCAGCGGCCATGGCTCACGGGCCCAGCCGCTCCGCGGCATGTGGGATCTTCCTGGACCGGGGCACGAACCCGTGTCCCCTGCATCGGCAGGCGGACTCTCAACCACTGCGCCACCAGGGAAGCCCCTGTATGTATCATTCTTTACAAATAAATGCAGTAACTTTTTTTTCTGAAAGCAAATTTTTTCATTGTCTGTTCCTTATATCTGTTACAGGATTCAATGGGTTCATCACTTGGGTGCTTAGCCAATGAACACACTAAGTACTTTCAATGAAAGCAGAAGCATTTATTACTTGGGATAAGCAAGGAGACAGGGAGACAGCTCTCAACTGTCTCCCCAAATGGCTGGTTGGGGAAATTTTAAGCCTGGGGGTCATGCATATTCATGAAAGGGTAGGCATGATCATTATAATGAAGCAAAGGTTACTCTAGGCTGCCCAAAACTGCAAGCAAGTAGGTGTTTGGCTGTTTGTGTGCACTGTGGTATCTTGTTGACTGGAATGCACTGTAACCTTTTTGGAACATCTTGTGTTTGGAACTTTCTACAATTTAACAGTGAGTTTTTGCAAAAACAAGGCACACTTTGATTCAACCCCATCCTTTCCTTACTGCTTCCTAGCTAAGGTATCCTCTCTTCCAAAACATTGAATATTGTCCAGAACCATGAAACGTCTAAGATTTTACTCTACTTGTACAATAATGTGTTAGTTTGCCACAATTTCATGGATGCTGGTAGAAGACATGAGAATCTTGGGTCAGAGATGAAGAACAGTTCATTATTCACAGAAATAACAGTATCCAGACTGGTCAGTTTTCCTTTGTCTCCATATTCCATGGGGGTGAAAGCAGATGGATCCAGGTGGATGGATCACACACAGTGCGCTGTGTTCCACTAGAGAAATCTTGACTTGTGGGATCTGAATCTTTTATAGTGGGCAGTATGCATGCCTGTCCTTTGCTTTGGACGGAGATATCTTTATCACACAGGTTAGTGAGCAAACATGTCCTTTGCTCTGGAGAGAGACACAATCTCCATCTTCCAAGGCTGTTTGATCTACAAATATCTTTTAAAAAATAGACTAGAACAAAGGGCAGTATGTATCTCTGCTTACAAGATGTTCAGAAATGCAAGGCACATGGAAAATTGTCTTTTAACAAATATGTGAAGATTATCCTTAGGAATGGGTTTCCAAATGAAAGAAACAAGTTGTTTGTTCTAGGAATCCTAGGCTAGTTGGCAATAAGGATTTTATGTACCATGTTTGTCATCAAACGTTAGGCCACACTCAGGATTGTTTGTTATATATCATAGATGCTCCTTTGCTCTACCTCTATGAATCACTGTTTGTACTTTAAAACATTGCTGTGCTCAACATGTAAGAACAGTGATGGAGTGTGGTAGCTGGAATTCTAAGGTGGTTACCAGTGACCCTCATCTATATATAATCCTCTTCCATGGTGTATAGGTGGGACCTCTGAATATGATGAGATATCACTCCAGTGATTATGTTACATTATATCAATATTACAGAAGGGGGATTATCTGGAGTGGGCATTAGCTAATCAAGTGATCCTTTCAAAAGCATAGAGTTTTCTCTGGTTAATCACGGAGGAAGGAGTCAGAGAAAAGAGTATCACTGATATGGAAGAAAGCAAACATCCCTGTCATAAACTGCCTTAGGGGACCATGTGGCAAGGAACTCTGGAAAGCCTCTTGGAGCCAAGAGCAGCTCCTGCCTGACAGCCAGCAAGGAACAGGGACCTCCATCTCATAGTTGGAAGGAAATGAATTCTCCAATAACTGTGGAAGACTAGGGAAGACCCCAAGCTCCACGTGAGAACACAGATTGGGCAACACCTTGATTTTACTCTGATGAGGGAGCAGAGAACCCAGGTGCACCCTGCCTGGACTTCTCTGAGCTAACGCATGGGAATTGTTTTAAGCCACCAAGTTTGTGGTGATTTGTTGTGCAGTAGTAAAAACATAAATAGAAGGGAGGACCAAGGTAGAGAGCTCTTGTTTATGGCATATACATTTTAATTTCCTGCAGCTTCCCTGAAGATTTCATTGTATAACCTAAGGTAACCACTCTAATCAACTGTTTTCCTACAATCCTTTTCCTGAACTCTGCTCTTAACTTTTCCTGAGTGACAAATTCTTGACCAATTCAAAATGAAACCACCATTTACTAAGTTTTTACTCTGTCATAAGCACTTACATTATGCTTTTTATATATGATTACATTTAAACTTCACAACAATCTTGGAAGGATAATGTTCCTATATTTAATAAAAAGCAACTGCAATTTTGAGGGTAAAGTATCTAATTAGAATAAACTAACAAGTTGTCGAATTAGGATTCCAGCCTCACTATGTCTGACTTCAAATCATATTTTTATGTGCTGCGTGCTATTATCTCTCAATACTGAAAAAATCACTGTAGTATGCATTACTTATAATTACCAATATCCAGTACTGCTCAACTTCTAAGTATAAGGTGGAATGGACTTCTTACTCTTTTGAAGTTAGGTGTGATCGTGTAACTAGTATTGGACAATGAAATGTTAGTAAATATGATGTACATCACCTCTGGGCCAAGGCATTTAATAGCTGGGGCTTGACTGCAATTTTCTCTTTTCCTACCAGAACTATCCTGGGAGCCGAGAGTTAAGAGGGAGCCCACGTTAACCTTGGTTTCTGAGTGGTTCTGATAAGCAGAACCTCCCATATTGGACTTCTCATATGAGCAAGAAATAAACGTTTGTTGTTTTAAGCCACTGAGATTTCAGAGCTGTATTGTTACTGTGGCGCAAACTAGTCTTTCCTGCCTAGTACAATTACTTGAATTAGCGTTATAACCAGCAGGGTCTGCAATTCTTATTGATATATTTCGTTTGATTTTGGGCGCTAGCACCCATCTTATACTCTGTGCTTTAACTCTACTGATCTGCTTCCAGGTCTTTGAATGCTTAGTGTTTTCCCAGACCTCAGGACCCTTGAAGCCTTCTTCCCTCTGCTTGAAACAGGAAAGAGTTCATCATAGTTTCTGGTTAAGAACGGGCTACGGATTCAGGCTAGTCTAGATTTGTATCCAGAAACATCCACTTCCACTCTGTACTGCTGTGGGCAAGTAACTTAATCCCTATTGCCCTCACTTTCTTATCTGAAAAATGGGATAATAATATTGCATCTATCATAGGACTGCTGTGAATGTTAAGCAAAAAAAAAGAGAAACATTTAGAATAAATGTTATTATTACTATTATTATTAAAAACGTCACTCATATGTCATCTCTTTCAGAAGGTCTTCCTGATTCTTCTAGGTTTGATTAGGTAGTCCTTTATTGTGCTGCTGCAATGGATTGTTAAGACATTTATAAAACTATTTCAAATACTTGTCTGTTTCTTCTTCTCTAATGTCAGCATTTGAAAAATATCAATTAGAAGCAAAATAACGTATTGCTAGCACCCAGTAGTGAATAAATGTTTTCTGAATGAATAAGAAACTTTTGAGCCAATCGCTGTGGGTCTAAGCTAGTAATTAGTACTAAGGAAATAATTATGAGCCTCAAGTAAAATTAATCTTATAAATGATAATTGCATGAATTAATCTAGTTACAGAAGTGTTCTTTTAACTACCTTGATTGATTGAAGCTTCATTTTTTAGAGTTATATTAAATGCGATGTAATTTTAAAAAATTGAGATCGTTTTTAATTTTCTGAAATTGCTAAAAGCACAAAGTTTATATTCTAAATCATTTGAAATACAGCTGATCATTTTGGCATTAGCAACCTGGATTATGTTTAGAGAGGTACTCTGCCCATCACACTTAGTAATAAATGTCAACAATTAACATTACTGTTTATGAACACCCAAAATTGCTGCAAGGCAGATAATAAGGTTTAAATGTATTGTCTTTGTATTCTAAAATAATATTTTTGCTAATGTCCCATTTATAATCATATGTTGATTTAGACATTTGATAAAACTGAACTTTTAGCTTAGTGAAAGGAAAAACCCCACATTTTTGGTTTTGATAAGTTTGTAATTTCTCAAAAAAAAAATCTGAAATTTTTTTGTTGGTGTCTGGTTTTTAAGTTGGTGACTTACCTCCCAATGTAAACAATTTTGTAGTCAACAATGCCTGCCAAACAAAAGTAATTCTCAAAGTTAAATTTTTTTAAATATGGGAAATGAATTTCACCTTGGATATTAAATCTTTATCATGCTAAAGTTTGGAGACTTTTTTCTTTAATGATATTTAGAATTTTTGCTCCACCACTGTGGAGCTGTCTTTCCTACTGTCTGATTCCTGTGTGTAATATAGCCTGCTTGCCAAGGGGGAGAGATCCCTTTTTTGATCAGGGGCTGCTGCTAGCAGAGTGGGAAGTTCATTTTCTCATGCTTGTGCAAAATGAAGGTTCTTGAAGATAATTAGGTTCTACTTTTCAGTATGGAAAGACATGATAATAGTGAATAAATAGAGAGAGAAGGAGAGGAAGAATAAAAAGAGATTCATATTATATTATGTAACTTGTGCAGACCAAGAGGTGACAAGGACATGGTTCCCTAGAAATTTAAATACTTAAGAAACAAAATGCATTTTAATTACCAGCACCTTTAGGTTAGCACCTAATGAGACTATTTCAACTAGGTAGGGTGTTCAGTGTTTCAAAGAAACACAAGGTCCGAGCGTTAAAGCCAAAGGTCAGTCCCTTGTTCTACGTGACTGTGTGTCCACTTGAACCTAACTGCCTTTGAATTTCCCTTCAGTCTCGTGAACCAGTGCTCAACCAAGAATGACCCCAGGAGATGCCACTGTGCCAGGTTCACCTGTGAGGAGGAGACACGTGTGGTCACATCCTCACCTTACCTGTAGGCAGGGAGGGATGCTCCTATGGCCTTTGCGGCTGCCCTTTCTGGGATAGAAGGAAGAGATCTGTCTGTGAAAAAAGAACTCCTGTATTTGCTTTTCTTTTCCTTCTGTCACACCTGGGCCTATGATTTCTGTCACAGCTGTCTGTGTATGCGTTTCCTTTCTCCACTGTTTAGCTTCAGTTCGGTTGCACGCGCCAGAATGTCCTTCAATGAACCTAATTAATTTTGCCCATTTTCAGAATAGCCCTTTGGGTAAATATTAAGGGGGCTTACAGTCTTGCAAGAAGAAGGTGATTGTTTGCAAATTCCATAAGGTGAGAGATCACTGTGTTTGTTTCAGTGGTGAAGAGTGAGTGATAATCAGTTCTGGGAAGGGACTGAGCTCTTCACTGGTACAGGCTGATGAGAAGAGGTTAGGGGCTGGGCTTGGGAACTGCTCTTCTGGGCCGTCGAATCCCTTGCACATGGGTGGGCAGTGACAGTTTCATGTCTACTCCCCGTCAGAGATACGAAGGCTCCAGTTGGTGTTATTTTTGGTCAGTGAAGGGTTGGGGGCATGAGTATGGTGCTTTGAGCATCCTCTGAATTTTTCTTTGCTCTTAGCTGACCTTAATGATACACATTCCAAAATTTGGCAGTGGAATGTATGCAGGACATTGGCAACTGTCAATAAGACTTCAGCTTATTGTAGTCTATGTAATAAACCAGATTTTAAAAGGCCTATTCATTCTAAATTTTATAATATTTTAATCTGTGTTATTTTCCCTTTCAAGGCATCTAAACAGCTAGAGTATCTATGAGCAAATCATTCAGTTTGTCAAAAACTAACAAACAAAATCACACTTTTTTCCCTGTTTTTGTGGCAAATATGTAGTGAACCCAGCACTATATGCCTGTGACTTGTACTGTTCTGTTGGGAGTTATGTGCAACTTATAAAAGTGCGAGGAGGGCTTCCCTGGTGGCGCAGTGGTTGAGAGTCCACCTGCCGATGCAGGGGACACGGGTTTGTGCCCCGGTCCCGGAGGATCCCACGTGCTGCGGAGCAGCTAGGCCCGTGAGCCATGGCCGCTGAGCCTGCGCGTCCGGAGCCTGTGCTCTGCAACGGGAGAGGCCACAACAGTGAGAGGCCCGCGTACTGCAAAAAAAAAAAAAAAAAAAAAAGTGCAAGGAAAAGCAATTTTCCATTCCTAAACTTTTTTCACAGTTATCTTCCACAAAATGTTTCCTTAATTCTTATGTCTAATAGCTGCTATTAAAGCATAGTTTAACTGCACAAAACAGATATATTGAAAAAGAAAAAAGTTAATATGCCATATGTATTTAGCATTTGTAATTTTTTGTTTATCCATAAAAAATTCTGGGATTGATCAAATGGTAAGGTGAAACTAGTCATTTTTTTGTTTTGTTTTTGCTCATACTCCTTACTCTTCCTTCTTTACTTAACATAAATATCATATAAATATCATTTTTGATTCCCCTGAGTTTCTTTCTCCAGTATTTTCTATTTCATTTTCTTCTTTTTACTTTGTTTTTTCTATATTCTTTCCCTTTTTTCATTTTTAATTTCCCTTTTCCCTGTTCTTTCTTGCTGCCTTTCTTTCTCCTTCTTTCTCCTTTGTTGTGTTTTAAAAGAATAAAGAAATAAGTTATGTCCACCAGAGGGCAGTCTGATCCTACACACACACACACACACACACACACACACACACACACACACACACACACACACACACACACACACACACACTCACGCGCGCACACGCATACAAACTCACCTCCTTTTTTTCCTCTCTTTTCCCTTTCTTTTACAATTCTCTTCCAGGAGGAATGTGAATAAGAGTAGGTGGTAAACAAAATAAAACAAAAAACCCTTTCGTGTATAAACTTCTTTTATTATTGCTTATGTGTGGGCACGTAGTCTCAATGATTTGGTTTGTTAAAGACTCAGTCTTCTCTAGGTTTGTATAAGGAGTATATAGACCCTTACTCTGACAGCCTGAAGGAAACAATAAAATGACTTGGATTTGTCTCAGAAGCTACCAAAATACATGGTGAAAATGAAAACTTGGACTGTGAGGTTTCAAATGTATAAGGCAGGAAAAGTCAGTAGCCTCATTTTATGGGATCCCTGTAAAATGTGTGTGACTCCAGCATTCAAGAATTTTACACTCTCATTTTAAAAATTTATAAGCCAAGTCTTTATTTTTCTCTATTACTGCAATCATCTGGGCCTCAGTTTACTCCTCTGTAAATACAAATACTTTTGACTATGATCCTTGCAGACTTTACATATGTTCCCTGTGTGAGTGGGATGTCAATGTCAAAAAAGAAAGGGCTACCTGAACCACAACTACTGAGCCCACATGCCACAACTCCTGAAGCCCACATGCCTGGAGCCCATGCTCTGCAACAAGAGAAGCCACAGCAATGAGAAGCTCGCACACCACAATGAAGAGTAGCCCCTGCTCACCACAACTAGAGAAAGCCCATGTGCAGCAACGAAGACCCAATGCAGTCAAAAATAAAAATAAATAATTTTTTTAAAAAAAGGGCTTGAGCTTTTCCTCTTCCTCACCTTCCTGACCTGTACATGTCTTGTCACCTGAAAGTCCCACTCTGCCCCCATAAGAGGTATGGGTGAATTAAAGGAATTTTCTACATAAAAGCTTGGTGATTTTTGACTTGAGGTGTGCTGAGGTGTGAGAGAAAGTCTATTTTATCTTTATTTTCTAAAACAATGAGAAGAAAAATGAGGGGCTACATGAACACTCTGAAAAAACAGGGGTGCCTGAGCAATCCATTCAAAGGCTGAAATCCTGAGGGCTGAAGGGATAAGAAAGTTTCATGGCTAGACTTTCAGTTTCTGAAGCCTTGAGCTGTTCCTTATTTGTACAAGGACACAGACTCTGTACTAGTCTTTTTTTTTTTTTTTTTTTTTTACGGTATGCTGGCCTCTCACTGTTGTGGCCTCTCCCGTTGTGGAGCACAGGCTCCGGACGCACAGGCTCAGCGGCCATGGCTCATGGGTCCAGCCGCTCCGCGGCATGTGGGATCTTTCCGGACCGGGGCACGAACCCACGTCCCCTGCATTGGCAGGCGGACTCTCAACCACTGCGCCACCAGGGAAGCCCTGTACTAGTCTATCTTACATAATCAGCATGAACTTTGAAATTGATTGGAAGCTCTCAATAAATTTGATGTTGTAGAGGGGATTTAGAATTCACTAATTTCAGAATACTAGGCTATTAAATTAGTAACATTGAACATTCTAATGTTATGTTGAAATAAAGTAGAGAGAGAAAATATCTGTGAATTTCAAGTGATTTTCAGTTGAATTCGAATGTAATGATCTGCTAGTACTCTTTCCAAGGATTTCAGTGGACAATTTCTGCCATAGGAATAATTTCTCAAAAGATTTGATCTTTCTGTGGTACAGAACGTTACTGTATGCATTACTTATCCTAGCGGTATCTGGGTTGGTAGATATTTTGGAATGTGAAGTGTGGTTTTGAGCTTCTGCCTGTACGAACACTGGGGAGATGCAACTGAAGAGGTATTTTCAATGTGGTGCTGATCCAAATTAAAGACTTGCTAAAGAGATTGAGCTCAGAATTTAAAAAGTTCCTTTTTAATCTGAACGTCCCACCAGGCACTAAACATGTTGACTCAAGTAGAAAAGAGGGATCCCTGTCATGAAATCCTAAAGTTAGAAAGAACCAAGATTTCTAAGTGGGTTTCCACATCTTGCATATATGTAACTTAAGTTTGCATATATTTAAAGAAGTTGTTCCATAGTCATAATGGTTATGTGTAATGTTTGGTTCTGAATACTTTTTAGATAAATCTAGAGCTAGAATACCCAGCTAATCTTTGACATAACCATACACATGTATTCAACTACTCCAGATACTTACCAGATCATCGTTCCTATAGCTTGGTCTATGGCTAGTTATGATTTATCCTCTATGAATAAAGACAGTTTCTCAGGGTAAGAGGATGGCATTAAGGAGGCAAGTATTACCGAAGAGAGGCCCTTTTTACTTTACCAGGAACCCCTTATGAACATTGTTGCACTAAAGAATTTCATACACAAAAATCCCAAAAATTTCAGTTAATGTGATTAAATAAAATAATGATGTTAATGCATATGAAGTTTCATGCTAGTGTTTCAGTGACTTAGGCGATCATGTGTAACAGTTTCTTTGTTTTAAAAGGCAAGGACTCATTATTTATTTTAGGCAATTTGGTTAGCTGTCTCTAGGAAAGTGATTCTCAAAGTATGGTCCTCTGCTTCCCATGAGCAGCATCAACAGCACCTGGGAACTTGTTAGAAATGCAGATCCTCTAGTCCACCCCAGACCTACTGAATCAGAAACTTGAAGAAGGTGGGGTGTGAGCCCAGCAATCTTTGTTTTCACAGCCCTCCGGGTGGTCGTGATGTTCACTCGAGTTTGAGAACCACTGTTCTGGGAGAACCAGGCTGTTGGTATATGAGAACAAACTCTGCTAACTTTAATATTTTAACTTTATTTCCTGTTAAATATATCTGGGTAGAATGATTTTGCCAAGGTTAAATCGTTTCTTTTTATAAGAGAGAAGTATGAAAAAGATGAAGACTTTTTCCTTTTCAGGTTTTTTAATTCCTTTTATTTCTTTATTTGTGGATTCAAAGATTGCTTGTTTATAGCCTTTTTCTTTGTAAGAGTACAGACAGACTCCTCCATGGACAGGCCTGTCTGTGTAGCCACCATCACGTTTATTTTGTCTCTTTCCTAGCTGCTTTCCTGCAGCTTCCCTACTGGAAGCCGCCCATCTCTCCGTGTGGTTCTCTCACTGGTCCTGCTACACACGGTCTGAGCAAGTCAAGATTGTATTGTTCTAAGAAGCTCCACAAAGCCTTCGCCCAGAGTCCAGTGTCATCACACTCCATTACTAGAATGTTCAACATTTCTTCCAGTTAATGATATGAAATATAAAAACCTTACCTGAGTTTCTTGAAGATGGCAATAACGAAGCACTGAAGAAATAGTCGAGGGACTGGGGCTAATTAAAATGCAGCAGGGTACAGAAGTAGAGGTAACTGCGGCTCTCTATGCCACGTCTCTGGTAATCAGCAGTCCCTAGTTTCCCCACGCTAATTGACAGGAGACGCGGTGCTCCTGTGCGCGCACAGCGCACATTAATGGAATAGGCACACACTGCTCTTCCTGCCTGACTTATCTCATTATCGACCTTGAACCAGCAAAGGTCAGTGCTGCTTTCATCAACGTGACAGGTGTCTGAAGAACTTCTCTGTAGTCTAGTAATTTGGCAGTTGTCTTATCCTGTACATGAATTAGTGATCTGATGCTTGAGGTATGATGGATAAAAAGAATGTCAGCTTTGGGTAGGGGATGTAGCTCTGAGCATCTGTGTTAGCCCCCTCACTAATGCAATCTGGGAGGTGTGCATTGTAGGAGTGCCTTTTTTCTCCCCTAGAGAAAGAGTAAGTCTATATGCAGTCATTACATCAAAAGAGCATTTTCCTAGAAAACTGTTATCTATGAAAAAATATTTCACCAAAATATTAACATTCAAGAGTCGATTTCTTTCTATCAAGTAGACATTGACATCTGACACTTGTCCAATGGGGGCATAATGATAATGATAATGAATGTTCTTTGAGAAAACTTAAAATCAATTAGTAATATCTCCTAAGCATCCCTCACGTGCTGAAAATGATTTCAGACACAACGTGGAGATGTAAAAGAGACAGAAGGTGTCACACCGCAGCATCTACATGATACACACCAAGATATGCCAAGTATAAACATATTACAAAAATAAAGAACATATTCAAAGACACATATGTGTTGTAAGCATCTATTTATGTAACAGCAGCAGTGAAACTGGCGACCTCACTTGGCAAAGATCTGTGAACATTTATAAGCAAGGTGCAATGCAATGGGATGGATACCTTCTTATGGGTGAGCTGCGGAGCAGAGAAGTGAATTGGAAGGATGAATGAATGAGAAAAAAGGCATCTTAATTAGAGGAAGAATTGTGCACTGCTGAGTTTTAATCCAGTTTTTCTAAGAGAGGAAGGATACAAACAGGGAGAAGGAAAAGGAGGATAATTTCTACCAGAGGCAAAACTGATACTGAGGGACAAAGGAAGTATTTCAAATGTTTCCCATTATCATTGAGTGTTCTTTCCTCCCTTGTCACTTGTAATCTCACATTGCACTGCAGAAGTAACCGCTTTGTTCAAGTGTCTCTGAGCCTACCCCAAGGAGCAAAGTTGATCACTCGTTGTCTGTCATTTCTCTGCATTGTGAGTACTTTTAGTATTACCTGTATTGCAGTGGGTTATACTTATTTATTCCTATGCCTATCTGTATTGTGTGATACAGCTTGGTATAATTTAATACATCATAGTAAGGTTAGAGACAGAGCATGGATTTCGGAATCAGAAATTAGATATCCATTTTTCACTAATAGTTATCTTTCGGTGATTTATTTAGTTCTCTAAGCCTCAGTTTCCTCATCTGAAAAAATGGGGATAATGACATCTAGCTTATATGGAGTTTGTGAGGATTACATTAGATAATGTATTCAGGTTTCCAGCAAATGCCAGTTCTGCTCTTACCCTCTGTCTTCTTCCAACTAGAATATTTAAAATCCTAGCGGGTAGGAATCATGTTATATTAATCTCTATAGCCTCATTACTTAATACTATATCTGGCATAAACAGCTGTTCAATGAAAGTTTGCTGAATTAAACCAAGTTGCCTAAAACATTCACGTAGACTGATTGCACTATTCAAATCAACACCAATATGTTTTATGGACTTGGAAGAGTTTATTATTGGCATTATCTGTTGTTTCTTTTACATATTTTTTTATTATATGCATGGCTGAGGGAATTTTATGGACATTTCACACATGTGTTAAGCCAAAATTATTCTGAAAATATGTTTCCTAAAAATATGAATAAATCGAATTTATATTAATTTATCCAAGACCGAAATAGAATATCACCCCCTCTAAGATTCCTATACTTGTATTTAAATATAGCTAACTATTATGGTTACCATAAATATATGGGTATTTCTATGAAATAGTATAGAAATATGAGTATTGCTTTTTCAATGTAGATATCACATAGGAATTATACACTTGTTCCATCAATGTTTGCTTGCTTGGGGTATTTCTAAAACATCTCTTTTGAAATAATATTCAGAGATTGTACAATATTCCTAAAATATTTTTATTGTGGTAAAATACGTGTGTTATAGGCTGAATATTTGTGTTCCCCCATTAATATGTTAAAACCTAACCCCAATATGATGGTATCAGAAGGTGGGGCTTTGGGAGATGATTAGGTCATGAAGACAGAGCCCTGATGTATGGGATGACTGTCTTTAAAAAAGAGATCCCAGAGAGCTCCTTTGCCCCTTCTGCCATGAGAAGACAGAGAGAAGAGGGCCATCAGTGAACCAGGAAGTAGATCCTCACCAGACACCGAATCCGCTGTTGCCTTGATTTTGACTTCCCAGCCTCCAGAACTATGAATATAGCATTACATTGTTTATAAGGCACCTGGTTAATGGTATTTTCTTATAGTAGCCAGAGCTAAGAAAAAACATAACATAAAATTTATCATCTTGACCCATCTATACATTTTAGGTGTATAGTTTTATGGCATTAAAAATATATTCTCGGGCTTCCCTGGTGGCGCAGTGGTTGAGAGTACGCCTGCCGATGCAGGGGACACGGGTTCGTGCCCCGGTCCAGGAAGATCCCACATGCCGCGGAGCGGCTGGGCCCGTGAGCCATGGCCACTGAGCCTGCGCATCCGGAGCCTGTGCCCTGCAACGGGAGAGGCCACAACAGTGAGAGGCCCACGTACTGCAAAAAAATATATATATATATTCTCATTGTTTTACAACCATCACCATCATCCATCTCCAGAACTCTCTGTACCTTCAGAACTGAAACTTTGTAACCATTAAACAATAATTCCCTGTTCCCTCTCCCCACAGTGCCTAATAATCTTTAATATACTTTCTGTCTCTGTGAATGTGACTGCTCTAGGTATTTCATACAAGTAGAATCATATGGTATTTGTGCTTTTGTGACTGGCTTATTTCAATTAGCATAATATCCTCAAGGCTCATCCATGTTATAACATATGTCAGAATTTTCTTCCTTTTTAAAGCTGAATAATATTCCATCGTATGTGTATACTGTACTTTTTAATCCATTTATCCATTGGTGGACACTTAGGTGTGTCTACCTTTTGCCTATTTTGAATAATGCTGCTATGAACATGGGTTTATAAATATTTCTTTGAGTCTCTGTTTTCACTCCTTTTGGGTATGTATCTAGAAGTGGAATCGCTGGATCATATGGTAATTCTATTTATTTGTTGAGGAAACTCCTTATTGTTTTCTGTAGTGGTTAGCCATCTTACATTTCTACCAGTAGTGCACAGGGTTCCAATTTCTTCACATCCTTGCCAATGCTTGTTTTTTTCTTTTTTTGTTGTTTGTTTTTGATATTATCCATCATAATGGGTGTGACAGAGCTTGTATAATGTTCTTCTGATTCTTTTCAGTGATTTTTATCCTTTGAAGGTAAATTTCATGATTGCAACAAGATGTAGCCAATTTACTGAATACTATCATGGCCAAATGTGACTACAAAGTAATGAGACCTTTAAAAGAATTCAAGTCATATATTATTTGGCAAGAATCAAAAACTATTTCAAATCATGCTTCTTTCCTACCTCAATCCAGGCTTCCTTCCTGATTAATTCCTTAGGAAAGCTATTGAGTAGGGCTGAGCAAGGTAGGCATCCACATCTGGGGGCATTTGGAGGGGCACCCTGGCATGGGGTCAGACCCTGAATGTGATGAGGAGTGCACCATGCAAAGAGAGTGACAGAGGTAGAGAGCCAGTGCAGGACAATGCAACCCAAGCAGCATGGAGAAGGCATCTGCATGGCAGCAGCCCAGAGTGGATAATCGGAGGCCAACCAAGTAGGGAGGATGATTGCGTGAGTTGCCAGTGGCAGCCATGATGGGAGAATGACCACATTTAAAGGGGATTGATCCAATAAATTAATATGTTTTGTTTTTATTTTTTGAATTTATTTATTTATTTTTGGGGTTAAATTTAACATCTTTATTTGAGTATAATTGCTTTACAATGGTGTGTTAGTTTCTGCTGTATAACAAAGTGAATCAGCTATATGCATACATATATCCCCATATCCCCTCCCTCTTGTGTCTCCCTCCCACCCTCCTGATCCTACCCATCTAGGTGGTCACAATGCACCGAGCTGATCTCCCTGTGCTATGCAGCTGCTTCCCACTAGCTATCTATTTTATATTTGGTAGTGTATGTTTGTCACTGCTACTCTCTCACTTCGTCTCAGCTTACCCATCTCTCTCCCTGTGTCCTCAAGTCCCTTCTTTACGTCTGCCTCTTTCTTCTTGTCCTGCCCCTAGGTTCTTCAGAACCATTATTTTGTTTTAGATTCCATATATATATATGTTAGCACACGGTATTTGTTTTACTTTTTCTGACTTACCTCACTCTGTATGACAGACTCTAGGTCCATCCACCTGACTACAAAAAACTCAATTTCGTTTCTTTTTTATGGCTGAGTAATATTCCACTGTATATATGTGCCATAGCTTCTTTATCCATTCATCTGTCGGTGGACACTTAGGTTGCTACCATGTCCTGGCTATTGTAAATAGTGCTGCAATGAACATTGTGGTACATAACTCTTTTTGAATTATGGTTTTCTTAGGGTATATGCCCAGTAGTGGGATGGCTGGGTCATATGGTAGTTCTATTTTTAGTTTTTTAAGGAATCTCCATACTGTTCTCCATAGTGGCTGTATCAGTTTACATTCTCACCAACAGTGCAAGAGGGTTCGCTTTTCTCCACACCCTCTCCAGCATTTATTCTTTGTAGACTTTTTGTTGATGGCCATTCTGACTGGTGTGAGGTGATACCTCAGTGTAGTTTTGATTTGCATTTCTTTAGTGATGTTGAGCATCCTTTCATGTGTTTGTTCGCAGTCTGTATATCTTCTTTGGAGAAATGTCTGTTTAGGTCTTCTGCCCATTTTTGGATTGGGTTGTTTGTTTCTTTGATATTGAGCTGCATGAGCTGCTTGTAAATTTTGGAGATTAATCCTTTGTCAGTTGCTTCATTTGCAAATATTTTCTTCCATTCTGAGGGTTGTCTTTTCACCTTGTTTATGGTTTCCTTTGTTGTGCAAAAGCTTTTAAGTTTCATTAGGTCCCATTTGTTTATTTTTAATTTTATTTCCATTTCCCGAGGAGGTGGGTCAAAAAGGATCTTGCTGTGATTTATGTCAAAGTGTGTTCCTGCTATGTTTTCCTCTAAGAGTTTGACAGTGTCTGGCCTTACATTTAGGTCTTTAATCCATTTTTTAAAAAATTTATTTATTTATTTTGCGGTATGCGGGCCCCTCACCACCGCGGCCTCTCCCGCCGCAGAGCACAGGCTCCGGATGTGCAGGCTTAGCAGCCATGGCTCACAGGCCCAGCTGCTCCGCGGCATGTGGGATCCTCCCAGACTGGGGCATGAACCTGCATCCCCCGCGTTGGCAGGCGGACTCTCAACCACTGCGCCACCAGGGAAGCCCTTTAATCCATTTTGAGTTTCTTTTTGTGTATGGTATTAGGGAGTGTTCTAATTTCATTTTTTTTATATGTAGCTGTCCAGTTTTCCCAGCACCACTTATTGAAGAGACTGTCTTTTCTCCATTATACACTCTTGCCTCCTTTATCAAAGATAAGGTGACTATATGTGTGTGGGTTTATCTCTGGGCTTTCTATCCTGTTCCATTGATCTATATTTCTGTTTTTGTGCCAGTACCATACTGTCTTGATTACTGTAGCTTTGTAGTATAGTCTGAAGTCTGGGAGCCTGATTCCTCCAGCTTCATTTTTCTTTCTCAAGATTGCTTTGGCTATTTGGGGTCTTTTGTTTTTCCATACAAATTGTGAAATTTTTTGTTCTAGACCTGTCAAAAATGCCATTGGTATTTGATAGGGATTCCACTGAGTCTGTAGATGGCTTTGGGTAGTACAGTCATTTTCAAAATGTTGATTCTTCCAATCCCAAACATGGTATATCTCTCCATCTGTTTGTATCATCTTTAATTTCTTACATCAGTGTCTTATAGTTTTCTGCATACAGATCTTTTGTAACCCTAGGTATTTTATGCTTTTTGTTGCAACGGTAAGTGGGAGTGTTTCCTTATTTTCTCTTTCAGATTTTTCATCAGTAGTGTATAGGAATGCAAGAGATTTCTGTGCATTAATTTTGTATCCTGCTACTTTATCAAATTCATTGATTAGCTCTAGTAATTTTCTGGTAGCATCTTTAGGATTCTCTATGTAGAGTATCATGTCATCTGCAAACAGTGACAGCTTTACTTCTCTTCTGATTTTGATTCCTTTTATTTCTTTTTCTTCTCTGATTGCCATGGCTAGGACTTCCAAAACCGTGTTGAATAATCGTGGCGAAAGTGGACATCTTTGTCTTGTTCCTGATCTTAGAGGAAATGCTTTCAGTTTTTCACCATGGAGAATGATGTTGGCTGTGGGTTTATCATATACAGCCTTTATTATGTTGAGGTAGGTTCCCTCTATGCCCACACTCTGGACAGTTTTTATCCTAAATGGCTGTTGAATTTTGTTGAAAGGTTTTTCTGCATCAACTGAGATGATCGTATGGTTTTTCTCCTTCAATTTGTTAATATGGTGTATCACATTGAATGATTTGCATATATTGAAGAATCCTTACATTCCTGGGATAAACCCCACTTGATCATGGTGTATGATCCTTTTAATGTGCTGTTGGATTCTGTTTGCTAGTATTTTGTTGAGGATTTTTGCATCTATGTTCATCAGTGGTATTGGCCTGTAGTTTTCTTTCTTTGTGACAGCTTTGTCTGCTTTTGGTATCAGGGTGATGGTGGCCTCGTAGAATGAGCTTGGGAGTGTTCCTCCCTCTGCTATATTTTGGAAGAGTTTGAGAAAGATAGGTGTTAACTCTTCTCTAAATATTTGGTAGAATTCGCCTGTGAAGCCATCTGGTCCTGGGCTTTTGTTTGTTGGAAGATTTTTAATCACAGTTTCAATTTCAGTCCTTGTGATTGGTCTATTTATATTTTCTGTTTCTTCCTGGTTCAGTCTCAGAAGGTTGTGCTTTTCTAAGAATTTGTCCATTCCTTCCAGGTTGTCCATTTTATTGGCATATAGTTGCTTGTAGTAATCTCTCATGATCCTTGGTAATTCTGCAGTGTCAGTTGTTTTTTCTCCTTTTTCATTTCTAATTCTATTGATTTGAGTCTTCTTCCTTTTTACCTTGATGAGTCTGGCTAATGGCTTATTAATTTTGTTTATCTTCTCAAAGAACCCACTTTTCGTTTTATTGATCTTTGCTATTATTTTCTTCATTTCTTTTTCACTTACTTCTAATCTGATCTTTATGATTTCTTTCCTTCTGCTAACTTTGGGATTTTTTTGTTCTTCTTTCTCTAATTTCTTTAGTTGCAAAGTTAGGTTGTTTATTTGGTATGTTTCTTGTTTCCTTAGGTAGGATTATATTGCTATAAACTTCTTTCTTAGAACTGCTTTTGCTGCATCCCATAGGTTTTGGACCATCGTGTTTTCATTGTCATTTGTTTTTTGGTATTTTTTGATTTCCTCTTTGATTTCTTCAGTAATCCTTAGGTTATTTAGGAGTGTATTTTTTAGCCTCCATGTGTTTATATTTTTTACAGTGTTTTTCCTGTAATTGATATCGAGTCTCATAGTGTTGTGGTCGGAAAGGATACTTGATATAATTTCAATTTTCTTAAATTTACCAAGGCTTGATTTGTGACCCAGGATATGATCTCTCCTGGAGAATGTTCCATGAGCACTTGAGAAGAAAGTGTATTTTGTTGGTTTGTATGGATGTCCTATAAATATCAATTAAGTCCATCTTATGTAATGTGTCATTTAAAGCTTGTGTTTCCTTATTTATTTTCTGTTTGGATTGTCCATTGGTGAAAGTGGGGTGTTAAAGTCCCCTACTATGATTGTGTTACTGTTGATTTCCCCTTTTATGGCTGTTAGCATTTGCCTTATGTATTGAGGTACTCCTATGTTGGGTGTGTAAATATTTATAGTTGTTATACCTTCTTCTTGGATTGATCTCTTAATCATTATGTAGTGTCCTTCTTTGCCTCTTGTAATAGTCTTTATTTTAAAGCCTGTTTTGGCAGATATGAGAATTGGTACTCCAGCTTTCTTTCTTTTGATTTCCATTTGCATGGAGTATCTTTTTCCATCCCCTCACTTTCAGTCTGTATGTGTCCCTAGGTCTGAAGTAGGTCTTTTGTAGGCAGCATATATACGGGTCTTGTTTTTGCATCCATTCAGCCAGTCTATGTCTTTTTGTTGGAGCATTTAATCCATTTACACTTAAGGTAATTATCTATATGTATGTTCCTATTAACATTTTCTTAATTGTTTTGGGTTTGTTTTTGTAGGTCTTTTCCTTCTGTTGTGTTTCCTGCCTAGAGAAGTTCCTTTAGCATTTGTTGTAAAGCTGGTTTTGTGGTGCTGAATTCTTTTAACTTTTACTTGTCTTTAAAGGTTTTAATTTCTCCATCGAATCTGAATGAGATCCTTGCTTGGTAGAGTAATCTTGGTTATAGCTTTTCCCCTTTCATCAGTTTAAATATGTCCTACCACTCCCTTCTGGCCTGCAGAGTTTCTGCTGAATGGTCAGCTGTTAATTTTGGGGGGATTCCTTTGTATGTTATTTGTTGCTTTTTCCATGGTACTTTTAATATTTTTTCTTTCTATTTAATTTTTGACAGTTTGATTAGTATGTGTCTTGGCATTTTTCTCCTTGGATTTATCCTGTATGGGACCCTCTGCAGTTCCTGGAGTTGATTGACAGTTTCCTTTCCCATGTTAGGGAAGTTTTCAACTATAATCTCTTTAAATATTTTCTCAGACACTTTCTTTCTCTCTTCTCCTTCTGGGACCCCTATAATTCGAATATTGCTGCATTTAATATTGTCCCAGAGGTCTCTGAGACTGTCCTCAATTCTTTCCATTCTTTTTTCTTTATTCTGCTCTGCAGTAGTTATTTCCACTATTTTATCTTCCAGTTCACTTATGCATTCTTCTGACTCTGTTATTCTGCTAATTGATTCCTTTTAGAGAATTTTAAATTTCATTTATTGAGTTCATTATTTTTTGTTTGCTGTTTAGTTCTTCTATGTCGTTGTTAAACGTTTCTTGTATTTTCTGCATTCTGTTTCCAAGATTTTGGATCATCTTTACTATCATTACTCTGAATTCTTTTTCAGGTGGACTGCCTATTTCCTCTTCATTTGTTTGGTCTGGTGTGTTTTTACGTGGCTCCTTCATCTGCTGCATATTTCTCTATCTTCTCATTTTGCTAAGCTTACTGTATTTGGAGTCTTCTCTTCACTGGCTGCAGCTTTGTAGTTCCCATTGTTTTTGGCGTCTGCCTCCAGTCAGTGGGTTGTATAGGCTTCCTGGTGGAGGGGACTATTGCCTGTGTTTTGGTGGTTCAGGCTGGATCTTGTCTTTCTGGTGGGCAGGACCACATCTGGTGGTTTGTTTTGGCGTGTCTGTGACCTTATGATTTTAGGCATCCTCGCTGCAAATGGGTGCGGCTCTGTTCCTGTCTTGGTACTTGTTTGGCATGGGGGGTCCAGCACTGGAGCTTGCTGGCCATTGGGTAGAGCTGGGTCTTAGCATTTTGAAGGTGATCTCTGAGAGAGCTCTTGCCAATTGATATTACGTGGGGCTGGGAGGTCGCTGGTTGTCCCATGTCCTGAACTCGGCCTTCCCACATCAGAGGCTCAGGTCTGACACCAGGCCAGAGCACCAAGATCCTGTCAGCCTCATGGTTAACGTTGTGGGTCACACTTGTGATGCAGCATACAGGAAGGACCACCTGGAAAATTGTTGCCACGGGTCTCAGCAGCTAGGATCCCATCGGCAACATCTATGAATATATTTTAAGTACAATGAAAGTCAGTTGCTCTCTGTCAGAGAGAGGAGTTAGAAATTTGGAAAGGGAGAAAATGGAAATGAACCCCATAAGATTGGATTGTAATTGGTGGTATCTATGTGAACTCACACTTTTCAATGTATATAACTAATGATAGAAATAAATACAGATGTGAATGTGTATGTGAGGCTCTGTCCACTGAGAAGCCCTGGTTACAGTGACACCCTAATAATAATGAGCACACCCGTTTCCCAGATCATAGCTTGTAAATTCCTTTCTCCACTACAAGGAACCAGAACTCTCTAGAGAAGTGACTGATTTCAGGGTGTGGGCAGGGAAAGTATAAGGCGATCTTGGAGTATTTTGTTGTACCAGAAAGCAAAGAAGTGTTTAAAGAATGATAGCAGCACATCAAAAGATAATGAAAACCACCCTGATAGGGCTCCACTGGCCAAGGCTGGGACAATTTGAGCCACAAAATAAAACAAATGATAGTGATAGATTATAACCAATTGAATAAAATAAATGTTTTTGAGGCCATACTGATAAATAAATAAGAGAATAATAAATGAGGGGAAGAAAAAGCTTTTTTTTTTTGCAGTAGAATGCCAATTAATAAGTGTAGAAAAAATGATGGTGTTAGAAAATCATCGCTTGGCAACTAGCATAGTGATAATTTGATCAAGAAATGTCAATGGAGGCTAAAACTAATGGGTAAAAGTTTGATGAGGAACTAGATATTCACAGACCCGAAGGACCTCTCCACACATACTTTTTACTCACAGGGGAGAAACAGCAACTTTACAATGGAGAAACCTGGCAGACAAAACCTGAGTCAAAAGATCAAAGTTAATGTGACCAGTAATACAACACAGCAACATCACATGCCACATGTTAAGATGCAATGAGAAGAATCCAGCATCACATCTGTACTGTTCTTGCCCTGAATCTAATCATGAGGAAACTTCTGATAAACTTGAACTAAGGGACATTCCACAAATCAACTGGCCTATAATTTTCAAGTGTCAGGAACTTAAAAGTCAAGGGAACACTGAAGGACTACCTCAAATTGAAGATGACTAGAGAAATGGGGCACCTAAATGTGCTTTGTTTATCTCCATGGATCTTTTTTTCTAGAAAGGACATGATTAGGACAATAGGCTACTGTATTGGAGTCTGGATTAGATGGTAGTAAATGTAGCAATGTTAATTTATGTTTGATGGTTGTATTGTGGTTAAGTAGGAGAATATCCTTATTTGTGTTCAGGGGTAATGGAGCATTAGGTAATCAAGTTACCCTTGAATAGTTCAGTAAAAAGGTTATTTGTACTATTCTTGCAAAAATTATTTTAAAAATAAAAAATAAACATATAAAAGTGGAAAAATAAAATGGTGCTACCTTCATTGGAAAATGAAGTCTCTTATGGTGTCATATTCGAAGGCAATAAAATTCAGAATGTAACTTTTCATATGTCCTTAAAATCATTATTTGTATTCAAATGTCACTCTTCACTCTTCTATAATTTTTGAGATATCAGTAGCTGTGAAGAAAGACCATGGGTAAATTAAACCAAGGACACATTAAATGAAAATACAAGATCATCAGTAATAAATCATGATGAAATCAGGCACCTTTGATATGATGCAATGAGACTAACACTTCCCCTCTCTAGTATTTTTCCTCCAAACCCATGACCTGTCTTACCATGAGAAAACATTAGAAAACACAAATTGAGGGACATTCTACAGAATGCCTGACCTGAATGCCCTTTGGAAATGTCAAGGTCATGAAAGACAAGGAAAGAATGAGAAACTGTCACAGATTGGAGACATGATCCCTAAATGTGTTGTGATGTCCTAGATAAGATCCTAGAACAAATAAAAGGACACTAGTAGAAGAACTGGTGAAATCCAAGTAAAAACTGTAGTTTAGTTAGTAGTATTGTACTGATGTTAAATAAATTTACCATGGTTATGTGAAATGTGAACATTGGGTAAGCTGAATGCAGTGTATATGGGAATTCTCTGTACTCCCTTTGCAACATTTCTGTAGGTCTAAAATTATTTCAAGATAAAAGGTAAAAAATATGTATGTTCCAACCAGAAACAAAGTTATGGAAAATATTTCATTTTTGTTGTCTTAAAAATGCAAACAAAATACCGATGGAATATGTTTGTATTATTTAATTAGGCAAAAATACATGTGACCCTATTATTTTGACCCACAGTGACAAGAAAGGTGCACAGACAGACCCAGTCTGTAACCAGAAATAACACAAACTTAGGCTTGTCTTGTTTCTTAAAATCTATAACAGATCATAAATATTTCTTTAACGCTGACCTCAGCTGTCCTTTCCTTCAGGGTTGAATGTGCAGAATTCTACCTCCCCTTCCATTGTTTTCTCTTCTTCTTCCTTTGGATCCCTTCTTCATCCGGCTGCTGCCTTTTGCATTCATAATGGGCAGACCCGATTAACTCTGGGTTTTCATATTGTTTAGACTCATAAAACAGATAAACCAGCAAATATATCTCTTCCTAATTAATTTTTTGTTTTTCATAGCATAACTATGAGGTATATTACCATTCTAGAAGATATTTTCCTTTCAGGAGTGAGAATAAGAAAGAAAAGGGTTAATAAAGGTGACTGAAAATTCCATCCTGCTTTAATCTGCATTTCCTTGCTGGGTAGGGGTTGGCCCCATATTGAGGAGAAATTCTGTTAGTAGTGAGAGGAATTAGAATTGGGACTTTATTTTCTAATATAAAAACAACAGCAACAGCAAAACCAATGTATACCCTAAATCAAGGAAAGCAAGCAGAACCAAAGAAACCAAATAAAAAAAGGCAAACAGAATAACAGAAGACAACTCTGGAAAGCTAAAGCCCAAGAGGCCTGGAAGGACATCGGGAAGGATGTGGAAATGCAAGGTGGGGGTAGGGTATTCTCAGTGAAGCTGGCTCACACACATGGCTGGGGGCAGGTAAAATCACTCTGTTTTTTTGCAGAGCAACTCAGAAATGTGTAACAAAACTGTTACCATGTTTGAACCTTTTGCCTCAATCATTCATATCTGTGAGAGTAGTCTAATTAAATACTAATTCAAAATACGGAAAAATAAATTCATTGCTGTATCATTTTTAATTGTGAAAAAAGATGGAGATAAAAGTTCATTAAGAAGAGAAGGACACTATAAATCCAATGGCTTGTTAGGAAAACATGAAAGATGATAACTGTGAAGAAAACAACTAGAAACATGGAAAAGTGCCCTGTCCAGTATGGTTGCTGCTAGCCTTTAAGCATTCGACATGGGGCTCATCCAAACTGAGATACGATACAGGAGTGAAATAGACATCTGATTTTGAAGACTTGGTTTGGAAAAAGAGTAACATACTTTAATAACAGTTATAATAATTACTAATAATTATAAACACTATTAACAATTTTATATCATTTATATGTTGAAATGATAATATTTGAGATATGCTGGGTTAAAATATGTCAGTAAAACCAATTTACCCATTTCTTGGAAAATTTGAGCTTATATATGTTGCTTACATTATGTTGGTATTGAAAAATGCTGATTTAGAGCCCCTGGAAGACAGGCTGTAATTCTTGGTTACATAAGCCACATGTCCAGAAGAGTACATGGCTCATAGTTTGTGCTCATTAAATTTTTGTTAACCACCTAATAAATGATGATTGTAATATTTATTTTCAAAAAGATACACAATTGCATGTACACTAAACTTACTACTATAAATTATTTATATGAAAAAAGACAGAAAAGTGATACACAAAATTGAAGAAGTTGGTTGTCTTGGAATGGTGTGATTATAGGCAACTTGTTCTATTTTTGAAACTTTCTATAGAATAATTTTCTTCCCATAATTTAAAGAATTTTCTTCCTTTTTAAGTTAAAGAATGAAGGCAGAAATTGTTTTTTGTTTTCTTATTTGTTTTTTGTTTGTTGTGGGAAGAGAAAGACCTACACATGAACAAAGCCTTTAAACACACCACTGGGTGATTCCAATGGCCTTTCTAATGTGAGGAAGGGTGTATATCTTGTGGTGCATCGTGGGCAGGCGTGATGATTCTTGAGAGTTGCAGCTTGTTGTTGGCGCTGGGTAGTAATCTCTTCGGCCCAGAGCAAGTAAGGAAGATTTTATTATCTCCAGCTTCTGAAAGGAGCTGCAGTTATTTCTGAAGGTCAGGTCAGGGAGCATCGTGAAGATGAGTAATAAAAGTCCTCTGAGGGCTTTCGATCCTGGCAATGGTTTATAACCATGCAAAGCTGATAATAAAATAATTCCAAAATAAATAAACAGTGGGTACATAAATGCCATCAGAGATCAGTAAATCTGAGCTCATGAGCTGCCAGTGCAAGAAGCAGATTAAACTTTTTACTTGTAATGTCCTGATGCAGTAAGGAGGATGGTAGCACCATTTCATGGTTTTAGGGGAAAAAAAGAAAAAAAAGAAAAGTGGCTCTGACACGAAGGCTGAGTGAAGTTCCCAACCATTTAAAAAATTCTAGACTGTGACAGATTTCATTGATTCAACAGATATTTGTTGAGCCCCTACTATGGGCTATGAATGTTTTTCAAGGCTGAAGATACAGCAGTAAACAATGCTTACAAAATTCCATACCTTTATATTCTTGTGGGATAAATGAAGGCAATAAACATATATAATTTAATATCTATTATGTTAGATGGCTGTAAGTTCTAAGGAGAAAAACAAAGTGAGAAATTAGGGCAAGAGACAGTTGGAGAGGAGGCTGCAATTTTAGATTAGTGGCCAGGAAAGGCCTCCAAGGAGGTGGTATTTGAGTAAAGAAAGTCCTGAAGGAGGTTCAGAAATAAAACACATAGATTTTTTGGTAGAAAAACATCTCAAGAAAGGAAAGAGCAATTGCAAGGACCCTGAAGTAACACGAAGCTTACCTGGCATATTTGAGGAACTTCAAAAAAAGTCTGTGAGTCTAAAACAAAGAGAAACCTAGGGAAAGTACTAGAAGGTGAAGTCAGAGCTGTGCTGGGGGGTCAGACTGTGCAGTCTTCCAGGTCACGGTAAGGACTTTGGCTGTTACTCTGAGTGACTTGGGAAGACATTGTAGGATTCTGCGTGCACAAATGAGATTTTGACTTATACCGACCAGAATCTGGCTTCAGAATAGTTAAGCAGGGAAATCAGCTTAGAGGCTTTTGCAGTAACACAAAAATTATGGTGGCTTTATCAAGTGGTCATTCTGGCGAATATAAGTGGTCATCTTCTGCAAGTATCTTGAAGGCAGATCTGATGGGTTTTGTTGACTTACTGGATATAGCATACAAAAGAAGTAGAGGAATTGGAGAACACCAGAATCACAACTAGGTGCTGGATAGTCATCGACGGGAAGACACTGGAACTCACCTAAAAAGATACCCCACATCCAAAGACAAAGGAGAAGACACAATGAGAAGGTAGGAGGGGCGCAATCACAGTAAAATCAAATCCCATAACTGCTGGGTGGGTGACTCACAGACTGGAGAACACTTATACCACAGAAGTCCACCCACTGGACTGAAGGTTGTGAGCCCTACGTCAGGCTTACGAACCTGAGGGTCTGGCAATGGGAGGAGGAATTCCTAGAGAATCAGACTTTGAAGGCTAGTGGGATTTGATTGCAGGACTTCGACAGGACTGGGGGAAACAGAGACTCCACTCTTGGAAGGCACATACAAAGTAGTGTGTGCATCAGGACCCAGTGGAAGGAGCAGTGACCTGAGGGGAGACTGAACCAGACCTACCTGCTAGTGTTGGATGGTCTCCTGCAGAGGCAGGGGCTGGCTGTGGCTCACTGTGGGGACAAGGACATTGGCAGCAGAAGTTCTGGGAAGTACTCCTTGGTGTGACCCTCCCAGAGTCCACCATTAGCCCCACCAAAGGCCCAGTTAGGCTCCAGTGTTGGGTTGCCTCAGGCCAAACAACCAACAGGGAGGGAACCCAGCCCTACCCATCAGCAGTCAAGCGGATTAAAGTTTTACTGACCTCTGCCCACCAGAGCAACAGTCAGCTCTACCCATCACCAGTCCCTCCCATCAGGAAACTTGCATAAGCCTCTTAGATAGCCTCATCCACCAGAGGGCAGACAGCAGAAGCAAGAAGAACTACAGTCCTGCAGCCTGTGGAACAAAAACCACATTCACAGAAAGATAGACAACATGAAAAGGCAGAGGGCCTGTACCAAATGAAGGAACAAGATAAAACCCCAGAAAAACAACTAAATGAAGTGGAGATAGGCAACCTTCCAGAAAAAGAATTCAGAATAATGATAGTGAAGATGATCCAGGACCTCAGAAAAAGAATGGAGACAAAGATCGAGAAGATGCAAGAAAGGTTTAACAAAGACCTAGAAGAATTAAATAACAAACAAACAGAGATGAACAGTACAATAACTGAAATGAAAATTACAGTAGAAGGAATCAATAGCAGAATAACTGAGGTAGAAGAACGGGTAAGTGACCTGGAAGACAGAATGGTGGAATTCACTGCTGTGGAACAGAATAAAGAAAAAAAAAAAAGAGAAGAAATGAAGACAGCCTAAGGGACCTCTGGGACAACATTAAACACAACAACATTCGCATTATAGGGGTCCCAGAAGGAGAAGAGGGAGAGAAAGGACCCAAGAAAATATTTGAAGAGACTATAGTCAAAAACTTCCCTAACATGGGAAAGGAAATAGCCACCCAACTCCAAGAAGCACAGAGAGTCCCATACAGGATAAACCCAAGGAGAAACACACCAAGACACATAGTAATCAAATAGGCAAAAATTAAAGACAAAGAAAAATTATTGAAAGCAGCAAGGGAAAAATGACAAATAACATACAAGGGAACTCCCATTAGGTTAACAGCTGATTTCTCAGCAGAAACTCTACAAGCCAGAAGGGACTGGCATGATATACTTAAAGTGATGAAAGGGAAGAACCAACAACCAAGATTACTGTACCCAGCAAGGATCCCATTCAGATTCAATGGAGAAATCAAAAGCTTTACAGACAAGCAAAAGCTAAGATAATTCAGCACTACCAAACCAGCTCTACAACAAATGCTAAAGAAACTTCTCTAAGTGGGAAACACAAGAGAAGAAAAGGACCTACAAAAACAAACCCAAAACAATTAAGAAAATGGTAATAGGAACATACATATCGATAATTACCTTAAACATGAATGGATTAAATGCTCCAACCAAAAGGCACAGGCTTGCTGAATGGATACCGAAACAAGACCCATATATATGCTGTCTACAAGAGACCCACCTCAGACCTAGGGACACATACAGACTGAAAGTGAGGGGATGGAAAAAGACATTCCATGCAAATGGAAATCAAAAGAAAGCTGGAGAAGCAATACTCATATCAGACAAAATAGGCTTTAAAATAAAGAACGTTACAAGAGACAAGGAAGGACACTGCATAATGATCAAAGGATCAATCCAAGAAGAAGATATAACAATTATAAATACATATGCACCCAACATAGGAGCACCTCAATACATAAGGCAACTGCTAACAGCTATAAATGTGGAAATCGACAGTAACAATAATAGTGGAGGACTTTAACACCTCAATTACACCAATGGACAGATCATCCAAAATGAAAATAAATAAGGAAACAGAAGCTTTAAATGACACAATAGTCCAGATAGATTTAACTGATATTTATAGGACATTTCATCCAAAACAGCAGATTACACTTTCTTCTCAAGTGTGTACGGAACATTCTCCAGGATACATCACATCCTGGGTCACAAATCAAGCCTCAGTAAATTTAAGAAAATTGAAATCATATCAATCATCTTTTCTGACAACAGCGCTCTGAGATTAGAAATGAATTACAGAGGAAAAAACGTAAAAAACACAAACATATCGAGGCTAAACAATATGTTACTAAATAACCAAGAGATCACTGAAGAAATCAAAGAGGAAATCAAAAAATACCTAGAGACAAATGACAATGAAAACACGACAATCCAAAACCTATGGGATGCAGCAAAAGCAGTTCTAAGAGGGAAGTTTATAGCTATACAAGCCTACCTCAAGAAACAAGAAAAATCTCAAATAAACAATCTAACCTTACACCTAAAGGAACTAGAGAAAGAAGAACAAACAAAACCCAAAGTTAGCAGAAGGAAAGAAATCATAAAGATCAGAGCAGAAATAAATGAAATAGAAACAAGGAAAACAATTGCAAAGATCAATAAAACTAAAAGCTGGTTCTTTGAGAAGATCAACGAAATTGATAAATCATTAGTCAGACTCATCAAAAAAAGAGGGAGAGTACTCAAATGAATACAATTAGTAATGAAAAAGGAGAAGTTGCAACAGACACCGCAGAAATACAAAGCATCCTAAGAGACTACTACAAGCAACTCTATGCCAGTAAAATGGACAACCTGGAAGGAATGGACAAATTCTTAGAAAGGTATAACCTTCCAAGACTGAACCAGGAAGAAATAGGAAATATGAACAGACCAGTCACAAATAATGAAATTGAAACTGCGATTAAAAATCTTCCAACAAACAAAAGTCTAGGACCAGATGGTTTCACAGGTGAATTCTATCAAACATTTAGAGAAGAGCTAACACCCTTCCTTCTCAAACTCTTCCAAAGAATTGCAGAGGAAAGAACACTCCCAAACTCAGTCTATGAGGCCACCATCACCCTGCTACCAAACCAGACAAGGATTCTATGAGAAAAGAAAATTATAGACCAATATCACTGATGAATATAAATGCAAATATCCTCAAAAAAGATACAAGCAAACAGAATCCAAAAAACACATTAAAAGGATCATTCACCATGATTAGTGGGGTTTATACCAGGGATGCAAGGATTCTTCAATATATGCAAATCAATCAATGTGATACCCCATATTAACAAATTGAAGAAGGAAAACAACATAATCATCTAAATAGATGCAGAAAAAGCTTTTGACAAAATTCAACACCCATTTATGATAGAAACTCTCCAGAAAGCAGGCATAGAGGGAACCTACCTCAACATAAGAAAGGGCATATACGACAAACCCACAGCAAACATCATTCTCAATGGAGAAGAACTGAAAGAATATCCTCTAAGATAAGGAACAAGACAAGGATGTCCACTCTCACCACTATTATTCAACGTAGTTTTGGAAGTCCTAGCTACGGCAATCAGAGAAGGAAAAGAAATAAAAGGAATACAAATTGGAAAAGAAGAAGTAAAACTGTCACTGTTTGCAGATGGCATGGTACTATACATGGAGAATCCTAAAATGCCACCAGAAAGCTACTATATCTAATCAATGAATTTGGTAAAGTCTCAGGATACAAAATTAATGCACAGCAATCTCTTGCATTCCTATACACTAATGATGAAAAATCTGAAAGAGAAATTAAGGAAACACTCCCATTTACCATTGCAACAAAAAGAATAAAATACCTAGTAATAAACCTACCTAGGGAGGCAAAAGACCTGTATGCAGAAAACTATAAGATACTGATGAAAGAAATTAAAAATGATACCAACAGATGGAGAGATATACCATGTTCTTGGATTGGAAGAATCAATATTGTGAAAATGAGTATACTACCCAAAGCAATCTAAAGATTCAGTGCAATCCTTATCAAATTACCAATGGCATGTTTTACGGAACTAGAAAAAAATATTAAAATCTGTATGGAAACACAAAAGACCCCGAATAGCCAAGCAGTCTTGAGGGAAGAAAACGGAGCTGGAGGAATCAGACTTCCTACTTCAGAGTATACTACAAAGCTACAGTAATCAAGACAATATGGTACTGGCAGAAAAACAGAAACATAGATCAATGGAACAAGATAGAAAGCCCAGAGATAAACTCACGCACCTATGGTCAACTAATCTATGACAAAGGAGGCAAGGATATACAGTGGAGAAAAGACAGTCTCTTCAATAAGTGGTGCTGGGAAAACTGGACAGCTACATATAAAAGAATGAAATTAGAACACTCCCTAACACCATAAACAAAAATAAATCAAAATGGATTAGAGACCTAAATGTAATACTGGACACTATAAAACTCTTAGAGGAAAACATAGGAAGAAGACTCTTTGACATAAATCCCAGCAAGATCTTTTTTGATCCACCTCCTAGAGTAATGGAAATAAAAGCAAAAATCAACAAATGGGACCTAATGAAACTTCAAAGCTTTATCACAGCAAAGGAAACCATAAACAATACGAAAAGACAACCCTCAGAAGGGGAGGAAATATTTGCAGACGAATTAAGGGACAAAGGATTAATCTCCAAAATGTATAAACAGCTCATGCAGCTCAATATGAAAAAAACAACCCAATCCAAAAATGGGCAGAAGACCTAAATAGACATTTCTCCAAAGAAGACATACAGATGGCTAAGAAGCCCATGAAAAGCTGCTCAACATCACTAATTATTAGAGAAATGCAAATCAAAACTACAATGAGATATCACCTCACACCAGTTAGAATGGGCATTGTCAGAAAATCAAAAACAACAAATGCTGGAGAGGGTGTGGAGAAAAGGGAGCCCTCTTGCACTGTTGGTGGAATGTAAATTGATACAGCCACTATGGAGAACAGAATGGAGGTTCCTTTAAAAACTAAAAATAGAATTATCATATGATCCAGCAATCCCACTACTGGGCATATACCCAGAGAAAACCATAATTCAAAAAGACACATGCACCCCAATGTTCACTGCAACACTATTTACAATAGCCAGGTCATGGAAGCCACCTAAATGCCCATCGACAGATGAATGGATAAAGTTGTGGTATATATATACAATGGAATTTTACTCAGCCATAAAAGGAACAAGATTGGGTCATTTGTTGAGATGTGGATGGATCTAAAGACTGTCATACAGAGTGAAGTAAGTCAGAAAGAGAAAAACAAATACCGTATATTAATGCATATATGTGAAACGTAGAAAAATGGTACAGATGAACCGGTTTGCAGGGCAGAAATTGAGACACAGATGTAGAGAGCAAACGTATGGACACCATGGGCGGAAAGCGGCGGGGTGGTGGGGGTGGTGGTGTGATGAATTGGGTGATTGGGATTTACATGTATACACTGATGTGTATAAAATTGATGACTAATAAGAACCTGCTGTTTAAAAAAATAAAATTAAATTAAAAAATAAAAAAAAGAAGAGGAATTGATGATGATGTGAGAATTTTTATCGTAAGCAAAGAGCAGTGTGCATTTTGCCATTTATTTGTTTGTTTATTTTTAACATCTTTATTGGAGTATAATTGCTTTACAATGGTGTGTTAGTTTCTGCTGTATAACAAAGTGAATCAGCTATACATATACATACATCCCCTTATCCCCTCCCTCTTGCGTCTCCCTCCCACCCTCCCTATCCCACCCCTCTAGGTGGTCACAAAGCACCGAGCTGATCTCCCTGTGCTATGCGGCTGCTTCCCACTAGCTATCTATTTTACATTTGGTAGTGCATATATGTCCATGCCACTCTCTCACTTTGTGCCAGCTTACCCTTCCCTCTCCCTGTGTCCTCAAATCCATTCTCTACCTCTGCATCTTTATTCCTGTCCTGCCCCTAGGTTCATCAGAACAATTTTTTTTTTTAGATTCCATATATATGTGTTAGCATACAGTATTTATTTTTCTCCTTCTGACTTACTTCACTCTGTATGACAGACTCTAGGTCCATCCACCTCACTAGAAATAACTGAGTTTTGTTTCTTTTTATGGCTGAGTAATATTCCATTGTATATATGTGCCACATCTTCTTTATCCATTCATCTGTGGGTGGACACTTAGGTTGCTTCCATGTCCTGGTATTGTAAATAGAGCTGCAATGAACAGTGTGGTACATGACTCTTTGAATTATGGTTTTGTCAGGATATATGCCCAGTAGTGGGATTGCTGGGTCGTGTGGTGGTTCTATTTTTAGTTTCTTAAGGATCCTCCATACTGTTCTCCATAGTGGCTGTATCAGTTTACATTCCCACCAGCAGTGCAAGAGGTTTCCTTTTCTCCACACCCTCCCCAGCATTTATTGTTTGTAGATTTTCTGATGATGGATTTTGCCATTTACTGAGTTGGGGAGGATTATAGGAGGAACAGTATTACCAGGGTGATCAGGTGCTCAGATTTGGATATATTCCTTTTGAAATGCCTTCTAGAAATCCTAAGTGATGGAGACATCAAGTAGGAAGTTGTACATGTAAATCTGGAGGTCAGAGGAGAATTCCAGATATATAAATCTGTAGATATTAATCTGGGGTCATCAATTTATAGATGATATGTAAAGCCTTGAGACTAGATGAGATTGAAGGTGTGAATGTAGATAGAGGAAAGAAGTCCCAGGAGTGATTCCTGGGATACTGTATCATTTAGAGACTGAAAGGTAAGGAATCTTCTCAGGGAAGAAACCAAGAAGTGGTAGCCATGAAGAGAGGAGATGAATCCAGAGAGTGTGACATCCTGGAGGCAAATAAGAAAATATCTCAGGGGACAGGAGAGTCTAGCTGTGTTAAGAACTATTGACATCCTAATTAGGATAAGGACTAAATATTAACTCAGGGATCTGTAACTTGTAGGTCACCGATAATCTTATAGTTTTTAAACTTTCATATGTGGTAGGGGTAAAATATAAAAATGGGATGAGATAAATTGAAGAAAGTGAGTATAGACAATTTCTTTTTTAGGTTTTACTGCTAAAAGGAGAGAAATTCGGTGATAATAAAAGTGAAGTGGGAATTTCTGGCTCCCACTTGGGATGCAGAATACTGGAAAGAGACCATTCTTACTCTCACCACAACAAAAAGGCAGTTAATTGTTGAATTCACAACTTTTCTTGAACTATCAGAGAGCTTACGTCTCAGGACAAACAAACAATTTAAAATATAAGGTAAGACTGGTGTTTCTAAATAGAAATGGAATGCAACAAGCACTTGCTTTCCTGTAGCAGATATTGGATTTCATTCAACTGTGCAAGAAAGTTTTAGCTAAAAAGTTTAATAAATTCTAAAGGGTGAATGTTGGCTAGCATGAGAGTATGGAAACTGTGAGAACCATAGACATAAGGGTTGTTCAGAAACACTTGCATCCTCTTCTCCATGGGTACTCATGAGAAAGACTGAGGGGCAAGGCTTTCTTGCAGTGCAGGCCCTCTGGAGAGGAACAGCAGCATTGCAGGAAGATGTAATGCCCTTCTTTCCTATTTTTCCTACTGATCAAAAACCTCCAGCTTCTGTGAGAAGGGTACCAAACTCTATTGCCTTCAGGCCACAGTTAAAAACCCATTGCAGCTGGAAAAAGGGAACAACAACAACAACAAAATATTCTATCCCTTAGTGGGGCAAGAAAATGCCCTGGGCCCAGATCATTAGAAATCTCCTGCTACTGGTTGGAGGGGTGGGGATAGTAAGAAGTCTCCACCTCTGAGACCCAGTGACACAGCATCTGTCAAAGACCGAAGCTAAACCAGAACAACAGAAAACATCCCCCTGTTTCCACCACCTGGCTACCAAGCACTGAGTAACAAGTATTAGTGGTCTACAGCTGGGAGAGGGGTATAAGCATGTGAAGAGACCCTCTCTGAAGTGCAAGTGCAAATAAAAGACCTGGAGCTGTGGGTAGAACAAACACTGAGGAAAACCCTCTGATGAATCAACTCCTACCCTAAGCGTAAGATAACACTAAAGGAATTTGAAGCCTGTCATGCACTAGGAATAACCACAGCACAATAAATCCCCAAAGCAACTCAATTCTTGACTAGGTTGACTCACAGCATGCTAGAGACCTAGCAAAGGAAACAGTGTGGCCATTTGCAGGAATACATACTATTTATCCAACCCTGTACACAAGAGATGTTTGGCTTAGTCTACAAAAGATGTTTGGCTTTCAAACAAAATAACACACCAAAAGCAAAAACCAAAATAACAGACAATCAGGAGGTGAAGTTAACAAAACCAGACTCAAGTTATGCCCAATTGTTGAAACTATCAGTTAGGGAATTTAAAATATTTATGATTAATACTATAAAGGCAAGAGTGGGAAAGGTGAACAGCATGAATGAACAGATGGATAATTACAACCCAGAGACAGAAATCATAAAAAAATCAAATGGAAGTGCTAGAAAATTTTCAAAAAACATGGTAACAGGAAAGAAGAATGTCTTTGATGGGCTCATCCATAGATTTGATAAAACTAAGGAAATAAACAGCAAACTTGAAGATAGTTCAATAGAAATTACCCAAACTAAAACACAAAAAGAAAAAAGAGTAAAACAAAGAAACAAGAGGCTTCAAGAGCTGTGGGACAGTATCAAAAGGTCTGATATGCATATAATTAGAATCCATAAAGAAAAAGAGAAAGTGTACAGGACAGAAGAAACATTAAAGATAAAATGACCAAGACTTTTCCAAAATTAATGAAAGACACAAAAATTATAGATCCAGGGGGCTCAGAAAACACCCAGCTAAATAGTACTCTTCCCTGAAAACATTCCTAGGCAATTTTCATTCAAACTGCTGAAAATCAAAGAGAAAGAGAAAGTACTCAGAGAAAAAAGAAACATTTATACAGAAGAGCAAAGAAAAGAATTACTATAGAATTATCTTTTAAAAACTATGGAATCTAGATGACGATTGACATCTTTAACATGCTAAATTAAAAACAAACTTTCAACCAGCAATTTGAAACCTAGGGACAATATATTTCAAAAATTAAGGAAAAATAAACACTTTTTTTTCAGATGAGCAAAATATGAGAAAATTCATTGTAGCAGACTACAAGAAATGTTCAAGAAAGGACTTCAGGCAGAGGAATGTAATATCATACAGAAACCTGGATTTACACGAAGAAATGAAGAGTATAAGAAATGGCATATTTGAGGTAAATGTAAATTTTTCTTCGTTTTAATTGTTCTCTACACAAAAAGAGGACTATCAATGTGTTGTGTATTTATATCACAAAACTAAAATGTGTGACAATTTAGGATTTTGGAGTATAATGTTCTAAGGTCTTTACACAATACGTGAAACAGTGTACCATTCAAAGATAGACTCTTTTACATTAAAGATATATATTGTAAACCCTAGGGCAGCAGTCCCCAACCTTTTTGGCACCAGGGATCGGTTTCATGGAAGACAATTTTTCCACGGATGGAGCAGGGGGATGGTTCAGGTGGTAATGTGAGTGATGGGGAGCAGCAGATGAAGCTTCGCTTGCTTGTCCGCTGCTCACCTCCTGCTGTGCAGCCCAGTTCTTAGGCCATGGACTGCTACCGCTACCAGTCCATGGCCTGGGCGTTGGGTACTCCTGCCCTAGCACAACCAGCAAAAAACTACAAACAATAAGCTGATAGTGGAGACAAAATAGAAAATAAAAATGCCTAACCTAAAAGGTAGCAGAAAAAAATAGTTTTCCTGTTATTCCTTCATGCCTTTTTGTAATCTATTCCAAACAGAAAAGAGTATTGTTTTTAATTTACCATTTTAATAGTTCTTAAGTGTACAGTTCACTAAAGCAACACTCCAGAATGTTTTTTGTTTGTTTGTTTGTTTTTTTTGCGGTACGCGGACCTCTCACTGTTGTGGCCTCTCCCGTTGCGGAGCACAGGCTCCGGACGCGCAGGCTCAGCGGCCATGGCTCACGGGCCCAGCCGCTCCGCGGCATGTGGGATCTTCCCGGACTGGGGCACGAACCCGTGTCCTCTGCATCGGCAGGCGGGCTCTCAACCACTGCGCCACCAGGGAAGCCCCCAGAACGTTTTTTATCTTGAAAAACTGAAATTCTATACCCATTAAACAACCACTCCTCATTCCCTTCTCCTCCAGACCCTGGCACCCACCATGCCATTGTCTGTCTCTATGAATTTGCCTTCTCTGGGTACCTCATGTAAGTGAAATCGTACAATGTTTGTCTTTTTATGACTGGCTTATTTCACTTAGCATGAGGTCCTCAAGGTTCTTCCGTGTTGTAACATGGGGAATGAAGGATTTCCTTCCTTTTAAAGGCTGAATAATATTCCATTGTATGTATATACTGCGTTTTGTTTATTTACTCATTTGTTGATGGGCACTTGGGTTCCTTCCACCAACATGGGTGCATAAATATCTCTTTGAGATGCTGATTTGGATTCTGTAGGGTATATACCCAGAAGTGCTGGATTATATGATAATTCATATAATTTTTTTTGAGGAACCTCCATACTGTTTCCCACAGCAGCTGTACCATCGTATATTCTCAACAACAGTGCACAAGGGTTCTAATTTCTTCACGTCCTCGCCAGTGCTTATGTTTTTTTTTTTTTTTAATAGCCAAATAACAGGTGTGATGTGGTAGCTCATTGTGGTTTCGATTTACTTTTCCTTAATGATTAGTGATGCTGTGTGTCCTTTCATGTGCTTACTGACCATTTGTTTATCTTTTTTGGAGAAATGTCTATTCAAGTCCTTTGCCCATTTTTAATAGACTTGTTTGTTTTTTGTTGTTGAATTGTAAGAATTCTTTACATATTCTGGATATTAACTCCTTATCAGATATATGATTTGCAAATATATTCTTCCATTCTCTGGGTTGCCTTTCACTCTGTTGATTGTATCCTTTGATGTAACCGTGACTTTTTGAATTCAAAATAGCTTATTTTTATCCCAACTAAACTTCATGGCTTTGCATGTTTTCATCCCTGCCTAGAATGCCCCCCTACCTTCCTCTGTTTGGATAACTCCAGTGCACCGTCAAAGAGAGTATATTTTAATAAGCATGTAAGCCTTGTCCATTCTATACTTTTAAACTGCATTCTGCGTTCCAGGTTCTCCGTTTGTGACTGTTCAGCAACATCTTAAACTGTTGTATTCGCCCTGACTACACTTTATTGTGTTGACCTCTTTTGTTTCCTCTTAGTACCAAACTCCTCCCTGAATCAGAGCCTTCACATTTGATGTTCTTTCTATCAGGAGTGCTCTTTCTCAACCTCTTTATCTGCCAAATTCTCATCACCCTTCAAGTTTAAATTTACATGTTAATTTCCTCAGGGAAGTTTTCCTTCACCCTAGAGACTTAAATCAAGTTAAAGTGTTAAATAGTTTCTCACGACTCTATAATTGTCCTTCAAAACATTTATTAAAATTGTAATTATTTATTATTTTAGGGTCTCTTGACAATGACATCTGCCTAATTCTGACCACTCTAATTATTTATTTTTTTCTTAATCTTAATTTTTTTGAGTTCTTTTTGATGTGGACCATTTTTAAAGTCTTTATTGAATATGTTACAATATTGCTTCTGTCTTTTGTTTTGGTTTTTTGGCCCTGAGGCATGTGGGATCTTAGCTCCCCAACCAGGGATCGAACCCTCATCCCCTGCATTGGAAAGTGAAGTCTTAACCACTGAACTGCTAGGAAAGTCCCCCTTAATCTTAATTTTTAATCTTAATAAAAGTAAGGATCTTGTCTCTCTTGTTTATCACTTATATCCCAGTGCCTTGCACAGTGCCTGACATAGAGTAGGAGATCAGTTTATAGAATAAATGAATGAAGTACAAAGACGTAAAGAAAAGAAGCATTTTGCTTAAGATGTGGGGGAAACAGCAGTTGAAAAGCACTGATATAATTATGAAATAAAAGCAGCATATAGTATAAGTGTTTGCTAGATAGGAATTTAGAAAGCAGTCTATTATTTACAAGGAGGAAACTGAGCCAATTAAGTCATTGCTTGTGACTTAATTCTGTTGTCACACATCTAATAAGTAACAGAATGAAGCAGGCTGAGATTCCATCATTATAAGTACAGTGCTCTTTACAATACACGATTCAGCTTTTATAGCTCCCCAAAATGCTAAATGATAATGAAGTAAATGGACTTGTATTAAGTCGATCATTTGCACAGGCGTATGGACAAGGTCATCCTGAAATGGACCCCAAGTCAATTTAGCTAGGTGTTCTAGAAGTTCTAGTAGCTTCTGATGTCAATTTTAAAGGTGAGTTCTGTGTGAGTCCTCTTCCTCTAATGGCTTTCTAACTCATAACTTTATCCATAAATTTTGCATCACTTTATATTTGCTGCCAGGCTGCTCTCTGCATCAACGGGTTTTTAATATGTATAATCTACTTAGTAAATATGTGCTTCCTTTAATTGTTTCTAATTTGCACTGCTCAGGGAAGAAAGGTTTAGAGAAGCAATCTGGGAGTGTGGAATGAGCATAGGTCTTGCATCTTGGGTTTGAATTCTGACTCTGCCCTCCAAACCTTAGTTCTCTTATCTCTGAAATACAGGGGTAATAATACCTACATCCTAACATAGGTGAAATGAATTAATGTATGTAAAGGCATGACAAATAGAAAAGTAATCATTTAATATTAATTTCATTCTCAGCCTAGTCTTTATAGATTTGGTGAACTAATCATTTCACTAATGTATCTGTTATGATTCTAGATTTTGATAATGAATCTTTCAACTCAACCTTTTCAAATGGCAGAGTCTGAAATTCTTGAGTTCCTGTCTTCACAATGGCACCTGCCTTTATATTTCTGACCACCATAATTGTTATTTTTTGGTCTTCTCTACTTCTGATGTACCCTTATAATATCTTAATCAATATTCCAGGTGTGGGCCACCAAAGTTTAATAGAAGGTAGGTTAAAGTTTCTCAGTGTATACCTGTTGATTGTTATAAATATTAAGAAAGAACTTTTCATAAAATTGATAAACTAGGAATTCATCCATTTTTTTCTTAGGTATTTACCGATCATCTCTTTTGTACATAAATTATAGTCGCCCAATTTAGCAAATATAAATACAGGATGCCCAGTTAACTAGCTGTCTTATATTTTATTTGGCAACCCTACCATAGATATGAGATAATCTCGGTATAAGAATAAAAGATTAAGATCTGGTTTCTCTCTAAGGAATTTTTTTTTTTAAGTTAAGGATATAGGCATGGACTTAGATAGGTAACCAGGTGATACATGGAAAGAAAGGGTTGCAAGTGGGTGGTATATAAGTTCCTAGGGCTGCCATAACAAGGGACTCCAAAATTGATGGCTTGATATTACAGAAATTTATTTTCTTACAGTTCTGGAGGCTAGAAGTCTGAATTCAAAGTGTTAGCATGTTTGTTCTTTCTGAGGGACTCTGAGGGAGAGTCAGTTCCGTGCCTCTCTCTTCTAGCTTCTGGCGATAGCCAGCAATCCTTGACACTCCTTGGTTTGCAGATGCATCACTCTATTTTCTGCCTCAGTCTATACATGGATTCTCCCTGTATATCTCTTCTCCTCTCCTTATAAGGACACCGATACTATTGGATGAGGGACCACTTAATTACCTCATTTTAACTTGATTACATCTGCAAAGACCCTATTTCAAAATAAGGTCATGTTAAAAAGCACCAGAAGTTAGGATTTCAACATATCTTTTTGGAGGACACAATTCAACCCAAACAGACGGTGTGGATATTGAATGCCATAGAGTTCAGAAAAAGAATTATCTGTTTTGGATGGAATGATGAAAAAGGCCCACAGTAGTGTCAAGAATTAATTGAGCTTGACTTTGAAGGGTGGGGAGACCTTGTTGGAGAGGAGGAAAAGGGCTGGAAGTGGATGATGAATAAGAGAATAGTGAAGGGACTCATCTTCAAGGAAAGGAAGATATTTGCTGTAATTTACTAAGGATAATCACAATCATGCTGCAAGCTCTGAGAAAAGCAACAATTAATTAAACTTCCTCAGCTCAGAGAAGCAACAGTGTCTTTACAAGACAGATTTTATTGGTGTCCAAGTTTCCTTTCATGTCTAAAATTCAAATTGCTCAGTGTTAATTAGGTTTTGGCACCAACCCCAGAGATACTAGAGGGACAAGCCTGGGAAACTACTATAGGCAACCTTTGTATCCCTGAAGAAGGCACTAAGCCAGTTATACTGGAACCAACTTGGAGATTATATTTTAAATAAAATATTTATGTAAAATAAGGTGTAAACTGTAAGCAATCAATACATTCTCACTGTAGTTAGAATGCTGTTTACTCAATAAATGGTCAATCTTTCTGACTTTTTAGGAGTTATCTGTATAGCAAAGTTGGTCTGGATGAAACAAAGACCAGAACAAAGGCTTTATGAGCTTTATTGATTGTATGAGAAGCCAGTGTAGAAGCATGCTAAGCCGGTTCTGTGTTTTTGTGAATGTGTACCATATTATGGCACACCATAGAATGTACCGTATTTCTATATAGACTGAAGGTTTTAGAGCTGGATTTCCAAATTCTTGAAGGAAACAGGTGAAAATCAAGTTAAATGGCAATTCACAGAAGAAATAGAAGATTAAAGGGACAAGCCAGAAGAAATGCAGGCAGTGGGCTATTTACTCTTTTTCTGTTCCTTTGATGGGGACTTTTCTGGATATGTGTATAATTTCTCACATTTTCCCTGCTATAATTAGTCAATTAAGTTTATGTGAAGCTCTTTTTTTTTAAAAAAAATGTCAGTTACCTTAGAACTTAGTAAATTACTGAAATGCTACAGAGCTAGGGTTTTCTCTTGGTTTTGTTTCAAAAATTCATTTGAAAAGAAAGAGGAAATGTAATAATTGGGATGAGCTCTTGCTTATTCGTTTTTAAGTTACCTTTTCCCCTTGTTGCTGCCCTTTTTAGTCACTAAAGAAGGAAGTGCAAATACAGGGATGGACAGTGAAAGGAACCTCTTGAATCACTGTGTTACTTACAGTTCTGTGATATTTGCTGCCAACAGAGATTTGGGTTTGTAAGGCTAATAACCACAGATCTACGTATGTTACGTTGTCAGTTGTTCAGATAAACTACCACAAGGCTGGGGTCTTGGAGACTGAAACGGTCAGATGTACTCAGTGAGAAAATAAGGATGTGCCTGCTTTCCATTCAATATATCATTGTTTACAAAATTAATTTTTAATAAAAGAGTGAACATAAATATTTTATTCAATTTATATTGTTGAATCTATGTAGAGCTTAGTGCAAGAGTTAATCAATCAATCAATTATGATTAACAAGAAACCTAGATCCAGTTGCATACCTCATCCATAATCTGCAATTTATATCACAAAAGCTTCTGCTGTCTTGGTTCTTTCCAGGCATTGGTAAATCTGACTCAGCAGAACTCCAGGAACTCTGTGATCCCCTGCACTTTGGCTGCTGACAAAGCCCCTGGAGCCTTTCTTCTGCCAGACACCTTTATTTAAATAATCCTCATTCTGGAAAGAATGTTTTCCATGCTTACCACTTATCAAGTGAAAGGCAGCATTTGTCTTTCTAACTTTTAAGGATCTCCCCAGGTTCCTTTCTTAATTCCAACGTTACTAGCTTGTGTTAAAATTCTACATCCCCAGGTTATTTGTGATAGATATGCACATAGCTGGGGTCCTTATCTGCACAAAAAGGAATAGCAGCTCAGGATTAAAAAAAATCCTCCTTTCCCTTATGGGACTAAAAAAATCTTTTTTATTTTAGAACATCTTAAAAACATATAAAGGAGAAGGGAAAACAACCCAGAGTATCACCACTTAAAGGCAACTGTTATCAGTATTTTAGTTTATATTCTTCCAGTCTTGCTGCTTCCTGCATATTTTATTTTGTAAACTAGTTGCATTTGTATTCTCTCTAAAATAGTGTGTGTGTGATTTTTTTTTAAGCTAAAGCTTTTCATCAGAGGTGGTATAGCAAGGTCATGAATGCAAGAATGTGAAGACAGAGTGTGAGAGTTCCAATTCTTATTCCTCTGTTTTTGCAAACTCAAGGAAGTGATTCAGCTTCTTCAAATCTTAGTTCCCTCATCCATAAAATAATCTTGGGATAAACATCTTTGTGTGAAAAGGTTTTTCTGTAGTTCAGTATATTTTCTGAATTATCTCAATTCCAAAAAGTAGTATGACTGGGTCAAGCAGGGTGAACATACTGTAAAAATTTCTTTCCTAAGGTGTTGTAGCTGTTGAAGTTTCCATCAGCATGGTATAAACCGGGAGGATAATCATAAATCATGGTTTTAAGCCTCTCTAACCTTTAGGATGGTTTGTTGTGTCACCGTAGAAAACCAATACAGTGAATTAATACAGAGGAAACACAAGCTCTTTGGTTTGAAATACTCCTTCTTTAAAAATTAGCAGCCACTAAACATTGGAGCTGTCACGGATAGCTTTTTTCAAAGTGGAAATACAGTCATAGAAGACAACATTCCAAATTAACTGATGAGAATGGAGAGGTGAGAAGCAATTAAGAAATGAACAGGATGTAAAATTTAACATGGGGTTGGTGGTAGAGAGAATTAAAAGAGACCTGGTAAAATGGCCATTAAGAATCAGTTTGGTACAGTATGCAAGTCAAGGGTTGAGGTGACTTGGGGATTTGTGGAGTCTAAAAGATAGGGTGTTTTGAAAGGACAAATTAAGGGTTAAATGACTTTTTGCCTTGAATGTCTATTCCCCTATAGACTGATGGATCCTTGTTTCTGTCTCATATAGTATGGGGGGGCCAATATTGGAGGGCAGTGTTGATATATTTCACATACATTGATTTTGTATTTGGGTAATTTAGTAACATAATGTCTATGTATTTCTGTGCTAATGGTGTTTTTAAAAAGTATTATCTTTGTGAGCTTTGGGATGGGTACTAACTCCAGATTTCATTTTGTTATTTAATTTGCAAATACATATAAGTAATTGGAATTTAAGATTATACACTAGAGCTACATAGGATGTAGCAGAATCTAATTGACTTAAAATACACTAAATGACAATACGAAGAACATTCATTTTATTTAGTATTTTATAGTCACTGTTTATCTTTTTGGTAGCCCCCTAACTATACTGAGTTTATGAATATTTCTGAGGAAGGTGGATTGACAAGTTTATGGAGAAGAAATTCTCTTGAAATGCTGCTAATGAAACCATCAGCCAATGTTCTAGACAATTGAGAGGCCAGATCCAACTCCCTTGAGCTTTCTTTTGAGGGATGAGATCTCAATATAAAAATTAGTATTGAGAGACTTTTACTTTTGACATTGGATATATTACCACTTTCTTTCTACTTCCAGTTTGCAATCAAAGTCATCTGTTGCTCCATTGCAGACTGTTTATTTTTTAGAAGGGTTAAGATTTTTACTACATGAACTTAATTATGTAATTACATAACAGATCTGGTAACTGCTTCAGAGGAACCATTTTAATCTATGGGGTGCCTGAGATAGTCTTTAAAGAACATCTAATTACATAATTACGATGCCTAATAGACTAGAGTAACGGGTAGCAGGAATATCTTTGGAGCCATAAGAGAAATCTTATGGCCTTTAGGTAGGACATATAATATCAGTTATGAAAATAATCCCTCCATTATGTCATTATGTAACAGCATATAATGGCAAAGGAGATATTAATGCTGGATATAATAAATATTACATGCATTTTGCTCTTTTGACATAAATGACTTTCTTTAATTTAAAAAAATATGTAAAATCAATTGAAGATATCTTTATCCTGTGAGAAAGAAAAAACTATGGTATTTTAGATACAGAATGACAGTGACATTTGAAAGAAAAATTTTAAAAAATTGTAAATATATCAAGTTAATTACAGAAGCATGCATATTAATTTCAAAACTACAAAAAAGCAGTTAAAATTTCAAAGACAGACAATTTAAAATAGTATATTCATATATTTGAATCTGGCATACTATTCTTCCTGAGTAGTAATGAAAAAAAAATCAGGAATAAAACTAAAACATGCCAGCACCTTCAAATACTATGATTGCTTTAGCTATATGCTGGGGGTGAAGGTTTTGTTGAAATCTGGGCAGTTCATCAGAAGAAAAGTGAATTTTAATCAAGGTTCATGTTGTTCAAACATTTTGGTGTTGGTGATATCATTCTTTAATATCTATTTAGGAATATATAAGCAAATACTAACATTTTGACTCTATTTTATATAACTGATAAAAATCTGTCTTGGTTGTTTTATGAACAAGAGGCTTTTTTGTTGTATGTTTTAAATTTAGGATACATTTTACACAAAAAGCCCAGAATCTATCAAAGTATAACATGGTTGGAGAGTCATTACCCATTAAAATGTTTCACACCAAAATATATCTGATGACAAAACAGACAGACAAATAAATACAGGACATGATTGACAATGGGTCCTGATACATACTAAATATACTTTCCCTTTGCTTTCTATTATTTTTGTTTGGTCTGCATGAAAACTAATACATATGCAGGGAAATTCTAAAACTGTCTGCCATAAGCATAGGCTTATATTCTCTGAGACCACTGGTATGTAGAGAAATAGTTGGCATCTGTAAATGAACATTTCAGATGTTTCACAGAGCCAGCAATTTTGGGAAGGTTTTTTCAACGAAATTTTGTGATAAAATTATCCAAGTTTTGGTCATGACAAATATTTAAACAGTACATTTTTAAATTCACCTAGGGACAGTTATCAAAATACGGCCAAAGTGTTTACATGCCTTTATATTATATCTTATTTTAAAAAGTCAAGTTTTGCTTGGTATGTGTAAACTCCCTATCCTTACATATCTTTTCTTCCCCCCCAAAATTTGAATGGCGTTCAAAACCCACTATGTTGGATTGAGTTCTGCACATGGGAATATTCATATTAACATCTCAAGCAAATGTAACTTCTCATTTTTGAGGCCTGAAAATATTTCCTTAACTAATAAGTATCAGTTCATTATTCAAGATGGACAGTATATATGAACTATGTTTCACATATGCTAGCCCCACACTGTGGGGTAATACTTAATGCCCCTCTCGCTCATCAGCGTTCTCAAATAAAACACAGCAACCACAAGCACAGTGACATAGCCTGTATAGTTAAAGTCATTCTTGTACTAAATGAAAAGTAAGAATATTCTGGATATGACTATGAGGGAGTAACAGGACCAGATTTGCTTTCTCACCCTAACCAACTAAGAAACCAGACAGCATATATAAAGCAATTGTTATCAGACATTACATGGCAGATAGCACATGATTATTATCCCTGATTACAATGTAGGCTGTATGACTGCTCCAGTTTACCACCTAGAGCCTGTATACTCTCTGCTGTGCAGGGACAGAGGAAGCAGATTAAAGCCATGGAATCTCACTGAGTTTTAGAGACATTGATTGGAATTTAGGGAGGCCAAAATATTGTAGCAAAGGAAGCTCCACAAAGACAGAGCTTGAAAGATCTGCAGAGATGTCCCCTTGAGTCTTTGGCAGAGTACCAATCTGCTCATGAATGAGAATAAACTATCCAAAGCTGGCAAAAGAACCACTGGAAATAAGTAGGCTGAACAATTCCTGAAGCTAACCATGGGCTGAGAGTAGTTTCTGTTTGTGTCAGATTCGTGAAGTTTCATAATAAATGAGGCATTGGGTAAAATACTTAGAAGAAAATTATCTTAGTTGTAGGGTCAAATTATCTCTAGAATAAAGGCTGCTCTGAACCTAACCTAACAAAGCTTCAAAGCAATCCTATATAGAAACAAAGTAAGACCAGGTAATCTAACTGAATCCCAGACAAAGAGGTCAACACCATCTAAAGGAATACAACAAAATCCTCCACTCCACAACATAAAATTCAATGTCCTACATACAAAAGAAAATTGAAAGGCATACAAAGATTTAGGAAAATATTACCCATAAAAAAATCAATCAGTAATTCAGACTCATAAGTAATAGAAATGATCAAATTAATAGACAAGGATGTTAAAAATAACTATTATAAATATGCTCCATATTCGCTCATTAAGGTTGAGATTGAGGAGAGCATGAACATGATGAGAAAGGTAGAAGATATAAAAGGAGTCAAATGAAACTTCTAAAAATTAAAAATAAAATGCATAGAATGAAAAATACACTGGTTTGGATTAATGTCAGATTAGACATTGCAGGAAAAAAAATACACTGGTTTGGATTAATGTCAGATTAGACATTGCAGGAAAACCTTGAAAACGCAATAAAAATTTTCCAAATGAAGTAGAAAGTGGGGTGGGGGAAAGAATGAAAAAAAGAAAAAGAATAGAGCACCAGTGATCTAGGAAACTCTCAGGCAATCTAACATATGTGTAATTGGTATCCTAGAGATTAAAAAAAAAAAAAAGGAAGAGGGGGAAAGAAACATATTTGAAGGAATGATGACCAAAATTTTTCCAAATGTGATAAAAATTAGAAATGTACAGATTGAAAAAATTCATTGTACGCAAAGTAGAGGAAACTAAGAAAAACACACCAAGGCACATCATAATTAAATTGCTGAAAACTTATAATGAAAAGAAAATTGTAAAAATAGCCAGAGAAAAAGACAAAAAGGAACAAAGATAAGAAAGACAGCTGACTTATCACTGGAGGCTACAAAAGCCAAAAGACAATGGAACAGTATCATTACAGTACTAAAGGAAAAAATAAAAGGACCTGTCTATCTGGTGGTGTTGAACTCAGTATTTGGTGACTGGGAGGATGGATTGTGGTAGATTTTATGACGCATGATCCTTCCTACCAGGGCATTATGCAACTCTATCCTGTTCAAATTAGGGGTGGCCATGTGCATGAATGTCTTGGCCAAAGAAAAGTGGTAAAAGTGTGTCATATGTCACTTTAGAACAGAAACTGTAAGAATAACATGTATCTTTTCTTTTTTCCCTTGAGACAGGCAATGTTATAGATAGAGGCAGGTCCATCAGCCTGGGATATGGAATAATGATAGCATGAAGCTGAGCCATAGCTGACCCACAGATGACATGGAATGGGAACAAGAGATTTAACTTGTCATAAACCATTTTGATTTTAGAATTGTCAACACAGCCTAAGCTTGACCATCCTAACTGATACAGGCAGCAAGGTTAACTTGGGGAAACTAGGGCATATTCACAGCATGAGACTCTAAAAGAGAATACTCGCACGTCTTGCAAAGCCCTCAAATAATACAGTGCCAACTATGCAGATATTTCTAATTTAGAAGAATGGTGATTGGTACCTTAAAGAAACTGAAGCAGATAGCAAAGAGCTCACTTGCTAGTCCAAATTTCAAAAAGATAGAAAAAAATCATAAGAAGAAAGAAACAGACCCAAGACAAATGTAAGAGAATGAAACCATACTGTAAAGCTTCAGAGAAGCTAGAATACCATATGAAACTTGAAAAATAGCTGAAGGCAATAGAAAGATTTGGTTAGCAAGGAGAAAAGCAACAAAAATGTAGTTTTTATGCTTTGAGTTGATGGTGTAATATTAAGGGATGCATAGAAGTAAGCAGTTCTTAAAAGAACTAACTGAAAAGGCCATTAAAGACATGTGGAAAGGAAAGGAAGTGTAGGATAGGTAAAGAGGGTACAAAAGTACATAACTGTGTAAAAGGAGTACAAATCCATGGTTCAGAAACACTGTATCCTAGTGCTTTTCAGGGATTATTTCACTGGGATTGCTGAATGGCTGCTGATGACCTTTGATTACATTCTCTGTTCTTTGTTGATATATAATATAGAAGTGTGATTTTTCTTATTTTGTATATTGATCGCGTGGCATCGCAGAGCTCTTTAATTCCAACACATTAAATGCTTTTGAATTTTTGAACTAAGCAATATTTGTCAGCCAAAGTGATATCTTTTTTACTTCTTTGCAATTCTTATAATTTTAAAAACCATTTTGAACTGGGTATAATGTTCATTTCTCATTTTCATTTCTAAATTTTAACCTTTAAACATATTGTCCACTGTGGGGTTTGTTTTTGTTTTTTGACAGATTTGAGATTATGGATGTTTCTTCTGTTTTCAGTTTGCTAAGACTTTCTTTCCAATCACAAAGAGGTCTTAGGATATTAGACTTGCTTTTCCTATATCTATTTAGATGTTATTGTTTCTCATTTTAACAGTAAAAATGGATAGATATTCAAATTTTAATGAATACTTGCATTCTTGGTATAAATCCAGTTGGGCCATGATGTTGTGGTGGCTGTTTCTAATACATTAGATTTTTCATCTGTATTCAAAAGTGAAATTAGCTGGTAATTTTCTTTTGTCTTTGTTTCTATTTTCAGTATCAGGTTATGATAACTTCATAATGAATTAAGATGGATTTATTTTTAAGTTTTCTTATTCCTTAGAATAGTTTATATGAAATTTGGAATTTTATCTTTCATTGATTGATTGAAGCAACAAAAAAAATTATCCAGACTTCAATTTTTAATCTTTTTGGTATAGGTAGTTTTTTACATTTTAAATCAATGTATTTAATGATTATGGCTTTATTCCTTATTTTTTAAAATAGAGTTTGTTAACTTGAGCAGTTTTAGGTTCACAGAAAAAATGAACAGAAGGTACAGAGATTTTGTACATACACTGCCCACACACATGCACAACCTCCTTCACTATCAAAATCCCTCACAAGAGCAGTTCATTTGTTACAATCAGTAAACCTGTGTCTACACATCGTTATCACCCAAAGTCCATGGTTTGCATTAGTGTCCACTCCTGGTGTATATTCTATGGGTTTTGACAAATGTGTGATGGCCTTTATCTACCATTACAGTATCAATATAATGTAGTTGCACTGCCTTAAGGTTTTGGGTGGTCATAGTGTATATTTTAGCCCCAAACTTGCTTGGCTCAAATTACTGGGAGACACTGTTTTATCTTACTTGGATTTGATGATGAGACAGAACAGTGTCTTTTTATCTTTTTTTGTTAACAGGAGAAATTTTCTCCAGCCAAAGTCTTGAGCAAGGGTATATAGCCTTGTGAAGATTTAGCCTTTTTCAGTTGGGAACAGGGGGTATTTTCAAGTCACCAATTTGTATGAACTCAAATTTACCACCACATACTATTAAAACTCAAGTCTCCTAACCACTAAATTTCCTATAAATTCAGCTGTGCATTTATAAGAATGTTTGTTATGCTTACTTCCACAGAAATTCTAGTTTCTTATTTTTGGCATGGGGAAATTTCTAATCTGCCAAAATCTTGCAAATAGAAATGCTTTGGGGTCTTAAAAAGTTTCAAGATCCGAAGAAATACTTAATAATGGGGATGCATGATTTATAAAAAATAAGAAAGAAATGAAGAAAAAAGTCTTCCATGGGTTTGTGATTGATTAGCCTGTGTCAGTTCTCCAGAATATTATAAAGACACTATTAAAAGATTGGTAGGAAATACTTAAGCAAAAATCACTAGGGTTCCAATTGACTTATTAAATATAAGTTTTAAGACGAATATCATTTTTGGACAAGGTCACTCAAGTTAGAGAGTGTCAGACAATAAGGACTGTGTCTGCAACATTAGGAAACAAAGAATGATCCAAAAATTTAAAGGAATCAATGAGTGTGGGTGATGGGATTGGTACTTTGTATCTCAATTTGAGGGAGACTTTTGAAAAGAAGTCTCACGCAATCTTACTGGATGAGCTTTCAGTGTAGCAGATGTTGGTGCCCTGTCCATATCCCCTCAGCACTCAGCATTTTGATAGCTCATTACTGCAAGCACCTGCCACTTTCTGCCTGAGGACTTATCGGTCCCCAGCAGTGTGCTTGGCCCATGTATAGGCCAGGGAGTCAGCGCCTTGTCAGCAGCCCTAAGTCATTGAGAGACGAAAGTCCATGGCTCTGTAACCCAGTTTTCTCATCCCTCCACAGAGAGTCCTGTATCGGCTTCCTTGCTTCCCTTCCCTGCTTCACTTCTCACTCTCCTCCACCAGCACTCTCTGAGGAAACTTTCCGAATAAACTACCTTTCTTTAAATCCAGATTCTAAGATACGAAAATCATTTCATAAACCGTTAACAATAATTGTCGTTAATTGGTTTCTGTCAAAAGGGATGTTTCTAATGATACCCTGTGAATGTAATTTTGCCTTATCTTTCATAATTTCATAAATAATTGAACAAAAATTTAGACATTTTCTTAACAGATTTGGAGATGACATCGTAGAGGTGCAGGAGGAGATGTAGTGAATATGTTAGATAACAGAATCGGGATCTACGTAATTTTTAATAGGCTGAAAAACAGATAAAATCTAACAAGGTTTTATATTGATGGATTAAGATCCTCCAGTTGAGTCTTCCAAATGTGTGATATTATCATTATGTGATAATATTTTAGAGCTATTGGTTAATAGTAAAATTAAAGATAGTTAACACTGTGTGTAGCTGCTGAAAATGCAGATGTGATTTTGGGTTAGATTAATGAAGCAATATCTAGACCAAAGGAGGTGATAATTATGTTTAAGTCTGTAATAAACAGGCAATGATGTTTTGAATATCATGCTTTTCAAAGGATAGAAACAATCTAAATGCTAGAGGAGGAAGGAGATTGAAGGCAGTTGGAAATGTTATATGGAAAACGATGAAGTAAATATGGTTGTTAGGCATCAAGAGAAGAAGAATCAGAAAACATGATAATTGTCTTTCACTGTTTAAATATCTGACTGGTGGGAAAGGAAATAGACATGCTTGAATGACCTTAAGAGTTATTCATATCTGTATAACCAGTGTCTAATCCAATGCTTGCGTATCGTAGGAGCTCAGTAAATGCTGGACAAATGAAAAATTAATGGTACTGCATGTACATCTCATTTAACTGTGCAGTTGAGAGAGGACACGTACTCTTTTCATTTTTCTGTGTTTATCCATCCTTTTGTGTATCTTATATTTGAAGTCATTCTTTGGGTGGTGAAGTCAAGATAGAGGACCAATTTTCTGCTCTATGAAATATCTCCCAATAATAGTGATTCTGTAATTGCACACTGTAATGATTATGAGGTCGATGCCTCCTGATAAATACAGCCTCCAGTTTCCTACTCTCTTTCATATAAGCTGTCCCTGAGTTTATAATCTATAGCAGTGGCAAAGGTTTGTGGTAATGTTTGCTTCAGTCTTTTGTCCTGCCTGTTATATTTTCCTTTTGTATTTCCCTTGGGTTATATCATGCTTCAATACATTTAAATCTTAATATAGCAAGTGAATTTATGACATAAGGGAATAAGCCCACTGACTTCTATTATTCCCCACCTCAAGTTTTCCCCTATTTCCCAATCATGTTATGCTTTCTTAACAGCATATTTCAGACTGAGAATCAGATGAAATTGTTTGATAAAAACTGTATAACGCATTTCTTTGTTTATGCATTTTGGAGTCCTTTTCTTATCTAGTCCAGCGAGACAAATGGTTCTTTTTACAGAGGTGGCTACCTTAAATACCTAGGTGCTTGCTCATTGTGGAGTTATGAGGAAGCTGGCATCCTGCTGTGCATCCTTCAGGTCCTGGTTTGGTGGCCCTTCCTCTCAAATGTTCCTCATGACTCCCCACATTAAGCTTAGCAGTGTCTCTGATGTGCTCCATCAGACTTTGCATCCCACTGTTTGTAAAGTCTGTCTGCACATCCTACCAGACAGTAAAAGTTGCATCCTCAGCGCTTAATACTGTGCCTAGAACGTAATAAGCACTCACTGACTATGTGATGAGTATTTGTTCAGAACAATACTTTTTCAAAAGGTGCTTTTGACTAAAGGAAGCTATTTCTGTTATTCTGTTTCTAATACTCTTTCTCATTTTGTTTTATATCTCAGCATAGTTGAACCTACAGTTATAACCAGTTGTATCCCTTGATTACTATGCAAATTTTCCACATGGCTTTACACTTCTCTGTGTTCCTAAGAGGCTGATCCACTCACAGTATTTCAAAAGCAGATTTTGAGAAAACCTAGACTTGGAAGATGCCCCCTTTTTGTTTTGTTTTGTTTTGTTTTTGAGAGCTGTATTCAGAGGTGTAACCTTGCACAAGTCAGCTAGCTTCTATGGACCTGTCTCCTCACCCATAAAAGAAAGGAGGACTGGATAATCCCTAAGGTGAATTCAAGAGAAAACATTCTTTAATTCTATGATTGAGAACAGTTTTCAGTAAAACCTTTGTAATTCCTTGCCCTTCCCTCCCCACCTCCTGCAAAGGCACCCTGATCATTTTTCCTTTTCTTTGGGCCTGATTGTCTCTTCTTGTTTATGGCTGCCACTAATTTGCTCGTTTGCTTGCTGGAAAATAGCTAATTAAAACCCACTTCAGCTAACAAGCTGACTGGGACCATGCAAATGTCACTCTCTGCTGTCTGCTATTTCCGTTTGTACTTTACATCATTAGTGTTTTTTTTCCTCCCTCTGTTATAATGAAGGCGAGGATAGATTTAGCGCCCTCTTCACAGGTGTGCGCTGGTACAACGGCCACCGTCCCGGGAAAGCGCTGCCGTTTTACTGCACTTCAGCACTTTGAGTGTTATTACCCCTGACGGTTAATGGTTTCAGACTACATTGCTTGTTAGTGCTAGACTTTTGAACAGCTTCATCTATCTTTTTGTTTTTACAGTGACTGGCCGCATTAAGTATATGTATCTGAGCTATTAGTCCCGTCCGTTCATTGCATGCGTTTCATTTGGTGTAGGATTCTTTTTTCCTCTGTAAAATTAGTATGCATTGTCATCCATATACTTCAACACATCGACTTTTGTTATAAGTATGCTGTCATCATTGTGCTTTCACACATTTGCTAATTTATTGTAGCTAAATTAGACCTAATATTAGCAATTTTGCAGCTGTTCCTTTAGAATATACATGGCCGTATATTTGTATGTTATTTAGTAATTATAGTCCACAGCAAAAGAAAATGGACCTTGTTCTCAAGAGGGGGAGAGGGGAAAGATGGAAAAAGGGGGTTCAATATAAACAAATTTACCTGAGAGCGTAAAAGAGAGCAAGGAAATGTAGAGAAAAATGCATTTCAGGAAAGTTAGAAGGAGTAGATTGCAGAGAAAACAAAGAGCAGCGAATGCTTTTGTAGGATTGTGCAGTTTGAAGGGCCCGTGTTTTAGGCCTGAGACTTGCAGAGAAGCAAGCATTCTCTGGGAAGGAGTTTTCACTGCTCTACTCTTCTGTTACTGTGAATATGCTACCTACTTGAATAGCCGAGCAAAGAATACCAGGGGGAAATGATGGTAGGGATTTTGTGTGAATTGCAAAGAAAAGGGGACGAGCACAGCCTGTGTGGGTGCTTTCATGAAAACATTTGGTATTCAGTATACTGAGGTTCAAGGCTTAAATCATTAGGTTTAAAAACATGCCTGAATAGGAGACTGTGAGGATAAGGAAATAAGAATGGTTTGGATCTTTACATTGTTCAGAATAATAAACAGCTTTAAATGCAGGTTTTCACTTTGTATCTGGAGATGATATTTGAAGGAATATGAAAAAGAATGCCTGCAATGTGTACTCTGTGTGTGTGTGCACACGCGTGCATGTGTGTGTGTTTGTTTTGCATTTTAATTAGGTTATGAGAGTTGGACATGATACAGGCATCTAAAATTATACAATGTCAGTTTTGGTATAGTGTATGAGGCAAGATGAATGATCAACAAGATAGATCCTCCTAGGACACAAACTGCTTGGTATGAATCGTTGGGTATTTTGTAAAGCCACCTGGGTACTGTTTAATATACTGAGTTAGTAATCCATTTAATGGGACCCTCATGGTCTAAAAGAATTCATGAGTTGTCCCAGGGTTTACGGGCCTATTCCTAGGAGGTAACTTACTAGGAGAACCTAGCTCAATAAGTACTCGTTGTTATGAAAATATTCTATGTTTTAATGGATCCAAAACATTATGTACAATGGTTAAAAACAAAACTTATAATGGCTCTGATGTCTTGACCTTGAGAATATATCCTAGGCAGGTCAGGTCTATTTTCCTAGGGGCAATATGTTACTTAGTATATTAGAGATTTGGGCGTAGCATCCCTCTTTGATATTCATATTTTCATTCCCATCAGGTCATAAGAGATAGATTTCTGTTGCTGACTGTGCCCCATTCTGACTGCCCTCTTCTGCTTCTTCCTTAGTAGGGCTGAATATCTCATTTCTCTCCTCAGTTGATCAAAGCCTGTTCTTCAGCTCTTAGAAAACAAAGCAAATTGAAAGGGCTAAAATATTTTGTAGTGTTAATCCTCACTGGGGTTTTATATTTTTATAAGGAACACTCGATTAAACTTAAAAACATGATGTTCCAGTAGTGGAATTTGGGGGAGAGTCAGTAGGTGGGGAAGCAAAAAATTTGAGGGTTTTGGAGCTTATGAAATCAACGCATGTAGAGAGTTATGGATTCATAAACCTGGCCTTTTCCCTTTGAGAAGATATGGGTCTTATCAGAACTTGCAAGGCCATCAGTGAACCTAACCCCAGCCTCATAGACCATGGGGACAATTCCAGTTGGGATTTAAGGCAATGTTGATTTAATAAATAAGGGTTGAAAGTCAGAGACAGCAAATATCCAAAAGCACAAATAGCAAGTGAAAAAAAAAAAGCCCATGAGGTCCTCTTCATGCCTTGGTATTGTTCCTTTCAGATCACATTGGATTGAAGCACCATGTGATATGTTCTTTGCATAAAGCATTTTTGGAGTACAGAGCTCAAGTAGAATTGAAATGACAGCAGGAGAGTGCCAGTCATTCTCTCGATAATCCTTTGCAGACTCCAGGCCCTTAACCAACAGGGATCTACTGCTTTAGCCTACCTGTGCCCACTGGGACAGCTGATGTTGAACACTGACTCTACCACCTGTTTCGAGAATCTAAAATTGATTAAATTAAAGTCCCCCCCCCAGTCTACCTCCTCAGGTTCATGGAAACAGAAGACTGCTCCCACTTGACTTTTTTCTCCTAATCTCTATAGCTCCAGAGCAAGCTGCTCACCCAGATACCAGGGCAGCAGAAGATGGTTGATAAAAGCGAACAGTAGACTTTGAGATTTGCCACATTTTTTGAACGATTTGGTGGCTGCTTCTTGGGACAGATTCAGAGACAACATTTAACTCCTTGACCATTCCAGGCCGTATGGCATGTTGTGGTGTGTGGTGATCAGAGACGCTTTCAGTCATTTCTTTTAGAAGATATGGCTTTGGTTTTGGTTTGATTTCTTACTACACCAGCTTTGCCAGTTTTATTCACAGGGCATTGCCATTTTTGCTTTACATGTTTATTGGTAGTTAATTATTGAGTTTTAATTCTATGTAACTCTGGGTAGGATTAATCCACCAAATATTTATTGAGAACTACGAAGTGCCTGGCATTTGTATATCTTTCAGGCAATTATGAGATATCAAAAGGCCCTTCTGACAGAAAATTAGTCTCTGAGGTAATATTTTGTAGGCTTCGTTTCCAACCTTTAATTTTCTGCCTTCACGTGATTTACATGGGCAACATTCTCATCAGTAACCTTAGTCATTACATTCTCTGCTTCTCAATAGGAGGTGAAAATGGAGAATGGGTCAAGATATTCCACCCCAAGGTGATTCAGGATCTCTTGGGCATAGAGAACGTGGGATAGTTTAAAAAATCTCCCTCTACCCCTGCCTCCAACTTTTCAATGTCAGGCCAGAGATTTTGATCTGTCTCTTTACAGGGTATAGCTGGTGTGTCTATTTTTTCATTTGGAGAATTATGGCACTCTAGAATGGATACAAATTAATATGTGCATCAGTAGGAATTAGCACGTTGGATATTTTAAAAGCAAGCAAATAAGTAAAACAAAAACAAACAGGATATTACCGCACACGGTTTCTAGCATGGGGAAAGCAATGTCCTGCTTGAAGAGGTCAGCCAATGGGTGCATTGTAAACTAGGCTGAAAAGTAAAAAAATAAAATCTATTGGAGTCCTGGTGAGCTGCTGCATTAGGGATTCTGTGAAGCCAGATGGAACATGGCTGCTTACTGGCTGGGGAGAAGCATCAAAACTATAGAAAAACAGTTTTCTGAAAGCTTGTGGGGCCCAGAGGTCTGACCTCATGTTTTTGCTGTAAGTCACCTCTGTTCTTAGCAGGGCACTTTGTGAGGACCTAGCTCTTGAATTTCCACATTTACTCTCTTGGGCCTGTTGTCTCAAGAATTTTGTGTGTGTGTGTGTGTGTGTGTGTGTGTGTGTGTGAGTGACATGTCCAAATTATGTATATGCTCATGTTAAGTAGCTAAAAATTAACTAAAAATATCCTCCTGGAGATCAATGTGCTGAAATGAAAACGCAAGCTCATATAGTACCCCCCAAATTCAGATTAATCAAAGGCTAAAAGATCAAACACTTAGGAAACTCTTTGGTCTTCAATTTCTAGATGTCTTCCAAATGTCAGGTTACAGGGTAAAATTACAACACCTTCCTTCACCCTAAGATGTTACCAGAAACGGTGCTTCTCAAACTCTTCTACTGAAGCAATCTTAAAGTGTTCTCACTGGCAGAGAAAAGAGAGCAAAGAATGGTCATCGTGGAGGGAGAAGAGGGTAGTTGTAGTCAGATACCAGCTGCTGCAGAAGAGAAAAAATATTTTTGGAGTCTAATATTTTATCTTAACAATGTGAATTTTTCCATTCTGTTTAACAGTGCATTCATGGTTCTTCTAATTTTAAATGTTTTCAAAAAAATATTTGAATACAGGAAGAAGTCCCATACTTTGGTGCTTTAATGATTAAGGAATGACCTATCTGAAAAAAAACCCACCTGCATAGGCACACTTGTATCCAATTTTGGAAAAACTAACTTAATTTACCATTGGTTTTTTAAGGGAAGTCATGGGAAAAAACTAGAAAGAAGACAGATGAATGGGAAATTTTCTTAAAGATCATTGTTGTGATTGTCTTGGGAACAGAGAATATGACAGCTATTAATTTAGGACTCAGAGTGTACTCCAATAGAGGTAGTTTTATACTGGTCCACAAGATTTAATTGTAAGAGCATTTTTCTTTTCTACTATTTCAAAACTTTCTATTGCCTAGCAAATTAAATTGGTTAGCCTACCTCTTCTTCTAATCAGTGACTCTTAGAAGTAAAGAAGCTGTAGAGAAAGTTAGGTCCACGCTTTTGACATAGCAATCTTGGGAACATGGACCAATGAGGGGTAGACCCTGTTTTTGATAAAGAGCAAGAGGAGGGAGCCTGTGGAATCTGAACCACAGCTGTGAAGTCTGCCTAGTGCACCAGCCCCTCTTTACTGCTCAGATAGTGCCCTTACAATGAACTCAAACCCTTCAACTCTTCCCGGACAGAAGCTTTGGAAGGGACTCGTTGGCAGAGGGCACCTGGACTGTGAACTCCTGCTGTCTTGGGACCTTGGGGGGGAAAATTGGTATGGGGTTGGGAGGGCAAAGATGGTTGGTGTCACATTCTTCTTTGTCCAAGCACTTAACAATGTTGCCTCTTTTCCCTTTATAGAAGCGTCTACTGCTAAGAAGGCTCAATTTCATTGTTTCATATGCAAGGGATAGGATAGTTCCCTATTTTGAATTCCTCTAAATAGCCTGAGGCCAACTGAAACAAACCAGTAAACGAACAAACAAGCAAATGCAATGTTTATTGGGTCTCTTGTGTTTAAGGCTTTGTGGTATCCACTTTCAGAACCCCACACAAAATGGTACCAAGTAGATATTTTTGAGGTATAGCCTTCTCCAGGACATATTATAAACTGAAGCTAATTTACCAATCAGGCTGACCACACTCATTCACTCAGGGATATTAGGAACTTGGTAGATTTTTTTTTTTTTTTTTTCAAATTAGGATATCTTACTTTATTTTATTTTTTTATTTTTTTATTTTTTATTTTTTATTTTTTTTAACATCTTTATTGGGGTATAATTACTTTACAATGGTGTGTTATTTTCTGCTTTATAACAAAGTGAATCAGTTATACATATACATATGTTCCCATATCTCTTCCCTCTTGCGTCTCCCTCCCTCCCACCCTCCCTATCCCACCCCTCCAGGCTGTCACAAAGCACCGAGCCAATATCCCTGTGCCATGCGGCTGCTTCCCACTAGCTATCTACCTTACTACGTTTGTTAGTGTGTATATGTCCATGACTCTCTCTCGCCCCGTCACAGCTCACCCTTCCCCCTCCCCATAACCTCAAGTCCGTTCTCTAGGAGGTCTGCGTCTTTATTCCTGCCTTACCCCTAGGTTCTTAATGACATTTTTTTTTCTTAAATTCCATATATATGTGTTAGCATACTGTATTTGTCTTTTTCTTTCTGACTTACTTCACTGTGTATGACAGACTCTAGGTCTATCCACCTCATTACAAATAGCTCAATTTCGTTTCTTTTTATGGCTGAGTAATATTCCATTGTATATATGTGCCACATCTTCTTTATCCATTCATCTGATGATGGGCACTTAGGTTGTTTCCATCTCCGGGCTATTGTAAATAGAGCTGCAATGAACATTTTGGTACATGACTCTTTTTGAATTATGGTTTTCTCAGGGTATATGCCCAGTAGTGGGATTGCTGGGTCATATGGTAGTTCTATTTGTAGTTTTTTAAGGAACCTCCATACTGTTCTCCATAGTGGCTGAACCAATTCACATTCCCACCAGCAGTGCAAGAGGGTTCCCTTTTCTCCACACCCTCTCCAGCATTTATTGTTTGTAGATTTTTTGATGATGGCCATTCTGACTGGTGTGAGATGATATCTCATTGTAGTTTTGATTTGCATTTCTCTAATGATTAATGATGTTGAGCATTCTTTCATGTGTTTGTTGGCAGTCTGTATATCTTCTTTGGAGAAATGTCTATTTAGATCTTCTGCCCATTTTTGGATTGGGTTGTTTGTTTTTTTGTTGTTGAGCTGCATGAGCTGCTTGTAAATTTTGGAGATTAATCCTTTGTCGGTTGCTTCATTTGCAAATATTTTCTCCCATTCTGAGGGTTGTCTTTTGGTCTTGTTTATGGTTTCCTTTGCTGTGCAAATGCTTTTAAGTTTCATTAGGTCCCATTTGTTTATTTTTGTTTTTATTTCCATTACTCTAGGGGGTGGGTCAGAAAGAATCTTGCTGTGATTTATGTCATAGAGTGTTCTGCCTATGTTTTCCTCTAAGAGTTTGATAGTTTCTGGCCTTATATTTAGGTCTTTAATCCATTTTGAGCTTATTTTTGTGTATGGTGTTAGGGAGTGTTCCCTACTATGAATGCGTTACTGTCGATTTCCCCTTTTATGGCTGTTAGTATTTGCCTTATGTATTGAGGTGCTCCTATGTTGGGTGCATAAATATTTACAATTGTTATATCTTCTTCTTGGATCGATCCCTTGATCATTATGTAGTGTCCTTCTTTGTCTCTTTTAATAGTCCTTATTTTAAAGTCTATTTTGTCTGATATGAGAATTGCTACTCCAGCTTTCTTTTGGTTTCCATTTGCATGGAATATCTTTTTCCATCCCCTTACTTTTAGTCTGTATGTGTCTCTAGGGCTGAAGTGGGTCTCTTGTAGACAGCATATGTAAGGGTCTTGTTTTTGTATCCATTCAGCTAATCTGTGTCTTTTGGTGGGAGCATTTAGTCCATTTACATTTAAGGTAATTATCGATATGTATGTTCCTATTCCCATTTTCTATATTGTTTTGGGTTCGTTATTATAGGTCTTTTCCTTCTCTTGTGTTTCTTGCCTAGAGAAGATCCTTTAGCATTTGTTGTAAAGCTGGTTTGGTGGTGCTGAACTCTCTCAGCTTTTGCTTGTCTGTAAAGGTTTTAATTTCTCCATCAAATCTGAATGAGATCCTTGCTGGGTAGAGTAGTCTTGGTTGCAGGTTTTTCTCCTTCATCACTTTCAGTATGTCCTGCCACTCCCTTCTGGCTTGTAGGGTTTCTGCTGAGAGATCAGCTGTTAACCTTATGGGGATTCCCTTATGTGTTATTTGTTGTTTTTCCCTTGCTGCTTTTAATATGCTTTCTTTGTATTTAATTTTTGACAGTTTGATTAATATGTGTCTTGGCGTATTTCTCCTTGTATTTATCCTGTATGGGACTCTCTGTGCTTCCTGGACTTGATTAACTATTTCCTTTCCCATATTAGGGAAGTTTTCAACTCTAATCTCTTCAAATATTTTCTCAGTCCCTTTCTTTTTCTCTTCTTCTTCTGCAACCCCTATAATTTGAATGTTGGTACGTTTAATGTTGTCCCAGAGGTCTCTGAGACTGTCCGCAATTCTTTTCATTCTTTTTTCTTTATTCTGCTCTGCAGTAGTTATTTCCACTATTTTATCTTCCAGGTCACTTATCCGTTCTTCTGCCTCAGTTATTCTGCTATTGATCCCATCTAGAGTATTTTTAATTTCATTTATTGTGTTGTTCATCGTTGCTTGTTTCATCTTTAGTTCTTCTAGGTCCTTGTTAACTGATTCTTGCATTTTGTCCATTCTATTGTCCATTCTATCTCCAAGATTTCGGATCAACCTTACTATCATTATTCTGAATTCTTTTTCAGGTAGACTGCCTATTTCCTCTTCATTTGTTAGGTCTGGTGCATTTTTATCTTGCTCCTTTAGGAACTTGGTAGATTTTGATGAATATTCTCTTCAGGAGCTAAATTCAATGTCACTATTGAGTCACAGTTGCTAGCTACTTTTTAACATCATTTTGCAAACTGAAAACCATTGTGAATATATTTTCTTAAGATGAATGGAGATAATGCAGATTTCTTTGGAGCACTAGTTATGAAGACTAATTCTACAGGATAAGTGCTCTGGAAGTAAGGGGGGCTCGTAGTCAAAATGTCTCTTTAAAAATGAAAAGGGGTGAAAACAGATCTCCTTGCTTGGGCACAGTGTGTGTGCTTCTGACATGGGTCATTTTGTCATCTTTGTTTTATATTTCAAAGTCTAATGCAGTAGGTGGACACAAGGAAAATTCAATGTCTGTTGAGTAAATGAACAGAATTACTGATTTCAGTGTTATTATAATGAATCACAGAAATTCTTCCAACTCAGCCTGATTTAGCTGTCCATCCTATTCTGATCCTAACTGATATGATATACTGAAAAGGGCCCAGCATCACATCTGTAGTATTCTTGACAAAATCATATACTCTCCACCTAAGCATGGGGAAACATAGACAAATACCAATTGAGAGACCTACAAAATGTCTGATCAGTAGTCTTCAAAAGTGTCAAGGTCATAAAGAAACAAAAGCAAACAAAGTCTTCAAAAGACTGGAGCAGTGTCACAGATTAGAGAAAGATGTGTGACAATTAAATGCAACATGATATCCTGGATTGGATTTTGGACTGGAAAAATTATCTTTTGGAAAAAGTGGAGAATTCTAATAAGGTCTGTAGATTACTTAATATTATGTCAATATTAATTTCCTGGTTTTAATAATTGTACTATGGTTTTAATATTGTACTATAGTTATAAAAACCGTTAACATTAGGGGGAACTGATGAAAGATATACAGAAATTCTCTAATATTTTTTCTACTTTTAAAAACTCTAATATTATTTCAATATTAAAAGTTAGAAGAATTAAAAAAATCTCTCTCTGCCATTGAAAGGCCTAGAAATAACGAACGACCCAGCCACAGTGAGCCCATCTAATGTCAATACTGTGTCCTTTCCATACTATTTACTTTTAAAAGTTATCAGTGCTCCTTCTTGAAATTGCTGATTTCAGGTCTCTGTCAGAAAATGTATAAGGTGAGCCCAGGACATCTTATCATAACAGAAAGCAAGGATATAAAAAAAAGACAAGATGAGTTGGGTCAGGACGACTTCGGAGTAAACTTGGTGAGTCTACCCTGGCCAAAGATGGGACAATTTGAACTGTGGTAAAGAAAACAGCTGCAAAAGGTCCAAACATAAATTATGTTTAAATTCATGGGTTCATAATGATGTTGGGGGGAGAAACCTAATTGGTCACCTTTGGAGAATGTTGGTATCAGGGAGGAAGAAAACTTTCCTTTACACTTCTAGGTTCTTTTGGCTTGTCTAAGAATTAAATAGACAGATTAACAGGAGAAAATCAAATTTAATATTGTGTGTACGGAAAGCCACATACATGAGAAGTTCAGAGACAGAAAAGTAAAATGAGGTATGTAAGCCATCCTGAACTGAGGAATGGGATAAGGACCTGGGGCTTCCAAGGAAAGGAGGGTCATTCACAGGGCAATAAGAACAGATTTTTGGTAATTCGATGTTTGCTGTACCATACAGATGGGGCCACTTAGATAAAATTTCTCTCTCATAATAACTCTTTTTCTGGGAAAAATCCTCAATTTAAATTTTTCTAGGTGGTTAAGGGAGGGGCAATCGTTTCTCTTGAACCTACAGGCTCTTGATTGCCTTTAGCTCAAAATAATTCTCATGCAAATGTAGCATATTATTGGGATGCTCGTTCGGAACCCCTGTACTAGGGAACTTACTCATGATTTTGGAAACTAATAAATAAGGGGGAAAAACGCAGCATTTTCTTGCCTTTCCTATACAGCTGAATCTCAGAGTAATCAATAGCAAATTACTTGAACACTAGAGGTAACCTCTGATTTGTAGCCAGAGGTTGGTCAGAAGTACACGTGACAAGCTGGACTTGACATTGTCGTCCTGAGTTGGAGGGTGTTGTTGGAACATCCAATTTGTAGCTGGTTGGTCAGAAGCACAGTTAATAACCTGGGCTTGTGACTGGTGTCTAAAGTGTGTGTGGGAGGGGCAGTTTTGCGGGATTGAACCCTTAACCTGTGAAATCTAATGCTCCCAGTAGGTAGTGTCAGAATTGAGTTGAATTGTAGGACACTGAGCTGGTATCCAGAGAATTGCTCATTGGTGGTGGGAATTCCTCCTCTTACACACACTCACACTCACACACTACACACAGACTCACACAACACACCACACTCACACACACACACTCACACACACACACACACACACATTGTAGTTGGTGAGCAGAAAACCTATTTAAATATCATAATAGATTTCAGTGGATCTAGGCAACGATTACCAAGGGCTGCTAACACCACAAAACATTGTGTTTCTCTAGATGGAAGCACACAGCACCACCTATGAACTAGTTTTTTAAATTTTTTGATCATGAATCTGATTAAACATTTAGATCTAACTAACATTTTAAACGAAAGAAACATGTCTAAATAATACCATTGGGAATAAAACATCAAAACTGTGAGGCATGCTACTACCACAAATAACTGGGTTTCCTCAGCAAAAAATTGCAAAAGAAAAAAAATTTAGGTGGAAACTTTACATGAAAAAGTCTTAAGAGACATATCAACTCACTGTAATACATGGACTTCATTTGGACGCAATTCAAACATATTATTAAAAAAGACAGGGGTAGGAAAATGTGAACACTAACTAGATATTTGATCATATTAAAGAATTACTAATTTTTAGATGTGATAATACAATGTCGTGGAGTTTAAAAAACAGTACATAGCCTTCAGCAATGTACACTGAAATATTTACAGATGGAATAATATGTTGTCTGAGGTTTACTTTAATATAATAAGAAGGAGGGTATGTGGGTGGGGTATAAATGAAAAAAGACTGGCCATAAGTTGGTAATCACTGAAGCTGGGTGATGCGTACATGGAATTCATCATACTATTCTCTTTAGTTTTGTATATGTTTGGAACTTTGAACATAAAAAGCTTTTAAAATATCTAACAGATTTTTCTTGAGAGAAATCTGATGGACTTATGGCATGACACAGCCTTATACTCCATATGCTAATAATTCCCATGTTCTTCTTCCCCAAATTCTGGCATATAGCAAACAAGCCAGAAGTTGGAGGAGGAGAGTCTATTTGTTCTGCACACTCAACAAAGTCAAAAATTTATTTTGAAATATTTTGCAATAAGGAAAAGCATGATGTGTTTTTCTAACACTTTACCCCCACAAACCACATATTTTTATACTACTTTTGGTTTGTTTCCACTAGAATCATGAAAATGTTTATGGGTAAAATCTATTTGCTAAAAAACAATTCTTAGTTTTTTCTTCCTTAAAATTTTGTCAGAACTTCCTGTACTCTCCCTTCTGAATAAGAAGTGAAATTAGAAACTTTGAATATGAAGACTCTTTGACTTTGGATTTCTTTTTTCTTTCTTTTTTTTTTTTAACATCTTTATTGGAGTAAAATTGCTTTGCAATGTTGTGTTACTTTCTGCTATATAACAAAGTGAATCAGCTATATGCGTACATATATCCCCATATACCCTCCCTCTTGCGTCTCCCTCCCACCCTCCCTATCTCATCCTTCTAGTTGGTCACAAAGCACCAAGCTGATCTCCCTGTGCTATGCGGCTGCTTCCCACTAGCTATCTGTTTTACATTTGGTAGTGTATATATGTCAATGCTACTCTCTCACTTCGTCCCAGTTTACCCTTCCACCTCCCCATGTCCTCAAGTCCATTCTCTTTGTCTGCATCTTTATTCCTGTCCTGCCCCTATGTTCATCAGAACCATTTATTTTTTAGATTCCATATATATGTGTTAGTATATGGTATTTGTTTTTCTCTTTCTGACTTACTTCACTCTGTATGACAGACTCTAGGTCCATCCACCTCACTACAAATAACTCAGTTTCATTTCTTTTTATGGCTGAGTAATATTCTATTCTATATATGTGCCACATCTTCTTTATCCATTCATCTGTTGATGGACACTTAGGTTGCTTCCAGGTCCGGGCTATTGTAAATAGAGTTGCAATGAACACTGTGGTACATGACTCTTTTTGAATTATGATTTTCTCAGGGTATACGCCCAGGAATGGGATTACTGGGTCATATGATAGTTCTACTTTTAATTTTTTAAGAACCTCCATACTGTTCTCCATAGTGGCTGTATCAATTTACATTCCCACCAACAGTACAAGAGGGTTCCCTTTTCTTCACACCCTCTCCAGAACATATTGTTTGTAGAGTTTTTGATGATGGCCATTCTGACCAGTGTGAGGTGATACCTCATCGTAGTTTTGATTTGCATTTCTCTAATGATTAGTGGTGTTGAGATTCCTTTCATGTGTTTGTCAGCAATCTGTATATCTTCTTTGGAAAAATACCTATTTATGTCTTCTGCCCATTTTTGGATTGGGTTTTTTTTTTTTAAAAATATAAATTTATTTATTTATTTATTTTGGCTGTGTTGGGTCTTCATTTCTGTGTGAGGGCTTTCTCTGATTGGGGCAAGCAGGGGCCACACTTCATTGCGGTGCGCGGGCCTCTCACTGTCACGGCCTCTCTTGTTGTGGAGCACAGGCTCCAGACACGCAGGCTCAGTAGCTGTGGCTCACAGGCCCAGTTGCTCCGTGGCATGTGGGATCTTCCCAGACCAGGGCTCGAACCCATGTCCCCTGCATTGGCAGGCAGATTCTCAACCACTGCGCCACCAGGGAAGCCCTGGGTTGTTTGCTGTTTTCTTATTGAGCTGCATGAGCTGCTTGTATATTTTGGAGAATACTCCTTTGTCAGTTGCTTCGTTTGCATATATTTTCTCCCATTCTGAGTGTTGTCTTTTTGTCTTGTTTGTTGTTTCCTTTGCAGTGCAAAAGCTTTAAAATTTCATTAGGTCCCATTTGTTTATTTTTGTTTTTGTTTCTGTTTCTCTAGGAGGTGGCTCAAAAAGGATCTTGCTGTGATTTATGTCATAAAGTGTTCTTCCTGTGTTTTCCTCTAAGAGTTTGATAGTGTCTGGCCTTACATTTAGGTTTTTAATCCATTTTGAGTTTATTTTTGTATATGGTGTTGGGAAGTGTTCTAATTTCATTCTTTTACATGTAGCTGTCCAGTTTTCCCAGCACCACTTATTGAAGAGGCTGTCTTTTCTCCACTGTATACTCTTGCCTCCTTTATCAAAGATAAGGTGACCATATGTGCATGGGTTTATCTCTGGGCTTTCTATCCTGTTCCATTGATCTATATTTCTGTTTTTGTGCCAGTACCATATTGTCTTGATTACTGTAGCTTTGTAGTATAGTCTAAGTCCAGAAGCCTGATTCCACCAGCTCCATTTTTCTTTCTCAAGATTGCTTTGGCTATTTGGGGTGTTTTGTGTTTCCATACAAATTGTGAAATTTTTTGTTCTAGTTCTGTGAAAAATGCCATTGGTAGTTTGATAGGGATTGCATTAAATCTGTAGATTGCTTTGGGCAATATAGTCATTTTCACAATGTTGATTCTTCCAATCCAAGAACATGGTATATCTCTCCATCTGTTTGTATCATCTTTAATTTCTTTTATCAATGTCTTATAGTTTTCTGCATACAGGTCTTTTGTCTCCTTAGGTAAGTTTATTCCTAGGTATTTTATTCTTTTTGTTGCAGTGGTAAATGGGAGTGTTTCCTTAATTTCTCTTTCAGATTTTTCATCATTAGTATATAGGAATGCAAGAGATTTCTGTGCATTAATTTTTTATCCTGCTACTTTACCAAATTCATTGATTAGCTCTAGTAGTTTTCTGGTAGCATCTTTAGGATTCTCTATGTATATAGTATCATGTCATCTGCAAACAGTAACAGTTTTACTTCTTCTTTTCTGATTTAGATTCCTTTTATTTCTTTTTCTTCTCTGATTGATAAGACTAGAGAAATAAGAGGGTTATGAGTTCAGTCATTTTATTCTCTTAGTTTCAAGATGAAATGGCAATTTTTCCAGCATCAGAAAGTGTATATTTTTTTTTCTGTATACTTAAGATAAAAGTCCAACTGAATTATCAGATCTGACTTAATTTATAAGGCTGTGAAAATTTTAATTTATATTTTTTATTAAAGTAATGCCTTAACATGGCTAAAATTCAAACAGTACAGACAGGCTTCTCATCAAAAGCAGTATACTCCTGTCTTACCCATCCTTTCCATTATTTCTGCTCCTCAGGGGCAAACAGTGATTTTTTGTTATCCTCTCAGATATATGAGATATTGTCTGTTGACTGCTATAATAGATGAAGACTTAACCCCTTTTGTCACTCCAGTTTGTTTCCTCTTCTTCCTCCCAAATCAGTTATTCAGTATTTCTATACCAGTTTCCACTACAATTTCTTTCGCTATAAAAAATTTTATTTTTATTTTTGCCTGCGTTGGGTCTTCATTGCTGCATGCAGGCTTTCTCTAGTTGCCACGAGCGGGGGCTACTCTTTGTTGCAGTGTGCGGGCTTCTCATTGTGGTGGCTTCTCTTTTTGCAGAGCATGGGCCGTAGAGCATGCAGGCTTCAGTAGTTGTGGCTCACGGGCTCTAGAGCGCAGGTTCAGTAGTCGTGGCGCATGGGCTTAGTTGCTCCGCGGCATGTGGGATCTTAGTGGACCAGGGCTCAGACCTGTGTCCCCTGCATTGGCAGACTGATTCTTAACCATTGAGCCACCAGGGAAGTCCCTCCACTACAATTTCAAATGACACACTTAAGTTTCTATTTATTCTTCCGTTAACCATAGGCAATGCCTCTTGACTCTTTGTTTTGTATTTTGAGGTCTATTAGTACATTCAGCCTTTTTCCCATCTTATGTCTTTCCTGGTACCTTCAAGATTTATCCAGCTCTAACTTTGCTTGCATGTAGTCAAGCTTTTTAACTTTAACATTTTGTACTGTAACTATTTTATGTGCATTGACCATAGAAGAACATCAGCTTCATCTACTCTGATTTTTACTATCCTATTGAGACCACCTGAATTTTGGTCCTAATATCTTTTCACCTTCATTTATCCTTTGTGGCCATAATTCCTTGCTTAGCTTGTTTAGATTCAATAACGTTATGGAGCTGAACTCGGGCCCGCTCTTCTGACACACAGCAAAGCCAGTGTACTGACACTGGGCTGTGGTGAAGGAAAGCACAGTGCTTATTGCAGAGCACCAAGCAAGGGAGTGGGAGACAAGCCTCAGATCCACTTCAACTTGGTCTTTGAGTTAGAGGTTTTCTTAAAGGGGAAGAACAAAGAGACTGGGATTAATCATTGTTTTGTGACATCTCTGTGACAATTCTTAATTGTAATTTCAGGAGTCAGGATGTCTCTGGTTTATGATTCTCAGGCCTGGAGGTCCATGGATGGGGGGTCTGTTAGCTCATCTTGCCCTGGAGAAACCTGAGTTTGTACATTAATGATGATGTCTATAATATCAGTTTTGGTACATTATCGATGTTTTTGCCAACAGCAATTTTAGTCATCTGATTCTGGTTGATAAGTGTTCAGTTAGTACAAGATTGAGGTCAGAGGTGATACAAAAGGGAATAAAGTTTTGGAAAGAAAGACTAATCATAAACTCAGGGAACTCAGTTTTATGGGGACTCAGTTTCAATAGCCTATCATTATAACAATTCCCCTTCATAATTTTCTCCTTTTTTCCCTTTATCTTACTCACATGGCATAGCCTCATTCCTGGTTATATCTACATTGTCACCTGCTCTGTGTCAGTACCTGGATACTTGAACATGTCTGAAGGAAAATGTACAGCTAAGTTGACTGGTCTCACTTTATTTTCGTAACCACTAAAATTAAATATAACCTTGTTGCCCAGTATTTATATTTCTATGGTTTATTCATACTTTTACCCGCCTGGACACTGTTTTATTTCTTGCCCTCAATACTCCAGCATTTTCTTCCCCATACTCACTCTCAGAAGATGACCTTATTTTAAATTCCATTGAGAAATTATAAGCAATGACAAGAGAACTTCTCAAGACTCTGACGCACACAAATACCATCTTACCTGTATCTGTCCTGTGACTGTGAATGAACTGCCTGTTCTTTTATCTAAAGCCAGCGTCTCCACTTGTGTCCTAGTTACAATATGCCTGTTACTACTTTAGGACATCACTCCAACAATTAATTGTCTCCTCTATCTCCTGCACCGTATGTCTTTTCTTCTGAATCATTTCATTAGTGTACACACATTCTGTAATTTCTTACATCTCTTTCTTGACTTATCTTTCAAGTGAATTTTCCATTTATCTAAGGACAAAACTTCTGGAAATAGTTGTATATAAGGATATAATAAAAACCATTGAGTTGAACACTTTTAAGTGGTGAATTGTATGGTATTTAAATGATATCGCAATAAAATTGTTACCAAAAAAAAAAAAAAGAGTTGTATATCCTGCTTTTCTACTTTTTTTGTCTCCCATTTTCTCTTGAGCTTACTCCAGTCTTTCTTTCCTATGATACAAAAACAAAACGAAACAGCTCTTGTGATCACCATTGACCTCTATTTGCTAAATACAGTGGTCCCTTGTTAGCCCTCCTCTTACTTCACCAGTATTCAGTTTTTGACATAGTTGATTGTTCCTTCTTTGAAGCATTTTTAAAAATTTGTTTTCCAGGATACTTGATCCTTCTCTTCCCTCACTGGCTGCTTCTGTTTACCTAGCTGATCTCTCTAATGTGGAGTGTTCTGGAGCTCAATCCTAGTATTTATTCTACTCTTCAGCTATAAACATTTCTCAGGTGATCTCATTCAGTTCGTGGTTTTAAATTGCATCTATATGCTACTGAAATCCAAGTTTACATATTCAACCTGATCTCTCCCCTGAATGTTAACTCATATATCCAACTAATATATCCATTTAGATATCTGATATCTAGCTGACCATTCAGTGACTGTATTTGGATGTTTAATAACCATCTCACATTTACATGTTCAAAATGAAATATTATTCTTTGCCCAAACCTGCTTCTCCTTTTCAGTAATGAGAACATCATTTTTGTGGTCAAAATGTTGAAGCTGTCACTGACTTATCTCTCTCACACTTCACAGTCAATCAACAAGCAAGTCTTATCCATAAGCTGACCATGTGTCCTCATTGCCAACAGTTTCCCAGACTGTATTGGTCTTTCATTCTTTACCAGTCTATTATTGACACAGCAGCTAAAGTAATCCTTTTAAAAATGATAAGTCAGATCATTTTGTTTCTCTTTTCCAAATAGTGTGGTAGGATTATATTTTCTTTGCTGTGGGCTCAGTGCTGTTTAAATAAGAATTTTCCTAGTCTCAAATTAGAAAAATGATTCTCCTTTTTGTTATACAATCCACCCAAATAATTTATCTCAAACTCTTAATTATTTTATCCTTTCCTTCGATTTCTTTCAAATCTAGAAACCTCTCTTTCTGCTCCTGACTGGAGTGGATGCTCTTTAAGATCAAAATGGGTATCACCTGGAACTTCATTGCCTACTCTTTTGGTTGTACACCTTGTTTACTGCATCCCATCACTTTCTGCCTTGTTTTTTCCTCACAAAATTTGTAGAAAGATATTCAAAGAAATTCACCAAGAAAGGATGAAAGTGCCTTTATTCTAATTTAACTGAGTGGCCAGATATATAGAATTCTAGGTTGAAAATAAATTTTCCTCTTTGTGAGACTCACTGTGCTGTCTTCCAGCATCCACCTTTGCTGATGATAAGATGTGATGATCTATGATTCTGAACTTTTATGCACCCAGTTATCTCTGTCTCCCTGGAATCGTTCAGGATCTCTTCTTTGGTGTTCTCAGATTTCATAATAACCTGTCCCATTTCCAAAGTTCTTCATTTATTTGTGTAGACCAAAGTTTCTGATCTATATTATATTTTTTCCTCTCGAGGAACTTCCTTTACTATTTCTCATACAGGGCATTATTTCCTTCAGTTTATGTTTATCCAGTTTAAGATGAGAAATCTGCTGTAATTCTTATCCTTATTCCTCTGTGGATAATATGTCTTTTTCTCTCTGGCTGTCCTTTAAGATTTTCTCTTTTTCTTTTGTTTTTAGCATTTTCAATGTGATATATTCAAGTGTGTTTTATTTGGGGGTATTTATTCAGCTTATTTTTCTCTGAGATTGATCTGTAGTTTGGTATCTGTCATTAAATTTGGAATATTCTCAGTCATTTTTTCTCAGAATATTTCTTCAGTTATTCTCTCATTCATCTTCTGGGATTCCAGTTATGCATTTGCTAGACCATTTGATATTGCCCCACAGCTCTTGGATACCCTTTTCTGGTTTTTGTTTTAGTTTTATCTCTTTGTGTTTCTCTTTACATTGCTTCAAGTTCAGGGGTTCTTTCCTATTTGTATTGCCTCTACTAATGAACTCTTTGAAGATATTCATCACTGTTTCGGTGTTTTTGATTTCTGGAATTTATATTTGATTTTTTCTTATAGTTTTCATCTGTCTAGTGAAATTACAATTGATCTTGTATGTTGTCTGCCTTTTTTATTAGACCCTTTACATATTAATTTACATGTTATTTTCCTTTTCCTTTTCAACATCTGTGTCATTCCTGTGTCTGATTCTGATGATTGTTTTTCTTGCATTTTTGTGTGCTTTGTGATTTTTTTGTTGAAACTTGGTATGTTGTATTGAGTTAAATGTTTTTTATTCTTAGTGATGAGTATGAGTACGGGCATGCCTTTACTTCTTCTAGGCCTTCAGTTTGGATGTTTGTGTTGATCTAGTAAGGAGGTGAGCTGGGATTGAAGTTCGTTGTCAGAGTCACCCTCAGTGAACAACAGATTTCAAGTAACTTAGTGATACCTGTGTTTAGCATGTAGGCTAGTTTGCTAGAAGGTTTATTTAATGTCTATTCTTCTCTTGGCTTTGTGTCTTCTCTTTGCTGTATTCCCTGGGGAGATTTTTTTTCCAATGCTGCTCTACCAGATGTATTCCACAGTTAGTTTTACTCAAAGCTTGTTAATGCATTGATGGGAATAGTGGAGGATGAGTTCTGTAATGTTCTGATGGAATCTCAGTCTTAGGCAGACACTGTGAGCCTGGGCATTGGGGGTGGCCTTCATGAGTACTTCTGCCTCTCTTCTAGATGTAATGCTGGACCTACCACATATATTTTCCTCTTCCCTAGGGGTAGAGTACATTTTTTTCCCCTTTCTTTATCCCTCCCATAGCTTCAGTGGGTGTCATCCTTGCCCTAAGGTAATAATTCTGGTGCTCTCCTTTATGCAGGTTAAGGCTTTTATTCAATATGGGAGATAGGGAGGATGGTTCTAGTGGACTTCGGCTGTGCATACTATCCTCCTTCCCCAGGTAGTACTATGAGGGAAGCTTTCTCAGGATTCTCCCCATTGTTTCTTGTAAGTACTTGGTGATATTTGTGGAAGAAAAGCCTTCAAGAGGATAAAAGTCACTATGCCTATGGCAATCGGGGACTCACACTAGCACACCACTGGTCTTTCAAACTTCATTAAAATTTTTAGCTGAATCTTCCTACTAGCTTATATGGTATCCAGTAGTATCTCCCCTAGGTTAGGAAATACTTGGGTCCTGTTTCTCCCTGCAGGGTTTGTCTTTCCTTGGATTTCAGGTTTTGTTACTTACCCTAAACTTTATTTTATGATGGCTTCAGTAAAAGTTGTTAATTTTCCATTTGTTTTGCTATTTTCTTGTCGTAACATTGGGATAATGCTCTTTCCAGTTCATTTCATCTCCAGGTTCATAATGACTTGTTTAAGTGTGTCTTCTTTTAATTCTTTATTTTTTTTATATGGTGAAATTCACTCTTTTTTTGTGTAAAGTTCTATGAGTGTTGGCAGACATGCACAGTAGTGTAACCATCATTACAATCAAGTTGTAGATCAGAAAAATTTCCCTGTTGCCCATCATAGTCATCTCTTTTTCCTACCCTCAGCTCCTGGCAACTACTGATCTTTTTTCTGTCTCTTCAGTTTTGCCCTTTTGAGAATGTTATAAAAATGGAATAATATAGTATGAAGTCTTTTATGTATGGTTTATTTAACTTAACATCATACATTTAAATTTAATCCATTTTGTTGTATGTATCAATAATTTGTTACTTTGCATTGAGAGTAGTATTCCATTGTGTAGATATAGCACAGTTTAGATTTATTTTGATTTAGAATGAATTTGCTAATTGTAGGACATTTGGATATTTTCCTATTTTAGATGATTATGCACACAGGTTTTTGTGTGAAAAATATCTTTTTATTCTTTCAGGTAAATACTGAAATTTAAAAATTAACATTGCTATTATTAATTCCTAAGATATTTTTCTTGTTCTCTGAGAATTGCTTTTTTCCCCATAGTACTCTGTCCTAGTTTTATTGATAAAATATGTGTGCAAATGCCTCTGAAGAGACCAATGAAAGATTATATAGTATAAAACGTTTTCTGGGAATTCCCTGGTGGTCCAATGGTTAGAACTGTTCACTTCTACTACAGGGGGCCCGGGTTCGATCCCTGATCTGGGAACTAAGATCCCACAAGACACATGGCATGGCTGAAAAAAAAAGTTGATGTTCTTTCATTGCCCACATTTGTTTAAGAATAACACAATAAAAAGTTAAATATGTGCTCCTTATGTGTTCATAAAGCTTGTTTATTGGTGTGGAGGAGATAGGTCAGTCACATAGGATATTTGAGAATTTCAGATATACAGATTTCTAATTAATCTTCCTGTTTTTACTCTCATATTTCCTCCTCAATCTCTCTCCCTGAATCTCTTCTTGAGGTTCTATTTACATGTCTTCCCCCTTATAACCTTTTTCTCCACATATGGGAATCAATTGAGAAGTAGACAGGTATCATATTGGGGAAGAAATATCAGCTTTGTTCCTGGAAAAGCTGGATGAGATAAGATAGATTGTGGCAACATTGGATTTTTATTACTTTTCTAAAAGTCTGGAGTTGAAACCCACCTAAATTTATAAACAGGGGAAATATTGACACAGCCAGTTTGAGATCCTATAGAAACTGGGCCTTAATAATGATAGGCCTCCAGACTTGGACATAGGTATGACTTCCACCTGCTATAGAAGGGAATGTCTCTATCCAACTAGACTAGCCAAACATGAAAGTTGCAACCACCAGAGACACTGACCTGCACATGCTCAGAAGTGCTCCTACCAATTATAGAATTTACTCTTTTGGTTCAGGAGGGTAGAAACAAGGGTGGAATGCCTTTGAATGTTCTCCTATTATGGTTCTTTTAAATTTAAGTATAGCTGATTTACAATGTTATATGAGTTTCAGGTGTACAACACAGTGATTCAAATTTTAAATTATACTTCATTTAAAGTTGTTACAAAGTAATGCCTGTATTTTCCTGTGCTATACAATATATTCTTGTTGCTTATTTATTTTATACATAAGAGTTTGTATCTCAGGCATTTGCTGTTTAAAATAAAAACAAAAACCAAACTCCAGGAAGTTCAGATGCTCTGTTAGGCTGACCTACCTTTTCTTTGAGCATGCCATCTCCTTGCTCACAAAACTATAGTTCCTCTGTATCGCTTACAGAATGTATTCTAAAATTCTTGGTTTGGCATTACGGCTAACAATTTCATTTTCAAGACTTCTCTCCTTCCTTAACCAAGCTCTTTGAGTTTGAATGGACATGTCACTATTCCCTGTCTAGTATATTTGCACAGTTTGTTTCTGCCCATGAAATTGTAGTTTCCCATTATTTCCTCTTATCAACTGTTCAGATCTTATTTTGCCATCAATACTTCTCTGATCATACAAGTAGACAATGGGTTCTCAGCCTTTTGAGTTTTCAACATATTTTTCATGTCATTTTGGAACACTTATATGTGACAGACAAGGGAAATCACTAAATGCACATGGATAAATGGGACAATCTCTGAACATGGAGGATTTTTCAGGCTGTTGGGAAAAGAGACAATGATACAGCAGTAATATGACAGTATGTTAACTGTCGTCGGAGCGGATTCTTTTTTTTTTTTGCGGTATGCGGGCCTCTCCCGTTACGGAGCACAGGCTCCGGACGTGCAGGCTCAGAGGCCATGGCTCACGGGCCCAGCCGCTCCACGGCATATGGGATCTTCCCGGACCGGGGCACGAACCCGTGTCCCCTGCATCGGCAGGTGGACTCTCAACCACTGCGCCACCACAGAAGGCCAGGAGCGGATTCTTGAAGGATGTGTCTAGTTTATATAGGAAAAGAAGATTGCAAAAAGGGAGAAGATTCAGGCAGAAAGACAGATATGTATAAAACCATAGAATTGGGAAGGAATATATTATATTACGGTAGTCACAAGTAGAACACTTAGGTATATGCTGAGGTCACCAAAAATGATGAAACTGGAGAATTTAACAAGGGAAGACCATTAAGGAAGGCTTTGTAAGTCCTAGCAAGGAATTTTATAAGAAATAGGAAACCACTGATGCATTGTAAAATGAGGGGAGTGGCATGATCAGTTTGCATTTTATAAATCTGTATCTCTGGAATAAGCAAGAGATTGGGTTTTATTTTGTAAGACTAGAGATAGAACACATAAAAGGCTGTTATAGTAATTTAGGTGACAGATGTTTGAGAATGATGGACATCTGAACCAAACTGTTGGCAGTGGAGATTGAGAGGAGACAGATTAGAGGTACACTAAAGAAAATTAAAAAGAATGAGTGGAAATTATTTCAAGAGGTGCATGAGTTGGTTGATAGCCGTATTATTCCTGGAGAAATAGAACCTTAGATCATGAAGAAACTTGTGGCAAAAAAGAGAATGTGTTTACTTCTACAATTGTTGATTTTAAGGCATGTAGATTCTTTTTTTTAAATTTTTATTTATTTTTTTATACAGCAGGTTCTTATTACTCATCAATTTTATATACATCAGTATATACATATCAATCCCAGTCACCCAATTTATCACACCACCATCCCCACCTGCCCGTGACTTTCCCCCCTTGGTGTCCATATGTTTGTTCTCTACATCTGTGTTTCAACTTCTGCCCTGTAAACCAGTTCATCTGTACCATTTTTCTAGGTTTCACATACATGCGTTAATATACGATATTTTTTTTCCCTTTCTGACTTACTTCACTCTGTATGACAGTCTCTAGATCCATCCATGTCTCAACAAATGACCCAATTTCATTCCGTTTTATGGCTGAGCAATATTCCATTGTATATATGTACCACAACTTCTTTATCCATTAATCTGTCAATTGGCATTTAGGTGGCTTCCATGACCTGGCTATTGTAAATAGTGCTGCAATAAACATTGGAGTGCATGCGTCTTTTTGAATTATGTTGTTTTCTGGGTATATGCCCAGTAGAGGGATTGCTGGATCATATAGTAATTCTATTTATAGTTTTTTAAGGACCCTCCATACTGTTCTCCATAGTGGCTGTATCAGTTTACATTCCCATCAACAGTGCAAGAGGATTCCCTTTTCTCCACATCCTCTCCAACATTTGTTGTTTATAGATTATCTGATGATGCCCATTCTAACTGGTGTGAGGTGATATCTCATTGTAGTTTTGATTTGCATTTCTCTAATAATTAGTGATGTTGAGCAGCCTTTCATGTGCTTCTTGGCCATCTGTATGTCTTCTTTGGAGAAATGTCTATTTAGGTCATCTGCCCATTTTCTGATTGGGTTGTCTGTTTTTTTAACATTGAGCTGCATGAGCTGTTTATATATTTTGGGGATTAATCCTTTGTCCGTTGATTCATTTGCAAATATTTTCTCCCATTCTGAGGGTTGTCTTTTTGTCTTGTTTATGGTTTCCTTTGCTGTGCAAAAGCTTTGAAGTTTCATTAGGTCTCATTTGTTTATTTTTGTTTTTATTTCCATTACTCTAGGAGGTGGATCAAAAAAGATCTTGCTGTGATTTATGTCAAAGAGTCTTCTTCCTATGTTTTCCTCTAAGAGTTTTATAGTGTCCGGTATTACATTTAGGTCTCTAATCCATTTTGAGTTTATTTTTGTGTATGGTGTTAGGGAGTGTTCTAATTTCATTCTTTTATATGTAGCTGTCCAGTTTTCCCAGCACCGCTTATTGTAGAGACTGTCTTTTCTCCATTGTATATCCTTGCCTCCTTTGTTGTAGATTAGTTGACCATAGATGCGTGGGTTTATCTCTGGGCTTTCTATCTTGTTCCCATTGACCTGTTTCTGTTTTTCTGCCAGTACCATATTGTCTTGATTACTGTAGCTTTGTAGTAAAGTCTGAAGTCATGGAGTCTGATTCTTCCAGCTCCATGTTTTTCCTCTCAAGACTGCTTTGGCCATTCGGGGTCTTATGTGTCTCCATACAAATTTTAAGATTTTTTTGTGCTAGTTCCATAAAAAAATGCCATTGGTAATTTGTTAGGGATTGCATTGAATCTGTAGATTGCTGTAGGTAGTATAATCATTTCTGCAATATTGATTCTCCCAATCCAAAACATGGTATATCTCTCCATCTATTGGTATCATCTTTAATTTCTTTCATCAGTGTCTTATAGTTTTTTGCATACAGGTCTTTTGTCTCCCTAGGTAGGTTTATTCCTAGGTATTTTATTCTTTTTGTTGCAGTGGTAAATGGGAGTGTTTTCTGAATTTCTCTTTCAGATTTTCATCATTAGTATATAGGAATGCAAGAGATTTCTGTGCATTACTTTTATATCCTGCAACTTTACCAAATTCATTGATTAGCTCTAGTAGTTTTCTGGTGGCATTTTTAGGATTCTCTATGTATAGTATCATGTCATCTGCAAACAGTGACAATTTTACTTCTTCTTTTCCAATTTGTATTCCTTTTATTTCTTTTTCTTCTCTGATTGCCATTGCTAGGACTTCCAAAATTATGTTGAGTAATAGTGGTGAGAGTGGACATCCTTGTCTTGTTCCTGATCCTAGAGGAAATGCTTTCAGTTTTTCACCATTGAGAATGATGTTTGCTGTGGGTTTGTTGTACATGGCCTTTAGTATGTTGAAGTAGGTTCCCTCTATGCCCACTTTCTGGAGAGTTTTTATCATAAAGCATGATGAATTTTGTCAAAAGATTTTTCTGCATCTATCGAGATGATCATATGATTTTTATTCTTCAATTTGTTAATATGGGGTATCACATTGACTGATTTGCATATATTGAAGAATCCTTGCATCCCTGGGATAAATCCCACTTTTGATCATGGTGTATGATCCTTTTAATGTGTTGTTGGATTCTGTTTGCTAGTATTTTGTTGAGGATTTTTGCATCTGTATTCATCAGTGATATTGTTCTGTAATTTTCTTTTTTTGTAGTATCTTTGTCTGTTTTTGGTATCAGGGTGATGGTGGCCTCATAGAATGAGTTTGGGAGTGTTCCTTCCTGTGCAATTTTTTGGAAGAGTTTGAGAGGATTGGTGTTAGCTCTTCTCTAAATGTTTGATAGAATTCACCTGTGAAGCCACTTGGTCCTGGACTTTTGTTTGTTGGAACATTTTTAATCACAATTTCAATTTCATTACTTTTGATTGGTCTGTTCATATTTTCTATTTCTTCCTGGTTCAGTCTTGCAAGGTTATACCTTTCTAAAAATATGTCCATTTCTTCCAGGTTGTCCATTTTATTGGCACAGAGTTGCTTGTGGTAGTCTCTTAGGATGCTTTGTATTTCTGCCATGTATGTTGTAACTTCTCCTTTTCCATTTCTAATTTTATTGATTTGAGTCCTCTCCCTCTTTTTCTTGACGAGTCTGGCTAATGGTTTCTCTATTTTGTTTATCTTTTCAAAGAACCAGCTTATAGCTTTATTGATCTTTGCAATTGTTTTCTCTGTTTTTATTTCATTTATTTCTGCTCTGATCTTTATGATTTCTTTCCTTCTGCTAACTTTGGGTTTTGTTAGTTCTTCCTTCTCTAGTTCCTTTAGGTGTAAGTTTAGATTGTTTATTTGAGATTTTTCTCGTTTCTTAAGATAAGCTTGTATAGCTATAAACTTCCCTCTTAGAACTGCTTTTGCTGCATCCCATAGGTTTTGGATCATCGTGTTTCCATTGTCATTTGTCTCTAGGTATATTTTGATTTCCTCTTTGATTTATTCAGTGATCTCTTGGTTATTTAGTAATGTATTCTTTAGCCTCGATATGTTTGTGTTTTTTATGTTTTTTCCTCTGTAATTCATTTCTAATCTCATAGCATTGTGGTCAGAATAATGCTTGATATGATTTCAATTTTCTTAAATTTACTGAGGCTTGATTTGTGACCCAAGATGTGATCTATCCTGGAGAATGTTCCGTGCACACTTGAGAAGAAAGTGTAATCTGCTGTTTTGGATGGAATGTCCTATAAATATCAATTAAATCTATCTGGACTATTGTGTCATTTAAAGCTTCTGTTTCCTTATTTATTTTCATTTTGGATGACTTCTCCATTGGTGTAAATGAGGTGTTAAAGTCCCCCACTATTATTGTGTTACTGTCGATATCCTCTTTGTGAGCTGTTAGCAGTTGCCTTATGTATTGAGGTGCTCCTATGTTGGGTGCATATATATTTATAATTGTTATATCTTCTTCTTGGATTGATCCCTTGATCATTATGTAGTGTCCTTCCTTTTCTCTTGTAACATTCTTTATTTTAAAGTCTGTTTAATCTCATATGAGTATTGCTACTCCAGCGCTCTTTTGATTTCCATTTGCATGGAATATCTTTTTCCATCCCCTCACTTTCAGTCTGTATGTGTCCCTAGGTCTGAAGTGGGTCTCTTGTAGACAGCATATATATGGGTCTTGTTTTTGTATCTATTCAGCAAGCCTGTGTCTTTTGGCTGGAGCATTTAATCCATTCACTTTTAAGGTAATTATCGATATACATTTTCCTATGACCATTTTCTTAATTTTTTTGGGTTTGTTTTTGTAGGTCCTTTTCTTCTCTTGTGTTTCCCACTTAGAGAAGTGCCTTTAGCATTTGTTGTAGAGCTGGTTTGGTGGTGCTGAATTCTCTTAGCTTTTGCTTGTCTGTAAAGCTTTTGATTTCTCCATCGAATCTGAATGGGATCCTTGCTGGGTAGAGTAATCTTGGTTGTAGTTTCTTCCCTTTCATCACTTTAAGTATATCATGCCAGTCCCTTCTGGCTTGTAGAATTTCTGCTGAGAAATCAGCTGTTAACCTTATAGGAGTTCCCTTGTTTGTTATTTGTCATTTTCCCTTGCTGCTTTCAATAATTTTTCTTTGTCTTTAATTTTTGCCTATTTGATTACTATGTGTCTCAGTGTGTTTCTCCTTGGGTTTATCCTGTATGGGACTCTCTGTGCTTCCTGGACTTGGGTGGCTATTTCCTTTCCCATGTGAGGGAACTTTTCGACTATAATCTCTTCAAATATTTTCTTGGGTCCTTTCTCTCTCTCTTCTCCTTCTGGGACCCCTATAATGCAAATGTTGTGTTTAATGTTGTCCCAGAGGTCTCTTAGGCTGACTTCATTTCTTTTCATTCCTTTTTCTTTATTCTGTTCCGCAGCAATGAATTCCACCATTCTGTCTTCCAGGTCACTTATCCGTTCTTCTGCCTCAGTTATTCTGCTGTTGATTCCTTCTAGTGTATTTTTCATTTCAGTTATTGTATTGTTCATCTCTGTTTGTTTGTTCTTTAATTCTTCTAGGTGTTTGTTCTTTAATTCTTCTAGATCTTTGTTAAACATTTCTTGCATCTTCTCGATCTTTGCCTCCATTCTTTTTCCAAGGTCCTGGATCATCTTCACTATCATTATTCTGAATTCTTTTTCTGGAAGGTTGCCTATCTCCACTTCATTTAATTGTTTTTCTGGGGTTTTATCTTGTTCCTTCATTTGGTACATGGCCCTCTGCCTTTTCATGTTGTCTGTCTTTCTGTGAATTTGGTTTTTGCTCCACAGGCTGCAGGATTGTAATTCTTCTTGCTTCTGCTCTCTTCCCTCTGGTGGGTGAGGCTATCTAAGAGGCTTGTGCAGGTTTCCTGATGGGAGGGACTGGTGGTGGGTAGAGCTGACTGTTGCTCTGGTGGGCAGAGGTCCGTAAAACTTTAATCAGCTTCACTGCTGATGGGCAGGGCTGGGTTCCCTCCCTGTTGGTTGTTTGGCCTGAGGCGACCCAACACTGGAGCCTACCTGGGCTCTTTGGTGAGGCTAATGAGAGTCAGGGAGGGCTCATGCCAAAGAGTACTTCCCAGAACTTCTGCTGCCAGTGTCGTTGTCCCCATGGTGAGCCACAGCCACCCCCCCGCCTCTGCAGGGGACCCTCCAACACTAGCAGGTAGGTCTGGTTCAGTCCCCCCTCAGGTCACTGCTCCTTCCCCTGGGTCCCAATGTGCACATTACTTTGTGTGTGCCCTCCCAAAGGGGAGTCTGTGTTTCCCCCAGTTCTGTTGAAGTCCTGCAGTCAAATCCCAGTAGCGTTCAAAGTCTGATTCTCTAGGAATTTCTCCTCCCATTGCCGGACCCCCAGGTTGGGAAGCCTGACGTGGGGCTCACAACCTTCATTCCAGTGGGTGGACTTCTGTGGTATGTGTTCTCCAGTCTTTGAGTCACCCACCCAGCAGTTATGGGATTTGATTTTACTGTGATTGCGCCCTCCTACCATCTCATTGTGGCTTTTCCTTTGTCTTTGGATGTGGGGTATCTTTTTTGGTGAGTTCCAGTGTCTTCCTGTCGATGATTGTCCAGCAGCTAGTTGTGATTCTGGTGTTTTCACAAGAGGGAGTGAGAGCATTACCTTCTACTCTGCCATTTTTGTTCCTCCAAGGTTCTTTCAAACTTGGATTTGTAGTAGGCAGTTGAATATACAGATCTGGAGTTTAAATTGGATTCAGGGTGAAGGTACTGATATGTGAGGTAAGTGTATTAGATGGAGGATGCTTTCAACTGGGTAGGATAAAAAGAACTGAGGAGAGTATGTGATGAGAGAACTTGGATGAATGCTGTCATTTAAGGCACAAGTAGAGAAAGATGAGGCTACAACGCAACATGGGTTGAACTGGCCAGAAAGGTAGAAAATTTGGAAGGCAGTGTTTATTATAGAAGTCATGGAAGTAGAGAATCTTAATTAATCAGGAACAGCCAGCTGTTGAATTTACAGAGGAATTGTATAAGTGAAAAATTTAAAGCCAACAACAAATTTATTAGATTTAGCAATCAGGAGTTCATTGGTCACTTTGGTGAGAGCAATTTCCATTGAGTGGTAAGGTTGAAATTAGAGTGTAGTGGATTGAAGAGAGAACACTCTATGGGAAAATAAGGATAATGTATGTAGAAAACTCTTTACAGAAGTTCTGCTGAGAAAGGAGGAGAAATTAAGAAGATGGCAATTCATACTTTATGAATCTCTATGTAAGTCTCTACCACAGAACACCAGTGAATTGAGCTTGAGCATATGGCCCATGCTAGACAAGGCCTTAGGGCCTTTTCTCTTCCCCTAACTAAAAGCAGAATAATACAACCAGTTACAATAAGTATTCAAAATAAAGAGAGGAGAGTAGTTCAGTTTTTGGTTCTGGCAACATAGATGGAAGATGAAGATGAATACAGGGTCACATTGTGGTACATGACTTTTTAACCAAAGTGATCACTCTTCATAGAAAATGTGGGCAAATCAATATCTTGGTATCCCTAGAGGAGGGAAGGGATCTGTCTTAGAAGCGAGAACCTGGAGAGGTTCCCCTCCTTAGATTCCTACCTTTAAGATAAATTATTTTTGTGCGTAATTTTAAAAGTCATACTATGTTAGCCTCTTAAATACCTGGATAAGGCTTACTCTATTCAGACTGGGATTAATGGCTTTTAAGTTTTATTTAATAAAGGGTTTCTACAGCTAAAAAAAAAAAGAATAAGTGAAAAATCATTCTTTATAAAGTATGTAGATAAAATAGCAGTATAAACGTGAAATAAAAGACAAAATCATAAGAATTATAGTCTTTGAAAATTCTTACATAGATCATTGCTTTCAGATAAAGAATGTGTTCTCATAGTGTGAATGACAATATCCATCAAGGTTAAGTTTGGCCAGATTCCTGGCTCGTTCATACTCAGAGAGTTTAATCTCTATATGTTTATGAGTATGATACCAAGAAGTGCTCACTGACAAAAAGCCATGCTTTGCTCAGTTTAGTAAAAATTTTGTACCAATATACATGGACTGCAACCCTAGAGAAGAAAGGAGAGAGCTCACCGAGACAGAGAAGGGTAGCCAGTGTTTAAGTGGAATCTTAGCAACAAAGTACTGTGAATGCAGTATGCTCATAATAAGAAAGGCGATTGGCCATTTTTTGACCCAAATTTGAGTGTCTCCTATAACATGTCACATATCACATATGTACACTAATTTAATTTTATCTTAAAGTAATAATATACACATAAAACTAGCCATTAAGTGTAAAACAATGAAGCAATTTTGCAAATTTTCCTATGGCATAATAAATTAAGCATGGAGAACACTAGGAATGCAATTTGCAGTCATTTATAATGCAGTGTTTTATGTTAATAATTCAAAATCACATGCTATTTGGAGACACTTCTAGTTAATGTATTTATGAAATTGTCAACTGTGACTGTTTTGGTTCCATTTAGCTAAACATTTCAACAGAATTTGCTTGTTGTTATTTAGTGTTTGCTTGATGGCTCCAGCAATATCGAATGTAGGAATAATGGAAGATTGTTGTACAGGGTTTTTTCCTCCCTGTTAAAGCTCCTTTCTCATCACACTTCCAAACAACTCAAGTCAATGACTGTGTTCTCCTCTAGCACCCAAGTGCTTCAGACACTTTGTTTAAAAGTTTTAAATGGAAAGGAGATAAGTGCCTGGATCAATAATTAATTGAAGAGGAAAGTTCATACCTTGTTAAAGAGTTTTTTAAATATTAAATACATTGCATGTCTCAAATCCATAGACACTGACATTTCTTTAGAGTTGATAATCATGCCTGTTAGGGACCATTTGTTTATATTATCATCTTTATTTAGATGTTTTTGAATATGAGGAGAAGACTAAATATTCATAAGTTGGCTTGTTGAAGTTTTATGATAATTGGACTTCGTGGAAGCAAAGTTTAATCCTCCTGAGGGTATTTCAGTAAAACTAAAGAACAAAACAATCTCCAGACCAAGAGTAATTAAAATGGGAATTCAAAGTTGACTCTAGTGGTACCCTGTGCATTAATAATAAGGAAAAGTCTACTGGCTTTCTTTCTTGTTCTATATCCAGATTAGTCAAAAAATAATTTTTTAGTCTTAGAGATTCTGTGAGATTTTGTATGATCTAAATAGAAGTGGACATACATATCTTCTCACCAAGAAAGAAGCGTTTTCCCTCCTTTACTTGGATCACTGGTGTTTCCTGAATCTTGCAGAATAATTCATACCTTCTGTGAGTGACATTCACATTGTACGTTATTGTCACTCACTTGACAACAGTAGAAGCAGTGGTTAGACAATGCCAAGCTTAGTCCCTATAGCCTAAAATTGTCACATTTGGAAAGGAGATAGAGAGGAAATTGTAAAATGGATTAGGTTTGGGAACTCTCTCAGTTGGCCCTTGTGGTATGTTCATTTTTGAAATCTATCAAAGTTATCATTTTCATATCTAAAACCTACTTACTGATTATGCAATGGACTGGAACGCTGAATAATGTGACATTGGGAAAAAACCTATAATATACTGATGATTGTGGGAATATCCAAAATATTTGATAAACTTTGAAAGTATGTTGTGGTTTTTGAAGGGAAAACCAATTACATTATAAATGCACATGGGCAGGATTTTTAACCACAGAATGTTCTTTTAAAATTATGAATTTTAGAAGTTTATTCTGTGGTTAAAGGAGAAAACTCATAAAATACCACAATATAACAGGAACAATGAAATAATTTTACTTCTGCCAAACTTTAATGGTAAAGCACTCATCTGAAAAAAATATGAAAGATAAGTACATGTTCATGCCTTAAAATTAGGCATCACCAATGCACTGTGCAATATTTTAACTGATGAAACATAAAAGTATCTGAAAATCACTGGCTTTTATGTTTTTATTTATTTTTCCTTTCTATAAAAGAACTTAAAAGTGTTTTTGTGTTTCTTTCAGAGTTTTAAGGGATTTTACATTTTACCTGGGACCTGAAACTAGAATGAAATGTTAGTAATGTCAAATTAGTTTAGCGACAGAAACTTGTCTCCATCATTGGCAGCTGGATCTCAAGCTTCAGGACCTTCTGTATAACAGTGGGCAGAACTCATTCCAGATTCTGAGTTCCCTTTGTTTTTAGTTTTGTACAGTTAAGTCTGTCTGCCTGGACATGTCAAACTACTATTTCTCAAAACCCTTAAGTTGAATGAAAGAAGCCAGGTACCAAATAGTACTCTGTGGTTCCATTTACATGAAGTTTAATATCAGGCAAAACTAATTACGGTGACAGAAGTTAGAGTAATGATTTCTTTAAGAGAAGGGTGAATAGTGATGGGAAGTTTGTGCTGATTGGCTTATGAAAGATTATAAATAATGCATTATATATTCCTTTGAAAACCTGTAAATCTAAATATTATTACAAGTAGTGGTTAAGATTGAAGGAATAGAATGGAGATGGGCTAATTTTTAAAAATTTTAAAGAAAGTTCTGGGATAGCAAGGACTGCTGACTTAATAAGTTCAAAAATTTATCTAACTGAAAATTTGAGAATCAGGTATTCTGGGTGAAAAACAGAACCGAAACAAGAAAATCAATATAAATTGGGAATGTCTTTTCTTATGTTTCTGTGAAACTTTACTGAGCCTGAAAGGCTTAGATTCAATGTTAGCAGACCCCTTGTATTCTTTGTTAAAATAAATTGAGGTATGCTGTACAGTCAGTAAAATATACAGATCTGGAGTTCACTGCTCTACAAAGTTTTACATAGGTATGCACCCATGTAACTATGACTCAGATCAAAGTCTTGGACATTTCTATCCTTCAAGAGAGTTTCCTCATGCCCTTTCCCTATCGAGTCCATTCTTCCCAACTCTTCTATCCATCTAGCTTAGTATTTCCTTGCCAATCTTTTGACTTTTTGATAACAGCTATCCTAACAGGTGTGAGGTGATATCTCATCATGGTTTTGATTTGCCTTTCCCTGATGATTAATGATGTTAAGCATCTTTTCATATAGCTGTTTGCTATTTGTATGTCTTTGGAGAAATATCTATTCAATTACTGTTCTCATTTTTAACTTGAGTTATTGCAACTAAATTTTGTATATTGATTTTGTATTCTGCAAAATTTATTTATCAATTCTAATGGTTTTTGGCAGTCTTTAGGGTATTGTATATATAAAATCATTTCATCTACAAACAAAAGCAATTTTACTCCTTTCCGATGATTTGGATGCCTTTTCTTTATTTTTCTTGCCTAATTGCTCTGGCTAGAACTTCTAGTACTATGTTGAATAGAAGTGGTGGAGAGTGGGTATCATTATTTTGTTCCTGATCTTAGAGGAAAAGCTTTCAGCTTTTCACTATTGAGTAGTATTTTAGCTGTGGGCTTGTCATATATAGCCTTTATTATGTCAAGGTACATTCCTTCTTTACCTGATTTGGTAAGAGTTTTTAATAATAAAAGGAAATTGTAATTTTCAAATGCTTTTTCTACATATATTGAAATGATCATTCATTTTGTTAATATGATGTATCACATTTGTTTATTTGCATATAGTGAACCATCCTGGCTTCCCAGGGATAAATCCCACTTGCTCATGGTGCATAATCCTTTTAATATGCTGTTGAATTTAATTTGCTAATATTTCATTGAGGATTTTTACATCTCTGTTTATGAGGGATGTTGGCCTGTCCTTTTTTTTTTTCTAGTGTCCTTGTCTGGCTTTCTAGTGTCCGTGTCTGGATAATGCTGGCCTCATAAAATATGTTTGGAAGTGTTCTCTCTTGTTCAATATTTTGGAAATTTATGTTGTGTTTCTGTTTTCATTTGTCTCAAGATATTTTTTGATTTATCTCATGATTTCTTTTTTGACTCTTTGGCTGTTCATGCATGTTTAATTTCCACATAGTTGTAAATTTTCCAGTTTTCCTCCTGTTACTGATTTCTAATTTCATACCATTGTGGTTGGAAAAGATGCTTGATATGATTTCAGTTTTCTTAAATTTCAAGGATTGTTCTGTGGCCTAACATATGATCTATAGATAATGTTCCTTATGCATTTGAGAAGAATGTGTACTCTGCTGCTTTGGAGGGAATGTTCTGTAAATGTCTGGTGGGTCCATTTGGTTCAAAGGACAGTTCAAGTCTAACGTTTCCTTATTTATTTTCTATCTGGATAACCTAACCAGTATTGAAAGTGAGGTACTGACGTTTTCCAGTTATTATTATTGTATTGCTGTCTATTTATATCATTAGGTCTGTTAATACTTGCTTTATATATTTACATGTATCAATGTTAGGTGCATAAATATTTATAGTTGTTACATCTTATTGATGAATTAACCCCTTTATCATTATATAATGACTATCCATGTCTTTTGTTACAGTCTTTGGCTTAAATCTACTTTGTCTAAGTATAGCTATGCCTGCATTATTTTGCTTTTCATTTGCATGGAATATCTTTTTCCATTTTTTAGTCTATATGTGTCCTTAAAGCTGAAGGGAGTTTCTTAGGCAACATATCATAGGTGGGTCTCATTTTCTTATTCATTCAGCTACTCTACATCTGTTGATCGGAGAATTTATTCAATTTACATTTAAAATGGTTATTGATAGATAAAGGCTTACTATTGACACTTTGTCAATAGTTTTCTCAGTGTTTTAAAAATTCTTTGTTTTTTTTTCTTCCTTTATTGCTGTCTTCCTTTGTGATTAGATGATTTTCTGCTTTGATTCCTTTCTACCTTTTATATATCCACTATAAGTTTTCTCTTTGTAGTTACCTTGAAGCTTTTATATAACATCCTATAGTCATAACAGCCTATTTTAAGCATAACAACTTAACTTTAAAAGCTCTCACCTGCCACACACATTTTATTGTTTTGATATAATAATTTACATCTTTTTATATTGTGTATCCATTAACAAAATTATTGTATCTATAGTTATTTTTAATACTTTTGTCTTTTAACATTTATACTGGAGTTGAAAGTGATTTACTTACCACTCTTACATTTTAGAGTATTTTGAATTTTACTATATATTTACCTTTACCAGTGAGTTTTATACTTTCATGTTTTTATGTTAATAATTAGCATTCTTTTGTTTCAGCTTGAAGAAACCTCCTTTATCATTTCTTGTAAGCCTGGTTAGTAGTGATGAATTCCTTCAGCTTTTATTTGGCTGTGAATATCTTTATCTCTCCTTCAATTCTGAGGATAGGATAACTTTTCCATGTTAAGTGTTTTTAGTTGGTAGTTTTTTTCATTTAGTACTTTGAATATATCATTCCACTCCCTTCTGTCCTTCAAGGTTTCTGCTGAAAAATCAGCTGACAGTCTTACAGTGGTTCCCTAGTGTGTAACAAGTGACTATTCTCTTGCTGCTTTCAAAATTCTCTTTGTCTTTAACTTCTGACAGTTTGATCATAATAATTAGTCTCAGTGTGGATCTATTTGGAGTCATCTCTCTTTGGTATTATTTAGGCTTTGTGGATGTGGATGTCTATTTCTTTCCCTATGTTTGGGATGTTTTCAGCTGTTATTTCTGTGAATTATCTTTATGCTTCTTTCTTATTTCCCCTGTATAATGTGTGTATTGGTCCCCTTTATGGTGTCTCAGAAGACCCTTAAGTTATCTTCACTTTTTTTCCCATTGTTTTTCCTTTTTATTCTGATTGGATAAATTCTACTCCCCTGTCTTCTAGTTCACTGATCCTTTTTCCACTTGTTCTATTCTGCTGTTGAAACTCTCTATTGAATTTTTCAGTTCAATTATCCTTCAGCTCTGTGATTTCTGTTTGGTACTTTAATATTTTCTACCTCTTTGTTGAAATTCTCATTTTTTTATTCATTGCTCTCTTGACCTAACTGAACATCTTTATGACTATTACTTTTAACTCACTTTTGGGTAATTCACTTATTTCCATTTCATGAGGGTTGATTTCTAGAGATTTATCTTGTTATTTTGTTTGGAATGTACTCCCCCATTTATTCATTTTCCTTGACTCTCCATGTTTGTTTCTGAGCATTAGATAAAACATCCACCTCTCCCAGTCTTTATAGATTGACCTCATGTCGGTTATGGAAGTTACCAGTCAGCTCTGATTGAGAGTCTTGGTGCCTCTCAAACCTTTGTGCTTGTCAAAGCTGTCATCTTTGTTTTAGTGGCTCTCAGGAAATTAGGGTGTGCCTAGTCCTGTCAGTGCCCCACAGGTGTAATAAATGCCCATGTGTCCATTCAGGCTCACAGCGCTCTTACAAATGGCCTACCCCGTCAACTCCCAGATGCAGGCTAGTTGGAAACTCTGTGTTTAGGCAGCAGCTGGGAAAGTTAGGACTTCAGATCATGCAATCTAGGCCCTATGAGGGAGAAACTAGGGGCTGGGTGTTTTTGTTTATTCACTCTACTGAGCCAGGGAGAATAGCTTGGGAGAGTGCTTGTGTTCCCACATCAAACTTTCTCTTGTTCTTTGTAAGTCTCATGTATGCTAAGCCCTATCAACGCCCAGAATGAGATGATATAAGAGCCAGTCCCTCTTGTGGAAGTAGTTTAGATGTGTGGACAAAGTCATTTTAGGGAGAAGCTGGAGAGTTGGTTTTATTTCTGGGGGAGCGAGGGTAAAAGTCACAGGAAGTCCCCATATACCCATGCAGGCTCCTAGAGGACTACTAATTATATACTCTGTCAGTTTCCAGGTGCAGGCTAATTAGAAGCCCAACCTTTGGAAAGCAGTTGTAAAAGTAGGTAGTCAAACCCCTTCCTTGAGAAACTGGGAGCATTGTATTTTTTGCTTGTCATCTCTACACTGGGTCAGTGTGGATAGCGGCAGGAGGTGCTCACACTTCTGTTCACAACTTCCTCTTAATTTAATGTAGTCCTGGGGAACTTGTGAATGCCAAGTCCTATCAGCTCTCAGAACTAGTGACTTGAGAGTACATGCCTTTGGTGGGAGCCATAAATGTTGGAGTGCTATACATGGGAACAAGCTCCTTCCCAGGAGAAACTGGAGACTTTTTGCATTTTATTGTTGCAATGAGCCAGGGAGACAAGGCAGGGGAAACACCCACAAGCCCTTTCAGGCTTCAGGAGGAGTTCAGTCAGCTCCCAGATACAGGCTGATTAAAAGCCTGACCCTTGGGCAGCAGCTGGGAATGTATGCAGTGAAACATCTTCTAGGAAGAAACTGCGATCTGGGTGTTTTGCCTCACTCTGCACCGAACCCCAGGGGATAACCACAGGAAGTGGTCATATGTGTTTAAAAATCACCTGTTTGTTTCCTGTGGTTTTGGGTGGATTCACAAATGCTAATACCCATTAGATTTCTGAGCTATGTGATTTGGGAGCTAGTCCCTTGAGTGGCAGCCATAAAAGCTGGAGTACTAGATGTGTTTTCCAAACTCTGGACTACTCAGGAAGAAACCTGGAGTTGGGTGTTTTCTCCTGATTGTAAGGTGCTGTGCCTGGAGTGGGATTTGTGGCATGAGTGTGTCTCAGCTTTTCCTATTCATTTTATTGTCAGGTTTTTTCTCAGTCATTTGATGTGTAACAATCACTTAACATTTCTGGATTTCTCTCAGAGAGAATTGTTCCTTATGTAGCTGTATATTTGGTGCATCTGTGGGAGAAGGGAAAGTCAAGAGCCTTCTATTCTGCCATCTTGCTGATGTCTCACATCTTTTTGATTTTTCTATTGTTGCTATAATATTGACTGTGCAGTAAATGAAACATGCATCATTTTTGAATAATATTGGAATGAGGAAATTAGACTAATATATTTTTAAGATTTAAAAATTTTTCTATCACATTAGGCCACAATTTTATGAAATTCATATAATTTTCTTTCCTTCAATGGTAACCACCACTTGGCCAATTCATATGTCTTTAAATTTCATATCTCCAACTGCAAACCTTATTGCTTCTTCCACTGAAGCCAAGTCAATTTGTTTGTTATCTTTCCAGATTCTAGGAAAGAGTGGACTTCAAGAGAAAGATACTGAACTTCCAGCTTTTTAGAAAAGTAAACGACATGTGACTTTCTTGTATCTCTATGTTGATGAAGTGGGCCATATTCATATGGTATTTTTTCCATTTCAAAAGCACTTTTATCTAAAACACATCATTATTCCTGTTGTTTTTGGTGACATATTCAAGTGTGTCATTGCATGCCCAGATGTATGATGTTTGATCATTACTTCCCCTGCCCTGGACATGTATTCCTATCCCTCCCCCTACCCTACCTCAGGTGAAGGCCTATCCTTTTATATATTTTCTGCCTTATGTATGGTTTTAAAATTTTTCAGTTTTTGTCTTTACAGTTTCTCCAAATCTTTGTTTTTTTCTATTTTATTAAAGAAAAAATTATAAATTATTTAATAGTATAGTAGTTCTGTGACTTGGAAGAAATTCTTTAACTTTTTTAGGTTTGTTCCTCTTCCACAGAATGAGGGTATGAGCTGTCTGATAGAAATACAATGTGAGCCACACATGTAATTTAAAATTTTCTAGTAGCCACACTAAAAAGTAAAAAGAGAACCAGATGAAATTAATCTTATAGTATATTTTAAACCTAATATGTTCAAAATATTGTTTCAACATGTAGATTAACTATATAAAATATAATTTATTAACCAGAGATATTATTTTCTTTGTTCCATATTAATCTTTTTTATTAAATGTATGTTACACTTACACTGTGTCTCAATTTGAACTAGTCACATTTCAAATACTTAATAGCCACAAGTAGCTTAGTGTCTTGGCCAGTGCAAGTCTGATCTCTGAAGGAAATTAAGATTATTGTTGAACATATTCAGTCTATTAAACACCAGCAAAGTTAATGTGGTGCTTGATGAACTGTCCTTCCCTTCATACTTTTAACACCTGTACTTAAGTGTACCTTTCCTGTTTTTTGGGCTCTTAAGAGTTCTTTCCTCTTTTCTTCCTAGCCTTACTTATAGCCATGCAGTCAAAATTGCATGTACTGCAACCTCACTTTGCACATAATCCATATTCAAGGTATCCTATCCATGGCATTTCATTTTTTCCTGTATCCTGAAATCAGCCTTCCTAAAATCTAGGTTGCCTACCTGTCAATTTCCTATTCACGATTTCATTCTTCCTTGTTCATCTGCATCTTATCCGTAATGCCCCTTTGGCTCCCTCCATCTTCTAAAAGCTGAAATTGTCAGCAAGACAATAATTTGTCAGATGCTCTACTTTTTAAGAGAATGAGACTCCCATACATACCCTGATAATAGCAGTCCCCCAATGATTCTTTATCTTGCTTCCGTGCCAATTTTGTAATTTCTATTACAAAAACTTATCTTGTAGCCTCTATTTGTCTGGGTTATATGTGGAAGTCTCTTACAACAATATGACATTAGCTTGTCCTTCTGTGTGCTCACAGTACTGCCCAGATGGTAAATTTAATTACGGGTATGTACATACCTTCCCGATACACAGTGTTTCCTTCTCCCTTTTAGATTTGTGACTCTTGAACTTGGACATATCCCTTTCATTTCAGACATAAGTCCCAGGCTGTCAAATATCAGTAGCAAATCCCAAATTTCAGTGCTGTGAGAGCCTGTAAGAATCCTAGCAATGAAATCCCTCACTTTGTAAGATTAGGAAACTAAGGTTTACAGAGACAGTTTCTTCATGTTTACATACCTGACATGGTTGAGACTCTTTTGATAGCCCTTTAGTAAAATTTAATTTCATTTTGTTACCTTTATAATTTTATCAGTTGGTAGACACCTAGGACTAAACTTTCGTCTCTCGTTTGTACCTAGAAGACTTTTTATCTGAAAATGTCTGTATTTCACTTTCACTTTGCTAGCTCTTACTTTACACATAGTAAGCATTTGAATAATGGAAAAATAAATGTCACATCTATTCACTTCTATAATATTCAGTTTTGTATGGACTTTTAAATCTGTCTCACAGTTCTCTTTAAAGTCTCCTTGATTATATCAGAGTAAAAAGCGGCCTCACAGTGGTCCACAAAGTAATGTCATCCCTCGTTTTCTGATCTTATCTACTGCCACTCCCCTCCTGGCTCCATCAGCTCCAGCCACCTGGCCTCCTTGCTATTCCTCAAACACACCAAGCCCTTTGTGCTTCAGAACATTTGCAGTTTGGAGTTGCCTTTGCCTGGAGTATTCTACCTGCAGATATCTAGATAGCCACTTGGCTTCTTCATCAATCACATCCTCACTTCAGCCCTCTAACCCACAAATCCCTTTGTAAACTGGAAACCATCTACAAGTTACTTCTGCCTTGCAGATATTCCTTTCCTTCCTAACCCTGCTTATGTCAAGAACTACATCAAATCCCTCAATAACTGTTCTGTCAGCTTCTGGTCCATGCCCCTCTAACCACTGGAAATCAGGTCCTAACTAAGAAACTTCCATGTCAATGCCTCACTGTCCTCATGTCCCCATCACTCAATCCATGCTTCTGAACAGCTACGTATTCCTCCTACATGCAATTCCCTCTCCCCCACAGAATGTTTTTAATTTTCTCATCTCATTATCAAAGCAGAGTTTTGGCTGCTTAGTAGTGACAAATTTCTCCAAAGACATTCATTTCAGCCCAGGGTCTTTGCTTTATATTTTACAAGTAAAAGGCTCATTGGGGAGGCTATCTCAGAATGAAAAGAGGTCTGCTCAAATTAGTTATTCAAATATAAAGGGGATAAAATATTAAAATATATGCAGGTGTAACCTTTTCTTTTACTTTATTTTTTTAAAGGAGATTCTGTATTTTCCATTTTGGGGGCCTCCTGGGCCTTTCAGAAACTGAGCAGAACTGGAAAAAGCCAAAGAACCTCAGTTGGTCTGTATGAGAAAAGGTGAGGGAGAGACAATGAAAGGTAGAGTCAGTGACAGTCAGATGGCTGAAGAATGAGGAGTTTGGGGGGTTTAGATAGATATAAGATAGCGGCACGAAGGAGTGGAGCTTTAGGGAAAAAAGGTGTACCCAAAAAAGGATGTTAGGAATGCTTTCACAGTGCACGTGATATAGCCTCACTTTGCTTCCTCTAAAGAAAACTTTGGTATACATCTGTGATTATATTAGAAATCCTCTTAGCCCAGACAAACTGGTTAATTGGTAACTGATTAATTTAAAAATATATATGGTTATGGTTATTGTGGGAATGGAAAAAAATGTTTCATGAAAGTTTTAATTTTAAATTGGAAGTACATATGTTGAGGTAGGGCCAAGAGCTATTAAGTGAGTTTGAGTCAACGACAAGATATCTGAATTATTTTATTGCATAAACTCTACCCATAATTAATCAATTTCAATCTTTATTTTCTTAATTTGGAGCAATCCCTTAGAAGTACCTGTGAGATAATTTAAGTGCAGAATAATTGTATAGTTTTACATAATCCCTAATCTTTAACAGTTTTCTTACCCACACCCAACTCAACAACAATATTTCAAGCAATACTCAAGTATTACAAAGCATTCAATCTTGTTTTCTTTTTCACTACAACCAACAACTCTTTTACCTTATACACTTCTCATTTCATTGATTTATATAATAATAGACTAAATGTTATAATCACTGTAGCAAGTACAACTGGTATAATCAGGTTTGAGGACAAACACTACTGACTCTAGATGAGCAGAGAACTTAATTGCTGGTAGGACAAATATGTCAGTGTACCAGAGAGTGGAGTAGCATACTATCTGCAGTGTTCAGTATGCTATGATTATAATAGAGCTTGATACAGAGAATGAAGAACATCAAGGCCAGTTCAACGCTTCTCAGTCTGACTTGTGTTTCTTTCGGAAAAAATTGGCTTCGAATCCATCCAATGTAATTGAAATTTCACAAATCTCCACCTCTTATAACACAGAGGATTGAGTAAGGCTTTGGAAGTCTGTCATTGCTAGTTTTTATACTTCCCATCCAGGCTTCAAATATTGTAGGACCAAGTTTTGCAAAACACAGATTAACACTGCATTCTTTGTTGTCCCCAGTAGCATCCATAAGAAGGGATGTGATGGCGATAAAAGAACTATTTCCTCCTATGCTTCTAACTCCAGGCATAATGTCTTTAACATGTTTCACTTTGATCTCTGTATAAACTACAAGTCTTTCTCAGTGTTTCTTGTAAATGATTTTTGAAGTCTTGTCTTATCATACTAATTCTGGGTGGAGGGTAGCATGGCATAATGGATTGAATAGGCTTAATCAGTTAGGCAAACCTAAATTTGGATTTATAGAATTATAGTCCTGTGATTTGGGGCAGTTTGATTGAGTTTTGTTATCCTCACCTTCAAAATAAGTATTAATATAACCTAGATTGTAGAGTTGTGAGAATTAAGTGACATAATATATACAAAAGGCCTAGCCCAGTGTCTGATGCACAGTAGGCATTTGATCAATGCCAGCTCTTGTTAGTAACCATCTTCCTCAGTCTTTAATCCATCCCAGTGATGATGTTATCAGTTCTCCACATAGGTATTCATGCCTGCTTAGTAACTCAGTATTTGAAAATCACATAGGCAATGTACCTAGCAGTCATATGAGGCAAGGAGAATAAAAGACAAGATTGAAGGCATGAACCCACCTCCTACATCTGACTTAGTGGTCTGCAAAAACACTTTGATGGCCTGCTTTAAAAGTACCAGCAAAATGATGCCTTACATTCATATCCTTACATGATTTATATTTTTGTTTTGATTTATTTTACTTCTTATGGTTTAAGTGCCTCCTCCTTTCAATTGATTCCATTTGAAAAGATGGTTTAATTAATTAATTAATTTATTTATTTTAAAAATTAAATTTATTGGAATACAGTTGCTTTACAATGTTGTGTTAGTTTCTACTGTGCAGCAAAGTGAATCAGCTATACGTATACATATATCCCCTTTTTTATGGTTTCCTTCCTTCCCATTTAGATCATCAAAGAGCACTGAATAGAGTTCCCTGTGCTATACAGTAGGTTCTCATTAGTTATCTAATTTATACATAGTGTATATATTTGTATATATGTCATAGTGTATATAGTGTATATATGTCAATAGTGTATATATGTCATAGTGTATATATGTCAATCCCAATCTCCCAGTTCATCCCACCCCACCCTCCCCTTTCCCCCTTGGTATCCATATGTTTGTTCTCTACATCTCTGTCTCTATTTCTGCTTTGTAAGTAAGATTGTCTATACCAATTTTTTCAGATTCCACATATACACGTTAATATATGATATTTGCTTTTCTCTTTCTGACTTACTTCACTCTGTATGATAGTCTCTAGGTCCATCCACATCTCTGCAAAAAAATGGCACTATTTCATTCCTTTTTATGTCCGAGTAATATTCCAATGTATATATGTACCATATCTTCTCTATTCATTCCTCTATCGATGGACATTTAGGTTGCTTCCATGTCCTGGCTATTATAAATAGTGCTGCAGTGAACATTGGGGTACATGCATGCTTTTGAATTATGGTTTTCTCCAGATATACGCCTGGGAGTGGATTGCTGGGTCATATGGTAGTTCTATTTTTAGTTTCTTAAGAACACTCCATATTGTTCTCGATAGTGCGTGTACCAATTTACATTCCCATCAACAGTGTAGGAAGGTTCCCTTTTCTCCACACCCTCTCTGGCATTAACGGTTTGCAGACTTTTTGATGATGGCCATTCTGACTTGTGTGAGGTGATACCTCACTGAAGTTTTGATTTGCATTTCTCTAATAATTAGTGATGTTGAGCATCTTTTCATGTGTTTCTTGGCCATCTGTATGTCTTTTGGAGAAATGTCTATTTAGGTCTTCCACCCATTTTTTGATTGGGCTGTTTGTTTTTTTGACATTGAGCTGCATGAGCTGTTTGTATATTTTGGAGATTAGTCCCTTGTCAGTTGCTTCATTTGCAAATATTTTCTCCTACTCTGAGGGTTGTCATTTCCTATTGTTTATGGTTTCTTCTGCTGTTGAATGCTTTCTTCACAATTCTGTTTTTTTAATTTTTATTTTTTTAACATCGTTATTGGAGTATAATTGCTATATAATGATGTGTTAGTTTCTACTTTATAACAAAGTGAATCAGCTATATATATACATATATGCCCATATCTCCTCCCTCTTGCGTCTCCCTCCCACCCTGCCTATCCCACCCCTCTAGGTGGTCACAAAGCACCGAGCTGATATCCCTGTGCTATGCAGCTGCTTCCCACTAGCTATCTATTTTACATTTGGTAGTGTATATATGTCGATGCCACTCTCTCACTTCGTCCCAGCTTACGCTTACCCCTCCCCATGTCCTCAAATCCATTTTCTACATCTGCGTCTTTAGTCCTGTCCTGCCCCTAGGTTCATCAGAACCTTTGTTTTTTTAGATTCCATATATATGTGTTAGCATACGGTATTTGTTTTACCCTTTCTGGCTTACTTCACTCTGTATGACAGACTCTAGGTCCATCCACCTCACTACAAATAACTGAGTTTTGTTTCTTTTTATGGCTGAGTAATATTCCATTGTATATATGTGCCACATCTTCTTTATCTATTCATCTGTTGATGGACACTTAGGTTGCTTCCATGTCCTGGCTATTGTAAATAGAGCTGAAATGAACATTGTGGTACATGACTCTTTTTGAATTATCGTTTTCTCAGGGTATATGCCCAGTAGTGGGGTTGCTGGGTCTTATGGTAGTTCTATATTTAGTTTTTTAAGGAACCTCCATATTGTTCTCCATAGTGGCTGTATCAATTTACATTCCCACCAGCAGTGCAAGAGGGTTCCCTTTTCTCCACACCCTCTCCAGCATGTATTACTTGTACATTTTTTGATGATGGCCATTCTGACCAGTGTGAGGTGATATCTCATTGTAGTTTTGATTTGCATTTCTCTAATGATTAGTGATGTTGAGCATCCTTTCATGTGTTTCGTGGCCGTCTGTATGTCTTTTGGAGAAATGTCTATTTAGGTCTTCTGCCCATTTTTGGATTGGGTTGTTTGTTTTTTTGATATTGAGCTGCACGAGCTGCTTGTATATTTTGGAGATTAATCCTTTGTCAGTTGCTTCATTTGCAAATACTTTCTCCCATTCTGAGGGTTGTCTTTTTGTCTTATGTTTTCCTTTGCTGTACAAAAGCTTTTAAGTTTCATTAGGTCCCATTTGTTTATTTTTGTTTTTATTTCCATTTCTCTAGGAGGTGGGTCAAAAAGGATCTTGCTGTGATTTATGTTTAGAGTGTTCTGCCTATGTTTTCCTCTCAGAGTTTTACAGTGTCTGGCCTTACATTTAGGTCTTTAATCCAGTTTGAGCTTATTTTCGTGTACGGTGTTAGGGAGTGTTCTAATTTCTTTCTTTTACATGTAGCTGTCCAGTCTTCCCAGCACCACTTATTGAAGAGGCTGTCTTTTCTCCATTGGATATTCTTGCCTCCTTTATCAAAAATAAAGTGACCATATGTGTGTGGGTTTATCTCTGGGCTTTCTATCCTGTTCCATTGATCTATATTTCTGGTTTTCTGCCAGTACTATACTGTCTTGATTACTGTAGCTTTGTACTGTAGTCTAAAGTCCGGGAGCCTGATTCCTCCAGCTCTGTTTTTCTTTCTCAAGATTGCTTTGGCTATTCGGGGTCTTTTATGTTTCCATACAAATTGTGAAATTTTTTGTTCTAGTTCTGTGAAAAGTCCCAGTGGTAGTTTGATAGGGATTGCATTGAATCTGTAGATTGCTTTGGGTTGTTTAGTTATTTCCACAATGTTAATTCTTACAATCCAAGAACATGGTATATCTCTCCATCTGTTGGTATCATCTTTAATTTCTTTCATCAGTGTCTTATAGTTTTCTGCATACAGGTCTTTCGTCTCCCTAGGTAGGTTTATTCCTAGGTATTTTATTCTTTTTTTGCAATAGTAAATGGGAGTGTTCCCTTAGTTTCTTTTTCAGATTTTTTATCATTAGTGTATGGGAACGCAAGAGATTTCTGTGCATTAATTTTTTATCCTGCTACTTTACCAAATTCATTGATTAGCTCTAGCAGTTTTCTGGTAGCATCTTTAGGATTCTCTATGTATAGTATCATGTCATCTGCAAACAGTGACAGCTTTACTTCTTTTCTGATTTGGATTCCTTTTATTTCTTTTTTCTTCTCTGATTGCTGTGACTAAAACTTCCAAAACTATGTTGAATAGTAGTGGTGAGAGTGGACAACCTTGTCCTGTTCCTGATCTTAGAGGAAATGGTTTCATTTTTTCACCATTGAGAATGATGTTGGCTGTGGTTTTGTCATATATGGTCTTTATTATGTTGAGGTAAGTTCCCTCTATGGCAACATTCTGGAAGGTGTTTGTCATAAATAGGTGTTGAATTTTGTCGAAAGCTTTTTGTGCATCTATTGAGATGATCATATTTTTCTCATCCTTCAATTTGTAAATATGTTTTATCACATTGATTGATTTGCATATATTGAAGAATCCTTGCATTCCTGGGGTAAACCCCACTTGGTCATGGTGTATGATTCTTTTAATGTGCTGTTGGATTCTGTTTGCTAGTATTTTGTTGAGGATTTTTTGCATCTATGTTCATCAGTGATATTGGCCTGCAGTGTTTCTTCTTTGTGACGTGTTTGTCTGGTTTTGCTATCAGAGTGATGGTGGCCTCGTAGAATGAGTTTGGGAGTGTTCCTCTCTCTGCTATATTTGGGAAGAGATTGAGAAGGATAGGTGTTAGCTCTTCTCTAAATGTTTGATAGAATTCGCCTGTGAAGCCATCTGGTCCTGGGCTTTTGTTTATTGTAAGATTTTTAATTACAGTCTCAATTTCAGTGCTTGTAATTGGTCTGTTTATATTTTCTATTTCTTCCTGGTTCAGTCTCGGAGGGTTTGTGCTTTTCTAAGAATTTGTCCATTTCTTCCAGGTTGTCCATTTTATTGGCATATAGTTGCTTGTAGTAATCTCCCACGATCCTTTGTATTTCTGCAGTGTCAGGTGTTACTTCATCTTCTGTGTGTTTCTCTGTCTTCTCATTTTGCTTAACTTACTGTGTTTGGGGTTTCCTTTTCACAGGCCACAGGTTCATAGTTCCTGTTGTTTTTGGTGTCTGCTCCCAGGCAGACACCAAATGTTGGTTAAGTGGGTTGTGTAGGCTTCCTGGTGGAGGGGACTGGTGCCTGTGTTCTGGTGGATGAGGCTGGATCTTATCTTTCTGGTGGGTAGGACTGTGTCTGATGGTGTGTTTTGGGGTGTCTGTGACTTTAGTATGATTTTAGGCAGCCTCTCTGCTAATGTGTGGGGTTGTGTTGCTGTCTTGCTAGTTGTTTGGTATAGGGTTTCCAGGACTGTAGTTTGCTGGTCGTTGAGTGGAGCTGGGTCTTAGCATTGAGATGGAGGTCTCTGAGAGAGCTTTCGCTGTTTGATATTACATGGTGCTGGGAGGTCGCTGGTAGATCAATGTCCTGAACTCAGCTCTCCCACCTCAGAGGAACAGGCCAGACAGCTGGCTGGAGCACGAAGTTTCTGTCATCCACATGGCTCAGAAGAAAAGGGAGAAAAAAAGAAAGAAAATAATATAAAATAAAATAAAGTTATTAAAATAATTTTTTAATTATTAAAAATTAAAAAGTAATAAAAAAAGAAAAAACAAAGTAAGAAAGAAAGAAGAGAGCAACCAGAAAACAAATCCACCAATGTTAACAAGTACTAAAAATTATACTAAAAAATAGAAAAAAAACGGACAGACAGAACCCTAGCACAAATGGTAAAAGCAAAGGTATACAGCCAAAATCACAGAAAGACGCTTACACACTCACAAAGAGAAAAAGGAAAAAAAAAAAGTCTATATATAAAAAAAGGAAGCGAGCAACCAAATCAATAAACTAATCTACCAATGATAATAAACTCTAAATACTAAACTAAGATAAACATAAGACCAGAAACCAATTAGACACAGAAAGCAAACCCCAAGTCTACAGTTGCTCCCAAAATCCAGCACCTAAATTTGGGATGGTTTGTTGTTTATTCAGGTATTCCACAGATGCAGGTACATCAAGTTGATTATGGAGCTTTAATCCGCTGCTCCTGAGGCTGCTGGGAGAGATTTCCCTCTCTTCTTTGTTCACACAGCTGCCGGCGCTCAGCTTTGGATTTGGCCCCGCCTCTGCGTGTAGGTCGCCAGGGAGGGTCTGTTCTTCGCACAGACAGGAAGGGGTTAAAGGAGCCGCTGATTCGGGGGCTCTGGCTCACGCCGGTGCGGGGGGGGGGGGGGGGGGGGGGGAGGGCGGGGCATGGAGTGCGGGGCGGGCCTGCGGCGGCAGAGGCCGCCATGACATTGCACTAGCTTCAGGCGCGCTGTGCGTTTTCCCGGGGAAGAAGACCCTGTCAGTGGTGGGCTGCACAGGCTCCCGGGAGGGGAGGTGTGGACAGTGACCTGTGCTCGCACACAGGCTTCTTGGTGGCGGCAGCAGCAGCCTTAGCGTCTCATGCCCTTCTCTGGGGTCCGCGCTGTTAGCCGCGGCTCGCGCCCGTCTCTGGAGCTACTTTAAGCAGAGCTCTGAATCCCCTCTCCTCGCGCAGCAGGAAACAAAGAGGTAAGAAAAGGTCTCTTGCCTCTTCGGCAGGGCCAGACTTTTCCCTGGACTCCCTCCTGACTAGCCGAGGCGCACTAACCCCCTGCAGTCTGTGTTCACGCCGCCAACCCCAGGCCTCTCCCTGCGCTCCGACCGAAGCCCGAGCCTCAGCACCCAGCCCCGCCCGCCCCGGCGGGTGAGCAGACAAGCCTCTCGGGCTGGTGAGTGCTGGTCGGCACCGATCCTCTGTGCGGGAATCTCTCCGCTTTGCCCTCCGCACCCCTGTTGCTGTGCTCTCCTCCGCGGCCCTGAAGCTTCCCCCTTCCGCCACCCGCAGTCTCCGCCCGCGAAGGGGCTTCCTAGTGTGTGGAGACCTTTCCTCCTTCACAGCTCCTTCCCACTGGTGCAGGTCCCATCCCTATTCTTTTGTCTCTGTTTATTCTTTTTTCTTTTGCCCTACCCAGGTACGTGGGGGAGTTTCTTGCCTTTTGGGGGGTCTGAGGTCTTCTGCCAGCGTTCAGTAGGTGTTCTGTAGGAGTTGTTCCACGTGTAAGATGTATTTCTGGTGTATCTGTGGGGAGGAAGGTGATCTCCACTTCTTACTCCTCCACCATCTTGAAGGTCTCTCCAAGGTGGTTTATGTTAAAGGAAAGTGCTTTTGTTGTTTTAAGGGTCTGCAGTACACCAAACGCATCTCCAAGGCCAGTGTAGAGTGTTCCTTATATGCATTAAATAAAGCTGCTAACAGGCTGCATTACTGGGCTCGCTCAGCTTGCTCTCCACAGCCAGTTTCAATTTCACTAAAAGGAAAGAATTGGTAATTAATTATCTAGGCCATGTAATGAGTTTCCATTACTTGGAATTCAATAAAGCTCTTTCATTGTGACCAGGCTGATCAATAGCACAGAAGGGCTAATAGAAGCCGTAGATACAGCTAGGATAATAGAATGGCTATAGGAAATTAGGCTGGGTCCCTGGAGCCCTCTTTCTTCTCTCCAAGGAATGGAAGCTGCTCAGTAGCTCCTTTTTTTTTTAAGAACACCCTGTGAGGCATTGTGAAACGAGTAGGCTATTGTGTTACTGCACAAGCTAATGGAAATTTCCTTTACAAAATGCATACACGCTTGGAGCTGGAATGACTTTGGAGATGATTTAGTTGTATTACTCATGGATCACCATGACGAGATGGCCATTTTTTTGTACCGAAGTAATTTTATCTTTAACACCAATCTCCCCATTCCCTCACTGCCACTGCTGATTAGATAAAAGTGTGTAATTGATAAAACAAAAAGTGCAATCCTTGGAGTAGCAAGAGACATGTAGTTGCCTACGGTAGAAAGATGTGAAAAACTAGGAGACAATGTAATTGTTTAACTGGGGTTTAAACCTGATAGACCCTACAAAGTGTGGACTTGTGAGGAAGGGTTAGGACAATGATTAAATCACATTTGTAAGGATGCCACTTGCCCAAGAAAGGAAAACCACACATTCCAACATTCTAAGAGAGGCCAAGGAGCATAGCTGATGCCTGAGAATTTGCTTGTTTCAGTGACAGTCGGTTGTGTTTTCCTATGAGAATTCTATTTTTCTTAAAATATCTTGGGTAAGTCTCTGTTTCTTGCAATCAAAGGATCCTAAGAAGAACTCTGGTCCAATTCCTGCATTTTTCAAGCAGTGAGACCTATTGTAGGTAGTAGAGGTACAGGTATATGTACATGTGTAGGTATAGGTATAGGTTTATTTGGAGCATTATGAAATGTTGATGGAAATTGTACTGAGATGAGAACCTGGCTGTGGCAGGTTGTATTTCCCAGAGATGAATGCAAACATATCTCCTATCCCACATGCTCTTCAGCAGTGTGACCTTGCCAGTCCTCCACCAGGAAGTAGAGTGTATTTTCCCCTCCCTTGAATGTGGGAAGGCTGTATGACTGTTTTGACCAATAGAATACAGCACAAGTGACACTGCAGTTCAGGGCATAGCTCTTAACTGACCTGGCAGCTTCTGCTTCCTCCTTCTTAGAAGGCAGCATCATGCAAGAAGTGTGATTTCTTTGAGACCACAGTGCTGTTAGAAACCCAAGCCACGTGGAGACTCCTCGGATGACAAGATGCTTGCATGGAAAGACAGACAGACAGACAAACACACACACACATAGTACAAAGAGCACTGAGATGTCAGTCACATTAGTAATAAGTCATCTTGAAGTGAATCCTCTAACCTCAGTCACCCCAGCTGATGACACACAGATTAGAGACAAAACCCTCAGCCGAGCCTTTTCCACATCCCTGACCCACAAAGTCATGAACAAAATGGAAGTTATTTTAAATCACTAAGCTTTGGGTTAGCTTGTCATGCAGCAATAGGTAATTGAAACACTAGGTCACTTGGCTTTCAAATCAGTTTTATGTCCATGAGGCCTCAATTTTATTGGAATGAAACAATATCTTTAGCAACACATCCAAACACCTTTTTGAGCTAACATTTTATTTAGTAAACAGAAAAGCATGTGGATGTCCTGTTAAAGTCACAGAAAACATTTCAGGCAAAGACTCAAATTATGTGACAGATGCAATTTCATTAATCTTCATAACAACACCATGAAGGAAGGTATCATTACTTCATTGTGAGCTTGGAAATTTAGAAATTTAGAAGCACAGTCTCAAGCTTCCACCATGTTTCAGTGGTACAAATTGAAGACCTTCCCACTGATGGTTACTTATCGAGGTTCCAGTAGCTGGAGAGGCTCTTAGATGCCCATTCTCTAAAATCAGTAATTTGTTATATTTCATTTGTGTTGCCAACTTGTGGTCAGTATCCTACTGGTTAGAAAGAACCAGCTTCCAGTTTTTCCATACCCACACCGATACTTGTTATCGTCTGTCCTTTTGGTTATAGCCATCTTAGTGGATAGGAAGTCCTAACTCATGGTGGTTTTGATTTGCCATTCCTTAGTGACTAGTGATGTTAATCACTTGTACCTGTGTGTAACCTGTATTGGTTATTTGTGTATATTCTTTGGAGAAATGTCTATTCACATCTTTTGCCCATTTTAATTGGGTCCTTTATCTCTTTATTGTTGGATCGCAAAGAGTTCTATAAAGAACTCTAGCGTGCATGAGATCCTTATCAAGATACGTTATTTGCAGATATTTTCTCCTATAAGACATTGATTCTTAATCTTTTTTTGGTATCATATGCAGTGTTTAAGAATCTGATGAGTTCATGGACTCTCACACAGCTAAGTGCACACTCCTGTAAAATTTTGCTTATATTTTCAGGGATTTCACAAAGCATCCTGAGGCCACTTCATGGAAAACTTAAGAGTCTGTGTCCACCTCTCCCCAAGTTGTGCCCTTCTCTAGGATCATTCAGCTACTGTATGACAGTGCATTGCGATGAAGTGAAGAAAATGGCTCTTTTGGTGGGTGGTGTGAGGATTCCATTTGGTGACAGAATAGTCTTGTTGGGAAATTGCCTTGAGAGACCTTCTTAGAGTAGGCAATTCTGTATAGAACTAAGTATGCTGAGTCTCAGAGAAGAGAGGAAAACTGTTCATGAGACAAGAAGAGATTTTTTTCCCTTTTTGCATGAAGTAGGGAGAAGGGAGAGAGAACTTCAGCCAACTGAGAAACTGAGAGAGGGTTGGAGAAGATAATTCCCAGGACATATCCTGATGAATTAGAAGTAAATGGATGTTTTCCTAATGCTAATCAACAGCACTCACTTAACTACTTTTGTCATGTCTGCTTCTCAACTAGAGAAAAAAGATGAAGTGGAACAGTGAGAGCTATTTAAATAGACAACTGGAAGCCAGAGGCTTGGGAACATTTAGACCTTTCTATTTTTCTAAAGCCTATTGCTGGCAAAAAATTATGACTCTGAATACTAATATTCTAGACATGCAAAGTTACCATTTAAGCTAAACTCAATGTCTCATGACAGATTTCCTCCCTTCTGTGTAAACTTGTTATCTTTTCTTTCAAGAATAATCAGAAAAATTATGCTCATCATTTCAGAATCTATCAGGAATTTCAAGGCATCATAGGAACTTAGCATTTAAAAGGGTCTAAAATTTTATATTTAATTCCCTATTCATCATGCCTCGTAAAAGATCATTTAGGTTTTGCTTGAAGGCTCTTGATGAAGGGGAAGTCACTACCTCATAATAACCCACCCAGTTGATTTGATCTTTGGGCGGTTCTAACTTACAGAAAGTTTCTTTTTTACTGAGCTGAAATGAGCCTCCTTATACTTCCAACTGTCATCACTAGTTATGCCATTTGGGACCAAAATATGAAAACTACAGATACTCTTTATTTAGCACCGCCTATACCATTTATGTGGTAGGTGCTTTATATTATATTTGTATTATTTACTTAAAATTGCTTATTACAACTCAGGAAAGTAGATGTATCTTTTACATTTAATAAGTAAGAAATTGAGAATTGAATTCATGGCTCAGAGAAGATAACTGAGAGACTGGGATTTTAACCTTGGTCTATATGATCCCAAAGTCTAAGTGATTTCTACCATGTAACTCTGTCTCTCTAAGAATGACTAATTCTTTTTTTTACCTGAAAGGTTTAACTAATAGAAGATAATGCTAGTTCTCACTGTGCCTATTCCCTCTTCAGCAAGCAAATAGCCTCAGAATCTTCTAACCAAAAACATACATTGAATATCTCTTTCTTGTTGCAAAGGTCTGTGCCACGTACTCTAAAAAGCATTATTTTGAGTAGGAACTTGGTTTCTTAATGAGTTAACTCACAACCCAATACCCACAACAGAAAGTAGTACTCTAAAGAACTGTACTAGTAGAATGAAGTGCAGTGGAACATTGAGGATAAATAAACACATCCATTGGGTGCTTGGCTTTTGCAATTATTTTGTTAGTTCATACTTTTTGTTCTCTTCTATATCTATAAATCAAGGTCAGTCTTTACTCTCTTGATGTTACTTTGCTGCTGGAAAAAAAATAGATATGGTAACATCTTTATTTGTCTTGGTGGTCAACTAGATTTAAATACAGACAAGCAAGCTGGGAAATTTCCATTTGTCAGTTGAATTAGGCTTGCATCAAGGTAGATGCTCCTAAAGATATAGAAATGGAAATGAAGAGGTTGCCATTACTGATGAATAGAGTCTGTGGAGGCAATAAGACCAATGAGTTCTCACTTTTTAACCAGATTTTTGTCTTAAAACTTAGTTTACTCATATTGATAGTTATAGAGCAGGCTCTTGAATAATAAGTGCTGCATAACTGTGACTGGATGCCTTGAAGATTCCTATGATGACCAGGCATAGGATTTTAAATAAAATTTTCTCCAAATTCCACATCTTGTGATGCATAATAGGGTCTTCATATTAGACGAGGAGCATTGTAGATGAGTTCACACTAGGACCCTTATGGAAACAAGAAAGTACATTGTGTGTGTGTGTGTGTGTGTGTGTGCGCGTGTGTGCGTGTTTGCGTGTGTGTGTGTGCGCGCACGCACCATGCCTTTGAAAGCCTTATAGGCATGCTGTTGGAATTGTGACTAGAAATTAATTCTTCACCGTTTAAACAATGTTTTCCCAAATTCTTTATGGACCTAGTATTCTGTTTATTTTATTATAATTAATTAATTAATTTTATTTTATTTTTGGCTGCCTCGGGTCTTAGTTGCGGCATGCAGGATCTTCGTTGAGGCATGTGGGATCTTTCGTTGCAGTGCACGGGCTTCTCTCTAGTTGCGGTGTGCAGGCTCCAGGGCGTGTGAGCTCAGTAGTTGTGGTGCGCGGGGTTTTTTGTTGTTGTTTTTTTTTTTTTTTTTTTGCAGTACGCGGGCCTCTCACTGTTGTGGCCTCTCCCGTTGCGGAGCACAGGCTCCGGACGCTCAGGCTCAGCGGCCATGGCTCACGGGCCCAGCCTCTCTGCGGCATGTGGGATCCTCCCGGACCGGGGCACGAACCCGTGTCCCCTGCATCGGCAGGAAGACTCTCAACCACTGCGTCACCAGGGAAACCCTGGTAGCGCAGGTTTAGTTGCCCCGTAGCATGTGGGATTTTAGTTCCCTGACCAGAGATTGAACCTGCATCCCCTGCATTGTAAGGCAGATTCTTTACCACTAGACCACCAGGGAGTCCCTATTCTGTTATACCTTGTAATTCCATGGATGCAGGAAGGATTTAAAACTGGTGCTTTTTTTTTTTTTAAATTTATTATTGGCTGCATTGGGTCTTTGTTGCTGCACGTGGGCTTTCTCTAGTTGGGGCGAGCAGGGACTACTCTTCGTTGCGGTCCGCGGGCTTCTCATTGCGGTGGCTTCTTTTGTTGCAGAGCACGGGTTCTAGGCATGCGGGCTTCAGTAGTTGTGGCATGCAGGCTCAGTAGTTGTGTCTCACGGTCTCTAGAGCGCAGGCTCAGTAGTTGGGGCGCATGGGCTTAGTTGCCCCGCGGCATGTGGGATCTTCCCCGACCAGGGCTCAAACCCATGTCCCCTGCATTGGCAAGCAGATTCTTAACCACTGCACCACCAAGGAAGCCCCAAACTGGTGTTTTTAATATAAAGTTCTTATATTGGTGAGCAGGGAATTGAGGACTGGGAACCCTCTAAGCATGTGGCACTGATGATGGGTACAGGCTACATCTGGGTTTACCCTGGTTCCCTCAGCTGACTTCAGGTGCTGCAGAAAGGCCCTACAGGTTGTTCTCAGAAGGCATGGGGAAGCAGAATACTTTACTGGGCAGGTAAGAGTGAAAGGGAAGGGAAGAGCAAGGCATGTGATTAAAAACTCTGTTTAGGGCTTCCCTGGTGGTGCAGTGGTTGGGAGTCCACCTGCCGATGCAGGGGACGCGGGTTCGTGCCCTGGTCTGGGAGGATCCCACATGCCGCGGAGCGGCTGGGCCCGTGAGCCATGGCCACTGGGCCTGCGCGTCCGGAGCCTGTGCTCCGCAGAGGGAGAGGCCACAACAGTGAGAGGCCCGCGTACCGCAAAAAAAACCCCACAACTCTGTTTAAACATATATGTAAGATTGTTTAAAAATGTTTTGTTTTGGCCTTTTGGAAGAAAACATTGCAATGGTAACTGGGGGTGCTATAGGGGTGTTGTTTGTACATGAGTTTTTTCATTCGTTATTATAGTTATTAAATCATTCATTCAGCCAATATTTACTGAGTGCCAGATGCTGTCCTAAGTTTGGGGTTCCAGTGATGAACAAGACTGACACAGCCCCTACCCTTATGGAAATTCTATGAATTACAGAATAGTGTGATCTGTATTTCACAAAGAAAAAAGTAACCAAATTTCAGATGAAAAAGACATTTTTTGTTTAAAGAAATCTTTCCTTTGAAAAGCTACCTCCATTCAATGACACAATACAGAGTTTTAGGATTGTGCAATAAATATTTATGGACTGCTGTTATTGCTAAGCAATGCTAGTGTCTCAGCTAATATTGTTACAGTGGTCAAGACATACTGGTCTGTGCCTGCCCTCTCTCCTGAAGGAGACTTTATGTACCTGTCCTCTGCTTCAGTATGTGCTGACTTTGTACTTTAATCTCCGAAGGCTGCATCCCTCCCTGTCATTTCTGAATTCTGGAGGAAGCCTGAATGTAAGCTCCAGGTATTCACAACAGTTTGTTGGGTCTGGCATGTCGAGGTGTTTGAAGGGGTAGCTAATAGGAGGGTAAGAATGGAAGGAAGTCCCAAAGTTTGTTTATCCCTTTCTTCCTTTTTGTAAACAAGTTACCTGAGCTCCAGAGAGCAGAAAGCCCATAGACAGTGACGGAGACAGGCTGTCCAGTTCCCAGTGGAAATACCTTTCTATCTTACACTCCTTTCACTTGGGCCATTATAATGTATCTTTGGAAAAGAAAGTGTCTACCATGATAAAAGGAAGGTCTTTGTCTCTGACTCACGACTGCATCCCCAGTGCCAGAAGAGTGCTTGATATGTAGTACATGCTCAATAAATGTTGGTAAAAGAATTAATAAATGAATGAAATAAAAGCTATTGACCACAATTAAGTACAGTTCACAGGATGTCATGAAAAGCCAATGGATTCAGGTTTGCAAATAACATACAAAATCTAAAGACATGTAGAGTTTGATTTTTTCATTGGCTTTATTAATCTTTACCAGCTATGTCATATTAGTCACCTGAACTTCTTTCTCTTGCTTGTATCTCTAGGTTAGAACATCAAGTGAAGCTACATTCAATCCAAAATCATTCATTCAACCATCAGGCAGCTGGCCATCCAAAGGAGTTCCTGGGGAATTCCCCTCAAATAGATTTTTTTTTTTTTTTTTTTATTAAAAAACAATCACTTGAATTAGAGAGGAGAGGCCAAGGGATGGTTTAATTTATCCCTTGTACCCTGGCCCACAGCCACTTTTCATAGCTGGACAAATACATCAGTAAATAAGTGAAATCCCAAAGTGGAGAAGGCTGTCTGTGAAGACCGTTGTCTAGCTGGAAGATGCAGTTGAGAAATAGGGCAAAGAGTTGAGATGGCTCAGTTTCCTTGGGATACGTATACTGGTGCTTGAAGAATCCATGTTTTAATTTTGTTCCTTTCATCCCATGACCCCAAATGAAGTATTTCTTGGCATACGTACTTAAGAGAAAGGTTCCAGCATGTCCCATTTACCGCAGAATATTTCAGGTTTATTTCAGCACCATTCACAGCAGCCAAAGAATGTCTGGGGTTATGAATGGAGGGAGTTAAAGAATGGCCTATTATTTCACCTAGGTTAGCTGAAAGTAGACACTGTAAAATGTATTTCAGAGCATAAGTACATTTTCCCTATCAAACTTATAGGGAAAATAAGTGAGGTACAGTTATACTCAAAGGCAATTGGATTTGATTTTTATAAGTAATAACCTAGCATGTTGCCTAGTATCCTTCAAGAGACTCAGGTGATTTGGACTTGAGGCAAGACAGGTGCCTAGATAAATGAGTGATATAAGTTTTGATTCTAAGCAAATAATTGATTTAAAAACCTTAATACTTTGATAGAATAAGCCTGATTTAAGTGTTAGAAGACAGGATGTCTGGTATCTGTCCTGCTAGTAACATTCTGTATGACCTTAGAGAAGACACTTAGGTGCTCCATGTCTTAGTTTCTTTATGTATGAAAATAATAACCACACCAAGGCTACCTATTATAGGTTGAACTGTAACCTGCAAAAATATATATTGAAGCCTTAATCTCTGGAACTGTGAATATGACCTTATTTGCAAACAGGGTCTTCGACGATGTAGTCAAGTTAAGGTGAGGTCATTAGGGTGGACCCTAATTGAATTTGACTGCTTTTCTTATAAGAAGAGGGAAATTTGGACATAGAGACACACGGAGAGAAGGCCATGTAAACTACAAGGGCACCAGAAGCTAGGAAGACACAAGGAAGGATTTTATCCAGAGTCTCAGAAGGAGCTTGGCCTAGCTGACAACTTGATTTTGGATTTCTAGCCTCCAGAACAGTGAGAGCATACATTTCTATTGTTTTAAGTCACCCAGTTTGTGACAATTTCTTATAGCAGTCCTGAAAAATGAATTCACTAACTCACTCACATGATATTATGAGGTTAAAGATAGTAATGTATGTGAAAGATGTTCTGAAATCTATTACATCATGTCTTAAGGTAAAACTAAAATGAACTTTAAAGCAGACAGTGCTATGGAAAGGATAAATTTAAAACTCTGTTACAAATATTTTTTATCACTAAACAATATTTCATAACAAGATTTTAGCCTTGAAAAATATCTCTAGTAGAACCCGAAAAATTCAGCAGTTCCTAAATATTCTTGAACAGTTCATTTTCTCTCTTCTTTCATTTTTATGTATTTAAATAATTTATTTCCCTGGGTACGTGAGTTTTTTTCAAGTAAGCTTAAGTGTCTTATTCATTATACTTAGAGCGTTGGCTTTCCCACAACCTACACAGTAACTGGAAAATAAAAACATAGCAAAATAAAAAGAAAATTTATGAGATGTAGCCACAAAAATCCCTTAATAGGTCTGATTCTCCATTCACCATCCCAACAACCGCAGAGGTGAAATACTATCAAATTGTAGTCATTTTGCAATGTTCTTTGTTAATCCAAGAGTGGTTAGTCCAAAATAGCACATTCATCATGTGAAGAATTATATTATGCTTTAGAGTATTGTGGTATATTTCCCCTTCTGTATATGTCTATGAGAGGAGTTATTATTGTTATAGATACGTGTTTGTAGTTCCTCTTTATTTTTCAGGATTTCCTTGAATTGTTCTGAGCAGGAGATGAGAGTTCAATATATTGGACTAAAAACTCAGAAACTTTAGAGGTCATCTAGTTTAAATCCTCTCATTTTACAGATAAGGGAAGCAGAGCATAGCTGTTCAGTGACCTGTTGAAGGTTGCACAGGGATTTGGTGACAGAACAGAATTCCAGTTGCCTGACTTCATCCAGTCCGGTGCTCTTTCTTCTCTAAATCCATTGTGGTCATACAGGCTTCGTAATAGTTCTTGGATCTCTAACTTACTAGCTATGTGACCTTGGATAAGTCTCTCAAAATTTCTGAACATGCCTTTCCTAGTTTATAAAATGAAAATAGAAAAACCAGGCTAGTAAAAGCTGTAGTGCAGCTGAGAAAGAAATACCCAGGCCACAGAGTATGTCCAAGGTGAAAAAATGTTAGCTTCCCATTCCCCCGTCTCCATGCCACATTAATTACTGCTTGTCCTTTTTTTCCTCGGGCGTGGTTTTTGGGGCATTGCTTCCTGGACCCACAAAGACTTGTAAAGGACCATTCTTTCTGTACTTGTAGCTCCTGGGGTTGTTCCTAGTGTATAAGCACTTTCCTCACTCTACTGCAGTTGCCTGATTGTTGGACTATAGGTCTTTGACTGCAGGAACTGTTTCACGTTCACTGTTATACTCTGGCACTTAGAACAGTACTCAAAAAAAAAAAAAAAAAAAAACAAGGCTGTTCAGTGAATGATCAGTGAATAAATTGTTTAGTGCACAGATTCTATGAGGAGATGTTTGGGGAGCATATATTCTCATGGAAGGAATCTTGCCTTTTCCACAGCTACTACCAATGTAAAGTTTGGATCCACACGTTGTATGGATAATTTTTTTTCCCATGATTTTTTACCTTTGTGATTATGTTTTACTTAGGATACTGGTAAAATGAATTTGCTTGTATTACCTGAGCACATACTGACTAAGGGTGGAGGGAGGCTAGGAAGCCTCAGGCAATCATAGTTTCACCAGAGGAAATTTAATTTAGAATCATGTCTTTACTGGCCATAAACCACAGTGTACTAAAAGACTTGTAAATAAACGAAAGATTTCTGAAGTGAAAGAGGCAGTTGTAAAAGAGTTGAAAGAGATCTGAGGTTATTGTCAAATTCCCTGGGTCTGAGTCCACGCTTCAGTGTTCTTATTCATAAAGTGGGGATAACAATGTCCACCTCATAGAATTCTTGTGAAGAACCGATGAGAAAATGTTCATGAACATACTTTGTAAATGGTGAAGTACTATGTGAATGTAAGGCTGTGTAATTATGAGTTTGATTACTAAACTGGAGGATTACAACTAGTTCCTTTGCTTGCTTTAGTATCCAGGACTAGAAAATAGAGGAAATTGGTCATTTAATTTCATTAGAAACGAGGATGCTGTTGACAGTGTGCTAGGATTTGCTCAGCCATTGATGCTCAGTGACTCCTGAAATGCTCCAGTTTGAGCTTGGGAAGCAGAATGATCTAAAAGAAACTAGGGAGAACAGGACATGGACAGGCATTAACTCCTGGAACATCTAATGCTAATAGCAGAGATTTGAATGAATAGCAGCACTTTTCCTCTAATCCTAGAGCTCTAACATGCTTTTCAGAGGGCAGAAGTCTGAAATTCTCACATTATTTCTTTTCAGTGGATCTCTCATCTGCATGGCTCCTGAACTAAGTCTAGGTCCATCCCAGGATACACATAGTTGAAGGTAAAACACCAAGGACACTTGCCTGAGAAATTCAGTTTCACTCTAGTGTTGTGTACAGGATACCCTAAATCAACCCAAGGCCCCTGTACTGCTCTTTGAAAGGACCCATGCCAATAGACCTAGGCAATACTTCTTGGAGGCCATAATTATTTTCAGCTATTGCTAAAACATGTACTGAGAGTGACACCATCCAGCCAACCTCACAACAATCACCAAGATGGAATTTCTTCTATCTTTTACACCCTTCTTCCAAGAATACTTGAGGCCGTTTTTTTTTGTTTTCTTTTTTTTACCTATTTTCCCTTCAAGCGCTCTTAAGTTTAACCTACTGCTGCAAGGCAGATGGTTTGTGGATTAAAGAGACAGCCATTACCAAAAAGATACACACTTGGCATAAAATGATAAGGTTACTTGGAATATTTAGTCAAGGATACAGAACTTCCCATAAGTGAGGAGGCTACACAGTGTAGGTCCAGATGCACATTATCTTTGACAAAGGGTTTTCCTTTGTCCTCATATTCTTAGTTGCTGACACATTCTAAGCAGGCAAAATCCCATCAGAATTGAGAAGGGAGATAAATTCTTGCTAGACCATTGCCCTTTTATATTTAGGCTTATATATTCATCTCTCTGTTGTTGAAGAACTTACATTAATCGTCTGTCTTCCATTTAAGGGAATATTTATAAACATCATGCTCTTCTGACCCTTGAACCAAATGCATCATCAGTAAACCCACATCCTCATCCAGGTAGCAAGAGTGTGTTAAAGTGTCCCTTGAACAAACACATACATATTTGGTTGCCCAGTATCCTTGAAATCTTGTGTCCTTTGTACTGTTGAGAAATATTCATTGGGCAGAAGTTGTAAGGTTAAGGTGGGGAGCATAGAGAATAATTTGCCCATAAGTAGAATTATAGGGGTGACCATGGTTGTTCTGCTCTCTGTAGAATGACACCTTGGAGAAGATTCAAAAATCCCATCTCCTGACAGTGATTGTAGCTCCCAGCCATGGGCACAGGAAATGGAAGATGCCATGAGATGTGAGGAAATCATTCTACTGAGATGTCTGCTGTTGACACTTGCTCTTGACTTATGATGCTTATAAGGAGGATTTTCTTTGTTTTCTCTCTGAAGTTCTCTTTCATTCTTTAGAGAACTTGAAAGCTCAGGGACGGTTTCTAGTATATTAAATTAATGATTTTAATTTTCACTTTTTATGGAAGGCTTGTAGAATATTTTAGAACCAAAAGAGAACCTATAGATTGTTATTTCTCTTTGTTTTTCATTTTTGAATAAAATCAGGTAGGTTGGTTTCAATATAAAGACTATTTTAAAAAATTTATCTCTCCGTATATCTGACCAACCATTATAATAAAGAGATTTTTCTTTTAAAGTTACAGATGAGCCATTGTAGATTTCAGCAAATTTTTTTGAATGTTGCATGTGATTTAATGATTTCAGTTATGACTTAATATTTGAATAATGTCACTACTCTCCAAATCTTCCATAATTACAATTCAATTTGTCAAAATTTACTTAATAGCCATGTGCCTAAGCATAAGGAGAACACTTGGTCTGTTTAGCAAACCTTCTGTCGGAGCAGAAATACAAGAAGACTGTAGCTGTTGATTACTGTTTTAGTGTGCGTAGGATATGCCATATGATGCAAGATGGCTCCTGCCAACTAAGTCAGCAGAGGATTTTGTTTAGCAGAATTCGTTTAATAAGAAAGAATTTTGATAAATAGTCTTGTCTCAGATGGATTAAACTATTGATTTACCAGTACTGTTCCTATCTCGACCCATGGGGACACTGTTGATGCCACTTAGAATATTACAAACTCCCTGCCATATGCATGTTGTCTAGCCCATGCTTCAACCCCATCACCTTTCAGCAGATTGCTTTAGACAAGAGATCTCATGGGCAAGGAATCTGCAATGCATATAAGCTTACTTGCTGATTTAATACAAGAGAGTCCTAGACATTGACCTTGTCTTGAGTTATTCTAACTTGGCAGGGCCGTAACACTGCAAAGACCTGCAAATCCCTTTTTAACAAGGCTACCTGAACCAAATGGCCCCAGTCCAAATACATGAAAATTTAAAGATGTCCAAGAGATCAGTGGCTTACAGTATTAAAGAGTAGGAAGACTGACACTGCATTTAACTCAGGTCTACTTATTTTTCCAGCCAAGAATTCTGTCTCCAAGCATAATAGCTGCTCTGTTATCACTTTATAAATTGCTGCGCATATTATTTCAATAATGAACTGGGGGAAGGCATTCTGTTTGAAGATGTTAAAGGCACCAAATGCCCCACTAAAATCCCCAGATGTTCAATTATTTGAAAGAGATGATTTCTCCTCTAAGCAGGTTGTATTTTTAATTTTTCCAGAAACAACAGGTAGAATGGATATTATAATGTCCATAGAGCCCATGGTCCTTGAAGTACCCACAGGTATTGCAGGCCAACCAAAGTGGTTCTCAAGGCAAGAGGCAGACCAAGAATGGGATGCAGGTGTTTACATTTCTGCTTATGAGTGCTTTCTTTCATCAGGAAAAAAAAACACATAATTTTCCAGGGTGACAGAGAAATTGGCAATACCTATCAACTTGGCACTAAGTAAGCCTAATTTGGCAAGATTTATAGTGTACCTGGTGCAGAAATGACCATATGTGCCCATGATGTACTGTGTCTAAAAGGGCAGCCTAATGCATTCTTTGCTACTCTAATGATGGTGTATTGAGCACAAGTGCTCAATACACCTACATCTACATGATGATGCTGTGTTGAAAATATCAGTCTCAATTGATGGGAAATGAAGCACACAAATATTATATCTATACCTATATCTATATCTAATATATCTATTTTTTTCTGCATCAGGGCATGTGAATTTAAATACTCTATAGTTCTATTGTGTGTAGTTTTCTTTCAGTGTGGTCTAGACTAGACCACTCCTGGTAAGAAGCAAAATAAAAATTAATGAATACAAGTAAAGGACTAGGGAAAGCCAGAAGCAAGGTTTTTAGAAAAAGAAGTATGAGGCTTGGGCCCTAGTGGTAAGTACCTATTGTATATGCTCTGGTAAGTATCTTTCTTTAGCTAAGCTCCAGTTTCCACATTGTAACATGATCAGGTTTGAGTAGGTGATTTCTTAGTATACGTTAGCCTAATTTCTGTAATAAGTATGGTTAAGCCAGAACAAATGTACAGACAACCTTAAACTTTACAGTTGTGCCCTCACATGTTGTCCATCCATCTTGGTCCATTGGAGTTTTCAGATTTAAACATGCCCATATTATAAAGACAGAATAAAGACATATAATTATGGGTTTCTCAAGGAGTTTTCCTGTGAAAAGGTGTTCAGGGAGGTATTGATGGTTAAGTGCAAATGAGGAAGGGAATGTGCTTTCATTTCGAGTTGGCAGACACCCCACCAAAAATGAAATAAAGGCGTAACTGGTTCACTGAAAAATCTGGACTCTATAGAATACAAACATGAAACAATGTAATTTTCCCTTCAGAATGCATCTCCAGTTCCTTCAAGCACTCTCCATGAATTAGTCCTTTTTCTGCCCCTGGATGAACCCTTAGGCAGGTCTTACCCCTCAGATGATAAACAAACAGTCCCTTGTTTGGGGATTAAAACCTAAGTCTGATCTAATAATCACACAACTCCAGTCCAGAATATTAATCAAGACTTCACATGCCTATCCAGGTAAGTCGTCTTCCTTCCCCCACCTTGGGTCTGACCCAGGCATGAAATCCTAGAATCCAGGGAAAGGTCAGGGTCATTTCTTCAAAACTTCCTGTGGTTTTTGACCCCTCTGGCTTTGGAGGGGAAAATGAGGGAAGTAATGGGGAATGGCAGAGTCTTATCTGCCTGGTACCACCGTGATCTCCTGTTGGGTGCCAGCTAGATATGGCAGGTGTCCAAAGATGAGTCTGTCTTTTGGGCAATTTTTGTGGATGTCTAGAGGATCCACTGTCTATTTTCCAACTGGGCACAACTGTCCCCTCAGTTCATGTGTTTCTTGTAATCCAGCCCCCTGGAGAGATAGGAACAAGACTGATTGAAGGAGATAGAGTTAGGTTTAGAACTAGAGTTAGGGTTAGGTGAGAGAGAAGAAACTGAACATGCCCCTGACTGCGTCCTCAATATCCCAGCCTGAAGGAGGCCTTAGCTAAGGGAGGGAGCATTGTTTTTAACTGTGGTAAGAACATTTAGACCTTCTTACATTTTCAAGTGCACAATGCAGTATTGCTAATCATAGGTACAAGATGCTAAGATGCTTAGGTATCTCATAGGTACAATGAGACTGAGAATCTTAGACTGGACACTTTTTTAACACCCAAACTAAGAAACAAGTTGTTTATTATCTAGAAGTACTGGTATGTAATGTGTCCTATTTCACATTTTGCTTTGAGTCAAAAGGAAGAATTGCATTTTGTATCTTATTTTAACTGTAAAATCATCAGACTACGTGGGTGGTTAAGATTAAGGTTTCTGAAACATACCTTAGTTTGAACGCCCTCTTTCCCTTATCCTTAATTAAATATCACTGTCAATAATGCTATTGCTATTTCTGTAGATAAACAACTTCTGGGCTTTCCCCTGGGCTAAAAACACTTCTCTGTGAATCCCCAATGGTTACTGACGAAGGACATAAGGAATCCCAGGAGCTATGAATTTGTAAGAAATATTTTGAAAGGAGATCAGGCCCATCAGAGGCCTGGCTCCTTTATCCCCGTGTCATCTGCTATGATGACTTGGAAATGAGTAGCTGCAATGAGACAGCACATTGTTTGAATGCCTTGGAAAGGGAACATTTCTAATAATAACAATAGGACTAATGAGTTTCACATTAATTAATGAAAGTGACAGAAGTTGAATCTTATTTAAATAACATGAATACAAACAAAAACATGCCCAGGCTTGCTTGTCACACTGCTGCACTGAATACTACAGTCTATTAGATACCTGGGCCTGGGCCAACAAAATACCTGTAGTGCTTCATGGAATAATACCCAATAGTTCACCAGTTAGCATCTGAATAAATACGAGCTATTCTTTTATGGCTTTAGGTACAAGAAGTGAAGTACAGGCTAGATGTCTATATTTGTGAAAGGAAAGCTTCTCCTGTATTTTCTATGTAACTGTGCAGCTTCCATTATTGATGTTTTTTTCTGAACGTCATGTTGCTAATGGTGGGAGTCCTGAGATTTTTCTCAGAAGGCCAGTGAGTTCCTTCCAGACTAATCTCAGAGAGCAGGGTAGGTTCCCAAAGAGATAACTGTTGTACAACTCTGGTACATTCTGTAATCCTCTGTGGATATCCGGGCTTTGCTTAGACATGGTGTGCTGCTACATCAACATGTACATATGGCCTGTGGTTGCAACTTTATGAGTGCCAACTTTTTTTTTTTAATTTCTTTTTATTTTTGGCTTCGTTGGGTCTTCATTGCTGCACGTGGGCTTTCTCTAGTTGTGGCAGGCGGGGTCTACTCTTCGTTGCGGTGCACGGGCTTTTCATTGTAGTGGCTTCTCACTGTGGAGCATGGGCTCTAGGCACGCGGGTTTCAGTAGTTGTGGCACGCGGGCTTAGTAGTTGTGGCTCACAGGCTTAGTTGCTCTGAGGCATGTGGGATCTTCCTGGACCAGGGCTCAAACCCATGTCCCCTGCACTGGCAGACAGATTCTTAACCACTGCACCATCAGAAAGCCCTGGGTGCCAACTTCTGCAAGGTTTTTTAACAATTGGGTGGGACTCAATTGGTAGAATTATAACATCTAATCATACTTTGTTTGTTTTCAGTATATATTCCCTCAACCTGCAGCATTTTACCTCTGCATTGCCAGAGCATTTTATGCATCCCTCCAACCTAAGGTTCCTTAGAGCAGAGTTTCTCAATCTCAACACTGCTGACATTTTGAGCAGGATAGTTCTTGCTGTTGGGGTATGTGCTCAGCACCCCTGGCCTCTATCCACTAGATGCCAGTACAACTCTCCCCAAGTTGTAACGACCAAAAATGTTTCCAGACATGACCAAATATTCCCTGGGAAGAAAAATCATTCCCCCCCCCCCGCCCCCGCCATTTAGGACCACTGGCACAGAAAGGGTCCTCTCTCCCTTTCAAGGCCCATGCCTTGAACATGACTCACATATGGTAGCAAACCTGGAAATACCCTGCGGGGCCTTTCTGAAGTCAAATTTTGAACTGAAATGTGAGTGTTGCCAATTTTCAGAAAGAATGCACTTTAACAGATTCATTGAGATAGAAAATACGGTTTTAACCTTTAAATAGACAATAGTGGTTTTGAAAGAGCAGGTGTATTGTAATAACATGCTTCCAGTTTCAAATGAAAGCAACTTCTAATAATGCTATTAATACTAATATTTTAATGATTCACACTATTAGTAAAATTGCCCAGTAAGATGCATGACTGTAAATAAATCTTTTTCTTACAACAAATGTGAAAAAACGTACAGAATAAAATGATTGTACTTGGGATTTTGTTCAAGGGTGAAAACCCAATTTAACAGTTATAGGAATAGAGCTAAGTGATAGTCAGAGACAAAAAAAAACAACAGGAAAAATTTAATAGTTACAGGAATAGAGTTAGATGATAGGTAGAGAAAGAGAATAGAAGAGGAAACTGGTCCAAAATAAATAATTTCAAGAGAAAATGGTTTAAAATGGCCCCTTTCTCAGCACTCCAAGTGAGAACCGTTGAGCACAGTTGAGAATGTAGTTTTAAATCACCTTCTATTTGAAGAAGAGCATTTAATAAGTGTCTGTAAGTACATTTCCTATGCTATCTAACTTATTAATCCTTCCCAAAAGCCTGGAACATTCAGAGCTGCTTTCTTTTCTCAAAATAATGGTAGGTGAAGAAACTGGCATGCTTATGATCAGAAATCCTATGATGAACACCAAATGGATAAAACGGAAAATACATCAAAATGGTGAAAGTGTTCTGATCGCTTTCCTGTCTGACCCTTAAAAGCAGTATGAATCTACCCAGGCTTTGTGGTGATCATCTAACCACTATGAGTTTTTAATCATAATTGTTTGTAGGAAATACCATTAATATTTTTAGAGACAAGGAATATGTTTAATTCAAAAAAGCCCAATTTTAACTTCTTTGCCAAAAAAGCTGCTTCTCTTTAATACAGAAAATTAAATTTCTATTCCAAAAGCATGTTTATAGGTTGAATTGTTTATTTTCCTCTGAAGCATTTCTGAAAATATTTTCCTTTCTAATAACAGCTAATTAACTTGAATGCATTCTTATTAAGGCTCTGTCTTGGTCCCTGCATAAATTCTTAGAGGGCTATCTGCTAAGAATCCCCCAGAATTTATCAGATAGCCACAAAGTTATTAGGGCTGAGAGAATTGCTTATATAATGTGAATAAAAATACTTTATGGGCTGATATTATAAATCATTGCTCCCCAATTTACCCTTTAAAAATGATTCAAGGAGCTGGTATTTTATTTTCACATGAAAATTTCATTCAGATACATTCTAATGCTATAGGACTAGGAACCTGAAAATCTTGAAACTCACTTTCAAGCAAGGAGTGTGGTTTCTCATGGATCAAGGGACATGAATATAAGTGCCATCTCTCCATGTATTTGCTGAATATGGTAGAAAGGGCACTGCCATGTTGTACTCTAAGAGTATTTTCCCCATGTTGGTCTTTGCAAAAACCGTGCCCCATGAGGTATTTGAGACAACAGTGCTCATTCTCTGAGACCTTGTATCAGGCTGGTTTTATCCAGGTCTCCCTGGGGATTCTTGACACAGAATATAGTCTCCACACCAACTGTATAATTTTATTTTGTAAACTTTTATTTTGATATAATTTCAGACTTACAGAAAAGCTACAAATATAGTGCAGTTGTTGACATTTTATCACATTTGCTTTGTCATCTACTTTCTCTTCTTTTTTCTCCCCCTACATCTCCGCAACATATATACCATTTTTTTCTGAACCCTTTGAGTGTAAGTTTAAACATGATGTCCTTTACCACCAAATATCTTAGTGTATATTATATATTAGTTAAGGAAGAAGCAATTCTCTTACATAACTGCAGTACAATTGTGAAAATCATAACATTGGGTTGGCTACATTTTCTGTAACATCTTACAGAGGAACCTGAACGAACTTTTTGGCCAACCCGATATTAACATTTGTGAGATATTAATATTGAATTTATAGATTATTCAAATTTCAGCCATTGTCTCATTTAATACTTTTACAGAAAAAAAAATTGTGGCCAGGATTCAATCATGAATTGCATTTAGTTACTCTGTCTTGTCCACTTTACTCTGGAACAGTTCCTTGGTTTTCATAACCTTGACATATTTTAAGAGTACAGATGAATAATTTGGTTTGTCTAATGTTTCCTCATTATTAGATTTAGATTGGGTATTTTTTTGCAAGATTATCATGTCAGTGACACTGTATTCTCAGTACAGTGTATCAGGACGCACATGATGATTTAAACCATTGATTTAAACCATTACTGGTGATGGTAATTTTGATGACTTGGTTAAAATGGTGTCTAATACATTTTTCCACTTTAAAGTTACTATTTTTTCTTTGTAGTTAACAAGTATTTTGTGGGGAGATACTTTGAAGCTATGTAAATGTCCTGTTCCTCATTAAATTTTCACCCACTGGTTTTAGCATCCATTGATGATTCTTATCTGAAACAATTATTACTACAGTAGTTGCCAAATCATGATTTTCTAATGCCATAATTCCATCTCCATTTATTAGTTCTGAATACTGTTTTCCACCAAAAGGAGTCTGGATCCTTGAAGAATGGCCAATTCCTGGGGATGGGAAAATGCAAGATAAGCTTGGACTATCCTGTGGAACAAGAAAGCATAGAGGGTCTCGAAAAATGATGGGAGCATGAAAAAATGACATCAGACCTGGCCTGAAGGGGCTCCACTGGCTAAATCTTGGAAAATTAGGGCATCAAAACAAATAATGTAATGAGTTATAACCCACTGAACAAAATAGGAATAATAATATAAGAATTCATGAGTTGGTACTGGATGAATGAATGAATGAAATATGTGTAAATAGAAACCTGTTTCTTAGAGTAGAATGCCAGTTTTCCTTTTAAGGAATCATTGTTTGAAGGGAGAGTGTTATCATTAAAACTGTAGTCCATAAGCCAGAACTTTATTTCAGCACATTTTTCCTGAAAGATACAGGGCACCGCTGCTAGAGAAAGAGGTGGGGTTCTCGAGAGATGTCTTTGCTATGAGAACAATGACCCATCTGACATTAGTTCTGGGAGCATGGCACAGCAAAATACTTCAGAGGTCTTTCGAAGACCAGACTAAGACCCCTAGTTTTATTCCTCCCATGAGAACTACTGCTACATGTGTTTTAGAAAAACTAGCGAGCTGTAATTTAAAAAGGTGCCATGGATGCCTCCTCACCAGTGGACAGGTGAAGAGGCTCACCACTGGTCAGAACCCTAGCTGTGACTTAGAGTTTGCTGTTGACAGATCTGTCTCAAATATTTTGGAGCCTGGGGTAGGAGGCCCACCCATTATATGTCTAAATATTTTAAAAGTTCTATATCTACTTATCGAATTTTCTAAGTAAAATACATTCTATCTTCCTACCCTGAAAAATGCAGCATCAGAATTACATATAAAGGTATCAAGGTATGGCTTTAGTGTGACTAAAAATTAGCAAAAAACCCCCAAAGCTGGCTGAATTTTATTATTATTGCATATATCTGAGTGTTCTCTTGATTGTGGAATGATGTTTCCCCATGAAAAGAGGCCCTGAGGAAAGAATTTTGGTGCACTTAACCAATTTAGGAAGTCATCCTAAAAAGTACAAGGGAGAGAGCAGGGAAATTGACACAGCAAGGGGAGAAAAGCCAAAAAGTTGTGTGTTAGTGAACAGCCTACCACTGTGGACAGCTTGGAAGCATATCTTTAAAAAGCCAACTTTTGCCTTTGTCCATGATCATGATGAAGTTATTTCTTTTTAATATGTAGTTCAATTACAGGAAATTAATTTTCTGTGCTGGAAGCATGTTTGCAGGTTGATTAGTTTATTTTCCTCTGAAGCATTTCGGAAACTATTTCTCCTTTCTAATAATAGCTGATTAACCTGAATGCATTTTCATTAGTGCCCTTCATTAGTCTGGTCTACATCTAAGAATTGTTTCACAGTGAGCTGGGGAAGCAGGGGGAATTTATTCATCGACTTTGACTCTCTTTGGTTGGTGATTGTCTCTGAGAGTATTAAATTCCCCGTACTTTCGGGCTGTTCTATGCACCGTCTGAGCAAGATCCCATGACTAGAGGAAGATCGCAGGCAGAGAAGCAGGAAGTTTTAAGCCTTTGAGTTGACACTTTTTCCCCAGATTTATTTTACTTGCCTTTATAATCAAGATTTTGGTATAATGTCTTCTTATCCAGAGTAATAAGCTAAATGCATTTTAAGTCCAAAATTTTTATATATTTCATCAACAATGAAATTTAGAGTAAACATAAAATTAAAAGTGTTATTTTCACAGGTTTTTAAGTACTTTAAAAAATATTTAAATGACAAGACAAAATACAAATTTTTCTAAATTCACATCAAAATATTAAATAAAAACATTTACATACAGTTGAATTTTAAAATTTCTTATTTTTAAAGCTAATTAAATATTTTAAGATTTTTAAAATAAACTTTTAATTTTGGCATAATTTTAGATTCACAGAGGAGTTGCCAAGATAATCAGAGGATTCCTAAACTCCTCACCCAGTTTCCCCCAATGTTAACATCTTATATTACCATGATATATTTGTCGCAATTAAGAAATCAACATTGGTACATTACAATTAACTGAACTTCATAGTTTATTCAGATTTTACCAACCATTCCATTATTGTCCATTTTGTTTCAGGATCCAATCCAGGATGCCACATGCATTTAGTTCATGTGTTCTTAGTATCGTCTGGTCTGTGATAGTTTCACAGTTTTCTCTGGTTTTCATGACCTGGGAAGTTTTGAGCTCTGGTCAGATATTTTGTAGAATGTCCTTCAGTTGAGGTTTGTCTGCTATTTTCTTTATGATTAAACAGTAGTCATAGGTTTTGGGAAAGAATACCACGAGGTGCAGTATCTTTCTAAACACATCATGTAGGGAACATATGTTATCCGTGTGACAAGCTGGTGTTTGTAGCTGTAACTTTACATACTGTAACTTTACAGACTCTATCATTAGTGAGTGAACCACTAAGTCCCGCCCACACTCAGGAGGAGGAAATTAAGCTTCATTCCATATATATTTGGAATTTTTTTGTAAGAGAGGTTTAGCCTCTTACCCTGATTAGTTATTTATTCCAGTCATTTATTTATATCAGTATGGATTCATGCATATTTATTTATTATTTATATAATTCTTTGGATTATAATACCATAGTACATAATTTATTTTGTAACTCAAGTTCTTCCAGCTTTGGTCATTGGAAGCACTTTCAAGTTGGCTTCTGTGTCTCTTGACATGCTAATATCCCTTTTTTGTTTTGGGGGGGGGTACTTCCTTGATTTCTGGCCCTAAAAGATGCTCCAGGCTCAACTTGTAGTTTCCTGTTATAGTCCTGGAATTAACTACTTATCCCAGAAGCTTCCTGTCATTGGAGAATGGTACACAGAAACCAAGATTTGGGTATTGCCTATGCATGCTCTTGCTGGGGTGTCACTGCTTCTAAGCCCTTTTAGCAGAGTTATGAAATATATGTATGTATACTAACCTACACATACACATATAATGCTACTTTTTCTCTGCATCTGTCTGTTTGTTTACATAGTAAACTAAACAGGAGTTCATGTCTCTGACTCTACTGCAGTATTCCATGGTTCATTCTAGCTCCCTTTTACACCTTGTTTATCTGTAACTTCCTTCTTTGACAGAGATAAAGCTGCTCTCAACATCCACTGTCCATTTACTTATCTGTTTGTTGCCAGTATTTATTTAAGGCAATTTCAGAATTAATTCATTTCTTCATGAAAAACAAAGCTACCAACTAGAGTGCAGTGTTTATGTGCAGTTCCTTTTGTCTTTACTTAGCCTTACAATTTCTAGTCAAAACACTGTTTTCAAAGTTATTTAGATCAGCTTTTTTTTTTTAAATTTTATTACCACCCCTCCAGTGAGGTTATTTATACATTTGTAATATAGTTAGATTCATTTGTCACACTTTATATTCCATCTGGTATCCCCCCTAACATTCTGTTTGGTTTTGCTTTCAATGTGCATATATTAATGTTCACTCTTTGTGATGTGTATTGTGCATTTCTATGAGTTTTGGCAAATGCATACAGTCCACCACTCCAGGACTATAGAGAACAGTTCCATTACCATGAAAAGTTCCCTGTGCTTCCCTTTTTAGTCATCCTTTCTCATTTCCCCAACCTCTGAAAACCATTGATCTATGTTTCATTCATATAGTTTTGACTTTTTCTGATGTAATGTTAATGAGATCCTATAATTTGTAGCTTTTGGGGTTTTACTTTCTTACTTAGCAAAATGCATTTAAGAGTCATCCATGTCATGTGAATCAATAGCTTGATATTTTTACAATCGAATGGTATTCTATTGTATGGATGTAACAGTTTATTCATCCACTAGTTGAAGGACATCTTTATTGCTTCCAGTTTGGGGTAGTTATAAATAAATGCTGTGAATGTCACATACAGGTTTTTGTGTGAACACAAGCCTTCATTTGACTTGGACAAATACCCAGGAGCACGATTGTTGGGTTGAATAATCTGTGTTTAACTTTATAATAACCTGCTAAACTGTTTTCCAAGATGGCTGCACCATTTAGTCTTCTCACCAGCAATGAATGAGAGCCCTTTGTTGTTCTGCATCAGCATTTGATATTGTTAGGTGGTTTGTTTGTTTCTTAAATTAGCTCTTCTAATATGTGTAGACTGGTATCTCATTGTGATTTTAAATTTCAATTTCCTAATGACAATGATGGTGAAAATCTCTCAAATGCTTATTTGCCAAAATGTTTGCCAATTTTTGGTGAAATTTCTGTTCAGATCTTTTGCCTACTTTTAACTGTGTTTTAAAATTTTCTAATTGTTGAGTTTCAGAAGTTTTTATAGATTCTGGATACAAATCACTTTATATATCATTGGCAAGTATTTCTCCCATTCTGTGGCTTGCCTTTTCATTTTCTTAAGTGTTTTTTGCAGAGCACAAATTTTAAGTATTAATAAAGCCTAATTTGTCAATTTTTTAATTTAAAGGTTTGGGTTTATGGCTTATTAAATATTCGTCTCCAAACCCAAAGTCATGTAGATTTTCTCCTATATATTTTTTCCTAGATTTTTATAGTTTTACATTTTATATTCAGGTCTGTGATCCATAATGAATTAATTTTTGTATAAGGTGTTAGGTACGTATTGAGGTTTACATTTTTTATCTATGGACATCCAATTGTTCCGGTACTATTTGTTGAAGATACTGTACTTTCTCAATTGAATTGATTTTGTAGTTTTGTCAAATATCACTTGACTGTATTTCTGAACTATGTGCTCTGTTCCACTTATCTATTTATCTATTTTTTAACAATACCACAGTGTCTTGGTTGCTGTAGCTTTATGGTAAGTCTTGAAACAGGGTAAAGTGAGTACTTTGACTTTATTTTTCTTTTTTACAATTATTTGTCTATGCTTTTGCCTTTTCTTCTGGTTAGTTATAATTCTGGTACTCCAGATCTTTCTTAGGACGTAGGAACTAGAACCAACACAACTGTGTATGAACCAACACAACTACTACCATGTTATAATGATATTGTTCCTGAGTAGTTGGTATTATAAAAACACAAGCTGTAGTAGAACATCGTTCTCAATAAATGCTATTTATTATTATTATCAAACATGCCTTATAGAGTAATTGTCAAAACAATACAATTATAATGTATGAAGCTGCTTTGTAAACTCAAGAGTGCTATGTGAATATACATTACTCTTTATTTTAAACTATATGATACCATTTTTATTCTCTCCATCTTCTGTGAGTAAATGGATTATTGATCTGGATAAGGTTTATGTACTTTTAGATGACACATGTGGATACCAGAACTGTCTGGAATAGTAGACTAACAAAATTGAGTAATTAGTCCTTTCATCTTTTAAGAGATGGGAGATCAATAGGCACCAAAAGGATGACGCATTGATTATAGCAAAGGAATCAGGCTTAGAGTAGGAATCATTTCTTTTCTTTCTCTCTTTCTCCTTCTCTCCTTCCCTCTTTCTTCCTTCCACATTATTGATATATTTTTAAATAACTAAATGAGGAACATACCATGCTGATGGATTAGAAGATTCAATATTTAGGTATATCAGATTTCCGCATATTGATCTATAACTTTAATGCAGTGCTGACCTCATAAAAGTGGATCATGCAGTAATTTTTTGTGTGTGGCTGGCTTATTTTACTTAGCATAATGTCCTCAACATTTTGGTTGCTTCCCACCTTTTGCCTGTTGTGAACAATGCTGCTATGAACATAGGTGTACAAATACCTGTTCAAGTCCCTGCTTTCAATTATTTGGGGCATATACCCAGAGGTGGAATTTCTGGATCATATAGTAATTCTATTTTTATTTTTTTGAGGAACCTTCATACTGTTTTCCATAGTGAACGCGCCATCTTACTTTCCACAAAGAGTGCAGAAGCATTCCAGTTTCTCCACAGCCTCATCAATACTTGTTATTTTACTTTGGAAATTATCAATTTTTAATACGATGAGGAAAGAAAGCTTTACTGAGTAGGTGAAATTTGAGTAAGAACCTAAAGAAAGTCAGGGAATATGCCATATAGCTATCTGGGGAGGAATAGGTAAATGATAAGAGGAGATAGAAAAGAAGGAGGAACAACAATGAATAGTCATGTAAACCAAGAAAAGAGGAGAAAAAGATGGTGCTTAACAATTGGATATGAAGTCAGTATTCATGATCGTCTGTTGATTTCACTGGTGGCCGTGACGACATCCGTTTTGGAGCAGCATGAGCACAAACTCCATTAGAGTGGATTGAGCCATGAGTAGGTGCGGCGCCCACACAGAAAGAACTGATAATATATTTTAAAGAAGTTTGGTTGTAAAAAGCAAGAGAGTGATAGTGAGGTTGCTGGGGGAGAATGCCAGCTGAAGAGTTGTGTGTTTTTTTTTAAGATAGCAATGTCTTGAGCATGTATAAATGTTGATGAGAAGAAACAAATAGAGAGGAAGAGGTAGTGGCCGAACATAATGAGAAATGAGAAGAAACGAGAAGATAATCAACTGAGTACATAGGTTTCTGGGAAGATGCGAGAGATTGAGATCCAGGTCAGACTTTGGTGGAAAGTAGGAAGAGGAGAAGTTGGGTGTGGCTGAAGGGATCTATGTAGCAGACGTTTAATGGTTTTTTGATGATGATGTCTGTTTCACTGTGAGGTAGGGTGAGCTCATCTGCTCAGACTGACAGTAGAGATGGGATTGAATATTTAAGATGAAGAGACAAAAAGTTTGTGAGTTTCTCTTGGGCACCTGACTAGAAAATAATGAAAAGATTTGTGGGCAACACTGAGGGTACATCTGAGATCAGAGACCATAACTAAATGTTTATGCTAGTTATTTAATACAGGATTATTTTTATAGGAAAATTATACTCTAATCATTTATACGTACTTAATCACATCCAAAGAAAGTGTTGGTTCATGCATTCCCTAGTGTGAATTGGGGGCTTCTGTTCCTAATGACAGCTACCTGAATTGGAGGGAAAATGCCTGGAAAGAAAGAATCTGATTCAGTAGGCTTGATCTTTTAAATCCTATCAGAAAAAGTGTGGTAATAGAACAAATGTGAACTTAAGAGAAGGAAGAGTACTTGGATTCATAATAAACATCTAAAATTTAAATGAGTATTTACCAGTTTAGAAACTGCCCTTCGGAAACACTTGTTATCTTTGCTGCCATAGGAATTTCTTGGTGAAAGACCAAACCAGCAATTACAGACTTTACAGATGAGGAATGCACATGTCCCCTGCCTGGTATCTGTTGCAATTGCCCTTTATTCAATCACCCGCAGCTGGAGTAATTGGATCTTTAGGTACAGGTTAATGGGATAATTAGGCAAACACGATCAAACTTGTATACTATGAGGAAATGGATGACTGCTGTCTCCCAGCCTCCTGTTGTACACTGTACTTGTGCAACCTGTTCTTCATTTCTATGGGCAATAAAGTAGGAGATGAATTAGCTGCAAGTGATTTCGTTTGTCTGTAAGGGGAAGTGTGGTTTGATTTAAATGATTTTTTTAAGAGGCAGCTACTAGAATAACTAGCTAGAGACGAAATGGATGAGGTATGCTTGCTTTGCAAGCCAATGTAATTTGGCCCTGGTATTTCATAGAGTCCTTTGAATGACATTTTCTTCCTGGTATATTAATACGATGCTCATCCATGGAGTGTTTTTGCCATAGGCCTTATATTATAGAGAAAATAGAAAAGGGTATGATTTCATGGAAGAACATGATAGGAAACATATACCCAGCAGTGAACTCCCAAATAGAGTAAAGCTAATGAAATAGGAAAGGTCTATGACAGTCTTCTGAAGACTAACATAATTTGATCTGTTTTTTTTCATGGTTATTTCTACAAGCTCTCACTGGCTAATTCTCTGTGTTATGGGATATCTTGAGACATCTGATGACTGACTTCCAAAGAGATAGACCTACTTTAGGTGCATAAATATACATAAGGGAATAGAGACCTTGCATGACCTAGCTTAATACGCCTCTGCTATCGAACCTCACCCTCCTCCTTCCTTGTTTGACATCCCCACTATGAGAGTCATTAAGGGATTGGAGTGTCTTACCTCCAAGAGACCGAAGTTGATTGTGCTGCTATGGTAACTGGCTGATGCTCTTTTACCTTGTTGTGTTACCATAGATTTGCGTATCAGATTGACTTGCTGAGTACTCACGTATGGGACTGTAATATGGAATAGAGAGGGAAGTCTGATAACGGGTAACGAGCTCGGTTAAGGAAGGGTGCTGAGATTATGGATATCAAGCTTAGACTCGTGCTCTGGAGCAAGCGTTTGGGTGATAAGTTTGGCACCACATGCAACTTTCATATGTTTGGCTCTGCCTAGGGTCCGTCTCACTTTTGCAGACGTACAGTAAATTCAAATGAGAACATTTTATTATTTTTTTAAATAATCTTTTTATTTTAGAACAGTTTTAGATTTACAGAATTATTGTGAAGGTAGTACAGTGAGTTCTTGTATACTCACACAGTTTCCCCTATTAGCGTCTTACATAGCTGTATTATATACATAACTGTATAACTGTTACAATTGATGAGCCAATATTTATACATTAATGTTAACTAAAGTCTGTGATTTATTCAGATTTCCTCAGTTTTGTTTTTTTTTGTTTTTCTGTTCCAGGATCCCATCCAGGGTACCACACTGCATTTAGTTGTCAGGTCTCCTTAGGCTCCTCTTGGTTGTGACAGTTTCTCAGACTTTTCTTGTTCTTAATTGACCTTGACAATTTTGTGGAGAACTGGCCATCAGGTACCTTGTAGGATGTCTCTGGATTGGGCGTTGTCTGATGTTTTTCTCATGGTTAAACTGAGGTTATGGGTTTTGGGGAAGAAATCCACAGAGATGAAATGCGTTCGTATCACATCATATCAAGGGTACACACTATCAGTATAACTTGTCACCATTGATGTTGACCTTGATCACCTGGCTTGTTAGTGTTTTTCAAATTCTCCACTATGAAGTTACTCTTTTCCCCCTCCCTTTCCATACTGTGCTCTTTGGAAGAAAGTCACCGTGCACAGTTCACATTTAGAGTGGGGAGTTATGCTCTATCTCTTTAATATGAAGGATCTACATAAATTGTTTCTGCACAGGAGTATTTTTCTGTTCCCTGCCATTTATTCAGTCGTTAATTACATTGGCGTGAACTCAGGGATATTTATTTTGTACTTTGGGTTATAGTCCAGTACTACTATTTTCTTGCTCAAATTATTCTAGCTTTGGCCATTGGGAGTTCTTTCAGTCGGTTCCACTGTTCCTTTGATACATTCCCATTATTGTGGAGGCTTTTTATTTTTTTGTTCATTTTTAGCACTTTCTAACATCCTGACCCTACATGATGGTCCATGTGTCTTTGCTTCCCAAGTCTTAGAAACAGCCATTTCTCCAAGGAGCCTTTTATTGGAGAATGGTACTAGAAACACAGATTTGGGCACTAGGTGTGCTAATTGCTACTGGGATGTCATTGCTACCAGGCCTTCTCAGCTGTCAGCAGGAAATATATGTATGTATGGTTATATATGTGTGTGTGTGTGTGTATATATATATATACACACACGCATGTACATCTATACATATGTATACTTATATTATGTGCATATATACATTTATATGGCTATATACACACATTTCTATAAATATTTCTGCATGTAAGCATCTGTATCTGAGATCATACTGATGTCTTCAACTCTAATCCATTACACCACATGGATCACTCTGGTTTCTCCTTTTTCTTGTTTGTAGCCTCCTACTCCAGCAGTGAGAAACCTGGCTCCTACCATCTGCCATCTATTTACTTGGGTTGTTCGTTTTCAGTATATATGTATAATGTTATCAGAATTGTTAACCTGAACTCCAGTTAGAGAAACCTCATCACCTAGAGTACAGTGCTTGTGTACAGGTCCTTTGCTTTAATTCTTACAGACTCAATTCATTTCTAAAGTTACATAGATTAGCAAATTAATCTCACCCTTTTCTATTTCTATTTAGCATTGAGTATCAGAGTAATCGATACTGTATCAAGAAGATGTTCTAAGCTTAACACCTAAAGCTTTCAGAAGTTGCCCTCCTTGGATTAGATGCTTATACTCCATTGTAATCACTCTGTGCCCATCTCAGATATCCTTCATCTTTGCTTTCTGGCTGTTCAGTAGCCAGTAATATTTGGGTGTAGTCAGAAAGGAACCTAACTCATCTTAGGCTATTCCCATGATCACATTGAATTTGGACCATCCTAAAAATGGCCAATCTCAAGTCAGAGGGAAAGAATACATTTCAAAATGAGCAAGAACTACTGTTACCTTGTGTAGAGTCTTTGCTGGGTTTTCAGCTTTGTCTCCTCTTTTTTTTTTCTAGACTTAGTCTTTGTAAATTCATTAATGTCTAGTTTTTGACAACTTAGGAATACTACTAAGCATGAACATTTGAGAGAAATATAAATTGAATAAAATGTGCAGATCAAAAGTTCTTGCTACCTTCTCAGAAGTCTCATATCTGCAGTGATGTAGGGCACCAAAGACCGAGCCGTGGAAATACCTAGGATAAAACTTTTAGGTCAGTTACTGAGAAATGTAAGAAGAAATCTTATACAGATGATTTGGTGAGGATAAAACTGAACCAACACAATCAGGGATACTTCAGATAAATCCTTGGAACCTCACTCTACTTAACTATCTATTGTAGCCAAACCAGAGTAATAATATGTGTACCCATGATTCATCAGTTAAAATATAGAAATCTATCTATTATTAACTGTTTCTGGAAGTCATACTGTTTCAGGTAGTTCAAAATTAATGGTTATCTGAAATTCTTCTAAATAAACCATCTTCTTCCAAGTTCTTTGCTAAGGAAAACTATTTTTTTTTTTTAGAAGTGGGGTTCTTGTTGTGAATGTCTTTCTAACTGCAGGTGGAGGCAATGTTCTATTACAGAAGGTTACTATTTAATTTTGCAGTTTTGAAGATGTGGGTAAAGCCAAGAGCAACTTGGAATGCTGGCTTTACAGTATTTCAAGAAAAATCCCGAGGCCTTTTAGATAGAGAGCTTGAAGTGAGCATCATCTTGACATAGAATATTCTGTTCTAATTCCAAGTCCATTATTGCAGCTGTCACCCTGACAAAAAGTAAAGTCAGTGCTGGATTAGCCAAAAAATGGGTGCCAAGGCTCTTTTGATTGGACAGGAGAGAAGATGGAATGGAATTATAGTTCAGAATGAGCTGTCTAGATTTAAATTTGTAACCAACTTGCTGTTTTCTATTCTTGTACTTTGTAAGGCTATACATTTGATCACTTTTCTTAATGTTAGTGCACAAAGAGAAGGTGTAATGTAGGACACCTGTGGAAGGCTGATGGCTAAATCACAAAGAGGACTGGGGCATGTAAAACAAGAAAGGACATAGTAAAATGTTAAGAGCCAGGCAGCCTCTTGTTGCTGCATACCAGAATCCCAATATTCATACACAGAAGGGAGATGTATAGAAGTGAGTATTTAGCCATCACAGAGGAAGTGCTAAATAGGTTGCACCATCAGTGAGAGAAAGGATTAAAAGCAGGAAAATTATGGCGGCAGTTACATGAGGGCAGCTTCCAGGAATAGGGCAAGTGTACGTAGACCCCATCGTCATTTCTCTTTCTCCTTTTACACTGAATCCATGCAATCATGAAAGGGGGGATGGGACCTGGGAAGAAAAAGTGAGTGGAGTATAATCCTAGCAGAGAGATGAGGGTTTGGGTTATATGTCTAATGTAGGTGGCACAACCTCGGTGGCACTATTAGCATTTTTGGCCAGATAATTCTCTGTTGTGGAAGACTGTCCTGTGTGTTGTAGGACGTTTAGCAGCATTCCTAGCCTCTACCCGCTAGATGCCAATAGTATCTCGCCAATTGTGATATCCAGAAATGTTTCCAGAGCTTGCCAAATGTCCTCTGGGGGACAAAATTATCCCCCCAACTGAGAACCACTGGTCTAAAGGCTTCTGAGCAAAACTTTACTTTGGACTGTGAGCTTTTAAGTGTGTAACTGGTTCTTTTTGTATATAAAAGCCAAGTAAAAGGAAAACAATGAAAATACATCAAATTTCTTGTTTAAAGTTTTTAGCAAATAGCAAGTGCTCGATTAATTTTAGCCAATGTAATTTGATGTAGGGATTAAGCATTACAGTGTATATAAGAGATCTGACACATAGAAGAACTTTAAGAAATGGTACTACTTTCTTGGAACTCTACCTTTATATAACAAATTACTCTATAAAAGGTTAATATGAATGCAGTATGGTATAATTATTTCACCTAAAACGGCATTTAAAGTGCTGAGAAAAATTGACAATGTAATGTATATATGGATATATAAAGATGCATATTTATTTTAAATCTAAATATTTATTACTTTTAATGATATAAATGGTATATAAATTTCAATTGCATAATCTTTGTGTGGTCACACATATATTTTGGAACTATCTAGAAGAGAAGTGACAGATGTATGTTTAACTTTTAAAGAAAAACCCAGTTTTCTAAGTTAGTTGTATCATTTTGAATTCCCACAAGCAGTTCCACATCTTTTCTAATACTTGGTATGGTAAGTAATTTTAATTTTAGCCATTATAATGGGATGTAGTTATATGTGTTTTGAATTTGCCTTTTCCTGATGACTAGCAATGTTGCTGATTGTTGTTATTTTTTTTTGTAATTTGTATGTCTTCAGTTGTGAGATATCTGTTCAAATGTTTCCTCCAGTTTTTATTGGGTTGTCTGTGATCTTATTGTGAGTTTGAAGAGATTTTTTTAAATCGTGGTAAAATATACATAGCATAAAATTTATCACCTTAACCATTTTAAAGCACGCAGTTCAGTAGTAAGTATCTTCACGTTGTTGTGCAATCAATCTCCAGAACACTTTCCATCTTGCAAAACCCATTAAACAGCAACTCCACATTTTACCCTTCCCTCAGCCCCTAACAACCACCCTTCTACTCCCTGTCTCTATGAATTTGACTACTCTGGGAATTTCATATAAATAGAATCATACACTATTTATCTTTTTATAATTGGCTTATTTCACTTAGCATAACATCCTCTGGATTCATCAATGTTATGCATGTATCAGAATTTCCTTCCTTTTAAGGCTGAGTAATATATATTCCACATTTTGCTTATCCATTCATCCATCTTTGGACACTTGGGTTACTCCCCCTTTTTTGGTTATTGTGAATAATGCTGCTATGAACTTGGGAGTACAAATATTTGAGTCCCCACTTTCAATTTTTTGGTATATGCCCAGAATTAGAATTGCTGGGTCATATGATAATTTGATTTTTAATTAAAAATATTTTTCCTTGTAGGTAGCAATTACTTGCTTCTCTTTAAGTCTACTATTTTAATTTTTTGTTTTCTGTTTTTCTTTCCATCACTTCCCACTTTTCTTCTCTCTTTTGTATTATTTGAATATTTTACAACATTTTAATTTACCTCTTGACTTTTTTGGTTCTATTTCTTTGTATTTTTTATTCATCGCTCTAGGGATTACAATATACATATCTAATCTATCATAGTTTACTTAGAACTAAAATTGTACTGTGTCACATACATGTAGAAACCTAGAATAAAGTCCTCCTACCCACTCTCCTTAAAAAATTTCACATTTATTAACTCTCGATATTTTGGCAGCTCCACCAGATAATGGTATAATTTTGCTTTAAATACTTACATATAATTTAAAAACTAAAGAGTTAAATGTAGTCTTATATTTACCCAGACATTTACTATTTTTGATCCTCTTTCTTAATTTCTGAAGATCCTAGGTTCTCTCTGGGATCATTTTCCTTCTGTCTGAGGAAACCCCTTTTTATCATTTTTTACAAAGCAAGTCAGCTGGTGAAAAATTCTGTTAGTTTTACTTTGTCTGAAAATGTCTTTCTTTTGACTTCATTTCTGAAGGTTACATTGTGAATAAAATTTGTTTTGACTTTTTTACTTGTAGCCCCTTAAAGATGTGCTTCATTGCCTATCATGAGAAATATGCAATTATTTTAATCACTGTTCCCTGGTATGTAGGGTGTCATATTTTCTCTAGCAGTTTTCCATACTTTATCTTTGATATTTAATAGTTTGATTATGATGTATCTAAGCATGGTTTTCCTTGAAATTATCTTGTTTAGATTTGCAAAGCTTCTTAAATTGTAGATTTGTATTTTCACCACATTTGGGAAGTTTTTCACCATTATTTCTTCAAATATCATTGCTTCCCAGTCTAGTCCTAATGGGACTCAAATTATATGTACTTATTATTTTTGATATTGTCTCATAGGTCCCTGAAGTTTAGTCCATTTTTAAACTAATCTTTCCAGTTTCAGGTTGGACCACCTTTATGAACTATCTTCAAGTTAAATTACTTCTAAATAAATCTCCATCCTGATATTAAGGCCATATTAAATGCATTTAAAAATTCAGATATTATATTTAAAAATTTTTAAATTTCCTTTTATCTTTATGTATTTTCATTTCTCTGCTGAGATTTTCTGTCTTTTCATGTAATTCAAGGATCTTTTCCTTTCCACATTGTTCACTGTTATGGTAGCTGATTTTAAATCTTTGATAATTCCCTTTCTCTTCTTTGTCTGGAATCTATTCATTGTCTTTCCCCTCAAATTTTTCAGCTTCTTTGTAAGTTAAGCAATTTTGGAATATGCCCTGGAGATTATAATTGTTGTGTAGTCACTGAGTTCTGTTATAGTCCTCTGGAAAATCTTGAATTTTTTTTCAGCTGGCTGTCAACCCAGTTAGATTCAGACTGTAAGTTCTCTCTCACCTTATGTGGTTAGTAGTTCACATCTCAATTTAGTTCTGAAAGTTTTTGTCATACAGTTCAGAATTTCTGTTTGATTTTTTAAAAAACAAACGCAGTTGTTTTTGAAATTCTGTATTTTATAGTCTAAGTCATTGTACATTTTAATCACAAATATCTTAAATTCCGTGTTTAATAACTCCAGTATCTCCACTTCTTCAGTCTGTTTCTGCATATGTTTTTCCTCTTGAATTTTGGTTACTGGTTTTTGTCTTGGTAATACCTGGTAATTTTTTCTTACATGCCCAACAATGTATAATGTTGTATAAACCATTGTAAAGAAATTTAAGGCTCTAAGTGATGCTATTTTCCTTCAGATAGGCTGTAATTTTTTCTTCTGTGCAGTGGTTATGATACAGAACAATCACTTTTTCCAGGAATTAAGCTGATTTGAAGCTGGAATTCAGTCTCTGTAAAGGATGGTCTGTTTCTAGTTAACTGTTACCTTTCTGAAGTTATTTTTGAAAATCACAACCAAACATCTGTTATGATTATCATATTCCTTCTCTTTCGTGGATTCTGACCCAACACTTAATGTTCCCAGGCCCATAAGACTGCTGGAGTCTCTGCTCAGTTTCTCTCACCTACCATCTCTTGATCAGCTTCTCAGCATGTCAGCCACTGCCTGTGAATCAGCAAATGTTCCAAGAGAAAAAAATAGCAATGAATATTAGAGTCATCCTTCTGTGTTTTCCTTCTTTTCAAATATGGCCTGTCATGTCTTTGCTACGTTGGTAGTTCTACAATGTACACAAATGTGTTTTTTTCATATTTTTCCTAGATTTTATAGTTGTTCTCAGCAAAAGAAATTGTCTGTAAAAGACAAGTCCAGTGTTTACCACTAAAAATAGAAATCCCTTGATAGTACATTTTCATCTACAAATACATTTTTGTGTCTATTAACTATTGACTCAGTGCTTAAAAAGTAGGAAAGATGTGATTAATTAGCATTTAGAAATATTAGATATAAGTTTGTTTTACTATCATCATCTTTATCATCATCATCATCATTCTAGGCAGAGTGAACCGTATGAGGAAAAGGCAAACAAACAAATTTCCCCCAAATACAAAACAATTTAGAATGACTTGGGCGTAAATGTTGAGGCAGCAGTCATGAAAGAAACAGCTGGGATCAGATCATAAGTGGCATCATGCAGCATGGAACAAAATTTGAAACTTTTGGAACATGTACAGTCTTTGAAAGATATAAAGCTTGTTCTCAATGGTGGTAATATGCTCCTTAGGAGAGCAGTGTTAGATTTTATATCATCTAGGAGGTACTACTGACATTTAGTAGGAGGGTGCCAGAGATTATACTCTCTTACAATGTGTGGGACATTTCCACATAATAAAGAATTTCTTCTCCCCTCCATGCAACTTTGAAGTGTCATGTTCAACATTCATTTTTATTAAAGCTGAATTAGGTTGATCTAAACCTTCACCTTAAATCTACATTACACTTATGTGCATAGTACTTGCTATACTATACATCAGATATTCTGTCATCAACCCATATATCTGCACTGGACTACATTTGTCCATTTAACCATTGAGATTCTATATATATATATATATATACACACACACACACACACACACACACATATACACAATCAATGGTTTTTTTCATTATGTCTTCTGGTTGGTGCCTGAGCATTCACATATTGAGATACATATTATTTTATCACAGATTTCTTTTATTCTATTTCAGCTTTATTATTTTTATATTATATTACTTTACGTTTAGTTTTTTTAAACTAAACGTGTTGGTGGGTTAAATATATATATAAATTTTATTTCAGGACAGTAAAAATGCATTACAAAATCAATTTTTTAAAAAGGAGGTTTTATGGTCCATAGTGCCATTGGCTGGAAGCATTGTTTGTTTAAAAAAATAAATTTATGTATTTTATTTGTTTAATTTTGGCTGTGTTGGGTCTTCACTGCTGCATGTGGGCTTTCTCTAGTTGCAGCAGGTGGGGGCTACTCTTCGTTGCAGTGCGCGGGCTTCTCATTGCGCTGGTTTCTCTTGTTGTGGAGCACGGGCTCTAGGCATGCAGGCTTCAGTAGTTGCAGCACGCAGGCTCAGTAGTTGTGGCTCACGGACTCTAGAGCACAGGCTCAGTAGTAGTGGCGCACGGGCTTAGTTGCTCTGTGGCATGTGGGATGTTCCCGGACCAGGGATCTAACCCATGTCCCCTGCATTGGCAGGCGGATTCTCAACCACTGCACCACCAGGGAAGCCCCTGGGAGCATTGTTTTAACATATATATTTCCATTCTATAGCAGTCATTCTGATAGCTATGTAGTAAATATATCTGTCAGGGATTGAACTGAAGGCAGGACAACCAGCTGAGTGACTATTATACTAGACCATGCAAGAGTAAGTCAGTGAGTGTGGAAATGGACAGAAAGAGATGTATTAGAGATAGTTTTAGGAAGTACAAATGCAAAATGAATAGAAGTTGGAGCGAATCCAAGCTGGGAAAATGTTTTGTCCTAGTGTGGACCTCAAGTACACGTGTATTTTTTTAACCCAAAAGGTTAGGTTTGCTTAGTCCTAGAAATGCAAATGTACAACATAGCAGCTTTGTTGATTTTTTCCTACCTCAGTAGAAACTGTTGTTTCAGCACCTAGAGGTCATCCATAAACTCCAAACATACACATATGGCAACAGAACTCAATATCTTCTCACTAAAACATATATCTTTGTGCTTTTCTGTCACAATTGATGGCTGATGACATCAACACTCTAGTTCTTCAAACTGAAAATCCCAGAGTTATTTTTTTCTCCTAAGCGTCCTTCATCTTTCATCAGGTTCTACTGAATATTCTTCAAAGTGACCATTGTGTATCTCATTTGCCTCCATACTCCCCTCTCTACCAAGTTTAGATCCTCTCCCTCTTTTGTGTAGCCTCCTGTAACTACCTTCCGTAGAGTTTACCTGCTTCCAGACTTCACAGCAGAATGGATTCTGTACATTTGCTGCAGCGTTTTAAAGTCCCAGTCCTAACTAGCCTTCCCCTGATGTAAATGAATCAGAGCATCCTTCCTGACTTCCTTTTATTTTAGGTTAAACATTTATGAGTTTTCATACTTTAAAATATTTCTAAAACAGTTTGTAAAATCCTACCTTCTAACTCCTCTTTCTCTTTGTCCAGCCTTTGACTGTCATTGTAGTGGATCAGTTTGAGTCCCCCAAGCTCTTCATGAACAATTACATTTCTATACCTTCCTTTTCTTCTTCATGCAGTTTAGAAGATTAATGTTGGATTTATTTTCTCTTGTCAATTGTAGATTAAATAGGATGTTTATGATTATTTCAATTAAAGATGTTGGGCATCATGCTGTTGGTAAGGAACATAATTGCCTATTATACCACCTTATTGCCATGTGAACATAAAATTTAACTATATCTCTTGACCTCCTGCTCTTTCCTAGAGCAAAATTTTCTTAAGATTGACAACTGTCTAATTCACAAAAATCAGTCAGAATTAGTAAATTATGCCTGCTTAACAGACTGTGGTCCTCAACAAAGCACATGAAACGAGTTTAGCTTAATTAACTGTTATTGGGAATGATGATCATTTTCAAATTGCTCCAGAGGAAAACAGACCAACAAACTTGTAAACATGCGCTTGGCACAGAAATTCAGCTTAACTGAACTAAATTTTTAAAGAGAGAGAGAGTGAAAGAGAGCCGGAATGAGAAGCATGTTTGATGAAGGTTGGAAAATCTACATGTCAGCAATGATAAACTTGTTATTTAATAAGGTTAGTAATAGATAAAGTCCCCTAAAGATGAATTGTTATCACAGTTGACTACTGTTTTATTAAAATGTTAATGGCCTGAGGCAAAAGCAAACTGTTCTCTTAATCTGCCAGAAGAACTGCTTTTTCAGGAATTATCATACCCCACAGCACAGGAGATTTGAGCAAGCCATAATAAGCATATTTGAAATTTGGACTAGACACAGGTCCTGAGATCTTAACTCAACTTGACTGAACTACGGACGTGTTTCACATGCTCATTCATGGTCAGATTTCTTCTTCTTGTTAGCCAAATATATGACACTGACTTTTGTACTTGGAACTCTATTGAAAGAAGTTTCTGTAGATTAATTTTGCTTTTCTTTTCAAGGTTGAAGGAAATAACTACTGAGTTTATTTTTTTCTCTCCTCACCTCCATGCACATAAGCAAGCCAAGGGCATTTTCTAGTAAGTGTGGTTGCCTGCACCATACAATGCACCTTTTCCATAGTGGCTGGAATTAAAATAAAAGCAGCACCTTCAAGGACAATCAAGTGAGTCAACCCAAAGCCGACTGTCTGTGTATAACTGTGATGGATTACATTGTGATTTGTTTGGGCCCATAATCAAAAACCCAAAAGACCTCTGTCAGATAATGCTGTGTTTCTACCAATGTAATATTAGCTCAGATCACAAAAGACACAGAGTTCAAATTCAATTCTTTCTTATCAGCATTTTCCACAGATTTCTTTTATAACTGTACATGTATGTGGTGTATATCAGTGAAAATAATTGCAACTCACAAATACACCATAACATTGACCTTTGTATTGTATCTCTGAAAGAGGAGCAGAAAGAACTACTCAGTATCTTTTAAATTATAAGTGAATTTAAGGGGCCTGATGGTGGCAAGGAGGTGGAATTGACAGCTAGGAAAAAATGTCATTTTAGGGTAAGTGTGGCATAGATTCAAGGCAGGAAAGAACCTGGAAAGGACCATTTGGTGAATGCCAAAGCTCTATACATGCTAGAGTCTAAACACAGACATCCAGTAAAAGAGAGAGAAGCAAAACCTGTTGTAAGTCCACATATAAAGAAAAAATTGAAAATCTAAAAATTGTGAGACCCAGGGAGGAACAAGTAGTCTATTAGCAGTACTAGCAAAATGGACTGTGGCATCGGAGCCTGTTTTATGCTTTGTATGGATTGGGTGAAAGGTGGGGTAGAAAAATTTGAACCTGTAGGTATTAATCTGTATTTTTAATGACAGTATCTTTATTGTTGATTTTCCGGCTATAAAACTAATACATTGTTTAAAAATATTAGAAGTTTAGTTACATACTTGTCTCACAAAATAGTATTTCATGAATATATTTTCATGTTAATACATACATCATTGTATACTGGGTTGAAAAGAAAAATAAAATGATGGTATTTTTCAGCTTCTCGCATCAAAGGCAAATCTAACTCTCTTCCTTTTCTTTCTTTCTTCCTTCCTTCCTTCCTTCCTTTGTTTCTTTCCCTCTCTCTCTCTCTCCTTCTTTGCCTGTTGGAATTATAAAATTTTTGTTTAATTATCCATACTTTGTTTATTTCATGTTTTGCTTGCTGTTTTGAAAGCTATAAATATATATTTTATCTGCATTTTTTGGTTAAGAAATACTAAAAAAATTATTTGAAGTTTAAAGTACAAAATTGCTTACAGAAAAACACCACAGCTGCTCACATACGCATTAACCAATGTAAGAAAGAAAAAGTTACTAATAGAGTTAAAGACTCTTTACCAACAGAATATCTTTTGTATACTAACTGCTTACTACATATAACACAATCATTTATCCATTCTTCATTAAAAAAAATTGAATTATATCCTCTTTTTGGCTATCACGTATAGTGCTGCTAGAAACTTTCTTTTACATGTCTTTTGGTGTACACACACACATACATGCACGCACATCTCTGATGGGTATCTATGCCTAGAAGTAATATTGCTGGTTATAGGATATAAAAAAGTTCAGTTTTATAGATCTTCCCATTTTCCAAAGTGCTTGAAACAATTTGTGTTCCCACTAGCACAGAATGAGAGTTCCCGTTACTAAAATATCCTTGATAAAACTTGAAATTGTCAATTTTCTTAACTGTAGTCATTCTGATTGGTTTGCGTTTTCTTGGAGTTTTAATTTGTATTTCTTATACGTAATGAGATTGAGAACATGTTGGCATTTTGACCATTTCAATATTTTGCTTGTGTAATTTGATAATTAAAAATATTGGGTTGCCTAATTTTAAAAATTTATTTGAAGACTTTTATATATTAAGAAACAAAAATTTACACTTTAGCCAGTAATTTTCTAAATTTGTGTATTAATACCAATTGTTTGTTTGTGGGTTCTTGCATATTTTCTGTAAGTTTTATTTCCTTTCTTCCTTTCTTTTTCCTTTTTCTACTAGCTGTGACCTCTAATGAAATGCCAAATAGGTGTTAGTGATCTAGATCTGAGGGGGAAATTTCTATATTTCACCATTAAATGTGGTGTTTATTGTTTGTGTCATTTAGATATCCTTAATCAGTTTAAGAGAGTTTCCCCCTTTGTTTGCTAAGAATTTTACCATAAGTGAGCAGAGATTTTTAATTAACTTTTGATTGAAATATAACATATATACACGTGAGTGCACAAATTATAAGGATATAACTTAAGAGTACTAATGAATTTGCATTATCACTGAACCTTGGTATTATCTGTTATTTTCGTTTTGGTATCATAGAAGGTATGGAGTAGTAGTCAAACATCTTAATTTAATTTGCATTTTCCTGTAGAATAATGAAGCTGAACACAGTTTTTCTATGCTTATTGACCATTTGGATATCCTTTACAATAAAGTGATAAAATTTTTTGCCGATTTTTCTATTTGGATTCCAGCATTTTTTGATTGATTTGTAGGTTTTCTTTATATGTTCTCATATTAGTCCTTTACAGATATATGTATCGAAAATTTCTTCCTCCACTCTGTGGCTTGCCTTTACACTTTTATTAGTGTATCTTTTGATAAACAACCATATTTTATTTTACAATAATCTAATTAAAAAATTTTTAATTTTATGGTTATTGATTTGGGGTTTTGTTTAATTGTTTTTGTCTGTACCAGTATCATGAATTTTTGTCCTAAGTTACCTTTTAAGAGCTCCCCTTTAAAAATTTTTTCACATTTAAACCTATAATCTATCTGGAATTGATTTTTGCTGTGCAGTGAGATAATGGTCAACAGTTTTTCCCCATAGTGTTATCTAGTTGATCTAGCACCATTTATTGAAAAAAACCATTCATTAGCTACTCTCTGCAAAGTCACCTTTGTAATAAAATCAGATGACTGTATGTGTATAGGTCTGTGCTGGATTCTTTATTCTGTTTCACAGGGCCATTTTCCCAGCCCTATGCTAATATCTAATTGTCTTAATTATAACTGTAGAATAAATTTCCTTATCTTGTAGATTAAATGCTCCTGCTTTGTTCTTCCTTTTCAATATTGCCTAAGTACTTTGTTTTCTTTTATTCATTTCAGAATATGATTGTCAATTTAACCAGAAATTCTGTTGAAATTTTGAATGGATTATATTTAATCTATGATCAATGTGAATAGAATTGATGACTTTACTATACCAAGAAAAAAGCCTAAAGTTTACAAAAGCAAGAGAAAATATAAATACAGGTTTCCCTGCTATCCAAAAGTAGAGCATTCCTGTAGAACCTTTCATAAACCAAAATTGTATAAAGCAAAGAAGCAATTACCTTCGGACACATCTTGCTAAGAGATGCACAAAATAAGACGAAATCTTTTGCTAATTAACTTCTTTATATGTGTTAACTATCTTTAACCTCTGAACAATTCTGTAATATATATTGTTGTGCTCTTTCTAAAAAAGAAGAATACGATGTTTAAAGAAATTTGGAAGCATCTGAAGTCAAAAGTCATGAAGCTTGAATCTGAGGTCTTGTCTGTGGGGCTGAAAGTCCAGGCTCATTTCTTTTTCTTTATTATATATTACAGGTGTACAACAGTGATTCACAATGTTTAAAGGTTATACTTCATTTATAGTTACTATAAAATATTGGCTATATTCCCTGCGTTGTACAGTATATCCTTGTAGCTTATTTTATACATAATAGTTTGTACCTCTTAAGCCACTACCCTTATATTGTCCTTCCCCCCTTCCCTCTCCCCACTGGTAACCACTAGTTTGTTTTCTGTATTCGGTGAGCATGCTTCTTTTTGTTATATTCACTAGTTTGTTGTATTTTTTAGATTTCACACCTAAGTGATACCATATGGTATTTGTCTTTCTTTGTCTGACTAATTTCACTTAGCATAATGTCCTCCAATTCCAAGTTCATCCATGCTGTTGCAAATGGCAAAATTTTATTCTTTTTTATGGCTGAGTAGTATTTCATTATATATATATAATGAACACACAATATATATATAGGTTCCTTCCATACAAAAACACTAATTTGAAAAGATGCATGCATCCCAGTGTTCATAGCAGCATTATTTACAATTGTACAATTGCCAGGCTCAGTTCTTTATCCACAAGCTTCTTACACTTTCACGTACATCTAAACTACCTAGGGATCTTGTTAAAAATGCAGATTCTGAATCAGTAGGGGTGGCTTGCAAATAACTGCATTGCCAAAGAATTCTCAGGTGATACCAACTCTGCTGGTCCAAGGACTACACTAAGTAGCAAAGCAGTTTACAATGTTTTGTAAGAAATTTGAATTAATAAAATAATTGGAATGCTAGATAGCGTTTTATTTTAAATGCTATTTTTAAATTGAAGTATAGTTGATTTACAATGTTGGTTTCAGGGTGTACAGCAAAGTGATTCAGTTATAATCTTTTGCAGATTCTTTTCCATTATAGAAAAGAATCTTTTGCAGATTCTTTTCCATTATAAGATATTGAATATAGTTCCCTGTTCCTTGTGCTGTACAGTAGGACCTTGTTGTTTATCTATTTTATATATAGTAGTGTGTATCTGTTAATCCCAAACTCCTAATTTATCCCTTCCTCCCCCACCTTTAGCGTTTCTAATAGAACCATAAAGAATAATTATACAAAATATATATAGTAAATATGTTAAATATGTACAATTTTTGTATTTAAAAACTCAGGTGTTTTCACAGGATTTTTGAATTGCCTTTATGAATCTAGGTCTTAACTGCTCTAAAAAAAATCAGTGTTTGCTTAGTCACTGCAAGTCATGGATTTTTTTTTTTCTTCCTGTTGTGATGCATCAGTAGAGATTATTATTATTTTTTTTTAGTTTGTTTGGCTGTGTGGGGTCTTAGTTGCGGCACGTGGGGTCTTCGTTGCCACGTGTGGGCTCTGAGTTGCGGTATGCAGGTCTAGTTCCCTGACCAGGGATCGAACCCAGGCCCCCTGCATTGGGAACGTGGAGTCTTAACCACTGTACCACCAGGGGAGTCCCAAAAGAGATTAATTTTCAAAGTCCATCTTTTAAATTTTCCATCATTGACTTAATTAGGAATGATCATTTGCTAAAAATAAAAGTAAAAATGAACACCAAAAAGAAAATTAAAGACCAAGATTAATAATTCAGGAATTATTATAATATGAACTATAGGGGAAAGGAATACTTTCCCTTAAAATATTTTACCTTGAACTTCTTAAAAATTGCTGTTACATATGGCCTTGAGATCACTTCTGAGTTTGGAAAGTAGCATTTTTATATATAGTAACCCAAGAATCTCCCAGACCCCTGTTCCTAACAGCTACATAAACTGAAGAGCATGCAGTCTTTGGTGTTCTGCCGGCAGCAGCATGGAGATAAGAATTCCCCCTATGAACACTGTGTTATCCTTTTGCCACTATCTACTGATTAAACCTCAAAGGCCCTTTCAAACTGTCAGGGAAAGCACACACAAGGCGTTCTATGTGGGTATGTATGGCAGGAAAGGACAGGGAGTTCTTGAATTTTACATTTTGTGAGTACCTGATTTTCATCCTTAAAGCATGGTGTGTTTCTGCTTTTAGATGTAGCATAGAATGTGCTGCTAGGAATGCTTCTGGTAATAAAGAAAACACCAGGTGCAAGGTGTAACTAGAACTCAGGGGAAATTATTAGACTCTAGCATATGAGGCAGTACAGGGTCAAGTGCAGGGCTAAGTAGAAGAGAGCTTCCTGTCGATTAGCAAACAACTTCAACCTATTGGGTCACAGGTGGCAGGAAGCTTATATTATCAGCAAAGGGAAAATATGTATCACATGGGGAGCCTCAGAAGTGGAACATATAATACTGTGTCATCAGTTTGGTAAGAGTGGGTAGGGAGAAGGTTGGAGAGAATTGAAAAATATAAATATTGTTTAGATGCACAGATGATGAACATGTTAACTCCAAATCTTGATCAGACTCACAGAATTGCCTATGGATTTGAACCAAAGTAATATTATTTAGAAACTTGGATCATTTACTGTCACAAACTGTATTTAATGTGATGGTGGATTCCAGGCTGGGGGATTCTTGATTCCTGGAGGGAATACTAGTTTCCTGGGGTATCTGCCTGGTGGACAGACATTTTCCTGAGAGCTCATTTATCTAAAGATGGTTCTTGATTTTTGAAGTGTCTCTGCTAGAAGATGCTGACTAGCCAGGTCCAGTCTCTAGATGGGGCTACTGGAAGAGAAGGAGAAAGACCATGTTGTAGTTGGGGAGAGCAGGCTGCATGCTGTCACTAACAAGGCGCTGGTGGCTCCTGAAGTGCTTACTCCACCTGCCCTAAAGGACAGACATAGCCGTTGGGTCCTTCCTTCCCCAGGGGCTTTGAAATTGGGATGAGATCATATTTATTGCAGGGCTTTTCTAAATTTTATATCAAGTACTCTGCTGGCGTTGCTTATAATGCTTTAGATCACCTGATGGAGAGATGTCAGGGAAGAAGATTCCTACTCTTTTCCTCACCCAGAGGTCAAGCTGCATGTTTTCAGATATGGAGAAAAATCACTGGTTATGGAAATTTTTTATGAAAGTGACTGTATCCAAAACAAGCCATTATGATAATGTGGTCTTCCTTAAACTCTTTTAGGTTCACGTTAAGTCCTGGTTTAGGGTTTTTTAATTAACTTGCTACTGTCTCTTTGGTCTCTACTGACAGCAGTCTTAGACTTAAAGGCGGAAAGATTTTAGGTGCAATCTATTTCAGCAATGGTAAATAGAGGTCAGATTGCATGCCAGTTCTGATCAATTGGTGTAGCTTTCTAGAGTCCTGGACTGAGAAGACTGCAGCTATGCCCGCAGGTCAATTAAGAAAAAAAAAATGTCGTGATCAGTTTGTTATGTTTTCCATGGGATAAAATGGGAGAAATGGCAATACACTTTCTTGATCTTGACCAACTCTGTTATTTTATAGTTGAGGAAACCTCAGATTAAGCAGTGCAAATGACTTTGCCAGAAAGTAAAAGAGAAAAATTAAAACCTAGGAAGCCTAACTCCAATTTCTATGCTCTTTCCATTACAGTACCAAATTAATGCCTTTCACTTTTGATGACTATGTAGAAAATAAGGTATGAAAAGGAAGCCATGATTTGTTTATTAATTATTATACACCATTGGGAAGAGAATATGGAGTCACATGAATTTATCTCATATGAATTTATATCCCTTTAATTTATCCATGAACTGTCTCAATGAAGGTATACTCTATTATTTGGAGAATATTATAAGTACCAAACATGATCTGGAGACAAAAATTTGATATTGGAATAAAACAGATTTTTTGGTTAATATTTTGTAAGGTAGGAGGGAACTCTAGCTCTTTGGACACAGCGATTAATGGTTATTTCATGAATATATATAGGTATAAATAAGAAGGCAAAGTAGTGTAGTGGAGTAAAACACTGCAACAAACATGTGGGTTCAAACTTCGTAGCTCTCATGTAGCTGCCTATAAAGCTTTAGGAACATCATTAAATTTTTCTGGACCTTGGATTCCTCATCTGGAAAAATTTGGAGTAAAAAATACATGCCTTTATAATTATCATAAAGGTTGGAATCATGTATCTAAGGCTTGTGACAGTGTGACTAATAAAAGATAGCTGCTCAATAAATATTGACTTTTGCTATAAAATTTTACATAAAATTAAATAAAAAATAAAATTCCTACATGAATTTAGAGAGTTCCATTTAAAAATCTTCCAAGTGCTGGGACATCACAACTTCTCCTAAATGCATTTAAAACAATGTTTCCAGAGTTGGCATGGGAGCCTACTGCATTCCTACCTGGGAATCTTGTTAAAACTGAAGATTTCTGGGCTTCCCTGGTGGCTCAGTGGTTAAGAATCCTCCTGCCAATGCAGGCAACGAAGACCCAATGCAGCCAAAAATAAATAAATAAATAAATAAAATAAATAATGAAGATTTCTACGAGTTGTCCCACCTTAGACCTACTAAATCAAAATGTCTGGGGGTGAAGTCTACTCACCTGTATTGTTTAACAAACTCTATTCTTGTTGGGAGCCTCAATGATCCTCTTCACCTCCAGAGTTCAAAATCAATAGAGAAGCAAGAAAAAGGACCCAACATATTACATTGATTACTCTTAAGATTTAGGTTGGAAGAGGCAAGTTATGTCTGTAAGCCTGCTTTCTAATGCTGAGCCCCAGAATTAGAAAAGCATCCTCTCAGACACAGGTAATGCTGAACCAGGAAGACCTCACCACTGGGCTGCAGACTTCTGGAATGGAGGAGGAGAGAATGTAAGCTCTCTAAGGCCATCTTGATCCCTTGAGGCAGTGGCAGGATCACCTGGGCTAACGTGCCCACGTTTCTCCTTTCAAAATCAGAAGTAGGCCACTGACAAGCAAAGGGTAGCATTGCAGGCCAGCAATACCACTTGAATTTATATCCCTACACATGAAAGGCAACTTCATCAGTGAGGAGAAAACATCCACCACCACCCCCTTACACACATCCTGAGCTATTTTTATGCATATACCTTAAAAAACTCATTGGTCTTGAGCCTATGTTTCTGTTCAGTAACCCTCCATAAAGTATCCCCAGCCTAACCCTAACATAGACTAAATGAGATTGTATGCCTGGAATGTTTGCAGGCGTTGAGTGTCTGAGTAAAGGTGGAGCCAGTGCAGCGCCGCAGCTGTGGTCTCAGACTAGGATGATGTGTAGTTATCTTCCCTCTCTCTGGGACACCTGTGACTGCTCTAAACTCCCAGAATTGTGAGAGGCTGTGACAAATGAGGACTTGACATACCCTTGTCAGTTGACCATTTTTCCAAACACCAAACTCTTAATGAGGAAAGTAGGAATAGCAGAAAATATTAACATGTACATAAAATAATAGTTATGAGAAGAAAGGATTATTATTTAAGAACACAAATGATGTGGAAAAATCCAGACAATCTTTGGTTCTCTCTCACCTGTTATAAGCCGTGATATGCCAAGGATGTATTTATTATAGTTTCCCGTTTATGGAATATTTCTTATGCACAATGTTTGCAATAAAGGCTACATTATGACTACTATTGCCATTACTACTAAAGCTATGAATTATAACAAACAGTAAAAAGAAAGGTTATATTCTGTTTGAAAAATAAAACCTAGAAATCCAAGAACAGAGTGCTTTTTATTGGATTATAATTAACTTACAGTATTGTATTAGTTTCAGGTGTACCACATAGTGATTCGATATTTTTATACATTATGAAATGGTCACCATGATAAGTCTAGTTACCATTTGTCACCATGCAAAATTATGACAATATTATTGACTATATTCCCTATGCTGTACATTACATTCCCGTGACATTTATTTTATAACTGGAAGTTGGTACCTCTTAATCCCCTTCATCTATCAATATTTTGCCTGTCCTCCCACCCCATCCCCTCTGGCAGCCACCAGTTTGCTCTCTGTATCTATAAGTCTGTTTCTGTTTTGTTCTGTTTGTTTTGTTTCCTAGATTCCACATATAAGTGAAATCATACAATATTGTCTTTGTCTGACTTATTACACTTATTTTACCTTTAGGTCTATCCGTGTTGTTGCAAATGCCAGTGGCAAGATTTCAAGAGAATAGAGTGTTTTAGTGGTCGGGAAAAGGCAAGGAAACAAGGGAGCTACGTGTCTGTTTCTTCGAACACAATCTCCTCCACTAACTAGAATTTTTTCAATAGTAGGCAAGTATGAATTATTTAAAATAGAGTTTGGCTGATGGACAGATGAATGGGTAAAGAAGCTGTGGTATATATATATATATATATATATATATATATATATATATATATATATACACACACACAATGAAATATTACTCAGCCATAAAAAGAATGAAAGAATGCCATTTGCAGCAATGTGGATGGACCTAGAGATGATCATACTAAGTGAAGTAAGCCAGACAAAGACAAATACCATATGATGTCACTTATATGTGGAATCTAAAAAAAAAAAAAGTGATACAGATGAACTTATATACAAAGCATAAATAGACCCCCAGACATAGAAAACAAACTTATGGTTACCAAAGGGGAAAGCGGGGTGAGGGGGGGATAAATTAGGAGTTTGGGGTTAATATATACATACTACTATATATAAAATAGATAAGCAACAACGACCTAATGTATAGCACAAGGAACTACATCAATATTTTGTAATAAGGGAAAAGAATCTGAAAAGAGTATTATATATATATACTTGAATCACTTTGCTGTACACCTGAAACTAATACATTGTAAATCAACTATACCTCAATTTTTAAAAAATGCCATCTATATACTAAAAAAAAATAGAGTTTGGCTGGGTGCTTGATTGCAAGAAGATATTTACAACATTTCTGATAAAGTATTAATCTAAAATATGTAAGAAATAGTTATAAAATATACAACAGAAATAAAATCCTAGTGGGCAAATGAAACAATCAGTTTACAGAAGAGAAATCTAAATGGTTGAGAAATATAAGGAAAGATGTGCAGCCTCATTGATAAAGAAAGAATAAAAAAATAAAGAATATAAAAATAAAAATAAAATACCAGCTTATATCTATGTGGTTGGCAAAAAATAAATTAGGACAGTATCTAGTGCTGGTGAGCTTGTGGAGAAACTTGTACCCTCAATCACTGCTAATTGTTGTGAGGGCTGGTGCAGCCCTTTTGAAGAACAATTTAATAGTGAAAATAAGTTAAAAATTCCCTGTGCTTCAGCAATTCTCTTTTGAATTTTTTTCCATGGGGAAAAACTTATACAAATATTTTTCTGCAAGAAACCATTCCAAAGATGAGGTATTTTGTTGAAGTACTATTGATGGAAGCAAAGAGTTGAAGACAACCTAGGTGACCATCTTGTGAAGAATAAAGAGGTAAAATATAGAATATGCACCAAAAGGAATGATGTACAGGAGGAATGAACTAAATCTATAAACGGAAACATGGCAGATTTCAAAAACAGTGCTACAGTGATAAAAGATAAGAGATGTGAAATTAGTAGCAAACTAAAATTTGTATACATTTTAAAATGACCAGACTTCCCTAGTGGCGCAGTGGTTAAGAATCCGCCTGCCAGTGCAGGGGACACGGGTTCGAGCCCTGCTCCAGGAAGATCCCACATGCCACGGAGCAGCTAAACCCATGCACCACAACTAGTGAGCCTGCGTTTTAGAGCCTGTGAGCCACAACTACTGAGCCCATGTACCACAACTACTGAGCCCACGTGCCACAACTGCTGAAGCCCGTGCGCCTAGAGCCCATGCTCTGTGACAAGAGAAGCCACCGCAATGAGAAACCCGCACTCCACAATGAAGGGTAGCCCCTGCTCGCTGCAACTAGAGAAAGCCCGCATGCAGCAGCGAAGACCCAATGCAGCCAAAAATAAAATAAATAAATACATTTATAAAAAAATAAATAAAATTACACAGAACGTCATATTTTTTCATAGATACACATATAAGAAATAAGGGGCTGAAATTTAGACTGAATATACCTACCTTAAATACTTGAGAATGGGTATTTTAGGGGAGGGGAATGGAATTGGATAAAAGAGATGCAGAAAAAAAAAAAGAAAGAAAAAAAAGAGGAGAGTTGCATTAACCAGAGATGGTAGCATGCCAGGTGTGATAGGTGTGATCGATGTAATTCTGTGTATCTATGGATCTTAAACACATAATTACACATTTTAAATTATATAGAGAAGTATTAATAAAATAGAGATCGCCGGGCATTTCTTGATACAGTAGCTCCAGATTTTTCACTAAAATACCAATGTGGGCAAAGAAAAAGGTAAAAATAATACAGAAAATCTGTTGCCAGAATCTGGATGAATTTCTGTTAACTCTCTTTGATTACCAAAGGCCTGATAGTAGAGATGACCAGAAATACTCTCAGATCCCACTTCCTATATCAGAAGCAATCAAGAAGCAGATAAAAATGATCAGTTAGGTTTCTTGGCTGCAGTATTGTTTGTAATAATGGAAAACAGAGAGTTATCTAAAGGCTCAGTAGTCATATCATAACCATATGGTAGCATATAATATACCCATTATAATCATGTCTTTGAAGAATACTAAGAACATAGACACTATGTATAGTATTAAGTGAAAAGAGTAGACAACAAAAATTATATAATATGGTACCCTTTTTATTTAAATACTTAAACATATTTGTGTATATACCAAACATTGGTAAATTGCTAAGTATACCAGCATATTGACAATGGATGTCTTTGGATGTTAGGAATAGACATGGTTTTCATTGTCTTCTTTTCTCCATTTAAAAAATTTTTATAATGAATAAATGATAAAAATAAAAACAATAGTAGCTAATACTTGCTAATTGCTTAGTCTGTGCCAGGCATACTTCTAAATACGTCATAGGTATAAACTCTTTCCATTCTCACTGCATATCTTTTTTTTTTTTTTGAAGGTTGTTCCAGGAACTGGCAACAAAGACTAGATATATTCTTTATTGTATTACAAGCATATTAATAACAAGTATTTATTAAGGACTTGATATGCAACAGTACATTTAACTCTCACAAAGCCTTATTATTATCATCTCCATTTTACAAATGAGGAAATTAAGTCTCAGGGATCATATGAGCCCCAACTTCATGACACTAGTAAGTGGTAAAGATTCGAAGTCAGGTCAGTTTACTGCAGAGCGCATGCTGGTAACCACAACGCATCCTTCCTTACTGTGTACCCTTGCGCAAATCACTGTACCGCTCCAGACTATCTAGTAAAATGAAGAGGCTATGATTACCAAAGTTCCTTTCAACTCCAGTGTTTCCCTTTTTCATTTAAATTGTTTCAAAACACCGTAATATCCTGCTTATGAGTAAAGAATAATTTACTGTTACTCTGCTGTTGGACATTTAGGCTGCTTCCAGTTTTTCCTTAATATAATTAACCCTGCAGTGAACATCACAGTGCACTGGCTCTCCTCACTGCAGATCTTTGAAGTAGGTACTATAATTGCATCTACTTATCTTACACTTGGAGGTCCCTGAGACAGAAGTTGAGCAAATTACTCAACGGCATTTTGGTTCTGGAGTCTGAGTAGAACCACTGTACACACTGTCTCCCCAGTTTCCTTATTCCACAGCTGGAACTAAGGCTTAATGTGAATTCACATTGTAAGATGGTGGTCTCTTAATAACAGCTTTGGGACCAGTAGTACCATGTGAGAAAGATAATGGGGTGGAAGGGGAAGCAGGAGCCTGAAAGAGAGGAAAATCTTTTGCAAAACAGTGCTCTCAGTTCTAGAGCCAAGTAATATACTCAGTTGTTTTAAGAAGAGAAAATAATTAGCTTAATTTAGTTTTGCTTGGTGTGCTTCCTCTGAGAAAAGCGTATGTGGGCAAAAGAGACTCATTAGCTCCACAGTTAGCCACCCAGATATCTGGGGGGCTGCATGCTTTTGTACACACTGATAACGGTTCTTGAAGGGAGTCCTCAGTGGTGGCTGGCGGAGGGCGGGGGCGGGCGGGGTTCTTCTTTAAAGAGATCACTGAATGCAAAGCTCTTCACCCTTGGGGTGACTCACAGACAGCAGGTCTTCATCCCCAGTGAGATCTTGGCATCGAAAAGGACCAGTGAGACTGTGCCTGCCAACCTTTAGCCCATTTCCATTTGTAAGAATCTCTGGATAAGCTGTTGCTCTCATGGTTTTACTTCCCTTATTTGTGATTTTGTGAAGTGAAACCCCAGATTATTAGTCAGGGCTCTCTGGGGAAACAGAACCAATAGGAGATACATCTATATCATCTATATATCTATATCTGTATCATTTATGTCATCTTTATCATCTATATCCATATCTATATCTATAGCATCTATCTTCCTATATATATAGGAATAGGCTCACACAGTTATGGGGAACCAAGAAGTCCCACCATCTGTTGTTTGCAAGCTGGAAAAGCCAGTGGTATAATTCAGCCCTAGTCTGAAGGCCTGAGAATTGGCGAGCTGATGATGTAAGACTTGATCTGATTCAGAGAGCCGGAGAACCAGAAGCACCAGGGTCTGAAGGCAGGAGAAGTAAGTCTCAGCTCAAACAGAGAGAGAAAATTCACGCTTCCTCTGCCTTTTTGTCTATTCGGCCCTCAACCGATTGGGTGATGCTCACCCACACTAGTGGCAAAAAGTCAAAGCTTGCCTTTAGCATCCAAGTAATGATCCATTGTCAGGGTTTAAATGCATTCATTGCTCCTTCAGAATTTAGGTGTAACTGAAGAGGTTTCTGTGATCATCTGGTATTTGCAGACCTCACTCTGTCACGTGAAAGAGCTGTCCCATCATCCTTGTCCCATCATCCTTCTCCCTTACCACCCAGACCAATCCTAATTGCTTCGAGCTCTGATCCTGGACTCTTTTAGTGCCACCAGAACCTGATTAAACTTTTAGATGTTTCACAGGGGCTGTAGGCTCTTGTCAACACTAACCTGTTATTGTGCCCTTCGAAGTACTTTTTCTCTAGTGTTGCGGTGAACTGGGAGATCTTATTTAGCATTTATTAAATAGTAAATAGCTAATTACTCAAAGTAGCTATTTACATATTGAATTTATTTTTCTTGGCATCTTTAATGTCGGATTAACATTTTCTTCCTACAGCTGGAAGATACTTACACAGAATAAAACATTCCCTTATTTAATCTCAAGTGGAATATACGATAAGTGTGATCATTTTAATTTGTGTCATTTATTAGTAGGAGAGAGGTATCGTACAGGTGGGATGCTCCATCACACACCAATTAGCAGGTGGCTTTGAGGGCAAGAGAGAAAACACTTTCATCAAGGGGATCGTAGCAGTCACAGAAGTAGAAGTTCAGCTATGGGAAAAATAGAGGAAATGACATTGGGATGTGTGATTTTGGAAACTGGGGACAGAGCTTAAAGCAGTAATAATAACACTGTACAGATATCCTAAGAGAATACTCAAAATAGAAAGTCTGGCACTCTCTTTGTAAAAATTCACATTTTCTTTTTTCTAATCATGAGAGAACCACAGAAAGTTAGATCTGAAGGAGACCTTACTGATCTAATGAAAGTTCGTTACGTAGATGCGGGAACTGAGGCACAGAGGAGTCTTATTCAACGTACTTTAAATTAGTACCGTGGACACGTGTAAAATCCAAGCCTGCTGTCTCCTCTTCTGGTGAATTTTTAAAAAATATATATGGTAGCTTTTTCTTTTTTTTGCCTCCAACATGCCCTTGTCAGTTGGTCCTCTGATGGCCCATATCAAGGTGTTTCATTACACTGCACTTATATCAGGGAGAGGTCCAATGTATGTTTTTAAAAGAGGATCATGACAGGCTCACAAATAGAAATAAAGAAAGAGCAAAATAGAATAGGGGCACAAAGCAGCCCATGGCTTTAGAATTTGGAAATATCTTTATAAGAAAGCAAAGTTAACCACAGAAAGAAGGGGGTATTGGTTTTGTTAAGGAGTAGCACTATAGTTCACTGTTAATCTCGTTGACCTGTTGAGCTTCTTTTGTTATTTGAAGGCATAGATGCAATATATCTCTGTTTTTAACAAGCATTAGAAATTCAACAAATATTTGTTTAATCATATGAACAAACTTGATTGTAAGATTCGTTGAAACAGGAAGTATGTCAGTCTCTTTAGTTTCCAGCACTGAGTGCAGAATCAATTTTATTAACTGTTTGAGGAAGTATTTTGGACTGATTAAATGCCACATGCTCCTGGAGGCTTTTGGAGACCAACCTTCGTCCCTCGGTTGATGTATTTGGGGATGATTTTCCTTGGTATGTGTATACTGCCCATTTTCAAATGGGGGGCTGATACTTAAAGGTAGATAGCTTCTGCTGGACTCTCTGCCCTCACTCTCCACCCTTCTCCCCCCTGCTCTGTGCAATGGAGGCTGATTCACATGAACTGCACCAACAAGCTCCCATGCTCTCTGGTTTCTGGTTGGGTTCAGTCAACGTGGAGCCCTGATGGGAGACTGGAGGGAGAAGATTTGGGTCCAGGTATTTATTCCTCTAGCTTCCTCCCTGAGAAGATGCTTCAAAGTTGTCTATGTCCCTCAGCCTAAGATCTTAGGGTCTCAAGGTGGCCTTCTAGTCACTAATTTCTTCTTCTAAGTACCAATGACCACTCTCTTGTCTCACTTTATTGGGTCCAGGAGTGAGAGTGGCTCTGCTGTTATTTCTAGCAGGTTATGATGCTATTCCTTATAGTTTTCCTACATCCCACCCACATACTTGTAAATAGTTTATTATGCCCTCTTCAGATTACCCTAGTTTACGTGTGTCAGCTATCTCATCTTGGACTCAATGCCTAACTAATTAGTACTGTGCTAAAACATAAGTAAAAGAAGTGAAGAGCTGAAATCTTTGCCCTATTTTGTTGCTCTCCTTGACAACCCTCTAACTCGATCTTCTGGCTCCTCTCATTTTAACCCCACCTTCAGCCTTTGCATCTTGGTTTACCAGGTTTTTTCATGTTACCCTCAACTCCCCAGTCTCACGCAAACTTATCTCCTTCACCTGGTTTCAGTCATGTGTGGAATGATTTCACCTCCCTTCCATGTGTTCCTGGAGTACATTGCCTGGGATTCCCCAGGCCTGCTTCCTTCATGGGACCAACCCCTGAAGACAGCTTTCTGACAAGTTACAACTGCATTAAGAATGAGCCACTCGTGTGTCCCTTTACTTATCTACGATAGGACAATTGTTGCAAGTGAACCCACTCTCTTTCATGTATGAGAAAACCATTCCCTCCTATACTGCATCAACTGAAACTTCAGTCATCTTCCTGCCACTCAGGTTGGTGTCTTGGCATACATATTTTACGAGGTTGCTGGCCCTTAGTCTAACAGAGCAATACCTTTAACAGATGAATTCCTTAAGGTTGGGACCTTGGGTTATACAAAATTAAATGAGTTCCCTGATGTTATCAGTTCTGTAAATCCAAAGTTTTGTTGTATTTACATAAAATGAAGGTCCATTAAATTTTATCCTCTTTGTACTCTATCCCCAAAATGGTATTATAAATTTTCTTCTCCTGGAGTTCTTAATGATCCAAAATAGACTCTTTAAGGAGACCTACTGACAGTGTTCTGAAACGTAGACCTGCTGCCCTATAATTTTTTTTCACAGAAGGTCTGGCTGCTGCTGTTTGTAGATTTGCCTTAAAATCTGTGCATGTAAAATATTAAACACTAAATGCTGAGACATGGTAGATAAAAATACTTATGTCTCTCTGCCTGCATATCAGGGGAGAGGACTTTGTTAGGAAATATTCATGAGAAAGTAAGAGACTGTTGATGAAGCAGGGCTCAGATGCTCCTTAAATGTCAGGTCAGAATCAATAATAGCTTTGAGACTTTATCCTAGTAGGAATGGAGTATGAGAATCTATCACTCTCCAGGATAGCCTTCAGAGGGGAAAGAATGGAGGAGGGATTGGTGAGGATCTATCAGTAAAGCATAAGAGTGATTTTTGGGTTCAATACTAGTAATTACTAGACACCTGAGAGTGAATCTGACAGACATCAAGATAGAGAATCTTCTAGATATCTCACTGAAGAGTATATATGAGTCACAACTGCCCTCTAAGAGCGTTTATGATTCAGAAAGTGTCTCTAGGTTCACTGACCTGCTAGAGAAGTGTCCTCACAAGAGTAGGCTGAGTAAATTTCAGGGTACCAGTAAACTACCCCACCATCCAAAAGTCTCCCAAGTCATTAAGAATGCCCTTAAGATGGCTCCCTGAAAGTCACTGTAGCTTGAAACTGTAGGAAACTATTTTTACCTCAGAGGCTTCTGAGCTTTGTTTGGAGGAGGAAGAGAAACATCTTCTTGATCTAAGAAAATGTGTTAAAATAGGTGAGGAGTAGCTACAAAGAATCTGGAAGAAAAAGTATTGGTTTGCTGGGTCTGATCATGACAATTGGTTGGAGGGCTGGAAAGTATGGGAGCCATAGCAACAAGTTGATAGCAGTGTTGCTATTGGCATCTTGAATCAGGATCCAAACATATGGTCGACTTTGGAATGTTTCCTTATTAAAAGAAAGCAAAAAGATGCCATCTTACTAGCAGCCATCTATAGTTCTATAAGACTGTCACCACTAAACCCTGTAACTTCTCCTCTCTGTGTTCCTAGGTCCAGCCCCTCCTCCTCCATAAAGCCTCACCTGAGGAACCTTGCCCACTGTGAACTCACTGTACCCATTGTGTAGACCCTGACGCTTATTTTCCTAGCCTATATATTTAGATAACTTACAATTAGATTATAATCTCATGAAATGAGGGGCAGCATCTCTCAGCCTTCTTTAATTCTCCAACATTAGCACTGAGTCTGCCTTATAATAGTAAGTTCTTAAAAAATACCCTGGTGGCAGACTGATAAAATAATGCTTAATAAATACGCTAGTTGTTAGGCTGATCCTGACATTGCCGTCATATTCTAGAATATTCTCAGCTAGCTAGTGAAGTCAAGCCATTTTGGCCATTAACATTGCTTGGTTTCCTATTTGTCTACTGCTGATACTGTGTCAGGAATTTGACCTTAGAGACACACTGGAGACACGCTGTACCTGTATTTAGTTTTTCAAGTGTTCTATAATATGTTATTTCACCTACATAGGTATTGAACTTTTGAGCAAAGATGGATGCTTTCCTAGGATGGCTTCCTGTGCAAGAATAGTGAATGAAAATAAGTGAAGGAAAGAATGAATGGCTCATTGAATTGATGACCCTGTATCCCTCAAACCTTTCTAATTTTTGGAACTGAGTCTTCCACACTGTAGGCTGAGCCTCACGCCAGACCTTGCTATCTAGGACAGGGACTAAAAGGAATCATGTCAAGAGATCTAGCTAGTCCTTCTGTTGGTCATAATCTGAACTAGTGGCCCTGTTTTTCAGTAACTCCCACCTCGGAAGTCTCTGTTCAATGCTGCATCCCCAACTGGATTTCCTATCTCTGAACTTGTAAGATCTTCTTGACTGGATCTCTGATTCCTGATGTTATGTTTCCCAGTGTCATATTAGCCCAGTAAAGGGGGTTAGGTTTGATCCTAAAGCCACTGAAAGTTTTATGTGTAATTGTGTTAATCTTCAGGTAAAGCCCACTGCTGTCTGGATGAGTTTTCAGCTTCTCAGCGTGGCATGCGAGGGCACCCGGCATCCAGCCGATGCCAGTTTGTCTGCTTCTTATCTTGATGCTCCTCCCAGAAGAGTCTCCATTACTTCTAGAATTTCCCATGTTCCTTCACCTTTGGTTCCTCCTCTTTGGGACAGTTTTCCCTTTCCTTTTCCCTTGGTTAACTTTTACTCAGTCTTTAGGTTTCAGCTTAGGTATTACTTCCTCTAATAAACTCTGGTATATTCCCAAGGTACCACACCCTTGCCTTATCAAGCATAATATCATACTGGATCTGAATATCTTACCTGATTTCTATATTCCCCATTAGATGCTGAGTTTCATGAGGCCGGAGACCACAACAGTCTTCTGCATCATTTTATCCCCAATGATCAATATCCCTTTAAATGAGAATGAATATGTGAAAGGGTGGATATCAATCTCTCCTACTTAGACCTCCTCTGATACTTTGGATTCCTAAGATAATATAAATTCCAGCTGTGATCCAGAATGAGGAAATATGTCTGGTTTTCTTTGTAGACTTGTGTCTCTCATACACATACACTCACACACACAGACACACAAATAGAGACTGGGAAGTGGATAGCAGTGGGTGTCAAGAACTCAAGGAAAGCCTTACCTTACTTAGTGGAAAATATATTTCCTATAAATGTGCTTGGTAAAATGAATTGTTACTAAATTAAAGTAAATAAAGCTACTTAAAATCAAGGGTCATTTGACAGATCCATATAACGTAGTGATTCCCACCTAAGCCCAGGCGTCATCTTATTTGCCTGTTTTCTCAGTGTGTGAAAAGCACTCAGAAAATTCACAGCTTGTGTCAAATGATAAGGAATCACCCAGTTTGGGAAAATGTTCAGATCCAGAAATTACAAAGCCCTGCTTCTTTAAGGAAGCAAAAATCTACTTTCTTTGGTTTGCAGAATTGAACTTTGCAAAATGGATTTTCCTGAGAGGCTCATTCATGACTTAGAAAAATCTTGTTGAATGAGTTGACGAAGGTGTTAAGGTTGAAGATGAAATAGACGTGAGGACCAAGCAAGGACACACTGGCCTCGGGGTCTTCTGAAACCACTGCAGAGAGCAGAAGCTCCGATGGGCCAAACCAGTAATTCTTCCGTAGTTTTTATTTGACTCTGGAACATGTGGATCTTGAAAACAGTCTGTTGTGACATCTTAAGTCTTCAGTGCGGCACGGCCTTGCATTCATGGAAAGGGGGGTGGGTTCTACAATAAATGAAAACCGTTTCAGAGGACTGCCCTGTAAACAGTGCAGTCAACATTGCTGGCAGCAGGCAGCTAGAGCCTGCAGCAGACGCTGCTTGCATATGGTTGCCTTCTCAGCTTTCAAGAAAACAGGTTACTGAAACCCACCTACCTGTCCTTCATCAGCTGATGTGTACAGTACGCATAAGCCGTTGAGAGGAAAACAGAATGTCCCGAAGGGGAAATACATTGATGCTTTGTTCCTTCAGATGTTATATAACTTTCACCTCCAGGATAATAGAAACATCATGTTTTCCAAACACTTCTCACTTTGAAATATATACTTGGCTGTGCTGAGGCCCTTAGGGTTCTGGTCTGTTTTGTCATGACATAAAGTGTGAACTTGGGAGCTTGGCTCTCTGAGACACGGGGGTAAAGGCGGCTGTTGAAGTCATCGAATTGGCTGAAAGCCAGTTTCTCACACCTCCTCACCTTGGCTCTGAACTTAACTGCATGCTGCCATCTCCTAGGGTTAAAAGAGGGAACTGTCCCCTTCAAGGACTGTGACTCTGGGACCCCTTTGCTTTACCAGTTGGCAACTTTTCCCACTCTGATCACCCTTACATTTTTGCCCCTGAAAGTAATTCAAGTTCAAAAAATGTAAGGGAAATTCATGATTCCATCTATAAACAACTGAGGTAAATTTAACATAGTATTTCATGCTACCCAGTACTACTTGTTTGGGTTTAAAGTATGAAATTTGTTTGTTATGTTTTCAGTTCTTTTACTCTTCAGACCCTTCTCTCAGATTCCAGTTCCTGCAGGGGAAGATCTGGTCAGTTTAGTGTACTTTCTCTCTTTCTCTACTTCGAGTCTGAGCCACCTTTAATCCCATGTTAGTTTCTGGAGGAATAAAATGATGTCTTATTTAGGTACTACACAATTTGGAAGTCCTCAAGACCACCCTCACTTCTGACATCAGTTGCAAGTTCAGGGATAATCAAGACCACATTCAGGTTTAATAGTTTGCTAGAAGGACCCAGAACTCTCTCAGGCTTGTGGTTTATTACAGCAAAATGATTCAGATTAAAGTCAGCCAAGGGAAGAGGGGCATAGGACAGGGCCCCGGGAGAGTTGCAAGCAGGAAGCTTTCAGTTACCCTCTCTCGGTGACTTACGTGGACAGTGTATACTTGTCTCAGTAACCATGTGTGATGATACACACAGAGTATTGACAACCGGGGAAGCTCACCCCAGCCTTGGTGTCCAGAGTGTTATTGGGGCTCAGTCATGTAGACATGCTTGACCACCCGTGTGTCTGACCTTAGACTCTAGCCCCTTCAAAGGCTGAACTGATATAGTAAATCACATTTTCAGCATAGACTATCTGGCATGTCCCAAGTTTGTAAGCACACTCTTATCAGGCAGGACATTCAAAAGGCTTAGACCTCTTAGGAGCCAACACAAAAGCCAGACCTGTCTTTGGGCAAGAATAATCCTTTGCTGCATAGGTACTTTATGCCTCCAGTTAAAAATGTTTTGGTCTTTTCCAACTCTTAGAATTTTTTTTTTAAATAAATTTATTTATTTATTTATGGCTGCTTTGGGTCTCTGTTGCTGCACGCGGGCTTTCTCTAGTTGTGGCGACTGGGGGCTACTCTTTGTTGTGGTGCGCGGGCTTCTCATTGTGGTGGCTCTTCGTTGTGGAGCACGGGCTCTAGACGCGCGGGCTTCAGTAGTTGTGGCTCGTGGGCTCTAGAGAGCAGGCTCAGTAGTTGTGGCGCATGGGCTTAGTTGCTCCGCGGCTTGTGGGATCTTACCGGACCAGGGCTCGAACCCGTGTCCCCTGCATTGGCAGGTGGATTCTTAACCACTGCGCCACCAGGGAAGTCCCCAACTGTTAGAATTTTTGTTGTTGTTGGTTTTGTTTAGAAATATATATATATGTGTGTGTGTGTGTATATATATATATATATATATATATATATATATGTTTTTTTTTTTTTTTTTTTTTGCGGTACGCCGGCCTCCCACTGCTGTGGCCTCTCCCACCGCGGAGCACAGGCTCCGGACACGCAGGCTCAGCAGCCATGGCTCACGGTCCCAGCCTTTCCGTGGCACGTGGGATCCTCCCGGACCAGGTCACGAACCCACGTCCCCTGCATCGGCAGGCGGACTCTCAACCACTGCGCCACCAGGGAAGCCCTAGAAATATATTTTTTAACCAGCAGAAACATTTTAGTTTGAGATAAATGAATATTTGGGGTCTCCTTCTTGACAACCTTGCTACCAGGTGGTATGTTTCAGAAGGCAAGTCTCAGGATGAATTCTGCCATGTATATAAACCCTTATTAGCAGGCAGGTGAGAAATAAATTTTGAAAAGAGTGCAAAAACACTTTTAAAATTCAATAAAGTCTTGACTCTCTGTCCTTTTAAGGCATTCTACCAACCTTGAGCAAAAAATTCATTTGAGGCAGATATGAAAGTGTTCTAGCTTCATGATTAGATAAGTAGTTAGGTGACAGAATCATTTTGAGTCTGAGTACAGAACCCAGTGTCCTAGGTCCAGGGGGCCCTTTCTTAAGGTTGTAGGTTGCTACTGCCATCAGATTCTTACATTCTGTCCAGCAAATGCGAAAGATGTATGACACATGTATATATGATATATGATATTCTGCCAATCTTGAACTCATTTCAGCAGTGGAAGACCATTTCTTATGCTAATTATAAAACCCTTCAGCCGTGGTAAAACCTTCAAGAGAGTTGATACTGGTAGCTCTCTGGAGTGTAGATTCTTGATTATTCTTTCAGATGCTAACTAAACACTCCATAGTAAGTATCCTAATTAGAATACATCGAATGTTAACTAATTAACCCTAGGATATACACAAACTCTAACCTGTGACTATATCACACTATCTATGCCGAAATATTTTAAAGTACACCTTAGACAATATAAAAGGCCCTTCTAGAAAAGACTGTTTCTTCAGCTCCTCTGATTTCAAAGGTTCACCTGGATTATTTGATCTTCTTTCCCCCTCCCTCCCTCCTTTCCTCCCTCCCTCCCTCCCTCTCTCCCTCCCTCCGTCCCTCCCTCCTTCTCTCCTTTCCCCTTCCTTCCCTCCTTTCCCCCTTCTTCCCTCCTTTCCTCCCTCCCTCCCTCTATCCCTCCCTCCCTCCCTCCTTCCCTCCATTCCCCCTCCTTTCCTCCCTCCCTCTGTCCCTCCCTCCCTCCCTCCTTTCCTCCCTCCCTCCCTCCTTTCCCCCTCCTTCCCTCCTTTCCCCCTCCTTCCCTCCTTTCCCCCTCCTTCCCTCCTTTCTTTCCTCCCTCCATCCCTCCCTCCCTCCTTTCCTCCCTCCCTCCCTCCCTCCATCCCTCCCTCCCTCCTTTCCTCCCTCCCTCCCTCCCTCCCTCCCTCCTTTCCTCCCTCCCTCCATCCCTCCCTCCTTTCCTCCCTCCCTCCCTCCCTCCCTCTATCCCTCCCTCCCTCCTTCCCCCTCCCTCCCTCCTTCCCCCTCCCTCCCTCCTTTCCTCCCTCCCTCTGTCCCTCCCTCCCTCCCTCTGTCCCTCCCTCCCTCCTTTCCTCCCTCCTTTCCTCCCTCCTTTCCTCCCTCCCTCCTTCTTTCCTTCCTTCCTTTCTTTCCCAATCTTCCAGTTTTGTCATAAGACCCCTTGGCTCCTCACATCTCCTTTCTCTCACTGTCACTTCACTGGCCCAATTTGAGTTTCTTCGGCACGAGTCCTAAGACATATTCACAGGTGAGAAAGTATCACTTTTTCTGGCAAAATTTTATGGGTCATTCTTAAAACACTTAAAGCATCCCACATTTATAGCTTCTCTATTCATTCAGCAAATTTTTATAAAATCCTACTGTTTGTCAGTAAACTTTTTGTTTTTAAGGAGAGTGGTTCTAAAAGAGTGGTCCGTAGAAACCTGGTGGTCCCTGGGACATGTTCAGAGAGTCTGCAAGACCAAAACTGTTTTCATAATAACCAGAATGTTATTTGCCTCTTACATGGTATTGACGTTTGCAGTGATGTTGCAAAAGCAATGGTGGGTAAAACAACTAGCATTTAATAATCAAGGCAGTGGCACCAAACTGAAGAGCGGTTACCCTAGTCTTTCCGGTTAAAAAACAAAAAGCCAGTTTCTTTTAAAATTGTCTTTAATGAAGCAATACAATTTATTAATTTTATTAAACCTTGACCCTTGAGTAAACATCTTTTTAATATTTTGTGTGACAAAATGGGAAGTATACATGAAACATTTTTGCTTTATATTGAAGTACGAAGGCTCTCATGAGGTTGAATTGTGAGCTGAACTGTTGGCTTTTTGCATAGAATACCATTTTTCCTTGAAGGAGCCACTGATACACAACCATACACATCTATGGTTGTTCAGATTTGTGTATTCGACAGACCTTTCCTTAAAAACATCAATTCAAGGAAACAAACTACCATATTTTTTGCCAGGGATAAAATTGGAAATTTCAGGTAAAAATTTACATTTTTGAAAACTTGTGTCTACCCCGAGCTTGAAAACTTCCCATTCTTAAAGATTTTTCTGATGAGCTCAATGGTGATACAAGGGTGACTTTTTGATATTGTGTAGTGAAACGTGTGAACATTTGGAAGATCAGTATAACTCAGTAAACGAATATTTTCTAAAAAGTATCAATGTATAATGTCACAGAATTATGTGCGGTAAGAGAACCATTCAATGTACAAGATAGACCAATCAATTTTAATGTAATAGAGTAAAAATATTTACTTAGACATTTGAAGTTTACACATTGTAACTAAATTTTAAAAAACTTCCACTTACTGAGTTTTGGTGTAGTTTCAATAAAGAAATAATATCCATAATCATCTGAAAAGAGCTATGAAGATACTTCTCCTTTTCTTAAGTATTTATCTGTATGAAGTCAGATATTTTTCATACACTTCAGCAAGAGTAACCTCTCAACATGTAGAATATAGACCCTTATATGAAAATTCAGCTGCTTCTATTAAGCCGAACGTTAAAGATATTTGCAAAAATGTAAAACATTGCTGCTCTTCTCACAATTCTTTTCTTTGGGAAATATAATTATCTTTTATAAAAATATATCATTTTCTTTAAAAAATAATGGGTTTATCATCGTTTAAAATAAATATATATATTTGAATTTTTCAGTTTTAATGTCTAATAAAAAGTGACAAATGTAACATCCATCATCATTCATAGTTCCAAATTTTTTTCTTGTGGGGAAACGAGCAACTTTCAGATATGTAATACAGTATTATCAACTATAGTTACCATGCCCTGCATGGTACATCCCCATGATTGATTTATTTTATAACTATAAGTTTTTACCTATTGATCCTTTTACCTATTGATCCTTTTCATTCATTATGTTTCTTCTTGATGAGGTAGTATATCCTTTAATAATTCTTTCAGACAGGTTTGACTGTGGATGATAAATTCTCTAAGTCTTTGTATGCTTCACAAGTGAATGATAATTTAGTATATATTTTATTTTCACAGTTTCACTTATTGTGTTACCTTCTATCTCTGTTTTTGCTGATGAGAAATCTAACTCGTATTTCCTTGTAGACAATCTGTTTTCTCTTGGATCTAAATGCCTGGATTAGGCACAGTGGCAGAATTTTAAAAAAGGTGTGTTTGGGACAGATGATACTTCCAAATCCTACTGTACAGACAGATGTCAATTTTGCTTCTGAATTAGGCTTATGTCCCTGGGCCTTTCACTGTTCCCAGCCCATAAGAGGTATTCAATATAATTGTTGTGGTTATTTGTTTTATTTTATTTTTTAGTAAAGAATGAATGAATGAGTGAATGAATGAATGAAAGAATGAATAAACCTTGCCAACTGTGTGGGCAATTATTATAAAACTCACATTTCTTGATAGTGGAGATACTGCTGAAGGATGTTAATTTGAGAGTCTAGACGCTAAAGCTTTGTTGATCACAGACACAAACTGAGAAGTCAGTTTGGTGGTTAGAATTGGTAGAAATCTTGTGTCTCATTCCATTTTGCAAGAGCTCAGACATTCTTCCTAAATTTTGCTGGCTGGACTGGAGTGGGCTTCTGACCCAGTGTGGTCAGAAATGGTGTGATTATAGGGGCCACTACATGCCATGCCTAGGAGTGAATTCCTCAGGAATATTTCAGGACTTTGAGTCCAGCCATGAGAGAAAAGCAAGAGGTCAGGAACAGAAGAGCTCAGAACCCATTAGTCAAGGAAATGCAAGCTGATGTGAGACAAAAAGATCTTAATCAAAACAAGGGTGCATGATGTGGGGACCTGGTTCAGGATGTCACCTGGTTCAACTACAATGTCAGATCAGAAACTGTGGTGAGTTTACCGTGATACCATGATGATTTACTCTGCCAACCGCATTTACACTTGGAAAAAAATATTCTTAATGTCACTTCTCTAAACATCAATTTGTGTAGACGGTCAACACCAGATGTTAGTAAAATCTCATTATCTGATTCTGCTTGTTGGTCTCACACCCTCCTTCTGGTAACCTGCTCTGGGTGCTTTGTAGAGAATATTGTCTGGATTAGCAATGATTTTTACACTCTCTTTTAACCACTGGAGATATGTAGGCTACTATATCTACTGCTTAAACCACAGGCACACACATACACACCCCTAAGCAGCCCTACACACACATAGACTTACACACAAACATACACTCATGTAAGTATTTAAGGAAAAGTCTAGGGACATGTATTGTCATATGCAGAAACTTAAAGCAAAATCTTTGAGATCAGTGAACTAAAATTTTGTCTGCCCCCCAGCCCCCCTGAAAAGGTTTATAAAGTTTAAAAACATGAAGAATACCCTTCCCCCCTTTCCTCTCAATCCAGGTTAAGTGCTGTGTGGTCACCTTCTTGGTTTCTGTGTGTGATTGAATCCTACTACCTGTATTGTTTATCTCTGAGCTTATCCCTACGGTCAAGTTCCTTTTCCTCACCCCATTGTTGCAAACAACAGGGGGTGCCATTCTTTTACAACGTTTGTGTTTGTGATTGTCTTTGACCCTATTCTCTTTCTTTGAGTACTAGGGTCAAAATTTTGTTCTAGTCTGGAGTTGGTAATGTACATTTGCCTTTAAATCCCTCCCTGGGAAAAACTTGGTTTCTCTTAGAGGCTGGCATACCCAGCTCCCATCTCACACCTGCTTCCAGCTGCCACATTTCATGAGCCTGCTGTGCTGAAACACATTAAAATGGCAGGCACTGACAATTTTACATAATCCCCAGAGCCAGGGAAGCTGGATCAAGGGAGAGTTTACCCAGTGAAAATCAAGCTGAAGAAAAGGTGAAAGAATTCAACTCTTTATTAGCAATTTTGAGTTCTCCATCTTGAGGAGCTGAGAAAGCCTGCCTCTGTGAGTCTGAGCCAGAGTATTAGATGCTATGTTCTAAATGGTTGGTGGTGGAATTGAAACTTATAGGCAACACTGAAATGTACAGAAAAATCGTTGTATTTCTACAAAACCGAACTCCAATTGCTAAGTCAGCTTAAAATCCCAATCAGGGCATTTTCCTCTCTAACATATTCTCCACTCTTCTTCCAGGACAGTGTGTAGACAGGGAGTGAGAAGCTCCAAGGCAACAAGGAGGACGTATCTGCTTTGTAGACTCTCCCTGCTCCTTGTGTCCTTATTGGCCTCTGCTGAGATGACTCCTCTCTCTGTGGCTGTGGTTATTAGCCGTCTCCAATGGGTCCCAGTTGATGGAGCACATTGTTTTGTTGCACCCACCCAGTGCACCATCCCTACCCCTGGCTGCTGGACCACCTGCTAACCAGGTAGGTGCCCTACCTCAGTTTTCATGTACTGTTTGAAGCTCAGTGACATTATCTCCCAGGATTCTAGATTGGAACTGAGCATCTGGCATCCTTTGTTGTAAGATCTTCCTGCCCCTTGCAATGGCAGATGTCTGGCAGGAAATTGTAACTGTAGACCAGCACGTTCAATTTAAGAATTCTAAGTTCCTAATAGCATTGGGGGTTCAGTGTAACTTTATTTATTTATTAATTTATTATCTTTGCTTACAGTTTATTTTTTTTAACATCTCTATTGGAGTATATTTACATTACAATGGTATGTTAGTTTCTGCTTTATAACAGAGTGAATCAGCTATACATATACATATATCCCTATATCTCCTCCCTCTTGCGTCTCCCTCCCACCCTCCCTATCCCACCCCTCTAGGTGGTCACAAAGCACCGACCTGATTTCCCTGTACTATGTGGCTGCTTCCCACTAGCTATCTGTTTTACATTTGGTAGTGTATATATGTCCATGCCACTCTCTCACTTCGTCCCAGCTTAACCCTTCCCCCTCCCCATGTCCTCAAGTCCATTCTCTATGTCTGAGTCTTTATTCCTGTCCTGCCCTTAGGTTCTTCATAACCTTTTTTTTTTTTTTTTTTTTTTTTTAGATTCCATATACATGTGTTAGCTTACAGTATTTGTTTTTCTCTTTCTGACTTACTTCACTCTGTATGACAGACTCTAGGTCCATCTACCTCACTACAGATATTCAGTGTAACTTTAAACATTTCATTTTCCATTGAAATGTGTTTTAGTTGTTTATGATTTGGTAATTTACTTTTTTTTTTAAGTAATAGATATAAAACTGAAGGGTCCTGTACATATGTTTACAAGAATAGTTAATTTCTGATAAACTTGGTCACTTGTAATGTCAGTTCTTACAAGACCAGTTGTATAAAATGGTTCATCTCAGTGGTGATGTAACAAAAGGAGATGTGGTTCAAATAACTAAAGCAGATATTGGTGAGGAGATTTAGAAATTTTAGAAGTTAAACATCTGCTTGATGTACTCAAAACCTGCAAAGTATAGGGTTTCATAACAGGATTGTAGCATCTCCTTTTGTCAGATGCCCCAGTAAACTGCAGAAATAGCTATCTCTTTTGATTTGATAATGCTGGTCTTTGATCTTAACAATATTCAGGAAGGATGTAAGGTGAATTGGGGAGAAATTAAAATGTATACTGAGAGAACTATCTTCAATAACCATAAATTACTCTAAATGTGTGCATGCATATGTTAGCTTTTCTTGGAAATAAGTACTATTATTTCTTTCCTTGCCGGAGGACGGAAAAATAGGAAATGTAATTGACGTCATGAAAGTTTACAGTTGTGAATCTAGGGGTACATTTCTATTTCTAAGTGAAGAAGGAACACTTTCATTGCAATTAGAAAATTATAAGGCAAGAGCCAATTCAGAACTAGAGTCGTGACTGTAAGTAGCATTTACATCACAACATATAGTTTATAAAACATTACTTCATTTCATCCTCACAATGTTTTGGGGAAGTTACGTTCTTCCTAATTTACTAGTGAACCCGTCTGATAAGATTTACCTGATTCACCAGGTAAGTCAACTATGAAGTAAACTGGGATTTGCATTTTATAATAATTACTTAGCAAATCAATTCCCTAATAACAGATCTTCAGGTGCATTTATGTACATACTTTATTTTATTTTATTTTTTGCGGTACGCGGGCCTCTCACTGCTGTGGCCTCTCCTGTTGTGGAGCACAGGCTCCGGATGCACGGGCTCAGCAGCCATGGCTCACGGGCTCAGCTGCTTAGTGGCATGTGGAATCTTCCCGGACCGGGGCACGAACCCGTGTCCCCTGCATCAGCAGGTGGACTCTCAACCACTGCGCCACCTTTCACCATATTTGCTTTATACATTTTTTGCTGAAATATCTAAAATAAATCATAGACTATGATATTTCATCCCTAAATACTTTAGAAGGCATACTCCCCAAGTAAAGTTTTTCTATTTAACCACCTACTTAACCTGATATTATCATCCATAAGCCCTTAATATTAACTAATATCCCATCTATATTTAAATTTCCCTCATTAGCCTTTAAATGCATTTTAGTGTTGGTGTGTTCAAAGTGGGATCCAGTTAAGATCCACACATTACCTTTGACTGTTTTTTCTTAATAGCGTTTCATCAGGAACTGATGTACCTCCCTCCTCCCCTTGGCCCTGTTGAGTAGACCCAGCTGGTTATCCTATAGAAAGTTCCACCATCTAGATTTCTCAGACTGCTTCCTTATTTAACTTGTTCCTCTCATAGCTGCTGTTCCTGTTAGCTGGAAATTAGATCTACAATTTGGATTAGAGCGACAATTTCTCCAATTAGAAAGACTGTTTCAGGGGTGAGGCATATGGGCCATGAGTCTGGTTGGCTCACCCTTGGTGATGTTGACATTGACTGTTATGTGAAGGTGATCCTCATTTACTTCCAAAGTACTGTAATTTTTTGCAGTATTTTTCACACTTGATGATTTCACATAATTCTGGACTCTAACTTGGACCTGTGTACTCACTGAATTTTAGAAGTCAGCTTTTACTTTACGACATTGTTCAGGTTCCAGAGAATATTGAATGCGGGTATTTAACCAATACAAAAAGATAGATGATGCTTTGGACAGTGCATTCAATATGTTTTTGAAATTAAACTAAATTTACCATTTTTTGCTAATGAGGCATTGTCAGTTAAAGAAGAAACGGCCACATCTAGACTACTCCTTTCGATTCATATTTTCCCTTCATTTTTTTGGTCTAATCATATTCCCTGATGAGCTGTGTATGTGCAGCTTACCAGCACTTCAGAGATCACAAGAGCAAATTCACAGATTAAAGGTTTTCCTCCTCTTCATGACTCTCCAACACACGCAAACACACACATATACACACAGAGACAAATAGAACTGCAAAATAAATGTAACCCATTTACTCAATTTTCTGACACATTTTTCATATAACATTGATTATTAGGACAAGTGTCACTATCAATGTATACAGTGTGTACATCTGTGTTTGTGTGTGTGTATGTATATTTCCAAAAGCTAATTTGAATCTAAAATGAGCCTTGCAAGTGATTGCATTTTAGAATCAAGGGAATGTGTGAGTAAACCTGCTTTAGCTCAGATGTGTAAAGAAAAATCTTTCTTCTATATTCTGTATATTCACAGTTTTTCTATATGGTGGTCTTGATGTGTTAATAATTTTTAAAGTAATTTTGTTTTCACTGAGAGTAGCACTTTTAACGCTCTTTGGTGTAGGGACATGTGGCCTGGCTTCACTGATCTGAGAACACCACCACCTCTGAGTACTATTATCATCCAGACGGTTTTCTTACTGAGCAGTTATGAAGGTTTATGACCAAGTTATAAACAGGAGAAGGGAGCTTATGTTAATGAGGTCAGCACTGTTTCTGTTATGTCTTTGACTTATTAAACAGTCCCCCAAAGGGAATACCTTTTCCAAATGGACTAAACAGAGAGAGAAACTGTTACCAGCTGAAGACTTAAACTACAACGGTACTTCATGTTGTGGAGCTGAACTAAATTTACATTGGAACCATACAATGATACCAATGTCGTAGCAACTATTATAGTAATATTTATTTATGTATTTATATATATAGTTATTTCTATAACTGTTTCTTTGCCTCAGTCAACTAGGGCTGCCGTAACAAAATTCCATGGACTAGGTAACTTAGACCACAGAAATTTATTTTCTCACAGTTCTGGAAGCTGGGGAGTCTAAGATCAAGGTGCCAGCCAATTCGATTTCTGGTAGAGCTCCCTTCCTGGCTTGTAGGAGGTCGTCTTCTCACTGTGTCCTCACATGGCAGGCAGAGCCAGAGCAAGCAAGCTCTGTGGTGTGTCCTGCTGTAAGGGCCTAATCCCATCATGAGGGCCCCACCCCCATGACCTCATCTAGCCCTAATGGCTTTCCAAAGGGCCCATCTCCAAACACCCTCACTTTGAAGGTTATATCTTCAACGTACGAATTTTGGGAGGATGCAAACAGTCAGTCCACGACAGTCTTCATATGGGGAGTGAATGGGAGGAAAGAATTATGTCTATTTTGTTAGATTGATTGGTTTACAGATCAGCTTCTGCAGATTTAGGTTGTATGTGCCCTATTCCCCAGCTGCTGGGTTCTGTATCACAGGAGATACTTTGGTCATGGTCCAGTGATACTTGATTGAATGAGAACATGCATATCACTGCTGAGTTAGAGTAAAGGAAGACATTATAGAAAAGTTCAGATATTGAGTGTATTGTTGGTAGTCTATATAGACTAGCTCATTCTAGCACAAGGAATACGAGCACACTGGTTGCAGTTTTGTCCTCAAGGTTTCAATGCTTTATCAATTTGCAATTATAGTCTTAGCTCAGGATTTGTACAGCTTTTGATAAGGAAGTCACCAGCTTGCAGTTGGGTGGGGTGGGTAACCAGACAGCTGCTCATGCATACCAATGAGGGTTTTGTCAATGCAAATTTGGAGAGCCCTTTAAAAAATTTAGCCCTAAGTGTCTACTTGGAGCTTTGGTGTGATATGTGATATGAGACCACTTAACCAGCAAGTTTACCTCTAATTTTAGCTTCACCTGAATTAGAGCTGGCGTGATATTGCATACTGCTACAGACATTAGCAACTTTAAAGTGCAGAAAGAAAGAACCTGAAATGAGATGCAGTCCAAGGGAAGAATCACAAGAATACCACTTGTGATTATTGTGTTGTTTCAAAATTTCAGGAAATCTCTGATGAATATTAGGGTAAAAGAGATAATTTGCTTCTTCACAGGAACACATTTTTAATGCTATTTATTTCCTAGTTTGGCAGCTTAAGACAATCTGCCTACATACAAAGGAAGCAAAACAAAACAAAACAAGCTGTTTGGGGAATTGATTATCCAACAAATCCCTCTTGAACAAGCCAGGGTCCCCAGTGAAAAAGGATGCTTTACATCTCTTGCTTACTCCTCAGATATCTGACCATTGGGCTGATGAAATGTCCCGTCAACCAAGACAGCTGGAGTGGCCACTGTGCCATTTTGTTTTGGATTTGTGGCCAGCCCAGGGGTATAAGCTTTGTTTTTTGTGTGAGGGGAGAGGAAATACAAGCTTTCCATATCCTCTCCTAGATTATTGAAGTGACCACTCCCTATGTTAGCTTAACATTCATCACTGGCATCCCTGAATTCATCTGCAGTCACAACGGTGCTGACCCCCAAGTGCCAATAGAGTGAACTGAGACTACCCTTTCTCACTGACTATACAGGATGATGTCAGATAGAGAAAGGGACAGTTACAATCGGGATAATAGTCATAAAACAACAAAATGGCAAATATCCTATAATCAGTGAGGACTAATGATGCAGGAATTTATCGTATTAATTAACTAATCAAACAAATATTCATTTTGTGCTGGGAAGTATTATAAGATGTAAAGATCCAAAAGTGCTAAGGTGTTATCTTTAACTTAAGGGATTACTGAGAAGCAGATCAATACACAGACAGAAGTATTATGTACGCTGTGATATGTTTATACCATTTACAAAAGAGACTCTTAGGAGTGAGCCAGCCTCCTTAATGGGGAGATCAGGAAAGGCTTTAAGGGAGAAGCAGAGAGTGAAATGTTAGGGGAAAAAAAATCGCAAAAAACATTACAAGGCAGTATATGGTAAATAAAAATGAGGAAACAAAATATCTACTTAATAGAGGCTTAGAGAAGGGAAAATCAACTTTCTGTTCGGAGTAGAAAGGAAAAATAACATAAAAGGGGAGGAAGTGGAAGTGGCCTTGAGTAGTATTTGCTTTGTAGTTTGGAGGTGGAAGAGTTGTTCAACCTGAACTGTGCTAACACTGCCTTAGTCCCTTCTTGTGTACACGACCTTTAAGGGACCAGGCCCAGTGACTCTAAGATAACTGGATCAACAGAAAGTTGTAACCTTCTTGGTATATCTGGAGATGGGAAGATAGAGCTAAGTCAGCCCAAACTGGGCTTGTGATTGACATTTGATTTCCCAGTATTTTGTTATTGTGTTGCTTTTATTTAAAAAAAACAGTAATATACTTTTCTACAAATACATACAGAATTAGCTTGCTCTCCACCACAATGTAGCTTCCTATGAAACAGCATGGAGTAGAACTTATAAAGCAAGCAACAATATTATGGTACTAGAGAAGAAGGAGAAATGTGAAATTTATTCATTTAAACATAAATTAAGGGAAGGAGGTCTCAGTTTACATTTTGAATTTGATTCTATATCTCTTAAACCATTCCCAAGAAATCTTTGAGTGAATGTCCTTGGATTCCTGAATGATTGCTTCCCCTCTGAGCCATAATTGAAGTATTCTTACCACTGTGTAAAGAATGGATTCTTGGTTGGGCAGACTATGTGATCTTACTGATCACTGAATAACTAGTCCTTTAGTTTAACATGAGATAGGGGATAGGTTTGTCAGTTTTCTTCAAAGATACCTATTTCCGACTGAGGAAATTCTTCTTGATTAGTCAGTCAGCCACTCACTCATGCAAGTCCCAAAAAGTAATGTCTGAATGTGGGTGTGTATATCTTCTGGATGTGTGTAGCTTTTGGGGGGAACAGAACCCCAAACCCAAAAACCTGTAAATGGTTTGATGGATTAGATAGAGGCCTAAACTGGTATATGGCATAGTACATTTCTATCAATATTTCCTTCTCGATATTATAATAATTCTCTCATGCACAACAGTGCAGACTTTGTAGGAAAGTTTTGTTGTGTGGTGGAAATACCCCAGAGTTATAAAAGTGTTTGGATGGAGCCCTGGTTCCTTAGCTGTACCTTGAATTACCTCTAAGACCTCAGGTAAGTTGCTTCATTTGGGAGACTTTGTTTTCTTCCTATTTTAGTGGAATGAGTAAAACTAGTTATCAATACAAATGCTTCATATTCAATAGTCTGTGATTCTAGGGATTCTATGAATAAACCAGAGTGATTTAATTTTAGAAATGAGACTTTTAGGAATCTATTGTTAGGGACACTTACATCATTTGATTCCTAGAGTGCCTAATTCCAGTTGACTACCAGGGCACAGCTCTCTATCACATTGTTGTGAGACTGATAATGCAGTTTGGCAGTACTGTCTAGATTTTGAAGTTGAGTCATATAGAACACAGATGGAGAAGATGATTTGTGTAAGGTCATATTCGTCGTGTGGGTGACAAAACCTGTCCTAAGATAAAGTCATTTTTTATCCTACAGTTCTTGGCTACCTCAGAGGAATTTTGTTTCTGCTGATATTTCTACTCTCTGAATTTACCTTATGATGGCAGAAAAACTAATAGGCCATTATGACCCTTTGGTAATTTGGGGTAGGTCTGTTGTATAATGGTAAGGAGGTATGGTTGTCAGGTTGAATCAGGACCTTTCATTTGGAGTCTTGTGGGGAACCAGTTTGTAGGATTTGTCCCACCCCTACTTTGCTTAATTTCATATCTGTCTGACCAGCTGTATCAATAACTGTTTTACTAAAGCATTGATTACCTGCTACAGTATGCAAGGCATCGTTTTAGCCTCTATAGGAAACGCAAAGATGGTCCTCTTCAAAAAAAAAGAAAAAGAAAAAATTAGTGAGGGAGACTCAGTTCATAGTAAGAATATAACTGTTTTTTTTTTGCAAAATAAATGCTAATTGTACTATTTATATGGTAAAAAAAAATACCTAAGAGACCTAGAACAAAACCATGACAATGTTTGGGTTTTTATTCAAAACTGATATTAAATTATGTTATAGGCAATTACTAGTTATATGCAGAAACTTAATCTAGTTCATGCCTAATGGATAGAATCCCAAGTGACCCACGAAAAAGACTTGCTTGTTAGAACTACTTTTTCATTTGATAGGAAATGGCTAATTTAATTTTTCCAAGTTGAAATATGTAGGACAAATTATAATAGACCATTTTACTTCTTAAGAAATTTAAATTATTTGGCTCGCATGATACCCTATCATGAAAAATATTTTCACCCTACAGCTTTTTAGTTGTTCTAGTCCAATTTCCAGTCGGAGGATGAGGGTACTGCTACTTTTGATGTTGATATTTTAATTAAGGCTTAGGATGTGGACAATGAGAAACCAGAGGTATAATTTCTTTACTTGTAAATGTAGATTTGTATTTGAACCAGATTCCACAGTTCAAAGACTCTTGCGGGAGAGTAAAACTCCTTGCCCTATAAGCACGAAGGACATTATGCTTCCCAGGTGGCTTGAATGAGATAGTAACTGTGGTTATAAGGCCTTTGGATCCTTCCATTCTCTTATTTTCTGAATTTAGTTAAACAATGGAAGTAATTCCTGGTGTTCCGTTGTTACTGTAAGAGAGATAAGAAATGCATCTCAAAAAATATAAATAGGATGGACATGATCACGTAAAATGTTGGGGTGGTAGAACAATCTACTTAGAATGATTTATGCTTCGAGGTTAAAGGATTTAAAAATCTGTTAACCTTCACCAGGTTCAGAGAAGTGCCTTTCATAGGTAGCGATTTTCAGGAGCCGTGCTATCTTCTGTGGCCTCCCAACTGTTTTCCTGCAGATACATTTTTCAACAAGATAAGACAAACAGAAGATTTTTCTATTAAAATAGAAATGCATTTAAGTCTTTCATTTCTCTTTGATTCTATAAGAGTAGAACAGGTGTAGAATAATACTCAGGTGAAATAAGTACCCTTCTTAAATACTGATTCAGAAAACTTTAAGATAAACTTTCTCTCATTTAAAAAGTTTTGCTGAGCCTTCTGCTGGCTCCCAAGGGAAGTTACTTCCTTCAGACTGTAGGCGTTAATGGCTATGGAAAAGCTCCATTTGGAGGGCTGGCTGACAAAGGGGCAGCTGTTCCAGTTGGTCCCAGGAGCCTTGCAGCAGTGGACGAAAGGAACATTCCACCACCTTTCCATTAGACAACATTTCCATTGAACAAACTCTCTTCTAGGGAAGATTACATTTTGAAAAATCTACAGATAAAAGATTATTTGCAGGATATTGGATTCAATAATGTTGATAAGTGTGTCCACCTTAGGTCTTCTCATAGTGATTAATACGCTAATGCTCATTAGGACCACCCTGGTGAGGGGATGCTGTGGACATGGTCTTCTAAATGTATTGCACCAGGTGCCCCCTTTCTGTTAAACATCTATTAAATATTGTAAAAGAGTAAAATTTTGAGAAGGTTGGGACAATGCTGCCTTAGCAACCACCGCATCTCCTGCCTTGGGTGAGGAGGCAGGCAGGGGAAGGTGGCCCCGGGGAGCTCTACTGGTTCGTCAGACAAACTTCCCTTCTGTGGTGCATTAGCTGCCTCATCGACACCCTCTGCTCCCCCCCTCGTGTCTCTGTCGGCACATAAAGAAGAAGCTTCTTGTTCCCTCTTTATGCCGTAACCTTTCTCTGAACACGCGCTTTCTGTCTCAACACTGTCTGGAGGCCTCGTGCATTTCGGCATCTCTAGTGCCGCCTCCCTGGGATAGTCACCTCTCATTTTCAACCTGGTCCTTGGGAATCCTTCTGTCAGAGGCATTTTTAATGACTTTGAAAAAAAAAAAAAGACATTTCAAACCCTTATCTGAATTCAGAAAAAAACAGTTGTTATATTATTGGTGGTGTGTTTTTTTTTGCAATAAGCATACTTTTGAAAGTCCCCCCCCTTTTTTTGAGGCGAGTTCATGAGATGCAGAGCAGCGGATTTGAGCACATGCGTACCGTGCTAAGGGGGCTCGCGAATGTGCAGCGAGCTAGCAACAGGAAGAGCTTCCCCTGTTTTTCTACAAATACGGGTACGAAAAGGTAGTGTCTGGTTTGACTTGAGGATCCTGTGCCTAACTAGGCACATAATCTAGTGGAAGGTAACCTCTCTGAGCTTAGGTTCCACAGCTGAACAGTAAGGATAATTGTCCTGACCTCATAGCGTAACTGGGAAGATTAGATGAGAAGACACTGGAAAGCAGGGAGGAGCGGCCTGGCGCACAGCAGGTGGGGTTTCAGCCTCTCATTGTTTTCCTCTATGGCCTTGCCAACAACTGGGTCCAGATGAAGCCTTGGGTGCTTACCTGGAAGGATTCTGTAGGTTTCAAAATTAGGAGATCAGTGCAGTTGGATCCTAGGAATGGAACCAAAATCTAGCTGCATGTTCCAAGGTTTCTTTGTGGGCGGGGGTTTCTGTTGATGTGTCACATGGCTAGACTAGACCAGAGCATGGCTCTCAGTGACACAGAACTGGCACAGATTTGCCAAGTTGCCTGGGAGGGAGAAGTGCAGCTCTTGGACTGTGCTCGGAGGTGGTTGCTTGTGTATTGACTGCAGACTAACGATTCTGACATCTGGCCGTCCATTCTGTTGCCTGCTGTGAGGCCTCTGCATATTAAAATGCTCTTTCACTGCAAAAATTGAAAACACCTACTTGGACATAAAAGTACAGATCAGACGAATCTGAGCCCAGCCAGAGGACCCAGACTGCTTCCTCCCAACATGCGTAAAGGCATATTATTTGTCACTCCTTAAGTAAGACATCTCAGAATTTCTGAGGTTTAGTGGAAGGTGATACCCAGTATCCCCCAAATTAACACAGGCAAAAGATATATATATAGTAAGTCCCCTACATATGAACGAATTCCATTCCGAGAGCACGTTTGTAAGTCCAGTTTGTTCGTAAGTCCAACAGAGTTAGCCTAGGCACACAAATAATACAGTTGGCTATATAGTACTGTACTGTAATAAGTTTATAATACTTTTCACCCAAATTATGCATAAGAAACAAACACAAAATATGAAGAAAACACTTTTAATTTTATAGTACAGTACCTTGAAAAGTACAGTAGTACAGTACAACAGCTGGCATACAGGGGCTGGCATCGAGTAAACAGGCAAGAAGAGTTACCCACTGGAGGAGGGAGAGGAGGTGGTAGGTGGTAGAGCTGAAGGATCATCAGCAACAGGAGGTGGAGGGCGAGCTGCCATTTCCCTCACGCCTGACACTGATGGCACAGGTTCCGGCTCCTTGCTGGAACCAGATGCACGTTTGCATCTTTGAAAGTTCCCAACTTGAATGTTCATATGTAGGGGACTTACTGTGTAGATAGATAGATAGATAGATACACACATACATATATATTACACATACATACATAGAGTTTTTCCTCTAACAGGTTTAGCTTGCTCACTCTCTTTCTCTCTGTGTTATTTGGTACCTGTCTTTCTGTCTGTCTGCCTGCCCTTTATGCTTCCCTGTTTCTGTCTTTTTCTCTGTCTCTTACTCTTTTCCTTCCTCCCTCTCTCTTAGCACACAAAGATGCTGCTAGAAACCTTCTCTCCGACATCATTTGAAAATGAATACCCTTTCACCTGTTAGTTGTTACTTACTAAGCACTGCAAGGCAAACAATACTTTTCCTGCATCCCAGAGAAAATTGCTCATCTTTGAGAAACAGCCAACTTTTTGAAAATAATAATTTTCACTTCTGTGGTGCTCCTGTACAATTTACAAAGAACTCTCACATGCCTAGTCTCATTTAATCCTCACAGATACTGTTATCCTCTTCACTTGTAGATGAGAAAAACCTGGGGATGTGGGGAGGGCTAAAAGAATTAATTTATGTGATGTGCCTTAGCAAGTGCCTGGGATGTGGTAGGTGGCCCTGAATTTCCTTTGTCTTTGCTTAGGTAACGTGTTCAGTCTCAGTCAACAATCTTCTTCCTCCAAAGAACAAACTCCACTTTAAACCATAGTGTCTAGGACACAGCAGTTGGTTGAGCTGTACGTTTCTGGAATAGAAGGGAGAGGAGGTCAGCAATCTGGTTATTACTCTATTTCCCTGTGCCTGCTGTCAGAGATCATGTCTTTGTAGATATAAAGGATGGGAAGCCCTATGAAATGGCAGTTTGGAAGGACAGAGAAAATGCACTCTTCTGCTTCTGATTGGTTTGTAGAATTGAAATTCCAGTATACACATCTGTAGAAAGAGATAGTTTTTTTCCTTCTATTTGCCTTTTCCCCCTCTATTCATTTATCCTAGGTGAACTGCCATGCAGAAAACACAATAAACTTCCCTGCCCTGCAGAGCCCTGGATTTGAGGCACACTTGGGGATATGAGAGCCACACACACAAAGATGATACAAGCAGTGGCACAGAAGAGTGAATGCCAAGTGGTCATTTTTGTTGGAATGCTTCACAGAACAGATGGGCTTTTATGAGTTTTCTGAAGTTTGTTATTATAAATCTAAACTGTTGTTCTGAGGATTCTTTTCTTCTCCATACATTTTAATCTCTCTATTTGTATTTGGTGCTTATGAAATGCAAGGATAGTTCCCCTTAGAGCTGGGCGTCTCAGGGCAGTAAACACTTCCCTCGTTAGGCACTCCAGAAATCCCTGCTCTACCTATTTGGGCTGTTGGGCTCGGGGAACAGATTTGGCAGTAGAGTCTGTGACCACACCTGAGGTATTATTCAGGGACGGTCATGCTAAATGCAAAAACAGACTGACTACCAGATCCCATAATATACCCAAGGTTGAAACCCGAGGTTATCGCTCATGAAATCTGTCGCAGGTCGTAAGGATGCAGGATGGGGGAAGGCAGTGGCACTGTCCTCCACGTGGTCAGCCAGGATCCAGACTGGCCGGCGCCTCAGCAACGTCACATGAGGTTTGCTAGAGCATGAAAAGAACGAATCTGGAGAATCACAAAGAGAATTTCCACTACCATAGCTCAGAAATGACATATCGCCTTCCTTCCCAAATCTCATTGGCCAGAACTGGTCACATGGCCTTGCCTACCTGCAAAGGGATTGGGAAGTATAGTTTTCCATAAGACAGGAAGGAAGAAGAGAAAATGGAATTTTCACAGGGAGCTTTTTCTCAGCCTTATTAGATATTTGCAGAGATGTCGAGTTCACCATTATTGGTTTGTAATGGGCATATGCTATACAGTCTCCTCCTTTGTTCAAGGAGAAGAACAGAAATACCTGTAATAAGAACAATCAGGTAATAAAATATTTCTTTGTCTTTAATTAAAATATGAACTGTTTTATATACATAACCAAAATTTCTACATGACAGTCACCTTTTAACTGTCATTTTCTCAAGTAAAGCAACCTAAGCACACATTAACTGTTGAGCCAGGAAAGACCCTAAAATTTCCTGGGTGGTCAGGACAGGCCAAGGTGGCATGAATTAGACATGTCTTTGCTATTCGGGCTCAAGCCATTTAAAAATGGAACATGATGGACTTTGAGATTTCCTTTGCTGCTTCAGGCTGAGAAGGGCACTTCTTAATAGTTTCTAAATGCCTGTTTCCATCTACTTTTAAATACAGAAAAAAATTGCAAAGTCTAAACATTTGAAGGTGAAAGGAAATTACTCGCCTCATGCGTTTCTGGTAGCATTATAAATTAATACAGTCCTTTGGGAAAATAATCCAGCAAAATGTATCAAAAGCTTTGCAAGTGTAGTATTGCTTCCAATATGTCAGGAGTCATAAAAATGCTTATAACCTCACTAATCCCACCTCTGGGAACCTAACTCAAAGAAACACAGTAATCCCTTATCAACCATCTCAGGTAACATTCATGAAAGGCAGTGTGGTTGGCTGCCACCCTGAAAAACTACTTTGATAAGGTCATGATTTGATTAAAATTAATGGATCAGTGATAGAGAAAATATGGCCTTATATAGATTGTTTTCAAAATTTGGTAAATAAAAATTCTACAAAGCATCTATTAACCTAAATATGCTAGGTTGTTTGCCTTAAAATCCTGGTTCTTCCATTTTTCTGCAAGATCATTGTCGACAGTGTGAACTCCTCTGGCAGGATCACCCAGAAGTTTTCTGTTCTACAAACTATTTCTCTCCAGTTTCCAAATAAACACTTAGTGGCCTGGAAGTCTAACATCTTTTTCACTTTCATTCTTCTGTGTTTACGTCATAAGTATTGGCAAAATGCTTAAGTAACCCGGTGGCCTCAAAAAAATTCATGTTCCATATTGGCATGTTTTTCCAGATCTGATCTCCCATCCATATGCTGAAAGTATAGATGATGCATGGACTTTTTGTCTTCATGTTATGTTCATAATATATTACATAAAGAACAGAAATTATCCTGTTATTTTTGTCTGTTTGTTTTTCATTTTGTTTTGTTTTAGGGAATTGGTTTGAACGGGCTATTTGTAGAAAGAATGCTAGCTTTATGTTTCTGTTTATCTCTAAACTGTAGTTTGTAAGAAATTACAATTTCATAATTTGGGTGGAAAAGTTTATTTGCCTAAAGAGCATCATAGCTTTATTTTAGCATTATTAATTTCAAGGAAAATTAAAGTACCACCCAAATATAAAAAAAATAAAAACAAAATAATAAATCATCCACTATATGGGATATTATGCAACTTAAAAATAATTCTTATGAAGACTATGAATCACCCCCGTTATAATGTAATTTTTGAGGAATTAAGATAAATAGCCACTCTCTATTACTACCTACTCTGTACCAACCATGCTCTCTCCTCCCCATTCTAACCTTAATGTCAGACATTTATGCTGGAAGAAATTAAACACTGGGTTGACAGAGAGGTTAGAGGGGAACGTAACTAGGCTTTGGGCAGCAATCTCTCCCTCCCTCCTGGTCTTCCTGAGCCACTCCCCATTTAAGCCTTCCTGGATTCTGAAAAGCTCAGATACATAGTGAACATGGTGTAGCAGAGTACAAGTTTAGCTTTTACACTTTTCACGGCCCCCAACCCCAGCTCTAACCCTTAGGCCACATCATTGAGAGACCTGGCCGAGCAGCTGAGCTGCAGTGGGCTCGACTTTTCCTATAGGAAGTGCAAGACTCAATGTGTATGTTTATATTTGAGGGAAGAACAAAAATTAGACAGGAGCTACATTAGTGCAAGATGGTTGCAGTAGGAGAGTTAGGAGGCCAACCCAAGCTTTTTTGTTTTGGTTTGTATTAAGGTATTATTTTTTCCCCAGCTTTATTGAGATATGATTGACAAATAACAATCGTATATACTTAGGTTGTAACACATGACTTTTTTAAAGGTGTACAATATGATAATTTAATATATGAATACATTGTGAAATTAACCCCATCAAGTTAATTAACACATCTATCACCTCACATAGTTACCATTTGTGTATAAGCTACCTAACTGCAACTACACACAAACAGTAAGAACATGCTTCCTTCTTAAGTATCCATGGGTTTCTTTAGTTTCTCTGGATGTGGTTTCCGAAGGGATTCCAAGAAGCTCCTGTGCAAAATTTTGTATATATGTGCTTCTTTCAGCAGACTCTCAAAAGCACTTGTAATGTTTAAGAACCCTGCTTTATAATGCCCTAACTCTTAAGTTAGGTTCATTTCTCTTAATGAAAATCAATGTAAATACCAATTTCCAATTGTGATCTCATTTTTAATGAAGATTTAACCACCTGAGTTATGTAACTCACCTCAAGACAGCTAAGGATTTCTAACTTGGGAGCTAAAATGGAAGTTCAGACTTGATGTTTCTCTTAAGCTCAATCATTCTGATGGTTTTTTTTAACAATGAGGAGGACATTGAGCCTTAACACATGTCACAATCTGTATAGTTCTTTCTAAATTTATATGCCTAAATAATTTAATTCAAATATATTTCTCTTGATATATAAAAATATTGACAATGTCTTTTGATAGGTTCCCCAGGAAGAAAATATCTTTGTTTCTCTCACATTCTCCTCTGACCCCAGAACTATTGATACCACAAACTGCATCAAGACTGCCTCATTTAATAATAATAATAAAAGAATACTTAATTAATCACAAAGAAGACAAGAAAGGAGAGATAAGTGAACATAAGATAGATGGAAAAACTGAAGACAAATAGTAAAATATTGGATTTAAGTCAAAGTATATCTGTAATTTTATTAAATGTATATGGCCTAAAAAAAATTAAAAATTATTTACTTGGGGTTTTGTACCTTTCTATGAAGCAACACCCTTGTTGTCCCGTCTCCCCAAAATTTACATTTCCATGAAACCTCTGCTCTCCAAAGATGCATTGTGTTGCTAGAGCCTTAGTGCTCCTAGTAAGCTGAAGGGAGAAAATGTGTTCAATTAATTATATTTCTCTGAGAAAACAGAGAGGGACAAACAGTGTTTGCAACTGAGGAGTCATAAAACCATTAGTATAATTTGAAAGTAAAAAAAATAAGTGTTTGTGTGTATGGATCAGAAGATGTAGATTCTCAAGGAGAGTATCATACCTCATTTTTTTTTATTGTAGTAAAATTGTAGCTTTACAATTGTAAAGCTTTTGTAGCTTTACAACATTGCGTTAATTTCTGCCATACAATGAAGAGAATACCTATGTCCCCTCCCTCTTGGACCTCCCTCCTCCCCCCCGCCCCCCATCTAGGTCATGACAGAGCACCGAGATGAGCTCCCTGTGCTATACAGCAGGTTCCCACTAGATATCTGTTTTACACATGGTAGTATATTTATTCAAACCTCATCTCCTGATTTGTCCCACCCTCCCCTTCCCCGCCCCGTGTCCACACATCTGTTCTCTACGTCTGCATCTCTATTCCTGCCCTACAAATAGGTTCATCTGTACCATTTTTCTAGATTCCACATATATACATTAATATATGGTATTTGTTTTTCTCTTTCTGGCTTACTTCACTCTGTATGACAGACTCTACGTCCATCCTCATCTCTACAAATGACCCAATCTTGTTCCTTTTTATGGCTGAGTAATATTCCATTGTGTATATGTACCACATCTTCTTTATCCATTCATCTATCGTTGGACATTTAGGTTGTTTCCATGTCCTGGCTATTGTAAATAGTGCTGCAATGAACATTGGGGTACATGTGTCCTTTTGTTTTCTCAGGCTATATGCCTAGTGCCAGATACCTAGAAAGCATTCAATACCTGTTGGTTGAACAAATGAATGAATGTTTGCCCCAAAGATTCATTTGAATGGCATTAATGACTGGGGGTGTGAAGGATGCCAGACACAGCAAGGTAGTTATAATCAGTGCAGATATGTTGGCAGTATTTTAGATTCTTATCTTTTTATTGTTCTAAGTAATGAAATATTGCTATCCATATTACTCATGTGAGTTTAAATGCCATAGAAATTGATGATCTCCAGATATATCTAAGCAAATAGTGAAGAGTAATTCCTAATGCATCAAAAAGCAACCTGTGTAATACAGTGAAAAGTCCTCATTTCTTTTCAGGGAGCCAAGTGAAAAAGAAGAAACAAAAACTAACTGAGTGTGTATCTTTGGTGTGTTTGTGCAGGGTGCACTCTCTTTCAAACGTTCTGTTGAGTGTTTTACAGATATTAACTCATTTAATCCTCTCCACAACACTAGGAGGCAGTTCCTATTCTTAGTTCCACATTATGGTTTTTAACAGAAGCTAAGACTTAGATCATTTAAGTAACTTATACAAAATCATATAACTGGTTAGTGGTAGAGCTGTGTTTTTAAACCAGTCTGATTCTAGGACCCATGCTTTTAGCTACTATACTATTACTACACTCACTTTGTATTAGGAAAATAACACTTTCATGGGCTCTTGGCAAAACAATTACAATTTTCATACTGTATAGGGAGGTTGGAATAAAAAAAGCAAAGAGATAACAAAAATTGTAAAAGTGAATTTCACTGTAGTTCGTTGAACCCAGAAATAGTCTCCTACAAGCATGACTGCTGGAATTTACCTTCTAGAAATAAATAATAATCTTTCTTTTTTTTTCACTTTGAATCCTTAACTCTATTTCAGTGTGTTCTCTGGATCTTCTAGTATCTCTGTGCTTTAATTAGTAGCTGTTTCCAAGTATGATAAGTGATTCATGCTAGTCTTAATATTGTATGTAATTGGATCTCTAAGGCAAATTTATCTGTCAGAGTAAAATTGATCTACAAGTAGTTCCCTCTAGCTAATACCTAAACTAGTTTCACCTGGACTTTACCCTCTGATTCCTTCTGAATTATACCCAGGGAAGGAAATCTAACAGCTGGTATAGGAAACAGCAATGTTATTTGAAAGATTCTGAGTCCAAGCTGATTATGAAAGGAACAAGAAAACTAAACATGTTTATAGGTCAGCTTTGGGAAAATCAAGCTTACAACCCAGCATATTTAAGAATAGTTAAAACCCACTATTCAGATTGGATACTTCAATACAGTATTGATCAAGACTCTTAAATCAGTGAGCGTGAGAAACTGTGACGAGTAGGGGGTTTTGGATTCCACTGTAAGTTTTTTACAGTGTAAAGCAGACTGTATATATGTCTGTTTTCCTCATTTTTTCCTCTTAATTTTAAAGGGAGGGAGTGTCCAAATCTACTTACTTTCCATGGACCAAGTATGCAATGGTTTCTCATTAAATGGATAATGAGTTAGCCTTACTCAGAGGTAGAGTAAATAATGGTTTATTTTGTGTGTTTTGAGAACACATTCCTATTCCCAAGTTATGCTCTCAGGAGTGTCCCACTTCAGTAGGGCAATGCCTCACAATGCTATGCAAAATTTGTCACCTCTGCTCTGTGTTTCATCCCCTCCCATCACCTTCAGGCCCTCACCATGATAATCATCTTTCTTTCTGAATTATAACACTTATCAATCGTACTTATTATATCTTGTCCTGTTAAGCCATGAATTCTCTTAAATTCTCTCTTTTTATATCTAATCTCAAATGGCTTCCCAAAGAGTTGAGAATTCTACCATCATCTATTATTGGAAGGAATGCTGGTCAAGAAATTGGAAGACCCAGTTCTAATGTCAGTTAGACATTGGGTATTACCATTGGTCTCTGATCAACATTTTCTTCCTCTGTTAAATGCAAGTAATCAGCCTCACTAGTTTTGTCCAAGAACACCAGTTCTATGGGTTGCTCTACAAATAAAATGATCTGCTCTTAAATTTGGGAAATACTCATATAACACTTTTAGACATCTATGGTTGTATGGGAAAGGCTCTCAGAAATCCTGGAGTCAGAAATAATACAAACTTAGATTAGCTTCTCTGTACATTATTTCCTCACAGTTTTAGACCATGGAAGCCTCTTTTAAGAAAATGTGTTAGCATCTCGTAATACTAGATTCCAAGGGAGAAAGTTGGGGATCATCAATCTGCAAAATCCCTTCCAATCCAAAACCTTCAGGGTTATTATTACTGTGCAACATCCATGAGCATATCACTGTTAAAATCAAAATATACCAGCAGAGGTAACATATTAATCTGGATACCAACTATTAGCCTTCCATTTATTTTCCCCTTACAAAAAGCAGTTATTCAGTATGTACTATACTAGAACTTATAGAGATTAAATTAGTAATACAGTTGATCCTTCAATGACAGGGGTTTGAACTGCAGGGGTCCGCTTATATGCAGAGTTTTAAAAAATAGTAAATTGTACAATACTACAGATTGAGGTTGGTTGAATCCATGCATGCGGGACCATGGATGTGGAGGAACCAAAGAAATGGAGGGCTGACTGTAAGTTATATGCGGGTTTTCAACTGAGCAGAGGGTTGGCGCCCCAACCCCCGCATTGTTTGAGAGTAAACTCTCTTAAAGCAGTTTATGGTATAAAGGAGGAGGCCAAAGTGTAAAATATAAGAACAGTACAGTTTCTGATGGAATTATATGTAGAGTACACTGGAGACCCAGGGATATTTGACCAAGTCTGGGAAAGGATGCTGTGCCTGGCATCAGTATAAGAAGGTGCCCCTCACGATGAGTTTTGAGAGAGAGCCAGGATTTATCATGGAAGAACATTTTCTGTAGAGAGAGCAGAATGAGCAAAGGCTTTTGTTCAGAGGTCACTGGAAACTTCTGCCAGAGCAGTTTCAATGGAGTTAAGGGAATGGAGGCCTGATTAGATTGGAATCACACATGAGTGGGGAGATGAGAAAGTAGAGACTCACTTCAAAAAGACTGGCAGTGAGGACTTCCGGGAAGATGGCGGAAGAGTAAGACGCGGAGATCACCTTCCTCCCCACAGATACACCAGAAATACATCTACGCGTGGAACAACTCCTACGGAGCACCTACTGAACGCTGGCAGAAGACCTCAGACCTCCCAAAAGGCAAGGAACCCCCCACGTACCTGGTTAGGGCAAAAGAAAAAACTAAACAGAGACAAAAGGATAGGGACGGGTCCTGCACCAGCGGGAGAGAGCTGTGAAGGAGGAAAAGTGTCCACACACTAGGAAGCCCCTTCGCGGGTGGAGACTTCGGGAGGCGGAGTGGGGGAGCTTGGGAGCCGCGGAGGAGAGCACAGCAACAGGGGTGCGGAGGGCAAAGCGGACAGATTCCAGCGCAGAGGATCGGGCCGACCGGAACTCACCAGCCGAGAGGCTTTTCTGCTCGCCCGCCGGGGCGGGCGGGACTGGGAGCTGAGGCTCCGGCTTTTGTCGGAGCGCCGGGAGAGGACTGGGGTTGGCGGCGTGAACACAGCCTGCAGGGCGTTAGTGCACCGCGGCTAGCCGGGAGAGAGTCCGGGGAAAAGTCTGGACCTGCCGAAGAGGCAAGAGACTTTTACGTCCCTCTTTGTTTCCTGGTGCACGAGGAGAGGGGATTAAGAACGCTGCTTGAGAGAGCTCCAGGGACGGGCGCGAGCCGCGGCTGAAAGTGCGGAGCCCAGAGACGGACATGAGACGCTAAGGCCGCTGCTGCCGCCACCAGGAGGCCTGTGTGCGAACACAGGTCACTAGCCACACGCCCTTCCGGGGAGCCTGTGCAGCCCGCCACTGCCAGGGTCCCGGGATCCAGGGACAACTCGCCCGGGAGATCGCACGGCGCGCCTCAGGCTGCAACGTCACGCCGGCCTCTGCCGCTGCAGGCCCGCCCCACACTCCGTGACCCTCCCTACCCCCCGGCCTGAGTGAGCCAGAGCCTCCGAATCAGCGGCTCCTTTAACCCCGTCCTGTCTGAGCAAAGAACAGACGCCCTCCGGCGACCTACACGCACAGGCGGGGCCAAATCCAAAGCTGAGCCCCTGGGAACTGTGAGAACAAAGAAGAGAAAGGGAAATCTCTCCCAGCAGCCTCAGAAGCAGCGGATTAAAGCTCCACAATCAACTTGATATACCCTGCATCTGTGGAATACCTGAATAGTCAACGAATCATCCCAAATTAAGGAGCCCTGTGGATGAAAGGCTCTTGGTGCTGCAGCCAGGAGTCAGTGCTGTGCCTCTGAGGTGGGAGAGCCAACTTCAGGACACTGGTCCACAAGAGGCCTCCCAGCTGCACATAATATCAAACAGCAAAAATCTCCGAGAGATCTCCATCTCAACGCCAGCACCCAGCTTCACTCAACGACCAGCAAGCTACAGTGCTGGACATCCTATGCCAAACAACTAGCAAGACAGGAACACAACCCCACCCATTAGCAGAGAGGCTGCCCAAAATCATAATAAGTCTACAGACACCCCAAAACACACCACCAGACGTGGACCTGCCCACCAGAAAGACAAGATCCAGCCTCATCCACCAGAACACAGGCACTAGTACCCTCCACCAGGAAGCCGACACAACCCACTGAACCAACCTTAGCCACTGGGGACAGACACAAAAAACAACAGGAACTACGAACCTTCAGCCTGCAAAAAAGGAGACCCCAAACACAGTAAGATAAGCAAAATGAAAAGACAGAAAAACACACAGCAGATGAAGGAGCAAGATAAAAACCCACCAGACCTAACAAATGAAGAGGAAATAGGCAGTCTACCGGAAAAAGAATTCAGAATAATGATAGTAAGGTTGATCCGAAATCTTGGAGATAGAATGGACAATAGAATGGACAAAATGCAAGAATCAGTTAACAAGGACCTAGAAGAACTAAAGATGAAACAGGCAACGATGAACAACACAATAAATGAAATTAAAAGTACTCTAGATGGGATCAATAGCAGAATACCTGAGGCAGAAGAACGGATAAGTGACCTGGAAGATAAAATAGTGGAAATAACTACTGCAGAGCAGAATAAAGAAAAAAGAATGAAAAGAACTGAGGACAGTCTCAGAGACCTCTGGGACAACATTAAACGCACCAACATTCGAATTATAGGGGTTCCAGAAGAAGAAGAGAAAAAGAAAGGGACTGAGAAAATATTTGAAGAGATTATAGTTGAAAACTTCCCTAATATGGGAAAGGAAATAGTTAATCAAGTCCAGGAAGCACAGAGAGTCCCATACAGGATAAATCCAAGGAGAAATACGCCAAGACACATATTAATCAAACTGTCAAAAATTAAATACAAAGAAAACATATTAAAAGCAGCAAGGGAAAAACAACAAATAACACACAAGGGAATCCCCATAAGGTTAACAGCTGATCTTTCAGCAGAAACTCTGCAAGCCAGAAGGGAGTGGCAGGACATATTGAAAGTGTTGAAGGAGAAAAACCTGCAACCAAGATTACTCTACCCAGCAAGGATCTCATTCAGATTTGATGGAGAAATTAAAACCTTTACAGACAAGCAAAAGCTGAGAGAGTTCAGCACCACCAAACCAGCTCTACAACAACTGCTAAAGGAACTTCTCTAGGCAAGAAACACAAAAGAAGGAAAAGACCTACAATAACAAACCCCAAACAATTAAGAAAATGGGAATGGGAACACACATATCGATAATTACCTTAAATGTAAATGGACTAAATGCTCCCACCAAAAGACACAGATTGGCTGAATGGATACAAAAACAAGACCCATATATTTGCTGTATACAAGAGACCCACTTCAGACCTAGAGACACATACAGACTGAAAGTAAGGGGATGGAAAAAGGTATTTCATGCAAATGGAAACCAAAAGAAAGCTGGAGTAGCAATTCTCATATAAGTTATATATATATATATATATATATATATATATATATATGTAGTTTGCTTGAGTGCAGTGTTTTTTGTTTTCTGTACTGAATTCATTAGCATGGGTCGGTATAAAATTTAGCATAGGTCAATATGTAATTTGTAAGCTAATAAGGTCTTAAAAGTGAGGAATTAAGTCTTTTAAATTTAATTATTTATTGCAAAGAGCAGAATAGCATACATAAACAGGTGCCTAAGGAAAACTTGTATTCTAATATGGAACTCTCATGAACACCTTTTATTTTCTTCTAACGGTATGATAGTAGGCCATTTGATTATTTTTATGGCTTTAACTTTACAACAATGAAATATTCGTAAATTTTAAAAAGTATTTTTCTTTATTTGATGCGGGTGGGATACTGGAGAAATGAAAGGTCAAACATCTATTGAGGAATCCATACTTGTCTATATATTGTGTACTTTTATTTCAAGAACTGATTTAAAATTCCTAAAAGGATGCTATAATAAGTTATTATGCCATTTTACAGACTGAATTAAGTGAATTTCAGGGAGGTATGAAACTTGCCTAAGGCTATCCAGCTACCAAGCGGTAGAAGTGAGAATTAAATCCAGGTATACCTATAAAAAAAAAAAAAAAAAAAAAAAAAAAGAAGGCGAGGGCAGCACCAGGGTATGGGGTTGTTAGTTTTATAGGGGTGAGTAATTTCATATGCTGATGAGTGGGAGGAGTATTCCAGCTATTTTGGGGAAGGGGTGGGGATTTCTAGGAATTGAGCCACTGCCCACTTTTTGACCTTTATGGTCATCCTTGGAACTGTCGTGGCACCTGTGGGTGTGTCGCTTAGCTTGCTGATGTGTTACAATGAGTGTATACTGAGGCTCAAGGTCTAGTGGAAGTAGACTCGTCCGCCATCTTGGACCTATTTTGTTCTAATCAGTTTATGTTGTGTCCTCGGGCTATGTAATTCTTTTAAAGGTTGTGCCCTGCCCCCTTTCCTCCTGTTTCATATTGAATATATAATATTTACCAGAGTATGTTTTAATAATTAATACATGATATATTGTATAATTAATTTATATATCATATATATAATGATATCTATAGGTATTTGTTCTAATAAGTCATTAAAAATAAATGAATATTCTTTTTCTTTCATTAAAAAATAAATAAATAAATAAATAAATAAATAAGCAGCCAAAAAAAAAAAAAAAAAAAAGACTGGCAGTGAAAGGAGTACAAGGAACGGATTGGCAACTGGAAGGGGAAATCTTTCTGCAAGTGGGCTTATCAGAATGTGAACTTCCCCAACAGTGAAATGGAGCAAGAAGCAGTGGTAATGCATCAGAAAACTGTGGATGGGAGAAGAGAAAGTTTCAGAGCATTGCTGAAAAGGAGTATGTGGGCTTGAGGTGTTCATATCCCTTTAAGTTAGGCAGCTTAAAAGAGAGTTGAAAAAGTGCTGAAGACACAGACACATTTCCCCCTACAACTTGGCTGTGATAAAAAACAAAACCTGTGTAACAAATTCTGATTTCTTACTTTAAATATCCAGAAGGCTTGTTTTATATGATTTAGTATAAATGACATTTCATTGAGCTAGTTCATAAAAACAGAAAATTACCTTTCCTTTTTGTCTATGTTTATATATACCTTGAGGGTATCCAAAGTGTTTCATAGCAGGCTGTATACTGTGCTGCTCTGAGCTATATAAATCTAAAGGTGAAGCAAAGTATAGCCAGCACAGAGGTCTGCCTTGATTTTAAGAACTATTTTCTAGGGAAAGAAAATATAATTCTTTTTTTTTTTTTTTTTTTTTTTTGCGTTACGCGGGCCTCTCACTGTCGTGGCCTCTCCCGTTGCGGAGCACAGGCTCTGGACACGCAGGCTCAGCGGCCATGGCTCACGGGCCCAGCCACTCCGTGGCATGTGGGATCTTCCCGGACCGGGGCACGAACCCACGTCCCCACGTCCCCTGCATCAGCAGGCAGACTCTCAACCACTGCGCCACCAGGGAAGCCCAGAAAATGTAATTCTTAATATGCATTTATGGAGAGGTAGCATTCCCAGCAAAGAGACCTATATTATTGTAAATATCAAGTGATCCCAGTCCTGTGCGTTCTCTTTACAATTTATCTGCCTCAAGTTGATAAAAATAATAATGTGTTCACTTCTATAGCATTTCAAATCCAAGGATTTCCAAGTGCTTTGTAAATGTGAATCGAATCTTAAGACATCCCTGTGAGGCAGGTGAAAATTGTTACTAATACTTTATAAAGACAGTAATAGATGAGGAGTTCACCAAGTTCACAGAGTCATTCATTTGTTGGTGCTTGAGATTCTGGGGTGAAATCATGCATGTGTCCAAACACATGCGCACGCACACACACACACAAACACACACACACGCAGTGGGCCCTGACTTCTATGAAGCCAACAAATCAAAAGAGGCAGGTGTATAAATAAATCATTGTGATAAAATCAGAAGATATGTACAGGATGTGGAGCTGGTTCAAGGGAAGTAGTGATCACCTCTGCTTGGGGAAACCAGGAAAATTTTCAAAGTGCGCAAGACAATTGGTCATAACTGTGAAGGATATTAAATATTTACAAGGCATAGAAGTGAATGAGGCAGAGGGTACATAGTGTATAAAGCCCTGAAGTTATGAGACTGCGTGATATATATATATATATATATATATACACACACAAAACTGGAAGGAGTCCCATATGACTAAAACAGGGGCCACCAATTCAAATGCCCACCAGGCGGCACATAGTTGTGAATGAAGTAAATGGTTTACGTGGAGATGCTGGTGACTTGTAAATTATGTGTTTGCCATTGTGGGCAGCGGCTTGTTGCTCATTTCCAGCTGGGCAGTTGCCATGCCATGCAGTCTGCCATATATCCTGCCTTTTCAAGATAAGCCAGAGATCAGGATTTTGAAATGGTCCCTATCTATTTTTGAATGTTAGTGACTAATTTTATTTTTTAAAATTGTGTACACCAGAAATATCTCCACCACATCTATAGATAAATTTAGCCTATCAGCAGCTATGTTGCCACTTCTACAAATGTCCAAAGAAATGGATCTCAGTTTTCACCCTCCTCTTTTGGTTACAAGGAACAGAAACAAAATCTAAGTTAGTCTTGGAGCTAAATCTGGAAATTTACAGAACCTATGGGAAGCCTGGAGAATAAGGCATGGAAAGTCATCATAAACCAAGGGAGATTAGACAGAATGGAGCACAGCTGAGGTCACACCACAGAGTGAGTCCTCCTGCTGGACTGTTGATGGTGCTGCAGCCATCTCCTAATAGCTGATGCCAGAATCTTGACCACCCTCTGTGATGCATCCTGCCCTCAGTAGTTTTTTGTTTTGTTTTTTTTTGCATCTTTATTGGAGTATAACTGCTTTACAATGGTGTGTTAGTTTCTGCTTTATAACAAAGTGAATCAGTTATACATATACATATGTTCCCATATCTCTTCCCTCTTGTGTGTCCCTCCCTCCCACCCTCCCTATCCCACCCCTCCAGGCGGTCACAAAGCACTGAGCTGATATCCCTGTGCTATGCGGCTGCTTCCCACTAGCTATCTGTTTTACATTTGGTAGTGTATATATGTCCATGCCACTCTCTCGCTTTGTCACAACTTACCCTTCCCCCTCCCCATATCCTCAAGTCCATTCTCTAGTAGGTCTGTGTCTTTATTCCCGTTTTACCCCATGTTCTTCATGACATTTTTTTTTCTTAAATTCCATATATATGTGTTAGCATACAGTATTTGTCTTTCTCTTTCTGACTTACTTCACTCTGTATGACAGACTCTAGGTCCATCCACCTCATTACAAATAGCTCAGTTTCGTTTCTTTTTATGGCTGAGTAATATTCCATTATATATATGTGCCACATCTTCTTTACCCATTCGTCCGATGATGGACACTTAGGTTGTTTCCATGTCCTGGCTATTGTAAATAGAGCCGCAATGAACATTTTCGTACATGACTCTTTGAATTATGGTTTTCTCAGGGTATATGCCCAGTAGTGGGATTGCTGGATCGTATGGTAGTTCTATTTGTAGTTTTTTAAGGAACCTCCATACTGTTCTCCATAGTGGCTGTACCAATTTACATTCCCACCAGCAGTGTAAGAGTGTTCCCTTTTCTCCACATCCTCTCCAGCATTTATTGTTTCTATATTTTTTGACAGTGGCCATTCTGACTGGTATGAGATGATATCTCATTGTAGTTTTGATTTGCATTTCTCTAATGATTAATGATGGTGAGCATTCTTTCATGTGTTTGTTGGCAGTCTGTATTTCTTCTTTAGAGAAATGTCTTTTTAGGTCTTCTGCCCATTTTTGGATTGGGTTGTTTGTTTTTTTGTTATTGAGCTGCATGAGCTGCTTATAAATTTTGGAGATTAATCCTTTGTCAGTTGCTTCATTTGCAAATATTTTCTCCCATTCTGAGGGTTGTCTTTTTGTCTTGTTTATGGTTTCCTTTGCTGTGCAAAAGCTTTGAAGTTTCATTAGGTCCCATTCAGAATGGAGGAAGCAGTTGGCACAGCCAAGGTAAAATGCTCACACCCAACTTGCTGAGGAAGCAAGGAGGGTGGTATGACCCATGCAATTCCAGAGTGGGAGATAGAGTCTTGCCTCTCACCAAGACTCACACGTTGAGGATTAGTGTTCAGTGATTTATAGCTCAAAAGTGTCAAGTGTTTACCCAACGTATATTGAGTTGGTGGAATAGTCATCACTGTCATCTTGGCTCAGAAAGATTACTTCCTGTATGCTCATGGGTGAGTTACTTAATCTCTCTCATCTTATTTTCCATAGCTGTGAAACTAGGGGCTTGGACCAGAAAAGCTCTAATGTTTCCTTCAAGTCTGTAATTCAATGGTTTTCATTGTCATTACCACCAACATACAAAAAAGTCTAGAAAATGGACATGACTTCTATAAGATTTCCACAGTGCACAATCATTTAGAGTGTTGAATAGTTAGAATGACTCAGCACATTGGTAGTCTGGACACTAATGCTTTATACTGGCTGTTAATGCCTTTGTATTACAGAGCATTTCAAGAGACAAACTATTCCAGCTTTCTTTTTCTTAATTCCACTATAATTAGCAAATACACCTTAAAGTGTGAAAGAACAGGTGAGATTGTATTCTTTAAAGGCAGAAGTTGTTGTACTGGGTAAAAAGGAAGACCCAACTCTATACTCTTTATGAAAAAATGCACATTAAATATAAATATACAGAGAAGCTCTAAGTAGAGTGATGGGAAAATATATGATGCAACCCCTAAATATTAGAATGCCAGAGGCTGGAGTGGCCATTAACATGGCATATAGAGTAGACGTCTGGAAAGGAGTATTACCAGGAATAAAGAGAGTAACTTCATAATGATAAAGGGATCAGCCATCAAGACATAGTATTCCTAAATGTTTATGTACCTTATGAATGAGCCTAAAAGAACATGAAGCAAACTGATAGAACTTAAAGCAGAAGTAGACAAATTCACAGTTATAGTTAGAAATACCAATGCTCAGTATTTTATATATATATATATATAAATATATATATATATATTTCTCAGTATTATATATAACAGGCTAACAGATAATCGAAAAGTATATAGAGATTCAAACAGATAACCTGACCTAGTTGACATATTGTACATGGAGCACTCCATCCAAAGCCAGAAGAATACATCTTCTTGTCAAGTGTATATGAAACATTCACCAAGATAGACCATATGGTGGTTCATGAACAAGTATCAATAAAAGTAAAATGATTGAAATAATACAAATATGTTCTCTTATCACAACAGATTAAATCAATAATAGATAGATATCTGGAAAAATTCAAAATTATTTCACATTAAATAACACCCTTTAATCCATTGTTCAAAGAAGAAATTACAAGAGAAGTGTAATCCAAAGTTGCGGGGCTTCCCTGGTGGCACAGTGGTTGAGAATCCGCCTGCCAGTGCAGGGAACATGGGTTTGATCCCTGGTCCAGGAAGATCCCACATGCCGCGGAGCAACTAAGCCCGTGTGCCACAACTACTGAGCCCGTGCTCTAGAGCCCGTGAGCCACAACTACTGAGCCCACATGCTGCAACTGCTGAAGCCCATGCGCCTAGAGCCCGTGCTCTGCAGCAGGAGAAGCCACTGCAATGAGAAGCCCACGCACTGCAATGAAGAGTAGCCCCCGCTTGCCGCAATTAGAGAAAGCCCGCGTGCAACAATGAAGACCCAACACAGCCAAAATAAATAAATAAAATAAATAAATAAATTAAAAACCAACAACAACAAAAACACAGTTGCTTCCTTGGAAAGATCATTAAAACTGATAAAACTCTAGCTAGACTGATCAAGAACAAAAGAAAATATAGAAGACACACTTTACCCATATTGGGAGTTTAAAAAGCAGGCACTGCATTTCTGAGAGATGTTAACATAATAATAAGAGAATATTTAAAATATATTTTTGCCAATTTTCTGACAACTTTGAAGAAATAGACAAATTTCTTGAAGCTCAAAAATTATCAAAACTGATACATGAAGAAAGAGAAAAATGTAAATATCTATCTGTTTAATTACAGTAATTGAAGTCATATTTTAAAACCTTCCCACAAAGAAACTCCAGAACCATCTGGCTTCATTGGTGAATTCTGTTAACAATTTAAGAAAGAAATAATATCAATCCGAAACAGATACTTTTGGATGATAGGTGAAGAGGGGATGATTCCAAACTCATTATAAACCCAGCATTACCCTGAGACCAAAGTTATAAAAAAGTCATTTCAAGGAAATACTATGAATTAATAATTTTTTTCAACATAGAAGTATAAATCTTAACAGGATATTAGCCAATTGAATCCAGCACTACATAAAACAGATAATACATCCTGAACAGGTGGAGTTTATCTCAAGAATGCAAGACTGATTAACATTTTAAAATTGTTAAGGGAGCTTCAAGATGGCAGAAGAGTAAGACGTGCAGATCACCTTCCTCCCTACAAATACATCAGAAATACATCTACATGTGGAACAACTCCTACGGAACACTTACTGAACGCTGGCAGAAGACCTCAGACCTCCCAAAAGGCAAGAAACTCCCCACGTACTTGGCCTTGTGGAGGACAGGCTCTTGGTGCTCCAGCCAGGTATCAGGGATGTGCCACTGAGGTGGGAGAGCCAAGTTCAGCACACTTGTCCACAAGACACCTCCCAGCTCCATGTAATATCAAACGGCGAGAATCTCCCAGAGACCTTCATCTCAATGCCAAGACCCAGTTCCACTCAACGACCAGCAAGCTATAGTGCAGGACACCCTATGCCAAACTACTAGCAAGACAGGAACACAACCCCACCCATTAGCAGAGAGGCTGCCTAAAATCATAATAAGGCCACAGACACCCCAAAACACACCACCAGACATGGACCTGCCCACCAGAAAGACAAGATCCAGCCTCATCCACCAGAATACAGGCACTAGTCCCCTCCACCAGGAAGCCTAAACAGCTCACTGAACCAACCTTACCCACTGGGGACAGACACCAAAAACAATGGAAACTATGAACCTGCAGCTTGCAAAAAGGAGACCCCAAACACAGTAAGTTAAGCAAAATGAAAAGACAGAGAAACACACAGCAGATGAAGGAGCAAGGTAAAAACCCACCAGACCTAACAAATGAAGGGGAAACAGGCAGTCTACCTGAAAAGAATTCAGAATAATGATAGTAAAGATGATCAAAAATCTTGGAAGTAGAATGGAGAAAATACAAGAAAGGTTTAACAAGGACCTAGAAGAACTAAAGAGCAAACAAACAATGATGAACAACACAATAAATGAAATTAAAAGCTCTCTAGAAGGAAGCAATAGCAGAATAACTGAGGAAGAAGACCGAGTAAGTGAACTGGAAGATAAAATAGTGGAAATAACTACAATAGAGCAGAATAAAGAAAAAAGAATGAAAAGAATTGGGGACAGTCTCAGAGACCTCTGGGACAGCATTAAACACACCAACATTCAAATTATATGGGTCCCAGAAGAAGAAGAAGAGAAAAAGAAAGGGACTGAGAAAATACTTGAAGAGATTATGGTTGAAAACTTCCCTAATATGGGAAAGGAAATAGTTAATCAAGTCCAGGAAGCACAGAGTCCCATACAGGATAAATCCAAGGAGAAAAAAGCCAAGACACATATTAATCAGACTTTCAAAAATTAAATACAAAGAACAAATATTAAAAGCAGCAAGGGGAAAAAAACAAATAAAACATAAGGGAATCCCCATAAGGTTAACAGCTGATCTTTCAGCAGAAACTCTGCAAGCCAGAAGGGAGTGGCAGGACATATTTAAAGTGATGAAGGAGAAAAACCTACAACCAAGATTACCCAGCAAGGATCTCATTCAGATTTGACAGGTATTTTGGTTACACAGGTAAATGTATTCAAAACTCAGTGGATGTACACTTAAGATTTGTGCTTTTCTTTTAGTGTACATATTATAGCAAAATTAAAAACACAAAATATATCAAAATTAAAGATATTCATGTTGAAGTATTAAGGGAAAAGTAATACAAAATTGGCAATTTATTTCGAAATGCATAAAGTAGATGGATTGGATGGATAGAAGAATGAATATGCATAGATATGTGATAAATCAAGTATATTAAGATGTTAGAGGCAAAATTGCTAATGATATATAGGAGTTCACTGTAAAATGCATTTTTGAATATTTCCTTAATAAAGTGTTAAAATTGATGGTGAGATAGGGAGGGTGGGAGGGAGGGAGATGCAAGAGGGAAGAGATATGGGGACATATGTATATGTATAACTGATTCACGTTGTTATAAAGCAGAAACTAACACACCATTGTAAAGCAATTATACTCCAATAAAGATGTTAAAAAAATAAAATTAATGGTATTTAAATATTAGCAATAAAGAAAAATGAAATTTGAAGATTTTCTACTGTTACAACAGCATTAAAATACAATATTTAGAAATAAATTTAAAATATTTATATGCAAGACCACATACTGAAAAGTGTAAAACATTGCTGAATGACAGTTAGACCTAAACACATGGAGAAATATACTGTAGGCATCAGGGAAATGCAGATATAAACTATAATATGTTACCACTACACATCTACCAGAAAGGCTAAAATTACAAAGACAGGCAGTATCAAGTGTTGGTGAGAATAGAGAGCAAATAGAACTTTATACATTGTTTGTGGGAATGTAAGACTTTACAATTGCTTTGAAACAACTTGGCAGTTCCTTTTGAATTTAAGCATGTACTTACCATGTGATCCAGAAATTCTCCTCCTAGGTATCAACTGAAGAGAAATGAAAATGTGTATATCTACACTAAGAGTTTTACATGAATTCTCAGAGCAGCTTTATTTATAATAGCCCATAACTGGATACCTACCAACCGGTGAGTGGATAAGCAAATCACATTTTGTTAATAAACAAAAAACAGGTAATATATTAAAATTTGAGTTTAATAAACAACACAGACTACTGACACACCCAATAGCATGGATAATTCTAAAAACAGCAACAACAATAATAGCAATAACTGCAGAGTGAAGGACTCCAACCATAGGTTCCATTCCTAGGAAATTGTAGAACTAATTTACCGTGACCAATAGCACATCATGGTTGCTTAGGGTCAGAGTCTGGGAACTGACTTGAAAGGAGCACAAAGGAAGTTTTGGGGGTGATGGAAATGTTTTATATTTTGATCACTGTTGTGGTTACTTAGGCATATACATTTGTTGAAACTCATAGATACATAGACTTCAAATGGGAGGATTTTATTGTATATACATTTCCTTCCAATAAATGTGAATTAACGATTTGCAGTTTATTATTGAGTCAGTGTGTGGCCTGTGGCTTAAGAGAGATTGATACTGAGATGCCTAACAGATGTGACTGTTGACGTTTTGCCTTAAAACGTAATGGGATAGAACTAGTTGGTGATTTTCTCTTTTCTCTTACTTAATATTACTATGCTGTCTTTCAGAAATAATTGGGTAATATTATCCAATTAGGCTAAAGATAAAAGTATTCCTACAAGTATTGATTCCAATTGTGCCTGTAATCTTGGAAAATTTTTTGAAATGTTTATAAATCTTTTCACAGTTACTACATTTTTAGAATATACTGTTAATGGAAAGACATATTCAATGATAGCTCTGTCAAAAAACTATAGGTAAACCTACATTTTTGTATCTGGGTTCTACCACTTATTGTTAGTCATGTCATGTATTTTGAAGCTGGGGCAGAACCATGCTTCTTGATTTTGGAACAAGAGCTATTCTTTAACAAAAATGAAATTTAAAGATTGTACTTGGGAATGGTTTTCTGTGTTCCAAAAAGAATATGTTCTTTTTTTAAAACAAATATTAATAGTTAACAGTAAAAGCAACATATTGCACCATCCCTTTTTCAGGAGTGACTGTGTTTATCCATAGACAGAGTCTGACTTCCATTCATTAGTCTTCCAGGGAGAACAGTGGCAATGAAGACAACAAAGAGGTGGGAAGTCACTTCAGGTTTCTTATATTTTGGATCTGTTATCTCCTATTTACCATTTAACCCATTCCAAACAGGAATCTATTCCCCTTACTCCATGTAAACTTGTCGTGGCCACAAACGGTCTCCATGTTTTGAATCCAGTGGGCATTGCTTAAGCTCCATCTTCTGTGAAATCACAGCGTCATTCTGCGTGGCTGCCTCTTTGCTCCTTTTTGAAACATTCTTGATTCTCACGGCCCCACACTCTCCTGGTCTTTTTCTCATCTCTGTAGCTTTTCTTTTTCAGGCTGCTTTTCTGGCTTTTCTTCCCTAACCCAACTTCTAGATGTAAGAGTGCCCAGTGTTATTGTCTTTTGATATTTCTTCTCTTAGCTGTAGCTTCTCCTTAGAAGAGGAAATAATTTATTACCAGGCTGATAAAAGAATATAACTTATTACCAGTACCTTTATATCTCTATTCCAAAAGAGCTTGAGTTCATATACCTAACCATCTATTTTATAAATCCACATGGATGCTTAATGGGCATTTCCTGTTAACATGTGTAAAATGTCATTCTTTTTCTTCCAGTCACCCTTCCATGCATGACCTAATCTCTTCCTAAGCTTCCCTGTGTCAGGAAATTATGCCATCATCATTTGATTAAACCTGTATTCTGTGTGTTATTTTTAACTGCTTTTTTCCTTGTGCCTTAGATCCAAAATGACACCAAGTCTTGTATGCTGTATCTTGAAAATATTCTTGAATTGTTCACTTCTTTTCCTTTTTAACTGCCACTCTGCTTCCCCAGTCATTATCATCTCTAGCCTACATTACTACAGCAATAGCCTTCTCATTGGCTGTAGTTTCCATTCTTGGATTCTATATTCCTTTTCCTCACCCAAAAAATGGACTGATCTTTCTTTTAGAAAGTGGGTAAATGATCGTTACTCCCCTACTTAAAACATTTCAATGGCTTCCCATCACCTTTTTGGGTGCCTCCATGGCCCTCCTTGAGCTGGCCATTGCCTATCTTCCCAGTCCTTTCCCGCCTATTCATTATGCTCTAGCCACACGGGGCCTCTGTTTAGGTATTGAATTTGCTAAGCCTTTTGCCACCTTTGGGTCTTTGTATATCCATTCCTTCTGCCACCACCCTTCCTCAGTCTCACTGAATGGCTCGCTTCCTCTCATACTTCAGGTCTCAACTCAAACGTATCCTACGAGAGGTCTACCTAGGGCATCCTTTTGAATGTAACTACCCCCAACATACAAAAGTTACTCTCTATCATATCACCTGTTTATTTCTTTTATAGTATTTATTACATTCCAAAATTATTGTATTTGTGTATTTGTTTTATAGTTTACGTCTTCTGTCACTTGAATGCAAGTTCTTGTAGGGCAGGGTCCTTGTCAGCCTTGCTCACTGCTGTAACTTGAGAGGCCAGAATAATGCTTTGCATGGAAGTTTTTCCATAATTATTTGTTGAATGAATAAATAAACTTGGCAACCAACACTTTGATTAAATGTAAGAAGGAAATCAGTTACTTTTTAAATTATTACGTTTTCTAATTATAGAAGTGGTATCTGCTCACTGCAAAACATTTGAAAAATATAAATCATAGAAAGGCAAGAACATCACTATCTAGAGTTAAAATCTGTACAATTTTAGTGCCTGTCCTTCTGGTTTCTATCCCTATCTTTCCTCCCCTCTTTTCCTCATCCCCACCCCATAAGACTTATTGTGAATTACCACTGTCAGTACTTACCTATTTTGCATCATGGAATTTTGTCCATATTTATATTGAGCATGATTCTTAATGGCCATACAGTACCTGATTTCTTATTTTAAACCTTAAACTCTTTGTAAATTGTGATAATAATTTACAAAGAGTTTGTTTCCTTATCTGTAAATCGTGATAATAAGACCTACCTTCTTCTAGGACATTCATGAGGATTAAAAGAGTTGAACGGATGCTAATTGTTTAAACCTGCTCCTGAGATATAGCTAGCACTTAATAAAAATGAGATGATGATAATCATTTCTAATATCATTGATTTCTTTTTACTTCGATCTATAAAACTTCAGGAGAGACATGGGTCCTGAATAAGTCAATGAGTGTAGGAAATATCACATGTGAAGATAACATATAAAACATGAAGGACTTGTGCTTCTAGGTTTCTTGTTACTTGAGGTGCTGTATTGATTGACATTGAGGTAAATTGGATGTAGGGTCTAATTATTAATAAATAGCCCTTGCTTTTGGAGTAAAAATACAATTCCAAAGAGAGGAGTGTGTCTCCAGGAGTCTTAATTCCCCAGTTCAGTATATAATTAATTTAGGTTTCATAGACGGAAAGAGATGAAGACACATTTAATAAAAGACATTCATTGCCATAGCACTCACTGCTCTTACTGACTGTTCCCTTTAATATTTAGCTTCTTCCAAAATATTAATAATCTATGAACTACTTAACATAAATATTTGAAGGAAAGATACTGATATATGAAAAGAGTGGTGACATTCTTTAGCTCTGCTACTTTCTATGGATGACTTGTTATTTCTCACGTGCTCTTTTGGTTAGGACTTATTTTTCCTCACTAGTTACCACATTGTCTTACTAGGACTGCTTCTCCTTTCCATGTCCTGGAAGACTCTGGTATCTTCTAAGTACATTTTATGTGGGTACCAAACTCAGATTCATGTTCTGATTGTGGCCAGGGAGACTTTTCATTAATGACATTGAGTTTATTGTTAATTACACGTATTTGGGGTGAGGAGTGTCATCTAGCTGATTGCTTACTGCTTTCTCTATGGGAAGGTGAGCACAAGTTCTGTTTCATGTTCTTTGCAGCAGTAACCAGGAAAATGTATTAGTGAAAAGAATAACAATCGAATTTAGCTCTATCTGGGAAATTGTATATGGTCCATTTTTCAAACACAAGAGAAAAACAGAATCTCCAGATATGGGTACCTGCAAAGGTACGTTTATTTAGACTTATGTGTTTTTTTTGTTTTTTTGTTTTTTCTTTTTTTTGCTAGACTTATGTTTTTAGAAGTGGTTTTAAGAGGAACGTTATTCTCTGCAGTGATTAAACCTATCAAAATCCATCGAAAAAAGATGATTTTAATGCCATTTTATCTTTCTGGTGAGAGTTTTCACAGCCTCTCCTGAAAATCTATTAACACAGTAAATGTCCTGAATTCTCCCTCCCTGAAATTTAAGTATACTGTGCTTTTTACTTCAAGACCTTTTAGGGAAGGAATTAAATTGACTGACTACATGCCTTGTGATGTCTCACCACAATCTATAGTAGCCTCCACTGATTGAATGCCTACTGCTATATAGGAGCAGCATTTTCGGCAATTCCTATGTTATTTATTTTAATGTAATGTAATGTAATTTAATGTGATTAATACATTTAATTTACACAACAATTTTGAACGATAGGCATTATCTTCTCTGTTTTCCAGAAGGGGAGATTGAGGCTTTTTAATGAATGATCTAAGGCCTTTTCACTAATAAGGGTAAAACTGGTATCCAAATTGTTTTACATGGTATCAAAATCAGTACTTTTTCCAGGATTCCATGCTGAATATATACTCATTTAAATACACCTCCAAAGCTATGTGTGTGTGTGTGTGTGTGTGTGTGTATATATAAAATCTCGAAACACAAGTAACGATTAGCCACTAGAAAATCAGTTTCAGTTGAGCACAGTGCTTGGTGGTTTTGTAGCAGCGCTTGATAATAACTGAGAGTGGATAACATCTTAATAACTGTGAGATTAGTAGAAGATTCTTGAGCTGCTTTTTTATCCAAATTTTTAACCACTAGCCACGTATGGCTATTTAAATTTTTATTTAAATTAATTAAAATAGAATAAAGCCAATTAAAATGAAAATTTTACTTCTCTGATCACACTCTTCATATTTAAGTAGTCAGGTGCTCAATAGCCACATGTGGCTAGTGGCTACCATAGTGGATATTTGCATCACCACCGAAAGATCTGTTGGGCAGTGCTGTTCTAGAGGATTCATGGCTTATGTGTTTTCATCAATAATTTGAAAGGCAAGTGAAAATTAGTGCTGATGTTGGGGATGCTATCAAGGTAGCCTACAGAGAAGGAGGTCAGCAGGGGCATTGCTAGTGACAAAGGGCGAGGAGCCTAAGAAAGCTGGAAGTGAGTGGAGCTCGCCAGGCTAATTTAGATACAGAAAACGTTCCAGAGCCCAGAAAGACCAGAAATGAAAAAGCAGTTGTGGAAGAAAGCAAGATATTGTCCGGCTTCAAATTGAGTTAGTGATAGCTTTTCACGGTACCTTCAACAATCTTTATAATGGGTTAAATAATTTTATGTGAGCTTGAGAATATTTATTGATTATAGAGAGAAATAATGCTATAGTTAGAATTTAAAAGTAAAAGTATGAGCAACATGGGCGTTTAATAACAATCCTAAATTAATTAAGCAAGGACGAGGTTCTAAGATTCTATTAGAAGGAACTAAAATTGCTTTTAAGACACTCTTTCTCACATCACTGATGGATGTGGGATTCAGGGCAGAATGCTCATTCGTCATGGGAGGACCAGTTAACTGCCCAGATCAGAGCTACACACTGATCTCTACACACTGGGTCTCTTCATTGGAAGCACCTGCAGCTGCGTTGAGCTGAGACCCAGTGAGGTCTGAATGGGGGCTGTCTGAGCAGTGGTAGTCAAGGAGACAATGAGGAAGAGCATGATCCTGGAGAAGTGCCCTGAGCCTAGCAGCAGGCATCACTTGTCTCTCATCAAATGGGCTACTTTGTGGCTTTCCCGGAGCAAAGGTGGTAGAAAGGAAACAATTGCTAACTCTCAGACTTATTTAGAAAGAGGTTCCACTTTACGGGAACCATTGTTAATGGGTTGGTACAGAGAGAGGTGCCTGGAATTGTGAGTTTTGTCCCTCTAAATCAATATGGCCTATTTCCAGCTCCAGCAAGGGTATCTTCCTGTTTTTTGGGTCAGAATAGGAGCTGGAAGGCTCTATGTCCAGACAATTCTGACCTCCATTAATCTCAGTCATGGACTGAGGTGGGAAGAAAGCTTTACTGTAACTTGGTGTTGGCTGATCAGTACGTCTCAGACTTTTCCCACCACCTTTTCTGGACCATGTTACTAATAAAACAAACAAACAAAATAAAGCAGGTTTATCTAGTCTCAAGTATCAAGTTGGAATTGGAGGAAATGGATATGCTTCTAGCGGATTCTCGTATAATTCTCATGTACCTTTGAGGGGTTGTGATCCCTATTTGAGAAATACTTTTCTAGATTAGTGGTTTTATTCTTAATTAGTCAAAAATATAGACACATGAAATTCTCTTCAATGTGTAGAAACCCAGATTTCAAATGAAGCCAAGAATTTAGCATGATTTCTTCCATAAACTGAAACACATAATGAGAAGTTTCTTCTAGTTTATTGAGATATTTATTATAGTGCACTGTTTAGAATGAGGACCAAGTGTTATCAAGAACAGGTCAAATGTTTAGGAAGGATAGAAAGTGTGTGATGTGTTTCAGAAATTTTCATCTAAAACTAATAAAATATATATTTAACTTTTTAATTATAAGTATATTTGAACACATACAAAAGTGGAAAAAATAACTTTATTTACCCAACACCCAGCTTCAACAATTATCAGTGTGTCCAATCTTGTTTCATCTATAGCCCTTCCCTCTGTATCCCTACCCTTCACTGTATTAGTTTGGTACAAATCCCAGAAATTATATAATTTCACTAGTATGCGTCTCTAAAGAATAGGGACAATTTTTCCTTAGCCTTATGACCTTCTAGTTATAACTACAGGAAGTACAGAATAGCATGCTGAAGGATGGCACAAGGATACAATCAGTAAGATTCAGAATGTTGGAAACTCTACAGGTTGAAAACTTGGTTTCTTTAACAAATAAATTACAATGGGTAAAGTAGGATTAGCAATAAACTGTAAATTAAAAGAGACTAAGATACACATTGATTCTAACCACCAATTATGAGACAATTGGAGAAATTTAAATAGTAACAATATTTGATGATATTAAGGAATTACCATTTGCTTTTTTGTTTTTTCCTTTCTGTTCATTGTTTTAGGTAGCTAAGATAATGGTGTTATGGTTATGGGAAGAAAAAGATTTTTTAATACTCTGCCGTAAAAAACCAAGAGTAAATTCTTACTATTTGGAGAACTTGACATCCCAGAACGACTCATAAGGCAAGAGTTCTGAGTAACTCCCTTCTTTCTGTGGTAATTTATATTTTTTGAATAACAAAAAGAGAAAGTCTTTCAAAAATGAAATGAAATAAAATAGCCAAATCCTGAATTCTAAGGTAAACCTACCAACTCCTGATTCCTTCTGTTTTGAGAGGCCAAGAGCTGTTGTTGTCTTTTAAAGAGCTAAATAGCAGAGCAAGGAAACCATTATTGTCTAAGTGCTGCTTTTTTTGTAAAACAAATATATCTAGAAAACAGCCCTGAGTTTGGCAGTACTCAGCTTTTGTGATTTTTGCCTTGTTAAAAGTAGAGGGAGTCATTATTTTATGAATCCAGTTCATACACTCTCCTCTGTCCTGCACGGGTGACGTAGGCCATTGGAAAAGGTACAGAGAAGATTCCTTGGACTTTTTTTTTCCAGGCTTTTCACACCATGCTATATATTTAAGTAACAGGCTGAAATGGGGAATGATGAGTCTCTCAGGGAAATAATTACAGCGCTCTCATTAGAAGGCTCATTAAGAGTAAAGAGCAGGAAGGGGGCTCTGAGAACAGACTCTTATTCTGCTATTTATTAGGACAAAGCACTCTTTTTAATGGGGCACCTGAAAAGCTCTATGCTGCAGTTATTATTAGGCATTAGTGCTTTTACTAACTTCTTGAGATCAGCTTTGCCCTTCTCTCTGCCTTGGTCAACAGTTGAAAACAACATCCTTGCGTTCCAGGCTCCTGTGGAGAATTTGTTCTCACTTTTTCTGTCTTTGCTCAGGAGTCCCGTTCTTCCAGTCTGAGAGGGCATTTGACGACTGGACCTCCCTTTGGAGCCTTGTACATTGGAGGACATAATGCACTTGATTGCCTGTCTTCTCTCCTAAATCTCTCTGCTCTTCCTCCATGTCATGTTACAACTCTCTTGCTCTCTTTTTCTCTACATCCCCTAGGGAAGAAGTTGACAAACTTTTTCTTTATAGCATCAGATAGTACAGTTAGTGAATATTTCAGGCTTTGCAGTTCACAGGGTCTCCTTCGCAGCTCTGCTGCTGGGGTGCAAAAGCAGTCATATACTATACATGAACGAGTGGGTGTGGCTGTGTTCCAGTAAAGCTTGATTTATAAAAGCAGGTGGTAGGCCAGATTTGATCCACAGGCTGTAGTTTACTGATCCCCGTTCCAGCAGTGTAAAAGGGAAGTTCCCATCGCACTTATGAAAGTAGGCGTGTAGTATTCCCAAACAGTTTCAACTTCATTCATTCAGTGACTCATCAAATTTCCCCTACTAAGTTTTTAACACCTACTATGTGCCAGGCTCTGTGCTCGGCACTGGGAATATGGAAGCGTAAAAACCCAAGGAGCTCACAGTCTTGTGAGTAGTTGGGCAGACAAGCAAACAACTACAATACGATATACGTTGTGCTTTAATGGACATATGAGACCATAGGTTAAGGGATGTAAGATTGCCTGAACTAAAGCATTAAGAAAATTTTACCAGGCAGAGGGTGTTTTGAGAGGAAACGGCCCAGGAAAATGTATAGAGGCCGAAGGAAACATACCTGCTCCTGGGCCTCTGAGCATTTGAGTGTTCCTGCAGCATCAGTGTATGTGCAGGTCTTCCAGAAAGGAGGCGGCAGGGATAAGAGGAAAGACTGGTTAGAGGAATTGGAGGCTAGACAAGGAGCAAAGTCCTGTGCTCTGTGCTACTGATAAGATTTTATTTTGTAGGACATGGGAACCACTGAACAATTTAGAGCACAGGAATGCCAGGGTCAGATTTACCTGCCAGTTCATGGGGAACAGTGTGGGAAGTGCAATTGCATCAGTCCTGGAAGGCTTTGACTTTTCTCTTGAGAAGCTGTGAACAATAAGCAAAAGTTGACAGAACTAGGATCTAGAAAACCAGGAGGGCAATTTAAAATAAGCTGAATATTCTTCCTGTTCACTTTACATTTCAGGTCCCTGAGCTGACTTCATTGGCAGTGGATGTTGAGTGATTTTTTTGGTTTGTTTTTGGGGTTTTTTTGTTGTTTTTTTGCTACAGAAAGAAATAAAGTTCTCTTAGTTCAGTGACAAGAGGAGGGGTATCACTGGGGCTGTTAGTTCCAAGATCTATAGTGAACAGCTGCTTCTGAGTATGATTTGAGGGATTCTAGGAACCCCTTTGCCCTGAAATACCATACTATCCATCTTCTACAGGAGCTAAAATTATACAACAGATTTTATTCCTTTAGGTTGAGCATTGCCCTCTCTATGCAAGGTGTTTTAAAATGAAAATACTCCCAGGAAGTGTGACACACAATGTCAATCATAACCTAGTGTGAATGAAGGCATGACTCTGACAGGGACTCAGGAGAACAGAGACCCCTGGGAAGGAGAGCGGGAGGCTTTTAAAATAAGGGAAGGACTACAGAACCAGGGATATAAAGGGCAGAGAACAAAGACTAACTTTGCCTATTTCTCAATAACACCAAGGGCAGCGTGGAGCGAAGAAGATAGATGAGGTCAGGGCATCAAATAGCAACTGATTGATAAATATGGGGAGGAGAAGTATGTCTTTTTCAGACTCAATGGAATTTTTACTGCCTAACAATTCCAGGGTCAATTTATAAAGCTGTCTGGGAGCGTTCACTGTGTGAGACGCAGAAATGGGAGGGAGACAATTAGGCTAAAGATGCTTCAGACAAGGGATGGGCTACAAGTGACAACAGAATGAACCCCCCACGCCCGCCTCTTACTTCTGGCAGCTCTTATTCTCCTCCCAGCAAGCTCCTGCTTGCTGCTTTGTCTTCTGAATGCAAAACTAAAGTGCCTGGGTGAATAAACAAGAGCTCTCTTTATCAAGGAGAGACAGCGCCCAGTCGCTTTGGGCTTGGTGCATGTGTCCCTGTGTGATGCCTGTTGATTTGAAGCTGGTGAGAGACGCGAGGGCATGGTGCCTAGTTGATGACAAAGCAGCAATTCCGGGACCACAGACTGAAAGTCCTCAGGGGTTGTCCTCCTACTTGTGGCATCATTGTGTGAACCGAAGAAAGGCAGTTCTGAAGCTGGTAAGGCCCAGAAACCTACCCGTAGGCTTTCTTGATGGATTCATACATGCGTTAAATATTTAACCACATTTGCTGCCGACCTACTCTGTGGGAGGGTCCTGATTAGGTGCCGAGGAGATTTAAAGGGACGTGCGTGAATGATTACAACACAAGATAGGTGCATGGGAGTGACAGAGAAGGTATTATCTGAATATAAATGAGGGAAATACGATGGTCTACATTCCGCAACTATAGAAGTGTGGCCATCGTGCAGAGGCCCCTGTTGAGCACAGAGCAGGGGCCTTGGGTGCCAGGAAGTGGGGATAGCAGTGGTCACTGGGCAGAGGCAGGGAGGGAGAAATCAGGTGGGACCCTAGGCACCAGGAGACAGTGGGTGGGTGGCAGAGAGTCTGTTCCCTGGGGGCAGCATGAGGAAGGACTGCCTGTGAGCCAAGGCTCCAAGCCCTGGGTCATGTTCTATTGTCCCATTGGGCTCTGCTTATAAAACATAAAAGCCAGAGGTAACATTATTAAGAATTCCGAGATGATGACCGCAGGGCATTAAATGCCACGCGTGGACCCTTCTGAGTGCGGATCTTATGACTGCCCTGGTAGCCCCCCATGAAACTGGCCTCGGTTGAAACCTAGTCAATTGTACTGGATCCAGTTTCACAAAGAGATTAATTGAGGAGGGTGGAATTTGCAAGGAACCTAGAAAGAAGAGAGACAAGGAAATAAGCATGGGCAGTGCTTACCCAGCACTGTTTAGGGGACAGTGAGGTTGATGTTTGGGGCACCAAAGGGGTGGGATCAGTCATGGGCAGGAGGGTTTCATCCTTCCCGCAAAGACCTGGGTCCTTACCACTTTGTAGTGCTTTGCTATGATCACACACACATTTCACAAGAAGCTGCTAATTGTCCCTAAACATTCATTCTCTTTTCCTCCACAGTAATAGTGTTTTCTGTGGTGCACATGGTCATCTAGAGCAAAGGTGACAGTTCTCGGTGTCTCCTGCAACCCCATAGGGCTGTGTGACTAAGCTGTGGTCATCAGGATGTTCAGTGGACATTTTCATGTGGCAACTTGTAGGCACATCCCTTAAAATAAACTGTACATGCTGTTTGTGTCCTTTCTTTTCCTCCCCTTCCTCCCTCCTGCTGTCTGGGATGTGGATGGAAGAGCATCCTCTTAGACCAGGAGGATGCAGGCCGCACCTAGAAGTAGTGAAGTGATGTGTTAAAGAGCTGGGGTCCCTGAGGACTTCGTGGGGCAGAGCTTCAGGTTCAGCCCTGAAATACATGTCTTGTGACGGCATACCTTTTATGTGGGAGAGAAACCAAATGACCTTGTGTAGCCTTTATATGAGGTTACTCATAGCCAAACCTAATTCTAACTAATATGCCAAACATATTCACCAGACTTTGCACATCTTCTGGCTGAGGAGTATGCCTGCCTTATTCATGAGAAGGTACACCTATTAGAAGCTAACAAGTTAGCATTGGGGGGCCTATAGTGATACCTTTTATGAGTTTTGTTGGTCTGAATTAGCATCCCTGAGTCAGTAAACTTTGAATACCCTGACAAATTTTTATTTCTAGGTCTGAAGAACATAGGCCCAAGTCTTAGATCTTGGTGAACTCACTAGGATATCTTCATCCTGTGAGACTGAGCTATGTGGTCAGCTGGCACCTTGGTCTCCTGACAGACATGGATACATGTGGGTACATTAGACATAGTGTAGCCCAAATGCTCTGTAAATGCAGGAAAAGGAGACACCACTGCAGCCAGTTCTTTTAAGCAGAATTAAGAGAAAGAGAATGTGATAAAACGTGTAAAATTGCTAGATCCCAATGAGCAAAGGTAAATCTAATTAGACAATGCCTACTATGCACTATGCTCTGTTCTAGAGGGCTGGCATACGTTCGTGAGCAAAACAAAGATCTTTGACCCCATGCAAGTTACGTACCAGTGGAAAGAGACAGACAGTAGAGACTAAAATGTAATGTGTAATTAATGAACATAGTGTGTAAGGGTGATAACTATTACGTAAAAAGGAAAATGTAGAGTGGGATAAAGCGGAGTAGGTGCACTGCCCAGATGCCCCCACTGGGCCAGTGTATCCGTCCCTTCTGCTGCTTTGAGCAGTGGCCGTGCTCTTCTCAAAAGTACTGTTTGCAGCCAGGGGAGCTGCCTTATTCAGATAGGCCGAGGAGGTTCAGTATCCCCTTACCTCAGGGTTGGGGGCTGGCCTGCAGGCGATCGTTGGCTGAGAGGGGTATATCAGTGTGCCCTAATGGGACAATTCTGTGGTGCCAAGTGTACTTTATTTTTTTTTTAAATTTTATTTATTTATAGCTGTGTTGGGTCTTCGTTTCTGTGCGAGGGCTTTCTCTAGTTGTGGCAAGTGGGGGCCATTCTTCATCACGGTGCGCGGGCCTCTCACTATCGCGGCCTCTCCCGTTGCGGAGCACAGGCTCCAGACACGCAGGCTCAGTAATTGTGGCTCACGGGCCTAGCTGCTCCGCGGCATGTGGGATCCTCCCAGACCAGGGCTCGAACCCGTGTCCCCTGCATTGGCAGGCAGACTCTCAACCACTGCGCCACCAGGGAAGCCCCCCAAGTGTACTTTAAACTAGACCTCCCAGGGACTCAGGCCAGGCTCCTTCAAGTAAACCACATCTTCACCCAGTTTCTTTCTTGCCCTATCCTCTCTGTCCCCTACAAGCTTCACCTGAAAACACTTGCTCATTAACTTGCATGCACAGGAACCTCTACTTCAGATTCAGCTCCTTAGGAAACTGAAAGTGGAATAAGGTGTGCTGATGGTGGAGCTGGGGTCACAGCAGAGGATTAAGTAGCATAGTCAAAACAGGCCTCATGGAAGAAATGAGACTTGATCAAAAGACCTGAAGAAGATGAGAGAATTAGCCAAGACGAGAAACATTCTGGGCAGAGGGCAGAGTTAGAACAAGGCCCTGCGATAGACAGAACACCACTCCCCAGGAAGCCCACATCCTAAACTGCAGAACCTGTGATCACGTTAAGTTGCGTGGCAAAGGGGAATTAAGGTGGCAGATGGATTAAGGTTGCTAATCATATGACCTTAAAGTAGAGAAATAATCCTGGATTACCCAGGTGGGCTCAATGCAATCACAGGAGTCCTTAAAAGTGCAAGAGCCGGGGTGGAAGAGGAGATCAGAGGAAGGGAGAAGGAGAGAGAGTCAGAGGAAGCTGAGACTGTGGAGGAAAGGCACAGAAAGGAATAGTGTTGCTGGCTTTGAAGACAGAGGAAGGGGTCACGAGCCAAGAAATGTGGGCGGCCTCAAGACACTGGAAAAGGTAAGAAAAGGAATTTTCCCCTAGAGCCTCTGGAAGGGAACACAGTCATGTAGACACCTTGATTTGAGCCCGGCGAGACTCATTTCAGATTTCTGATCTCTAGAGCTGTAATATAACAAATCGATGTGTTTTTGGACACTGTTTATGGTAATTTGTTATGGTGACGAGAGAAAACAAATACATGGCTCGAAGGTGGCAGCGTGTCTGATATATACGGTTAATGTAGGAGGCCACTGTGGCTAGAATGGAGAGTGAGCTGGAGGGGAGTAGGGAAGGGCGTTCGAGAGGTTTGGTGGGCCAGGTGTGCAGGGCCCTGTGGCTACTGTATGCAGGCAGGCTTTCACTTTTAGTGAAGTGAGGAACCATTGCAGGGTTTTTTTTGTTGTTGTTGTTGTACGCGGGCCTCTCACTGTTGTGGCCTCTTCCGCTGCGGAGCACAGGCTCCGGACGCGCAGGCTCAGCGGCCACGCTCACGGCCCCAGCCGCTCCGCGGCATGTGGGATCCTCCCGGACCGGGGCACGAACCCGTGTCCCCTGCATCGGCAGGCGGACTCTCAACAAGTGCGCCACCAGGGAAGCCCCCATTGCAGGGTTTTGAGGATGTAATCTTACGTGCTTGTTAAAAGGCCCTAGGACTGCTGAGATTAGTCAGCATGGGGCTAGGGAGACCTGTCAGGAGGCAGTAACACAGGTGGGAAGTGATGGGGGCAGGGATGGGGGCGGGGAGGATAGCAGGGGACGTGGTAGGAAGTGGCTATGTTTTGAAGACAGAGCCAGCAGGATCTCCTGCTAGATGAAACATCGGAACGTGAGAGAAAGCACTGTCAAGGATTGCTTCAAGGATTTCTTCTGAGTGTGGGCCCTGAGACTGGGTGTTCTTTGGAACTTGTTTTGATTTGAGATATGTGTTATATCCAAGCAAAGGTGTTGATTAGGTAGCTGGGCATACGGTTCTGGAGTTTGGAGAAGTCTGACCTGGACATATCCATTTGGGAGTCACCAGCGTATCGATGTATAGGGTAGCAGTTAATGTCCTGGGACTGAGTGATATCACCGTGGGAATGAGTGGGGAAGAGGAATAAGAACTGAGCCCCAGGGAAGGGCAACGTTAAGAGGTTAAGGAGAAAGAACCATCAAAGGAGACTGAAATGGGGTGGCCAAAAGGTAAGAGTAAATTCAGGAGAGTGTGGGAGCCTGGATGCCAAAGGAAAGAAAAGGAACAGGAAGAGAGTTAGATTGACTGCATAAAATACCTCAAGGAAGATAAGGATTGATCAACTACTTTAGCAGTGAGGAGGTTATGGGGAAACTTGATGAGAAAAATTTAGTGAAATGGTGAGGATGAAAGCCTGATTGACGTAGGTTGAAGGGAGAACGGGAAGAAAAAACTTGGAGCCAACAAGAACATACAATCATTTCTGGAAGTCTTGTTGTAAATAGGAAGTAAAGAAATTGAGTGGTAGAATGGTAGCAGGAGGGAGCTGGACAGTATATTAGATGGGGGTCTCCAGAGAAACAGAAGCTGGCAGCTGGAGACCCAGGGAAGAGTTGATGTTGCAGCTCCAATCAGAAGGCAGTCTGGAGGCAAAATTCTCTTTTTCTCAGGGGACCTCAGTCTTTTCTGTTAAGGCTTTCAAACAGATTAGGGGAGCCCCCCACCACATTATGGTGGGTAATCTGCTTTACTTAAAGCCTGCTAGTTTAGGTGTTAACCATATCTGAAATACCTTATAGCAATATCTAGACTGGGTACTGTGGCCTAGCCAAATTGACACATAAAGTGAACCTTCCCAGGTGGTGAAGAGGTTTAGAGGTTTTGCTTGCCTTTAAGGTGAGAACAGATTTGTACATCAGTGAAAGTAGCCTAAGAGAGCAAAAAAATCAATGATGTGAAAGAGAGAAGGGAGGACAGCTGGAGGGATGTCCCTGAGTGGGTGAGAAGAATGTGATCTAGTGCACGAAGGAGGAATTTGGATAGGACAGTGGTTCATCCTTCAAAACCGGCAGGATCGTACATCAGCTGGTTAGTGGGAGAAGGTCTTCTGATCGCTTCAGTGATTTCTAATGAAGTAGGAAGCAACACCATTGTCTGATAGAAAGAATAGAAGACGACCTATTGGGAGACTGGGGAAAGAGGACATAGTCTGAAATAACCCAGTGAGAGAGTGACCAAGTGAATGGACCAGGCCATATAATGTGCTTGCCTGGCTGCATAGATGCTCGCTTTGAAGTTCATGATCGTGAATTTACTTAGAGACCAGTCAGTGTGTCCGCACGGACTAGGTAGAAAATGTAGTTTTGCCAAGTGGGTATGATGATGTGAGTGAGGGCAAGGGAGTCAAGGGTATATGCAAGGAAGTGATGATGATATTTGGCTAGGGAATTTAAGTGGAATAAGGAAGAAAATGAAGGTACCAAGGGGAAGTGGATAAAGGGGATGGGAAAATCAAGTGATCAAAATGTAGGGCTGGCATGAGTGTAATCTATAAAAATATCGAATCATTATGTTGTACAGCTGAAACTAATCACATTGTAAATCAACTATATTTCAATTAAAAAATGGAAAAATAATAAAATGACTTAAAAGAGGAAAAATATTAAAAGGTAGGACTAACCAAACTAGGGAGACAGAGAAAAAAAAATCAGTGGCTGCCAGGAGTTTGGGGTGAGGGAGTAAGGGATGAATACAAGTACAGGGGATTTTCTAGGGCAGTGAAACTATTCCATGTGGTATAGTAACGGTGGATACATGGTGCTGTACATTTGTCAAAACCCATAGCATGTATAACACAAAAATTGAACCCTAATGTAAACTATGGATTTTAGTTAATAATAATGCACTAATGTTGGTTTATCAATTATAACAAATGTATCACAATAATGCACGGTGTTAATAATAGGGAAGACTTACGGGGGTGTGGGGTGGGCTGTGTGTGAGGGGATATATGGGAACTCTCTGTACTATTTGCTCAATTTTTTCTGTAAATGTAATCTGCTAGCACTATTTTTTTAAACGTAGGACTTAATATAACTCTCCATGAGACTAGTTTGTCTTTAAGCATTTTCTTCATCGGTTGCAGAAAGACAGTGCTGGGCTTCTATTAGATGATCAATAGTTAAATGCAGCTCTGTCAAATCCAAAGTCCCTTCCTCTAGATGAAAAAATGAATAGTTATAGTGCATAAAATGGGTAAGTAAATAAAACATTTTAAAAATTTATTTTAGGGTTAAGGAGGACAGACACTTCCTTGGTCCACAAATTGCAAAAACATATAATTTTAATATTCCAAGGGAGGCACTGAGCCTGGACAAAGAATAAATATCCAAGGCTGGTCTCCCTAGCCAAGGGGAAAGACACTTTAACACCTTGCTCACAACCTCTCTCTGGTGATCTATAAGATATGTGGACCATAATAACTTCCCTTAGATATAAGAAAAAAAGGCCAGCCAGGGTCACGTGGTTATCAAACTCTGCAGTCCCTTAGTGCCTGCAATCTTGTCACGTGCTATATGTGTGCCTCCTTTTTTGAGACTTTAAAGGTGAGATAGTTTTACTTGCATGGTGAGGCTGGTTTAAACGTCTTCTGTAGCAATGACCTTAAACACTAAATTCTCTTAAGTTCTTACTTGGCTTAAAATGCAAAAAGAAAAGGCATGGTTGTAATGGCAAATAGACTAAAACTTTACATAAATAGACCGTTGAAAATGCGGTCCTTAAGTTACCAAAGTAGATTAAAAGGCTTATAGTATACTGAATAAAGTTTAACCGGTTAAATAGTTTTAGGTACAATTAACTTGTTTTTTCATAGAATTGTTAGAAACTATTTTCTCAAGTGTTTTGCCATTGATTCAGAAATCATTGTATTTTGAAATTAAATGGCAGTGATGATAAATGAATGACTAGTGACATTAGATGCATGTTAAGTTATCTCTGCTGTCCACACAGGCACGCACATTAGCACAGACTCATCATTCAGTTAATTGCCTTTTGCTGCAGTGAACGTCTAATCTCAGAAATACAACGATCATACACACAGAAAACTAGATAAGCTGTTTGGGCCACATTTTAGAAATAAGAAATCAGGTTTGCGTGGCTGATGCATATGGGATCGCTCTTTGAGTGACCAGCAGATTGTTTTTGTATTAAATTCTTTGAACAATTGCCATATCTTCGAAAGGAATACAGCAGCGATGCCAAAAAAGGAAATTCTTTTACTGGACAGAATTTGATTCCTTATTTGTTTCTATTAGATTAAAAACCCACTGGGTTGGAGGAGGAGACGAGATCACCAATTCAGTCTTGCTAAAATTCGTCTGGTTTCTAAAGCCCTTCAGAAAGGGAACTTGCCCAGTTTCCTTTGTGATAAGGTATTTCAGGAGATACTTAATAGTCTGATAACCCTTGTTTATGTCTCATCTAATTTCTTCGTGCCACTGTTTGGTCGATCTATTCTTTTCTGATTATTGGAGGGAAGAGTAGGTCTGTGCCCATCTCTGAGTGAGAATATTGATATACTTGAGGATTTGTTATTAATCCCCCATTCACTTTTATTTTCTGGACCAATAACCTTTATTCTTCATGTTTGGGTTTTTGAAAAATTGAACCATCTTTAGGGCTTGCTTTATGTTGGCCCTCAGAGCTTTCTGTGTCTTTCTATATCGTGGCATTCACAATTTGACTCAAGGTTAGTGGCATGGTAAAAACGTAGTTCCAGTGTACTCTCTATATTTTTAAACAATACAATGAAATTGTTTAGAATAGGTATACGTCTGATGGCTTCCAAAGCCCCTCTCTGCAGTAGTGATATTTTTCAATCATTGATCATTCCTCATCTTTCATTTTTTGTCTTCTGTTTTCATGTATATTTATTCCATAAATTACTGAAAGACACTCAGCACCATTACTTTTGGACAGTAATGTATAAAGCAGACAACTCCCATTTATAATTGTGAGGTTTAGTGGATTAGCTCCTTGTTTCAATATCAGATCTTGGCGGAAAATATGAAAATGAATCCCAGAACTTTGTCACGCATCTTTCCATGCATGTTGGAAACAACCATAGAAATGCAGATGCACCTCCTGCCCTTTTTGTCGTATTTATTTAGTCAACAAATAATTATTGAGTACATCGTATGTATCAGGCAAGGATCTAGACATTGTCTTTGGCTTTATCAGATGGCTTCCTGAGAAGCGTACTGGAATGTGTTTTTATAATTTGGATCATACTCCAGATATGAAAGATCACAATGTAAAGAGAAGCTGGGTGACTCTTTCTGGTAAAGGGAAGACTCCCTTTTAGAAGTGATATCTATAAACTAGCTTTTGTAAATTAGTCTTATGTTTCCAACGAGGAAGTAAGCACAGGTGTCAGGACACAGTACCTTAGGTTTTCTTTCACAGGTTCTAGCTGTCTTTCAGACGCAGAGTTAGTCTTGGTCACATACGTTGTAACTTGTAGGGCTGTAGATTTTAATATTGTGTGTGTGAGAATCTAATGGAAGCTATGGGCTCTCATTGAAGAAAAAAGACAAGGGACTTAAAATTTCAGAGTACCCCCGGATAACCCACTTAATGGACACTAGGGTAAGACTTACAGTTCAAGGGCCTTACACTTAACCCATGTTCACACCATGCCAGTGGAAAGTGGAGGATCTCTGATATGGATCACATCCCAAAACGAGGCTTCAAGGACGAATGTGGGGTCTCTTTGATAAGGGGAGATGTATAATCTTGCAGAAATAAAGAAAATCCATTTCATCTTCCTTCACCCATTCACATGGTTAAGATGGACAAACAAATGAGGACGCAATGTGTCGCACAGTTGGATGTTCAGACTTGTTTCTAACCTAAGTTTTGAGCTAGAGGGAAATAAGTGGGCTTTGAGATTCATACATTATTCCAACTGGTCCCCTGCTAAGGTAGTATAGAGGAGAATTTAGAGCCAAATCTCAAGTCTTTTGCTCACTGATCAAATAATATTCACTGAGTGGTTGCAATGTGCCAACACTTGGGAAGACCCAGGACCTGGCCTCAGAGAGCTCAGCTGTCCACCCTTGTAACTACTGGGGCCAGGGTGGAGATACCAGAGTGCCTGATTTTATGCAGCTCTTGCCAGAGCTGTCCAAGTAAGCAATAAATATTGCTTGGTTGATTAGTTTATTGCTTTCCCTGATGAGTTCCTTTTGTTGCAGAATCCGTAACAGCTGGGGTTAATAAAAGAAAAGTTTAGTTTTGAGAGGGCACAAAGCTACATATACTAATTATAATAAAATATTAAAAATCTACTTAGGGTAACATAGTTATGAACATGAAGTGCATGCTAATGTGAGATTGGTTTTGATGTAAAGCATTTTCAAAATCAGCTATCTATCCTCAGAGTGGCCAAAATAGCAGTCCAGAGACAGACAAGGAGCATTTCAAATTCAGCAGTCTGCTCTCTTATTGGCCCAGGGATGGCAATAACACAAGCAGCAGCTGGTAAGAATCTGGGTCTATTCTGACTAGATCATGCTGCCTGAGAGTCTAATTTTGCTTCAAAAATGGTCAGATTTTTCTCACAGTGGAAAAAGTGGTATATTCCTTTAGTGTCAACAGACTGGATTGCATCTCCAGTTTGTTTGATGGGAGAACTTGGTTCTGTTCCCAGATACGGCTCTCCTTCATGGATCATTGAATTACGCTAAGTGCTTTGAACAAAGTCAATTTCAAAACATACTGCTTTCCTCCCAAACCTTGGAATTTGTCTTCATACCAAAGTTCCAAGAGCTCATGTTTGTAGGAAGAGAATATCCTGCAAATACATTCACGTTGTCTTCAGGTTCTTCTTTAAATACATAGGTAAACCCTAAGGACTCTTCAGGATTTAACATTCTAGGTTTTTTGTTTGTTTGTTTGTTTTTTTTACGGTACGCGGGCCTCTCACTGTTGTGGTCTCTCCCGTTGCGGAGCACAGGCTCTGGACGCGCAGGCTCAGCGGCCACGGCTCGCGGGCCCAGCCGCTCCGCGGCATGTGGGATCTTCCCGGACCGGGGCACGAACCCACGTCCCCTGCATCGGCAGGCGGACTCTCAACTACTGCGCCACCAGGGAAGCCCTACATTCTAGGTTTTTTATGGTGAGTCTTAGATGCTCTAATATTCTGAAATTTATGCAAAGATATGTGTGTAATAGGTCCACGATCTGATGAATAAAAAAATATTAGGCTCTTTCTTTCAAAAAATATCCTAGATTTGGATCTTCTGTGCTTTGGCTTTCAGTGAGGAAATTTCTGATACTTTCTTATGTTCCCTCACATTGCTTCAGGAAGTAGCAATGTGTAAAAGTACCTATTACTTGAGTATTGTTTTTTTTCCTTGAGAGTGTTTCCAACTGAGGGTTCGTTCATTGGGGCTATTTCTAATCCACTTAGTTTCAAACTCTCTGGTCCTAAGTAATGAGCCATGAAGGAGACCAGGTTAGAGAATGACCAGGGAAGGACTTGCAGCCTCATGGGGGCCTGAGTCCCTCTCTGATGGAGGAGCCCTGTCTTCCCAGCATGTGTTCCTCTGTGCAGCTGCCTGTGACTACGACAGATCCAGGAACCCTGCTCCAGGCAGAACGTGTTCCACTGAAAACCAGACTTTCTTCAAAAAGAACCTGGAAAACTTAGCAGATGATGTTACCTTTCTCCCTAATACATACCCCAGGAGCTTGGGGCTGAAGGAGGAAGGTGGGGAGGGTTGATGAGCAGCTCTATTTATGCTCTATTGATGGGCTAATCTCTCACACACACCTGGAGGTGATTTGCGCTCCTGCCCACACAAAGGGATCCTGGCGTTGGCTCCGGCGCTCACAAGCCCAAACTGAGCTCAGACTTCAGTTTGGCTGGAATGTGCAGGTGTACTACCTGGAATCTCAGGGAGAACCGGCTGGGTTCTCCCCTCACTGGCAATTGATCTTGTGGTCAGGGGTGGGGAGGACAGCAGGAAAGGGGTGATCACTCTGAAAGGAAGCCCTGTGAGAGAATTGTAGGGAGAAGAGCGTTCCTCTTTCCCTTTCCTACATTTTTCTTACATCCCATCTGGTCCCCAGGTTTCTGGTCCTTTTGCTTTTCTCTTCAATTTTTAGGAGTCCAAGAAAATGTGGCACGTTTCTTGTGTAATTGTTTTGTTTATTTAAATGAGCTGTTTGCTTCATGTGGTGTCATCCAAAATGGGCGGTTCCTTTTATGTAATACCTGAAGGTAGGATTTTACTCAATCCTATTTCTGAAATCCACTGAATATTTTTAGCTCCTCTGTGGAATTTCTGGTTGGAAAGGGCACAGGCGCCGGGGGGGGCGGGGGGGGGGGGCAGAAAGCCTGCAAACCAACCTTACTAGAAAGGCTTTGGCGTGTGATAGAAAGCCTGCCTCATCGTGCACACTTTGTTGTGCTGGCTGTTCCTGAGGACTGCTTTGGATCGAATAAGGGCAGCCACAGAAGTGGGTGGAGCTGTCCCTCACGCTGACCTTTAATTTACCTGGGAGGACAGTAATCTGAAAAAGAATCAAATACGTGAAAATTGCGCTTCAGCGAGCAAAAGCTGTGTTTGCACCGTCCTGAAAAGTGATACTTTTCTTCAGAATTCGAGGTGAGAAGGGTGAGGGTTCACTGACTAAAAGCAAAATGAAAGAACAGACTCTTCTTTTTCGCACATTCACAATTCCAGAGTTGGAGAAAATCGGGAATTTTGCACATTGTGATACTATTTTATCAGCTTCAGCTTGATAGAACAAGGTCAGCGCGGCCTAGAAAAAGGATGTGGTGGTGAAGCCTAAAAAAGGAAGGGTATTTTTAAGTGTATTACAGAGAAGGAAGCAGCTGGACTTAATAACTAACAATATGTGGGAGGCGAAAGTATGTTGAATCTTGTACAGAAGTTTGCTGATCAGAGAAAGGGCGGGTAATGTTGCTGGCCACATCAAAATAACCCTCTGTAATTAGCTCCACCTGTGCTAAAAATGTATGCTCACATACTGTTCCCAGTTTGTTGAAATTTATGACCACGCAATGTTATGTGAGTAATAGTTACTACTGAACCAAAATCAATATGTAGTTCTCTATTGGCAAAACTTGGGTTTATATTTTATTCATGTTTGTCCTCTTAGGTCCTAACATGATGCCTAACAAGTAGTTGATGTTCCAAGGGCTGAATATATGGATGAAACTGCAAACCCGTGGCCTGCTTAGTGCTCTGATTTTCTTTAAAACGTACCTGGCTAGTTTCAATTATTTGTTTGCTTTAATGAAGTAAGTACTTTGGTTTATTGAAATCTGGCACTGTCCGTCATACTTCTTTTGCAATGTATTAATAATCAGGCATTTGGAAATTAATACCTTGACCTGTTCAGATCAAGCTTACAAGGTAGTCATCATGTTGAAAAATGGAAAGTTTGGGTGAAATTACCAGGTACTCAATATGACAAAGCAGGAACCACGGCTAATTCTGCCACCCCTTTACCCACCTCTGTGTTTCATGACCACATGATAATTGAGGGTCATGCTCCCAAATGATACGAGCAGGCATTCCAGCCACCACTCCATCACATACCCTGTGCCCTCCTACTGAAAGTCTTTCCATACATCCTGGATCTTTGGAGGTGGTTTGTAGTGGCATACCAGGTTGTCTCATGATGCCATGTTGTCTCTCCCCCAACTCTGCCAAAGGAAATAACTAGATTTCTTGCAACAGACTGGGATATTTCTGATATAGCCAAGATCTATGTAAGATACCAATAGACAGTTGCACAACAAATTAGGAATGTTAGCTCCTTATGTGTGAGATGTGCACCTCAGTCGCCATGCCTTCTTGTCTCCTCTTAGCTAACTCAATTGTTGGCTAAAAAGAAGAAAAATCCACCTAAGACATAAGGCATCTAATGCAAAAAACCCCTGAAACTAGGCTGGACACAGGGTTTCAAGGGATTCTTAGCCCTAATCTACTAAAGCAACGTTACAGACATTAAGAGCAAGGACTTTGGAGTCAGACACACCAGGGTTTGTCCTCAACCCTGACGCTACGTAGCTGTGCGATGTTGGATAAGTTACTAAACCTCTTTACATTTCAGTTTTCTCATGTGTAAAGTGAGAATAATATCAACTTAATAGCATTGCTGTTGAGGATTAAATGAGGTGATGCTTAGCAGAGCATCTGGAAAATGGTCATTAATAAAATTATACATCATCATCACCTCCATCATTGTTTCACCATGACATGGACCTATGAAAATTCCTAACAGTACCCTAGTAGCCTGAGTCTGAGTTTGTAAAGTGAAAGTTTCCTGGACATGGAGAAACATAAGGGCTGCCTCGGATGATAGGGTCATCTTGATGGTACACTTACCATCACACCAGAAGAAGACACTTGCTGGGCAGAATATTCTGTGGGGGTAAAGGCACTTAATGGCCACTCTGATATGGTTATTCTCCTGAAACTTTGGTGTCTGATTTATAGAATGTTGTACATGAACCATTCCAAGAGCAAAACAAGCCCCATTTGGGCACCGTCCATAAATTGAACCAAAGAAGTAATCATGAAATCAGTTTGTAAAATGGCCAACCCATTTCAAGAACTAAAATAAAATTTATTTGTAAGTATAACTTAACCCATTAACTGTTTTCTGTATCCAGACCAATTTTTAGTTACAGAAATCTGTGTACAATGATAATAATTTCTTAAAGATCAGAGAGAGGGGAAAAAATTTTCAAGAAGGCCCTGTGAATAAGGAAACCTTAAAAATGAGAACATTCTGAAAGTGTTTTTACTTAGTGTCTTTTATGCAAACTCCACTAATTAATCTCATACAAACATGGATATTTTTGTAAAGCATAAGCCCAAGTGCCATTTTATGACCATGTAATTTACAAGTCCTCAAATTACATTAAATCACCACACACAGTGTTTACAGTTTAATTACATGGTTATTTACCATTCCCAATCAAGTGTTATTCATTCAGTACCTCTTTGCCTGATCTTACCTAAAAAAGAAAACACTTTTATGCTGGATCTGAATGGTAAACATTCAAACATGCCCATACTTCAAGGCAACAAAAATGTGATTCCGAGTCAACAAACTCCACTGACAGAGATTTCGGAGAACTTCCAGGAGGAGAGAGAATAGAAAGAGATCAACATTTTACTAAAATAGTATTTCTTTGGATTTCTTTGATTGTTTCAGTTCTACTGAAAAAAAGAAACCTATCACGATTCACGTCACACTATTATGTAAAGCCAACTGGATCTATTATCCATATTTTGTATTACAAAGTGGTATAGCTCTTCAGTCAAGAAATGTTTATTGAGCACCATATGTGTTCTAGATGCTGTGATAAAAATAAGTGTAGGGCTTCCCTGGTGGCGCAGTGGTTGAGAGTCCACCTGCCGATGCAGGGGATGCAGGTTCGTGCCCCGGTCTGGGAGGATTCCACGTGCCGCGGAGCAGCTGGGCCCGTGAGCCATGGCCGCTGAGCCTGCGTGTCCGGAGCCTGTGCTCCGCAACGGGAGAGGCCACAACAGTGAAAGGCCTGCGTACCGCAAAAAAAAAAAAAAAAAGAAAAAAAGAATAAGTGTAAAAAAATAGGACATGGCCCCTTGATGAGCTCAGACAGGATATCCACTAAGTGTGTTATAAATATTTTGACATTATTTACTTCTAGTCTTCTCTTTGTCATTTAACCGTACCATCCTGAGATTAGAGAATCTCAGTACTGCTGTGGGATATCTTTGGGCAACTGCATAAACTTTCTGAGCCTTAGTCTTTTCATCTGTAAAATATAGAAGTGGGGAATATAATAATAATAATGCCAATTTTCTTTCCCTGATAGTGTGATTATAAAGATGAAGTAAGACTGAAAACAGTTGAGGGTTACTTCTTCACGATCTATCTCTGCAGCTAATTCCACAAGCCCAGTTGAACTGAATCCTTATCTATCTCCCTATGTTGCCTACCTCATGATGCCTCCCTCCCCTGTTATGGTATTAGACAGTTATATCAGGAAATAGTTATTTGGTGAATTAACTATGGTGACCTTTAATTCCTAAGACATAATTCTGAATTCTGTCCTCTGGGAACTCAAATTTTTAACAAAAGTAGTCCTCATTTGGAGTCCTTGGGACACCTGCCTCAGAGTTACCAGAAGAGTTTCTGAAATATCTTCATTCCTTGAGCCCACTCCAGACTTAATGAATCAGAATCTTTAGCAGTGAAACCCGAACAAGCACCTGCCTCTTAATAAGTTTCTCTGATAATTTTAAGCACACTAGAATCCAAGAATCACTGCGTTGTATTTAATGGGATTGTTCGCAAATATTTCAGTTCTCTCCTTCCGAGCATACGGTAGAATTACACTTCTCTGCCCACTTGGAATTAGGTGTGCATGTCTCACTTGTTTTGGCCAATGAAATATGAATCAAAGTGACCAGTATGAATCAAAGTGAAATACAAGACATGTGACATTAAATTGAAGTAATGTATTTGGGATGACTTTATAGTTCTCATAATTTAAAAATTTTATTTCCCTTCTCGCATGGTTAGAAAACATGATTTCCAGAATATGATTTAATGGTGGTAGCAAAAAGCACTAACAAATATCAGATTGTAAATTAATCTACACCCATCATTATGACATAATTTTTGATGAAGAAAATATTTAAATAGCAAGGTTGTTAACAAGGCCTCTTTCTCTTTATATCTGAAATATAGAAGACACAAAAACATTGACATAGGGAGATTTTATATGATGTTTCTAACTGAAAACACTAATTTCAGCTGACTGTACTCGGCAAATAGAAAGTGGAAATACTTGTACGAGAGGAAATAATTCATTGAATATATTGAGAACCTACCATATATTACTTACTCTGATGAATACATTTCCATTTTATCACATTTAACAACAGTCCTAGAGACATCACTTTTTACATCTTGAATGTGAACAAACAGATAAACTGGTTGACTAATTTTCCAAAATTTACCAAAGTAGAAATTGAGATTCAAATTGACATCTGCCTATTTGCCCAGCCCATAACCTTTCTTTTTTTTTTCTCTTTTAACATCTTTATTGGAGTGTAATTGCTTTACAATGTTGTGTTAGTTGCTGCTACATAACAAAGTGAATCAGCTACACATATACGTGTATCCCTATATCCCCTCCCTCTCGCATCTCCCTCCCGCCCTCCCTACCCCACCCCTCTAGGTGGTCACAGAGCACCAAGCTGATCTCCCTGTGTGATGCAGCTGCGTCCCACTAGCTAGCTGTTTTACTTTTTTTTTTTTACATCTTTATTAGCGTATAATTGCTTTACAATGGTGTGTTAGTTTCTGCTCTATAACAAAGTGAATCAGTTATACATATGTTCCCATATCTCTTCCCTCTTGCGTCTCCCTCTCTCCCACCCTCCCTATCCCACCCCTCCAGGGGGTCACAAAGCACCGAGCTGATCTCCCTGTGCTAGTCGGCTGCTTCCCACTAGCTATCTACCTTACATTTGATAGTGTATATATGTCCATGTCTCTCTCTCGCTTTGTCACAGCTTACCCTTCCCCCTCCCCATATCCTCAGGTCCATTCTCTAGTAGGTCTGTGTCTTTATTCCTGTCTTACTCCTAGGTTCTTCATGATATTCTTTTGATAGTGTATATAAGTCCATGCCACTCTCTCACTTCATCCCAGCTTCCCCTTTCCCTTCCCCGTGTCCTCAAGTCCACTCTCTACGTCTGCATGTTTATTCCTGTACCTTTTTTTTTTTAGACTCCATATATATGTGTTAGCATACGGTATTTGTTTTTCTCTTTCTGACTTACTTCACTCTGTATGACAGACTCTAGGTCCATCTACCTCACTAAAAATAACTCAATATCGTTTCTTTTTATGGCTGAGTAATATTCCATTGTATATATGTGCCACATCTTCTTTATCCATTCATCTGTCGATGGATACTTAGGTTGCTTCCATGTCCTGGCTATTGTAAATAGAGCTGCAGTGGACGTTGTGGTACATGACTCTTTTTGAATTATGGTTTTCTCAGGGTATATGCTCAGTAGTGGGATTGCTGGGTCGTATGGTAGTTCTATTTTTAGTTTTCTAAGGAACCTCCATACTGTTCTCCATAGTGGCTGTATCAATTTACATTCTCACCAACAGTGTAAGAGGGTTCCCTTTTCTCTACACCCTCTCCAGCATTTATTGCTTGTACATTTTTTGATGATGGCCATTCTGACCGGGGTGAGAGGATATCTAGTAGTTTTGATTTGCATTTCTCTAATGATTAGTGGTGTTGAGCATCCTTTCATGTGTTTGTTGGAAATCTGTATATCTTCTTTGGAAAAATGCCTATTTAGGTCTTCTGCCCATTTTTGGATTGGGTTGTTTGTTTTTTTGATATCGAGCTGCTTGTGAATTTTGGAGATTAATCCTTTGTCAGTTGCTTCATTTGCAAATATTTTCTCCCATTCTGAGGGTTGTCTTTTCGTCTTGCTTATGGTTTCCTTTTCTGTGCAAAAGCTTTTAAGTTTCATTAGGTTGCATTTGTTTATTTTTGTTTTTATTTCCATTTCTCTAGGAGGTGGGTCAAAAAGGATCTTGCTGTGATTTATGTCATAGAGTGTTCTGCCTATGTTTTCCTCTAAGTTTTATACTGTCTGGCCTGACATTTAGGTCTTTAATCCATTTTGAGTTTATTTTTGTGTATGGTGTTAGGGACTGTTCTAATTTCATTCTTTTACATGTAGCTGTCCAGTTTTCCCAGCACTCCTTATTGAAGAGGCTGTCTTTTCTCCATTGTATATTCTTGCTTCCTTTATCAAAGATAAGGTGACCATATGTGTGTGGGTTTATCTCTGGGCATTCTATCCTGTTCCATTGATCTATATTTCTGTTTTTGTGCCAGTACCATACTGTCTTGATTACTGTAGCTTTGTAGTATAGTCTGAAGTCAGGGAACCTCATTCTCCCAGCTCTGTTTTTCTTTCTCAAGATTGCTTTCACTATTCAGGGTCTTTTGTGTTTCCATACAAATTGTGAAACTTTTTATTCTAGTTCTATGAAGAATGCCATTGGTTTGACAGGGATTTCATTGAATCTGTAGATTGTTTTGGGCAGTATAGTCATTTTCACAGTGTTGATTCTTCCAATCCAAGAACATGGTATATCTCTCCATCTGTTTGTATCACCTTTAATTTCTTTCATCAGTGTCTTATAGTTTTCTGCATACAGGTGTTTTGGCTCCTTAGGTAGGTTTATTCCTACGTATTTTATTCTTTTTGTTGCATTGGTGAATAGGAGTTTTTCCTTCATTTCTCTTTCAGATTTTTCATCATTAGTGTATAGGAATGCAGGAGATATCTGTGCATTAATTATGTACCCTGCTACTTTATTAAATTCATTGATTAGCTCTAGTAGTTTTCTGGTAGCATCCTTAGGATTCTCTATGTATAATATCATGTCATCTGAAAACAGTGACAGCTTTATTTCTTCTTTTCCGATTTGGATTCTTTTTATTTCTTTTTCTTGTCTGATGGCTGTGGCTAAAACTTCCAAAACTATGTTGAATAATAGTGGTGAGAGTGGGCAACCTTGTCTTGTTCCTGATCTTAGTAGAAATGGTTTCAGTTTTTCACCATTGAGAATGATGTTGGCCGTGGGTTTGTCATATACGGCTTTTATTATGTTGAGGTAAGTTCCTTCTATGCCTACTTTATGGAGAATTTTTATCATAAATGCATGTTGGATTTTGTCAAAAACTTTTTCTGCATCTATTCAGATTATCATATGGTTTTTATCCTTCCGTATGTTAATATGATGTATCACATTGATTGATTTGCGTATATTGAAGAGTCCTTGCATTCCTGGGATAAACCCCACTTGATCATGATGTGTGATCCTTTTAATGTCCTCCTGGATTCTATTTGCTAGTATTTTGTTGAGGATTTTTGCATCTATGTTCTTCAGTGATATTGGCCTGTAGTTTTCTTTCTTTGTGACATCTTTGTCTGGTTTTGGTATCAGGGTGATGATGGCCTCATAGAATGAGTGTGGGAGTGTTCCTCCCTCTGCTATATTTTGGTAGAGTTTGAGAAGGATAGGTGTTAGCTCTTCTCTAAATGTTTGATGGAATTTGCCTGCGAATCCATCTGGTCCCGGGCTTCTATTTGTTGGAAGATTTTTGACCACAGTTTCAATTTCAGTGCTTGTCTATATATTTATATTTTCTATTTCTTCCTGGTTCAGTCTCGGAAGGTTGTGCTTTTCTAAGAGTTTGTCCATTTCTTCCAGGTTGTCCATTTTATTGGCATATAGTTGTTTGTAGTAATCTCTCATGTTCCTTTGTATTTCTTCAGTGTCAGTTGTTACTTCTCTTTTTTCATTTCCAATTCGGTTGATATGAGTCTTCTCCCTTTTTTTCTTGATGAATCTGGCTAGTGTTTTATCAATTTTGTTTATCTTCTCAGAGAACCAGCTGTTAGTTTTATTGATCTGTGCCATCGTTTCTTTCATTTTTTTTCATTTATTTCTGATCTGATCTTTATGATTTCTTTCCTTCTGCTAACATTGGGGTTTTTTGGTTCTTTCTCTGATTGATTTAGGTGTAAGTTTAGGTTATTTGAACTTTTTCTTGTTTCTTGAGGTAGGATTGTATTGCTGTAAACTTCCCTCTTAGAACTGCTTTTGCTGCATCCCTTAGGTTTTGGGCCATTGTGTTTTTGTTGCCATTTGTTTCTAGGTTTTTTTTGATTTCCTCTTTGATTTCTTCAGTGATCTCTTGGTTATTAAGTAGCATATTGTTTAGCCTCCATGTGTTTGTATTTTTTACAGATTTTTTCTTGTAAATTGATATCTAGCCTCATAGCGATGTGGTTGGCAAAGATACTTGATAAGATTTCAATTTTCTTAAATTTACCAAGGCTTGATTTGTGACCCAGGGTATGATCTATCCTGGAGAATGTTCCATGAGCAGTTGGGAAGAAAGTGTATTCTGTTGTTTTTGGATGGAATGTCCTATAAATATCAATTAAGTCCATCTTGTTTAATGTATCATTTAAAGCTTGTGTTTCCTTATTTATTTCCATTGTGGTTGATCTGTCCATTGGTGAAAGTGGGGTGTTAAAGTCCCCTACTATGATTGTGTTACTGTCGATTTCCCCTGTTATGGCTGTTAGTATTTGCCTTATATATTGAGGTGTTCCTGTGTTGGGTGCATAAAGATTTACAATTGTTATATCTTCATCTTGGATTGATCCCTTGATCATTATGTAGTGTCCTTCTTTGTCTCTTGTAATAGTCTTTATTTTAAAGTCTATTTTGTCTGATATGAGAATTGCTACTCCAGCTTTCTTTTGATTTCCATTTGCATGGAATATCTTTTTCCATCTCCTCACTTTCAGTCTGTATGTGTCCCTAGGTCTGAACTGTGTCTCTTGTAGACAGTCTGCTGATATTTTGATGACAGCCTCCTCAGAACATCTTCACATTCTGAAGCACAAACCAGAGATTTTTCACATAAGGAGACTGACACAGGGATTAAATAATTCCCCCAACCGACAGCGACAGAAACCTCTTTTGAACCGAGGTCTGTCTGATGACAAAAACCTTTCTCTTCCCAGGACAGCACACTGTCCTTTAGTACAGTACTGGGCCAAGTTATGTGCTCAAAAAGTTGAAACGAAGTAGACATTAAGGAAGTAGAGATACTATGCTTTACCAAGGAGTGGAAGGAGAAAGTAACAATGTTGTTACATCCAAAATGTCTAGACCAGTGCTTTATTTTAAAGTCTATTTTGTCTGATATGAGAATTGCTACTCCAGCTTTCTTTTGGTTTCCATTTGCATGGAATATCTTTTTCCATCTCCTCACTTTCAGTCTGTATGTGTCCCTAGTGTCTGAAGTGGATCTGTTGGAGATAGCATATATATGGGTCTTGTTTTTGTGTCCATTCAGCCAGTCTATGTCTTTTGGTTGGAGCATTTAACCCATTTACATTTAAGATAATTATTGATATGTATGTTCCTATTACCATTTTCTTAATTGTTTTGGGTTTCTTATTGTAGGTCTTTTCCTTCTTTTGTGTTTTCTGCCTAAGGAAGCTCCTTTAGCAGTTGTTGTAAAGCTGGTTTGGTGGTGCTGTCTTCTCTTAGCTTTTGCTTGTCTGTGAAGATTTTACTTTCTCCATCGAATCTGAGTGAGATCCTTGCTGGTTAGAGCAATCTTGGTTGTAGGTTTTTCCCTTTCATCACTTTAAATATGTCCTGCCACTCCCTTCTGGCTTGCAGAGTTTCTGCTGAAAGACCAGCTGTTAACCTTATGGGGATTCCCTTGTATGTTATTTGTTGCTTTTCCCTTGCTTTTTCTTGGTATTTAACTTTTGATAGTTTGATTAATATGTGTCTTGGCATGTTCCTCCTTGGATTTATCCTGTATGGGACTCTCTGTGCTTCCTGGACTTGATTGACTCTTTCCTTTCTCATATTAGGGAAGTTTTCAACTAGAATCTCTTCAAATATTTTCTCAGTCCCTTTTTCTCTTCTTCTTCTGGGACCCCTATAATTCGAATGTTGGTGCATTTAATGTTGTCCCACAGGTCTCTGACACTGTCCTCAATTCTTTTCATTTTTTTTTCTTTATTCTGCTCTGTGGTAGTTATTTCCACTATTTTATCTTCCACGTCACTTATCCGTTCTTCTTCCTCAGTTATTCTGCTGTTAATTCCTTCTAGAGAATTTTAAATTTCATTTATTGTGTTGTTCATCATTGATTGCTCTTTAGTTCTTCTAGGTCCTTGTTAAATGTTTCTTGTATTTTCTCCATTCTATTTCCAAGACTTTTGATCATCTTTACTATCATTACTCTGAATTCGTTTTCAGGTAAACTGCCTATTTCCTCTTCATTTGTTTGGTCAGGTGGGTTTGTACCTTGCTCCTTCATCTGCTGCGTATTTCTCTGTCTTTTCATTTTGCTTAACTTACTGTGTTTGGGGTCTCCTTTTCACAGGCTTCAGGTTCTTAGTTCCCATTATTTTTGGTGTCTGCCTCCAGTGGGTAAGGTTGGCTCAGTGGGTTGTGTTGGCTTCCTGGTGGTGGGGACTGGTGCCTGTGTTCTGCTGGATGAGGCTGGATCTTGTCTTTCTGGTGGGCAGGACCACGTCCAGTGGTGTGTTTTGGGGTGTCTGTGAACTTAGTATGATTTTAGGCAGCCTCTCTGCTAATGGGTGGGGTTTTGTTCCTGTCTTGCTAGTTGTTTGGCATGGGCTGTCCAGCCCTGGAGCTTGCTGGTCATTGAGTGGAGCTGGGTCTTAGCGTTGAGACCAAGCACTCTCTGGCAGAGTTCTCGCCAATTGATATTACGTGGGGCTGGGCGGTCTCTGATGGACCACGTCCTGAACTCGGCTATCCCACCTCAGGGGCTGAGGCCTGACACTGGGCCAGAGCACCAAGACCCTGTCAACCACATGCCAGCCCATAACCTTTGTAGTGCATCATGTAATCTTTAGAAAAGTCAGTCTTTCAACATGTTGATGATTGATCTGATTTCCCTATTTGCTCAATCTTCATGGATTTTAATAAGATTTAGCATTTTTTCAATATTGAATAAAAAGAATCTATAAACCACACATAGCATGCATGTAATGTGTATCTGTACATCCGTATGTATTTTCATGGCACATGGAAAATGGTACTTAAACTTCTCATTTATGTCACAGACTAAACCAGGGTGATCACCTTTGGAAACTGTGGCCTCATGATACAGACATTTAAATGACTTTCAATCTGGGGAACACATTAAACATATGATATGTCATTACCATCCAACAGTTATCCAAATGGAATGTGAAATACAAAATTGATTTAGGTATTAAGTCTTTGGAGAAGCTTTAGGAAGATACATATAGAAGAATATAAGCCCATTTGTGAAGTGAATTTTGATAATTGAGGCAACAATATAGTTACAAATTCAACTCTATCTCTGCTACTTTATGTTTGGTTCTCACTTGGAGGAACAAAGCATAGAGTGTGAGGATAGAGTTCAGTGTCTGGCAGAAAACTGGGGAAGGATTAAAATAGGCACAGTCCTCCCAGTTTTTGTGGAGTATCTATAAGGATATTCTTCGGGCTCTGGATGTGGAATAGTACACATTAATTTGGGTGCTATTTAGTTGATAGTCCTCTAAATGATACATATACTATAAAGCATGCATGCACCGAACACATACATGGCAGCTTAAGTACAAAACAGTAATAAGTATTAATATCCACCAACTGAAAATCAGTAAGAACGAAAGATTCTTAATGGTGTAATTTGAGCAGTTTTTCCTAAGTACTGTATGTTATCAACTTGAATTTGTGGAGAAGCTATTGTACGGCTTGATTTGAACACCTTTCATGAGGAGCAATTAGTATTTTATTCTAGTAAAGCAAAATTAGAATTAGAGTTTTCAGAGCTGGAACACCATAAAGATGATCTTTTCCAACTTTGATTTCACAAGTGAGAAAACACATTCAGGAAATGAAATGATTCGTCTAATGTCACTTAGCTAATAAATGGAAGAGACAGGGCTTGAATGATCTTTCCTGAAGAGCACCCTTTCAAGTACACATTTGTGATTAAAATAGTAAATAAAAGTAACAAAACAGCTTTTGTCAGAAACAAATTAGAAAGTCACAATTACTTACATAAAGATCTTTTTCAAAGTTGATTAAATCCATATTGTATGCTGTGTAAAGAGATACATCCTCAAAAAACTTACTGGATGTTAAATGGTCATCTTTACACCTGCTATATTAATTACTCCCATGTATATGTTGAGTATTACACTAGGGTGATTGAACCATTGCAGCTAAGAAAACAAAAATTAATACAAGTTATGCCTTTACAAAGATTATACAGTAAGTGAAAGACGTAGAGTTCGAACTGAGGTTCTTCTGATTCTAGAGCAAATGTTCTTTTTACCTGGCTACGCTATGTCTCACCAAGATTGTTTAAAGGGACAAGAACCTTATAACACAAATCTGATTAACAAAGAGATAGTACAACAAATACATTTTAAAAAACCCACAAAAAACTAAAGAGAAAAAGAAAGTGAGAAAAGAGTTGAAGTAAACATTGAGGATGGGAAGAGGTTGGGGTGGAACACAGGGAGAGCAAATCCAAATAAAATGCAATAGGCTTTGTCTTTATGATCAAGTGTTTCATCAGCATATAAGTATAATTCATTTCAGGAATCTCAGTGCTATGCAAGATGTAGAATACTACAGTCAACTTAGGAGTTATCATTGAAACCCCAAGGAAGAATTACAATTAACTTGAGTCAATTAGATTTCTCAAGGATTCCTGACTTCAGCTCTGGCTAACAGGAATCTTAATGAGACAATTAATATTTGCTAATATCAGCTTGATTAATTTAAAGGGTATGTATAATTATATAGAAGAGTATGTATACAGAAGTGTGTGTGTGTGTGTGTGTGTGTGTTCTACACCTATTCATGGCATTTGAAATTGAGCCTCAAAATATTTTGGAAGCAAAAAAAAGGATACGAGAATTCTCACTTCATAGATAAAAAAACTCAGTTTTGAAAATTACTTATTCTTGGGAACAGAGACAGGTAAACAACATCAGAAAATCAGGCTTAGGCATGGACTAGACTTGAAATTTTTATACAGTTAAATGAAGGAAAAAGTTTGAATATTTGTTTAATACCAACCATATATCAGTCGTTTTCAATAAATTATCCCCTTACACCTCACAGCCTTGAAGGTGACTGTTATTACCCCTGTTTTACAGATTAGGAAACTGAAGCTCCACAAGTTTAAGTAATGACCAAAGAGAGTGGTCTGGGTGGCTATGCAAGGCTGTGCATTTTGTATACTGCACAACAGCATCTGGGAGCAGGGAGGAGCTTGGGACTGATAACACATTTTGTGTTCTGCTTGCCCAGTGGTGCACCCTAATGAAGGATTTTGTCATTCCAGAGAAAGGGTGTGCCTTTAATTTTCCCAAAGACCACAAACCTCATTGAATTGTGGAATTACAATTTGAGTCTGTGTAAGTCTGGGCAAAGACCAGGCTGTTTCCACTATGTCTTGAAGCCTCTCCCACTAGAAAGATGCAATCAGAATAAGTTATGAGCAGCTGGTGCCCATCTCGTAATAAAAGGGATAGATGGACTGAGTCTCGAGAGTTAAGACAATGAAGGATAAGACGTAATGGAAGTCTCCTCTTGACTTTTCTCTTTCAGACAAAACATTATCTGACCTTGAGGTTTGGGTATGGAGAGAGGGGGAAGAAAACAAACCTTTTTTAAATTGGGTGGTTTCATTGGTATGATTTTCTAAAATATTAGAGTCACTATATACTAAATCACTCTTTGTGCTTTAACACATAAATCTATGACGAGAGAATCAGCACCATGCCTGGCACACAGTAGGCACTCAGTTCACATTATTACTCAATTGTACTGAATGAGTTCTGAGGTTTTCATCAGCAAGAAAAGTGTTTGAGGGTGGTAATATAAATGGACTCATGTTACCATTGATGTTAGAAATTTCAGTGTCTAAAATGTAATGCGATATGAGAGCTATTATGGCCACACTAGGAAAAGGGCTGGTGGCCCCACTTTTCCCAGCCCTGGTTCCTTGGGTATTCCTGTATCGTCCACTGGTCAGCGAATTCGTTATGGGGTAAGACCCGTGGATAATCTACTCTGTCTTCAGCACTTGGCACATAAGTGCTTTGCTCATAGAAGGTGCTTAGTGAATGCTGTTGAAGAAATAATTATTTCTTTTTCCTCCCCCTCCCAATACTCATGGTCATAAAGTTCCCCTGTAAACATTCAGGGTGTGTGTGTGTGTGTGTGTGTGTGTGTGTGTGTGTGTGTGTGTGTGTGTGTGTGTGTGTGTGTGTGTGTGTGTGTGTGTGTGTGTGTCTGTGTGTGTCTGTGTGTGTTGTGGTATGCGGGCCTCTCACTGCTGCAGCCTCTCCCGTTGCGGAGCACAGGCTCCGGACACGCAGGCTCAGTGGCCGTGGCTCACGGGCCCAGTCGCTCCGCGGCATGTGGGATCCTCCTGGACCGGGGCACGAACCCGTGTCCCCTGCATCGGCAGGCGGACTCTCAACCACTGCGCCACCAGGGAAGCCCAACATTCAGGTTTTTTACTCTATGTTAGAAAAGTAAGTAGAAAGGAGCTACAAGAAAGCCTACTTGGACACCAAGTATTAAAGAGCAATAGAGAGCAACTCATGGTTCTGTTCTCCAGTGCATGACCCAGAAACATCAAGGACTCAGAGAAGAGAGGTATAGCCAAGAGCTGAGGTTGCTAGAAGTTGAAGTAAACCTTAAAAGTCGAGATGATGGGAACAAACTGTACAAGAAGAAAGAACATCATGAGTCTGTAGGGGGGAGGGTAGGACTCCGAAGAATGAGTGTTCAAGGTAGGACAGTAAGAAGCTATTGACCTGTAGTAGAAAACCCTCATTACAGGTGTTGAAGATGAAAGTTAGAACCTGAAAGCCATGGAAACCTGAAGCTTAATCGTCAGCTGTATGGGTTGAGTGGAGTAGGACTAGGGTTGGGCTACAGGAGGAGTTGAAGGCAAACAGTTTTATTCTTTCACCTTTAAAACAAGGTTTTAGAAAGACAACAGTGTGATTTACTTAATTTCATTTATTCCACCCAGATTAAATATTTATATTTTGACAGTGGATTTTTAGGAGATGTTGCCTTATCCTAAAGCCAAGATGATAATCTGGTGGAGAAGGAGGGCTCTTTGCTGCCCTTAAAATCACACCTTGGAAGGGAAAGTCGGCCTGCAATATGCACAGCCTGCTGCAGATTTTCTTAACTAGAATTAAAGTGTTGGCCCCCCACATCAGAGGTGGGGTGTGTATAGACATGGAGGGGAATGTTGGTAGTTCCACCGTGGGTAATGGCAGCAGCTAAAAAGCCACAGAAGGGCCTTCTGTTCAAAACTCTCACTCCAGGCATCCTAGGCTTTGACTTCCTGCTCCTCAGTCCACCCAAAGCTAAAATGGTTTTCACTTGTGTAAATTGACTAAAAGATAAGATGAATATGAACAAATCTGGTCCCTGATCAGCAGTCAGTATCAAATAATGCTGCTCTATTGGCCCACTAGAAGACTATGGTGATTTAAACCAGATGTAATAAAATGAGTACTAGCTTGGAAGGGGTAACCTAGGTTCTAATCCTGCCTCTGTCATAGATCCATCATGTGGTCTCTTTGTAGTGCTGGCAATGGGGATTAGAGCTGTCTGAGTTGAATTGGCCTAATGTATTAGATCAGTTCTGTCATCTCAGGGAAGGTAATTCAAGTCTCCTCTCAGACCTGTTCTGTGGTGTAATGCGTTTCCACTATAACATCAATAACAGAGTTGAAATCCCAGTACAATGTTAGAAGAACTATATATACAAAGCATTGCCATTAGGCATCAGTTCTTTATAAATTTTCTCTAGGGTCCCAAAAAGTATGTTGCAGCACATACGTGTTCTATGAATGTAGTGATGGCTGACTTGGGATACAATGCCTTTTCATTTTGTATTTCCCTTTCAGAAAGGGAAGGCAGCACGAGCTTTAAGTTTTATTAGGCAGAATGATACCGTACACTCTTGAACTGTGTATTTCTCTCTCAGTGGATGTATGGAAAATATTAACCTTTGGTATTGTTTGAGACAATTTCAAGAACTGAAAGTCTTCTAGAGAAATGACCTGTTTGTTGCACGCTCACAGTGTTTTGTGGGTGGAGAAGACTGGGTTCTTTTAGTACCATAGCCAGAAGGAATCTCTGCATAAGCCTGGGGCTTACCAACAGAAAACTGGGTTCTTGTCCAGGTTCTGCCATTGTTTCTGATGCCCTGAACCAGTCTTCTATGTCTTAGTTGTTTCATTTTAAAATCAAAGAAGGAGGGTTTGAAACACTGGGCTAGATGATCTAGTTTTAATACTTTCCACTTTAGAATAGATTCCATTTTTGGATGAGCAAAAAAATAGATCCCAATAAAGAAACTCTAACAAAATTACGGTTGCTTTTAAAATGTGGTTCATTATCAACTTTCATGCCACCTGTTGTCTCTGGACCCCCCAAATTTCAGTATAAATACCACTATTGTACTTATTATAATATGAAGTAGGTCTTTATAGTGTAAGTATCAGTAAATTTCCTTGAATGTCATGGCCTAAATGCTCTGAACAGGTCAGAGGTGATCCGTGTTGTTACAAAATTGGTATCCTGTTTGGCCTCTGCTTTCCAACACTCCTTCAAAGGTTCTCAAAGTAGACTGTAGCATATAGGTACCTTACTTTTCTCAGTGCAGCTCTTACACGAAATCCCTTGAGTACTTTTCATCTACTCACCTGTGCTATTCTTTCTGCAGCCATTTAACAAATTAAAGGAATCACTGTTACGGAGTGGTTTGCCCAAATCACACTGTTTCTTTCTTAAGGCTTGATTGTCTTTTTACAGCACATTCCAGTGTGTCTGGCTCTACTGGCATCAGAGTAAATGGGTTGGGGTTATATTCTTCCCGGAGGAAAGACAGATGGCTATGCTCTTTGTCTAGGTGGTTTGGTTATTATTGTTGTTTTCCAACCTATTATTTTATCAGCTGCTTTACTGCAGTTAGCTTGTCTACAGGTTTTACTTTTCCAACAGAACTAATTTAATGTCCTTCCCAGCTTTTGTGAGTGCATTACCTACCTCTAGAGAAATACTTAACCTTATTAATGATGACTTAGATTCCACAATAGTTTAAGATAAAAGGAAAATGGAGATAGTATTCTCTGGAAACACAACCCCAGACCATGGAGCTTTTAAGGTTGGTTTTCCATTCTGCTTCTCTGTTTTTATGGAGCATGTGTGAAATTTAACCAGACAAGAATGATTTCAGAAGTGTGCCTGCACAGACTCCAGTGTGAAGCAGGGCCTGCAAATGATTGAACAGATGTAGCAGGTGTAAACATGTTTCCTTAGCTTGGATCCTGGATTCTTCATCCTCCTAGAAGACTCTCCTTACTGCAGAAAAAGGTTATCGGTACAGATGGCAAACTGCTAAAATGCCCAGAAGGTTCAAGCTCATCTGCACTCTTAAAGAAGGGGCGGAGTGTGCGTTATTTGACTCACAGGTGTTCCGAAGGCTCCAAATTACCTTCAGGTTTTTCAGTTTTACTTTGCTTGAACAGATGTCTTGGGTTATATGTTGGAAGTATTCACTCCTTATGGTGTCCAAGTGTTTAAAACTGGAAAAAGTATCCCATGAGCAAGGGGGTGGAGTTGAGCTCTTGGCACATGAGCCCCTATAGTCCTTGCAGACGAAGGCTCTGAGCCTCTCTTGTCTCTGAGCTGCTGCCATTGGTTATTTTCTCTGGTCACTGGCTCCTTACTTTTCTGCTTTGCAGAGTTCTTCTCGGACAATGCTTTTGGCACAAACACTTCATTATTGCTGAACCTTAAAGTCCCTTGTTCCTGCTTCTGTCTCTCTCAGCCTGTGGCAGCAACAGGTGCAAATAGGTGATGACCACAGGCTTCCGGTGTTCTGCTAGAGCAGTTTCTGTGAAGTGAGCACCAGAGCTAGCCTTCTGTTACAGCCAAAGACTAGCACAGAAATCTGTCAGCTTCCTTTCCCAGAGCAGTAAACTTTAATCCTCTATGGGAAAAGCAAAGTAAAACTAAATTAGACTAATGTTAATGCCTATCACATTATTTAACCTGTTATGTTTGCCCTTCTGCAATGTCTCTCTGCCTACTTTGAATAAAAGGTAACATTTCCTCAGAAGAGCATTTCCTAAAAGGTATTCCATGGGAATTTTAGTAGGTGATATTTGGGAAAATGCCATGCTGGCAAGAAGTTTGAGAAGCACTGTGTTATATAAAAGTAAACATTTTTTTAAACTGTGGACTTTATTTGGGGCATTTAAATATGCTAATTTGTAACTCAAGATCTATATAAAGATACTATGCAGGATTTCCCATTATTTAACCAAGAAACATTTGTGTGTAGAGTATGTCACAAGACAAGTGCTCCTTGGAATACACTTTTGGAAATGTTTGCTTAGACAAAACAATAAAGCCCAAGAGACCCACATCTAGAAGAAGTCTGCCCTAGGGAAGCTCAACACACAATTAACTGCGTGGTGGGTTTTTTTTTTTTTTCCTGTATTTAAATCATGGACAAAGGGAACTGACTTTAGGGGGTTTTGCAAATTGTAGTGGACTTCTTGGCTATCTCCGCAACATCTCTTTCTGCCCCACACTATTGTAATCATGCTCACTGAGAGGGATCATCCCTACTCTTAGCACCTTTTATGGACTGAATTATGCTCCCCCCACCCAAACCAATGTGTTGAAGCCCTAACCCCCAGGAGAACTGTTTTTGGAGCTAGGGCCTTTAAAGACGTTAAATGAGATCTTATGGATGGGCCCTAATACAATTGACTGGTACCCCTATGAGAAGAGGCTATTTGGACACTCACAGAGATACCAGGAATACACACATGCACTGAGGAAGAGCCATGTGAGGACACAGCAAGAAGGCAGTCATCTGAAAGCCAGGGAGAGAGGCCTCAGGAGAAACCAAATCTGCTGACACCTTGATCTTGGACTTACAGCCTCTGTAACTGCGAGAATATAAATTTTAGTTGTTTAAGCCACCCTATCTCTGGGTTTTGTTATGGCAGCCCTAGAAAACTAGTACTGTATCCACTGGGGCCTATACTAGAGTCTCAGGGCAATCCATCCCATTACCCCACCACCAGGGTTATTTTTCAGATAACCCTGACCTAAACCAGTCCTATATCTCCCTGGACACAGGGGTTAGTTCAGGAGTACTGCCATGAACATCACGCTCAGAACTTTGTTTAATGGTGTTGAAAAATGCCCCTTTTGTTCCTGATGCACGTGACTGCTGAGGAAACACGTAGCATCGGTTGCCGTGGGCAGCCATCTTATGAAGGCAGTCAGAGGATGATGGACAGAAAAGGCCAAAAAGAAAACAGAAAAGAAATGCATTTGGAGCTCTGGTCAATCCAGGGCTTAAGGCTGAGCTTTTCACTTATGTGAGCTGATACCCCTCTAGATTGTTGAAGGCACATTGTATTGCTTGCTTTTATTGGCAATGAAAACTATCCCAACTGAGTCACAGGTTACACAGGGGCCATAGTGGATCAAGCTTCAGTCCCAGCCAAAAGGCTCCAGGGTAGGTTTTAGTGTCCAAATTATTGTGTGTCTGACGTGTCATCTCTGAGGTTCTGGGCAATGATTTCAGTTTACATTTCACTGTTCTGCCCTACTGCCTTCCATATCAGGGTATGTGCCCCAATTTGTGATTCTCTTAGGTCTTTTAATTAGCTATATTTCTTAATCCTCTGTAAGTGATTAAATGATAGGCTTCAATGTATGATCCTTTCCATGGGTAAAGGACTCTTGAAAACAGGCATGCCTGCAGAATCCTAAGGGATTTCTACTTCTAAAATATAAGGCCACCAGACAGTCCAATGGTGGACGTATTTTGGGGCAGGACTCATGTCTTTTAAGGGTCAGCCAGCTATGAATAAAATCTGGCTGTGGAAACAATAAGTTGCGGAAGTGTGTCCTTCAGGCTGTAGGAATTAAGGACTTTTTCAAGACACTTAACAGAATGAATTCTCCAGATCTTGACACCTGGTGCTAAAAACATGCATCTCTGCAGCTGAATTCCTGGTTTCCCATGGGTAAGGCTGACAAACTAACCTCACCAGCATTGGCCCTTCTTTCTTTCATACCCTGAACTACCTGTAAGTTGCCCCGAGCTTAAAGACAGAAGTAAGGCCACTGCTGGTAGTAGATTGAATCGACTTCTTATAGAAATGGTATGCTAGCTGGACAACACCTTGTGCACTGGCAGACCCTGAAGAGTCCAGTGATGACTCAGTGACTTGCTTAGTTTTTTGGAATTGACCACTTATTCACTTCCTGAACCTAGATTTAGTCAGCCATAAATTAACTGATCCTGACTCAGGCTTTGCCCCCAGGTATAATTCAAAGGCCAGCAATCAAAAATTCAATCAACAATTATTCATTGAATATTTGCTATATTCTAGACACTGAGGTGTATAAAACAGATAAAAATCCCTACATTCATAGAGTTTAGGACTTTGTGTGTGTGTGTGTGCGCGCGCGTGCACGCACACACGCTCGTGCCAACATGCACATACAGAGAAGAGAAACTTAATTAAAGGATGTAAGAGGGGTTAAAGACTGTGGTAGTTTTGTACTGTGTCCAATTGGCTAAGCGGGAACCATATTTCTCCTCATTCCTTTCCTTATATGGCTCCCAGTTAGAGTTAGCCGAAAATGGAATTTGCACTAGGTTGGGAAGCTGGAAGTGAAGAAGTAGCCATACTATCTGAAGATCATCATGATTAGATGCCAGGAGAGACAGACACAGAGGAGCCAGCGGATTCCTGCTTGCTCTCCTCTCCCCGTGCTCTTCTTGCTGACTGTCTGCTCTGCTGACCTACTTCAACCCCAGGCTGACCAGCAGAGCCTTCCATTGGCTCCTCCTCCGGTTCTCCTGCGCTGCCCTGCTCCAGCTGGACGTGCTTCACGTCCCACATTCTCTTGCAGGCGCCTACTTGTCCATCTGAAACACGGCTTCAGAAGGGCTGGGTCAGGACTTGGATCTCCCCATTCCCTTTGCAGACCCCTGCTTCCCCAGCTTCTCTCCTAATTGGGTCAGGCCTGATTTCTATAACACACCCGTGTTCCATACTACTGTGAGTGCTTCTGCTTCCTTAACTGAATCTCTGTAGAAAAAAATAAAGCAGGCAGAGGGAGTGCTGGTGGGGAGTGAGCTGCAATTTTAAGTAATATAATCGGGGAAATCCTCACCAAGAAAGAGACATTGGAGCATAGACCTGAGGAAGTAAAGAAAATAATTGCAAATTTTCCTAAAGCACATGAAGACCATTCAAAGGATAATCAGAATAATAAAAGATTTGGCCCAGAAACACCTACAACTAAGTATCTTATAATGCTGCATAAATACAGCAAACACAGAAATACTCTCTGATTTTCTTTAGAGCCTCCTTTTGAAGTTGTATTTTCTTAAACCTTATGGGGTTTTGCAGAGCCAAAAATCAAGGCTGGAATTGTTCTTTGAGCTTTTAGAAGGAAAAGAGCTCTGTAGATGTGAAGCCATAAGAATAAAGTACCCTTGTTAAGTCGCATTGCTCCGCCAGCTACTGGAGCTCAGCCATTATTTTTCCAAAACACTCCTCAAGCTTTGTCTTGTGTTTACAAGAGCAACAATGACAAGTATAAAGAGTGTAAGGAAATCAGGGGAGGTGGCCCCAGAGAAAGAGAAAGTGATATAGGAAAGTTTCTCCATTGGGATTCACTGAGATGAGCTTGGCTTCAGAGTGTTCAAGCAGGATCTGCACTCAGCTGGTGTGCTAGAGAGAGGTGAAACTGCCTAACCAAGCACTGTGCAGAAAGAAGACCTGCTTCTGTGTTTTCCTGTCAGGAGCACCAAGGGGGTGGTTTCCTGGCAACCTGCCACCTGCTTGCCCTCTGCGGAAGCTCGTCGGCCCCTAGGGGGAGCCCATCGTCTGTCAGCCTCCAAGGAGCACCAGTGTTTGAACTACATCCTCTTGGGATGGCAGGCTGGCTGTCTCGCAGAGCACAATTAGAGCATCTGCCAGGAAAAGATTGTTTTGAGGCAGGTATGCATTTAATAAATTGGTGTTGTGGCCCTCCTGTGCTGAGGCCTAGCTGATTGCCCATGGACAATTGTGGACTTTCTTTTGACTCTAAAATTTAACTAGAAGGTGGATGTCTGTAAACAATTCTCTTTAGATCATGGGAAATCAAACTCTTACCTATCTAATAATCATAACAGATCTGCAAAAATTCTGTTTTGCAATGAAAATGTTTGTTTCATTCTTAGTTGGAATTTTAAAAAAGCAGTTCTTAGTAGAAATGGATGTGTAATAATTTTGTACATTTTGACACCATAAGATATGTGACATTTTGCATACATATTTCCCTGCCTGTCCTCTTGTGGAAGCAACAGCACAAACCAGCGTAGTCAGATGGGAACCAAGAGTTTCCATTTGGAGAGGTAGAAGCTGACTATGACCTTCTGCGCACATGGAAGGCAAATTGATGAAGGAAAACGTGTCCCCTTGTGAGTGGTACGTCCTAGCCCTACATTTCCCTGGTTATACTACTACACTTTTTGACCCATTATCATCAGTTTAGAAGCAAGCTCTCTCCACACGCCTGCTGATGCAGCTTAAATCAAGTCAGAAGGGAAGGCCTGAGGGTTGGAATCAGAAAGCACCTAACCTTCCCACACGTGAACTCCTTCAGTGATTCGCCATCTATCTACAATGGTCCCCATTGACTAAAACGTTTGGAAAGGAAGAAACCAACCAGTGTACCTGGTACCAAGCCAGATTCATGGCAAAGTTCAGTGATGGGAAGAATCTTTTTACTTTGGTCTCCTCCTCCCTTTTTCGTTTAATTTTTCACACATTCATTTATTCTTCTTAAGTTCCAGAGAAGCTTCTGGTATAGGCCAAGAGAGTGTCAACCGTTTCCTAGATATCACTTATTAAATTAAGGTAAACAAACTTGGGAACAAAAGCCAAGAATCTAGTATTTGTCTTTTCAAATATTCAGTTTCACAAAGGCCAGTGGGAAGAACTAGGTGTGAACATCACATAAATGTTTCTTATCTGACAACACTGCTCAGATATGTTGATTTTCCCCAATATCTAGTGCCAGTTTGTTCTAGGAAAATATCCGATGTTATCCTTTGGTTTCAGAAGTCTCACTGTGCATACCAATGTTCTAGTTCACCTCTTAACAAAGTGAAGGTCTAACCTTCCCACCTATGATGAATACACATAACCTAATCTGTAATTAGATACATTTCAAATAACTGTGAGTCATTCCCTCTTAAAAAAAAAATCTTAAGTGCTAGCTTTCCATTCCTTTGGTAATTACTTACATATGGGAAATGAAACAGTTCATTTGCCTCCATCGTGTTACCATCAGGATCCCATAGGACCAGCTCTTTACCAAACAACCAAGGACTATGTAAGCAAAGTGAGGGCAAATTTTGTAGGACAGCAGGAGAGAAGGACATGAAGGTGATGTTTTTCCTATACTTTATTAAAAAAAATAATAAAGATCTTATCTGAAGTGGAAAGCTGACATAAATTTGGAGTTTGCAAGTCTTGGCTTATGACTGAATAGTTTGAACTCCATCTGACATATTAGGAAGTCTTTCCTTACTTATTCATCTCATTGAGAATCAGCTTTAAGGAAGCAAAAAATATCACATCTTCCTGATAAAGTAACTGCTCTAGCTAGTCAGATTTTATTTTTGAGTTAGTTTATGTCAAAAGTATACTTAGAGTAAAAATGCCTTGCCAGCATTTACTTTTAAAAATAAAATTGTTCTCATCATTTAGAAATGTGACAGCATTGTAAAATATAAATTCTGAATGGAAAGCAAATTAGCTTTACACTTTCCCTGCATTTCCTTAGCTCTTATTTTAATGCCTGCAATGTTTACAAGCCTTGAATATGAGCCTTGTAAAAACTTTTTTTCATTCTCATAATTATTCATGAAATTCAATTAACTTGTCATCAGATGAACAATTATGTTATCCTGGTCTGTTTGCCCCCAACAGCTAGACTTCCTTTGAGTTATCTGAGTCAGTTTTACCTGATTTTCTTCTAAATTCTAGTTTTTTCATGAAAAAATTATGAAGATATCTAAGCATATTAAACAAATTATAAAATCAGCAAAACTATTTGTAGCAATACTTAAAGAATACAAACATGCAGATATACTTAGCTCCCTAACCTAACCCTTGCTTCCCATGAAAATTTTGCAGAAATCATGCTTAATCTTTCTATCTCTGATTAAAAAAAAAAAAAAATTTCCTGGGCTTGTGTATAGCTCCAAAAGCAATTTCAGGCATTTTTAAGATAATGTGTCTCTTCAGTCTTTTAGCCCTTTAGCAGGAAAGACATGCGTATCTTCTGCTCACCTGTTAAAGGAGTAAAAGACCTTCTTGCCCTCTGTATTACCCAGATCTTCCCCTTGGTCTCCTGTACAAAAAACATTAGAAGGAATAAATAAAACTGTAGAAAACAATAAAGGGTGAGGGTAGGAGAAAGCCTCCAAACAAAAGGGGAAAAAAAAGAAATTATGCAGTAGTATAATGCTACTAGTGTACGTGAAAAAACCCTGTGATGGCCTTTTCCCAATCACCAGGGAGTAATTTTCCCATTTCAAGTGAGAGACCTTCTTTGCCCTTTGAAACCAGAGTTGATGTTCACTAATTATAAAATGGTCCCTTAGCAACCATTTCAAACAGGATCTGTTACCTCTGCTCTCTAGGTTTAAAGGTACATATCCTTTTTCAAGACGACAGTGTAGAGGCAAGCAGAGTGCAGCAGCAACTAAAGATGGGATCAAATGATACTTCCGCAACAACCAGTGATTGAAAGGATGTCTTGGAAATTGGGACATTGCTATTTGATGTTGAAATAAGCTTTTTTATATCATTTAATTTGTCGTCATTATTATACCAGATGGGAATACCTTTGAATCACCAAAGAATTACCATCTACCACACTGTATATATTTACTTACTTCTTAATTGTCATCTCTCACTCACCCTAATTATAGAGCATGTAAGTGATATAAGGAAATTCTGTCTTTTGTTCATTGCATCCTCAGAGTCTGGTCTCTGGCATAGAGTAAGCACTCAATAAACATTTGTGGACTGAAGAAATTCATACATGGATAAGGATTCTTTTCCAATTTTGATAAGGGGACAATGGACACAGATGAATAATATTTACCAATTTCTTAAGTTACTGTTTAAGGGGACTTTTAATGAATGACTTATAAGTGCGTTCCAGGGCTTTATAAGTTATAATGGAAATTTGTATCTTATTTTCATTGCAGTGTATTAAAATGGGATTTTCTTGTAGTGGTCTTGTCACTTTACCCATATCTCCTTGCCCTTACCTGTAAATAGTTTTTTTAAAATGTTACCTTAACTTACTTTTGAGGTCCTGGTTAGAAGCTGGTCAATTCCTCTTCTTCACCAGCTAATTAAGTCCACAATCCCACCCATCATCTCTCTTATTGGGCTCTCATACTCTGGTCCACTATCCACCTGCCTTAATCACCTCAGAGCCAGGTACCAGATAACTAGAGACAGCCCCCATGACCCCAGAGCCCCCTGAAATTATTCAGATGAGCCAATCTTAAACTTAATTACCCTGTGTCTCTCAGTCCTTCCCTTGGAAACCACAGTAATGGTGCTTGTTCCCAACAGTCACTTTCTCCTGCCCTGTGACCGACCGGGTGCATGGCTTGCTGTGTTCTCTCCAGGGGAATGTGAGCATAACTAAAGTGTTAAGACACTTTCTGCTTTTCCTCTCTCAATATGTGTCTCACCTCACCGTACTCCACTCAGTAATATAGTTAAGACGTTGCAAGAGTGGCCAGACCTCAGCAGATAGTACCTGCAGTTCTTTGTGTGGGCTCTTCTACTGCTGGAGCCAACTTTGCTATTCAGATGGGAGCTGGAAGTGCTGGGGAACCAATACCCCTGAGAGCAGCCCTCAGCCGGTGGCTGACTGGGCTGAGTGTATAAACACCCCAGCTCCCTTCTCCCCAGGTCCATAAACTCTGAGGCATATATCTTATGCTGGCTCTCAGGCTTTCCCCAGGAATAGTAAGCTCCAGTTGCTCTCACGGATAGCTAGATATCCTGTTTTTTTTAGCTGACTTCTCCCTCTCACTTTTCCTTTCTCCTATCAATATTTTCTTTTGCCTCCCAAATAAACTACTTGCATCTTGTTTTAGTTTTCTGCAGCTGCCACACAAATTACCCCAGCAGAAATTTATTCACCCACGGTTCTGGAGGCCAAAAATCTGAAATCAAGGTGTCGATAGGGCCACACTGCCCCTGAAGCCTTTAGGGGAACCTTCAGTTCAAGGGAGCCTTGCTTACCTCTTCGGTTTCTGCTGTCTTCAGGCATTGCTCAGCTTGTGGCAGGATAATTCCAGTCTCCTATATGCCTTTTCCTCCTCTGCAGTTAAATGTCCTACCTCCCGCTTTTAAGGACACTTGTCGTTGGATTTTGGGCTCACCCTATTCCAGGGTAATCTCATTTCATGATCCTTAATTTCATTACATTTTTAAAGGCCCTTTTTCCAACTAACGTCACATTCACAAATTCTGGGTGGACGTATCTTTTGAGGGGCCACCATTAAACTCACGATAGACCTCAATTCTTGTCTTAGGGTCTGCTTCTGGGGCAACCCAAATTAAGACTTGTCTGTCATGTAAAATGGATTGATATTGTTTCAGAGTAGCTAGGAGTCCAAAATTTAGATGCTGGGGTCCAGACCCATCCTTCCCCCTCCCCCGCTGATGTTCTCAGACGGCTGCTCTCCATACATGGAAATATTTTCTACTTCTCAGTCCAGACTTGGCTTCTATCCAACTGAAATGAGTAATGAAGCAAAATTTTATTCTTATCTAAATTTTTACAGCCCTTGGAACATTCCTACAGTGATGGGAGAAGTGAACCTCAAAAGTCTCCAAAGAACTTCTTTCCTTCAGTTCTCTTTTGTTTTTCCTTCCCTTCTTCCATGTACTGCCTGTTTCTTCTGCTATAACTGACCACCATTATCTTTATCAAAACAACTCATACCTCCACATTGAGCTCACTGATCTAATTTCACAAAACATGTATTAAAGCTTTATTTATATTTGTAGGGTATTGGGGGGGGCGGAATGGGGAGAAGCTGGTCTAGAGATTTCTAGGGTTTTGAGATACAGATACCCTTAAATGTCATTTCTTTCAATTCCCTCTTTTTTTAGATTAAATTTTTTATAAGACAACAGCACAAAGGAGAACCAGGACCCATTAATTGGAAATTCTGCACAGTGCTATGGATGCCTTAGGCAATTTTAAGCTTTGATTTGCTACATACATTTAAGTGAATATAAATTTAGAAAATACATGTGATTTCCCCAATGAGGCCTAATTATGGTACTGAAAATAAGCCCCTCTTTCTTCACCAAAACTGAAAGCTTTGATTTCAGGGGATGACCTTCCCTAACCTACATGGTCGAATTAGGAGTTTGGTCTGTCTTTTATGCATGGGGTCTTTTGTGTTGTTTTCTGAATAGTGGATACTTTTCTCTCTGCTGATAACCAAGGTGGTCCTACATGATAATCTACCTGAGGCAGTCAATGACTTTCTGTCCACTTCTCTCCAGAAGCTCTGAAGATTAAAGGGCTGGCTAACGAGACATTCCCTAGACCTGAGAGAGAAAAGCTCTTACCAATCAAAGCCTTTTTAAATAGGATTTTCTTCATAAATGCTCTATTCACCCATAAGTTTGTTTTTTCTTTTTCCTCCGGTGTTCCCGTATCCACAGGCAGTTTCCTGTCAGATCTCTCAGTCTGGTAACCTTAATGCTCTCCCTCAGAAGCCCTGCCTCCCCTGTTGCAGAAGAAGTCTAACCTCTAGGTTTCCTGTGGCTCTTGCAGAGTCTAGCAACCCTCAAGCTTGGACTGGATGTATATCAATGTTTCCTTCTATTTGGTCATTTCAGGCCCCCAAAGGCCTCGTGAGTGCAGGTCAAGGTAAAGCCCATCAATTTCAGTCCAGTCTTTAGTCTCTTTCCAAGTGGGAGACTCTGATTTTATAACTTAATCATTTATAAAATATAAACAGCTCACAAAGATAATCATATTTTTTTTTCAGGGACAGAATAATCTAATCACATGTTGATGGATGATGTTTTTACAGTTGGTAGCTTCCCTACCCTGAATTATGGTGCTGAAAATCATTTGGCTTTTTCTTGTCCTTCTTGAGGTATGGCTGCCGTCTGTGGTGGTACCTTTTTTTTTTTTAATTGACGTATAGTTGATTTACAGTGTTGTGTTAACTACTGCTATACAGCAAAGTGATTCAGTTATACATATATATATATATATATATATACACACATTCTTTTTTAAAATATTCTTTTCCATTATGGTTTATCACAGGATACTGGACATAGTTCTCTGTGCTATACAGTAGGACCTTGTTTTTTATCCATTCTCTATATAAAAGCTTCCGTCTGCTCACCATGGCCTCCCACTCCATTCCTCCCCAACCCCCTCCCCCTTGGCAACCACCAGTCTGTTCTCTATGTCCGTGATTCTGTTTCTGTTTCACAGAAAAGTTCATTTGTGTCATATTTTAGATTCCACATATAGGTGATATCTTATGGTACTTCTCCTTCTCTTTCTGACTTCACTTAGTATGATAGTCTCTGGTTGCATCCATGTTGCTGCAAATGGCATTATTTTGTTCTTTTTTTATGGCTGAGTAGGATTCCACTGTATAAATATACCACATCTTTTTCCATTCACCTGTCGATGGACATTTAGGTTGTTTCCATGTCCTGGTTGTTGTGAATAGTGCTGCTATGAACATAGGGGTGCATGTATCTTTTTGAATTATAGTTTTGTCTGATTATATGTCCAGGAGTGGGATTGCTGGATCATAAGGTAATTCTATTTTTAGTTTTCTGAGGAACCTCCAAACTTTTCCACAGTGGCTGCACCAACTTACATTCCCCATGGTATACCAGTTTTGATTGTTACCTTGATTTGAGGTTTTATTTTAATCATAGTTTAGATCCTCCTTTGAGGCAGACAGCTAGCCTTATAGATATGCCTGTTTCACTATGCAGAAAAGTTACCATCATTCTCGCATTTTTTTTTTTTTTTTTTTTTTTTTTTGCCGTATGCGGGCCTCTCACTGTTGTGGCCTCTCCCTTTGCGGAGCACAGGCTCCGGACGCGCAGGCTCAGCGGCCATGGCTCATGGGCCCAGCCGCTCCGCGGCATGTGGGATCTTCCCGGACCGGGGCACGAACCCGTGTCCCCTGCATTGGCAGGCGGAGTCTCAACCACTTCGCCACCAGGGAAGCCCTCTCGCATTTTTATGATGAATTATCATTGCATCTTTCATCAGTGAAGCACATACACACCTTCTACCCCCAAATATCATTCCTAACCTGAGACCTCTGGGAGGTGTTCTGTAGGCCTGAACCACATTGTCTTACAATTAGAGTTGAGGGAAGATGGCGATTAACTCACGGGTGCTAGTCAGACGCCTATTTCATGCCCATCTCTCTTCTCCCAAAGGTCTTGGTAAGGTGTCCTGGATTATGTTTGCACTGTTGTTGTCTGCCTTGCCTTAGCTTCTCCTGGTTGGGCTCAGATATGGGCTGCAGTTTCCCTCCAGCTCCACTCTGGATAGTTAATTCTATCTGCCCACTATGTCGTGGGCTGGGGCTGATCTTGCATGCACATTATATACAATTCAGCTTTGGCTTGGGGCATCTTTCTACCTACTTGCTATTTTGGGCTTCCCAGCAATTTCCCAAGTTCCTCAACCAAATGGGAACACCTGCAGGGAAAAAGAAGTGAAAGCATCACACTCTAATATAAACCAGAAGATTCAGTTCCGCTGAGGTGCAGGGTGCCCCGGAGAGAGGGTGTGGAGACGGGGCTGGAGAAGTAACAGGTGCCAGATCAAGTACTTAGGGTGCCAGGAAAGGAATTTGGACTTAATCCTCAGGGCACTGTTGGGTCAATAAAGTGCTTTAAGTAGGATGGAGCATGACATTCTTACCCAATATACTGAAGCATGTCTGAATCAGAATCTCCGACCTGCTCCTTTTAGGTAGGTAGTTAGGTTACTTCTCCTTATGAACAAAGTAAATGAAGGTCTTACACAAATATCTCTAATCAGTGTTAGACAAATACCAATCAGATTCTTTGTGCTCCAGCTCAGAAAGATGATATTAAGATGATTGAAAGTCCAACCTGTGCACCATGCTAACACTAGTCCTGACCTGCCCAATCATGTCATGGCAATCTTCTCTGCTTTTCCCAGCTGTCAGCTCAGTATTGCCAAGCATCTGAAGAAGGAATATTGGAACTCAGATTATGCTGTGGCATAGATTTATTTTTGAAACCTTAGATTGGAACTACATCGTGTGTTTTATCTATAGCAAAAACTGCAGATAGTAATTAATATTAACTGAATTTTAAAGTTGTGTTTGAAGAAAAGACATGGACAGAAATTTTACCTGTAATGTATGTGAAAACATATCTCATAATTTAAAAGCTATTTTGGCATGCTGCACTAGACAGAGTAGGATGATACACCTGAGAGATTACCATAGTAATAATTTCTATTCAAGAACAGAAGGAAAGTGTCCCTCAAGTATATATATATATATATATATATATATATATATATAAATCATATCACAATAAATATCTATGCATATATACTATGTATGTATACTATGTATGTAATAATATATGTAAAACATATACATATTACATATATTATTACTATACATATATAATGCATACCTATTGTATATTAAACACATTTTTATAAGCACATAGGTGTATATATATATATACACACACACGCACACACACACACATGCATACACATGTATACATACATCTTTTTTGACCCTCAGTCTCCTCATCTATAAAATAAGGCTTATAATGCTCAATTCAAAGATTGGTTCTGAAGATTAAATAAGTTGTATAAACAGTGTGCTTAACATCAGGCCTAGCATATAGGAGGGATACAAATGCAGTGAATCTCTTTCAGAACACTTAAGCGTCAAAGCCAAATACATAGAGATTTACACGTGTAAAAAATTATGAATGTGAATTCCTTTAAGTTGTTAGTAGAGAAAAATCAAGAATCATATTTATTTTTCTAAGTGAAAGAGTCCAAATTTATTATCCCTAAACAAAGGCATCAAAAATAATTGAGTTAATTTCTAGTTTTCCTCTACTTTTACCATATCATGTATTTTATACCATCTATAAGTATATACATAATATATACATACATACCATCTATTTCACTTTTAGTCTCAAATTTTAATTCCAGATATTTCTAGGTCCAGATCTAAATACCTTTCAAAGAGATTATTGCACTTCATGAAATTAGACTATTTTCGTGTTTGCTTTCATTATATTTTTGCAACCTAAGTTGGTATACAAACATTTAAAATTCAGGGTCATAAATGATTTGTAATTATTACATGGATTAAAGAAAACCTCAGATATTTTGACACACCTTCACTCAAGAGTTAGAGGCCTATCTATATTCTCTCTCCTTGAACCTGAATAGTTTTCCTGACTGCCTGGCAAAATGATAGCAGAAGTAACATACCCATTTCCAGGCTAGGCCTTAAGAAACCAGCAGTGTCCACTTCCTCTAGAACAACATCTCCAGGAACCATGAACCACCCCAGTGGTCTAACTACTCTGACACCATCATGTTGGAAAGGTCACTTGTAGGTGCTCCAGGTGACAGTCAGCAGTTGAGCCCAGCCTTGCAGGAATCCCTGCCAACACACCAAACATCTGAGTGCAGTGAACGTCAGTACTCTACCCAGCCCATCCACCAGCTGAATACCATCAGTGGATGTTGATTAATGCCATATGTAGCAGAAGAGTTGCCCAGCTGAGCCCTGCCAGCATTCCTGACCCCCCAAACTGTGAGATCTAATAAAATGGGCATCATTTTAAGCCACTAAATTTTGGGGTAATTTGTTACATAACAATAGATAACCAGAACAATGGATTTACAGACAGGGAAGTAGAGTCTGTCTTTCCTTAGCAAGTATTGTTAGTATGAATTCAGGGAATATGGCGTAAGCTTTAGTAAATTGTAATGGATGAATAATAGGCTTTAGAATAAAACTGTAACATTTTTAGCAGCAAGATAAATTTATAAGTCTATGTTGATCATCTGATACAAACCTGGGAATATTTTATGTTCCACATTGATTTAAAATATGATTCTTCTGAAAAGTATTCATTTTCCAGGAGATTATTATGGATATCTGATTCACACCTCTGAAATCCACTTATGAGGCTACAGACGTGTTAAGTTAACATCAATTTTATTTAAGTTGTAAGATATTTTTGAAATAACTATCATTATAATAGGATCTATCTAATACTGTTTTCTGGTAATACTGTGATTCAGATGCAAGTGATTTATTAAGTTTTGTGGAACACCAGACACTATTTGTGATGCTTCTAAAATAATTCTTATACTTAAAAGATAGATATTAAAGGACAACAAGAGAATATGAGAATTACTTAGGTCCACTGTGTGTTTAGATATTCAGATATGTGAGGGTCATTTAAAAAAAGCAGTTAAGATAAATAGCAAATGAGCTCCTTGCTTGAAACCTCCTCCTAATGCTCCCAGCTTCTGTTAATTACCCTTCTCTCTCTTCACCCAACACATTTCCTCAGGGTGGAGAGGGATACATTTATTTTCAGGGCTTTAGCCACAAAAGATAAATTTGAAACATAAAACACACATTTGAAGAGACCCAAATTTACATTTGTAGTCTTGACCTTTTTACTAAGTTTCACCCCTATATTTTCAATTGCATAAATATATGTCCATCTAGATAACGCTCTAATACTACCAACCAAATGTGTCCAAAATAAAAAAAAAAGATTCATGTTGTTCAACTGCATAATCATTAAATCTATCAAGCTAGAAACTTTAGAGTGACTTTTATCTTCCTTCTTCCTCATCCTATAGATAATTGAACTTCAAGTCCTGTGATTTCTATCTCTGAAACATTGACTCTATTCTGACTCACGTTTCTATTTCCACACAATTCAGACTCTCATCTATTTCCTGCATTTGCACAACAATCTATCTTTTTTAAGGCAAATCACCTTGATGTTTGTTGTTGAAAACATTGTCCTAGAGGAAACAAACATCAGCAAAGAGAAAAAAACTTTCAACATAATGCTAGAAGTTATGTCCCATCTGAGAAAATAGCATGCTTCCTCCATTCTGATTAAATTCCTTTGAAAATATTTGAAGTAAAATTTGTATTAAATTATATCATAAATACAGAAGTGTACACAAGTTATATGTGTACAGTTAAGTAAATTTTCAAGAAGTAAACATACTTGTGTAACCACCACATATGAAAAAAGAATATTCTAGAACTCCTGAAGACTCTTTCATGTTCCCTCCCCAAAGGTAACCATTTGCAGGACTTCTGTACTATCAGTTTTGCCTGTTTTGAACTTTATATGAACTTTATATAAAGGGAATAATGGTATGGTTCTTTTGTGTCTGTCTTCTTTCGCTCAGCTATAAAGTTGATGTTTATTCACATCGTTATGTGTAATAGTAATTTGCTTATTCTCATTGTAGTATGACATTCCATTGTATGGATATACCACAGTTTATCAAATCTGCTATTGATTGACATTTGAATTTTTCAGTTTTGGGCTATTTTAAGAATGCTCTTAACATTTTTAATACATAGTTTGGTACAGATATGGATGCAGTTGTGTTGAGTATATTCCTAAGGAGTTGTTGGGTGGTAGGAACATGTGTCTTTATAAATATTACCACTTTTCCCAAATGGTTAATACCAATTTTTTTTTTTTTTTTTTTTTTGCGGTACACGGGCCTCTCACTGTTGTGGCCTCTCCTGTTGCGGAGCACAGGCTCCGGACGCGCAGGCTCAGCGGCCATGGCTCACGGGCCCAGCCACTCCGCGGCATGTGGGATCTTCCCGGACCGGGGCACAAACCCGTGTCCCCTGCATCGGCAGGCGGACTCTCAACCACTCCGCCACCAGGGAAGCCCGGTTATACCAGTTTTTATTTCCAGCAGCCATATATGAGACTGTCCCTTAATCCAAATCATGGTAGCACTTGGTATTGTTAGTACCTTCAGTCTCAGCTAATTAATGAGCATATAGTTGTGTTCGTTATGTTTTTAACTTTCAGTTCATGATGAGTAATGAGATTGGCCACATTTTCCCATGCTTAATGTTAATTTGGATATCTTTTCTGTGAAGTACCTGTTGAAACATTCTCAACATTTAAAAAAAACTTGGTGGCTGGCTCAGTTTTTTGTAGGAGTTCTCTCTGTATTTGGTACTTCATTCCTTTGTCAGTTATATGTGGGGCAAATATTTTCTACTCTGTGGTCTTCTCAGAATGGGGTCTTTTGATAAACTTAGGCTTTTAATTCTAATGTCCCGTTTATCAAGGTTTTTCATTTTGGTTAGTGTTTTTAAAAACTGTCTGTGTAGAAGATGTTATTTTTGAGAATGTTTATTATTTTAACTTTAACTTTTTGATCTATGGACCATCTGGAATTAACTTCTGTACAAGGAGTGGGGTGTAGGTAAAAATTGTTTTTTCCATGTAGATAGCTAATGGGCCCAGTACTATTTATTCAAAGTACCATTTTTTCCTCACTGTGGTATAGTGATATCTCTTTATAAATCAAGTGGCGTTGTGTGTGTGCATCAGTTTCTAGAATCTCTGTGCTTTTCTGTTGGTCTATTTAGCTATTCTTCTGACAGCACCACTCTGCCTGGATTTTAGAATAGGCCTATCAAGTTTCACAAAACTTCAGAGATTTTGATTCCTTTGAATTATAGTTCAATTTAGGAAGAATGGTTATTTTTGAAATACTGTCTTTGAGAGTCTTCCAATCTGTGAATATGGTGCACTTCATTTGTTTTGGTATTCTTTAGTTTCTCTCAATAATGTTTTGTTGCATACATGATCAAAATCAAAGTTCTTGTTTTGTCGTATAAAACTCTTTGTAATAGGATCTCAAGGCTCTCTCCTGCCCACCTTATTTTCTGCCACTTCTCACCATCCACGTGTTTTTCCAACTTCCTCGAACTTCCTAAAATGTCTAGACTATAAAAGGCTAATTCTTAGCTCCTTGCTTTTGCATATGATTTTTTCCGTATTTCTCAAAAACTTCCTTCTCTTCTATGCCTGGCAGTTTTCTTGCAATAGTTTAAAACAAAGCTCAGCTTCCATCATCTCTGTTAAATTTCCCCTTCCAAAGTAAATTGCATTGCCCTAAATCCATTAGTAACACTTTTTTCTTATCACTCTGTGCCACCAGTACCTAGTACAATTCTCAGCTGAGCAAGAGTTCAGCTATTATTTGCTGACTGGATGTGTCCCCATTTAATCCTAGTCAATTCATGTACCTAGACACACTAAAACAGAGAGAACTCCATATGCCTTCAGGTTTCATAGAGTCTCAAGGCTACCTGGTACCCAAAATAAGCTAAGAGAATAGATAACAAGTATACCTTAAAACCCACCTTTCAAGAAAAATATAAAAAAACTCTTCTTGCTATGTTTCTAAGCCTCTTATAGTTTAGATTAGCAACATTCAGTGTGTACGCCACAGACCAACTACATCAGAATCGTGTGCAGTGATATATCAGGCCCCACCCCCACCCCAGGCCTGAACCCAGACCTTCTGAGTTGGAATAAAAAAGGGGGCTGAGAGTCTGCATTTCTGACAAGTGTCTGAAATGATACTCATGGGCATTAACTTTTGAGACTCATGGACCTAAAAAATGGCCTTTTGGTCATTCTTTCAAATGGCAGCCCTAGATCTTCAAGCAGAGTTATTCTCTGGGAATTATGGCCTTAGGATCTCTCTCTGACTTCCATTCCCTCTGAGAGGATGTACAGTAATCTGAAACTAAGCTTCTAGAATTAGAGCAGTCTGAAGGATTTAGCAGCAGGCGGTTTCAGTTGGAAACAGAGCATACATACGGATCTGTCACAGATCAGGATAAGGGGAGGCATGAAGGAAACTATGTCTCTACTATTATTGTGGAAATCCTCCCCACTGGATGCCAGCCCAGGTGAAAGGTGGTTGATTCTTCAGTTCTTACTCATCCTGCTTTAATGACTATGTTTCCACCTGTGTTGCCAATGGACATGGTCCAGAAATTGGCATTGACAGTTGACCCTGCAAGAGAAATCAAAGAGCAATCTCTGAGGGTCATGGCTGGCCATTTGTGGTGGTTCATATAAAAGGCAGAGGAAGCAGTGTGTGAATTTCTTCCATCTAGGGCATGGTGGCCATCTGCATTGTGTGGACATTCTATACTGAGGTATGGACACTTTTGTTGTGTATTTTTTCTCAAACCTAGAATGAGAAAACTCATTTTTTGTCCTCTTTCCACCTCAACAATGTGAGCCACTCTGTTGTGCCCCAGAGCTCTGTAATTAGAAAGGCCTCTTGTTGTTTGGCATGTCCGATGACTTAATGGCAGAGAAGGTCAGTCTGTGACACTAAAATGCTGATCTGCAGGGAAATGGTGAGAACTCGGCTGACTTACATGTAAACAAAGTCAGAACAAAGTAAAGCCCCTCCGTAACCCTGAGTAGAATAGAAACCAGAAGAATATTTCAGCCTCACTTTATTTTGATGCGGGGGCTATTTTATTTCTTCATTATAAATATCTCTCCACACTCTTTTTAGCTTCCTGAAGTTTGGATGCTCATAGATGGATGTATGACAGCAAGGGGGCGGGGGAAACTGCTGAATTTGGAACCACAGCGTTGTTGGAATTATTGGGAGAATGTAGTCCCTGGGACATATGCTGAGACAGTAAGGGCTGATCCATTTCCAGATGGAGCTCTCACATCAAAACCACAGAAGGACTGTGATTTTGATTTCACAACTAACAAAGCCTCATTTCACATCCAGCTGCCCAAGGAACCTGTTCCAAAACAGATTTACAAGAGGGCCAACAAAGACCGCGAAATAAAATGTTTCTAGGCAAAGACCATGTAAGAAAATACATAAAAATTCCTCATACTAAAGACTACTCTCATTGTTAATAAGTCAAATGACTCAATAACACTAGAGTGATGCTTCCGTTGCTTGTTGAAGATATATACTGAGAAACACAAAGATGGTTCTACTTTAGAGACAGGTAATATTGAGGTGCCAAGAAAAGATGTAGCTTCCCTGAAAGTTCTCTGAAATTCTGGGCATGATGGAGCTTCAGAAAAATAGTGATAACATAAGTAATATTGACCCCATACTTCCCTATAATATTAAAAGTATTCCCCTGGGGTTGGAAGACACTAAAAAGTGGTGAGTATGAAGGTTATAAAGTTTACCCAAAGCCAACTGCATGGTTCAAAAATCCCTAAACTGTAAGGTATCAGTAAGGTCGAGAGACCCCGATGCTCATGAAATCATGAATTGTCCAAGGCCAATTCCGGGACAAAATTCGGTCACATGGAATGATATTAATATTTGCTCACAGTAGACTCTTGGTTCTCAAAATATTGTGAAAGCAAATATGTCAGTGGCACTAGAGGCAATTCTCTGATCACTGACAATATTCATCTTAGTAAAGGTATGATGGAACTTGAAATTAATTTGTTAATTCCAGATCTGAAACAAAGGTGAGTTGAATGTGAGTCCCAGCTGCTGTGAGCTGGGATATAAAGCTGCATGATGGGTCATTTGATGCCTAATGTACATCATAATCATGACTCACTAGCACAGTGAAGGCACTGGTTCTCAACCCTGCTGGCACATGCTGGGGAACTTTAAAAAGTACCGAATCCTCCCTCATCCCCGGTTCTTATTTAATAGGTCTGGAGTGTGCCTTGGACATCAGCATTAAAGCTCCCCCAGGTGATTCCAATGAACTGCTGAGGCTATAAACCACTAACCCATTGGTGTAGGTCATTATTTCTCATCTTTGGCTACTCATTAAAATTACTTGAGAAACTTTTTAAAAAAGCACAGTGTACCCTGGGCCCCATCCCAGACCAATTAAATTAGAAGAGGGGCACTTCTGAATATAGATATTTCTTAAAGGTTGCCTAAGTCATCCTATTGTGCAACCAGGATTGAGAATTACGGGTAGAGGGTTAAAGCAGGTTAAATGCACCTTAGTAGTTTTCTAATTTAAAAACCATATAGTTAATTCTGACCTGTAAAAACAGTCTTTCTTCCTTTTCAGAAATCTAATATATATCATATATATGTATATATAAAGATAAACATATCTTAACTATGGATTAGAACATAGAGGATATAAAAGAAAAATGCACGGTCTTGCCTTCAGAAGTGATAAAGAGGTTGCATTAAACTTGAATGTTTCCATCAGAATTCCAACACCAGAAAAATACTGGCAGAAAAGACAATGGAGGTTTTTTTTTCTAATTTGTAAAACTGGGAAAGATGATTTTCATCTCAGGTTCTGTGAGTAGAAAATCCCTTCTCCAGGAGACACTGTCATTCAGCTCTTCAAATCCTATTGTACTAGAGAAATGCTGATGTGCTAGATAGTTTTTTCCTTTCCAAAGGAGTTGGTTATGAAACATCTAAAATGAAGCATGAAACAAAAGAGAGAGTTAATTTATAATTGCTCTGTTGAAGCATTTTGTGCAAATCTTGGCAGATTGGTGACTCCATTTGCAAATCTCAAAATTTGAAAGTCAGCAATTCTTATGTGCATGGAGTCATTATGCTCAAGGATTGTGTCACTGTATTTGCAAATTCCAAGTAGGTTTTGAATAAATGAAAGAATGAATAAAAGATCTTTTATTTATAGTGTATGGACCAAACACATCATTAGGTGCTTTTGCAATCTTTTCTCCATATGATATAATACTGATAACATTTCTGTGATTCAGAAATTTATTACACATGCTTTAAAAATGAGAAAACAGAAGCTCATAGAAGTTGCGGAACTTCCTCAAAATTATACAACTGTAAGGTATCACAGATTGGTTTGATCTCAAGTCATTCACTCCTTGAAGGGCCAGTTTTCATCAATATCTCTAAAAAAAAAAAGCTTTCCGTCAGCCAGAAATAAAGTCCTTATTGACACTCTCTCTCTACATATGCAACAGTTGGGAATGGTTTTCTATACCTTTATTCAGTTGGTTGTTACTGCACAATATGTTGTTCATTAACACGAGCTCATGGGCCTGTGGCCTTCTGCTGGTGCTGATCCTTTCACTATTCCAGGTTCTGTTGGATCTTCCTAAAATGTGTCACTTAAAATCTTCGCCTTAGTAGGCACAGGATGGGAAATAAGACAGATTTCAACTTTGGTGATTTAGTGCCTTCCAGGACCCATTATCATTGGGAAAATCAGGTGCCATTGTTAAACACTATATTACAGAAAAAGGTCAACTTTTAAAAATCATTTACTAGTTCCTCCCAAGAGCAGTGCTCAGAAATAAGCTAACAAGGCATCAAATAAGTGAATAGTATTGCATTGAGGGTCAAAGCCAAGTGTTTAGTTCTATATCCTCAGTACATAGCAACATGCCTTCCATGCAGCAGGCAGTTGGCAAATGTTTGTGGCAATGATAGTGATGGAGATTTGAAGGCTTATAATATTACCTGCCTATACAACCTCTGTTTCTTTTATTCTGTTTTTTATTTTAATCTCTAGATATATGCATGTGCACAGAGATGTGACATTATGGAGGAGAAGAAAAAATTCTGTTGATAACTGTTAGCTTGGAAAGAAAACCTCACTGTTCATGAGGGGGCTTATATTCAATGACTTTAAAAGGGATCTTTGAGTAAAGGATAAATGTGATCACCTGAGAATAGCCGTGCATTTCTGGAAAATGTCTCTTCTGATCTCTGTGCATTCCCACCATATTAGTTTCCTGTTGCTTCTATACCAAATTACCACAAGCAGTGGTGTCAACAAGACACATTTATTATCCTACAGTCTGTGGGTCAGAAGTCCAACATAGGTCTTACTGGACTAAATTCAAGGTGTTGGCAAAACTGTATTTTTTTCTGGAGGCTCCAGAGCAAAATCTGTTTCCTTGCATTTTCCAGCTTCTATAGAATATCTGCATTCTTTGGCTAGTGGCCCCTTCCTGTATCCTCACAGACAGCAACATCACATCTCCCTGACCCTTCTTCCACCATTGTCACATTTCTCTCTGACCACAGCCAAGAGAGGTGGAGGTGGATATTAGGTTGGACATACCTAGATAATTCACGATAATTTCTCCCTCTCAGGGTCCTTAATTAATCACAACCTCAAAGTCCCTTTTGCCATGTGGGTAACATATCCACAGTTCCAAAATGTGGTCATGTATGTGTGTGGGGGGGGAGGGGAGCATTATTCTGCCTACCACACCCACTCCTTCTTCTGTGCTCTCTAGTCTTCTCTCTCTTTAAAAATCTTTTAAAATTTGCTGTGATGCTATGAGGAAAACTAGACATTTGCAGCAGCCAACAGTGTCATTATTGGTAAAATGAATTCTGAGACTCCTAAGTATCTCTTAGTTATCTAGATTTGGGGACTATGGGAAGTTTGAAGAGTGAGTCCCAAAGATAGATAAATAAATAAATAATAAATAAATAGCGAAAATGAAAGGAAAAATATGATAAATGTTATAAGGGTGATGGTGCAAAGTGCAATGAAAGTATTTCACCAAGGCACTGAGGATAGCTTTCATTTAGTACATTATTATTCATTTAGTATTTCTTTTAGTATTCATTTCAGTAGTATTTGCTTGATCATAGGTTATGGCATATTTTCAAGATTTGGCAAAAATAACAATAAAGGAGATGGAAATAGTCATAGGCAGAGGCTAGAGGAGACAGATATAGATGGCTGATTAATGAGATTTCCTAGTGTTCTCATTGCCCATATGCTAGAGTGACTCATCATGATTAGTGAAGCTCAGGAGAGAAAACTTCAGATCACAGTAATCTTTCTGAGCTTAGTGGATTTCCTAAAATAAGATCATTTTGCATAGGTAAAGTATATGTAGTAGGTGGATTGTAAAAATGGCTCTAAATTTCCACTGCTTTTTGTATCCAGACCCTTTGCAATATGACTTGCATTTCCTCCCATCAAGAGGTAGGGTCTGTTTCTCTAACCCTTGAATATGGGCTGACCCTATCTATGACTTGTGTTGGCCAAAAGAGTGCAGCAGAAGTTTGTGCCAGTCCAAGAAGCCTTAAATAATTCCATTTGCTCTCTTGGAAAACTGCCACCACCATGAGACCAAATGTAGACCACATGGAATAAAGCTGAACCAATTTAGTTGTCCCAACTGAGGCCCAAGATAGGTGAAAGAATTCAACTAAGAGCGGCAAAGAAGACTGTCAGACCTGCAGCTGAACACAGTTCAGTAAGTGAGCCCCAGCAAGCCCACGCAGATCAACAGAACTGACTGATCAGTCCGTAGACTCATGAGAAAAAAAAAAAGGTTGTTACTTAAAGGCACAAAACTTTTGGGGTGGTTTGTTACATAGTAGTAAGTAACTAATGCAACATATATAATAGTCAGTGTTTTTCCCTGAACAAAGGGTATGAATTTTAGAGAATAACCTCTGCTTCCCTAAGTGCAAATAGGTGTGAGACTGAAAAACCATACAGTCGACTGACTTATTTTCCATTCAACAAAGATGGAGTAAACTTTGGGGTAAGAAGTGTTTTCTGCCATGCAAAGGTAAACTTTTCCCTCTTAAAACCAAAGAAATTTTAGAGAGATCACTACCCACTAAGTCTCTTTGGAAAGAGATGTCAGACTTTCTGCCTCCAGCCATTATGGATTAACAGATTTATCCTCACATCATAAAAGTCTAGAAAAGGGGAACAAAACTAGAAAAATGAACAAGATATATGAAGCAACTGTTTCAGACATTAGACAAAAAATGAAGCAGGATGGTGATCCTGAGAGAAGAAAACAAGCAAGGTGAGCACTATGATCATCCCAGAAAACATAGCAGAAAGCTTGAAGTCACTTTCCAGACCATAATACAGGAAGGTCTACTCTAGATCTAGAGTAAAGATAACTCTAAACCTATCATAACGGCATTTAAAAACAAGTTTTGAAAGTATCAAGCTGAACTGCAGGTTACTTCTTGCCATAACTAAGTCCAAATTCTTTAAGAAAAAACAGCAAAATTAGCATTAAACAATGGGAAATTCACCATGTTCAGCATCTAATAAACACTATTACAAATGTGAGGAAGTAGGAAAATGAGACTAGTGACAGAGAAAAACCAATAAATAGAAATACATATCACAGAGATTATGGAATTAGTAGATGAAGGATTTTAAATAGCCTTTAATGATATGCTTATGCTCTTTCAATTTAAAGAAAAAACATGAGCAAAACTAGTGATAGAAAAGCACAAACTCTGGTCATGAAAAAATACAATATATACATTTAAAAATATCATTCAATTGTATTAAAAGTAGATTAGACACTGAAGAAGAAAAAATTAGTGAACTTGAAAATCTAGCATCAGACACTATCCAAACTGACATGAAGGAAAAAAACCACTAAAATAATAAAAAACGAAAGAACTTCAAGTGATCTATAATTGGGCCTAATTGGAAACCACAAAGGAGAGAAGAAGGAAAAATGAGTATACTGTTCTAAGTTTCTTGCATTATTCCTGAGGTGGTACATTATTTGAAAGTTAGCCATCTTTGAGAAAGAGAAATATTGTATGATATCGCTTATATGCAGAATCTAAAAAGAAATGATACAAATTAACATAATTACAAAACAGAAACAGACTCACAGACTTAGAGAATGAACTTCTGGTTACCGGGGTGGAAGGGTGGAGGGAAGGGATAGTTAAGGAGTTTGGGGTTGACATGTACACACTGCTGTATTTAAAAAGGATAACCAACAAGGACCTACTGTATAGCACAGGGAACTCTGCTTAATGTTATGTGGCAGCCTGGATGGGAGGGGAGTATGGGAGAGAATGAATACGTGTATATGTATGGCTGAGTTGCTTTGCTGTGCATCTGAAACTATCACAACGTTGTTAATCGGCTATACTCCAATATAAAATAAAAAGTTAAAAAAAAAGAAAGAAAGTAGGCTGTCATAAGTTAAAGATGCAAATGACAAAAAAAATTGAAAAAATAAAATGCTATTAGTGTAGATTAAGTGGAATGGAAAAAACATTCAAGTAATCCAAAGGAAATCAGGAAAAGGAGTAAAAAGAAACAAAGAACAAATGAAACAAAAAGGAAAAAATAGGATGGTTGATATAATCCCAATATTGTAGATAATTGCACTGAATGTAAACAGTCTAAACATTCTAATTAAAAAGCATGGACTGTCAGGCTGGATTAAAAAGCAAGATATGGTTATATGCTGTCTATAAGAAAAAACACTTCAAATATAAAGATATAGATAGATTAAAAGTAAAAGATAGAAAACAATATAATATGCAAATACTAATCAAGAGAAAACTGGAATGGCTATACCAACAGTGACCAAAGTACACATCAGGAAAAGAAATATTAGCAGGAATAAAAGGGAGCATTTCATCTAGGAATCAGTTCATCAAAATAATATAAAAACTTTAAATGTTCATGCATTTAAGAGCTTAAAAAAATACCTGAAGAAAAATCTGACCAAACTGAAATTAGCAATAGACAAACTATTATAGCTGGATATTTCAACACTCCTTTCTCAGTAGTTAATTTTTTAAAAGTAGTCATAAAATCAATAGAATATGGAAGACTTGTAAAACAATCATTAAGTTAACTGAATCAGCATTGCTGATGGGAATGTAAAACTTTCCAACCATTTTGTTAAACAATTTGGAAGTTTCTTACCAAGTTAAACCTATACTGAATATTTAACCCTCAGTTCCACTGGTAGGTATTTACCCAAGAGAAATGGAGAGAAACATGTCCTTCCGAAGATGAGTACCTGAATGTTCTTAGAAGCTTTTTCACTATAACCCCAAACTGGAAGCAAGTCAATCACTAGGTGAATGGATGAACAATTTGGGGTGAATTTCTACAATAGAAAACTACTCAGAGATAAAAAGCAAGATCCATGCAACAGGATGGTTTAATTTCAAAAACTTCATGCTACACAAAAGAAGCTGGATCCGAAGGAGCGCACCTGGTATGCTTCCAGTTATGTGAAATTCCAGAAAATGCAAATGACAGAATGCAGATACGTTTTTTCCTTGATATTAAAGAAAGATGAGGCGCCTTAGTGCAAAGGGATATAAGGAAACCTTTTGGTTTTATGGAAATGTTCTATACCTTGATTGTGGAGGTCTTTACACAGATGTATACAATTGTCAAATCTCATTGAACTATATACTTTAAATAGGTGTGGCTTACTGCATGGGGATCATACTTTAATATAACTGATATTAAAAAATGATGTCAGTTTCTCATCCCATTCCCATTTAGATGAATATAACAGATACTCAGTGTATTAATTAGGAAATAATCTTTAAGGAAGAGCATTCTGTGGAATTCATGTCTGGCTAGGTGAATTGATGTCCTGAAATTTTTAATTAAAATTGGCACTGCCCTCCTCTTTTCTGAAGTGGGGATGTGAACACAAATGAGTTTCAAATAGAAAGGAAATCCACAGTCATTATAGATCCCTTTCTTGATTAAGAAGATAATGCAACAAGGGACACAAATGAAGCACCCAAATGCAAACTGACTTCTGTTATTCCTGAATGTTTGATGAATGAAGCATTATGGTTAGCTGGCTATCCTTAGCTAAACGGATAGCTAAGCTCTAACCCAGTGCTTTGCAACTCTTCTTGTCCATATTGAACAGGAAGAACAAAGAGAGAAAACTATGGGTAATTAATCTAAATGATGCTTTTAACTGGGTTCCAAAGTAGCAGAGAAGAATATTTTAGCAAAGGGGAGATAATAAATCTAGTTTCAGACATAATGAGTTTGAGATGCCTGTAAAATCTTTAGTTGGAGATACCCAATTAGCAGATGGTAATACAAGCTCGGAGCTTTAATGAAAGTCGTAGGTACTGCTGGGGATATAGATGTGTACAGAGAGATTGGGAGAAGAGCAGGAGAGAGAAGGGCAGGTAAGAGCGGGGAGAGGAGAGAAGAAGAGATGAAGAAAGGAATGGCTAATGTCTATTGTGGACTTGTCTTTCAAGAAGTTACATAGTTAAAGGGAAGAGAAAGAAAGACTTGAGAGCTAGCTAGGAATGAAATATACCAGAATATATTTCTCTGTTTCTCTACATCAATTGGATGGCCAACAATTAAATCCTCTTCTGACACTACCTGGAGTTAACATCAGCCTCCACAAGTTTAAAGGATCAGTCCCACAAGACTGCCCTAGCTAAATGCACTTCTGTTCAACTTGGCTACAAATTCAAGTGTTCCCCATGGTACCCCCTACCCCTTCAGATTTGATAATTCACTAGAATACCTCATAGAATGCAGGAAAACATTTAAGTTTACCAGGTTATTACAAAGGATTCAACTCAGGAACAGCCAAATGGAAGAGATGCCTAGGGCACGGTATGGTGCGGTTGGGGGTAGAGCTTCCATGCCCCCTCTGGGCACACCACCCTCCCACTTCTACATGTTCACCAATCCAGAAGCTCTTTGAGTTCCATTGTTCAGGAGATTTTATAACCCAATCTCTAGCCCCACTCCCCTTCACTCCCCTCCCCAGAGTTTAAGGTGGGGTGGGGCTGAGAGTTCCCACCCTCTAATCACATGTTTGGTTTTTCTGGTGATCACCCCATCCTGAGACTATCTAGGAAACCCACCCTGAACCACCACACTAGCAAAGACTCAGGTGTGTTCTAGAGGACCTCATTATGAATAACAAAAGACACTCCTATTACTCAGGGAATTCCAAGTGTTTGGGGTGCTCTATGCTAGGAACATGGGTCAAAGTCCAAATATATACTTTTATTGTACCACAGTATCTATTAGCTGAAGAATAGGAACCAGCAAAGAGAAAGAGGTATATGATAGAATAGGAGAAATTAGAATTGTGTGGTCTCCATGGAGATAGAAATGTGATAAAGAGCATGACCCAAGTGGCAATGTTGATTTTGAAAAGAGGAAAGAGAGATACAGATTTGAAGAACACAGAAGACATCTGGTTGGATTCAGATTATCCACCTATCTATCTATCTATCTATCTATCTATCTATACATGCACACATACACACACATCACTTACACTTGAAGTTTGATGACAAAGATATTGAAGGAGGGGCTTGAGAGAACAGGAAGACTGAAGTCAGGTCAGAGGCTTGCTGTGCAGCTTTAGCTGTCCTATGACACTGAAAGCCGTAAATTTGTAGGGTCCTCATTTTATAACATTATAGAAGTTCCCCCAGCAACATTGATGACCCAGAAGCAAGAAGAGGGACGTTGAATGTTCGACTACTGGTTTATTGGGAATTTTATTTTGGATTCACTGTCATACCAATGTAAGAAGAAATTTTCATATGACGTTTTATGTTTGAAACTTGTCAGGTATTTATTGATTAGGATTCTGAAGATTGCAAAGCAAGGTTATAAATTCAGAAGACTTGGTAAGCACCTTTAGATTTAAAAGGAGGAGTATTAACTGATGGGGGCCTCTTTGGAGCTAGAGGAGGACAAAAGGCTATTGAGTTGGAAGAATACTTTTCAAGATAGATGCTCTGGCCAGAGGAAATTTAGCTGGAGAAGGGCTTTAAATATGTTTAAGGATGCAGGGCTTTGAAGAGCAGGTTCAGAATGAAGTTTATGTGAAAGAAGGGAATTGTGGGTGATAATGGACTGTCAAAATCTTATAAAAGTTTCCTTTTTAGATTTCTATCCCCATTTCACATTTTCAAGGCTACCTCCTCTTTTCCTTCTCACTCAGCACACTGGGACAGTGAAAGAGGCAGAGATGGGAGTGTGGGGAGGGGTTGTCATAATTTCTTTTTTGACCCTAGAGCTCAAAATAAACAACTGGGACAGGATGGAAGAGAGGAAATGGGCTGGAGTGGGAGTGTAAAGGACCCGGTGAAGTGAGATGCTGGGGGTGAGTTCTCAGTCCTAAAAGAGATGAGTCAAAATGGTGATGGTGGCGATTTGTGGTCCAGGCATTCCGAAGTCAGAAATTGCCTTAGGCTGGTTGTGTATGTGTGTATCCCAGACTGACTATTCATTCTTTTTATTTACTCCCGTCGTAAAAATTTATTTAGAGCATTAAAATTTTAGTGTCACTGTTTTCAGGACTTAGGTCGGTTAAGTGGTGTAGGGGTTCTGGTCACCACTAAGCTACATTTTTTCACTGATGTACTCTATGGTCACTTCCAGTTTTCCATATTTTGACCTGTCATTTGATAGGAAAAAAATGCTTGTGTGTGTGTGTGTGTGTGTGTGTGTGTGTGACTGCTGAATGAAGCTAATCTTGCAAGGCTGTGATCTGAATTCAGTTTGGTTGTCATTTGAATCGTGTTTTGTATGAGATGTACTTCTGAAGCGAACAGGGCCCTCGGGGTCATATTTTCTTAAAACATTCACTCCCATTACATGCTTTTGTGTCTGAAAATAAAAATACAAGTTATGTGTATGGGAATGAAAATAGTTATAGTGAAATGCATCTTATTCCTGAAGGACTTTTCACAGATATGAACTACTTATTTTGTACAATTCAAGTTGACTTTTTTTGACTCCATGAAACAGTAATAGAGTTTTATGCCTTTCTATAGCCATAATATAATGATGGCCTGAAATAGAACAAAAATTCCCATAAGGTGTTAAATGAATCAAAGCCACTTTCTGAATTGAGGTTCTTATTGTAATCTTTAAAATGTAAATATGAATGTGTAAATAAACAAGAGGCAGGCTCTTTGGAGTATCCTCATTTATCCTGCTGCTATCACAGTTATAATCCCTAGCAGCTGATTAATGTGGAGGAAGACATATGTAAATTGAAAAAGTTGTCTTTTACCATACTGTATTAATGTCTCTCTACCTAGTAATTTGGTGAAATAATTTAGTGAAGTGCATCCACAGTAAATAGGTTTCTGTTCCAACCTAATGCTCTTTTCCATCTTAACTGAGCATAAAATTATATCTTCAAAGATCTGCGAGAAAGGAAGGCTTGATGCCTCTTGAACAGTTCAGTGTGACATATGGTTTTAAATGCAACAATTTTATCTGTAGCACACAGTATCTGTAAATTTGAGCTAATGTTCCTGTGAAAACAAGAAGGGATTTATGCCCAAAAACTAAAGGCAAAGAAGAAAAAATCTTTTTAGCTACCATATGTGGAACACTGAAAACTGTATATAAATAGAAAACAATATTGACATTTATGTATCTATAATTTTTTAGAAACATGTTTTTACATCTAGCTGTTTTATTCAAGCATTAATGGTAACAGGGATCTTAAATACAAATTCTTACAGGAGTCAGGCAGGTCATATATACTAGTAAAGCAGGCCTAGTGAGGATTAAGTGAATCTGAGAGGGCTGCCCTGTCTAAAGCACAAAATCCAGTAGGCAGTTGCCTTGGACTACTGCTGGCTAAGGCTAGCTAGATCTCCCAAATTTTCTAGAAATGTCCCATAATTAAATTTTCTGTGAAATCTCACAATCATGTTGACAACAGGGTTTTTGTAAAAAAAAGACAAAACACGATTTGTTTTAAAATAGTTCTATAGGTCAGATTTGGTATGTGGAGCTGCTGATTTGTTACCCTGATATCTGATGCATGTAGTTAAAAGAATAAAAGTGTAGATGGTGGGAGAGCATAAAGTAAAGGAGGAAGGGGAAAGAAACGGGGGGAAAGTGGAGAGAGGAAAATAAAATTTCCAAAATATACTTAAAGATTTAATCTTACTCTCAATAAACAAGATTACCTAAATTACTAATTCAATACAAATGAAAATAAGGCTTATTAAAAGACATATACATCTGATTAGACTTTAGATCCTTTTCTTTCTGATGAAATGTATACCTGGTAAAGACTGACAGCCTTGGGAAGACTGGAATTGATTTTGTGTATTGTGTGTGATAGGGATCAAGATTTATTTCTTTCAATATGGATGTAATATTGACTTAGAACCGTGTGTTGAAAAGATCATCCTTTCCACAATGCTCAATCAACCATGTCACCTTTATTGTAAATCAAATAGATATATAGATTTTTCTGTCTATCATCTATCTATTTCTAGACTCCATATTATATTTCATTGTTTGTTGGAGTATTGTGACAGTACCACAGTGTCATAATTACTGTAGTTTTATAATAAATCAAACTTGGTACTGTAAGTCTTTTTACTTTGGTAGGGTTTTTTTCCTAAAATGTCTTGGCTATAATTGGCCTTGTATATTAACATATAAATTTTAAATTGTCTTGTTAATTTCCAAGGTTCGGCTTCCTTAAGCCTGTTTCACTGTGGCCCTCTGCAGGCATTAGACTCCCCTGGAGTGCTCTAAAATGCAGACTCCCAGGCCATGATGCAGGGCTGCTGAATCAGAATCACCTCAGCTAGGGTCCTAGAATCTTCATTTTATATAAATACCATTAGATGATTATGCACAGTGAAGTTTAAAAACCAGGACTGCACATTTGGATTTGATTCTAGCTGTTTCCTGTTGGCTTACTCATCCTGATTCAGGGATACCTCTTTTATACAAGGCTGATACCATTTCTTATCTGGCAGAGCAGTTACTAATATCAGGTACTGTGAAGCAGGGAAGTGGTAGAAGAATTATTTTGTAAATAAAGATACAAGACACACTTGTATTCTCCACAGTAGTCTTCTCTATCTGCACCCCCCACCCTTTTATTCTATACAGCTTCAACTTCAGTCCTTCTGGGTTTTGTTGAAATACTCGACATTTATTCTTGGACACTTAAAGTTTCTTCTCTTTACACCATTAAGCATTTTATTGATTAATTTTCGCCTTTGTACTTTCTCCAAATCTATTTTTTCTGTAACTTTCTCATCTTCAGGGTATTTCAGGTCTAAATGTTGACCAAATAATTCACTACACTATAATTTATAAAATATTCCCTCTTGGGTCAGGGAAGTAAGAGGTTTTATTGCAGCTCAGTTCCAAAAGTGGTAGACAGAGCCTGGATATTTAAACAGGGCCTGAAGCAAGGTTTTGCCAACCTTTCGGAGGCTGCATAACAAATATTCTTTATTTGCTTCTTCAGGTGTTGGAGTTAGCTATAGCTTCCCGAAGGTCATCTCTTAGCCTTCACTCCCTGCTACCCACACCAACATTTATGAGTCCCTTGTGAAAATGAAAATCAGCCTAGGAGGCATCATACTAAGCTATAATCAGCTAATACCTTACTTTTCAATTAACACTCTAGCAGGGATTATTTGAAAGTCAGCTGAGAACAGGAACAAGGGGGCAGGTTGGCACTTGTAAAACCTGGTTAGAATAAAATGAGAGAAGCATAAAGAAGAAAGGAAGAAAATCTTTATAATTTTGCTTAAAGCTAGTGAGTGGCCGTGGCACTTCAGATTATTTGGGCTATACCTTAATTTGCCAACCGAGGGTTTAAGGTACCCTGTGTTGAAAATTTGATTTTTAAAAGGAATCGGGGTTTTCCCTAAGACACCCTTGTCCTAGGGGACAAGGAAAGCTACAGATCATTTACTTTCTCACCTCTTGTTACATAATGTTATTATGCCCCTACCAGTGTATGATCACATTAATACAGAAAGAGGAAAAATATAATTTTCATGTTATCTTTTATTTGCCCTGTGCTTATTGCCAATAAATCTCAGAGTAAGGGGTGCTTGGGCCAACAATATTTGTGTGGGGATTGGTATTATAGTGGACTGTCAGGAAGGAAAACATTGGGCAAATTACACTCCATTTTAAGCCTGACTCTTAATACAAAAATATTGAATTTTTTTGTATTTGCATCTCCTCTCCAAAAAAAACAGTGAGTTTGTTGCCCTAATTTATTTTTTTAAAAAATTAATTAATTTATTTTTGGCTGTGTTGGGTCTTCGTTGCTGCCCGCGGGCTTTCTCTAGTTGTGGCGAACAGGGGCTACTCTGTTGCGGTACGTGGGCTTCTCATTGCAGTGACTTCTCTTGTCGTGGAGCACAGGCTCTAGGCACACGAGCTTCAGTAGCTGTGGTGTGCAGGCTCAGTAGTTGTGGTGCACGGGCTTAGTTGCTCTGCAGCATGTGAGATCTTCCCAGACCAGGGCTCAAACCTGTGTTCCCTGCATTGGCAGGTGGATTCTTAACCACTTATTGCCCTAATTTCAAAATTACTCATGTGGTCATATTGTATAACCCATCCTTACAACTTCTGCCCTGAATAATTTTTTCAGTTTATTTACATTTTAATATAATATTTGGTGCAAAATGATATATGACATATATGTATGTATATAAATATCTATATGCAAGTTATAAAGTATGATAATGTAATAAACAACTGTGAACCCATTATACAATCCAAGTGTTCAACAGTGTTCCTCTGTTTATCTTCGCCCACCCTCCACAGTTTTCCTTTTGTCTTACACAAGAGGTAACTAGTACCTTGAATTTTTTTTTTTTTTACATCTTTATTGGAGTATAATTGCTTTACAATTGTGTGTTAGTTTCTGCTTCATAACAAAGTGAATCAGTTATACATATACATATGTTCCCATATCTCTTCCCTCTTGCGTCTCCCTCCCTCCCACCCTCCCTATCCCACCCCTCCAGGGGGTCACAAAGCACCGAGCTGATCTCCCTGTGCTATGCGGCTGCTTCCCACTGGCTATCTATTTTACGTTTGGTAGTGTATATATGTCCATGACCCTCTCTCGCTTTGTCACAGCTCACCCTTCCCCCCCCCATATCCTCAAGTCCATTCTCTAGTAGGTCTGTGTCTTTATTCCTGTCTTACCCCTAGTACCTTGAATTTTATATTATCATTGCCTAGCCTATATTTGTAGTTTAAGCATATGTTTATAGGTATCCCTAAATAACAGATTTTTTACTTTTTCTTGTTTTTGAATATTACATTAAATATATCACATCGGATATCTTCTTAAGAGATTTACTCTTTTTCCCTTTGCATCACATCACTAAAATCCACTCACGTCATTGTCTATAGCTGTAGTTCAGTCGTATATATTTCACTGAATAACTATTTCATAGTTGATTTATTTATTCTCTTGTCAAAAGGGAAGTATTACTTCTAGTTTGTGGTAGTTGTTTTGAATATATTCTGTATTTCCTGGTGCACATATGTGCAGGAGTTTCTCTTGTCTATATACCTAGGACAGGGTTCCTTGATGGTGGACCTGTTGTCATTTGGGGCCAGATAATTCTTTATTGTACAGAGCTGTCCTTTGCATTGTAGGATGTTTAGCAGCATCCCTGGCTTCTACCCACTAGATGCCAGTAGTGCCTTTCAGTTGAGACAACTGAAAATGTCTCCATACATTGCCAAATATTCTCCAAGGATCAAAATCACTGACCTAGAAATACAACTGTTGGGTGGAGATCAGGTGTGTGAATATTCATCATTACAAATTGCCAAATTGTTTTCCAAAGTAATTGTAACAATCTAGTGTCCCCTAACTTTCTTGTTGATTCACTTCCTCTCCAACACTTGGTGTTGTCAGATCTTCTGATTTGAGACAACTAAATAGGTGTAAAATTGTGCCTCATTATGGTTGTAATTTCTATTTCCTTGATTGTTAACTAGATTGAGAACCATTTTACTTATATATTGTCCACACTTGTTTCTTTTTCTTAGTGGTCTTTGCCTAGCTTTCTGTTGGGTTTTCTATCTTATTGATTTGTAGATATTATTTATGTGTTCTGAATACTAATACTTTGTTTTTTAAGTGAGTTGTAAATATCTCTCCTAGTTTGCTATTTATTTTTTTCCATTCTCTTTATGATGCCTTTTGATGAACAGAATTTCTTAATTTTAATATAATTGAACTTATTTTTTCATTCATGGTTAGCCTTTTTTGCTCCAAGATTACAAGTAAATTTGTCCTTGTTTTCATCAAAGATTGGCACGTAAATAGAATAGCTTCTGCCTGAATACCTTTCTCTTGGATCATGCATTCTGGGGGAAACCAGTTACCATGTCTTGAGGACACTTAGCTGGCCCAAGGGGAGGCTCACATGGAGGAGAACTGAGGCCTCCAACAAGCAACACCAACACCAACATGCCGGCCAAGTCAGTGAGTCCCTTTGGAAGTGGATCCTCGGCCCCAGTCAAGCCTTCAGATGACCACAACATTTTTTTTTAATTAATTAATTAATTAATTAATTATTTTTTTTTTTTTTTGCGATACGCGGGCCTCTCACTGTTGTGGCCTCTCCCGTTGTGGAGCACAGGCTCCAGACGCGCAGGCTCAGCGGCCATGGCTCACGGGCCCAGCCGCTCCACAGCATGTAGGATCTTCCCGGACCGGGGCACGAACCTGTGTCCCCTGCATCGGCAGGCGGACTCTCAACCACTGCGCCACCAGGGAAGCCCTGACCACAACTTTCTGAGAGACCCTGAGCCAGGACCCAAATTCCAGATCCTCAAGTTCCTGAACCTCAGAAACTGAGCGATATAATAAATATTTATTGTCATTTAAAGCTAAGTTTTAAGATAATTTGTTACACAGTAACAGGTAACTAATACAGCTTGCCTTTTTGTTTGCTAATGATCTCTGATTATGAACACATTACTTGATTTCTTTGGTGAGATTTTATAGGTTCAAAATTGAGAAGACTTTCTTTCAGAGTGGGTGTGCTTTCTGCCTGTGGCTTTGGTTGCTCATAGCTGGAAACTTCTGTTTACCTTGAAAGCCTTCAGCCAGTTCACAAATCTTAGACTTAACTTTCCTACTCTGCTTTTGCCCAAGACTCAGTCCCCAGCAGCAGTGCTATGATCCTGATCCATCCTCAGGTCATGCCTGTTCCTTGTGACCCCTGATTACTGTCCCCAGTTATCCACTCTAATTTACATGGCAGGGGTTAAGGAAGGAATCTGAAAATCTCCACCAACTCAGATGCAAACAGCAGTGTTTTGAAGACTGTGTCCTGGGTAAACTATAGTAGAAGGAGGCCTTCAGAGCACCTGGTCAGCCATAGTGCTAGAAGCAAATAGCCAAAAAGATTTTGCAAAGGCTTTCTCACCTAGAATAAATATATAAATATAAATATATATATTTAAAAAATAAATATTTATTTAAAAATAAATAAATAAATATATAAATATAAATAGGATTGGAGCAGACTGCTTCTTTCCACTACAGAGGTGTTCAGTATCATTTCATCAAGGGCTATGTGGCTCCATAGGATTAAGTTGAAAGACTCCTTTTAAGCAACCGTTGACCTGTTGATAGGAATAAACTGGTTGAGTTTGGATATGCCATCAAACATGGGGGTCCTTAAGTTAGACATAGTTCTTCAGCCTTCCCAAATGACATATGATAAATTATTTAACTTTCTAAGTGCCAGAAATTCAGGGCCCTTAAGCAATGTTAGTTTTACCAAGACAAGATTTCTAGAAACTACTCTCCTGGGAATCTGATGATGGGTGGGGATTACCTCTGGCAATAACTCTCTCGCCTCTCTGGGCCTCAGTTTCTAAGTCTATAAAATGTGGAGATGCTTTAAGATGACTGTTAAGATCTTTTCCAGCTCCCATATTTTTGAAAATATCTATGGATAATGTATTTTGGCAGAAGAAAATGGTATATAAAATAGACTCCTCTTGGCCACCAAACTGCTGAGAAGACCAAGAAATAATGAGATTTATTTTCTAATTCCCAGTTACCGAGTTCACATTTCACATTGAATTACTCTCAGCCCTTGAAGACTCTTTCGCTACCAGTAAAAAGGCCTCAGATATGGTAGTAGTTTTGAAATATGTACTTAGTTATTAGTAAGCACATTAGCAGGAAGAAGTTTAAACCTGTCAGAGACAACAGGAATGAGACATTTTGAGATGAGACAGGGAGAAGAAAGGTGGCATTAAGAGAAGTGAGAGGACAGCAAGTTACACTTTGCTAAATCACAGTCTCGTTCAGGGGCCAACTCTGGCTTCAGAAAGGGCTTTTTGCCAATTAAAATATTGGCTCTGTATGTATGTGTGTGTATATATACGTGTGTGTGTGTGTGTTTCGTGTATGTACGTATGTATTTATAAGTAGTAAGGATTAATAGACAGTTTTGAGGTGGCATTGTCAGAGGCATTCTTCACTAAAATGATGATTTTCTTTCATCCTTTCTAGGCAGAGTGTTTGCTGCAAAATGAAGATGATGAAGCAACTGGAATTGGTATCTCCAAGAGAGGCTTTGTCTTTACTTGCTTGGGTACGTCATTCTGTAGCTGGCAGCCCCCGACCATCCTCCCAGCTGTTGCCCCTGCACTGTGAGCCTTTTGCTTTGAGTGCATTCCTCCAGGTACCTCGCAGGCCTGCTGAAGGGGTCGGTGGCAAACTGGAAGATAACCACGCAGCACTCATGCGCGTGGTCCCCTTTGGCATGTCAGTCATATGCTGAATGCAGTCACGATGACTGGTTCAATTAAATACGCCTTCATTTACCTAATACAACCCACAAAGGCCCTTAATTTTGCCACTTCCCACATCAAAACCAGGAAGCTGAAGAAGGAAGATTGTAAGGAAGGTTTCACATTAAGGATTCTGGTGACAACAACCTGGTGATTTTTCAGTTAATCAGGATTTTTTTTTCCTTGGGAGGAAATAGAAAATAGGTGGGTAATTATTTAGTTGAGCTTAAAATGTTTCTTCTGCATGAGTTCCAGAGAAAATGAAGATGCTCTTGTTATTAGCAAGGTAATGAAAGGAGGGCCTGAGGTTTCAGGTAGGTGGGGGAACTTGAGAGGGGGTGGAGGCCAGGGGGAGTTTTTCAATTGCGGTGTTAAGGGAAGGGGAAAATGAAGGAAAGAGAAGGTGAATAAGTGGTTTTTTAAAACAAGATTTACAGCGCTGTGTGGCAAGCAGGCTAAAATTTACTGAAGAAAATCAAGTTTAAAGTTGCCATTAGAAGTAGTGAATTGTAAATGTATCATAATTATGGCAAATTTGATTTGTTCTTCATGTGAAATATCACATAGCCTAACACCATAAAAATAGTCTTTGATCCAATGAAAGATATTCAAGGAACAGAGGAAAAGAAATCCAGTATACCATTAGACTTACATACATCTCATTAGGTATTTCCTTGATGACCAAAAACTGGATTCAGGTTTCTCCTTCTAGGCAAACCCTGGATTCACTGGGGAAGATGCTAGGATTCAGGTATTTGAGGATAGAGAATTTAAAGTTACATATTTGTTGAGATAAATTATCTATCTCTAACATAAAAAGGAGACATTTGTCATATTATGATGACATATATTTCCCCTGAGTCTCTTTTTTAATATTAATGTTAGTGCACAGAATTATGAAATGTTAACACTGAAACAAAGCAGCCCATCTGGTCTCACAGGTTGTTTGACTTGCTCTATTTCTGTGTACCTGTCTGTACTTAAACTCTTCTGAGTTCTCAGTTCATTTGTAAATTGATGAAGATTAGATTGGATGAAGTCTTAGGTTCTTCCTCAATCTACAATTCTGACTCTTATCTAACATATTTAATTGAGTTTAAGATACACATTTTTTTCACATTTTAATATCTCTAATATTGAAGTGTATCTTACAGTAGAAATTTCCTAAACACTGTATCATAATCAGCAGGTTTTTCTTTTCTTTTTTGAAGGTATGTAAAATAATGGTGCTTATAACAATTAACGTCATGTTAGATTTGATGGAACGTGATGTATAATTGAGGTATAAACCCCGAACATTCCAAAGTCAGCTAATGTCATCATCCATCAGCCAGCCATTCCAAAATCCACTTAGTTCACATTATTGGGCATCTTTGAGAGGTGTATGGAATTTTGATTCCAGAAGAGAATTTAGCTGATGGGTGTTTCACAAAGAAAATCTTCTTTTCTTTTCTTTGGATATTTATTCTAGAATAATCCATTTCTCTTTATATGAAACTATCCTGTTCCTTGGTTTTGTTCGAAAGTCAAGCCCATTTAATTCTTGGCTATGCTGGTATAGGAATGTAAAATAGGTAATGAGACAGTTCTTTTCTATGGCTAAATTTACTTATTTTAACAGTTAATTAATTCAAAAATGATTTGTTGAATTTCCATGTATCATGCTATCTACTAATGATAAAAATAGTAAACAGGATTCAACCTCCAACCCTTCTGCCCTCCCCGGGGGTCATTCGGGGGTGGGACTGAAAGTTCCAACTCTTCTCATTAGCATAACAAAAGACACATTCCCAACCCCCATCACTTAGGAAAGTCCAAGGTTTTTAGGAGCTATGTGCCAGGGATAATGGACAAAGACCAAATATTTATTTCTTATTATAAATCACAATATCACAATAATAAAAGTGCATTAGTAATCAAAATAGTTGAAAACATGTATAACTAGTTATTGAGCAGGGGTACACAGAGAAAATAACTTTTCTCTAATTTCTGTCTTTTAACATGGCTAGTCATATCTCTAATTTATTCCTATTATTTTTTGAGGTGATTCTTAGTTTCCTAGTCATTTTAGATTTTAAGAATATTTAGGTACATATTGCTCACTTTCAGAAAGTAAAAAATTCTCAGCAAGTTTAAATAAAAATTCCAGTCCCTTATCTGATTTGATTTGAGAGTCTTTCTTTTCATGGTTTAGGCTAGACACATGGCTCTGGCCTGCAGTAGGGAACAAGCCATGAACTCAACTTTGGATTTCTTCCTTCCTCTTTCAAGCCTTTATTTAGCTACTGTTTTTTGTAGTTCTATCTTGGCTAATAGGAAATGGCCAGTGTGTTCTCCATTATAGCAAGCTTCTAAATACTGCTTTCTCATGTATAACATTTTTTTGAGTTCTTCAGCCAATATCTCCAAACACTGTTCACTGAGATTGTTCCAGATCATTGCTTCATGACATGGGTGATGTACTTTCCAGCTGACCAAGAGTGACATCCTTTTAGCCTTTGTCCTGAGGGATCCATCCTGTTCGGATCCCCACTTCCCCAGAAGCATTTTTTAAAGTTTGAGTCCATCAAGACAGCTCAAGATCACTTAGTCTAAAAAGAAATTCATTCCTTGTTTTCGTGCCAGACTATGGGTACTCTACTCCCCAAGCCACTCTCTCTTCCTTGTCTTGCCATAAAAGGCAACTGCAGCCAGCCATTTATCTTCTGATTTTTCCAGATGGGCAGCAGGTTCCAATACTTATTTTTATGGACACTGTCAAACTTCAGGAACACACATAAATTCCTCCTAAATGGCAAGTGCTCCCAAGGCCTCATTCATCAAAATTTGATGCACTGAGTAAGGCTAAAAATCTGCATCTTGAAAGTATCCGATTTGAGGGTGTGATCTGGTTTCTTTTGCAGACATTCAAAGCCTCAGGGAGCCCCTCTTACTTGGTTAGTGGGGAAGACCTTCCTTCCCTTCTTCATATGCATTTTTCCTGGTAACAGCACTTGTTATTAGGTGGATAATTCTCCTTCCACAACTTATCTCCCTCTCCAGGCACTCCTATCTTTTGCTTATATAGAGTGGATGGGGAAGGTGTGAAGGAAAAAAGTTCCCATCTGATCACTTCTTAGGAAACCTTTGAGGTTAACTTTTTGGCTGCTTTTTAAAACATAGAGAGACTTACTGACAGAGATATTCAGTGTGTTTAATGGCCATCATGGCAGACCATTGGAATGGATTCAGACCATGATGTTAAAACATCATCCTGGAAAGGCCTTGATGATCCAGGATCCACTATCTATTTGCTGGATCATTAGAAAATCAGGGAGGTTCCAGGGAAGAGGCCAAGGTAGTGGAGTGGTAGAGCTAAGGGAAGTGTCTGTTTACCAACTGCCCAGAAGTATGTCTATATTTTAGCTACTAGGTGAATATCAGCCCTTCCTATGACATATTATCCTTGGGATTGAAGCTTGAGCTATAGTCTCCAAATAATAAGAAAAGTCTTATTTCACATCTCATTACATTTGAGTTATGATGGAGCCAACATCCAAAAAAATTTTTTGATAAATGTAACTGAGTTAAGGAATGAGCCTTGGAAAGCAGAACCCATAGAGAAGCAGAAGGCGTAAAAGGAGAGGAAATCAAAACATCGTGATAACCAGAAAATAAGAGTTTTATCTTAAAAGCAGACCATTTGTAGTGGAGAAGATGAGACTGAACATGAAGGGAACAACCTTGTGTTGATCGATGACCTTCATAAGAAAATTCCTAGGAGGGTGGTGAAGATGAAAGCGAGAGAAAGGGCATGAGAGAGCAGAGGAGGGGGAACGAGGGGATAAAAGTGGCAGATAGAGACAATTCAAGTGTGGGGTTATAAGGATGGAAAGAAGCTGGATGGTAGTTAGAAGAACATACAGAGCAGGAATGTTTGCTTGGAAATATGCTGTTGTTGTTGTTAATAACTTCAACATGTTTGAAGGCAGGAGAGTAGGAGCTGATAGACAGTAAATAGGTGTGATTGTGAAGAAAATGTGGAGCACAGCTCCTCTGCATCTGGAAGGACTTTATCAAGAGCTCACACAGATGGAGGGATTGGCTTTCTGAAAGAGGAAGTTTTTCTGCCCTATAAGACTGGATGATGGGTGTGAATAAAGAATGAGTGTGAGCAAAAGGAGTATTGTAAGCCAGTAGACTGCTATCTTCTGAGTCAAGTAGAAGGCAAGAAGGTCACTGAGAGTGACAGAGTGAAAAGAAAGCGAGAGAAGGTCTAGAATATTCAGCAAAGGGTAGAGGAGAATTTGTAGAACTGAATCATCAGGCTGTGAAGTAGGTTCCAGCTTCAGTTGGACACTGGATTGTTGGTGGGGCTCGTGGCTCTGAACAGACCTATATGTTCTGAGGTTCAGGAAAAGGAATGTAGAGAGATGGTGCATTTGATCCAGGGAAAGGAACTGCCATGTCTGGGTGCTTAGGCATGGCTAGAGTGAGCAAGGAGAGCACAACAGAACGGAGTGTCTATAGCTCAGGCATGGGCGTGAATCCACAGAATGGACAGGCAGAAGCATGAGGTTCCGAGTAAACGGTAGGCTCTGCTTAAGTAGGAAGCAGATCATCTAACTGTTAAATGAGAAGAGGGCTTGACATACTGGTTCTTCTTTTGAAAGGGAAATGGGTTCCACAGGTGTTGAGGACCTGGAACGCCTCTCTGAAATGTAACTGGTATGGGAAGTTGGGAGGGAATAAAGTCTTCACTGGTTTGGCTTTTGATCTGAAATAATTTCAGCAGTGCTATATGCTAGGGAAATAAGGAGGAGCAGCCCTGGAATGGACAAGAACAAAGCCACATGGACAGATGCAAATATGTGTGTGTTCACTTGCTTTTGAAAGCAAACATTTTGTTTTCAGCAAACAGCTTGCATCTTGTGCTTCCTTGATTTTTTTTTTTTTTTAAAGGAAATTACACACACAAAACAGCCTGTCACTGGTGGCTTCCCAGAGAAGGAAGAGAGGCCCTTGAGTGTTTTCCAGTAACCAGCTCCCTAAGCTGGTTCTCACACAAGAAAGAAACTCAGAGTAACAAAAAGTGCCTGTGAAAGGTTCTTTTAGACTAAAATTTGGTGGAGATTAAAAGAGGGCAAAAGTTCAAATGAGAAGGAGCCACTGCCAAGTAAGCAGGAATCTCAGCCAAGGGGAAGGAAAAGGAGACGCTGGTTTAAAATGCAAGTAACCATGGCAAGCCAAGAGTTCAATGCTAGAATCTAGTTAAGAAGTAATATCACACAGAGCCGTGATTGTTTATTCAAAGCAGGCCATGAGAGAACAGTTGTCTCCAATGGGTACTCTCACAGCTTGGATTCAAAATTATAAGTGCATTTTTAAAAGTGTCCAGCGCTTCTCTCTGACCCATTTGGTATTAAGCAAAAAGAAAAGAAAGCACAAAGTTTATTCTCAGTGTCTCTTGTGGGTTTAAGACAGCTTTACATATGGAAAAGCATTTTGGTGTCAGCTGTTGAACTGGTTTCCTGCTATTCTGCTTTCAGTTGCCATTGGAAACTCTGCCTGACCATGTGGTAACATCACCCATTTCCCAAGGTTCAGAAACCAATGCGCCTCTGAAGGGAAGCAGAACGTTTCTTTACACGTACGTGTTGTGCTTTGCTCCTGTTTAAGAGTGAGAAGGGCTTGCAAACAGCTAAAGGACTGTGAGAATAAAGATGAGGTGTTGAAATACAAGATAAAGGTAAGCCTGATGTAATGAAACCTGATAAAGGTAAGCCTGATGTAATGAAAGAGGCTCTGCAATGACCAGAGACTCACCTTCACATTCATGCCCATCCTTCCCATCTAGATGGTCCATTTGCTGTCATTAACACTGTGTTGAGTCAAGCAGAGGCTTCCATCCTTCCTGTGTCAATGAGATGGCTATCAATACAGCAAGGGTTTTCAGAAGCGGGAAGGTACCTGAGCTTCTGAAATTTATGCAAAACTTCGATGTCATTCTGCATGTGTGATTTTCTGGGGGAATCTGTCAATCATTTTCCTGAGATTATCAAAATGGTCCGTGAACCAAAAAGTATTAAGAATCAATGAACTCAAGTATCACTAAATAAAGTATGTTGGCTGCACTCAAACATATGGAAAGAAAGTAATTAATAGTTTCAATTGTTACAATATAGTAATATGGGCAGTGCACTGGGAAAGCTTTCTCCCTGGTTAATGGATACAAAATGACCAAGGAGAGGAAATTTTCAAGAGGAGATTGACTCACTGCAGGAAGCTGAGAGAACTGGTGTTCCAGTCCTATCCAGGCAGGAGGATCATCTCCCAGCTCTCAGAGAATGTGTCATATCTATATTCTGCTCTTTTGTTAAGTCTTGAGCCATTAGGGAATCTGAGAGCTGCAGGAGAACCTATATTGTCAGGAAAGGAAGACGTGTATTTCAGAGCTCAAATGGAAGGGCAGCCTAATCATGTGGTCTCATCAAGGGAAGTAGTCCAGCAACATGTTCTAGCACTTAAATCATATAATCTGGACTCAGACTGCTTAGGTTTGAAGTCTGGTCCATTAAATATAGTAGATATTATCATTATGTCCTAGTTACATATGATCTCTGTGCCTGAATTTCCTCATCCTTAAAGTGGAGTTATAATAGTATAGTTGATCCTCATTGTCTTAGTCTACTCAGCTGTTATTATAAAATACCATAGACTGATTATCTTAAACAAAAGAGATTTACTTTTTTTTTTTTTTTTACAATTCTGGAACCTGTAAGTCCAAGATCAAGGTTCAGGCTGTTTTAGTTTCTGGTGAGAGCTTTCCTCCTGGCTTGCAGACAGCTGCCCTCTCACCATGTCCTCATGTGGCTTCTTCTCAATAGTTATAAGCTGGAGTGGGGAGCTCTGCCATGTTTCTTCTAAGGGCACTAATCTTATCAGATCAGGGCCCCACCCTTATGACCTCATTTAACCTTAATTTACTTTCTTGGATGCCCCACCTCCAAGTCCAGCCACACTGGGGGGTAGAGGTTCAGTATACAAATTCGGGGGGAACACAGGCATTCATCCTGTGCACTCATTATTCACCGATTCCATGTTTGTGAATTTACCTACTCTCGCTACAATTTATTTATGACCCCAAGATCAATACTCATGGCATTTTTGTGGTCATTTGCAAGCATGCAAAGAAAGGTGAAAATTTTGAGTTGCCCAGCATGCACACTCCCAGCTGAGGTTGGACAAGGTGATGCTCTGACTTGTTTCAGCTCTCATACCATAAACAATTGTCCTTTTTATGGTCTATTTAGTGCCACATGTTTAACATATTTGTGCTTTTATTGGTGATTTCACTGTTTAAAATGACCCTAAACATAGTATTAAATGCTATCTGGTGCTTCTAAGTGCAAGAGGGTTGTGATGTGCCTTATGGAGAAAATATATGCATTAGAGAAGCTTTGTTCAGGCATGAGTTGGTCTGAGTGCTATTGGCCATGAGTTCAATGTAAATTAATCAATATCATATATTAAATAAAGTGTCTTTCAACAGAAACACACATAAAACAAGATTATGTATTGACCAGTCAGAGAAAATATTTCAACCAGATGCTTTCAGGAACCTAACCCTTTATTTCTCCTAGAAACATCAGATCAGTATTGTAGAACATAATGACCATGAATAATGAGAATTGGCTGTATATGACTATGAGGATTAAATAAGTTATATATAAAGTCCTTATGAGACTGCTTAGTTCAGGCTGCTGTAACAAATAGACTGAGTGGCTTAAACAACAAACATTTCTCTCATTTCTGGAGTCTGGGAAGTCCAAAATCTCAGTGCTGGCTGTCTCTGTTCCTGCTCAGGACCCTCTTCTTACTTTGCAGATGAATGCCTTCTTGCTGTATACTCACATGTTGGTGAGAGAGAGATCATCTCTCTCATGTTTCTTCTTATAAAGGCACTGATCCCTGTCACAAGGACTATACCCTCATGACTTAATCATCTCACAAATTTCCCACCTTGAAATACCATCACTTTGGGAACTGGGGCTCAACATATGAATTCGGGGGATACAAACATTTAGTCCACAACAACTGTCTAACTCATACTGAGTAATCAGTATATGCCCTTTATTATTATTTTCTCAGAACTAGAATAGAAATATTACTCCACAGTTGGAACAACAATTAAGTGTTAATACTTGTTCAGAGTGTTATATCATCAGGATTGATAATACGGCAGAAAGAGAATTTATTAACTGCTGGATTGTCTACCCCACCGTTTCAGCAGAAATATCCAAAGATGCTAAAATTTTAGCTGTAGATATGGCTCAGGTTATATTACTCATTCTTTCATTTACATCATCTGTCAGACATTTACTCTGCATATTTGTGTAGTGAGGTAAGTGCTGTAAGCGTACCAAAATGAATAAAACTTGTGTATAACTAAGTAAGTAAATAAAGATGTGGTATGAGCAGTGGCTTAATAGGAATGCAAAGAAAACATTAAGGGAATGCAGAGATGGGATCAATTCCCTGTTAGTTCTCTCAGCATTTTTCTGAGAATTTCCTGGTCTTAACCTAACTCCCAGGGTGATATTTGTGATGCATTAGAAGGGGGGAATTTTCAGCTTCAATAAGGCCCATGGGGTGAGGCTGGGGGGACGAGGACCAAGTTGGCCATCACGGTCTGTTAGGACTCCATCTTCTGCACTGATTAGACTATCACACTGTCATCAACATACGTGGTGGATTAGAGCCCAGATTCTGGAGGAAGACAGCCTGGGTTCAAGTCCTATTTTTCCCACTAGCAGCTCTGTGACCTTGGGCAAGTTACTTAATTTCTCTGGGTTCCAGTTTCCTTAATATATAAAATGAGGATAATGATAGTGCATTCTAGCATTGCTGTGAGGATTAAATAAGTAAATATTTGACAAGTACCAGAACAGTGTCTGGCATATAATATACTTTATTTCTATATTTAATAAATAACCAGATCATCATCTCTGAATGTCCTGTACCAGAAATATCCTAGTGGATAAATAAGATGATTAACAATCAGTTGTTGAATGAATGAGTGAAAAGTAAATGACCTTCGGGAAATGCCAGTAGGAAAGAAAATACAAGGAAATGATTTTAAAAAGAGCTAATTTGGTAGTTAAGATATTTTCCATTGCTGCTTCCCTATACGAAAGCTTCTAATGTGCCAATTCCATTAAAATAAAGTCCAAATCTTATGGCACGGTATATAAATTTTTAAAAGATAGGGTTTGCAGTAGTAGTATGTAAACCCCTATATCTCAGTGGTTTAGGAAAACAAAAGTGTCTTTCACTAGCAAAGTCTGATGAAAGAGTTCTCATCCAATTATTGAGAAATGCAGGCTTTGTTTATCTTGTGATGCTACTGTCTCATAGCACCATGATGATGAAGGAGAAGAATGGAAAAGGAACATTAACTCTTAAGTGCCATGGTCCAGATGCATGTCATTTCTGCTCACAGCCCAGCCCTCAGAACTAGTTGTATGTCCCAAATGCTGCCAATGTGGAGAGGCTGGGAAATGTAGGGGCACATGGATATCCAGTGAGCAGTGTCTATGCCACAAATGGCATACAAGGCCCTCAGTAGTCTGATCCCAACTATTCCCACCATGTCTTTCGAACGAAATGAGGTCTTGAGGTCTCATAACAGTATCGAATAATCACAGGATGTATACAATAGACTTTCATCACAAGGAAGTTTGGCTGTGGCCTGAAGAGAGTGTTCTCTAGACTCCTATTTGGTTTTGCGGGGAAGACAAATATAGAATGGGGCTCCTGCTCTCAAGTTGCTTACAATGTAGTTAAGGAAATATGAAAAGAGAGTTAAGAGGATAAGGCAGTGTAGGATCAATTGCAACTGAGTGCAAGAGATGCGGTAGCTTGGTTTTGTGGAAGGACCTTGAGGTTTGGAATCAGACAGTCCTAGGCTCCAGAGTTTACTAATTGTATTATCTTAAGAAAGTCACTTAACTTCTAAAGATATATATCCACATACATACTGTAAGTGTACACACACACACGCACACACGCACACACGTCCTTAGTAACTCAATAAATAGTAGCTATTATTGTTTGTTTTTCTTTTTGTGTAACAAAACATCTTTGATGAGAAATAGATTTTTTTCCCAGGGTATGCGATAACATAGGTTATTATTATACTTATTCTTTTTTAAACACCTGTTGAAAAGCAGCCCCAAAACAAAGGTAATCGAGTCTGAAAGAATTCTTCCACATCTGGTCAGGTTCTAAGCCTAAGCTTAGAAGACCTATCCTGCTACATTTCTGGGGAATGTAAGCCTACAAAAGCTACACTCAGCAAGATTATAGCAGCAGTCGGCTGGGGTGCCCTGCAGTGGTAAGCAGCCCTAGAGTTCGTGCCTCACCCCTGCTGTCCACTGGTACCCACACCGCCTGCAGGACCCTCGTGGAGCCATGCAGTGGACTGGGGACATGGGAGGGCATGTAAAATAGGAAAGTAGCCCGTGCACTTTCCATTGCAGCCAGTGCCTCCTCACTTCCCAGCCTACTAATCCTGGGTTATGGGGGACTTCTTTTTCCCAAATCAATTGGCTGAAGCTTTCTGAGTCACAGATTACTGAATTATTTCAAAACTTATGAAATGCAGGGGGGCGGTTATTATCTGCTTGGCTCTCCGGGTCATTCTGATTTCCAAAGTCAATTCTGAGTAGCGGATGTCCCATCTCTCTTCCAGAGCCCTGTCCATCATAGACCCTGGGAACTTACAGAGGGTGTTGACAGATATCCCCTATATATCCTGACCCATGAGGAAGGGGCTCTGGCTGAATGGAGCTCACGCTCTCTGGCATCACACTACTGATTGCCACAGACATCAGTGGATCCCTTTTTATTTTGCAAATATCACTACTGTTATGAATAAGAATATCATCTTACCATCTCCCTCAAAGCACAGAAGCAAATAGAAAGGAAAAATCCCATAATTTTAACTGCATAAAGCCGTCTGGGGCTCTGTTCATCAGAGAATTCAATTCTGCTGAATAATTCTCCATAGGCACGAATAATAAAAGAGGGGATTATTACCCATCTGTTTGCCCTCTCGGCTTTTGTCCAGCCCTTATTGTCTCCTCAGGCTGGATCCATCTGATTGCTTTAGTGACGCAGGAAGGCATCACCAAATATGAGCACATTCCCAGGCTCTGGGAGCCTCTCACCGCACTGAGGTGGAGTGACACAGAGTATTTTGCCTTCGAGCATTTCAGCAAACTGGGGCTGCAATAAGATATTTAAGGTCAAGGCCATGACATCTGTGGCTGGGAAAGGGCCAGCAGAGATCATTTTTATCTTCTGTTGCACACATGCAGTCTATTCATCACCAGGCATCAAGATCTTGACAGAGCAGCCAGGGAAAGCACGGGGAGAAGGGCTCTCATCTCAGCTGTCAGGGTTGCTGTTTATATTATTTTGCCTTGTTTTTCCCTACAACCTAACATAAAGCTTTCTCAGGCTTGGGCAAGACTTTGCAGGGCCTTTTTTTTTTCTTTCAGGAAGACAGATTTGAACAGGAGTTGGGCAAAGAAGGAGAAGGACTTTGAAGCATTAATTATTCTTGACCTCCAAGTTGTATAATCCAAAGGCAGTACTTTTAGGGAAATAGGCATGGTTGCCAAATTTTATAAACCTAATAAGAAAATAAAATAATTTTTTATATCAAACCACTTCCACTTGAACCCCATGTGAAAAACCTATCCAGCACTCTCAGTCTTTTCAATTTGTGCAGAATTATAGATGATGAAATAGTTTCAATTAGAATAAAAACATCTTCGTTGGTGAAAATCACCGTTTACTGTTTTGTGACTTTTAATGAATCCTGTTATAGAGTGGAAATAGTAGCTATACTTGAATGCTTTCAACTCACACTCTTAGACCCAACCATACAAATGATGGTAAGAGAACCACTATGGCGTCAGAGGGCCTTAGTTCAATTCTAGGCTTTGAAACTAACCACCATGTCTTCTTTACATCTTAGGGCTTCATTTTCCTCACCTGTAAAATGATACAGCTGGGTAAGATTGTTTCCAAAGTCCCTTTTTGCTCTCAAAGTCTCTTTTTCTTGAGGGTATTTGCTTCAAGTGGCATTTGCACTAAGTATTAACAGTTTCTCTGTATTGGTTTTATGGCTACTCTATGGAATAGAAACATGCTTATCTTTGTCTTCAGGAGTGTAATAGAGGCTAAAATGGAGAAGGTGACATGACCTTCACCTTTTAAAGCCGTATTATCCTGACCAACTTCTGGGTTGTGCTCCTAATCTACTTCTGATTATGTCTCTTCTTTCACTAAAGACATGGAAATAAGAAATTCAGAAAGAAGATGCCTATTATGATTTCACACACCCTCACTTTTATTTAAAAATGTATTGCTATCATGCACTTACTTTGTAATTTACCGTTAATCTCTGTGACACTACCGTGATCAGGATTTCAGAACATTTTTGAAAGATGCATTGTCTCCTACTGCTTTTGTACAGTGTGCTGCACTTTGCTGCTATCCACTTTCAAGGTTGCTGAAGCACACTCATAATGGGTTATCATGATCCCAGATAAAAGCAACCCAGCAACACCAGCTTACACATCCAGGCTTTCCTTACAGGGATCTTATTTTACTTTTCATACTCAAAGAACTGGCTGCACCCTGCACTTTTTCAGGGTCCAAGGGAAAAATATAATGAACTATTAAGATCTAGTGTCAGAATTCAGCTCCTCTGAAGTCCTGGGTAGTAATACTACTTTTGCATTTACATTTCTAAGGACAAAGGGGAAGGAGTTGGTAATTGACATTTATTAAGTCCTATCTCTCATATATTCCAGATGCCATGTTAGGTGTGTTGAAAACCTTTTCTCATCTAATCCCTCCCAGCTACCTGTGAGGTAGGAAGTATTCTGGCTGTACTACAGTTGAGACCCTAAGGCTTGGAGATACTTTGGAAATTACTGAATATTAAGTAAGGATATATAGAAGCAAGACTGGAACCCAGATCTGTTTATCAAATCTATATGGTGGGTTTGTGATTTTTCCATCCTTTTAAAAACATTTTTAAACTGTTTGCTTTGTATACATAATACATTTCATAATCAATTCTTTCAGGATCTAATAGATTGTTTTCATTTTCTACCATGCAATCATCAGCAAATAAACAAAAAAACACATCTTTTGGAGTTTGATGTTCCCCTGTCTGCCACTTGACAAGGAGGGCCAAGATTCTGCAAATATTTTTATAGATCTGACATGGGGTCTTTGCAAGCCAACCATAATGGGGCCTAAAATTCATGAGTCTGAAAGTCCTTCCCTGCTACAAAAGCATCTATTTGCCCTGCCTTTTCATCAAGCAAGGGGATGTAGTTCTTATATACAAGAGGTACTGGTGGCAAATAACCAGGAGAGTCTTGTGAACATGTCTAGTCAGTTGAAGAACTCAATTTTTAAAATCTTCATAAAGAAGGTGAGATTTCAGGATTTTATTCTGTCATGGATAGAGTTACATGCGTGTGTGTATATATGTATATAAATGGAAAATACAGATTGTGAAAAACACCAATTTACTTAGAAACTATGGAAATTTCTTGCAAACTCTAGAGAGAGGAAAGTCAACACCAAAGGCAGTCTGCAAGCTTCACGCAGGTTGAAAATACTGAAGGTCACATGTGGTCACATGTATGTCATTTTACCAGATGTGCACATTAGTGCAAATGTACATCCTAAGCAATCCCTATGGCAGGGTGCCCTGGGGGAGAGAAACTTAGTCTGTATCTAAGGAAACATCCTTAGCTCGTGACAGCAAATGCTGATATTTAATGTTCCTTTTACTTTTATTCAATTACAAGAGACTTTAGTCCTAAAATAGAGAGTCCTGAAAAACACCCCCCTTCTAAAAATTAATAGTTTTAAAATTCTTAACAAGATCTCATATTTCTAGGAAACAAGCAATTCTTTGCAGGTTTTTCATCATGTTATGTTCTAGTGCTGGAGCACTTGTCAGGATCCTGTAGCTTCTTATTGTTGCTAGTCACACTTCAGATATAAGTGACCCTCTAAAACCTGAAGTTATTTAAAGGTTCAGTATCTGGAAACCATTCTTGTGAATTTAATATATTTAATTTTTCTTCCTAGCACACTCTAGTTGTGTACCTGGGGTTTTTTTAGAATGGAATTATTGGCATTCACATTCAAGTGATTATACAAAGGAAATGTTCACTTCTTGCTCTTTTTCTTGGAAAAGATGATAATGAATTGACCAAAAAAAAAAAAGATATAAAGGAAAAATGCCAGATCTGTTTAAATCCAAATTCCTTTTGATACTGGCATATGCTATTCTTTGTGCTGAAAACAAGAAATCTCAATCTTTAAAATTTTGAAGGTAGTTTTATTAACAGACAGATTATCTCACAGCAGAGGTCCTAGCTCACATATAAGAATATAAAGCCTGCTCAAGAATTCAATACATAACATCTCATCCTTAGTTTCTTTGAACATGCAGTTCAGAGAGAAAGGTGCTCTATCAGTAGTTCTAAGCCCTTGCTTCACATGAGAATCCCCTAGGGAGGGTTTGAAACCTACCATTGCCCAGGCCCTCCCTGCCCCCAAGGTTTTGGTTCAGTTTTACTGGGGTGAGGCCCAGGCTTTTTATTTCTAAAAGCTGCCCAGGTGAGTCTCGTATGCAGCTAGGCTTGAGAACCACTGCAGCTTCACACAGCTCTCATCAGTGGAGCAGAAGACACACACAGGAGCCAGAAATGTCTAATCATCTGGAGGAAGGGGGTAAAAAGGAAAGAAAATGTTAGTTGGGTTTGAGCTAACTGACAATTATTAGAAATAATTATGATTTATTCTTCCTACTCCATGGCAGGGATGTGGCATATTGGGAAGATCCTGACATTGACATTGAGCAAGTGACCGGGATTCCAATGTCAGGGTCATCCCCATATTTCAGATTCAAAGCCTCAAAGACAAACTTAGTAGATTGTTGCTTTAATGATGCTATTTCCCATATCAGTACATGGAACGGTGAGAGTGAGGTCAATTTCAAGCTGGTTAGAGCCGGGATTCAGAAGTAAAATATAAAAATAAAAATTTAAAAAATTCTTAACCCCCTCCTTCCCCTTTATGGCTTACCATCACCACCACTCCCCACTCCCCACCACTGGCCCACAATTGCTGGGTGCCTCCACTTGTGGTTCATCTTCATCTTTTCTTTTTCCTTTTTTTTTTTCATCTGTAGCCATCCTTTCCTTGTCCTCCTTTAACCTTCTCATCCTGGTTAGGAAAATGGCTGCATTTCTTATCCCATCGTGGATCAGTGTGCTGCTCTCCTTCCTGAGGGTTCTTTTAACCCCAGTTTTAGCTGCCTTAGACTAGTTCCTACTTTTTCTGCTATCCTTTCCTACTTCTAGCTCACAGGGCTAGGTCTCCAGTGTTTCCTCCTATTCAAGGCCTCTGGCCCAGTTGTTAAATTTTCTCATATAATTCTGAGTGAATAACCTGAGGAAACCCAGTATTCTTATCTAGGAGTTTGGGTACCTGGAGAATTAGGGACTCCAAAACAAAACATGTTTGTAAGACCAAATCCTGACCCTGTTTCATGCAAAATATTAGTAAAGTGGGAATAATATCTGTGTAAAAGCTGTTATAGAGATTACGATGAAATAATACATTCCAAGTAGCCGGCATACATTAACACATTTCAACTGTTGACATCTGTCTCCTCTGTATTCTTTAAGGTCAGGGGACTGTGATATGGATCTCATCCAGATTATTATATTTAGTGTGTCAGGTTTGAAACATATGGGATATATTCCTATAATCTCAAAGAAAGAAGAATGTGAATTTTTTCTTGTTTAAATTATTCAGGATTTTTTTACAAAAATTTTACCTGTATTAGTATAATTATTATTGAAAAAATACTGGGGTTCATGAATTTGGGAATAGACATTTTTATAGGTGGACTGTAGGGCTTCATTTATTTTAATGGAATATAGATTACATTGAGGATGTTAATATTTGTTTCATGAAAGTTCCAGGTTACTTCCTGCTTTTAAATAGATTTATTTTTTAGAGCAATTTTAGGTTCACAGCCAAATCAAGCAGAGAGTACAGAGAGTTGGCATTTACACGCTGTCCCTACACTGCATCACCTCCCCACTGTCACTATCCCACATCACAGTGGTATGTCACTGTGATGAACCTCCACTGACACATTATCATCACCCAGAGTTCATCCTTTACATTAGGGGTCACTTGTCACATTCTGTGGGTTTTGACAAATGTATAATGACATATCCACCGTTATAGTATCATTCAGAGTAGGTTCACTGCCCTAAAAATCCTCTGTGCTCCACATATTCACTCCTCCCTCCCCAAACTCCTAGCAACCATTGAGCTTGTGACTGTCTCTGTAGCTTTGCCTTTTCCAGAATGTCATATATTTGGAATCATACAGTTTGTAGCTTTCTCAGATTGGCTTCTTTCGTTACTAAGATGCATTTAAGTTTCCTTCTTGTCTTTTCATGGCTTGATAGCTCATTTCTTTCTAATGCTGAATAATATTCTATTGTCTGGATGTACCACAGTTTATTAATTCACCTACTGAAGAACATCTGGGTTGCTTGCAAGTTCTGGCAATTGTGAAAAGAACTGACATAAATACCGCTGTGCATATTTTTGGACATAAGTTTTCAACTCATTTGGGTAAACAGCAATGAGCACGATTGCTGGATCATAAAACCTTTATTTTTGTTGTTTGAGAATTTATTGTCACTGTCATTTACAACACGGGAGATTAAATTCACTTTACAATCACAACAGAAGTTTCAATCAGATACATTCAACCCTCAAGTGGGATGCTGCAGTCGACAGTTGGCTAATTAGATCAATACAAATGTCACAATTTCAGAGACTTTTGCTGTATTGAATGGTATGTTTCATGCTATGGAGGGATCCCAGTGAAGAAATTCATTGTTCCAGTTCTCATGTATCATGGTTTTCAAAATGTTATGCCCCAACCCATATCCAATACTATGCCCACTCAATCCCCACTTTAAATGTGAATGATTTGAGCATATCTGCTAAACTAATAGGGCAAGTCCAAAGAAAGGTATTTAGAGTGAGAGACGAGGATAAGAGATCTTGTTTTGGGGAAGAAGGATCCTACGTTAATGAGCTTATTATAATATTTCATTATAAGAGAGGAGAAGTGATTCTGAATACAGCTTGATTGCTGCCTCCCAGATGTGTTTTGCAACCTAGCTCTCTGGATGCATATCAAGGGCAGTGGAGAGCAGAGACTGTATATTAAAGCTGAAATGATTTTGTTTTATTTTTCCTAAGATAATTGCAGAACAATGAAGCATAAACAGTCTTATTTCAGGAACTCTAGACCAGAGTGTAACCAAAGAGGAAAGAACATGCTTCCCTGCTGAGCCACAGATAACCCCATAGACTTATCAAAACAAGCCACCAGTGGGCGGTAGAGCCTGAGAGTGTGTGGGATCTGTGAGTGCCAGTGTTAACCACCTATTGGATGGAAGGATGTAGTGGTTACCAGGTAGAGTGGCAGTGGAGTAGGGCACAGCAAAATTGTTTGAGAGCACATGTGTACTAACATTCGAGAATCCTCAGCTAGTGAGGCTTAGAGGGAAGACAACATTCTAGGCGGCATGTGGAGCAACAAGAGGGAAGGAGCCTGGGTCCCTGGGTCCCTCATGAAGCCACCCCACAATACTGGCCCCAGCCATCTCTATGCCATTCAGTGAGAAAGAAATAAAGTTCTCTCTCTCTGGCCAGTGTTATTTTGTATCTCTGCTAATTGCAATAGATCTTGCATCCTAGTAATACCCCTCTTTCTTAGGCCACCTCCCCAGAGTACTCTCATGCAACCTCCTGACCTCCCCTGCACATCCTCCTCTGCAAAGCCTATACCCCAGTTATTTCCTAAACCCCCCTTTCCTGTGAAAACGTACATGTAATTTGACAAACTCACTCAGATCTCTGTTTAGGACATTCCTTAAGAAATGTTATAAGTGGTTAATATTATTTACATTTTAACAAAGGGTTTTATTGTATTAGAAAAAGGGTGATGAATGGTAGAGAGGCCAGGCATGGTAACTGAAGTATGGAGGCGATCCTTTCGTGCATTAAGACCTATAGCCATCCTTTAAATAACATTTTGACTCCCTCCTCTCCGCCCTCCAACACACATACCATTTCACTGACATATATGGCTGCCCTTGGGGGAACAAATCCACAGCAGTCTCCCACAAGTACCCTTTATAGCAATCTCAGTATATTTCCTAGAGTATGACTAACCTGAATTGTGTCCACTCTGAAAACTAAATATTTCCCAAGATGTAAGGCTAAAAAACTAAAAATAACAAAGGAAAAGGCATTCACAAGGTCAATACTCAGGCATGTTCAGGTAAATACAGTTACAAATAAGAAGCCATTTAATTTAAACCCAAGTCAAGGTAGAAAGTACACGCCTGCTGGCTGCATCTTCTTGCTGTTCCGACATGTACTTTGTGAGCCACTGCTCTGTATGACATACGATTCCTTGAACAGTGTCTATCACACACATCATGGATAACAAATATTATTGAATGAGTGATGGATAACTCTGCTATGTGAGCACTATAGTTACTAGGTAAATCTCCTCTTGTTAAGCTTCTTATGCATTTCTAGTCCCGAAGAAACCCTGTGTATAAGACTGGCATGGAAAACATGCCACATGGAAAAAAAAATTAAAAAGGAAAGTTAAGGGAAAAAGGTGGGGGAGAGACCCAGAAAATTATAAGGAAGACGAAATTGATAACTCGCTTTTCTCATTTAGCACTATATTCCTAGAATAACAACTTCTTTACTCAGCAGCAGCGTTTATTTGAAAGCACTAAACCCAGTATGAGGATTCAGAAGGTGGGACAGGGCAACAGTGGGGCCTTGAAAGTATTTATTTCCTCCACAAACCGGAAAACACAGACACAATTGCTGGAAATTTCTAGCAGCAACTTAGGATATAGTAGAAAGGATTTCTGAAGGATCACAGGTAACCGTGACAGGCTTCAGGTAGGTGGGATGTAATTTTACATGCTTGCAGTGGGTGCAAACAGGAAGAAGGCGCCAGCTTCAACTTGTAAGGCTCACCAAGCATGCTTGGTTCAAAGGAATGGGTTAATTTTCTCTTGACTGAATTCTGCTTGCCTGATGCATTGTTTATGATTTACTTTCATTTGCTCAACTTCTTCCGGTCGTATCCTCTGGAATTCTCTCAGATGGATCAGTAGACGGTTCTGACCAGTGAGCAGCCATTCATTATAGTATCTCAAGGAAAACCATACCTGTACCTACTCTGTACACACTCACCCTGGCAAAGAGGGTGTCCCTCCTCTCGTGAGAATGTTCTCACGGGGTTCCATCCTCACTGCTTCATGCAACAGCCTGTTCTCAACTTGAGTCGTGGCAGCAGATCAGTGAATGTTTAACAACTGGCTCTAAGGTGGAGGGGGACCCTGATTTGTAGCGTTTGTCAATTTTTGTGGTGTAAATACACGTACCATGACCTCTTTCATGTACCAGTAAGAGGCACAGAGCCCAGAGTAGGAAAGAAAAGTGTACAGTCGATTCTCAGGAGTCAGAGCCAGCGGCCCCCGCACACCACTGCAGGTGATGGTTCATCACCTCCCAGGTCCCTCTTGACACCCACTTTCAAACACCAAGATTTCTTTTAAGACTATAGACCTAGTAGGGTCTCCTGGCTGGTCTTCCTCACTATAGAATTCTCACAGTGGTTAATACATATTTGCTAAGCCTTCCAACAACGTTCTCTCTGATCCTGCTATGGAAAGTCACCATTGTAGGCACACAGCCCCTTCCTCTGCTTTCCCTTCTTACTCTTTCCTTCCTCTTTAGCTCTTTTCCACCTCTCCCCACTCTACTGCTGCCTTCCCTCCTACTAGTCCCACAGACATTTCCCAGGAACTCCTGTCTTAGTGTGAACTGTCCTTTATTTTTTCTTCACCATTTCTCCACAATCACCTAGATCTGAAAGTAATCTGTCCCTCCTGATCCCAGCCCTTGTCCAGGGAAATAAGTGGCATTCTTGGTACTCAGCTTACAAGGTGAAAAGAAGGATTCAATAAGGGAACTCCTTTGTCCCTACTGCCTTTTCTTGGCTACAGTTATTTAATATTTCTAAAATCTAACTTATTTTTTGCAATATCTCTTATTTTTTGATGTCATTTTTTTTTATCCCTGATGCTTTCATATACTGATTTTCAGGAAAGGCACCGAACTTTCCTGATGAATTAAGCACCAAGTTCACAAGAATTTTTTCCTCTTCCCTTGTCATTATCCTAATGAGTTTCACCAACCACTTACTTTTTTTAAAAAAAAAACATCTTTATTGGATTATAATTGCTTTACAATGTTCTATTAGTTTCTGCTTTATAACAAAGTGAATCATTTATACATATAAATATGCCCCCATATCTCTTCCCTCTTGCGTCTCCCACCCTCCCACCTTCCCTATCCCACCCCTCTACGTGGTCACAAAGCACCGAGCTGATCTCCCTGTGCTATGTGGCTGCTTCACACTAGCTATCTATTTTACGCTTGGTAGTGTATATATGTCCATGCCACTCTCTCACTTTGTCACAGCTTACCCTTCCCCCTCCCCATATCCTCAAGTCCATTCTCTAGTAGGTCTGTGTCTTTATTCCCATCTTGCCCCTAGGTTCTTCATGACATTTCTTTTTTTTTTTTTTTTAGATTCCATATATATGTGTTAGCGTACAGTATTTGTTTTTGTATTTCTGACTTACTTCACTCTGTATGACAGACTCTAGGTCCATCCACCTCACTACAAATAACTCAATTTCGTTTCTTTTTATAGCTGAGTAATATGCCATTGTATATATGTGCCATATCTTCTTTATCCATTCATCTGTTGATGGACACTTAGGTTGCTTCCATGTCCTGGCTATTGTAAATAGAGCTGCAATGAACATTTTGGTACATGACACTTTTTCAATTATGGTTTTCTCAGGGTATATGCCCAGTAGTGGGATTGCTAGATCGTATGGTAGCTCTATTTTTAGTTTTTTAAATACTGTTCTCCAGTGGCTATATCAATTTACATTCCCACCAACAGTGCAAGAGTGTTCCCTTTCCTCCACACCCTCTCTAGCATTTGTTGTTTGTAGATTTTTTGATGATGGCCATTCTGACCAGTGTGAGATGATATCTCATTGTAGTTTTGATTTGCATTTCTCTAATGATTAATGATGTTGAGCATTCTTTCATGGGTTTATTGGCAATCTGTATATCTTCTTTGGAGAAAGGTATATTTAGGTCTTGTGCTCATTCTTGGATTGGGTTGTTTGTTTTTTTGATATTGAGCTGCATGAACTGCTTGTCAGTTGCTTCATTTGCAAATATTTTCTCCCATTCTGAGGGTTGTCTTTTCATCTTGTTTATGGTTTCCTTTGCTGTGCAAGAGCTTTTAAGTTTCATTAGGTACCATTTATTTATTTTTGTTTTTATTTCCATTTCTCTAGGAGGTGGGTCAAAAAGGATCTTGCTGTGATTTATGTCATAGAGTGTTCTCCCTGTGTTTTCCTCTAAGAGTTTGATAGTATCTGGCCTTACATTTAGATCTTTAATCTATTTTGAGTTTATTTTTGTGTATGGTGTTAGGGAGTGTTCTAATTTCATTTTTCACATGTAGCTGTCCAGTTTTCCCAGCACCCCTTATTGAAGAGGCTGTCTTTTCTCCATTGTGTATTCCTGCTTCCCTTTGTCAAAGATAACGTGACCGTATGTGCGTGGCTTTATCTCTGGGCTTTCTATCCTGTTCCATTGATCTATCTTTCTGTTTTTGTGCCAGTACCATACTGTCTTGATTACTGCAGCTTTGTAGTATAGTCTGAAGTCAGGGAGCCTGATTCCTCCAGCTCAGTTTTTCTTTCTCAAGATTGCTTTGGCTATTCGGGGTCTTTTGTGTTTCCTTGCAAATTGTGAGATTTTTTGTTCTAGTTCTGTGAAAAATGCCAGTGGTAGTTTGATAAGGATGGCATTGAATTTGTAGATTGCTTTGGATAGTATACTCATTTTCACAATGTTGATTCTTCCAATCGAAGAACATGGTATATCTCTCCATCTATTTATATCATCTATAATTTCTTTCATCAGTGTCTTACAATTTTCTGCATACAGATCTTTTGTGTCTGTAGGTAGGTTTATTCCTAGATATTTTATTCTTTCTGTTGCAACGGTAAATGGGACTGTTTTCTTAATTTCACTGTCAGATTTTTCATCATTAGTGTGTACGAATGCAAGAGATTTCTGGGCATTAATTTTGTATCCTGCTACTTTACCAAATTCATTGATGAGCTCTAGTACTTTTCTGGTAGCATCTTTAGGATTCTCTACGTATAGTATCATGTCATCTGCAAACACTGACACCTTTACTTCTTTTCCAATTTGGATTCCTTTTCTTTCTTTTCTTTTTTCTTTTTTTTTTTTGCAGTACATGGGCCTCTCACTGTTGTGGCCCCTCCCATTGCGGAGCACAGGCTCCGGACGTGCAGGCTCGGTGGCCATGGCTCACGGGCCCAGCCACTCCGCGGCATGTGGGATCTTTTGGACCGGGGCACGAACCTGTGTCCCCTGCATCGGCAGGTGGACTCTCAACCACTGCACCACCAGAGAAGCCCCCTTTTATTTCTTTTTCTTGTCTGTTTGCTGTGGCTAAAACTTCCAAAAGTATGTTGAATAATAGTGTTGAGAGTGGGCAACCTTGTCTTCTTCCTGATCTTAGTGGAGAAGGTTTCAGTTTTTCACCATTGAGGATGATGTTGGCTGTGGGTTTGTCATATATGGCTTTTCTTATGTTGAGGAATGTTCCCTCTATGCGTACTTTCTGGAGAGTTTTTATCATAAATAGGTGTTGAATTTTGTCGAAAGCTTTCTCTGCATCTATTTAGAAGATCATATGGTTTTTCTCCTTCAGTTTGTTAATATGGTGTATCATATTGACTGATTTGCATATACTGAAGAATCCTTGCATTCCTGGGATAAACCCCACTTGATCATGGTGTATGATCCTTTTAATGTACTGTTGGATTCTGTTTGCTAGTATTTTGTTGAGGATTTTTGCATCTGTGTTCATCATGATATTGGCCTGTAGTTTTCCTTCTTTGTGACATCTTTGTCTGGTTTTGGTATCAGGGTGATGGTGGCCTCATAGAATGAGTTTGGGAGTGTTCCTCCCTCTGCTATATTTTGGAAGAGTTTGAGAAGGATAGGTGTTAGCTTTTCTCTAAATGTTTGATAGAATTCGCCTGTGAAACCTTCTAGTTCTGGACTTTTGTTTGTTGGAAGATTTTTAATCACAGTTTCAATTTCAGTACTTGTGATTGGTCTGTTTATATTTTCTCTTTCTTCCTGGTTCAGTCTCGGAAGGTTGTGCATGTCTAAGAATTTGTCCATTTCTTCCAGGTTGTCCATTTTATTGGCATAGAGTTGGTTGTAGTAATCTCTCATGATCCTTTGTATTTCTGCAGTGTCAGTTGTTACTTCTCCTTTTTCATTTCTAATTCTATTGATTTGAGTCTTCTCCCTTTTTTTCTTGATGAGTCTGGCTAATGGTTTATCAATTTTGCTTATCTTCTCAAAGAACCAGCTTTTACTTTTATTGATCTTTGCTACTGTTTCCTTCATTTCTTTTTTATTTATTTCTGATCTCATATTTATTATTTCTTTCCTTCTGCTAACTTTGGGGGTTTATTGTTCTTTTTTCTCTAATTGCTTTAGGTGTAAGATTAGGTTTTTTATCTGAGATGTTTCTTGTTTCTTAAGGTAGGATTGTATTGCTATATACTTCCCTCTTAGAACTGCTTTTGCTGCATCCCATAGGTTTTGGATCATCGTATTTTCATTGTCATTTGTCTCTAGGTAATTTTTGATTACCTCAGTGATCTCTTGGTTATTAAGTAGTGTATTGTTTAGCCTCCATGTATTTGTATTTTTTACAGATTTTTTCCTGTAATTGATATCTAGTCTCATAGCGTTGTGGTCGGAAACGATACTTGATATGATTTCAATTTTCTTAAATTTACTAAGGCTTGATTTGTGACCCAAGATATGATCTCTCCTGGAGAATGTTCCCTGAGCACTTGAGAAGAAAATGTATTCTGTTGGTTTTGGATGGAATGTCCTATAAATATCAATTAAGTCCATCCTTTTTAATGTGTCATTTAAAGCTTGTGTTTCCTTATTTATTTTCATTTTGGATGATCTGTTCATTGGTGAAAGTGGGGTGTTAAAGTCCCCTACTATGAATGTGTTACTGTCGATTTCCCCTTTTATGGCTGTTAGTATTTGCCTTATGTATTGAGGTGCTCCTATGTTGGGTGCATAAATATTTACAATTGTTTTATCTTCTTCTTGCATTGATCCCTTGATCATTATGTAGTGTCCTTCTTTGTCTGTTGTGATAGTCTGTGTTTTAAAGTCTATTTTTTCCGATATGTGAATTGCTACTCCAGTTTTGTTTTGATTTCCATTTGCATGGAATATCTTTATCCCTCCCCTCACTTTCAGTCTGTGTGTGTCCCTACATCTGATGTGGGTCTCTTTTTTTTTTTTTTTTTTTTTTTTGCGTTACGCGGGCCTCTCACTGTTGTGGCCTCTCCCGTTGCGGAGCACAGGCTCCGGACGCGCAGGCTCAGCGGCCATGGCTCACGGGCCCAGCCGCTCCGCGGCATGTGGGATCTTCCCGGACCGGGGCACGAACCTGTGTCCCCTGCATCGGCAGGCGGACTCTCAACCACTGCGCCACCAGGGAAGCCCTGATGTGGGTCTCTTATACACAGCATATTGTTTTTGTATCAATTCAGCCAGTCTGTGTCTTTTGGTTGGAGCATTTAATCCATTTACATTTAAGGTAATTATCAATATGTATGTTCCTATTACCAATTTCTTAATTGTTTTGGGTTTGTTATTGTAGGTCTTTTCTTTCTCTTGTGTTTCCTGCCTAGAGAAGTTCCTTTAGCATTTGTTGTAAAGCTGGTTTGGTGGTGCTGAATTCTCTTAGCTTTCGCTTGTCTGTAAAGCTTTTAATGTCTCCATCAAATCTGAATGAGATCCTTGCTGGGTAGAGTAATCTTGGTTGTAGTTTTTTCTCCTTCATCACTTTAAATATGTTTGCCACTCCCTTCTGGCTTGCAGAGTTTCTGCTGAAAGATCAGCTGTTAACCTTATGGGGATTCCCTTGTGTGTTATTTGTTGTTTTTCCTTTGCTACTTTTAATATTTTTTCTTTGTTTTTAATTTTTGATAGTTCAATTAATATGTGTCTTGGCGTATTTCTCCTTGTATTTATCCTGTATGGGACTCTCTGTGCTTCCTGGACTTGATTAACTATTTCCTTTCCCATATTAGGGAAGTTTTCAACTATAATCTCTTCAAATATTTTCTCAGTCCCTTTTTCTCTTCTTCTGGTCCCCTATAATTCGAATGTTGGCACGTTTAATGTTGCCCCACAGGTCTCTGAGACTGTCCTCAAGTCTTTTTATTCTTTTTTCTTTATTCTGCTCTGCAGTAGTTATTTCCACTACTTTATCTTCTGTGTCACTTATCTGTTCTTCTTCCTCAGTTATTCTGCTATTGATCCCTTCTAGAGTATTTTTAATTTCATTTATTGTGTTGTTCATCACTGTTTGTTTGCTCTTTAGTTCTTTTAGGTCCTTGTTAAATGTTTCTTGTATTTTCTCCATTCTACTTCCAATATTTTGAGTCATCTTTACTATCATTATTCTGAATTCTTTTTCAGGTAGACTGTCTGTTTCCTCTTCATTTGTTAGATCTGGTGGGTTTTTGCCTTGCTCCTTCATCTGCTGTGTGTTTTTCTGTCTTCTCATTTTGTGTAACTTACTGTGTTTGGGGTCTCCTTTTCGCAGGCTGCAGGTTCGTAGTTCCCGTTGTTTTTGGTGTCTGTCCCCAGTGGCTAAGGTTGGTTCCGTGGGTTGTGTAGGCTTCCTGGTGGAGGGGACTAGTGCCTGTGTTGTGGTGGATGAGACTCTATCTTGGCTTTCTGGTGGGCAGGTCCATGTCTCGTCTTGTTTTTCGGGGGTGTCTGTGGACTTATTATGATTTTAGGCAGCCTCTCTGCTAATGGATGGGGTTGTGTTCCTGTCTTGCTAGTTGTTTGGCATAGGGTGTCCAGCACTGTAGCTTGCTGGTTGTTGAGTGCAGCTGGGTGCTGGTGTTGAGATGGAGATCTCTGGGAGATTTTTGCCATTTGATATTACATGGAGATGGGAGGTGTCTTGTGGACCAGTGTCCTGAGCTTGACTCTCCTACCTTAGAGGCACAGCACTGATGCCTGGCTGTAGCACCAGGAGCCTGTCATCCACATGGCTCAGAATAAAAGGGGGGGAAAAATTAAGAAAGAAAGGAGAAGATAAAATAAAAAGTAAAGTAAAATAAAATTATTTAAATAAAAAATAATTATTAAAAAATATTTTAACGTAATAAAAAAATTTAAAAAAAGAAAGAAGAGAGCAACGAAACCAAAAAACAAATCCACCAATGATAACAAGTGCTAAAAACTATATTAGAAAAAAAAATACAGAGACAGAACACTAGAACAAATGGTAAAAGCAAAGCTGTACAGACAAAATCTCACACAGAAGCATACACATACACACTCACAGAAAGAGAAAAAGGGGAAATATATATATATATATCATTGCTCCCAAAGTCCACCTCCTCAATTTGGCATGATTTGTTGTCTCTTCAGGTATTCCACAGATGCAGGGTACATCACGTTTATTGTGGAGATTTAATCCACTGCTTCTGAGGCTGCTGGGAGAGATTTCCCTTTCTCTTCTTTGTTCTCACAGCTCCCAGGGTTCCAGCTTTGGATTTGGCCCCGCCTCTGCGTGTAGGTCGCCTGAGGGTGTCTGTTCCTGCCCAGACAGGATGGGGTTAAAGGAGCCGCTGATTCGGGGGCTCTGGCTCACTCAGGCCGGGGGGAGGGAGGGGTAGGGATGTGGGGCGAGCCTGCGGCAGCGGAGGCCAATGTGATGTTGCACCAGCCTGAGGCGCGTCGTGTGTTCTCCCAGGGAAGTTGTCCCTGGATCACAGGACCCTGGCAGTGGCGGGCTGCACAGGCTCCCCGGAAGGGAGGTGTGGAGAGTGACCTGTGCTTGCACACAGGCTTCTTGGTGGCAGCAGCAGCAGCCTTAGCGTCTCATGCCTGTCTCTGGGGTTCCCGCTGATAGCCACGGATCACGTCTGTCTCTGGAGCTCCTTTAAGCAGCACTCTTAATCGCCTCTCCTCCCGCACCCCGAAACAAAGAGGCAAGAAAAGAGGGAAGAAAAAGTCTCTTGCCTCTTCGGCAGCCCCAGACTTTTCCCGGAGTCCCTCCCGGCTAGCTGTGGCGCACTAGCCCCTTCAGTCTGTGTTCACACCACCAACCCCAGTCCTCTCCCTGGGATCTGGCCTCTGTAGCCCGAGCCTCAGTTCCCAGCCCTGGCCTGTCCTGACCGGTGAGCATACGAGCCTCTCGGGCCGGTGAGTGCCGGTTGGCACCAGTCCTCCGTGTGAGAACCTCTCCGCTTTGCCCTCCGCAACCCTGTGGCTGTGCTCTCTTCCGCAGCTCCGAAGCTTCCCCCCTCCGCCACCCACCCGCCTGCGAAGGGGCTTCCTAGTGTGTGGAAACCTTTCCTCCTTCACAGCTCCCTCCCACTGGTGCAGGTCCCGTCCCTATTCTTTTGTCTCTGTTTTTTCTTTTTTCTTTTGCCCTACCCAGGTACGTGGGGGGTTTCTTGCCTTTCGGGAGGTCTGAGGTCTTCTGCCAGTGTTCAGTAGGTGTTCTGTAGGAGTTGTTCCACGTGTAGATGTATTTCTGATGTATTTGTGGGAGGAAGGTGATCTCTGCATCTTACTCTTCCTCCATCTTGAAGCTCCCCTCACCACTTACTGTTATAAGCACACTTCGGGCTTCTCACCCTCATATATTATTTATTCTAGTCAAAATGAATTATTTGTTTTTATCATATACATGCTTTATTCTCTGCCAACTAAGTAGTTATGGTGGTTGTTCTTCATTTGGCCCCTACCCCAATCCACCATCCACCTCAGAGCTGTGATCCAGGGAGCTGTCCCTCCTCACTGTGTAACCTAGCTCCCTTGCTCCCTTGCTTCTTGTTGGAATCTACAGATGGGAGTCACAGCAGGGGACTGAGGAGTGGGAGGAAAGAGATGGAGGTGAGGGGGAGGGGCAGCTTAGGGTATGAGATTAAGAGATACAGACTACCATGTATAGAATAGATCAGCAACAAAGATATATTGCCTAGCACAGAGAATTAGAGCCATTATCTTGTAATAACTTTTAATGGAGTATGATCTGTGCAAATACTGAATCACAATGCTGTTTGCCTGAAACTAATATAATACTATAAAGCAACTATACTTCAATTTAAAAAAAGGGACTGGGGTGTTTTCCCCACCTGCTCCCGTCCTGCTTCAGCATCATGGCTCTTGTAGTGGCTGTATCCCTCCAAGACTACAGCTCTGCCAGGGGGTCCTCTCTCCATGGCTCCAATCTTCAATGATTCTTAGAACACTCTTTCCTAGGTGTGACCTCTCACTGTTGTGTGTCCTTGGGCCCCTCAGCATCCCTCGTTCATCCCTTAATCCTGCTAGCACCTCTATAAACAGTCCCTATAAATAGTGACTCAAGTATTCCCAGATCTCCATCAGATTGTGCTTTAGGCTTCCTACAAGCATCCCCACTACTATAGGACCACAACTAGTATCAATTTCCATCTGGGGTTTTCCCTACCGAATTCTCTCCATATGAATATTTTATCTATCTTTAAGTATTGGAAGAAATGCCAATTACTATGTAAAGTAATATTCCCATGTATCTCCCAGTAAAAAGTATTCAATAATATATCTGCTCTCAGAATTCTCAAGGCATTTAGCCACAGCTCTTAATAGATGTACATAATTAACCAAAATAAAAAACAACACATGTCATATTTCTGTCAAATTTGAGGGTGGAATTTAATTTTCCTTCCTAAAGTATCAGTTCAGTGTCTTTCAATAAGTACCCCTCGAACATTGGTTGATCAATGAACAAATTATTCATGTTACTATCTTTCCTTTCTCTACCCCTTATATTTTGCCTAGAGCATCTTAACTACTATTAAGCATTCCTTTAAAGGTTGACTTTATACTGCATTTTCTATTTATTTCCTCTGTATCTCACAAACTACATTCCACTTTTATAGTTCAGTGATCACTTTTATAAGGTTGATTATTAAATTTCTTACATTTTTCTTTCGTGGCATTAGACTTGTATTTCTAACTGCCAAATTACCGTCACTGTATGTAGGCATCACTACCTTAACATCCCAACATTCCATGCTGAGGTAATGATCCTGTTCTTAAAAGCAGCTCCTTAGCCTGGTTTCTCCACTTCTGAAGGTCATCTGTATCCTCCTGTTACACAAAATCAGAAACTTGGAATCATCTTAGAGTACAATTTCTCCGACTTGATTCTTCCTCTGAAAGTTCCCTTGAATTACAAAAATATTTTCTATAAGTACTCCAATCACCGTCATTCACTCCCTCCATTTATTTTTGCAAAAATTATTACTATATTCTAAAGAGTCTTCATACTTCCCATGTTTTCCTTATCACAATATCCGGACCTCTGCTATGTGAGAGCTAGAATAAATATCAGAACCCAAGTTCACCGCCTTTATTTTACAAAGAGAGCAGTGGGGTCAGGAGGGGTCAAATGACTATCTCACGCATCTGGGTACTGTGGAAAAGCTGCGAGGGGAGACTGTCTCATGATAGCTACTGTGGCATTTTTTGCAATATCTCAGGATTCAACTTCTGTCCTCCCACCAGGTTAATGTTCATCCTTGCTGACCTATTTGTATCATGCTCTTGTTATTACTACTTGCTTATTGTAACTATTCATGGCTTTCAGTAGTAAGACTTATCTAATTTTATCCATTAGATAAGTCACTCTGGCATTCAGTTGCCTACACTGCAGCTCCACACTCCACTTTTTGTCTTTTTTTCCCACTGCCCCCAATGCACCTGTGTGTGTAAAATTAATGCTTATCGTATAGTTCTTTTCCTACTAAAGTCTCTGCTTTTCTACCTCCATATCTAAAATTTATGACTTTATCCTCTTCCCTAATTATCTCTGAAATACATTATCAGTGCTGTGTTCTCCATTATGCCTTTTGATATTCCCTTAACTGGGAATACTAACTCACCTAAACATTGAGTCTACGATTTGTTATTGAAAGTACTTAATGCTCCTTTGTAGAATAATCATAAGCATATTTGTGTCTCTTTCCATTTCCCTGTCTCTATTTACTTGCCTTTATGTCTTTCACACCACTAGATCCAAAACTTCATACAAAAGGAACACTCAGTGTTGATAAATTTTAATATTTTTGATAGCCCAAGCCATTGAATTTAAGTGTTTCACATACCTTCTTATTTATTTCAACACATTAGTATTTAATCTACATTTTTAAGATGCATATCTCACAAAAACAGTTGAATATAACTTTGAGTCTGAGGGGTGGTGGCACCATGAAATTGTGGTACAGAATCTCCCACCTTCAATAAACAAAAGCAAAAACAAACAGCCCTACAACAAAATTTCCATCAGTAGAAAGAAATATGGAAAATTATAAACTTCAAAAAGTGATGACCAGTGAAAGGAAAGAAGATTCTGGTATAATGACCAAGTTGACAGGATTCCCAACCCTGCTCCTACCTCAGGAAATAGGACTAAGGATATAGGAAGTTACAAAAATCCTGAGGATATTTCTGAATACTCTGACTTGAAAAGAAGTGGGCTAAAGGGATGAGTAGATGTGCCTGAGAAAATCAAGATAAACACTGAGTAAATGCTCTACAAACTACATCTGGACCTTGACAGAAACAGGAAGGCCCCAATTCTCTTGCTCCAGCATATAGTGCTAAGTTGGGGGAGTGAGCCAAAGCCCCAAAGAGTTGAATTCATGCCAAGCTGGGTGGAATGAGTCTAATAAAGGACATCTGGTGGGATCTCAGCAATAAGAGTGAACTTGGGAGCTCAGCAAAGATTGCAGTCAGCCTCAGCTGTGCTTTCCCCTTCTCTACATCCTGCTCTGTATGCCCTCTAGTTCATAAGGGAAGACGAGATCCCAGGTAAAGTGGGAATGATGTCCAGGTAAAACCACAAACACTATTTCAGAGAAAAATTAAGATCTGAACAAAGGTAGAAAAGGAAAGAAAATGGTTTGAGAGCTATGAAATTATTTTAAAACCCACAAAAATCAAAATTTGTAAGTGTAGAAAGGCATTTATTTTGAAAGGTAACATAGATATGACTTCAATATGAAAAAATATGCAATCCAAGGAACCAAGGCAGAGTCTCTGCTGGTGCTTTGTATCCATTGAGTAATCCAATAAGGATATGGATTCAGTAACACAAGGAAAACACAATAATACAGAAAAAGATGAGAATAAGAAGAAAGGGGATGTTGTAAAGAAAAAAAAGTAAGATAAAAAAGAAATAATAAACTAGAAGCAGCAAGAAACAGAAAATTATCATGGAGATAAGCCTTTATTTATTCATAGTAGAAGTAAAGAGATAATAAGTTTAAAATAATTAGAAAGGCAGTAGATATGGAAACTATATCCACCATAGAGGTGATTGATATTGCTGAAGTGAAGACTCCAACCAATAGCACAGATAATAACCAGAGATATAATACAGGAAAATTTACCTGAAGTAAAATCATGACTGAATCTTCCAGTTGGTAGGATGCCTCATTACCAAGAAGAGTTGATATAAAGCTAGTAATATAAAAAACATTTAGTTAAGTTATTGAATAACAGAGGACACTTTAAGTTTCCAGAAAGAAAAAGCAAGTAACATATATGTGGGAAAATCTGACTGGTCTCACAATAAATACTCAGTTTCTAACAAAATCGCCATTATATCAAATCAGTTTTCTCTTCAGATGAAAACAACATAAAACAACATAAAAGTATTTCCACACATGAAATAACATGTTCATTGAAACTCAGCAGCAATGAAATTTTTTTTGAGAAACCTACTTCAAGATTAAATGCAACCAATTAAGAGGTGAATCAAAATAATACAGAAATTAAGAAAACCATGATAATAGGACAGGAGGTCAAATAATTCATTTACTATAACTCTAAGATAAAACCACTGGGTAATTATTATTACCACAGTTATATAATAAACTCTAAATATTATAAAAGCAATAAACTCAGAGGAAAGGAGGCATAGAGGTTACTAATTTTAAAATATGTAAATTAAATCCATATTGACTGTAATTTATTGATGGATTTAATAATGTTTTTCTTAGAGGAATCTTTTAGTATCTATTATCTCATATGATGAAAAAATTCTGAATTTCTACAATTATTTAATTTACCCCAGTTGCTTTTTCTGTCACTAAGGAGAATATATTCATCTGTTATATAAAACTAAACAAAATGAATGAAGTGAGAAGGTATGAAAGATAAACACTACCGTGCTCCATCTTCAATGCTCAGTCCAATCCTCCAGTATATGAAGTCTTCCTAGACCAATACGTCTTTTACTGGTTTGTTGTATCTACTCTCTTACAATCCACACATTACATGCTACATAATTTAGTGCCTATTCATATGTTTAAATGAACCAATTGCATGCAAAAACACTCGCTAAACTGTAAAATACAATACAAATATCACGGCAACATTTTGAGCAGTCTTTTGGCACTGCCAGAGTGAAATTAAGGACAGCAATTCCAAAAACTGGAGGTAAGAGTCAGAAGCTGAAGAAAGCAGGGACTGGAGGCCAAATCTAAACCCTTACAGTAATAGTGATGGCAGAGGTCAAATGGAGATGATATATTCTGGGTTAACATAAAGACCTCACATCTAGTAATTTCTGGGCAAATCAGTTTCAAGCAAGCAGTGTTTGATAAGCAAGTGAGCAATTGTAGTAGGTCCAGAATTCACACAGGAAACCTCCTGCTACTCTTTGAAGAAAAAAAAGCAAAGCAAAAAATAAGACCTAAGACCAAAAACAAGACCGAAAAGACCTAGGTGGATAGGTACAACTCATAATAGTTTTGAAAGCAAAGTTCGTATATAAAATATTGTTTTTATCTCTGCATTCATGTTGTTTCGTATGTGTTAGCCTGAATTCCCCAATTATTTTCAAGATTGCAGTCTACTGAGACTGCTGGATTTAGGAAGAATACTCAGTTTATCCTAAACAGCCAGAGTCTGACTGAACTTTTTAAAAAACCCCTTTTCCTACTAACCTTTACCAATATGATTATGATTAGTATTAATGCTTTACTAATAGCAGATAGCATGTATTAAGGGTGTATGCACTAAGCACTTGATTAAACATTTTAATGTATATTATCTCATTTAATAATCACAATAATCCTATGCAGTACATACTGTAGTCACATTTACTGCACAAATAAGAAAGCTGAGGTTGAGGGGATTTAAACAACTTGGCCATGACCATACAGACCATTAGTGGTGATGATGTGATTCTATTTCAAGCCTCCCTAACTCCCAAATTCATGTTCTTTACCAATATACCATTCTGGCTACACAATATTTAGTATTTGAATGTTATTAAGGATCCTGGATTCCCAGGTTATCCTGCCATGGTAATCTGCTTCTTTAGGTGTGCAGGGAAACATGTCCAGAGGACAAAGCCAGTTAAGGCTTTAGTCTCCAACCTCAGTAAAATACCTAGTGAACTCATAATGGTTCTGCAGATGACTCTTCTTGTAGAGGCTAAGGGTCAAAATAGCCTCCTTCTTCCCTTCTTCCTGAGTCCATCCACTTACTGTACCAAAGCTGAAGACGTGAGAGTCTAGAGGAAATGACCAATTAAGAGCAAGACTGTCAGAAACTCATGTTTTCTCTTCTTGTTCTCCCTCATTTCCCCCTTTTTGCTCTGCTTGTTTGGTGACTGTATTTAATCTGTCTCATTATTAAAGATATCTTCTAGCACATTAAAAAAAGAGCAAAACAGTTTGACTTTAAGATGTCAGTTGTTGATTTTGGCAGAATAACCAGGAAACTTGTTAAGCACAAAAATGCCAACATCAACCTATCGAAGGGTATTCTGCCAACTGTCTATTTCAGGAATCATTAGAAGCCATTTGGTTAGATGATAAGGAAGGAAAACTTCCAGGACTAAGAGAAATGGGAGCAATTTTATCCAACAGGTGAAGGTTCCCGACAGTTACTTATGAACTCATGAACCTCAATGGTCCTGGAAGGCAGGAATAGATTATTTTAATTTTTCTGGAGTTGATGACATTAGGAACATATTGAACATGTGACTAATAATATTTTATAATAGGAAAATGAAAGGGTTCTGTTCATGTATAGCTTGAGAGGGAGATCCAGAATGGCATGACATTCATCTGTGTAGAAAATTCATGTGAGAGATAAAAACTGACTTCTTTGCCTTTATGATTAATAAGAAAAAGATTTTCAAAACACTACTTTTTTTTCCCCAAAAGTGACATAACAAAGAAAGAAATAAGAGAGATGAACAAGGCAAAAGAGAAAAGTTAGGCAACTCCTGAGAAATCAGTTTATTGGACTAAAAATCAGAAATGATGCTAAATAAAGAAAAAAGAAATGAAGTCTCATAAATCAGAAAGGAAATATCACTGTTAGCGAGAAGCATACGAATGAAACCTCTAGTGCACAGAACAATGAATCCCTCACTGTCCATATTTCAAGCAAAACACAAGAGAGTGAGGGGGGGAAATGATAGCAACACTTGCAGCTGAAATAACTCATGAAGGGATAAATTCTTCTCTTTCTCCATGTTGCATTTTCTCATGATATTCCTCTTGGAAGTCAGCAGCTCTTTTAAAAGAAGATACTTGCAAACACTGACCTAGCCTTGCACTGAGATGTGTTTGTCTATCTCCACAGTTCTTCTTGGATATTATTGAACATGCCCATAGATTTCCGTCTTCACTTTTTTATCCACAACTGAAGTGCACCCACCTCTAAGCTTCCAGAAGCCCATTCTTGCATCCATTAGGACAGATCTTCAAAAACATTTCTCAGTGAGTGGGTGACTGACTTATGGGAAGATGATGTAATGTATTTATCTCCTATGCCACTTCTCTGATGATTTTCAAAGATATATTGACATATTAGTAGTAGTCTGTTTAGCATCAGTAGAAGCAAGAGCAGCAAACACTCTGTGTACTCCCCCACGACACCTCATTCTTATGACATGTTTCTGCTATTTGAGTTATGATCCCATTCGTAAGTTAGCCTCAAATAGGAGATTATGGGTTTCTTTTTTTTCTCCTTTTTTCCAGTGGGCTTAAAGCCAGCAGGGAATCTTGATTAAAATTCACCATAAGGCCCATTTGTTTGCCATTTCCCTTCCCCCCAACTTCCACATCCCTCCTACTCTGCTGTGAACTCTTTGCAGTTGCAAAGGAATGACCCCTCACTGCCACGTTGAGGTGCTCAGTCCAGGGAAACATTCCAAGCAGCTGCTGTCTGTCCAATAAAGATGACAGATATTTACCATCTCTGGATACCCCTCCAGGTAGTTTTATACTCATGATTTGTTTTATTCTGTGTTTTAGGAAACAAGGTTTCTTTCCTCACGAACAGGTGCAAATACTGCTGACATTTATAACACTTCTCAAAGACAAGGATAAAGAGAAGGTCTAGGCTTACACAATGTTAGTTCTTACGAGACCAATATCAGAGGATATTTTTTGAGGTGGTTGCTCTTGGTGGTTGCCGCATTTTTCTCTCTGTCCCAGTGAGACATAACTATGCCAGAGTCATACTTCATGTTCATCTATAGGAACATCTGGCCCATGTCTAACATTTAATTTCCGCACCATTAGAGTCAAACAATACATGTACATCAGTAGATAATGTAATGCATTATCACGCAAGGCAGAGAGTAGCAATTTATTAGCCTAATTTAAAATAGCCTTCAGCAAAAAATTGTGCATCTTAATTCAGAGTTCTGAATGAAATGACATGTTTTCCAGTAAAATTCAAAGGTATATACCCAGACATGCTTGGAAAAACTTTCCTGCATATATTATCTTCAGCATTATTCAAGGATCAAACATCAATTCTGTTTTTCATGTTCTAAACCAATTTCATCCATAATAACAAGAGATAACGGCCTTAGGAGAAGAGGAAAAAAGGAATTCTCTGGAACATAAGTAGACCCCAGATCTTTATTTCTTAGAAGACACACCTTGAATGTGTAGGTTACTCAGAATTTCTTTGCATATACTTAAAATCACAGAAAATTGCTTGCTTTGAATGTTGCTTGCATGAATTTTGCTTCTGTTTAAGACATTTTCATTATTATTTTAGGTTTATAGACAATGGATGTGTAGAGTCTTAGTTTGTCTTTGTGGAAAAATATTGTAACTTTTATAAGGATTTAGATGATGTAATCTTAGAAAGTAGCTTAAACTACGCAGCCTGAAGAAATTGTTATTATTAAAACAGACATATTCAAATATCTTCTCAGGTCTTATTAATGAAAATCATTGTTTAGTTTCTTAACACGAATATCTGATCTAGAAAGATGTGTAGTACCTGTTAACACCAATGGAAAACATTTCCATTCCTCTAAAGGTTATAAGTGGAAATAATAGTATATACTTATAGCTTGTATATGGCAATGTAAACACTGAATTCTGTGACGCATCCAAAGCATGGTCATAAGGCACATTGCAGGTGACAATTCAGTCTCCAAAGAGATGGGCAAAATCTGTCATCTTGGGGTCCTCAGGCAGTACTTACTCTGGTACTGAATCTTTCACAAACGATGTGCAAGGCCCATGGCCAGTCCCTGTGACAAATGCATATACCCCAAATTTCCATGAGTTCAGAGATTAATGAGGGAAGTAACAAATGCACATACGTAATCAGAGTACATAACATAGCATGCTAAATGCCATAAAATTGGAAAAAGTGCTTTGGGAGATGAAGAAGAGAAGAATTGTTTCCGGCTCTGGGCAACAGAAAGCCTTCAAAAAGAGTTAGTTTTGTGAATAGAGAACAGGTTGGCATTTACTAAATATGTTAAATGCCAAGACCCTGGCCCTTCAAGAAAGTTACTTAGACAATAAGTCAGTCATGCTTTACCAGAATTAATATGCACCACCCCGCACCCAAGTTCCCATACCTTACGATCAAGTTTTCTCCTGATAATGCAGCCCCTTAGCTTGGATTCAGCAGTTAGATTAAAAGTATTTGCTCTTCCTCAGCTGTTGAGATCTTCTATTTGAAACCTATAATATGACAAATATTTTATTCCCTTTATTCCACTCTGGCATTGTGATATGTGACCAATTTGGCTTGGTACTGCTACCACCTAGCCTATGACTAGTTTGGGGAAAATGCAGGAACCATCCAGGACAGCGATGTTTTGCCCTAATCCCTGACTGCCTGAACTAATTCCAGGGAACCTGGACATATTACTGTGTGAACTTCGAAAACCTGGTGTTACCCTTTATAGTCTTTGAATCAGTTTGTGGCTTCATTACTTTACCCCGGAAGGCTTGAATTTATCACAGATCTAGAACATTTGTCAACAACCTCGAATACCTAATCCCATGTGCCTTACCCTAAACCTGACCCCTGACACAGGGGCAGATACGCAAATTGGGTTCCCCAATCTTCTGTCGGGAAGGGGGGAACTTCCTGCCCCCCCTTCCCTTCTTTGGTTCTTTGTGGCTCGTGAAATAAAATGACATGAGACATATTAGCAGAAGAAAATCAAATTTAACTTCGTATGTACAGGCATCCTATATACATGAGAAGATCAGAGGCAGAAAGGTAAAAGGAGGTGTATATGCCATCCTGAGCTAAGGAATGGGCTAAGGGCCTGGGAAATCCAAGGACAGGAGGGTCATTCACAGGATGATAAGAAGAGCAGATGTTTAATAGTTAGATGTTTGTCCTGCCAGATAGATGGGTCCGCTTAGATAAAATTTATCTCTGATCATAATTCTTTTCTGGGAAGTTTCCAATATAAACTTCTCTAAGTAGCTAAGGGAGGGTCAGTAGTTTCTCTTGAGCTTAAAGGGACTCCACTACCTTTAGCTCAAAATAATCCACATGTCAAAGTAGACATCTTGGGGGGGCCTGTTCTGAACCCCTACACTTACAAAGATTTCTAAAGTTGGAAATGTATAATAACCTTGGGTTTCAGCTTTCTGTTATGCACTAGAATAAAGGTAATAGAGTAAAACAAATTTAAAATAAGTGTAAAATTTTAAAAGTTAAAATCCATCTCCCCAATCTCAATTCCCCAACCCCAGACATGTTCCGTAGAGATAATTACATTTATTTTTATTTATTTATTTATTTACATTTCATTTGTGAGTTTAATCTATTTTAACTTGAAAATTTGAAGTAATATTGAAAAGACATAATAACACAGACTTGTACTGCTTTAGCTATTCACTAGCTATTCAGAAGTGCTTATTGTTCTAGCTAATGACAGATCCTAGGAAGGGTTTTTTTTTTAACATCTTTATTGGAGTATAATTGTTTGACATTGTTGTGTTAGTTTCTGCTGTATAACAAAGTGAATCAGCTATACATACACATATATCCCCATGTCCCCTCCCTCTTGCATCTCCCTCCCACCCTCCCTCTCCCACCCTTCTATGTGGTCACAAAGCACCGAGCTGATATCCCTGTGCTATGTGGCTGCTTCCCATCTAGGTATCTATTTTACAGTTGGTAGTGTACATATGTCAATGCTACTCTCTCACTTTGCCCCAGCTTACCCTTCCCCCGACCCCCTGCCGTGTCCTCAAGTCCATTTTCTACGTCTGTGTCTTTATTCCTGTCCTGCCCCTAGGTTCTTCAGAATCTTTTTTGTTTTTTTTAGATTCTATATGTATGTGTTAGCATACGGTATTTGTTTTTCCCTTTCTGACTTACTTCACTCTGTATGACAGACTCTAGGTCCATCCACCTCACTACAAATAACTCAATATCATTGCTTTTTATGGCTGAGTAATATTCCATTGTATATATGTGCCACATCTTCTTTATCCATTCATCTGTCGATGGACAATTAGGTTGCTTCCATGCCCTGGCTATTGTAAATAGGGCTGCAGTGAACATTGTGGTACATGACTCTTTTGGGATTATGGTTTTCTCATGGTATATGCCCAGTATTGGGATTGCTGGGTAATACAGTAGTTCTATTTTTACTTTTTTTAAGGACCCTCCGTACTCTTCTTGATAGTGCCTGTATCAGTTTACATTCCCACCAACAGAGGGTGTGGTTCCCTTTTCTCCACACCCTCTCCAGCATGTATTCTTTGTAGATTTTTTGATGATGGCCATTCTGACTGGTGTGAGGTGATACCTCATTGTAGTTTTGATTTGTATTTCTCTAATGATTAGTGTTGTTGAGCATCCCTTCATGTGCTTGTGGGCAGTCTGTATATATCTTCTTTGGAGAAATGTCTATTTAGGTCTCTGCCAATTCTTGGATTGGTTTGTTTATTTTTTGGATATTGAGCTCATGAGCTGCTTGTAAATTTTGGAGATTAATCCTTTGTCAGTTGCTTCGTTTACAAATACTTTCTCCCATTCTGAGGGTTGTTTTTTCATCTTGTTTATGGTTTCCTTTGCTGTGCAAAAGCCTTTAAGTTTCATTAGGTCCCATTTGTTTATTTTTGTTTTTATTTCCATTTCTCTCAGAGGTGTGTCAAAAAAGATCTTGCTGTGATTTATGTCATAGAGTGTTCTGCCTAAGATTTCCTCTAAGAGTTTTATGGTGTCTGGTCTTACATTTAGGTCATTAATCCATTTGAGTTTATTTTCGTTGATGGTATTAGGGAGTGTTCTAATTTCATTCTTTTACATGTAGCTGTCCAGTTTTCCCAGCACAACTTATTGAAGAGGCTGTCTTTTCTCCATTGTATATTCTTGCCTCCTTTATCGAAAATAAGGTGACCATATGGGCATGGGTTTATCTCTGGGCTTTCATCCTGTTCCATTGATCTATATTTCTGTTTTTGTGCCAGTACCATACTCTCTTCATTACTGTAGCTTTGTAGTATAGTCTGAAGTCAGGGATCCTGATATTTCCATCTCCGTTTCTCTTTCTCAGGATTGTTTTGGATATTCAGGGTCTTTTCTGTTTCCATAAAAATTGTGAAATTTTTTGTTCTAGTTATGTGAAAAATGCCATTGGTAGTTTGATAGGGATTGCATTGCATCTGTGGATTGCTTTGGGTAGTATAGTCATCTTCACAATGTTGATTCTTCTAATCCAAGAGCATGGTATATCCCTCCATCTGTTTGTATCATCTTTAATTACTTTCATCAGTGTCATAGTTTTCTGCATACAGGTGTTTTGTCTCCTTAGGTAGGTTTATTCCTAGGTATTTTATTCTTTTTGTTGCAATGGTAAATGGGACTATTTCCTTAATTTCTCTTTCGGATTTTTCATCATTAGTGTATGGGAAGGCAAGAGATTTCTGTGCATTAATTTTGTAGCCTGCTACTCTGCCAGATTCATTGATTAGCTATAATAGTTTGCTGGTAACATATTTAGGATTCTCTACGTATAGTATCATGTCATCTGCAAACAATGACAGTTTTACTTCTTCTCTTCTGCTTTCGATTTCTTTTATTTCTTTTACTTGTCTCATTGCTGTGGCTAAAACTTCCAAAACTATGTTGAATAAGAGTGGTGAGAGTGGGCAACCTTGTCTAGTTTCTGATCTTAGTGGAAATGGTGTCAGTTTTTCACCATTGAGAATGATGTTGGCTGTGGGTTTGTCATATATGGCCTTTAATATGTTGGGATAAGTTCCCTCTATGCCTACTTTCTGGAGAGTTTTTATCATAAATGTGTGTTGAATTTTGTTGAAAGCTATTTCTGTATCTATTGAGATGATCATATGGCTTTTATCCTTCAGTTTGTTAATATGGTGTATCATATTGATTGATTTGCATATATTGAAGAATCCTTGCATTCCTGGGATAAACCCCACTTGATCATGGTGTATGATCCTTTTAATGTGCTGCTGGATTCTGTTTGGTACTATTTTGTGGAGGATTTTTGCATCTATGTTCATCAGTGATATTGGCCTGTAGTTTTCTTTTACTGTGAAATCTTTGTCTGGTTTTGGTATCTGGGTGATGGTGGCCTCGTAGAATGAGTTTGGGAGTATTCCTCCCTCTGCTATATTTGGGAAGAGTTTGAGAAGGATAGCTGTTAGCTCTTCTCTAAATGTTTGATAGAATTTGCCTGTGAAGCCCTCTGGTCCTGGGCTTTTGTTTGTTGGAAGATTTTAAATCACAGTTTCAATTTCAGTGCTTGTGATTGGTCTGTTTATATTTTCTATTTCTTCCTGATTCAGTCTCGGAAGGTTGTGCTTTTGTAAGAATTTGTTCATTTCTTCCAGGTAATCCATTTTACTGGCATATGGTTGCTTGTAGTAATCTCTCATGATCCTTGGTATTTCTTCAGTGTCAGTTGTTACTTCTTTTTCATTTCTAATTCTGTTGATTTGAGTCTTTTCTCTTTTTCTCGTGATTAGTCTGGCTAATGGTTTATCAATTTTGTTTATCTTCTCAAAGAACCAGCTTTTAGTTTTATTGATCTTTGCTATCGTTTCCTTCATTTCTTTTTCATTTATTTCTGATCTGATCTTTATGGTTTCTGTCCGTTTGCTAACTTTGGGGTTTTTTTGTTCTTCTTTCTCTAATTGCTTTAGGTGTAAGGTTAGGTTGTTTATTTGAGGGTCTTCTTGTTTCTTGAGGTAGGATTTTATTGCTATAAACTTCCCTCTTAGAACTGCTTTTGCTGCATCCCATAGGTTTTGGATCATCGTATTTTCATTGGCATTTTTCTCTAGGCAATTTTTGATTTCCTCTTTGATTTCTTCAGTGACCTCTTGGTTATTTAGTAATGTATTGTTTAGCCTCCATGTGTTTGTGTTTTTTTTTTTTCCCTGTAGTTAATTTCTAATCTCATAGCATCTTGGTTGGAAAAGTTGCTTGATATGATTTCAATTTTCTTAACTTTATCAAGGCTTGATTTGTTACCCAAGATACAATCTATCCTGAAGAATGTTCCATGAGCACTTGAGAAGAAAGTGTATTCTGTTGTTTTTGGTGTTTTGTTTTTGTTTTAATTTTTCTTGCAGTTTTTTATTGAAGTATAGACGATTTCCAATGTTGTGTCAGTTTCAAGTGTGCAGTACACTAAGTTATATATACACATATATATATATAATTTTTCAGATAGTTTTCCCTTGTAGGTTATTACAAAATATGGAGTATAGTTCCCTGTGCTATACAGTAAGTCCTTGTCGGTTACCTATTTTATATATATAGTAGTGTGTATATGTTAATCCCAAACTCCTAACTTATCCCTCCCCCCACTCTCACATTTCCCCTTTGGTAACCATAAGTTTGTTTTCTAAGTCTGTGGGTCTATTTCTCTTTTGTAAACAAATTCATTTGTATCATTTTTCAGATTCCTCATATAAGCTATATCATATGATATTTCTCTTTTTCTTTCTGACTTACTTCACTTAGTATGATAATATCTAGGTCCATCTATGTTGCTGCGAATGGCATTATTTTGTTCTCTTTTATGGGTGAGTAGTATTCCATTGTGTCTATATACCACATATTCTTTATCCATTCATCTATCAATGGACATTAAGGTTGTTTCCATGTTTTGCTATTGTAAATAGTGCTGCTATGAGCATAGGGGTGCATGTCTCTTTTTTTTTTTTTTTTTTTTTTGCATGTATCTTTTTGAATTAGGGTTTTCTCCAGATATATGCCCAGGAATGGGATTGCGTCTCCCTCCCTCTCACCTTCCCTATTCCACCCCTCTAGGTGGTCACAGAGCCCAGAGGTGATCACCCTGTGCTATGCAGCTGCTTCCCACTAGCTATCGGTTTTATATTTGGTAGTGTATGTCTGTCCATGCCACTCTCTCACTTTGTCCCAGTTTACCCTTCTGCTGCCCCGTGTCCTCAAGTCCATTCTCTAGTAAGTCCATGTCTTTATTCCTGTGCTGCCCCTAGTTTCTTCAAGACAACTTTTTAACTTATTTATTTATTTTTAGATTCCATATGTATGTGTTAGCATATGGTACTTGTTTTTCTCTTTCTGACTTACTTCACTCTGTATGACAGACTCTAGGTCCATCTACCTCACTACAACTAACTCAATTTCGTTGCTTTTTATGGCTGAGTAATATTCCATTATATATATGTGCCACATCTTCTTTATCCATTCATCTGTCAGTGGACACTTAGGTTGCTTCCACGTCCTGCCTATTGTAAATAGAGCTGCAATGAACATTGTGGTACATGACTCTTTTTGAATTATGGTTTTATCAGGCTATATGCCCAGTAGTGGGATTGCTGGGTCGTGTGGTAGTTCTATTTGTAGTTTTTTAAGGAACCTCCATACTGTTCTCCATACTGGCTGTATCCATTTACATTCCCACTAACAGTAACACAATCATAGTAGGGGACTTTAACGCCCTACTTTCACCAATGGGCAAATCATCCAAAATGAAAATAAATAAGGAAACACAAGCTTTAAATGACACATTACACAAGATGGACTTAATTGATATTTATAGGACATTACAATCCAAAACGAACAAAGTACATTTTCTTCTCAAGTGCTCAGGGAACATTCTCCAAGATAGATAATATCTTGTGTCACAAATCAAGCCTTGGTAAATTTAAGAAAATTGAAATCGTATCAAGTATCTTTTCCAACCACAATGCTATGAGACCAGATATCACTTACAGGAAAAAATCTGTAAAAAATACAAAAACATGGAGGCTAAACAATACACTACTTAATAACCAGGAGATCACTGAAGAAATCAAAGAGAAAATCGAAAAATACCTAGAGACAGATGACAATGAAAATATGATGATCCAAAACCTATGGGATGCAGCAAAAGCAGTTCAAAGAGGGAAGTTTATAGCAATGCAATCCTACCTTAAGAAACAAGAAACATCTCAGATAAAAAACCTAATCTTACATCTAAAGCAATTAGAGAAAAAAGAAAACCCCCCAAATTTAGAAGGAAAGAAATAATAAATATGAGATCAGAAATAAATAAAAAAGAAATAAAGGAAACAATAGCAAAGATCAATAAAAGTAAAAGCTGGTTCTTTGAGAAGGCAAACAAAATTGATAAACCATTAGCCAGACTCATCAAGAAAAAACGGGAGAAGACTAAAATCAATAGAATTAGAAATAAAAAAGGAGAAGTAACAGTTGACACGTCAGAAATACAAAGGATCATGAGAGAATACTGCAAGCTACTGTATTCCAATAAAATGGACAACCTAGAATAAATGGACTAATTCTTAGAAAAGCACAACCTTTTGAGACTGAATCAGGAAGAAATAGAAAATATAAACAGACCAATCACAAGCACTGAAATTGAAACTGTGATTAAAAATCTTCCAGCAAACAGCACCCCAGGACCATATACGACAAACCCACAGCCAACATTGTCCTCAATGGTGAAAAACTGAAACCATTTCCACGAAGATCGGGAACAAGACAAGGTTGCCCACTCTCACCACTATTATTCAACATAGCTTTGGAAGTTTTAGCCACAGCAACCGGGCAAGAAAAAGAAATAAAAGAAATCCAAATCAGAAAAGAAGTAAATCTGTCACTGTTTGCAGATGACATAATACTCTACATAGAGAATCCTAAAGATGCTACCAGAAAACTACTAGAGCTCATCAATTAATTTGGTAAAGTATCAGGATACAAAATTAATGGACAGAAATCTTGCATTCCTATACAGTAATGATGAAAAATCTGAAAGAGAAATTACGGTAAAACTCCGATTTACCACTGCAACAAAAAGAATAAAATACCTAGGTATAAACCTACCTAAGAAGACAAAAGACCTGTATGCAGAAAACTATAAGACACTGATGAAGGAAATTAAATATGATACAAACAGATGGAGGGGATATACCATGTTCTTGGATTAGATCAATCAACATTTTGAAGATGACCGTACTACCCAAAGCAATCTACAGATGCAATGCAGTCCCTATCAAACTACCAATGGCAGGCTTCCCTGGTGGCGCAGTGGTTGAGAGTCCACCTGCCGATGCAGGGGACACGGGTTCGTGCCCCAGTCCGGGAAGATCCCACATGCCGCGGAGCGGCTGGGCCTGTGAGCCATGGCCGCTGAGCCTGCGCGTCTGGAGCCTGTGCTCCACAACGGGAGAAGCCACAACGGTGAGAGGCCCACATACCACAAAAAACAAAAAAATAAAAAAACAAAAAAAAAAACTACCAATGGCATTTTTCACAGAACTAGAACAAAAAATTTCACAATTTGTATGGAAACACAAAAGACCCCGAATAGCTAAAGCAATCTTGAGAAAGAAAAACAGAGCTGGAGGAATCAGACTCCCTGACTTCAGACTATACTACAAAGCTACAGTAATCAAGACAGTATGGTACAGGCACAAAAACAGAAATATAGATCAATGGAACAGGATAGATAGCCCAGAGATAAACCCACGTACATATGGTCACCTTACTTTTGATAAAGGAGGCAAGAATATACAATGGAGAAAGGACAGCCTCTTCGATAAGTTGTGCTGGGAAAACTGGACAGCTACATGTAAAAGAATGAAATTAGAACACTCCCTAACACCATACACAAAAATATTCTGTTTTTTTTGAATGGAATGTTGTATAAATATCAATCAAGTCCATCTTGTTTAATGTGTCATTTAAAGCTTATGTTTCCTTATTTATTTTCATTTTGATTGATCTGTCCATTGGTGAAAGTGGGGTGTTAAAGTCCCCTACTATTATTGTGTTACTGTTGATTTCCCCTTTTATGGATCTTAGCATTTGCCTTATGTATTGAGGTGCTCTGATGCTGGGTCCATAAATGTTTACAATTGTTTTATCTTCTTCTTTGATTGATCCCTTGATCATTATGTAGTGTCCTTCTTTGTCTCTTGTAATAGTCTTTACTTTAAAGTCTATTTTTTCTGATATGAGAATTGCTACTCCATCTTTCTTTTGATTTCCATTTGCATGAAATATCTTTTTCCATCCTCTCACTTTTTGTCTGTATATGTCCCTAGGTCTGAAGTGGTTCTCTTTTTTTTTTTTGCGGTACGTGAGCCTCTCACTGTTGTGGCCTCTCCCGTTGCGGAGCACAGGCTCCAGATACGCAGGCTCAGCGGCCATGGCGCAGGGGCCCAGCTGCTCCGTGGCATGTGGGATCCTCCCGGACCGGGCCACGAACCCGCGTTCCCACACTCTCAACCACTGTGCCACCAGGGAAGCCCTGAAGTGGTTCTCTTATAGACAGTATATATACAGGTCTTGTTTTTGTGTCCATTCACCCAGTCTATGTCTTTTGTTTGGAGCAGTTAATCCATTTACATTTAAGGTAATTATCGATATGTATGTTCTTATTAACAATTTCTTAATTGTTTTGGGTTTGGTATTGTAGGTCTTTTCCTTCTCTTGTGTTTCCTGCCTAGAGAAATTCCTGTAGCATTTGTTGTAAAGCTGGTTTGGTGGTGCTGAATTACCTTAGGTTTTGCTTGTGTTTAAAGAGTTTAATTTCTCCGTCGAATCTGAATGAGATCCTTGCTGGGTAGAGTAATGTTGTTTGTAGGTTTTCCCCTTTCATCATTTTAAATATGTCCTGCCACTCCCTTCTGGCTTGCAGAGTTTCTGCTGAAAGATCAGCTGTTAACCTTATGGGGATTCCCTAGTATGTTATTTGTTGCTTTTCTCTTGCTGATTTTTGTATTTTTTCTTTATATTTAATTTTTGATAATTTGATTAATTTGTTTCTTGGTGTGTTTCTCCTTGGATTTATCCCGTGTGGGATTCTCTGTGCTTTCTGGACTTGATTGACTATTTCCTTTCCCATATTAGGGAAGTTTTCAACTAGAATCTCTTCAAATATTTTCTCAGACCCTTTCTTTTTCTCTTTTTCTTCTGGGACCACTATAATTTGAATGTTGGTACATTTAATGTTATCCCAGAGGTCTCTGAGATTGTCCTCAATTCTTTTCATTCTTTTTTCTCTTTTCTGCTCTGTGGTAGTTATTTCCACTATTTTATCTTCCACGTCATTTATCCGTTCTTCTGCCTCAGTTATTCTGCTATTAATTCCTTCTAGAGAATATTTAATTTCATTTATTGTGTTGTTCATCATTGTTTGCTATTTTGTTCTTCTAGGTCCTTGTTAAATGTTTTTTTATTTTCTCCATTCTATTTCCAAGATTTTGGATCATCTTTACTATCATTGCTCTGAATTCTTTTTCAGGTAGACTGCCTGTTTCCTCTTCATTCAATCTGGTGGGTTTTTACAACTTGCTCCTTCATCTGCTGTGTAGTTCTCTGTCTTCTCATTTTGCTTAACTTACTGTGTTTAGCGTCTCCTTTTCACAGGCTGCAGGTTCGTAGTTCCCATTGTTTTTGGTGTCTGCCCCCTGTGGCTAAGGTTGGTTCGGTGGGTTGTGTAGGCTTCCTGGTTTGGGGGGGAGTGGTGCCTGTGTTCTGATGGATGAGGCTGGATCTTGTCTTTCTGGTGGGCAGGAGCGCATCTGGTGGTGTGTTTTGGGGTGTCTGTGAACTTAATATGATTTAGGCAGCCTCTCTGATAATGGGTGGGTTTGTGTTCCTGTCTTGCTAGTTGTTTGGCATGGGGTGTCCAGCACTGGAGCTTGCTGGTCGTTGAGTAGAGCTGGGTCTTGGCGTTGAGATGGAGATCTCTGGGAGAGCTCTCGCCGATTGATATATGTGGGGCCGGGACGTCTCTAGTGGACCAATGTCCTGAACTCAGCTCTCCCACCTCCGAGGCTCAGGCCTGACACCTGGCTGGAGCACCACGACCCTGTCAGCCACACGGTAGAGAAAGGATAAAGTTCTGAAAAAACTCAGCCTTTTCTTCTTTTCAGGAGACCTTGTTCTTCTGTAACTGTGCTTGGGACAGATGACTGGATGTTCTCGACTGCAGGTCCTTTATCCTTTGGGGTTTCAAGTGGGGCTGGAGGTGTAGGCAGGTCTAGCAGAAGGCCCGGGGTCATGCTATCCCACCTCTGCTGGGCCTGGAAAGTTTCATACCAACTCTTCCAAGCTGCAAAGCCCCATGAGAGGGAAGAAAGTACTTCTAGTGTCACCAACCGTGTCTGTTTGTCTGAGGCACAGCACTTCTGGTCGCTGAGATGAAGTTTGCAGCAAAGAGAGTTTGCATTGGGAGTGTGGGGAAGGGTGATTGGGAAAAGCAGATAATTACATTTAAGTGTTTCTAATTTTAGTTCTTATAGTGATTATAATTATAAGTACTAGGCTTTCAATAGCTTATAAAGACTCCTTTCTAGAAATAAGAGGAAGTTAGTTCACTTACTAGAGTCTTCTCCTATCTGCATTCCAATTTATATTATATTATTATTTTAAGTTCTTCAAGTTATTACCTTCATGATTTTAAATGATACTGGTTCTTCAATTTCAAAATTATCTCCACCATGTAAGATTGCTTCTTTTGCTTGATAAATATTTATTGAGTGCCCACATTGACCAAATACTGTGTTAGATTCTGGCAACAAAATGTCTAAAACAGACATAAACCCTGTCATTATGGAAATTACCACCTAACGAAAGGGCAGAAATCAATCATTGATATTGTCAACAAATAAATTGCAGTGATAAGTAGTACCCAGAAGTTAATGAAGTTACGAGAATTTACATTAAGGAGGTTTCAGATGGCTTCTCAGAAAAGATTACCCTTGATAAGAGATCCGAAGGATGAGTAGGATTTAACTATGTGCAAAAGGGTAATAGGAGCATTCCAGGCAGAGGAGCAGCTCATGTAAATGCCCTGTGGCAGAAAGGTCATGGAGAGTTTGATATGCAAGAAGTCAGTGGGACTCAGTGGAGAAAGTCAGGAAGAGCAGAGAGTTAAGACAAAAAAGATAAATATAGACTGGCCATGCAGAGCCTGAAGGCTTTATTAAGGAGTTTTGCCCTTTTCCTAAGAGCAAGGGAAAGGCACTTAATGGTTTTTAAGTAGAGGCAAATCGTTATCAGAATAGAGTTTCAAAAAGTTTACCCTGATTATAGTTTCATGGATATAAATAAATGAGCTGGGGTATTTTTTTTCCATCTAGCTTTTACTTCCGTCAGTCTTAACCTTGCTTTGAAGTTGCCAAGATTTTTGTTATTTGATTTACTTTATTACTGTGAGCCTTCCATGTTTTCCCTATAGGTTCAATATAAATGTTAAAAACAATAAAACTATCTAGTACCCTTTTACCCAACAATCCCACTCCTAGGTATTTGCCTGAACACAAATGAGTACATACAACCACCAAAAACTGTGGAAGGATGTTCCCAGCAGCTTTATTCATAATAGCCAAAAACCAAAACAAACTCAAACGTCCGAAAGGAGAATGGCTAAATTGTGGTATATAAATGAAGTAATATATTAAATATTACACAGCAATGAAAACAGAATGAACTACTGGCAAACATGATTATAAGAATGACTCGGGCTTCCCTGGTGGCGCAGTGGTTGAGAGTCCGCCTGCCAATGCAGGGGACGCGGGTTCGTGCCCCGGTCCGGGAGGATCCCGCATGCTGCAGAGTGACTGCGCCCGTGGGCCATGGCCTCTGGACCTGTGCGTCTGGAGCCTGTGCTCTGCAGTGGGAGAGGCCACAAGAGTGAGAGGCCCGCATACCGCAAAAAAAAAAAAAAAAAAAAAAAGAATGACCCTCCCAGCAAAAGAAGCCAAGCACAAAATAATACACACCATAGGACTGTATATAGATGAAGTTCAAGAACTGACAGAACTAATCAATGGTGATAGAAGTGGAAATGGTATTTACCATTTTTGGGGTGGGAGGGGTATGACTGGAAAGGGGCTTAATGTTAACCTTCTGGGGGCACTGGAAATGTTCTATATTTTAATCTTGGTAGTCATTACTTAGATGTATACACCTTTAAAAATTCATTAAATCTTATAAAGATTAGCCAACTTGATGCTCATTAGTCTATATATATTCTACCTCAACAAAAACGTAAAAAGAAAAACAATAATTGGCATTTATGATGCTGATATTGCAAATACTCCAGATTCAAGCGACCCATTTGGCACATATTCATGTGTATGCCTCTAAGGAGACTTTTCCAAGGGTGAAGGTCAGATTGATTCTTTCTTACCTTATATTCTATGATTTTCTCCAAATCATGCCATACAGACAGTGTACTTTCAGAGTCCTTGCATGTCAGAAAATGTCTCTATTTCACTCTCTCGTTTTCTTAATTGTTTTTAAATCATTTCCCCTTAGAACACTGAAGGAATTCTTCCATTGTTTTCTAGAATATGGTATTTTTAATAAATATTCAAGTTATTCTGATTTTTATAGCTTTTAAAATTTCTTTTGAAAGCTTTATGGTGCTTTCTTTTACACTTGAAGTTCAGAAATTTTGAAATAATGTGTGTAGATACTGTGTTAGATTTTTATTACTGCTTAACAGATTACCACAAATATAGCAGTTTAAAATAACACCTGTTTATTATAGCATAATTTCTGTACGTGAGAACTCCAGGAAAGGCTTAGTTAAGTCCTCTGCTCAGCGTCTCACAGGCTAAAATCAAGGTGTTTATTTGGCTGCATTCTCATCTGGAGGCTCGACTAGGGAAGAATTTATTTCCATGGTCCCTCAGGTTGTTGGCAAAATTTATTTCCCTGATGCTGTAGAATTCATGGAAAGTTCCTTCTTCAAACATAGCAACAGAAAGAGTTTCTTCTTCTGGTCTCTAAGCGCAGGGAAGTCCTAAATCCACTTTTAAAGAGCTCACTTGATTAGGTCAGGCCTACCTAGGAGACTATTCTAGATATGGATAACTCAACTCAAAGTCAGACTGTTTAGGGACCTTAATTATTATCTGCAAAGTCCCTTCACCTTTATCATACAATGTAACGTAGCATGGGAGTAAGAGCCATCATAGTTTTAGGTTTTAGGTTCCTCCCCATACTCAAGGGAAGATTATAGGGGGCATGTACAGAAAGGGGTGGGAATCTTGGAGGCCATTTTAAAATACTGCCTACCACAGATTTTTTTTTAATTATTTTTTATTATTTTTGATACTTATTTTTATATCCCCCAAATTTGGAATAACCTGAGCTCAATAACTATTTGCTGAATAAGTAAACAAACAATGAATTAATACACAATTACTTTGTATCCCTTTTCAGATCTAAAGATGTAGTTCTTTCTTCTGCTCAGAGAAATTTTCCTGTTACATCTTCAACAATTTGTTTTACTTTGTTTTTGAACACTTTATAAAACATATTTTAAATAAATATTACCCATGTTTCAGTATTTTCTCTCATGTTTTTCATCTCTTTGTGGTTTTGCTTTATGTTTTTTAGATATAAGTGCAGAGAGGGATAAACATTTCAGAATATTTCAGATCAGCAACTTAAATAACTTGTGTCCAAATTATTATTGTTATCCTCTTCAGTGTTTTATTTTAGCAGCCATATGTTTCATTTCCAAGAACAGTTTCTAGTGCTTTGATTCTGTTCAATTCTGGATAAGATAGTTTCTCAAATCTCTCTGAGAGTACTGAAATAGTATTTTTTAAGTTCTGTTTCCCTCCTGAATTACCTTTTTCTTTCCAGAATCAATTATTCTTTTCTATAGGCCCTATTCTGTTGATTTTATAAGCCTCATTGTTGTTTGACTCAAATGTCTGGTGACCCATGGTTACCCATTCATATTTATTAGTGAACCACAAAGTAGTTTTGATATAGTGGATGGTCCATGACTTTCATTCTATGTAAGACATTCATAGTCCCAGCATTCACAAACAGCTCCCATCTCTTATTATTCACTGAAAGTCAAAAGCACACAATTTAGAACTTAGCATCAATTGAACATATATTAGCAGGTTACCTGAATGGTTTTCCTCTCTCGCTATGCTGTCTGCTTTCCCATTAGTCTTTCTTGAAAGGGTGGGCTGACTGCAGGCTTTGTGTGCATGGGTGAGGTATGCATTGCAGCATGACTGACTTTAGTTGTACATCAAAAAAATACACACATTGGAGGAGCCAGCCAATATGAATTACTCTGAGGACACATTATCACTTTCCCCTCTTGGTCAGATTTGTCTTTTAAAAGACCTCGTTTGTTGGAAGGTTTAATCTTGGCTTTAATTCTTTTTCATGTACCAGCACCTACACCATGGTCCCTAATTCTCCCCTGACAGACTGTTCAATTTCCTAAGTAGCAGCTCTCTGGATGTATCACAGGATGGACATGATTGTGAGTCATGCTGTATGGGTTTAAGTGGAGCTATGAGTACCAAGACATTACTTGCCCAGTTGTTTAGTAGAGAATATGTTAACTAATTCCTTGGTAACTAGCCCACAGCCCACTTCTGCTCTCACTGCTTGATGACTTTGAGCATACAGCATCTCCTTTCTCTGCCAGAACGAAGGCCTTCCATTGCCATTGCAGACTTCTGTGCCTCATCTGGCTCTGTTCTTTGCATTAGTAGTAAGCAAAATTACATTTGCAAAATCCTTTTTGCCACGTAACTTAATCAGAGATGTCCTATCATATTCAAGGGCACCTCTCACAATTCAGGGAAGGGAGATATACATAGACATGGGTAGAGAACTTTACCTTTAGGCAAAAAAGATGTAATTGAGGTCTGTTTTTCCTAGGTTAAATGAATGTAATATAGACACTTAGGGAAATAAATTCTTTATTTTTTCTATTATTAACCTAAGGGTCAATCTGAAGACCCTGATTCTCCCACTAGGAAAAGGGAAATGAGTCAAATTGTATTTATAAAGTGTCTACTATAAGCTAGGCTTCATGCTGTACATATTATATACAAGTTCAATTGTATCATCCTGATATAATTATTATTACATAACTTATAATTTTATAATAGAATTATATCTCTAGTATTTTAGTTTCACGGGATGCAGGGAGTCCATTGGGGGGAATGTCTAAAAAGGTTCCATAAGAGAGCAATTTAAAAAAATTAAAAGTTGGGAAATAATGGTTTAGGGAAATAGATTGACTGCTCGTTCTTCAGATTATCTTCTTAGATATTATTGCTGGTATTAGTGGATTTGATAGCTGTAGAGCATTAGATTGTCTACTCTGACCAAGAGTACAATTGGCCTGTTACCAATGGAAAACAAATACTTACTATGCCCAAACAGGTATCTGTGGAGGGAAACATTTGACATTTCATGTGAAAACTGAGTTGTGACCCAAATGCCACTTCTGCTAGAAGGTGACAAAGTTTGTAGACCATGCTAAGATTCTGCTTATGATCGACTCAAAATTACTTTATATCATATAAATACATAGGTGGTCAAGGGTCCAAAATTCTGTTTCAAACAGCATGGCAGAATAATGTTAGTCTAAAAGTTATCTGCCTCATAAGGAGCAGTGGGGGGATCCTCATCCGTTTATAGAACTAATACATACATTTGGGCAGTACTATCCTTTCCCTCTTTTGTATATGCTTTAAAAGAGTTTTACTTGTTTTTAGAACATCTACTGAGGTAATAGCTTCAGATTTAGAATAATTAAATTATAGTCCACTTTTCTAGCAAGAATCAGGTTACAGTTTGGGTGGTCTATTAATGTCACTCCTAAGAGGATGCAGGGATGAATTAATGCAACTTCTTCCTATCTGGTCTGAAATTTTACTCTACTTGCAAACTGATAAATAAGCCTGTTACTCTTTCATAAATGCTGCGAGAAGACACAAGACTCCTGAGTCAGAGAGAAAGGGCTTCATTACTTACAAGAAAGCAAGAAGCATAAGCACCAGCAAGTTTGCATCCTTTTCCCCTTGGGCCTCATGGCCCACAGGGGTGATGCAGAGAGCCCAGATTGGGAACCTGCTCTTTTATAGCAAGCAGTAAGCAAGACTGCTCTTTGCCTCATTTCCTCCACCAAGGTTGTTCACTGCAAACACAACACTAAAAAATGGTGAGATAAAGAGTGATTAGGGCCTTGAATTCTTTGCATGCTCGGAAAGACAGTAGAAGCAAAAGAGACCTATAGGGGAGTATCCCCGATATCTCTCATTTGGACTTCCGCATACCTTCAGCTCAATGAGATGTGTTTCTTCCATAGCTACTATGGATACATTTCATTATTATACCTAATTCCGTGTTCTATTCCCTTTATTTCCTCTGGGCTTTCTCTAAGTTGGGCAGAGGAACACCCTGCAAAGAATCATTGCCTAAATAGAGATTACATTATTCACTTAGTGAAAAGATGTTAGCAATGTTAAGAAAGAAACCAACTATATTTGTGTTGTATCAAAATTTTGGAGCACTGAGAGATTAGATAGAACATGTTTTCAGATTAACATCAGGTAATACTGTAAAGAAGATCTCTAATTGCATGGGAAGTTGGACAAGGTAAATTTTAAATTCTCAACTTTGTGTTTCTTTGATATTGTGCAGGGTCAATCCCCAGTATAATCTTGCAGACAGTTATCTCTCGTCCTTTTCCACTCAGTCTTTTGGAAAATCATAATGTTACTTGGAAGAGAGTATTTGTTGACACCAGATTAAATTATTGGAATTATCGTTTAATCTCATCATGCTACACTTTCTCCCACAAATGGAACAAGTTATGAGCCCTGTTTTTCTATAGAGCACTAGACACTTTTATGTTCAATTTTGTCTTTAAAGAGATTTACTAACAGCATAAGCATAAATAACTAGCAAAATAACCAGAAAGAATGTCTCTCTAAGAAGCAAAGGAGCGTGGGGAAAGAATTACAATAGGTTTTATGTAACCCCATGCAACATCTGTGGACTAAGGCATAGATATTTTGTGAGGTGTGTGTTTGAGTGAGAAAGGAAAATAGGGCTCTTTGGATCCACTGGAGAATTTGTGTTTAAAGTAAAATACGTGAGCTTGTTGCTCAAGACTTACATTGACCCAATACTCTTTATGGCTTTTGCATTTCTGGGATGATTTTTTTGCACTGTGCCACGTGTGTATAAGTTCTGGTGAAGTCAGGTGATCAAATGCTGTGGTTTTATTCAGGTTGATTTTTGTAGACATGGCCTCATATAGAAGTGTGCATTTGTTCTTGCAATTCAAATTTTGTCTTTTTTCCATGATTTTATAACTACACTGAGCTCCTGTTTAGAAATTCTCTGTGGTCAACAACCCAAGGGTTAAGTTCCAAGGCACATCAGACTCATAAAACAGATATAGCCAAACACTTGAATCTTGTAGATTGAAAAAATAAAGACAAAGAGAAGGTGGTTAAGTTAAACCCACCTTGAGGCACCAGAAAGTAATGGGTTGGTGGATTTTATAAGACTACTTACAATGCTCTTCAATTAGAAAAAGAGAGAAAGCAGTTACCGTAGCGACACCACGTCTAATGGTGCTTATGCTACCTCTGAGATACAAAGTGTCTTCTTCCAGGGACACACTGACCAATACAGCCTGTTATAAGAAGTTTTATGCCTAAGATTAGGCTTGCAGGAGTAAAAAAGTTTTTCAGTGATATGAGGAACATACACACACATGCATACACACATCCACATCCACAAACATATGTAATCTTAATTTTCAGTATTCATTTATTATAGCACAGATTTAACTCATTTTCTTTCTTCTCCAATATTTTTAAAGACCAAATTGTTCTGCTGAAATTCAGGGAAAATAAAATCCATTTACGAATAGCAAATAGGGCAGACAGCAGAAGCGGGAAGAACTACAGTCTTGCAGCCTGTGTAACAAAAACCACATTCACAGAAAGATAGACAACATGAAAAGGCAGAGGGCTATCTACCAGATGAACGAACAAGATAAAATCCCAGAAAAGCAACTAAATGAAGTGGAGATAGGCAACCTTCCAGAAAAAGAATTCAGAATAATGATAGTGAAGATGATCCAGGACCTCGGAAAAAGAATGGAGGCAAAGATTGAGAAGATGTAAGAAATGTTTCACAAAGACCTAGAAAAACTAAAGAAGAAACAAACAGAGATGAACAATACAATAACTGAAATGAAAACTACACTAGAAGGAATCAATAGCAGAATAACTGAGGCAGAAGATCGGATAAGTGACCTGGTAGACAGAATGGTGGAATTCACTGCTGTGGAACAGAATAAAGAAAAAAGAATGAAAAGAAATGAAGACAGCCCAAGAGACCTCTGGGACAACATTAAATGCAACAACATTTGCATTATAAGGGTCCCAGAAGCAGAAGAGAGAGAGAAAGGACCTGAGAAAATATTTGAAGAGATTATAGTTGAAATATTCCCTAACATGGGAAAGGAAATACCCACCCAAGTCCAGGAAGCACAGTGAGTCCCATACAGGATAAACCCAAGGAGAAACACGCTGAGACACATAGTAATAAAATTGGTAAAAATTAAAGACAAAGAAAAAGTATTGAAAGCAGCAAGGGAAAAATGACAAATAACATATAAGGGAACTCCTATAAGGTTAACAGCTGATTTCTCAGCAGAAACTCTACAAGCCAGAAGGGAGTGGCATGATATACTTAAAGTGATGAAAGGGAAGAACCTACAACCAAGATTATTTTACCCAGCAAGGATCCCATTCAGATTCGTTGGAGAAATGAAAAGCTTTACAGGCAAGCAAAAGCTAAGAGAATTCAGCACCACCAAACCAGCTCTACAACAAATGCTAAAGGAACTTCTCTAAGTGGGAAACAGAAGAGAAGAAAAGGGCCTACAAAAACAAACCCAAAACAATTAAGAACATGGTCATAGGAACATACATATCGATAAGTGCCTTAAATGTGAATGGATTAAATGCTCCAACCAAAAGACACAGGCTTGCTGAATGGATACAAAAACAAGACCCATCTATATGCTGTCTACAAGAGACCCACTTCAGACCTAGGGACACATACAGACTGAAAGTGAGGGGTTGGAAAAAGATATTCCATGCAAATGGAAATCAAAAGAAAGCTGGAGAAGCAATACTCATATCAGATAAAATAGGCTTTAAAATAAAGAATGTTACAAGAGACAAGGAAGGACATTATGTAATGATCAAGGGATAAATCCAAGAAGAAGATATAACAATTATATATGCACCCAACATAGGAGCACCTCAATACATAAGGCAACTGCTAACAGCTATAAATGTGGAAATCGACAGTAACACAATAGTAGTGGAGGACTTTAACAACTCAATTACACCAATGGACAGATCATCCAAAATGAAAATAAATAAGGGAACAGAAGCTTTAAATGACACAATAGTCCAGATAGATTTAATTGATATGTATTGGACATTCCATTCAAAACAGCAGATTACACTTTCTTCTCAAGTGCTCATGGAACATTTTCCAGGATAGATCATATCTTGGGTCACAAATCAAGCCTCAGTAAATTTAAGAAAATTGACGTCATATCAAGCATCTTTTCTGACCACAACACTATGCAAATAGAAATGAATTACAGGGAAAAAAATGTAAAAAACACAAACACATGGAGGCTAAAGAATACATTACTAAATAACCAAGAGATCACTGAAGAAATCAAAGAGGAAATCAAAAAATACCTAGAGACAAATTACAATGAAAACACGATCCAAAACCTATGGGGTGCAGCAAAAGCAGTTCTAAGAGGGAACTTTATAGCTATACAAGCCTACCTCAAGAAACAAGAAAAATCTCAAATAAACAATCTAACCTTACACCTAAAGGAACTAGAGAAAGAAGAAGAAACAAAACCCAAAGGTAGCAGAAAGAAAGAAATCATAATGATCAGAGCAGAAATAAATGAAATAGAAACAAAGAAAACAATAGCAAAGATCAATAAAACTATAATCTCGTTCTTTGCGAAGGTAAACAAAATTGATAAAACATTAGCCAGATTCATCAAGAAAAAGAGGGAGAGGACTCAAATCAATAAAACTGAAATGAAAAAGGAGAAGTAACAACAGACACCACAGAAATACAAAGCATCCTAAGAGAATATTACAAGCAACTCTATGCCGATAAAATTGACAACCTAGAAGAAATGGACAAATTCTTAGAAAGGTATAACCTTCGAAGACTGAATCAGGAAGAAATAGAAAATATGAACAGACCAATCACAAGTAATGAAACTGAAACTGATTAAAAATCTTCCAACAAACAAAAGTCCAGAACCAGATGGCATCACAGGTGAATTCTGTCAAACATTTAGAGAAGAGCTAACACCCATCCTTCTGAAACTCTTCCAAAAAATTGCAAAGGAAGGAACACTCCCAGACTCATTCTATGAGGCCATCATCACCCTGATACCAAAACCAGACAAAGATACTACAAAATAAGAAAATTACAGAGCAATATCACTGATGAATATAGATGCAAAAATCCTCAACAAAATACTAGCAAAGAGAATCCAACAAGACATTAAAAGGATCATACACCATGATCAAGTGGGATTTATCCCAGGGATGCAAGGATTCTTCAATATATGCAAATCAAACAATGTGATACACCATATTAACAAACTGAAGAATAAAAATCATATGATCATCTCAACAGATGCAGAAAAAGCTTTTGACAAAATTCAACACCCGTGTATGATAAAAACTCTCCAGAAAGTGGGCTCAGAAGGAACCTACCTCAACATAATAAAGGCCATATACGACAAACCCACAGCAAACATTATTCTCAATGGTGAAAAACTGAAAGCATTTCCTCTAAGATTAGGAACAAGACAAGGATGTCCACTCTCGCTACTACTATTCAACATAGTTTTGGAAGGCCTAGCCACAGCAATTGGAGAAGAAAAAGAAATAAAAGGAATACAAATTGGTAAAGAAGAAGTAAAACTGTCACTGTTTGCAGATGACATGATACTATACATAGAGAATCCTAAAGATGCCACCAGAAAACTACTAGAGCTAATCAATGAATTTGGTAAAGGTGCAGGATACAAAATTATGCACAGAAATCTCTTGCATTCCTATACACTAATGATGAAAAATCTGAAAGAGAAATTAAGGAAACACTCCCATTTACCACTGCAACAAAAAGAATAAAATACCTAGGAATGTACCTACCTAGGGAGACAAAAGACCTGTATGCAGAAAACTATAAGACACTGATGAAAGAAATTAAAGATGATACCAACAGATGGAGAGATAAACCATGTTCTTGGATTGGAAGAATCAATATTTTGAAAATGACTATACTATCCCAAGCAATCTACAGATTCAGTGGAATCCCTATCAAATTACCAATGGCATGTTTTACGGAACTAGAATAAAAAATCTTAAAATTTGTATGGAGACACAAAAGACCCCCAGTAGCCAAAGCAGCCTTGAGGGAAAAAAATGGAGCTGGAGGAATCAGACTCCCTGACTTCAGACTATACTACAAAGCTACAGTAATCAAGACAATATGGTACTGGCACAAAAACAGAAACATAGATCAATGGAACAAGATAGAAAGCCCAGAGATAAACCCACGCACCTGTGGTCAACTAATATGACAAAGGAGGCAAGGATATACAATGGAGAAAAGACAGTCTCTTCAGTAAGTGGTGCTGGGAAAACTGGACAGCTACATGTAAAAGAATGAAATTAGAACACTCCCTAACACCGTACACAAAAATAAACTCAATGGATTAGAAACCTAAATGTAATACTGGACACTATAAAACTCTTAGAGGAAAACATAGGAAGAACACTCTTTTACATAAATCACAGCAAGATCTTTTTTGATCCACCTCCTAGAGTAATGGAAATAAAAACAAACAAATGGGACCTAATGAAACGTCAAAGCTTTAGCACAGCAAAGGAAACCATAAACAAGATCAAAAGACAACCCTCAGATTGGGAGAAAATATTTGCAAACAAATCAATGGACAAAGGATTAATCTCCAAAATATATAAACAGCTCATGCAGTTCAATATCACAAAAACAAACAACCCAATCCAAAAATGGGCAGAAGACCTAAATAGACATTTCTCCAAAGAAGACATGCACATGGCCAAGAAGCACATGAAAAACTGCTCAACATCAGTAATTATTAGAGAAATGCAGATCAAAACTACAATGAGGTATCACCTCACACCAGTTAGAATGGGCATCATCAGAAAATCTACAAACAAGCAACGCTGGAGAGGGTGTGGAGAAAAGGGAGCCTTCTTGCACTGTTGGTGGGAATGTAAATTGATACAGCCACTGTGGAGAACAGTATGGAGGTTCCTTAAAAAACTAAAAATAGGGGCTTCCCTGGTGGCACAGTGGTTGAGAGTCCGCCTGCTGATGCAGGGGACACGGGTTCGTGCCCCGGTCCGGGAAGATCCCACATGCCGCGGAGCGGCTGGGCCTGTGAGCCATGGCCGCTGAGCCGGCACGTCCGGAGCCTGTGCTCCACAATGGGAGAGGCCACAACAGTGAGAGGCCCACATACCACAAAAAAAACAAAAAAAAAAACCCTAAAAATAGAATTACCATATGACCCAGCAATCCCACTACTGGGCATATACCCAGAGAAAAACATAATTCAAAAAGACACATGCACCCCAATGTTTATTGCAGCACTATTTACAATAGCAGATCATGGAAGCAACCTAAATGCCCATTGACAGATGAATGGATAAAGAAGATGTGGTACATATATACAATGGAATATTACAAATGAAAAGGCAACCTACTGAATAGGGGAAAATAATTGCAAATCATATATCTGATAAGGAGTTAATATCCAAAGATATATAAAGAACTCATTCAATTTAATACCAAAAAAAAAAAAACCCCAAAAACCTCCAAACAATCTAAGTAAAAAAATGGACAGAGAAACTGAATGGACATTTTTCTAAACAAGCCATACAGATGACCAACAGATACATGTAAAGATGCTCAACGTCACTAATATTCAGGGAAATGCCAATCAAAACCACAAATATATAGGTGTGAGATATAACCTCACACCTATTAGAATAGCTGTTATCAAAAAGATAGGAGATAACAAGTGTTGGCAAAGATGTGGAGTAAAGGTTGGTGGGAATATAAGTTGGTGCAGACACTATGGAACACAGTATGGAGATTCCTCAAAAAATTAAAAATAGAACTACCATATAATCCAGCAATTCCACTTCTGGTTATTTATCCAAAGAAAACAAAAACACTGACTCGAAGAGATATATACGTCCCCATGTTCATTGCAGCATTATTTATAATAGTCAAGATATGGAAACAACCTAAGTGTCCACTGAAAGGTGAATGGATAAAGAAAATATGATACACATACACAAACAATTGACTATTACTCAGCTATAAAAAAGAATGAAATCTTGCCGTTTGCAATTACGTGAGTGGATCTTGAGGGCATTGTGCTAAGTGAAATAAGTCAGACAGAGAGAGACAAATGCCATATGACCTCCTTATATGTGGAATAAAAAAAATTGCCTGTAGGTACAGAAACCAGATTGGTGGTTGCCAGAAGCAGGGAGTGAAGGGGATGAAAACATACAGACTTCCTGTTATAAAATACGTAAGTCATGGGGCTATAATGTACAGCATGGCAACGATAGCTAATAGTGTATTGCATATTGGAAGTTCCTGAAAGAGTAAATCTCAAAAGTTCTCATCACAAGAGAAACAAATTCTGTACCTATGTATGGTGATTTATGTTAACTAGACTTATTGTGGTGATCATTTCATAATATATACCAATATCAAATCATTAGACATGTTGTACATCTGAAACTAATACAATGTTGTATGTCAATTATACCTCAATTAAAAAAAAGAATAACAAGTATAAATTGAGTTCTGCTGATATATGGACATGGAGGTATTTTTAATTCTTCCCTGAGAGTCATCAAATTTATATAATTTTTATTGAAAGAACACTTTGTGTGTGAGTATTAATACAGAAATTAGGATATTATCTGTTTTGAGTGAATTAGATTTTAATTCCTGTCCAGGAAAAGACATTAAATTCTTGTTCATGTAAAAAAAATATAAATAAAACTCTTATTTATATAAAATAATTATTTAAGGAAGTAAAAAATAGTTGGGCTAAATAGTACAGAATACAGCCCTCTATTAATCTCATAAACTAGTTAAATATATATCAAAGACAAACATGAATAAAAAACAAACATGATTATAGAAGAGAATGCCTTCTCTACATCTTCTTTCAGATGAATTTTAAGAAACTGAACAGGATTTAACCCTAAAGATTTTTGGAATGACCACCAAACCTGTACCAATAAATATCTTCTTTTTTAATGATATATTTACATTGTCTATAGCACAGAGATCCATTTAAGGACTATCTTTCTGATCAGATTATTTCATTCAAATCCAATGTCAGAAGCAGAATGTACTTAACACAAGGCTGGAGTTGTATATCGTATACCTTCCTTGTTTCTTAAAAGAATTCTATTTACCTGTTTGCTCTTTACATCATCCCTGATGTAAAACAGCTTCTGAAAACAGGGCTTAATGTGGTTGCTGCATGGATATTCAGATGTTCATAGTGAAACTTGTTTTCTGACCCAAAGATATAATGAATACTCAGAACTCAGTATGTACTGTCATAAATGTAAAAATTACTTTTGAACTCAAAGTTTGTTGGAAGTAAAATTTTTGTTACTTGGACCACGGACCACATTTTCATACAAAAACAATGTAATAAATATAGTTTAGGCTCCCTTGAAGGCTCATAAAACCTATTGGATCTAGGATATAACAGAGCTGCTTTAGACTTGCAGTAAAATATAATTGGCTATACTATATATAAAATCAGAACAGAAAGCTGAAGAATAAGTCATTTTATTACAAATGCTAATACCTGAGAAATTACATTTTATTTCAGCAAAATATAGATTAATTAGAACTTCTTGGAACTTTGGAGGAAACTTTAGAGCCCTTCCACAAATTTATTTACTCAGTAATTATTCAGGGATCCCCTACTCTGAGCCAGCTATTATTCTAAGGACAGAAGGAGCAAACATGATAGATAAGGTTCCTAAAACTTTATTACAGTGGCAAAAATAAACAATATACAATAAATAACAACAGAAACAAAAAAAAAGAATTTTACATTGTTACATAAATAGCAAAGTCAGTAAGCTATGTGGCATGATGGAGTATAACTAGGGTCACGTAAGACAGAGCAGAAAAATGATTGCTGAACTGATGCTTGAAAGATGAAATGGAAGAGATAAGCAATAAGAATTATAAAGAGAAGGGATAATAAGGTAAAGGACCAGAAGTGAAAGGCCAGTGTGGCTGTGGCTGAGTGAGAGGGGAATGGTTTGGGATAACAGGCAGATCAAGCAGGTGTGCATAGGCCGTGGTGAGTATTTTGTGTTGAGAGCAATGAGAAGCTACTAAAGCTAAGGTATAAAGCCCTTAATCAAGGCAGTAATGCCATCAGACTACAAGACCACTTCTTACAGCAGACCACTTACTGGTCAGGCCCCTTACTCATGAAAAAATGTGGTGCTTGGATTACTTTTTTATGTATTTTTCTCAAGCTATAGTCCCTATTCTCAGCTCTCATTTATAATCTTTACATTTAAAAAATGTTAATGTTGGAGCCATATAGAGAAGAAAACAAAAAACCCAAAAAACTGAGGTTAAGAGGCTCTTAACCTCAATCTAAGAAAGATAATGGTGTATTGGGGTGCAGGGTGGCAGTGGGAATGGAAGGAAATAAATAAGAGGATTCAACATACATTTCCTGGGTAGCTGGAAGGGTAGAACCTAACAGTGACTCCCAGATTTATTTCTCTAGCAACTAAGTGGATGCTAGTGCCATTTATAGTGGCTGAGGATTCAGGAGGAGGACTAGTTTAAGGAGATGGGGTAGGGAGGACAAAAATCCTGTTTGGGGGATATTATTAATAATTATGAGATGGCTATTAGACTTTATAGAGCAAATGTCAGGTAGGCAGTTGGATAAATTAGTCTGCAGCTCAGTATAAAATTTTCATATTTTGGTTCAGCTAGGATTGAGATCTTGCTGAGTGTGAATGGCTACTGATAGCAATATATAGTAATTTTAGGGTAAAAGGGTGCTACTAGTGTACTAAGGGACAGATGACAAAAACTAGGACTATATGTTCAACTGTTGATGGAGAGAGAAAAATTGTTGAACATATTTGAAGTGAAATGCTTCTAGTGATGAATAGGAAACCTAAAGAGAAGTGAAGCAAAGGATCATGACAGAAAGTTTAAAAGTGGTAAAAATATTGGATTTGATATCTGGGTCGGTTGCTTAGGGACTGAGGGCATATGGAAAAGAATAATCGTAGAGTAGGAATGATGGCTTTCTTTTTTAAGTTTATCCAACATTTATGGCTATTCCTTTTTAAAATTTTTTTGGTATATATATCATCAATATCAATCCTATGCTGACTTCCATAATTAGATCCTGTTTTATTTACTAAAAGAATGAAGAACATAAGGAAAATGAGGGAAGTGGTGGAAAGATATAGAGAAGAGAAAATAAAAATAGATAAAATACAGATATTTTAAAAATGGGTTTCTGCCCCAAAACAAAAAAGTTCGTGTCAGGGAATAAAACTCCTAGAGAACAACAGATAAAAATAGGATAAGAGAATATATATTTAACAAGACAGCTATTTGAAAACAGTAGAGATCAACTAATGCTAACAGATTTTATGGGCTAAGATCTTAGAGAAAAGAAGATGTCACTCAGTTGAATCCTATACTCAACAAAGATTTTCCAGTTCACGTATGTGGAGAAACCTAGCCTAAATAGAAATCCTCGTGTCTACGGTAGGCTCACTAGACTGGAGAGACAAAAATAGGTCCCCATGTTCAGGAAATCAAAGATTCCTGGGGGAAGAAGAAGCACAGAGGAATTAGCTCTATGTTCTGGGTTCAGTTTTCTCTCAAGAAATTTGCCAGTTCCTAAGCTCTCTAGACCTGGGGCAAGAGGTCAAGGAATTGAGCAAAACCAGCTGATAAGAAGCATATTGAAGATTTACCTGACTTACAGTTCTGAAGAACAAAACTTGGAATTGAGATCTGTTCATGACCGTTTCAGTGAAACCTCAGGCTTTCTGCTGAGACCTCTGGAGGGCTGCACTATAGGAGTAGGAGTAAATTAGGAAGAGCAAAACATCAGAAAGCTGAAACATGGCCTTGAATAATCTCAATGCCTGATTGTATTCAAATGGTTTTCTCATACCTACTTGCTGCCAGAAGGTGACTAACTTCTCTCTGGAGGAAGATAACTTCAACAAGACACCTATAATTTTTCATATACAATGTCTGGCAGACAATCTGAAATTACCAGGCTTGCCAGTAAATGAGACCAAATGACAGAAAGCCAACAGAAAATTTGCACAATAAAACAGATCTATGATGATGCAGATACTGCAGTTTTTATTCAAACCAGACTTTCAAATAACTATGATTAATATATTCAATGATAGCAGTTTTGGAAGTACAGTAACTATCACAAGAGAATTGGAATATATAATAAAGATTCAAATGGAAAGTCCAGAACTAAAAACATACAATAACCTAAAATTGATAATTCAAAATATGTGTTTAACAGAAGAGAGAAAGAGAGAGCATTAGTGAATTGGAAGATAGAACAATAGGAAATATCCAGATTGCAGTATTGAGAGAAAAAAACTTAAAACACAGAAAATGTCATGAGACATATGGAAGTTGGTAAATAGGACTAACATAATGTGTATTTGGAATCCCATATGGAAGTGAGAGAGAGAGAGAGAAATGTGGAAAATATTATTAGAAAAGTTATTTCAAAGAATATTTCTAAGCCTATGAAATACATCATCACAGGTCAAAGAAACATGGGACCCAAAGAGGATATATGCAAAGAAAACCACATGTAGGCACGTTAGAGTCAAACTGTTGAAAACCAAAGGCAAAAGGAAAATCTTAAAAGAGAGAAAAATGATACAACACCCTCAAAGTACTAACATTAACACCCTTTTCAACAGAAATAAGAGAGGTCAGAAAAAAAGATTGTATTCATTTACCTGGGTTACGGTTACAAAGTACCACAAACTGGCTGACTTAAACAGAAATTTGTCGTCTCACAGTTCTGAGGGCTAGAAGTCTGGAATTAAGGTGTTACCAGGATCATGTTCCCTCTGAAAGTTGCCAATGTGTCCTTTCTTGACTCTTCCTAGCTTATGGTGGCTGGCTGGCAATCTTTGGCATTCCAGGGATTAAACAGATGGATCACTACAGTCTTCCATCTTCATATAGCATTCTCCCTGTGTTTCTTCACATCATCTTCCCCACATGTGGGTCTGTCTCTATGTCCAAATTTCCCTTTTTTATAAGAACACCAGTCATGTTGCAGTAGAGCTCATCCTAACGATCTTATTTTAATTTGACTAGCTCTATAAAAACCCTATTTCCAAAATAAGGTCACATTCTGAGGTACTGTGAGTTAGGTCTTTACATATATTTTGGGGGGACACAACCCATAACAGCAATAAAATGCCCTATTTGATCATCCTAATCCTTGCGTAAATGTGGGGTATGTTTGAGTCACCTGAGGGAGAAGTAGTGCTATAGAGTAATTTTAGATCAGACACTTTTCTAGGATGCATTCCAGAGTAAATTGTTGAAAGCAAACTTGATGGGATCAAGGACTGGAACAAAAACAAGAAACACATAAACAACAGAACAGAAAAAAGAACAACACATAAACAATAACAACAAACTCGTATGTGAACTCTCTTCCTCTATAAGGGATAATTATACATGTGATGAATCATGACTCAGAAAGTACTGGGAGGTGAAAATTTCCAAATAATACTAATCGGCTATTTAAAAAGTAGAAAATGCATCTTATGCCGATGTTTAAAAATAGTCCCAGGTGACTTGTAGATGCTGGTTCCTGCTCTTCAAGAATCCTTCTATCTGATCTTCTTCATTCTTTGTACTTAGATACTTTAAAGAGTCTTTCTCTATGTAAATACCTCATGTCCAAAACCAAGAAATACATTATTTACAAGATCATTTGTGGGGACCTTGTAAATATCCCTGTGCCTTTCCAGTTATTCTAGAAAATAAAGCACAACATTTCTTACTTTTCCTATTTCAGTAACTTTTCATAGCCAGAAATGCACTATTCATTTTAAATAAAATATGAGTAACTTTCTTAATTCTATATTTTACTTAAACAAAACAATTTGGATGCTTTTCCATGGGTGAAACTATGCATATGTCTGAAGTGTCAAATTTTATCTGAGAATATTAACAAAAATGAAAATTTCTTATGTTGCATATTTAAAAATTTGATGACAATCTAAAATTATTATTTGCATTAATGTATTCCAAAATATGAATTATTAAATGAATCACATTTATATAACAAAAGGCAATCTGAAGTACATGCTTTAGCCTTAAGCATTTTGAGTCATTTTCTTCATCCTATTTTGAACACTACTAAATATGTGAAAGATTGTTTTTCTGCTTAGAACAATATATACATTATACTTATATTTTAAAAAACATTTTCATTCTTTCCTATGTGATCAACATTAGAAAATATAATTCAGAAAATCCAGGATTTTCAGTATGTGTGAAATCTTCTTACTGTAGTATCTCCTTATTTTTGAACGCTATTTGAAAAAAGTACTTTTCACGAGTCAGTGTCCCATTCCTGGTGGTCACAGGAGAGGGTCTGGCCCAAGAACAGACTAAATCCCTCTGGGCAGTGTTGGCTTGTTTGCCAGGTATCTTCCAGGAAAAGTGTCTGGAATCTTTCCAGAAGCATCCAGTAGCCGTCCCCCCAACCCCTACCGAGTCATCCAACTAGATAGAAAGACCACTTCTTCCTCTCTCACAAAACAGATAATTAATTAAAAATGCCTCTGATATCAGATTTCCTTAAGGTAAGGAAAAAAGAGAAAACAGAATGCCATTTTGTCTCCTATTCCCTAGGTGAGCACTGTGGGAAAAGTCAAAGCTAGGAGAGAGAAAAGAAACTAGAATTGAGTACTAGAATTGAGTACCTTTGTACTACATTCAGAAGGAACTATTCTATAAATGAGCCTATATTGAAGGAGAAGAACAAAGTTGCAGGACTGACACTACTCAACTTCAAGATTTACTAGAAAGTCTTGGTATTGGTGAAAGAATAGACAAATAGATCAATGGAGCAGACTAGAGAGACCAAATAGCCCCACATAAATATAGTCAACCGATCTTTTACAAAGGAGCAAAGGCAACACAATGGAAAAAAGATGTTCTTTTCAAAGATGGTGCTAAAACAACTGGACATACGAGTGTAAAATAAGGAATCTAGACACAGATCTTAACACTGTTTGCAAAATTTAACATAAAGTGAGTCATAGACCTAAATGTAAAATAGGTAAATGCAAAATCAAAAATCTCCTAGAAGGTAACATAGGAGAAAATCTAGATGACCTTGAGTTTGGTAATGACATTTTAGATACAACCTCAAAGGCGTGATCCATGAAAGAAATAATTGATAAGTCGGATTTTAAAAATAAAAAATTCTGATCTGGGAAAGACTGTCAAGAGAATGAGAAGACAAGCTAGACACTGGGAGAAAATATTTGCAAAAGACATATCTGATAAAGGACTGTTATCCAAAATATAAACAGATCTCTTAAAGCTCTACTAGGAAAAAACAAACAACCAAATTAAAAAATGGGCAAAAGATCTGAACAGACACCCCACCAAAAAAGATGTACAGATGGCAAATAAGCATAGGAAAAGATGCTCCATATCATATGTCATTAGTGAACTGCACAGTAAAACACATTATGACTACAGACCTATTCCAACAGTGAAAATCCAAAACACTGGTAACAGCAGATGCTGCCAAGGAAACTCTCATTCATTGTTGGTGGGAATACAAAACGGTACAGCCAGTTTTGAAGACAATTTGGCAGTTTTTTCTAATAAAACTAAACATACTCTTACCATATGATCCAGCAAGTGTGCTCCTTGGTATTTACCCAAATGAGTTGAAAAATTATGTCCACACAAAACCCTGCACACAGATGTTTATAGCAGCTTTATTCATTGTTGCCCAAACCTGAAAGCAACCAAGATGTCCTTCAGCAGATGAATGGATAAATAACTGTGGTACATCCAAAAAAATGGAATATTATTCAGTGCTAAGAAGACATGAGCTCTCAAGCCTTGAAAAAACATGCAGACAATTTAAGTGTATATTTTGAAGTGAAAGAAGCCAATCTGAAAAGGCTACAGACTGTATGATTCCAACTATATGACATTGTGGAAAAGGCAAAACTATGGAGACAGTAGAAACATCCGTGGTTGCCAAGTATTAGAGGAGAAGTAGAGATGAAGAGGCGGAGCACAGAGAGTGTTCGGAGCAGTGACGCTACTCCGTGTGGTATTATAATGGTAGATACATGTCCTTATGTATCTGTCAGAACCCATAGAATGTACAGCAGGATGAGTGAACGCTGATGTAAACTAGGGGCTTCGAGTGATAACGACGTGTCAGTGTAGGTTCATGGATTTTAACAAATCCATTACTGCGGTGCCCTATCGTGGTAGTGAGGGAGGCGGTGGGGAGGCGGGGCAGGAAGCACATGGGGACACTGTGTACTTTGTACACAGTTTTGCTGTGAACCTAAAACTGTTCTGAAAAATCAAGTCTGTTAGACAAAACCAGCCTTTAGTTTTGTCATCTACATTTAACTTCACCCAGCAATCAAAAGGGTCAAGCTGGTTTCTGAAGCCCAGGTACCCGAGAAGGGAAGCAACAGGTGCTGTTGCTGGTCACGAGCTTTCAGATAGTGTGTCCTCCAAAGTCAGCTTTGCCCTCTGTCCATCAGCAAGCAATGCCGCTGTCTGTACTGGGCTTGGCAAAACTGTGTCTGAAACTGCACTGACTCCTCTCACAGCCCTGCCATGTCAATTCTCTGTTTGTATTTGTGGGTTTCATTTTTGCTTGTTCTTAAGCCTTTTCTAGGTAACTTGTGGTTTATTCTGGTCTGTAGCTTTTATTCCTTTTATAAGGTGGACCAAAGGCAGAAATCAATAGGAAGAAATAAACAAAAGCATGGAGGGATCTCTTTGGAATTATTTTTTTCATACATGAATTTCAAAACCATGGCATTGTGCCGTACTCCAGATGATGACGTTGTTTCCCATGTGGTGTGGGTTAGCAATGCTGATGCCGTTATACGTGTGCACTGGAATTGACAATGAAATAAATGGTTGGCAGATGGTAGAAGCCAGGTTTCTCACTGTAGGAGTGGGAGTTAATAGGTAAACAAGGGAAAGAGGCTAGAATGATCCATGAAGAAATGGGTTAGAGTTGGCGACATCATTACGGACTCATGTAAAGCTTAATATTGATATAGATGGCTACATGAAGAAATGTTTATAGATATGTCTATATCCAAGGGCTAGTGTACAAACATATTCCTGGCATGAGGGGGCCTAAAAGCAACCAGTAGCAACAAGCACACTTAGCACCCAGATCTTGGTTTTTAATACTGTTCTCCAGTAAAAGGAACCACGGCTCCTTGAAGAAATGGTTATTTCTAGGCCTGGGGACACAGGATGAGATGATGAGCCTGGAGCATCTTATAGTGCCAGAAAGTAAAGTAGTGCTAAAAGCAAAACAAAGAAACAAAAAGTACCTCACAACAATGAGGGTGTGTCGAAGGGACAGAGGAGGCAACGGAAAGAGCTCTCAGTGACCAAAGCTGGAACACTTGGAGCGACACAATAAATAAGTAGCATTGGCTCATAACCCAAAGACAATATTCATGAAGCCAGGCTGATATCAATAAATGGTTCAATAAATAAATAGATGGAGAAGAGATAAATTACCCATGCAGAAGAATTCCACTTATGTAAATACTCTACCCTAAATGAAGGAGTGCATAACTCACCAGTCCTTACGTTTAGCGGGGAAAGTGTAGTGACTTTCTTCCAAAGAGCAGAGAATAGAAAGAAGGAAGAAGGAGTGACTTTACCCAAGCCAGGCGGTCAAGATCAACGTCAGCAGTGATAAGTCATGTTGATGGTACATGCATTTGGTCTGATGTGTTGCAAATGGCTCTTTACCTCTGTGGTCTTCCATCCAAAACCCCATAACCCCAGTCTAAGTGTAGTGAAAGCGCCAGCAAGTCCCAGTTGAGGGACAGCTTTCAACAGACCTGAGCAGTCTCCTCAAAAATTGTCAAGGGCGTCAAAAACAAAGTAAGTGTGAGAAACTGCCACAGTCGAGAGGAACCTAAGGAGACAACTAAATTTAACGTGGTGTCCTGGTTGGGATCTTAGAACAGAAAAAGGGGTCTTAGAACAGAATACCGTATGGACTTTAGTTAATAAAAATGTACCTCTGTTGGTTCATTAATATAACAAAGGTACCATACTAGTGTTAGATGTCAATAAAAGAAGAAACTGAAGGTGGGTATACAGGAACTCTCTGTACTATCTTCACAGTTTTTCTGTACACATAAAACTGTTCTAAAATAAAAGTTTATTTTTAAAAAAATGGGATCTTGTTGTGCTAGGAAAAAATGGTATATGAAGGAAGTGTGTATTAATGTATCTCTGTAATATACTTACATAAAGGTCAGCATGCTTTGGGACTTGAAAGTGGCTCTTGCAATAGAGTGGTTTTAAATAAAACCACAAAGCATGCCCACAAGAAAATGGTCAAGAATGGCTATTTGGCAAATAAACGTTTGTATTTGAGACTGTCTGTGACATATCACCACAGAAATTCTTAGAAATGGTTCAAATTCTCAGGAAGCCTGAGCATAAACAAATGATAAATCATTCACATGCTAACCTTGGCTTCCCCATGGTGAAGAAATTGCCTTGAAAAAAGAACTACATTTAAAATCCATCTACGTAGGATGAATGAAAATCTGTTTGCCCATATTACTGAGCAGTTTTTCACCAAACACTGCTGATGAGAGTGATATTTCAGAGGATGGGACAGGCAAGAGAATAGTTGAGATTCCCGGGAAATATTCAGCAGTAGATGGTGAAACTAATCCAGACTTAGGTGATCAGGCAGATGAGGAACAGAGTTTTACAGCAAGGAGCATGTCTGAAGTGTGTTAGCATAGAACGTCTGAGATGAGAAAGATTAATATCTGGGGGTCCACCAGGGGAGGGCAAGTCGTTGGAGTTCCAGAAATAATCGAATTTAAGAACACAGGGTCATGACTTATAGACCTGGACCCATTTTCTGTTTCTGTCCCTCTCCAGCTATGTGACTTCAGATGAGTTACAGCAGCTTTCCTAAGCCTTAATCTCATTGCCTGACAAATGGGAATAATAAGGGTACTTACCTCATAAGGTTGTTGTGAGTATTGAATAACATATGGTTTTAAATGTTTCGCATGGTTCTTGGCTCATATTTAATAAAGGACAGCTGCAATTATTATACATATGTTATTACTCATGTCATTTTAGGGGTGCCTGCAGAGGCCCATAGTATGTGAGCGAAGCACCTAAGACAATGTCTGGCACAGACTAGGGACAAGGTGTATGTTCTTGGGTGCCTCTTCCTCAAATGTGATGGCTTGCCCATGTGATACGGCCCATTGGGCTTTTAGTCAGTTTATTTTCTTTGATGTCTGCTCCTGGTTATCTGCGTGGTATTTGCATATCCATTAGAGAATTTTTCATTTACTTTCAGTTCATTTCTTTTCTTTTTTTCTCTCCATTAATATGTAAGTTCAGCACTAATAATCACAGTTAACCACAGACTTTTAAACCCACAACCATAGCAGTCCAAGTCTGCACTTAAGGCCACAATCTATTCTTTTTCTATAGAATCAGCTCTGCTAAAAAAACATTTAAAAAGCAATATACACATAGATACCACATGTGCTTGTAAGTTTTCTGGACAATGGGTATTTAATTTTTTATTAGGAAAAGAAGTCATAGTAACCAGCAAAAATTCTTTGTTTTTAATTCTACTTCTAGGTGTGATGTGTCTTAGATAATAAAATGAGAATCTGATGATTCACTGCAGTGCTGTCACTCACTGGGATGGAGGATTACAGAGATGCATTTTAAACTTCTAGAGCTAAAGTCCAGAGATTTGGGTCTGGTCCTAAATTAATAGCTATGAACTGAGACCATGTCTTATGAGAGGTAGCTGAGGTAGTTTCCTGAGGGATGTAATGGTAAAGAGCAAGTGTACAGGGCAGAGGGAGTGAAATAGGAAAGAAGAAAAAGTCAATATAAGGAAGTGTTATCAAGTTGGCTACCAGAAAGGGTGACTAGAATTTCATCCCATTAGCATCACAAGAGCATTATGAAATGGGTCTTAAACTGCCCATCCAAGTACAGAAGAGTGAAGCCTTCAACCACTGGCACCTGATACCCATACTTGTTAACTCCTCTGCCCTTCTGGCTTGCACTGTATAAGTGTGAAGTGGGTTCCCATGAGGTATTTCCTTCTCTGATATCAGAGAAGTCCCAGGACAGGAAGAGATACAGTCCAGGCCTAAGGCAGGGCTTTGCCTGTTGTACCTGCATAAGTGTGGACAAAGCCAGCATGGAAGTGGTCACTGAAGCAATGGATGCCCTGGAGTGATGGATAAGAGGTGCCAAGTCCACTCTATAAAGGTCACTCCATCATTCAACTTTTCCAGGCCTCAGTGTTCTGACCAATTAAACGCAACTTTACTTAACCCAGCAGCTACACATGGAAATCCATTGTTCAGCAAGCACTGTTTTAGATGGTTGAACAAGATCTAGGTTTTCAAGCACAGATTCCACTTTTGCGCTCTTAGGCAGCCCTCTTTTTTAAAAGATAGGTGAAAGTGAAGCTGCATAGATTGAAGAAAGACATGAAGCCCCAGCTCAGTCTCCCTTATCAGCCCCAAACCTAACATGTGAGGGACGCTGGAACTCAGAGGATCCCAATTTATATATACCGAACCAAGTGCCCACTCTGTTTACTCCATGGTCTACGTGTTATGTGACTCTGTGTGACCAGGATAATTAGCTCCCAAAGGGCGTGGAGGGCAAGTAGTTCTGGGACAGTCGCCAGTTACCATGGAGGCTGACACATCCTTCTCATCATCTAACACAGGAAGCACTGAGAGGCAGCCATGATTCAAGGTACGATCTACCAAATTCAGGTATGTTTCCTGAATGGTATGGTCCTTCAACCAGAATATCAAAGAGGAAAAACAGAAGTTCACCTCTTTAAGAGCGTGCTAAGCGAGCCACAGAGAGGGAGAATATATTTGCAATACATGTATTTGACTAAGGACTTAATATCAAAATATGTAAAGAATTCCAACAAATCAAACTGAAAAAGTAAACAATCTCATGGGGAAAAGTCTTGAATGCCACAAAAAAGATATGCAAATGACCAGTTATGAAAGATGTTCAACATCATTGCTCATCAGAGGAAAGCAAATTCAAACCCCAATGTGATTCTACTTCATACCACCAGAATGATACAAACAAAAAAGATTGACAATACCAACTTTTTTTTTTTTTTCCCCCCCGGTATGCGGGCCTCTCACTGTTGTGGCCTCTCCCGTTGCAGAGCACAGGCTCCGACGCACAGGCTCAGTGGCCATGGCTCACGGGCCCAGCCGCACCGCGGCCTGTGGGATCTTCCCGGACCAGGGCACGAACCCGTGTCCCCTGCATCGGCAGGCGGACTCTCAACCACTGTGCCACCAGGGAAGCCCAACAATACCAACTTTTGTTTATTTATTATTTATTTATTTATTTTACATCTTTATTGGAGTATAATTGCTTTACAATGGTGTGTTAGTTTCTGCTTTATAACAAAGTGAATCAGTTATACATATACATATGTTCCCATATCTCTTCCCTCTTGCATCTCCCTCCCTCCCACCCTCCCTCTCCCACCCCTCCAGGGGGTCACAAAGCACCGAGCTGATCTCCCTGTGCTATGCGGCTGCTTCCCACTAGCTATCTACCTTACTACGTTTGTTAGTGTGTATATGTCCATGACTCTCTCTCGCCCTGTCACAGCTCACCCTTCCCCCTCCCCGTAACCTCAAGTCCGTTCTCTAGTAGGTCTGTGTCTTTATTCCTGTCTTACCCCTAGGTTCTTCATGACATTTTTTTTTCTTAAATTCCATATATATGTGTTAGCATACGGTATTTATCTTTCTCTTTCTGACTTACTTCACTTTGTATGACAGACTCTAGGTCTATCCACCTCATTATAAATAGCTCAATTTCGTTTCTTTTTATGGCTGAGTAATATTCCATTGTATATATGTGCCACATCTTTATCCATTCATCCGATGATGGACACTTAGGTTGTTTCCATCTCCGAGCTATTGTAAATAGAGCTGCAATGAACATTTTGGTACATGACTCTTTTTGAATTATGGTTTTCTCAGGGTATATGCCTGGTAGTGGGATTGCTGGGTCATATGGTAGTTCTATTTGTAGTTTTTTAAGGAACCTCCATACTGTTCTCCATAGAGGCTGTACCAATTCACATTCCCACCAACAGTGCAAGAGGGTTCCCTTTTCTCCACACCCTCTCCAGCATTTATTGTTTGTAGATTTTTTGATGATGGCCATTCTGACTGGTGTGAGATGATATCTCATTGTAGTTTTGATTTGCATTTCTCTAATGATTAATGATGTTGAGCATTCTTTCATGTGTTCCAACAATACCAACTTTTGATGAGGCTGAGGAATAACTGGCATTCCCATACACTGCAGTTGAGAGTATAAATTGATACCACCATTTTGTAAGAATACTTACAAGCATCCTCTAAAGCTTAATGTGCACGTGTCTTGTGACCCAAACAATTCTATTCCTAGATATTATACCATATTAAATGTGTTTGCCAAAAGAACATGAATGTTCATAGCAACACTACGCACTATAGTACCAACATGGAAACAGCCAAAATGTCCATCCATTGTAAAATGAATACACCAACTACGGAATATTAATGCAGTAGATTCTAATCATCAGTGAGAGTGAAAAAGAACTATAGCTACACACAACGACGTGGGTGATTCTCACAAATAAAATGTCGGACAGACATGAAAGAGTATATATTTTATTATTCCACCTACATAAAATTTTAAAACAGGAAAAAGTAATCTATAATCTATATTAGAAGTCAAGATAATGGTTACACTTGGGGAGGTAGTGCCTGGAAGGGGCCATGAGGGGACTTCTGCAGAAGTGCCAATTTTCTGTTTCTTCATTTGGGAAGTGGTTGCATGTATGCCCTCACTTTATGAAAATTCATCAAATGGTCCACCTGTGATTTTTGAACTTTTATTTGTCTTTTACACCTTAATAGAATTTATGCACAAACACATATGCACACACAGAAACCAGTTCCTCAAGTAGAAGATCTTTATTGAGGAGTTAAGTGCAAATCTTAAAGTTGCTGACGGAGGGGGGGGACCTCACTATTTCTCAAATTAAAAATCTGCCTCTGGACAAAAATTTACAAAAGAGTTCTGAGAAATACAGATTTGATGGTTTGAGATACTATAGTGTCATAATTTGTTGATACAGTTAATTCATTCAGTCATAGCAAGCAATAAATACTGATCTATTCAGCTTTTCCTTTCTGTAAGGCATGATACTAGATACTTAGTTAAAAATGAAACAAGGAAAAGCCCTGTCTTCCCAGAGCTTGCAGAGCTGTTGGGGAGGTAAGAAATGCATGCTATGAAGTAGATTTCAGGTGCTCTCAAAACAGAAAGTAACTGTGTGAGATGACGTTACTTAGCTTGACTGTAGTAATCATTTCACCATGTATATGTGCATCCTATCATGATGTTGTATGCCTTAAATGTATACAATTTTATTTTAAAAATAAAATTAAAGAAGAATATCAGGGCTTCCCTGGTGGCGCAGTGGTTGAGAGTCCGCCTGCCGGTGCAGGGGACACGGGTTCGTGCCCGGGTCTGGGAAGATCCCACATGTTGCAGAGTGGCTGGGCCCCTGAGCCATGGCCGCTGAGCCTGCGCGTCCGGAGCCTGTGCTCCGCAGTGGGAGAGGCCACAACAGTGAGAGGCCCGCGTACCGCGAAAAAAAAAAAAAAAGAATATCATATTTAGTATCATAAAAGAGGTACAAAGAAAATATTTCAGGAGTTTAGAAGTAGAAGAGGTCATTCATATCTAAGAGACTCAAGGAAGGTTTCAGGGTGGAGGGAGCATTTTGAGTTACACTTCTGCCAAAGTAGGTTAAATTTAACTTTGTGGAGACTGGTGAGTAGGACCAGCTAAGGACCACATCAAGACAGGAAAATGGCTGAACTGGGGACAGTGAGTCACTTGGTCCAGAGTCACGGAGTTTTGGAGTGAGTAGATCTGTTTATTTGTTTAATGTGAGTAGTTTCATTTATTTGTTAGTTAATTCAACAAATGTATATTAAACTCCTCCCATGGTCCAGGATTGGGAATATAACTGTAAATAGGTTTTCTATTCTTTCTGCCCTTGTGGACTTCATAAAGCCTAAGGGAAGATAAACAGGTAAATGAATCTTTAAAATACAGTATGATGCAGGGCACATTCGGGGGAACAGGTGCTGTGAAAGCTCAGAGCAGAGCTACACAACCCGCTTGTGGGCTTAGGGAAGAACTCTCAGAAGAAATGTCATGCCAAGTAAGATCCGAATAATGATGTAGGGTCACAGCAATATTGGAATCTTGGGTGCCAGGCTGAGAAATATGAACAGTGTAGAATAAGTTAGGTTGTTTGCATTGAAATTTGAACAAAGAAATGATATGATCCAAACAGTTCTTTATGACGTCTGATCTTGCTGCTACATAGGATGAATATGAGTAAGGGAGAAACTGAGTTGGGGAGATCAGTTAGCACACTTTTGGTAAGAAGTAGTAAGTGTTTGAACAATTTTGTCCAGCAAAATTTAGAGAAATGGATAGATCTTAGATGTACTGCAGTTATAGACCCGGGAGAATTTGTCAACCAATTTTATTTTAGATGGGAAAAAGAAAAGAATGAAAAGATTGTGAGCCTAAGTAACGTGCAATTTGCAAAGAGGAAATTTAAGGCAGGAGGATGCTTGGAATAGAGGGAGGTTGAGATGTGTGTCTGTGCTCTGGAGAGAGAGCTGGGGAGACCAGCTTGGATGCATTGCATTTGAGATGCCAGAAGGATATCTTGACAGGAAGTTTCAGATAGACAGAGTTTTAAAGTTTGGGACAGAGAGAATGCCAGAGCTGGAAGTAAAGATCTGGAAGTCTTATACCACGTGGAAATATTGATCACACACATGAAACCAGATGAGATTGACAAATGACACAACATATAGAGAAAAACAAGAAAAAGCAAGCCAGTAGTGAGACCTGGGGGCAGGGACAACATTTAGAGGGGTAGGAGAGCAGGTGGAAAAGACAGGAGCAGAGAGGAGCAGGTAAAGAGAGGGAAGAAGAAGGTGCCAGAAAGTCATTAGAGCAAAGTTTCAGGAAAAATGGGCAATGGGTCCACTGTGTCAGATGTGATCAGAGGTTCCAGTATTGGAGCTGTGCTTGAGAGTTGTGCTACTGTTATGTGTGTACCACCTTGGGACAGGCAATGTGTGGGGAGAGAATAGCTAGAATTGATACTGCTTTCTTTGATATTTCCCCCCAACGTCAGCTTCCTGTGTACTGGGATAACTAACATTTTAAGTCAGGTGCCGTAAGCACATTTTTGTTAGAGCCAAGACTTTGAAAACCAAACCAAACCATTTGAAAATGGTCATTTGGGTGCAAAGATTCTGTGGTTCTGCCTTAGTGTCTCTATATAAAACAACTTATTTTAATGGCAACCTGAGCTAGAAAATGTATATTAAAGTATTAGATAAATACTTTAAAAGCAAAATGTTCTTGATTTAAAAAAAAAAATGCTTGGGACAGCACAAAATGAAACTAAGAAAAAGGTGTTGAAAACTAGGCAGAGGCATACAGATGCCCACTTTTTAAGCAGGTGTTCATCTCAAGCAGATGAGAGGAAGCTGCCTGTCTGGGGGTAGTGGCCTCTCTTTTGAAAATTTTCCTACTAAAATCTGCGTTGAGTTGATAGGTAGTCATATCCAACCGGATCCAGATTTGTCATTTCATCTCTCAGGCAAGTGTCCATCTCATATCAACTTCCTTCTTCAGTAGTATGGTCATATACCCCTTTTGCCCTGTTGTCCTGGTGTAATTACCAATAGCACCTCCTTTCACTTTCAGATATGTCCCAGAGAGGATGTTAAATTATATGTTCATTCTGCTCCTAGGTCCCTCATACACTCAGTGGAAAAATAATAGTGAAGTTTGAGGGTTCTGACATTCAAATGGACTGGAATTTGAATCCACATTCTGTCATTTTCAAGCTTGGTTTTGGCAAGATTTGCTCTTTAACCTCTCTGGACTTCAGTTACCTCAAATGATAAATGAGAATAATTATAGAACTTACTGTATAGGGTTATTGTAATGAGTTAATGTCCATAAAGGGTTGAAACACTTTGCCTGGAACATATAGAAACACTTGATAAATGTTACCAGTTATTATTATCATGATTATTATTGTCATCCCCCATCCAGAGCACTTCCACAGACTGGGGTTTATTTGAAGCTATGTTTTTTTTCAGCTTACAAGGGAAGTGCCCCTCTCTCTATGCCAAAAACTCCGCTGCAGATGACATTTCCCCTGGTGTTAGGTGCAGTTAGGAAACCCCTTAATCATTTTTCACCTGTATGGGTTTATCCCAACATTATGCTTGCTATTGGCTCCATGGTAATCAGTCATAGCTCCTGGACCCACTCTGAAGTGAGGATAGAAATAGAAGCAACAATTGTAAACATGCTCAATAAGCTACATAACCTGCATTCTGAGTTCACATCATATACATTTATCAGGCATTTCCTTATCTTCACATGTATTGTTACATGTATAACGATATGAATCTTGGAAGAATAAAGTCTTTTTCTTACAGTTCTGTGAAATATCTTCTCGGACCTGAAATCCAAGTCCTCTAATTCTTTGTTTGCTGCCACTGTAAGGGATCAAGTTAGCTGCAAATATCTAAAAACTGAACCAAATTACTCTGTGGATTTTTTCTCTATCTCAGAAGTCTGAAAACATGCAAGCTATTCATTGCCATATACAGATTCCACTATCAGTTTAGGCCACAGGTCTGTGTCTCAAAAATTGTATGACACACATAATGTAATAGGACTAGCATCACTCTTGCCTTTTTAAGCCTTTTTCTGCAGAAGGTCTTATTAGCAGATCCTCTTTAGTGCATGAGAGAATTAGATCATTAGAGTCACACTTACTGAAAGTGTATGTTGCTTCAGCATCACCAGTTGCCAGTGTCATGTCTGATTTTAAGAACTGTAGGATTGCTGATACCGTTATACGTCATGGAGTGCAAGGTATTTTTAAGATTTCTACATGTATGCTTCGAATTTCTCTTACATCTCGTCTGCATGGATGTTGTTAATGTTTGTGGACATTTGTGATCACCTATGCGAAAGGGAGTGAGTAAACCCAGGGGTGTTTCCTTTCTGTTAGGATTACCCCGTTTCTGTTTGGTTTCAGTTAGGGGCAGATGGGGGGCAATGTGTGAGTCCCTGGGGTGCTGGCCATACTCTTCAGAGGCCGGCAGTCCTCCGGCAAATACCAATTTCCATTGTGCTTCCAGATAGTCTCTGCTGCTGCACTCTGTTCCCCCCACCCCCTTCCACGCTTAAAGCGTCATCTGGACAAGAAGTGGATCACAGCAAGAAGCAAAAATCCCTCTTAAATTTCAGGTTCTATATGTATTTGCCCAACAATATATTATTCTCTGTTCAGGAGACTATAGCAACTCACTGTTCTGACTGATAATCTCATCTCTGGTTGCCTGAGTCTTGCCCACCACAGACAAAGAGTGCATCATTTTCCCAAAATACTCATAAGCAGGGGAGTGATTAAGAATCCATTCTTTCACCAGGAGGGACCTAAGGGTGAATGTTATGTTTGCCACTGATGAATTGGAAAACTTCAGGTATGTCCCTGAATTTCCTCATCTTCAAACCTGTGGTCATAATAGTAGCCACTACCAACAGCTGCAACAAAGGTTACACGAGATAAGACAAGCACTTCATCCAGGGTCTGGCACGCAAGTGTTCAGTTACTGCTGGCTGGTACAATATATTAACCTATCATTTAAGTGGAAAGTTTTCGTTCTCATAACAATAGGTTGTAGCCTAGACTGAGACCTGCCATTAGGGTGAACCGTTCTTCCCCATCACAGCAGGCCAGACTTGGTCGAGAATATAATTCAGACCCTCTTCAGCTCTCTGTCTTCAGAAATACCATCGCTCTGAAGATAGCGAGTAGAGAAGAGCTGATGACAAGTTACTGAGCTGGAAATAAAGGGGTAAAAAGAATGCATTTATGAACACATGAGTTTTCAAAAACCTCTCAGCATGTCTATGGGACTTTATTTGGTATCAGTGCCATCTGTTTGCCGGATGTCTCTGACAGAAATGTGTCCATGAATTTGGACTCTTCTTTTTTTCCCCCCTCAGCTGTGCACTGTAGCCAGATGTTCTTGTGTTTCAGAAGCAGCCACGTCCGTCAAGCTCTTTGCGAGACCGGATCGTTCATGCTTGTGTAACTTCATTTCTCCAGCAGTGACACTAGTGGGCTTGTTTATCTACTTTTTCCCCCTGATTTTTTTCTCACGTTGCTTCAAATTAAATTAAAAGCCAACACAGTCACTGATTAACCAAGGGTGGCACATTTGTAAACTTGGATTTGCCAGGTTGCCAGTTGAGAAAAATCCCTCTACACTCTTTGCCAACACTGTGTCTACCAGGCACCATTGGTGTCTTGGCAGTGCTGCTTGGGTTTTGTCAGAACATAATGTAGCTGTGTAAAAGATGTCCTTCAGAGATGTTAGCTGACTTGCGTTGTTCCCAGACTTAAATATGCTGTGAACTAATTAACACCAGTGTGAGAGTAAATACTCAAATATCGTTACCTTGCAAATAACAGCACACAAATTTCTGTGCATGGGTTTCTGTCTCCTGAAAAGAGAATGATGATGGTTGTTATCACAGGAAGAGAAAATATTGGGACAGTAAAGCATTGGCGTCTGCTAACAGGCAATCTCTCATTCCAGTTCCTAACAAGCTTGCAAAGTTCAGGGTAGAGACATATTATCAGAAATGCATGTTAAAAATACTGCAGGGCTTCCCTGGTGGCGCGGTGGTTGAGAGTCCGCCTGCAGATGCAGGGGACATGGGTTCGTGCCCCAGTCTGGGAAGATCCCACATGCCCCGGAGTGGCTGGGTCCGTGAGCCATGGCCGCTGAGCCTGTGCATCCGAAGCCTGTGCTCCGCAATGGGAGAGGCCACAACAGTGAGAGGCCCGCGTACCGCAAAAAACAAAAAAAACCTGCTACAGCTAATCAATGAATTTGGTAAAGTTGAAGGATACAAAATTAATGCACAGAAATCTCTTACATTCCTATACACTAATGATGAAAAATCTGAAAGAGAAATTAAGGAAACACTCCAATTTACCATTGCAACAAAAAGAATAAAATACTTAGGAATAAACCTACCTAGAGAGACAAAAGACCTGTATGCAGAAAATTATAAGACACTGATGAAAGAAATTAAAGATGATACCAACAAATGGAGAGATATACCATGTTCTTGGATTGGAAGAATCAATATTGTGAAAATGACTATACTACCCAAAGCAATCTACAGATTCAGTGGCATCCCTATCAAATTACCAATGGCATTTTTTACACAACTAGAACAAAGAATCTTAAAATTTGTATGGAGACATGAAAGACTCCGAATAGTCAAAGCAGTCTTGAGGGAGAAAAAAACGGAGCTGGAGGAATCAGACTCCCTGACTTCAGACTACACTACAAAGCTACAGTAATGAAGACAGTATGGTAGTGGGACAAAAGCAGAAATATAGATCAATGGAACAGGATAGAAAGCCCAGAAATCAACCCACGTATCTGTGGTCAACTAATCTATGACAAAGGAGGCAAAGATATACAATGGAGAAAAGACAGTCTCTTCAATAAGTGGTGCTGGAAAACTGGACAGCTACATGTAAAAGAATGAAATTAGAACACTCCTTAACACCATACACAAAAATAAACTCAAAATGGTTTAAAGACCTAAATGTAAGACCAGACACTGTAAAACTCTTAGAGGAAAACAGGAAGAACACTCTTTGACATAAGTCACAGCAAGATCCTTTTTTGACCCACCTCCTAGAGTAATGGAAATAAAAACAAAAATAAACTAATGGGACCTAATGAAACTTCAAAGCTTTTGCACAGCAAAAGAAACCACAAACAGGATGAAAAGACAACCCTCAGAAAGGGAGAAAATATTTGCAAATGAAGCAACTGACAAAGGATTAATCTCCAAAATATGTAAACAGCTCATGCAGCTCAATATCACAAAAACAAACAACCCAATCCAAAAATGGGCAGAAGACCTAAATAGACATTTCTCCAAAGAAAACATACAGATGGCCAAGAGGCACATGAAAAGCTGCTCAACATCACTAATTATTAGAGAAATGCAAATCAAAACTACAATGAGGTATCACCTCACACCAGTTAGAATGGGCATCATCAGAAAATCTACAAACAATAAATGCTGGAGAGGGTGTGGAGAAAAGGGGACCCTCTTGCACTGTTGGTGGGAATGTAAATTGATACAGCCACTGTGGAGAACAGGATGGAGGTTCCTTAAAAAACTAAAAATAGAATTTCCATATGATCCAGCAATCCCACTACTGAGCATATACCCAGAGAAAACCATAATTCAGAAAGACACATGCACTCCAATGTTCACTGCAGCACTATTTACAGTAGCCAGATCATGGAAGCAACCTTAATGCCCATTGACAGATGAATGGATAAAAAAGATGTGGTACATATATTCAATGGAATGTTACTCAGCCATGAAAAAGAATGAAATTGGGTCATTTGTAGAGATGTGGATGGACCTAGAGACTGTCCTACAGAGTGAAGTAAGTCAGAAAGAGAAAAACAAATATCGTATATTAATGCATATATGTGGAATCTAGAAAAATGGTACAGATGAACCGGATAGCAAGGCAGAAATAGAGACAGATGTAGAGAACAAACGTATGGACGCCAAGGGGGGAAAGTGGGGATGGTGGTGGTGGTAGTGGTGGTGGGATGAATTGGGAGATTGGGATTGACATGCGTACCCTAATATATGTAAAATAGATAACTAATAGATCCTGCTGTATAAAAAAATTAAATTAAACTAAAACGAAGCCTTTTTAAAAACAAGCTGTAAATGAGAGTATTATGTGTATATGATTTAGCTTCCATGTGTTAAGCCAGGTACAGCATTAGGAACCTGGGACCAGAGGCTCTTCATTTCCCACTCAATGGAATAACTTATCTTGTCTAACCACTCCGTGAAATCTAGAGTCAGCAACGCTTGATTTACAAAAACATGAAAATGAAAGCTATATCTAAGTTTTCTGGTTTATCAATAGAACTGATTATTTGCAAATATAGATTCATAAAGTCATACACTTGATTAAAATTTTACATGCCAGATACAAGATGTAACAGTGCATTACTTTCTAAATTCTTTATTCATCGAATGGAACACAATGAATGCCCATTCATCTTGGTGAAAGTACTCACGCAAAGGTACTCATGCACACATGCATATCACAAAGTATCAGCACTGGAAAAAGCTGCCATCTAAAAACTTTCCAGTATTGCCAAGTTGGTTACAGGGGGCATGAATCAATAGCAGCATATCTCAGTGTTTCATTGAGAAAGTTGCAGAATATGGTTTAAGCCTTGTTATAACCATTCCCTTTGCAGCAAGGGTGTGTTTCATATTAATGCTTAACACACTTGTGCCTCTTTCCATACCATAATTATCACTGTGCCATGTGATCGAACACTGTCATGGTGAGGGTAAGGGGAGGGGCATTTATTAGTGTTAGAACATACAGTGATATACATTAGAGCAAGTCAGCATGCTGCATTTGTTTGAAAAGACTGTGGATAGAAAAAAATGCTATGATTCCAAACAGAAAACTAATTCAGGGAAAGTGGACATCTCTCCAGAAAGCATATAGATCAGAAGAATCAGCTGTTGTCTCTTAAGAGATGGTGAAAATTGCTTTGTCAGTAAGTAAGGCTAAGTTAGTGGTATGAGTTTTCTAGTGAGGCTATTCATTGTATTAAAAAGTGCAATTTTAGCCACAAAAATTTTTAGAATATAAAGTTATATTTTTTATGAACAGCCCTTCTGTGGAATGTCCTTTTACTAAATAGATTTATTTTCTTACTTTCAGACAACTCCAGTTTATTGCTTGCTAAATTAGAGAAGTATAATTCCAGAGTCACCTACAATGAGGAATTTGATCACAGTAAATTTAACATGGCCTCATTAGTATCTACCCACATCTCTAGGAAACTGAAGTTCTCTAAAGGCACACATTGAACTATAGTAGAGCAAACATCCTTAAGTTAAATGACCAGTGAATCCATTTATTCGCTTCTTATCACCTATTCAGAGAATCCTGGTTACAACAAGACGTCATCATTCTGTTTCCTTAGGATTAGCTTAAGTATGGTTTTTCGCCCTCTCATCTGTCACTCCCACCAGTTTTATATTTCCTTACCTAGAAATTTCAAGTTAACACTAAAAATGCCCCCAAATGATTTTATTTCTGTTCTTCCTTTGGGGATATTGCTTCAAGGTGGCCCTGTCTTTATATTTTGATGACTAAGTATAAAGTGAGGGCAACAAAACAAGAGAAACCGGAGAGGAATACAGTCGCAATCAGATTAACTATTGTAGGTGATGCATCTGAATGAACCAAACTTCACGTAGTGTTTAAACTGACTGAGGAGAGTGTCATTTGGAAATTAAGAATGAGAACTTTTAATCAGCAATGATCATACATTAAAACTTTTACATAAAAACATTCACTTTTGCTGGCCTGCAGGATGATACCAGAGTCTTTTCTCTCTCCCTCATCAATCCTCCCATGAGACTCTGTTTTGTTTAATTTACGTGGCTGGCTTGCAAATCTGAACTAACTGAGAAAAGGGCTGTTTCTAAGGTAGTAAATCAAAATAACATCACAGTCACTTCAAACAATGTTTTTGAACTTCAACTTCAGAACAAGTAGTTCAGACTACAAATACTTTTAGCTTCACACCGGCTTTCCTTCTGAACTACGTGTTCGGTGACCTTCTGCCAAGCAACTACAAGGGCAATTTCATTTCCATAGGTTACATCGACCTTGCAGAAGTGAAGAATCAAAAAAAAAAAAAGAATGAAAAGAAAGAATAAAACAAGCCTTTTTGGTTTGGGCCTCGAAACTAAATAAGCACCAGATAAAAATCACAGTACAAGTGAGTGTCATTGAAATAAAGTGACTTGTTTTTATCACAAGTCTAGTTTCAGTGAAGTCCACTCTCATTCTTATGTTTATTCATTCTACAGGTTGTAGATAATGCATGACCGTATTAAAATTCTCTTCTTGATCTGAATCTCTGTATCTCTGGTAGACAAGCTGGGTCCTAACAGCTTGATTGTATGTGTGTTGATTTTTAAAAGACAACAACATGAAACCTTTAAAGCTGGAATTTCCTGATTATTTCAGGCCAAGTTCTATATACTACACAAATCTTGCACAGCAGTTTTAGAGAGCAACAGTAATTGAATTAAATGATTTAGAGTGAATAGTAGAAGTAAGGGAATTAGGGGATCTGGGCTGTTTTTCGGTAAACTATTACTGAAGTGTAATACACATACAGAAAAGTACAAAAATGTTAACTACTCAGTGTGATGAATTTATACAAAGTCAACACACTCTCCTAACTTCACTATCAACCAGATGAAGAAATAGAACATTAACCATCACCCAAGAAGCCTCCCCGCATTCCCTGCCCATACATGCAACTTCCCCGAAGTAATCACTTCTCATGACTTCTATCACCATAGTTTTGTTTAGCCAGTGTTTGAAATTGATAGAAACAGAATTATTCAATGTGTAATTTTTTGTGTCTGGCTTCTTTCACTATATAGTATGTTCACAGAGATTCACTCTGGTTGTTGCCTGTGATAGTAGGTTGCTATTCTCTTTGCTGTACAGTATCCTGTTGTAAATATCTACAATATGTCAAATGTCCATTAATATGTGGACTCTTACAAGTAGTGCTATGATCATCTTTGTATTGGCACAGATACAAGGGCATTTCTGTTGAGCATATACTCTGGGGTCATAAAGTGTGCATATTGTACACATTAGTAGATGCTGCCAAAGTATTTCTCAGAGCAGCTTTACTAGTTCACACACCCATCAGAAGTGCATGAGGCTTCCAGTTGCCCCATGTACTCACAATCTCTTGGTATTGCTGGTCTTTGCTATTTTAAGCCAGTTGATGGGTGTGTAGGAGGTTCACATTTTCGTTTTAATTAGAATTTCCCTGACAACTAATGAAGGTGGACAATTTTCACATGCCTATAGGTCATTTGGAACTGCTTGTTAAAATCTTAAATCTCAGTTTTCTACTGTCATGTCTTTTTGTTATTGATATGTAGCTCTTTATGTGTTTCCAGTATGTTTTTGTTATATATATGCATTGCCAATGTCTCTGTAGCCTGCCTTGTCACTTAATGGTGTCTTTTAATAAGCATACATTTTAATTTAAATTTTGTCCATTTTACCAAAATTTATCTTATGGTTAGTAATTTTGGGGGTCCTATTTAAGAAATCATTTTCTACCCAAATGTTTCATGAAAATGTTCTGTTACATTCTAGGGGCCCTAAGGTTTTTGCTTTTTTCATTTAGATCTATAAGCCACCTTGAAATATGAATTATATTGATTTTTCCTCTATAAATATATGTCTCACTCAACATCATTCATTAACAATCTGTTCCGTCACTGCATTGCAGTGACATCTTTGCTATACTTCAGTATACCAGTCTATTTTTGGATTCTCGATGCTATTCTGTTGGCCTGTTTGTCTGTCATTAGGCCAGTACCACACTATCTTAATTATAAAGTTTTACAATAAGTTTTGGTATCTGGTATTGTAAGTTCTCCAACTTTTTTTTTCTCAAGATAGCCTTTCATTTACATATACGTTTTTGAATAAGCTTGTCTCCCCCCTCCCCCCACAGCAACAATGCAACAAAGCAACAAAATCCTGAGATTTTGATAGGAATTGTGGTAACTATATGAATTAGTTTGGGGAAAATTGAAAACTTGAAAATATTGAGTCTTCAATCTGTAAACATGGAATATGCTTGTATTTATTTAGATGTTCTTTAATTTCTCTCATTAGTGTTTCTAATTTTCACTGCAGAAGTCTTGCACATCTTTCCTAGGCATTTGACAGTTTTTAATTTTTGAGCTATTGTAAACAGTATATATTATTTTTAAATTTAAATTTTGTAATCATTTGTTTCATTTGATCCATTTTTCCCATAGCTCATCACTGAAAAGTTTAGTCTACTATAAAACATCTTAACTGAAAGTGAGACTTAGATTAGAAGTGGCTATATTAACAGGATTAGTTTTGTACATATGAAAAGAGAAAGTTGCTCTGCAGAAACACATTATATTGCCCTATAGTGATCCTAAAGATAATTATGGGAGAGAAAGTGAGGGATTTTTGCTCAGGTCTGGGAATCTCTTTTACCATTAGACTGTGTGGGCATTCACAGCAAAACTCAAAGTAAAGGGTTAAGTGGACTAAATCAGTGGCTACAAATGAGGGTGCAGTAAATGGGTATGTAACTACCCCACCATGCAGAACTCCTTCAGTGTAAATAAGCCAACTGCTAGTTATTTATCTGCTGCTCTGTCATTATCCTGTGTGCATCCACCTCTAATAGGGACTGTCAGAATCATATATGGTTTGTGTTGTGAGGTGCTGGATCTCTCCTAAGTAGCTCCTGTCAGTTGTGAAACTAACTGCTTAGGGGACAAGAACAAGGAAAAAATAGTACCTTGATTGAAGGGATTAGAATGGGGTGACGGAATGTGGGGAGTGGAGAGAAATGGAGGGGAGACAACATAGAAGCATAAGGAATTGAAAAGTGTGCACTATGTGGTTGATTCCATCTGTTTTGTAGCTTGAGTGGTAAGTCACACATTTAAATAATAGAAAGCTTATTATTATTTTCTTCCCAGCTAATACACATGGAATTTGTGTAACAAAGCCTGCAAAATAAACTCCAGCCCAGGGCACAATCTTCTTGAAGCCCACAAAAAGTAAATTTGATATGTAAATAAAATTTCCACACACTTTATGTATACTTCCAACAATAAAAGCAAATATATGAGTTGTGCAGAACAAGTGTAACTCTCATCTGATGGGGAAACTGACACTCAAGGAAATTAATGACCAATGCCTTGATAAAAAGCTGGATTCCAGGACTTTGGGATTCTGCTTTAAAATTCTTTTATTAAAACCATACTGATATTTTTATTTTATTCCTTCTAGGAATGCCTCTTGGCATTTCAAAACATAAAAGTAGTGATCTTAGAATATTTCTGAAGTGCATCAAATACCTACTCTTCTTCTTACATTGTAAGCATTTGTCTACTTTTGAATATTTCATCAACATTTTCACAGGAACTCCCTCTGGGTAGTATCTTTTCTAAGCCTAGTATTTTGACTTTTGCTGTCTCTCGGAGGGCAGAAAAATGAACAGCAACCCAACTACATGGAAGACAGAATGGGGCCCTTCTTTGATGATGGAGCATAATTAGTGACATAAGCAAATGGCTAATTAGATCCAAAGCAACTTCTAAAATGTTAGAAAGAAACGATTGAAACATAATCAGAGTGCAAACAATCATAATTGACAAACATGCACTAGACTCTTGAAGCACTGAAAATATAGCTGAAAAACTGAGGGCTATTTCAGGCAAACCCTAAATCAGATTAATAATATTTATTGTTCCAGCAGCCATGAGAAAGCTAAGACAAGAAGCAATATAAACAAATAGGGGTGAAACTACTGAGCTGTGAGTCTAGCGATGTGATTTCTCAGTCCCCACTCTACTAATGACTGTGTGACCTCAAATCAAGACCAGCCACATACTCATCTCTAAAATGAGAGTGTTTGGTTTGATGTCAGCTAGTATCCTGGCCAGCTCAAAGGTTCCTATGATCTCGTGACCCAGTGGGGAGAAGAGAGACAGAGGCATAACGATATTTGATGATGACTCTAAAAGAGCTTCTGACTGTTTGCCTCATTTGGATGTATTTTCCCATTTGCAAAGCCTGGCAATGAGGTTTAAAGGCCACATGCTGAAAGGATTTGGGGGAAAATACTTGGAATATTTATATAAACTCTTTGAGATATTATGTGGAATATAAAAATGTCTGTGACACAGTCCATGTCACAGAGGAGTGTTCACTCTCCATGGGAAAGACGTTCTGTACAAATACACAATAATGTTGTAAAAATCCAAATAAGCCTGAATGAAGTGCTAACATTACAGAAGTATAAATATCGGCTGCTATAGGGATTCAGAGATACATGATCTACAACTGGAGGAGCCCTGAAGTTGATCTTGAAGGAGAGGCTTGGCGAACAGACATCAGGATGGACAGATGTATAGAATATAGTACAGACTTTTGATGGGAACAATATTATCATCAAGGGAGTGAATCCATAGAAATGAAGGTGACATCTCCCAGGACTAGTGAGAAGAAAGGCCTCTTGGATTAGAGAGACTGTTAACAGCACTAGTGGGAGGTAGGTTGGAAGAATCAGGGAGCATCCATACATTATACACGTTCAGGCTGAAGAAGATGGACTTTTCTTGATAGTTAGTGGGGAACGAGCAATGGGAAAGGATTATAGAAGACAACTTAATATTTAGAAAGATCAAACAAGGGCCAATTGGAAGAACTGATTAAATGAGACAAAGACAGGTGGCAAGAGTCAAGGTAGACATGTATTGCAATTGTCGTGTATAGGTGAAGACCTCAAGCATTAGAAATGGAAAAAATCCAATATTGAAGGAGCTTCCTCACTAACTCTCTCTTCTTCTTTCCTCTTTCCCTTCCTGGTCTGAATAAGCCTCTGGGTAATGAGGTAATATAGATAAAAATATGTTTTCACTCACCAAGCCAAATAAATTACCCCAGCACCTAGTGGTGGTCTTCGGTTGGATGAGATAGAAATGTAGAATTGATTTTGTAGCTTGTCTCATGGGGGCCTCTGGGAAAATAATTCGTTGGGGTGACCTTTTGTTTTCACATGATTATGGAGATATGACCCAAATCCCCACCCTGAGTTCAAAAAGAAAACAAATTCTCTTCATTACTTTGTTGGCTCTTCTCACTTCTTGATCTCAGCCAACTTTTTCCAGGGTCTCCTTCTATCTGCTCTCCTCCCACGATAATAGTCTTGTATGTTTTGTTCCCTTGGAGCCAAAGACACACTCTTTATGTGGTGAAAAAGAGTAGATTCACCAAAGTCACTCTGGACTAGCTGTCCATAGCCCAGTGATAATAGTTCCACTATCTAAAAGAAAAATGTGAATTTTAACACAAACACTCCCATGATGATTCAGCCTTAACTCTTGCCAGAGGGAGGGCTGCGCCATTTTTTTCCCTCTCCCCAGCACGCAGGCTGCTGTGAAGAAGCATCTGCTGTCTAATTCTTTTCTATATTAGGATAAAATGTTTTTCGGCTTGCTGATTTCAAGCCCTGAGGAAAAGGGGGGAAAAAAGAGTTTCTCATAAAGTGTTCATTGCACAACCAATCGGTCTGTGTCCTGGGAACCCCAGGCATGTATTCAGGGACTAAGCCCCAAGAGCAACACCTCAGAGATGATGGGGTCAGGAGCTGGACAGGACGTGCTCACTCCGGGGGTACAGATGGTATCTGTTCAGCTAGAATTCTTCCGCTGTGATTGCTTTAACACCCAGATCATTTTAACCAGCTTCTTATCACAGTTGGGAGGGCCAGCATACTTTTCTTAAAGATTAACCAGACACAGTTTTTAATTTTCACAGTTCAAATAAGGGATTGGGAGAGCCAGCTGAAAAGAGTGGGGTCTAGGAATAAAAATACTCATTCAAAGATGGACATGTCCTTGAGAATACATCTAAAAAGCAAGCTGAGGGAGAAAGTATTGGGGCAGTATTTCCCTATCGGTTCCTTCTGTACCCCGCCCTCATCCCCAAACCCAGGGCTGCTTTTGATGAGAATAAGGGCACGACACCCACAATAAGATTCCTGGCCCAGAGCAGAGGCTGGAGACCGAAGGAGGTGAGAATGCTCAGGACGCATCGACATGCTGAAGGCTATTGGCCTTTCTGTCTCATGAGAAGACTCCATAGGAAAACTTGGGGAAAAACGGATTGTATTTTGCTCTTTCCCTCTCATCCTTCAGCTTTCTGTGTGCCAGTGACCTGGCTCACAGCAAGTGCTGGCGAGCGGCAGTGCACCCCTGGGTGTCATTGAGAAGTGAACCGGGAGCTATCCCACTGCCCAAAATATCTCCTGGGAAACAATCCCATCTGCAGGGCTGTGAGCCAAGTTCTTGGTTTTGAGTTTGTAATATAGTAATAGTAATAATAACAATTCTCATTGTTGTGGTTGCTATGATTTTGTCAAACGGGTCCATTTGATATATTTCCTATCACACTGTGAATGCCCTCATGGACATGGGAATATAGCTGCTGAACGTGCTTTAAACTAGCAAATCTCATACATCTCACTGCTTGCAATTATTACTTAAGGACCAGAGAGAATGCAGCCTACTTTTTTGTTCAATAAGATAGATTTTTTTAAAAAAAATTTAAAAAATAAGATAGACTTTAAAGCCAAAGTGAGGCATATCACAATCAAGAGGACTTTTTTTTTTTTTTTTTTAAGTCAAGGTAATGGAGGAAGAAGATGTTTATTAAGTGATAAAGTCTGGACTTCTTTACAAAGCCCAGACTCTATGCTTCCAGTCAGAACATACCAGTTCTCAGAGGTTTTACAATGCAGCTCTCAAAAGACTTCCCTTTTGGTTGTGGGCAATGCACAGATTTCAGCTTCTTGCTCCCTGGTTAGGGTTGATGGGCCAGGGAACAATTTTTATTAGGTTTCAACGCATCTGTGGTACTTAAATACGAGACTGAAATAGGCACTTGTTCCGTGCTGTAGGGTGATAAGTTGCATTAATTTTTATTTTAGTCTGTCTCCAAACATGGCTTTTATAGACTAATAAAAAAGCAATTTTTATAAGTTCACAAAAAACAATGAACACAGTCGAGCATAAATATCTTACGACCATGGCCAGAGGAAAATTATGAACTAAAAAATCTGCTGAAAGTGACACAAAAGGACAATACCTAGATGCTTCCTTCTCAAGGTAAATTAAACTCTCACCTAAATGGAAGATTCTGTAATGTGAATTTCCACTAGTGATTCCTCCCTGCTCTCATCCCACGACAGCTGGAACTCTGTCGCCCTACCCTTCACTAATTTATGCCATCATACTCTTTAAGATCAGCCTCAAAAATTCAGCTCTTTAGGAGTAATATCACCCATTAATACAAGTCCTCACGTTTCCGTATAAGCATAAGTATATTCAGAATATACAGGAAAACACTAAAACCTTAATAGGAAATCTTTCAGGACTCCATTGTCATATCTCTGGAGAGATATTTTATAAATGTGTGGGCAGAATCTCTCAGACAATAAAACATGTAAAGTAGACTCGAATAACCCTCTTATCAAAGCTATCCCTGATGGCTTTTATATAGTGGTAGCTACTACATTGTTATATAATTATAATGCTATGTGAAAGATATGGTCTCAATTAACATTTAACATTATGTACTGAATTTCCCCAAAAGTTAAAAAAAAATCAGTGACTCATCCAAATCTTTTGTTTACTTAGTGCCAAACATGTGAACATTTGGAAACTTCCAGATGACTGACAATGATGTTGACTTTTGATTCTGCCAATCTGGGCTCATGAGGTTACCCTTTAAGTTTGAAGCATAAATCCTTGCTTTCACTACTTCCGTAAATTTTATGTTTCAGCCACACGATTAGGCTGATTTTCCATTGCTTCAATACTCCATGCAAAAGGAAAAGAAGCGTGTCAGCAAACAGAGTATTCAAGAATATCAATTTTAATATACAACTTTCACCTTAGACAAAGCATGTTGACTTTCTTAGGCCTTAAGTTGGTTCAAGTTTCCTAACCTCATTGTCAAGGTGTTTTGTTTGTTTTTTAGAAAAATAGAAGTAGTACCTAGAATTCAGTTAGAGATCTTACCTTTGGTAGGATCACAATATACCGTTGTATTTGACATTTTCTCAACTCTGTACCCCTTAGTGGAAGCATGAGGGGGTGGGGGTATTGGAAGCTATTCCACAATTTCTATACAGGAGAGACTTGAGTTCAAGAGTACTTGCCTGAAAGCTGGCTTTTCTAGCAAGTACATCATTTCACGTCAGTTGCATGTTTATTTTGAGAAGCTTTGGAAGACTTTCTGGAGATTATGAGGAGAATTGTCTCTATTACTTAAGGTGATACTAGCAGCTAAAATTCCCAAATCTCAATGGCTTAATACAATAAAAGTTTACTTTTTACTCATATAACAGCCGAATGCGTATTTCTGACGAGTGGCTGTTCCTCAAGTACTAATTCCTGGCTCAGGCTCCTTCTGTCCTAGAGCTTCAGCATCTTTAACAAACGTCTTCTAAGGACACCAAGCTTTCAGCATCAGGCTGTGAAAGGGGAAGAGGAAGGAGGGGTTTCCTTTTGAATAGATCAGGCCTAAAAGTGGTGTGTCCCCTTGTCTAGGACTCATTAACATGGCTGGGAAGTGTAGTCTAGCTGTGTGTCCAAGAATAATTTTTTTTTTTGCGGTACACGGGCCTCTCACTGTCGTGGCCTCTCCCGTTGCGGAACACAGGCTCTGGACGCGCAGGCTCAACGGCCATGGCTCACGGGCCCAGCCGCTCCACAGCATGTGGGATCTTCCCGGACCAGGGCACGAACCCGCATCCCCTGCATTGGCAGGTGGACTCCCAACCACTGCGCCACCAGGGAAGCCCCAAGAATAATTTCAGATGGGTTTGGTGATCAGCCAGCAATCTCAGCTACAAACTTCAGCTCCAGCCTCCAGGTCTTGATCATTCCACTGAAAGGAATGTGAGGCATAAACATTAGCATCAAGCTTCTGTCTCCCAAGTACCCACCTTAGACGTATCTGTGAAGGCCATGAAATTCCCCAAAAGCCCAGCAGCCTTGAAGAGGCCTTTCCCCTGAGTGTCTCCTGTCCACCATGCTCTACTGCACTTCCTGATTCATAAGTCCATGCCTCTGTAGGGATCACCGGCCACCAGGGATGACATTTAAAAGATTGGACTCATTGTACACAGGGAGTTATATTTCAGATCCCCAAAATTGAGTCTTCTCATTTCCTTTTTCTCCTGACTTGGCATTGATTTTCTTCATGCTTGAATGAGCTTTATAATTCTGCCAAGGTGGAAGTTCATATTTGCAACTTTTTTCTTTTTCATTTCAACACAAAACGAAAGCTAAAACAGTCTGATTAATTTTCAAGAGCTCGAAAAGGTTAGTTTTTTCCACCCCCATATAATACAAAAATGGATGTGCTAATTTAGCTGAAATGTTATGAAATATGTACTACTGGGTTGAAACCAAGTATGGAAATTCCATGAACGTTTCCCACTGTGCTGTCTCTTCAGAGACACCTGTTCGCATCCTACCAAACAGATTTCTACTCCAATAATTAAAATGTAAATACATCCAACATCAGTAAAAGAAATTCAGCTACCGATGTTGGGATATCTTAGCTCTCTGAGCAAGTTTGATTCTTTCCAACAACATCATGCATGACTCTAGTAATGGAGCAATATACTGTACATTTATACATGAAAATTAGCAATAACTGTCAGGTTCTATTATTGTTATCGTCAACTAAAAATTTTAACCTACAGTTACAATTTCACCAGAGTTCAAATGTTCTCCCATGAAAACTTTTCAGCAGCCCACTAGCCTTATGAACATTTTGACTCTTAATGAAATGATTAGTGAAAGGACAGTTGCATGTCAGATGTTGTATAACTCCTTGGAAGCCAGTTTCCCACAGCATTTCAAGTTCTTAGAATTCCATTGATGATGTTCTCACACTATGTATGCTCAAAAATTCACTGGCAACACACATCTGTGTTTACCCTTTTAATAATGACAATGTCCACAATAATTTTCATATTCCTAAAGGATTGAGTAATACCTTCAGAACCTTAGAAGGCAAACATGACTTATGTTGGACCTGGAATCATCCTACCATCCATAATAAGAGTCTAAAATTGGAAATCACTTACAAACCGGAAGCAGAAGATTGTCTAAACTGCATATTTCTGGCAAATTAATATAATGGAAGAATCTGCAAAGTTGTGAAAGGAAAGACGTAGCCCTGGGTATATGGGGCTTTGGCATTCTTTTTCTGTGTTTATCCAATTTCAATTCAATCAATTCTATTTGAATTAGGGGTTTTTTTCAATATACAGTATATACTGTGTGCATCTTGACACTTTTTTTTTTTAACAACAATAAATACAGATGGGAGGAATCACAGGATGGGAGAGGACCGTCAGTCTTTGCATGTTGTATAGAGACGAAAAAAATGTTTGACTCTTGATTATCCTTTCTAAAAGGGTCTTAGGAAAGAAATATAGGTACCATAAAGTAAATTTCCTACAACTCTGCAGTATAATCAGAATCGAAGAACCAAAAAGCATTTGAAACCACACATGTTCAATACAACTACCACCACTCTGCTTCCCACTCTCTTGGCCAATATTGTTAATTGATCTCATTAGCCCACTGGGCCCAGATATGAGTACAGAATTGCTCTCAACATAAAGCTTTAGGTATCTATTCCCAACTGACAGTTGACCTAATTTGTAACTCAATATAAAAATCTATTTGTCATTCCTGACATAGGAGATCCCTGGATAAGAATCTGAGGGAAAGAAAAGTTACAGTCATGATCTTGGAAACTTCTCTGTAGATTCAAGTGGTCATCTCTACAATAGAAGCTGCCCTTTACATTCTGAGGTTATTTTCTTCTGATTTGACTTTGCCTCAAGAAGCTTTGATGCCTTCCTGGCAGGCACATCTGTGATAATCACATGAAAAATAAAGAGCATGACAGAGAAATAAGTTTAACTCTCATTGTCTGTAGCATACACTTTTCCCTATGTTGAAGTCTCACCAGTTATCAAACTGGGATATACAGGCTGTCAAATGCAGTAACCTCATCAAAACAGACTGGGCCACCAACCGTTACAGTGGCGCCCAAGATAGGGTTTCCAGGAGCAAGCGTTCAGGGCTGCTTTCTCTCTTCTGGGTCTTTGAAAAGTGAAAATCTCTGCTGGCCCATAGCTTTTTGGTCAACTGCTTACTGACTGTAAATTAATTCTGAGTCAGACAAAACCAGCACATATACAAAACCATGCGGGCAGCAGCCTTTGTGCTGACATCAAATCTGTCTTATCTTTCTTACTCTTATTTGCCCTGATACCCTCACTAAGTCATTTTTAATTTTTAAAAATCATATAAATATTGTTCTTAGACATCTTAAATCCTTTTTGGCACAAGGAAAGATGTAAATACATAAAAATGAATTAACATATAAATAAATCAAAATTACCACCACTAGCCTTCTTACATTTCACAGTCCACAGATCTACCACAGAAGGTTACTATCTTCTGAAAATCGTTTAATTATTTTGCTATTGTGTCTGTTAGCCAAAGAGGTCTGTTTTCCAATGTATTCAAGAGAAATGTGTTAAAGGCATGCTAATATACCTAAGAATAACACCACTGATATTATCAGTCTTACAGTTACATTTATAGAGGTGCAATGTCCTTCTTTGTACCTTTAAGATATTGTTGGGTCTTTTTTTCCACATGGAGAAGTTAAAGTTATTAAAGGTATTCTATGATGTAACCAATGTCTCAGAAAACACTAGAGGGGCAAGAAGCTATAAGGAATTGGCTCATGTCTTCAGGGGTTAATATTCCCTTGAGAGAAGACATTATTCCCTCCCTTTCTTTATATTTGTGAAATCTTGCTTTTGACTTGACCAGGCCGAAGAAAATAATGTCTCTCAGGTAACTGATAGACTGTGAAATTAAGTTCAAGAAATCAGATCTCTTGAAGGAGCAATCCTTATCCCTGAAACCACCCTGCCATCACAGACTCAAAGAAATCTGATTTTGAACTCATCCATCAGTTTTGTTTCCTCTCTATTTGTTTTTGCAGTTGGTGCAAGAAACTGGTGGTTTTGAGATCAGCAGGAAAACGTTCAAGTGAAAACAAAGCTTTCTTGCAGGCATTTTTGCTGGCAATAGTGTCCTTTTCTCCTTTGGGTCCTCAATGCATTTCTCAGTTTTACAGGTATTTTCCTTTTGAAGTCTTCTCACCAAAGCTGTCAGTAGGATTCGTGACATGTGCAACTTGTTGCAGACAAAAGCACTTTCTTTATTCCACACCTGCCAAATATATTGCTTTTTTTACCTGGGTATTTGTAACCACTGGTGGTTCCAACTTTAATGTTGAAATGAACAGGGTTCCATGTTGAAGGAAGCTGCCTATTGTCTGGTTGACAGAGGTGGCCTCTTATCATCTTACATAATAAAATTAAACTTGCTATTTATTGTGCACACTGTGTGTCAGGTGCTTGGTCACTGTGTGTCACATTTTTAGTTTGGAGTCAGACAAAAATAAGATGGAGTTATTATTATCATCATTATTAAATAGCTTCAAAAACAATGTCAGAGTAATTAAAAAGTAATTAAATAGGTGATCAAAAACCATACAGAAAATTAGAATTTAAACTCAAGAAAATCTGAATTCAAAATCAGTATTCTATACCATTCCCCTCTTACCATAATGTTCTCTGAATATGTTTCACTCAGGCTTCAACTTTTCAAAATACGAAGTGTACACTAATTACATGTTGCAGATCTCTTGATCAGAATCACCTTATAGTCTTTACATTCCTCCCCCTTTCAAGGAGAATTGAAAACGTGAAAACACATGGAACTTTACACAGTGTTATACTTGATTTTATCAGTTTTGCAGGGAGCCGCATTTGGGATCTTTAATCATTTGAAGTGTTCAAATTCAGTGCTACCATTCAGGAACCAGTGAAAATAAATCAGCAAGTCTTATAGCAGGACTTGCATACGTTATTTTCAAAGCACTGCCTAATATGATTGGCATATTAATCAGATTAGGAACTTCATTTGGACTTAAGTGATTCTAAGTATTTTCTTTTTAATATTTTGTGGAATTTTTAGAGATATTTGAGGGAGTTTTGCCTTCCATGCTTGATTTTAATTTAAATAATTTTGTCATGTCTACCTCCATTTTCTTTTATATTCCATTTTCTTCTTCCTTGTTCTTTTTTTTTTCTTTTTTGCATCTGTGAACTATAGTTTGATCCAATAAGAGTGATATGGAGCTTATTAAATAAGAAAGTGTCTGTCAACTGGAATCAACACTTGCCCAATGTAGTTTTCTTTTTACTTGTCTTTGAACATCCTGGACCTTGGGTACTCTCACAGGACTATAAAGAGATCTGTATTCTATTTTAGGAATATTTTATTTCTGCTGACTTCTCTTACTCTTTTCCATGCATATACAGCAAACAAGTCAAATTTTCTGATTTCTGAGCATTGTCACCTTTCAGTCCATGTTGCAATTGTTCATTCATTTAACTGAGAGCTATTTTTGAGTGCCTTTTGTGTGTGTGCCAAGTACGTACAATAATAGGCAACGGGACTGTGGCAGTGAAATAGATAAAGTCATTCGGGTCCTCTAGAAATCACAGGGCAGGGAGGAAGACAGAGAGAACCTGAAATTACCAATATGGCAAGGGTTACAGAAGGGGAAAGATGCCATTTGTTGAACCAGTGACAAAGGTCTTAATTTAGTTTGGAGGATTGGAAGATCAGCAACATCTTCCCTGAGGAAGTGACATTTGTGCTGAGAAATAAAGGGATTGGCCAGATGGGAAATGGAGAAGGAGGGATAGTCAGGCTTTCTAGGCACCATGAGCCACTTTTTGGAGGGAATGTAAAGTGATGTACGAGGCAGCTTCTTTTCTTGCCTAGAGTTCATTGCCAGTATTCTGGACGTACTTTAAAGTCCTTTTTGCCAATTGTCTAAATTCAGACTTTAAGGAAAAGCACTTTTGCTGCTGTATTTCCCACTTCCTATATTTTGGTTATTTTTTAACTCTTGAATAAGATAAGAATGGGGATGAAAAACCAGAAAAGGTTTCTGCAGTATTAGCAAGAAGGTATTTCAAGGGAACTTTATGGGACGAGGAATCATTTATTATTCTTTACTACAAGCATTGTGATAAGTTCTCCTTTTAATTTAATACTTAATTTAACTCTCTGAAATCAATATTGTTCCTGTCTTTACAGTGGTGGAAACTCATGCTTGGGGAGGGTAAGTTATTCATACTGTATGAAGTAGGGCCAGAATCTGAAACTAGGTATTGCTGACTCAAAAGCCCATGTTTAATGTCTCTACAAAGTAGCAAAGACACAGAAGTGGCTTAGGAAGAGGATGTTTGCTAACAGTGGTAGTCCAGTTTCACTGAAGATAAGGAAAGCACACAGAAGGTAAAGTTGGAAGGTGAAACATGACAACAGAAGTGTGCAAACAGATGTAATGGAAATTGTTGGCCACCCACTCAAAACCCAGTTCCTTTCCAAATAGGTGTCTTCCTAACATCATCACCCCATGTAGGGAAATCTGACCATTTTCAGCAAAAGGGGTTTTGTATTTCTAAGGATAATTTCAGTTCCCTTGTCAATAATTGGTTCAGGAACATAGACCACAGCCAATCAGCACTCATCATTCCCCAGCCCACTGGGATGTTTTTAGCAACGGCATATGACCCACCTCAATAGGCATATGATCCAATGAGATGGCAGGAGGGAATTTAAAAGGTCATTTGAGAAAAAGATTATTGATTAAAAAAAAAAAACTACTGCAATATATGTGAGGTGCAGAACTCCCATAATGATTTTACCACCAGCTTGGAGAACACCGCTGAGGTGAAGAGTTATAACTTTCAGAGGGAAACATAAAGTCAATGTCACAAGGTGGTTCAGACCTCCATTTATTGAATCATCTCATACCTTCTAATCCTGGCTCTGCCTTATACTAGCTGGTAACCATGAACAAGTTATTTAACTTTAAGCTGCTGTGGTCTGATCTGTTAAATGGGGATATTAATAATACCACCTCACAGGGTTTTGGGGAGGAATAAATGGATATACATCTCCTAGCATATGACACACAATAAATGGTAGTTTTATTATTACAACTTAAACCACAGTGAAACCTTTATATTTCTGATAAAGGAGGAAAATTAGTGGCTATATTTGAGTTTAAGGATTTTAACAAACATTATCAAATATTTTTCTTATTTAATAAGACCCAGAGTCAGTAAATTTACCATTTCTCCAGATTTTGGGTAAGGAAGAGAATCAGCTGTGAAACTGATCATGGTATGTAAAATTGCTAACCTGCATCAACTGGAAATTGATATACAGCTCAAGTTTTATACTTCACAGCACCTCTGAACCAAAAGGAAAAGAGGGCTTTCCATGAAATCAGATTAAATAAGAACTTGGGCCTTAGCCCCTTTCTGATTCTGAAGGTCTGCTATCAGTATCATAAATCACCCAGGTCTGAAGCAATCAGAGTAACTAAGGCTAATATATGGAACAGTGTGCTTCTCGACTGTCAACTGGATCCAAGAACAAGGTACTCAATTCCACGTGCAGAAATTGAAAAAGCAGGAGGAATGCATTTCACGGACTTCTACCAGCAAAGGAAGTTTGCATATTTATTCTCTGATTTAGCAGTTGAGGTTTTTCTGTCACAGAAAGACAGTCATTAGAGAAGGGGCAAACTACAAATGTGTAATACTTCGGTTTTTTTGTTGTTGTTCTTGTTTGTTTGTTTTTCATCTTTATTGGACTATAATTGCTTTATAATACTTTTGAATCTGGTATGAATTTACTGATGGTTCTTCATCTTGGCCCTGAAGAATGGTTTTATAACAATGAATCTATGTATTTTCAAGTTTTTAATGAGGATAATATAATAATAAGAACATTTAAAATTTTGTTTTTAATTTTCTTACCATAACTTTTCATTTACTTTTTATATTTCTAGTAGTGGCAGGAGTAAGAATAAAGGAAGCAATCATGATTATTACTATTAATTTTTATTAGTGTTAATAATAGTTACTATAAAACCAGCGATTAAACCTGTTTTTCATTTAGGCTGGGATGCATAGGAGAGGTCAGTGCCCATTGTAGCCACAGGCCAACTCAAGTCATTGATAGATAAGAAGTGAGGGTGGCAGATGTGGGGAGTACAAAATGTAGAAGAGAGAAGTCAGAAATAGAAAAAGCAAGGAAAGAAAGGTCAAGGTCAAGTGGCCAGCCAGAAGCATAATTAACTATTTTTAGGCATGAGTCAGGGATATAACAGCCTGCGAAGGCTCCATCTCTGCGCAGAATGAGGGCTGCCCATTCCATGGTAATCAGAGCTACCTGTACTGATAAGTTCAGTATACTTTGCAGAGAGTGATTTTTTTATCTTGCCAAATGCAATTCTAAATATGTAATTATAGGTCCCCTACCGCCACCCCCAACCAGGGCCTAGCATTCAAGGGATTTCCTGAACTCCCTGCTGTTAGCATCAAGCCATAGGGACCTCTGGGTTACCCTCAGCCTATTCTTGTTTTCCTAGCGATGAAATAGGGCAGAACCAAGAAGCTTGTCAAACTTGGACCCAGTTTTATTGTAAAAAGGAGCTGTAGTCTGTGTGAGATAACCACTAAGCCCCTCAACAGCTCCTGCCTAACTCCTCAGATTGTCTTTAAAGCAGTGACCTTCAAGGTGGGATCCTGCGCCACAGGAATCAGATTCAACTGGCTTGATATGAAAAGTGAGGATTCCTGGATTCTAATACGCCAGGGGTGGCATGCACTTGCCTGCACTGTCGACAAACACTTCAATTAATATGTGAAATAAAGCTTTCTTTAAGTCCTAGTTCTTCCACCCAACTACCCTTCCCAAATTTGCTCTTAGGTGGCTGTCAATCAGTCTTTGCAGAGGTGTTAAAAATAATCACATTGTTCACAGATACGGCTTAAAAGAGTAACTCCCCCCAAAAGTATTTGCATTTTTGAAGTGGTTTCCAAGAAGGTACAATTTCTTGATAAGAAGGAAAATATAGTATTAGAAGAAGTTAGTTTGTCAATGTGTGATATGCAAATGTTCAAATAATAAGATAATAATTATAACCAAGAATTATGGAACATTGATTTATTATGTGTCACATCCATTATAAGCATTATTGCTAATTCTTATTACAAATCATAGGAGAAGAAATATCCCGTTTTCACTGAAGAAAAACCTGGGGTCCAAGTGGTAAAATGCTTTGTTCCAAGACCATACATTTGGCATATGCCTAATCAGAATTTTAATTTTATGTTGTTTTGGCCTTATAGTTCAGTCTCTTTCCATTTAGACCATACTACTTTCTGAAAAAATATCCTTTCAATGACAAAGTACACATTAGACATCATCCTTAGAGAATTCCTGTGACATCCATTTGGCTAAAGTTGCTGAGAACCATAATTATTTTTATGAACGATTAAAGCATTTTACATGTTTCTAGACATTTCTTTAATAAGGTTTAGCACTGCCGGGTTGAAAATGTGTCATTTTCATTACTGCACTGAGACTCTTTTTGCACCCAACTCTTTATTTCTGCTACCTTGGTTTCATTTCTATCACCTTTCAAAGAGCTGCCTGTCTGAAATTATTTATTTTTTTAGGTTATTTGCATTATTATGAATTAACTCCAAAGAAAGGTTATAGCTTTTCAGAGATCTGTAGGAAGTGTGGGGATTTATTTGTGTAATTTTAACTTAAAATTTATTAGAGAATGAGTTCCCAGGGTTTATCAACTTGTTCTGTCGGTTTGACATTTAGTTGAAAGTATTTGCCACTCTGATTCTCAAGGAACACAATCTCTTTCCTGTGTTCATCTCTAAGACATTTTTGGAGAAGACCTTCTACGTGCTAAATCTAAATGCACTTACCCAACTACTTTAGTGATAGTTTGTTTTATTTTGTTTTTCTTCAGAAAGGACAGAAATCTAAACATTGAGTGGATTAGATGTGATTTGAAACCTTAGGTAGCAATTTGGTTAAACTGAACATTACTTTTACTCAGACATGACTGGAAGGATTTGGAATCCTTTTGAACTGGCAAGTGTTCTTTAAACAGCTCTATGGAGAGAGGACATCACTTTGCATTGAGTAAGTTAAATCAGTGCAGTATATAAATCATGATGCTCTCTTCCTTGGTACATTCATCACTTTTGCTGCTTTCCTCAGATGCATTCCTCTTCACTCTCCTGTCCTCTGTAGCATCAGGGGAAGAGCAGGTGTTAAGCATTTTCCAGTCAGTCTGGCGTCCACCCTTTGGCTGTGTTTGATCAATGGCAGGCAGAGAAAGGGCCTTGTGGGAGGTGAAGAGGGAAAATAAGCCAATTATTTTTATCCCTTCTTTGCTTTGGGCAGGTTCTTGGGTGTTGGCTTCATACATTCCACATCATTAGCTCCTACCAGACATATCTGCTATGATTCCAGTTTCCATCAAGTGATGCTGGTCCATGGGCTCAGGGAACACCATCTCCTCACTTTGTCTCTCCAGCCTAGGAGTGGGAGTGACTTCCTGCTGTGAGAATCTCTTGGGTTACCTGACTATCTCTTCTTCAGTATACTTGTATAACCATCACTTGTATAACCAAGTCCCTGAGTGTAGATATCTGAACTTGGTTTTGTTTTTCTGGTTAAACCTTGACCTCTACACCTCTGTGCACATAACATTTATCATTAGCACTAATAACACGTTTAGGGTTATTTTAGTGCCTTCTAATAACAACCTAGAGGAGTATTGGGAAAATTGCAACAAACCTAACTATTGTCATGATGTTGAGCTATAATTAATTATGGAGTATTTGCTATCATGTATTTTTTTTCTTAAAGGAACACTTATTTAGTTATTTATTTATTTTGGCTGTGTTGGGTCTTTGTTGTTGCACGTGGGCTTTCTCTAGTTTCGGCGAGCAGGGGCTACTCTTCGTTGCAGTGTACGGGCTTCTCATTGCGGTGGCTTCTCTTGTTGCGGAGCACAGGCTCTAGGTGCTTGGGCTTTAGTAGTTGTGGCTTGCAGGCTCTAGAGTGCAGGCTCAGTAGTTGTGGCGCACGGGCTTAGTTGCTCCGCAGCATGTGGGATCTTCCCGGACCAGGGATCAAACCCGTGTCCCCTGCCTTGGCAGGCTGATTCTTAACCACTGTACCACCAGGGAAGTCCTATCATGCATTTTTGAGTGAGTAGAAGAAAATATATCTTGCTGAAATGAGTTTTTGGAAGAAAATAACACACCGGTTTGGGGTTTTTTTTTTTTTTTTTTTGCCTGTTTGTTTTTTATAGTGTTCAAGGTTAGTAAATCATCCAGTAAAAAAAATCCATCCCAGGTACATTCCAAATTGTAATTTCCCATGAAAATCTCTTAAATTTCTAAGCCAGCACAAATATAGACACCTATCAAATGTTTTCATAGCATCAGCTATATAGATTTGAACTAGTACATAAAAACCTCTTCATCTACACTGAAAAAAATTAATAGTACATTTTGTGTATTTGTACTAAGTGCAAAAGGGAGTCAAAATTACTTTTACCACATAACAATTTGAACGTAAGAAAACTAACCAGAGACTTCCATAGTTTGGCTGGATACTCCCCTCTCATTCAGCCAGGGGTACTACTGGGGGGGAATAATTCCTAGCTCTGGTCCCTAACTGTTACACAGACAAAACTGGTTTTCTTTAAACCCTGTTCTTTTTATTCCTGTTTGCACAAGTAAGCCATATTTATAGCTCTCATTGCAGATAGATGAGATCATGTGTCTGAGTTCTGGCCAATGGAATGTGGGAGAAAGTGATGGATATCCCTTTCAGTCCTGATTCTTAGAAACTTCCTAATATATTCTCCACTTGTGCTTGATTTTATTTCACTTTGCCAAAAGCAATTGATGTAATTTAAGACTATGAAATTCTTAAAGGTGGCAAGCTATAAGCTGGGTTCCTGAATGACCATGTGGAGCAGAGTGGCCCATGTTTCCCAAGGGCTGATATGCATTGGGCTGTGGTGTGTGGGAAGATTTGCTTTTACTGTGTTAAGTCGCTGAAATTTCAAGGTTAGAGTAGCAAATGTTTACCTTGATTAGTACACAGATTAATTAAGCACTGACAGAACAAAATTTCAGAAATACACTATTAATCTGACACCTAAATTCTTCCATTTGGATTCTTTTTACTACTGCATTCATCCTTTCCTCTCCTTTTCCTCCTTCTAATTTCCATATGTTCATTTTAATATGGAAAAGTGGGCTCTGTTGAAATATAAATGAACGAAGGCATGCTGCCAAAGGCTTGTCTTGTGGTGTGCCTTGAGGATTTAACTTGTATTTTATTTTTCATAGCTATAGCAAGCAACCTTTTTGTTGGTCTTTTGAGGGGTGAAGCATTGGGAGCAAATAACAGGGACTTGCTCCACCTCCTTGCCAAGCTGGACGTAAGACTTGGTTTGTGTTTATAGAAATTGGGCCTTTCTAAATGTGCTATCAATCTCTTCTAGGAGAGTTAATCTGCTCTTTTGCAAGAGGAAAGTCATGAAGGAGCTCTTTTTGTGAGGATCTTAAAATAATCAAGGGTTGACGGGACACTGAGGACAGAATAGGAAAAAGAAATAGGTTCAGGATGTTTAATGATATTCTAAGGCCAGGGGCATGCTGAAGCCAATGGACCAAATGAAGTATGCAGGAACGTCCCCTTATAAGTGCTTAGGACCAATGGCTGGGCTAGAGGACCTCTCTCATACTTATACCTATGATTCCTTAATAGTTAATGAACCACCATGTAGGGGCTTATCTCTGATGTCCAAAGTCCACTACATACCAAATGGAGCAGTGGAGGAGCAAAAACCCCAGGATTTTGAGAGTTGGAGTGATCTATGCTAGTTATTCATGAAACTGGATCCTCTACTGCTTGACAGTTTTGTGGAACTGTATCCTAGGCATGGATGTGTGATATCTTTACTGATGTCCACTCTTCAATAGTCTTAGCTTATATGTCTTTGCATAGCTTATCCCAAATAAAGTAGGGAGCTCAGGGCTCTAATGATGCAGTTTCCCATTTGTATCAAATATTCTGTACAATGAGCATAAGTTCACCTTCTCTTGTGTGAGGTTCCTTCTACTACTAGCTTATGCTGACTTTAGAATCTCATCCTGGCACAGCAGAAAAGACATCATCTTTGAAGTAAAAAAAAAAAAAAAAAAATCTCTGTTTGGCTATTGGGAAATCAACTTAGCCTCTTCTGACTTATTTCCTGTCTGGGCTACCTGTATTATGGAAGTGTGAGCAGGATGAAATGAGATAACACATACAGATGTGCCTAGCATGTTGCCTGGCACATGGCAGGCGCTCTGTAAATCTGTAGGTTCTGTGCAATGATATCTTCTAAAAATAAATGGACCTTGGTGTTTCTGTATCCAGGGAGACTCAGGGAGAACATCTGTTGTTCCAGATACAGGTGTAGCCCTGATATTTTTCTCATATCTATTCAAGCATTTAACTTTCTCCTCCTCACAGCTCCTGAAAGCTCCAGTGGTCAGCGTGGAACGTAGACTATAGGAATAAAGGCTGTCACGTCCTCTGGTATTATGAGTGTTCCGCACTTCACACCTTGTCCTGAAACTAGCCCCCAAATAACAAGGATTTAATTTTCCGAACTCTGATCCAAGAATAGCCACTATCTCTTGAATCTTTACAATAGCCTCAAGGAAAAGATGTATGATCTTGTTTTGTGTTGGTGTCAGACTATCAGTAGTGATGCTATGACTAGAAATGCCTGGGAACACTCACCTGGGCCCATACTACTTGTGGTGAGTCCCCACAGGGAGTTCCCTGCTTGGACTGGAGCCAGTGTTGTGGCTGGACTGGGCCTTGTGGTTCTTATTATGATTGCAAGATGCACCTCAGAAACCACCACCTGGGAACTCTGAAAAACAAGATTGGTTCCTCGCAGTTCTTGGATGGTACATAGCACACCTGGGGCCACACAGAGAGGTCCTGGGTAGAGAGAGAGAGTGTGAACCTGGGTTCTCCCTTTATTGGGATCTAGGGTGGGGTGCCTAAGGTTTCATAGGTTTACTCTTTACTGGAGAATTTAAAGCATAAGAGTGGGAATTAGGGCATGGGAAGGGAAAAGCAGGGTCACTCAAGAGGTCAGTTATCTAGGTTGCCAGGCGCTTTCTAAAAGGGGAACTTCATGGGTAGAGTGACCTGGCTATTTATCTAGTTGTGTAGCTGGCAATATGTTTATTCTATATGGATGTCTTTGAAATGGGTGCACTGGTAATCAGAAGCTTAATGTTAGGCACTCACATTGCAATCAGAAAAGCTTACTGTCAAGCACTTACACCTGTGGATCTTCATTTGATGGATGAAGAATCTGAGAGAAAGTAACTTGACCAACACCTTGTAGCAAGTCAGAGCTTTATCTGGAGTTTACAATCAGGACTTCTTTCATCATATGATGTATATTTGATGGGAATATACATCATTTTCCAAAATACTCTTCCTCTGTTCCAGAAAAGGCTAGAAGAAAGGGGTAAACTTTCTTCCTTTCTCTTTCCTTCCCCCCTCCTTCCTCCCTCCCTCCTTCCTCCCTCCCTCCCTCCCTTCCTTCCTTCTTCTTTTCAGTCTTTATATCACTGGCAACAAACAAACTAAAAAACCCAGAACATTATCTTTGTGTCTCTGGACTATTTGCAACTCTCTGATACACCCTGACGACAATGCTCATTTTCCTTATCCTGGTCCAAAAACTCATCCTCAGAGCTGTTCACTACCACTGGGCATCTGCCTCTACAGAGAATGACCTCTCATCACAGTTACCCTTATCCCAAAGCACTACAGTAATTTCCACTTAGAACAGTGAATTATGACTTTGGTATTGTGACTCAAAGGCCAATACAGTTTTTGAACACAAGGCTGTTGCATGTAAGCTATTGGGTGAAAAGATACAAAGATGTAGAAATCAAAATTTTAGTTCATGAGGACAGCATGTATATAATAATACAAGGTAGTGTATAAGTAGTTGTCAGAGGAGAGGAATGAACAGGAAGGGAGAGATCAAGGTGTGATGAGGTGATGGAGAAGTCTTCCTGGAGGAAGGGAACTTTGAAAGGTGATTAGGATTTGAAAGCATAAGAAGGGTTAAGGAAGACTGATCTACATCTGGGAGAAGAGCATATCCAAAAGCACAGAGGAAAAATCCCTGCAAGGAATGCTATAGAAATTAAGAAAATAAACCTCACCAGAGTGAGAATCAATTTGGGCAGAAAGGAGAAATAAGTTCTTAAGTTAGGTCAGAAATTTGTACAATATGGAATGTTAAAAAACGGTGTAGGACAATTGGACTTCATCCAGATGGCAGTGAAGAAACTCTGGGGATTTGAAATAAGGGGCCATGATGAAACGGTTGTTTAAGAAAGACTAAAAGGTCAAAGGAGATGGATATTTGAGGCAGAAAAATTTATCAGGAATTATTTCAGTTTTCCAGGAGGAGATATTGAGTATCTGAAAAAGCAAAAGGAATGGAAGAGGTTAAAGAAACACCACAACAAAAAAACCCCAGCACAGTTGGACCTAAAACAGTAGGAAGAAACATCACTTGGAGTTAATGGCTGAAGAATTATGGCTGTGGATCTCAAATCCGAGCATGAATCAGAATCTTCTGCTGGGCTTGTTAAAACCCAGATTTCTGGTCCCAATGCAGAGTTCAGGGGCCAAGAAGTCCTCTCAGTTCCATAGAAGGCAGGATTATGTGTCTAACAATGTCAAGCACCACACTGCATTTCCTGTGATTAGAGTAGATGTATAGTAAAGTCAGGGGATATTGTATTCACACTTATTAAATCTCACATGTCATTTGAACATATAATACTGTAAACATATTTCTTTTCCCAAACACCAACTGCTGCACCCACAGTCTCTTTCTGAGGTCAGAGCAGCGATTTAACCATCCCATTGCCCAGCAGTGATGTACTATGTACTTTCCAAAATTAACCAAAATGAGAACTCCTGGGGTACATAACTCAGCTGTCTCCTTCCAACATGTGCATGGTTTCCTTAATCTCCTATAATGCTCTTTGGACCCGTAGTCATGCAAATAGCACCAGCGAACAGCTGCATTCTGCAAGCCAGATGGTCACATGTGGGAACAGAGATGGGATGGAGACAACAGAAGTGATAGCCTATAAAGTAGGTTAGCACTACTGAAATTCTACTTTTGTCTATTAATACCAAGTAAAAGGTTAATTATTTCCATCCGTGTTCACTTAATGGAGAGAATTAATCTTGAAGGCATAGTAAGAAATTTTCAGCAAAATTTCACCACTGCTTATTCCAAAATAGTACAGAAGGGTGACTGAGTGTGTGCTAGAAAGCTTAATGGAAACAATGAAGAGGCTTACGTAAAACTCTGTTTGCTCAACATGAAAGACTAAGTTTGTAGGTGTTTGGGAGGAGAGTAAAGAAAGAATATGCTCCGTCTTCTTTCTCAGTATTGAACCCTGATGTAACCAAAGAGAGTCGTTTGGTTCATTGTTCTCTGAAATCCAAAATATTTGAAATTAAGATATAAACTCCTTTCCTCTGTGCACAGCATGAATCATGTTTAACATGGGTTATTTAAAGATCTTGTGTACACTCATATTATGTATGTATACTCAAGATATCCGATATTTAAAATAATCCATGCTCCTTTAATAAAATGTAACATTATATATTATTCTTTTTCCCATAATATTCAAAGTTCTTTTTAAGCACTATTATTAGTCTTGGAATGTCATATGTTTAATTATTTCTCTATGGAAAGTCATATATATTGATACTAAATTTTGGTGCCACTAATAATGACGTGATAAACTTATTTCCTATTTTTGGATTCTTACTAAGTTCTTGTGCTCTGATGAGGACATAAATTTAGCTAGCAACTAATCAGAGCTAGGAATTTGATTGATTTTATAGAGGACAGACAAGCCAAGGATTCATTCATTCAAGTATTTTTTTAATAACTGCTCTTTTTAGGCATGGTTCTAATGGGGATACATCAGTGGACAAAACTTCTGACTATCCCTGGCTTCATGTAACTTGGGTCCCAGCATCCTCATTTATTAAGATAGAGAAAAGAAGAATAGAAACAATGTTTTGTAAGGTTTTTTTTTTTTGAGGGGAAAGTGGGAAGAAGTTGAGTATAATTCTGCTATGAACATGTTGGGTTTGAGGTACCAGTGAGGTATCTGAGTAGAGATTTATTGAAGGAGCACAAGAAAAAGTCTGGGCTGGAGACATTGATTTGGGCCTCATCAGCATACAGGTGGGAGTTAACACCATGGAGTGGATATAATTACCCAGAGCAAAAGGCTGACTGAGAATTACTGATAGTGTAAGACTTACACCTAAGGAACTCCAGCATTTTAGAAAGAGGATATGGAAAGAGAAAAGTAGGAAAGAAACCTCTTAAAATTGTAGAGCCATGGAGCCAAGGGGAGTATATTGCCAGAAAAAGGAAATAGACAATGATAATCCTTCTGAGAAATCAAAGACTGAAAAATGCACATTGCTTTTGAAAACATGAAGTTCATTACTAACACATATTAGAAATACAACCCCACTCTGAGGCTCCACACTTCTTTGATCTTATTTCCATTGTCCCCACTTCATCTTAGCTACTCCCTTCTGTGGCCACACCTCATAATTTGTTATGACTTGTTACTGTGTTACTCCTGAAATGATAAACTCAGTCAATACACTGTGACTGTAAACATCATTTCTCCCATCTCATGCAATCAAATGTTTCCACTGCACTAAACTATTTGATATTAAGCCCTTCTATAAATTGACTCCTTTTCTTTCTATCCATTACTCCTTTCCATTCCACAGTTGAACACTCTCCCAAGAACCTTGAACTACTTAGACCTAGGAAAAGAGGAACATTTTGGAGACACTGGTCATGTGACAATGTACCTCTACGTGAACCAATGGAAATGTTAGACTCAAAATGAAAGCACGGTGCCACCTCTTCTTACAAGCTTTTTTTTAACAAGTGAGGGATGAGTTCTAGCAATCTCCTTAACTGCAAAACACATCAGGAGGCACATTTGTGGTTCCATAGTAGAAGGTATAACACTTCCAAATTAATTTAACTAAATTTTTAAATTAATTTAAAAACCTTCAAGCCCTTTGTGATATCCATGAAAAAAAAACCCACCCACTTGCCTAAAATTGCCTCTTATCCAATAAATCCATTTAGACAGCTCCTAGAGAGAGGTGAGATCTGAACCCATGGAAGCCAGAGTGGTTGGGATAGATGGCTGTTGTTTTAGTTTGAGTTCCACCCAAATCTTGAGATAGGGATTCAAGTCTAATTGGCTTTTTTTTTTTTTAAAAGAAGATGTTGGGGGTAGAGTTTAATTAATTAATTAATTAATTTTTGCTGTGTTGGGTCTTCGTTTCTGTGCAAGGGCTTTCTCTAGTTGTAGCAAGCGGGGGCCACTCTTCATCGCAGTGCACAGGCCTCCCACTATCGCAGCCTCTCTTGTTGCGGAGCACAGGCTCCAGACGCGCAGGCTCAGTAGTTGTGGCTCACGGGCCCAGCTGCTCTGCGGCATGTGGGATCTCCCAGACCAGGGCTCGAACCCATGTCCCCTGCATTAGCAGGCAGATTCTCATCAACTGTGCCACCAGGGAAGCCCCTAAGTGGCTTTTTGGGTGTGATACCAGGAAATAACAATTGGGGGGAAAAGGGGTGAGACAGAGAAAGGAAAGCAGCCAGTAAAGGATATGTTATTTTATCAGTGAACCCATTGAATAACTGGAACTTAATCCTACTGGGAAACTCAGGGATTCAGCATAGACCCTAGACATCAGCGTAGACTCTGATGACTCAGAGTTATCCCCACTTTCCCCTTGCCCCCAGAAGAAGCTGGAGTATTTACATTGATACGTGCTAATAATAATCCTCAGCTAGCATTGCCCCCAGGTGGTAATGAGCAGGAATGGGAAGGGAGAGGGGAGCCAGACAAAGCCTCAGGAAGGACATTAGACATCATGCGTTACAGTGAGAAGTCAGCCTCTGCTCCAGCCCATCCAGAGGTCTAACATTTTAATCTCCAAGGTATAGGATTCTGTACAATTGTATAGGCTTCTATTTTGGGAAAGTATTCTGTTTAAAAATTATTTGGATTTGAAGAGTTCAGGATTAATGACGTTGAAATTGTTCCCATTTATGTTAATCAGTAGACCCCTTTTCTGCTGAATTTCATTCAAATAAACCAGTACAGGGACTGCTGGTTTTATCTGCCAGTATGACGCAGTAGAAAGAGATGGCTGCACACAAGCAGATGGTTGAATAAGATCTAATATTAGAGTTTGATCTTGTTCCCATAATTTTGTTGTCCTTGCCTGCTACCTTAATCAACATAGGCTAGCTTTATTCCAGCATAAAAATTAACTCCCAAATCCCAATGACTTAACACACCAAAGGGTTATTTTTCAATCACAACATGTCCATCATGGCACCACAAGTTTCTCTGCTCAGCATATTCAAGGACTCAGACTGACAAGGGGTCCATAACCTTATAGCTGCACCCTGTGCAAGAGGCAGCTTCTTTTGTCACAGTAGCAAGGGAAGAAACTATGAAGAATCACACATGAGTTTCCTTTGTCTCAACTCAGAGGTGATGAATCATTTCTGCCCATGTTAGCCAGATCATTCACATTGCAATACTTAACTCAAGGGGCTGAGGTATGTAAGGGAGCAAAGAATACGTGATGATCATTATTGTTTTTTCCATGCCTACTAAAGACACCTTACAGATCATCTGGGCCAGGGGTTTTCCAACTGTGCATTTCAGGACCTCTACTGCTCCCAGCATCCATAAGGAACTCTTGAAGGTGAAACAGTTATTCTCCCCACGCTCCCATGTTAGCCAGAAAAGCTTTTCTTCAATATTTTCTCCATCTTGATGCTTCTTGTAAGATTTTATTTGAAGAAAGGATTCTGCAACTTTAAAAATAGTTGGAATATGACAAATGTGATCCAACTTTTTCATTTTAAAGGTAAGAAAAATCAAGCCCCAATGATAGTTTCCAAAGAGATGCAGCTGGTTAGTGGAAGGTCTTGAACCCTTCTAAGACACCATACAGTTTGACATCATGCCCTGATAGACTCCTCATTGTTGGGAAAACCTTTTCCCTAAGATGTTTGTCAGGAATATCTGGAAAAACTTAAGCCAGAAGTAATTTGAGAAAAGGATAAATGAAAGAATAAAAAAAAATCAGTAGAGGCAGATAGAAAAAAGTAAAGTGAGAGAGCTAGAGAGAGAGGTGCAGGAGGTGTGAAGAGTCTGTGAGCCCAAATGAGAGAGCCACTCAGTCTAGACTCCAGATGGAGTGCATGGCTTCAGTGAGTTCAGTACTGGTCTCTGCAAATACTTGAGCCAGATGTCATGGCTGAGCTACAAACCCTTGGAGGCGTGACGGAATTGGCTGTTGTTCTGTCCAGTGTTTTCTTCTTAGTGTGTGACTGATCACTCTGCTGGCTGCTCTACGGTTATGACACCAGATAAGGGGACACCTTCTTTTAATACTGAAGTCAGATTTTTGGCAAACCGCAAAGAAGTAAAATCCTTTTGAGGATCCAAAGGTAGGTTGGTAGACCTCAGACTAGTAGGTGGGACCACCTTCCCAAATGGAGATCAATCTGACCCCAAGAGAGGGAAAACTGTGGAGAGACACAGAATAAATAAAACAAAAAGAGGCTACTGCTTGTTAGCAGCAGGATCTTGGTTAAATTGCCTTATCTTTCTGGGACTACGTTTTCTCTGGAGGATTTTATTAGATGGTCTCTAAGTTCCATTTGAACATTGACACCCCATAATCCTATGAAATGGCATAATGAAGGAAGGATAAATAAGAAAGCCGTGTCCCTACCAAGCTGATAGGATAAAACAGCAAAATGCAAACGTTCTGCTTTGTTAAATAAACAAGGTAAATGCTTGTATTTGCTCCCTGCAGTTGAGCAACTTGCAGAATCTGGCAGTGAGCTTTACACATGGGAACTAAGGTGGAACAGCTCTGAGGACAAGGAATCATTCTAGAAAAAGGAAAATTTGAAAGGGCCAGCCCAAGGCAATAATTCAGAAGTCAACAGACTTTGTGTTTCTTATTCTCCTAACACTCTTCCATTCTTTAAACCAATACTTAGTATCTGCTACATGCTATGGCCTAGGAATTTGATGGCAAGGAAAGTAGTCTTTACCTTCATATACAAATAATGGTGGATGCAGACAATTTAACAAAGTTTAATGCAATAAGGATAATCATAGCGGAAGAGATATTGGTGATGGGGATGGGAGAGACATTCAGACCAGACTTGAAAAACCAGAAATCATGGAGGAAGTGCATTTTAAGCTGAGTCCTGACAGAAAGATAAGAAAGGGATAGTCAGACAAAGAAATGGAGAAGGAAATTTCTAGAAACCACTTGAGGCATGTTCAGGAAACTGAAAATAATGCATTATGACTCTGTCACTTATTGCCTAGTTGAGCATGAGCATGTTACTTAAGCTCTCTGAGCTTCAATGTTCTCATCTGAAAAATGGAACAGTAACAGGATGCAAAGATGGTTGTTCTTAACATTAAATGAGATAGTTTAATATATCTGTCACCTACTATATAGCCTGACATATAGGAGGTGATAAGGAGGTACTCAATAAATGATAGCAAATTATAATATTACAGTGCAGGACTTGGAAAGGACAACACAGGAGTCAGACTTGCCCAAGTTTCTGGCTTTGGAAATTCAATCTGGACATACTGTTGGAGGCATATATACAATCAGCAGGTGGAGTGTCTGGTTGGTAGTTTAATATACATATATCTGGAGTAAAGGAGTGAGATCTGGGGAAGATATACTTTCAGATTCACACAAATATGATACTAAAATAATGCCCTGTCTTCTCTTTTCATCGTCCCATGTTGTCCTTCTGAAAAACTCCTTTTCTTCAGTCCATATTTCTATCACCCATAGCTGTCAAATCCTAGATTATTAGCTGATAAGGAATTGTATTTTAATAGTGAGGGACTGGAAATGTTAAGAAAACTGAAATTCTTTCAAGACTCTAAGAAACAAAGCACCAGTGGACAAGTTTGTGAAATCTGACCATCAGCTAAGGTTGAACTATTGGGCCAAGTTGAACAGGCTACACAGATAGCCATAGGCTTTTTTTTCCCCTATGCATATAGTATTTTCTGAAAAGAAAATAGCGGTGGGTTAAATAAGAGGCATCAGACATATCTGCTGAACTGAATACTTAAGATTTTCTTGACATTCCCTTCTATCCCATAAATCAAATTAGCTACAAAACATCATCAATGTAGCAAATCTGCCTGCCCCTTCTTTCTGTTTTGCATTTCAAATTAATATCAGATGAAACAATGCCTTTCAGAGCATTTTCCAGATCAAAAGCAGACACATAATCACATGACAAAATTGGCATTTAAAGAGGAAAAAAACCCAACATTATTTAACATAAAACTTATTGAAAAATTCAAAGGCTGCCAACTGGACAGGAAATTAAGGTAGGGTCTCTGAAAAGACTCTGCTCCTCAATAGTAGGGAACAGCAGGAGGCTTGGCTGTGGTTCTCTACATGTTTTCAATGTGAAGTCCTTGTTTAGTGAGGCTATAAACTGTCCTAGATATTATCTCCTTCCCTCCCACTGAATATAAAACTCTATCAAGCCTCTGCTCTAGAATTAAATTCTCATCCTAGTAGGGCTTTTTCTGTTGCCTTCTATCACTTCAGAACTTTTGGAACACCAATTTCTGGTTTGCAATCTACCTTCATTTAGCCCCTGAGTTCTCTGTCCTCGGTGCTCTGAAAGCAGTGGCTGGAGAAAGCTCAGGCTTAGAGAAAAAATTTTTTTCTCAAATGGGGCTCGGGGTGAGAGATGCAAGGCTCTCTGAGGAGTATTTAATTAATAAGTGTTTATTCATCATAAATCTGATATGTAACCAGCACTCTAAGTGAACTCCCCCACTGCTCACAAAGTAACACTTACATTGAAGCTGCAGCTGCTATTTATGCTTTAAAAAGCACAAGATTTTCTGTTAGAAAAGTGGAACATGTATCCTGGTTCTATCTTTAATACCTGTTTGAAACTGGGCAAGTCATTATCAATAGCTTGAAATTCAGTTCTACCCTCGAAAAAAATGGAGCGCCAGATTTTCTCTCTGTATCATTTTATTCATACCTTTATTTCATAAATTTTCACCTTTAATTGTAATCATTATTTGCATGTAACTTAGATCATGGACTACATCTTAGTCACTTCTGTATTCCCAGGATTTAGAACACTGCACATTGTAGATGTTCCGTGAGGTTTTGTAAAAGGAATTAAAAATATCCCTGCCTCACAGAGTTGTCAAATACATTAAAAGCAAGCTCAGTTGCTGGAATGTGCACCTGCTTTCTCCTTCAAACACTTAGAAATACAGGATATAACAAAATGATGCTTTTAGTATAACAAAGCTCAAAATAGAGGAACGGAAAATCCTCAAGCTGTTAAATAGGGAAATCAAAGCCAGAGTTTGAACTTGGCTAATGCTAAGGACACCTAAGGGACATTAAATGAGAACATACATCAAACAGCTAACTAAAAAGGGTTATAATGCCCAGGCTGGAGAAAATAAATGTGGCCTTGAACCCATGAAAGGTGAAGACCTATAACTGAAACCTCTCTGTAAAGATGGGTCCCTGGAAGAGTTGCTCCTTCTATTTGGAAACTAGACTAGAAAAAGTACACCTTGAGATTGTGGTGGAAAAAAGGGTCTGAATTTCTGCTACCAATTCAAGAATCACAAGTGATAAATTAATGCATAAAAATTGATCTTAAATTGAAGATATCCCAGACACCATAAGAGAAAAAAATATAACTCTCCTATGAGGACACAACCCAGGGTGAATGAGGCTACCACAGAAGAACAAGCTCCATGGAAGATAAGTTTAAAAAATCAGTCACCCAAGGAAATGGTCAGCCATGAAAAAGAGTCAGCAAAAACAAAAAGGAAAATTAGAACTTCTGATAATAGGATATCTAAAATAGATGACACAGTAAGTACACTGAACATGATAAAGGGACAAAAGAGAACATAAAAACCATAATAAAAATATGATTCCATTGGGAAAGCAGATTTGTAAAATATCCAAGTAGAAATATTAGTCATTGAAATAAAACTCAACACGCAGGTTAAACAGCTGGGAAAAACACAATTGCAGAGAGAGTTAGAGGGATGGATGATAGATATGAGGAAATTACACAGAATACTACAGCAAATAATAAGAATGATAGCAAAGAGTGGTCAACATTTATAGATGACAAAATGAGAATGATCAAAATACAAATGGTAGGCTTTCCAGAAAAATAAGTTGGATAGAATAAGACATGAAGCACTATTCAAAATAATGATGGCTGAGATTTTTCTGGCATTGAAGAAAGTAATGAGTTCTCAGATTGAAGAAGCACACTGAGAAAGGTTAAAAAACAATTCTGCATCTAAACATATGTGATGACACTCAAGGAACTGAAATCTTACAAAATCTTAAAAGCAACCAGAGAGATGAAGCAGATTACTTACAACAAAAAAAAATTAGTAACAAAGAAGTCAAAAGACAAAGAAATGAGACTTCCCAAAGGACTGAGAGAAAATAACTATGAACTTAAAATTTCCAAACTATTCCAAAACATAAAAGTGAGATAATGATAATTTTAGAAAAAAAATACTGGGAGAATTTACCATTCACAAACCCTTGCTGTAAAAACTGCAGAAGAATGAACATCAGTAGGAGAGGAATTCAACCTGAAGGAAGAAACAAAAGTTCAAGAATCAAGTGATTATGAAGCAAAAGTGAGCAAAGAAACTGATGGGTAAAACTAAGGAAGTATCAGTTCCAAACAGTCAATAATAAAAATAAATAAATTGGTGGTGTTTGTGAACAAAGTAGAAATAAACACAAATTAGTAATAACAAAATGGAAATTTTAAAGTATTTTTAGGTCCTTATTTTTGTGAGAGTATAGTAGAGAAATTGCCTAACTTTAGGCATTGTTGAATTAAGAATGCCATAAGAAAATAGAAATCAAGTCAATAAATGTATACATTTCAATCTGGATATAAAGAGAAAAAAGGAAGGGAGGGAGGGAGGAAGAGAGAGGAAAGAGTTAAGTTTGGTCAATCCAATATAAGATAGGAAAGGAGAAGAGTAAAGCAAAGAAAAGCATAGTTGCAGAAACAAACAAAAAAAGATTCCAAATGTATAAGTAATCTCAATAAAAGTGGAGAGATTTAAATTGCCTCTTATTTTTTCTCAGTGACCAAAATATAGAATGAAATCTAGCTGTATGTTATTTATGAGATATCCAAATTGTAAGTACACAAAAGGCTTGAAAATTAGAGGATGAAAAATATATCTGACAGAATAATGTCAAAAATAAAGCTTGTTTAGCTATGGTAATAGCAGATAAAATAGAATTCCAGGGAAAAGTTATTAAAGACAAAAAAGGATCATTAAGGGCAAAGAGGATTATTATAATAATAGAAGGAAATAGTAAGATTTACATAGCTATGCTAAACTATTTTGGCAGTTACTTTAATTTTAGTTACATAATTGTATGTTATATAAACATATAGATTGACAGAATTGCAATAAGAAACTGAAAAAAGCAAAGTTAAAAATGTTGACCAAACTCACAAAAACCAAATCACCAAGCAAATAAAACTTTAAAAGTCTTAGATAGGGCTTCCCTGGTGGCGCAGTGGTTGGGCGTCCGCTTGCTGATGCAGGGGACACGGGTTCGTGCCCCGGTCCGGGTAGATCCCATATGCCGCGGAGCGGCTGGGCCCGTGAGCCATGGCCGCTGAGCCTGCGCGTCCGGAGCCTGTGCCCCACAACGGGAGAGGCCACAACAGTGAGAGGCCCGCGTACCGCAAAAAAAAAAGTCTTAGATAAAGCATATAAAAGAAAAAAGTCAGAATATATAAAATTTGAACAACAAAATTAACTATGTGTAATAGACGTATATTGAACTCTATAATCAACGATTAGAGACTATACGATCTTACCAACCACACAATGAACATTTTTAAATTGATCATTTTTAAATTGACCATCTATTGGGTCACAAAAGACTCAAGAACTAACAACAACAAAAATTTTATAAGGAAGACTATGCTTTCCAATTTTAAAGCAAGAAAACTGTTAGTCAATTATGAAAGATAATCATAAAGTTACAAATTTGAAAACTCAGAAATTCATACTTAAATAATCCTTGGGTCAAAGAAATGGTAATTGAACATGCAAAGTATTTAGAACTAAACAATGAAATATCACATAGCCAAACTTTGTAATGCAGCTAAAATATTATTGGCATGTAAATTTATGGCTGACCTGTATAAATTTATGTAAATGGGTTCCAATGCCCTCTGGCTTCATAATGGAGCTACAGCAGGGGACCAGACTGAGTTAGGAAATTGATGTTAAGAGATTATTCTTCTGGCATTCAGTCCAAGAGGTAGGCTGGCTATATCCCACAAGTTTACTACGCCTCTCAAAGGAGGAGACTCTACTTAACTCTCTCTTCTTCTGGGTCCCAGTAAGTGTTCCCTCCCCTTATTTCTATGGAACTGGAGGTTAACTACGCAGCTGCTATTAGTCCTGGGTTACTTTGCTGTCTCTTGTGGTTTCCCTTATACCCATATCTTTGTAAACAGTCCTGTTGTAAATAAACCCTCCTCAAATTATACTGTTTTGAGAGTGCCATCTGTTTCCTGTTGAACCATGACTGAATCAGTGATACAGATTTAATTTAGAAGACCTGTGTACTCTTGGAGATAGGGAGAGAGGAAGGTAAGGGCAGAAATGGTGTTGCTTTCCTGATATAACTACAATCTGGACATCGGTGCCAACTGGATCTGGCACATGCTCCATTGCTGCCCTTTCTTTCACAGGGCATATTTATGGATTCTTCAGAAACTCCCCAACCCTGGATATCTCTCACCTGTAGTTACCTTGGCACGATCATGGCACCTCTCCTGCTGGCCCCATTTGGTCAGCTTTGACTCCCCCGTTAGATGCTGTGCTTCTGACAGATGGACAGCACCTCTGTTCTTCAGGTGAATTGTGAGAAAGGGGAGAGGAAACATAGTCGGATGTGTGAAGAGGTAGTATTTCAACTGAGTGTGTAAGATTTTATTTCTACATTAAAAAAGAAAGGTCTTTGTCAAAGTCACAAAACATTAGCATTAATACTTACCTGTATTAATATTAACCTGTGTTGAATTTGGGTGGTGAGTACAGTGATGTTATATTATTTTCTGTATGTTTGAAAATATTTAATACTTAGGAAAATAATTTTTCAAGAGTAAAGTGACAAGGTATGTAAGAATCTCTCACACAGGATCTGACACACAGGCATTTAGCACATTTCTGGGACATCCTATTCCCACGCAATCCCACAGCTCCACTTCTATGGCCATGCTGATTTCAGATTGCAGTACATTCTGCCCATTGCATCCCAAAGTTCCCATGCCAATTTGCCAAACGAGATCTTTCCAAGTTTTTTGTGATAGGGTTAGGTTGGGGAGGAAGGACAGGAAGGTGAAAAAGGATTACACGATTTCTTTGAACCACAGATTCTTTTCCCCCAATTATTTATTTATTAACATCTTTATTGGAGTAGCTTTACAATGTTGTGTTCGTTTCTGCTGTATAACAAACGGAATCAGCTATACGTATACACATATCCCCATACTTCCTCCCTCTTGCGTCTCCCTCCCACCCTCCTTATCCCACCCCTCTAGGTGGTCATAAAGCACCAAGCTGATCTCCCTGTGCTATGTGGCTGCTTCCCACTAGTTATCTATTTTACATTTGATAGTGTATATATGTCCATGCCACTCTCTCACTTTGTCCCAGCATACCCTTCCCTGTCCCCGTGTCCTCAAGTCCATTCTCTATGTCTGTGTCTTTATTCCTGTCCTACCCCTAGGTTCTTCAGAACCTTTTTTTTTTTTTAGATTCCATATATATGTGTTAGCATACAGTATTTGTTTTTCTCTTTCTGACTTACTTCACTCTGTATGACAGTCTCTAGGTCCATCCACCTCACTACAAATTTCGTTTCTTTTTATGGCTGAGTAATATTCCATTCTATATGTGTGTCACATCTTCTTTATCCATTCATCTGTCTATGGACACTTAGGTTGCTTCCATGTCCTGGCTATTGTAAATAGAGCTGCAATGAACATTGTGGTACATGACTCTTTTTGAATTATGGTTTTCTCAGGGTATATGCCTAGTAGTGGGATTGCTGGGTCATATGATAGTTCTATTTTTAGTTTTTCAAGGAACCTCCATCCTATTCTCCATAGTGGCTTTATCAATTTACATTCCCAACAACAGTGCAAGAGGGTTCCCTTTTCTCCACATGCTCTCCAGCATTTATTGTTTGTAGATTTTTTGATGATGGCTATTCTGACTGGTGTGAGGTGATATCTCACTGCAGTTTTGATTTCCATTTCTCTAATGATTAGTGATGTTGAGCATCCTTTCATGTGTTTGATGGCAATCTGTATACCTTCTTTGGAGAAATTTCTGTTTAGGTCTGCTGCCCATTTTTGGATTGGGTAGTTTGTTTTTTTGGTGTTGAGCTGCATAAGCTCTTTCTAAATTTTGGAGACTAATCCTTTGTCAGTTGCTTCATTTGCAAATACTTTCTCCCATTCTGAGGGTTGGCTGTTCATCTTGTTTAGGCTTCCTTTGCTGTGCAAAAGCTTTTAAGTTTCTTTAGGTTCCATTTGTTTATTTTCGTTTTTATATCCATTTCTCTAGTTCAGTCAAAAAGGATCTTGCTGTGATTTATGTCATAGAGTGTTCTGGCTATGTTTTGCTCTAAGAGTTTTATACTGTCTGGCCTTACATTTAGGTCTTTAATCCATTTTGACTTTATTTTTGTGTATGGTGTTAGGGAGTGTTCTAATTTCATTCTTTCACATGTAGCTGTCTAGTTTTCCCAGTATCACTTATTGAAGAGGCTGTCTTTTCTCCATTGTAAATTTTTGCCTCCTTTATCAAAGATAAGGTGACCATATGTGTGTGGGTTTATCTCTGGGCTTTCTATCCTGTTCCGTTGATCTATATTTCTGTTATTGTGCCAGTACTGTACCTTTGTAGTATAGTCTGAAGTCAGGGAGCCTGATTCCTCCAGTTCCATTTTTCTTTCTCAAGATTGCTTTGGCTGTTCGGGGTCCTTTGTGTTTCCAGAGAAATTGTGAAATTTTTTGTCCTAGTTCTGTAAAAAATGCCATTAGTAGTTTGATAGGGATTGCACTGAATCTGTAGATTGCTTTGGGTAGTATAGTCATTTTCACAGTGTTGATTCTTCCAATCCAAGAACATGGTATATCTCTCCATCTGTTTGTTTCATCTTTAATTTCCTTCATCAGTGTCTTATAGTTTTCTGCATACAGGTCTTTTGTCTCCTTAGGTAGGTTTATTCCTAGGTATTTTCTTTTTGTTGCACTGGTAAATGGGAGTGTTTCCTTAATTTCTCTTCCGAATTTTTCATCATTAGTGTATGGGAATGCAAAAGATTTCTGTGCATTAATTTTGTATCCTGCTACTTTACCAAATTCATTGATTAGCTCTAGTAGTTTTCTGGTAGCATCTTTAGGACTCTCTATGTATAGTTTCATGTCATCTGCAAACAGTGACAGATTTACTTCTTTTCTGATTTGGATTTCTTTTATTTCTTTTTCTTCTCTAATTGCTGTGGCTAAAACTTCTAAAACAATGTTGAATAACAGTGGTGAGAGTGGGCAACCTCGTCTTGTTCCTGGTCTTAGAGGAAATGGTTTCAGTTTTTTGCCATTGAGAACTTTGTTGGCTGTGGGTTTGTCATATATGGCCTTTATTATGTTGAGGTAAGTTCCCTACTTTCTGAAGGGTTTTTATCATAAATCGTAGTTGAATTTTGTCAAAAGCTTTTTCTGCATCTATTGAGATGATCATATGGTTTTTCTCCTTCAATTTATTAATATGGTTTATCACATTGATTGATTTGCATATTTTGAAGAATCCTTGCATTCCTGGGATAAACCCCATTTTATCATGGTGTATGATCCTTTTAATGTGCTGTAGGATTCTGTTTGCTAGTATTTTGTTGAGGAGTTTTGCATCTATGTTCATCAGTGATATTGGCCTGTAGTTTTCTCTTTCTGTGAAATCTTTGTCTGGTTTTGGTATCAAGGAGATAGTGGTCTCATAGAATGAGTTTGGGAGTGTTCCTCCCTCTGCTATATTTGGGAAAAGTTGAGAAGGATAGGTGTTAGCTCTTCTCTAAATGTTTGATAGACTTCGCCTGTGAAGCCATCTGGTCCTGGGCTTTTGTTTGTTGGAAGATTTTTCATCACAGTTTCAATCTGAGTGCTTGTGATTGGTCTGTTTATATTTTCTATTTCTTCCTGGTTCAGTCTCGGAAGGTTGTGATTTTGTAAGAATTTGTCCATTTCTTCCAGGTTGTCCATTTTACTGGCATATGGTTGCTTGTAGTAATCTCTCATGATCCTTGGTATTTCTTCAGTGTCAGTTGTTACTTCTTTTTCATTTCTAATTCTGTTGATTTGAGTCTTCTCCCTTTTTTTTTCATGAGTCTGGCTAATAGTTTATCAATTTTATCTTCTCAAAGAACCAGCTTTTAGTTTTATTGATCTTTGCTATTATTTCCTTCATTTCTTTTTTATTTATTTCTGATCTGATCTTTATGATTTCTTTCCTTCTGCTAACTTTGGGGTTTCCTTGTTCTTTCTCTAATTGCTTTAGGTGTAAGGTTAGGTTGTTTATTTGAAATGTTTCTTGTTTCTTAAGGTAGGATTGTACTGCTATAAACTTCCCTCTTAAAACTGCTTTTGCTGCATCCCATAGGTTTTGGGTTGTCGTGTTTCCATTGTCATTTGTTTCTAGGTATTTTTTGATTTCCTCTTTGATTTCTTCAGTGATCTCTTGGTTATTAAGTAGTGTATTGTTTGGCCTCCATGTGTTTGTATTTTTTACAGACGTTTTCCTGTAATTGTTATCTAGTCTCTTAGTGTTGTTGTTGGAAAACATACTTGATATGATTTCAATTTTCTTAAATTTACCAAGGCTTGATTTGTAACCCAAGATACGATATATCCTGGAGAATGTTCCATGAGCACTTGAGAAGAAAGTGTATTCTGTTGGTTTTGGATGGAATGTCCTATAAATATCAATTAAGTCCACCTTATTTAATGTACCATTTAAAGCTCGTGTTTCCTTGTTTATTTTCATTTTGGATGATCTGTCCATTGGTGAAAGTAGGGTTTTAAAAGTCCCCTACTATGATTGTGTTACTGTCGATTTCCCCTTTTATGGCTGTTATAATTTGCGTTATATATTGAGATGCTCCTATGTGGGGTGCATAAATATTTACAATTGTTATATCTTCTTGGATTGTTCCCTTGGTCATTATGTAGTGTCCTTCTTTGTCTCCTGCGATAGTCCTTATTTTAAAGTCTGTTTTGTCTGATATAAGAATTGCTACTCCAGTTTTCTTTTGATTTCCATTTGCATGGAATACCTTTTTCCATCCCCTCACTTGCCATCTGTGTCCCTAGGTCTGAAGTGGTTCTCTTGTAGACAGCATATATACGGCTCTTGTTTTTGTATCCATTCAGCCAGTCTGTGTCTTTGGGTTGGAGCATTAATCCATTTACATTTAAGGTAATTATCGATATGTATGTTACTACTATTTTCTTAATTGTTTTGGGTTTGTTATTGTAGGTCTTTTCCTTCTCTTGTGTTTCCTGCCTAGAGAAGTTTCTTTAGCATTTGTTGTAAAGCTGGTTTGGTGGTGCTGAATTCTCTTAGCTTTTGCTTGTCTGTAAAGCAAAAATTAATTTTGCTTAATTTCTGTTGAATCGGAATGAGATCCTTGCTGGGTAGAGTTATCTTTGTTGTAGTTTTTTCTCTTTCATTCCTTTAAATATGTCCTAACACTCTCTTCTGGCTTGCAGAGTTTCTGTTGAGAAATCAGTTGTTAACCTTATGGGGATTCCCTTATATGTTATTTGTTGCTTTTCCCTTGTTGCTTTTAATATTTTTTCTTTGTTTTTAATTTGTGATTGATTAATATGTGTCTTGGCATTTCCTCCTTGGAGTTATGCTGTATGGGATTCTCTGTGCTTCCTGGACTTGATTCACTATTTCCTTTCCCATATTAGGGAAATTTTCAACTATCATCTCTTCAAATATTTTCTCAGTCCCCTTCTTTTTCCCTTCTTCATCTGGGACCCCTATAATTCAAATGTTGGTGCATTTAATGTTGTCCCAGAGGTCTCTGATACTGTCCTCAATTCTTTTCATTCTTTTTTCTTTATTCTGCTCTGTGGTAGTTATTTCTGCTGTTTTATCTTCCAGGTCACTTATCCATTCTTCTGCCTCATTACTCTGCTATTGATTCCTTCTAGAGAATTTTTAATTTGATTCATTGGGTTGTTCATCATTGTTTGTTTGCTCTTTAGTTCTTCTATGTCCTTGTTAAATGTTTCTTTTATTTTCTCCATTCTATTTCCAAGATTTGGGATCCTCTTTACTATCATTACTGTAATTCTTTTTCAGGTAGACTGCCCATTTCCTCTTCAGTTGTTTGATCTGGTTGGGTTTTTTCTTTCCTCCTTCATCTGCTGTGTATTTCTCTGTCTTCTCATTTTGCTTAACTTGCTGTGTTTGGGGTCTCCTTTTTGCAGGCTGCAGATTTGTAGTTCCCAGTTTTTTTTGGTGTCTGCCCCCAGTGGGTAAGGTTGGTTCAGTGGGTTGTGTGGGCTTCCTGGTTGAGGGGACTGGTGCCTGTGTTCTGGTGGATGAGGCTGGGTCTTGTCTTTCTGGTGGGCAGAATCATGCCTGGTGGTGTGTTTTGGGGTGTCTGTGAACTTATTATTATTTTAGGCAGCCTCTCTGCTAATGGGTGGGGTTGTTTTCCTGTCTTGCTAGTTGTTTGGCATGGGGTGTCCAGCAGTGTAGCTTGCTTGTCCTTGAGTGGAGCTGGGTCTTAGCATTGAGATGGAGATCTCTGGGAGAGCTTTCACTGTTTGGTAATACATTGTGCCGGGAGGTCTCTGGTGGACCAGTGTCGTGAATTTGGCTCTCCCACTTAAGAGGCTCAGGCCTGACACCCAGCCAGTTCACTAAGACCCTGTCAGCCACAAGGCTCAGAGGAAAAGGGAGAAGAAAAAAATATATATAAAATACATAAAGTTATTAAAATAAAAATATTATTAAATATAAAAGTTTAAAAAAATAAAGAAGAGAGCAACCAAACCAATAAACAAATCCATTAATGTAACAAGCCCTAAAAACTATAAAAACAACAAAACAAAAAAACGGACAGACAGAACCCTAGGATAAATGATAAAAGCAAAGCTATACAGACAAAATCACACAAAGAAGAATGCACATACACACTCAGAAAAAGAGAAACAGGAGAAATATATATATATATATATATATATATATATAAAGGAAGAAAGCAACCAAATCAATAAACAAATCTACCAATGATAATAAGTTCCAAACACTAAAGTAAGATAAACATAAAACCAGAAACAAATTAAATGCAGAGAGCAAACCCCAAGTCTACAGTTGCTCCCAAATTCCACCACCTCAATTTGGGATGATTCGTTGTCTATTCAGGTATTCCACACATGCAGGGTACATCAAGTTGATTGTGGAGATTTAATCCGCTGCTCCTAAGGCTGCTGGGAGAGATTTCCCTTTCTCTTCTTTGTTCGCACAGCTCCTGGGGTTCAGCTTTGGATTTGGCCCCGCCTCTGCGTGTAGGTCGCCTGAGGGCATCTGTTCTTCGCTCAGACAGCACTGGGTTAAAGTAGCAGCTTATTAGGGGGTCTCTTACTCAGGCCGGGGGTGGGGGCAGGGAGGGAGGGATACGGAATGCAGGGCGAGTCTGTGGCAGCAGAGGCCAGCATCACGTTGCAACAGCCTGAGGCGCACTGTGTGTTCTCTTGGGGAAGTTGTCCCTGGATCATTTTACGCTGGCAGTGGCGGGCGGCACAGGCTCCCAGGTGGGCAGTGTGGATAGTTACCTGTAATTGCACACAGGATTCTTGGTGGCGGCAGCAGCAGCCTTAGCATCCCATGCCCGTCTCTGGGGTCCACGCTGATAGCCACGGCTCGCGCCCATCTCTGGAGCTCGTTTAGGTGGCGCTCTGAATCCCCTCTCCTCACGCACCCCAAAACAATGGTCTCTTGCCTCTTAGGCAGGTCCAGGCTTTTTCCCAGACTCCCTCACGGCTAGCTGTGGCGCACTAGCCCCCTTCAGGCTGTGTTCACGCAGCCAACCCCAGTCTTCTCCCGGGGATCTGACCTCCAAAACCCGAGCCTCAGCTCCCAGCCCCTGGCGGGGAGAGCAGACAAGCCTCTTGGGCTGGTGAGTGCTGGTCAGCACCCATCCTCTGTGCAGGAATCTCTCCACTTTGCCCTCAGCAGCCCTGCTGCTGCGCTCTCCTCTGTGGCTCCAAAGCTTCCCCCCACCCACCCCCAGTCTCCACCAGTGAAGAGGCTTCCTAGTTTGTAGAAACTTTTCCTCCTTCACAGCTCCCTCCCAGAGGTGCAGGTCCCATTCTTTTGTCTGTGTTTTTCCTTCTTTCTTTTGCGCTACCCAGGTACATGGGGATTTTCTTGCCTTTTGGGAAGTCTGAGGTATTCTGCCAGCATTCAGTAGGTGTTCTGTAGGAGTTGTTCCACGTGTAGATGTATTTCTGATATATTTGTGGGGAGGAAGGTGATCTCCACGTGTTACTCCTAGGCCATCTTGAAGGTCCTCCTGAACCACAGATTTAAACACTCTCCAATCCCATAAGCATGTTTCCAGCTGCAGCTGCTTCTCTCTTCTGATTTTTTTCCTTAATTGGATCATCTTCACCAGAGCAGCCATTGCTTCTCTTTGGGGAACTCAGCTGCTCTTTATTTCCTTATCTCTACAAAACCACCCCACTTCTCTGTAATTTGGGAGACCTAGGAGCAGTGGGAGGTACAAGGTTTGCCTTGAGGACCCAGTAACAGAACATAGAGGATTTACTGGGCATGTTCAAAGGTTGAATACAAGGCCCCTATCAGTATTTAAACAAGAAAGCCTGGTAACACTTTTTAAAAATATAATTAGCTCCAAATTTCTTCTGCATTAAAGAGATGGTCATGAACTTGAATCACACCTTTAAACATGGCATCCACACCTGGCCTGTGCCATTGGCAGACTCCACGATTTTCCTTTATCAACCAGGATCTATTTGTTTGTATGTATTTGTATACAGTTGTATGGTATACAGCAGAACAGAATGTTCAAGCTGTTTTAATTTAGTGATAAAGAAATTGAAGTTTCATCATTTGTTAGTGGCAGACTTAGGTTTCTCTCTGACTGCAAGTGCAGTGCTTTTGCCATTGTTGGATAGGTAGATAACTGTAAAAGCATGTAAGGATTTTCTCAGTTCATAAGTATAATACTCTTTTTTTTTTTTTTTTTTTTGCGGTACGCGGGCCTCTCACTGTTGTGGCCTCTCCCGTTGCGGAGCACAGGCTCCGGACGCGCAGGCTCAGCAGCCATGGCTCACAGGCCTAGCCGCTCTGTGGCATGTGGGATCTTCCCGGACCAGGGCACAAACCTGTGTCCCCTGCTTCGGCAGGCGGACTCCCAACCACTGTGCCACCAGGGAAGCCCCTATAATACCCTTTTAAATTAAGTCTGGGAAATGAGAAATTACTCACCCAAGTTATACATTTACTAATGTATCAAAAATTGCTGAGGACCTATTATATACCAGGCATTCGTGTCCATATGGGTCATACAGCTCTGTAAATGAGCCATGGTACATCTTTCCAAGATACATGGGCTTAAACAGCAGAAGTGGTTATTTTAGGTACTGCCTATAAATTTAACTTAATACATTTACTTTTTATGAGCACATCATAATGTTCTCCCACCCTCTTGGAGGACAACGTTTGTTGAAAATCTTGGTACTCTGATGCTATCCAGGACACTTTTCAGTTGATATTCTGATAGTAAATTCTTGAAGAGTTGGCCTTGGTTTCTAAAGTCCTTCTGCTAAAGTGGTCAAATACTTTCCTGCATCCAGGTTTGGCATTTTTGAAAACCATCCCTGTGTGTCACCCTTTCTAGTCACCCTTAGTTACCCTTAGTTAGAGCATCAAAAGTAAGATGGTGCCTGATAGCAGTGTGCTGACCATTACGTAGAGAAGTAATGTTTTCAATCAGTCACCATTCCTTCCTAATGATGTACTGAAGTAGGGATGAAACAACAAAACAAAAAATAAACAAAAAAAATTATTGTATATCCCTAGCAGAGGCACCTGGCTAATCTGAGGCTAATCATGAACAAATTTATGTGTAAAGACAAGAGCAGAAAGGAGAATCAGAAACTAAAGCAGGAAGATGCCGAATAAGGAACACAAGCCTTTCCTCTACCTCTGGGAGAAACACTCGTCTACCACTTGCCCTCAAAACTCTCCCATATTAAGTGGCTTCTCTTTGCGTAACACGTTTACTTTCCAAGGCACTTGCCAGCATATTGTTGCCATCTGGTCCTCCAGAAGTCACATAGCATTGGCCAAGAAACTGAGGCTTGCCAAAGACATGTAAGTCTCAGTGATAAGTCCCAGAAGCTTTTAGAACAAGGCAGGTAGAAGGTGAGAAAGTTTGGAAGGAAAGTGAAAGGAAAGACGAGAGTCGTCCTACTCTTGGTACAGTGCTGTTTGCATGGAGCCATAATATTCCAGTTTTGGCCTAGGCTGTGGCATGAGGCAGATGCAGTTGATTCTGGAAAGTAATTCTGAAGACTGAATGAGAAGTATTGGATTACTAATGATTACCTAAGGTAGTCATGAGAAGTAATAAAATTTGGCCCTGATAATGACTCAGAAAATATTCAAGTGCATTGCTTCCATTGATTAATCAACTGGGAGCTGCTTTTTGAAATGGCTCTAATGAGATGAACTTCTCAGGCATTGGAACTTCCCAATAGACTGGCCAAAGCATAAAGTTTTCAATTTTTTTACTTTACTAAGCATTCAATCTCTGTGTCCTAAAAAAAAATACTCCCCAAGAGCCCATCTTGCTCAGATTTCTGGCCGTTAGATCCACAGACTTTGATTATTTGTCCAGAAAGTCTCTGGGGCTTTCCTGGACTTCAAACCCTTAAAGTCAAGCCATATTCTAGGACATTCTGACTCTTCCCTATTACTAGTTTCGTATCTCCCATATCTCCCCTAGCCCTCATACCCTGATGCCAACTGTGGCGATTAATACCCTGTGAGTCATGGTAAATGGCCCAGTCAACGCTTTCTGCCTGGACTGTAGACTCTAAACGACCCCTCTTCCTTGGGAACTTTTGGTGAGGACTCCCAGAGAAAAGAGGAAGGGGATTAAAAGGTATCACTGTTCAACCAGGACCTGGATTAGATACTTTTTACATTTGATCCTATCAACAGTTGCTGAGTTGCCTGTTTATAGTATTTTGCATATGAGGAGTCTAAGCTTCAGATTGGTTAGTAACTTGTCCTGTCACACAGCTAATCATCCTAGGTGGGCTGGCCTCACAAAGGTCAAACCATTGCAGTTTGATCATATAAACATAATTTAATCACAAACAACTATTTCATACCCACAGGTGCTTTAAGTTTTGGCAGAAGTATAACGGCAGAAAGGTAGGATTCTTTCACGTCTTCGGGTTAGAATGAACACATAATGACGTTTATATGAACAAATTGATCTCAGAAGCCTCACCTTTCATTTCAATGCTAACTTCAACCTTCTTTTCCTAAGAGTTCCTGGATTCAGTGCCCTCTGACCCACCTTACTTAGTACTTAGATTAATATGATCAGAACTCTGAGGTTTTACTTTAGTTACAATAAATTTCCCCCTGCCTTGACACATTTTTATATTTCTCCTAAATAGAATTTTACTAAGGATTTTGAGATAACAATGTAACCTATACATTTTCAGATCCTCTCAAGGCTTTTAAATATTTTTAAATGATGAATATATTGGCTTACGCCCCTATCCCATGTAAAATGGGAAACCCAGCATCTTATCCACTATTGTTAAGGATTCTTTAGGGAACAATATTTCTCCTAATTACTTGGCTTTATATCCTGCTTCTGTTCTCAGTCTCCACACTCAATATCTTGAATGTACTCTTTCTTTCAACATTCTATCTTATCACTGGAAAAGCCAGGATGGCTTCAATTCCCAGAGTACCACTGGCCTAAAGGTAAGTGTACAGCAGATATCACTGAAGGCCTGGGGCTACACCGTGCTGTTATAGTGCAGAACAATTATGAAAGCTACTTGTCCTTTTTTAACTTTGCCAATCCCACCCTCTTGCCTCTAGAAAATGTCCCCTATTGTCCTCATCTTCTTGGATTCAGTGTCCACCATGGTGTTGGGCTCCCCCTTCCCTCCTATGAGTTTCTGCTCTCCTATTTTTCTGATGGTGATTTTCCCACGACCAAAATGTCCCCGTTTACATTAATGTAGAGAGCCCTTGTGCTCTGTCCTTAAAGAATCCAGAAACACATTTCAAGTATCATATGGTTTGTCAGATGACATAAATAACTAAGACATGACTATTTAAATAGGTAGATATCACAGCGTAAAATAAACTCTGTTACCAGAAAGAGTTAAGAAGTTATATATCATGAATAATCAAATATCTGATAAAGGCAATTCCCAAATGTAACATATATGGATGAACATCTTTTTAAAATATTAGAGTATGACTAAAATACAGTTTCTACTAAAATTACACTGAATAGAATCTGTTTATTCTTGAAAAGCTAGGGAATATTTTGGCATTGTGTACTACACTTTTGTTTTATATATGTTGGGCTTTGTACTAGAAGAGTACAAAGAAGTGTTAACTAATAACTATGTTAAGATGTTAAAGCTCTGATAACAGAAAATGTACAAAGCAGCTGATAAATTTGTGGCTTAAGATGTGTATGCAAATGTCCACCGATGACAATCAGCCTATAACTGAATAGTTGCAACGCTAGATAGCTGGATAGACAGTCGAAGATCCACACAATGTTGCCTGCACATTGGTAGCTAAGTCCATGAAGCATTTGCCATGGGCTTTAGTACAAGGACTGACCTTAGAATGCCAGGGAATGTGGACATTAGCTGGGGAGGAGCCGTTAACCCTGCATAATGAATTCTCAGGCAAAATATGTGGCAAAGACTATCCCCACACTGTACAATAAGGTCACCACAGGCTTTATAGCACGCTTGACTTTTTGAAGTTTCTTTTGAAAAATAAAGCCCTGATACCACATTTAAAATTGAACAGGGCCAAGCTTTGCATGGACTTTTTTTCCCTTCCCAAATGAAGCCCCTTCCCACAGTTGTTACTATTTCTCCTTCCACATTTATTTTTGTTATATTGTATTGTTTCAAATCATTTCAAAATGTTTTTAATGTGATATATCTTATTAAAAAATAGTTCTGAATTCACAAGCAATCCCTACGGCATGTCCTTGGCATTGGCTGTAAAATTCCAAAGTACCTAATTTATGTGGTTGATTGATTTTTCAATGTTTTAAAGGGTACCAAGCCCAACAGCATATAATTTTTCTCTTACCAAATGGAATATGAATGAATAAAAGATAATTGCATTTTTTGTATTCAGCCTGCTGTCTTTGTGAACTTTTCTTTCCTACAGTTCTGAAGTGAATGAGAAAGCATGTTTTTCTTTTTATAGCCATAACAGCTCACCCTGTTACTCCTCAAGAAGGTTCATGTGTGTCCAGCCCTGAACTCTGCTGTTGTGTTACCTCAACCAGGATGCTGCAAATTACCTGTGATACAGTGAACACAGCCCAGACTAGGGAGGGACGGGGGCTTATATGGACCTTTCCTGTTTGGTCCAGGAGAAAAGCCTTCCTCTAAATCCTTTTCTGGTTGGAAGATACATCTCCATTCTCTTTAAGTTTGCAGACCTAAAGCACAATGCAAAGAGATTAAATTTCATTTTCCCAAGGAAGCAGGTGGATACAGCCTGTAACTTAGATAATGGCTTGTATAGCATGGCCTTGAAGAAGCAACTCTTTTCTTATCTCCTCTTCTTTCACTTCCATCAGTCTTCAGTGTGGTTAACAGTATGGGACTGGCCAAACGAATTGCATTCCCTTATCTTGCTGACCACAGCAATCGCTCTTTGTAATCCCAGAAGAAGAGTGTCAGGTGGTTATGAAGGGGCTAGAAGGCTGAAGGACAGGAGAGAGCGCTGCTAAAACTCCCTTCACCAGCACTAATATCCCGCACTCTAGTGCCTACCATGCACAAAGCTGTCCTTTCCACAGCTCTGGAAATCCATTACGTAAGAAGAAAGTAGGACAAAGACTGAATTTTAAGAGCACTTTCTAGAGATGATACTAAACGCTTCATTTATCTTTGAAACCTAGAAAGAACTTCAACGAATTATTTGCAATTTTTCATTGTGTTAGTCTGTTTTGGAGGGGAATGGTGATGGTCAGGGCAAAATAATTCTCTTTGTAAATCTATTTCAGGTTTCATACCTGATTATAAACACCTTCTTAAATTTGGCTTGTTACATATATAAAATCAAAACAAAATGTGAAGTTTTCATTCCAAGAATAATAAATTGGTTGGTTTTCATTTCTGTAAACTTAAAAGAAAAGCACACTAGGGTGAAGTTAAGGGAAATGATCCTCTTATTTGTTTTTGCCATAGGTCTTTGTAAGCTTCCAGAAGGAAAATCAATCATGAAGTATAGACTGAGTGCCTACAATGTGAACTGTTACACCAGCAGTCTCCAACGTAACCTTCAGGGCTCCCAAATTTTCTACAGGATTAACCTTCAAGGCTCAGCACCTCCCACAAGGTCTTCATGCAGATCAACCCGTGACCTCTAGCTTTGTGACAGGACTATATTTATGTGGCCTTTTCAAACTTTATTGCATTACAACTATGGGAAAATACAGCTGCATGAAAAGGTTTGGCTATGTTAGATTTGACCCAATGCTGGAAGCCAGAAGCACTTTGTCAGTGGTCATGTCAAAACAACAGCAGTAGAATATATCTGAGAAAGCATCTGGCTAATGTGTTTATGTAGTGAACTGAGCATAAGGTGAGGACAACTTCCTAGAGTAAAGAACTACTCAGAGTGTATTCATTATCTCCAGTAAGTATCAGCACAACAAAGCATATTCCTCAGAGTGCCATTCTAAATTTCACCAGAAATCATTTTTTATGATTTCCCCCACCATACACACTTCATGTACTAGAGTGAATGAATAGATTTGTTAGGGAGAATTTTTCATGTTGGGTTCAAAGACTTGTTGAAGAAAGATACTTTATAATTAGAGTTCATGGTTTGCACCTGAAATAACTGCATGGCTCATTCTATTTTGTCTTTGTATTTCAAAGAGTCAGGCGCCCACAGATGGGAGAACAGGATCCAGGGCAATGATGGTGTTCTGAGTGTAGTAATGCAGAAATCCCTTATATTGACCCACTATGAAAGGATGATCCAATGTCATAAAATGTCAGGGAATAAAAACCATGGAAAGAAATTCAGGAACTTGGCAAAAGTACAATGCAAATGAGCATGGCTCCAATAATTACTACCCTCGCCCACAAATGTTGCACTGATGAGTCAACCAACTTCAGCATTCTCTCCAACACCCACAAGTATGAGAGATCCATTCTGAGAAGATACCCTTATCTGGGATTTCCTTCCTCCTCCTAGGAAGTAGTGGCAGTAGCTGCTAGGGAGAAATGAATGAAATGGGAAAGGTCCAAAGGGACTGACTGAGAAGGATGTCAAAACCTTATATCACTTGGGGGAGATATCTAGACCCTAAGACTATCCCTCTGTGGGAATGCGGCACGCCTCCTTATTAGATGGGGTGAACCCTGGCATTGTACATTTAATGGAACCTAGTAAGTGCCAGAGACCGGGTATTCTAAGATAGATTGCAAATTACCTCAGAGAATTAACATTATGCAATCATATATATATATCTTTTGTTCTATTAAAAAAGCTTCCCAAGAACACAAGTTTAATATATCGAGAATGAAGAGAGATCATAGGCTTAAGCAAACAAATTAAGGATGAAAATAACATCATTAGACAACTAACAAATAAATTAGAAACAGCAAGAACCACAACACACATAATTGATAATTACAATGAGGAAAAGTTTAAGGTAAGCAAAGGGAAGGCTCATGAAAAAATACAGAGATTAAAGCAACAGACAAAAGCTAATAGAAATGGAAAACAGATAAGAATGATCCTACGTATGCCTACTGGGCATCCATAAATTTAAAAACTCAGCAAATTGTAAAGAAAAAGCATTCAAAGTCATGAAGAGAATTTCCCTTGAATTGATCATGCTTTTGGCTTATATGTAAAAGTTCATCACTGAATCCAAAGTCACTAGATTTTCTCCTGTGTTATATTCTAGAAGTGTTATAGTTCTTCATTTTATATATAGGCCTATAGCCCATTTTGAGTTATTTTTGTTAAAAGTGTAGGATCTGTGTTTAGATTATTTTGTTGTTGCATATGGCTGTCCAATAGTTCTAGCACCATTTGTTGAAAAGACTATTCTTTCTCCATTGAATTGTCTATTTTCCGTTATCAAAGATCATTTAACTATATTTGTGTGGTTCTATTTTTGGTTCTCTATTCTGTTCCATTGATCTATGTATCTATTGCTAACACCACACTCTTGATCACTGTAGCTTTATAGTAAGGAAGTCAGATAATGTCAGCTCTCCAACTTTGTTCTTCTTCTTCAGTATTATGTTGGCTATTAATTCTTTTTTTGTCTTTCCAGAATAGTTTTGTTGATATCCACAAAATACTTTCTGGGATTTTGATTGGGATTTTATTGAATCTATAGGTTACACTGAGAGGACTTGATATCTTAACAATATTTAGTCTGCCTATCCCTGAACTTGGAATAACACTCCATTCATTTACATCATCTTAGATTTCTTTCATCAGAATTCTATAGTTTTCCTCATATAGATCCCATAAAGTGCCACTTCAGGACATCATATCAAGGATATGTAATAATGATGACTCTTCTTTCATTTGTGATATCAGTAATTTGTGTTTTTTCTTCTTATCCTCATTGCTGTAAAGGTAAGATTATTTTCTCCCCTCTGGCTTCTTTCAAATTTTTCTCTTTGTGTTTGATTTTCTGCAGTTAAATGATATACCTAGGAGTATATTTTTTAGTACTCACCATGCTTGGTGTTTTCTGAGCTTCCTGGATCTGTCTGTTGTTAATTTTGGAAAATTTTTGGCCATTATTAATTCAAATATTTCCTCTGTTACATTCTGTCTTCTACTCTGTTATCCCAATTACCTGTATGATATACTATTTGTAATCATCTCATAGACTTAGGTATTCTAGTCTTTTTTTTTTTTTTCATCTTTTTTTCCTTTGCATTTCAGTTTGGGAAGTTTCTACTGATATATCTTCAAGCTTATCAATTCTTTCATTGGCCATACCCAGTCTCTTGATGAGCCCATCAAAAGAATTCTTCATTCCTGTTACTCTGTTTTTGATTCCTAGCATTTCCTTTTGATTATTATTTAGAATTTTATCTCTGCTTACAGTATCTGCACTTTCATATTATCTACCTTTTCATTAGAACTCAACATATTACTAATAATTAAGTTCTCTATCTGATAATTCCATATTTGTGTCACATCTGGGTTTGGATTTGAGGCTTGCTTTGTTTCTCCAGACTGTGGTTTTTCTTTGCCTTTTAGCATGTTTTGTAATTTTTTTGTTGAAGTCCTAACATAACGTATTAAGTAATAAGAATGGTAAATGTAAAGGTAAGTTGGCCTTTGATGTGAAGTTTTATGTTAATCTGCCTAGGAGTTGGGCTATGTGTGATGTTTGCTGCAGCTGTAGTTGCCAGAGGCTTCAGTTTCCTCTAGTATTTTTGTTGTTGTTCTCTCTGACGTCTTTGGTTTTCCCTAAGAATTCCTTCTTAAATAGGGCTTCTATCTTGCAACTCTATCGGTTGTAAATTACTGCTATTTTACTGGAGCCCTACTGACGTGGTGGTAAGGTGTCAGGGAGGGAAAATATCCAATAATCTTATGTTTATATCTCAGTCTTTTTCTGGGCCTGTGTCCCTGAATCATGACCTTGAGAAGTTTCTTGGCCCTTTTTTCTTCCCTATGTAATATAGGAAGCCTAGACAGGGCTGGAGTTAGCTAATTGACCTTTTATCAGGTAGATGAGGCTCTGGTTTCCCTTGGAGAGTAGGTGTTTCTTATGAAAAAACACTCTAGGTATGTGTCTAAATGTTTCCTTTTCACCATCCCTGCCCAAGACACAAGGGGATTTTTCTTGGATCTTCAACTCTTGAGACCTTGGTGGGATTCCTGGAGGTGAAACTGTGGTGGCCTAAGACTGGGTCCCTAGGAGTTTCTCATTCTCAAGCTAATCCACACTCAGCCTCCAGCAATTCATTTAAACTACCATTTAAGTGCTTCTACCAGTTTATGGCTCTAGCATCTTCTGCCACAGGTAAACTTACCTTAGCTGTGATACTCTTTATTGAGTAGTCTCTGTAGATTTCAAGGTGGCAGTTTACCCTGTGACCTCAATTCTGTGATGAGTCTAAGTCAATGATTTTCTGATTAGTCAGTTATTTTCTTGTTCTAAGAATGGGAGTAATGACTTCCAAGCTTTTTACATGATAAGGCTGAAAACAGATGTCTCTAAACCTAGATTTTTTTAGAAACCAATGCCAATGCTCTTAACTACCATTCTATACTGCTTTCTATCCCCTCTAATGGTCTTTCCATTCTATTGATTAAATTTTTACATCTTCAAAACATACCAATACCTAATATCCCATTCTTATGTCTTCTCTATTCATGTTTTTTCTAATGTATCCAAAATTTTATTTTTCAGGAAGGCTTTTTTTGTGTGTGTGTGTGGTACACGGGTCTCTCACTGTTGTGGCCTCTCCTGTTGCGGACACAGGCTCCAGATGCGCATGCTCAGTGGCCATGGCTCACGGGCCCAGCCGCTCCGCAGCATGTGGGATCTTCCCGGACCGGGGCACGAACCCGTGTCCCCTGCATCGGCAGGCGGACTCTCAACCACTGCGCCACCAGGGAAGCCCTCCAGGAAGGCTTTTAATTATTTTGTCAAAACCCCAGAATTAAATATATTTAAGTGGTACTTGGAACAATATTTAGACCTGTAAATTTAATATATAAGAATTGATATCTTTGTAACAGTCACTCTTACAAGAACATGTGACTCATTATTGATTAACCTTTCCTGATATCTTTCATAAATTTTATAGTTTTTTCTTTGTATGGTTCTTATGGGCTATCATGTTGAATTTATTAATTGTATTACAATCCAAATGCTCAATTTCCTTGTTTAGTTTTCAGATACTTAGGTTGACAATGTTTGAGTGTGTTAAGTTACCCCGTTAAAGTTTTTACATCTTGCAATTTGGATTTTAAATATGTTATGGTGTTTTAAACTACCTTGTAGGTTTTTTTAATAAAACCAACTAGCTCTCTTTAATTTAATCCATGATTCACCTTAACATTTTTTTATGAATTTCTGTTATTTCATAGACACTTTTTCCTCTATTATACAAGAACATGAACAGATAAAAGAACATGTTACAGAATAATTTTCCACTCATTTTGTGAATTACACTTTTTTTGTGAATTTTCAGAATAATACCTCCTTTCTCTAATGATGAATTTTCCTCTTGTTCTTTAAATTTTTTTAATTCATATATTTGTTCACTTAACAAACATGTGATGACATTTTTAAATTATGTTTCAGCCTCTGAAATATGTGCTCCAGTCATGAAGCAGAGAATATTACAGTGAAGACAGGGAATTAAATGAGTGAGTACAATATGATAAATACTGTGATTGAGGTACGCCACAAAGTTGCTGTTAAATCTTGATTATGTGATCTTTCTAAATGTCCACTTCCTTGTGTTGTTAAAATGGGAATAAGAACAACACCTGTCTCTTAGAATTATTGTTAAAAGCAAATGAGGTCAAACATTTGAGATGTCCATCAGGTTGCCTGGCCCAGAGCAGTTGTTTAAATATTGTTAGCTGTTATTTTTGTCATGAGCAGCTCATCGTGAGCCCCTTATCTAAAATTCTACCATCAGTCATTTTCTGCCATGATGCCCTTCTCTTATTTATTTGTTTATTTATTGATTTATTGATCTTTCTTCCCATAAGAATGAAAGTTCAAGCAGGCAGAGGCTCTGTTTTTATTGCAAATGCTTGCTTTTGCCCAGGGTCTGGAAAAACAGTGTTTAATCAATAATGGATAAATAATTAAAATATTTATTTCTCTAATAACTTTACTTTCTCAATTATATGGAAACTACAGAACTGTATTTTTAAAATCTCATCTTTGAACATTTGAGAAAAAAATGCTTTGAGCATTTCAGTGAATTTTCTTCCTGGGTTTTCCTATGCATACACCAATTAGGTCATATTGTTCTTACAGTGCTGTATCCTGCTTTTTCCTCACTTAACTTTCCAACCCATGTGTTTTCCTTATATTTCAAAACTCCTTTTCTCACGGATTCAAAATATTCTAGTATATGCTCACCTACTGAAAGCTTAATTATTGTGTATGAAGTATTATACAATTTTTCCAGCAACCTACAAGTATAAGAATAGCATTTTAGTTATTTATTCAAAAATAATAATTAAATCTCTATTATATGCTAGAGATGTGTAGAAGAACAAGAAAACATTGTCTTTGCCCTCATGGAGCTAACATTCTATGGAGAAGACACAGTTTATAACAATCCCTCAATTTCTTCTACCATAATAATGATAAGTTTTACAAAGGACATATATAAAGTTTTAAGAATCTATAAAATCTAGGGGTGGGGAAGGTGCTATCAGAAAAAAATGAAGGGAAATGACATTCAAAGTGAGAGCTGATTGTTGATTAGAAATTGGGCCAGTGAAAAGAGGAAGGGTAATAAAGGGAGTGGAAGGAAGAGAATATTTGGACCTGAAGGAAAAACAGGAGTGAAGGCCTTGATGTGGAAATGAGCACTGGATGAAGAAAAGCAAACAGTAGAATATGGAGAGCATAGGAGAGTGAGGGTGTTACCTGTGTACCTGGGTCAATTTGATGTATTCTACATACCTACATAACACCCAGAATAGTACCAAGTAGAGGTACTGAGAAATAAGTAACAAAGTATAAACTATAGATCCACAAAACATGGAGCTCACATTCTGAGTTGTTTTTTCTAGTAGTGATCATGTGCACAGACCTATCACCCAGCCCTTTGGTGACCAGAACATGTACGTACAAGCCTGGTCCCCATGATCAAGAGAGCTGCTCATGGTCATAGAACCAATCCCTAGTGTGTTAATCTGTGGGCTTAGCCTTAGGGATCCCAAGCTCTCATCAGCTAAATGAACCTATCTCAGTGAGATAGATGATAGATAGATAGGCAAATAGATAGATAGATAGATTGATAGATAGGATAGAATTGCTCTTTGTTGAGAGTAATTCTTACTCAAAATGGTGTCATCTCTTTGGCTATTTCTTTTTTGTAGGTTTCAAAGAAAACTGATGAATAGCCTCAAAATGTTTCTTAAAGCTTTGAGAAAGATGGAGTGTGAATTTTGTCCTTCATAACACTGCAGTTGTGCTAGTAAATAAAAATTGAATTTTATGGTGCAACTCTAATGAACATTTATCACTTGGAAATTAAGATCAATAGGAAAAATACTGAGAGGAAGGAGTCATGTAACATTTGTATTTGATACTTAAACATTGACAAATTCCTCCAGAAAAAATTGACCTAGAAAGAAACATTAATTAAATTCATCTTTCCATCCATTCCTTGTGGGAATTATCCAGATCAAAGCCACATGGAAAAATAGCAAATTCCAATTATTTTATGAATTACATCCTTTATTAAACAATATAAATCTGTACTAAGTTATAACACCAAGTAGTATATTCCTTTAAATATATGAGTTATCAAGAAGGACTTTCTAAAGAAACTGTTAATATATCCATCAAGCATTTATTAGAAATCTTATATATGGAAATCATTACCTAGGCACTGATAGAAATACAAATATGAATAAGTCACAGTCTTTGCTTTCCAGGAATGTACACCATCTGCTATAGAATTGGTGGTTGTAGAAAAATGGTGACTTTTTGTTTAATAGAATCCAACTTGAACATAATACAAAATAAAAATAATCCATTTTGAGTGTTTATGTGTGGTACTACAACAAGTTCTACTCAGTGTTATCCTGTCATATGATTTAGATAAGGGGCAAACCTATATACCCAAGAATATATGGTTTTTCATGGCTCCATGATACCCTTTCTATCTGACATGAAATCCCTCCAATAGAGTTCCTTAAAAAAAGAAACAGTAAGGACAGGGAATAGAGTTAAGAAACCCAAGTTATAAGTTACTTTTATAAAAAGCATTTGGTTGAAAAGATGACATTTAAGCTGCCTTTCACTCCAAGGTTACTGATGTCACTACAGTTAACAATGCTTAATTTATCCAATTAGTTAGTTCTGCAAGCCCGTCTAGATTATCATTTTTGCCTCAAGACAAGAAGTAGAACTTTAAAGGTGCTATGATGAATGCCTACTAAAGGGTATACCCAGGCTCTGAAAACACTTTTTAAAATTTTCTTACATTCTGACTGGGATACATGAAATGAAACTTTTAACTGACTTTCTTACTCAATTTTTATACCTATACTTATAAAGACAGCATGTAATACCTACACTATGAGATGTTATTATCCCTATTACAAAACTGGTAAAATTGAAATCCAGATATATATGTATTTCTAGTGATAGATGTGCATATACACATTTCTAATGATACATAGCTATATACTATGCATCTCTGTCATTGGGGTACAAATCTTTTACCATGTTATGAAATTTGTTATAAATTCCCAGACATATTTTTGATCAGTTTATATCATGACAGATGGTCTATCCACTGATACATTTAATAATCTGAGGCTTGTATTGGTACAGTAGATTATTTAATTTTATGTTCATTAGTGGTAACTTTCATCACTGGGGTCTCCCCATGGACTTGGAACAGATTGAAACTGAAAAAAAGTAGCACCTCATACCCCAGAAGTCCATATATTAGATAGCCAGGACTCCAGAGATGTGGCTAGGGCAGCAGCATTCTACTTAATGGCTCTCAAAGAAGTTGTCATCATGGACTGTACATTTATTTTGATGTACTCAACTCAAACAGCAGGGAGGCAGCTTAAGAATATCTGCCTTTTGGCAAATTGTATAAAAACCTTTTACCAGAAGGTCTGGAGACAGCAAGAGCAGTAGCAAGCAAGATGGTTACACTTCTGAACTTAATTTGAATTACTACTATTATAGTAAAATAAAATTTACCAAATGAACATTTAATGGTATTGGGGCAAGGGAAAGAAGCAAAGCTTTCATCAGTAAAATCTGGGACAGCTGCAGCCCTCACAAGATTCTCTCCTGTGAATTGTAAGGCTTTTATAACATGTGACCTTGTACTATTTAGAAAAAAAGAGAGTATTCCTCTAAGAGCCAAGATATAAAACATAAAACACAATTGATGTTTCATAGAGTTTGGAGACGGTATAATGAACCTCTGAAGTCAGAAAATGATACCAATTTTGACCTTTACTTTAAGCCCTGGAATAGAATCTGGCGATGGATGAGATGGAAGTTTTCCAAAAAATTAACCTCAGCCTTCCCTTCAATGTAAATATTAGGCATTCGTTCTGGGAATCTGTCTTTGGGTTGCAACTCTTCTCTCCTTATTTACTGTGTGCTAGATGTCTCTGAGGTGGGTCATGATGACACAGTAGAAGAGAAACATAAAAGCACCTATTTAATCAGCATCTACTATTTATTTGCCTTGCACCATGCAAGCAGCATCTGCTTACTGTCACAACACCCCTATGAGCTTGGCATTCCGCTGATTGGGGTGAGGAAACTGAGATAGAGAAGATGTAAGTAATTTGTGGAGCTGGGACATGATCTCTAGTTAGCTGATCCTCAGGCTCATGTTTAATCACTGCACTGTACTAATTCGGAGACAATCTGTCACCTTCAGACTTACTTTTAGTTGTCCTTTGAATAAAAACTAAAATGTCAGAAAACTAGTTTGGTGGCTGCTCTCCATGTTAACTTAAAAAACAGCAGGCTGTACACAGTCCTTCTGTAGGGCATAGTGGAGGGTAAAGAAGAAATATACGGTAGAACTCATAGGATAAGACATTATTGACAATTACAAGAGCTGAATAACAAAAAGAATAACTAACACTTGTGGAGACTTTTCTAAGTGGTGCACACTCTCCTGGGCATGTTAGATGTATTTTTAACTCTTATAAGCACTCAGGAGGTAGGTAATATTATGATCTCTCTTTTTCTGATGAGGCGATCTTAATCTTATAGCACAATAAGAAAGTTTCTAAAGGTAGAATCTAAACTCCTGCCCAACAGACTCTCCCAGAGTCTGGGATCTCCACACTCTATTGCCTTAGAATAATGATTTGACTCGACTTTCTATCCAAAGGAATTGATTCTAGCTTTCCTTAAAAGTAAAGAATACTACCAATATGTAGCTGCTTTGAACCTGTTTGAGGGAAAGCAAATAGCTCAGAAAGGAGACCACTCTTTCATTTCCTTAAAACATCAGAGCAGAGTGTGCCATTACCAGCAGTATGGGGAAAAAAATGTTTAGGAGGACATTTACCACTTCCTGACCACGATATGCCCTGAGGGATTCAATGTACATTCCTCTGCATATGAAATTTTATATAACAGGTTTCCTCATTAATTCTACCACTTTTCCTAATTCCTAGTTTTGGAGACAGATAAGGCTGCATTGTTTTCATTTTAATGGTTTTGATATGGCAATACATTTACATTATTCAAAAATAAAAAATTACAAAATACAGAAATATGTACAGTGAAATGTTTTCCTCCTACCTTTGAGCCCCATTTCTCTCCTGCAGTCCTCAACCTGCATTGCCTGACCCCAGGAAAGCACTGTCTACTATGTATTCTTCCACAGCTTCTTAATACATATGTAAGCAAATATGAATATGTATTATTTCTCTGTTTTTAGACAAAAGTTAGCATTCTGTATACATTGTTCTGCACACTCCTTTTTTTCCGATTAATAATTTACTCGGAGATTTTTCTATATCAGTATATGGTTTCGCTCTCTGTCTGTTAGTGTCACTGCCTAGTGTCCCATTGTTTGAGTGATTATAATTTATCTAATCCCCAGTAAATTCTTGATGGACATTTGGATTGCTTCCAATGTTTTACTGTTACAAATACTGATACACTGAATAACCTTGAATATATTTCATTGAACACATCTGCAGGTATATCTATAGGATTAATTCCCAAACTGAAAATGTGTCAAAAGTTACACATATTTATAATTTTTAATAGATATAACCAAATTGCTATCTGTAGCAGTTGTACTATTTCAGGGCTTCCCAAGCTTTTTCCCATCGTAACAGTCAAAGTGTATAAACTGGAAAAGATTTGAAGCCTTATAAAAGATTGCCTGTGGCCAAAGGGCATAAGCCTACTAGTTCTAACTGACCAGGATCTATCCGGCCGCCATAGGCCCGAGATCAGTATCTCCCAGAACCTGGGCTGGAAAGTTCTGTGGCTACATGTTTGTCAGCAGTGCATGATGCCTTCTTCCACTTAGCTTCACCATATGAAGAGTTATAAACTTTGGAATTTGAGTTAACCCAATAGGTTAAAATAATGGTATATCTGTTTTCCATATGTTTCAGTGTTTTTATAAGCTTTTTGACTGTGAACTGTGCAATCTATTTTTTTCTATTCAACTGTTTGTCTTTTATTATTGATTTTAAGAAGCTATCTGTATATTAAGAAATCTCTGTGCCTATGATATGAATTACAACTACTTTCCCCCAATTTATATTTGTCTCGACTTTATTCATGGTATTTTGTTTTGTTACTTTTGCTTGCAGAAGTTTCTTTTCTGTTTTCTTATGTTGTCTTTTCTTATGTTTGTTTGGATTTTGAGTTGTTGGTTAAAAAAGACTTTCCCCACTTCAGCTTTACAAATGAATTTTTCCACTTTTTCCTACTGTTTTTAAGACTTGACTTCTTCAAAAAAAAATTCGATTTGGAATTGTTCCTGATTTTTGGTGTGAAATACAGATTCAACATTTCGTTTTACCCCAGATGGGTTATACTACAACACTATTGAAAAATCCATCTTTGCCTTCACATTTGCTTTAATTTTTCTTCACGTGGGTTTGTACACTTTTAAAAAGTATTTTTATTTATTTTATTTTATTTTTTTGGCTGCATCGTGTCTTAGTTGCTGCATGTGGGATCTTCACCGAGGCATGAAGGATCTTCCATTGGGGTAAGTGTGCTTCTCTCTAGTTGTGGAGCACAGGCTCCAGGGTGCATGGGCTCTGTAGTTGTGGCATGCGGGCTCCACAGCGCATGGGCTGTGTAGTTTTGCGGCACGTGGGCTCTCTCGTTGAGGCACAAGAGCTCAGTAGTTGTGGTACACGGGCTTAGTTGCCCGACCAGGGATCAAACCCGTGTCCCCTGCATTGGAAGGCGGATTATTTACCACTGGACCACCAGGGAAGTCCCAGGTTTGTACACTTTTTTAAAGTTTATTTCTAGAGATATTGTTTTGCTTGTTTTTGCTGTTTTAAACATTTTTCCCATTATGTGTTCTAACTGCTTGCTTTTTATACATAATAAATTTATTGCTTTCTATTTATTAATGTTTATATCCTATTACTTCCCTGAATTCTTTTACTCTTTGTAGTGTTTTAGTTGATTCTCTTGGATTTTCAAACGTACCATCATGTCATTTCCACATAGTTACAGTTTATAATGTTTATTCTTCTTGTTTTCCTCTGTCTTGTCTAACTGTATTAACTAGTAATGCCAGTACTTTGTGGGAAAATAGAGGTGATGGTCTGCATTCTTGTCTTGATCTTGATTTTAATAGGAATACCTCTAGTCTATCTCCACTGAGCCTGATGCTGACTTCTGGATTGAGATAAATATATGTTCACTGTGTGAAAAAGGTGTCCATCTATCCTTATTTAACTGACTGTTTGAAGAATGGCTCTTGTATTTTGCCAAATGACTTATCATATATGAAAATGATCATAATTTTTCTCTAACATTATAAACTCTATACATTTCCTAATAATGAACCATCCTTGTACTTCTGGAATAAATTCCTCTGTCATAATTATTCTTTTTATATGCTTTTGGATTGCATTTGCTAACATTTTCTTTGGAATGGTTTTATAACTGAGATTTTTTTTATAACTGAGATTAATCTATAATTTTATTTGTGTATAAAACATTTTTGTCAAGTTTTATTATCAATTTTATACCATTTTTTCCCAAAAATAATGTTAAGGAATTCTTTTGTCTACTATTATCTAGAAAAGTTGAAATAGCCTTGGTTTTATTTGCTTTTAAATTCCCCTGTGAACGTGTCTAAACCTGTAGTTTTGCTGGGAATAACCTTTTGATCATTTTATCTTTTGCTTCTATTGAAATAGTTCTGTTTAGATTCTTATTTCTTGATGTCATTTAGTGTAAATCATTATTTTCCTTAAAAAATCTATTTCATCCAAGTTTTTCAATTTAGTCTCTTAAGATTCTTTAATTTCCTTAGTTCCTGTGTGGCTAATTCTCCCTTTACTGTTTAGTTTTGTTTCTTTGTGTGTTTTTATTTGCAGTTTTCTCTTTCCTGATTAAGTTAGCTAATGATTTTCTGTTTTTCTAAACAACCAGATTTTGTCTTTGTAGATTAGATCTACCATTTTTCTAATTCACTAGCATTAGAAAACATAGGCCATAGGGTCTCTGTCATAATTAATCAACTCTGTCATTTTAACACAAAAGCAGCCCTAGGCAATATGTAGATGAATAAGTATGTCTGTGGTCCAATAAAACTTTTTTATGGATACTGAATTTTGAATTTCATACAATTTTCACATGTGAACTATTATTGTTCCTTTTTTTCCAACCATCACATAAGCTGTAAGTACCATTCTTATTTTGTATGCTGTACAAAAATAGGCATTGGCCCATAAGCTGTGATTTGCTGGTCTCTACCTAATATATCTTTAGATACATATTTCTTTACATAGTATCTGTTAGTTCCCTAATATGAATAATAATGACAATTTTCCTGTGTTTTCTTCCTATACCCGTCCTTTCTCCATCTTATTTTCTTTATCAAGATTTTCTTCCTCATTTTACTTTGTATATTAAATAAGCCTATATTTCCGTTATGTGAGTTATGAGCATTGATAATCTTTGACCCTGCGCTATCACAGAGGAGTTAACCCAAAAATGTACCCACCTTCTTTCACCTCTCCAGTTTTTTTGATATGTAATATCTACATTGTCAGATGATGCAATAATAATAATAATTATTATTTTTTGCCACATTCTACCAACATTTGTTCTATCCTCAATTTGGGGAGGGGGCAGTAAATGAACTCAATGCTGACCACCAGTTTTATGGTCGTATATTTCCCACTCACCTCTGAGTTGGCTAAAGATTATCCTCTAGTATTTTCCTTAAAAGGAGCTTAGATTTTATATGTTTAAAACTTAAATCTTGAAGATAATTTTACCTGGTTATAAGATATGGGTCTCTTCCTTTCTTTTACTGAATACCTTTTATACGTTGCTGTACTGACTTCTGACCTTGTTTGTGGCTGTAGTGAAACATGCAGACAGCCTGGTTGTTTTATTTTATCCTTATATATAGTGTAATCTTTTTTCTTGATCACTAAAAATGATCCTTTGGTTTAAATCTTGAAGTTTCAATAACATTATTAGCATTATTAACATTATTAGCATAGTTGTGGTGTTGCTCGATCTGTTTCTTTGATCTGTTAGTATTCCCTAGTATGTTGTCCTCCCAATGTAAAAATTCAAGACATATTAATTTTGGAGATGTTTTCTTGAATTATTTCTTTAAATTATTTTCCATTTTGTTGCTTTTTTTTTTTCAGAGATTCCAATTATATGTACCTTGGATTTTTTATTTTTGCTTGTTTTCTGTATCTCATTTTATCTCTACCCTTTTTCAGTCATTTTGTTATTTCTAATTCATTTTGTTTACTCTTCTCATTTCTATCATCTATTTCCTTTACTATATTTGCCATAGTGTATATCCTGGATAGAACTCCTTGCATTTTCCTCTTTAATCTATGTGCTGATTTTGGTTTTTCTTCACTTTTTCCTGAGTTCTACCAGTTCAACTTTCATCTCCTCCTGTTGTAATTCCCTCTCTTCTCTGAATTCTAGCTAGTGCTCTAAATTTATAAAGGGTACTGCTTAATTTTTTTACTTATTGGTAAATTTTGAGGTCAAATATTTAGTCCCTGTGTCACCATTTTTCTTGTGAGTATTCATTTTGGAGTGAGTTTTGATGCTGTTTTTCACATTAGTTTTCATGTAAGAATTTTGTATGGTTGCTGTGCTGGTTCTTTTCATATTATTTGTCATTGAATGAGTTGGATTTTCTTGGATTAGTATCTCTACAGAGTTGGTGGGAAAGAGAGGAAGCTGCTGCCGGAGTAACCATTGAATTTTTACTACAAAAAGGATCTTAATTTGCTGCCACAAAGATAGAGAGTTCTCTATACAAGTTTGGCTCAACTGTGTGTGAATGTGTTGTACCCCTAATCCCTCTGATTCTCTGAGTCAAACTGTGAAGGGTGGGGTTCTGTCAAAAGCTTGTTGACTGCAGTTCCAGCAGAATTTTTTTTCCAAAAAAGATTATAAATTTTAAATTCAAGGTGAACCCCTTGCCTTCAAGAACTATAATTTTGCTATTATCCTCCGAGCTCTACTTCTGTTGGGCCCCTTCTCACTTTTGATGTTTCATATTTTCACTGCCTCCCAAGAGAATCCTAACAATTTTTTACAATTCCAAAATCCCTTGCTTTTTTTGGATTATACCTGTCTTCCAGGTTTGATAAAAAATTAGAGCTCTAGAGGATTTTTGCTATCGTTCTTCTGTTGCTATTGTATGATGTCCAGGAGCAAAGAGGTACTATGATGACTTTCTCAGCCATGTTTATACAGGGATTCTATAACGTTGTGCTTTGAAAGAGTTAAGCAAGAAAGGGAACCTATGTCTAGCTTCCAACAGATGGAGTATAAACTCTAAAAAGCGAATACAAAACTGTGATGAGACCATGAAAATTTGAAATCTCCAAGAATAATCCTAGAGTAAAAATAAAGAATCAGCATAAATTATAGAAGCTGTAAGAACCACAGGAATTCAGATAAAGATAAAATTGTGTCGACAGGAGCAATGATTGAAGGGGTTATATGGGAACAGATTAGAAGGATTCATTGGAGGCTTGAGCAAAGTTCACTTGTGTTCTTCCCTATAACTCTGGTCTAAGAACTTTGGAAAATTCGTTCTCACTTACCATTCTATGTTACTGGTTGCTTTCCATCTATCTCATGATATCTCAAACGGTGAAGAAAATGGAAAGAGATAGAACTAGTTTAGGGGGAGGAAGAAGGTTTCAGAATAAAAAAATACATTTTTTCTCTCTAAGTCCCCAGAGTCTATGCCAGTTCCCCAGAACCAAGCCAGGCTCTCAGAGGCATTCTGGACCATGGGTTCTTGGCACAGACAAAATTTCCAAAAGACAGCAGTGCCTTTGAGCCATATCCTGGAGCCTGAAACCAAGCCCAAACAGCTTGGACAGTGAGAGAAGTGAAGCCGCTTCAGAACATTTTGTGTCACATATTTGTTTCTGGCATCTTTGCTTTATAATCTTTTTAAAAATTATATTTTCCTCCTGGATATTTTAGTCTGTTTTTATTAGTCATTTCAAGGAGGATCACATAAAGGCTTAGGGAAGGCTGGACCCTCATTCCTCTCCATGGCCTCTGGTGCAGCACTCTGCCTTTGCTCTCTCCACCACTGTTTACTTATAAGCTTGATTTTGGCAGCCAGTAAGTTTATTTTACATTTTACTGAAGTGTGAGGGGAAATACTGATAGAAAAACTAAACAAAATCCCTCATGAAATGGTATCAGCAAATGAGCAAAGTACCTGAAAAAGTCAAACATCCGGGTGCCCAGAACTCAAAGGCTGATTTTTCTTCCCTATAAGGCACCCTCAGAACCTCTTTCTGCACTGGCTGGTGATAAGATCATCTGAAAATTAATCACTAGTGGAGAGAGAGCTGTATTCATTGTCAACCTACCCTGCAAGTATGAGTCCCTGCCTCCCCAAGTTTCTTGTCTGTATCACCATAAGCTTTTCAGAACAGGGTGCACAAACTTCTTTGTTGTTGCCTTAAAGGAATGGGAATGCTAGATCTTCTATCTAATTAAAGTATAATTTTTCCTACTACTGCCTCAGCTACTGGTGATTATTGAAAAATAACAAAATAATTTCTCCCTTATATATAATCATGTATCTCACCATAAACATATATTTTTTTAAAAGGAAAATTACAGTGGCCACATGTATAACTAAAAGTTTTAGAAGTTCGGAAAACATAATTGTACATGGTTTTTCACAGCAATTCTGTACGAGTAGACATTAAGTGGATATGGGGGGTAATATATCTATGTATCTATATCTCCAAACAAACATGTCTCTCATTAAATGTGTGAATGGTTGAATGACATACATCACCATAATCATTTTGGAGTAATATGGCAATTTAAAACAGGAGAAGAGTATAACTTATAAGAGCAAACACATTAGCCTAAAAGGGTTATTCCCAAAGGATGTAAGAAAAGATATTATTTGTTACATGTGTTAAATGGAGAAGGAAGAGCAGGAACTTGGAGAGATTTGTGAAAATAAAAATACAAGCCGAGAGGCACTACATTTAAGGAAACCTAGTTACCCTTGGTAAGATATTTGTACAAAGTAGACACCAGCTCTATTTCCAACTTCCTACATCCCTGAGTAAAACTTGCAATCTTCATGCAAATGCTAATGTGTCATTTTTACAATAAGAATACCATCGATTGTTGATAAAATATGTAATTCGAGAGCTGGGTCTTCCACATTCAGGGGTAGCCCAGATGTTGGCTGAAATGTAGATAGTACTGCTGAAGTTAATTTCCCTGAAACATGCAGCAGTATTGGTTGGAATAGCTAGATAATGGTGAGGTAAAAAACTCACCTAAAATATTAGTGGCTTATAACAACAAAAGATTCTTCCTTGTTTACATTACATGTTTATTACAAATTGACTGTGGGATCCATTTCACACGTCTTCACTCTAGGTGCCAGGCTGGAAGCCCTGTCACTACCTAGAGTATAACAGTTTCCTCTGATGGTAAGGAGACGAGAGTATGCAGAATTTCAAACTCTTAACACTTCTACTCAATTTCCAATGGCCAAAGCAAGGAAAGTAACATACCCAACTTCATGGGGGTGGGAAAATGCAAACTCACAGTGTGACTGAAATGGAAAGAACTGAGTTATCACTGAACAGTCCTAATGACTACCAGAAATGAACACATTTGCTAATATTTCATTGTATTTCTGTTCTATGTTACTGATAGAGAAATGAAAAGGACTTCTCCATAGCTTTTTAAGATTTAATTTGACCTCTCAATAAAAAAAAATTTAAAACCTCATAGGATATATTTTACATGTAGTGGTAATAATAGTATTTTCCTAAAAGAAGATAGGAAAAATATTCCAAAAGGGTTTGGAGTAGTGAGAGAACTTTGCCAAGACCCTTCTTCCCTATCTTCTGTATAGAACAAAAGGCTTGATTCTCAAGGGAGAAGGACAACAAACACTATTGTCTGTTGCAAATAGAGGAAAGGAATGGAAGAGTAACCTCTGCCACTAGAGAAAGAGCAGGAATACATACTGGGCTCAGGACTACAAGATGGGAGAGAAAGGAGCATACGCTTAAGTATAAGTCTAGGCCTAATGTCGACAGAAGCTTAGTCAGGCAATAGAGAAGACCCCAAACCTCTAGGCCAGGCTAATCAGCTCTGGGTAAGAAGTAACCTGTAAGAGACAGACCCTCTTTGAGGCACTGCACAAAAGAAAGATTAAAAGCTGAGGGTTGAGAAGACATTAGGAAAAAGCAAAAACCTTCTGACAGAACGGTCCCTACTCACTAAAAATATATGTAGTGCACAGAGCATAACCATAGCAACAACAAATCTCAAATCCAGCTCAGTTTCTAATTAGATTAACTGTAACTCCCACAGTAAAGTCCCAGCAGAAAAAATGGTGTACCCATTTCTAGGCATAAACACCATATACCTTAGTCTTTATTGTAGTACACAAGATATCTTATCTTTATAAAAATTACAAAGCATTAAAAAAGAAAGGAAAAAATTCCCAAGAAACAAAGCAGTTCTTAAAAGCAAACTCAGATATGGCACAAACGTTGGAACTATCTGGCAAGGAATTTCAAATAACTATGATTAATATGCAAAAGCACTAATTGAAAAGATAGATAACATGCAATATCAGGTTATTTCAGGAGAGAAAAGCAAACTATAAGAAATTATCAAATATAAGTGTTAGAAATGAAGAACAAAGTAATGGAGATAAAAAGTACCTTTGACAGACTTATTAGTAGACTTGGCAGGACCAAGCTGTCATGGTTTGCTAGGGCTGCCCTACCAGAGTATCATGGATCGGGTGACTTAGACAACATAATTTTTCTCATAAATTGGCAGTCTAGAAGACTGAGATCAAGAAGTTGGCAGGGTTGGTTTCTTCTGAGGCCTCTCTCCTTGGCTTGTGGATGGTCATCTTCTCCCTGTGTCTTCCTATGAACTTCCCTCTGTGTCTATATGTCCTAATCTCCTCTTCTTGAAAGGACACCAGCAATATTAGATTAGGACCCAGCTAATGACTTCATTTTAACTTAATATTTCTTTAAAGAGGTCACCAAAAGAGACCCTATATCCAAAACAGTCATATTCTGAAATGCTGGGATTAGGACTTCAAAATATAACTTTCCTTTTGAGAGAGAATAACATAACTTAGCCTATAACACAAGGAAAGTTTCAGTGAACTTGATAAGTCTATAGATATTATACAAACTGAAACTGAAATAAAAACTGAGGGGAAGGAAAACCCAACAGAAGAGATCACCAAGAGCTGTGAAACAATATCAAATGGTCTAACATACATGTTATTAAGATCCCAGAAGGTGAAGAGACAGAGTAGAGAAAAAATTTAAAGACATAAAAGTGAAGAATCTTTAAAAATTTATGACAGACATCAAACCTCAGATACGAGAAGCTCAGGGACCACCAAGCAGGAAAAGTACCAAACACATACCAACACATATTCACACACACACACTATATCATACCTAAGTATATCATATTCAAACTGTTAAAAACAAAAGGTAAAGAAAATCTTGAAGGAAATCAGAGGAAGAGACACTTTACCTACACAAGATTGAGGATAACAGTTAGGGCAGACTTCTTACGAGAAGCAATGCAAACTAGAAGACAATGGTGTAACATCTTTAAACTTTTGAAAGAAAAATAATTGTCAGTCCAGAATTTTCTACTCAGCAAAAATGTATTTAAAAAATTTTTTTAGATTAAAAAAAGTAAATCCTGGGAATCTGACAGAAGACCTAATCAACAGGAAATATTGGGTGAAGTTCTTTGGGCAGAAGGAACACAACAATATAAAGAAATTTAGCTCTACACAAAAAAAGAAGAGCATTAGAAATGGAAGTAAAATGAAATTGCTTTATTTTTAATTATAACACAACTGATTATATAAATCAAAGATAGTAGGAATATATACTGTATTTATAGCATATAGAAAAGTGCAACATGTGATAACAGCACTATGAATGAAAAGGGGGAATTGGAAATATAGTGTTATAAGCTTCTTACATTACATAAAGAGACATAACCCTGTTTAAGTGTAAACCAGTTAGAAGTTTAAGAGAAAAAATGAGGAAAACCTCTTGGGGTCAGAGAAAGCCTCAATGACTGGCTTCAAAGACTAGTCCTACAAAGGGTATAATTTAAACTGGATCAGACTGTGGAGGAATTTGTGCCCCAGGTCATTGTTGTAAACAGTAGTGCACTAAGTGGAGGCTAACAGCCTGGGTGTGGTATCAGTCTAGGCAGACCAGCTAGAAGCTTAACAGGGAGAACAGAGAAAGAGAGTTAAAGTGAGACTAGCTAAAACCACTGTTGTCTTTGGGCATTGGGGGCAGGGTGGTCAGGGTGACTGTGTGCATGCCCAAAGCTGTGTTCTCTGAGGTGCAACGTCAGAGAATGCACATGGTCGGAGAAGTATACTTCACTTAAATATCTAGTCAAGTCACTAAATAAACAAGCAGGCAATAACAAAAAATACAAAACCCAGGAAGGGGTAAATGAAATCTGTATCTGGAGGTGCAACGATATATTATTTACATGCCCCAAAATCAATAAAATGTACAAGACATGCAAACCTATAGGAAACTGTGATTGATAGGCAGCAGGAGAAAAACAGGTAAAAGAAACTCCTCTGAGAAGGCCCATGTGTTATATATAACACACAAATTCTTCAAAATAGCTAAGATGAATATGTTCAAAATCAAATGGAAACCAACTTAAAGAAATAAAAGTGTGGTAGAGAGAGGGGCAAGATGGCGGAAGAGTAAGACACAGAGATCACCTTCCTCCCCACAGATACATCAGAAATACATCTACACGTGCAACAACTCCTACAGAACACATACTGAACGCTGGCATAAGACCTCAGACCTCTCAAAAGGCAAGAAACTCCACCAGTCCCTGGGTAGGGCAAAAGAAAAAAGAATAAACAGAGACAAAAGAATACGGACGCGACCTGCACCAGTGGGAGGGAGCTATGAAGGAGGAAAGGTTTCCACACACTAGGAAGCCCCTTCGCGGGCAGAGACTGTGGGTGGCGGGGGGGGGGAAGTTTCGGAGCCGCGGAGGAGAGCGCAGCCACAGGGGTGCGGAGGGCAAAGCGGTGTGATTCCCGCACAGAGGATTGCTGCCGACCAGCACTCACCAGCCCGAGAGGCTGGTCTGCTCACCCACTGAGGCAGTCGGGGGCTGGGACCTGAGGCTCGGGCTTCGGTCGGAGCACAGGGAGAGGACTGGGGTTGGTGGCTTGAACACAGCCTGCAGGGGGTTAGTGTGCCACGGGTAGCCGTGAGGGAGTCCAGGGAAAAGTCTGGACCTGCCGAAGAGGCAACAGACTTTTTCTTCCCTCTTTGTTTCCTGGTGCGTGAGGAGAGGGGAATGAGAGTGCTGCTTAAAGGAGCTCCAGAGACGGGCGCAAGCCGCAGCTAAGCGCGGACCCCAGAGACGGGCATGAGACGCTGAGGCTGCTGCTGCCGCCACCAAGAAGCCTGTGTGCGAGCACAGGTCACTATACACACCTCCCTTCCGGGGAGCCTGTGCAGCCTGCCACTGCCAGGTCCCGGGATCCAAGGACAACTTCCCCGGGAGGACGCACGGCGCACCTCAGACTGGTGCAACGTCCCACTGGCCTCTGCCGCCACAGGCTCGCCCCGCATCCGTACCCCTCCCTCCCCCCGGCCTGAATGAGCCAGAGCCCCCAAAGCAGCTGCTCCTTTAACCCCGTCCTGTCTAAGCGAAGAACAGACGCCCTCTGGCGACCTACATGCAGAGGTGAGGCCAAATCCAAAGCTGAGCCCCTGGGAGCTGTGAGAACAAAGAAGAGAAAGGGAAACCTCTCCCAGCAGCCTCAGGAGCAGCGGATTAAATCTCCACAATCAACTTCATGTACCCTGCATCTGTGGAATACCTGAAGAGACCACGAATCATCCCAAATTGAGGAGGTGGACTTTGAGAGCAAGATTTATTATTTTTTCCCCTTTTTCTCTTTTTGTGTGTATGTATATGCTTCTGTGTGAGATTCTGTCTCTATAGCTTTGCTTTCACCATTTGTCCTAGGGTTCTATCCGTCCATTTTATTGTTGTTGTTTTTTAATTTTTTCTTAATAATTATTTTTTATTTTAATACCTTTATTTTATTTTATCTTACTTTATTTTATTTTATTTTACCCTTTCTTCCTTTCTTTCTTTCTCTCTCTCCCTCCCTCCCTCTCTCCCTCTCTCCCTCTCTCCCTCCCTCTCTCTCTCTCTCTCTCTCTCTTTCTCTCTTTCTTTCTACTTTTTCTCCCTTTTATTCTGAGCCGTGTGGATGCAAGGCTCTTGGTTCTGTAACCAGGAGCCAGTGCTGTGCCTCTGTGGTGGAAGAGCCAACTTCAGGACACTGGTCCACAAGAGACCTCCCAGCTCCACATAATATCAAATGGCGAAAATCTCCCAGAGATGTCCATCTCAACACCAGCACCCAGCTTCACTCAACGAACAGCAAGCTACAGTGCTGGATACCCTATGCCAAACAACTAGCAAGACAGGAACACAAACCCATCCATTAGCAGAGAGGCTGCCTAAAATCATAATAAGTCCACAGACACCCCAAAACACACCACCAGATGTGGACCTGCCCACCAGAAAGACAAAATCCAGCCTCATCCACCAGAACACAGGCACTAGTCCCCTCCACCAGGAAGCCTACACAACCCACTGAACCAACCTTAGCCACTGGGGACAGACACCAAAAACAACAGGAACTACGAACCTGCAGCCTGCAAAAAGGAGACCCCAAACACAGTAAGATAAGCAAAATGAGAAGACAGAAAAACCACAGATGAAGGAGCAAGATAAAAACCCACCAGACCTAACAAATGAAGAGGAAATAGGCAGTCTACCTGAAAAAAGAATTCAGAATAATGACAGTAAAGATGATCCAAAATCTTGGAAATAGAATAGACAAAATGCAAAAAACATTTAACAAGGACCTAGAAGAACTAAAGATGAAACAAACAACGATGAACAACACAAAAAATGAAATGAAAAATACTCTAGATGGGATCAATAGCAGAATAACTGAGGCAGAAGAATGGATAAGTGACCTGGAAGATAAAATAGTGGAAATAACTACTGCAGAGCAGAATAAAGAAAAAGGAATGAAAAGAACCGAGGAGACTCAGAGACATCTGGGACAACATTAAAGGTACCAACATTCGAATTATAGGGGTTCCAGAAGAAGAAGAGAAAAAGAAAGAGACTGAGAAAATATTTGAAGAGATTATAGTTGAAAACTTCCCTAATATGGGAAAGGAAATAGTTAATCAAGTCCAGGAAGCACAGAGAGTCCCATACAGGATAAATCCAAGGAGAAATACGCCAAGACATATATTAATCAAACTGTCCAAAATTAAATACAAAGAAAGCATATTAAAAGCAGCAAGGGAAAAATAACAAATAACACACAAGGGAATCCCCATAAGGTTAACAGCTGATCTTTCAGCAGAAACTCTGCAAGCCAGAAGGGACTGGCAGGACATATTTAAAGTGATGAAAGGGAAGAACCTACAACCAAGATTACTCTACCCAGCAAGGATCTCATTCAGATTCGATGGAGAAATCAAAAGCTTGACAGACAAGCAAAAGCTGAGAGCATTCAGCACCACCAAACCAGCTTTACAACAAATGCTAAAGGAAATTCTCTAGGCGAGAATCGTAAGAGAAGGAAAAGACCTACAATAACGAACCGAAAACTATTTAGAAAATGGGAATAGGAATATACATATCGATAATTACCTTAAATGTAAATGAACTAAATGCTCCCACCAAAAGACACAGATTGGCTGAATGGATACAAAAACAAGACCCATATATATGCTGTATACAAGAGACCCACTTCAGACCTAGAGACACATACAGACTGAAACTAAGGGGATGGAAAAAGATATTCCATGCAAATGGAAACCAAAAGAAAGCCGGAGTAGCAATTCTCATATCAGACAAAACAGACTTTAAAATAAAGACTATTAGAAGAGACAAAGAAGGACACTACATAATGATCAAGGGATCGATCCAAGAAGATATAACAATTGTAAATATTTATGCACCCAACATAGGAGCACCTCAATACATCAGGCAAATACTAAGCCATAAAAGGGGAAATCGACAGTAACACATTCATAGTAGGGGACTTTAACACCCCACTTTCACCAATGGACAGATCATCCAAAATGAAAATAAATAAGGAAACACAAGCTTTAAATGATACATTAAACAAGATGGACTTAATTGATATTTATAGGACACTCCATCCAAAAACAACAGAATTCACATTTTTCTCAAGTGGTCATGGAACATTCTCCAGGATAGATCATATCTTGGATCACAAATCAAGGCTTGGTAAATTTAAGAAAAGTGAAATTGTATCAAGTATCTTTTCTGACCACAATGCTATGAGACTAGATATCAATTACAGGAAAAGATCTGTAAAAAAAAAAAAAAAAACACATGTAGGCTAAACAATACACTACTTAATAACGAAGTGATCACTGAAGAATTCAAAGAGGAAATTAAAAAAATACCTAGGAACAAATGACAGTGGAGACACGACGACCCAAAACCTAAGGGATGCAGCAAAAGCAGTTCTAAGAGGGAAGTTTATAGCAATAAAATCCTACCTTAAGAAACAGGAAACATCTCGAATGAACAACCTAACCTTGCACCTCAAGCAATTAGAGAAAGAAGAACAAAGAAACCCCAAAGTTAGCAGAATGAAACATATTATAAAGATCAGATCAGAAATAAATGAAAAAGAAATGAAGGAAATGATAGCAAAGATCAATAAAACTAAAAGCTGGTTCTTTGAGAAGATAAACAGAATTGATAAACCATTAGCCAGACTCATCAAGAAATAAAGGGAGAAGACTCAAATCAATAGAATTAGAAATGAAAAAGAAGTAACAACTGACACTGCAGAAATACAAGAGATCATAAGAGATTACTACAAGCAACTCTATGCCAATAAAATGGACAACCTGGAGGAATGGACAAATTCATAGAAATGCACACCCTGCCAAGACTGAATCAGGAAGAAATAGAAAATATGAACAGACCAATCACAAGCACTGAAATCGAAACTGTGATTAAAAATCTTCCAACAAACAAAAGCCCAGGACCACATGGCTTCACAGGCGAATTCTATCAAACATTTAGAGAAGAGCTAACACCTATCCTTCTCAAACTCTTCCAAAATATAGCAGAGGGAGGAACTGTCCCAAACTCATTCTACGAGGCCCCCATCACCCTGATACCAAAGCCAGACGAGGATGTCACAAAAAAAGAAAACTACAGGCCAATATCACTGATGAACATAGATGCAAAAATCCTCAACAAAATACTAGCAAACAGAATCCAACAGCACATTAAAAGGATCATACACCATGATCAAGTGGGGTTTATTTGAGGAATGCAAGGATTCTTCAATATATGCAAATCAATCAACGTGATACACCATATTAACAAATTGAAGGAGAAACACCATATGATCATCTCAATATTCAAAACCCATTTATGATTAAAAAAAAACCTCCAGAAAGTAGGCATAGAGGGAACTTTCCTCAACATAATAAAGGCCATATATGACAAACCCACAGCCAACATTGTCCTCAATGGTGAAAAACTGAAAGCATTTCCAGTAAGATCAGGAACAAGACAAGGTTGCCCACTCTCGCCACTCTTATTCAACATAGTTTTGGAAGTTTTAGCCACAGCAATCAGAGAGGAAAAGGAAATAAAAGGAATCCAAATCGGAAAAGAAGAAGTAAAGCTGCCACTGTTTGCAGATGACATGATACTATACATAGAGAATCCTAAAGATGCTACCAGAAAACTACTAGAGCTAATCAATGAAACTGGTAAAGTTGCAGGATACAAAATTAATGCACAGAAATCTCTGGCATTCCTATACACTAATGATGAAAAATCTGAAAGTGAAATCAAGAAAATACTCCCATTTACCACTGCAACAAAAAGAATAAAATATCTAGGAATAAACCTACCTAAAGAGACAAAAGACCTGTATGCAGAAAATTATAAGACACTGATGAAAGAAATTAAAGGTGATACAAATAGATAGAGAGATATACCATGTTCTTGGATTGGAAGAATCAACATTGTGAAAATGACTATACTTCCCAAAGCAATCTACAGATTCAATGCAATCCCTATCAAACTACCGCTGGGATTTTTCACAGAACTAGAACAGAAAATTTCACAATTTGTATGGAAACACAAAAGACCCCGAATAGCCAAAGCAATCTTGAGAAAGAAAAACGGAGCTGGAGGAATCAGGCTCCCTGACTTCAGGCTATACTACAAAGCTACAGTAATCAAGACAGTATGGTACTGGCACAAAAACAGAAAGATAGATCAATGGAACAGGTAGAAAGCCCAGAGATAAACCCACACACATATAGTCACCTTATCTTTGATAAAGGAGGCAGGAATGTACAGTGGAGAAAAGACAGCCTCTTCAATAAGTGGTGATGGGAAAACTGGACAGGTACATGTAAAAGTCTGAGATTTGAACTCTCCCTAATACCATACACAAAAATAAGCTCAAAATGGATTAAAGACCTAAATGTAAGGCCCGAAACTATCAAACTCTTAGAGGAAAACATAGGCAGAACACTTTATGACATAAATCACAGCAAGATCCTTTTTGACCCACCTCCTAGAGAAATGGAAATAAAAACAAATATAAACAAATGGGACCTAATGAAACTACAAAGCTTTTGCAAGACAACCCTCAGAATGGGAGAAAATATTTGCAAATGAAGCCACTGACAAAGGGTTAATCTCCAAAATTTATAAGCAGCTCATGCAGCTCAATAACAACAAAAAAACCCAATCCAAAAACGGGCAGAAGACCTAAATAGACATTTCTCCAAAGAAGATATACAGATTGCCAACAAACACATGAAAGAATGCTCAACATCATTAATCATTAGAGAAATGCAATTCAAAACTACAATGAGATATCATCTCACACCGGTCAGAATGGCCATCATCAAAAAATCTAGAAACAGTAAGTGCTGAAGAGGGTGTGGAGAAAAGTGAACACTCTTGCACTCCTGGTGGGAAAGTGAATTGGTACAGCCATTATGGAGAACAGTATGGAGGTTCCTTAAAAAAATACAAATAGAACTACCATATGACCCAGCAATCCCACTACTGGGCATATACCCTGAGAAAACCATAATTCAAAAAGAGTCATGTACTAAAATGTTCATTGCAGCTCTATTTACAATAGCCAAGACATGGAAGCAACCTAAGTGTCCATCGACAGATGAATGGGTAAAGAAGATGTGGCACATATATACAATGGAATATTACTCAGCCATAAAAAGAAAGGAAATTGAGTTATTTGTAGTGAGGTGGATGGACCTAGAGTCTGTCGTACAGAGTGAAGTAAGTCAGAAAGAGAAAGACAAATACTGTATGCTAACACATATATATGGAGTATAAGAAAAAAAAGTGTCATGAAGAACCTAGGTGTAAGATGGGAATAAAGACACAGACCTACTAGAGAATGGACTTGAGGATATGGGGAGGGGGAAGGGTAAGCTGTGACAAAGTGAGAGAGTGGCATGGACATATATACACTACCAAACGTAAAATAGATAGGTAGTGGGAATCAGCCGCATAGCATAGGGAGATCAGCTCAGTGCTTTGTGACCACCTGGATGGGTGGGATAGGGAGGGTGAGAGGGAGGAAGACGCAAGAGGGAGGAACTGGGAACATATGTATATGTATAACTGATTCACTTTGTTGTACAGCAGAAAGTAACACACTATTGTAAAGCAATTATACTTCAATAAAGATGTAAAAAAAAAAAAAAAACCTCTATACCATTTACATTTGCACCCCCCAAAATGAAATACTTGGTATAAACCTATCAAAATATGTACAATATCTATATGAGGAAAACTATAAAACTATGATAAATGAAATCCAAATTAAAAAGCAGAAATGACATGGGCTTTCCTCATGGCGCAGTGGTTGAGAGTCCGCCTGCCAATTCAGGGGAAACGGGTTCGTGCTCCGGTCTGGGAATATTCCACATTCCACGGAACGGCTAGGCCTGTGAGCGGTGCCCACTGAGCCTGCGCGTCCAGAGCCTGTGCTCCGCAATGGGAGAGGCCACAACAGTGAGAGGCCCGCGTACCACAAAAAAAAAATGTAAAAAAAAAAAAGGACAAGTGACAGTCGAAAAATAGATAATTTGGACTTCATCAAAATTAGAAACTTTTATGCAGCAAATGATACTATCAGTTAAGTGAAAACAATCCACAGAACTGGAGAGAATATTTACAAATTGTGTATCTGGCAAGGGACTTTTAACTCAATAGTGGGACAAACAATTCAATTAAGAATGGAAAAGGCTAAAGGCAAACAGTGTGGTATAGTTGGTAGATCTGTCACATGTTTAGCAAATATAGTTGTATGTTGTGTGCAAAGAGTAGTCTACTCTATGGTGCTGGACTAGACCAGAAATATCAGGATAAATTTATGATTAGATAGATGATAGATATAGGTAGATAAATAGATAGATGATAGGTAGATAGATAGGTATGAATACAGATGCATCGATACACCTGAATGGATGGATACATACATACATGGATAAATTTCCTACTGCTGTCTAGTGAGAAGGCATAGAAACAGTGACACTTCAGTAACAATGAACACTCCTAGTGCCCAGCTCTTGACTTCTAAATACCATTATCCAATAAAAGGAACCAGGGCTCCTTCGATAAGTGGTTGATCCCAGGGATGGAACAAGCAAATACAAGTTGAGCCTTGAGCATTACATTAAGAAAATGCTTTAAAAAAAGAAAAAATGAAAAGATGGCAGCATGTTTAAAGGATAAAAAGTAAATCTGAAAACACTCCCAATGGCCAAAACTGGAACAATTTGAACAATAATATTAGTGTTAGATTATAAGCCAAAGGATAAAATAAATATTCATAGGCACTTATTTTATGAACTTATTTTTAAGTTCCTTAAAAATCTGAAAACTAGTTTCTAAAGTATTATCAGGTCCTGGAACCTTTAGTAGGTCTTGGTTTTTGGTTTATTTTGGTTTTTCAATAGTTTAGGTAAAAGGATGAATTTGTGATTTTTTTCTAGAAAGTCATGAATTGCATCAAAACATAAATTTAAAAGTTTAAAGGTATAAAAATATTATTTTTGTATTTTTCTCTCTGTAGTTATATACTTTTTCTTTCCTAATTTTGAACATTTACATTTTCTCTAGACTTCCCAAAGTGTTTTCCATTTTATTAAATTTTTCAAAGAACCACTGCTTGGATATATATGCTAAACATTAATTGTCAACTTTCATTTCTAAAACTTTTCTTATTTTCATTAGACTTGCTTTGTTGTACATATTTAATTTATATCATCAAATATTTTAGTTATATATTTTTATTCTTTCTAGTATAATGTTGGCATTGAAGGATCTAAATTGGTGTTTGACTCTATCTTTAGCTACATATAATAATATTTTTAAATCACAGTAGGATTATTTCCTAAATATTCTAAAATTGAATATCAGTATTTCATTTTTTATTAATTATAAAATTTCAAGTACTACAGAAATAGATAACTGAATAAATAAATTTTCTCTTCTAAATTACCTCAAACCAACTTTTCAAGGTACCAACTGCTAACAGTCTCTTTATTCTTTCAAATATTCTTTTATTCATATAAATATACGTTACATTAAAAAGGCTGTAAATGTCCACTCTTGTGCGCATGTCATTGCCTGCATGTATAAATATTTCTCTACAGTAGATTCTAGGGAGTGCGTTTCCTAGGTCAAAGGGCATGTACATGTTTAATTTTGATAGGCACTCTCACACTGCACTCCACAAAAGGTTGTATCAGTTTGTACAACAATAGTATATATTCATGCCCATTTTCCTACACTGGCCAATCTTAATATATAACCAGCATTTTAATTTGTAATTTGATCTCAGTGGTATTTAGCAGATACTTTTTAATTTCTAAGAAGCTGGATTTTTTCTATTGTTGCTGGTGATTCCTTAACCTTTTATTATTGTTGTTCCAAAAATGTTTGGCAACAATTCAATATGAGAATGTGATCAGTTAAAATTTTATCTTTTAAAATTTACTGAAGTTTCCTCTGGAGCTTTATAGGTACAATATGCAATGAATACCTTTAAAAATGAAGCATCTTCTCTCTGTAGAATACAAATTAACATGTGTTCTATAGTAATATATTATTATTATATTTGGGGGGGTTCTCTATACCTATACTTTGCATCTTTAAAATTTTTACTACTATGTTAATTTCTTATAGTGCTCACAATAGTCTTTATTTAGTTAAAATTTCTGTGTATTTCTGACATTAAATTATAGATTCCTACTTTGGCCAAGAAACAAGTCAACATACTTATAGTTTACATATAAATGATACAGTATATATATATATATATTTCTTGTGAACAAGTGGTATTTGTTAGGAGAAGAGGTCATTTGCACAATATTTCTTTCTGTCTCTTCATACAGATTATTACATCTTCTTTCCTCTAATAGACTTCCATTGTTAACACAATTTGACTATAAGAGTGCACTGGAGAGAACTAAAATTCACTCTACCTGCGAATTAAATTAGCACATGTATGATTCTTTAAACGCCTACTAGAAATATCTCTCTAAATAATTCACTGTTTCATATTACTCTTATTCAAAAAAAGTCATGCTGTTCCATAATGATTATACTCATAGCCTAATTTCCACAGTAATTATCCAAGCTTGTTTCCTCTGTGACATCTATATTGTCCTGTAGTCATACTAAAATAATCATCATCCAATATAGTATGATATAGTAGGTATTCATAAGCAAATAACAAGTCCAGGCTTCTGGCTTCCTCCCTTCAACTCAAATTTGGAGATGCCACTGCAACTAACAAAAAGTTTGACTAAACACCTAGAGGAGAAAAAAAGTGAATGAGTCCCAATGTGTGGGAAACAGCTTCCAGTGGGAGAGCTCCAGGGTGCACATATATGGCCTGGCCTAGGGAGAGCTTTCTAGGCGTTCCCCTTTCTCTTGTTGCTTGCACATTTGCTTCACTGGGCAGCCAATAGTAATAAATGTCAGCATGGTCCAGACTATTTTCTCCCCACTCCCTGATGCAGGCAGTATTCTCAGAGGGTAGCTACTCTTGGGTTAAAACATAGCTTGGTCAGAGGCACTGGGTGATTATTTCTACAGTCAAGAGATGCCTGGGGAGGTAAAGAGACATGGAGTAACAGTAAAATATCTCTGTCTCTTAATTTCTGTAGTCATATTTATTATAGGAAAAAACACAAAGATGTGAACAAATAAAATCACCCATAAATCTGGTCATTGTTTTATATTTCATTCTTTCTTTCCTTATTCATTTATATAACTGAAATTATATTTACAAAATTTTATGTCATGTTTCTATTATTTAATATTATAATATTGGGATTTATATATTATTTAAATCTTTACATACTTCATTTAATATTCCATTTTATGGCTATACCATCACTTGCTTATTCTTTCTCTTATTATTTCTCTTATATTTGGTCATTATATCAATAATTGCTTCCATATTTATTCTGTTATAAACATTACAATGTGTATTTCTGCATACGTATGTTTTAAGAAGTTTTGCTTAATATAATTTCTATGTCAAATGATACAAATAATATTTATATACATACGTAACATTTATTGAGGCATCACTATGTACCAGTGTTCTACATGCTTCACATATATTGACTCATTTAATCCTCAAGTCTGTCTGTTGAAATATGTACTCTTATCATCCCTACACTATAGAGGCAGAATCTGAGGCACAGTGAAGAGGTTAAATAATGTCCTGATGGCTAGATGGGAGGTGGCAGAGTTGGAGTTCAAATACAGGCTCCAAAGATGTAGAAGCACCTGTGAACAGGTATACCAGCACTGAGTGTCAGTATAGTCTTTTCAGGATAATGCATGGGGCATGCTATCACATCAATTCTCCATTAAAATGGTAGTGTGGCACCTTCATAGCAGAGAAAGAATTGGTATCTACTTTAGGTAAAAGAGCATACATGCAGCATTTTTGTTTAGAAGCAACTGATTCAATCTATGAGATATCTAAACTATTCAGGCAGTCTGCAATTCATATGCCTACATTCCCTGCGTGATGAATAGAAAAGAATTTATAAGGATCACAAAAGACACCCTAGGTCTCACTGCAGACATTATTTCTGGGCAAATATAAAATGTTTTTTTTAATGTATTACTTTGTGTTTTTAGTTTTCTTTGTTAATTTGTTATTTTTAATAACCTAAAATTATGTCATTTAAGTAAGAAGCCACTCTCAGAAGAAATTATATATTAACTGCCATAGAAAGTATTTTTTCTCTTTGACATAAATCACAGCAAGATCTTTTTTGATCCATCTCCTAGAGTAATGGAAATAAAAACAAAAATAAACAAATGGGACCTAATGAAACTACAAAGCTTTTGCAAAGCAAAGGAAACTACAAACAAGACGAAAAGACAACCCTCAGAATGGGAGAAAATATTTGCAAATAAATCAACAAAGGATTAATCTCCAAAATATATAAACAGCCCATGCAGCTCAATATTTAAAAAACAAACAACCCAATCAAAAAATGGGCAGAAGACCTAAGTAGACATTTCTCCAAAGAAGAGATAGAGATGGCCAAGAAGCACATGGAAAGCTACTTAACATCACTAATTATTAGAGAAATGCAAATCAAAACTACAGTGAGGTATCACCTCACACCAGTTAGAATGGGCATCATCAGAAAATTTACAAACAACAAATGCTGGAGAGGGTGTGGAGAAAAGGGAACCCTCTTGCACTGTTGGTGGGAATGTAAATTGATACAGCCACTATGGAGAACAGTATGCAGGTTCCTTAAAAAACTAAAAATAGAATTACCATATGACCCAGCAATCCCACTACTGGGCATATACCCAGAGAAAACCATAGCTCAAAAAGACACATGCACCCCAATGTTCATTGCAGCACTATTTACAATAGCCAGGTCATGGAAGCAACCTAAATACCCACTGACAGATGAATGGCTAAAGAAGACGTGGTACACATATACAATGGAATATTACTCAGCCATAAAAAGGAATGAAATTGGGTCATTTGTAGAGACGTGGATGGATCTAGAGACTGTCATACGGAGTGAAGTCAGAAAGAGAAAAACAAATATCATATATTAACGCATATATGTGGAACCTAGAAAAATGGTACAGATGAACCAGTTTGCAGGGCAGAAATAGAGACACAGATGTAGAGAACAAATGTATGGACACCAAGGGGGGAAAGTGGCAGTGTGGGGAGTGGTGTGATGAATTGGGAGGTTGGGGGTGACATATATACACTAATATGTATAAAATGGATAACTAATAAGAACCTGCTGTATAAAAAATAAAATAAAATTCAAAAATTCCGAACAAAAAAAAGAAATGAGGCCCTAGGAAATGGTTGGACAAGTGCACAATAATAGCACCACAAACATAGTCATCCCAGCTCAGCATTGTTTATCACAGGGAAGAATGGGAATCTGCCTAAATTCTAAGCATCTAGAAAAATGATAATGTAGATTTGTATTTATGATCATAAACATAACATATAAATTGACAAAAACAGGTTTCCAAAGTTTTGGTATGATCGTAGTTTTGTGAATATATATTTATTCATATGTATAGGCATATGAGAAAATCTAGAAGGATGAAAATCAAAATGAGGGTATATCATGGAATGATATTAGATGTAAATTTTTCTAACCATTTGCATTTGCTCATTTTTCCATGAGAATATGTATTGGTTATACAATAAATAAATGAATATAAATGCCATTTAAAAAAAAAAATTTTTGTAATAAATTTTAAAAAAGCAAGTATTTTTTTTCTTCCTCTTTAATTTCTTTTGGTGTGAATGACATGGTCAGGAGGTAAGGCATGGTAAGCACTTAAATTCACGTGGACCTAGTAGTACCAAATGTAGTTGCAGGTTGGCTTAAGCAAAATTCCATGGTATCATTTTTATACTTAGGTTTAGTATTTAATTAGTTAAGCTTTCATACACATTGCCTATTTTTCTACTGAACCCTGCCAAAAACATTCTGACAGATGGTAAAATAATAAAATTGCTGGCTCTAAAATCCAAAATCTTGGAGATAATTAGAAGACTTGATACAGGTAACATTTATTAGTCATGAAGAGCTTGACAGCAAGGAGAATTTTTCAACCCACACAATTTTGAAAGGGGAAAAATTCTCTTTTTGAACACTGATAAAATTATGTTTCTATGACAAGAAGGGAGAAATACACTTTATAGAATTTTGCTGGACAAAATTTAAGCACAACCTAAACACAGAGAAGGAAAGAACGCTTTTATAAAGGTGATCCCATTTACAGAACAACAGGGGCAAATATAAACCATCTTTTGAAATTTTGCTCTTTTCTAGTTAAACAAATTGCAAATTCATTAGGTAGAAGTGAGCACCAAGAATAATCTTGGTAATCATTAGAACAGCTGTAAATTAAATAAAATGTTCTTAATTATCAGTGTTCCTTCTTTCTTAGCATAAGCATCATTCTTGGGCTGGGAAGGAACCCTCTGCAGGGGCATTTGCTGGTTGTAGAAGCTTAAGGTTTAAGATTTTACCATTTAGCTATTTCATACCCACTGTTACACACATAAGCTACAGTGGTTACCCCATCCATGTTTCACCAAAGTCAAGTAAAACTTATAGGTATAGGAAATTCAAGAAATCCTGCTATTAACACTATAGAATGGGGACAAATAGCATTGCTATCCTGCTTTGGGGTTCAGAACTCAGTGTAGTTCAGGCTGTTGTGGCTTGATCATAGACATATGCCATCTTCCTACAGTCAAAGTGTTTCCAAACTGAAAGGAACTTTCGAGATCTCCAGTTGCATTTCTCATCTTTTAGAGGGAAAAAAAATGATGCTTTGTGAAATTAAGTGACTTGCACAGGCTATACTCTGGAAAGCTTCAGTCTTGGTCATGGATGTCCTAACTCCCTGTATCCTGCTCTTTCCAGTGCATTATGGCTGCAAGTTTGCATGATAAAGTATCTGCCAGATTCACCAAACCTAGTGACCACAATCACATTCTGTGAATACAGAGGAGTGAAAAACAAGACCAAATAAAATTGCAATGTGTAAATTTTTTAAAGTTAGATTTAAGAGTGGATAATATATTGAAAGCCTTGAAAAGGAAGGAATCAAGGAAGGAAGGAAGAGAAGCATTTTTTTTCCATTTTTCTAGTTGAAATATAATGACCTTTAAAAGAGAATTATAGAAAAGAATGGCTGATTCTATATGTTATCAAAAATTAGGATTAATTCTTCTAGCTTACGAAAATGGAATGATAAATTGGCAAGGAATGAAATACAGCTATGCAGATCAGGAAAGATATTTTTCACAAAAAATTTATCAACTAGATATCTCTGGAGAGGGGGCAGTTAAGCTCTAAAACCAAGTATTATAACTGATAACAGATACATTTTAAAATAACAATAGTAGATAGCTTTAAATAAACACAGTCTACAAGGTGGTAAGAAACAATTCCTTAAAAGTAGAACTCACGATAGAATATGATAATAATAGTAATTGACATTTATTGAGTATTTTGTATGTGCAGACACTGTTCTAAGTACTTTATACACATGAACTCACTGATTTCCTACAGCATGTCTGTAAAGTGGTTATGTTTACTGCCCTCATTTTATAGATGTGAGACCAAGGCATTTCTAGATTAAATTACTTATCTAAGGTTACAACACTACTAACAATATAATTAGAAAATGAACCCAGGAAATCTGATTTCAGAATCCATGGTCTTAACTTCTATGCTATGTGACCTTATCCTAGTACAAAGATAATAAAATAAATAGAAAATGTATCTTTAGAAAGTTGGAAAAATCTCTCATATAGCATGAGACCATTACAAAGGTGCAGCTGTACTATAATAGTGGAAGGGTGTTGTTCAAAGGAAATTGATCTTAGAGTAAGCTGTAACAGCTTTACATTTAAAGAAGGTATGTCATGAGGTAACTAAAAGAAGGAAGAAAGGAAGGAGGGAAGAAAGGAGGATGGAAATGAATCAGATATGTGTATGGCAATGCAATAACATAAAGACAAAAACATACCAGAGAGCACCTTTGATGGCAAAGAAAAGATATAAAACCTATAGAACCTATTGTGGACTTTCAGATTATAGTTCCAATGATAGCCATTGTTAACATTTTAGGACTCTGTGTGTGTGTGTATGAATACATATATAACAGAAATGTTTGTGTCCCCCCAAAATTCTTATGTTGAAGCCTTTGTCACCAATGTGATGGTGTCTGGACATGGGGCCTTTAAGAGGTAATTAGGGTTAGATGAGGTCAGGAGAGTGGGGCCCTCAGGATGCAATTAGTGCCCTTATAAGTAAAGACACCAGAGATCGAGCAAGTCTCTCTCTTTCTCTCTCTTCTCCCTCTCTCCCTCTCTCTCAATCTTCAGCCTTCTACCTTTCTCATTCTCTCAATCTCCAGCCTTCTACAAGCCAGGAAGAGAATCCTCATTTCTCACCACTTTGTCCTTCAGCCATACCTCAATTCTCAATTCTATATTTATGTTCAATATATTGTGCTTTATCCTCTAGGTCTTTACCCCTGTATCAGATTCACTTCAGCAGGAACACATTTCCCTTTTCTCTTTCATCTGGCTTAATTCTTCTGATCCTTCAACTCTCAGCTTAGATGTCATTTCCTCAAATCTCTACAGCCATTGTTATTATCATTAGCATCTTTAATATCACTATTATTAGCCCTACCAAAGACCTTGAGAGAGGTTCCCCAGTTTATTATAGGATATTTTGCTTAGTCCACACTTTTTGGAAGGAGGGAGACAGAGCCCCTTTTTAAGTAGCTAAATTCCACCTCTTGTTTAAGTGCTCTCTTTAGAGAACCCCTATCTGGAAGGCATGGGGTTGGTTCCTTCTTTGCCTGGTTATTGCCATTGCTTCTCCATTTGTTTTGTTTTCTTTTATAGGGACAATTATTATATATAGATTGAATCTTCATTCTTTGCTCAATGCTCATAAGATAGTGGTTAAGGATTCTTCAATGATCCACTATGCTATCTGCCTGGGAAAATGCAATCCATTGCATTTTTATCAGATCTTAGTTATCGAGTAGCAAACAAACCACTGCTCTGGGTTGAAAGACTTCCAGGTGTAAAGTAAAAAGCTAGTGAAAAAGATATACCTCTCATGAAAAGTTTACACTTGTAACGTTGAAAGCAGGAAATTTCGATGGCCACGTTTTCTGAAATGGGCCAGGGAAAGAGAGAATATCAGTCTGCAGAGTTAGAGATAAGTCTTCATGGAGAGGGGAGCAAAGGTGGGATCAGGAGTGAGTTCCAAAGGGGTCTGCCTCTCCAGTTCTAATCTTCAGGCCCCACTGCACTGTTGCCCTTGAGTCTCATGAGACTCTCCACTATTATTTCAATATGAAGACAACCTACAGTTGATTTTTGTCACTTGTGTCCAGGAAAGTGTGATTTTATTTCAGTATTTATTTAAATATGACCTAGGTTTTTGTTTTGTTTTGTTTTTTGCTATTATGCTAACAGTTTTCTTTGCATTTATATTTGAAATATATTGTAACTTTAAAATTCTTCTGTATGAAAAAAGAGAAATTTAACATAATTTTACTTTGATTCACCTCTACTTCCCCTTTCTGATCATGATGAATAAAATCTGTTGGTAACAGCCAAGAATGCTGACATTATTGAATTAATTTGGCTTTTAAAAATTAAATATTCTCTTTCAAAAATCACTTTTTTCTTTTGAATTTACATTTGTTACCACGTTCATTGGTAATTAGATACATTTCTGTGTTTACTGCTTTTTCTCCTTTCTTGCATTTTAACATAGTCCATCAAATTAATAGCTAGAATATACTCTGAGTAAATTTTTCAAGAATTGTACATGGTGGTATGTAATTTGAATCTTTAAATAACTTGAAATGACATATTAATGATACCAGAGAATTTTAAAGTTACTGTGTATTTCCAACATGCTCTAGACGCTTTCCAACTGTCAGGGTCTGCATCTCTGTGCCCAAGGGATTTTTCCCAATCCATAGAAGGCTATTCTTCCCTTGCCTAGAAGTGCCAGGGAATTAACAGCCCCAGAGAGAAGCTCTGACAGATTGACATGAGATAGGATATGATATATATTTGTATACATTTTGAAATGATCACAATAAGTTTAGTTAACATCCATCACCATACACAATTACAGAACTTTGTTTTCTTGTGATAACTTTTAAGATCCACTCTCTTAACAACTTTCAACTTTCAAATATGCAGTACAGTATTATTAACTATAGTCGCCATGTTGTGTATTACAACCTCATGACTTATTTTGTACCTGAAAGTATGTACCTCCTTTTGACTCCCTTCACATATTTCACCCACCCCCACCCCCATCTCTGGCAACCAACAATTTGGTCTATGTATCTATAAGTTTGTTATTTGTTTTTAGATTCCACACATACATGACAAAATATTGCTTTTGTCTTTCTCTAACTAATTTCACTTAGCATAATGTCCTTAAGGTCCATCATAAATGGCAAGACTTCCTTTTTTTTATAGCCGAATAATATCCCATTATATATACTCCGTATTTTCTTTATCCATTCATCTGTTGATGGACACTTAGGTTGTTTCCATATCTTGACTATTGTAAATAGTACAGTAATGAACATGAGGTGCATCTATCTTTTTGAGTCAGTGTTTTCATTTTCTTTGGATAAATATTCAGAAGTGGAATTTCTGGATCATATGGTAGTTCTACTTTTAATTTTTTGAGGAACTCACATACTGTTCTCCACAGTACCTGCACCAATTTACATTCCTATCAACAGTGCACCATGAGGGTTCCCTTTTCTCCACATCCTCACCAATACTTGTTATTTCTTATCTTTTTGAAAATAGCCATCCTAACAGATGTGAGGTGATATCTCATCATGGTTTTGATTTGCATTTCCCTGATGAGTAGTATATAGAGTATCCTTCCACGTACCTGTCACCCATCTGTATGTCTTCTTTGGAAAATGTCTATCCAGATCCTCTGCCCATTTTTAAATCAGATTATTTGTTTTTTGCTATTGAGTTGTATGAGTTATTTATATATTTTGGATAGTAACTCCTTATAAGATATATGATTTGCAAATATTTGTTCCCATTCAGTGGGGTTGCCTTTTCATTTTGTTGATGGGTTCCTTTCCATGCAGAAGCTTTCAGTTTGACATAGTCCCACTTGTTTACTTTTGTTTTTGTTGCCTTTGCTTTTGTTATCAAATCTAAAAAATCATTGCCAAGACTAATGTCAAGGAGCTTACTGCCTATATTTTATTCTAGGAGTTTTATGGTTTCAGCTCTTACGTTCAAGTCTTTAATCCATTCTGAGTTCATTTTTGTGTATGGTGTAAGACAAGAGGTTCAGCTTCATTCTTTTGCATGTGGCTGTCCAGTTTTCCCAATACAATTTATTGAGGAAATTGTCCTTTCCTCATTGTAATTCTTGGCTCCTTTGTCATAAATTAATTGACCGTACATATGTGGGTTTCTTTCTGGGCTCTCTATTCTGGTCCATTGATCTACGTGTTGTTTTTATGCCAATTCCATACTGTTTTACTATAGCTCTGTAATACGGGAGTGATGCCTCCAGCTTTGTTCTTCTTTCTCAAGGTTGCTTTGGCTATTCAGGGTTCCAGAAGTCTATCCAAGAACCAATTTTGTATTATTGGTTGTTGTTATTTTCAGCTACTTTCACTCCTTTTCATGCACTTTTAGGGTTATATCAATGAGAAGTTGAAAAGAATTATATCCCCCAAGTTGAAAAGCAAAACTAAAAGGCTACATATGAAACTATGAGTTTGCATGTCTGTGTCTGGAAGACAGTGGGGGGTGAATAATTTGAGAGGACTTAAATAGAGTTCAGTTTAGTCACGCTGCTTTTTCCTCATATAAGATTTGAAGATCATGGGTAGAGGGTGATAACCTGGTGCCCCAGCCCAAGGGAAGAAGACAATAAAGTAAAGAAGAAGGAATCTAAGAGCAGCTAAACATGCCTAAAACAGGAATTTTTCTAGCTTGTTCCTTCTCCCCTCCTAACTATTGAAAACAGCTGGCTGTTTCTTTAATCCTTTGTTATCTTGGATTCGACAAAGCAAATTCTATTTAAAGGAGTCTTTTACATTTCCAAAGGAGAAAATAATGGGGTAAGGGTGGCATGTTACATGAGGAAACTTTAAGAATCTTCACAAAACAGGTACATGGGAAGAGAAAAGTGTGAGAGGGGAAAAGCAAATGAGCCAAGGGGGTCCTTATTTTCTACACAGACAACTTGACCTGAGTTCTAATCTGGAAGCACTGCCACATAACTTGGCAAGTCACTTCATTTGTTTGGGTTGAAGGTGATCATGATCTTCTGGAATTCCTCCTGGAGTATTTTAATGTTCACATCTTCCACTCGGAATTTCCTCCTGTGACCTGGCCAAATTACCAGATAACACGGGAGAGTTCTTCACACTGCATTTGGTTCTGCAGGACCACCATCATGGGCATAGATTTAGATTTGTGGTCTTAGTATTTCATCTAATCCAGATGCTTCATTTTGTCTGCTTTCTCAGCATAAATGAGGTGGAGACTTGGACTGAGATGAACTGGCTTCATCCCAATCTGGACACGACAAATACACCCTGGCAAGAGCAAATATCTAGAATAGACAGTCTGACTGCCCCTTCTATTGAAAGCACATGTCTTGATTTAGCTGGTAAACATTTAGGCCTTAAGGTTTTGAATTTATATTAAGAGCACTGGAAGAGACATCAAGAACACATCTCTTGTGCTCCTTTGACTCTTTTTTTTAAATTAATTAATTAATTTTGGCTGCATTGGGTCTTCATTGCTGCACGCGGGCTTTCTCTTGTTGTGGCGAGCAGGGGCTACTCTTCGTTGCAGTGCGCAGGCTTCACATTGCAGTGGCTTCTCTTGTTGCGAAGCAGGGCTCTAGGCACGCAGGCTTCAGTAGCTGTAGCACGTGGGCTCAGTAGTTGTGGCTCGCGGGCTCTAGAGCGCAGGCTCAGTAGTTGTGGCACATGGGCTTAGTTGCTCCGCAGCATGTGGGATCTTCCAAGACCAGGGCTCGAACCCATGTCCCCTGCATTGGCAGGGGGATTCCTAACCACTGCGCCACCAGGGAAGTCCCCTTTGACTCTTATAGCAAAAGTCCACTATCCCAGATAAATAGGTATATAGCCATCCTTTGGTTAGCCATATAATTACAAGCATCCCTTGGCATAAACGACCCACATCAGCAAAAAAAGCAATGAATTAAATATATTGGGCCTTAAGATACATTATATTATTTTGTCCCCATCAATTTCTCTCTCTGCTTAGGTGAGGAGAAAAACTGCAGATTTCATTGATCGAAAGATGCTAGTTTTTTCCACATTTTAATAGGTCTCAAACTAGGATGCATTTTACAATTGATGCTGTGTCATAATCTTTACTGAAAGTTCTGTTTGGGGAGATTTTATTAAAATATTAAGAATAATTGCATCTTAAAATGGATGGTGTCTTAGATTACATGAAATGCAGAAGTTGGAATTCCTTGGAAAGTTTTGTTTTGGTAGTTCTAGGAATGGGGAGGTAATAGGAAGTAAACTTAGGAAGTGAACTCAGGAGTATCACTTCTGAGTAAAGTATTATCAATCAACTTTAATGATATACGTTTGGTTCTCTTGACTCTTGTCAGTTCTTCTGAGTGCAGAGATTAAATGTACACTTTACTTATTCAATACAATACCTAATCTATTGTGAATATTTGTTAACTACATCATCATAACACAAGTAGTCATTCATTATGAGGGGACAAACTCACTGAAAAGAAAAAGAGGAATCCAGCATTCAAATTCCAACTTACCACTTTTTACTGACCAATTCCATATAATAGCATTATTTTACATTATCTTCTACAAGAATTTCCCTGTATAAACCTAGAATTATGAAAATGCCATTAAGTTCCTCCAAAATCAAGAATTTCTTATACCAGTGATTCTCAAATGTGGCTGCACATTAAAACCACCTAGGAAGCTTTTAGAAAATACTGATATCCAAACCCCATCTCACACTAATTTAAAGCAGGACATCTGGAGTAGGGCATCGGCACTTTTTAAAAAGCTTCCCCAACAATAGAGAAAATCAACAGAACCAAGAAGTGGTTTTTCAGAAAAATCAACAAAATTGACAAACCTTTAGCTATCTTGACTAAAAAAAAAAGATGAGTCAAAATCAGAAGTAAAAAAGGGTTCATTGCTACCTATTTTACAGAAGCAAGAAGGATTGTAAGAGAGTACTATGAACAATTATATGTAAACAAATTGGATAAGCTAGATGAAATGAACCAATTCCTAGAAACACACAACCTTCCATGATTGAATTATGGAAAAAGTGGGAAATCTGAATAGGATTGAAAGCAGGGACTCAGATATTTGTACACTCATGTTCACGGCAGCATTATTAACAATAGCTGAAAGATGGAAGCAAGACAAATGTCCATCAGATGATGAGTGGATAAACAAAATATGATATATACATACAATGGAATATTATTCAGCCTTTAAAAAAAAGGAAATTAAGGAAATTCTGCCACATGCTACAACATGGATGAACCTTGAAGACATTATGCTACGTAAGTAAGCCAGTCACAAAAGGATAAATATTGTGTAATTCCACTTATATGAGGTGATTAAAATAGTCAAATTTACAGAGACAGAAAGTAGAATGGTGGTTGCCAGGGGTCGGGGTGAAGAAGAAAGGCCAGTTTGACAAGATTAAAAGGCTCTGAAGATGGTTGGTGGTGATGGTAGCACAACAGTGTGAATACACTTAATACCATTGAATTGTACACCAAAAAAAGTGTTTAAAATGGTAAGTTTTATGTTATATATATTTTCCACTATTAAGAAAAAAGTGTAGAGCCTTCCCAGCTGTTTCAGTAGAGCTAAATCTGAGATCCATGGATTTAGACCAAAGGATAGTCTCAAGTATTCTGATCACACTCGGCAGTTGAGTCCTCTAGATAGAAACACAAACATTTTTTTTCTTTCTGTGTCCTCAGCTCCAGAGCTTGCCATATAATATCAATAATCCTATTTGCTTTTTATCGATCCCAATTATGAGTCAGAAATTATGCCAGGCCAGTCGTTTTCAAACTTTAGAGTGCATCAGAATCCCCTGATGGCTTGATAAAACTCAGATTGCTGGACTCCACCTGCAGAGTTAGGCATGAGGTATTACATTTCTAATAAGTTTCCTAATGAGGCTCGGCTGGGGACCACAGGCCTAGCACCACTGTGCAAAGCACTTTGCACATTATCACAGGATATACAACAACCTTTGGGGCAGGTATCATAGTTAGGCTCAGAGACATGAAATGACTTGTCCAAAATCACGCACCACGAGATGTTAGAGATGGGATTACATTCCAGGTCTTTCTGACTCCACAACCATGCCATTTCACTATGCTCTGGAAGATGGCCATTAAATGTATGAATTTTCTTAACAGATTCTTAGTAGATGTCAATGGAAAACTAAAATTTGACTAAAATTTTTTAAAAATGGTTTAAAAACACAATCAGTGGAGGGGATGGTTCTTTACAGTTTCTCAGTTATGGTCCAAGGCAGTGTTCTGAAATGCCACACTTACTCATATGCAATCAGATGCCATTTGAATCTAGGCTCTAAAGTAGTGACATTTCACTTGTTATCAGTTTAGCTAACAACACCTTCCCCGTCAAAATCTTTCTAAGCATGCCCTTTCTTGGTATAAGACATGTCCTCTCTCTTTCATGCATTTTTTTCAATTTATTAATTTAATTTAGCACCATCCCCAAATAAACCATTTTCCTTGCCCATAGACTGACTTTTGTCTCAATCCTTTCTTTAATCCCTCATTGCTACTTATAAGTAGATCTGAACAACTTTTTTTTTTTTGCCCAAAGAGTTCAAACTTAATGTTATAAAAATACTCTTCCAAGAAGATCTTTCCCCTTCATAATATCCACAAGAAAGAGAAAAGAAGAAAGAGAGAGAAAAGAAAAACAATATATGAATAGAAAATAAGAAACGGCAAATAAGTTGGAATTCTCAGTTCTAGTTAAGGCTCCTCGTTCAAATGTTTTTAATTAATAATAGTGACTGTTGCCATTGACTGGTTGTATATTAAGTGTCAAACACTGTACTAAGAAGCTGAGGAATATCATCTGTTTTAGTCCTGATTTAAAAAAATATCTGAGGTGACTATTTTTATCACCGTTTTCTAGATGGGAAAATATGCATAGATAAAATTAGATAACTTACCAAATGTTTATTGCTGGTGTGTCTGGCTCCAAAAGTTCATGTTTTCACCTTCTGCAGTCTTCTTTGCAAAAAAAAAAAGAGAGAGAGAGAGAGAGATACAAGTTTACTCGGGTGGTCTTGCTACTCAGGGAGAACCTTCGTGGGATCTTTCCTACTTTTTGAAGCTAATTTCAAAATAGAAACCCTGGTATCGATGGTTTGATCTTCTCCGGTCACTAAGGCCATCTTTGTTTATAAAGTACATATACGGAGGGTGTGTCATATATGGCTTGGGAAAGGTCTTCAGAGTTAGACCGTCTCAGTTTGAATTCTAATTCTACCATAATGTCTGTATAACAGAACAAGATGCTTAATCTCTCTGTGCTTCAGTTTCCTTAGTGGTGCAATGCAGTGATAACTGTGCTTAACTCATAGAAATGCTGTGATGATTAAGTGATAGAAACCATGTATAGCTCTTTGAACAGTGCTTGGAACATTAAACACTCTACAAGTAGCTATTATTATCATTATCAATTTTTAAATATTGGCCCTGTTTTATGATTATAATCTTTTTTATAGCAAGATTTGGAGTGTTTTTATCAGTTTCTAGGTTGTGTTTTTCCATCTGCTATCTTGTTGTAAAATGATACCATTAACGTTGTTTGTTAGGTGGCAAAACATAAGATGAGCTCTTTTTCCCATTTATTTTTCTGTAAGGAGTTACATCCGAATTCTCCTGGAGGCTATAGTTGTGAAAGAACAACTCAGGTTATCCGCACCACCAAAACTGATCCTGCAATTTCATGCAAAGTGATTTCACATAAGAAAAAAATGTCTTCCTAAAATATGTGCATAAGCTATTGTAATATTTGTGGTTGCAAAATGAAAGCTATTCCTTCCTTTTGCTACACCCTTCAATATTTGCTCAGGTGCAATTTGATTTCCACATGAATTGATTTGGAAAACTTACTGGGGAGTTACAGAGCAGTTGTCATTCCAGCCTCTAGTAACTTCTCAAACAAAATCATATTCCCGAAAAATGGTTACATAAAGTACCTCTAATAAATCTCTCCATGTGTTTATACCTTAGTATAAACCCCATTGGCAATCTGCCTTTAAGCATGAGCACATTTTTAATCAAGCGGTAAAGCATTCAGAGTATAAAGGTCACCAAAGCTGAAGCTGCAGTGAACTGTTTTGTTCCCCTGGTGAAGGAGCTTGGCTGGAGAGGTTGCTGCAGTTGCCCCAAAGTTCTGCTCCCTGTAAGCCTGACTGCACTTCCCAAGTGACAGCAAAGAACACACTTAAAGGAGATACTGTTGATTTATTTGTACCAGGGCCCTTAATTCCAGATGGATAGGTTTTTTTCTTAATGAAGGAAATGTTCAGAAAGTCTATGTGCCAAAGATATCTTTCTTCAAGGGCCACCTGAGTAATAAAATAATAATAGGATAATGCTAAGTTAACACCAGAAGTAGATTTTATATTTACAAAAGTAAAAAAAAAAAAAAAAAGGAAATAGAAGTAGATAAATTTCACAGTGGAGCTTGGAACTCATGCCATTCAGCTTGGGGCCACTGTCATCAGATTCCTATTGGATGCATGATCATCAATAACTCCTCCACAAAGGCAATGGCAACTGAACTTGAATGAGTCCACTGGCAATGTTATGTCTATTTGTTTGCTGATTTATTCTTAAGTCAACCACATGCATTCTCTCAAACTGTAGTTGGCAATGTTTTATGGACTTTTTACAAGCCTGCATGTAATAACTTAACACAAATAGGAATAAAGAGTAAAGTAACCTAAATGTGCCCTTTCACTGGCTTTAACTGGGATGTGACTAATAGGTGAAGCAAAATCATTTTTAAAAATAAACACATGGACTTGAGGATATGGGGAGGGGGAAGGGTGAGCTGTGACAAAGCGAGAGAGAGGCATGGACATATATACACTACCAAACGTAAGGTAGATAGCTAGTGGGAAGCAGCCACATAGCACAGGGAGATCAGCTCAGTGCTTTGTGACCCCCTGGAGGGGTGGGATAGGGAGGGTGGGAGGGAGGGAGACTCAAGAGGGAAGAGATATGGGAACATATGTGTATGTATAACTGATTCACTTTGTTATAAAGCAGAAACTAACACACCATTGTAAAGCAATTATACCCCAATAAAGATGTTAAAAAAATAAACACATTTTCAAGTACATATTATTTTATTTCCAAAATATGAGATAATTATATTTTCGTCTCTATCTGTGTGTATATATGTGCATGTATTTACATATATTTCTATATTTATCTCCACACCACGACCCCAAAATAAATATTTAGACAGAATTTCCTGTTAGCAGGTCAATGAGACATGTAAAGCAGTCTACAAACTCAAAAGACAGTGTAGGACTCTGCAAATTTGGGTAGTATTCCAAGTATAATAATGAGTCATCAGCGATCTAGAATTGATGGTGATGTTACTTTGAGGTGATGTGTAAATGATGAGCTTAGAGAGACAAATTAAGAAACGAAAAAAAAGAGCTAGGGGAGGCTGGCTGTTACACATTGTTTAACCATCACATTTCTATTATGATTGAGTATCTTGGTCCAAATGCTTGGTATTATGCTGACTTTTATAGGAAAAATATAGATGAAACTAGTTTTTGATCCAATATCTTAAACTCATATCTAAGTCAAAAAAATGTAAAGTAGGGGCTTCCCTGGTGGCACAGTGGTTGAGAGTCCGCCTGCCGATGCAGGGGACACAGGTTCGTGCCCCAGTCCGGGAAGATCCCACGTGCCGCGGAGCGGCTGGGCCCGTGAGCCATGGCCGCTGAGCCTGCGCGTCCGGAGCCTGTGCTCCGCAATGGGAGAGGCCACAACAGTGAGAGGCCCGCATACCGCAAAAAAAAAAAAAAAAAAAAAAAGTAAAGTAGATCCCACTAATAACTGCTGTTTGTGTCTTAACTTGGCCATTGGGACATGCTTCCCAAAGGAGCGTGGTTTCCCCATTCCCATCTTTCCCGAATGCTCTGTCCAAGGTTATTCAACTGTCTTGTCCTGCAGGACTCCTAGAACCAGTGTTCTACATCATTGCCTCGCCCAAGTTTTTCTCCCTTTCTCAGAGCTTAATACATCTCATTGTCTTCCACTTTCTGTTTCTATTTCATTTTTGCGGAGCACAGGCTCCAGACGCACAGGCTCAGCGGCCATGGCTCACGGGCCCAGCCGCTCCGCGGCATGTGGGATCCTCCTGGACCGGGGCACGAACCCGTGTCCCCTGCATCGGCAGGCGGACTCTCAACCACTGCACCACCAGGGAAGCCCCCTCCACATATTTTTTAGGTTGTCCAGATTCATGAGTATCTCTTTCATGTTCTTTCTCTCTCTGTGGATTTATGCTTTGTTCATAGCACAGACAAAAAAATCATTCCATGAGTACCCACCCCCACCTCTCTCCCAACCTTACAAAAAGCACACAGCTACATCTTGTGCAATAATACTTTTTAAAATGGGGCCCAAGATTATTATTAATTTTGAATGTCAATAGTGAAGTTTTTTTCTCCAGTAACAATTTTTAAGTAAAGCCACTAAATTGAAGCACTTTTGTTTTTACAGCCTGAAGGAGTCTTAGTGACTATTTAGTTCCACACCTTCACTTAATAAAAGCAACACCTGAAGCCCAGAGAGGCAAAGTGTCTTATCTCTGCGGGGCAGCGGCAAACTCCCAGGCAGGCTGTTCCCACTGCCCCATCGAGCCCCTCTGAACCTGGCGGCCAACTGATGAAAACTCCGTGCTGAATCACTCGAGAGGAATACTAAAGTTCCCTGTTCTTATCTGTGTTCGAACACTGTATGGTTACAACTATGAGGAAGTCACTCAAACTTTCCATGTCTCGTTCTTCGCATTTGAAAAAAAAAAAAACATAATCCTTCATTTCTTGTCAGTCCATTTAGAGACAGAAATACACACACACACACACACACACACACACAAAGAGGGCCTTTTAAAACAAGTAGAACTTCTGAAGGCATCATTTAGAAATTGAGTTCTCCTCAACCACCAATAGCATGATCAAGAGAGAAAATAAATTGCCTTCAGTCTTTAAACCATCAAGAAGACTCTATCTCTTATCCATCAAGAGCATCATTTAATTACCTACAGTGATACCAACTCAATGGACCACCTATCCCAATTAAGCAGCAGTGCATGCTAATTATCATTAGACTTAATTGGTTTCCCAATTCAGCAACTTCCCCGATCAAGTCTGCCCCAGTTAAGTGGCATTTATTGAACCACCTGCATCTTGCTTAAAAGAAACAAAAGAAAATTTCTCATCTCAAGTTCAGCGAATATAACCTAGTCTCACCAAGTCACGCTAGCCAGTTTCTAATTAATTTCGCAAAGCATATGCTGAGGTTGCGTCCAGTATGCGTATCTTCTCCAATTAGACTGAATATTTTATTAAAATCAAGTAACATTAAGCAAAACATTTCAAACAACAATCAGTAAATGTGTGAAAATTAACAAATATTTACTAGCATTTCCCCTTTTCTTCTTGTACACATTTTTGGACCAAGATGCTATGATTATTTCATCTTTTCAGATTTTCTACCCTTGAAATGTACTTTTTTTGGTAATAACACATATTCTGAAGAGTAGGTAAGCATAAAGAAAGGTGAAATTATGCTTGTGGGCTCAACCTTCCCAGATAAATTTATGTGCATGATGGTTCCTTTGCTTAAATTACATCAGTGAACTAGATGAATGTAAAATCTGGCACTTGAGAACTGCTTAGGACAAGGAGAGATGCTGGCTGAATGGGATGCATAATCTGCACAGGTCTGGAAGGTCAGGGCTGAGCATAGATTGGAAAGAGAAGCCTCTCCTTCTGGAAAGCTGAGCATTTGGGGTGGCGAATAACATAAGCACACACGTGTTGGTGTGCAAAGTAATTGTTCCAAGTCCGCTCAGAGACAGCTCGAATGCGCTCTCGGGATTCAAGAAGACAGATGAGCATTTCTGAACCCTTCCTCCAGGAGAGCTAGAATTCTCACCTTAGACTCTTCCTGCCCATGTGAGAGCACAGCCCCAAAGAGAAAACATAACTCCAAGACTCCCGCTTTCCTCAGTTCCCCCAAGAAAAAGATGGACAAGAGGGAAGGTGGGAAGAGCTAGCAGAACCAGGTTGTGTCCAGGGACCACATTTCTTCTGAGGGCAGTAAAACTATTCAGGATTTCTCTGAGAAAGAGCCCAGAGGTCAGAGTGGTCTTGCTGAAGGTGGAGGTGGGGGTGACAGTAGAGCCTGCCCCTGGTAGCACATGTATGGCACTGGCAGTGGAATCACCCAGCAGATGGAGGGGGCACGCTGTGCCCTGGGCATGGTTTTTGGTCAGCACACTGGGTAGGCAAGGATTTGAGATCAACAGTGAAATAATAAAAAGGACCAGTGACACACTGAGTGGGAGAGAAGGGTGACGGATGACAGTACAAGGGCAAGGGCATGTGGAGAGAGCTACTTGGGATGGAGAACTTTCACACTTTCCCTGACAAGTGTAGTCCCATCTCAGATGGCCTGGGAAAGGTCCACCAAGGAATTCAAGGCTAATCAGCAAGAATAACTCATCTTTTGAAGTTGCGGATTGTCTAGAAGATGCATCCTCAGGATCAAGGAAAGGGTGGACATTCCTCAGAAACTTCCCTTTTTTTGGCATTCTAATGATGTTGCAGCAGAGGAGTTTCTTATGCCACCAATAGAGAATAACAACCACAGTAATAATAATAGAGAATAATATTGTCATATTTGATCTCCGTTTTCTTTGGACTGGCTTAAAAACTTCAAACTTGGGCTCAGGGTTCCAAAAAGAGAATATATATAACAAAATGCTTTACCTTTTCTCAAGAAACTAGCACACGTTTAGATTATATGAGTTGATGGGGCCTATTACTATAGTAGAGCCCTTTATTGGCAACACCAAAACACAGAGAGTAGCCTACATCTCCAGGATTCTACTTAACTAACTGAAATCAGGATTCCTAGTAGTATATGAAATCACCTCAGATACAATTCTATATGTCTGCTCATAATTGAATTAAACTATTCTGGCCTGAAGCAAAATTGTAAGGTAGAGTTATTGAAGGTAGAGCTAGAAAGAATCTTAGAGATCAGTTATTCCCAAGCACTGTTTTTGCATTTAAGGAAACAAAGCTTTAACCATTAAAGGATTTGGCCAAAGAAGAACCAAATTTCCAGATTATTATCTAGTGCAGTTTCTGTTATGCAGGATGGAAACCTCTTATGAACTTTCACTATGATTCTGGTTTCTCCTTTCTTACCAAAATTGGAAAGATCTGGAATCAGTTATTTGTTGCTGTGCTTTCTGAAAGCCTTGCCTCCGGATCTGACTGAGTCAGATAGTAATAGGTCCTGAGACTCTGACATGTTCTAGTTGCCACTGGTTACTTCTCTGAGGAGATGAGGGGGGTGAGAGAGGGGGTCATTTCTGAACCCCATCAGGTAGGTGGAGAACAGAGGAACCATGGGCTACTCCACTTCTTGGGGAATCATTCCAGTACTTGTCAGCAAATATATGATTAAGGGTCAACCGTTTGTAAGAAGAGTGAAAAAAAAAGCCTCTGAACATTGATGCTTGTTCTTAAACTAGTTAATTCACAACGGAAAAGATTATAAGCTATAAAGATCTGTCAAAAAGTAGTACTAATTACAGTTATTTATGTGGACTACTAAACTATTGGCCTGAAATGTCATGGAACAACACATATCATTAAATATGTGTCAGATTAACTTTGTTGTAAATTGTATTTCATTCATTTTCTGTCATCAGCAATTATTGAACACCTGCTATACACAAGATTTCTATTTTTTTCTTTCTTTTCCCACTGATCTCCAACTTTCCCCTTTTAGTGTTTCCCTGTCTTTCTCCTTGTCCCTTGCCATCACGAGATGGCTCTAACAGACTTTATTGGTTGCCTACTGGAACTATGCCCCACTCCCCACTTTTGATAAAGAAACAAAATTTTGTTCTGATACCCGCATTTTTTCCATGCAGTGTGTCCTTGAGGAAAGGACAGCTCTAGCTCCAATAAATTTTGATTTGTCTAAATCAATTGTGGTAATTTAATTTCCTTTATCAATGATCTATTTAGAAAGGGCCATATGACCCAGCTCTGGCTAATGAAATATGAGGGAGAGTTTTAGAGAAATGCTTCTTAAAAAGTGTCCAGAAAACATATGAGCTTTTCGTACCATATTTTGACTTTTGACATTGAAATATAAGAATGGGATGCCTAAAGCTATAGCAGCCATCTCAAGACCATGAGGAGACTCCACATATCCACTGAGAATAACACGTAAGAGAGATGGAAAGAATTTCTGTTCTCTGTAATATTTCTGAGCTACTGAATATCTGATGATACAGCCACCCTACTTGTGATCACATGTTGTATGAGATAATACAATTTTCTTATTATTTAAGCCACTTCGGGTTAGATTTCCTGTTAAATGTTGCTAAGTGCATTTTCTGACACTGTAGTGAATTGGTTAAGTGAAAAGATTTTGGAGTCGGGCAAACATAGGTTTGAGGGCTTGCTCTACCACTTACTATCTTTGCAATTCTCTGTTTTTTATCCATAAAAAATAAAATGAATAATATGGTGTTGTATGCATAGTATTTGCTCAAAGAAAGTTTGTTAGTAGTTAAATAGTGGTTCTGGGTGGTATCAAAAATTAACAAAGTAAAAAAGGATATTTAGAAGAAACATCAGAAACAGTATCAAGAGGTATAAAGCAGGCAACTCTAATCTAGAGTACTTTTTAAAATTCCAAATTCACTTTCTCACAGCATTGAGTCTGAACTGATAAGCTTCCCAAAACTACACCAGAGTTCTGAATGTGTCTAGGTCTGACACACAGAAAAATAGTAATTGAAGGAAATTTTTATTGACCGTCTTTCAACATGTTGCTATGTCCTTCAGGTTATGCAAAAAATAAATAAGACACCTAAACAAAAGTGAACTTTGAGAAAATAAAGCTTATAGAACTTTAATTAAAAACATATATCAATCATGTTTAAGTGGCACAAATTTATTTCAAAATTCAAAAAGATCTTACTGTCAAATCACTAACTTCCTTGCCATCTAAGGTATTTGTTAGTATATAAAAGTGTGTGTGTGTGTCTGTGTGTGTGTCTGTGTGTGATGCAGCATACTTATCTCCTCCCTTCATATTAAAAATAGAATAAGTCAGATTATACATGGGACAAAATAAAAACTGGACAAAATAAAAAGAGACACACATTAAAATATTTACTGTAGCTAATCTAAACCTTAGACTACCCTACTAGTCTTTAAATTATTATATTCTCAAAGTATCTTAATTTCTCAGAATATTATATTCAAATGTTATCTTTTTGAAACGGATGTTCAGACTCAAGAAATAGTACTTTGAGGTGATTTTATTTGAATTCCATTCCACACAAATTCCTAACATACTGATTTACAAAGAAGACCTGATAAAGCTTTTCAGAATATTGCTCAAGAGAAGCGGAAATGGAGAAACAGTTAGGCTACACTCAACAGTACCATCTTTGCTGCTGTTCATTGTCTGTTTGCAAGTTTTCTGCCAGTAAGGTATGACTTCACATATTAATGCCTAAGGGAAAAGGTTTATGTTTTGTCAGGTTTAGGAATGCACAAAAGTGACACTGATACCCTTTCTCCTTATTTCTCCTTCTTCAAATCCTTCCCTTAAAAATGCCTTCTGTAGTAGACTTATGTTAAAAAATGCAATGTGACTGAAAGTGATTTGAAGTCAAATAGCCCAGAAATGGTGGAGGAAGAAGGCAACCTGTAAGAGCAAATTAGGGTGGGTAAATATCTTAGAGGAATAACTGCTAATTAGGGCAGAGTACTTATCCAAAAACAGAGTGGAAAGAAATGCTATAAGAACGGGGATTCATTCAGCAAATATTGAATGATTACTATGTGCCAGGCAGTATGATGGGTGTTGGGGACATGTCTGTTCTCTCAAAACTCTCAGTAAAGTTTACCGTTTGACAACTCACACCACTCATGTATGTGGCTGATGTTCATTTCCAAGGTAAAATATTAAAAATGAAAACAACGATTATATTTCAGAGTTGTTTAAAATATTTATATTGGTTATATCCCAAGGAGAATTTTATATTTTGATGCATTTTGTCTTATTTTTAATGAAGAAGGTATTGTTAAAGGAGAATCCCTACCAACAGTTGCTAAAAAAGAAACTGGTTCTGGGATATTCCAGAGATCTCTGGCAGAGGGGCATTCTGGGCTACAAAGTGGCAGTTGGATTTTCTTTCCCACACCTGGAGGGGCTCAGCACACAGCAGCTCACAGGTGTCACCCAAGTCTGGCTGAGGCTGGCTCCAGTGAGTCTAGCCAGGATCTGGCTTAACTATTCTGCTGCCTGCCTCCTGTGAGCTTGGGCTGGAGTGCATGTATGTGGGTGGCTGAGAGTATATAACACTCCCTCTTATAACTCTCCATCCCTTCAGCATCTAAATAGTAGTCGAGCACTTAAAATAACATTAAGACACGTTCCACCTTGCCCTGCCAGTCAAAGGGAAAAGGAAAAAAAATTGAAACCCTGCATTTCAGAACCTGCAAGAAGGGCTTGCTGATTTGTTAGGTTTAGTGGCTCAGAGGATTAAAAAGGCAGATATATTAGGAAGAAAAAGAAAGAGGCAGCATAGCCATTGGAGCAAATCTAATGGGCTGCTGGGGCCCAGAAGGGTCTACTACCTGAGCAAATCTTATTATTCTTGTCTCACAATTAAAAACATTTTTTTAAACTAATAATAATTTCCTAGACATTTTTCTTTTTTTGCTATGCTAGTCACATTTCTCAAATCCTTTATCAGCACTGCTCTGCATATGAATGGGCTGTAATTGAACTGTCACATTCATGAAGGTCAGTAACCTTTCATTAGGAAGAATGTGTTTTCTTGATAAATTATAAAGTCCCTGAGGATTTGAAAGCATAGTAAAAGAAAAAAAATCTCTCTACTATACCTTGAAAAACAAAATACAGATTTTTCTTTGTTATTTTGTGTGGGGTGTAGGAGAGAGCGATTGCTTGTATTTCTGTTTAATTTGCTTTATGTGGTTTTTTTTTTTGCAAGGGGTGGGGAATCCTCTCTACACCCCACCAACTCTAACTTTTTTGGTTTTTGTCAGCAGCCCTATGCAAAATTGTCTAATGTAACCTTTCCCTGAGTCCTTCATAAAAGCAAAATGGAAAACTTGAACTCCTTCTCTAAAGAAATTATAGCCATTCTGTCTGCTATTTAAAAAAAAAAAAAGTAATTATGGACGTTTTCTTTCTCATAGTACACTTCAGCATTTGCTATGGGAAAGACCAAAGTCATTAGGTGCAAATGAAGACCCACCTGAGTTATGCATATTCTGCTAATCCTACCCAATGATTTAAGCAGTAATTAACACAGACAAGCACTCAGCCATCCCACCTTTGTGTTTAAGATGGCTGACCCCAGAGTGTTTCAAGTCCTGCCAGGGATGTCTGCTTCTGCTTCCATGTAATTTGACTTGAGACCCCTCTGGGGATTTTCAACCAAAGCTTCAGACTTAACCAATACTCACTCCCTGCTGCCCTTTAATTCAACTTATCTTTGGTCAAAAACTACAAGTTATGTATGCCTTTTAATATGTGCCGGTATTTTAAATGGAAAGTATGGGAGATATCTGTCCATTTTGAACATAGTTTCTTTATTTGGCTTTTTCAATTTTAAGTTAAATTCAAAAGATTCTTCTAGCATTCTTGGTATTGAAAAGCACTTAAAACATTTAACATGAAATTTGAAAGACATTGGTGCAAAAACTAAGGGCACACGAGGGACTCAATGCATTATTTTTTCTGCCATATTGATAGTCTGCATGCTTATCTGATACACTTAGGACTTCAAGTCCTCACTACCCAAACATGTGGACAAGCATCAATGCAAAACATAGTCTGCAGGAGAAATTTTTTAATTTTCTATAAAAGAAACAAAGAAAAACAGAAGTCAATTTAGCACAGGATGATTCCACTTTCAAAGAATGTTATTATCATTTGTAGTTCTGTTGGTAGCATGGTGGGTATATCAAAAGAACATCCTATTAAAGCAACTAGTATTTCCCTATAGTATTCATCAGGTTCCAACTCAGAAAACAAACCTATGTCAGATAATTCAGAAGGGGGAATGTAATAGTAGAAAATGTTTTCAATGTTTTTACAAGAGCTGAAGGACAACCAGGGGAGGAAGGTGAGTAGAAACCACAGTGAGCTACTACCACCCATAGGGCTAGAGGGACAACGAGAGGGGACGACGTTACCGGGACCTTAGTGCTGATTGCAGCTGCCCACACATGTGCATTGGGATGTTGCAGCTGAGAGCCATGGGTGCTCTTATAAAATATGATTTCAAAGAAATCAAACTAATTATTCAACCAAGTATGTCAGATTTTGCACCCAAACAGTTCAGCCGGTGGCAGCTGAAATTGTAGCATGTCTGCCTGGTAGGAGGTGGGAACATGAAGGGAGGAACTGACTGGTGGGAACTGAAGCCACTGATAAGACACAAAAGAGACCCTTCCTGGCAGAGAGAAACAGGGAAATAATCTGATGTCTCCTTCCCTCTGATCCTCCAATCTCCCACTAGGGCCTCCTGTTGTTAGGACTTAGCTGGAAGCAAGTTGGCCAGGAAGTCAGGAAAAGTTGATGAAGGATTCAGCCCCAGTGATACAGGGAAAAGGCATGGGATACATTTGAGAGCAAAGAGGCAAATGACCTGCAGTAAGTTCCTATAAGAACATGCAATCTGGGGCAAACACTAGTGTTAAGTTCTACAAATAGGATACATAGGCAGGAGAATAACAGCATTAAATTATGACGTTAACATAGACAGTGTTATTTGGTTCACTGTAGTGGTCAACCAAAACAGTTCCTTAGAGATTTCTCAAGAAGTGAAAAAAAAAAAAAAGAAAATTTTCATAAAGGAGACCCATTTTGCCAGTTAATGGCTAAAACTAACCATTTCCAATGCTCTGGTGTGAAGCTCACTGTAACAGTATCAGCACGGCCTTCCCGATTTCCTGGGGTGGCCTTGTTTCAGATTTCTGTGGGCTTTGTTGGTGCTCAGTGCAGTCGCCAGGCCATGTGCTTTGGGATGCTGAGAGCCATGCCTGCAGTTCTAAAACATGATTTCAAACTAGAACTATTTTTTTCAAACAATTTACATCCAAGTAGTTTTTCTTTCTAAGTTCCTTTGACAAATTTAAACATTAAAAAAATCAAACAAAAAATCTTCCCAATAGTGCACATGAAGGATAGAATATTTGTTGACGTACATAAGAGTCTATTCGGGATTCTTATATTCCTTCTTTTTTAAAGAAATTCTTAATTATGGAATTCTGTGTTGTTTTGCTTTGTTTTATTTTTTTGGGCCGGGAACTTCCTACCCATTATTCTGGGTTACTTCTCCTTGCACAGACAAGGAAGAGTTTATATGACAGACTAAAGGTACAGGAGCATGTGGCAAAAGAGTCTTTGATGTAAGCTCAGAATTTCTAAGCCTTTAGAGAAGGTAATTACTCAGACTTCACACCTACTTGATTTCTTGGGTTGATGCCGCCCTTGCTCTGACAGTGGTTTCAAGCTAGAATCCTAGAAGCTCCTAGAAAGTACAAAGTAGTGTTTGAAGGGTAAAGATAAATGAGAGGCAGGGGTGAGCAAGGGGGAGGAGTGACTGTGCCTTCCACTCCCACCTCAATCGTGGCGTCGTTAATTAGGGTGTGGATATCGTGCTTGACTTCCTAAACCATTCATCCCATTTTCTACTGGTCTCTCATTCTGCACTATGAGAAACTGATTCTAGTTCCCGATTAGTCCTCCAGCCAATCACATAATCTCAAAGTCCCTTTTACTAACTGGTTCAGGGGCTCAGGCAGAAGCCAATCAGTGGATGCCATTCCCTGCAGGTATGTGAACGTGGGTGGCTCACTGAGACGAAAGGGAAAGAAACTAATTCCATGTTAAGAGAGAAATTCTCTCTCCCACCAGCTGTGAACAAGGAAAATACTGTAGCCTGGTGCATAGTAGCCATCTGATGACTACTGGGGGATCATTTCTGGGATTAAATAACACTGGCATTGTTAGGGTAGACAGAAGGCAAGAACTGGGTTTTTTATGAAATTATTAAACAACTGACTCAACTAACCCTAAAGCTCACTCTGACATCTGGGTATCTTTTTACATAAGGTAATAATGTCCCTCTCATTTAAGTCTGTTTGTTGAGTTGGATCTTCAGTTACCTACAGCAGACACCATCACGACTGATATGTTCCACCTTGAAAAACACTGCCTTAGAGAATCTTCTACAAAACTTCATTTTTCAGATAGACATTCTGACTAAATGTTTTTACTTTTCTAATTCTAAATAAGAATTCTAACTTTTATGGATTTTAATATACTGAGTTTTCATGTTTAGAAGTCCTTCTCTTGTTTCAAAGGGGCCATCTTACTCCAAAGTGTATGGCTGTACAAGTGATCTCTAAAACAAAACTGTGTAGCCGAGAAAGGGTTTTGTTATTGTTTTCCATTTTTACATCTTCTATTTCCTTTTCCCCTCTGTAACACCCCCACTCCTTCCCTTCAGTCCATCATCGCCCTCACTTTGTCCCTGGGCCACCGACGATCCTGGCCAGGTCCTACCTAGGTCTGTGCTCTTTAGATATGTATCTTGCTAATCCTGTACCTTAATCTTCACTATCCATTTAGTCACCCTGTGTTGCACCTGTCAAGTTGGTTGACTGGAATCATTGATGAAATAGTTCATGCTAAGTTCTTCATGGCCAATAATGGCAATAGAAATTTTAATCTGGGACCAAGGTGCCTTGCCTACAACAGAAGATCTGGCTCAGTAAAAGGGTTAGTGAAATAAATATGTGATTCCATCCCTAGTATATTTATGGTGGAAGAGGGAGGTTTTAAAATGTTACATCATAACCCTTACAGATGAATCTATAATAGAATCACAGACCCAGTGACCAGACACTGGACATTTTTGAGCCCCCTTTCTCAGGGCTATTTGAATCATAGCATTTACTTAACCATGTACTTCACCTAGCACTAAACCAACCAACCTAGGTGGCAAAGTGTTCATATTTTTTTAAAAAAGGCCTGAGCGCTGGGGACAGGTGTTGGGGAAGCCAACTGTAACGTAGCATGAACACCATCCAACATTCAAAGTGCTGCACACGCATCTCTGCTGGGGCCTGGCAGCCGGCCCTTCCCACCCTCTTTCTACTCTGGGCTGCCTCATGTTTACACAGTGAAAATGAAACTGATGCCAGTGTTAATACAGCATAATTTATAAGCTGAGAAGAGAACTCAGCATGCATTCCCTTTTCAAGTGAAACAGACTGTTATTTTCAGAACCAACTGAAGGGTGGAGACATTTCTTGGAAACCAAGGCAACTGCTGAATTCCCAGATCCTTTCTGCCTCATAGGATTCACCTCTCATGAGGCAGGTAGGATCACCTCACAGAAATGCTCAGTCTGACAAACCTCCTCCTTGAATTACAGGAGGCAGATCTATCTGATAAGGCCAATCTGTCTAGGCTTCAAAAAGTCACTTAGACCTGCAGGACAGCACAGGGGCTTAGGGGACTTGAGATCCGCGACCTTGCTTATGAGAGAAGGACCATAGCACAGAATCTATGTCTTACCATTAGGTGTGACTTCAGGAATACCACAAAGCCGGACTGTATCTCAGAAGCTGGACACAGGGCATAGGACACTAACCCCCATATCTATGCCTTTCGATTCTATAAAAGTTGCCTGAATCCCTATCATAACCATTGTCCTTTGTTTCTAATATAGAAACTGAGATTGTTTAACTGAAAACACATACACATTTCCAAATTCTGGGAGCAATCTCAAGGAGGGAAGGAGGGAGGTTGTTAACCAGCATCAAATCTATCTTGCTGGTACCATCCTAGATTTGGTACTTAGACCTCTTCAAAACTGGGTCTCTATCTTTTCTCTAGGTCGCACAGTGATTTTACCCTTTTATCCAGTCTCCTAATTCCTGAGTTTATTAAACCTCTTTTAGGCATCTGCCATCTCAGATTTTTCCTATGGGCCTTCCGTGGCTCTCCTTTTGCCTGATTACTGGCTTCTCCAGATCCTAGACTTGAACTGGACTTTGTACAAAGATATCTTCCTTTCCTCCATACCTTGAAATTGTAGGCTTACTTTTAAGCTCATATTCCTATTTGCCTGCCACTGGAATCATGTGCTGCCATGTTTAGATGCTCAGCTTTTGCCTAGCCCCACGCTATCTGTCTGAATGACAACTAAACACCAGTTTTAATAGAGTATTGAGCCCTAGATCCCCCTTGGGACATGATGGCCAGGGTCAGAATGGGTCAATTATGCTGATTATCCTACTAATCCCCACCATTGGTATTCAATGTAGTGTGAGGATAGGCACTCAGGAATAAAGCAGGAAGGTCCCTAATGCCTGGGAGGAGTATGATAATGACCAACATCACATCCCACTTTGACGGCTTCAATCTTCACAGCTTGAACACACATATATCACCCTATATGACGAACTTGGCCTTGGACACAGATCCAAACTTACATAATTGTTTTTCTACATTTCCATTGCTAAACCACACGTACTTCTTTAGAGTACAACATTATATCTCCTATAGACCTATTAAAGTTTTGAAAGTCTGGAGTTAGAAACTGCCAATCCGTTGTTAGTCCATCAGTACCTTATTGGAAATGCTTCATTCAATAATTATTTACTGCTATTATTTCCCAGTGTAAAACCAGGATGAGAAAGAATGATACATTTTTACTGTGGAAGAGAAATAAGTAATAAAGAAACAGATTTCTCAATTAGAGTTTTCTGTTGGTGGAGAGGGTAAGACAAGAAGCTTATATGGAATGAAGGGCTAGGTGTGTGCCTCTGAGATTCACTCAGCTGTAGCATTGCCAGGAAACAAAATAATCCCAAACAGATAAAGGTAAACATAGAGAGTGAAGTCCCAACACTTTGGGGCAAGTGACCATCTCCATATTCCCTATATTTGCCAAATACCCAGCTCATCCCAACCTCCTTTCTACAAGGAAATCTGTTACCCCAAACCAACATAAGCATGAAGACGTTTGTGTCATGAGTCTTGAAATTAATCCCAGAATCCTATAAAATGTTGTAGTTAGTTAAAGAGAACTATATGAAAACTATCTTGATTTCCCAGGAGACACCAAGTGGAATTAAGGTAATCCCTCTTTTCCATGAGATTTCCAAGAAGAGGCATAGAAAGATTGACAATGTAAGTTAAAACCACTCTAGGTAATCCATGGCTTAGTTAAGCAAACCTTGTTAAAATAAATAAAATTTTAAAACAAAAACAAAAACACAGAAAGACATGCAGGTACATAATCCTTGTAAATAGCTCTGTTCATATTCTCTTTCGATCTTAACGTCTTACTTCTCCAGCAGTTTTCCTCTGAATCCACCCTTCATTAAGCAAGGGCATCCTGATAGTTCAGGAACTATCCTCCTTGCTTGTCTCCCAGCCACATGGGTTTCCCTGGCTCACTGTTTTGGTGTTACTTCATGATCTCAATGTCCCAAAGGCTCACAATTTTTTGTTTATAAGCCATATGGTGGCAAGAGTCCACAGGCTCTTGTCTAAAATGCTGGACACCACAGGCAGGGGTCCTTTAAGGTAATACTTTAGGTACATGGTGGGTGAGTTTAAAAATAAAAGGAGTTTTTGCTTTTTTGTTAAATGGTCCAGTTGACAGACCTCAGCAAGACCTCCCTCATCAGCTAAATGAAAAAAATTTGAACAAAACATTTTTCTCTTGGTACCCAACACAAACATAAACTTCAAAATGTCAGACTTCATCTAACAAGTATTCTAGGCCAACACTCTTCTATCATTACTTAAACCATGGGTTCCAAGATCAGAATAACCTTGTCCACTACCTTATAACAGGCAGGTCTGTGTTCTGGCTGCTATGTACACTTGCCCTTCAAAAAAGCCAAACTTAAAGTTTTTATCCTCTTTTTGGATGGTTTTTAGAAATGTCTATTTGGCCTTTTTAAAGACCTAAGTGAGCATTTAAGTAGAATGATATTTCTGACTCTTCAAAATTATAAATAATATTATATACAAAACCAATACATCTTTACATGACAACAGAATTCTGCTGCACCCAGATACCTTACTAGCCTTAACCATTCAAAACAAATAACTAGGAACCATCTTGCATTCTCACTGGTTTGAGTTTGGGCACACTAATAGAGTGATAATACTTGTTAAGTGCTCTCATGTAGATTATGTGGTCCTAGGCAACAGTCAACAAATCAGAGACAGTTTTCTCTGTCTGGATGTCTTATGCCCTAGATGCCCCCATGTTCACTTCCTTCACATACAAATGAGAAATGTCCTGACTTTTGGGAGTTTTACAAGATTTAACTAGTGAACGTTCAAAAATAAATTTAGACTTACATTAGAAAGAGCCAACTGTAAGTCCTTGCCAGGATGAAAGGCAAACCTGCCCTTCTTTCAGGAACAGTTCCAAAGGCAGAAGTGAAAAGTTTCTCTAATGTGTGACTCATTTATTGGAATTAGTTAATGGCTCATCATTCTTGCTCTTTGCAAATATCTCAGAAGATATTTGGATGCCAAACAGAAGGTTCTAGATATTATCGACTCCCGAATTATCTCTGCTAACAACAATGTAAACATTTATGAGTCCATGATGACACTAGATTCAGAAACAATCATCAGCCTCTTTCTCACCATCTCAGAGATTAAATTACATATTTACAAGACCTTCACCCCAAAACAGCTGGGTGGCATCAAAGACAAAAAGGGTCAGGAGTCTAAAGGAGACTAAAGAGAAATGACAAGGAAATGTCATGCTTAGTCCCTTACTAGATTTTCTAACATAAATAAATAGATATATAGATATAGATATATATGGCGGCATATGTTGAGATGATTGGGGAAAATTGAATATGGATTGTTTATTAGCTAATCATGTATAAATGTTTAATTCCTGAGTATGATCATTGCATTTGGTTATGAAGGAGAACGTTCTTGTTTTTAGATAGATGCTGAAGTAGTAACAGATAAAGTGTCATCATGTAGGCAACTAATTTCAAATGACTCAAGAAAAAAAGTACAGATATATGATAGATAGATAGACAGACAGATATAAAGAAAAGGTGGCAAAATGTTAACAATTGGTGATTTCCAAGACAAGTGTGAAGGTAATGACAAATGGTTGCTCTTAACACTTTTCTTGGAAATTTCTCTGTAGGTTTGAACTTTTTAAAATAAAAAGAGTTAGGGGGAAATTGAAAAACAACCCAGGATGGGAGAGGCAGTGTGTGAAGTAGAGATGAAAAAATATTTGTCATTTGTCAATGATTGACTATGGCGATTTATGGGAAGTTCATCGAACTAGTCTTTCTTCCACTTCCATATATTTTAGAGGTTTCTATAATAATTTTTTTTTTAAATAGAGCAGGAATATTCCCTCTTCACCCCATCGCTTAGTTTTCCCCCATGCTCTGTTTGGATCAGAGCCCCTCTCCACTTTAAATAGCCGGAAAAACAACCACAATTATAGCCTCGTTTTTGTGACAGGGCAGTGGACTCTAAATTGAGGTGATACTTGTGTTGACAGCAACTAAATAATGTCTACAAAAAAGGGCACTGGCTTAACATGATGCTAGGACAGGAGAGATGTGAGAACAGCATAATTTAAAAGAAAGCCTTGGTGGAAATAACCCAATGTCCATGGATGGATGGATGAGTGGATAAACAAAATATGGTACATCCATACAATGGAATATTGTTCAGCCTTAAAAAGGAAAGAAATCCTGACACATGCCACAACAAGGATCAACCTTGAAAACGTGCTGAGTGAAATAAGCCAGTCACAAAAGGACAAATACCATATGGTTCTACTTATATGAGGTACTTAGAATAATCAAATTCACGAGACAGAAAGTAGAAGGGTGGTTGCCAGGGTCTGGGAGTAAGAGGAATGGGGAATTATTGTTTAATGAGATAGAATTTCAGTTTGGGAAGACAAAAAGAGGTCTGGAGATGGACGATGGTGATGGCTACACAGCGATGTGAATGCATTTAAGGCCACTTAGAAATGGTTAAAATGGTAAACATTTTATGTTACATACAGTTTACCACAATAGGAAAGAAGGAAGGAAGGGAGGGAGAGAGGGAGGGAGGGAGGGAGGGAGGAAGGAAGGAAGGGAGAAAGGAAGACAGGCACCAGGTCTCTGTCATTCTGATCTTTGAATGTTGAAGCATCCTTCAATACTTGCAGTGTCCATGGGTAACAATGTTGTGTTTCCCATGACTGTGTAAATTTCAGCTACTGGTAGGAATTCTCACATTAACACAGACCCAAACCTGGGTGCCATGAGGATGAGTTTCCTGACAACAGAAGCCTTTCTGAACGTCTGCCCTGAGGGCAGACCCTGCTGTGTAGCCCCACAAAAACCTAGTTCACCAGTAGCTGACTTGGGGTGAGGGGAGAGGGGAAGATTTCCTGGTAGTGCTTCTTGTAATGCCTTGTTAGTGCTTGTAATCAACATGGCTAGGATGAAAGAATTCTGGCTTCAGAACAGAAACATCGTGCTTTAAATTAAATCAGACCCCGCTGTGAGCCACTTACTCCCTTTCCTCCCCACAGCCAGGGGAACAATTCAGAGGTTTCTCTGCAGGGTCAGCAGCATGAGTAACCTTCAGTCTTTCCACTTAAAATCGATTCAAGACGATCACACTGGCTTAAATAAAAGTCTCCATCCACTCGTCTTCCCACTCCCTCCATCTCTCTTACCTTCTCCGTTTCTGTCTTGGTCTCTTTCTCACACACACAGACACACATACCCTCACGTTTACTTCTCTTCTGTGTATGTGCCCAAGAGCTGCTAAACCCACCTCCACAGGCATCGCCTCGCCCTTCCACCTGGCTCAGAACTGACAGAGAGATTTTTCACCTCGTCGCTCTGCTTGCTGCTCTCTGATGAACAGTGAACCAGATGGCCATTCCCCAGTCTCCCAGCATGAGTTTGACTGACAGGGGCCTTTGATAAACCTCTGAAGAATGAAGTCATCTCCAGGTCAGCGCTGCAGCCTGGCCTTTAACACCCCACACAGACCACCATTATCTGCTGAATAGGAGACAAAGGAAATTAGCCCTGCTTCCCTATCATCCCCATTATTTCCAGGCTGATTTAAACAAGGAAGCAATGAGATGCCCTCCACTCCTCCAAAAGGTACAAATGTCAGCTGTTAAAAAATGCAAACAAAAGGCTTTCCTATGTTAATGGCTGGGTTTCTTTGTTAAAGCTGACGAGTGGAAAGTGTATTTAATTCACCGCCTTTGAGAAAAGACTTAACAAGCTTCTAAACAACTTCCTCAACTACCCCTACCTCAGTCTAGCCCATAGGTATTCTTAAGCCTTCAGGTTTCAGCTGGAAAGGAAAGATGGAAGTGAGGCTTCATTTCCAAACACTTTAACAGCAGATAATGAAAGAACCTGGAGAGGTAAGTGAAAGGAGTTTCCTATCATTGTAATCCTACAATTGAAAAAATAGGAAAAGGATCATTCCCCCTTTTCCCAAAACATTTTTCCCCAGCAACTAAATGTTTAAGTGTCTGCAGAGCTAACAATGAGGTGTGGGTACCATGTGCCCCTCTCTATTTGACACTCAGGGAGATTGTTTCTCATTGCCCCCTGCCACATTGCAAAGGGCAGGTGTGTGTGTGTACTCTAGTTGTTTCTTGCTATGGGTGAGTACCCCAGCTTTAGCTGGAAAATGGAAAATGATGACAGAAGGGCTCATTATTGGGAGGAAATCTGTCTCACAATTCCATAGCTGTTTGCGAATATTAAGGATCATAGCACATTTTCTTTAGGTGACAGCCTGTACTTCTAAGCAGGCAATGCTTGCTGTTGTTATCATCCAGGCTATACTACTTTAAAACTGTTGGTTCTGCAAAAACAGCCAGAAGATTGTAATAAAAGAGCAGGTATCAGAGAAATCATGACAATCCAGATAAATTAATGACTCAATCAACAGACACTTGTTAGACATCAGAGCCAGACAGTGCATTAGGTCCCTCATGTGATACTAATTTGGAGGCATAGTCCCCACAAGGAGTTTACGATCTAGATAAGGAAACACAAGTGAGACGAGACCTCATTCCTAAAGGCCAGGTAGGACCTACGTAAGTGAAAATATGCAAGAAGCCCCTCCCAGAAAGGAACAGAAGCCTAGAAAAGAAAGAACAAAATGTTGAGGGGTTTCTTTGGAATAGGGAGCACTTCTATGAATGAGGTTGAAAGTAAGAATCAAATTGTTGATGGGCTACATTGTCTGGATGAAGAATTGACACTTCCTTCCTGTTAGCTAGGGCTGCCATAACAAAACACGGCAGAATGGGTGACTTAAACAACAGAAATTTATTTCTCACAGTTCTGGAGGCTGGAAGCCTACGATCAAGGTGTTTGTAGGTTTGGTTTCTCCTGAGGACTCTCTCCTTGGCCTGCAGATGGCTGCCTTTTCACTGTGACCTCACATGGCCTTTCCTCTGTGTGTGCATCCCTGGTGTCTCTTTCTCTTCTTGTAAGGACCGCAGTCATATTAGATCAGGACCCTACCCTTATGACCTCATTTAGTCTTAATGACCGTCTTAAAGGTCCCATCTCTAAGTACCGTCACATCAGGGGGTAGGGCTTCAACATATGAATTAGGGGCAGGGGTTACATAATTCAGTCCATAACACTTTCTTTGCAACAAGAAAACAAGGAAGTGATGAAACAGGGGGATCCACAAGATGAAAAGTTGCTTTAGAACTGCAACTGAATTAGTGAAGAGAGAGAAAAACTAAGAGACAATTTAGGAGGCTATTTCAATAGGCAACAGGTAAAATGTACAGGGCCTGAATTTGATGTTGGCAGTAAAAAGAACTGGAAGCAAAATAAAAGCATTAAGGAAAAATTAATAGGATTTGATGACTGATTAGATATGGAGAGCGAGAGAGAAAAGAGATGACTTCAGGTTATTAATTCTGAGAGATTGGGGAAATGGTGACCTATGAAATGAGTATGTAGAAGACACTTGTACCACCAAATAGACTGGAAAGACCCTAAGTTCTGCAGTCACACATACTACTTTAAACATGTAAACTTTGTCACATTTTAAATGTATAACTTTAGCAATTCATTTATCCTTCCTGGGCCTCAATTTCCTCTTGTATGAAGTTGGGGTGATAACACCAACTTCACTGGGTGGTTTATATTTTATGGATGAAAGGATATCACCTAATTCAACTACGACATAGAATTCAAAATTACTCTGGTAGATTACAGAAGCTTAAATCTGGAACATAGGTATCTTTTGATTTTCATCTTAGTTGGAAATCTTCTCCCTGACATAAAGAAGCAAATTGAATACAATGTAGTTGGAAGGGCAGGTCAGCCCCTTGATAACATTCAGGCTGTGACCCAGTTCTTTGCAGAATTATAAACAACTGTCACTGTCTTATAAGTCAATTCTTTACAAAACAGAAATGTGGCTCTAAGAGCAATTCAGCGCCCACCTAGCTTTACCAATCCCCAAACCTCACCTATTCATCTCAAAATGCTTGCAGATACTGTAAAAGCCCAGGATATTGGAAAGAGAACTGCCCTGCACTTAAGAGAAAAACGGAAAATTTTAAATAATAATTACACTACATTTCAGATATTAATGTACCTGACACATGGCTAAAATTTTAAAACAAAAACTATAAGGTCTCTGTTTGCAACTGTCTATATATTTTTATATAGATATAATATATAGATATAATTTGTGATATTTTTCTACCTCTAAATGGTATTACCAAATTAATTTATTAAATCCCTTAAAGGAGTTCAAGTTGGCTTAGATGTAAATGAGCACTCAGGTAAATTAAGGATTCCTAAAACTCTCAGAAATATAGAATCTAACCCAAATGTGTGTGTGTTTGTTTGTTTTTGCGGTACGCGGGCCTCTCACTGTTGTGGCCTCTCCCGTTGCGGAGCACAGGCTCCGGACGCGCAGGCTCATTGGCCATGGCTCACGGGCCCAGCCGCTCCATAGCATGTGGGATCTTCCCGGCCGGCATGTCCCCTGCATCGGCAGGTGGACTCTCAACCACTGCGCCACCAGGGAAGCCCCCAAATGTGTTTTGAAGTTCACATGAACTAGGATACTCTTTGATAAATAAAGCTAGTTTTAAAATTGTTGGTAAAATTAAAATAGGTATTTCTTCAGCATCATCAGCATTATATATAAGGCATAGATACAATTTTTATCTACCTAGGTTTGCCTCTCAAATAAGCTTATGTTATTTCTACTAGATATTTAAAATTAGAAAACTATAAATCCAACCTAAGAACCAAATGTACAATAAAAATGAACTGCTTGATGCACGTCAAGCACAGCAGTTTAAAAAAAAAAAAAAAAGGAAGGGAAGAACCATATGCTTAACTTTCTAGAGTCTTTCTTCAGTGATATTTTGATACTTGCCTGCTTTGTCAACAAGAAAAATAACTTAAAATGATGGCTAGCTTTGTTTTGTGTCTCATGAAATTTTCATCAGCAATTCTAGTATAGTTAAGAACATTAAGAACATGTGCATTAAATAGACGTCTGTGGGAGAAAAGTTTATAAGTGAACTTTTCAACAATAATTATGTTTTATAGTACATTTACTTAAAAATAATTTCAAAAATCTTTCTGATAACTTAAAACCTTAAAGCTATACAAAGTAAAATGATGAATATTCATTAAATGTATAGATTATTTCCAAATGAGATAAAACATGAAGAGCTGAACAAAAGTTTATCTACTTTTGGCATCTTGTTTTTATGTGGTATAGAGAACGTAAATATATTGGGTCAGTAATGAACATGAGAAATTGTACTATGAAAATACATATGCCTCTAGAAATTATGAAAGGATGTATTTCCAATTTACTACAGAATTACAGTATGTGGAAGACAGTTCCCAATTGCTTACTTCTTAGTTTTCACTGAGAAGAAAGATTATTGATGGTTAAAAAACTCTAATCCATACATATAAATAAAACTATGACAAATAATAAGGATAAAAAAATGGCCCGTGTAGGAAAGGAAGATGTATTTTTGCTAAGGAAAGTTATTAAAGACATATTTAAAGGAAAGAGAATAATTTTGTCCTAAAGTAGAAAGATTGATTGTTGCAGAATGAGGAGAAAACGTATATGACAAAAACTGGATAGATTAAAAACATATAGACAGTTGTGGAAAAGAAATTTTATTTGTGAGTAAGCTGCTAAGATTAAACAGATTTATTTATAGGTTTTTTAAAAATGAACCTAAATATCAAAAATACATTGGTACAAAACTAGAATTTGGCTTTCTCTTCGGCTAAAACAACCAACTTTTTTTAGGTTATTGGTCTGCTCTTGATAAGAAACTATTTTAAAAAGTAGGGGGCAGGGGGGTCTTTACCTTTTAAGTAATTTGTGTGGGAAACCAATATTTCTTGTCTTAAAATAATTTGCTGCTCTTCATATTGTCTTTATCAGGCCTTTGATTACTTGAGAAAACCAAATCTTCTCAACATTAAAGAGCTAAGGGATTTTTGTTTTTAAAAATCATGTAACCTCCTATATTTATCTTTTAAAGTCTTTTATTGTCACTTTGGTTAAATAGGTAATTAAGTATTGTTTTATAATAATCTGTGATTCTATTTAGTCAAATGTCCATACTTTTTCTTTTCTTTTTAACATCTTTATTGTGTATAATTGCTTTACACTGGTGTGTTAGTTTCTGCTTTATAACAAAGTGAATCAGTTATACATATACATATGTCCCCATACCTCTTCCCTCTTGCGTATCCCTCCCTCTCACCCTCCCTATCCCACCCCTCTAGGTGGTCACAAAGTACCGAGCTGATCTCCCTGTGCTATGTGGCTGCTTCCCACTAGCTATCTATTTTGCGTTTGGTAGCGTATATATGTCCATGCCACTCTCTCACTTTGTCCCAGATTAGCCTTCGCCCTCCCTGTATCCTCAAGTCCATTCTCTAGTAGGTCTGTGTCTTTATTCCTGTCTTGCCCCTAGGTTCTTCATGACCATTTTTTTTTTTTTTTAGATTCCATTTATATGTGTTAGCATAAGGTATTTGTTTTTCTCTTTCTGACTTGATGAGTCTGGCTAATGGTTTATCAATTTTATCTTCTCAAAGTACCAGCTTTTAGTTTTATTGATCTTTGCTATCGTTCCCTTCATTTCTTTTTTATTTATTTCTGATCTGATCTTTATGATTTCTTTCCTTCTGCTAACTTTGGGGTTTTCTTGTTCTTCTTTCTCTAACTGCTTTAGGTGCAAGGTTAGGTTGTTTATTTGAGATGTTTCCTGTTTCTTAAGGTAGGATTGTTTTGCTATAAACTTCCCTCTTAGAATTGCTTTTGCTGCATCCCATAGGTTTTGGGTCATCGTGTTTTCATTGTCATTTGTTTCTAGGTATTTTTTGATTTCCTCCTTAATTTCTTCAGTGATTTCTTGGTTATTAAGTAGTGTATTGTTTAGCCTCCATGTATTTGTATTTTTTACAGATTTTTTCCTGTAATTGATATCTAGTCTCATAGCGTTGTGGTCAGAAAAGATACTTGATGTGATTTCAATTTTCTTAAATTTACCAAGGCTTGATTTGTGACCCAAGATATGATCTCTCCTGGAGAATGTTCCATGAGCACTTGAGAAGAAAGTGTATTCTGTTGTTTTGGGATGGAATGTCCTATAAATATCAATTAAGTCCATCTTGTTTAATGTATCATTTAAAGCTTGTGTTTCCTTGTTTATTTTCATTTTGGATGATCTGTCCATTGATGAAAGTGGGGTGTTATAAAGTCCCCTACTATGATTGTGTTACTTTCGATTTCCCATTTTATTGCTGTTAGTATTTGCCTTATGTCCAGCACTGTAGCTTGCTGGTCGTTGAGTGAAGCTGGGTGCTGGCGTTGAGATGGAGATCTCTGGGAGATTTCTGCTGTTTGATATTACGTGGAGCTGGGAGGTCTCTTGTGGACCAGTGTCCTGAACTTGGCTCTCCCACCTCAGTGGCACAGCCCTGACGCCGGGCTAGAGCAGCAAGAGCCTGTCATCCACATGGCTCAGAATAAAAGGGATTAAAAAAAGAAAGAAAAAAAGAAAGAAGATAAAATAATGAAAATAAAAAATAATTATTAAAAAAAATTTTTAATAAAAGAAAACAACCAAACCAAAAAACAAATCCACCAATGATATCAACTGCTAAAAACTATACTAAAGAAAAAAATAAATAAAAACCAGAGAGACAGAACCCTATGACAAATGGTAAAAGCAAAACTATACAGACAAAATCACACACAGAAGCATATGCATACACACTCACAAAAAGAGGAAAGGGAAAAATATATATTTATCGTTGTTCCCAAAGTCCACCTCCTCAATTTGGGATGATTCGTTGTCTATTCAGGTATTCCACAGATGCAGGTACATCAAGTTGATTGTGGAGCTTTAATCCGCTGCTCCTGAGGCTGCTGGGAGAGATTTCCCTTTCTCTTCTTTGTTCGCACAGCTCCCGGGGTTCTGCTTTGGATCTGGCCCCGCCTCTGCGTGTAGGTCGCCTGAGGGCGTCTGTTCTTCGCTCAGACAGGACGGGGTTAAAGGAGCCGCTGACTCGGGGGTTCTGGCTCACTCAGGCCGGGAGGAGGGAGGGGTATGGAGTGCGGGGCGAGCCTGCGGCGGCAGAGGCCGCTGGGACGTTGCACCAGCCTGAGGCGCTATGTTTTCTCCCGGGAAAGCTGTCCCTGGATCCCGGGACCCTGGCAGTGGCGGGCTGCACAGGCTCCCGGGAGGGGAGGTGTGGACAGTGACCTGTGCTCGCACACAGGCTTCTTGGTGGCGGCAGCAGCGGCCTTAGCGTCTCATGCCCGTCTCTGTGGTCCGTGCTTTTAGCCGTGGCTCGTGCCCGTCTCTGGAGCTCCTTTAAGCAGCGCTCTTAATCCCCTCTCCTCGCGCACCAGGAAACAAAGTGGGAAGAAAAAGTCCCTTTCCTCTTCGGCAGCTCCAGACTTTTCCCGGACTCCCTCCCGGCTAGCCGCGGTGCACTAACCCCTTCAGGCTGTGTTCACTCCGATTCCGGATCAGACCGAATCCTGAGCCTCAGCTCCCAGCCCCCGCCCGCCCCGGCGGGTGAGCAGACAAGCCCCTCGGCTGGGAGTGCTGGTCGGTACCGATCCTCTGTGCGGGAATCTCTCCGCTTTGTCCTCCGCACCCCTGTTGCTGCGCTCTCCTCCGCTGCTCCAAAGCTTCCCCCCTCCGCCACCCGCAGTCTCCGCCCGCGAAGGGGCTTCCTAGTGTGTGGAAAGCTTTCCTTCACAGCTCCCTCCCACTGGTGCAGGTCCCGTCCCTGTGCTTTTGTCTCTGTTTTTCTTGTGCCCTACCCAGGTACTGGGGAGTTTCTTACCTTTTGGGAGGTCTGAAGTCTTCTGCCAGCGTTCAGTAGGTGGTCTGTAGGAGTTGTTCCACGTGTAGATGTATTTCTGATGTATCTGTGGGGAGGAAAGTGACCTCCGCGTCTTACTATTCCGCCATCTTGAAGCCCCTCTTCCTGACAGGAAGCTCCTCTTCCTGCCTTTTATCTCTCCCGTTGCGGAGCACAGGCTCCGGATGCGCAGGCGCAGTGGCCATGGCTCACGGGCCCACCCGCTCCGCGGCACGAACCCGCGTCCCCTGAATCGGTAGGCGGACTCTCAACCACTGCGCCACCAGGGAAGCCCATTTCCATACTTTTTGGCATTTTTGACAACTTCCCCAAATTAAATTCTAAATGAAGTCTTTCTGACCGCGCCTGACTTTGAGATTTCCCAGAGGGCCCCTGGAAAATCTCAAAGAATTTGTCTCTTACCTTGTGAAAAAGAGGTGTAAAACTTATTAGGTTTGGAGGCCTCCCTGGTGGCGCAGTGGTTGAGAGTCCGCCTGCCGATGCAGGGGACACGGGTTCGTGCCCCGGTCCGGGAAGATCCCACATGCCGCAGAGCGGCTGGGCCCGTGAGCCATGGCTGCTGAGCCTGCGCTTCCGGAGCCTGTGCTCCGCAACGGGAGAGGCCACAGCTGGGAGAGGCCCGCGTACCGAAAAAAAAAAAAAAAGCTAATTAGGTTTATTAGGGATGTTAAATTACATGGGAAGCATTGTCAAATAAGAAGTGATGGTAAACTTTCTTAGATCATATGTGTATGACTATTCTGGAAATTGTATAAAGTTCGTAGAAATTTGTCAATACCCTCATCATCTGGTTACCATGTTAGAATGTTGTAGTCACAGAAATACCTGAATTTCCTTATCAAATGAACTTTCATCAGATCTTTAACCATGGCCATCTTTAACCATTCACAGTTACTGGTTTACTCTGATTCTTCCAGGAAAGCATTTACAATCAGCTACAGGTGAGAATGCTCCACGATGGCGTCACCTGAATAACATTGAGACCCTTCCACTGGACTGAACAAGAGATTCCAGAATTAATGAAAAAACGGATGGATTCATAAAACTGCTAATTCAAGATCAAGCAGAATAAGGATTAATTACATGGAACTGAATGAATTAATGAAGATGACTATAATTTTTAAATGACTTTGTATGAAACATGACTGGTTCTTTAATGGATTGTTTTCCACATTTAAGGAAATCTTTTTTCTCTTAAGCTACGTGCAACTTAGAGCAATTTGATAAAGTATGCCTTTGTGAACAAAAATGAAACAATTGCTTTTTCTCCCTATCTGATCCCTCCAGAATTCAAAAACTCTTACCGTATATTCTTATTTTTATGGCAGTATAGTTATTTGCATACGCTCAATAAGAATCTATTGTCCTGGTAACAGAATACAAAGGAAACACTGGTTATTTTACCAAGGCTTTGACTGGAATGTCATATTTGGGAATTTGGATATTTAGGAACTCGGGTTGACTTTTTTGAGCCAATAAAGCCCCTTGAAGAAATTTCTCATACTTTTCCAGGTACCAATCCCTGGTAAGGGATTCCAGCCTTACCAGGTAAGTAAGGAAGGTCACTTCCTGGTAGGGCTCACAATGTAAGGATATTTTGGGGACCTTGAGAAGAGAGGAATTTACCCAAATCCATAGGTAATACAGGCAAAGTCTGATGGTGAGTTCTTAGCTTAGCTTCCCAGTCTCTATAGGCTTTCAAAAGTCCATACTGAGATTCTTTATGAAAAGTTCCAGCAAAGCAGATTTCACTATTCTTGCTGCACTTATGTAAATAATCAGGCCAAGTTTCATAACGCTTGGCTTATACTGCAAAGAAATCAGTGTTACTTCAATTATCTTTGATAGAAATGGAGGTGACTAGACAAAAAAAATTATATTTTGATGGAAAACTATAGCACACTCTTGTGGGTATTAAATTCTAGTCCTATTCATGGTCTTTCAGGTCTTGTTACCTACTTGTACACTAGCATGGATCCTGAATTCTAGTTTCCTCCAATATCTAGCTACCTCTCTCCAAAACTATTATTTCCAATTTTTCTCTCACCCTTCTGAGTTGAAATCACTAAAAATTAAAACTGCCCTTTTTCCTGCAGCCCTGCAAGCTGAAGTTGGACAACTTGATATAAACTTCAGAGAAATCACCACAACAGCTCATGTTTGGACAATTTTTACAGCTGTTGTTGTGTGGGCCACTCAGAAAGTTTACCGGAATAATCAACAACATTGCCAGAGACATTCAAACTCCAAACCAGGAAAATCTGTAAGATTGCCACTGCTTGCCCTCACTCCTGAAGACATACTTTGAGCCTAACATCTAGAAATGCCCTCAGGACTCAAAAGCTGAATTTATAGTAGTTTGTTCTAGCCATTAACCTTTGTTTTTCTTTTGTTTCCATGGAAATGCCCAGCCCTAAGAGATTAGTTCAACTGATTATGAGACAATTTACTAACTCCGTTTCTGGACTGTGAAACTTCTTAGGGAAGTTTCAGATGGAGGAATGATCGTGCTCAGGACACACTACCTCGAAACATGGAACCTTGGCATACTGAATATTTTAAGCTAAAGGACTTCTGAGAAAATGGCAGAAGCAGGAAGGTCACTCTGCCCTTCTCCTCTGAAACAGATCATAAAACCCTCATGTGAGGGCTTCCCTGGTGGCGCAGTGGTTGCGAGTCCGCCTGCCGATGCAGGGGACACGGGTTCGCGCCCTGCTCCGGGAGGATCCCACATGCCGCGGAGCGGCTGGGCCCGTGGGCCATGGCCGCTGAGCCTGCATGTCCGGAGCCTGTGCTCCGCAGCGGGAGAGGCCACAACAGTGAGAGGCCCGCGTACCGCAAAAAAAAAAAAAAAAAACCCTCATGTGAGAGGTGCCTTCTCTATACCTGGAGGAAAGAAAGATCCTTATCTCTGAAGTCAAAGGGACACCAAGTAGAAGCCAAACAAAAAAATCTTGCTAAGTTTCCCCCGGTTTACTGCACTTATACCCTTTGTCCTATCATATTCCTCATGCATGTCCACTCTTCATCAAACCTAGCATAAAATATAAGGTCTGTTTTTTCAGGTCTTCATTTCCTTATGAAGACTCCCATGTCACATAAAACACATAAAAAGAGAGAGAATCATACACACACACAGAGAGAGAAAATGCAGTACTCAACATGAGTTGACTGGTCAGCAGATTCCTTGGTTTGGAGAATATGCTCCCACCGAATATATATCAGCATATATTACTATAGCATCTCCCTGCTTTGTCATCATTGAGAGGAGACCGAACAAAATTTGGAGCAAGATCTTGTCAAACCCTCACTTAACATTTTGATTTCATGACTACAGCTCTCATTGTTGCCAGTTCAGAAAGCTTTCCTTTCGTCTTGTACTCAATGTGACTTTTAAATAATTTTAGCTATGTTCAGCATCACAGAAGCTGGTTTTATGGAATCCCAAAACTGCAGAATACAAAGGGGCCCTAGAGAATATGGTTTAAATTTATTATGTTGCTTTATTGGGTCAATTCTCATAGTTTTGCTGTAATCCTCAGGTCCCTTGAGATTCAGTGCAGTTTTTAAGAGTGGTGATTCTTTCATTTCTTATACTTGGAACTGGATTCTTTGAAATTAATTATGCAAAAAAAACATAAGGAAAATTTATAGAAGTAAAGCATCTTGGTACTGTATGAAAACTTAAAGATCTTCTAGTCAAATTCTAACCACCCCCCCCCCTCAAAAAAAGAGGCACCAACCTCTTATTATTAGGGCTTCCCTGGTGGTGCAGTGGTTGAGAGTCCGCCTGCCTATGCAGGGGACACGGGTTCGTGCCCCGGTCCGGGAAGATCCCACATGCCGCGGAGGGGCTGGACCCATGAGCCATGGCCGCTGAGCCTGCGCGTCTGGAACCTGTGCTCCGCAACGGGAGAGGCCACAACAGTGAGGCCCGCGTACCGCAAAAAAAAAAAAAAAAATTCTTAACCCGACACGTGAACGCTTTCGACACAGCGTGTCACCCACCTGCTAATTAAACACTTCCAACGATCAGAAAGTCACTTTCAGGAGGCTGCCCCTATCATCAAACTGAGCTGGAGTCGGTCTCCTTGTGCCTTTCACTGGCTGATAGAAGTTTACAGCAGTTGTTATTTTAATCTGACCTGAATCCTCCCTCCCACACACACACCCCGCCGCACCTCACCCCTCACCTTGTCCATGACCCAAGCACACTGGGGTAGAGTCTTTTCCAAGTATTTTTCTGGTTGAGTTGACAGTGAAGAAGCTCCTTTTCTCTCTGGTTTTCTAAGCTTGATGGATGAGAGTTCAGATCACCCGGCAGCAGTAGGAGAATATGAAGTCTGTTCCAAAAGCAGGGATCAGAGTAAGAGCGGCGAGAAGGAGAGACAGAGAAAGAGAACACCTTGGTTCCAGTGCCCTCTCTGGCTAGCCCTGCTTCTGCCTTTCCCACAATTTAGTTACGTGAGCCCTTAAACCCTCCTGTTTGCTTAAGATACTGATATTTCAAGTTACCTTGCTGTCACACACAAACATGAGACTTGGTTGAGTAACAAGTCTAATTCATCCTCTCTCAGATAGCTCTTAAAAGCCATCATTAGAGAGATCATATTTTAATTGTCCAAACTGGGGCAATTTTGAGAGTGAAATACAACACAACTTGCAATTATGCGGGAACAACAGCCATAAACTTGGACCGTTCCAGTGAACTTATCGTTAGCCATCCTACCCCTATTCTTTCCAGTCCACGCATCCCTGATTCCTTCACGCTTTGTTACAAATCCCCTTGCCACCCTGATAGGTATTCTGTGAATATTTGGCAATTTGTCAGTGTCTCTCTTAGAATGTGGAAGCCAGAATTGAATCCAGTGCTCAAGCTGTGGTTGACAAGGGCAGCACATTACTTGGTTTGGAGAATACACTCCCATTGATCCCACTGATGCAAACTCAAATTGAATCTCACTCTAGCTCTGGGTCTCTCTCTTGAATAGCACTTTACATTGTGCCTGGCAGGTGGTTGGCGCTTAAGGACCAATGAATACATGGCTCATTTTGAGCTGGAAGTCAGCTATAATCCATTTTGCTTTTGAGGATTCAAATATGGGACCTCTTGTTTCTCTGTGTTAAAGTTCATCTTGTTACTTTCAATCTACTATATCAGTTTATATCTCACAGTATCATCATTTCTCCCAACTTCTGTTCTTCTATGAATTTAATAAGCATATCATCTATGTATCATTATTATTGATATTGATATTAGCTAACAGTGCTTCTTTTATGCCAGTCATTGTTTTAAGCATTTTAAACTCACTTCATATTCACAATAAAATTATGAAATGGATATTATGATTATTCTCATTTTACAGATGAAGAAATTGAGGTCCAAAAAGATTAAGTAAACTCCTAAGGTCACAGAGCTAGTAAGTGACAGAGACAGTATTCAAAACTAGACATCTGGCTCCATAATCTGTGCTCTTCCACGCCTTTCTATTCTCATCAAATTCATTGATTGCTAAGACATGGAACAGAACAGGGCCAAGGAGAGAGACCATGGGTCTCTCTCTCTCATCCCACCAGAGCCTGGGTACACAGCAAGCACTCACTGTGTATTTCTTGTTCCATCAATTACTACTCTACCTAACTATATGATGATAAACATATAAAAAGAAAACGTCATACGTTTTGCTGAAGCCCAGATACACTCTTCTAGCTTAAGTGTTTTAAGTACTTGCAAAGCATCACTTTATTAATCCGATCTAGAATTCTTTCTTGGACCAATGTCAAACTCATAGTTTTTGTCCTGTAGAATCAACCTCCCTTCCTTCCTTCCTCCTTCCATCTCTCCCTCCTTCCCCTCTTCTTTCCTCCTTCCCTCCTTCCCACCCTTCCTTCCTTCCTTCCCTACTACATCCCTCCTTCCCTTCCTCCCCTCTTTCCTTTTTTTTTTACTCTCTCTCTTTTTCTCTCATCCTCTTTTTCTCTCCCTCCTTTCTCTTCCTTACTTTCTCTCTTAAAGAGAATTGTATTTGCCTGACTCTAGTCTACTCTCCCCTGCTCCATGATTTCTTAAAGATCATAACATTTCCCTAGAAGTTCTCTCCTAGCCCAAGACTCTAATTTCCTTGGACAGAAATTTGAATTTATTTACAGATGCTAGATAATCTATAGCTTCCTCACCTGAGAAATTACAGTGCCCATCAAAAACTGCAAACCAACCAATGACCTGGACTAATTTAAAAGTCCTTCTTCTTTTGGTGAACATAATTTCACTTGGACAAATTTGTATCTCAACCTGGCCATTGTAAGAACAAGTCAAAACACAACGCAATGATACTGACCAATATGACGGGCACACAGAAAATGTACAGTGGTTACAAGGTTAATGGTTTCAAAGATAACAAGACAATTATTTGAATAACTCCAAATTTAAATATAAAAAGTGAGAAATAAGTGTAAAACACTCTGAGATATACCTGATGCTATGGCCATCCTAGATCCAAGTCCTTTTGGAGGAAGAGTATAGCAAAGTCATTTATGGAGGAGTAGCCACGGAAATTAGTTTACACAGACACAGGGCCTCAAATTGATTTGGACAATCCTGAAAGAGTTAAAAAGAACCAATATATAAATAAAAATGAAAAACATCACTCTTGACCAGCCTGTCTATTGGATGCCCAACACCCCGCCATGGGGAAGGACAGAGCAAAGTGACAAATATCGCCAGCTCGGAGAGGAGTTTTTTCACCTCTCCTCAAGGCTGAATAGAAGGAATTTAATTTGCCTGCTTGGCTCTTATGCAATGCCAGGTAACTGTAGAATAAAGAGGGCTTTGAGGGAGAAAGCCAGACTTCCCAAACACACTGCTGCAATCATATCCTCCTCTTGTCAGATGCCTGCAGACACAGCGACCAACGTGTCCCAGACTGCTTACTGCTATCACTCAGATGCATAAGGCTCTGTCTCCCATAGAGAAGGATGGGAGATATAAAGGCTCCAACCTCTCTCCTTGTGAAAACTCCACAGTGAAATTCCATCAGACAGAAGCCAGTTCTCTGCTGAGTGAATTGAGCCTTTTATCAGTCAGATTTGTATACATTATAGAAAGAGCCAAAGAAGGGAGTCACTGTACACCTCGAATATTTTTAGTTCCCCAGGATTAGTTGCTATTGGACTTAATGTGAGGGGAAGAAAAGAAAAAAACCAACTTCAGTCTTCTGTGTATATTGGTGGCTTTTTGAGGTCTCTAAGTTTTGCTGGACTTGCCTGCTTCCTTTTCAGATATACTCTGGTAGCACAAAGAGCATGCTATCTGTTTCATGTTCCAAATTTGACCCCGATTTCATTTTCATTTATTTTTCAAATAATTTACTGATGAGAGCGTGTGAGTGTGTGTGAATACATGCATGTGCACAAACTTACATTGACCTGATTTCAGTTTTGAGACTCATTCTGTTTACCAAAACAGCACAATAAAGGCATTTCAGTTGGCAGAATCAGCTGGGAAACTTTTGCAAGTCCCTCACTTTCTTCATTGACTTTAGTTATTGCTGAAGCAATTCCCTTGGGAAAAGAAACATGAAAACAAGCCAATGCATAAAATATGTGGATGCAGAGATAGAGCTAGTATTGATGTCACTAGATTTATAATAATAATTTAAAAAACCCGACTTTTTATACTTGGTGTCTTGCAGAGTTTGGGGAATAGAAATAATCCTTCTACCGTGGTATTCACTCCTATAATTATTTTAAATGTCAGTCTTACTACTTCCCCTACAACCTCCTTTCAATCATTCAACAAGTATTTATTGAGCACCTATTATGTGGCGGGCATGTACTGGGTGCTGAGGATATGACAGTGTATAAGACAGGCACGGTTCCCACCCTCCTAGCCTAGAGGATTTTCAATTAAAGAGATGATACAAGAGTCGTTACCATAAAATCCCTCGATCTAAGTTGTAGACACTAAAACTAGGGCACAATGCCATGTCTCTGGGGAAAGGAGAGGTGGTAAGGGGATAAATATCCTCCAAATAGAGTAATCTGTTCAGGAAGACATTTCTAGAAGCACTGTCTATATTACTCTCAGAGCCTGTGCGTAGAAGAGGAAGTCTTTCTTCCACCCTCCTTTCGTTCTTCCCTAAGAGGAGGTGATATTAACAGATGAATCTGATTCCAAACTTGAGGTTGGTTTACATGTACCCCTAATCCACTTTGTATACTCTCTTCCAGTTTTTATTTTGATGCTGCTGTACCAATAAACTTCATCACAGTCTACTTCTTTGAGGTACATTTTCAGGGTACTAAAGTGAACATCCAATCTCTTTAGACCTAAATGGCTTTATGGGCATACAATCTGTTCACTCACACAGGGCCCCAAGCTCAAAAAGGTCCTGGGCTTTGTTTAACTTTCTACTGTTGCTGTCTTGAAATTCTTGATACTTTTTGGACAAGGGACCCTACGTTGTCATTTTGCACTGAACTTGCAAATTATGTAGCCAGTTCTGTTTTTAGAATTAGTAGGCAACTGGTGGAAAGATTTGGACATGGTGTGGGTGGGTGGGTGGAGAGACTGCTGGGGTGCCAATTCTAAGCTCTTACCCCCCCCACCACTTAAGTTTACTAGAGACCCAAATTTTGGAGATGATGGCACTGGATAGTCAGTCATAGATGCTCAAGAAATAATTCATTAAGCAATTACTTTTCTAGTATTTATTTATTCAACAAAAATTTACTGAGCAAAAGTCTTGAAGATGGACCAAATAAAGCTTAAAGGTTTATCTCATTAATTGCATTTGAGCTCTTTGGCAGTATTACTCTAAAGGAGCAATGGAGAATACCTTACACATGATTATTAAATTATGTCTAACAATTTTATGTAGAAGGCAATGTTAAATATTAAACTTGGAATCAGAAAACCTGGTTTCCTATGCAGGATTTTTGTCTTATATGATCTTGTCTGGCTACTTAAGCATTTGAGGTCTCTGTTATCTTTCTATTAAAAAAAGATAATAATACTACGCTGTTGCTTGTTGAAAGGATTAAACAATATAGGTTAAAGTGCCTCTCAGAGTCTGTCTCTCAGAGTCTCTGTCTCTCAGACAGTCTCTGTCTCTCAGAGCCATATAGTAGGCACTCAATAAGTCATTGTGTTGGTTTGAGGTACTTATAGGCCTTTCCTTAGAGATAGAAATAGAACTGCACTGTCTAAATCCACTGAGGAAAAAAGTGAGGTATTATTAACATATTAGAGGTTAAAAGATTATAATTTCTTGAATAAAAAGATTATAATTGTACTTAAAATATTTTATCTCTCCTTTATTCTTCTTCTCAACACTAACCAACATTACTACCATTGGATTCTTCTCTTTATTACTACAACAGGATTCTTCCATTTAAATAGCACTTAAATTCTCTATACATCCAAAGATAGAAATTCTGACACAAATTTCACTCACATTCCAGGAATTTTGTTTCTGTGGTGTGTGTATGTGCACAGCCATGCACAATTAATGAGAGTTTTCAAAGTAGAATCAAGTGAACTCGGCACCACCAGTTCCCCCAAATTACTACCATCGCTCTTTCTAGAACTCAACCAGTTAAGAATTTGGGGTTTCATCTCACGCTCTTCTCAGTCCAGTGCAAATCATTCCTACATCAGAAAACAAATAATCATTATTTGCTTTAACCAGTGTCCTATTAGCCAACCCAGAACATAGATTTTTTTACTTTTTTAATTTAAAAAGCAAAATTCAATCCATTAAATTGGATTTGGTATAATTCTAAGAGGGAACGCTATCATTATATTCAATTCCCTAGTTGCTTTCCTTCTGACTTTGAAATGTATACATGAGGGTATCACTGTTTTGATGAGTAACAGAAAATAAGATCTCTGTCAGATATTACAGATGACTCCTGGTTCATGGAAAGCATTAATGATATAGTCTCAAGAGAAAGGGCAGTTTAGGCAACTCCAAAGTAATAGTCATGGTTATCCAAGAGCTTCTATTCAGTGTTGCTGAGAGCACATTTGATCATAACTATAGACCATAGTGACTGCTCATGAAGTAAATTTCATAAATTGTAGAAGTTCTTTAAATATTTATTATAAAATATTTGGAAGGATTTTACGGAAGGGGAAGCTGAGGTTTAGAGAATTTGAGCAACTTGCCCAGAGTTACATTTGGACCTAGAAGAACCAAGCCTAAAACCCAAGTGTGTCAGACAACAAAAGTGGTGCTCTTAACTCAGAGTATTATCACCATGCCTCCCATTTTGCCATTTACCATCCGGCTCTATATCCCTGTTGACTTTCCTTCCCTAGAACTGAGAACGTAGGTAAGTGAGCTCACCTGCAAGGTTTACCACAGGCAGAAGAGCACCTGGACTGAAACTAGTTACCTAAATATTATATTCTCAACCTTGATGTTCAGATGAGATGTTTTCTAGACATCCCGACCCCTAGACCTAGCCCCATGCAGTAGTATATCACTAAAAACAGATTACTGCACATGCATACACATGCAAGCACAATCTCCTAATTTTCTTCTTAGAAATGAGAATAAGCTTTAGTTTAGACAATAAATACTTCCAAGGTACAGAAACTTTTAAACATGTAGCATCATCTTGCTATTTAAACAAATCAGTAATTTAGGAGTAAAAGTCAATAATCATCATGGAACTATCTTTGAAAATCAATTTATATTTTTCACATTCTATACTTCTAAATAAACCATTTGCAGTCAGGTTTGGCAAACATTCTTATACTCAATTTCATTCGAAGCACGTGTTCCACGTGTGAAGGATTCTTAGTTTACATGTTGATGTCAGCCAAGTTAAAACCTCCTTTGCCATCTGAATTATGTGAGAGCTTTCAAATCTAATGTGGAGTTTGCACCTTGCAGAAGGGAAAGACATTTTAATAAGCCTTATTGTATCCGCTGAAGGAAAATGAAATGAAATTTGCAGAGATATTTACTTTTTAACAAGGCTGGTGAGAAAGCTATATAGAAAGATAGATAGAACACCAAAAAGAGAACTCACTTGGATTTTGCCTTTTTTTCTCATATCTTGTTTTTCTCTCACCTCCTTTTCTCTGTCAACTTCTGCCCAGGCTGAAAGATATAAAGTCCTTTTGTATTTTTTCATGCCCATTCCCACAGCTTTTGCTTCTTTCTAGGAAGTAAAAAGAGGTCAAGACAGAAGACAGCAGAACACACTGGTTACTATGCCACACACACCAGAAAATCCCCAAGAAAACATTCAAGGCTCTATCCAAATTCCCACTGAAAGAGAGAAGAGGGTCAGGCCTGTGGTTATTTAAACTGGGCATCTCTGAATCAAAATAACTTCCTAACCCTTTTACTACCTTATGCTAGCTCACCCCTTTCAAAAATCTATAAAATTAGTTTCCTGGATTCAATAGGTCACTTCGTTTAAGCTTCTGTTCAAATGTCACACCTCAGGGTGGCCTTTGCAAAACACACTATCCTTGATCCCATACCCTTGATCCCATTTTCTTCATAACAATGATCACTACCTGACATTTTACAATATGTTTCCTGATCATTTATTTGTTGTTTACTTCTCCTTCTGGAATGTAGGCATTGTGAGGGTAGATTTCTCTAACTGACCACCATACGTCCAACGCCTGGAACAGTACCCACGCGTGATAGGAACTCACTAAATATTTGTTGAATTAATGAAGTACCTGTGAAAACAAGCTGGACCGTATGGAGCTGGCAGAAGTATACTGACACGTTAGTTTCTGATGTCATTTCTTCTCACATAATTCCGCCTGAAGGAAACCTTTTCAGGAAGGCAATCTCGAGTCCAAGTTTCTTCCACGTCTTTCTTCTGTTCTCTGTGTAGTCAGCCCAAAGGATATTTGAGTTCAATTTGCAGAGAAATGCTATAGATAGAAATGATAATGTCCCCTCAACTTAAAAGAGCTGAGCATGTTTTGAAAGCGTTTTATGAACTGGAAACCTTTCTATGAGGTATTTCACTACAGCCCCATGAAACCTGACAGCCTGCTGGAATTTCATCCTGTTAAATCTGGCAGTGTTTCCTTCCTCATGTAATGAGTTCACGTTTTCATTTAAGTTCATACCCAGATACAAATCAGTGTCACTGCCACAGGCAACGATTCACAGAATTCCCAAGTACTTGGGGCTGAGGGACTCAGGGTTTAGAAGCACAAATGCCAAATTCTCCTCTTCACATGGGGGCTCTGTGGCATTGACTGTCTTCTGCCCGCCTCGGTGCCAGGTCCCGGGGAGGCCATTGGCTAAGTGGGCTTCTGGCTTCTATCTCAATGCAAGCTAGTCCTCTCAAGCCTCTCTGGATTTCCTGTGGTGATCCCTCTTTGCATCCCTCTGAGAAAGAAACAATAATCACGATTTTTTTTTTCCCCAGGAGGAGAGTTCAAGAGCACAAGTGGTTTTAGTTAGGGATTCAATAAACACTTTGGCAGGAATGAGGAAAGCAGTGTACAAAAGACCTAGTTTTTCTTCCAGTTCTAGTTTAAGGTGGATATTTTCACGTGAGGCAAATTGGGCATCGTCGATACGATGAGGGACAACCTCTGTCCTTGGCTGATACACTAGGTAACTAAAATCTAATCCCTAGTCAAAGGCTATTTCTTCAAGTGCCATTAGCGATAAATGATGGTTATTGCAACAAAGATGGTAACAATGACAGGGAAAGCACCCAGTGTATGAAAGTTCTGTCCTGCCAGTGGGGAACGTGTCCCGATTTGCACTGACTTCATGACTTGCTGCAGGCAAACACCTGGAGACTCTTTCCTAGAGGTACTGCTGAGCACAGGACAGTGCCATCAGGGTGTCTTCACCACTTAGAGGGGTGGGATAGGGAGGGTGGGAGGGACATGCAAGAGGCAGGGGATAGGAGGATATATGTATATGTAGAGCTGTTTCACTCTGTTATAAAGCAGAAACTAGCACACTACTGTAAAGCAATTATACTCCAATAAAGATATACTCCAAAAAAAAAAAAAAGCAATACAGCCAGCTCTCCCCTTTCCCAAGCCGAGTACTCAGACTGCTAGGAGCTGATTTGGAGGAGACGAGGTTGAAAAATAAAAGGATAGTTAGAAGAAAGTTTAAAAAAGAATCCATTTGTCTTCTTTGTGTTCAAGAGAGAAAGCTAATTTATACACTCACATTCATATTTTACTAGCTTTTTTGTCCGGCACTAAATTTGTAACTGAACTTTCCTTATCACAGGATTGAAGCTGTACTATTAAGAACCCCAAATTTCAATACTGATAATCCCATCACTGTTCTTGATTCGAGGAGAGGCAGACACAGAGCCCACCCTGAGCCAAGGGTTGACATCCCTCTCTGAGCTCTGTCCTTGGGACCCCTCCAGTAGATAGATGGCTGCACTGTGGCTTGGGCCATATTTTCTTTGTCTGCACCATTTATTTAGATGCCTAGTGATGACTGACAAAACTTGCTCTATAAAACAACAGTTATTTTTCTACTCTCCCTTTAGGGAATTCTTATAAATTCGAATTTGGCTTCACTACCTAGAGATCAATATGCCACAATTCTTGTCTAAAACTGCATGCTTTCCAGATTGTCCCATAACAAGCTAAAATATATACACATATATTCCTTTTAATCTGACAGCTTTGTATCAATGTGATTCATTTATTAATCAATTAATGCGTTCATTCAACAATTATTTTATTGAACACCTACTAATTCCAGGCATTGCACTAGAAGCTGGACACCGCGACAAAGCATAAATAATACAAGTTCTTTGGTATGTATTAAAAATCTGGGGCTAATATGGGAAATAATCAGTCGTTAAAGTAAACTGGACATAATGCAGGAGAAAATATACGAAAAAGCCACTGCAGACCCTGAGGCATGTGGTTTAAGGCATATTCTCTATGTTACAGATTCTATTTTGCTTATTCAAATAATTCTTGGAATTTTGAAGGGTTACATTTAAGTTGTCCTATCTCAACCCAACATTCAGGTAGTGGGCCCCTTTTTTAAAACTGTGTTTTATCAGGAGTTTTGATCTGGTGTGACATCAGTGTGCCTGTCACAAGAAACTCTTTTAAGTCCAAGGAGATAAACTATTGTCTCCATTAACAAGGTCACACCTACAGAGACACTGGGTTTTCCCTTAGGGCATTGGAAGGTGTTAAGTTCACAACCCACAACCTGGGGGCTTCAGTTGAACAAACTGAATAGTGGATTCAGACAGCTGCAGAAATGGCAAAGAACCCATCACCCTGTGGAGAGCCACGACAGAAACCACGGAATTTTCTCCTGCAACCTTCCAGACTGTTCAGATAGGCACTCAGTGATTTCAAGAAAGAATATGAGAGGGAAGAGGGAAGACTGGGATAGAGCTTAGCATGAGCTGTGAGGGGAACCACACCAAGGGAGGGAACGGCTGATGCCCAGTTGTCAGTAGAAAAGGAGGGTGACGCTCTTACAGAGCTAGAAGAGGTCAATAAATCACTACCCTTATCTTGTGAACAGAGCCTGTGACTTCAAAAATTAGCTCATTTATTCTGCACAATTAAATTTATTGAAGTGTGACAGAAAAGTTTAGCAGCCAGTGGAGCATAAAGCCGCCAACAGCCGAGGCGAGCATCTGAGTGAATGACACAATTAGTTGATTTTCATTTTATTTATCAATATAATTATTGAATTGTATTTATCCTTTTTCACAGATTTCTACAATTATTACCACTTGGGCCTCTAGGGAAAGAATTAGTCCAAATTTTCAGTTGAAGTTAATGTGATTATGGAGCTGCTAATAAAAGGAAAGTTCTCTAAAGTGCTACACAATCTTGTATTCAATGTCACTCCCATCATCGAGCTTAGAAATTCAGTCCCCTTTCATAAGAATGTGGTAAATTGAATTTAAATTTGTGAATGTGACAGATTCCCTAGGTGGGGACTGAACTGGGGATGGCCAGTGCCCGCCCTCAGGAGAGGGGCTTTAAAGCAGCTAGAGATTTGTCTTGTATTGAAAATTGGAGATTACAACACATTTTTTTTTTTTTTGGTTTTGAAAATGATGAAAAAAGGAATCCTGGAATTATTTTCAGCCTTAATGAGGTTTGGGAAAGAAAGAAGACTAGATGGGAATGCTTGCTTTTTTATCTTCCCCTTTTCACTACCTGGCATTCCGCCGTATCCCTGAGAAAGCCTGTCACAAAGATAGAACAAATAAAAGTAAGACAGTATTCATATTCCAGAGGGAGATGGAGAGCGGCCTGCCGCACAGTTTCTGGGAGACTAGTTTATCCCCCTGAAGCAGCAGCATCTGAATACACCAGCTGTCTGGGTCTGAACAGTCTTCTCCCCATGAATCAAAAGACTTATAGGTGCCGATGTACACACTTCCTGCAAGGTCTGAAAAATGACCCATTTCCCACAGGGAACTCAATCTCATTCATCACCCACAGGCCTCTCAGTTAAATATTTTTTATCTTCGGCATCTGAGAGATGCTTAGTTTCTCTGTTAAGGTGGAGGGGAGGTAACTCAGGTTCAACTTTTAATACACCCAACCAGGTACACAGTTCCAAAGAAATCTATTAAAGCAGTTATCTTTAGGCTTAGAGTCTGTAAGGATGTGGGACCTCGTTACAATGAAGATTCCCAAATTCCTCCAAGAGAGGAATTTGTTACTCATTTTTAAATGAATAAGAGACTCCTTTGGCCATGGCCTCGGAATCAACTTCAAGAAGTCTTGAAAGTGTAAAGTAAATCATGTACTTGAATAGTGACGGCTCCTCCAAAGAGCAGCAGTCCTGTTCTCCATGAAACCTGGGGAACTGCTGACTCGCAGGTGAAGACGAGAACACCAAATTTTGACCCCGATATGGGCACCTAACATGCAAGCTAAAGCAAGATTATCACTGCCACATTTTCATGAGTTACCATTTATCCAGTTATTATTAATATTTGATAATACTCAGAGTTAAGAGCTAACATTTACTGTGTCCATTATGACTTAAAATAATTCTGTATTCCTCTTTTGCTTCCACTCTCGTATTTAATCTAACAGCAAGACCGGTCTACCCTGCATCCAAAATATATCTCAAAACCATCTACTTCTTTCCATATCCATTAGTTTAAGTCCTTAATTCCTCACCTGGGAGGTCAGAGTAGCTGCAGCAGAGTGGGCGGGAGGCAGCTGGAGGTTCACATCTGTGCGATAGCCAAGGACCAGGTCAAGTAGGGCCTTGTAAGCCTTCAACTTTGGATTTTATTCTAAGTATGATGGAAAGTCACTCAAGTGTTGAGATGTCATGATCATCAAGATCTGACTCACCCTTTTAAAAGATTCATTCTGACAGCTCAATGGAATATAAGCTGTAAGAATGTATATAAAAATAAGTCCATTGTGAGATTAAATTCTGAAGTCACAGGACAGGATTTTAGAAAGGTACCCTAGCCCATTGTTAATTGCAAAATAAACATATATCCAAAGGGAGTGAGGAAGAGGTCTTCTTCTTTTGCAGTTCTTTTGCAATTCATGGGCTACTTCTGACATGATTCTACCTAATCTTTATGCTATAATAATGCAATTTTTGATACATGCTTTGAATTATATTTCCAATGATCACAAAGGTTTAGTTATCTTTTCTCTCCCTGTATTTTTTGAGAGAGTCTAGCAATGAGCTGCATAGTTGGATAAGATGGAATAACCACATAATTTGTGGGAGGATATTAAGTTAACCCCACAGAGTTTGTGGTAGACATCTATCATTCATAAACTTCTATCATCCTAGGCTACCAAGGCAGAAGTTTTTATTAGTGTCAGGCCACTCACTTTCCAACCCATCCATTTTTTTAAAAACTGAGGGAGCTGGGAGAGGAAAGAGGAGCATAGACTATTCACAGGTCATTGGAGGAAGGCTCGACTCTCTTCTGTGATGACTGGACCTCGTCATAAGAGTACAGGGGCTAAAATTACACACAGATGGAATAAATGGGCCTCTCTTAAATAAAAATAGAGAAGATCAAATATTTCACCTCAAGTTAAAAGAGCAGAAGAAGATAATGGAGTTTACAGTTCTATTTTGTAGTGACCCAGTTGTACCGATGACCCGGGGCTACGTGTCAATTTACAAGTGTGCACACATTTCAAACACAGCCTTCCAGCTGTACATGGACAAGTTAAATAAACCCTAACAGTCCTATTTTGAATGTAGCATTTCCCTGAAATTTTTGCTTCTGTGGCAGATACTTTAGACCTTGAGATTGTTCTTGGTTAGCTTCCAATTCAAACTCTTAATAATACACAACACCAAATGTATATGTTGAAATATCCAAGAAATTGCCATTTTCTTTTGAGTTGGATTTCCTGGAAATCTCTCATGGATTTTAATGCATGTGCTATAAATGCACCAGCTTTTGCATATTGTTAGGACAATTGCTTAAGCCCTGGGCTGCTATCTTTCTCCAAAGGGTAGGTTATGGCCATATATATTAAGACACAACTCCTTTTAACCTTCTTAGATTCCATCAGTACTGGATTTTAATAAAACACCACACCATGGGGTGCAGTATCAGCTTCTAGAGAAGTAGTGGAAGGCCCAGATGACACAGCCTAGAAGACAGAGTTAGCTCCTCATGGGGTAGAACCTGGCCAGTTGGAAATGGAAGATAGGAGAGAGCCGGACAAATAAGTTTCCCCTTCTTTTTGTGAGTTATTCTGGGGTGAAGTTTCTTTGCATAAACCTTCTAGAATATCCCCATGTACAAAATTAATGATTCTACTAAGTAATCTGCTATGGCTTGTTATAAAGTGATAATACATTGCTTCCATTTCACCTTGCTTTCCTTATCTTTTGCTCTCACCTTCACTGCCCTGGACATGTACCTCCAAGGAAAGTGTTAGCATCAGTTCCTTGTCTCAGGATCTTTTAGAGAACTCAAGCTAAGACACAAAGTTTTCTATAGATGTGGAGGGGGAAGGGAGCCCAACCAGCTTGCCGCAGCCATTAGGACCCTTAGCTCTGAGTGAGCATCAAAGTGACTCGTTTATTAATAATGCAGTCCCTCTCACCACCTCCTCTGCTCAAGCCAACCTGAGACCTACTCGGTTTCTAAAGGTGGGGCACTCACAGACTGAAAAATCTCCTCCAATAATTCTGATGTGATCAAAGGTTGCCTTCAGTCTAGAGAACCAATACTACTCAGACCTCTGAAAAATTAAGGAAAATAGGAATGGGGACTAAGGAGTCCAGGAGACTGTTACATTCTTTCCCCACTAGAACCAGTCAGCTAGACAGGCTTTAGAAGTTTAGACTGAAACGCAAATATACCTAAGAGAACAACATATACCCTTCACAGAGTAATATACCATGTCAAAAATGTAATAAAACTAAAAAGTTAATTAATCTCATTTGCCTTTCTGACTAGAGAAACCCAGAGAAGTGGCTTCCTAAATATGACTTACATGCTTAGTAACAGACTTGAAACTAGAGCCTGCCTCATTATTTTTCAGGCTAAGTTCCCACTCTACTCCCCACTAGGATGACAAGCCTGGGATAAGAGATGGGTTGCCATAAAAGCTTGAGTTGAAGAAGGAGTAAGGTCAGAATGGAGAAAACTGGCAGCAAAATGGAGGATGAGACCCTTCCAAAGCTACACTTTTCTTATGTCATCTTTGGGTCTGGAGTTGGCTTGAATGTCACATCTCCTTAGTAGAGCCAGGTGACCGCCACACTCCTGGGCTTAATTTGACCTCTGACGCACAAGTTGTAGACCTCTCATAAGGAGAGAAAGACTGAATAACAGCAAACATTTATTTTTATCTCACTATCTACGGGACCAAGAAGAAGAAATTTGGGTAACTTTTATGTGTCTAGGTTTCTTCTTTTGTGAGCTGTAGAGCAAAAACTGGAACTTTGATATAATAGATTTCACTAAGAACAAAATCTGGCATTAGATAGATTCATTCACCTTGGGGATTAAGATGAAATATTTTTCACAGAGTTCATCGTATTAGCAAGACTCCATTAGAATATATAGCTATCTATTTGAGGGTATTAAAAAAGTAAGGGTTAAGGGCTTCCCTGGTGGCGCAGTGGTTGAGAGTCCGCCTGCCGATGCAGGGGACACGAGTTCGTGCCCCGGTCCGGGAAGATCCCACATGCTGCGGAGCGGCTAGGCCCGTGAGCCATGGCCGCTGAGCCTGCGCGTCCGGAGCCTATGCTCTGCAACGGGAGAGGCCACAACAGTGAGAGGCCCGTGCACCGCAAAACAAAACAAAACAAAAAAGTAAGGGTTAATGAGAATCCAAGAAATAGCTTGAGCATCAGGAAACAAAATGGAATTACGATACATAATGCGATTGCATGCCTACTATGCCATATCTACCGTTCTACGCATTTCATATGCTTTCGATCATTTAATCACTGATACAATCCTATGATGAAGGTATTATTATCCTAATTTTGTAGATGAAGAATAAAGGTAGGTTGGGTGGTTAAGAAGTTAAGGAGTTGGATTTGGAATTCAGCTCCAACTCCAAAGTCCATTTTCTTCCTTTTATACTGTAAGGACTATGGGGTTATTTTAAATGTGAGATACATTTTTTAAATTTTTTTATTTTTTGGCCACACTGCACAGCATGCTGGATCTTAGTTCCCCAACCAGGGATTGAACCCGTGCCCCCTGCAGTGGAAGCGCAGAGTCCTAACCAGTGGGCTGCCAGGGAAGTCCAAATGTGAGATAAATTTTGACAACTTAAGGTACATATAAAATGGTATAATTAAGTAAATTCCTTAATTTAGAGATCTGGAAAAAGAGGTTTGTTTTTTGTTTTTCTTTGGTTTTGTTTGGTTTTGATTTTTGCAGACTATCACATAGATGGTAGATTTGCTCCTCATGTAGGAAAAAAAATAACTGGGGATGCATTCGGTCTTCTTAAAGTCATTTTCAGTTGCTTTTCCTGGCCAACTATAATACACGACCATAAATGGCTGTTATCCTTGTCCCACTAAAACTAGCTTTGTTTGAGTCTTGTCATGAAAAAGCCATTAGACATGAATTAGGCAAAGTAAGTAGAACACAGATCACTTAAAAATGAAGAGACTTTTTCCTCCACCAAGAAGCTGTGCAACAGATGTGATGTGGTCACCAGTTCCAAAGCACATCGATCACAGAGCAGTTATTAGAGAGTAGTCTGAAGCACATGTTCCATTATTAATCGGTGTTTAGGGGAAGAGCTTTCTCTATGCTCAGTCCCACTCTCTTCTCTATGGCATCAATTACAATGAACTATCACCTCCCCTTAGTAGTTCTCCCCACTGATGTTACAATATCCTGGCTTTCTTATCAGTGGACTGTCTTCCAATATCTTTTACCCAAACAAAATACACCAAAAGATACAAAAATAAATTGTTTTGTGTGTTTTAGTCAAACTTTACTGCTAATAATATAACAACTAAAACTTACTGAGCACTTAAGTGTGAACAGGCACATTACATACATTTCCTTCTTCAAACTGCTCAGTAATCTATGCATTTGCCATACATGACTTTTCTTTCTCTTCCCCTCCCCTCCATTCATTTCTCCTTCCCTCTCTTCCTCCTTCTTCCCTTTCTCTTAAAAATGTTGAAACTGAGCCCCACCAAGTTAATTTTTCTGTATTTGATGACACATGCACATGTAGGAATCATGCCTGCCTGATTTCTACCCCAGCTCCTTGTCACTATAAGAGAACATCCAAAGGGGGCTGGGTAGAATACATACGGCTGTGGTTCAAAGAAAACGGATTCATTTGGCTACTTGGAGGGTGATGGTGGTGGTAATTCTGTATTCTATGTTCCAGAAATAATTGACCTGACTTTAGTTTTCTTGAGGATTTGGGTAAGACAGTCAGGTTCTCTCTTTTTCTCACAAAATAAAACTAAAACATAAAGCAACAGAAAATTAAAACTTTTAAAAATTTGCAACCAAATGGATTAAGTGACCTAAAAGGGCTTGGCTGGATCTTTTTTCTCCAGATCATTTCAGATGGATTTTTTTTTTAAAAGAAAAAAGCACCTTTTGATAAATATTAATTATTAGTGAATAATGTTAGATTCCATTTTGTCTTATTATATTGAGTCTACCTGAAAGAAGTTTCCATGATCCTGAGCAATTACATCTTCCCTCTGTACTCTGGATCCTTTGGTGTATACAGTCTTTTGTAGCATTTGTCAAGTTGCACCCATTAAGGAAAAGTTAAAAGATTTTTTCAGAATTTTGGAAGCACTTTAGTGTCTGGGGTGTCATTACCCTCTCTCTGTTTGGCTTGCATCCCCTGTCTGGCACCTTGAGATAAACATATATGATAGAAGTAAGTCCTTCTATTTCCATGGGGTAAAACTCTGTCACTATAAGAATCTGTTACCAGTTAGAGCTCTGCATTCTCCTTGAAGACAGTTTAGGGACTTCTGATATTCACTCAGAGCTCCAGGAAGGAAGCTCAAAACAAGAGACCTCATGAAGGACTGGGAATGAAAACTAATATATATGAGAGTATTAGTCTAATTTCAGCCCAGGAAGAAGGGAGGGAGGGAGGGAGGGAGGGAGGGAGGGAGGGAGGGAGGGAGGGAGGGAGGAAGGGGGGAAGGAGGAAGGAAGAATCAAAAAGAAAAAATGTTTTTGATAGGTTTTCTGTAGCTAGATCTACACAAACAAAGCAAGGTAAAGCGTTGAAATTAACTAGGTGAGTAAATAAGAAGATAAGACTGTAACAGATGCAGAGAGCTCTGCAATATCCGCTATCACGTTAGTATGGCTCAGAATATATATGACTGCTTTGGTCTAAAAAGCAGTGGGAGAAGGAGTGGTTAGAGTTGGGGAGTGTGGCTGGGAGGAGTTAAGGTGCAAATATCAATGGGGAGGGGAGGTTGAGAAAGAGAAAGTATGGAGAAAAAAAAATCAAACAAACAGGGGCTGAGTAGGGAGAAAGCCCACAAGGAGAGTAAAAACTACTCAAACTAAGAAATCCTTTCTTATAAGCTTAGCAATACTTTGAATCTCCTAAGTAGCTGTAGTGACAACTTCTTCATTATTGTTCGTATAAGACTTCATGGATCATAAACTCTCTAAGACCATCATCTAGGTCTCATCTATCTCTTCAAGTTCTTCTCCAAAAATTATAACTAAGTTATTTATATAATGATGATCAATGTGTTGCTATGATCTAAGGATATGACTTGGTATCCCAAAGTATTAAACTTAACACAAATTTCTCTGTGGCATTAATAAGGAAAATATCACATCAAGTCTATATATATATTTTTTAATTTATTTATTTATTTAGTTATTTTTGTGGTACGTGGGCCTCTCACTGCCGTGGCCTCTCCTGCCGCGGAGCACAGGCTCTGGATGCACAGCCTCAGCAGCCATGGCCCACGGGCCCAGCCGCTCCACGGCACGCGGGATCCTCCCAGACCGGGGCACGAACCCACGTCCCCTGCATCGGCAGGCAGACTCTCAACCACTGCGCCACCAGGGAAGCCCTAATTAATTAATTTTATTTTTTTATTTTTGGCTGCATTGGGTCTTCGTTGCTGTGTGTGAACTTTACACCTTTACATTTTCTCAGACAATCTGTAACTATCAATAACATTCTCAAACACTTATTTAGAATTAGGTAGGAAAGTTTTGTTGTCTGTTGTCTCAGAATAACAAATCTATAACTTTAAATATGAAACCCCAAATCATCCAAATGCATACATTATTGAAAATCTGGTCATGCTAAAGTTATGTTTTTGCATGTTCTGTGTGCCTATTATATGAAACAGAGTAAAACAGGCACCAAATCTAAAAGAATACTTAATGAAAAGAAAATAAATTTAAAATTTGACAGGTACTTTATTATCAGTGTATAGTACATGACAAAATTAAAATTCTTACCAAGGCCTAGTCACTGTGAAAATCTAAATTTATTGTAATTGTTTAAGCAACTGCTTTTAACCCAAATGGACAGGGCCTTAGTTTCATTTTCATGCTTACTATAAATGTGTCCATCTCTTTGTAACCAGTGATAAATGCTACTGACTTGATTGTGTGACATATCATTTGAAATAAGAATAATGTCCTATACTTGCATATACTTTCCTCTTTACAAAACACTTTTAAACATTTTTCTAATTCTTATACCTATGAGTTAAATTGCTTTGCCCATATTACAGAAAATAAAACTAACGGTTAGAGTTACAAAGTGATTTGCCAAGGTTCACAAAGGTAGTTAAGTAGTAGATCAAGATTACAACCCTCTTTACCTGAGTCTCAGCCCAAGCAGCATCCTATCCTCTACAGAAGAGCTAGCTCCTTCCAGGTACTAGAAATGTACATAGATACTGATTCTTACCTTCGAGAATCTGTGAACCCAGCTGGCTCAGAGAACTGTTTAATCTAGACCAAGTCACCTGATCTCTTTCTCTTTCTGTTATCTCTTCTGTACCTGCCTTCATTTAAAGGTAAACAATAGTATCCAGGAAATGGTTCACAACCCTTCAAGCAAATTGGCCTGTGAAAAGAATTAGTTCATATGTACTACATTAGAAGCATAGCAATTGGATTTATGCCTTATACTTTTCAGCCAACAATGGATTAAAAATGGCTGTTCCCTTTCCAAAGCTTCCAACCTTAAAACAAGGGATATTCTTCTGCTTCAAAGTTACCTTTCGGAGATTTTTCTCTGAACAGATAAATAAATATAAAGTTGAATTTGAGCTTTTGCATGATTCTTTGAACTGTTTTCCTTGAAAGGTCAATTTTTTTTTTACATGTAACATAACCAAATGAGGAAAAATATCAAGATTTAAAATTGGCACAAGGTTACTAGACCTCCAGAAACGTTTTTACTTAACAAATTTCTCAGTTAAAACATTATTTCCTGAAGATTACAAAATGCTTCTTTGCCTTAGAAAAGCTTAATATAAATCTGTACTTTTACCTCTTTCCAGACAATGCAAAGTCCTAAAAACATTTTAATTCCATTTAGCCCCCTCCCATCTTGTATGCTATTATTATTATGTATTTTAATTCTACATATTGTAAAATTCCATAAGACATTGTTATTATCTCATATAATCAATACCAATTTAGATTTAGCTGCATATTTACCCTTTTTGTTGCTCTCCATACCTATTTATTTATTTATATTTATTGGTATATATTTATTTTAATTTTCTAATTTTATTGTGATAAGACATTTAACATGAAATCTATTCTCTAAACAAATTTTAACTGTTGACTATGGATAACTGTTGACTATCTGTACGGCAGATCTCCAAAGCTTATTCGTCTTACTTAAATGAAACTTTATGCCTATTGATTAATAACTCTCCATTTCCACCCCTCCCCTCACCCCCAGACCCTAGTAACCACCATTCCAGTGTTTGATTTTATGAATCTATGTTAGAAATATGTGTATGGCTTTAGGAGAAAAAAAAAAAACCTCTAAAATCAAGGCATTCTTCTCTGGTTTTCATTCTTCTCCCTGGTTTTGACTCTAATTCCTCACTACCTTGTTAGTTTTCTAACGCATCAGTAAAATATATTCTATACTTTGTCCAGGTTTTCTAGTTGGTCTGAGAAAATGAGTTAGTCATAATTTCCTAATCCATCATAAATGAAGAGGGATTCTGTATTGTTTTAAGAGAAAAATAAACCAATAGTAATGATGTGTCTATGGTGCATGGGAACTTTACATTTGTAGCTAAAAAGGAATTGAGAAATAATCACTTAATTTAACTCTCTTGTTTTACAGGTGACCAAAATAAGATAGCTGGTTAGTCAATCAAAGATAGTTGAAGTATCTCATTCCCAGTCCAGTAATTTTCCCCCTTTATAATGAAAAATAATAGATAACTAGAAACAAAAATGATTGACACTCTATTCACCCCTTTCCTCAGTATCAGGGAAATGGATATGCTATTGTATAATTATATTGTATGTAATAGAATAAGATATAAGGGAAGAGATAGTGACCTCAATGCAGTATTAAGGCTCCAGCCATTTACTTAAATCAGATAGAGAGCCAACTATCTATGTTTTTTCTTAAAGATCTCTAGGAAAGGAGATTCACCTAGGTATCTAGACTCATTATTTGAGAAGAAACAGGAAACATTATCTTAAATTCAATATAACCACTACTGTTGTAGCCATTTCTAATTTTTCTGCTCTCTTTGGAAAAGGAAACGCGTGTTTTTTTTCTTCCACTGAATGATATCTCAAACACATGAAAACTATTTTTAGGCCAGCTCACTGGAAACTTTGCTTTAGAACAATGGATTTTAAATCCTTTCTACACTTTGTTCTTTATCCTGTATTTCTGTGTCAAGACTTGACAAAGTATGCTCTTTTTCATTGTCATCACTGTTTGCCGAAATGTCTTTTTAGAGCCTCTACGTATGACCACACATGCTGCCAATTGAACAACTCCAGGGGGTCCCATTTACATAACCTATGTTGTTTTACAGACAAATCTGTGGCTTATGACCCTTCGAGTTACACATAGTTGTGGTTCTGTGGCCGTTCAAGTGAGTTTCTTTTTGTTTTCTAAAATAAATTGCTTAAGTAGTCCCATTAATATGAGTCCAGACATCCTTCTTCCAACCCACTCTCCATAAGACTGCCAGAATGAGTTTCCTGAAATGTGTATGTACAACCAGAAAGACTAGAGTGGGCCCCAAGCTCTCTACATGTCCTTCCCAGAATGTGTAAATGCACGGGTAAGGGACGTGAGGAAGCTCAGCAACAAGTAACAGCAAGAGAAGAATAGTAAACTTCCTTACAGTTAAGTGTAACCCAACCCACATACCTTTACCTTGGTTAAAGGTGGAAGCTTTACCGACTAAAAGCATTTAAGCACAACCTCTGACCAATTATTAATGGACACTATTATACAGACCCTAGAAAGCTACACTTAACTATAAAAACAATGATTAAAAAAAAAAACTGAGCGGAGACATCAGTGGCTGTACTCTGTGATGCGACAGATTCCACAAATTATTCCAAGCAAGTCATAAAACAAGGAAACAAATAAGCAAGCAAAAAAAAAAAAGCCAAAGATGGATTGTGTATCTCTCTGTTTCTATATAAAAGAACACCAAGTTTCTACTACTTCCACCCCATTCGATGACTGTTATTCTCTATTTGGAATTAGCGAGTAGCAGGTACAAGTTTTGGGATTAGGGGCACGGGAGGGACTTTTGGAGTACGCTAAAGCTAATAACAAAACTAAAGGGAAAACTACATTAACAATTTACATATATATGTAATATACATTTTAAATATATATATTTCAGGAAAAGGCCTCTTTGTTATTGTAATTTCAGAACAGCAGCAAAGACTCTAGAGCCCAGGATTTCAAGCACTTCCCTGCTGGGTTAGTGACTTAATTTATTTCTTTAATTTGTTATAACCCACAAAAAAACGATATTCTTTGGAGACCACAGTAGCCTGAGTTCTGCATGTATTATTTGCTGTAAGAGATTAATGAGATAGCAGAGGCAATTTCTAATGGGGTCCCTTGGTTTTCATCTCCCGCCTACCCACCCCCGCCTTCAAACTCAGTTGCCAGTTCAGCATTATGAATCTACTAAGTGTTTTTGGCATGTCTGGTGGGGAAAGGGAGAGATGGTATAAACTGCTGGCTAAAAATATAAAAAACCCTTTCCTCCCTACCCTCCCTCTGCATCTGTTAGCTGCAATGCAATAACTGACTCTCTCATCTTACATAAGACATGTATGTTCACATTTAGCTCGAAATCTTCAGTCTTCCAAGACTTGTAATCTGGGGTTTTGGACATTTCTAGGGTCTGATTCGAGTCCCATCTTTCTGTAGAATACCTAACCCACCAGATTATGAAAGTCACCATTATTGCCCTTTCTTGATAATGTTACCTTTCGTATATTACAGTATTTCTGGTATTAAGACATACTTTTTAATCATAATACCTGAAAGAAAAGTAAAAGGTAATTCAAAGCGTGGACATAAGAGTTTTGTGTTTTATTTACGAGTGTTTGAGGGGAAAGTTAAAGATACGTCTGCTGCTGATGAGCTACAGGACTCCCTATTTCCACTACAGAGAATAGCCCTGTGGATTCCCCACTGGCTAATAGCGCTACTAACTCTGTAGAATAAGTGACAGTCAGGTGATAAGAGCCAAGAGAATTTTTTGACAAAAGCAGTATTTCTCATAACAGCTGCGGAAAGGCTGCTACAAAAGAAAATTTAGGGATTCAAAACTTTCTCTGACTCTCATTGCAAATTTAAATGGTTACTGTGGCATAATGTAAATTGGGCCCTAGAAACGTTCCTTGGTTGGAAAAATGTTTACTACATGATATTCAGTGAAAAAGAGAAAAATACGAAACTGAATGGTATGAACTCAAATTTGGAAAAGAGCAGAAACAAAGACAAAGTAAAACAATGTGTGTGTATGTGTGTGTGTTTGAAAAGAGAATAAAGGTAATTAGACCAAAATATTAATAATGAGTATTAAGATTATCTATGGTTAGTTTTAATACTAATGTTTTAAAAAACATCTTTTTTGTATTTACCAGAAAATACAAAATACATATTTAAACACATTTTAAGTAGGGAAAAAAGAAAACTTCTAAGGAATTGAAGCCTTAACTGGGTTAACATATTAACACTGCACCTTCTACATTTGCAACATCTTTCTATGAATCATTTTCTTGTCCACCAAAGTTTTCATCTAGCTTTTCAGAGGCTGAAAAATGAAGGCACTAATGATTCAAATGATCCGTCAAATATCACATAAGTGTATCAGAGTTAAGATTAATGAAAACTTTTGAATGCTTATTAAGGACAAAGTATCAGAGCTGGAAACCAGAGTTTCTGGGAGAGTAAAGGACTGACTATGCCATTAGGAAAACAGAGGTTAGAAAGGAGTGTTTCATGGTAAAAACAAAATTTAAAAGAGACCATAATCTGGGAGAAAATAAGCAGGGTAAATTAAATATCCACAGCTCTCACATTAGAGGTTGGGTCTCTGAGGATTGATCGACTCTCTGTTCCTCTTGGAACATGATCCACAATATATATTTTTTAACCAAGAGAAAACCTAAAACATGTACTCCGTGAGTAATAATTATTACTAATATTATTGTTTGCATACCATGTACCAAATATTCAGAAAACCTGTGATATGGTATTTTATAATATTATATTTATTTCTCCCCAAATACCCTATTTTTGTCATAAAATGAAATTATGGTTTAGAGATTAGCCTACCTATTCGATGTCACATAACTAAAAAGTATGTAATTCACACTTGAACCCAAGTCTGCCTGACCTTAGGGCCTATGCTTTTTCCAACATTCTATACCATCTTACATAGTATAATGGGAACACAGTATACTGTTGAAAAAGCTGGTTGCACTAAGGTAAAGCTAGACTTCCTTTTAGGGAGAGAAATTTACCCTTGGTTAGGAAGCCACTTTAATGGGTATGTTTGGTGAGGAAGGTTAAATTAGTTAGGATATGACAATAGTAATTCAGTGATTTAAGGATATAGAAATTTATTTCTCGCTCACATGATCTAGGATGTATCCGTTCAGAGCATGGCTCTCTTCCACTTGATTATTCATGAACGCAGGCTAAGGTCATCTCTTCCATCCGCAAAATGTGGCTTCTGATATAGTTCTTGTTGTAGCCATTCCTACCCTTGGGAAGAAGGAAAAGGCACAGAGGAGGACACACATATGAGTATCTCTAGGTCACGCTTGGAAGAGGCACCTGTCAATTCCACCCACCTTCCACTGGGGAGAACTCAGTTATGTGCCCATACCTCTAGAAAGAGGACTTGAGTTGAAGAAACACAGTGCAGAGCACAGATTCAGAAGGCATTAGAAACAAAAAACTGGAGCTAGAGCCAAAAGGGAAGGCCTTCATCAGTCTTGGAGATATTCTGGTATGCGTGGTGCCCAGAGTTTGGGATTGGGGGCATCCAGCCATTTTATTGAAATATTCACTGAAGGTAATCTCAGAAAGCATGAAACTTTGAGAATACTTCAGGTACAAATGGGATAGCTGTGGTAGAGAAGAAAGATCACTGGACTTAGAAGTAGAAATTGAGGAATCTTAATCCAGACCTCGCTACTAACCAGTTCTTTGATTTGGGGTAAATCTCTCCATCACTTCAACCCTCAACTTTCTTTTTTTTAATTGAAGTATAGTTGACTTACAATATTATATTAGTTTCAGGTGTACACTGCACTCAAAGTTATTAAAAAATGTTGACTGTATTCCCTGCGCTGTATATAACATCTTTGTAACTTGTTTCCAACCCTCAACTATCTATGCAGTTAAATAGGGAAATAATATTGTCCCACAGTGTTGTTGATCAATGAAATAAGATAATGTATGTGAAAAGCATTTGAACCTGTAAAGTACTATACAAATATAAGGTAAAACTATATCACTGGCCTGGAAAATGTACAGAATATGAACATTTCACATTTTCTGGGCTATGTGGTCACTTTGGTTAGTGATGGGATACAAGAGCAAGGGCTGAAAAACACCATGAGGTTTAACCCTGTGACAAAAGAACTATTTGGAGTTAGGAGAAGATTCTGGTGCAAAAAAAAATCAGATGTCAGAATTAGTCTTAAGTTTCAAAGGAATTTTGCCAACATTGTATGAAGCTCTTCTATAATATTTGGTACTTTGGGCCAATGAAAAGACCAAGATAATTAGAAGTGCAATGCACATAAGAAATTGAGCACATTTCAAATTTAAAATCCAGTCAGCTACAAATTTTGCACGTGTATGTATGTGTGTGTCTGCGCAAGTGGCGTGTGTGCATTTAAATGATGCTTTCTAATAGCTGTGATTGCTGTTTTTCCTTTAGAAACGGATTTTATTTGCCTTATGTTCTGTAGAGTTAATTAAATACCAGAGAAATATGTTTACTGTCTCAACTTCCACATACTTGTGAGGATTTTGTCGTTGACTTTGGTCCAAACAGAACACCTTTAGAAACGTAGCAACACTTAGCTGCTCCTGGGAAAACCTAATGAGTCATTAACGTATCAATACTGCTATTTTCTGCCTTAATATCCCATCTTCCTCCTTCACCCAGTCTCATTAAATACATATTTTATATATTTATAAAATTATATATATTCCTTAACACTAGGAAATTAATTCCTAGGTAATTTTAAAATATATCTCCCCTTGTAGGGTGCACAGAAAATCCCTCTACATTTCTTTGCAACTTCCTGTGAATCTGTAATTGCTTTAAAAAATAATTATTTTCCCTAAATATTTGCAATACATAAAAGAGCACAGGAAGTTTGTTTGGAGCTCTGGTTAAAATATTTCTATTGCCTTCCAAATGCAGCAGTAGAAATACTACCCACCAGATCGGGGTGCAAGAGGATTTTCCATTTATATGCCATCCAATTATAATAATGCAAAAAGGATTTCTTAAAAGTGAGGTTTCTTAGTAGAAGGCATCCCTTGATTTAGAAGAAGCCACCATGGGGAAAAAAATTACAGGAGTTAGAGCTGAGTCCTTATTTTTGACAAAACCTCTTAAGAGAAAAACGAATATTCTGCAGAATCATAAAAGTCTTTGGATGGGACTTCTCAAAGTATCAAGAGTCAACCAGAACACTGTTATTTGGCATTTTAACACTTCAAAAATATTTACTGAACACTTTTTATGTGAGAGCTACTGTGCTAGGCTTGTAGAAAAAGTCAAAGATGAAGATGTCATCAATACCCACCCAGTCATTGAACTCACACCCCCATCCCTTCATCATTCTCTGCATCTGAATCCATCCTAAGGGCTATAGATTCTACCTTCTCAGTAACTCCACACCATTCTCTCATTTTCCTCTCTAATCCCAACAATACTTTTTAGTCATAAGACCAGCTTGTTCCTGGACTGCAAAAACTGTACTTCAGACTTGTCTCTCTCCAATTCTTTTCTAACCGCACCATCAACGCAATTCTTTTTTCAAATTAAAAAAAGTTATCATGTTGCTCTTCAAATCCTTTACGGCTCACCATTACCTATGTTCACAATTTTTAATTCCTATCTTGTACAGGTGGGATACTGTTTGAAAACAAAATATTACCTCAAAGTAGTAAGTATTTGAAACTGATTAAGTATTAAGTATTGAAACAGGAATTTATTTTATGAATTCCAACTAGTTGGTTATTAGGTCAATCAATGAGAACATTGAGATTATTAAGATTACTACCAAAATTTAAAATCAGGTTTGTGAATAAAGTTTTAGTTGTGAATAAAATTTTACTCTTACATCAAGTTCGATGTCCAGTTTTATTTCTGTGTTTGGTTTAGAATTTTAAGAAATTCTGTTTTAAATCCTAATTCACACTGATAAGTACTTGAAATTAGGAACTGGTTTTTAATAGCTACTCTTGCAGTCTCATGATATCTTTCAATTAAATGGAAATGACAGGAGAAGCTTTATTTGAAAGCTGTGCAAAAGGATGTGAACGTGGCAGCACAGGTTCATTGTGTTGGCCATCTCTGGTGTGTTCAAATGTAGGGTTTTTTTTTTTTACATATTTTTACATATCTTTTTTCTAATTAAGGCCCTTTATTCTTTTTTACTGATTTATTTATTTATTCATTTATTTATTTTTGGCTGCACTGGGTCTTTGTTGCTGCACGCGGGCTTTCTCCAGTTGCAGCAATTGCAGGCTACTCTTCGCTGTGGTGTGAGGGCTTCTCGTTGCGGTGGCTTCTCTTGTGTGTGTGTATATATATATATATATATATATAATATATCACTTCAACCCTCAACTTTCTTTTTAATTGAAGCATAGTTGACTTACAATATTATATTAGTTTCAGGTGTACACTGCACCTGAGCATGGGCTCTAGGCACGCAGGCTCAGTAGGTGTGGCACGCGGGCTCAGTAGTTGTGGCTCACAGGCTCTAGAGCGCAGGCTCAGTTGTTGTGGCTCACGGGCTTAGTTGCTCCACGGCATGTGGGGTCTTCCCGGACCAGGGCTTGGACTTGTGTCCCCTGCATTGGCAGTTGGATTCTTAACCACTGCATCACCAGGGAAGTCCTGGGGTTTTCTTCTTTGATTAGTTATTAAAATAGTTTTACATATCACAATATAAAACTCAAATCAACAACCACGAAGCAGAATCAAGTCCAAACTTCTTGCACCTTAGCATGGTCTATGAAATCCTCCATAATCTTGTCCTTTGTTTTTTTCTCCAATTGTTTATCTCCTCCTCTTTATCCCCAGGCTTAGCCCAACCGTTTCCGATTTTTGAAAGTATCGTGATTGTTCAGCCCTTGGTTTTCTATCTCTTGCTTTTTCCTCTGCCTGTGATGCTCTTGGAGTTTTCTTCTCCATGAAATCTCCACTTCTCTCCAGGGAACTTGGCCACTCCCTCTATGCCCCATCTACTCTAGGAAAGGAAATCTGTATTTTACCTTTTGAGACATTTATTTGGTTTTGGTTTTTTCCCTTCATCCCTCCAGACTTGAGGGAAAGACCCTATGTTACTCGTATTTGGGGTAGATGTGCACTTGGTCACATTAGCTTAGCTGAAACTGTGGTTCCAAGATCCCCTCTACTGGCCAGCAGAGAAGATAGTGTGAGAGTTTGTGGCAGAAGTAAATCAGCAACCATCCATCTCTGAAGGTTGGTGTCGGGCACCAATGGCTGCTGCAGCTCACAGGCATCCTCACTGATGCTGTGGTGGGAGAGCAGCTGAGCTCACAGCTCCTCCAATTCCTGCCAGATTTCCCCCCGTCACTTCTCATCCAGGTCCAGGCACTTTTGCAGCTCCATGGCAAAGGACAGCCCTTCTTCTGCAGGTTATGCATGTCATTGATTTCATGTGTTTCAGGTTGTTGTTTACAAGTTCCAGTTTGTCTTCACTCTCCTCTGCTTCATATGCATGTTTTCTTCCCAACTGCTGGCCTTGATGACCTGCCATGATTTCAGGCTCATCACCAGATTCAGAAGTAATAGCCTTTCAAAGGCTTCTTCACCAGCACCTACAGTTGGTTAAGGCATAGTCCCTAGAATAAATTCCTTACTCTGTATCACTTGAAGTGTCTTTACTTTATGGGGCAAGACTTATCTTACAAAGTATTATACCCTAGAGCTTATTTCAATTCTTGGTCCTCAGCAGGTACGCATTCAATAAATACTGTTGCCCTCATTAACAATCAGCACTGGTCTATCTGGGGGCAAGAGTAGGGACAGGTGTGAACTGGAGGAGAATTAACAAGGACTTTAAGGTTTAGTGTTACAGCCGTCAAAATTAGAGGTCACTTTAGATAAGATTATGTTCAACGTGACTTGAGGGAAGATAAATGTGTATAAGACAGTGTCTGCACATTTTTCTGGGGAGACCGTGGGTCCACAGCTTTTAACATATCCCAGAAGAACTGGTGTTGTAGGATACTCCATTTTATAAACGTGAAGCTGGGGAATCCCACAAACGGTAATAACAGAATTCAGACAAGAACCAGGGTTTCTGATCTTAAGTCTTGTTTTCTCTCTATTCCAGCATGAAAAATTAGAGAAAACAAAGTTGTTAATGATAGAAGTGCTGTAGCAGAAGAGAGAGAATGAAAGAGACCAGGAATACTTCTGAGGTCTCTGCTGCATCAGCCTCACTAGTCCTTGTGGGTGCCCACTGACAACTGCACTCATCTGTCTGTCTAGCTTCTGCAAGCACGTGGGCACAAAGAAGAGTGTAAAGCACAGATGGATCTCAAGGAGCAATTCTGAATATGCTCAGAGGTTCCAAATGTTCACTGCCACCTTAGAAATGCCCTTCAGATGGCACAGTTCTCCAACACATTCTGCCAACTGAGACTTCCCACAATAATAAATGTTGTGCTATTTCTCTGGTAACTTGACCCTACTCTTCTGCCTGTCGTATAGCCCTCTTCACTGCCCCCATGCCATATATGGAGTATTAGTACCCGTGTATATAAGATGGAAAAAACATAAATGTTTTTGACTTTCTCCTTTTAGAAAGGGAAATTTAAATTAAGAAGGTTTATTGAGTTCTCACAGGACCAATACCCATGGGAAAGGGGAGGAAGTGGGATTGAGTACAGGGAAATATTGAACGTCAACGATGTTGCTGCAAGAAAGGTCTCAGCTGATTGCCGAGGGAGCTCTGAAGCTGGAATGACCCTTCAGCATTGTCCTGAATTGAGGTAAGAAGTCAGACCTTTGTACCACCTATATCGACTAGTCATTGGATGCAGGCCTAGTCTTGAGAAAGGCAACTCCCATCAGCCAACGATTAATTCCGGGCAGGGATTCCTCTACAATCTATCAGCCACCAGCACTCCTGGCAGGTGGAAGAATGAGCGCCTGGGTCCCGAAGAGGGCTGGACAGTTCACCACAGTGCATCAACAACCCACTGCTTGTGCCACTCAGATCAACTTGCTTTGTATATTAAGTTTATCCCATCTGGGAGCAGCCCCTTCAGAATTTCTGATGGTCTTGTGTTGTGGGGAAACTTACAGGAGGAAGGTCAGTGAGGTGAACCAGAGCCCCCACTGCTGCAGTGGGTCCTCAACCTCTGTATCACTCCCAGTGCTCCTCTACTTCCCACCCAAGTGTCCCACCCTCCACTAACATCACTGCCAAGGTAGCTCTGTGATTCCTCTTCTTTAAGCATTGGTCATTGCAACATCCAAGCTCTACCAGCCATCCCAGCGGCATTTCTTGGGGCTTTACAAGGCTGTTAAATCCTGTGTCACAGAAGAGTGCTCCCGTATCAGTACACTCTCCCTTAACTAATTTTACGTCCTAACCCTGTGGTCTAGAACCCTCAGGATTCAGTTCCACGATACTCACCTCGCTCTTGCCAGTGTATGTTAATTAGGTTCTATGACCCTTTCAGAGTATAGTTCTGTCCTTCCCTACCAAGCCCAGCACTTCCCAGCATGTTATATAAAGATTTGGCCCTAATTTCTGGTCTAGTGGCCAGGAAAACAGAGGAGGGGTAGATTCTAACATGATTGAATGCTGTCCTGCAAGACAGAAGTGTCCTCATTGTCTTCAAGAAAGAAGGGAGTGTTGGTGCTTGGGAGGAGTAGGCCACTTGTGCAGGTCCCAAGTTCTGTAAGTATCTGGGATTTTCATATTTTTGGGTGCATTGATTTAGATACTTCAGGGTTAACTCTTTCTCAACAAGGGCTCTGACCTTGGGAAAGCAGATTTCCCAGAGTTGAGAATGTAACCTTTCTGGAGCTTTGTTATCCTTATAATTAAGTCTTGGGGCTGATCTTTGGCCTGCTCTGCCCTCTGGCTCTAGGAGATAAGAGTCCCTTTATGCGTTGCCAGAGACCCTTTGACTTTCACACTTCGCCTTCAGTTGGTGATTAATCACTCTCACCTTTCACTGTCTCTCCAGTGCAAAAATTTCACTCAGCAACAGCCTTCGGATTCCTTTGTCTTTGTAATACTACTGCTCCATCCTCTCACATGCCTGAGATATTGCACCTGCCATTTCACCCCTTCCATCAATATCCCATCCCAGTTTACCATCAGTGGAATGTTAACAATTGCACAGCTGCTGCATGCCAGGGAGTGTGAGTGCTTCACCTACCACCCATGATAGGGTCCCCATCCCCAGCCAGCCCATACATAATCCAGCTTCAAAATCCCATTTTAGAATCCCACAGAACACTCCTGACACCAACTGTCTCAGATCAGGTTCCCTGAAAGATGACCATGAGATGGAGAGTTTCACTGCAGGAAGATAATCAAGGAAATGTGGTGACCATGGTGATGTCACTCAGATCTACCCACAGAACAACCAGCTACAAGGAAAGAAGTTGGATGAGAACCTCTAGATGACATGACTTTTTTTTTTTCTTTTGTGCAGCGTTCACACTGTAACCATGGTCTCTCCGGGGTCCTCCAGGCCAGTTACTTACCATAGCAGGGGTACTAGAGCTAGAATATTTCTGCCCAACTCAGGACTCCTCTAATGGGCAGTCATTGCTCTGGGACCCCTCATCAGCCTCGCTAAGACATTTTGAGAATTATACTACAGTTTGAGGCTTTTCCTACTCAATCCTACTTCCTTTCTTCTCTCCTTCCATAGGTGTCAGGCCTACAGCCCACACTGAAGGCCCTCCTGCTTCCTCCTGCTTCTTCTGCTCTTTCTCTTTCACAAGCATGTCTAATTCTAGTTTGGCATCTTCTTCTTGGAGGACATTAACTGACACTTGAGTGCTCTTGGAACAGCTCCTATCAGTGACTCAAGGAAGGAAAAGTTGGACCGCAAAGCAGTTCCAATAAAGGGATCCTCTGATTTCATGGGGAGTTCTGGGCCTGGGGTGTCCCATATTGAGACAAGAGGGCTAAACCTCATACCCTGCATCCATGAGTCATTGGATAAAGGCTGCCACAAGAAATGGACATAACCTTGGGGGAATCAGCTCCTGTTGGCTGAAAGTCCCAGGGAAAGACTCAGCTGTGAGCCATTAGCAGCAGACACTCCTGGCAGGCTGAGGGAAGCAGTGCCTTGGTCCCCAAGGGGATAATCTGGGTAGCACATAGCTTCTACTTCAAAGACGAAACTGAAAACTGTTGTTCTGATTAAAGGACAATGGTAATCCTTTCTGCCCTCTTTGTAAAGGGAGGATATCACATTTTATAAAACTCTGTGGATGAGCAGAGCATATTTCTGGGATTAGTTTTGGGGTCAGGAAGAGAATCCCATAAGCAGAGTAGTGTTGAGCAAGAGATACACCACATGCTGATGAAGTGAATTTTGTATGGATTGTATTTCTTCCTGATGTTCTGTGCTTCTGCGGCACGTTGGGAAATGCTTCTTCCTCTTTTCCTTGTAAAGAGGACAGGAAAGATACCATCAGTTATTCAGCCATGCTAAAGTTATCCACAAGGACAGGCTGAAGGGAGTCTCTACTCTTTTTAGTGCCTATAAAGTATTTTCTCCCAACAAATAGAAACAGCAATATCTACAACAACAGCTAACCGAGTGTCTACTAAGAAACAGGATCCCACATGGTGCTTGTCACACCAAGTCATCTAGTCCCCAGAAAACCCTACAAAGTAGACATCACTATCTCCATTTAATGGCTGAGCCAACCGCTGGTTGGAAGGTTGATATTTTCCCCCAGCGTCACACAGCCAAGGATCAGTAAACCTGGGGTAAAACCCTGGTTCTCCCTGGTTCTAAGAGCAATTTTCTTTGCACTTTCCCATGCTTTCAAATCCACTTGGAAATCAGAATTCCAACTGTAAGTGCTTTTATTCTCCGTCACAACTCTCAATGTAAAGGAAAGGCAAAAGTCAAAGCCTCAGAGCCTCTGGACTGTCACGATCAAATCCATTGATAACTACGATCGAGAGATAATTGCACAGGTGTTTGGTAGCAGCACTAGCAGATTTCATCTAAAGATTAGGAAGTTATTCTGTGAATTGTGTGCTTTTGTCTCACAGTATCTCCATTCTCCCGCTGATTATTTTCCCCTCGTTTGGCCGTCCTCAGCGTAGGGGCTGCTGTGTGCATGTACACACACACACGCACATGCACACAAAGATTCTCCTGCTCTTCAATGACCAGGATGCAGCAGGCTGCTAGGCTCTTTCATTCCTTTTCCATATTCAACCTTTTGATGTGTTGCCTGTACCGTTCTTCCCTGTGAGCTAACAAGGCTGTCTGTGACGAGAGTTTCACGGGCAGCCAATTATAGCAATGATGTGAATGTGATCAGAATAGTGCAGCCTGCTGGGAGACTGTCATTTACAGAATTAAAGGCAACGCAATCATTACTAAAGGGTTTAGTTTGGACAGGAGCTATAACCTTCCAGCCATACATCTAGTCATCTGAATTTGATGGGTTGTTTTTGTGTGTTTCAGGTTGTTTAATTTTTTTTTCTGTTTTGTAAGCAACATATTTGTAAGCTCCTATTTTAAAATACCTAAGAGTAATGGTAATCTCTTTGCAATAAAATATGGATGAAGGTAGCCTGCTGCATAAAATGCAATGCTGTGAAAAGAATCCAACAACCATTTGAATATATATATGTAAATGAATGAGAGTTGTGAATAGAATTTCAACATGCAAATGAAGAAAATGGAAGAAAATTGTGCCATTCTCTGTGTATAAAAGCCAGGGGTGATGCCATATTACAGTTGTAAATTTAGGGGCTCCCAAATAAGAATACGTAACATTTAAGTTTACAATAACCCAGCTAAGTCTCTATGATAGTATGTACTGTCCTCAAATGTATATAATCAGAGCACCCATGTTATTCTATAGATTGATGGCAAAATGGCGGAAGAGTGAAAAAGAGTCTCTTTTATGGCTCAATTTATCCACAGTGAGAAATCAATCCTTATTTTTCTTAATTTACTTTAGTCTTGACAGGAAAGCAGACCTGATTTCTCTTAAGGAATAAGAAAAGCATAGAAAGAGAAATAGCAGAGGAGGGGCAAGAGAAAGGGTGACTGTCTACCTGCCACCCACCAACCCAACAAGTGATGGGCTCATCCAACCGCACCCCCCATTCACCTCAGCCATCGTCCCTAAGTGACCTAAGTGATGCTGGATTGTGCCTGCAACGATTTCCATCAATTATTAAGGAAGACACATACAGGCTTGACACATTCAAGTGTGTTTTCTGACCATGTTGAAACACGAACAGAAGAGTTGTGTGTTTAACCAACATAAGCAGATGTCAAGGAGTGCAAAAATATGCCTCTTTTCAAGTCAGTATGTCTGCGTATTTGTGCCGGCATATGCCCAGAACGTGTGTATTTTGAGTGGTAAACGTGACAAGGAACGAGGAAAGGAACAACAGCGCTCTTTCAAAAAATAAAAAAAAAAGCCTGTTGTAATGTCAGTAAGTTGAGAGCATTTTAATATCACAAGATTTTTACATCTATTCAGGAGGGTGGGAGATGGGCAGGTTGATGTGGGTACCGAAGGGAGAACCCTGAGAGAACGTGGGGATGTGGGCAGAGTTGGTGGCCTGAGTCACAGGTTCACTCTTTTGCTGGAAGGTGACATCAACTTTCCCTGATATAAACATGAGCTGATCTCAAGAAATATCCCTCCAGGGTAGAAAAGAAAGGTAGAAATGGGCTAAACTTGGAAAGAGACTTCGAAATAGGAGAAGATAGAATTCAGTTAGGAATCTACTAACGTAAAGCAGATAGTTCTGGATATTACCTTGGAAAGGAGGATGAGGTGAAATTCCTTATAAAAAGGATAAGAAACAGACTTAACAATGGACCAGGGGAATATTCTTCAGGCGACCTGAGCAAGGGAGGGCACCAGAAACTAATATTTAAATAGTTGCTTTGTGCCAGGTGCTGTACTAGGCACTTCCTACATGTATTATTTAAACTGCATAACAACCTTCTTGAGGAAGGGACAATAGTTCCCATTTTGCCAATGGAAAATCTATGGTGACACAGCTCAAATGCTTTTCCGAGGCTCACATCACTCAACTAATATTCAAGTCAAGCTCTGCCTGACTTCTGGGAGCTAGGACCTAAGAGAGCTTCAGGTACAGTCAACACACCTGCACGAGGTTGGGGGCGGACAACCTGGAAGTTGTCTTTGGGGGGTGATAATAGAATGTCCTAATAAGAAACAGAGATTAGGATGCAGATTCTTGAAGGCACTGAGAATTCTCCAGACTTTACAGTAGTGCCAACCTAAATCTAATGCAGACAGTCTGAGAAACTTGGACTTTATCAAAAGAAGATTAGATGGGGTAGACCCCAAATGGCTCTGAGAAGACTTCTGCAGGTCTTTGGTGAGCCACTGGGAACTCCCTTGAAGTGAGGAACTGCTGTGAGTAGAGTCAGCTGACCACCTCCAGTGCCACACCCTCAGGATCCGCAGAGGCACTCGCGTAGAGGTCCCATTCTTCCCAAATATTTGAGCTGATGTCTGAGCACGTTGAGAGTGCTCAAGTCAGGCCACTTCTGCCACTGCAGAAATGTTCTATTAGGCAGTCATGGCTCTCGGGCTCCCATCAGCTTGGCCGTGACTTTCTCAGAGCTGCAGTCCGAGGTTCTTTCTACTCAGTGTTCCATCGTCCTCTTGTTCTTTTAAGAGGTGTCAGCCCTCTGCCTCGTGGTCTAAGGCTCTTCTTGCCCACCTCTGTTCACTCTGCCATTACTTTTCACAGATAGTCCTCCTTAAAAATCTCTTGTTCTTTTAATTCAGTCTTGGCAACTGCTTCCCAGGGAGCTCAAAATGACTCAGTCAGCACTGGTTATGGTTTGAGAAAGCCAATGATAAAATGGGATGGGTGTTTTATGCTAAAATCAGAGTCCTGCCTGGGAAAGTCCTGCCCCTGCACCATGGAATAGGGTTACCTGACTGGATGCCTTGATGACTGTGTCTGCAGACTTACCTGTCGTCTCAGGATCCACAAGCATGCCCCATCCCTCCCTGTTAAGAGTTAGCACTTTCCATGTGGAAGAAGACACTGCAGAGGTCTCTCCCCTAGAAGCAACAGGTGTCCCCTCAGGACATGTCACATCCTCTTCTGGCTGCCAAACTGATCATGACAGTTAAATCCCAGCATAACCCTTCTGGGGGATCACTTAGACTGATAAGTGAGCAAGGAGACTGCACCTCAAAGAAGCTGAAAGAATTATCAGAAGCCATTGTTGGATTTTACAGGTACCTGTTCAAAGGAACCAGGATGTGAAAAGCAAGAATTTATTGATTTGGGAGCACTTTCTTGGGACACAGGATACAATACTTTGGAAAGAATCCCCAGGATTGATGGCTCTTAGAAGCCCAAAGAAAGCAGTATTTGTCCCTGTTGAGCAAAGATGAAATGTCTGAGTTGCCATAACAAAAGGCACATGAAGGAACAAGAAACCTGAGAGCGTGGGCACACTGGGGTGGATAGATCATGTAAGGTCAGGAAACCCACCAGAGCTGTAGCTCCCCAGGAGGACCCAGTGCACACACCATCCACTAAGACCACTGGGAATGTGGCACTAAGAAGGTCAGTGGTAACACTTCTCCGCACCTCAGGGCTGACGGTAGATGTGTTCACAGATCTTGGCAACAGGAGAGACAGAGGCTTGTAAGAGCTGTGGAGGAGCTGCTATCCAAATGTGTATGAAGAGGTGGATCTGAGTGGTGCCCTGGATGGGCTGGTCTAGCCCTGGACGTGAGCTGCTCCCATCACCCACGAAGAGAAGACTGTTGTGAGTAGTGCGGCTGGTGGACGGTCTGCAACTGCTACACCTGCATGACCTACCTTAGTGTTCACTTCAAGGTCAAGCTTTTCTGCTCAATGACCAAGCATGATGGGGTGGAGGAGGGAGGCATACCATCAGCAGCCATGTGCCCAGTGTGGGACTCTAAGGCGATCTTTGTTGCAGGCACACCCACTGGTCTGCTAGAGATGTTTTTGGAGCTGACTGCTATCTGAGGCTTTTTCTACTCAACCCTCCTTTGTTTCCCCTCTTCTTTCACAGATGTCACACCTGCATCATGATCTGAAAGGCCAGCCTTATTCCTGTTCCTCTTGCCCTTTATACTTTACAGTCATTTCCCTCAATAAATCTCTTAAATTTCTAATTCTGTCTTAGTGTCTTTTTCCCATAGAACCCAAAGTGAATAGATAAAGGAGATGTGGTACATATTACAGTGGAATATTACTCAGCCATAAAAGGAATGGAACAGTGCCATTTGCAGAGATGTGGATAGACCCAGAGACTGTCATACAGAGTGAAGTCAGAAAGAGAAAAATAAATATCATATATTAATGCATATATGTGGAACCTAGAAAAATGGTACAGATGAACTGGTTTGCAGGGCAGAAATAGAGACACAGATGTAGAGAACAAATGTATGGACACCAAGGGGGGAAAGTGGCTGGGGGGCGGGTGGTGATGGGATGAATTGGGAGATTGGGATTGACATGTATACACTAATATGTATAAAATAGATAACTAATAAGAACCTGCTGTATAAAAAAAATAAAATAAAATTCAAAAATTTTAAAAATAAAATAATCTAATTTTTATCATTGCTATATTTTTGATTAACTAAAATTTCTGTTAGGTTTTTCACATACTGAAAATGTGACAAATTATGTCTGTCTGTGCTTTATTATCTTTATCATCTCGCTGCATCTGATCTCAATATCCAGGCTTTTCCCACAACACTAAGAGATGGTCTTGCCTCATTATAACCAGTTAAGTTACTTAACTTCCCTGAGTCTTCATTTGCTTGTCCATGAATCAATACTTGGAATGCATCTCATAGTGCTGTTTATGAAGACACAGAGAAAATGTATGTGCAAGTCTTTTGTAGTTTCTTGCATACAGTAGATGCTCAATATGTTATAATTATTATTAGTAGTAGTAGTTGTAGTAGTAGTAGACACCCTGGCATCAGGTACTGAAACGTGACATACCCTAAAATCCTTATAGGAGACTTGGAAAATACACAAAACTTAAGTCACTTAAGGAACAAGATGACTAATCTTGGTCATTTATTTGAGCCCACCTGAGGTAAACTGAGCACAGTCCAGACAAGAAGAACCACCAAACCCACTCATAGACCTGTGAGAAATAGTTAATGATTGTTTTTAAGCCATTAAGTATGGGGGAATTTGTGAGGTATCAATTGCTAATGGATACACAGAATAATGTCATAAAATTTTGATAGACTACATTTTATATTGACGTTTTGTTACGGATTTTTAAAAAAATAATCTTTTCATTTTGCAAATTTTTTCATCTCTACTATTTACTTTTTCCAATCCCATCAAAATTAACAGCCTGATATATATCCTTTTCACAACTTTCTCCATGCTTTTAGAATCCCATGTGCACTGATTTATTGGGTTTTTTCTAAAGGTTTTGTTTAAGGAATCATAGTGTATATAGTTTTCTTTGTCTTGCTCTCCTAACAGTGCAGTCTGGCAACAATTCCAGTCAATAAATATAGATATAGCCTATTCTTTTTAAAAGCTCCATATGAACATGCCACAGTTTATTCAACCATTTCCCTAATCATGATTATTCAGGTTTACACCAATTTCTTGTCACTATAAACAAGGCTATAATAACCATCCTTTTATCTATCTAAACATCTTAGCTTTAAACTAATTCTCTCTAAATTATTTCTAAACTTCTAATATCCATATATACAGGTGCTTTTATTTCTAGGACATGACGAAGACCCAGAAGAGATAGCTAGGTCAATAGGTATGTGTATTTTTTTAAACAGATGTTTCTATAATAGTTTTCCATAAGCGTGAAGAAATTGACATTACCACCAGCAACGTGGGCTATGCCCTTCTCTCCAAAATTCACCCCTGCCACCATCTCCTCCAACTCTAGGTCTTATCATTGCATCTGAATTTTGCATAACCATACACATGGGGCCCGGATTCTCGCTCCAGGAACACCAGCATGAGACAAAAGTTCTCTGCTTCCCAAGCTCTTCTTTCTTGCTCCTGACATTAGGGAAGGGCTCTCTGACCACATCAATGGTCCATTCAGCCTAGCCTGCTGTGCTCCAATCTGGCTGTTGCCTCCCACGTGTGAGATCCACACATTCCACCTTCTCTGTCCTCTGGCAGGCTTGAGCAGTCCTCTCCCCAAAGAGGAGAATTGCCCTTCACCTCCACTTTCCTGGGACTTCTTGAGTTCCCAATATCTTAACAGATATTTATGGAATTCTTTGTTTCTCCTTTTAATTCTCTCTGCTTTTATTATCCAGAGCCTTCTCTACCTAAAGCTCTTTGGGAAAAAATCTGCAGGGCAGGACTTGAAGACGATCTGAACACATACAAAAGCCCTATGTACTTAAAATACTCCTTTATTTCACTTGCTGCACATTGACTATGTTCTGGGGAAAAGCTTCCTAGATCATTCTTTTCCTTTAGGGTCCATGGTCTTAGCCCATAACTGAGATGTTTGGATTTGTAGTGTCCACAGTCTGGGATCCCCTTTAGAGCCAGAAAAGGTCATCCTTATGTATGGGTGCCAAGGAGGAGTGGCTTTTCTTCATTATCTGTTCTTCTCTAACAGGAATTTTCAATATTGACTAAAGAATGGTCCTCACACTAACATTATCTGATCCTATCCTACAAATGAGCATATGGTCAATTGTAAGAGAAATCTAGAAAAGCCTAAAAGAAAAAAAAAAAGATAAACTTGGAAAAACGTGAATAGTTTTTGCTTCTTCTTTCAAATATGATTTCTTTTTTTCTGGAAGACAGGGTAGAAAGGATGAAGAAGGTGGAATTTCAAAGCAGCATCTGCAGTGATACGCATATGAGTACAGGCTGTGGTCACGTTCTCTAGCCTCTATGACATTGGCAGTGGCAAGAGAAAATGTGTGTAACTGAGGCTAGAATAAGCCTTCTTCCTTTCAATCTGTCTTTGACCCTGAATTATTTACTATTCTTAGAAGAACAATACAGATCAATGTGATTGACATCACAAGAACCAAAGATTTTACTTTCATGGAAACCTTTCAAAAAGTCACAGTGGATGAGCTAACCCAGCTGGGGACACAGGTACAATTTTCCTCTCTCTGTATCATCTTTTCTGACTAGGCAGGCAGCTGAATGGCTCCATAAGTGAGAGACCATTGTGATAGGAAACAAGGTGATGATTTGTCTCAAACAGGATGAATTGACACACGATCACCTTGTAGAGATTTAAGTGCCAAAAACACAGTTGGAATTTTGATGAGTAATAATTATTAAATCTGAATAATTGAGTATATCTATTCTTAGGGATTATTTGACCCAATAATTATTACCCAGGAAAATTAAGTGTGTGTTTGAAATCCACATTTTATCACCAATGATGAGCCTGTCAATTCCATCCCATTAGCCAGTTTTTCTCACAGGCTAATGTTAATATTTAAAAAGTCACTGGAAATCACAGTTTATAACCATATATACTTACAGGGTCTGTGGATTATAAACTATCAAAATAATTTACTACTTACGTACAGAACATCTAACAACCTAATTCATTTGAAAACAAATATAATCTAACCAGATAGCATTTCACACTTCTCATTCCAACATCTTCACTACAAGAAAGGAAAAAGACAAGGAAACAAGTCAACATTTCCCCTAAATTCTCACAACCATTTTATTCTTAGCCCTTGGTTATGAGTAAGATGAAGATTTGAGAAATAAAGACCCTTGCCCAGTTCACTGAGCTGATCAACGATACAGGCAGGATTGAACCCAGATCTGAGTCAGAGTCACTAGCCCAGGCTCTTCCTGTGTTTTCCAACATAAGGGATCTGCTTCACTAGGAGAGTTGACCAGAGTGCCAGGGACAAGGGCACCCATGACATAATTCAATAAAAGAAAAGAAAAACAAACCAAACCAAAATTAAGCCATTAAACTAATATTTCATTTCAAGCTATATGTAGAGTAGAATCCAGCAGTCACATGGATTTTTCAAAATAAACTGATATTTCAGTGATATTTCTTGCTTGTGACAGCTACTTTATGTTGTGTTTCCCCATTCACTGGAGTTAAAAAAATTTTCTGTTATTGCTACAAGGAACTTTCAAAGGAAAATTGAGAAGAGCACCAAGCTGGGGCAGAAACAGACAAGTCACTGGGCAGAGGCAGAAGCTTAGGAATAACCAAAAGCTGGCATGATGCTGGAAACAGCTGCAGCACCTTTCATTTTATTCAGTTCATCGTATTTCAGCCATCAAACCAGGTGGGCTAGAGGAACTGAAACAGAGTCCCCCCAAACCTGAATTCCCCTGCCAAGGTTACGTTTAATCTCTCTATCGAAAACTTTATTCCTTTCTTGTCCTGCCCCTCTTCCCCTCAGAATTAAGGAGTATCAAAGAAAAGGGGGGACTGAAACCAAGCAGGACCCCACCAGGCCTTCCCAGGTACAAATACCCCTCCATGTTCTCTGTTTCATTTTTGTAGGAAAAAGGCTTAGTCTCCTAGGCCGTCGCCAGTTCCAAAGAGCAGACTCAAGCTCTAACTATTAGAACAATAGACTCTAGTTCCTCCTGAAGCGATATACATAACAATCTGACACGTATCTTTGAGCTGTTCTGCAGAAACTAAGACCCCCACTCAGGGGAGGATGGTAACTACATCCTGACCACAAGCATGTAGACCCCAGACTGGCTGGAACCAGAAGGCTGATGACTGAGATTCCCAAAACATCACCCTGTTACCTCACAACCAACTGATCAGAAGAAGGTCTATGAGCTGAACACGCATCTTACAGCCCCCCTCTCCTAAGACTGTCTTTAAAAACCCGTGCTTGAAAGCCACCGGGGAGTTCAGGTCTTTGGTGCGTGAGATGCCCAGTCTCCTTGCTTGGTGCCCTGCAAATAACCCCTGACTTTGCTGCAAATACCTGCACTGCAGGAACATGAGCCCTTGCTCAGCAACAGAACAAATAAAGTGTAAAGTTATCTTCAGGATTTTGCCAAATGTTTCTCTCAAGAAAAGATGATTCAGACCTGTTATATCATTGTGTTACTCACAAGGTCAAGATACAAAGGCAGCCCTTGGTGACATGTCAGACCAAGTACTAAGACTAGGGGTACTGGACTGACGGCATGGACAACTTTCAGGTAAGCACCCTAAGTGGGTTCTGCTTGGCACCATGAATTTTATTAGAAATTAGCCCATGGGCTTCCCTGGTGGCGCAGTGGTTAAGAATCCACCTGCCAATGCAGGGACACGGGTTCAAGCCCTGGTCCGGGAAGACCCTATATTCCATGGAGCAACTGGGCCCGTGTGCCACAACTGCTAAGCCTGCGCTCTAGAGCCCGCGAGCCACAACTACTGAGCCTGTGCATCGCAACTACTGAAGCCCGCGCACCTGGACCCTGTGCTCCGCAGCGAGAGAAGCCACTGCAATGAGGAGCCCATGCACTGCAGTGAAGAGTAGCCGCTGCTCGCCACAACTAGAGAAAGCCCGCACACAGCAACAAAGACCCAACACAGCCAAAAATAAAATAAATTAATTAAAAAAAACATTAAAAACAAAGAAGAAATCAGTCCATGGTAAAGAACATGTAGATTTAAACTCCAAAACACTCAGAGACAATATTTATGTATAAGCAGTAAAAATAGATCACAGAGATTTTATTTAGGATGACCAGATAGAAATACAAGGCAAAAAAGGAAAAGTTCCAAATTCTAATTTTTTTGTCTTCAATACAGGTCTATTAGCATTTGTTTTTCAAATCACCAGTCATATCGTTCATCTAGTGGCACTGTCAACTATTATTTTAAAATAAAATAGAATAGAAAATAGTAGAGTATATTGCCCATAGTCAAAATAAGTATTGTTGTGGTAAAGTTTTACTTGTCATACATGTAAATGTGGAAGTAAATTTTTTAGTACTGGGTCAAACTCTCTAAGATTTCTTAGTGTGTGTTACAATAAAATTTGAAGGTTATGGACCTAGATGACATCTAAGGTGACTTTCAGCTCTGAAAACCACGATTCTGCTTTTGTCCAAATTGGTGGCATCCAGTTCAACTTTTTGCAAACCCTGAGTTTCCTGGAGGGTGGTTACAAGTGGCCTCAGAGGGACTGATATATCAGAGCTCTAATCCAACAAATCCAGGGCAGCTCCACTTTCTTCTCAGGCATATCTCATATTATTAAGCAAGATATGCATTGAAGAACAACACAGCTCCTAGAACAAAAAATATAACTCAAGACGTGTGTTCTGGGCATATGCCCCAAAATCTGGAGTCAGTGATCTCCCACGCAAACAGGGGAAGATGCTGAAATGTACTGAACTCCCACGATCGGCCAAATACATTATATATCCTATGTATTACAAGTTATACATATTATTTTATTTTCACAACCCTCTTAATTGATTATTATGTCTCTCCTCCCTCTTTTCATAGTTGTATAAAATAATCCTTAGAAAAGTAAATGAATAAGTTGCTTAAGATTATGGACTTGGATCGGGTGGATTTGAACCAGGTCCGTCTAATTGTAAAGCTTATGTACTTTCCACTGCACTGCTGTCTCCACAAACTAACATATTCCCCTCATCACCAATGCTGAGAGAAACAAATGATGCCAAATGCTTTTAGAAAATGCAATTTGAATTTTCTTTAAGATGACTAAGGGTTTTGGAAGCTGGGTTGAACCAAATACTACAGTTGGAAAATTTTTAAATGAGAAGTGGAAGAGAAAAGGCAAGAATGTAGAGAGAATTATAGACAGATAAGGTCCCTGATACCAGACACATCCTTTTAAAACTACACTCTGAAAAACAAAGTTTAAAAAAAAAGGCGGGGGGGTGTGTGTGTGAAATGCTGAATTCAGCTTCACAAAGTAATGAACAGCTGGAGTGTTTCTGCATGATTTCCCCTAATGTAACAAGTTTGGAATTTTTAAGTTTTGGGGAGGAGAGATGAGATGAAGTTCATGTTAGTTCTTGGTTATCTTTGTAGTAGTTACCTTTTGACACCTAGAAATCTTCACCTTGAAAGTCTAGATAATTGCGAGTCATCCCCAGGGCTTAGAGCATTAATAGTCCCACCTAAGGACCCGTTACCCATGGAAAGTGGAGGCATGTCTTGGCTCCCCGGGCACAGCCCACACCTCTTCACCAAGCATTTCAATAAGGACAAGTTCACGGGAGACCTTCCTCAAACACTGAGCTTCTGGTTCATTCAAATTTCTATTAGGCGCTGCTGGAAGACACTGTGGAGACAGGACAGAGGTGCCAGCAAACCATGAACATCTGAAGAGTTTAGCTGAGTGCATCAGGATCTGCTCCAGACGTATGATGACCTCTTCTCATTTGCAGTGACAGAAACTTCTATTTCAAGACTGGCAGGGGCCCCACCAATCTACCAGGTCACATTTCTAGGCAAAAGATGAACGGTACTGTTACAGTCTTGCCATGTTTTAAAGAACATTGCTCAGGCAGTAAATTGGCTTGAGTAAAATATGAAGCTCCTGACTCTGATTCCAGTGCCCCCATGAGATAGTTTCAGCACCCATGGGGGGTGGTAAAGAGGGTGCGATTCTCCCCAATCGAGTGACTAAATAGCAGCTGTTCCCATAGGCAAGCAATACAAATGACTCTGCTTCTGAGATAGGCTTACAACAAATCCAAACTAATCTTTGTGAGACTGTGCTCTAAATGAGTAGTGTTAACAAGCATTTACTAAGACAGTTGCATTATTTTCTCTCCTCGGGATTTCAGAGCCCAGCAAACCCCTCTCACCCGCCCGTCTCCTTATTTTGTCATTCCATTGCAGCATCTTTTTTTCACTTCTACAAAGAAAAAAATGCCAAGAATCTGCACAAAGATGTGGCTGTTAGAAAAAAGAAAGAAACTGTTCATTCTTATTCAGGGCATGGACTGTAGATTCTACCTAATTATTTAGTACAAATCAGTAGATGACTTTGATACACAGGAGTTATGTAGGCACACCAAATCCCTGAGTCCATCATCTCTTTAACATTCAGGAGGTGAGAGAATGAGCTAGAAAGTCCAACTCAAGGTCTCATGCTGCCTGTAAGATTTCTCTTCTTTCTGCCAGTGGCCTTTTAATTCAAATAGAGCTGCTTTCCTGAAGGGTTCCTGCCATTACCCAATTCAGTATTCAGGATTGCTTCCCCCAGCTTCCAGCTTCTACCTGATCCAAATCAGGCCCAACTTGGTCACTCTTGTAAGCTGATAAAGAATTAGGTATAGGCTGTGACAAATGACTGATAAAAGAAACAAAGAGGTACCAGTTATCTGCTCAAATAATATTGGAGAAGTATTGAGACACTGTGGCTATTATTTTTATCTTGCTTCCATAATATATATATATAGGTGACAACTTCCTGGTTGGGAAAGGAGGAAAACAGTACTTGCAGGAGCAGAAGACCATCAGAATGAAGTTTTGACCATCTTGATGAGGGAGAAAGGTTAGTTAAGAGCCTAGAACTGCAGAGGTTGGATGAATTACTGTGTGGGAAATGTACCCGCTCTCTTTTCCTTACATATTCCTTAGACGTCTGCCAATACTCCTTACTCTCATTCTGTTGCTCTTATGTTCTTTTCCTCTTCTCCCCACAAGCAAACAAATAAATTTTAAAAAGACAACTCAGGGTTGTTGTTTAAACAACTCAGGTTGTTGTTGTTTAAAATAAATTTTAAAAAGACAAGTCAGGGTCCCAACAAGAAATATATCAGAAAGTAGTACAATCTGAAAAGAGCAGGAAGTTGAGGTAAGGTGCCTGAGCTGGCATCCTGGCTGGGCCATTGTGACAGAGCTGCTATGTGAGCTCCTAAGTAATTAGAGATAATAGTTTTTTGTTCAGTACGCCCTTCCTCCCCGCCAGTTTGGCACTATACCTACATATCTGGTTGCCTCTGTCAAGAGAAATAGGGACAATAAAATGGTTTGCAGTGATCAAACAACAAAACATGGTATGATTTTTATCTCTTAGTTTCAAGGCAAGTATCAGTACAACGTAAACCTGGGCTGCTTCACTCATTGATTTCTCCTATTGAATGAATCTCTTTCATTCATTCCTTGGGGTTTGCTTCATCTCTTTTGACTTAATTTTGTGCCTACGCAGCGCTTCTCTGCATTTCACAAATTCTTTAGGCATGTCTCCCTATCTGCAGTTTTTGAATCAAGAGCAACCTGATGGGGACTTCCCTGGTGGTGCAGTGGTTAAGAATCCGCCTGCCAATGCAGGAGACATGGGTTCGAGCCCTGGCCCAGGAAGATCCCACATGCTGCAGAGCAGCTAAGCCCGTGCGCCACAACTACTGAGCCTGCGCTCTACAGCCCGCCAGCCACAACTACTGAAGCCCACGCACCTAGAGCCCGTGCTCTGCAACAAGAGAAGCCACCGCAGTGAGAAGCCCGCGCACCGCAGCGAAGAGTAGCCCCCGCTCGCCGCAACTAGAGAAAGCCCACGTGCAGCAACGAAGACCCAACACAGCCAAAAATAAAATAAATTAACTAATTAAAAAAAAACAAAAAAAATGAGCAACCTGATGGCTCTATTCACAAATGCTCTGACTTTTCTGAAAGGTTCAAGTACAGGGTTTCAACCAATTCCCTTTTACATTGAAATTGCTCCGGAGAGATCACGCTCCTGGGAGCTAAGACTCAGAGCAAGAGACAGACACAAGACTATGTTTGTATGACATAGAACCAGTCACCTTTTAATTAACTGTTCATCAAGAAAAATATTCTAGCCAGTGAAGATGTCTGTCAGAAAAGTTGTTTGGCAAATTATATGAAAAAAACCCCATCATGTATGTTAATTTTTTATTATTTGTCCTAGTAGATGTAGACTTAGAAATATAGACATTAGTTAGAGATATGTAGAAGAAATAACAGATAAAAGAAATTCACTGATTATTTCTCGGGATCTAGAAAAAATGTGTTTTCAGTGAACACTCTATGGAACACTCTTTTACTCTATGTAGTGAGTAAAAAATTATGTATTTGATATACATATTTCTTAATGAGATTTCAACAAAAGGAACAAGACATAAGAAAACTGACAGCTTTTTCTTTTAAAGTGAAAATTAGGTTTTCATTTATTTTTATTATTTGTCTATGATCTCCCTGTTTCTTCCTTTGCCTTTTGCCTCTAAAGGGCAAAGTAGCAAAATTCCAGAGTCCAGCTGTACTCTTTAAACTCATTCACTGAGCCCTTCCTGACACAGACTCCAATGTACAGGTAAACACCAGCTTTGTTTTTTCCAAGTTCTGTCCTTAATCTACCTTCATTTAAAATGTTCAAGGACTGATGATCCATATAGTGAAGTGTGCAGGGTTTGTAAATGTCCTCCCCCTTCCCTTTATTCCTTTTACCCATTTTCTTTTCTCATTAGCACTGCACTCGGACCACAAATGAAGGAAGAGACAGTAAAATCCGTTCAGTGTTTTGGTAGAAAGATCAGCTGTATTAGAAATTAAAAGGCGTGTCTCAAATAAGGTATGGGATTCTCTGTGGTTTTGCATATTCGTGATTAAGAGTTAGCTGTATTCCACCATAACCACCAGCCGAATGAAAGCATAAGAACTAAGTCTCTGAGCTGCAACATCTAATTTAATTCTGGGGATACTCCAAAAAGGGCCACTGTGTAAAGCAATAAACCAGGGTCTTCTGTTTTCTCCTTTCTCCCCACCCACCTCTAATGAAGGGGTAGCCCCTCCACGTAAATTTTAAAAGCAAATTTGAATGTTCTTCCTCTGCTAATAAGCACCCAGATGATCAAATACAGACATTACTCACACAATATCAGCACTGCTGAAACTACAAACATCATTTTCTATTGCAAGCTGAGCAAGAAACAGCTATTTTTACGAATCTGCCGAGTGGTTTGTTTGTGTACATAGGGAGAGAGTGAAAATCACACCAGACTGAAAATCGTATTACACACATGAGGAAGATGACTTAACAGTCTGTGCACAAGTGTTAGATATGGAATGAAGTTCATCTGAGCCCTTAACAGCAGCAATAGACTCTAGGACTTTTCAATGGAAAGGTATTGTTAAGGAACAAATATTTTGTTGTTGATGTCATGATGATGATTTTTTTGTCTTGGTTTTCTGTATTATTTTAGATCAATTGGTATTGGGGCTTTGTCAAGAAACGTATTTGAATAACTAATAACTGGTGACTACTCTTCTAGGAGTTAATCCCCCTCTTATAGAAGCAAAAGCAGAATTTTATATATAACCACGTCCTTGGTATGGTCCACATTCATTATGGTATTTGAAAAGGTTAGAGAAACCCACAGGGTGTTGTTTTTAGAATTAAATGAAATAATGTCAAATAAATTAGAAATGATGGGCACATATTAGATGTTCTATAAATGTTAGCTATAAAGGATAATATATTTCCAAAGTCTGATGTTTCTTCTTCCTAAATGGAATGTTCCCACTTTTGCTTCTCCATCATTCCTCATTCAGTGACATTGGGATGAGTAATTAATTGGTCCAGCCCCTTTCAATTTTTGTCCATCAGTCTGTCTCTCTCTGTGTCACTTTCCATATACAAAATGCAAAATATAAAGTTCAAAATGAAAAAAAGAAGTTTACTAGTTAGAGAAGAACAATTTCTCAAGATTCTTGTCAGAGAAAAATACACTTACCTTTTTAGTTTTTTTGTTTGACTTATTAAATCTTTAATCATGTTTGGTGAAAAGGGGGGGGAGGGGCAAAAATAGAAAATTAAACCCTAGGCGTTTTGCATGGGCAAACCTCTCTCTGAGTTAAAATAACCAATAACTTAGTCATTAAGATAAAATGAACTTAACTTCAGACACTGTAATCTCCACTATCTCAGTGTCCTCCATTTGCTTATGGCAATAAAACTGTGTTAAATATGTATTATTGGGGAAAACTCATATTTATCTTATATAGTGTGATTTTCGACTCAGGGGTGCCTAGATATCAATGATAAATGAAAAATATCTCGTATCTTTCTAATATACCCACATCTTTGCTAACACAAATGATCTGACAGAAAGCGATCATTTTAATATTTCAGGAGATTAGGTTTAGCTTTGCACGTGCATATATATGTATACATACACACACATGCACACACACATATATAAATATATGCATATATCCACATATACCTACACAAACACATATGTGCAAAGGAAGAAAGTTATACCAAAAATATAGTGTCCTTTTAAAAAAATTAATATTTATCACAGATCTCACAGTTGATGTTTTTGGCAGTCCTATCTAAGCATGCAGATACCATCCAAACAAGTTATAGAACATTTCCATCACTAGAAAAGTACCCTTGAGTGCCTTTCCAAATTCCCGTTCTCCAGAGACAACTTACTTTCTAAGTTCTATCACTGCAGATTAGTTTTGCCTGTCCTTGAAATTCAAATGAATGGAAAAATACAGTATGTTTTCGGCTTCTTTTACTCAACATAATGATCATTTTATGTTGTTGAGTTTATCATAATTTGTTCCTTTTTATTGGCATACTATATGAATAATCCACAAATTATTTACCCATGTTTCTGTTGATAAATATGTATTTTTTTATTTTCTGGCTATTCACAATGAAGCTCATATCAACACCTTATAAAAGATGTTGTATGGACATATGTTTTTAGTTTTCTTGTATAAATATCTAGGATTGAAATTACAGGATTAAGGGTAAATATATGTCTAACTTTGTAAGAAGTTGCCAAACTGTTTCCAGTATGATTGGATCACTCCTATCAGCAGAGTATTAGAGTTCCAAATGTTCCACATTCTTGCAAATATTTGGAATTGCTAGTCTTTTTATTTGGTCAACATAATTGATGTAAAATAGTATCTCATTATGGATTTAATTTGTTTTTCCCTTACAACTAATGATGTTGAGTATATATTAATGTTTATTGACCTTTTTTGAGAAGTATATTTTTAAGCCTTTTAATGATTTTATATTGGGTTTTTTTTTGCCTTTTATTGTTGTTTTGTAGAAGTTCTTTATATATTTTAGATAAAATTCTTTTGTGAAATATATACATTACAAGTATGTTTTTCTAGTCTTAGGCTTGCATTTCCATGTTTAATTGAGTGTACAGTAAGAAGAATATTTTAATTTGGATGAATTCCAATTTATCAATTTGTATTTTCTTTGTATTTTTTCTAAGAAATCTTTGCCTATCTTAAAATCACAAAAATACTCTCCTATGTTTTCTGTGAAAAAGCTAAATGATCAAAAATTAGTTATCTGTATGTGGGTGACCCTATTCCTGGACTCTCTACTGTGTTACATTGATCCATTTTTCTATCTGAATACAAATACCACACTGCCTTGATTACTGCAGCTTAATGTAAGTTTTGAAATTATATAATGTTAATCCTCCAACTTTGTTCTTTTTCAAAAGTGTTTTGGCTACTCAAGTTACTTTGAATTTCATATGAAATTTAGAATCAACTTATCAATGTTAATCTCTAACAAAAAAACCCATAACTTCTGGAATACTGATAGGGTTGCACTTATACTATAGATGAACTTAGGGAGAACTGACAGTTTAAAAATATTGAGATTTTTGACCTGTGTACAAGGTATATCGTTCCATCTATTTAGACCCTCTTTAATTTTTCTCAGGAATGTTATGTAGTTTTTAGTGTACAAACCTTGAAAATCTTAGGTCAAATCTATCCTTTCACATTTTTGATGCTATTGTAAATGGTATTGTTTTTCTCATTTTCTATTTCCAGTTGCTTATTGATAGTATATAAAAGTATAATTGATTTTTATACATCAATCTTGTATCATGCAAGGTTGCGAAACTCCCTTGTTCTAATGGCTTTATATAAATTCCACTGGATTTTCTACATAGACAATTATGTCATCTGTGAGCAAAGACAGTTTTACTTCTTTCTTTGTCTTTTATTTCCTTTTCTTGCCTAAATGCACTGGCTAGACCCTTATGGACAATGTTGAGTGAAAATGATGAGAGCAAGCATTTTTATTTGTTGTCTGTTCTTCATTTTAGGAAGGAAGCATTCAGTGTTTCACTATTAAGTATCATGTTAGTTGTATGCTTTTCCTAGATGCTCTTTATTGGGTTGAGGATGTTCCATTCTATTCCTAGTTGGCTGAGGTTTTATAGAAATAGAGAAATGAGTGTTGGATTTTGTCAAACGCTTTTTCTGTGCTTACTGAAATGACCATATGAATTTGTTAATATGTTCAAGTACATTTAGTAATTGATTTTCAAGTATGAAAGCAACCTTGCATTCCTGGGATAAACTCCACTTGGTCCTGATGTGTTATTATCTTTTTAACATATTGTTGAATTCATTTGGTAAAAATTTGTTTAGAAATGTCACATCTATGTTCATGAGAAATATTGGTCTGTAGTTTTCTTTTCTTGTGTTTGTCTGCCTTTGGTAACAGAGTACGTCTGGCTCACAGAATGAGTTGGGAAGTATTCCCTCCTTTTCAATTGTCTGAAAAAGTTTGTGTAGTATTGCTATTAATTCCTTTCTTCTTTCTTTAGGTTTAATTTGTTGCTCTTTTCTTAGTTTCTTAAGGTAAAGGCTAAAGTCATTGATTTGTGAATTTTCTTCATTTAATAACAGGCATTTAATGTTGTAAACATTCCTCTTAATGAATGCTGCATTAGCTAGATCTCACAAATTTTAATATGTTAAATAATTTACTTTTAATAATTGCAATATTTTATCATACTTATGCAGTCTTGATTTAATGATGTCAGTTTTCTGTGCTCTTAGTGGTTTTTGAATAAATTTCTATGTAGATTATAATTGATTTGCTTCTAATTTTTTGTAGAGATTTGTTATCGCTTTTATAATTTTTAGCAGTTCTAAGACCATTTAAAAATCATTCTATTTCCAAATAAAGTAAAAGAATGAAACCTATTACTTAACCATTTTAAAATCATTCTATCTCTAAATATTAAAGGCAAGAATGAAACCTTTAACACGCTTTTAGTTCCCATGCTTCCATTTAATAGTGCTTGGATGCATTATCTACAACTTTAAATACTATTTTTATGTATAGCATGAATACCTACTCTTTCAACAGTTGTTTTTTGACATTTAGATTTGTAATATTTATAAAACATTTACAAAAATTATTTTCACTTACCTTCACACTTAGCTGGCTTAATTAATCAATTCTTTACTATGATGATTTGCTCATTTTATGTTTTCTCTTTTGAATCATTTCTCAGGTAACTAGAGTAAGTCTTTAATTTTATTTCTAAAAAGTTCACTAAGGTAGTACATTTTAAGGCCTGTTTCTATAGCAAAAAATTTTTAAAAATCAATATATTTCTATTGCCTTCACAAGAGAAAAACTTTGCTTTTAAATTATTTAACCAAAACTTTTCCCCTCAAAACTCTGTAGATTGTCTAGAGAAATCCTTCACTGCTTTCCAATTACTCTTACACTAAAAGTTTTAGAAGAGATATCTAAAGTCAACCATGTTTAAAGAATTTTTTTAGATAACCAATTTATCTTTCTATCAGAATACATGTAAAATTTTTGCTCTTAATTTTCACATTTCAAAATTTTGCCAAGATGGGTTTTAGCTTGGCTCCTTTTAATTTTGCTTGGAATGTAAGGAACCACTTTGATTTGAAGACACTGGTCATTTTTTCCCAGAGTATCTTTTTGGATAAATAATTGATTATTGCATCTATTCCTTTTTTCTTCTCTTTTTTCAGGAATACCAATATTCTATGGGTATGACATAAGTTCTTTTTCCTCAATGTCTATCATCTTTCTAACCGTCTGTCCTATTATCTGTATTCTTAGAGGGTTTCTCTGGTTTGTTTGAAGATCAAAACATTCAATCCCCTGACTATTCATTTGGTTCCTTGCTCTCTTTGATGAAGATTTTTATTTCTGCTCTTGTGCTGACTGTGTCCTTGCAATTCTTTTTTCAAATCTCACAGCTTTTTCTCCATCACAATACATTTTGCTCAGTTCTTTGGTCTTTTTCTCACATGTTTCCTTCTGCATTCCACTGAGGCCATCCAGGGTTTTCTAAAACCATATTCTGGCTTCTCTAGAAAATAACATTAAAAGATGTGCTGGTGTTTTGAATGTTTGTAACGATGCTTGCTTTTTCTTTATTTGCCGTGCGTTTTTTGCATACCAGCCATCCTGTAATGAGATTTCTAGCCAGAAATAATATTTTTTAATAAAAATGGTTTGTAGACTTCTCTTGGTCCCACTCAGTGTCTTCTTGAGTATTGGTAAAATCCTTTTCGGAATTTGAGTCTGGAAAATATTCATAGTCACTCTTCCTAGTAAAAGTTCCAGAACCTAGTCTGCATTGAACTCATGTTATTCTGCTAAATTACTTGGAGTTAATTCTATCTGTGCTATTTCTTTCACACCCTGAACCTACTGAATACATGCAAAAAAAACCCCAAAAGTGCCAAATTTCCACTCTCAATGCTCTTTTTGTCTATATGCTAATCAGTGTGGTATACTTCTTGGAATCATACCTCTCGGGACACAATATACTATGATATACTGTTTCCCATCCACCCCGATTGCTGCCTCCTTACATGTTGTTCTCTGGGAATTGTTTCAAAGTGTACACACAAGACAAGATGCCAGTGGGCAAGGGGACACGTAGAAGTACTCTGCCTCAGATGCAGTGCTCACAAAGCAAACTACTTGCTTTCATTTGGTACAAACCCAGAGCCTCTGAATCAATGTCCTACTTTTACAGGCTGGCAGTCTTGGTTTCTAAAGAAGAGTTCACGGCATTCCCTGTTAAACTCCACAGTTATTTTAGTAAGTGGAATTTGCTCTCAGATTTGGCAAAAGTGGCCTTACAGTTTTTGTTTTATTTTTGTTTTTAGGTTTTTGTTTGGTTTTTTCCTATATCTTTCGGGAATTTTAGGGAAAATTCAGAAATGCTGTGTCACTGTTGGTGGGAATGTAAATTGATACAGTCACTATGGAGAACAGGATGGAAGTTCCTTAAAAAACTAAAAATAGAACTACCATACGATCCAGCAATCCCACTACTGGGCATATACCTTGAGAAAACCATGATTCAAAAAGCGTCATGTACCACAATGTTCATTGCAGCTCTATTTACAATAGCCAGGACATGGAAGCAACCTAAGTTTCCATCAAATGAATGGATAAAGAAGATGTGGCACATATAAACAATGGAATATTACTCAGCCATAAAAAGAAATGAAATTGAGTTATTTGTAGTGAGGTGGATGGACCTAGAGACTGTCATACAGAATGAAGTAAGTCAGAAAAAGAAAAACAAATACTGTACGTTTACACATATATATGGAATCTAAAAAAAAAAAAAGGTTCTGAAGAACGTAGGGGCAGGACAGGAATAAAGACGCAGATGTAGAGAATGGACTTAAGGACATGGGGAGGGGGAAGGGTAAGCTGGGACGAAGTGAGAGAGTGGCATGGACTTATATACACTACCAAATGTAAAATAGATAGCTAGTGGGAAGCAGCCACATAGCACAGGGATATCAGCTCGGGGCTTTGTGTCCACCTAGAGGGGTGGGATAGGGAGGGTGGGAGGGAGACGCAAGAGGGAGGAGATATGGGGATATATATATATATGTATAACTGATTCACTTTGTTATATAGCAGAAACTAACACACCATTGTAAAGCAATTATACTCCAATAAAGATGTTAAAAAAAAAAAAAGAAATGCTGTGTGAAGGACAGGTTATCAGAAAGCATTTTAAACTGGAAGACCTTTAAAGTTCTTTGTGGCCATTTAAAGCCATCATTCATTCATTTCACATTAATCTGTCAGCAGCCACCTACATAACATGACTCTGTGACCCTGCCTTATTCCCATCTTCAGTGCTAAGTCTAATTAATCACTGTTTCTGAATAAGCTAGTTTCTGAAACTTTACTCAACTTACCACTGCAGAAGTCTTATAGGAAGAATACGACCTCTAAAACCATTTCACTAAAGTCAGAGAAAGAGAAAATTCATTCTGCAATTTTTGAGTGGGCTAAAATTGTAAATTTTCTCTTTATTATCTTTTCACTGTTTTTAGCATTGCCAGTAGAGACCTCTTGCCACCTTAATGAGGGATGAAAGGAACTAGCATGGAAGACTCAAAATGACATTGACTTAGGATTCTTGAAATTTAGGTTCTAATCCTGATTCTGTAACTAACAAGCTTTGTGACCTCGGTCAAGTCACTTAATCCCACTGGATCTTCGTTTCTTCATCTGTACAATCAATGTCTTTTTCAACTCTTTCATTCTGCAATGAGAGAAAAACTGTACACAAACTTCCATGAAGTGAAAGCCATTGACAAGATACCTCAGAGTACCCAATTATCTCACATGGCTCCACATTTCATAGTTTATATAACTTCCACCTTCGAGATCAACCTTTTCCTTCATCTGGTAGAATTCCTCTGAAGTCAGAGGCTACACGTTGAATCAGACTAATCTCCCTTTTTCATGATGACACTATAGTGCACTTCTGGTTACCAGATTCTTTTCTTGACGTTTTCAGCCAATCACTGCCTGAATCATTTTTCTGTTCCCACAACCAGAGTCAGCTTCACGGACACTCAACCTGTGTGGTTGCCTGGTGTCCCACATTTGGCACACCAGTGCTCTGAGGCTGGAGTCCTTGTGGTCAGTCCTGCTACCTGCTGGTTGATGTCCCTTAAAACTGGACCTCTGACTCTTCTCAGGTCATTCCAATGTGACCTTCACCTTCCCAGTCACCTTCAGCTTCTGGGATGGTTATGTACCATTTTCCTACGTACAGAGTCTGCTTAGTCATCAGCTCCTGGACTTTGTAGTAATCAGCCCTCAATGAATTGGGCTCCAGTGTTTTATGTGGTCAGGGACACACAGTAGAAAAGACCCATTTGTTCTTTGAAACTGATTTTTGCTCATTTTATATTTTTTGAAGACAGAATAACTCAGAGAAAATTCAGATGTTACTGGTTTCAAGTACAACCCCGAATCCACCTTTTCAATAGACAGGCTATAACATCTCATCGAGTTAGCCCTGAAACAAAGGTCAAGCACATTAACATGTAATTCCTTTAGGTACTGATGAGCAAATGGACCCCCGAGGAGGATACGGGACCTGCCTATTATCACACAGCTAGGTAGTAACGGAACTGGAACTAGGATCTTCTGACTCCTAATATTTCTTCCACTACAGGTGATGTTTCTGATTGGGATTATAATATAGAAAGTGTTCAATCTCAGGTATCTAGGAGGGGTGGGGCAGAAAGGTATCAGTGTCATTTCAGAGCCCGTGCTTCTCAGACAACCACAACCATCACTACCAGACCTGGTGTTATTTCCTTTACCAACCCCTCAGCGCCCACAGCCAAATAATAGTCCAGGTCCCGGCCAGCATCTGCATCACCAGGTGCTATTAGAAAAGAAGACCCTTAGGCCCCACCTCCAACAGGCAGAATCAGAATCTGCATTTTAACAGGACCCCAAGGTGATTTGAAAAAACTTTAAAGTTTGAGAAGCATCCACCTCAATTAAAAATGCTATTTAAATGGAGGGAGAAAGAGAGAAAGAGAGAGACAGAGAGACAGAGACAGAGGAAGGAAGGAAGGAAGGAAGGAAGGGAGGGAGGAAGGGAAAGAAAAGAAAAGAAAGAAAGAAAGAAAGAAAAAGAAAGAAAGAAAGAAAGAAAGAAAGAAAGAAAGAAAGAAAGAAAGAAAGAAAGAAAGAAAAAGAAAGAAAGAAAGAAAGAAAGAAAGAAGAAAGAAAGGAAGGAAGGAAGAAAGAAAGAAAAGAGAAGGAAAGAAAAGTGCCACTAAAATGTTCTCATTCCGTTCACGTTTAGTATGAAGCCAGGGACTTTGCTCCATTGTTTCCTTTCCTCTTTTTCTTTTTCCTCTTTTTTTCCCCAAGGCTCTCTGTTGCTGTTGCTGTTATTATACTGAAGAGCTACATGAGACACAAAGTTTGGCAGCCTTCCCAAAATCCTCAGCATGTGGGAATAGCAAGTAACAAAGTGTTAGCCCCTGCCAACTGGTGGTTCCGTGTAAATGTCTCTGTTAACAACCAACACTGCTGCTAGCAGCCATCGGAGCAAAGCGGCAAATCTGTTCCTCTCTACGATGTGGAAAACACCACCGGAAGAGTCACCTAATTACTTGATTAAGATGTATCAATCCTGGAAATTGTTGATCTAGAACACTGAGTGTCTGACATTTAGCTCATTCTTGATTAAACAGAATAGTTTCATCTTGACTCGTATGTATCGTCTCTCAGTACTATCTGTCATGCGGAGAATGATTACAGTGGGAACCTTTTTATGGGGGAGAGGAAAAACAGTTTGGGGCCAAATCCTGTCTGCTGTCTCAAGTCAACCCTTCAATAAGTCCTTGTGGCAAAAATGAGAAAAGATGGATGGTCCTGGAAAGATCAGGATTCCAGAAATCACTGATAATTCTAATTCTATCTGGTCCAAATTCTATTTTGAAAAACACTGAGAATTTGCACCCATACCTAAGATACAAAGACCCCACCTCACCTCTAGCCTGTTTAAATGCATTGTTAAGGACAACTCTACCTGTACAGCCTCACACCCAAACTCCTCTCAAGTTCTCTCCTCCCACCCCCCCCAAGATGCAGTTTATCTGGTTCAATCATTACCTACTTGGGGCAGGAGTAGATGGAATTTAGTGACAAGATGCTTCTTTCGGTCATGCTGTCACATCATCACTTTAAGAGCAGCAGGTGGTCCACCTTAGGGGATCACCAGCACCAAGAGCTGAACAATAACGAAAATAATTCTTCCAAAAGATTGAATTTTCTTTGAAAGCTAAGGTGAGAGGAAAGAAGAACAAGATAACACCCCCAAGAAGTCATATCATGGCTAGTTATTTTAAAGAAATACTTTCTACTTTTAGCTGAAATAAATGGGTCCCACTTCCCTCCGAGAAACACCTTCCTTGATTTAAAAAGGATGGAAATTTGCTTTTATTATCAGCTTCCTGTTGACATTCAAGTAGAGTCATTTGCCGTAATTTCATGGTATCTTTTTCATATTACTACCTGGCCGTCGTCACATGTATAGAAACACAGGAATGACTACCTAGAATGATGGCAGTCTTTTTTCTGCTTCACAAACATGAAGAAATGAAACAGGTGGCAAGACAATATTATTTGTGGCTACATGTACTTCCAGAAAAGTAACCCTGCCACCCAATGCTAACGCACTGCAACCGAGCCATTCATACGACCTCAGGTGTTAAAGAGAACGGAGTTGGCCTATTTGATGTTATCAGAGTCTAAGAACTAGGATCCAGCATGAGGAAGAGGCTTCAGTGGCTCACTTTTAGCACCATAAGTACACAAATTTGTCTCTGCCGCCTCACAGATGGATGTGCAAGCTGGAATAATTCCCATTTTGCCAAAACAATAGGTAGAATTTCCGGAGTCAGACTCCCCTGTCCCACATGGAGATGATATGACAACAAGGTTTACTGTATCTTGACCAACACTGAGCAAAATCTAAGACACTCTCCACTTTAAATATTGTATCCTATTATCATCGTCTGTGCTCTTAACTATTGCAATATCACCTCCCTGTCTCCATAAATATGGAAAAGGTCTTAAGTGTCTAAAATACATTTCCTAGTCTGCCTCTCACAGTGAAAGATGACTCAACGTCCTCTTACAATGTGTTCTTATTTTGGCTTCAGAAAGGTCGTCATGGTATATAGGTCACTGGAAAAATACCTGCTTGTCCTTTGCGGCAGTTCCACCGTATTTAAACAACAACAACAAACACAATCCATCCATTCCTAGGGATGATAGCTGATAACTACTGGTAAGAGGAAACATATAAAGTACATTCATCTGAATGGACATTGGATGGGAAATTACTGATGATTCTGAAAAAGGGAATTAGCTTCCAGATTTCCAAAGCTATTCCTGGCTATCTCTTCAGATCAAAAGCTCTATCCAGTCCAGGTAGGTCCTCATGGCTAGATCTGTGTCTCTGTCTATGAAGTAAGAACTAACCACCTACTGGGGGCAAATTGTCTGGGAAATTCCTAGAGAGTATTTTTTCCCCCAAGTTGTGTGTATTCCTTTCCTAGTAGAGGATTATTTACAGTAAAAGAAGATGCACAAAATAGAATCCAGGGGAGGAAAAATATCTCTGAGCTTTAGTGTGATTTATAGCCAAGGAGATCATTCTTACACAGAAGCAAGGACAATGGAAGCTTTAAGTAAACCTCACACACCTGACTGCTCTCTATCGTTCTGACCTTTTTGTTTCCTTTCTTCTCCAGGGCTCTTCTCTTAATTCTCTTAATTCTCTTAATTCTCTTACATTTTTAACTCTCATATGTTAGACTCCTTTTCTCTACCCAGATACAATACCATTCTCTAGCATTTCATCTTTTAATCTCTTCTCTTCTATTTGCTCTCCTTGGACAATTTAATTTACTCTCGTTCAAATATACAGCATCAATTCCATTCTAGATCAGACCTCTCATTCATCTACACATGTACGAAAACCAAACGCAAAATCTCATTGTCCTTAAGCTTTCATCTCTCTGTCCCTATGTTTCTAAGCACAATCAACAGCATCTATATCTGAACTAGAAACTTGGGATCATTCTGCCTTCTCCACTAGACTCTAAGAGGCGTAGCTGACAGGACTTTGTTAGTAACCCTTGTACACCCAGTGCATAGCAAAGTACCCAGCACATTGCAGGTGCTTAATAAATATCTAATCAATAGATTAATAAATTCTTGATTCATTCTTTTCCCCTGCTCTTATTATCCATTTGGTTACCAAATTGTGTAGTTCTATGCCAGAAGCATTGCTGGAGCTCATCCTCTTTTCTACATTTCTAGTGTCTCTGCCTTGGACCTTTCTTTTCTCGGTTTCTTGCGTCCTCTCATGGTAGACCATCCTCCACATTGCCATAAGGGTTATCTTTCCAAAACAAATTCTGACCATGTCACTCACCCATGGGAAAGCTCCTGTTGGCCTTCCACACTCTTCAGCCCAAGAGCTTCTGACCATCTGCAATTTCTTCATGATAAACCTTATGCTCTAGCCAATTGGACTTGCTTCCATTCTTAACCACAATGCTCATTTCCCCCTTTCCCATAGATTCACTCAGGCCTTCTGGTTTGCTTGGAATACTCTTCCACTCCTCTTGTCTCATGGCAGGGCAACTCAATACCATCTCTTCTGTGACGTTTTCTATGATCCCCATGGATGGCTCTGTGTGTGCACATTGCAATTTGTCCAGCATTCTCTCAAATAATTTTTATATTTTATAATGTCCATTTTGCCTGCTGCATTGTGAGTTCCTTAAAGGAATAATCCTGCTAAATTCATTTTTCCTGTCCCCACTTTCAAACAGGAGTGTAGCATATAGTGGTCATTCAGCACATGTTTCAAAGTGGGCCCTTGTCTGGAACATTGAGAACAGACACTCTAAGTCTGAATTGACTAAGGAGTGGAAGGATGTTTTCACCAGGGTCTGGAAGACTTTAATATACTATAAAAAACTAGTGATCAAAGCATTGTTACTATTAAAACCCAGGTCCACAATGGAACAGGGCAAAAGGCTGAGAGAAGAGACAGAGAGAGAGAAGTTAAGAGTTTGTTTTTATATCTGTGAGAATTACTTGGACAACTTTACTTTTCTGACCTTGACCCATAAGCTTCCAAGAAGTCCACCTACACATGCTTCCCTGATGAGGTCAGCATGAGGCACACTCAGAGTGCTTGCCACAGTTGTTTATCTAAGCAGGAACAAGTAACAACTGGTACAGTTTCAACACTACAGTTAAATGAAAAATGATTTGGCACAGACTTCAAACTATGTTACCATAATTGAGCACTTGGGTAGGGGTAGGGACAAACTTTATTCTACTTTTCTTCCTGGAAATTATTTACTTTTTCTCTGTTGACGGTGTATCACAATCCTCTGAATAGGTAGTAATAGATAGGTGTATATATTCAGAATGTGTCATTATGTACATCTATCTATATTTCCTTCATTCCATCAGCAAAATAATTAAAAAGTTTCATTTCCAGGGGACTTCTCTGGCGGTCCAGTGGTTAAGACTCCGCGCTTCCACTGCAGGGGGGCAGGGGTTCGAGCCCTGGTCGGGGAACTAAGATCCTGCATGCCATGCGGCACAGCCAAAAATAAAATAAAATTAAAAAAAAAAGTTTCATTTCCAATTGAATGAAAGTCAAATTGTTCTCAAAAATTGAAAATAGTGTAGTCTGCTTGAAATAATCCTATGTCTTCTGAAGATCTTTGAATTGAGCCTTTGTATACAGACAACAAAGGGTCATAGTTGTGTTTTTACAATTTTAACTCACTTCTGTTATCCTTCACATTGAGCCCCTCATGGTATACTATATCTAACATAACGAATACCTTGCTTGTATACATACATCAACTTGTATGCTTCCTTCAGAAGGACCTAATAAAGAACTCTATTATTTGATCTGAAAATGACCTGTGAAAAGAGCATTGCATTCAGTAGATACATAGTACATTTCTTCTATTTGAATGAATGAATGACATAAAGAGACCTAGCATCTTTCATTGGGGATCTGGGGCTCAATAGTCACATGGGAGCCTTGAGGCACTGCTAAGCCACAGTACTTCTGCCATATTAGGATTGGGGAGGAGTCTCTTCTATCAAGACCAGTCCTCTCAGCATTCATAGATATGGATCTCTGCCAGAGGTAATCTCTCCCCACTAATGGCCCTGATAGGACTTAAATTTGAGTCCTTCAGTTTGAGACAGATATCATCCTCTCACAACTGGAGAAAGATGTAAAACCCAACTGAGAAAAGAGCACATTGATTTAACATTATGATAAGTAGGAATTAGTAAACAGGGATCAGAGCTTTCCATAAAGACCTTTTTTTTTTGGATGAGTAATATCAGGGAAAATGAGAGTAAGAAGGAATAAAGAGAAAAACAAATACCATATGCTAACACATATGTATGGAATCTAAAAAAAAAAGAAAAAAATGGTTCTGAAGAACCTAGGGGCAGGACAGGAATAAAGACACAGACGTAGAGAATGGACTTAAGGACATGGGGAAGGGGAAGGGGAAGCTGGGACGGAGTGAGAGAGTGGCATGGTCTTATATATACTACCAAATGTAAAATAGATAGCTAGTGGGAAGCAGCCGCATAGCACAGGGAGATCAGCTCAGTGCTTTGTGACCACCTAGAGGGGTGGGATAGGGAGGGTGGGAGAGAGACACAAGAGGGAGGGGATATAGGGATATATGTATACGTATAGCTGATTCACTTTGTTATAGAGCAGAAACTAACACACTGTAAAGCAATTATACGCCAATAAAGATGTTAAAAAAAAAAAAAAAAAGAAGGAATAAACCTAGAAAGGATAGAGAAATTCCAACCTGAAGAGGGACAGTGCAATGAAAGAAGACTTAAACAAATGAAAATAAACTTTCATCTATTTAAACCCTTTTCTCGTGTCTGATATAAATGATAAACATAATAATAGTGATAGCAATAATAATTGAGTGTTATTATATGTCATACACTGTGCTAACCATTTTTCATAGGGTTATCTGATTTACTCCTCTTAAAAGCATCCTGGGAGGCAGGTAATACTATAGTCATTTCACAAATAAATAAAGGTTATAGATGTTAATTAACTTGCTCAAGGTCATGTAGTTAAGAAGTGGCGCAACTGGGACTGAAACTCAGGTCTGTCAGCTTCCAAATCCCATGCTCTTCACACAATGCTATGTTTATGTAGTGTTCTCCACATAGAAAGTTCTTCAATATAGCCTCTCCTACTCCAATTACCACTATAAAGCATAATAAAATTTAATGACGATTGTGGCAAGGCTGGACACAAGCCAGAAACGAGTTTGGTCTTAAAGATTTTATAGAAAATAACACTTTGCTTATCTGATACCTAAGAGCACACTACCAGCTTGTGGTCATAATGAGGCACTTTATATGGATTCAGTGGACAGGGCAAATTGGAAATTTGGTTTGTGACTGGCTGCAGCTCCATTGGCCAGTTGACTTCAGCAAAGGAAATCAGTGACCCTAACTGTGAATTGGATGTGGCTTAGAGGTGCTTACCAAGCACCTTCCCTCAGCTAGCGAATTTTTCTAATTAGATTTGCATTTAATATTATCAACTACAACCAATTTGCCTGTAATAAGGATATAACAGGTAGGAGACTACCTCTTCAAACATCCCATGGAATAGAGCTGCCCATCAAATAATCTAGAAATCCTAAAGTTGCTTCTTTTATTCTTCCAAGATCATTGATTATTAATTGCACATTCATGAGTTTTGAAGAAAGAAACGCTATTAATTTGGCTTTGTGGGGGAACTTATAAAATTGTGGAAGAGTCAGAGAGACTGATGAGAGGAAAAGATTAATATCCATGTAGTGCCAAGAGGGTGACTAATGGGATTACTTTCTTATGAATCTGTAGCTCTCAAACTGTTGATTCTAATTTTAACAAAACAAAGCAGATTTGAAGCCCATGCATTGACTTTCTGCCCAAGAATATTTGAATATTGTTTTTACTGGAATTAGAAACTTTGTTCCAGTAATGAGGAGAGCTTTCCCTACACAGAATTAGATAATTATCATAGTTGTGAGCAAATTGGCCTCTAGCCACAATGAATAATACATATGGGCACAGAGACTAAAATGTTACTACACAGTACTTTTTATTGAGTATTGAAATACTAATCAACCAGAAGTATAAAAGCATAAGGAATTCATTTGTTATTGCAATTTCTCCATATTTATAATATTATAGTAATGAGTGTGTTTTGTGGTACTTATTTTGCTTCCTTTATTTGGATTCAGTGTGTCTGCATTGCTTTCATTTTTATTTTTTTGTCTTTTGTTTCTGTCTTCCTGACCTAAACACAAATATATATCTATTTATACCTATCTAATAATGAGAATACATTATTCAATTAATTTATCCCCAGTAACCCTCATTAGGGTTTCCTTTTAAATATAGCAGGAATTACATCTCCACTTCACTAAAATAAGCATTTCATTTTGAATCGAAGATATATCTAACAATGTCTTTCAGCTCCTCCTAAGGGAACCCACCTGTCAATCTTCAATACAGTTAGAAGGATTCCAAGAGAAAAATGGAGAAGTATGAAAACAGAGTTACCCTTATACGACTGACAGGATAGACAAAGACTCATTTGAATGTATAATAAAATAGGCATTTAAAAAAAAAACCCTGATATCATTAGCTGTGTAACAACCATTCTAACACTTAAAGGTATTATTAACTCTCACATTTCTGTGAGTTGACTGGGCACAACTGAATGGTTCTTGCGTGGGGTCTCTTAGGCTGTTGCTCTCAGACTCATTTGGGCTGAATGACCAAGATGGCTCACTCCCATGGCTGGGAATTGATGCTGGCTGTTGGCTGGGAGCATATGTAGGGCTTTTCCATGTATCTTAGTCTTCTCACATCATGGCAGCTGGGTTTTAAAAGCAAGTGTTCCAAAAGACCCAAAGTAAAAATATATTAGTTATCTATTGCTGCATAACAAATTACCACAAACTTGGTATATAAAAAGCACCCATTTATCATCTCACAGTTTCTGTAGGTCAGAAGTCTGGACACATCTTACGTAGCTGGGTCCTCTGCTCAGGCTCTCAGAAGGTTGCAATCAAGGTGTCAGCCAGGACTACAGTCTCATCTGAGGCCCAGGGTCCTTTTCTAAGCTTGATGGTTGTTGGTAAAATTCATTTCCTGTAGAACTAATGGCAACTTACTTCTTCAAGTCCAACAGGGAGTGTATTTGAGTTCAGGGAAGGTCTCAACTAATATTTTTTTCAAAGAACAGCTTTATTGAAATATAATTCACATCCCATGCATTTCACTCATTTAAGGTGTATAATTCAATGGTTTTTAATATATTCACAGAGCTGTTCAACTATCACTACAATCTAATTTTAGAACATCTTTGTCATCCCCAAAGAAACTGCTCCCAATAGCAGTGACTCTCCATTCCAGCCTTATCTCCAGCCCTACACATCTGCTAATCTGTTTTGGTCTATAGATCTTCCTGTTCTGGCCATATTAATGGAATCATCCATTATGTGGTTTTTATGACTGGTTTCTTTAACTTAGCAAAATGTTTTCAAGGTTTGTCCATGTTGTATCCTGTATTAGTACTTCATTCCTTTTTAATGCTGAATAATATTCTTTTTTATGGATATACCCCATTTTATTCATCTGTTCATCAATTGATGTACATTTGGTTTGCTTTAGTTTTTGGCCGTACCATGCAGCTTGTGGGATCTTTGTTCCCCAACCAGGGATTGAACCTGGGCCACAGCAGTGAAAGCGCTGGATCCTAACCACTAGACCACCAGGGAACTCCTGGATTGCTTCTACTTTTGAGCTATGGTAAATAATTCTTCTGTGAACACTCATGTAGAAGATTTTCTGTGCATATACGTTTCCCTTTCTCAGGGTTTTATAACTAGGGGCGGAATTGCTGGGTTCTATGGGAACTCTAAGTTGAACAGTGTCAGGAACTGGTAAACATTTTCCAAAGTCTCTGTATCATTTTACATTCCCACTAGCAATGTACGAGCATTCCTATTTCTCCTCATCCTCGTCAACACTTGTTGTTGTCTGTCTTTTTTATTATACCCATCCCAGTGGGTGGGGTGGGTAGAATCTCACTGTAGTTTTGTGTCTCATTTCCCTAATGACTATCGATGCTGAGCATCTTTTCATGTATATCTTCATTGGGAAAAATGTCTATTCAAACTCTTTGCCCTTTTTTTTAGTTGGGTGATTTATATTTTTATTATTGATTTGTAAATGTTTTTTTATATATATTATGAACACAAGTCCTCTATCAGATATACAATCTGTGAATATGTTTCCCGTTCTGTGAGTTGATTTTTCACTTTCTTGATTATGACCTTTGAATCACAAGGTTTTGATTTAGATGAAGTACTGTTTGTCTGTTATGTCTTTTGCCACTTGTACTTTCAAAGTTGTACCTAAGAAATTAATGCCTAATCCAAATTCATGAAGATTTACTCCTACGTTTTCTATGGGTTTTATACTTTTAACACTTACAATGATGTCTGTTATCCATTTTGAGTTAATTTTTGCGTATGGTGTGAAGAGGAATCCACCTTCACTCATTTGTATGGATATATAGTTGTTTCAGCACCATTTATTGGAAAGGCGGAGCCTCTTTTAAAAAGCCTACCTGATTAAGGCTGACCTAACCAGGATAACTTCCCTTTAACTCAACGCCAACTCATTAGGAACTTTAATTACATCTGCAAGTCAGTTTACCTTTTCCACATATGGTGAGATCTTGCATAGTCACAGATCCCACCCACAATCAAGAGGAGGGTGTAGCATAGGGCATGTACTCTAAGGGGTGAGAATTTTGGAGGACGTCTAAGAATTCCATCTGCCACAGGAAACTAGCATTGTCTTAAGGCTTGGACTTGGAAACTGACAGAGCATCATTTCCATTATATTCTATTGGTCAAGCAGTCACAGAGCCCACCCAAAGGCAAAGGAGAAATCATATACTCCACCTCTTAATGAGAGGAGAGTCTAAAAACCTGTGCCTGTCTTTAATTTACTACCACCTGCTGCCATAATAAGCAGCACTAGACAAGGTTATTTATTAAAAGATTTTACTTTTAGTTTTCCTTCTTCCGTCTCAAGATTCTAAAGAACTCTGAAAAGCAAGAAGATAGCATCTGATAAAGAAAAATTTGGAACAGAATACAATAACTACCTAAGTTCACTTACCTAGGAGGAAATAAAAACCCAGTTCTAATGGGAATTGAGCATGATTCTCTATCAGTGTGTACTTAGTCTGTGCCTAGATGAATCACCTTGGCTGTCCCATGTAGTACATGTTCTCCTTTGTGAGAAGCAGGTGGCCCATGACTGACCTTGGAAAGATGATTCAAATCAGTTTTCTCAGAATTAAGAATTCCAAAAAGACTTGATTAGAGCTGAAGGAGGTCTCATTCTGATTCTTGAGGAAACATTTATTAATCCACGTTTATTTCTGTGGCTCCAAGATCTCAGCTAGTGCTACCAACAACACTGTCCCTGCCAACGTTACAGTTTCTTCCCTCTCTCAGGTTATCTCTAATGATGTAATCTTTGCCAATTTTTGTTAAAGTATCCAGGAAAAATGAGACCTATAACAATATGTGAATTTCACAGTTATAAGCAGTCTTAATGGCCAAGGTATTGGACAAAGTTTGTCCTCGTGTAAGAGGATAATCAAAGTTTTCCTTTGCTTCAAGTAAAATCTCTGTATTACTCCATTTCTGTAGCATGTGACTAGGCCTATCTTGGATATATAAGAAATATACTATGGAAATATATGAAAAGCAACTTCCTCTCTCTCTCTCTCTCTCTCTCTCTCTCTCTGATTCAAAAGAAAAACTAAAGTGGAAATCTGGACATCTGAGGCAGGTTGGTAGAATGAGGAATAATGAGGATATTAAAGTAGTTGTAGATTTTGCTTTTTTGTTTGGCAAGAACATACCATTGCAATTTTAACCTAGGCGGGAATGACGGTAAACTACCATCACAAGGTAAAAAGAAGTAAACCTAAGACTCAGAAAAGACCTAGCTGAATTCCAGAGCAGTTTCGGAAATTTATCCTGAATAGTAACCTGAGAAAGTTACTCCACATTTCTGAGCTTACATCCTTGTTTTTTAAAAATAATCATATCAGTCCTACCTACCTCACAGAGCTATATTGTAAGAATCCAGCAAAATATGCCTGTATATCATTAAGATGCTTTTGAGCAGCTTTGAGAAACCCAAACTTAAACTGGCTTGAAGAGTCAGATAACTTCTTGTCATGTGACTTCCAGAGGTAAGGCTAACTTCTGGGTTGACTGCTTCAGTAACCCCCTGACAGGAACACGTGTTCTTTTCAATGATCTTTTATGTTGTCAACAGATTTCGCTTAATCCATGGGCTTATTCTTCTACTTATTGTTATAAGAAAATCCTTACCTCTTTTGTTTATATCCAGAGAGAAAATAAAAGTCTTTCACTCTAAGCTGATACTCATTTGTGGACCAATAACAATGATCAGCAAACAGTGCTATGACTGACTTATACCTGAATTCCTGAAAGGTTCTGGCTTTGATCCATTAGGACCCATTCCTAAAGCTAAAAAAGGAGATTCTCATGAGTTGCAAGGGCTTTGTGTGGGACTTGAAGACACATGAACAGAACTGGGGGTTTTTTGAAGAGGAAACACAAGGAGGGAATGGAGGATGAGTAGACAATCAACAGTGTTCAATATAAACTGAGAAATCACTTTTTAAAAGCATGCTTTTACAAATATACACGTTAGTCATCAAATCACAAGATTAGAGAACAAAAGAGGAAAGGAAGAAAAAAATACATACAAAAACAAATCCGAAACAATTAACAAAATGGCAATAAGAACATACATAACGATAATTACGTTAAACATAAATGGATTAAATGCTCCAACCAAAAGACAGACTGGCTGAATGGATACAAAAATAAGACCTGTACATATGCTGTCTACAAGAGACCCACTTCAGATCTAGGGACACATACAGACTGAAAGTGAGGGGATGGAAAAAGGTATTCCATGCAAATGGAAATCAAAAGAAAGCTGGAGTAGCAATACTCATATCACACAAAACAGACTTTAAAATGAAGACTATTAGAAGAGATGAAGAAGGACACTACATAATGATCAAGCGATCAGTACAAATATACAAGAAAATGTTTCAAAATTCTGTTTTCTTCAAACACATCTTCATCTTCCCCTAGTACTACACTGAAGTTCTCCTGAACACCTTGATGATGGTTGCACAACAATCTGAATGTAGACAATACAACTAAACTGTACACTTAAAAATGGTTAGGATGATAAATTTTGTTATGTATACTTTACCACAGTTTTTTAAAAAACATGTACAGAAATGCTTAGTTTTAATATTTTAATCCTCAATTTTCTAAAATGTATTACATCTGTAACAAGAAAAACACTAATTTAATACAAATATCTAGCTCATGTGTTATCTGGTGTCTCTTAAGATCTTCAGAAGGGTGCTTGAATTCCTATTCCACATCTGGTGGAATTCGAAAGTTCTTGCTGAGATTTCTACCAATTTTTAGGAGTGGAGTTTGTTTCTAGTTTTCAGTTCCATATTGTGTTGAATTATTCCATGTTAAGAATTTTTTTACACACTCTCAAGAAAGCTATGTCCCTCGACATTGTATCTACCTAGACTCTGCTCAATTTCACAAAAGCAAAATAAAGCATTAAAATGCCTCATAGACATGTGTATTTAGAGAGTTAACTGAAGTTGTGGCGAGATAGAAAGTGGGGCTTGTTTATGTTCACCACTCAAACAACTTCAAGTTGAATATTAGGCACCCAGCTCTTCATTCACTCATTTCAGTCTCTCCATCCTGGTTGCTTCACACCTGTAACAACCCCACCTCACACCACATCCAGCTCATACTAAGCTTCTCGATTTTTCCACACACTCCCTCCCACATTGTCTCTCCCTCAAGATTCCAAATTATTCTTTATCCTATAAGCAGTTTAGACCTCTTCTAGCCCCCACCCCTAAATCTAGCTATAAAACCCCCATGGCATCAGCAGAACTAAAGGACCCTTCATACACATCTTCCCCTTTTTAACAGGCAGCTGCGATCATGATAGGCATTTCTCCCTCCTTTCCAAACAAAAGCATCTGTCCTTTCTATACCATCCCATCTTTTTTCTCACCTAATTCACTATGGTTGGATTCACCTCCTTGAAAACAGTGGGCCATTCTTCTCTGTGGCTCCCTGCAGAGAATAACATTCATCTGACACTAGTCAGCTTAAGGTCTGCTTGTAGAACTCTGGAAACCCCCAATTTTGAGGGCAACTTGTGGCATCCATTTACTAGGTCCTGCTCATATGTGCTGGGACTAATTGTTGGCATAAACCCACTGCAATGGAGTCTACTGGGAATTGCAAGATATTCTCCTTCCTCTTGCATCCCAGAAAGGAATTCTATGGTGCTTGCTCAAGCCTTGAAAATGGAGAGGAAATAAGAGAAGAAAGATCTCACATTTAGCTAAACAAATTACTATATAAAGCAAGATTCATTCATCTCAAGAGTGTAGGTTCTGTGAGGACTTAGTAGTTAGTATTTATTGTGTATTTTAAAAGGAAAAATAACTCCACGTGTAGGAAATAATGCTTTAAAAATGAAGGCACAAAACATTTTGAGTTTCTGTACAATACTGGGCTGGCTTGGCTTTTACTAATCAGTTACTCTGAAGAAACTTCAAAAATGTTTTAAGTGATATTTTTTAAGTTGGTGTAAATAGATGATTGCTGATCTCTTAATACAATATTTTAAGTTCCTTAGCCATCTAGCAACAATAAGAACAACAAAAAACACCCACTGTGTTACTCTGATAATGTAAGAGAATTACTTGTAAAAGAGTTTGAATCGCTGAGAGGGGGAAGATGACGGAAGAGTAAGAGGCAGAGATCACCCTCCTCCCCACAGATACACCAGAAATACATCTACATGTGGAACAACTCCTACAGAACACCTACTGAACGCTGGCAGAAGACCTCAGACCTCCCAAAAGGCAAGAAGCTCCCCACATACCTGGGTAGGGCAAAAGAAAAAAAGAATAAACAGAGACAAAAGAATTAGGGACGAGACCTGCACCAGTGGGAAGGAGCCGTGAAGGAGGAAAGGTCTCCACACACTAGAAAGCCCCTTCGCGGGCGGAGACTGCGGGTGGCGGAAGGGGGAAGCTTCGGAGCCGCGGAGAAGAGCACAGCAACGTGTGTGCGGAGGGCAAAGCGGGGAGATTCCTGCACAGGGGATCAGGACCGACCGGCACTCACCTGACCGAGAGGCTTGTCTGCTCCAACGCCGGGGCGGGCGGGGCTGGGACCTGAGGCTCGGGATTCGGTCGGAGCGCAGGGAGAGGACTGGGGTTGGCGGCGTGAACACAGCCTGCAGGGGGTTAGTGCACCTGGGCTAGTGCACTCCCGGGAGGGAATCCGGGAAAAGGTCTGGACCTGCCGAAGAGGCAAGAGACTTTTTCTTCCCTCTTTGTTTCCTGGTGCGCGAGGAGAGGGGATTAAGAGCGCCGCCTAAAGGAACTCCAGAGATGAGCGCGAGCCGCGGCTAAAAGCGCGGACCCCAGAGACTGGCATGAGACGCTAAGGCCGCTGCTACCGCCACCAAGAAGCCTGTGTGCAAGCACAGGTCACTATCCACACCCCCCTTCCGGGTAGCCTGTGCAACCCGCCACTGCCAGGGTCCCGCGATCCAGGGACAACTTCCCTGGGAGAACGCACGGCGCGCCTCACGCTGGTGCAACGTCCCGCCGGCCTCTGCCGCCGCAGGCCCGCCCCGCACTCCGTGCCCCTCCCCACGGCCTGAGTGAGCCAGAGCCCTCGAAGCAGCTGCTCCTTTAACCCCGTCCTGTCTGAGCGAAGAACAGACGCCCTCAGGAGACCTACACGCAGAGGCGGGGCCAAATCCAAAGCTGAAACCTGGGAGCTGTGCAAACAAAGAAGAGAAAGGGAAATCTCTCCCAGCAGCCTCAGGAGCAGAGGATTAAAGCTCCACAATCAACTTGATGTACCTGCATCTGTGGAATACCTGAATAGACAACGAATCATCCCAAATTAAGGAGGTGGACTTTGGTGGATTTTTTTCCCCTTTTGCTCTTTTTGTGAGTGTGTATGTGTATACTTCTGTCTGAGATTTTGTCTGTATAGCTTTGCTTTCACCATTTGTCCTAGGGTTCTATCCGTCAATTTTTGTTTTTTTTTTCACTTTTTGAAAAAAATTTTTTTCTTAATAATTATTTTTTATTTTAATAACTTTATTTTATTTTTTCTTACTTTATTTTATTTTATCCTCTTCCTTCCTTTCTTTCTTTCTTCCTTTCTTTCTACTTTTTCTCCCTTTTATTCTGAGCCATGTGGATGAAAGGCTGTCGGTGCTGCAGCCAGGACTCAGTGCTGTGCCTCTGAGGTGGGAGAGCCAACTTCAGGACACTGGTCCACAGGAGACCTCTCAGCTCCACATAATATCAAACAGCGAAAATCGCCCAGAGATCTCCATCTCAACACCAACACCCAGCTTCACTCAACGACCAGCAAGCTACAGTGCTGGACACCCTATGCCAAACAACTAGCAAGACAGGAACACAACCCAACCCATTAGCAGAGAGGCTGCCTAAAGTCATAATAAGTCCACAGACACCCCAAAACACACCACCAGATGTGGACCGGCCCACCAGAAAGACAAGATCCATCCTCATCCACCAGAACACACGTACTAGTCCCCTCCACCAGGAAGTCTACACAACACACTGAACCAACTTTAGCCACTGGGGACAGACACCAAAAACATGAGGAACTACGAACCTGCAGCCTGCAAAAACAAGACCCCAAACACAATAACATAAGCAAAATGAGAAGACAGAAAAACACATAGCAGATGAAGGAGCAAGATAAAAACCCATCAGACCTAAGAAATGAAAAGGAAAGAGGCAGTCTACCTAAAAAAGAATTCAGAATAATGATAGTAAAGATGGTCCAAAATCTTGGAAATAGAATAGAGAAAATGCAAGAAACATTTAACAAGGACTTAGAAGAACTAAAGATGAAACAAGCAATGATGAACAACAAAATAAATGAAATTAAAAATACTCTAGAAGGAATCAATAGCAGAATAACTGAGGCAGAAGAACGGATAAGTGACCTGGAATATAAAATAGTGGAAATAACTACTGCAAAGCAGAATAAAGAAAAAAGAATGAAAAGAACTGAGGACAGTCTCAGAGACCTCTGGGACAACATTAAACGCACACCAACATTTGAATTATAGGGTTTCCAGAAGAAGAAGAGATAAAGAAAGGGACTGAGAAAATATTTGAAGAGATTACAGTTGAAAACTTCCCTAATATGGGAAAGGAAATAGTTAATCAAGTCCAGGAAGCACAGAGGGTCCCATACAGGATAAATCCAAGGAGAAACACGCCAAGACACATACTAATCAAACTGTCAAAAATTAAATACAAAGAAAACAAAAGCAGCAAGGGAAAAACAACAAATAACACACAAGGGAATCCCCATAAGGTTAACAGCTGATCTTTCAGGAGAAACTCTGCAAGCCAGAAGGGACTGGCAGGACATATTTAAAGTGAAGAAGGAGAAAAACCTGCAACCAAGATTACTCTACCCAGCAAGGGTCTCATTCAGATTTGATAGAGAAATTAAAACCTTTACAGACAAGCAAAAGCTGAGAGAGTTCAGCACCACCAAACCAGCTTTACAACAAATACTAAAGGAACTTCTCTAGGCAAGAAACACAAGAGAAGGAAAAGACCTACAATAATGAACCCAAAACAATTAAGAAAATGGGAACAGGAACATACATATCGATAATTACCTTAAATGTAAATGAACTAAATGCTCCCACCAAAAGACACAGATTGGCTGAATGGATACAAAAACAAGACCCATATATATGCTGTCTACAAGAGACCCACATCAGACCTAGAGACACATACAGACTGAAAGTGAGGGGATAGAAAAAGATATTCCATGCAAATGGAAACCAAAAGAAAGCTGGAGTAGCAATTCTCATATCAGACAAAATAGACTTTAAAATAAAGACTATTAGAAGAGACAAAGAAGGACACTACATAATGATCAAGGGATCGATTCAAGAAGAAGATATAAAAATTGTAAATATTTATGCACCCAACATAGAAGCAGCTCAATAAATAAGACAAATACTAACAGCCATAAAAGGGGATATCGACAGTAACACATTCATAGTAGGGGACTTTAACATCACAGTGTCACCAATGGACAGATCATCCAAAATGGAAATAAATAAGGAGGCACAAACTTTAAATGATACATTAAACAAGATGGACTTAATTGATATTTATAGGACATTCCATCCAAAAACAACAGAATACTCATTTTTCTCAAGTGTTCATGGAACATTCTCCAGGATAGATCATATCTGGGGTCACAAATCAAGCCTTGGTAAATTTAAGAAAATTGAAATCGTATCAAGTATCTTTTCCGACCACAACGCTATGAGACTAGATATCAATTACAGGAATAGATCTGTAAAAAATACAAACACATTGAGGCTGAACAATACACTACTTAATAACGAAGTGATCACTGAAGAAATCAAAGAGGAAATCAAAAAATACCTAGAAAAAAATAACAATGGAGATAAGAGGACCCAAATACTATGGGATGCAGCAAAAGCAGTTCTAAGAGGGAAGTTTATAGCAATACAACCCTACCTTAAGAAACAGGAAACATCTTGAATAAACAACCTAACCTTGCACGTAAAGCAATTAGAGAAAGAAGAACAAAAATACCCCAAAGTTAGCAGAAGGAAAGAAATCATAAAGATCAGATCAGAAATAAATGAAAAATAAATGAAGGAAACGATAGCAAAGATCAATAAAACTAAAAGCTGGTTCTTTGAGAAGATAAACAAAATTGATAAACCATTAGCCAGACTCATCAAGAAAAAAAGGGAGAAGACTCAAATCAATAGAATTAGAAATGAAAAAGGAGAAGTAACAACTGACACTGCAGAAATACAAGGGATTATGAGAGATTACTACAAGCAACTCTATGCCAATAAAATGGACAACCTGGAAGAAATGGACAAATTCTTAGAAATGCACAACGTGCCAAGACTGAATCAGGAAGAAATAGAAAACATGAACAGACCAATCACAAGCACTGAATTGAAACTGTGATTAAAAATCTTCCAACAAACAAAAGCCCAGGACCACATGGCTTCACAGGTGAATTCTATCAAACATTTAGAGAAGAGCTAACAGCTATCCTTCTCAAACTCTTCCAAAATACAGCAGAGGGAGGAACACTCCAAAACTTATTCTAAGAGGCCACCATCACCCTGATACCAAAACCAGACAAGGATGTCACAAAGAAAGAAAACTACAGGCCAATATCACTGATGAACACAGATGCAAAAATCTTCAACAAAATTCTAGCAAACGGAATCTAACAGCATATTAAAAGGATCATACACCATGATCAAGTGGGGTTTATTCCAGGAATGCAAGGATTCTTCAATATACGCAAATCAATCAATGTGATACACCATATTAACAAATTGAAGGAGAAAAACCATATGGTCATCTCAATAGATGCAGAGAAAGCTTTTGACAATATTCAACACCCATTTATGATAAAAGCCCTGCAGAAAGTAGGCATAGAGGGAACTTTCCTCAACATAACAAAGGCCATATATGACAAACTCACAGCCAACATCATCCTCAATGGTGAAAAACTGAAAGCATTTCCACTAAGATCAGGAAAAAGACAAGGTTTCCCACTCTCACCACTCTTATTCCACAAAGTTTTGGAAGTTTTAGCTACAGCAATCAGAGAAGAAAAGGAAATAAAAGGAATCCAAATCGGAAAAGAAGAAGTAAAGCTGTCACTGTTTGCAGATGACAGGATACTATACATAGAGAATCCTAAAGATGCTACCAGAAAACTACTAGAGCTAATCAATGAATTTGGTAAAGTAGCAGAATACAAAATTAATGCACAGAAATCTCTGGCATTCCTATACACTAATGATGAAAAATCTGAAAGTGAAATTAAGAAAACACTCCCATTTACCACTGCAACAAAAAGAATAAAATATTAGGAATAAACCTACCTAAGGAGACAAAAACCTGAATGCAGAGAAGTATAAGACACTGATGAAAGAAATTAAAGATGATACAGATAGATGGAGAGATATACCATGTTCTTGGATTGGAAGAATCAACATTGTGAAAATGACTCTACTACCCAAAGCAATCTACAGATTTAATGCAATTCCTATCAAACTACCAATGGCATTTTTCACAGAACTAGAACAAAAGATTTCACAATTTGTATGGAAACACAAAAGACCCCGAATAGCCAAAGCAATCTTGAGAACAAAAAACGGAGCTGGAGGAATCAGGCTCCCTGACTCCAGACTATACTACAAATCTACAGTAATCAAGACAGTATGGTACTGGCACAGAAACAGAAATATAGATCAATGGCCAGGATAGAAAGCCCAGAGATAAACCCACGCACATATGGTCACCTTATCTTTGATAAAGGAGGTAGGAATGTACAGTGGAGAAAGGACAGCCTCTTCAATAATTGGTGCTGGAAAAACTGGACAGGTACATGTAAAAGTCTGAGATTAGAACTCTCCCTAACACCATACACAAGAATAAGCTCAAAATGGATTAAAGACCTAAATGTAAGGCCAGAAACTATCAAACTCTTAGAGGAAAACATAGCTAGAACACTCTATGACATAAATCACAGCCAGATCCTTTTTGACCCACCTCCTAGAGTAATGGAAATAAAAACAAAAATAAACAAATGGGACCTAATGAAACTTCAAAGCTTTTGCACAGCAAAGGAAACCATAAACAAGACTAAAAGACAACCCTCAGAATGGGAGAAAATATTTGCAAATGAAGCAAGTGAGAAAGGATTAATCTCCAAAATTTACAAGCAGCTCATGCAGCTCAATAAGAGAAAAACAAACAACCCAATCCAAAAATGGGCAGAAGACCTAAATAGACATTTCTCCAAAGAAGATATACAGACTGCCAACAAACACATGAAAGAATGCTCAACATCATTAATCATTAGAGAAATGCAAATCAAAACTACAGTGAGATATCATCTCACACCAGTCAGAATGGTCATCATCAAAATATCTAGAAACAATAAATGCTGGACAGGGTGTGGAGAAAAGGGAACACTCTTGCACTGCTGGTGGGAATATGAATCGGTACAGCCACTATGGAGAACAGGATGGAGGTTCCTTAAAAAACTAAAAATAGAACTACCATATGACCCAGCAATCCCACTACTGGGCATATACCCTGAGAAAACCATAATTCAAAAAGAGTCATGTACCAAAATGTTCATTGCAGCTCTATTTACAAGAGCCAGGAGATGGAAACAACCTATTTGTCCATCATCGGATGAATGGATAAAGAAGATGTGGCACATATATACAATGGAATATTACTCAGCCATAAAAAGAAACGAAATTGAGTCATTTGTAGTGAGGTGGATGGACCTAGAGTCTGTCATACAGAGTGAAGTAAGTCAGAAAGAGAAAGACAAATACCATATGCTAACACATATATATGGAATCTAAGAAAAAAAAATGTTATGAAGAACCCAGGGGTAAGACAGGAATAAAGACACAGACCTACTAGAGAATGGACTTGAGGATATGGGGAGGGGGAAGGGTAAGCTGTGACAAAGCGAGAGAGTGGCATGGACATATATACACTACCAAACGTAAAATAGCTAGCTAGTGGGAAGCAGCCACATAGCACGGGGAGATCAGCTTGGTGCTTTGTGACCACCTAGAGGGGTGGGATAGGGAGGATGGGAGGGAGGAAGATGTGAGGGGGAAAGGATATGGGAACATATGTGTGTGTGTGACTGATTCACTTTGTTATGAAGCAGAAACTAGCACACCATTGTAAAGCAATTATACTCCAATAAAGATGTAAAAAACAAAAAGAGTTTGAATCAATCATTTATTATTTTCTGAAATCTTTTCTGTTTATTCCTCTGTCCATAAGTTGAGTGATTAATCTGTTTCCTTTTGCTCACTGGCATAACAATCCAAAGCTATACACATAATGTTGTAGAGTACGCAAGACAGGGCAAGAGGAATGTAAAGGTAAATGGTAGAAATCACCAGAATGGTGAATGGAAGAGATTCTAAGATTCATCAGCATAAGAAATCAGAAAAAGAACACACCATCCAAAAATAGCCAAATGGATCATTCTGAATGAGATGTTGATATGAAGCTGTTAAGCTTTCAAACCAGAAAAGAGACAAGAATTTAAGAACGGAGGAGAAATTATCTAAGTGTATGTAACTTTTGTGTTTTGGCAGCCAGAAGAATAGCAATATTTTTCCTAATGTTGTCAGCAGTTAGCAGTATAAAGTCTCTCTACCTGGGATTTCCCTGGTGGTCTAGTTGTTAAGAATCCACCTGCCAATGCAGGGGACACAGGTTCAATCTCTGGTTCGGGAAGATCCCATATGCTGCAGGGCAACTAAGCCCATGCGCCACAACTACTGAGCCCTTGTGCCACAACTACTGAAACCCCCACGCTCTAGACCCTGTGCTTCGCAACAAGAGAAGCCACCTCAATGAGAAACCTGTGCACCGCAACAAAGAGTAACCCCTGCTTGCTGCAACTAGAGAAAGCCCATGTGCAGCAATGAAGACACAGTGCAACCAAAATAAAAAAAGACTCTCTACTTGCATTCAGCAAAATGGACTCTACTTTATGGAAGTGCTCAAAACAATATCATCAGCTCTGAAAATGACTGAGCTAGGTGCCAGGAAACTAGATTCTAAGATGAAGGTTGTCATGAACTTATCAAGAGACTTCAGGTCAGAGTCACTCACAGCCATCCATTCTTTCTTGTGTTCATTCAACAAGTATTTCTTGAAATGTTTATTAGTATGTGCTAACAAAAATGATAAGTTATAGATTGTAAGAATTAATTAGAAATAGCCAGTAGCCTCAAATATTTCCCAGTCTAGAAGGAAAGACAAATAACAGAAGTGTTTGTTGAACATCTTTCGTTTCAGGGTAGCGCTACCTACCAGTATTGCTGAAGCAAGGAGGGAATCTTGCCTCACATTCCTCACTGTCCAAGGAAGTATCACTGGAACTATTCCACTCAAGCATTTCAGTCACGATGCAAATACACCACTGAAGGTGAAGTTTGGGGTAAGACACCAAAGACTACCCAGCCTGCTGGAGTAGAAGGAGAGTCTCCAGATTCATTCTCAGGCTGCCATGTCTGGTAGCTACCACAGCTACAACATGAAACCATGAACTTTTCAAGAGCCTACAAAACAGTTTGCACCCTGAAAAAGACAAAAAGCAAAAGACTATGTGGTGTACAATTTTTTTTAAAATTATAAAATCAAAAACTAAGTTCTAAAGCCAGAAAGTTATTTCAACTTATCAGTTGCAACATAATATATAAATAAAGTTTGAAGTGAGCTGTGTATTTTAACATATTTGAAATAATGTGGGCTGGGGTAAGAGTACCCAGGACTCACAAAGGTCTTTTGGATAGTCGCTGTAGAACTGGGCATGGATTCAAATCCTGGCTCCGTCACTGGCTGGTTGGGGACTTGAAAAACTGCCTTCAATGTCTTAAGCTTTAGTTTACTTTCTATAACAGGGGATAATGATATCAAACTTAAAGCATTATAATGAGTAACAAATGATTTACTACGTAGAAATTGCCTAGCATAATGCTGACACATATTGGTTTTTCAGTAACCATTGTTTCTGTTTTCTTCTATTTCGGGGAGGCGCTGCTGTTTATACAGTTCTGAACATGTATTTGTGGGTAAGGATGTTTGGAATCAGTCACCAAATAATACTTTAACACACGGTTGATCCATTCATACTAACGTTTGCTTCACTCTGTATATGTGATGGTTGCTATCCTCTCAAACATTGGGCCCTAAGGAGCTTGTTAGGAAAATAACGATCTATCTATAGATGTCTTGACTTCCCACGGTGGTGCTAACGTAGTAATAAAAAAAAAGAGCTTTTGCCCGGCTGGGTGCTGTTTACTCAAAGGATACTCTGTCGTCTCTTCAGAGAATTTCTCAACGAGCTTCTCCCATTCTTTCCTTTTCTTTCTTTTGCTGAAACTCCGTGGGAAAATAATAGAATTTGCTTTTGAAAAAGTCATCCATCTTCACGAGAGATACGCTTGACTGTATGATTTCTTTTGAAAATGATGAAGCCTTGAGTCATTTTCAGGGTTCACTTTTATTTTTATATTTGGTAGCTACAGTCCTGAAAAAAATCCCGTCTCTGGAGAGATACGTGATGAGGGATTGAGTGAAATTTTCATAATTCAGCCTGCATTTTTCTTTCTTCCCCAAAGTTCCATAATTAGAGAATAAGATATTGAAGATTCATGCAATTTCATAATCTGTTTATTAAAATGACTGGTGATATATATGTGATCATGGAGGTCACAGGGCAGCCAATGAATACAGGTGTATATTGGGGGAAGGGAGGACAGATAACTAAACTCCAAATTGAAGACCTTTACTTGAATAACACCTTTATTTGAACAACAAGGTGAGCTTGTTGGAGTTGTGTCCCTAAGTTTCCATAAGTGGAAAAACTCATACCACCTCTCTCCACACACCCAACTACATTGGAATATAGCATGAGGAAGAAAAACCCTTGTTTGGTTAAGTCACCAAGATTTCAGAGTTTGTTATCCTGGTATAATTTAGCCCATCCTCGTTGATACTGTAATCCTGAGGCACTTGTGGCTTTTTGTTTTTGTGCGTTTTCTGCAATAAGAAGAAAACCAGAATTGGCAATCTACCTGCTTCACAAGTTGTCATGAGGAATTAGTCCTGGGATAATTATTTTGTAAATCCCTTATATGTAGATTGGAAAATGCACTGCAGGACTATATATGTGAACATTAGAGTTTCTATAGATAGAATCACTCAGAAAAATGTTAGATATTTTTAATGTAAGAGTAGAGATGGTCTGTTATTGTCTCAGTATTGCGCTAGCTCTTACTAATCAGAATAATAAACTCCAACAAGCTCACCTGATTTCTCTTTTTAGCATCATATGAATGTCCTTTTACTTGCCAATGAAATAAATGTTTGTTGTCTTAAAATCCCCTCCCTGCATACAAGAAAAAAAAAAAAAAAGCTTTTAGTTTCAGAATTCCTTCTGGAAACTTATAAATATATTCCAGATTTCTCAGATAATAATTATGGCTCATCTCAAAATAGGCAAAAATAAATGACTAAATAAAATTAATTTCAAATCTACACAATGACTATCTTAGTGTCCTAAACCAATATCTGATGTTGAAACAAAAACCCTTTATGTGGAAATATAGCCCACTAAATACATTGTAGTTTTAGTCATAAATAATAAAATGATTGTTGGTTTAAAACCCCTCTTTGGAACTTGACGTTATTTCTCCAATGATTTATATGCATCTTTGCAATTTTCACACTGAATATCTAGTTCTTTTATGTAGTTCCTTTAAATATATAATGCATATATCCAAATTATAACCTGGCTGTATCCTAAAAGTTTGTCTAGGTAGGCAGCTTGACACCCAGAATATATTTTTGTCATAGAAACAATGCTGTAAGTTTTTGAGAGGTTCCCAGGGTAACATACAAATAAATACCTATTTGCCTTGTGGACGGAGCTCACAGCACTTGCAAAACTAGAAGGCTGTTTGGGACCCTGAGACTTGAGATGCGGGAGTGATGAAAACCCCAATAAAGGGCTTTAAATTAAAGAGAAAGAAGGGAAATCTAAATGGTGTGAAGAAAATGGACACGAGCTGGAGACAGAAAGGTGAAGAAAACACGGGGAATGGTGAGGAAGGGAAAGAGAATAAGACAGCAAAAAGGAGAGTCTGGATGCTGTTTCCAATTTCACTTTCACTTTAACCCTCTAGAGGTTAGTGAAGAATGAAATAAAGGTCAGGATGAGAAGCTGGAGGTGAAGGAGAGCTTTCTCTTTTCCCCTGCCATCCTCCCCTCCCAGAATCAGCCCGTTCAACCCCCCTCCGCCGCCCGTCCGCCCCCAATTCTCTCAATCTGGCCACAATATGGTGAAACAAAAAACTGTACACAAATTAAAAAAGACTTCAAAAATAAAGGCTGCCCAGTGAATTTTTATGTAGATAATTATAATATTGGCCACTGTCTTTCAGAACAATTCCATGCTGTGGTTACACAGCTATAATGAAGAGATCACACTGTGAAGTGAAAAGTCTCCTTATCCTCTGGGATTAGATTCAGATTTGCCTTCTTCCAGAAGGGTTTCCGAACGCGAGGAGAAGAGAAACAGCATAAAGAAGCAACAGAAAGAATTGTCTTGATCTCTGTTTTGCGAGCCTGGAGAAAAGGTGCCTTTGCAGGAAACTGGGTTTGCAAACAAGGAACATCTTTTGTGTTGCTTTTTGGCAAAGTAATTGATTCTAGTCAGAGATTGGCTGGGTGCCACCATGCAAGTAGTCTGTCTTTCTTATTCTGAAGAATACAGTAGGAAGAGCTGCAACTGAGGCTTTTTTATTCTTTTCTTATTATAGCCGACGTTACATACTTTCTTCCTGCTACCCCCTCTACTGTAACCAATGGTATGCAATTCATAGGTCACATTTTATAATATTTTTAAAAATTATAGAGAACAAAATAAAGCTTTTAAGACATTAAAAAAAAATAAGCTGGAAGAAGACAATTTCTTATAACCAGTATCCTCTCCCTTCCCCCACTCCGATTGGGATTTATGTTTACCTTTTCCATCCTAAGAAAGAAACCAAACCAAAACATTGTACTATGAGCAGAAAGGTAACAGGAATTTATTCAAACTTTATAAAGCTGATGCAGATAATACAAAGATGGATTTCACTGTGAGAACTGTACCAGGGGAGTATTCAGGGATGCAACCATTACATTTCTATTAGATTTGCTTTAATAAAAGTAAAAATTACTTAATATTAAGTTTTAATTAAATTTTGTTCTATTAAGAAAGAGATGGACATCTACCACTGATATTTTGTTTAGTAGCTTCTTCTGTTTAAGGGAACTTGGACATTTTATTATGACCATGAAAGGTATTATACAAATGATTTAATATTAAACAGTATCTAATAATAAGCTTTGGTGTAATTGACACTTTAAAAGCAACAGGAGTTGAGACCTTGCAGATGACCACAGAGAGGCTGAAGCCCAGAAGCGTGGCTTCCCTCCTCTCACAAAAGGGGCCACCACAAAGTTGGGGAGCGGCTGGGTAAATCCACTTCCCAGACACTCCTGCTTTCTTTCTTGAGCTGGGATCTGGGACCAGCTTTAAGCAATGTCCATTTTGAGGACCCACTTGGCTTGGGCTTGGAAGACGAATCCCATGTCTAGAAAGGAGGGAGCAGAAGTAAGCCACCTCCCCTAGATCTGGGAGGATGCAGTTTGTCTGATTTCACACAGCGAAGGAAACATAAATGCTTCTCCTTTGTGACAGTAAAATGGGTTCTGCGAAATAAACATCCCAGCTTATTTTTCAAAATGCAATCCAGCAACAGATGCTACAAATCCAAACAAGAGGCCAAGCAGAAAAGGCTCTGATCATTGTTACACTGATTAATTGTTGTCAAAGCCAAGGGTGAAAGAAGAGCCCTTCATTTTAGCAAATATCCTGATGGCAACAGAGGAATCTGTTAAAGGATTATTATTTGTATTTTATTAAAATTTCCTGGGACTTCCTTGGTGGCACAGTGGTTAAGAATCCACCTGCCAATGCAGGGGACACAGGTTAGAGGAAGATCCCACATGATGCGGAGCAACTAAGCCCATGCACCACAACTACTGAGTCTGCGCTCTGGAGCCCACAAGCCGCAACTACTGAGCCCGCAAACCACAACTACTGAGCCCACAAGCCACAACTACTGAGCTCACGCGCCTAAGCCTGTGCTCCACACCAAGAGAAGCCACCACAATGAGAAGACCGCGCTCTGCAACGAAGAGTAGCCCCCACTCGGCAAAACTAGAGAAAGCCCGCACGCAGCAACGAAGACCCAATTCAGCCAAAAAAATTTTTAATTAATTAATTAATATTTTAAATTTCATAAAATGTTTTGAAAATCTGGTATTATTCGAAATAGTTTTTAACCACAGGGTTATCAGATCATTGTTACACCTTAAAGAATTAAAGAATTGAAAACAAAGTGATCCCACTACATTCTACTGAAAATTTTAATTTAACTATCCAGGAATACACATTTGTAAAACATTCTTGACAGAAATAAGAAAGCAGTTTAGGGCAAAGAGATGAAATCACTCTGTGACTCAAATTTTACTCCTCAATAGGAAAACAGGAAGCTGAAGGAATTAATATTTTTTTTAATTTAAATAACACAGAGTCGTAACAACTTAATTAGGACTACTCAGAAGTAACTGATAGCTAAGCTTATTGACTTACTCTTCCTTTTATATGTGTGTATATATGGTAATGCATTTAACCTCTTTTTTAAAGGTTGATTTGTTTTCATTGTAAAAGAATACATGCTCATTAGAAAAAGGAAGTAAAGTAGAATAAGAAAAAGATGACCCATAGGTTTGGCACTTGAAGACGCTAAACATTTTAGCCAATTTCCTTTTATTTTTATTTCTTTACGTACATATATTTGTTCATATTTATGATATATTCATCTACAGGCACACACAATTTTGTTTCTCTGCTTTTTGATCCTTTCATACCTTTTCTCTTTAAACATTAAAGTGCATTTAATAAGACATTTTCTTTTTTTGATGATAATGGTAACCTTCATTATTTCCTAAAAACTATGGAAAGGTATATTAAAAAGATTAAAATCACCATCAATTCTATGATAGTGGACATAACCACATTCTGGTGTTTGTTCTTTTCACCCATAGTCCATGTACATCCATTCATTCATTTATTCAGATACACTTTTGGAGGAGCTATTATATTCCAGGCTCTGTTCTTTGTGCTAGGAACACAGCAGTGTATGAAACAAAAATCCCTACCTACATGGAGCTTATACTCTAGGCAAAGGAAACGGAAAATAAATAAATAAAATGCGCATTTGTCAGATGGTGAGAGGGTAAACTAGGAAAAAGACATGGGATGAATAGGATGATTTGCAATTTTAAATAGGGTGGTCAGGAAAGGACTCGCCAAGACTAGGACATTTGAGCCAAGACAGGAAAGCAGTGAAGGAGGAGAAAGATTGAATATCTGACAGAAGAGCAAGCGCAAAGGTCCTGAGGTAGGAGATTGGCCAGTGAATTCTAGGAATAGCAAGCAGCTGGAGCCCACAGAACTGACAGTATAATGGTGAGATCCAAAGGTAAGGGGAGAGAGATTCCCTTTCTTTATCTGAGTGATATGGGAAGCCATTGGAGAATGCTGAGCAAAGACTTGACCTGACCTAGTGTATGTTTTAAACAGTTCATTCTACAATGGGCACAGAGATCAGTAAGAAGTTGTTGCAATAAACTGTGTGAGAGATGTTGGTGGCTTGGACTAGAGTTAGTGCTGAAGGTGATATAAAGTGTTTACATGACTTTTGAAGGTTCGGACAACAGGATCTGCCGATGGGGGATCTGAGAGAAATAGAAAGTTAAAGGTGGATCCTTCCGTCTTAATCCTTTAATCCTTTAGTCCTTAACTTTAGTCTGAGCATCTGGTAGAATGTTGTTGCATTTACTGAGATGAGGACTAAGGGAGGGACAGGTTTGTGGGACAAACAAGGAATTTGGTCTCAGACACGTTAAATTAAAAGGGATATGTGAGTCTACAACTGAGGGAAGTGGTCCAGTCTGGAGATAAAATTTTGGTAAATGTCAGAATATTTATAGTATTTAAAGACGTGATAGGATGACATCTCAGAAGGGCTTGGTGGAGGAGTTTCTCTTGGGCAGAGAAAAAGAGAAACGAACAAGAGAGGTTAACAACATAAGATCAGAGGAGTGATGAGAAGGATTTTATTCAATCATGGGTTGGCCTAAAGGAGTGAAAAACCTTGTGACTTTGGATTTTTTCAGAAAATAACCCTAACCTGTCTAGATAATATAGCAGTGGTCTCCAATATAGTACACAGACCTCTGGAAGTGCCTCAAATAATCCACTGAGGAATGGGAAGAAAGCATTAGACATCACTCTTACAAGAAGTTAAAATTTAATATATTGTTATATTATGGGCTTTATAGGAATACACATGTATATGTACGGATGTCTATATTTTAGAGATGAGAGATCAAAAATGCTCAGAAAAGACTGTACTCTAGTGCTAGAATCAGCAGAAAGATGCAAAGGGCTTTTGGCCCTTTTTGTTATGGATCATACAGGAACATAGCGCCATCCCCCGTGCTTGGATGTGTGGTTAAAAAGGCCACTGAGGGTTCAACTGCGTGGCCCTGGCAAGGGTAGGCTCTGTCCTGTCAGCATCGATGTTGTTACCTCGCAGGGTCCTCTCCCCCCTCGGAGGCCCCGAAGATTCGGATGCAGACTCGGATTCCACGCCAGTTCACACACTTCTTGACAGGATCCCGCAGTGCCGTGTTGGGCCTCAGCCGCCTCGGAGAGGAATATCGGTGGCAGAGTGAAATCGGAGGGCTTGAGAATATCGCCCTGCTTCCCTTTGTTGTGTTTTTCTGCAATTATTTCATCTGAGAGAGAGCCTCTAGGGTTCCTGCATTTGTCCTCTGAGGAGGGGGCCCAGCCCAGCAAAGTCTGGAGGCTGCTTAAAAACCCCGCATGCGGCACTGTGATCATTTCTCGCCGTTTATTCCTGCGGAAGCTGTGTACCTTTGATTAAACCTGGCACAGCACTTTAGAAGCCACTGATAGACATCAAAGAAGTTAGCTCTCTGATAGCAAAATAGACTGAAGGTTTGGACCTAGACCAGCACTGTGTGAACACTGCGAACAGTCCACAGCGGGAGGCAATGGCTTTTGGACAAGAATCAGAAAAGAACCAAATGGATTTCCTCTATTTCTCCCTTCATTAGCTGCACGGCAAATGCCTTCATCCCATCAGAAGAGAAATCTTTGTTGGATTTTTATCCAAAATCCTGCGTGGGGGGGGGTGGGGGAGTAAAATTTGAGGTGAAAAATTTAAACAACCTCCTCAATTATTAAAGTTTGTTAAAAAGGTAGATATAATTTATGTCTGAGGAGTAGAAAAATTACCTTGATGGTTCCCTTTATTTTATATGCAATTGTAGGTGGAGCACAAATGTGTTTGAAGAATGTGGATTTACTTTGTCTTCACTTAATGATCTGGGAACAATTAAAAGGAGCACATAGATGCATCATAAGTAGACCAAGTGTAAAAAATTATACATGTAGATGTGCTTTTGAGAACTTTTTCCCAAAGGTATTTTGTGAGAATGAAGGAGCTGCATTTTTATATACTCTACCTTCAGGGATGAGTACCTGGTTTATTGGAGACATCTAATAAGTATATGTATAAATGCTTTTAAATGCCTATTTCTAAATCATAACTAATATATATCAATTTATTAAATAGATCATATATCATCTACTTAAAAATAAACTCAATCAAATTGGTAGAAGGACAATTACAGCTATCGGAACAAAATAACTAATAATCAGTAATTCTTTTTTTAACAACTAATAACTAATAATTCTGTTTGGTTTTTTTTTTTAAAAATGAGATTTCCAAATGCTGAGAGATTAACGACCTCATTTGTTCTTCACAATAGCTCTATGATGTGGACACTGTTATTGATCCCTGTCTACAGATGAAGCCACTGAGACTCTGAGAGTAGATTAATGCGCCTGGGATCAATCAACGGTTTGAATCAGGGAACAGCACGTTTCTTCTGTAAAGGGCCAAACAGTAAATATTTTAGGCTCTGTGGGCCGTCTGGCTGCTGTTGCAACTGCTCAACTCTGCCACGGCAGCAGGGAAGCAGCCATAGAGCATGCGTGAATGAATAAGTGTGACTGTATTTCAGGGCATTTTACTTATGGACACTGAAATTTGAACTGTATATAATTTTCATGTCATGAAATGTTGTTCTTCTTTTGATTTTCTTTCCCAAATGTTTAAAAATGTAAAAATTTTAAACCACAAGCAATTAGAACCAAAAAAGGTGGTGGGCTGGATTTGGTCCTCCAGCAGTAGTTTGCTGATCCCTGGTAGAAAGTGAGGGTGTCAGGGTGTCAACCCAGATCTTCTACCACGGCCCATGTTCTTTCCACTACACCATGTGGGTTTGTTTCATCATTGAGGAGAGACCCTACTCAGAGACTTGAAATCTGGAGAGTTTTACTGCTGTTCGTACTTTTGAAATTAAGTACAAGACTCAAACATATTAAGCTTCTGCATCCAAAGAGAGAGAGAGAGTAATCACCGGCAGCAGAGCAATTAGCAAAGAGCGAGCCAATAGCAAGCCCAGCGAACACTTCATTGTCAGCTAGAGGGTTTGGCTAAAAGTAAATTTAATACTCATTAAAAAATGAATGCTGCTTTAATGCCACTTCAGAGGCTGGTAAATTGTAGCTAACTCTAAGCAATTCAGGAAGCAGTCCCATTGCTTCAAGGCTGACAAACAAATCCTTCACAAGACAGGAAGATTCAGAGAAGCCCCATCTTGGAAAGGTTAGGCGTCCCCGAAACAGTCCAGACTTCGAATTCTGCTCCCTACGAAGTGCAGTGGGCATGGTCCCAAGCAGAAGAGAGAGTAGGCATTGATCCTGCCGGTATGCTGGCATGCAAACTTCATAAAGTACAACCCTACCGAGAAAAAGTTTTGAGAATTGCACCTGCCTAGGAAAATAGTGATTAAAAGCACACTCTTATCAAGGTTCATTTCATCATTTTTACATGTGTTCTCCTCCTCCCATACCATGATTTACAGCAACCCCTCTGAAGCATGAGGCTGAAATCTGCCTCCTTAAACCTCTTCTTCCCTGAGTGCTTTTGCTGGGATAGAGTTGTTCCTGAGAGCTGGGCAATTGCTGCTGTGCTATGGAATAAAACTGTCAGTGTGATTTAAAAATACATATTGCAGAAAATAAGAAAATGCATTTGAAAAATCTTGTCATTTTGTCTTCTATGGAAACAAAGGCAGTGACATAGAGAGTTCAAAATAATGAAAAGTCTTTGTTAACTGTGAGGCATTCACAACCTCAAAATCACATCAGTGCCAGCAGAGCTAGCAGGTATTCAGGTGTCTCAGATCTAAAATAACAGGAGCTAATTGCCCCTGTGATAGACGACTTCAGAGAAATGTACCTGAATAAGTAAATTAGTGAAGGAAGAACGGAAATGAGTGACTAACTACACATATGTACGTACATAGACTTTTTGGATATTTTTGGATTTTGGATGGAGTCGATTGATCATCTTTTACGCTGCCCATTTTCCTTTTGCTCTGGTTGAGTTTATGACATCACAGAATTAACCAAGAAACTCAGAAATTAACCTACAATGCTTGGCTTGGCTTTAAATTCCTGTTAGTTTTATATTCACCTACAGTCTATACTTGGAGAACTTCCTCAGCTCTGGAGGTTTGTATATGCACACATATGGGCTTGTGGGACATTCTTTCATCAGAATGGCATTAATATATCTTGTGTCTCATAATGAATATTCTACTCTGTACTACGCTTTGAAGGAGAAATTTATATTCATGTGCTTGCGAGTGGGTAAGAGAGGAGAGGAAAAAGAAAGTATGCAGAAGGCAGATGATTTTACCCCTACCATCTAGATAGACGGAGAGAAGATAGCTAGGTATTTAAGTACATCCTTTAAGCATAGACACAGATATTTGGAATTTTATAAGTGAGTTTTTCCCAGCCTCTTTTTTCCCATGAAGCACATAGAAAATGATAGTATTTTTAAAATATACTGTGGCAAATGGGAAGGAATTTGAGAATATCTATTTGGGGTTTGGTTAAACATATTCTTTTATTTTAGTTATAAAACTGAGGTAAGAGAAAAAATGGAAAGTATTAGGAAAGATTAATTATTTTTTATAAAACCTAATAATATATCATAATATTTAAAGAGAAATTTGAGCTTGCTTCTGTGAATATATCCTTTTTATATCAGGTTTTAAGCTTGAAGTGGCTTTACATAAATTCTAGCTAAGGCTTTGCAATGATGGTTTCTCCAAATTCTTGCTATTTATGATCTATGAAATACTTCCATATGACTAAATAATGTATTTTTTAAAAATGTCTTTAAAACCTTTCAGCCATTTACAACAGTTGATTTTCTTAAAGGATCTAATCGTTCTTTTTCTTAAATTATCAACTATACTGAAATTTCTTGAGGCTGGATTTCAAACCCAAGTGGGTTTTTTAAATATCAGTTATGTCAGAAATAATGAAGCTCCGATTTGCACAACACGCATGCATTTGTGAGGGCAGTCACCCGCAGCCAGCTTGTGCGCCAACAGAAGGCGCGTCCGGCAAATGGACGTAAGTATACAATATATGTACATACACATAAGGATTCAGGGTCTTTTCAGAAATGTACCCACCAGTAGCTCCCCCTCCTCTCATCCCCCGATTCCCTATTTCCCACCTACAGGACTCATTTGGGGATGAGTGCCACATACTTTGGCACTTGATACACTGGTTCTAAAAGACCATGGTTCCTTGGTGACTAATGGGCAACCGCAGATTCTGCAGCTGGTACAAATGCACATGTCTAGTGCTTCAGCATCTCCTTGGCTATGCTCAGCTGTTGCACTGGGCAAGGGTGCCATCTTGCTCATGGTCTTCTTTATTAGGGCCTCTGCAAGTGGACCTTGAAACAGCTCCACTGGAGGGTCCACAGAGGTGAGAAAGTGGTTGCCTGTGCTTTCCCACACCCAGCCAGGGCTCCATCTATGTCCCTCAACTTTCCAATCTCCCAACCAAAAGAGCCAATGGTCCGTCTTAGAGTACCCCTTCCCAACCTCAGATAAACCAGAACTCTGAGAATCTAGAGGCCACCTGAAAGTTTCTGTAAAAGAGATATTCTACCAAACTCTCTGAGTAACCGACATTAATAGCGGAGGTGTTTTCTGTGCAGCCCTGGGACCAGCACCTCTTTCGGTGCAGGAGGAAGTCAACTCCTTACCAGCCATTACAACTCAAGTTTTCCCCAGGAGACCACACTCTCAACCAAGGAAGCTATGGTTGCCTATTTCTGGGCTATTTTCCCTGCTTCCCCTGAACATGGGGCAATTGTGAAAACAGAAAAACAGAGCCTGATCAACATCAGATACACAATTGAAAGGTTCCAAAATTAGTTTTTGTTTTACATGTTGCTAATGGTTAAAAAAAGGCTTTTCTGTATATCAAAGAATATTTTTTGATTTGCTGATATTATAAAAATTGCAATCTTGGTGAATTCACTCAATTACAAATAACTCAAAAAATATATCTCTTAAATAATTACATCTCTTGCCGAAATTTTACCTTACCCAGAGGTTGTTCATAGAAATTTTACTTTGATCTTGGTCAACGTGTTAAGTGTAGCATTAACATTAAAAAGGTATGTTTTGCATGAGGTAAAAATTAGATCACTAGTAATTCCAGTTTCAGAATTGTTTTTAGTATTTTTGTAATAATCATAAATACATGTGAAGTACTTGTTAAAAATAGTCTCCATTCTGGGGCTTCCCTGGTGGCACAGTGGTTGAGAATCTTCCTGCTAATGCAGGGGACACGGGTTCGAGCCCTGGAAGATCCCACTTGCCGCAGAGCAACTGGGCCCGTGAGCCACAACTACTGAGCCTGCGCGTCTGGAGCCTGTGCTCCGCAACAAGAGAGGCCGCCATAGTGAGAGGCCCGCGCAGCGCGATGAAGAGTGGCCCCCGCTTGCCACAATTAGAGAAAGCCCTCCCACAGAAACGAAGACCCAATACAGTCTAAATAAATAAATAAATAAATAAATTTTTTTAAAAAGTCTCCATTCTTTATGTGCTCAAAAAATCTAAATATTCTTTTTTTATTGAAGTATAGTTGATTTACAATGTTTCAGGTCTACAGCAAAGTGATTACATTATATATATATATATACACACACACACACACACACACACAGAATGTATATATATTCTTTTCCAGATTTTTTCCATTATAGGTTATTACAAGATGTTGAATAAGTTCCCTGTCCTCTACAGTAGGTCCTTGATGTTTATTTTATATACAGTAGTGTGTATCCATCTCAAAAATCTAAATACTCTGATGGAAGGAAATTTAGGGTCAGTTTGACAGTATGAGATTTTAAGTCTGGTTCTATGAGACCAGGACAATTTGAGGGCATCAAATCAGGTGTTACAAAGCTGCTATCAGTGGACAGCTACTTGTCACGTCTGGGTAGTCATCCCAGGTACCACCAAAAATAGCTGAAGGAGCCAAGACTGCAAGGCTACACTCTAGTTATCTGGATTCCTACATGGAGCCACAGTCCAGTAATTTAAGCAGCAGTATTTAATAAAAGAGAAAGCAAATTAAAAATGAGTTGTATTGATAAATGTGATTAACCCAATTTAAATTGCAAGGCTTTAATATTTTAATAGGTTTAGTCTTTTGTTCTTTGTCACATGCATAATTACTTTTCCTCATTCTCTTGATTTAATAACAGAAAAATCTGAATAATCTTTGTAGAAAAATGTTCTGTGGGAAAAACTGATCTGAGTGAGTACAAATGTTATCAGAGTCCTGTAGTGACATTGTATATCACCGAGGGGGGGAAAAAAAAACCTTTATAATCACATTGATCGTGGTTAGAAATATATAAATATGCTGTTTTCTCCAAGTATAATTACGATGGAGCAAGACGTTTTATTGAAATGATTCACTGCTGTCAAAGTTTCTCAATAAAAGCAAATCAAAATCGCCAGAAGAGTCACTTCAAAATACATATTTTAGTGCAGATAAATTAGGCAAATAAATAAATAACAAACTCACCCTTCCTCAGTCCACTCTAGTTTGGTGACCTCTTAAAGAGACCAGTAAAGAAATACTACTTATCCAGGGGTATTTTGAAGTTGTGTGTGTGTGAACACATACATGTATACATAAACATACAAAATCAGCTTCTCACCCTAGACCTCAGAGCCAGAACTGCCTGATTTGACTTTGGAAGCACTCGATTTCTGCAGACATCACCACTCCCTGCCTTTATTCTGGAAGGCACGGTTACGATGGGAATTTGCCAAGCATCCGTGCTTCAGTTTCCCACTTGAGGTATTATCGCTCTGACCACGCTTTCCTCCCTGCCATGGAGCTTATCAGGGCCCTGATTGGCAAGGCCAGGGCCAGCATTTGCCCACAATAATTTAAGGGATTCTGTGACCTCCTTCAAAAACCTTGAAACATTCATGGAGTGGATGACAGGGAGGGGCCAAGATTTCTAGGAGCTGCTTTTCCTAGAAGCATAGGTGTCTAAACATTAGAAATAGCCACTCGGTCTTAATCATGCCTCCTATTTGTGGACAAATTCTGCAGATTTTTGTCAAGAAGAATACAGTCTGTGAATACTTAATTATTATGTAATTATTCTTTTCTGTTCTTCCCGCCCCCCCCCCTTTCTTTTAATCTAACACTTTCCTCTAGGGAAATCAATTATACTAAACAAGCATTTACTAATGTGGTCTTCAAGCACTTTGAGATCACCCAGAGAGCTTTTCAAAATATAGGGGCCTGGGTCCCACTCCCAGAGGTTTTACTGTGATCGTCTGGGGTGCACCTGGGCACCAGGATTTTTTTTTTTTTTTTTTTTTTTTTTTTTTGGTACGCAGGCCTCTCACTGTTGTGGCCTCTCCGGTTGCGGAGCACAGGCTCCGGACGCGCAGGCTCAGCGGCCATGGCTCACGGGCCCAGCCGCTCCGTGGCATGTGGGGATCTTCCCGGACCGGGGCACGAACTCGCGTCCCCTGCATCAGCAGGCGGACTCAACCACTGTACCACCAGCGAAGCCCTGGGCACCAGTATTTTTACAAACTCCCCCAAGTGATTCTTAATATGCAGCCAAGATTGAGAATCACTGCTCTTCGGAGGAGAAAACCCTAGGCTGGGAGGGAGAGGACTTAAAAAATTGGAGGAAATCAATATGATCCAATGCTCCCAAAGAGAAAGACACCATTGCTGTAGGGGTAAATGATAGGCCAGCCACCTAATCCAGAATTTGCAGCTTTGTTCACTATTTTACAGTCTCTGTGTTATTAATTTTCTGTTTCATAAAACTGACAAACATAATTGTTAATTACATACCATACACTCCACCCTCCCAGTAATGGTTTCTCTCCACACCCTCACCTGATATAAAGCTATAGCACAATGCCCCACTATATTAAATTTCAATTTAATTATCTTTATTATAGCATCACCTCCTTGGAGGAAATGATTAACTCTGAGACGGACTTGAAGAGAAGAGAAAGATATTGCGGTGAGCTTTGCCCTAAAGCCCTGTGCTGCTATATAGGCTTCATTCGCAGGCACAAGAGCAACAATAAAATGGCTGAAAAATTAGCTTCTCTTCCATTTCCTCGGATCCCTGTGATGTGATCCCTCAAAGGTCCCTAGTGGCACACACAAAAGTGAATGGTATAAGAAAGGGGACTTTAATGCATAACTTCCTTTGTGTGTGTGTGTGTGTCTGTGTGTGTGTGTGCCTATAGGTGCACTTCAGTTAAAAGCAAAGAATGATTCTCAAATAATTAGCACAGGACAGAATAGTTAGGAGCCCATGGACAGTACATGTTCACTACTTAATAACTGACCTTCTGGAAGTTAAACTTTATTTAGTACCATGTAACTTTTTAAAAATCTCAGGGTGTTTTACTTTTAAACATTACTTGAGGTGACTCTTTCAAAGAATCTCTTTAACCTTGGTTTGCAAATTAAAAGAGCTAGAACCTCGTGAGTTTATCAGAAGTAATTGTTTCCCTAAATTAACACTAAGGGGCTTGTATCCCATGCAACTACGATATTAGGTGACTGAGAAGAAACCAACTGGAAAATGGGACCACAGGGCTTTGAGACTCCATGGTATTGCAGCAAAACAGTGAAAGGACTTTCATTATCACTAATTAAGCATTTATACAGCAAGTATTTACAGAAAGTACTTTGAGATCACCTGCTGTCAGGAGTGGACGAGCACCGTTCCACATACATGCATCCTCGCTCCCATTTTTGTGCTCTTTAAACATGTTTAGGAAATTCAGGTACAGGCTAATTGTCTTGTCCAAATCTCAAACAATGGGGTCTAACCTATGTGCAGATAATACCACAGAAACTTGAACTCTTCAGTAAATTGGGGTATTAGCATGTACTAGGGCTCCAGGTTGAACTCACTATAGGATATTGACACATTTGGTGTGATGGGGGATGCAGGAAGGAGAGGTAGAGAGCTAGGAAGCTTCTTTGGTAAGAACAAATGTTGAGGGAGAACATGCTGAGACATGGAAGGGAATAGCATAGCCATTCCCAGGAGAGAGAGCGTTTTGAGTACACCCTCCACCCCAGGAAGGAGTTGCAATAAAGAATAAAACTTGAAATATATATGTTACTAAAATTGCTGCAGTGGATTGGGGTGAGAGATCTACTGGGGGTTCTAACAAAGTGAAAGATGTGTTTCCAGAATTTGCAGATATTGGTCACTAGAGGAGGAAGGAAGAGGCTTCATAACATTGTGGCGGGCCTGCTTTTCACACGTGTTAATGTAGTTGATGGAATAAGACAGTGGGAAGTGCTGAGTATCAGGCAGTCACTCCGGGTGCTGTACAAATGGAGAAGAAAGGTGAAGGCCTAAAAGTGCTTATTTTTACCATTAAACTGGTGTGATCTGAGTAAAGATAAATAAGTAGTATCCAAATAAAATTGTTTTTGCATTATACATTGGCAGACTATATAGTCAAAATGCACTCTCTTTATATTCTTTGTCCTCCACGAACTCTGTACAGTGTGTTACCTTTGGAAGTTTCATAATATTTGCTTATTAACTGAGACCTTCATGAAAAATCAAGGTCCCAGGATTTCTCATTTGGGTGTTTCCCTTCTGTATTCAAAGATTCTATATGGTTTTACAAGATGCATCGGTCAAGGCTCAGACAGGAACACAGAAACAACTTTAAGCATTTAAATGTAAATGGAGGAAACAATACAGGAAATCGGTTACTAAACATTGGAAGGGCTAAAGGAATTTTTTAAAAAAAAAAGGAGGGTGTAATTGGTAATTGCAAGACGATAATTCCACCCCATTAGCAGGAAAAATAAAAGGGAAAATACTATCTATGAGCCCATGACCTCTGTTATTAAACCTGTTGCATAATCTCTTGCTGCGGGTGGAGCTACCACCACTGGCACGACTTTGCAAGACCATAGGCGTACTCTAATTCTTTTGCTCCTGCTGCCAGAAGTGCTGCCTGAAACCAAAAAGAAAGAAAATGTTCTATCTCTTATTCCTACCTTATTATCTCTTAATCTCCTGGAGGGTTTCCTGCTAGAAGAATATAAGGAAGCTCCTTGGCAAGGGTGACTGTTAAATTAAGTTTGCAGACTTCCAACCTGTTTAAAAGAGAAGAACACAGATGCATGGAAATGGACCTGAGAGCCAACAGACAAGTCATTAGTACCGGCTAATCTAACTCAAATGCAAGAAGGAAGCTGACAAGACTGTGGTAACCTGATAGATTAAATTCCACCACCAAAGGGAATTTTTGATAGAAATTATACAGTGATTGTCTGCCACAGAGTATAACAGGAAAACCATCAATTTCTTCCTTTTGTTTTGTGATGGATAGATTTAGCTTAAAAACACTTACTTCTATTTACTAAAATATAGGCTGGAAACCATTTATAAAAACAATAATATGCACCCTATATTACAATACGTAATGTATAACCAATATAAACAACGGACATTTATTAGACCCTTAATTGGCACACGGTTACCTGTAAACACTTAGAAAGACAATGCAACAAAGGAAATTTAATGCCTGACACAGGGCCAAATACAGCATCTGAGGATGAGATTTGATGGAAATAGCTTATGAAAATTCACTCCCATTAGAGAATGGCTTTTTTATGTCGGCTCAATAACTTCCAGGAAATAAATGAAGCCATTTAAAAAATCAAAGTGATAGAATCATGTAAGTGGAGCCTTATAAAAATTGATAATGGCACAGCATACCAGCTCCAAAGTATGACAACATTTACCACATCAGGAGAAAGTAATGAATTGTAATAAGTCTGGAAACAAGCTAAGAAGTAATTAATATCTCTGAATCAGTTTCGTGAAGCTATTATCTTAATTTTGTGGTATTTTGAATAGAATGAAAAATATTGAGTAACAAAAGCAAGACATTAACTAAACGATGGTGATTTCTGAGGCTTTTGTTGATACACTTACTATGTCTTTCCTTGTCATTGGAGACTGAAGTGTTACATTTCATCTATATAAGGAAAGTAAATGTTTAAAGCAAGTCAGCAAATAGAACTTGAATGACAAATACCAGATTTCCTCAAAGGTTGTACCTACAGACAACATGTGTCCTACCAAGGAAGCGTCAAGTGCAAATTACTGTAATGTTGTTATTTCACAGTGATAGCCTTTGCCATTCACTAGCAGACACTTCAAAACAAACGCCGCATCACTGGTCTTGAAGTTCTCGTCCTCCTTTATTTCTAACAACTGTCTCCTGTTCTTAGACCAAGGATCCCAGCTATTCCCTGTGAAGAAGCTAATGTCAATCTCCCAAGCCCCAGAGATGGTTTGGTAGAGAAGTCAATCACTGAGCAGGCAAGACAGGTAGCTCCCAGATGCACTCCTCTCCCCAAGGCCGGGGAACAGCCACCAGGAGTGCCGCCCTAACGTCAATCTCGTGAAATTTAAGAACTTTGGCCAATCACTGTCATTTAGATGCCTATAAAAAAAAAGCAGCAGAAACTGAAGAGAAGGAGGAACTGCAATGGGAATAGGATATTGGATATGTGTGCCGAGCGTAGGCACAAGTAATATGTTTGTAATTCTAGGACAGCCTCTGGCCAAAGAATGTCTTAAAGCTTGGTGCCTGCCCATCTTCCATTTCCCTTCAGGTGGCCCATCTCAGCAGCGATCCTGATTTCCCCTTAAGAGAATATATGTGCCTATTCTTCACAATATTTGTTTAGTTTATGAAAGACACGGGTGCAAGTTATATATTTCATGAATGAGAGGTACGTTTGTATTAATGGGGTAGTCTTACACTAATAATCTCTCTGAAATCAGGATGTGTCTTACTGTCAAAATGAATTCATAATTTAAAGTGGTAATGTTTCTTTTTGTCTTGTTGGTACATAAAGAAATGGTACAGTTTATAATCTTCGGTGTTAGAGATTACGTAAAATATAGCACTTAGTGAATGAAGAATATTGGATGCATTTCAGATTCCTAGTCTGTAAAATGTGAAGGCCACCACTTAACTAGAATGATCTCTTAATGTTTCTTCCCCCTTGCTGACTGGATTCTCAGCAAGGATGATTTGGTAAAGGAAATAAGTTGTTATTGACGAATGGTCTTGGAAGGAAACTGAGCTGTTGCCCAAAGTTAATAAGTAGGGAACAGTTTAGTTGAGGACGAGACCACACCCCCTAAAAGGGAGAAGACCAAGAAGCCCAGAATAGGACTGCACATACAGTATTTAACGTTTTCCTATTTCTTAAACACTCTCTTGCCTGCTCTACTGGAGCACAGAGTAGCAACCACAAACCCTCTCCGTAGCTAATATTTTAAAGGGTCAGGAAGCTGTCTTCACAATTTATAAGTTAGAAAATTTCTGATGGGAAGAAAAGAAAATGAATTATTCCACACCAAAGGGGGGGAAAAAAAAAAAAGGCTGACAGTTTCTAATATGGAAGTGGCCCCAGAGAAACCTCCTAAGCCACTTATCTGCTGAAGGTATAATTATTTTTGATTCTATAAACTGTATTGAAATTTGAATGTATTATATGGATGGTGACGACATGCCCTGTCCCCTTAGCCTTTTGAAGGTGAGTACATACATGCAGAAGGCCCCCTGGATGCATTACAGGGACACATCAGGCGTCCTGCCACCAGAAGATTTCCACTTTGATCTCCCAACAAGCAGCTTATGACAGTGTCCCCACAGAGCGGAAGTCACCGCACAGGAGGGTCTTTTAACTAACGTGCACAGAAGGAAAAATTTATGAGGTTCTTATGAAGTGGTTTGTTTTAGCTCTGAATAGAGGAAAAGACGGAGAGAGAAATAGGGGCAGAGTTTTGTGACATAAAGGTCCACTCGAGCCTGGTGTGATTTTTATCATCTTAAAACACGTCTGAGAAGACTAACCTCAAAGCGTAAGACTGTTCTCAATACGGCACGTAAGCAATGGAAGGCAGAAAGTAGCTGGTCTGTAGACAACCCACAAAGCAAATTACCGGTTGATATTTCCTGCACTAAAATTCTTTGAGTTACAGTGGGAACCGCTTCTCAGTATACAAAGAGCATAAGTCCTCTCTTTGGTTCCAACGGGGCTTTGTCATGACTTGTAATAAGCTGAACATTGTAATGCATGTTCTAAAAAAAAAAAGTTGTCTATTACTGTGTGTGCAAAAAAACACAATGCCCATGCACCAGGATGTTAACAAAACAGCACCTGCACAAACTAAGATTGCAACTCTATTCTCAGCTTATCTTTGCTTTTCACTCACAGGGATCATTTCTGTTTCAATGGGAAAGGAAAGCCGCACATGCAAGCATAATTCATACGTTAAACTGGAGCGACCACTTTTGTATGAATCAGCGCTCTGTAAACAAAACAAAAATCTGAAAAATGTTTAAATCCAAATATTCTTTGTCAGATAAATATAACAAGCTTCCATGATGACAATGGTAACCGCGGTAGACTACAGGTAACGCGGGCTTTTAAAATTGGGATTGGAATTTAGGGAGCTACTTCGTAATTTTGGACTATTTAAAGAATTTTAAATTAACTATACTCTTAAAAAAGGAATAATTCAAACTTTATGTAAAGCCGTTCTTTAAAATAACTTGATTCACAGAATTATAGAATTAAGGTACAGATAGGTGAAAGGACATAAATAGCAATAATGATTATATGTATGCATCCTTTTAAAAATGCCAAGAATTAACAAAGCTCTCAAAATCAAATCCATCATCCATCTGTGGCGGGCAAGTGACAGATTCGCTGACTAATTGAAAACAGACAACCCGGGTGAATAGTAAAAACTACCACAACCAACAGGTATTGAATATTTATCATTATATTCCCTAAAGTGTCATGCCTTACACTAAATACTTAATTTTCTTATTTAGTCCTTCCAGCAGCCCTATTAGGTAGGTACTCGTTATGCTTTGAATCTAGCAGGTGAGCAACCTGAGGTTTGGGATTCATGAACCTTGCTCGTGTCAAACTGCCAGCCAATGGCAGAGCTCGGCAGCTGGGCTCTAGATTTGAGCCTCAGCCCCTCACTCCTCCCTCTGGGTCTAGTTATCACAGATTTCTGTTACTGTTGCTATCAAAGGGTCAGATGGCATCAAGATTGCTGTGACCTGGGAAAATGCACATTTTCAAATTGCAGAAGGGAGAGAGCTGACTACAAGAAGAAAAGCTGGAGGTGAAGAGTGAGCTTCCATAATATGAATCATTACCACCTTACAAAAGCCAGACTTAATACAACCACAGCACCTTAAACTGGGAGGTGATTTGAGAGAGTATTGTATTCCATCCAACACAGGGATTCTATCCACTGCATTCTTAGCAGATGGTCATCTAGTCTCTGCTTGAACACTTCCAGTGATGGGGTGCTCACCACCTATCAGGCAGTCTATTCCAATTTTGAATGATTTTTAGAAGGGGCATCCTTATATGGAGCCAAAAATCAGAGGTGCTAGCACTTCAAGGAATTCCTTTCACAACAAATCATACTCAAGTCTGTATCATGTGACGGTTAAAAGGGATACTGTTTCATTGTAAAATATGGAATGTGAAGTGGAGCTCAAAGGGCAGCGTAATTTCATAAATGGTGTGTCAAGGTTTGAATCCATTTCTTTCGATTGAGTCAAGGCCAGTAAAATCCAGTGGCAAGCCCAGATTACAGTGCATAACACTATATAGAATTTACCAATAAGCCGAGGGCATTACATGTCACGAAACCATTGTGCTTTGTTGTACCAGCTTTGTACCGGGATTGTGTTGGTAAATATACACCTAATACCTGGTTGAACCAAGATTCAGAACTGAGCAAAGCAGCAGGTATACACGGTGGGTCTGCGAATAGGTAATTCCCACTAAAAATCCACTGAGAGAGGATTGTAGGAGGACTTGAGTATTCATGCTGATGGAGGGGATGATGGAGGACACAAGGACAGGCTGAAGGGTGGCCGTGGCTCTCCCACGACCAGGCTTCCTAGAGGGCAGGGCTTCTGATGGAAAGAACCAGGCACGGTGACCCGCTTCCCATGCCCACCTTGCACATCCAGCCAAACAGACTTAACTTCAGGGAAAATATTTGTTCTCAGAGCAAGCAGAATAAGAATACACTTTAATCTGTTCTATAGATACACAGCACTGCCTCTTAGCCAAATACCTTACTCCTGAGCTGTTCACTGCCCTCTGTAAACCAAATGTCAGACAGGACAGGAAAGTGTAACTCCTTCATTTCTAGAGGGAAGCATAAGATTGGCTATCACCTAATATTTTATATCCATTTTTGTCTAAAATGAAAACTTAGCAGCGACCCAGTCTAGATTTATTCTAAGTATTGAATAGGTGCTACATCAGAAGAATTGAGGAGTTTGGCACTACTGCCTTCCCCTGCCCCAATCTCCAAGAAAAGCTCCAACTGACCTCCAGAATTAGCCAAATTCTGTGGTCTCCGTCTGAAATGAAAAACGTATTGCCGGTTGTACAGAATTTTCAGTTGTGCGATCTGTGTGTGAACGCGTTGACTGATTTTTAGGAGCAGGCATGGTAGTCTTTTTTAACCTTTTTTTTTAAGCTTTATTAACTTCAGATGCAAAAGTCCTACAAACTTACAAAGAACACTCTTTGTAATATTTATGGTTACCTTTCTTTTCACTTATGCAGTTTTGCAAATTTTTATAATTTTTTTCATTTTAATCTTTTTCCAGTTCCTCGTACTGAAGATGGTACACACCGGTTAAAAACATAACACGAAAAGATTATTCAAGATTCACGAAATTGCATACATATAAAGGAACAGAAGTAATTAATATTTCAAAAGATTATCATAAGGTAGCACATTTCTACTTCTGAAGTAATTAAGTATAAATGAACTGAGGTTTTTGAGACACACTGTAGGATGGCTACTGAGTTATGCTACATCTTGTGAGAAGACAGCAAGTAAAATGCCATCTTTGTATGTGTGCTTCTTTGCTCACTGCCTGACAATGAGCAGATATAATATAGAAAGAGGATTCTTGCCTTTAAGATGTCACTTTCCCTTTGTGAATGTGTACATGCCTACCTCGGAGATATTGTAATTTTTTGGTTTCTCAGTGCGTATAACGGTTATGTTTACACTATACTATAGTCTATTATGTGTGCCGTAGCCTTATGTTTTTAAAAAAATACATACTTTAATTAAAAAATACTTTATTTCTAAAAAATTCTAACCACCATCTGAGCCTTCAGCGAGTTGTAATCTTTTTGCTAGTGGAAGGTTTCAAATATTGCAAGAATTATCAAAATGTGACACAGACACACAAAGTGAGCAAATGCTATTGGAAAAATGGCGCCTATAGTGCTCGATGCAACCTTCAATTTGTAAAAAATGCAGTATGTGTATAGCACCATGAAGCAAAGCACAATAAAACGAGGTACGCCTGAAAATGAATGGGGGGGCGTTTAGAAAGAGCATCTTCTCCGAGGAAGACTCCCGACCTCTGCCCCCATGGCACGTGACTGAAATTTGGAGAACATTTCACCCATCATGCAACTATAGAATCTAATCATCGTGAAAATGAGGAGGTTAAGAAGAGATTTTCTTTCTTTTTTTTTTTTTTTGCGGTACGCGGGCCTCTCACTGTTGTGGCCTCTCCCACTGTGGAGCACAGTCTCTGGACGCACAGGCTCAGCGGCCATGGCTCACGGGCCCAGCCGCTCCGCGGCATGTGGGATCCTCCCGGACCGGGGCACGAACCCGTGTTCCCTGCATCGGCAGGCGGACTCTCAACCACTGCGCCACCAGGGAAGCCCAAGAAGAGATTTTCTTGACTGAACTTTCAAAATTGAAGCTGGCAATGAGCCTGTTTTGAGAAATTGTGCATATGTGCAGACTTGATTTGCTCTTTCCACTCCCTAGACTGGAAAAATACAGGAAAGTTGAACACTGTGCTCCAATTTTCATTCCTGTTCTTTAGATCATTCCGCTTGCCCCTCCGCTTCCCAATTTCCCTACAGGACATTGAATGTCACCACCACAGAAAAATCTAACTAGATTGTGAGGAAACCAAATTAGGCTTTATCACTCAACCAAAATGGGATAATGATCTTCTAGCCTAATCACAATGACTTATTTTGTGAACAAGGAAAACAGAGAGAACAGAGTTTTATCACACTGTGTTGAACTTATCTTGGCTAAAACTCCTCCCAGTAGATACTTTGTCTAACACACTGTTTAGATGGCATACGTTTAATTTCATTTCTCCCCCATACACTGAAAGCTACTTGAAGGTAGAGACCATATCTATTCATTGTTCTGTCAATGGCACAGAGCTGGCACATGGATGTAACCCACAGATGCTTAACTAAACGGAACTATGGAGATAGTATAAATTCTTACACAACAGCAGGATATTAAAGCATGCTCATCTTTGGCTTCCTGTCGATACTGGGTTGGATTAACAAACAAGGGTTCCTTTATAATAAAAGGATGATACTGTGTTCTAATGCTTGACAGACATGAGAACAAAGTCTAGGAAAGGAATGAGATTACCCCGTTCAAATTTTTAAAGGGAAAGATGGCAGACAAAGGACAAAGTGTGTTGAAACAAGTCTGGAAAATAGTCCAGAACAATGGGCAACTCAGAAGAGAACATGAAGAGATTACAGTGGGACTGGGACTTGGAACCACTTATCAATGTTGCTTTAAGTATATTAATTTTTGTGCAAAGAGCGTCTGATATCCTCATCCACCATCTCCATAAAAGACTGCAGTATCAGACACGGCTACCCCATGTAGATTTTGTTTCCCAGTCAGCTTTCTCACAAATGTCTCTGTATTTTCTGACAAAAGAATGTAACGTGTTCATTTGAACAAGAAGGGCTGATTGTCTCTATCTGTCTCTGGCTTGTTTGCTTCCTTTGCGGGGTGGGGGGGCTTCATGAAAAAGCAACATTTGGGCAGGAGGGAAAGGGCCTTGGAGTTGTCAAGAACCTCTAGTTAAAAAGCTTCAAACTGTGTTCTGCTGGTGTGTAACTGCTGGGGAAGAAAATGCTTGAAAACAAGACATACATTTTTAGTAAACAGAGACCTAAAAAATTATTTTTATTTTATCTGAGTCTGACATCGTTCTGTGCTTCTAAATCCCTTTTGGAAACACTAAAACTTTCAGTTCCCATGTTGTCTTCAAAGTGCTTCGAGGAATGTGACTATGGTGTAATTATCTTTTGAAAGAATGGAAAGTAAATGTTATTTTTTTAAAAAGAATAACCGCTCCTCAATCTTAAATATGCAAGAAACGCCTCATTTGTCACTTCTTTACCTGACACACTGAAACAGCACCAAGAATTTTCTAGGCTTCTTGCAGACATTCTCTGCCCCTCACACTATATTCAGAAGTTTCAGAAGTGTTCCTTACTTGAAGTTTAAATCGCTCTGAGTTAACTAGGTAAATTGGAGACTTCTTTGTTTGCAATTCTCTCTCAGTCTTCTGCCCCTAAATCATGGAACTGAATGTATTTAGAGACGCCCATCATTTTACAGATGCTAAAGCTGAGATATAGAATGCCTGATATTTAAATGTCTAAGACCATCCAACTGGTTCCAAAGACCCCAAACACTGATTCTTCAGATTATCCACTCTTTCTTCTGGGCTATAATAAAATATACACTATAAAAAGGGGCTGCTGTTTCGGAGGCACTTTGCTAGATGCCTTAAATGTATTAGGTTCGTTTTCCTTGTAGGAAGATAATCCTACAAGGGTATTACTGTTCTCTCCATTTAAATGAGAAAGCCGAGACCCAGAAAGGTTACATAACTCAGCTGACGTTTAAAAGCTGGCAAAACCTGGCCAAGAACATTGCTCAGACTGACTCCAAAGCCATAAAGGCTAAGCTAACTTATCCCTAAACCTCAAAGTCAAGTTAAAATCTGAATATGGAAATGGATATGGAGGAAGGGGTTTTCCTGAGTACTGTGACAAGAAAAAATTGTGAAAATCAAGCTGTTTCTTGACGTAATGGGAGGAAATCTAACCTAGACGTGGAAGACCCAGTCCCCGCTCCATCAGTCACTAAGTGATGGAACACTGGCAAAACCCAGCCCCACGGAGCCTCTATGTCCTGCTCGCTGAGACCTGGACTAACGTCCTCTCCACCTCCTTCACGAGGCTGCGGAAAGGATCAAGTGAGAATAATAAATAGGAAAAAACATCTGAATATTTATCAGAGAATTATCATCTTAAATTCTAAGCCCTGTGGAAAGTGTTTCAAATCTCTACATTTGTCTTCATTATGTGGAGAAAAAATAAGTAGATAGATGACGAATCAAAAATTAAAAATGAACACTTCTCCACCACATCGTTCAGGGGGAAAAAATCACTGAAAAGATCTGCACCTGCCATTCAAGAAACTGCAGCTGTTTACATCGTTCTAAGAAACACGGAAAGCGAGTGACGGTGTAGTGGGTTGCATGTTACCTCCCCACATCCCACCAATCTTGTCCACTTGGAACCTCAGAATGGGAACTTACTGAGCTATAGGACTTTGGCGTAATTAAAGATTTTGAGATGTAGTCATTGTGGATTTAGGGTGAGCCCTAACACCAATGACTGATGTCCCTACAAGAAGAGGAGAGGACACTGCACACACAGGGAAGAAGGTCACATGACAGTGAAGACAGAGATTGGAGTGATGCTGCTATAAGCCAGGGAATGCCAGGCGCCACCAGAAGCTGGAAGAGGCAAGGAAAGATTCTTTCCTAGAGGCTTCAGAGGAGCCTGAACCTGTTGACACATTTATTTGGGGCCTTTAACCTCCAGAACTGTGAGAGAATAAATTTCTGTTGTTGTAAGCCACCTAGTTGTGGTTACTTGTTAGGGCGGCCCTAGGAAGCCCACAGAGAGGGCAATGTGCCTCCCTCAATTGTGCTCTATGCCATCAGCAAGACCCCCTCTCCTCCATCCCCACCCCCAGATGCTTCCTTGCGTGGGTGAGTTTCAGCAGGTGGCATACGTCAGGCTGTACCAGTTGTTTGTCGCCAACCTCCACTGCCATTGATCAGGGCTCGGCTGCCAAACAGGATACATACCTTCAGTATTATCCCTGCTCACAGGTATTATAGGGCAACGATATTCAGTTGCAAATATAAGATTCAGTCAAGCTGCTTATCTATTATTATGTTTAATATAATTTTGTGTTTAGAGCTTTTCATGAATAGACTGATGCTGGATGGAACCAGCATCCCATCTGGGTCGAGAATAAAAATGTGAGTGATAAGAATTACACATTAAAGATTTGGATACAGCTTACGGTCTCAGCAGAAAAGGTCCCGGTTGGTGATAATTACTTTTACTTCTCACCTTTGCTACAAAAAGAATGTGAAAGACAGGAAATAGGAAAGGGCTGTTTTGGTTTATAAAAGGATGTGAGTTTTTTTTTTTTTTTTTACCTCTGTTTATATAATAAAGGGATTGAGATCAGGGCCATGGTTCAAAGAGTCTGCAGAGGACATTATGCATGGGAGGCCCTCAATTAATATTTGATGGAAGAACAATAATAAATGATTTTTTACACGCCTCTTATTAAAATTATTATGTGTTATACTGGAGTATGTTAAATTATAAAACATTTATTAGTATATAGGGGAGTTGGAGGTGGAAATTTCTTAGGGAGGGTCAGCTCCAGGGATCTTCTGCCCCTTTCTTCCTAATTCCTCCCATGTCACCAGTATTAACAACACCTAACAAGAGGCATAAAAGGTCTAAAGAACCATGTGGGGCTGTTGAGAAGACCAATAGCGCTCAGCTGTAATAAAATCCTAATGTTCAACGCTCTTCACCTCGCTGATCTTGCAAATATAACCTAAGGCCCCACCCCACATATGTCATACCCAGCTATAATGCAGGCAGAAGAAATGGAAACAGGTGTTCCCCATAAAGGCCTGGCCCCTTCAGGCACCACCTGTGTCCACATAAATCCAAGGCAAACAGTATCCAGCTAAGTTGTGAGCAAGGTTATAGGATTCATCACATTCCCCTGCCAAGGCAGGAGGACACGGACAGGTAATTCGGCCCTTGGATGCCTCAAAGACACACTGCCAAACACAGAGAAGGGGACAAAATTCTCTTCTCTCCTGACATTCTTCAGGAAAGAAGTGGGACTCTTGGCCAACACAAAATGAAACCTTGGAAGATGCACTGAAAATATCAAAAGGTTCTCAGAGTTCAAGTGACTCTACTTCACCACTCATCTCATTCACAAGAATACGCCAAATTATACACATCAGGAACTGAGGACACTACCAGCTCCAGAAACGGGCAAAGCAGGCTGCTGGTTGGGAGTCAGAGTTCATCAGAGTTCATGATCATATCTCACTTTCTTTGGCAAAAGACCTGCTGGAGAGGTGACAGGTCAAGTGTAACTTGTATTTCTAGCTCCAGGGACCCAGCATGGAGACGTGGCAAAGTCTGCTCTTTTTCTGATCTTAACTTGCAGCCTGAAGCAGCCACAGACATGAATATCTAAGAGCAGGGGAGACATCTAGGGAAGACTGGCCAATGGGGCCACGGGGTGAACTGTGCCTGATCTGCCCCAACAAACTTCTCAGCATCATCTGGAACCACTTCCTCTCCCAGAGCAGACACACACTATTAAAATGCAATATTCCTCCCAGTATTCTGGAAAATCACGTTTACGTGCCCAACTTCCTGAGAGATTTTGCCTTCGCAGGACAAAAGCGAGACCTACTGTATTCCAGCTTGCCTGCTGAGTGGGTTGCTGCAAAGCTGAGAGCCTAGAAGAGGGATTATTACTTTAATGTGGAGAGAGTGCAGGACAAATCTAGACACACCAGAAGAGGCAGTTAGAAATGGCACACACAGAGCCAGAGCCTTGCTGAGAACGCTCAGTCTTGGCTTTGCTGGGTTCTGGCTACTACAGGTTACAGTGATAATTTCCCAGGGGCAATGTTTCTTATGAAATCTGTTAGTTCCTGGGTATTTTTGCATGATGGATTTTATTGATGTAATGCTGGACCCAACACCTGGGCCTCATCAACTGCATTGCTAGTAATAATTGTGAATGCTTTGTGGTCTTTGGGCACATAAAGGAGCACTTCTGGGCAGGCTTTCCCTGTACCATCACATCCTCAGTGCAAGATCATCAGTATGTGGGGAATTCCTGGAGCCTCTCCCCCAGGTGCTTCATAACTTAATAAGACTTGTTGTTGTGAAATAAGAAAAGAATGCCCAAACTAGAGATACCATTTTAAAACTTGATTAAAGCTCAAATCTGTATTTATACATAAAATATTTCACGCACTCTGTTCATTAAATTTGGTTTAATGAATATTTCATTTGGGAATATTTCATTCTTTTAGGCAAAGATCAATATTTTGGGTTTACAAAATCCCCTTGAAACATGAATAGTGACAGTTTGATTCTTTTTTTAAATGAATTTATTTATTTATGGCTGTGTTGGGTCTTCGTTGCTACGCGCGGGCTTTCTCTCTAGTTGTGGTGAACGGGGGCTACTCTTCGTTGTGGTGCGCAGGCCTCTCATTGCGGTGGCTTCTCTTGTTGCAGAGCACGGGCTCTAGGCGCACGGGCTTCAGTAGTTGCAGCACGTGGGCTCAGTAGTTGTGGCTCACGGGGCTCTAGAGTGCAGGTTCAGTAGTTGTGGCGCATGGGCTTAGTTGCTCCACGGCATGTGGGATCTTCCCGGACCAGGGCTCGGACCCGTGTCTCCTGCATTTGCCAGCGGATTCTTAACGACTGTGCAACCACGGAAGTCTCCACACAGTTTGATTCTTACAGAATGAACAGCACAGTTAAAATATCTATTGTCATTTTCCCTGGATTTTCAGACATTTCTTTCCCATAACCAGGATGTCATCACATAAAACGAGCAGGTCAATGGTTTTCAAAGGTTCTCTCTTCAAGACTATAAATGATTTCCAGTAGCACTTTCAAAGCAAAAAGGATACTTGGATGATGATTTCCACAGCACATAAAATTTACTTTGTAAAATGTGTTCAGATTAAGAAACTAAAAGGAAAACGTGCTGGCCGAAAGCATCACTGAATACTGCAGAAATTCCATGTGCAAGAAATTCAAGGCACTTCATATAATCACGTGGCAAGTGCGGTTTGTCTGCCCCACTCCCACCGACGAAATGGCTAAAGTTCCTGTTTTGCAAATCTGATTTCTTGCCCAGAATGCTGCTAATAATTGGTTCCTAGGCTGGCATGCCCATTGAGATGTATGAAGTGGCTCTTGTTGATATTTTGATGTCAAAAAGGGTCTGTCAGATTTTTCTTTCCTGTAACCACTCACTTTGTCTTTGCCTCTTGTCACTTCCCCCCCACCCCCTGCTCATTTTACCCACATTAAAGCTGTAAGTAAATAAATGACAGGCTGTGGCCTATCAGCAGGTGACAGATCATCCTTCACTGGCTGTGAAGAACGGAGACGTTGTCATCTGTCTGGTCCCCCTCACATTCCCTGTCAGCCTCACCGCATCCGGGTGGCATGTCACAGTCATCGGAGCAAGATGAATGCAGCAGTGTAAACATCAGCTTGAGAGCGGAGTCAATCAAAACTGTGACTCTGCACAGAAGCCCTTCTGCTGCCGGAAAAGAAAAACTTGCTGAGAGAAAGAAATGCCTTTTAGTGGCCTGCTTCTGCTGCTGGTAGTTATTACTTAATTGAATTTAACAGGATTTGTTTTGTTTTGTTTTGTTTTCAAATTGAGGGGGGAAAGTCATATTTTTCCCCCATTGGGAGTGGGAGGCACAATACAAAATCTCTCCGTTCTAGAGCTGATCAATAGTTATTGGATTTACCTAGTCATCCAATGAGACCTCTTCAGGACCGTCATGTTAAGGTCTCACAGAGCTTCACACCCTTACCCGTGATACAAGTGACAACAGAGGAGAGGATGAAACATCTCACTGGTGAAGCTGAAGTGGCATTTGGAAGAATTTTTTGGAGGGCTGTTCCAAAACAAATAATGAGCCATGTATTAAAATAAACAAAGTCATAAAAATGTCAGGAGGAATGCCAGAATAATAATGACTTCCCACTGTGAGAAGAAATTCAAAGAAGGATAATGAAACTCCTTCCCAAATGAGAACAGCTGGCTCCGACCATCCTTGTGGATTTTCCATCTCCCTCCTGTTACTGTTTAAGAAGCTTTTCGGTGCTGCCACTTTAGAAGACCTTGTTCATGGCACATGAGGGAAAAAAAATTAACGTTCCATTAAAAAAATCATTGTCAGCTACCATGTGGCTCTCTCGTAGCAGCTGGGGGTGAATGCGGGACAATTAATACCACAGCCAGCTTCTGCCACGATTTCCTGGACGTCAAACACTCCAACCCTCATGTTGAGAGCAGCCATTGACAGAACTTCCACCATTTGAGGCCATTTAGTCAAGCACTGATGATTTCTGAAAACTAGGTAGTTTTGTTGTTTATCAAAAGCACTTATGTAGCTCTTCAGCAGTATAAAGCACTAAGCAATATTGCCAACAACTCTGCAATTTTCCCAAACCCTTAGTGATTCTGAAGAAAGGAAACTTGCAGATTCTATCCATAGCATCAAATTAAAAGCCACTGAACACTGACTATTGATATCTCTACATTCTTTGATCTACTATTAAAGGCTCCGCAAATTCTGGTCCTATCCTAACTTTTCAGCTACATTTCTTTAACTTTTATTACTTTCCTGTTATGGTCTGAATGTTCGTGTTCCCTAAAAATTCATATGTTGAAACCCTAACCCCCAATGTGATGGTATTTGGAGGTGGGTCCTTTAGGAGGTGATTAGTTCATGAGGGCTCTGCCCTCATGAATGGGATTAGTGCTCTTATTAAAGAGATCCCATAGAACCCCCTAGCTCCTTCCACCATGTGAGGAGACAGCAAAAAGGCCCCAACTATGACCCAGGAAGAGGGCTTTCACCAGACACTGAATCTTCCAGCTCCTGATCTTAGACTTTCCAGGCTCTAGTACCATGAGAAATAAATTTCTGTTGTTTATAAGCCACCTAGTTTGTGCTATTTTTGTTACAGCAGCCCAGCAGGGCTTATACATTCCCCTATACCCTATTCTCCAAGCAAACCATATTACCCATATCAGCCCATCCCCAGTGGCCTGTACTCTCCTATGTCTAAGCTATTGTTTACATTATATCCACCCCTGGAATATATCTTGCGCTTCTATGTATCCATTAAAAATATACAGATGGGGCTTCCCTGGTGGTGCAGTGGTTGAGAGTCCACCTGCCGATGCAGGGGACACAGGTTCGTGCCCCGGTCCGGGAAGATCCCACATGCCGCAGAGTGGCTGAGCCCGTGAGCCATGGCCGCTGAGCCTGCGCATCCGGAGCCTGTGCTCCGCAACGGGACACGCCACAACAGTGAGAGGCCCGCGTACCGCAAAATAAATAAATAAATAAATAAACGTATCTAATTATTTATATATTCATGTATAATTGTATCCCTGTTTTATATATCCATATTCATATTTATATCAAGAGAGAATCTGGAAATACACACCTATGTATACATGTGGATTATTTATGGATCAGGGAATCATTTTGTGTGTATCTGTGTGTGTGTATGTGTTAAGATTATCTGTACTTTATAATCTTTCGAAAGTAAACATGGATTGCCTTGGTATTGTTGACTGAAAAAAATGCACAACCTAAAAGTTGAGAATTACGTTCTTTTCGGTGGCCTTTCTGAGGACTTCAAGCCCGTGAGGCAGCATCTCAGACAGCTCTGAGGGACAGCTCCACAGAGGTAAGAGAAGAGCCAGGATATATAGGAGTTTTGCAACCAAAACCAGGTAGTCAGAACATCAAAAGATTACTGTTAATTAGAGAACCAGACATCTCCAGTTAATGAATTTAGCACTTTCCTATGTATGGGAAGATGCAAGAGTCTGGACACACTGAAATCATTCCTTTGATATGCACCTTAGCTCTCTAGGGCCAGTATCCTGTGCTTTACCATCCTGAACGCCCTCAGGGTGCACCGTTGGGGGCCGCGGTAGTGGCTGATGCCTTGGTGGCTGCAGCGTCCTTTGTTTGCTGATATGGCAGGCAACATTTTTCATCCACGTATCAGAAATAATTTCAGTGTGAACCGTCTTCAAACTCCAGCTCGAATGCTCTTTTTCCACACAAAGTTTTTCTTGAAATTTCATCAGCAAGTTCTTTGGCTCAGTTGTATCTGTATCTATTTCATGTTGCTTAAATTTCATTGGGTTAAAAACATTTGTATATTATTAGAATATAAACTACACGAGAATAGCGGTCCTTCTAATTTATCCTTGAATGCAAGCTTGTAGCAAGTGTTTAACAAATATCTTTGTATGAATCAATGTTATTGGCCTGATCAGTAATTAAAAATTCGAAAGCACACCAGAATCACTTGGAATGTACTTTTTAAAAAAATGTATTTTATTTTTATTTTTGGCTTCGTTGGGTCTTCATTGCTGCGTGCAGGCTTTCTCTAGCTGCGGTGAGCGGGGGCTACTCTTCGTTGCGGTGCGGGGGCTTCTTGATGCAGTGGCTTCTCTTGTTGCGAAGCATGGGTTCTAGGTGCGCCGGCTTCAGTAGTTGTGGCGCACGGGCTCAGCTGCTCCACGGCATGTGGGATCTTCCCGGACCAGGGCTCGAACCTGTGTCCCCTGCATTGGCAGGCGGATTCTTAACCAACGCGCCACCAGGGAAGTCCCGGAATGTACTTTTTAAAGGCACAGATTCCTGGGTCCATCCATTCTGTGAGCAATGCAGCCAGCCTCGCTTTTAGGTCAGAAGTGGAGAACTGCAGTCCTAAGGCTACTCCTAGACGATTCCTAGTTTAATCTAAGCAGTTCTCCTTCAGCCAGGTGTGCTCATTCTATCCACATATTTGGGTTTGGGGCTGTTAATGCCCTAAATTAATCCCTGCCCTTGCAAAAAGTGTAGAAACAATCGTTAACTGATCAGACTTCACAATCAAGGTGCCAGAAACATTGTAAATGTTTAATACATGTTTGCTGGAGAATGGTCATATTCTCCCGTCATGTCCCTAACCTTCAGAGCCTGTAGATCCCCTGACGTCTGACTCCTGCAGGAAGTTCTCTAACTGCCCTGACTTGCCCTTTTTCTGTTTCTCCAGTACTCATCTAATTGTCTTGAGAGCTGATTCCCCTCTTAGCCCGATCATAAAATTTTTGCAAAGACAGATGTTTCAGCTGGCCTGGCACAGGAAAAGTAGACAAATGTGCACAACGGGGAAGCTTCAAGATCAGGATGAGAGGTTTTTGGGTGGGGAATGGGATCCACAGTTGTGAGTACTTGGTAATGGGTTTAACCTGTGATCTCAGAGGTGCGTCCAGGCAGACAGGAGCAGGTAATGAGAATCATTATCAGGCAGTAGGGAGATGGGAGGGAAAGAAATCCAAACAAGGATATTCCTAAAGCATTAATTCAGGAAGAAAGCTGCACAGTAGGCAGGTGGGAATTCCATTAAGAAGATTAAAGCAGGGAGACAGTTCAAAGAGTTCTGCCAGATACCTTCTGTACCCAATACAAGGCAGCTAAGTGTTGGTCACTGTCACCTGTTGTCACTGCTGCGTATCAGCTTTGTTCTTTACTCACTGTTTCTCCTAACCTCTCAGTTGCCAGGTCCTAAATCCCAGCCACACATCAGTCTCCATAATTACGAGTCAGGGTCCACTCTGGGAGTGACTGTGTGTCTGACCAAAGAGATGAATATTGAGGAAGAGGGTAGGGACAGAAAGAGAAACAAATGTAGAATGGAACATGACTTGGCCATTTAGACTACTGCATGGCTGGAAACCACCCTTTATCTGTGTCATCATTATATTTAAACAATATAGCATATAGAATATCGTAGACTGCAATGTTATCAGACTGCAAATCCTTCTTCACAGAGGTCAAATTTACCTTTTCTGCCTTCTCAGGAATTATAGGTTTTAAAAGCCCATTAGCACATATTGAGAGCTACTGTTTCAATCTTTCTATTTGAAACCAATATCTATGGTTAAAATTAAAAAGTTACAGTCTTTATTCAGTGGCAATGAACAGGATAATTTGGTAATTAGAATGTGTGTGAATGTGTGCTAATATCACTAGCACATTTTTTACTTTCTAAAAATCCCGTTTTTAATTGAAATGAAACAACTATCACACACTTTGGAAATCACTTTATAATACTTTTAAAGACATTTGTTCATAGAAAAAAACTGAGACTTATTATCATATGATTTAAATATTTAAAATTAATTCTAGTAATTTTCAGAGAAATGAAGTAATTTGACATTTGGAGAGCCTCTCTCTCCATAAGCAGGTTATCTAAGGAATAATGTGTATAGAATACCATTTCTGATACTTTTTACATTTTTTTGTAATTAATAGAAAGATGTGAGTTTTTCTTTCTTTTTTTTTTTTTTTTTTTTTTTTTGCGGTACGCGGGCCTCTCACTGTTGTGGCCTCTCCCGTTGCGGAGCACAGGCTCCGGATGCGCAGGCTCAGCGGCCATGGCTCACGGGCCCAGCTGCTCCGCGGCATGTGGGATCTTCCCGGACCGGGGCACGAACCCGCGTCCCCTGCATCGGCAGGTGGACTCTCAACCACTGCACCACCAGGGAAGCCCCAAGATGTGAGTTTTTCCCTTAAAAATCCACATATTTATCTAAAGTTATCCTCTGATACTTTCACTCTAGACCTTTCTTTTCTTCTTACCAAGCATCTGACCTGTGGTGCTCTCTCCCCCAACCCAAGTCTCAGTTTGACTTACAGTTACCCTGTGGGGATTTACCTGTGATTTCAGTTTTCATAGTAAACATACTGATACCTTGTTTTCTTTATATGGATTGTAATTTATAAAAGCCTTGAATTTTCTCAAATTTGCCCACCAGCTTCCCCTTTTCCCTCACACCAAGACAGAAAATACAATGAATCCGTGGAAACAACGTCCATGATGATTATAAATTTATAATTCCTCTCCTTCTTAGGTGAAAGAGGAGCTCACAGAAAAAATGTCCCTTTAGCCTGTGCTGCTTGCGTGGTTTTTTGTTGTTGTTGTTGTTTGTTTGCGGTACGCGGGCCTCTCACTGTTGTGGCCTCTCCCATTGCGGAGCACAGGCCCTGGACGCGCAGGCTCAGCGGCCATGGCTCACGGGCCCAGCCGCTCCGCGGCATGTGGGATCCTCGCGGACCGGGGCACGAACCTGCGTCCCCTGCATCGGCAGGCGGACTCTCAACCACTGCGCCACCAGGGAAGCCCCTGCTTGCGTGGTTTGAGCCAACAGCTGAGCAGCTATGGTACACAACTGAGGTCATATGGGAGAAGAGTGTGTGTGTGTGTGATGGAGAAACATAGAGAGACACACGTGACATAGGGAGGGAGAGAAAGACAAGGAGAGAGAAACAGAGAGAGAGAGAAAAACAGAGAATGACAAAAATGGAGAAAGAGGATGTAGCTATATATGAACATTAAATCCAGAGGTCACCCTGAGAAATATGCGATTAATAGCAGTCCATTCTGAGGCCTGGAGTCCAAAAAAGGAAGCCCATGAGACTGATGGTCAGTGAAATGATGTTTGTACAACTATAGAGAGACTGGCTGTAACCTTTCAACAAATGTTTTCCTTTCTCCTGCCTACCCCTCCCTGGCCTCCATCCATCCACACACACACATACACACACACACACACACACACACACACACACACACAGACTTAACACTCCAGAATAACAGAGTGCACCCCTGCATTCAGCCTTTTAGCAAGATCTGTTGCAGAATTCCTCTAAGTAGCAAATACCATTGACACTTAAAACATTTCACTTAAAAACCAATTTTATCAAAACAATCCCAGCTTCACAAATCCAGGCAGTTTTCCAGCTTTTTGGAGCACCTTCGCTTTCAAACCATACTTTTTTCTAATTTTATACAAAACTATGAAAAAATGAACTCCAGTGGGAATTATACCTATTCTTGTAAAGATTTGCAAAAGTCTGCTCCAGGTAAGTACTTTGGCTCTAATCTGCCATACTGTCTTCTACTTCCATCCTATGTAAAGATGCAAAAGGTTACTCTGAGAATTAACATACTTAAGAGGAAAGAGGAATTTTAAGGAATTCTCCTCAGGAGTAGCAGACACATCTCTTCCGATAAACCCCTTAATGAATTTTCCACATTGTGCTAAAATTAACTAACATAAACTTTCAAAATGAAGCCTGTGCAGCGTGGATGCTGCTTCTCCATGTTGGCATGCAAAATGGAGCCTGCATCTGCCTCCATTCAAAAATTCCATCAACGGGCATGTGAATTTGGCTTGTTCCATAAGCAATTCAGAAGGTGGAACAGCAAAAAGATGAGGGTTCATTAAGTGATTAGAGTCACTGGAATCAAGAATTTTTTTATCGTGGAAGATTTTATGGAGAAAGTGAGATTTTAGGGACATTTGGATATATAGTCTTTAACTTTGCAGGGAAGGGAGAGGGTGCTGTTAAATTAAGGGGGATTCTCAAATATCAGTGTGGTCAGCCAAGATTCTTTTTTACGTGAAGATTTCCAAAACCTCCTGGGTTTCCTATGAAACCCTCCAAAGGGACGAAGGTGGCTTTGGGGCAAATCATTTGATCCAAGATGACCAGAATGAACTAGAATAAAAAAGGGAGATGAAGGCTTCCCCAGCCTCTGTTTGGATGCAGAACTTGTATCACGTTACCAAGGAATCATGCATGGCCCGGAAGGACAGTGCTTTTGAACTTGACAAAACGTATTTTCATGCAGTGTGTCTTCTCCCTCTGGCAACCTATCTGTACTTCCAAACACTTATCATCACCAACAGGAGAGAAGCCTCCTCCATCAGGGCAGCAAAGGATAGAAACAGGACGTTGAGAGGGGAGACGTCGTCAGTGACTCCTGCACAGAACATACAGGGCTGGATATGGAACCGAGTATCTCAATGTTTACCGACCCACAAGTACATTTATACCCAAATCTCAGTGCCTCTGAGCTTTCCTTTCCTTAAGGAAGTCTATTACTTTAACAGATATTCCTAATATGTTTCTAGGAACATCCCCCCACAGGGCTCCATGGATGCATCAGATCCATCTTTTGTGTACAGGTCTGATTGGCCAAGTCAGGGCTCTACTGCCTCAAGATGCAAGAGTTTTCCAAGGAGGCTGAGCTGTGCTGGGATTTCTCCCTCACTGCCTGAGGTGTTGTCATCACCTTCGAGTAGATGAGGAGAAGCTAGACCCTTATCGTCACTCCAGCTGATGAACCTGACTTCAAATGCCCCAAGCCCACGATGAGTCAGAACATCGCTACAGCTTGGTGCTAGTGAGCCAAATGATAGAAATCTGTATCTTTGCTTTTGTAAAATAAAGAGTGCATTTCCTCTGTTACAATCAGTAGGAGACCCAGAAAAACTGCTCAAGCCCTTAAACATTACAGAAATCTTAGTTACACAATAATTTTGTCCCTGGGGTGCAAAATGCTCTTAGAAAGGCAGAGCCAGAAAAATTTTATTTTTTAATCACCATACCTAGTACCACCACACCACTACCCTCCAGCAGAGGGTAGGCGGGGGGGGGGGCGGGGAATATATATATATATATATATATGGCAATAAACTCAGTAGACTGGAGTTCAGAAATAGTGCTCAACATTTACACTGATAAATTTTTTTTAAATAGGATATCAACCACACAGATAAATTATCTGGAAAGAGTCTAGGCAGAGAAACGAGGCAAAAGAGACCATGTGACTTGGACTTTGTTCTGAGTCCAGCCCTGCAGTTCCCAAATTACGTGCTGAGGTACCCTTCGTGCTGCAGAACATGCACGTAGACCGTTCAGCATATCTTCCATTTTAGAGGGAAGCATACCGTCATTGACCAAATACCACCTGAGCTATGACTTTTAAGCTGCTTGGACCTGAATGAACTTAATTTAAAAATTGGTTTGTACATAAGCTAAATTAAATGGAACTGCTCTTTCTTTTGACCTAAGAACACTTTGAAAATTTACTGAGACACTAAGGGTGCTGTGAATAGTGTAAGTTTGGGAACCTCTGGTCTAGCCAGTTGATGATGGCTGGCATTCCTGTGCAAGAAAGCCAAATACAGCAAAGTCCTAGTCTTTGCCATGGTTTGGAAATAAGGTAATGCTTTTGCAAAACCTGATGCTGCTTAATATGAGAAATTTTGATTTGCCTGCATACTTACATTGAAAAATATTTATTTTCTAGTTTCACATAGACGGGAAATACACTCAACCAGTGCATCTTCCTTTTTTCTTACTCAGTGTGTTAGAACTCAGAAAATTTCAGAGTTCGCATATTGCCTAAATATCTTCTTTTACCCATCTCTCCAAAACTGGTGGTTTTATAAGATGGTGGTATGAAAAAGACATGTACACTCATGGGAAATCATGTTGCTTTATATGACAGGCCATGACAGGAAGAGATGTCCTGGAGCATATAATACAGACTACTCAGGGTCACCTACGTGAAAATTTGACTTTAAATATTTACTGCACTAAAGTCTTCGATACTTTGAGAGCCATCTGTCAATGATGAACTGTATAAAGATTGAAAGCTGTAGGGTTTTAGTCAAGGCATTCCTTAAAGACTGTTGAACATATTCTAAAATCTTACTATTATTTCTTTCTAAGATACATCTTTATAAGACATTCTTTTTTATTCTAGGGGGTGATAAGACAGAGTAGAGATATTATTTTCCTATAGAATGTCTCTGTTCTCTCTGTTAAATACCATGGGAGTTTGTAATGGGTCAACTTGGATAAGCTGGAACTTCATTTCCTAGACGGCTCTTCCCTGCATGGCTCTGAGTTAAAGCTGGCCCAAGGAGGAACTCACATGAGATTTGGAAGCAGAAGTGAAAGAGCAGCCACTACTCCCTGAATGAAGGTCATCATGATTAGAAGTGGTGATAGAAGATGCAGAGATGCTGGCAGGTGCCAGCACATCCTCACTCTCCTCCACTCTGCGTCTCGTGAGTCTGTTTGAGCTGACTCTATTCACCAATGGAAGCCCGGGGTCCACCACCTGATACCTGGCAGCAAACTCACAGAGGCAGCTACTACACAGAGGCACAGCTCCCCAAAGCCCTCCATGACCTTTCCCTTCCCCATCCACCTGGGTGACCAGCCGCGCTTGGCTTCTGACTCACGGCTTCTCCAATTCCCGCCTGGACCTCCACATCCCCCCACATCATGGAAGCTCCAATTCCTGTAATAAATCCCTTATCCCCTAACTCACAGTGGTTGGGCTTCCCTGACTGATGCAAGTATATACTATAGACATACCAAGTGACAAAGAAAACATGAGAAATGATTCTCCAGTAAGTATAATTTTTTTCTGGTAAATGATTTCCTTATGGAGACGTTGGACTGGAATACAAAGTATCTGTCATTCATCAGTTCTGTTTTTAGAACATCCTAGACTGTTGCTCTTGAAATCCTTAATACTTAAAGAAGGCTTGGGAATGAACCATACATGGACGGCTAGATTGTCTAAAAGGCATTAAAGTTACTCAAGTTTCTCATGGACCATTCCCTCTGAGGAAGAAGAAAATGTTTCCACAGTCAGGGAAACAGGTTGATTTGGTGTAACTTTCTCTTTCAGTCAGCCAGTTTCTCTCCAGATTTAATAAACAGCTTTCAAAAGGGGTATAAAAGTATCTGCTCAAAAGCCTGCAGTCTGTTATTTGTGGAAGTGTCTGTGGATTCGCAGACCTGTTTCCAAAGGAGTGGATTATCATCTTGTGATCACTCACAGCACAGCACTGAGTAATACAGTTCTGTGGGCAAACAAAACAGCCATTCTCTTTTGGTGACAAAGGATGAAGCTAGTTATTAGCAATTCGATACAAAAGAAGTAAAAAGGACTGAAAATGAGGAGTCAAGCCAAGTTTGGCATCTGTTATTCACACAATACCTTCTAGTAATGACAACTACCCAAATCGCAGAAAAATCCCATTCAGAGGATCCATTCTCTTGCTTCGCTGTCAAAAGTGTAGATGATAGATAACTTCCAATGACTGTCAAAATTAAAATCAAATCAATTTTAATGAAAGAAAATAGACTATTTCTGTTTGTTGGTTCCAGAGAAAATGTGTGATGATGAATTTCTGAAGTCTTTAATTTATCATTCCACCCTGAAAAGAATCTATTTTTTCAAACAATACTTCTCTATATGGTTGACATCCTTTTTTTTTTATAAAAAGTGTATTGGCTTAAATGTTGAGCACTATATATGAACTCCAGTCTACTGAGTTTTTCCCAGAGATATTTTTTTCTATATTACCTCATAGTTGCAGGCTTCATCAAAGGTCATCAAATCCACTGATTTTTGTCAAATATCCCCATGTTATTTCATCTGATAAATTATAATTTGTGATTGGCCTTTGGAAATTTCAAAGGATAGCACACAATAGATTTTTTTTTTCAAAATAAAGAACAACTGCAAATAAAAAGTAAACTCAAAACTCAAACAAATAAAAATCAAAAGGAAAATATTAGCAAATTCACAATTCAGAAGGCTTAATCACATGTAATAATTTTTCTGAGTTTCTTTTTATTTATTTTTCAAATGCACGTGAAACCCAATTCTCATTTCCATAAATGCTAACACAATGGGAACAAAAGAGCACAGTGTGACAATTTCCAACTGAAGTTAATATTTGAAACGTGAATTTACCGCATAACACAGGGATCACACACTGTTCACAAACCTGGAAAACCAAAGCCAACCACGACTGTTAGCTAGACGTTATTTTAGTATTCTTTTAAAACAGTACTTATGCTTAATTATATAACACTACTATGGTCCTTAAGAACTCTAAGGGCATGAAAATATAATGCATTTTTCTGTTCTTTAAAATACGTTGAAAACGCAACAATAGGATCAGTTGGAATTGGATGGCTGAAACATCTCTTTGTGAGATGTGTCTTACATGCTAATCTGAAGCCTAAGAAGCATTTTATTTATTAGGTATCAATATATTACTTAGGGTAGTTCAACTCCGAGGCCAATAATCTAATGCCTTCATACTTGCACAATATATAAGTAACCAGCATGGTTTTTACCACATGATAGTTAGTCAATGTACATATGGGCTAAAAGAATGAATCAGAGAGATGAAGCAACCGAAATAAACTAATTTGACTAACACCCCGCATTGCACTGAACCATCTCAACGTCAGGTTTTTTCAAGGGTTTGTACCATGTTTATGGATAACTACATTCTATGCCTAAATTTCCTCTTTCCCTGAAGCTTCCGATAACAGACTGTGAGCACATGGCTTACATTAAAGATGTAAAAATGCTTGACTAAAAGTTTGTCTGAATCAGCTATTTTAGAAACAATTTATGAGTAAATATCTACTCTAATGTACATGGAATAAAATTTTTTTTTACTTGTTAGGAGTCTACCAAGAGCGTCAATGTTAGTGATGTAAAGACCTGAGCTTCAGAAAGCTCCTATAAATCTGTAAGAATGACACCAGCACTTCAGTAGGAAAAAGGGCAAAGGGTATTCATTAATGGATCAGTTGCTCAGCGGTAAAAAATACAATAGAGTTTCCCTATTATTTTTCTGTGTAGAAGGTACATATAAAATTAAACATAGTCATTTTTCCCAGTAATCAAAATAATAACCAAAATCATGATATAATTATTGAATAAGAAAATAGGAAAGTTCTTCATTTTTTCCTTTCTCCTCCCTTCCTTTAATTTTTTTTTCATTCTTTTTTATTGGTAGAGGGAAATTAATATGATTTAAATTTTCTGAACAATCACTTAGCAGCATAAACCCAAAGCTTTTAAATGTCCATATTTGATGTGAAACTGGACATTCTAATACACCATTAGTGGGGAGTATAACTTGTAAAACTTTCCAAGGGACAATTTGAAAATAAATTTTAGCATTTATAATGTTTATGCCTCTTGCCTGAGCATTTCCACTTATAGAAGTTTACCTAAAAAAATAATCTCACAAATGTGTCTATACACATATGGAGAAAACATCATAACAATCTCAACTTCTATTAGTAAAGGAAGTATTAAACTATAGTTCATCTATAGAATGGAATAGTAGGCAGGCATTACAAAAATGAGATAACTGAGTACCTTGGTGGGAAAGTTGTCCAATACATGATGGCAAGTAGAAAAATAAAAAGTAAATTACATAACAGTATGCTAAGTATTGTCTATTTAAAAATTTTAATATTATTGATAATATATAGTAGCATATCTTTTCTGTAACATTAACGTTTAAAATTTTAGCAAACTTATATTTTATTTATGATCTGGAGAAAAATATATGTGTGTAAATGTGTAGACTTTGGCTCAGAAATTCCATTTCTAGAAATTTTTCCCAATACTGGATAAAATGCTACTAATTCAAAGAATGATTTAAATAGGGAATGGGTTGAATATTGTATGCATATACACAACTAAATTTATTCAGTAAACTGAAAAGATATTTAAAGGTATATATTTTAATTAAAAATGTTTATATTTTCAAGTTTAGATGGATTATAAACATCATGTATGGTACAACCTCACTTTGTCAAACAACTTTTAAAAATGTTCCTTATGGGGCTTCCCTGGTGGCGCAGTGGTTGGAAGTCCGCCTGCCAATGCAGGGGACATGGGTTCGTGCCCCAGTCTGGGAGGATCCCACATGCCGCGGAGCGGCTGGGCCCATGAGCCATGGCCACTGAGCCTGCGCATCCAGAGCCTGTGCTCCGCAATGGGAGAGGCCACAACAGTGAGAGGCCCGCGTACAGCAAAAAAAAAAGAAATGTTCCTTATGTTTGTAAGCAAAATATACGAATGAACACAAATGTATACACATATGCAAAGAAAAATGTCTGGCAGTATGTTAACAGTGGTTAGTTTTGTATTGTTTATGAGTGTTCATTTCTCTTTTTGTTTAATCATAATTCTAATTTTTTCCTCAGAAGGCATATAAAGCTTGAAAAGATAAAAGATATCTTTTAAAAAACCATATATATAAAAACTGACAATCACAGTAGCAAAATATATATGTCCAATAAACAAAAAGGTTTAGACTTATTAGGATAATCAAGGAAATATAAATTTAAGACAATAATGAACGCAAATTTTCACTGGCAAAGATTTTTAAGAGAACATTCACCGGAGGCAAGAGGTGAGAGATTACTCCTTCATTGTTCATGAAGGTATGTTTGTGTGACCTTTCTGGAAAACAATTCAGCTACAGTTAAGAACCTTAAAAATGCTCATAAGTTGGACCAGTAACTTAGCTTCTAAGAATATACCTTAAGAACGTAATCAGAATTGTGGGTAAAGATGTGTGTCATTTGGCCATTTACATGAAAAGGCAGGAAAAAAAGCCAAGTACTCAGTCATGGGGAAAATAATTAAACCATATTAATAATCATGTCTGAAGTATTGTGAAGCCATTGAATATTACAATTTCAAATAAATTAGAGAGGAATCATGCTACAGTGTGAAGTGGAAAGAAAAGAAATCAGGATGCCACATGATATAAATAGCATAATTCCAAAGAGGAAAAGACTACGAGAAAATACATAAACATAATATTTTCTCACTCTTTGAGGGAGAATTGCAAGTAATTTGCATGCTCATCTTTATACGTCTTTCTGTTTTTAAAAATTATATCTTCAAAAATTACTGGAACATCCATTGAATGAGAGGCACGAACAAATACACCAACTGGCATGTGAGTCAGGATCCAAGAAACAGACAGGTGGGGGAATTCCACGACTACACTGGCCCCCCGTGCAGAGCACCCCACATATTTAGAGGAGTTGTGAAGGGCAGGATCACCCAACCAAGTAGGACGAACCTGAAGTTGACTGTTTACAGCCTGCTCAGTGGTTCTCAAAGTGTGGTCCCTGGACCAGGAATATCAGCATCATGGAAGGACTTAGAAATACAAATGTTCAGGTCCCACCCCTGACTTAACTGAATCAGGTGTTCTGAGGGTGAGGGCCGGCAACCTGTGCTTTAACAAGCTTCGTGGAGACTCTGAGGCATACTGAAGTTTGGGAACCACAGGTCTTTCAGATGCAAGAAATCTCCAGCCTTCAGATGCCAATCACTGGAAATTATGCATATCCTAACGGGTTTGGCTGCACGCATTGAAGCCAGAGGACCCGAAAGGAAGTCTGGGATCATCGACTATGGCTGCTCTTTGCCAAAAATACCATAGCCTCCAATGGTTTTGAAACCACAGGCAGAGAGCTGCTGATTGTGTTTACAGAGCTCCGGTTCTGAAACGGAATTTGGAAGTGGTCGGATCTCCACATTTTTGAAGATGAGAAGAAGACACTCAGCAAAATGAAGTGATTTGATGGGGCCCCACTGTTAGTCAGAATCCGACTGACATCAGCCACCAGTCCACCAGGTTTACAACACGCGCTATTGTCTACCAAGCAAAAAGTCATAATGAGAGTCTCAAATTTATTCTGGAAAAAAGTCAATATTCTTTTATATCTCCAACGAACAAATAGGAACATTTATTCCATTTAATAATATCCCCAGTGTATCCTCCAGGCCTGCCATCAAACATCTGTGTATTTTGAATAGCCTTGGGAAATTATCGACTAGAAACAGAGCTAAACAGATTTTGTGAGTTGGGAGGAAACTGGGAGGCCAAATAATTCATCGTTTAGGAGGCTAAAATACATAGATATTATTAAATGATTTTAATATTTTAAAATTGTAAGCCCTCGAGGCTCCTGTTAACCTTCATGTGGTCAGCGGTACAGGCAGCATCTGTGTCACCTGGGAGCTTTTTGAAAACATAATCTCAGGCCCCACCCAAACCTACTGCATCAGAATCTGCATTTTAACAAGATCTCTATATGATTCTTATGCACATTGACGTTTAAGAAATATTGCTCTAGGAGTTTCCCATTTGTCTTTAATGATGGGAAATTATTGTTTCTTTGGGGAAAATATAGTGCTTTCAATAGAACTGGCAAAGTTTTTACAAGGGCGTTAATATCCAAGAAGAAAAAGTATCAGGGAGTCTGATGTGCATGTATTATATGCAGATTTGGGAGATACTACAGAAGGAGAGTAGAACTTATTCATTGGGATATATAACAGGGTTTTCTGGTCTGCAAGCAACGGAGTAACAAATCAATCTGTCCTACACAATAATAAAATTTCTTGCCTCATAGAGGTAGAAGAAGTCCAGGGTAGGATAGGATCCAGACATTATGCAATCAACAACTCAACCGTGTCTTCAAGAATTGAAGTTCTTTTAGTCTCTCCACTTCCCAGACCTCAGGATCAGGGTCATCCTAAGACGGGTGTCCCTCATATTTTCAAGATGACTATAAACAGGGCTAAATGAATTTTTGTTTATATTCAGCGGGAGAGAGAAAGAAAATGTCTCCCCCAAGTATGGTTTATAATAAGAAAGAACATACATAGGCACACCTCAAGAGATATTACAAGTTCAGTTCCAGACCACCACAATAAAGCAAATATTGCAATAAAGCAAGTCACATGATTTTTTGGTTCCCAGTGCATGTAAAAGTTATATTTTCATTATACTATAGTCTACTAAGTGTGCAATAGCATTGTCTGAAAAAACAATGTACATACTTTAACTAAAAAATACTTTATTGATAAAAAATGCTAACCATAATCTGAGCCTTCAGCGAGTTATAGTCGTAACATCAAAGATCACTGATCACAGATACCGTGACAAAAAGCATAATAATGAAAAAGGTTGAAATATTGTGAGAATTACCAAAATGTGACACAGAGACATGAAATGAGCAAACGCTGTTGGAAAAATGGTGCCGAATAGACTCACTTGACGCAGAGTTGCTACAAATGTTCAATCTGTAGAAACACAATATCTGTGAACGCACTAAAGCAAAGTGCAATAAAACGAGGTATGCCTGTAATTTATTTTACAAACCACAATGCTTTTAAGAATGAAAGGGGGCGGTATTTATAGTCACATCAAGAAAAAAGGCAAACACCTGGGCTGCTTCAGACAAGCCAAGACATATGGTCACATGTCACCCTATGCATTAGATCTTTAAGTCTTTTCATTATCTGTAAGTCTTTTCATTCGATCAAATTAGGTCACATGCCTATCTTTTGGGCATGTAAATAGCAACTAGGGGAATATCATAATATAATTGAATTAGACTAAATTTGAATCCCATTCTATAGCTGGAAGCAGAGTGGATACATAACTTTTAAAAATGGGAGAGAACTCCTATTAGGAAAGAAAAAAAGGAGGAAATTAGGTACTGGGCATACAACTGACAATGTCAATTATAGGAGGCCACTATGACTACCAGTGCAGGTGGAACCTTGCTGTTCAGTATCCACAGGACCATAAGCCAGGTGCCCTCAGGCATGTGATGATGCTCTGTGTTCATCACTAACACCCTGGTTGCCTCTGATGCATCATTAGGTATAATTTTTGGTGTTGAAATGGCCTTTTGTTTTGGAAAAGACTGTAATAGTAGACGGTGGATGCATTACCTTTCTTACTTGCAAATGTGAAAGCTAGCCCCCCTATGTCAGCTGTTCACATTTTTGTTTATAGTTTCATTGACTTGACATTTCAGTCTGGGTACAATGTTATAGGGCTTGATGATAACTTGATCTTGTCTCAAATAAAGTATTTACTATTAACATTATTATTGTGAAACTTTTTCCAACTACTGATAGCACTATTAAAGAGGTTTCAAAAGTGAAAAATAAATCATGTCAACTTCCTGCCACTATCATAATAAATAATTTCACCTTGGGGATATTCCCTTCCAGGCTTTGCTCACACGCATACATATTTTAACACAGACGTAATCATGGCATAACTGTAATTTTGAATTCTGTTTTATCACTTTAGCACCATATTGTATACTTTGCAATTTGCATGCCATTCCTACAAGAAGTGCTCAGGTGAAAGATGTTAAAGAAATGAAACCCTTGAAAGGAACCGACAGCTACATGAAAATTTTCTGTTCAAACCTGTATATTCCAAATCATTATGGAATTGGAGAAACGGTTCCTTTTGCTTTAACTCTAGTTTTTATTGACAATCCAAAATCAGTAATCATAGACTAAAGCCCCTAAAAAATATGGCGCTGATTATCTAAGAGAAGATGCGAGAAGCAAGAGGCAACTGGGCCTTTTGGCTAAAGACAAAATTCTCCTCATTTTTTGCTCTTTTTAGGGATTTTGTGATTACAACTCCCTCTGCTATTTGGTGATGTTTCACGGATCTGTAGAAACATTTGACATCTTACGATAAGTTCAGGCATGTGTTCATACGTACCATTTTTAAACAGAAAAAAGTTGTCAAGTGACAATGTCCAGTCACTCCAATAGATGGTCTTGGGGGAGAGATAAGCAGTAAATAAGAGACTTGATGTTCCTCTTTTTTTGCTCACAAGAGGACAGAGCACATCTCCACCAGGATATACGTGGAGGAAAGAGCCTAATGTACCTGGTGAGGATTCTGCTGCCAGGTTCCTGAGTCTACTCTTCACATCTCTATTCCCCCATTAGACTGTGAGCTCCTAAATCAGATGTGAAGGTTTTATTCTTTCCTACACTCCAAACTCCAGGTATAGTTCCAGGCACAATAAATATTGACTGAATGTCTAAACTAATCATGAAATAAATTCCGTGGTACTTTTTAAAGACAACAGTGTTCATGGCATTGTTTCTTTTTAAAGCTGTGCTCTCTATCTACTCAACCTCTCCAAGATGCTTCCTTTATATTTAGGGCATATTTATAAATTTCCTCTCTGATTCAGTGGGGCAATTTGTTAAAGCAGAAGAACACATTGCGACCCCTAGGGCATCATTTTATAAACTGCCCCTCTGCTTCTGCTATGGAAGCTTCAATGCACCTACTTACAGGCATCATAAAGCACCAAGTGTGTGACTGCATCAGGGAACTGTACCATTGTTTCAAACTAACTAGTCTGGATTAAGTGTTGTATGATAGGGATGGAGGAAACATTTTCTGGGAAGCAGACACTTTCCTATACTGATGATGAGAATGTCTATAGGTACAACCTTTCTGAGGAAGCCGGCAATTTGCACAAAAAGATTTTGGCATAAAATTCCACTTCCAGGAATTTATTCTCAAGGATAATTGTGGAGGGACATAAGATCTTTTAAATAATATTTTTGGTACTGTAATGTGCATGTCTTCACTTATGAAATATGGAGACCATTTTTTTTAATATATGCCAGATACTGAGCTTCCCATAATCACAGAACTTTGATGGGATGAAGCCTGTGCCTTTTCTATCCTAAAGGGGATGCAACTGTATATTGGCCCACACCTGTAAGTATGGTTTACGAAGCCTAAAATGTTTACTATCTGGTCTCTTTCAGAAAAAGTTCGTCAGTCCCTGCCTAAAGGAGCACATCTTGTATATAAAACAGCAGATTATTTTCTTATAGAGAGTAAGCACCTTAAGGGTTTTGCTTCTTTTGTCCCCAGAGTGAAGCCCTATAGGAGGAAATGCATAAAGCACAGTAGAAAAGAAGGAAGAAAATCCTACAGTCCTGTTCTGAACTCTGATCATCCCACAGGGTGCAGACAGTTGTTGACTCAAGAGCTGTAGCTCTCCTGGTCAATAAGCCTGTTTCACTCTGCTCTACCATCTTTGGAAAACCATCAGGCAATTACAGATGAGTCAAGCCATGCCACTTATATCAGATATGGAACTGCAGTCAAGAAAATCCTTGATTACTTCCCAGTTTCATGAAAAAAGCCCTTCAAAGAAATCAAGGTGGTTAAAACATTGCCATACAAAAAATTCACTTGAGACCTAAAGGGATTTCAACAACTTCAGAATGGTTTGTGGGTCACATTGTCTACTTTTCTATATTAGATACTTCCCTGTCATTATTCCCACTTTTTGCATTCTCTCCATTATCTCTTCTTCTCAATGTGCTATTTTTCCCCTAATTATCCTCACCACTGCCTCTCCCCAAAGTCAATTCCTACACTTCAGTTTTCCCACATGTTACATTAATTTTATCTTCCCCACTCACCTCCCCATCTCCAGACACAGTTATAAAAATTAGTGAATTAGAAAATGGAACAGCCAGGCTCTATTCCGGGCTTTGCCACTATCTAGCTTGGTATCTTAGGGGTGTCTTTTTATTCTACAAGTGTTAATATTAACCTGTAACTGAGTAGATTGACCCAGGACCTCTAAGACAGAAATTTGTGGGTAAGATAAAATTAAAGCTTATTTGTTTCTCAGCAATAAAAGTAACAATTACTCCAATAAAGATGTTAAAATAAATAAATAAATAATTTTTTAAAAAGTAACAGTAACAGGTGTTTTAGAAGCTATAAGTGCAACATTTCACAGCAATACACCAGATGTATATGGCCAGATTATCTGCAGAGCTGCCAAGAAGATGCACAAAGACATCTCCGTCAAGGACTACAAACCATGCACTCATCTCTTCTAGCCCTACTGCCAGACATGCTTGTAGGACCAAGAAAATTGGGTCTGATTTAACATAGCCGTCATCCTTATTTTCTAAGAAAATATATTCTGTAGACTGGAAATAAATAATTTTATATTATTATTATTGAATATACTATACAATTATACAATATACCACACCAATTCTATACTGTTTTGTTATCAGTTCGCCCCGTATCTGGCAACTGAGTCGTCCCCATCCACTTCCACTCTAGACCCAGCTTCCTGAAGTCCAGCCGCGGCACAAATCAAGGCTCGCCCATTAGTTGGAGAGAAGTTCAGATAAATTCCGCAATAGCCCATGAAAAACATTTGTCAGATTTAATTGTATCAAAAGTAATAGAATGCTTGTGTGATACTAAAATTCTGTAGTGAAACAACCCTATGCTCACTGACTTTCAAGGATCCCTCGTTCCATTCATTCATGACTGAGAGAATAGAAAAATTTTATTTCGTGTCTCCATAGGTAACTGGAGAAGTTGAAGGTAATACAGGACTGGACTACAGTGCTGGCAATGGAAACGTAAAGGAAAACATAGAAACGAGAAAAGCTGGGGATGAAAATGTGATAAGGAACTACCTGTCATCTAAATCTCAAGGGCAAGGGAGATAAATATTTTGGTGATGATGCAATATTTCCAGCTTGAATGACTGAATTCCACTGGCAAATAGACAAGTGAAGAGGAGATAAAGCATAGAAAGAATTAATAGAGCCTATTATTTTAAAAGTAAAATAAATAACCAAATATATACTAAATTGTTTTTTAACCTATAAAGAATCTGAAAAATAATAGATATATAGGTATGCATAACTGAATCACTTTGCTGTACCCCTGAAACTGACACAACATTGTAAATCAACTACACTTCTATTTAAAATAAATAAACAATTAATTTAAAAATTAATGTGGGTCTTAAAAAAAAATTAATGTGGGAGTAGTCAGAGATGAATGGACAGATTTTACAATTTTCCTAATTTATTGAAAATTTCCCCCTCTAACTCCTACCATGAAACTTCCCTGACACTCCCAGACTGCAGCTCATATTTTAACCTATAATCCTTGGGCGTGGTTACCAGGAGAGAAAAAAAAACACAAGAAATGAAACGGAAAAGAAATGTTCAATGACTTAAAATAACCAAGCAAGTTCCATGTCATGGAAGCCAAAATATGAAAAAAAAACATCACGGAGAGAGTGGAAAATAGTTCGATATGCTAAAGATTTTAAGAAGCAGAACTGAGAAAAGGTGATTGTTTTGTAATTAGGAGAACATTGGATAGTCAATAATTAAGTACAGCAGGAGAAGGGAAAATGTGCTATTATTATAACACAAGAACTGACTGCATCTGCTTTTTCATTCCATGGTGATGGGACAATTCAGATTTGGGAGAAGGTTCTATGTTTATAGGAAAGAAGAAAGAAAGAACCCTAGGGCCAAGGTAGGGGTTCTAAGAAGAGAGGAAGACAACATTCTATTCTCAGAAATGACTGAGGAATTTGTGAGGCTGTAATATTGTAACAGGGAAGCGCCAAATCTCACTACATGTTGGATCTGTTTATTTTACTTTAACCTTTGCTTTCTGCTGCTTTTGTTCACTAAAAGGATACTGTCTATACATAATGGCCTGCCTCAGGGAACCCTGCCCAAAGTGCCTTTGCTCAGTGAAGCATCCTGCCCCTATCCACCTGGGGATGGCTGTAAGAAAGAAGAAACTATCACATCCCCTCCCTGAGGCTGGCCATTCAAGGGGATATTTGCAAAACTTATGGCCTTTTTACTTTACTTCCTCATCTCCTCCCCATCTCCGTTCTAGAAAAGAAACTGGCATCCAAACCCCGATAAGATGGTTTTTTGGAGACACTGGTCTGCCATCTTCTCGGTCTGCCGGCTTTCCAAATAAAGTCATGTTCCTTACCTCAACACCTCATCTCCGGATTTACTGTCCTGCCATGCGGCAAGCAGAGCAAGCTTGGACTCAGTAACAAATTTCAGTATTAAATTTAAGTTGATATCTACATGGTACTATATTTATAATCGCCCACCATTATTTCAAACCTTTGGAAATAGTCTGCTGTACACAAGACCATTACTGTAGTTATTCATGAGGGAATGAAGAAATCAGGATGGTGTCCACCATGGAGGAGAGTGGGCCAGGAAGAGAAAAAGAAAACCTAGGAAGAGCAAGTGATGTTTAAAAAGTGAATTACTTTGTGGGCCAATCAAGAGATTTCTATCCCCCTGAAATCCACAGAAATTGTAAGGATATTTTCATCCTGACATGAGACGGAGTCTCAAGTTGCCATATTTAAATATTAAAACGAAGGGTGGGGATATCCCTGGTGAACATGATTGAATTTAAGCCATAGGAAAAGAAGGTGATACTAACAGTGTGAGTCATCAGGTACTTGGCATTGTGATGCCTCAATCCTAGAATCTGACTATATGCTTTCCTGGACTTTGAAGCTAGTCTCTGTTTAGTTCATAGACAACCCATCCAAATATAGTCAACTCTTCAGTAATGACATTCAGAGGATGGGCTTTGAGGCTCATCCAAGAAGGAGAGGGTCACATTGTCTTCATAGTTTCATTTCTCACCTGTTTATCTGCTCTGAATAAAGTCTGTAGGGTTAGAAGAGAAACCACTTACTCTCTCCCAAAGAAGTTTTTTCAGCTACAGCAATACGTCTGAGCTCTTATCTTGAATTTTAATGATTATTAACTTCTCTATGATCTTCTATGTTGGTCTGAATCCTCTCCACGGAGAAAAGTAAGTTAAAATTTTTTAAGCAATGACAAAACTACTGCTTACAATACGTGTGAGCAAAGTATAACCCGCGGTCCAAATCTGCCCTCTTGCCTCTTTTTATAAGGTTTTATTAGACCGCAGAAATGCTTATTGTTTACATACCGATTGTGGCTGTTTCCACACTACAACAGCGGTACTGAGCAGTTGTAACAGAGATCATATGGCCTTTGAAGCCAAAAATAGTTACTCTCTAGCCCTTTATAGAAAAAGTTTGCAGACTCCTGACTCTGCAGCATTACATCTTCCAGTACAGGTCTCCTTAAATTGGTATAGTTCTTTTCCATCAATCGTGCTTAACTGGTTTCCTGCTAAAAGGACATCAGTAACACGGGGGCTAGCTGAAGCATAGAGTAAAAATAAATATTTGGGGACTTCCCTGGTGGCACAGGGGTTAAGAATCCGCCTGCCAATGCAGGGGACACGAGTTCGAGCCCTGGTCCGGGAAGATCCCACATGCCGCAGAGCAACTAAGCCCGTGTGCCACAACTACTGAGCCTGTGCTCTAGAGCCCATGAGCCTGAGCCTGCATGCCACAACTACTGAGCCCACATGCCACAACTACTAAAGCCCGGGTGCCTAGAGCCCGTGCTCCGCAACAAGAGAAGCCACCGCAGTAAGAAGCCCACGCACCACAACAAAGAGTAGCCCCAGCTCACTGCAACTAGAGAAAGACAGCGTGCAGCAACGAAGACCCAACGCAACCAAAAATAAATAAATTTATAAAAAAAAGAAAACTAACTAACTAACTAAATAAATATTTGAAGGATCCTCAAAGCTGCATGTACCACAGTCAGCTTGGCGATTCTTTTACGTCCTTTGACCATTTTGAACAGAGCACAGGGCTTCCAGAAATCTATAGATCTTCAGTGGAGTGTGTTCCAAACATTACACAAGCTCTTCAAAGGGTTTCAACTATTCCTTAGCCAGCTTGAAGCAACACATCGTTATGAGGAAGAATTTTGACTCATGAAGTAGTGCAGCAGAGCAAAAGGTATTAGTCACATCCGCACCGCAAGAGGTATTTATAACATCACCCCTATTGGCCCCCAAATGTCAAAACCTTTCAAACCACTTTAGCCTAGAGAGCATTTCAAATGCACTTTTGACTAAAGACCAACATTCAAAAGAACTTTAAAAAAACACATAAATTAGAGGACAATTCCAACCCTCTGGATTAGTATAAATATGGCATCTTTATATCTCTAATTATGCTTGATAGTCTCAGACTTTCTCATTCATTTAATATTTCCTAGGAGCAGCTCCCTTGATCACAATCTGAAATCTTCCCACAAAGTAAAAAAGAGTAATGTTCTTAAAAATAACATTCCTCTTTAAGAACAGAAACAAGGTTGGAGTATTTTGAGTATGAGATAAATAAAATTTGGAAAATGTTCTCATATTCCAATTGACAGAATTCTCTAAGGTTTTTAGTCCTGTTCATCTGAAATTTTAATACCAAGACTTCACTCAAGACAGGCACTTCTGTGTCTGACTTTTTCTTAAGTTCTCATGTCTGTTTTTGACTTGTTTCTAAAGGCTATTTCAGACCAATATTAATGTGTGACAGCCCAGAGGTTGTAATTTTTGTACTCATATGTTGTATCAAATATTTTGTGAGGTTTAAACATCCAGAATTGCTTAAAAGTCTAAGAAACTCATTTTAAAATAATTTACAAGCACTAAGTTTAGAGAACCTTTAATTAGATGTGTCTAGCCTATCTAAATGTAGCAAACTATAAAAGCGCAGTTCCCACTGGTTCCAAAGATGAGCTAGTCCAGAGTTGGCTGTCTTTCCAAGGTGATATGCCAAATCCTAATGTTTTCACTCCCTGCCTTAGGGGAGTTTGTTATTAGAGTTTGAGGAGGATTTTTGTGTTTAAGAACCTCCTTTCGACTGGTGCAAAGCACTAATTTTGGATGTGGCAGAAATGGTTTAGTGTTGATCTACGAAGTTCTTCTGCATATATTATCTCATTCATTATAGAGAAGAGGGTATTGTTATGACCCCTGTTTTCACAGATGTGGAATGTGAGTTCCAAGAGGCTAAGTTACGGGTCCTGCAGCTGGAAGGATACAAAGTTAGAGTTCGAACCTATGTCTTCGAACTCCAAGATCAGATCTTACAAACAGAAAAAAAAAGTCGTTAAGAGTTTAGACAGATATCAGAAGTCAAAGCCAAAGAAGCAAGCTGTGCTCACCTTGACTAAATTTGGGGTGTAACTGCTGCAAAGGCAGGTTTCACTGTAGATTTAAAACTAGGAAGAAAGACACACATCATTACAATATAAATACTAGGAAAGAGGACTTCCCTGGTGGCGCAGTGGATAAGACTCCTCACTCCCAATGCAGGGGGCCCAGGTTCAATCCCTGGTCAGGGAACTAGATCCCACATGCATGCCGCAACTATGAGTTCACGTGTCACAACTAATGAGCCCTGGAGCCTCAACTAAGAAGCCCGCCTGTCGCAACTAAGACTCGGTGCAACCAAATAAATAAATATTTTTAAATAAATACTAGGAGATACAGTAAAACAGAAGACTCAATATATAGTGGGGAAATCAGGGAACCCTCAGAAGTTAGAAGTAAAAACAAAGTTGATGACCGAAAGTCCTAGAAGAGATGCAGCAATCAGAAAGTTACAGGAATTGGGAGAGCAAGGGAAAGCAACAGAAAATCTTAGATTCCTAAGCTTTCGTGGACTATTTTATTGCAGGTACATTGCTTGGTACTGAGAATACATTAACAAAACACTGTCCTGGCTCTTCACAATTTCATAGTATCGTAGGAAAGATAGAAATATAGACAAGTAATTACCATATGATGTTATAAATCTTAGAGGAGAAGCCATATACAAAGTACTGTGGAAGCACAGGGAAGAAATTATATAATGACACAACGATAAGAGATAATCTTAATAACTGCCTCATGTTAGAGGCTTTCGTCTCATCCTCACCTGTGTAGAATGAGGAGGCAGTGGCTTCACTGAGGTTTGTGGAGCAAAATGGTTGAGAACTCTCAGCTGGTCTGAGGATGAAGCAGGCCAACAGGAATCTAGTTGCACCAACATTTAACAGCAACAAGTTAATAACCAGCTGAGACAGAATAAGTGAGGAAAACACAGAAGTTAAAAGACCCAGGGGTCAGAAAATTATGCTCCCAGGAACATCCCTCCTGGAGATGGTCTGAAAGATGATGCAAGAAAGGCCCGAAGACAAGCTCTCCCACTTTACAATTTTGCCTCAGATCAATTCTGGTGTTAATGAATTGGGAGGGCTATATAATATGTTGACTAAGCCTGGAGTAGAGAAGAAAATGAAGATCTACTGATAATTATCCAGGGAAACTGGGATAAATGGTCATCTTAGATCAGATCTGACTCTGCCGGGCCGTGGGAATGTGGGCAAGCTATCTTTCTGAGCTTTCATTTAAGTGGGAGTGATAATATCTAACTTTAGAGTTGTAAGCTCTTGGAAGGAGGGGAGGGAGGGAGGGAGGAAGGAAAAAAGGGAGGAAACCATGTAAAGTTCCTGGTTTATTATAGGCAACTCCACAAAGCTAGGATCTGTCCCAATTCCAACTCTGGCCTTACATCAGTACACATTAACTGAAAGTAGAGACGACGAGAGTAATCATGACTTTTAGAAGCTTGAGAAATGAGTTGAGGAACACGCTAGTGTGAGAACATCCTTCATACACTTCTGCCTGCCGGGGGTGCTGAAACATACCTAGGCTTCTGCGGCAGCCAACACAACACTGTAGGGCTCTGTATTAAAAACAGAGGTCATCCTAATGGAGTTATCTCAGACACAAAGCCAGACCAAGCAGACATGTCACGAAACAGCTTTATGTTCAGGTGAAACACCAAGCAATCTGTAAGTTCTTAGGTCTGAGCATCACAAGTGATCCCTTTTTCCGTGTAATCTTTCCTGTCGTCTGTGCTTAGTATTTATAATGGCTGTCTGGACACAGAGAGCACCTGTTCCAAAGGAGCAGATCTAATGTTTGCTTCTCTCTTGTTTTATCAGAGCTGCCAAGTAAAAGCTGCAAAATTATACCAAGAAGCAGGCAGACAGTTCAGCAAAAATAGGGAAGAACATTATCTTCACTATTGTAGGTGATGATCAGGTACTTGGGAGGCATTCTAGGGACAAGTGGAAAATGTGTGCCCACCTCCTTTTTGATCTGTAGGGTTTGCACAGCTCAGTTTACAATAATGGCTCTAGGGCAGAAGGCACAGGTGGGGGAGAAGACAACAGTTAGTAATTGTCTCAGTCTGGGGTGGTCCTAAAAGCCCACACATGCAGCCCAAATTGATGACGATTTTCATGCAGTCTTCTCTCATTTTATGTATATATTGTTATTATAGGTTCTGCTACTGGGTATCTCTTGAACTTGACCTTGACCTTGAATTTCTTGACCTCACAGTGTCTTTATGTGCTCCTGCCTAACAGCAACCGTATTTTTCCTGCTCTCTAGAACCAGTGTTATAAACAGAACATGCTTAAAAGAAAAAAAAAACCTTACAAGAATAAAAAATGGTAATAAAGGAGACCAGAAACAGGTTTCAAGTCTTATTTCTCCCATTAAATAGCTACATGGCCTTGGACAAGCCACACTGTATTTCTCATCTGTGAAATGAAGAGATTGGGCCAAATGGGTCCTAAAATCCCTTCTAGTTCTAATGTTCTAGGATTCCATCATTCTGAAGCCAAGCCCCTCAGACAATCAGAGTGCGGGGTAGAGGTATGCATTGCTTATACCCTGCAGAAATTTTTAAGAAGAAAAGAAAAATAAATATAGTAATTTATTCCTAAAATTACTAGTGGGCCTTTGGGAAACCAGAACTGGGAAGATTTCCTCCCTTTTGTAACAAAAATTTTTCCCTTTTTTTGAGGTTCAGAAAGATGTCATGTTCCTTTCTTGGATAAGCACTTAATTTCCAGAATTAGAATTGAGCTCAATAAAATGAAACATTCATCACAAGTGATAAAACTCCAATGTATTTGTCACAGCTTTAATAATATATGGCTATATTTAAAGCACCTCTATTAACCTGGCAGTGACTTGGTGCCACTCTGCACAACCACAGAAAGTTTCCAAAGCAATAAGAAAACACTTTTGCTTTATACTCCAGAGGCAAATTTAATCCAAAAAATAATAATAATAAAAAGGAGGGGGAAAAAAAAAAAAAAAAAAAAGGAGGGGATCAAAGGTAACTATACATCACTAGGTAAATTAAAAAAAAAAAACCTCAAGAGAAAAAAATGTAAAAAACTTTATGCCGTACACATTTTGAAGAATTTCCATTTTGATACAGTAAATATGATTTCAAATTTTGTAAAGGTATACTTCTTAGTTTCAATTATCCAGAGTTGGAAGAAGCCTCCAGAATCTTTCACTTGATTTCTTACTTCTGAGAACCACCCCAGAGTTTGCTGAACAGAAATGACCTTAGTGCTGGTGATTAGAAATTGGGGTTCTTGTCTGGGTAGCAGCCAACTGACTTGACGGAAAATCAGACTTATTTTCTGATCTGTAAAGCAACAAGTTCGAATGCCCCAAACCCTGTATTCTTTAAGTCATTCCAAATGGGTAGATATCCTTCCTTTGCTGAAACAACTGTAGCCTCGAAAGGGCTGGGAACGAGAGCAAGAGGCATCTAAAAAAGCATATTCTATAAAACATGGCATCCGTAACGGACTGACTCAGGGAGAAAGGACTTTCTTAAACCTGATTCTAATCCATCCCTTTAGTTAAAGTCCATTTCTGTCCTCAAAGAAGACATATTTGCTAGTTCTCCTTATCTTATGCCAGGGTTTTCCATATACACAAAGACAGTTATTCATCTTAGCTGCCCTTCATCTGCTTCTACTGTCAAGTAGAAAGAATAGAGAAAAAAACGTCACACTTCCCTGAATAGGGATGGAAGGCAGGGGAATTATAGTTTCTAGAACCACTTTTTTTTTTGGGCCATGCCACACGGCTTGTGTGATTTTAGTTCCCTGACCAGGGATTGAACCCGGTCCCTCAGCAGTGAAAGCGCCAAGTCCTAAGCACTGGACCACCAGTGAATTCCCTAGAAATACTTTCTGTATTTCCAACAGAACATTCTTAGAAATTCTAAACTGAGTCTAGATAAGAAAGCAAATGAATATCCTAATAAACCAGAAACAGGTAACCGAACGGATGAGATCATTTTCAGATGTAAAAATCTGGTTTTGGTTCATCTGTTTCCCAGGGTTTTCTGGACAGTTCATGCTGGATCCTTTGTGCAGTGCTCCCCTACAGTTTCTGGGATCATCTGTCTATAGATCCCTTTCCTTTCCTACTATTGCTATTTGGCCAGCAGTTAAAAGGCAAGCAAGCACTTTTCCTCTGGAAGAAATAAATAAAATTTAGAAAAAGAAGAAGCTAACAGCTAACATGATCCTGCTCTGTTATATCCAAAACTTCCACTGTGGCTCTGCCCTAAGACACTGAGTAGATGACATCAGTTCCACAAAAGGAGGAGTGAATTGGTGACATAACTAGGTAGAAAACAACTCCAACATTCCTGTCTCACCCAATCCACACACAAATCCATCTGACGCAGAGATGACACAGGACAAATATTTTTAAAAATGAAAGAAGTTTTCCCAAACTTTGCTGCCAAGAAGGGATCCACACCCTTTAGTTAAAATCAAGCAAGTGATCAAACAAAACTCGCTCTCCCTACAAAGCGGCGAAGTGAAGAAATCTAATGGTTACATCAAGCAGGAAGGTGATGTTTTCCTAAACACAAAGTTGTGGATATTTCTGGATGCTGGAAACATGTGATTACCTGGAAACACAATAACGCCATATGTGGGTCCTAGGATCACTGAACGAGAAGGCTGTGTAAAGCCTACAACTGTGAGATTTTAAGTTATTTGAACAGAATCTACATAATTATGTCATCATAAGCCTGCATGAACAGACATTACAGCCAACATCTTTACATCATGCACACATGTCTAACATCTCACTAACGCTTGTGAGCAGGAGAATAAAGCCTTTGTGTAACAACAAAAGGATCATACTGTTTCATTCATACAACACCCACATTGGAGTAACCAAACCGTCCAACACCGAAGCTTGTAATAAGATACTGCCCACAAATTAAAAGGGATTCTGCAATTCCATCACTAGACAAGAATGTGATTTCAGCATCACAAGGGTAAATAAAATAGTAATCCTACTTTATAAATTATGCATCTTTCATCTCAAAGGACAATAAATAAAGCATCTTTCATCCCTATGAATCCCAAAGCAGTTAACAATTTATAAACCAGCACATGGGAATCACTTGATTCATCTCTGAAAGACATCCTGCCCTGGGATGCTGTGGTATTTTTTTTAATAGCACACACACAACTGTATTGAAAGATGAGAAGCAAGGAAATACTATGCCAGTGGCCTAGATTTGAGTTGAGGAGATAGGAATCTGATTGAAATCCATTTAGAACAGAAGTTCTTCTCTCCCATTTAACTCAAGGAGATGTTAGTTTTGAGACTTCCCAGACATACAGGTATAACTCTCCAAAGTCCTTGCTGACGTGCCCATTTCTTCTCACCAGGGTTATTACAATAGGCTTGTTTGAAGCAAATATTCGGCACATCCTTCACTTGTTGACAAAGCTTGTCACTTGCCTTGCCTAGCATGATGTGCCCAAACTTCTTAGAATAGCATGAAGGATCCTCCAACATCTAGTCATCCCACCTCACTTGGAGAGAAACACTCACATCAAAATAATTTGATTAAGGTGACTAACACTTGATGTGAGTGTTAGTACAAGGAGGAAGTAGATAATGTCTGTCCTTACATCACCATTACTTCAATGACCATACTAAACCATGCGGAAGTTAGATTGACTTATCCAAATTCAAATAGCCATATACAGACAAAGTTGGCATGATCCTGGAGGAGTTATTCCCAACTGGTGGGTGAGGATCCAGGTTAAAGAGACAGTGACCATCTTTCATCATTCAAACTAGGACACACATGAGAATAAAAGAGGCATACACTAATATTTTCACCAAGACAACAAGAACAAGCTGGAACTGTCCAAGGCAAACCAGACTATGGCTCCCCAAGTTAAGGAAACCATATTAGTATTTCCAGAAGGTTGGTGCAGGGAGTCATGAGCAGTTTGATGAAGCATAATTCATACACTTAGTGCCTTTGTAATGGAGAATCTACAGCTGGTCAATATGTATTTGGCTGGCCTGGCTTTTCTACAAGATAGAATGAGAAAGCATTATAGGAGATTTGAATTCTGGAAAGCTGAGTAACACCGCTCTAGAGTCAACATGGCAAAATTCCTTCTGAGAGCCCACCACATTCTGTGAGCTGCATTTGAAGCCATGTGTTCTCAGTTCAGTGGGCTAAGGGGTATTCCTGAAGAGAGCTGACATATTCAGAAAGAGAAACTCTTCTCCCAAGCCCTCGTCTTCTGTACCAAAGGCTTTACAAAGGTTGTGTTTTCCTTACTGACACATTTGAGATATAACATTACGAGTGATTATTATTACCAAGGGTCACATTTTCACCTGCCAAATACAGCATCTCTTTAATGAACTAGTCATCTCTACTCCATATTTTAGACCCTGAAATTCATTATGATCAAATAGGACAAATATCATCTACCCAGCTATTAACATCACTATACAAATATTTATGGTTTTCTTAAAAAGGTATCTTTTCAATACACATTTGATGCTGAGATCCTATAATACCAGAATCCAGGGCAGCAGGCTGGATTGGTTTCTTAGAAGTGCTTTGTATCATTTTTTCCCCAGTTTTGAGCGCCGTCTGTGTGCTAGTTTGTTTGATTTGGCTTTTTTTTTTTAACATAAACTCAACTTGAGCTGCACTATAAGGTACCTGAACGTATACACCTACATAAAGTAAGCTTCCTCCAAGTTTCCGAGTCTTAGACTTTGCAAATATTGACAATGTCAGCCCTATAAGGGCCTTTACACATGTAAGCATTCAATCAATACATGGACTGATACTTAGGATGTGATCTAGAGGCAGTTAAAAAGAGCCGTGTTTGAGAACAGTTGATGGGGAAAGACTTGATTTCTGAACACACTGCAGAGCTCAGAATAGGGTAGGTGTTCAATAAATATTTGTCGAGTTAGTGCTGAAAGAATGCCTCTAAATCTTTCTCTTCTCACAATGACTCAAACATATAAAGTAGAATGATAGCCCTTGGGCTAGGAAGGTTGGCCTTTGAGATCTCCCCATTTGCCTGCCTGATTCCAGGTGGTGACAAAGCACCTTGGATGCCTCTGCTGCAACCTCAAGCTCTCAGTTTTCCTGCAGCCTTGTTAGATAACTCATCTTTTCTTCACTCTAAACAGATTCAGGTACAGATGCCTATCCCACAGTGAAAAAGTAAGATTCTATTCTTGGGAAAGACACAGCTGTAAAGAACAGCCATGGCCCAGGAGAGACCAGGTGATTCCCAATACTTACCCTTCTCTGAACCTAACTAACCCACGAGAGCAGATTTTAAATGAAAAGAGATTCTGCTCTTAAACACTGGGCCTGTCTCCGTAAATGAATTCCAGGCTGGGACCACCACCTCTTCTGCATTACAAAGTCATGCTGCCCCTATCCATTCACTTCAAGTGTTTCTTGCTCAGGTGGAATGAAACGCAGATCCCTAAGAGTACACAAATGACCAGGAGCTACGATTACCCACTGGAAGACAAAGCGACATTAGCTGAGGACAAAGCAGGTCCTTATGCATCTGGCATTATCTGGGGACAAGCTGTTCCACGTTTATGAATTTGCCCGATAAATGGTTTAGGAAATGGAAGACTCTACATGCAGATCACATGCAAGGGACCACATGGCTCATGATCTGAATTAAAGTGTGCAGGAAGAAAGTAGGGGTCATGGAAGGCAAAGAAAACTAAATCCGCAAGACTTCCTAAAGAGCCTGTGGGGGAACTCTGGGTTTCCTACAACATGCAGAGATTTGAGCAAATACTGTGTGACTCTCAAATGAAGAGGGGACTTCCGGATGACACTGGAGATGAAGACAGTTGCAAATGTGGGACAAGAATCCAGGTGTTTTCAACCAGTCAGTGGCTCTTTCCAAAAATCATTTTACTCTTCACCTATAGAAAAATGTGCTCCTTGAATTTGTCCAAGATTGAGAGGAATTTTAAAATGTAACTGTATAAAGGGCAGGAGTTGTGTTTTATACATACATGCTTTACATAATGCACAGCACGGCTTTCCCTCCTTCTGCATGATCATGGCTGATCAGAGCCCTTTCACAGCACAGGCAGCTGGGGAAGAAGGACCATTCAGGGCCAAACCCAGCTTGTTCCCACTTGCCACACAGGTGAGGGGAAGTCACACTGCCAGCTGCCCTGACAGTGACTCCGTTTGCCCTGCTCCCCACCTCTGCCCCAGGCCATGCCCACACCTCTCCAAGCCCAGCTGTAGGCCTTCTTAAAGGACCCTGAGGCCCCAGCGTTACCTGGCAACCACGCACCTGTGAGTTAGGTCAGCCAGGCGTGCTAACCTGTGTGTTGGGGCTTGCTGGCTCCCGATGTATTCTTATCCTCCCTTATTATAGCTCACTCCCCCAGCTCAGACAGGAGAACAGAGCTGATTGTTTTCCTTCTCGGTTTCCTAGAGACAACAGATCCTCTGATTAGCTCTCTGTTGAATGTGCAAAAAGGTATACACCACAGCAGTAACCTTGAAAATGTAGCTTTTAAGCAAGTGTCCAGTTTTATTTTGGGAACTATATCTCTGCTAGGAAACTAGCTCCTTAACCTGGAAAATTTAAGAAAAGAACTCTGAATAATAAATTATAATAAAAATTTTAAGAGAAAAAATTATTTAACAAGTGGGATTTTTTTTGTTTTGTTTTGTTTTGCTTTAATCTCTGTTTCTCTCAGCCTCTTCCCACCAGAAGGGGTTGGTGGTGTCAAAAGTCCAAGGGAGACTTAAGGAGAGGCTCCGGGACTAGCCTTTCTGACCATTTCAATGAACTGCATTGGGGTTTGAGCAGCAGTAACCCTCCTACGTACCCAGAGCTCCTGTTCCTGGCATGGAAACCTGACATCGACCTCACTTCCTGTCTGCTGACCACCCTCCTCTAGGACACCATTTTCTGGAAGCAGATGAGCACCTGTAAGGACAGAGAACTAGGCTGTTATAGTGCCTCCTCCTTCCACTGCCCCAAGGGGAGTAAATCTGGGTAGGGAAGGACCTAGCCAGATGTGGATGTCTGCGTGCTGCTGGGGCAACCTCAATAAATATTTTGTAAAGTTTCTCCAGTCCCCCTTAGTGCATTAAGAAAAGGCACTGTTCTTACTTTTCTACGTACCATACCCCTAGCTTTGTAGTTTTAGGCGTGGATTAGGATTTAGTAAAATTTGACTTCCTTTGTGATCTAGTTTTCTTTTCCCTGACTTTTTCCCCCACTTGTTTCTCTCCTGTCTCATTCTCTTCGCATGTGACTTCTCATCTTATCCCATTTCTCATTGTTCTGCTCTTTCCTCCATCCCATCCATCCTTATCCCATTCTACAGCCATTGACTACTTGGCCTGAAAATGGCCAAGTTAAGGTGTTTAAGCTTCCATGAAAGGTGTTTTCTGAATCATCCTTTTTGATCAAAAAGTTGCAATGTAAAGGAAGCCAAAATGTGAAGTAAGCCAGCAATCCAGTGGCTTCCAAAGACTTCTTTTTAGGATCAGGCAAGCCTCATTGTGAAGATGCAAATCCTGGTTGCTATTGCTCTAACCAGTTTTCATTTCTTCTATTAGTGGGGCCATTTCTGAATCACTCTTAAATCTTTTGTTGTTCAACTTTGCCCCCAAGAGTGTTTGTTTCCCAGCTACTTTACAGATACCACCTCCAGGTTTAATCCTCATAGGCTTTGAGCTGCTAGAACAGAAGGTGTGTTACTCCTCAGGGCTCCTTTACAAATAACTGAGCGCAAAGATGTAGAGGTCAGGTGACTCTGAGTTTCCTTCCTTTTCTTCCTTCCTGCTTTCTCACAAAGACTCAGACATTTTCTTCTAGTCAAGAAAACTGTTATGTTGCTATTGATGATTTTTCAAATGTGTTACTTTTTTAAAAAAAATTTAAGTGTAGGAATGGAATACCAAACAAGCTGTTTTTTTAAGAAAACTAAATCTCTCCCTTTAGGGGTCTTTTATAATTTACTTTGTTTTCCAACAATGGTATTTTACAAACCTCTTTCTCTCTTGCAATCTCACTTGGAAAAAAATCTCCTGTTCTTTTTTGTTTTTTCCCTTGCTGACAGGGTTATGTTTTGAGTTTTCTTGTTTTAATGAGAAACATTTACATGTTTTATGTGCTGTATACATATATATATATATATATATGAAATCATTAGCAGTGTCCAAAGTTAATAGCCTAAGAATGTATAGCATAATATACTGCAGTGTCACTGATAGAGTGAAAAAGATTTAACATAGGATTCAGGGGGAGAAAGTATAAATGGAATGAAACTATTACTACTCCAATTAGTTCTGAAAGAGCTCAATGTGAAACCAACCAGCAAATGATCATCCCACAACTATAAATATAAAGCACTAAAAAAGACAAAAGCTCTCTGGCACTGTGAAAAATCCAGAAAGACAAAGCACCCCCAAAAGCATTTGCTGGAAAAAGTATTTAGTGTGGTAATAAAAAAGAGTATTTGTTTTCTTTATATTAAGTGACTTTTTTATGGAATCTGTACAATTAAACACTATATAAGAACATAAGACTTGCGGGATATGTTTGGGACCTAGTTGAGAATAGAATCGGGAAGATGCAGAATCTGAAGAGGTTATGTCCCTTTACACTGTAGAGTCAAGGTTATCTGTAATGTCTTGTTAAATGAAAAGTGCTCCATACTGAAAAAAATTCATTCTTTGAACATACACATATACATATATACACATCAACATACAATATAAAACAGGGCTCTCTTTTACGGCTTTTATTTTGCACACAAATGTTTGAGTATATGCAGAGTAGCATTTTGAGGTAGAGATCTGCACTCCAAGAGATAATTCTATCAGGCCAATCTTCATATCAAATATATTTAAGGAATATATTATTATATCATTTTATTTTGTTGCTATTCATTAGGCTACATAAGAAAGAATGTCTTTTTTAAAAACAGAGTTACCTGTTGTCAGCTAAAAGAAAATCACAGTAGTCCCAAGCACTAAGCATTCAGAACCAAAAAGTAGAGAATTAAAGAATAAACTTAACAAACTACGCATAATAAATATCATCTTGATTCACCCAGTCAAAAACTTCCAAGTCTCAGTCAGACATTAGGGATCATGGTATTAATAATGAAGCTAATAGTGAAGTAATAATAAAAGTAATTTTGCCTTGTGTATGTTTTAACTTCCATGAGTCCAAGTGACTGAAGTGTATGGACCAGCTGCTTCACTCCTCACATTCACTCTGTGGGAGACAGAGGTTACCAGAGTATCCTGATTGGCAGGATGCTGGAAATGAAGACAAAGCAACAGAGGCTGGCATAACCTTAGCCTCCACCCCAGTATCCTTAGCAAAAGAATTGCTAATGCAGGGTCAAGTGGAATCATGTCCCATTCCAATGTCTGGACTGCCCTGGGGCAATCTGAAAGGGAAGGATCACCACTATTAGTCTGGACCATTTGCAGTTACCAATAATTGCCTGAAAAAACCCCACAAGAATAGCAATTTCATATGGATTTAAACTAATAGTTTATAGACAGTACAGAACTTGATCCATTGAGAATAGTTTGACTGCTGCAAAAGAGAGGTTCTCAGCTGGTCCAAACCTACTTGTTTTCACAAGTCTCTTCCCTCTGAGAGTGAGAACTATTGAGGAACTATATGCCTTCTTATCACAAAGATTCAATCAAGGGATGTCACTTCAGAATTTGTCAATAACTTACATATTACACATAGTAGCCTCTGTAACCCCCATAACAAGCCTTTGAGAAAGGTATCGCTGTCCTCTCTTTATAGACAGGAAACTGAGGCAAAGAGAGTTCAGCAACTTGCCAGAGGTTACAGAGGCACTAAGTGGTAAAGCCAGGACTCACGTTCAAGTCTTCTGTTTCCAAATCTAGTCTTCTCACGCTATTCCAGTGCCTATCTCAGGAACCAAAAATGTCCTTTACACAACTGTAGTGTGGAAAATACTATGATCTACAATGATTCTCCAAGGAGGGAGGTAGATCAGGGAAGATTTAAAGCTGATTCCAAGGTTTCAAAGCTACACAGCCAGGAGGATTGTTCCTATATTAACAAAAATAGAAAACTCTTGGGGAGAAGCAGGGTTTGGAGGGAAAGATGATAGGTGTATTTGTAAGCTCAGTGTTCAAATTTTTGTACATTATGTACACAGTTGGAGGTGGTCAACAGAGAGTTCAGAAAAGAGGGTGAGAATTAGGCTGAGGTTCCCACAAGAAGTTGGATGAGATCCACCAAGGGAACAATTACAAATGGATAAGGGCGGTGAGTAGAATCTCAGGGAAACACGGCAGGTGGGGGAAGAACACATCTCTTCAGAAAGATGGGGAAAGTAAAGTCTCATGTCAAAGAACGGAAAAATTAGCCTTAACATGGAGAAAGATCTCTACTTCCTCAAAGATAAAAATGAAACAGAATGTAGTAAAAGCATAAAGAAATTGTGAAGTGCAAGGAGGAAGAATTAAGACAGTACATGTCTGAATAATCCCAATGTTCCCATTAAAGATAAATGAAAGAGCTGGGTAATGTTCTTAAAAGTAAAATTTTGGGGCTTCCCTGGTGGCGCAGTGGTTGAGAGTCCGCCTGCCGATGCAGGGGACACGGGTTCATGCCCCGGTCCGGGAAGACCCCACATGCCGCGTAGTGGCTGGGCCTGTGAGCCACGGCCGCTGAACCTGCGCGTCCGGAGCCTGTGCTCTGCAACGGGAGAGGCCACAACAGTAAGAGGCCCGCGTACCGCAAAAAGAAAAAAAAAAGTAAAATTTTGGGACAGCTACTGTGGGGAAGTTAGAAGAGAGGAACTAGAGCTGAATAAAAGTGAAGCTGATCTACAGGGAGGACCCAAGTGCTGTCAGACGAATTGAACATGTAGTGGGAAAATCATCATTGCTACCAGAATTTCTCTGGAGAGCAGAGAAATAGAAGAATTTAACCAGGAACTAACAAGAAACATATGCTGTAAGGTCAGAAGAATGAGAGGGATTTTAACATGATGTGAGAAGTTAGCTAAAATGGCTAAACATAGAGTCTAGGCTATATATGAAAGAGGGAATGGAACTAAAGAAGGAAAGATCACAATAAACATGGACAGCAGGTTGGCTGAGGGCGAAGAAGCAGAAGGATGCAGAGAAATACAATCTGTGTGCTGATCTGGTAGGCTGAACACAGAATCTCAAAACCACCGGGTTTTTAACACTTCTACTTTCATTTTCAACCATTTACTTTACCTGCCCATCCCTTGAGAACATTTGAGTTTGTAATCAATTTGTCAAAATTTTCTATCTCCATTCTTTATATCCATTTGCTCCTGAATGCCCTTTGTATTCATTTCCTGCAGCAGCTATAACAAATCGACACGAAGAGTGTGGCTCAAAGGACAGAAATTGATTCTTTCAAAGCTCTGGAGAAGTCCATCAGCAAGGCCACATTCCTTCTGGAGGTTCTAGCGGAGAATCTGTTCCTTACCTTTTTGAGCCTCTGAGGGCTGCCATGTGGACATATCTTTGGAGCCACCATTCAAGTCTACTACATATTTCAACCTACCTTCTACTCACATCCACTCCAAAGCGTGTGTGCACACACGCACACACACACACACACACACACACACACACACACACCCCTCCTCCACTTAACCAACTGTCACTAATAGCACTGATGGATGACCTCCTATTTTTTAGGTCTCGAGGTCAGTTTTCATGAGATTTTCTACAATACGAGGCATTCTTAACAGCTGTGGACTTCTCCACCCTCCCTGCTGAACTTCTAGGATTCCATTTTCCTGATTCCTACTCTTCTCACCATTGCTTTAAAGGTTCATCTGCCGGTACCACTCCTCCTCCATTCACCTCTTAAAGTTTGGTATACTCCAGAGAACTTCCTCTTCTCTCCTTCCCTTTTTTTTTTTTTTTCTCCTATTTCTTGGCTGCGCTCGTCGGCATGAAGGATCTTATTTCCCTGACGAGGGATCAAACCCGCACCCTCTGCAGTGGAAGCATGGAGTCTTAACCACTGGAACGCCAGGGGAGTGCCCTCCTTACCTTTTACTCTCTCTGGGTGAGGCTATCCACTCACAGAACTTCACCTAAGTTTATGTGTTTGTTTCTGAGTCGGGTCCTTGGACCTTTTAATCAATAGAAATTGATGAAAGACCAGACAAGGAATTCAGGCAAGGCTTTATCAGGACTCATGCTGCAGCATGAGGGAGCGAAAACAAGTAACAGGTTCCCTTGCTCACTCACTGAGGGGGAGCTAGCTGGTTCCTTAAATCGGGTGAGAGTAGGGACAGATTGGTGGGTCGGGTGGGAGGGGCGGCTTAGTTGGTCTGCCCACCCCCTTGGTGGTGCTGTGCGCAGCAGTCATGCACAGTACCCTGCTTTTGCTCTCAGCACCTCAGAAATGACAGTTGGTTTGTGGCCTTTTTGTATCTTACTGTGCATAATTGCCCCAACTGCGCAGGCATGCAGTTATTTTTAGTCCCTTATAGTTTCTTTGTATTCTGTTGCTCTAGGAGAGGTCTGTCCAGGTGCAGGTGCGAGCACTCCAGTAAAGGGTCCCACGCCCCAGATCCCAGGATATCTCTTGTTGAGTATATGCCCATCTGTAACTCCATCCTGACTTCTGGCCGGATTTCCACACCAGCATTGTCCAGTGAAATTTTCAGCTACCATGGACATATTCTATACCTACACTGCCCCACACAGTAGCCACTGGCCAGATGAGGCTACTGAGTACTTAAAATGTGGTTGGCTACTAAGGAACTAAATTTTAAATTCTTTTCCTTCTAATAAATTTCAATTTACAGAATGACTTTTTTTTTTTTTTGCAGTACGCAAGCCTCTCACTGCTGCGGCCCCTCCCATTGCGGAGCACAGGCTCCGGACACGCAGGCTCAGTGGCCATGGCTCACGGGCCCAGCCGCTCCGCGGCATGTGGGATCTTCCCGGCCCAGGGCACGAACCCGCGTCCCCTGCTTCGGCAGGCAGACTCTCAACCACTGCACCACGGGGGAAGCCCCAATAAATTTCAATTTAAATAGCCACATGTGGTACTAGCTACCTCATTGGATGGTACAAATCTAAAATCCCCTCTCCGCTGTGTGACAATCCTAGTGAACTTGTTCATTCACACAATATGTTTTTCTACTGGGTGACTATCTTTCAGGACTCAGCTGTTACCTCCTCTGTAAAGTTTTTCAACAACTCCAGGTTAAATTATTTGATTCCACTTTTGTCTTTCCATAACTCATTTTCAGTTATATTATTGTATATAATATTATAGTCATATATTATAATAAAAATATAACATATGCTATATATTATATTTTATATAAATATATAATTTTATAGTTTTATATGCTTGTGTCACAGACTCCTTGAAAATAAAGACTATATCTTATTTCATTCTGTAGTCTTTATAAGCCAACACAGGACCTGGTACCTGCCCATTGAATCAATGAAAAAAATGAGTGACTGTATGTTGCTTGGAGGTCACCTTGTATTATGAGAGACAGAGCTTAACAAGGTGCAGGCTTGAAAAAAACAAGCTTCTGCTTCCTTTCACAATCCCCTCATGAGAATGGCCAAATCCAATAATTCAGGAAGGTTTTACATCCATACAGTGGATGATAGATAATCTTGTTTTTTGTTTGTCTGGTTTGGTTTTGGTTTTGGTTTTTAATGAGTTGCAGGTTTAGCCATAAACACTGGAAGCTAACACGGTTGACTGGGTACCTGAACCATTTGGCTGTCACCCTCTGTGCTTAAAGTACAACTCATTCTAAGAATCACTCTTCTCTGAAATCTGAAATACGGTGATTTGGAGAATTCCAAATAGTGGTGCATAATTTTTCAAAACTGTAGTTAAAAGGAAAAAAGAGTTGATATTTTTGCTAAAGGAGAGAAAAAGCAAAACACATCCCTGATTTTGGCTATCGGATGTACATGGGTGCACGCAACTGTTAATGGAGTAAAGGACGGCGTTAGTAAAGGGTTAGGCAGGCATACAGGTTGCGGGGAAGGAGACTCATGGAGGTTTTTTCTGGTCTCGTGCGTTCAGCCCAGCCTTCATTGCCTGTGGCTGCTCTTTTTATGAGAACTGGCGCACATTTAACTGCTATAGCTGTTGGCTTCTAGGCTTACTTTTACCCACAGAGGAGGCATTCATTCACATTTTAGCTATCATTTCCATTAAACCATGAAAGTATTAATGGTACCTAATCTAACTGGATAAGGCACAACCAAATAAATATATCCCCTAAATACCCTAATTATAAGGTATCTAGAAACATAGTGGTGGCACTTATTGAAAATAAGCACATTAACTGGAAACTTAAAATTTTCCTTCCTAAGTATATGGAAAAACCAAATAATCTTTGTAAAGAAGGCAGGGAGTAGCAATTCCATTAAGATATTTCATGGGGAAAAAAAAGAAAGCACTAGTCCCATTTTGTCTATTTCAAGCTCCATTTTGCTCATACTGTAACTTATAGAATCATTCAGAGAGACAGAGTGGGAGGAAGAATATGAGGTACATTTCGTTGGAACCTTAGATACATTTTTCTTTCCTGTTTTATCTGAGCATGCAGGCGACATCTTCTTAATGAGGGTCTTCAAACTTCTCTGCCTTTTAGAAGTGTCTCTGGTGTGCCCGGGGACAACAGTCTCTGATTTTAGCTTTTAAATATGCTCATGATATAGAGTAATTTTTTTTCTTAGCGCTATGCATTGTTTTACCTGCCTCAGTGGGAATTATGGATTTGATTAATGGGCTGAAAGATTTGGTCCTTTTTAGGCTCCTTATCTCTATTCCTTCCTGATGTATGGTGCTTCCAACAGTCTCTGAATACTTGGGAAACATATCTGCAAGAGGAGTTTAAAATAAAAGTAAAAATAAGAGCAGGATGGTTTATCTATGATCCTGGCATTTGCGATGACCATTTACATTAAATATATTCATACATACATGTATCAATATATGTTTAGTTATATTTATTTATTCACTCAGTGGACTATTCTGCATCAGGCATTATGCTTGGCACTGGGAAGAACCTGTAGTGATTTTAGGTTCTACTAAATTAAAATGAGATGGTGGCCAACCATGGAGCTCTACTTTGAACGTGTCCATGGCTATGACAATGCAAATGGATATGCAAAGAGAAAGTAACTATAGCAAGGTTTGTTTATTCTGTTTTAATTTTGGTCACTATGCTAATCAAATAGCTAATCAGGAAACACCTCTGTTCAGTGAGTTAATAAAAATGTATGACACATGCTCCTGATGAAACAAGCTACCCATCCTGGAATCCACAGGTGCTGCAAAAATAACTGCAAATAACCAGGCAACTAATCCCTCATCACTGGGAGTGGAAGCTTTGAGTCAAATGTGCATACTTATCACCCCAGGTAGCTCTTAAACGTGAACTAATGCTTATAGGTTTACTAAAGGTCTTGCAGAAGAAGGATTATCTAAGAACACAAAGTATTTGGGTGTGGGGAGTTAAAATACAAGATTTCAGTGAGACTTCTCCTTGATTTTTCTAACCAATAGAAATGTGCTGTTTGGGCACATGCACACCTTCACAGGCATGTACAAAACCAAACAAGTGTGTAATCCTTGGGGTGATCAGATAAAATAACAGTCTAGCACTAGAATGGCACTAACAGCCCCTCTTTGGAAAATAGTGTATTTTTTCTCCATTTGGGGAACATATGAGTAAGTTCACTAAAATAAGCTGGAAAATATTCCTGACTCGTTCAAACGCAATCTGTGAGCTCCAAAAATAAGTAAAGATTGCTCCTAAGAAGTCTAGAACATGATATGATGCAAAGCAGTGGTAACAGATTAAGTGCTCTCATGCTCCCAAACATCTGAATCAGCCAGTTCTGCCTGGTTAACATGAAAATAAGATGTGTGCAGAGATCTTAAATTATAACTTTTCTCACAGGTCCTCAGATCTGGAATTTTAAAAATGCATTTGATGAAACATAAGTGGTGGTGATAAAAGTGTGTGTGTATCCACTCTAAAATTAACATAAGCGCAAATTATTTCATACTTACTCATGGGCATAGGGAGCAGAGAACAGCACTGCTATTATAGAAAAAGTTCAATATTCTGCTTAATTATAAGATAAATACATTTCGCTTAATCATACACACACAAGCTCAAATTCCCCCCCACCCCGTGCCAAAACATCTCATATGATCTTTAGTAAAGAAGAATTCAAACACAAATGAGAGTGGGTATGAAGTTGATTACAAAGCAAAACCGTGAGATGATGCAGCCAGCCAGGGAAGATGTAAATGTATTTCACAGGAAGTATGATGTCATTCATGTTTCTGCCCAAAGGAGGAGACATTTTTAGATCAACTCTAACCAGGAAGTTACTCTTTGTGCCAAAAGAACATGCTTTATACGTGGCTGGGTGGAACATACAGTGTTCAGACTCCAGAGAACTAGAGCAGAGGGGCCTTATCGTTCTGAGAGATGAGCACAATTTCTGTGATGATAAGTACTTCCTGGTAAAGGATTTTATCAGATGGCTCTGAAAGAGGAAAAGGACACCCAAAGCATATTATTAACAATGGACTTTGAGTGGATACGAAAGCTGAGTCTTGCAATTTTGTGGAAATAGTAACCAAAGTCTGATAGAAGAGCATAACCATCCCAGTACATAATGTGTAGAGCATTACTGTTATTACAGGAGGGGATGCAATAAGGAATAGACGGAAAGAGGACTCATGGCCCCAGTTCTTCACCCGTCCCTTTACCATCACTCTTTACCATGTGAACGGCATTTCCTCCCCACCACCAAAAAAAAAAAAAAAAAAAAAAAAAGAGGCAGAATTCCTCACTTTGGGTTTGATCCTGGGGTATACTTTCACCAATGGAATGTAAATGGGAGTGATATGACCAAAGGCTTCTAAAGAGGTTTGAGTGATTGGGCGTTCTTCTGCCATTGCTGAAGAACTCAGCAAAAGAAGAACTTGCCCAGGCTGGAGGATGAGAGATAATGTGGGCCTATATCCTCTAACAGCAGCCGCAATCAGCCAAACTCCTGCCTACTCTTAGACCGGGGAGAATGAACTCTTATTTTGTGTGTCACCAAGAATTCTGAGGTTATTTGTTCCTAGGTAATACCTAACTGATAGAAAGAGAGTAATTCTCTTCAAGTGTATGAAGACATTTTCTTTCTTTACCTGGAAAGAGAAACTACTAGAAGAGATTCAGGTTAAAAATAGTATTGTTAGCACCTTTTTTAAAAAAAAGAGTTTCATGAATGGGAAAGATAAATGCTGAAGCCTCGATTAGCCTCTAGAAGAAACAAAGCAAGTGATCTTTGCTCCTTCATACTTATTTCATCCCAGGCATAAAATCACACATAAGCCAATAGAAAATAGAAATTTCACCTGATTAAAAACAGGCTTGGGCTTCCCTGGTGGAGCAGTGGTGGAGAGTCTGCCTGCCGATGCAGGGGACGCAGGTTCGTACCCCGGTCCGGGAGGATCCCACATGCCACGGAGCGGCTGGGCCCGTGAGCCATGGCCACTGAGCCTGCGCGTCCGGAGCCTGTGCTCCGCAACGGGAGAGGCCACAACACTGAGAGGCCCGCGTACCGCAAAAAAACAAACAAACAAAAAAAAAACAAAAAAAACAGGCTCTATGGCAGTTTCTTGAAATAGATAAGAAATCTTTCTTTTATGCTGACCTACTCTACATGATATAGAGGGTCAATCTATTACTTTTGTTAAGACATATGGTTTGTCTTGGTCCTCATTAACTTGAATCTAGTTTATCAGAACAAATGCTCTCTTGAGAATTTAAATAACAGAGAAACATCTCAAAACTAAAAACAAGAGAAAAATCGTTTAGTTAAACTAAACTTTGAGTTAAATTAGAAGTTTTTATTTTATTAAAGTACAAGTTGATGACAACCAAGAAATTTCAAGAGAAACTTTATTTTCTTTTTTTAATTTTTAATGGAGTATAGTTGATTTACAATGTTGCATTAGTTTCAGGTGCACAGCAAAGTGAATCCGTTATACATATACATATATCCACTCTTTTTTAGGTAGGTCATTACAGAGTATTGAGTAGAGTTCCCTGTGCTAGACAGTAGGTTCTTATTAGTTATTTATTCTATATATAGTAGTGTGTATATGTCAATACCAATCTTCCAATCTATCCTCCCCCCACCCCTTATTTAAGTTTTTTTTTTTTTTGGCCGGGCTGCGTGGCATGCAGGATCTTAGTTCCCGGACCAGGGATCAAACCTGCACCCCCTGCAGTGGAAGCGCAGAGTCTTAACCACAGGACCACCAGGGAAGTCCCAAGGGAAACTTTAGATGAATTTGCTTATGTGCAAATATCGAGTATAGTTGTTAAAAGTTCTTACTCTAGGGTCACACACATATAGTTACAGATCTCAGCTCTGACACTTAATACCTATGTGACCTTTGGTAGGAAGTTAGTTTCTGAGCCTGGTTGCCTATGGAGTAAGAAACTTACGCACAGAGTAAGTGTGCCCCTGCCACCATCATCATCAAAAGCATCATCAATATCAAAATCATCATGAAAATCATCATCATCATCATTATCATAAAGAGTTTGGGGGAAGAAGGAATATGATCCAAGCTGTGCCTTGAGATGAATTTGGCAGGAATGCACAGAATGAATTGGAGAGGTCAAGCAAACTGGAAACACTAATGGTTTTATTTAGAATGTCTCTAACCTTTCCATCACCCTCTTGCAATATCCCATACACCTGCACACACCAGAGTTAGAGCAGAAAACCTAATACTAAAAGACAAATAAGGTAAGGCTGGCATTGCTGCCTGAAGCGAGTTATAGGCAAGGATCCAGACAGAAGTATTTCCTATCCCCACTTTGCTCAGGAGCTCAGGACTAAATAATGGACGGACAGACTCCAGGCTTATGCCTAGAGATCTCGCCCTCAGCACTCTCATGCATGCTCCTCCACGGTCTCTGCTGCCTACACTGCTGGCCATCTGTTACAATGGCATCGTGCCAGCCTACAGGATAGCTTGCTGGCTTTGCAGAAGCCCGGAGGCCAAGAAATGGTTTCGACAAGAAGCCCTTATGAAACTCACAAGCGTGCCTGGAGAGAATTCCTGATTGCCTCTCCTCCCCACACAGCACTGCTGATGGTGATTTTTGCTTCGCGACATTTTATCTCACCTGTTGATTAAACTAGTTGGGTCTCCCATCTAGTCTCTCCATCTAAAAACATGAACCATGTGTAGGTACCTGTGGCTGCCAAACAGACAGGTGGTGTTATTGCCTGCTTCCTGGCAGGGCTAATGGGAAGCAGCAGGGTTTCCATCAATACTCTCCTAGTGCCTCCTCTAATTCCCCAGGATTCTCTTCTATCCCCCAAGATACCTCCCTCTTTTTCCCAGTCCTTACACTATCTGTGAGATTTAGCAAATATTGCTTTGTTTTGCTTGTGTTCCACCTGTGTTCACATCAATTTAAATGGAAAGTATTAAAATATGTACATTTAAGTTATTCTCATAAGACACAAAGAAAGATATTTAAATACATCTGGTGTTTTAAACTAATGCTTATGTGTGACTATAACGTTTTATCATTACATTAAAGAACATATATCCTTTGGAAACCAGAAGAGTAAGTGTCACAATTTTAAGTTAATAAAATAAAAACCTTCAACCTAATGACCAAGAGCATTTTCAGTTTACATTCTGTTAGGTATTAGCGGGTTTTTTTAAAAAATAGAGAATGCATTCAAATATCTAGAGCGTGTGGTAATAAGTACAACAAAAACACGTTAGTCCTTAACAGTAGGTATTTGCGCCTGTTAGGGAGAAAGTGCAGAGGTAAGAGTTTAAATGTCACCTGATGATGATGAAAAGGATGCTGATTTCCTAGGCTTGATTTCCCTCATTCATTCATTCAATAACTCTGGGTCAGGCATTGGGCTTAAGGTTAATACGCAGAAAGCAGGTCATCCAGAATACCTCAGGTCAAGAATTTCACCATCTAGTGTCATATGTGTATATGTGACCAGACAAACATAAAATAAAACAGAAATTCAGTGATGGGGACACACACAGGTATTACGAGAGTACTTACTCCAGCCTGGAAAGAAGTGGGGAAAGCTTCCTGGAAGAGCCCCAAAGCACGTTTCATTAAAAGTTTGAGTTCATAAAGCATAAGAAGAATTAGATCATCACTTGTCGTTATTTAACAGGTTGGATGATTCTACACATCTATTCATTACTCAAATCTGGCAAAAATTTCTGGGTTAGATTAAAAAGAATCTATGAAATGGGACTAATTCTTGTTCTCAGTCACCAGAGGGTGGATATAAGAATCCACAGAGATAAAGTATACAGCACTGTATAAATGAAAATTATTATCATTTATCTCTGGTATTCTTTTTCATCTACGGAAGGATCAAAAAAAAAACCAAGAAAAATAAGAAAAAACTACAAGAAATATAATTAGTCTTTGCTCATTCATTTCAGAGATGAAGTTTTCTAGATGATCATGGAATCTTAGCACCAACAAAGGCTCTATGGGGGTCTGTTTGTCCACCTCTCTGGCTTCTGAGGGAGGACAGAAGCCCCAAATGGTGAGCAACCTTGCCCATTCCTTCCAGCACTACTAAGACTGTCTTCCTTTCTAGAAACGTCCTCCTCGTTAGGATGCCTCCTTGGTTACATTATGGGTGGGATATAGGATATGGGGAAAGCTGCAGATGCTGACAACTGCACTGAGTCCTCAAGAAACGAGCAAACAAAACAGACTAAATTTCTAATTCTTCTTTATAGATCATTACCATTGATATGTTTTCTTCCAAATAACTCAAGGTGCCTCGTGACACTCAGTTTATAGTAAAAGAAGGAGCTGTTTTGAAAATGTGCCTCGTCCCTGTCTGAGCAAAAGCAACTCGAAGGCTTAGAGTGAGTGACAGAAAAGAAATGGACAAAATGGGAAAAAGTGGCAATATTGGATAATACATTACCACTGGCCAGAAGAACAGAACCTGAATTCCAGACCCAACCTTGTCCCTGCTTTACTCTGAGAATATCCACCAGGCATATGGTGGCAAATGAAGACCTTCATTTCTTCATCTAGTACATAAGGGAGTCGACCAAGCAATTCCCTGGCTTCCTTCCAGCTCTCAGCCAATCGAAATCTTGAACCAAGAAACTCCCCCCATAAGCTCCATCCACAGTACTAATGGTTTCTTCCACTATGCTCCTGGCACCGTGGAGACTTACTAATGTATATGAGAAGCCCATAACAGACTATAAATTTCTACGGGTCAAATGACAACTTTGTAGTTTTCCTTATTTATAACCTTTTAGGTAACTCCTCATAGATAAAGGATCTTATTTAAACGTGGTCAAGAGGTAAAATGATTAACTTTCCTAATATTTCCGGTGTTTGATTCTTTCTGTTACTGCCCAGTATTATTTGTATTGATATTTCAGAAGCAAAATAATGAAACATGATTTTTTTCTTTCATTTTTTTTTTAGAGTGTCCAAGAAGAGTTAAATTCTAGGATTTTATTTGAGTCAACATTATAAGATTAGCTATCTCCCAGAAGGTGGGAGGGCAGTAGAGGAGGTGATATTTCAACATCTAAATATTTGAAATGAAAAACGTGTGTATATATTCACGTATATGTATATATCATCCCCGAGTATGTATGTATATTCTCCCCTGATATACAATCTCAGTAAAATATCAGAGAGAAAAAATGTCAGACATACATAGCATAGCAATCAAGGGCTAATGAAGATCCAGGTATTAAATCAATTAAGAAGTATCAAAAGCTACCTAATCATCAAGGAACAAAATTGGCACCACAATATGTAGTGAGTATGGGAAAGCCTAATTTACTAAACATACCCTGCAGTCACATAATTGCATGTAATTTTACCAGCATAATTAACTAATTTAATTACCACTTCTCAAGTGCATCAATTATTGACATTACAGAGTTTTCAGACAGCAGAATTACTGTGTGGTACATCCAGAGAATGCAAAATGCTTTGTATGCCGATTTTCCCAGTCACAGTCAACTACTGAAGAAGAATGTGGAGTTGGACGGACAAAATTTCTGTTGGGCAAGGCTCCGTTGGGCAGGTTGAAAGAGGGAGCTCCCCCAAATGTGTCTGGCACGAGGCAGAGAAGGGGAGGAAGCCCCAAGGCTACGCTCCTCAAGGCAGTTCTTTGCCAGGGTGCAGAAAAAATGTACAGAACCCAGGCAGGGAAAGAAATAGAAGGCTATAATTTTTTTAAAAAGATGATGCAACAGCAATTCAAAATGCCTAAGAAGACTACTGGCAAGAAGGAAGGGAAATAAAAGAAACAGAAGTTGAACATTTCATTGAAGAATCAAAGCCAGCCTTTGAGAATAAGGTTTTCCTTTCATATATAGTGATAAAAGAGGCTACTATTGATTACATTTATATGATATCCCAGGACATCTGGGAAGCCCCCTACATCTGTTATCTCATTTCTCCAAATGGTCCTGTGAGACAGATATTACAGATAACATATATGTGTTTGTTACCCTACTTGTCAAATCAGTAAGATGTTGTATTTCACTCTCAGATGGGTCATAGCTTTACAGCTGTTTAGAAGAAACAGGCGTCATCAGTTGAGCCTGTTCTCATGTCATGAACTTTGTGAACAGAGATGGCTGGAACTCCAGGAGCTCTGGAAGAATTGTGTGTTTCTTTTACATTGCTCTTCTGCAGCTGACCTTTGCACAGCTGCTTCATACTATCCAGAGGTGGCTGAACTGTGAAATAGTGCTCACATTAGCGGAGTATTTTAATGAGACCATTTAATGTGGAGTAAGGGATGTGAGACTAGCATGCCTTTCTTACCTTTTGAGTCCTTGGATAGCTACATTGTCTTTGGATTAAAAAGGAGGTAACTCCTTTATTGGCTCTGGAAATAAGAAAGGAAGCCTTTACTACTTCTATCTTTAGGAGTTGATTTATTGCTTCCCTTGTAAGTGACTTAGTCAAGCAATTCAAAAATTAACTCAAAGAAAAGGAAAATATGTTTTCACTCACATGGTTGAAAATCAGATTACAGTCTAAAGATCTGAAACTTCTATTGGGGAAAAACTTTCAGAGCCTGGGAATAACTGGTTGCAAATTTACTGGGCCAGCTTTTACAGAGAGTCAGTTTCTGAGAATCATGTTTATTTACTTTATGTAATAAACTTTTTGGAACTGAGAGCTGGAGACCTAGAATTATTACCTCATCCTTGGTGTGTATCACTAAGCAGGGCAAAGTTGTCACGAGCATGAAGTTTCCTTTGGAGCTTTCACCAGCCCCTGTATACAGTGTTTTTAATAATATATAATGCTTTTTCCTCCCGCCACCATCTTTCAAAGTCACACAGCTCCTTTCTGTCTTCTTCCACCCTCTATCTTAAAGTGTCTTAAATTTAAGTCAATGTATTACTTCTATACATTGCATTACCTCTAATAGGGGTATTTAATGTAAGCTTCCTCTATGATTTTCTATGCAAAGTTTTAGATCTTTTAAAACTATTAAAACTTTGTAATATGAATTCTAATGTTAATAATCAAGTGAGAAATGGTACTGGGGGCTTAGGGAGACGGGTGGGTAAAGAGTCTGTCCTGTGCTCCTAAAACCACAAAAGATTAGTAGCACTTCTTCCTCCATGAAAGGTTGTTTCCGGGATCCAGACACACTCCTGTGACTCAAGCCCACTGAATTTTTCAGTTCTAATCTAATTCTCTCTGAAATGTATTAATACAACCCATAGAAGAGTCAATAAAATATGTTCTGCATGAGAAAAGCCTTTCCATTTCAGGAATGCCTGTTATGAGAAGTTTATTAACTTAAGTCTATGTGTCTGTCTAGAGGAAGTCTGTACTAATTAGGCTTTAAATTAACCCCAGTCCTCAATTCACCCAAGCTAAAGATATTGACTCTTCACTTCCTGTTACCATTACCCACATGTATTGTGCTTTTGGTAACATGGAGCCATGTGGGCAAGGGCTCAGGAAGACCAGTTAAAAAGGAAGAAAGAGGTCACTCTAGTTAGCTGGTGCTAAAATAATGCAGTTAGACCAAAAACACCCCTTACCATCATTAAGAAAAATATATAGAAATAAAGACCACATGGAAAGATGCAAGAGCTCCCGTAGAGAGAGCAAATACGTGTAAGGCATAGTCCTTCCAATGGCACTCATAATCTCGCCAGGCATTCAGAGCAGTCCATAAATAAGAATAGTACAAGAATGAATCAATATGCTAGAAGAGCCAGAAGGAGAGAACTGTTAAGAAGCGTATTCAAGGAAGTCTTCATGGGAGACATAAAATTTAAATAAATCTCAAAGGAAAGTTAGGATTTAACACAGAGGGTTAAGAGAAGAGTGTAGAACGAGCATAGGAAACACCACGATCAAAAGCACAGAGGTGGGAAGTTTGTGAGGAGACAGGCGGTATCCAGGTGGCCAGAAGCACAGTGGCCACGTACAATATCAGGAAGTAGCAGTGGGAGGAGGGGAAAGAAGGTATGTGAGTGAGGTCCCAAAGCTCTAGTAAAGTCCCAGCCTTACTACTGAGTAGTCGCAAGACCCAGAAAAGCTACTTCACCTTTCCAGATGTAAAATGAACAGGTTTAGTTGAACAATCTCTGTGCTCCTTCCCAAGTCTATACAAATCCTATGAGTTGACATTGAAGTTTGCCATTTTACATGCTTATAAATATTTCTTTGTTTTTCATCTTTGGCACACCTTCCTGGTCTTCTCCATAGCTACTACAATCTCTCATTGTAGTTTAGCTCCCATGCAGGATCAATTCATTTTATAGCAATGAAACTTATAATACCGCTTTCAACCACATTTTGGGGATGGGATTAGAGGACTCCCTACAGAGGATCCCCAAATAACAGTCAGCTGAGTCAAGGAAGCCTGCAGATTGTTTCGGCCATCTAGGTCCTTTCTTTTCTGCCAATGCTTTTCAAGCAAGTGATCTGCCCACCTGGTCACCATATCTTCACAATCATAGTGTCATTCCTTATACTCGGAATTGGCTTCTGCCACCACGCAATTCAAAAGAACCTTATTTTACAAGATTATTGGCAACCTTCTATGTGAATTCTCTGCAGCACTGTTGATGTATGGCTATGGGAAGGGACCTTCGTAGCTAAGAGTCAGATATATGCTTCTGTTGGTCAGGACAGATTGCTGAGAATGGTGAATTCCCAGAACTGATTAATATTACTGATCAAGCTCAGCACCCTCCAGGACCACAGAGAGATTTTTTTTTTCTCCTGACACCAAATATGTGGTGTCTTTGCAAAACACCCATCAATTCTCCGATTCTCTGACACCAACTGGGTGTACAACATTCAACTCAATTTTGGCACTAAATACCTGGAGTTATTATCAGACCCCAAAGGTTAAGGGCTCAGTCCTACAAGACTACTCTCACTTCCGACACCAGCCGCAAGGGGTTACCCAGGCTACCCACACTTCTTGACTGGCTACAAATTCAAGGATTCCCACCATCACCCTCTCAGGTTCGATAATTCACTTGAATTACTCATAGAATTCAGGAAAGTGCTTTATAATGAATACTGGTTCGTTATAAAGGATGCAACTCAGGAACGGTCAAAACGAAGAAATGCACCTGGCAAGGTATGAGGCGGGGATGGACAGTGCGTGGCTTTCATGCCCTCTCCAGACACTCCATCCTCCTAGCAATCTGATGAGTTCACCAGCCCAAGAGCTCTCCAAACTCTTGTTTAGAAGTTTTCGTGGAGCTTTCATTATGTAGGCTTAATTGATTAAATTGTTGGCCTTTGATGACTGACTTCAATCTTCAGCTCCCTCTCCTTCCAGAGATGGGGGTTAGGAGAAAGCACTGAAATATCCAACCTTCTAATCATGCCTTGGTTCTGGTGACCAGTCCCCATGCAGAAGGTATCTAGGAGTCCCTGCCAGCAGTCATCTCATTAGCATAGGAAAAGCACTGTTGTCACTCAGGAGATTTGCAGTGTTTTAGGAGCTCTGTGCCAGGAACCAGGACAAAGATCAAATATTTATTTTTTATTATACCACAGCCACCTTATCTAATATTATCAGGGCATGTCATGATTCTACCTCCTGGCCCTTAAATAAGCATTTCTCTCTTTTGGCCCAGAAAGAAAATCCAGGATGACCTGGGAGAAATATTTCTTATGGTGATTCCTCTGTCCAGGACCGTATTCATTAGCTACTTGAAGTGTACAGAGACATAACATAGGCTAAAGGTGGCACCTCTGGAATATTGAGGATCGATCAGAAAGAGGATAATTATTCATCAAGAATTCACGGTTGTTTGGACAACATTCAGTCCTCAGCCCTCTCTGCTCATTTCACTCTCTGTATTTCCTTCAGATATCATCTCACAGCAAGGTTTCCACTGTGGAAATGGTGATCTGTATGAAAAACAACTCTCCAAGCCACATCTCTAACCCTCTGTCCTGAACCCAGGCCTTCAACATCAACTGACAACTGTGTGTTACCTACTGAATATTACAATATCATTTCCTTCTCAACACCCCAAACTACGCCTATCATCTCCCCCTGAAATAAAATTCCTCCCAATTGCTCTGTACTTCTTTTTCGTGGTAGGACTACTATGCACTCTCGAATTCTCAAGGTCAAAATCTGAACACAAACTTTAACCTTTCCTTTTCCCCAAATCTCACATCCAAGCAATTATCACTCTTGTCAATTATTTTTCAGTAGGCATTCTTATAGAAAAAGACAAATACTGTACGATCTCACTTATATGTGGAATCTAAAAACAAAGCAAAATGAAACAGCTAGCTCATAGATACAGAGAACACATTGGTGGTTGCCAGAGGTGGGAGTTGGGCATGGGGTGGAGAAAGATGGTCAAAAGTTACTAAATTCCAGCTATAAAATAAATAAGTCATGGAAATGTAACATATATTATGGCAAGTATAGTTAATAATGCTGTAATGCATGTTTGAAAGTTGTTAACAGAGTAGATCTTATAAGTTCTTATCATAAGAAAAAATAATTTGTAACTAGGTATGGTAATGGAGGTTAACTAGACTTATTGTGATGATCATTTCATAATATATATAAATATCGAATCATGTTTTACACTTGAAACTGATATAATGTTATGTCAAGTATACCTCAATTTAAAAATAAATAAAACTGAAAGGCAAGAAAACAAAAAAAACAAGAAGCATATATCATAATAAATATATTAATAAACTATAATTACTTTCTTAATAAACAGCATTATAGTACATGCCAAAAAAAAGAAAAAAACAACACCATTCTTATATTTGTTCCTTTTTTCCCACTTCTGTGGCAACCTCTAGCCCTGAAGGTCAATTCAATGTTGGAATAAACTGAGTTGTCACCTTGTGATGGGATAGTGGCTGATCTGTTGCCAACAATTTCTCTGTCTTGAGCTCACTATGCCTACCATCACAGGATTAATTTCATTAATATAGTGCTCTCTTTACTAAGATTCCTCCCTTCAGAATGTAATGGTACCCATTCCCAAATTTCTTAACCTACTCTTCAAGAGTTTGCATAGCCTTACCCTTAACGAACTCTTTAGATACTTTTTCTACTTCTCTTATACATGAAACCCTCGCTCCAATTAGATTGCTCTACTCTGATATACTTGAAATCAGAAGTTCAAGTCCAGCCTCAGCCACCTTATTGCTGCGAGACTTTGAAAACTCATTTCCCTCTCTGAAAGTATGTTCATCAAAAAATGGGGGTAATAGGGCTTCCCTGGTGGCGCGGTGGTTGAGAGTCCGCCTGCCGATGCAGGGGACAGGGGTTCGTGCCCCGGTCTGGGAGGATCCCGCATGCCGCGGAGCGGCTGGGCCCGTGGACCATGGCCGCTGAGCCTGCGCGTCCGGAGCCTGTGCTCCGCAACGGGAGAGGCCGCGACAGTGAGAGGCCCGCGTACCACCAAAAAAAAAAAAAAAAAAAAAAAAATGGGGGTAATAAATACCATCATCTTAAGGTTGTATTGATTATGTAATTAAACATCAAATACAAGAAGAGTTTCATCTGCTCCCCGCAACGAAAAATCTCTCATGCCGCAACAAAGATCCCGCGTGCCGCAGCTAAGACCTGACACAGCCAAATAAATAAATAAGTAAATAAACAAATTTTGTTTAAAAGTTTAAAAAAATAAAGTAAGCTCTAAAAAAAGAGTTTCATAAACCCTTCCATACCATACAAATTAATTATCTTTATTAGTTATTATTGAATCAGGAAATAGGAACTGTGCCTCACTCATTGCTTTGTATCTAGCACTTGGCACAGCGCCTAATGCATAGGCCCTCAATAAATATTAGCTGAGTAAATGGATAAATAAATAATATTATAATTGTCTTTGCTATATCCTGAAGACTCATGAAGAACTTTAACACCATAACTTCCTTCCTCAGAATCTTATGTATTTATGGTCTGTAAAATGTTAGCTGTACTCTTATATGAGTTTGATTTGTCTTCCCAGCTAGATCATAGTTGAATTGAAGGTTGGGATTTCATTATATCTCTTTGTATTCCTGCAGAGTACCTATCATCTTAACAATAACTTTAAATCTCTTAGCAATACACAAACATTGTCAGTTTCCCTAATGCAATTCTTTAAATTATCACGGAGGAGTGTGTGTGTATGTGTGTAGTTGTATGTACCAAATCTAAGTATGCCAGAGAGCTCAAGTCACTTCTGAATTAATTGGACTCTGAAACCAAACATCTCACCCTTATTAGCAAGTATTTCCACATGCAGTGTCTCTCTCTGCTACTAATTTGAGGAAAATGCCTTCCACTAACAAACCTTCATTCTCCCCATCAAAATGATGTCTAGGATGACATCCTTAGACAAATATGCTCCGCATTAGAATTTTCTACTTGCTATGTTTCCTTTAGTTTATTTTTATTCCTAAACATCTGAAATATTTAGTTGTACAGAAACATGAGCAGCTCTTATGCATAGATCACAGATTTATTTATTTATTTGTTTGTTTAAAACTAAAACCATTTGGAAGAGATAAGTGACAGAACATCCAAATAGCCATTCTTTGCAGTTTTAGGGTAATGAGAAGAAGAAAAAAGCTCTCTGGGCTTAGAGAATAAGGTTAACAACAATCAATCTTCCATCTCACAAATTGAAAATTTCATCCATACAACTGACTTCCTCACTTTAGCTTTTTACCATCACGATGACAGATCTTGCAGCAGAATCAGAACAATTTACAACATCTTGTGTCATTGTAGCAGCTTTTCATTCTGTTGGGGTTGAGACTGGAAGAAGCCTGAGAGTTAACTTTAATAAGACTAATCAGCCCGTCTTGACAATAGAGGGGAAGGAACAGGGACAGGTAGATGACTGTATGTTTTGACATCAAGGCCGTTAACATGCAAATCATATGCAAAATCACATGCTAACAAGTTTGAGCCTTTGTTTGTGGTTGGACACTTTTTTCCCCCCAAATGGACAACAGCCCTGATTCAATTTTATACAGGAAGGCACTTCGCAAGTCACTTGCTGTGCAGGAGAAAAATATAAAATGCTCTTTGAGCACTTGTTCTGACCTCTTTGGAAGAGCAGGATTCCTTTAAATCTGACTTTATTGCCTGCTCACAGTAAGGAAGCACCGAAGCATGGCAAGGAACAGAAGCCCATGTAATGCCTGTGCTCACTGCACACAGTAAATAACACACATTGAGAACACAGGGCAGCCAACGCAGACAGCGTCCTTCACATCACCCAGAGGCCACTGCAGAGCCCCCAGGGACAAGAAGCATTAATTATGGACTAATGATGCCATTTGCATGCACATTTTTAAAAATAGTAGTGAACATAACCCTAATAATTGAGGATGAGTGAGATGAGGCTGCATTAAAATGCTCTACTGAGTCTCTTATCTCATTTTAAAGAAAGACCTCTATCACCTTGGTGCTCATCAGTACACATTAACGTTGGATAACCATGAGACATGGAATGTTATGCTGGTTCTGTACAGATACAATTGCTTCATCAACCAGTTTTTGAAGTGTTTCCTCTATGTATAATCTCTTATGATCATCAACTCAAGATTCTGGTGATGGGTAACAATAAAATATAATAACTTTTGATGTGAGTGAGAAGACAAAATAAAATATAAGAAATTTTGATGCAGGTGGAAAGATAAGGGTTACATAAATCATAAATCGGGCATCATTTTATATGTATATTAGGATGATGTTCTGGAACAATCAAGTACCATTTGGCGTGATCCAGACAATTATCAAATTGGAGGACAAGAGGGGAAAAATCAGTTCAGGAAAGTGGCTCAAAGCCATGGAGGGTCTTGGTATTGTTATAGGCTCAAGAGTAAACTTTGTGCCCTCAGAGGAGGGCACCAGCCAAAGCAGGAGCTGAAGCTTTGCAGCTTAGGAAGGCCAGAGACCACGGAAGCCTGAGCTGAACTTGGTTTCCATAGGATTTCTCTGTCCACTGACGAAAGAGTTGCTGGTCAGCTAGGTATTTTGTGCCGAGCTCTTTGTGTTCTGAATTGAGAAGAGCCAGGCAGATGGGCAGCTTGAGATCCCTTTAAAGTTTCTCCTTTTCAGAAATTTATTTTATAAAACACATTATATGCACCCTTTTAATTTCATTTGATTCACACTCATATGTTGTACAGAACCATTTGAAACAAACAAAAGTGTTGATTCTAAGCCCATTTGGGCAGCATCTCTCACTCTGACTTTCTACTTCCCACAATTTCTTTATAATAATACTATTTTTTTGAAATATTTCTCTCACAAAATAAAATTAAACCTCACTTAGCCAAAAGAAAAAGTGATACCCCCTCGTTTTCCTCATAACAGATATCAATATTTTAATGTCCTCCCAATATTAATAAAACTAGAAACTGAATGATGGCATCTTAAATATTTACAACCTCCAATTTCAATAAGGCATCTTAATAAAAGTTACGGCATCAGGAATGAAGATCTGTGACGTGCTAGAGTTTTTAGAGGAGGTGCTAGGCTGATGTTTCAGGATCACCTGGACTGTCCATGATGTGGTTAGAAGGGGGCTCAGGAAATCAAAATAAAAGGCCCTTATAAATAAGCTATAAGAAAGTAAGTTAATGGAGGGACTTCCCTGGTGGTCCAGTGGTTAAGACTCCGTGCTCTCAATGCAGGAGGCCCGGGTTCAATCCCTAGTCAGGGAATTAGATCCTGTACGCCATAACTAAAAGATCCCGCATGTCACAGCGAAGATCCCACGTACTACAACTAAGACCCAGCGCAGCCAAATAAACTTAAAAAATTTTAAAAAGAAAGAAAGAAAGAAAGTTAATGGAATATTTACAACTGAAAAAAGCCATCGTGATCATCTATCCCTCTATCATTATTCTGAAGACGAAAAACCTGGGATCCAGAGGTTACTACTTGCCAAGAATTACAAATCATATTAGTGACAGACCTAGAACCAGAATAGAGGTCACCTGACATGCATTCCAGAGTTTGGGTTTGTTTCTCTTCCTCCATGTGAGATGGGGTATAATAAATGTTGTCACAGGACAATGGAGTTGGGAAAGGTTGTGTCCCTTCAGTGTTTCACAGCACATGATGTGGGCAATTCTTACAAATTTTGCTGGGTATGTTTCTCTGCCTGTAGGAAATAGGTGTTAGGACCTCAAGAGGAGGCACTTTGGTGCTTATTATTATTAGTTATATCAATAGTCACATTTTATATTGCTGTAGATTTATGCCTTTTCCAAAGTACTTTCATGAGCTTCATTCATTCACTCTACTATTTCATAAATACTGTGCACTTTGCTAAGCCTACATTATTTTATTAATTTTCATATCAAGCCCATATTGCAGGTATTATTAGTCCATTTTATAGGCAAGAAACAGGCCAACAGAGGTAACATAACCTGCCCCAGGTTACTATTACTGGTCAACCACAGAACCAGGTATCAAACCCCAATCTCTCTGACCCCAAAGCCCAAGTTCTCAACCACATTACTAGGTAACCTCCACGATGACATGCATGTGCATGTGCGTCCACCTGGATTAGGTTATCTAATTATCACAAAAGTACCAGAAGGTCTATACTATGTAACCGTATTACAGATCACTTATTCATTCATCCAATAAATATATATGAGTGCCTACTGTTGCCTACAGCAATCTTCTACTCAAGGAGGTAGAAGGATGAACAAGATGCATAACATTCCTGTCCTCATTGAGCTTACTTTCTGGGGAAAACAGGCTATAAGCAAGCAAGTGTAGAAACATATAACACAATTTCAGGTAAATGCCAAGAAGAAACTAAATAGAACAAGAGAACAGAATGGCACTGGGAGGGGAGAGGGGCACATTTTAAATATGGAGGTCAAGGAAGGCTATTCTCAGCAGGTGATCTCAAAGCAGAAACTTCTATCAGGAGAAAGAGTGAGCTATATCAAGCTCTGATGAAATGAATCCTTAGAAGATGATGGTGAAACCCAGCCACAGAAAAATAAAGTCACCTAGGCTAAGGTCGTATAGCTGGGAGTCAAGTCCAGGCCTCTCAGTCCTGCCCTCTTTCTACTGCAACCTTAACGTTTCTGCAGGTCAACCTTAAACCAACCAGTCATGGCATTTCCATTTCCTCTTATTCTCTACAAGTGCTTTTAAAAACAACTTTCATACAGAGACAAATAAAGGGAATATATGTTTTCCCTTTTGCCAGCTAGTTAACCAGAAAGAATTTGCTAAAAACCTCCTACAGAGCGGTTCTCAGAGGATATCAGATATAAGAATTCTCCATTTTTATTATGAACAGGGGGGAAAAAGACATTCTCATCTTTGACATGCCTTCTTGAATACTATCTCTTCCCACTGTTACGTTTATGAGCGGTTTTTATGATACACTCAAGTGTATATTTTATTTGTTTTTGGAATGGAACTGAATTGTTTTGCTCCCTACAAGCCAAAATTGGAAGAAAATCCGATCTGAGGCATATTATGGGGACCTGCCCTTACTTTCCTGAGATTATCTGAGAACTCTGGGCTGACACAGTCTGAGAACCCTGGACGGGGGGAGCTCTGGCTTGCCAGTTTCAGTAGCCTCCCCAAGAGATGCTCGTTGCCCACGATCACCTGGCACACAAATAGTTGGTTGGATGGCTCAGGTGGCAGTGTCCATACTTTTCAAGCCAAAGTCAGCAGCCAGGATCTTCACTGCCACTCTCAAGGCCACACATTCGGTGATCAGTATTCAGGTGTCCCCAGGGCCTCTCCTCAGAGGTTCTGCCACCTAATGGGCATTCCTTAGAAATGGGTGTCATTTGCCAACTACCTTCATCTCTTTGGGACAATCCAGCAAAATACACGTGGATGGGCTCTAAACACAAAGGTGATCTCCTCCCTCCTGTACTCCTTCTCACACTTTAGAGTTCATAAAACTCCCTGGAGCATTTAATAACCTAAATGGGAAAAGAATCTGAAAAAGAACAGATACATGTATATGTATAACTGAATCACTTTGCTGAACACCTGAAATATAAAATAAAAATTTTAAATAAATAAATAAAACAGAACACATATAAGATCCAACAAAACACAGGGGACTTCCCTGGTGGTGCAGTGGTTGAGAGTCCGCCTGCCGATGCAGGGGACACGGGTTCGTGCCCCGGTCCGGGAGGATCCCATATGCCGCGGAGCGGCTGGGCCCATGTGCCATGGCCGCTGAGCCTGCGCGTCTGGAGCCTGTGCTCCGCAACGGGAGAGGCCACAGCAGTGAGAGGCCCGCATAACGCAGAGAAAAAAAAAAAAAAAAACACAGATTGCTGGTCTCCACCTGAGAGATTCTGCTTCAGTTGACCCAAGGTTGGGCCCAAGAATGTCCATTTCTAACAAGCTCCCGGGTGATGCTGCTGGTCCTTGGACCACTCTGAGTAGCACTGCTTATGTTACTTTTGCTTAAAGGGGAGAAAAATGTACCTTCTCATCCCTTTTGTGGAAGACTGTAGGGCCATAAAAAGGACAGGACCCCAATTAATTTTTCAGTAACTCACACTGTTACACTAATGGAAACAGAAGAGGGAGAAAATAATAAAGGAAATTTTATTTCCTGAAACACTGATGTGGAATGCTTTTCTGAAGGGGTCTTCGCTGGTTGACCTCCTTACCACTGCTGCCACCCCACACCAGACAGATCTTGGCTGGCTTATAAACCTGCTCTCAGGTAGAACAGCTGCAAGAGGAACAGTTGGGAAATTTTTCATAGGCAAGTCTAGGCATTTCCTTTTCGGTACCAATTAACCAGCCAGAACTAGAACGCTCAGCTGCCCCGGCGCACAATGCAATCCACACAAAAACTCATTGTGTGGCAGACAGTGTCTCTCATAGCATCAAGAATTTCATATTGAAAGTGTAGAGGGAAATGAGCAGAAGAAAAAAAACACATATATGTGTAACACATTTCAAAAACCGAGAGCTTTTTCTCTCGCCACCATGCATTTTTCACACTTTTTTCCTACATGACACTGTAATCCTGTGTATGTTTGCCCTCTGCCTTCCACTATAACACCCTGCTGAGGCTATATTCTTTTCTTCTTGGCTTTCTGCTGGCTTTTGGCAAAGAAGTAGCCTGGAATCCTAGGCGAAAACACATTTATATCTAATACCTCTTTTCATAACTTGCACCTTTACTAACTCTCATTTTAAAAACTGGTCCATGGACAAATATTATATGATATCGCTTATATGTGGAATCTAAAAAACATGGTACAAATGAACTTATGTACAAAAGAGAAATAGACCCACAGACATAGAAAACAAACTTATGGTTACCAAAGGGGAAAAGGGTGGGGGACGGATAAATTAGGAGTTTGGGATTAACATGTACACACTATTATATATAAAATAAACAACAAGGACCTACTGTATAGCACAAGGAACTATACTTAATATTTTGTAATAAGCTATAAGGGAAAAGAATTTGAAAAAGAATATATATACATATGTCTGAATCACTTTGTTGTACACCTGAAACTAACACAACATTGTAAATCAACTATACTTCAATTAAAAATAAAACTGGTCCATGGATTCTGCAAGAAATACTATAGAAGCACATTGTGGTGCAAGGAATCAAAGAACTTGGGCAGAGAGCACATCACATTATTTGGAAAGTCTTGCTTCCCCACAGCATATCTATGCTTTCATAACAAAGCTAGGCAAACTGGAATGAAGGTATGTTCTGGAAGTACTTAAAAGAAGCAACTTCTAAATCAACTCAGTCCCAAGTAGCTGTTTTCTCTAATGTAAAATAATCTCAAGCTACTCTGGGGAACCTGTTCTGTACTTAGAAGCTATGTAAAGAAAGAGCCTGGAAAAAGTTACCACGATGCCAAGGCTAGGATAGACACCCAGGTAATGAAGGGATGCCTCGAAATTGCCATAGAGCCTTTAATGGGCTAGAGGGAAGATGGAGAAAAATCCAGCAACAACAGCACTATTCACCTAGAGCACCCCTACGTTACTATGGCAGTGTGATCTCCAATTCAGTCTCATCGTGGACACACCAGGGAAGAAAAAGAAGGAAATGCTTGCACTTTATCCTATCCTGAGGCTATGCTCAATTTAGATATCCTGGCAAGCAAATTCTGCACTTTCCCTTCTTTGGCAGCCTGTATTATAAGAACACCAGCTATCACAATGCATCATTCATTCATTCATTCATTCTTTGACCTTTCTCTCCCCATATGTCATGGTGACAGCAAAATTCTTGAGAAGTAGAGTAAGTCAGTTTTGCTCAACAACGTGGATGAGACAGAGTTATTATCTATTTAAGAAAAAATAGAATATTTCTGATATTAATGGTCAATAAAATAACCTTCACAAATGTTAAAGCAAACATGGAAAAATAAAACAAAGGAACAAGTAGGACCATTTCCCCTCACCTATCAATGTAATTTTTCCCTCCCAAGGACAGTCATGACTTCGTATCCTTTCTATATGTGAGAAAATGGAGCTGGGCATTCTAGCCACTGACTTGCTAATTAACATTCTATCCAAGAATGCTCAGCTAGAGATATCAGAAATCAAGTTACCCACAGGACTGTCATCTTGCTTGTAACCCAAAGCACTGATGCTTTGGCTTACAACTCTGAAGGTTTCATTACTGTCTGCTGTGTCTTCATTCTCCTTTGGAATGTCTCCAATTTCCCCAGGAACACAGGTGGTCTTTTGAATAAACAGAACTAACATAAGCTCTATGATGATATGCATTTCTCTCGTTCACAGCTGTTGCTTGCACAGTTGGAATACTGTGCAACTATGAGGTGGCTACTTAGTGAAATGGAGGTTGCTATTCAGAGTATAAATTCACAGAAAGGCATCTTCAGGTAAAGAAGGAACAGAAAATAACAAGTGGTGCTCTCTACAGGGATCTGTATATTTTTCGTTATCTACGTGAGGGAAGTGAAAACGTGTTTAGGATCCATTGAAGAATTTGATGGTATTCATCCTACTTCAGAGATATCCCATTGCTGAGCGGATAGCATTCTATCATGAAATAGTTGGTGTAGAGGCCCTGAATAGACAAGCTTCATACTTCTGGCATTTAATAAAACTCAAATGGTAGCTGTAATGAAATTATTTTACCACTTCTCATTCATCGAAGACTAAAAGTGAGGAATACATGGGATAATATAACGTCCATTTTACAATGGCGCCAGTATCAATGTTCAAGGGTTTAACTAACACAAGCAGAGTCAAAACTCAAGCAAAGACAATGATGTTTATACTGCAGAGTTGTGACACCTCACTTCGGGCACAGCAATCTTGAAATGTTCTCTCTATAATTCCTCTCCGAATGTAAAATTAATCATGAAGACTTTCAATAGCTTTACTTACTGAACTGCACCTTATTATTTACAACAACCCAAGGAAAGGCTTTAGCAACTGAGACAATGTTACTGCATGACAAAAGGTGGAAGACACGTCTAATAAAACAAAACAAAACCAATGAAAAAAGACCAACTATTGACAGCACAGAGGTAAACTTTTTAACAGGGGTTCTAAATTGACATATGAAATCTAAATTGGACTTTTTGTTTTGTTTTGTTTTTGTTTTCTGCGGTACACGGGCCTCTCACCGCCGTGGCCTCTCCCGTTGTGGAGCACAGGCTCCGGACGCGCAGGCCCAGCGGCCACGGCTCACGGGCCCAGCCGCTCCGCGGCATGCGGGATCCTCCCAGACCGGGGCATGAACCCACATCCCCTGCATTAGCAGGCGGACTCTCAACCGCTGTGCCACCAGGAAAGCCCTAAATTGGACTTTTTATTTAAGAGGGTGGATTAAGCACAGAATGAAATCTTCTTTTTCATAAAACTCATAGAAATGATAGAAAAGAGCTAAAGAAAAATGATTAAACACATATTTATGCTTGGAAACCAAAGAAGAGTATCTCCGTAGATTAGAAAGACGTATCTCAAAATGGGAAACAAACAGGAAGCTACAGTGGTAAAAAGAGGCCAATGCTTTCAAAAGACTATATTGCTATAAATGCATATATCTAGATATATATGTGTACGTGTGTGTGTGTTTGTGTGTATGTGCTCATTTGCAGGACAGATTTTGTCAAACATACTATCTAGTTGTTTATACTCCAAGGGTCATGTAAAATTTGAACTTTAAGTTCTCAAGATTTGGGTTAATGCTGCTACAAGGTGGTCTCCTAAGGCAGTCATTTAGAATCCATGATGGGCAAGAAGAAGTCATTCCTAGAAAATGAAAACACAGCAGCAAGACACCAAGCATCTGGAAATCTAACGTGTGAAGGACGGAAAACAGGATACACTTATGGAAGAGTTTAAACTTTGAAGGATAGAAATAATAAAGAAATCTGAAAATATTTTAATATGTATATTTAGTACCCAGGAAGATAGTAGTTATTTGTTTTTTACAGAATATGGAAAATATGCCATTGACTAATGCCTGACACATATGAAGCACTCTATGAATGCTAGCCATTATTTTCTGTCACTACAGTCCTGGCTTCATGAAGGCAGAGAACTTGTTTTATTTGCCACTATATTCTCCAGCACCTAGAAGAATTTCTTATACATATACAGCAAAAACTGAACAATTAATTTTTAAGTAAAAGAATAAATTAGGTAACTGCACTTGTGAAAAATGAACAGTAGATTACTAAACAAGAGTAGTGGTCATGAAACAAGAACAGGTTCTTATTTAGAAAAACCAATTAGATATCTTAGATGTGAGAGAAATCATGATTGAAATAAAAAATTAAAGGTTCATAATCAATGTATCACAAACGGTCATTGCTCCGGGGGATTCACCTTCTCACTATACCTAGGCCCTGGAAAAAACTTACACTTGGAGGTATCATTGGTCTTACACAAGGTAGGAGCATTTTCCAAGAGAGCCCACAGAGAAATAAACATGAGCGTAGCCTGGCATACAGGGGCTGGGGTTTCTGAGGCTAACATCTGAGGAGTGAGGGTAGGAACACATAGAAATTTAGGCCAGGGTAGCCAGGAGCAGAGGCCACAGAGTTGAAGAAATGCGCTAGAGCAGAAGAGACTTGGCACTGGTAAACCAGAGAGGAACTAATATGATGGAACCCTGTGGTATGTAAGTCTGAGGTAAGGCAATCAGAGGTAAAGTGTGCTAAAGTCCCTGTATTGTTTAGGATGTAGATGAAGGTATTGTTTAGCTTTTGATTTTGTTATGTTTAATATACATGGAAAGGCCCAGTGCTACCCAATAAGAGTGATTAAAGGTAGAATGTATAATTTTGAATGAGAGAAAAAAATGAGGATGAAAAAAAGATCAAATATATTCCATCCAAAGATGGTAAGAGAAAAGAGAAATGGGGCAAGTAGAAACTCATAGAAATAGTTCATAATAACAACAGTCAAGATAACCAAATGTACTAAACTCAAAGGTTTAAGGAAAAAGAAGTCACATTGGATTTAATAAATATGTTAGTCCTGAAGGACTCACCCCAATTAAGATCAAGTAATCAACTCACAAAGAAAATTACCAAAATCACTGCTATTAGCATCTGTAAGCATAAACAAGAAATAACAGATTTAGACTCACAAAAACTGCAGATGTTTAACTGGTTGGATGTATTTCATGGCTTCATGAAATGATTTAAAAAGTAAATATTTTATATAAAGCTGAGTACTCAGCAAGAAATTATTGGCAATAGAAAAAATACTAGAAAAAAAGGCTCCTAGAAATGAAAAAATGTATTTGTAGAAATCAAAAATTCTGTGGATGACTTAAAGATCAGTTTTATGCAATAAAGAGAGAACTGGTTAACTGAGAGGTATATCCGAAGATTTCATCTGGAATACAGCAAAAAGGAATAAGGAGAAGAGAAAATACAAAAAAGAAGTTAAGAGACATTAGAACATAAAATGATAAAGACCAATATAAGTCTACTTGCAGCCCCACAGACAGCGTGAAGGGAATGGAGGAAAGGCAATATTTTATCTCTCAGAAAAGATAAAAATCATAGATCCATAGATGTAGTGAGGACAACTTGTCCCAAATGGGATATATCAAAAGAAATTCCCTAAGGCATATCTTAGTAAAACTGGAAGATTTCGGGATAAAGAAAATATCTTGAACACCCAGAGAGAAAAGACAAGATCATAGCTTGTTTAGGATAAAGATTAAGATATTTAGATTTTGTTATGTTAAATATGCATGATAAAATTTCAGTGTTAATCAAAAAGAGATTAAAAGTAGAGTGTATAAATTTGAAGAAGAGAAGAAAATTGAGGAAGAAAGAAAGACCAAATATGTTAAATCCAAAAATGGTAAGATGAAAGAAAAATGATACAAGTAGAAAGTAACTGAAAAAGTCCAAATATTTTAAGAATCAGAATAACCAAATGGGCTATATTCAGAATTTAAAAAAATATATCAGTCATATTGGATTTAATAAATGTCAGTTTTTCCATAGCTAAAGACAATCATCCTCCCCAAATCCCAACCCCCCGGCCAAAATATAATGAAACAACCACAGTTACGGAAACTAGTTATAGGAAAATTTTACACAAAACTGTGTTCTTGCTATTTATATCAGTCTGCCAAGGCTGCCATAATAAAATACTGCTGACTGGATGGTTTAAACAACAGAAATTATTTCTCACAATTTTAGAGGCTGGAAGTCCCAGAACAAGGTTTGGTGGGGTTCATTTTTGGGCGAGAGCTCTCTTCCTGGTTTGCAGACAGCTGCTTTGTCCTCACATGTGCTTTCCTCTGAGCTCACATGGAGAGGGAGGGGGAGAGGGAGGGAGGGAGAAAGAGAGAGAGAGAGAGAGAGAGAGAGAGAGAGAGAGCACTCTGGCATCGCTTCTTCTAAGGATACTAATCCCATTAGTATCCAGTATTACCTTATTTAACCTTAAGTACTTCCCTACTTCAATTACAGCCACCCTGGGGGTTAGGGCTTCATATATGAATTTGGAAGGACATCTATATTCAGTCCATAATATTGTACCCCAGTCCCCCAAAATTCATGCCCTTCTCACATGCAAAATACATTCATTCCATCCTAACAGCCCCAAACATTTTCATTCATTTTAGCATCAATTCTGAAGTCTAAAGTTCAAAGTATCATCTAAATATTACATAAATCAGATATGGGTGAGACTCAAGGTATGATTCATCCCAAGATAAAATTCCTCTCCAGCTGTGAACCTGTGAAGCCAGACAAGTTATATGTTTCCAAAGTACAATGGTGGAACATTCTTATTCCAAAGGGGAGAAATTGGGAAGAAGAAACAAAACCCAGCAAGGCAGATTTTCATCAGATCTTAAGGCTGGGGTAAGATTCACTGGAGTAACAATATCACCCCCACCCCAAGGCTCTGTGAGGGCAGCCCCTCCCCTGAGGTACAGGGCAGTGGCATCCCAGCCCCTGAAAATGAAGAACCCACCTTTGGAACAGAGGAGGAACTAGCCCTGCCCCCTGGGTCTGTGGTGGCAGTGTCAGCTCTGTTGATCTCTGAATCAACAGATTCAGAGGTTTGGGGTCATTCTTCCTTTTTCTTGAAGGATGAAGCACGTTTGCAGTAGGATAGCTTTACTGTATGCTCCTACACAATATAAGAATTCTGACAGCCATCTTTTATTATGTCCTGTTTTTTTCTGTCCCTTTTAGTAACAAGTTGGCAGCGTTTCTGCTGATATAATCTCATCTCTATTCCTGGCTTCTTCTGAGATGGCTGCTTAAATTCATGGTTCACACCCATCTTAATCCCCTTATCAAATGATTGTTCAGCCATACCCTTAGTCTTCAGAACAAGCTTTCTCATGTTTTGCAATATGGATAAGCTAAGAATCTTCCAGATCTTCAAATTATGGTTCCTTTTTGCCTATCAATTTATCTCAGTCCTCTCACTTTTTACTATAAGCAGTCAGAGGGATCCAGTCCCCACCTTCAACATTTTGCTTAGAAATCTCTGCTAATATCTAATTTCATCACTCATAAATTCTACTTTCCATGGAACACTAGAACACAGTTCAGCTGAATTCTTTGTCACTGGATTGCCTTTCAGGCAGGGGGGAGAAAAAGCTGATGTCCTAGTTGGAATGTGATCAGGCAGAAAAGAATTTTCTGTTATTCAGGGGAGGGTCAGCTTTGTTATATTCAGACCTTCAACTGATTGCATAAGGCCCACCCACATTAGAGAAAACAATCTGCTTTACTCAGTCTATGCATTTACATGTTAATCTCATGCAAAAATATGTCCACAGGAATTCTCAGAAGAGTGTTTACCAAATATCTGGGTACCCTGTGGTCCAGTCAATTTGACATATTAAATTAACCATCACACAATTACTTGAAGGCAGAGAATGCTGAAACTGCAAAATAACTGAGGGTATAAAAAGAAAACTCACCAAATCCCAGTGTTCAATCTCTCATACTACCTCTCCACTAACCTTCTCCACTGCCTCCAGCTTCAAGGCTTTGAGATGAACAAAGGCAGACCAAGGGAAAACAAACAAATACAACCTCATACAGATACTTTCCATAGAAGAAATAGAGAAAATTAGAAGTAACTACTGTACTGAGAAGCACCAGACCTAGACACAGTGGTACTCCAAAAAATCTTCAAACGCCAGATAATCCCAACGCTGTAGGAATTATTCAAGAGTACCGCAAAGGAAGGAAAAATTTCAAGTTCTTTTTTTAAGTAAATATGATACAAACTGATAGACCAGATAAAGACTGTGCAAAGAAGAAAACCAAAGACCAATATCACTAATGAATATCAGTACAAATATACTAAAATAAAATATTATCGTGTAGACTCCAACATCACTTTAAGCAAATAATATGCATGCTAAGTTTTTGTTTTTGGAATATAAGTTGATTCAATATTTTAAAATAGGTTAATATCATTTATCTTATCAATAAATATAAGGAGGAAAATATGCTTATCTCCATAGATGCTGACAAAACATTTGACCAAATTTAGCAACCATTAACCATTCATTATTAAAATACTCAAGAAAATAGGAACTGAGAGGTACTTTCATAATGTAATAACATCTCTATCAATTTATAGATAGAGATAAAGATAGAAATACAGATAGACATAGAAATACTTAAGTCTGGAAGCCAGAATCTTATTTAATAGGAAAACAACTAGATTAGGAGCAAGGCAACAATTCTATCTCCAGTACTCGTCAACATTGTACTAGACTAGTATTAACCAACATGATTAGCCAAGAGAAAGCAATTAGTGGCATAAGATTAGGAAGAAGAACTATCTCTATTTGCAGATATTATACCTGTAAACTCTCAGAGAATCAATGATAAAACTAACATAAACTGTAAAAGAATTCAATAAAATGTAAGAATATCAAATCAGTAGCCTTCATGTACACAAACAATAAATAGTTAGAGGACATATAGTAGAGAGAATTGCAACAGAGGAGATTAAGTATTTAGGATTAAATTTAACAAGAAATGTGCAAAATCTATATGATGACAAATTTAAATCATTCCTGAAAGAAACAAAAGTTGGTTTAAAAAAATGAACAGACACTCCCTTTTCTTGGATATGATGACTCAACATTGTGAAGATATCAGTTCTCCCTAAATTAATTTATAAATTCAACACAGTCTCGATAAAGATAACAAAGACAGATTATAAGGAGTTAGACAAGTTGATACTAAAGCTCACATGGAAGAGAAATGCAAGAATAGCCAGGGAAACAATGCAAAAGAAAAACTATGAGAAAGGATTAGCGCTACCAGATAATAAAACATACTATAAAGACTCTATAACTAAAACAGTATGGGGTTGGCACATAAATAGGCAAATAAATCAGTGGAATATAATATAGGAAGTCCAGAAATAAACCCAAATATATATGGAAATTTAGTATATGATAAAGATGGCATCTCAAATCATTGAGGGTAATGATGGACATTTTTAGAAATGGTTCTTTGATTAGTGGAAAAATGGATATATCTCTGTGTATGATAAAACTTTTTAAAAAGCAACTGAAAAATAAACACAAAATTGAGGACAGTTGGGTTGAAGAAACAGACACAGATAAGAGAGGGGCATATAGACATATGAAGTTATTGGATATGTTGCAGTTATTGACTTTGGTGGCATATTCATGGATGTCTACTGTATTTAAAACTAAATAAATGATAAATAAATTAAATTAAAAATGATACTGGCTAGAGCAATAATGTTAATGTGCCATGAACCAAGGATTCAAACTAACCCAATTTTGTGTACCCAAATCCTTAAAATAAAACCTCAGTACATGGTCTTAATAGCTGAAGTGTAAATCAGTCACTAGAATAACTGAACTGAAGAATTATTTCAAATGTAGCACAAAAAGATGAAAAGCCATAAGAAAATTTAAAACATTTGGAATAGATACCCCAAATTTGATATCCCTCTAAAAATATTTCTAGAAGCAAATAACGGAAAGAATGAAAGAGGGGCAATAGTAGAAAAGACAATGGCCAATTATTTCCCAGACCTGGGAAAAAAATACACAAGTCTTTAGGTTGACACTACTCACTAAGTGACAAGAAGGAGAATAAGTATAAAACCTCACTGCAAATACCATAAGCACAAACATAATGATAAAGAGAAAAATTGGGACCTCTCTCAAAGAGGAAAGAAAGATCAACGTCAAAAATAATACTTCAGAATGACATCAGATTCCTTATCAGTACCACTGAATGTAAGAAAGCAGTGGAAAAACATTTTTAAATCCTGAGAGAAAATAACTTTGAACCTGGAATTCAATACACAATAAAATTTCAAAAGTAAAAGTACACTATTCAAGAGTAAACATTTACGAAAGATATTTTCATATGTTTAAGCACTCAAATTTTACTACCTATAGACTCTCCCACACAGAAGTAAACTTTATAAGTTTATAAAGAATATAAGGATACATTCTAACAAGAAAAAAAGTAAAACACAAAGAAGAATTTAGATAAAAATGCAATAAGAAGCAGCTTATAAGCAGTAAAATCTATAAGTAATAGCTGAATAAATAGTATAATAAACTTTGATAATTGAAATTAAAATTCCAAAAGATAGCATGGGTTAGTTGGGTTGGGGCAGGAGGGTTACTGAGTAGAACCCCAAAATAAAAAATATTCTAACATATCTATCTTCTTTGAGGGAATGAGAAATTAACTGAATAACATGAGACTTTATTAGGAAGCTCTAATAAGCTTATTTATGTGTGATAAAAATGTGAAGATAATAACAGAAGGGTAGAAATTAAAAGTATAGCTTTAAACCAATAGAGGAAAAAACAGAGCAAAGAATTCTTGAGCAATTCAACAGAAGGCAAGAGGAGAAAAATAAATGAAACAATGAGAAAGCAAGGTAAACAGAAAACACATGGAAAAAGAAACTAGACATAAGCCTAAAGATCTTAATAACCATAGTAAATATGAATAACTTATCAAAAGACAGAAAATCTCAGAATGAATAAAACAACATGTAAATATAGGCTGTTTACCAAATACATACAGCTGAAACAAGAGGAATTAGAGAGGTTGAAAATAAGGAAATGAAAAAAGTACAAACCAGTCAAATACTAGCAAAAGAGAAATAAGATATAAGAAGATATAATGATATTAAATCTGTCAAAATAGAATCCAGGAAACACAGAAAGACATTTCATATATCAATAAATGGAAAAAATCTATTAATGAGCTGTAAAGTATTGAACTTGAATGAACCTGAATAAAGCTTAAAATATGTACAAAGCAAAATCTGATAGAAACATAAAGAGAAACAGACAAACCTACAATCATAGTACATGTCTCTCATATACTGACAGATCAAGTACACAAAAAAAAGCAAGGATGTGGAAGATTTCAACAATATACTGAACAAGTCTGATGTAACAGATTTATATAGAACTTTGCATCCAAAACCAGGGAATGTACATTCTTTTCAAACACACAAAGACCATTTGCAAAGACTGTTCTAGACATAAAGGAAGTCTCAGCAAATTCTACACTGTGAGTACCAAAATGGCCACATTCACATATAGTGAAACAAGAAGTCACCGTTTCTTCCCAACTTGGTATATCTGGTGGGGTTTTTTGTTTGTTTGTTTCTTCCCACATGTAAATAATTAATGAGTTAAGCAGGAAAACAAAATGGAAATTGCAAAATATTTAATAATAAGAAAAAAAATCCTATATTTCAGGGCCAGTGAGATAAGGGCAATGTGGTTCTCAGAGGAGAATTTATAAACTTTAAATTATTTCTTAAAAACAAGAGAGATTAAGTAAATTTTTCTACAGAATATGCTAGAAAAGGAATAACAAAATAATCCCAAATGGGAAGATATAAAGGTAAGACCCCCAAATGATAATAAGCACACAAAAAAATTAGAATTGATTAAACAAAACAAACCTTTGCCTCATTTAAAACACTAATACTTTTATGAGTATATTAAAGAAAAAAATGAAATAACAAATAAGTTCAAAATAAAACATAAGCAATAAATGTAACTACAAATAAAGATATTTTTAATTTTTAAATTATAACAGAAATTCCAAAATTGCCAATAAACTTGAAAATCTGGATGAAATGGACAATTTTCTAGAAAAACATAAAGTACTGAAGAGAAGTAGAAAACCTGTGAACAGAACTATTAGCACAGAATAAAATGAAAAAAAAAAAACTGGCCATTGTTCTAATATCCCAATGTTACTGGTATCATATCAAATAAGATTTTATCTACTTAAATACACTTAACCTGGCACTGTTCTAATTTCTAGTGGTAAGATTTTGTGGACACTAAAATGAACTATGAATCAGAACTTAAACAGCCCCTGTATCCCACACCTATAGAAAACACCTGGTTGTTCTTGCAAATATGACAGACTTTACTAATTTTGCTCTGGTTTTTTTTAAAAATTAAAAACCATAACAATGGAGGTAATAAAAGAATTGTCTGAAGGCACCCAATGGCATTCATAATCACATTAAATTTATAATTTCCTTTGTCTTGAAATTGTTCATATTTCACAGAGACTATGCTTTTCAAGTTTCCAGATATAATAACAAATGCCTAAGGTGTGCTTGATGAGGAAACTGTAAGAGAATAAACTTGCAGAAACATATGGAAAAGTTCTTCTTTTTGGTATTCCAGGTATCTAGATGAAATACAGAGAGAGAGGTAAAAATAGGTAATTGTTTCTTAAACTACAATTAATAGTAAGTCATTGGGGCTTCCCTGGTGGCGCAGTGGTTGAGAGTCCGCCTGCCGATGCAGGGGACACGGGTTTGTGCCCCGGTACGGGAAGATCCCACATGCCGCGGAGCGGCTGGGCCTGTGAGCCATGGCCGCTGAGCCTGCGCGTCTGGAGCCTGTGTTCCGCAACGGGCGAGGCCACAAAAGTGAGAGGCCCGCGTACAGCAAAAAAAAAAAAAAAGTCATTAATACTGATAATCACTGTGGTAAGCAGGATAATGCCCCCTCCAATGTAACCACACCCTAATCCCTGGATTGCTGTATACATTACCCAATATGAAAAAAAAAAAGACTTGCAGATGTAATTAAGGTTAAGAACCGTACCAGATGGAGAGATTATCCTCAATTATCTAGGTGGGTCCCACCTAATCACATGAGCCCTAAAAGCCAAGAATGTTCCCTGGGTAGAGCCAGAGACCCTGTAGAAAGGAAGGTCAGAGATTCCATGTATGAGAAGGATTTGACACCCCACTGCTGGTTCTGAGATGTAGGGCAGCCACATGCAAGGGTGGCAAAGAGGTTTCTAGGAACTAAGCCCCTGGCTGACAGAGCGATGGAGCCCTCAAATGCGAAGGCAGTCCTACGACCACAAGGAACTGAATTCTGCCGACGACCTGAGTGAGCTCGGACACAGAGTCTTCCCCGGAGCCTCAAGAAAGGAACGCAGCTCTGCCATCCCTTGATTTCAGTCATGTAAAATCTCAAGTAGAGAAACTAGATGAGCAAAACTATTTAAACTTCTGGCCCACAGAAACCATGAGAAAACAAACAGAAAATGGGTGTTGTGTAAATCACTGAATTTGTGGCCATTTTTATAGCAATAGAAAACGAATACAATCACAAACCGAAATAACAAATATAAAGATGCTTACTTTGTATCTTTAGACCTTATTCTGCACACACAAGAGTAACTCTTTTCCCCATGATGTGGAGTAGACATTCCCCAATACTGAACTCACCAAATATGAAGACACTTTCCATAAGGTCAGCCATATCTTTACTTCTATACGTGTCAGCAAGTTATGATGAAATGAAACCACTGCTTTGTTCTACTGGCATTTCCCCATATGGTAATGGATCTATGCTTTCTGTTAGGTGCCAGATAGCACAGGGACACCAACAACTTACAGTCTCATTTCAAACATGGAGGAAAGCAAAAGTTAAGGAATCCTTGACTTTAAATTAGAGACAAGAAGCTCCATGACCATATTAAGGTCCATAATGTTTTATTTGAACTGACCACACACCTGTGTTAGGATTTTTGTCCCATTGTGAATCTGTACCCTAAATTACATTGCTGCTACACAATATTGAAATCACCCTCATTATCTAGGACACATTTATCAGGCAGTAAAAACAATTTAAAATACTAAGGCTCTGAGCCATCTGTCATTAGAAGTGCCCAATTATATTATGCAAGTTCCTTGGGAAGTTTCCATAGTGTAGGATCTCCCTAACCCATATCAACAAACTGATTTTAAAAAAGCACCTATTTTACCATTTGACATTTCATATTGTTTTGTATCTGATATCAGGTGGACAATTTGGCAGGTAGAGGAACTTCCTAAGAAATTCAAGCTACTCATCTATAGTCAACATGAATTATTTTCCTTAAATATAACTTTTGTGAAAGACACATATTATTTTAGATTTCTGTCACCACACTGTCTTGGTGACATCATATGCAAAGCATATAGGAATATTTTTTAACTGGATGCCAAATGTCTGGGATTTTAGGTCTGGCTGTAAAGATGATATAAACAAATGAGTTCCTGATGTTTCTTATTAGAGGATGCCAAGAATCAATACATTGCTCAATAATCTAGAACAAGAGTCAATCATTCTGAATTGACTTGCAAGCCTCGACAGTCTCAATCGATAGGGAGCTGTAGGTTTATGAGAATATCCAGCACCTACTCTGAGAACTTTTTATAATCCCTTTGCTGTTAGATAGAAAACTGAATTCCTGCCTTGGTACTGGAGGGTTCCAAGACTGTCCAGAACACAAGATGTGCAGTCTAAGACTCATGCTAACTATTTTTTAATTGAAAGTTAACCTCTCAGGAAAATTAACTGCAGAGCCATTCTTCTTGATGTAAAAAACTACATTCTATTTCATCATCTGGCATTAACTTGTTTTCAGCAGCACCTATTGAAAACTAAGAACCCAATGCAAAGGCAACACATAGACCTAGTTCATTTTAAATTAAAATGTAGAATCACTTGGGATACCTCTACTCACAAGCACAGCACAGAGACAACCTAATAACAAAGTACAAATTAACTGGTTACAACTTGATGTTACTTTTGAAGAAAGAATTGTATATATGTGAAACAAATACTGCTGGTCAAAGTTTGTGCATTTATTCATTTATTTATTTATTATTTATTGAATTCCTGCAGTGAGCTGATTAGCCAAGGGCAATCTTGCAGCAAGAAAATGATGAGTTGTTAAATAACTCTTCTTTCCTTTTCTGCTCAGCTCTGCTCATTAGCAGATTTGGGATGTACCTCCTGTGGGTGATAGAACCTAATAAACCTTATTCATTCTAAAATTTAAAAAAAAAAAGTTGAATGCTTTTACCACGTACAAGATGACATAAGATCAAAACAACAGAAGACAGAGTTTCTGATAACAAATAGTAGGATTTCACAGTTCCATAGAGACTCTGCCTATACTTTTTATTTTTGAGTTTAAATGCATTTTATTTTTAGACAATCTACATAACATGTTTTTGGGTTTTTTTCCTCAAAAACAATGCCTCTGCTCCAAATAAATCAACATCAAAACGAAGGGGTCAGGATGACATCAATCCCATGTGTCTAAGTCCTGGTGTTGTGTAGCTGAAAAGCAGCAGCCAGCCAGTCATGACGAGCAAGTGATCCAAACAGCCAAATTTGTTAACCTTTCTCCATTTCTAGACGATCCTTAAAGAAAGTCATATATGGCGTCACACTATCCTCACGGCAGTCCAGCAGAGCAGCCATGCCATCCGGATTCGTGTTTTCACCAATAAAGAACTGATCGTTTTTGAAATTAGCAAGGATGTGCTTGATTTGTTCTGCAGCCCCTGTCATAAAAGGTTTTCCTCTTTCTGGTCTCTGTTCTTCAAGCTTCCCTTTGATTGACTTCATGTAATCTTTGATGTACTTCTTGTTGGCTTCTTTTGTGAAGCTGGTTTCCTGCAAGTGATGGTTCATGACAATATCCACACCACTGATTACTGTGCTTTCGGTACCTTAGCCCTTGGGGCCTTCAGCGGAGGCATTTCCACCGATGAGCGAGTCATCAATGTTACCCTCTGTTCTACGGACCATCTTCCCCTCCACCTCCAGACACAGCCCGTCGTCGATCTTGTAGATGTTGGAGAACATCTCATCATGGCTGATGAGGTCCCGGTAGATGATCATGATGGCGAGCGGAGGGTGTCACTAGCTTAGTAGGAGCCTGGAGCTCAGAGCTAGGGAGGTGCAGCCGGAGCGGCGCTCTGGGGGAGGAGGGACCGGGCAGAAAAAAAGCTGCATATAATTTTATAATGAAAAGAATACTTACAGAAATATCACATCTCTATTTTTTTTTTAGGAGTTCACATAAATAACTTATTAGGGACCAGCCCACATTTTTTATATTTCATAATTTTAAAAAATTACATCACCCATTTCTACACACTTCCAAAGCATGCAACAATTCGAGGTTTTATAATTATTTTTTATAGCATCCATTTAAAAAAATAAAGGCTTATCACAGAGAAGCAAACATGCACTTTAATCACAGAGAAGCAAATATGCACTTTAATCAGAACATTCTCATCCTATAGGATAGATACCTTCCATGAAAGTATTCTATAGAATTTCCCTGTCCAATACTGTAGCCACTAAAGATATGTGGCTATTTAAATTTAAACTCTTTGGGGGCCTCCCTGGTGGTGCAGTGGTTAAGAATCCGCCTGCCAATGCAGGGGACATGGGTTCGAGCCCTGGTCCGGGAAGATCCCACATGCCGCAGAGCAACTAAGCCCGTGCGCCACAACTACTGAGCCTGCTCTCTAAAGCCCGCGAGCCTGTGCTCCACAACAAGAGAAGCCACTGCAATGAGAAGCCCATACGTTGCAACGAAGAATAGCCCCCGCTCGCCACAACTAGAGAAAGCCCGCGTGCAGCAACGAAGACCCAAAGCAGCCCAAAATAAAATGAATAAAATAAAATACTATAAATTAAATAAATAAATTTAAATTCTTTTTTTACTTGAAGTCTAATTGATTTATAATGTTTCAGATATCCAGCAAAGTGATTCAGTTATGTATATATGTATATTCTTTTTCAGATTATTCTCCATTACAGGTTATTATAAGATATTGAATATAGTTCTCTGTGCTATACGGTAGGTCCTTCTTGTTTATTTTATATATAGCACTGTGTATCAGTTAATCCCAAATTCCTAATTTATCCCCTGCCTTTCCACTTTGGTAACCCTAAGTTTGTCCTCTATGTCTGTAAGTCTATTTCTGTTTTTTAAATAAGTTCATTTGTATCATATTTTAGATTCCACATATAAGTCATATCGTATGGTATTTGTCTTTCTCCTTCTGACTTACTTCACTTAGTATGATCATCTCTAGGTCCATCCATAAAAATTCAGCTCCTCAGTTACACAAGCCTCATTTCAAGGGCTCAAGAGACACAGTGGCTAGTGGCTACCATATCACAGCACAGAATATTTTATTCATCACAGAGAATTCTGTTGGACTGCACAGTTGTCACCATAATTATCTTTATCCACAAAGAATGATACTGTCTTGACCCAATGTCTTAGCCTTTTCGCACAATTGTAGACTGTAAAGATGTCTGAGAACATGTATATCAACACATTATTACCTGAGGGAACTAATGCTTGGAAAGTTTTAGGTAACAGAAAGATAACTCAAGGTTTTTCTCTACATTCTGAAGTCCATCTTGCATTGAAATCTTTAGTCTTCCAGTCCCTGCCTGGAGTGTGGTGGCTGATTGAAATCTAGGGCTCAGGTGATCAGATTTTATCTACTATGACAGTGCTGATTGAATCATAATAGCTGCTTGATTCAGGCTTGTGAGCTCAGAGAGAAAAGTGGTTTGATGTATTAATGATGACTTGTAGGCCGAGAGCTGATTTTGTACTTGCAAGACATTTTGTGTTAACTAAAAATATTAGCTAGCAACTAATAAGCACACACATGGTGGTAAGGTGCACAAGCAGAAGTAAAGCAATTTTGAAGTAGGGAACAGTATATCTCACATCCCCCAGACTGCCTGAAAATCATTCTTCAGTTTGGGCTCTGTAACTTTAGAAGGATATAGATAGAACTCTGCTGATAAAAGGAAGAACTTTAAATTACACTCACACATTTTCCAAGCCCTAGTCCACCTTCTCTCCACCTTTTATAAGAGATATGAGTCCTGGACTAAGAAAAACCTCTTCGGAATGAATCTAAGAAAGAAACTATAAAATAACCTTCCAAGAGAGTCTCTTATGGAGAAAAATAAAATGTCACCTCTCCTGCTGTCGCTTAAAAATGTTTTCCTGAGACTCAGAAGACACATGGAAGGACTTCTTCAAGCCACATGTGTCTGCAGTAATCTCTGGAGAGATTTAAGAAATAAAATTTCTCATTCTTAGAATCTTGCCTGTCCATCGCATAAATTCCTATTGCACTCTGCCTCTAGAAAAATACTGTATTATTTTGCTCACCTGAAATCCAGTCCGAGATCGGACTTCCAATTTCTGTTTGGAAGGTTGAATTTTATAAAGGAGATTTCCAAGCTTATCCATCTAAAATCTCCTCGTTGAAAGCTCTAGTTCAGCCACTGTGAAGTTTCACAGAGGTTGAGTCCAGTTTGAGAGTTGTCTGGGAGCCTTACTTCAGCTTCACTTTTCTATAGAATTTTGGCTATACTCCCATGGAAAAAAAGAAAATGTGAATCTAATTTTTCCTTTGTTAGCAATGCTCATAGAATATATTGGTTAAAGCAGAAGTCCTTTTAATGAATTGTGAATTTTTCAATGGTCATCTGTGTGAAGTTTCCCCCTGTTCCCCACTCCCACCCCAGGATAACTGTGACTATGTAGTGTGAAAATGGAACTTGTTTTTAAAGAATATATTTTGAAGAAGAAATTCTCCAAAAGCCTCAATACAAGGTGGATGATTTGCTTCCTTTGTTATGATCAGACAGACCACATTTACACAAGAGTAAGAATTTAAACAGAAAAAATAATCTATAAGGAAAAGGATTCAATTTGATTCTTTTTGAAATGTTTACATTATTAAGTGTTTGGGGGGGTTTTTTTTGCTCTAATTTGTGCTTGGTACCACAATTCACATTGGAATCACCCTGGAAATCTTGTTTCAATTAATTTCTTAAGACAATTCACCCATTTAATGACAAGAATATCTTTGATGACTTAAGTCAAAGTATCAGGTATTAATCCATGTCAATATGGCTGCTGGACAAGGGGTTTCCCTGTACATTTTAAACATATACACTAGTTATGAAACCAGAGCAAGAGTGACACAGGCCTTCTACTAGTCAGACATTTCAGCATGCACAAAATAAATATCTGATGATTTAACTAACGAGAAGCTACTGTATAACACAGGGAACTATACTCAATGCTCTGTGGTGACCTGAATGGGAAGGAAATTCAAAAAAGGAGGGGATATATGTATACGTATAACTGATTCAATTTGCTGCAGAGCAGAAACTAACACAATATTGTAAAGCAACTATACTCCAATAAAAATGAATTTTTTAAAAAAAGAATTAGGTAGAACATTTGTCTACATTTATCTACTAATATGTGTCTATTCCCTTCTTTATGCAGTATGTATATAATTCTAGACATTTTAATTCCTCCCATCTTCCTAAAAGAATTAGATAAATGAGCTCCTAACATAGTAGAAGATTTAGAAGATTATTTGGCAGGTTCCAAAGGCTTTTTGAGCCTTTAAAAAGATAACGAATTAAACAAAATAATAGTAAAGCCATGATAAATAAGCCAGTGTTTGTTTGTGAATTGGTGAAGCACACAGCAACCTAAGATTTATTGTTTGAGAAAAACCAAGACAGGCCCTCTTCCCATGCTTCCTTCTATAAATAGAAAGGTATAAATGCATAAATATATTCATATATCTCAAATATACACATTGCTTTTTTTAGGCTCCGGACGCGCAGGCTCAGTGGCCATGGCTCACGGGCCCAGCCGCTCTGCGGCATGTGGGATCTTCCCGGACCAGGGCGCGAACCCGTGTCTCCTGCATCAGCAGGCGGACTCGCAACCACTGCGCCACCAGGGAAGCCCCCTCAAATATACACATTGCAAGAAAAATGGGAAACAAATGAAACAAACCGTCAAGAGTAGTTATTTCTGAATGGTGTAACTATAGACAATTGTTATTTTCTTCTCTTATTTTTTTTTACTCACTCCTTAAATTTCCTGTTATATTTAATCAGAAAAAAAAAGTATTTTGATATCACTATTTTTTTTCTATTGATAACCCCCTGCATGTGGTCTTTTTAAAATTTTTAGCAAGAAAAAATGTTAAATAATTTTAGCATACAAGAACATCTATGACCTAAGTGCCTGCCTAAGAGCAAGAAATATGAAAAGTTTGATCCAAACATAGAAATTCACATGCCACAGATGGGGCACCTAGAACAACAACAAAAACAAAATGTATTCCGGTTCAAAAGTGATGGTTGGTGAGCACAGTTTACATTTCATAGTTTACAGCAAAAGATTGTGTTTTGTTAACTTTGCAAGACCTATTCATTACATGATGCAATGAACAAAGAGGTAAAAACTATAAATTATCCACCGAGAATTTGTGGGATATTTATAAGGAACTGAAGCAGAATTTGGTTCTTTATTTTAATATAGTCAGACAACACGGTGAAAATTTGTTGAAGAAATTTACTAGATGTCTTCTTCAATTGAAGACACTTTTTAGACTCAGGATCCTCAGTAGCCTAATTTCTTAGATTCCTATTGGCCTTACGTATATGTATAACTGAATCACTTTGCTGTATACCTGAAACAAACACAACACTGTAAATCAACTATACTCCAATATAAAATAAAACAAATTTAAAAAAGAAATTATACTTATTAATGCAATAAGGCACGAACCAAATGAAACTGAAACTGTTGAAAACATAGAAACACATGATTGGGTTTCACGAAAATATGAACGTGTGCAGAGTCAATGTGGACACCTGGATTGAGCTTCCATTTCCTCCCCTTAGTGCTACACTTAAGATAAATAGGATCACAGTCTTAGAAAAACTGCAGAGCCAGACTGTGGAAATTAATTTGCAATTTCAGAAGAGGGCTACAGGTAAAAGGAAGAAAGTTAACGGCTTCTCCCATTTTCCATAAGTTATGCGTCTTGACTGGAGAAGCAGAAGGTCAGAGAAACAGAAAGGATGGTGAAGGTGACTCTGATGAGCAGTTCCAGGAAACTGAATGAAGTCCTATTGTCTGGAGAATGTCATGGATCCCAAATCAACAGGTTGCAGGCACATTCTCAGAAAACGCGTATCTTGTTTTGGGTCAACGTGAATGACAAAGAAGAGTCAACTTTCTGTCATGATATGGGTCACAGAAGGTTTTGGAAACTTTTATTTTTATCATTGAATATCTTATCCGAAGGATCAGAAGGATCCGAAGGATCAGAATGAGGAAGTACCCATGCTCCTGGATTAAGCGGAGGAAATTTTGAACATCTATTGACTTCAAGTAAGTATATGTTCAGATGTTTTCTGGTTTTTATCCTGTTTTGGGGTGGGTAAATCTCCAGAACAGGTGGTATTTTTTTTCCAAAGCAACCATTTATGAAAACCCCGTATAAGTTAGTGCTTTAATGTACTTTGATCACATTAACCCTCCTAAGGTAGCTATTACCAGCCTCATTTTTTCAGTGAAATGTCTGAAATCCAAGAGAGTGACGTGATATGCCTAAGGTCTCACAGATTGCAGGTAGAAAAACTGAAATGGAAATCTATGTTTTCTAACTGTAAATTTCTTACTTTTCATATGTATCATGCTTCCTTCTCAAGTTTTACCTTTCTCTTTTTTTTTTTTAAACTCATGACAGCTTCTTATTATACCAGAATATCATCAGGATCTCCATCTATCTACCTATCCATCATGTTAATGATGGGCCCATTGTTCTGAGTTTATGAAGAGCTCTTTATGAAGAATGGATACAAAATGTTGTTAAATGCTTTTTTTCTTCCCATGGGTGGGAATGCTAAAGGATTTTTCTCCTCCAGTTTAAAATAAGAGAATTATGTTAAAATATTTCCTAATATTGATCCATTCTTAAATTGCTGGCATGAACACCATGTGGCCAAGGTGTTTTCTCTCTTAGTGTGTTGCTGCATTCAATTTGTTCTATTTTATTTATGACGTTTGCATTTATTCATAAGTGAAACTGGCCCACAGTTTTATTATATTATGTTGGTATGTGAAGTCTTTTGTGTCCAATGTCCACTTTAAAAAATGTCTTTGTCTGGACTCATGGATTCCTTTATATTTGGGGAGAGAATTCAGCTAAGGGGGAAAAAAAAGAAAGAGTAGAGGTCACCATATCTGAAGAGTATGACTCTTGTCTTTAGCTTCCATGGCTGTCTTTAATGAGCAAACTTCCAGATGGATCTGGATCACAGAGCTCCTGCCTTAACCTCTCAGCCTAGACCAATAAGTTAATTTACGTTGAAGGGGACAAGAACCGCCAAGAAAGAACAGTATCCTTCTAATTGTGGAGACAGGTAAAAGTATCTCAGAGCTAGAAATTCCAGACCATTTGGCCAAACTGCTAAACACCACCTGCCTCTGTAAAAACATATTGTTTTTCAAAAACAAAGTGTTCCAGATAGAGGGCATCTCACTACCAAGGACTCTGGTCCTGCCATCTTTTCACTCTGTCATTCTCCGTGTGTTGGCAAGATGCTACAGCGATCCCGGGTGTCACGGGCTGACATGACTGTATCATGAGAGGAAGGGAGGTATTTCCTCCCGCATGCCTATTTTACTAGGTAAAATGTTTCCCAGGAACTCCTAGTGGACATCTCCTCCAGTCTTTTTCACTGGAATTAGATCTCATACCCACGTCATAGGTGCAAAGGAGATGAGAAGTATAAGGTGTATTCTGCATCTACTGTGGGAGTGTGTTCTCCCGCAAGCAAGAAAAGAGAGAGAAGAGGCTGTTCTGGAAGCAAGCAACAATTTGGTCACAAAAGAAAAGGGGAGGGACTTCCCTGCACGCAGTGGCTAAGAATCCACCTGCCAATGCAGGGGACACAGGTTCGATCCCTGGCCCAGGAAGATCCTGCATGCGGCGGGGCAACTAAGCCCAAGCACCACAACTACTGAGCCTGCGCTCTAGAGCCCGCGAGCCACAACTACTGAGCCCACGTGCCTAGAGCCTGGGCTCCGCAACAAGAGGCCTGTGCACTGCAACAAAGAGTAGCCCCCCGCTTGCCACAATTAGAGAAAGGCTGTGCGTGGCAACGCATACCCAACGCAGCCAAAAATTTAAAAAAAAAAAAAGGGGGGAGGATGGGCACCCACATAAGATCCTCTGGAGAGGAAGGAAAGAGCAATGAAGGAGGGAGTATTTGGGTGCAAAAGACAAAACATTGCTCACTTCCCAATGTTGACTAAGAATTGTACAGGAAGGTGCGGTTATCTTTTAGTATCTTGCATGTAGTGGTCTTTGAATCAACTTTTAATTTTCCCATGAGGTTGAATGGATTGAAAATGTAAAGTCAACAAGGGTTAGATGTATTCATTCACATGGTATTGAATCACCCACTCAAGATAGGAATATCTGGGGGCACATCTGATTTTTCTGATATTGAAATCAAAGAATACAGTAGTTGGCTTTTACAACCATCGACAAAGACTGAGTCTAAGCTTGGACCCTGCAGTGGTTCAATCACTGTTACACCTGCATGGGTATGTTTGTCATATGAGACTCCAGACTGCTATAGAGAACTATAATATTCCCACACTCCTCTTCATTTTATTAATCGATTGATACTATCTTTCATTATGGGGATGAAAATGACTGAAAGGGAACAGAGATTATTTATTGTGGAAGGGAAAAAAAAACACAAACGCTTTCAATATGTCAATAAAGAGTACCCAATTCCTTTTCGTTCTTTGTGTTAAGTGTGTGTTACTTAGTCTTACCTCATCTGTGTTTAATAGGCTTCCTTCATACTCTCTCCATGAAGCCAGAGATGTACATATTAAACACAGGAGTTTTTGACAGCTTCTCCTTCCCTAGGGCAAGACTGCTCAACTAGTAGTAACTAAGATATCTTTTGACAAGTGCAGCTAAGAGCTGGTAAAGCTTAGTCAATCTATATCAGCCTTGTTGGCACTTTCTTTCCATTTCAGACCTGTATTGCCTTGAATGATGGGTACTGGAGAATGACTACAGAAGCTATACAATCCAAGAAGGGTAGTAGATGAAATCAGGCAGGGAGGGTTAGTGGGGATGAATGCAAAACCAGACTCATATTGATCAGAGCAAGGAAAATACTTTTTCCAACTACAATTGCAGCTGAAACCCATAAATTAGATGATTGAAGTAATAAGACACGTGAAATGGCTTTTAAGTCCACTACGCACTCTGTGTAATAAATTTCAAATGACATGGAGGCTTTTAGTGGAGAGAATGATTTATTGCCATCTGCAAGAAGGAAGCTTTCAGGGATTATCTCTAAAGTGGCAAAACACTATTCCAAATTTCACAAAATTAGCGAAGCTTAGTGAAGCTTGGTGACTGAACTGACAAGCAAGCTCAAAAAAAAAAAAATTAATGGAACAGAAGTACTGCAAAGGTGCACTTTCACATCCCAATAGTTAGACATGTATTATCTCTTCAAAAATATTCAAATGAACATTTGATGAAAATCTCTTTTAATTTGTTAGGAAAAAATTCCTGAGAATATTTGATTTTTAAAATTATTTTTAATATGTGGGTATATTCCAAAATGATACATAGAAAAGTCTAAATATATTCCAGCTCATGTTCAGCATGGAATGGACTAAACCCTAAATGGGTTGGACTTCTCTTGCCTCAGGCAACATTTTCCATGATTCCTTTACTTGGGAAAACCCAAGACAGTTCACCCATGAACTCCTGAACAAAAGATGGACAGAACAGTCATGGCGCTCACCTTACATCCTGGTCTTTTAAGGAAAATTGTGATTAAGCAACTCAGGTAAAATCTGAGGGGCCTTACAAAAATATATTACTTGCCAAACATAAAGAAAATAACAGAGAAGTCTGAGGACTGGGACAGGCAGAGATAGGAAGATGCTGTGAAGTCTGAGACCTGGAAAGATTTTCTGGATCTGGGATCTATCTCATGCTTTCCTCCTGTGCAACAAGTCTTTTAATTCTAGCCAATTGCAAAGAATGGGAAAGCTAGGAATCTAGAAGTATGTCTTTTCTGCAAATAACAGGTATTCACTGTCAGAATTTTCAGATTCCAATTGTGCAATGATCCCAGGAGATTTCTTTTCTTTTCTTTTCTTTCTTTCTTTTTTTTATCCTGACCTAGCAGCACATGGCTGTCAAGAGGGAGCAACAGTAGACTTACCCACATTTTGTCCCCTCCAGCTCCATTCCATCCCTTCTTTAACCACTAGTCCTCTCACTTCTGTAGGACATTCATTTGATCCTGACTGAGATATAACTGGCATCCATTAATTAACCATTTATTGCACCTCCTTGTTTTCCTTCTGTGTCACCTATTTTACCACCACAAAGACTCAGATTTCATTATTTCATCTGCCAAGACTACCGCCTAAGGAGATGTTTTGGATATTAATACAGTCTCCTTTTTCCCCCTCTAAATTTAATGGAACTGTATTCCAACTTTTAATGATTTCTCAATTACAGTAAGATTTTTAAAAGTAGCAAAAAAAAAGTATCTCTTTCAATTCACATAATTAAAGTGAGTATCTTCCTTAGACAATTTGCAAGTTGCCAATCTGAGAACTGTACATGGTTTAATTTTTAATAAGTAGTAGGACTAATGACTAAAGTGGAAGAGAACTGTACAGTTTAATATTGCATTTTTCTTCAAGTCCTCTTCATATAAACAAATTCCTCCTGCAAATGCTAATTAGTGATAAAAAGCCACAAAACACATTATATTTGAGGTAGCCAGTGTCTTTGCATACGGCAAGGCATACTCTCCCACTAATCAGTTACTAAAATGCTCTGTCTTACAGAATTAAGACATGAATATCAAATAAATCAGTTTTTTCCAACATTTTCATTGGCACTAAATCTGAAGATGAAGAGAAGTAGTTCTCATCAAAAGAAATGAAATATTCCTCAAGCAAGTAGACCCATAATTTTACAAATGTGAAGAAGTCAGGGAAGGCGTCCCAAAACCCTGTGATCTGCATTCAGAGGTGAATTAGTGACAAAATGTTTTCTCATTTTCTGAGTTAACTGAATGACCTGCATCCAGAAATACTGGTACCTCACCATAAACACTATTCAAAAATAATATAATTCATTGTGAAGTGGTTCTTTCTTGGAACCCATCTATTCTAATTATCTATTGCTATGTAACAAACCACTCTCCACACTAGTGACATAAAAATAGCAACCATTTTATCATGGTCATGGATGTTGGGGGTCAGGACTTTGAACAGAGTACAGTGAGGCTGGCTTGTCTCTGCTCCAGGGCATCTGGGACCTCAGCTCAGAAGACTCAAGTGGGTTGAGGGTGACTCAATTAGTCAGGGGATGGAATTATCTGGAAGGTCCTTCACTCACGTGTCTGGTGCTTGAGTTAGGACAACCCAAAGGCTGGGCTCACGAAGTCTGTCGATCAGCATGCCTGCATGCAGTGTTTCCATGTAGCTTGGGCTTATCACAGCATGGCAGCTGGGCTCCAGAGAAAGCCCCCTGAGACGGAACAGCTGATAATTGAGTATTCTAGGAGATCAACGCTAACACTGCTTGGCCCTTTCTGGCCCAGCCTCAGAAGTCATGCAGCATCACTTCTACCAAGTTCTATTGGTTACAGGTGAGTCCTGGAGGCCAGCCCAGCTTCGAAAGGAGTGCCATGAGACTCTTCCCCTTGATGGGAGAGACCCGAGGTCACATTACTGAAGGACATGTGGGATAGAAGATATTGCTGCAGCTCTTTTTGGAAAATAAAATTTGTCACCCCAAGGAAGGAGGACGGAATATGAAATGCCTTTAGCATCTTTTAAATGCTATTCTCTCTGCTAGGCAATATACATGTAATGACATTGAGTTACCAACTACTTCATGTATCAATCCTAGCACTTGCCACATTATATTGAAAATATCTGTTTTTAATCTATCTTGCTTACTAGTTGGCAAATTTCTCCATACCAAGAACTCCCTTTGAATCTATTCCAAGTATCTTGAGTATCTGGCATGTAATAGATGCACAAGTATTTGTGAAATAAAAAGTTATCTCTGTAATTCATTCATTCTATCTCACGTATTCATTACTAATTATGTAGTAATTATTCATTTATACATGTTTTCTCTGCTAAATTCTCTGCCTCTTGCTCAGACTTTGTCTTATCTCCAAAACCTAACCATCTGCCTGGCACAGGGTAGGTTCTCAAGAAGCTTTTATGAAACTGAACTGGTCTTTTTTGGAAGATGGCTCCACCACGTGGAAACCAATAACAAACCTGGTGGGAGGCTAAACTTTCACTTTATTCATGATCCTATAACAACAGAGACCAAAAGAATGTATTTCTTTTATCTTACTGCTTCAAAACAAACCACTTCAAAAGTTACTGACTTAAAACAATGACTGTTTTCTTTTATTTTATTATCATCTGAGATTCTGTATGTTAACTAGGCAGTTCTAATATTGGTTGAGCCTGTAGTTATCTGAGGGCTCAGTTGATCTAGAACCACCAAGACGGAGTTGCCCATGGCTCAGATGGGCAACAGACAGGAATGTTGCCCATGGCTCAGATGGGCAACAGACAGGAATGCCCAATGGCTTGGGCATCTCACAGCATGGGGGTTGGGTTCTGAGAGGGAGTATCCAACAGCAAGAATTCCAAGAAAGAAGAAATGAAAGCTGCCAGTTCTTGTAAAAGCTAGACTCATAATTGCCCAAGTATGACTTGGGCCATATTCTATTGGTTAAACTATCATAGCACACATTCAAGGGTAGAGAAGATAAAGTTCAGCCTCAAAAGGGACCGGTCAAGAATTACAGGCACCTTTAACCACCACAGAATGGGAAGGGTGAAAATGGAAAAAGCAAATGAAGACTACTCTGGTACAACTTCTGTGTGTGAATAATCAGGTTAATCAGACATGACACAGTTGGTTAAATAAAGCCCAAGGCAAGTGTTCTGACGCTTTGTGCAGAGTCAGAAACAGAAAACTTAATTTTTCCCCAACTGTCCAATAGGGCTGGGATGCTCTACAAAAAGGATTTATGTTATTTCTTTATGAAGCATTTGAGATAACCTAAGTGAAGAGCACAAGTTGGTTGGACATATACCAGCTAACACCCTGAACATATGCTCATTTATTTTAACCAACGCAGGCTGGAAAAAAAAAAAAAGTGCATAGGAAAATAGTCATGATGTTAGTTTTTTTAAAAAGAGAGTTACAAACCTTGTATTTATAATATCACCCCAATTATGTTTTTGTTTATACTCAAACAAATTGAGGTGTTGGCATTTAATACAATAGCACATAAAAACTCAAATTTATTATCTTTTGCTGCTTTTAGAAGAAGCTCCCTGTACATCCTTGGGGGATGGGTTTCCAGAAATTAGATGTCAGACTGGAACCTTCTTAGCTCCTGGAATGTTAAATAGTCTAAGATGGGTGTCAGGGCTTGGGATCTGTCCATCTTAAAGATGGAGCTGTTCAGACGAACCTTAAAATACTGCAATAGAAATGAATGGGAAAGAAAGGCTGGGTATTTCTGAGGTTTAGAGGAGAGCATGGTCTGATCTGGGGATGGACAAGCAACAGTTGGAAGAGTGGAGGGGTCCTCAAGATCATGAGAAAAGGACGAGAAGGTGGCAAATACCTTCAGTGAGTGACTCTAGATGGCAACTTTAAGTGTGTTTGAAGAGCAAGCAGGAATGGTGGGACCTCCAAATGGTGTGTGACAATGGCCCTAAAAGCAGAATATTAAGCTCTGTGGCTCTGGAAGCACAGGAGGTCCCCACGAGGAACAGGGCAGGGGCACTGGGAGGCAGTCTCTAAATAAACTAAAGAACAGAAGGTCTTCCTAATTTCCTGGATCGCAGAAATGCTGTCATTCTGTTCAAGCCTAAGAAAGGGGGGAGCAGGCGCTGAAAATAACAAAGATTGGACGTCAACCGTAATAGACAAGAACAGAGTCAGATGAAATTTGATTGTACCCAGTATTAAGAAATGTGAGATACTTTTATCTTAAGAGTAGTTTAGACCTTTCTCTCTCTCATACACACACACACAGACACACTCGACACACATACACACACACACAAAGGCATGCACACACATACATATACACAAAGGATAAAAGAAAACATACTTATAACTATTAACAATGTTATTTATATGCTAGTAAATTATGGCTGACATTGTTTAATTTTTCAGGGGGTTTTTTGTGGTTTTTTTTTTTTTTTTGCAGTGAATATACATTAACTTCAAAACTGCAAAAACATAAGGAAAAAATAGAACCTAATTAGATGACAAGCAAAAACCCAAAGTATATCTTATTCCCCAGCAGTACCTCTTGATCTGTAATCAGGCACATGGCTCCAAGCAAAATTCAATGAGTTTACACGGTCAAAAATAGAGCAAGAAGACCATAGCCAAAATAGTTCTCCTAAGCAGAGAAGAACTAGTTGCCCAGTGTTTACAAATCCTGGCATAAACAGTGTAACAGCTCTTATTTTAGCATGCTTGCTATCTGTTTTCACTACTTTCAAAAGATGGAAGATTACTCTGAAGCAGACTCTAGAAATGTCTTTACTCGTATTTCAGTGAAATTAAGCTTTCTATGAAATAGAAAACAAATAAAACATTTGGAAAAAGTATCCATTTACATCTCTAGAAGAGGTGAGTTCTACAGTGAGGTGAAAGGGAGAAGGCAGCAGAAGGGAGTGAGAATAGGTCAAGATATTGTTTTCAAAAAAATAACAAAAGGAAGAAAGAGAAAGAGGAGGAAAATAATAACTTATTGAGTAACAACTATAGTTTGGTGCTTTATATGCACTAAATTGGCTGGAATCTTTTTTTTTTTTTTTTTTTTTTTTTTGCGGTACACGGGCCTCTCACTGTTGTGGCCTCTCCCATTGCGGAGCACAGGCTCCGGACGCGCAGGCTCAGCGGCCATGGCTCACGGGCCCAGCCGCTCCGCAGCATGTGGGATCCTCCCGGACCGGGGCACGAACCCGTGTCCCCTGCTTCAGCAGGCGGACTCTCAACCACTGCGCCACCAGGGAAGCCCGGCTGGAATCTTTTTAGGTGCTGTTGAAGCGGCGTGAGCATCTTTTATGACAGTGATATTTCCAGCCCATATTATGGACCAAAAAAACATAAATTTCTTTCTCTTAGACTCCATCAGCAAAAAAGATGAAACAGTGTAGAGGAAATATGTACTCTCTTTCATCAAGCAGTTGAAGGTTGAGGGCAAGGATGGCAAAGGGATTGGGACCAAGGCAGAAAAATATGACTGAGTGACTTCTGAGTTTATCAACTGGATTTTTAAAGTATTGTATCAGAGCAGCTTAACCATGGAAAAAACCACTGAATTAGTCAGGTTTCTCCAGAGAAACAAAATCGATAGGATGTCTCGAGAGATAGATGTATTTTAAGGAACTGGTTCACATGATCAGATGAGCTGACAAGTTCAAAGTCTGCAGAGCAGGTTGGCAGGTTGGAGACTCACGGAAGAGTTGATGTTGCAGCAAGAGTCCAAAGTCAGTCTCAAGGCTGAAGTCCTTCTTCCTCAGGAGACCTCAGTCTTTTCTTTTAAGGCCTTCAGCTGATTGCACGAGGCCCACCCACATTATGGAGGGTCATCTGCTTTACTCCATGTCTACTAATTTAAAGGTTAATCACATCTAAAAACTACCTTCACAGCAAGATCCAGACGGATGTTTGGCTATCACAGCCTAGTCAAGTTGACACATAAAATTAACCATCACAAAAACTAAACACTCAAATGCAGAGAGAGCCCAAGAGAAAATAAAAGATGACTCAATTAGATAATGAAGTGGTCTGTAATGAATATAATTTTGTCTAAGCATACTAAGTTCTAAGTTGGAACACCAGTTTGAATGTAGCTATTCCATAGTGGGTGGAAGCTGAGCTTCCTGTTAAAAAGAAAGGATTCAGATTCCATCTGTTTTCTGATCAGGTGAACGTTTTAAAGTATCTTTTCTCTGAGTCAGCTTTCACTATGACATTCTGCTTTTCGGAAAAGACCATTAATTCCTGTGGTTACATTGTTGTTACTGTGATAAATTTAAATTATACCTGGGTCTCAACCGAGACCCTCATCACTTGGGCACCACACTTAACCTTATTTTCTTCCATTCTCCAACTGCAACTTTGGTTGCAAATCAACAAGTCACTTTGTTGTTGCACAGACTCTCTCTACTATTCACACTTTGCAGTCATATTTATTTTCTTCTCATCTACAGACTTCCCTTTTTTTTCCCTGCCTATCCAGCAAGTGTACCAATCCTTCACAGATCGAAGTAAGCTCTACCTAGTCTGTCATTCAAGTTCATCTATGAATTCTCTGACTATTCTTGCCAATAGTAAGTGCTCAGTAAGTCTCTCTTTACTAAATATTTTATAATATAATAATGTAACATAATATTAATAATACTATTGCAATGAATTCAATTTCATTATTTTTTTCTATGTTTACTGATACAAAAAGAGGAACAATAAATATGTCATCCAAGGAACTGCATTCCTGCCCAGTGAGAACACAAATGATTTATAGTTATAGAATCACAAAATTTTATTTTCAATAAACAAAACATCTACTGAACCCATATGATATGTACAAAGAACTGGGCTATGCTCTTGAGATAAAATGAGAAATGTGATCATAATCTAGTAGGGAAAAAACAAAACAAAAATCAAATGTATTTTCAATATAACATGATTCCTGTTTAATAGACAGATGAGCAAAATGCTTAGAAACCATCTCATGCAGCTTCCTTATTTCAAAGCTGAAGACACCAAGGCTCAGGAAGAAGAAACAGCTTGTCCACAGTCACATGTATATTCAGGACTGGACTCCAAGCCATTCATTAGTTGATTCAACTAATTACAGTCTATGGAGAGAAAGATGTCTACAGAGAAAAGCGTCACCCAAATAGCACAGCAAATCAGCACAGCTCCAGATTTCACCTGAAAAACATCTCATCAAACTCTCAGGCCAGGGACTTTGTTGTTGTTGTTGTTATTGTAGAGAAATGGCCCAGCCAGGAACAGTAGAGCATTAATCTCACCATGAAGGCCCTGACGTTGCTGAGATCTTTACCACCAGTGAGTAGCAAGTATTTTTGTAGTAGAGGTCCATGTCCAGAGAATTGATTCTCCAGTGCATATGCATATACCCTATTAGCCCCACTTGACAAGTGGGAGCTATGCTCATGCCTGCAGTGGAGGCTACAACTGCCCGGTCGAACAGTCTCTCTTCATGCATAAACATGTCTCCTGCTATCACTAACGGGAAAGGGTTCCACAGTGCTGAGGAAAATAGAGCCCACAGTCTTGTGGTAAATCAGTCAAATGTGACGTGCTCCGTGTGAAGGGCAGCACCGCCGCTGATGAAACGAGCAAGCCGGTGTACAGTACAATAATGTGCCAAAGCGCTTCGGTGCAGACAGCTGGTTTGAAGCTCCGGGAGACAAAGCAGGACTTAAAACATGAGTCATGAGAGGGAACCCAGGTACAAATGTCCATGCAGAAGACATCGTGGACTGGTCTCATTAACGTGCCCTTCACTTCCCTTCCCTCCTTGCCTTCTCTTGGTCACTCTCCTAGAAGCAAACTTGTGAGTCTGGACAAGGTGTTCTATCATCCTGAGTTGACAACACAGCTTATCTGTGGTCTGGTGGGATGAGACACAGGCCTACGACCAATCTCTGGCTGTGCTTTAACATCGGGACCACAGGACATGCTGTGCCTGACAAATCCGCACAGGACAAGGCTCTCCCCGGATGTTCCCCTGCCCACCTTTCTGCCTCCTTCCTACACCACACTGCGATATAGTGGCATCATAAGAAATACACTTTTGATGTCTGTCCCTGGTTCTTGGCACAGAGATCCTAAAACCCTTGGAATTTCTTGAGTGATGGGGTGAGAGAAGCACCTTCTGTTATTCATAATAAGCCCCTTTTAACCATACCTGGGTTTAAGCTAATGAGGTGATTCTTGGAGGATAGGGGGCTGGTTACCAGGGGAACCAACCATGTGATTAGAGGGTGAGAGCTCTCAGCCCCACCCGCCAACGTCTGGGGATTTAATGACCAATGGCCAATGATTTAGTCAATTATGCCTACATAACAGAACCTCCGTAAAAACCCCTCAGTGACAGGGTTGTGAGAGCTTCTAGGTTGGTGAACATACCAAGGTCCTGGGAGGGTGGCATGCCTGGATGGGGCATGGAAGTTCCATGCCCCTTCTCTATACTTTGCCCTGTGTCTCTCTTCCATTGGGTTGTTCCTGAGTTGTATCCTTTATAATAAACCAGTAATAGTAAGTAAAGTGTTTCCCTGAGTTCTGTGAGCCATTCTAGCAAATTATGGAAGCCGAGGAAGGCACCATGGGAGCCCTCAGTTCATAGCTGGTCAGGCAAAAGTACAGGAGACTGGGACTTCCCTGGCAGTACAGTGGTTAAGACTCCGTGCTTCCACTACAGGGGGCGTGGGATCGATTCCTGATTGGGGAACTAGGAACCCACGTAACGCACGGTGCCGCCAAAAAAATAAACAAAGAAAAAAACAGTGCAGGAGGCCTGGCTTGTTACTGACATCTGAAAGGGGGGGTAGTCTTGTGGGGCTGAGCCCTTAACCTGCAGGGTCTGTGCCAGCTCCGGGTCGATAACGTCAGGACTGAATGAAATTGTAGAACACCTAGTTGGTATCTGTAGAGAACTGAAGAACTGCTTGGTGTAAAAAATACATACACTCAGTAGTAGAAAAACAGTTTTTCCTTTACATGTGTCTAGGGCCCTCTCACCTCCCTACAAGCCACACCTAATGTGCACCAGGATCCTCTCTGAACTCCCAGTCCTTTGACATCTGCCCCAGGGCCTAGACTTAGGCCTTGCCTAACCTTTAATCTACTTTCTCTTTGCCCTACCTTTGTCCTCCTGCCAAGCCTAACTAACAAGATTAGGAAAGGAAATAACCCTGTCTCAGAAAAGATAAATGTACTGCAGCAACGACCACCTGTATAAAAGTATCTTCAGGTAAAAGAACAGGAAATACATTCAAAAGATGCGAAGATGAGGGAAAGGGCAAGTGGAGGGTAAAAGATTGAGTTCTGTGCAGGGGACATTTCAGTTCTGCTTCAGATAATACCACATTAACGCTACCAGCTTGAGGTCTGCAGACCCTGCACACTTCTGGGAAAGATTTCTTGCAACCAATTCAGAAAAATAGGTTACAAAGGCAATTTGAAAACGACAGTCCTTGAAGACTTTTTAGATTATTTATTTTGTTTGTTTATTCATTCACTCATTCATTAACAAAAGCTATATTTAGAATTCACTATATAGATATTGTGCTAGTCTCTAGGGGCCTAATGTCCGTAGCAGACACCTTTTCCATCCTCCAAGGAGTTTAGGGTCTATAATAGGGCTCAGTACACTTTTTCTGTAAAAGACCAGATAGTAAATATTTTAAGTTTTGCAGGCCATCCTGTTTCTGTTGGAACTTCTCAACTGTCGTTGTAGTGCCAAGGCAGCCATAAATAAATATGTAAATGAGTGTGACTATGCTCCCATAAAGCTTTTTTTATGGACACTGAAATTTGAATTTTGTATAATTTTCACATATCATACAAGATCATTCTTCTTCTGACTTTTCTCAGCCACTGAAAAATGTAGGAACCTTTCTTAGCTCACAGGTCATACACAAACAGGAGGTGGGCCAGATTTGGCCTGTGGGCTCTAGTTTGTCAACCCCTCCCTGGTCTACAGGGAGAGACCCAGGCATCAGAAGATCCCCCTTTTCCCATCAGGACTGACAAGAAGAAAAGAAGCCCATGTAAATTATCAGGTTCAGAGGCAAGCTCTGGGGTTGACTGTGTTATCTATCAACAGAAAGCTACACAGTTGATGGAGGACCCAAAAGTATTTTTCACCAGAAATGGACCCTGCTCTTGGTGGCACTGTTCATCTGTAAAACGGGATTAAAACTTCCTCCCTCTTGGTGTCGGTGCAAGGATGAGAAATAATGCTCCTAAAACACTTACTATGCTGCCAGCCAATAGAATTCCTCTATACTGACTGCTGTAAACAAACCAGCTTTGCTGCTCAGGATACACAGGACATTTGATAGATTGTTCTTCCTTTTTAATCCATATAAAGGTATTTCTTAGTGCCATTATAGTAAAGATTTTTGTGTGGTTGACTGGTGGGTCAATATTTTAAAGTTAGAATTTCATTATTACTATTATTATCACTTTAACATTTACTACCCTTGTTTAATTTTGGCTGTATTATATACTCATTCATCTTCTTTTAAAATTACTTTTAAAAGAAACAGAAAAGTCATACAAATGAGAATTAGTCCTGCCAATAGCTTATGCCTCGAAGAAGAGAAACATAAATAAAGGTCCTGCTTCTCTCCATTCCTTGGAGTGTCACAACCCTAAAAAGACCTCATGTTCTGGTTTGGGGTAGTATATCTTTGGCCTAAGAACAACCCTTTTGCAATACACTGAATGTTTGTGTCTCCCCAAAATTCCTATGTTGAAACCTAATCTCCAATGCGATGGTATTTGAAGGTTGGGGCTCTGGAAGGTGATGAGGTCATGAACTTGGAGCCCTCGTGAGTGAGACTAGTGCCTTTGTAAAAGAGAACTCTCTCCACCCTTATTCCACCATGTGAGGACACAGCAAGAAGATGGCCATCTTGTGAAACAGGAAGCAGACACTAACCAGACATCAAAACTGCCAGCACGTTGATCTTGGACTTCCCAGCCTCTGGAACTGGGAAAAATACATTTCTGTTGTTTATAAGCTGCCCAGAGTGTGGCAGTTTATTACAGCAGCCCAAACAGATTAAGATACCTTTTAAACGATGACTATTCCACCCATAAAAGCACAGATTCTGAACTGTTCAGCAATTTCCTCCTTTCCCTCCACCTTCCTCACTGCCAGCCCCCAAAAGGACAATAAATCAGTCCTAATTACAGCAGAAGACTATTCCTGAACCTATGAATTCTCCTTACTGAGGACATGAACTTGTCCTTCACGAGGGCAAGTGCCCACCTAAACCCACCCTGCCCAGCATCCACAACTGTTTAAACCTCAGCTAGCACCTAAAGAATTCTGAAATTAAGTAAAATAAAGTCTGTAGCCTTATTGCTCTTCTTTCATATTTTCAGTAACTTGATAAAACCCTCATATGAATTGGATGAAAGTAGACGGATCCCTAGAATTATAAAATTAGCAGAGTCCTTCATCTGCCAATGCAGTGGACTTATTAACACCAGCGTAGGGTAATATTAACAAAATAGCTGCACCTGGTGGGTAATGGTTGTCCGAAATAATACTTCGGTATTAGCTATGTTAAAATAAAATTAGTGTATTTCACAAACATTTTCCACTTGAACAGGATTTTTTTAAATAGGTCACCTTATCCAATTACTGGGGAGGATATTTTTTCACTTAATAATTATAAATAACAGGTACTGAACTCCTAATTCATACTTGGCATTATGCTAAGTGCATTACTGTATATAATTCTCACACAGCATCCTGAACTAAGCAGTACTGTTGTTTTTACTTTCTAGATAAGGGAAATTAGGATTGAGAGAGTAGCTTGCCCACAATCCCACAGCTGATCAGTGATGAACCTGGGATTTGAATTTTGGTCTGTGTGACTTAACCATGGGGCTAACGGCTAAACAACATTGTTTCTTATGAGCTGATTCACATGAGCCCAAAAGGGCATGCAGAGTTTTTCTAAAGTTAGATGCTCTATGGGGTTCTTTGATGGTTTAGATGTTCAGTCAGTGACAACAGTGCTTGCACTTATTTTTCAGGTTAAAAACTTTTATCCTATACATCCAGAATGCTAGGATCTTCTCTGAGTACTTGTTCCAGCATAAGAAGAAACTGAATTCTATATTTTAAAAATAATAATGACCTTATTTATAACGTTTCTCACAGTCTACTCCCATAGGTAAGAATTAGGCTCTTGTCCATTTCACATCTGTGTGTCTGGTAGCTAAAGCATATGGACTGCTTTTTAGTAAACAACGCAAAGCCTCTCCCCTTAGTCTGGTCTGCTTTAGTCACGACTTCACCTTTGATATTGAAGTTGATTATAATTCTAATATTTGAACTAAAGGAGCAAAAGGAAAACTTTGTCTCTCAATTAAGTTTGGTCATCAGAAAGAAAGTACATCAATCTATTAACCTAGATTTTTAAAAACTGCCTTTTCTGAGTTACAATTTCATGTTATAACTTCAGCATTTATAGGCTATATATACAGGCATACCTCATTTTACCACACTTCACTTTATTGTGCTTCGCAGATATAGCGCTTTTTACAGATTGAAGGTTTGCAGCAACCCTGCATTGAGCAAGTTTACTGGTGCCACTTTTCCAATAATACTGTTTTTTAATTAAGGTGTGTACATTATTTTTTAGACATAATGCTGTTGCACTCTTAACAGACTACAGTATAGTGTAAACATAAGTTTTATATGCACTGGAAAACAAAAAAAATTGTGTGACTAGCTTTATTGCAATACACACTTTATTGTGGTGATTTGGAACTGAACCTGCAATATCTCTGAGGTATGCCTGTACTAGCTTCCACTTTTGGAAGGACTCTGCATCTGTTACAAAATAACTGAATGCATTGTTTATCATGTTACCCAATATCCCTTACATAGAGATCCAAATGATAGATTTCTTCCAAAATTGTAATTGTCTTTCCAAAATAACTTGTAGCCTCCCTAATTACCATTCAATAAATACCATCTAACCCACTGGGTTTTCTCCATTGTTTTTGTGCCAAGCCTATATTGTGTTTTGTCCTTTGTGAAGCACACAGCCAAACTCAGTCTCAACTATGGTAACCAATTAATCATAAGTTCCTGTTAAATGTCTCCTGTTTCTCTACATGATCTTGGGTATATCTGCTTTTTTTCCTTTTTAATGTTTATCTTTACTGTCCAATAGTATTTAGATTCCAGTATCATAAAATATTGCTTATACTACTGGATAAGGGCAATAGACAACTAGATGATAAGACCCCTGTAGGACACAGGGTCCTGTTCAAAACATCCATAAGACATTTGGTCCATGCCAAAATGTCCTTGATATTTGGTCCTGTCCAATACCATCTGGCATGGACCACACACGCTCATGGACTTTCTGGAAAGGACCATATTTCAAGGACATTTTGGTGTGGACCAAATGTCTTCTGGACACTTTGGGCAAGACCAAATTTCAAGGATCCTTTGGCATGGACAAAATGTCTTATGGACCAAAAGTCTTATGGACATTTTGAGCAGGACAAAATGTCTGCTAACCAGATAGACGGATGGATAGTTGTACATGTTTTCATAATATAGGTAAATAATATACAGTCCTGGTAGTAGGGTGAAAATGAGATCGAAAAAGAGGACTTGATTCATTAGTAAACACTTATCTTCACAGAAGAACAAAAAGACTCTCCTTCATTGTTAGATGCTGCCTGTTTAAACACTGGCCAGTCATTTGCCAAAAACAAGATGGAAGTATTAGGATGAGTATGTCCAAACTATCACTTCATTGGAAAAGCAGTTCAAAATACATATCACACTGATTAGTCCCCAAAGGAAAACACATTGTAAGGCAGTAAATGGAGAACGAGCAACATTTCTGTTTAGCTGAGAACACTACGGGTGTCCAATAAATAGGAGGTGATGACATTATTAATGTCTATGTGTTGCTCTTTGAATATGAGACTAAATTGTTTCCACATATACAGAGCCTTGTATAAATTATTTAGTCAATTTTCAGACTATACTTGCCAGTCCTTTACCTTTATAGTATCTTGAAATAAAGGCCATATCTTAAAATAAAGAAAAAAGTTCTAGGTCAATATGATACATTTGTCACTGATATAGAAATGAGTTTTAAAATTTGCCCTACCTACAAAGTCAGGTCACTTCTACCAAATGAATGGTGTTGACTATTTAAAATAGTAAAATTTCAACAGGTAGATATCTTCCAGTTGTAGATAATTATGGAAAGCATTAAAGCAGATTTTCTGCTCATTATACTACCTAAAATAAAAAATACAGCATTTGGGGTAACATTAAAATAGCATAGTCAACTCTAAAAATACAAACAAATAAAGAGATACATTGAGGAGCAAGGTCTAAAAGCTAGAATACATTTAAGTATGATGCGGCACTGCCTCCACCCAAGTACTTCTTTTCATTTATTCAATTAAATTTAACAAGCTTCTGTACATAAAGAATTCTTCTGGACATGAAGAACACGGAAGTAAATTAAACAGACTTTGCCTTCAAGGATTTTGTGAGTTACTGAGCTTTTGTAACCATCCTGGGTACAAATATTCTCTAATTTTAGAGTTAGAAGCCTCTGAATCTATACCTGGCTCCATCCATGCACAGTTTGGATGTTATACGCACAGTTTGAGGTGTTTTATCCATCCTACTTTTTTAGTGTTTTACAAGAGTCTATTCCTGTTCAAGGTACGAAGCTTTATGATTATTTCTCCATTTCTATACCTTGTCTCTTCATGGCCAGTTGACAAAAGCCTCCCAGGAAACCTTCCTGACCATAATCTGCACTTCTGAAGTCAGGTAGAAGCATCTCTAGCTACCCAGGAGTGACTCTTCTATACAAGACCCCCTTTGAAGGTCAGTAAAATCACACTGCAGTAAACAATGCCAACATGTTCAACATACTAATAATTGAATGCTTTCGACATTTCAAAGGTTTCTTTTTTCTTTATTAGTCATTTTAAGAATTGTTTTAAAACAAATATATAGGGTAATTATCCCATATGCCGCAATGGACAACTTCTGACTTCTTTTGTCATTTCAGGCAACTAAATACACACCTAAGATGCCATTCCTGCATCACAGGTGTGCAAGTTACCATGACAAACAGAAAATTTGTGGATTTCAGAGTATGAGTAGGATAAGTTTCTACTTTTTTTTCCTGTTGACCAGATTAAGTCCTATTTAAATCATTGTCAGCCACATGTCAAATTATCTCAGAAAGGGTAAAACATAGGGAAAAAATAAGGAAAAAGAAAGACGAGAACTCTCAAAACCCTGTGTCAGCTAAGAGTGTAGTTTATTTTTTTAAATTTTTTAAATTTTTTTTGCGATACGCGGGCCTCTCACTGTTGCGGCCTCTCCCGTTGCGGAGCACAGGCTGCGGACGCGCAGGCTCAGCGGCCATGGCTCACGGGACCAGCCGCTCCGCGGCATGTGGGATCTTCCGGGACCGGGGCACAAACCCATGTCCCCTGCATCGGCAGGCGGACTCTCAACCACTGCGCCACCAGGGAAGCCCCCTAAGAGTGTAGTTTAAAATGTGATGGATCCGTTCTATTTGTTAGAACGAACTATTATTCGTTCTGAATTATTATTCGCTCTGAATTATTCAGCAGCAGGCTTGGACACTGGGGAAAATGCACAAATATTGAGTTTTTAAGCTTGGTCTACTTAATGTCACAGGTTCTGTATAATGTGACAGCACTGCAAAATGTACATTGGAAAAATACATGTTCTGTTCAACTTTATTCTCATAAAACCCAATTTCAAATCTTAAAGTGAAGGCAAATTTAGTGCCATTGTCCCTCTAGGCTGCTATCTGAACCTCTGTTACCTTGAGCATGTAATATAAGATTAATTAGTCTGCAGATCATAAAGGTATTCTGAAATCTATTTCAAAAGGGTTACTGCAAGATTTTCAGCTCCAGCAATATGGCCAAATAAGTCTGGAGGTTCTCCCAACACAGACCCTTAGACACAGTGTGTACAAGATAACCAAAAGCCTTCTGAATGCTTAGCTGAGCTTTTAGGAATTAGAAGTAACCTCTAGAAGCCAGGGAAAAAAAGAACTGAAAATCAAAGTGGTAGGAAATGGGAAAACCCTGTGGAGGGGATTCTATCTTCATCACCTAGGGGATGGATGTTAGTATCCATGTGATGACTGAAGTTAAGGCCATCCCCTATGTAAAAAGGGGAGTTAGTAAAGAAGTTAGCTCATATAATGAGGATTTTTGGAGAGGATACAAGCGAGAGAGGACAAGGAGAAAATATCTGCCCATAGGCACAGAGAGAGAACAAAAAAGCAGAAAAGTTATCTGTCTTTGTCTAGATTCTGCTGGAAAAGCAAAACAAACAAAAAGTCCTCCTGAAAATGCAAATCCAGATATACTTTCTTCATTGTCAGATATTACCACATGGTCTAAGAAACTCCAAGCTGAGAATTAATACAAATCTTGGTCATGAACAACTGATAGTCCTTGGGCACCTAGACACTCCCAAAACTCAGACTCAAAAGATTATCATGGGAAAAATGAGCCCCAGCTAAAAGATGTGATCACAATGAAAATTTCCAAACGTTAAAAAAAAAAAAAAAAAATCAATCCAACATATGTAAGACTAAAAAGGGTTATAAGTACCAAAACTTCATATGATAAACCAACAATCAGAAAGTGAATTAAAAATATGTAAAAAAATTAAAAGGCATAACATCCAATTGCCCAAGTTACATAGGCTAGAAATAAGACACTGAAAAGAAGCCAATTAGAAGTCACACAAATGAAAAGTATAATCATTGAAATTAAAGTATAATCATTGATAAGTAAAAGAACAGATTAGAAATAGCTGAGAGAATGTGAAACTGAAATATGGATCTAAGGAAATTGCACGGAATAAAGGACTGAAAAATCACAAAATCAGAAAATATTAAAAAGTGATGAAGAGACATAATAGGTAAAATGAGGAATTCCAACACACAGCTAATGTAGTTCCCCCCAAAGAAGAATAGAGAAAAGCAATATGCAAGGAGATAACTGTTGGAAATTTTTTTAGAAATGATGAAAAACATAAGTCTTCAGGTTGAAGATGTGTATACAATAACTGTAGAGCAGCATAAATAAAAATAAATCCACACCCAGACACATTATTGTGAAAGCAAAGAATACCAAAGGAAAAAAAGAAAGAAAGAAAGAAAAACAAATTTAAAAGCCAACAGAAGGAAGAGTAAATTATCTCTAATGGGATAAAAATTAGACAGACAATAGAGGTCACATAACAATGGAACAGTATATTGAAAATATTTACAGAAACTCATTGTCAAAGAGGATCAATCGGGATGTGTGAAGGAGTTAATTAACATCCAGGACAGTGCTCAAAAGCATGCAGTCATCGTATAAATCTCCCAGCCTCCCCCACACCAAGGAAAAGATTTCTCCAAGCATCTTCAGGACTCAGCCCCAGTTCTCTACTGTGGTTATTTTGACTATTTGCAAACTTCACTGATTTTTCTCCCATCTCACTTCTCCGATTTTCTCATGTAAGTTTTCTGGCCTCACTTCCCCAAATAAATTGCTGCACCCAAATCTGAGTCACAGGGTCTGCATTGCAGGAAGTAAGCTGGAAATTAAAAAGACAATGCTGTAAACAACAAACACAGGTAATGAGACATAAACTAAAAAGAAAAGAAATGTAGAAGGGTCTATCAGACAAATACTAAACAAAAGACCCATAAATAGAAGGATGGATGGACGGACAGATGGAAGGAAGGATAGACAGAAGGAAGGATAGATGGATGATAGATAGATGGATAGATGGATGGATAGAAAGATAGATAAAGACCACTACAGAAGGATAGGAACAATTCTGAACTGTGTGCTCTCAAAAATATAATCTCAAATATATTATTAAAGAATTCCTAAAATTACAAAGAATCAACAAAATAATAATTATAATAGGAGATTGTAAAAGGATGCCTTTTAGAAATTAATAGACCACACTGGCTAAAAATTAATAAAGATGAAATAAATTTAGAGCTTAACCATATAAAGACAGATAGAACATACTAGGCCACAAATCAAGTTTCAACAAATACCAAAGTATATATATTATATCACCTAAGTTCTCTGTGATGCAGTGAAATTGAAATAATAATACAAATATTACTAAGTCTTCTTATATGTTTGGAAATTTGAAAAAGTATCCCTAAATTATTCATGAGTCATAGAAGACATGACAATGGAATTAGAACAAATGTAAAACTGAATGACAATGAGATATATGTAAAGCAGTACTTTGAAGAAAATTATAATCTTCTTAAATTGATTATACTAACATGAAAGGAAACATTTAAATTAATGAAATAATCATCCAACTGGAGAAAATGAACAATGGAATACACTTGGAAAAGATAGAAGAAAGAAAAATATAAAATAAGGCCAAAATATTATAAAGAAAAATGAAACATATTAGAATTAGAGCTAATTCTAATAAGGTAGCTGCTAGCTTTGTGTGTCTCTTGAACACTTGAAATGTGACTAGTGTGACTGTGTTATTGAATTTTTTATTTAATTTTAATTAATTTAAATGTAAATTTTTTTTTTTTTTTTGCAGTACGCGGGCCTCTCACTGTTGTGGCCTCTCCCGTTGCAGAGCACAGGCTCCAGACACGCAGGCTCAGCGGCTATGTCTCACGGGCCCAGCTGCTCCACAGTTTGTGGGATCTTCCCGGACCGGGGCACGAACCCGTGTCCCTGCATCGGCAGGCAGACTCTCAACCGCTGCGCCACGAGGGAAGCCCTAAATGTAAATTTTAAAACTGAAGCAGTATGAAATATTTTTATTAAATATTACTGTTTTGATGGGACTTCATTGTTTTATCAGAACTGCATTTTACTTTAACCATTGAAAGATAATCATCCAATTTGAGATCTCCTTTCAGTATAAAATACATACCAGATTTTGGTGACTTAACATAAAAAGAAGAAAATATCTCATTAATAAATTACATATTGATCACATGTTAAAAATGATAACATTTTTGATAAATTGTATTAAGTAGAATATCTTATTAAAATTAATTTCACTTGAAGTTCTTTCTGCATTTGAATGTGGCTGCCAAAAAGTTTTAAGTTACTTATGTGGTTCACATTACATTTTTACTAAACAATGCTGACTTACAGAGTGTAGCATTATTACTGAGTACAAGGTTAAAATACAAAATGTAATAGCATTTCTATGCAACCAGAAACAAATATAAATAAAATTGCATTATGATTCAATTTGTAATTGCCACAAAATTATTAAAAAACTAGGAGAAAATGTAAAGACATAGAAGTATACCTAGATAAAAGGAAAAATATTCCATATAATTAAAAGCTGCAACATCTTAAAAATTCTCTCCAAATAAATACATAAATTCAAAGCAATTCAATAATATTTTTAAATACTAGACCTGAACATTTGGAAGTAGAAATTTTAAAATAGTATCATTCATATGTAGATATAAATCTAATAAAATAAGTGCAGGGTCTGTAGGCTAAAACTATGAAACACTGACGAAAGAAAGCAAGGAACCCTATATAAAATGGAGAGGTATGTCGTGCTCATGTATTGGAAGACTCGATGTTATTTATATGAAAATTTTCCTCTAGTTGATCTACAAATTCGACATGATCCACCTCAAAATCCTAGTAGAAATTCTGTGGATATCGACAAGTGAATCTAAAATATATATGGAAATACAAAGGAATTAGAATAGTTGAAACAATTTTGAAAAAGAAAAAGGTGGAGGGTTCACCCTTTGTGATTTCATGAACCACAGTTGTCAGTCTAGTATCAAAATAGAACCACACAAATGTGGCCAATCGATCTTTGTTAGACAAAGGACTTTGGACGTGTCAATGTAGACCCATTCCTGGTTTAAAAAAAAACCAACCACCATTCTGGTGAGTGATGTTGATAATGAGGGGAACTATGCACGTGTGGGAGTGGGGGGGTATATGGGAAATCTCCTTGTTGCAAACATAAAACTACTCTACAAAAATGAAGTCTTTTTCCAAAGTGTGTGGGAAAGGTTCACACCAGTTTCTCAAGAGTGGAGGAAGAGAGAATAAATGAGAGTGAGGGTTTGGGTATATCAGTAGTTCTTGTATCAGAAGAGGGAGAGAGAGAGAGAGAGAGAAGATCTAAACTAAATGTGGCAGATATTAACTATTTAAACTTCAAGATGCATATATTTTCCGTTTGAATTTTTTCCTAATTTTTAAACAATTTCTTTACAGAAATAGGGTGTCTCATAATGTGTTAAAAAATATCAAAATTATAAGAACACCTGTCTTCCCAAATAGCTCCATTAAAGGGCAGCACTCACTTACTTACATGCTTCTGAAAAATAAACTTTATTGCTATTTTATATATATAGCCCTTGTTTAAAGATTGGAGAAAAACACTGAACTTTAAGCATATAGTGAAGAATTTCTCATGAAGGGAAGGGGTTATGGATTGAGGCTAAAGCTGTATCAATAAGGTCTGTCTCTTCAATGTTCTTACATATATTGAATTGGTAGGTATTGTACTTCTTTTCCCAGTAAATATCAGATTAATGTTCTAAGAACGTTTTTTTCATTTTGCCCTAAGGGGCAGAGCCTGAGGTTAAGAAATGAGACTAGAACTGGAAACTTAAAAAGAAGTCAAGGTTCTAATTGCCTGCCCTAGCATAGTTGCTCCCACCACTGCCCACTATTTGTAACAAGTTGTCAATGCTGCACGCAGGAAATGATATTCAGAAAGATCCTCATGCTTTCTGCACTACCAGCAGGATACCATGAATTATTGAATCCTAGAATTCCTTAAGCTTCTTTTTACAAAAAAAAAACCTTTTTCATCTACTTTGACAGTTATATCACTCTTTTTTTCTTCCAGTGTCTTCCTGAAGCTCTTGATAGGAAAGCTTAGGCTTCCTAGACAACTGTTACTCAAAATGAAAAGCTGCGTGGATCCTGTCAGCCTCCATCTTACACTATTTAATTTTCAGACTAGAGTTCACAAAATGGCCATTTCTATAATGCATTCCATGTTGCCAGATAGAGAAGACTGCTGGCACAGTAAATATCCATCTAAGCCTTCTTTCTCATCAACAAAACATGTCATTTGTAGTACCCACCCATCAACAGAACTTCCTCACGCCTGCCTCATAATTATATTTTATAATCCTCCTTTACACACGAGAGCTCAATTCACTTCCTCCTACAATGCATTAGCATCCTCTTCAAATCCATTAGTGGTATCACAAACTCCACAGCATCATTCCCTCTTCAAAATATTTTATTATTAAGTTACTGTACTGCAAGCTGGGAGTCTATGAATATTTAAGCGAGGCATTGTATGTTTATTACACTCTGCCAAGACAAAAAAAAAAAAAAAACAACAACTATTTGCCCTAATATTTTGGCAGTGGTTTAAAAGCTGCTATGTTTTTTTAAGTGAGATGTTTGCTCAAGTTGAAAATGATTGCTATAAGTAAAGAATCTATTTGTTTGAAATTCTTGATGATTTAAACCTTACCTGTTTTTCAAACTGCAAATAAAATGTCAATGCTAGTTAGCAGCAGGAGTGGGAACACACAGACTGACTCTAGTGCTTTCAGAAACCTGGAGCATTCCTTAGCACAACTAACTCATTCCAGTTTTGCTGGCTCTATATTCATGTTTTAGCATTTGAAACTGATTAGCCGCACATCTAACTGATGGTTATGGAGACTACTCCATTATTGTTTATAATTTTCTAAGTTATACTGCTCTCTTGAGTTAGCTGGGTGTATTATAGACATCGATAATCCATTATTTTCACCGAAAATAAAATTAATTACATGATTTCATACATTGGATGATATATGACATAGCTGAGATGTAATGGCCAAAAAATGTCTGAAATGTGCATCTACAGAAGAATTGTTAAACAAATATGGTATATCCATGCTGAATATTTTTCTGCAATAAAAAGGAACAGAATACTGATATATTGTATGACACGGATGAAACTTGAAAGCATTGTGCTAAGTGAGAGAAGCCAGTCATAAAAGGCAACATATGAGGTGATTCCATTCATATGAAATGTCCAGAGCAGACAAAACTATAGAGGCAGAAAGTAAATTAATGATTATTTAGGATTGGTGGGGTGGGGATGGGGGGCTAGGGAACAAAGGGGCAATAACTAAAGAGTACAGGGTTTCTCTTTGTGGTAATGAAAAATATTCTCAAATTGACTGTGAGAATGGTTGCACATATCTGTGACTATACTAAAAGAAACTGAATTGCAGTTTAAATGAGCAAATGGTATCCTGTGTTAATTGTATCTCAATAAAACTGTTTTTAAAAACGAGTTAGTATTACCAGCCTCATTTCTCTTAACAAAAAAGACATTAGGGGCTTCCCTGGTGGCGCAGTGGTTGAGACTCCGCCTGCCGATGCAGGAAACACGGGTTCGTGCCCTGGTCCGGGAGGATCCCACATGCGGCAGAGTGGCTGGGTCCGTGAGCCATGGCCACTGAGCCTGCGTGTCCGGAGCCTGTGCTCCGCAACGGGAGAGGCCACAGAAGTGAGAGGCCCACGTACCGCAAAAAAAAAAAAAAGACATTAGACAAGCCTCTTAGATACCCTCATCCACCAGAGAGCAGACAGAAGAAGCAAGAACAACTACAATCCTGCAGCCTGTGGAAGGAAAACCACTTGCACAGAAAGATAGACAAGATGAAAAGGCAGAGGACTTTGTATGAGATGAAGGAACAAGATAAAACCCCAGAAAAACAACTAAATGAAGTGGAGATAGGCAATCTTCCAGAAAAAGAATTCAGAATAATGATAGTGAAGATGATCCAGGACCTCGGAAAAAGAATGGAGGCAAAGATCGAGAGAATGCAAGAAATGTTTAACAAAGACCTAGAAGAATTAAAGAACAAACAAACAGAGATGAACAATACAATATCTGAAATGAAAACTACACTAGAAGGAATCAATAGCAGAATAACTGAGGCAGAAGAATGGATAAGTGACCTGGAATGAGAATGGTGGAATTCACTGCCATGGAACAGAATAAAGAAAAACAAATGAAAAGAAATGAAGACAGCCTAACAGACCTCTGGGACAACATTAAACACAACAACATTTGCATTATAGGGGTCGCAGAAGGAGAAGAGAAAGAGAAAGGAACCGAGAAAATATTTGAAGAGATTATAGTCGAAAAGTTCCCTCACATGGGAAAGGAAATAGCCACCCAAGTTCAGGAAGCACAGAGAGTCCCAGGCAGGATAAACCCAGGGAGAAACACACCGAGACATATAGTAATCAAACTGACAAAAATTAAAGACAAAGAAAAATTATTGAAAGCTGCAAGGGAAAAACGACAAATAACATTCAAGGGAACTCCCATAAGGTTAACAGCTGATTTCTCTGCAGAAACTCTACAAGCCAGAAGGGACTGGCATGATATATTTAAAGTGATGAAAGGAAAGAACCTAAAACCAAGATTACTATACCCGGCAAATGATCTCATTCAGATTCGATGGAGAAATCAAAAGCTTTACAGACAAGCAAAAGCTAAGAGAATTCAGCACCACCAAACCAGCTCTACAACAAATGCTGAAGGAACTGCTCTAAGTGGGAAACACAAGAGAAGAAAAGGACCCACAAAAACAAACCCATAACAATTAACGAAGTGGTAATAGGAACATACATATAGACAATTACCTTAAACATGAATGGATTAAATGCTCCAACCAAAAGACACAGGATTGCTGAATGGATACAAAAACAAGACCCATATATATGCTGTCTACAAGAGACCCACTTCAGACCTAGGGACACATACAGACTGAAAGTGAGGGGATGGAAAAAGATATTCCATGCAAATGGAAATCAAAACAAAGCTGGAGTAGCAATACTCATATCAGATAAAATAGACTTTAAAATAAAGAATGTTACAAGACAAGGAAGGACACTACATAATGATCAAGGGATCAATCCAAGAAGAAGATATAACAATTATAAATATATATGAACCCAACATAGGAGCACCTCAATACATAAGGCAACGGCTAACAGCTATAAAATAGGAAATTGACAGTAATACAGTAATAACGGGGGACTTTGAAACCTCACTTACACCAATGGACAGATCATCCAGACAGAAAATTAATAAGGAAACACAAGCTTTAAATGACACAATAGACCAGATAGATTTAACTGACATATATAGGACATTCCATCCGAAAACAGCAGATTACACTTTCTTCTCAAGTGCACAGGGGACGTTCTCCTGGATAGATCACATCTTGGGTCACAAATCAAGCCTCAGTAAATCTAAGAAAATTGAAATCATTTCAAGCATCTTTTCTGACAGCAATGCTATGAGATTAGAAATGAATTACAGGGAAAAAACCGTAAAAAGCACAAACACATGGAGGCTAAACAATACATTAGTAAATAACCAAGAGATCACTGAAGAAATCAAAGAGGAAATCAAAAAATACCTAGAGACAAATGACAATGAAAACACAATGATCCAAAACCTATGGGATGCAGCAAAAGTGGTTCTAAGAGGGAAGTTTATAGCAATACAAGCCTACCTCAAGAAACAAGAAAAATCTCAAATAAACAATCTAACCTCACACCTAAAGGAACTAGAGAAAGAAGAACAAACAAAACCCAAAGTTAGTAGAAGGAAAGAAATCATAAAGATTAGAGCAGAAATAAATGAAATAGAAACAAAGACAACAATAGTGAAGATCAATAAAACTAAACGCTGGTTCTTTCAGAAGATAAACAAAATTGATAAACCATTAGCCAGACTCATCAAGCAAAAAAGGGAGACAACTCAAACCAACAGAATTAGAAATGAAAAAGGACAAGTAACAAGTGACATTTCAGAAATACAAAGGATCATGAGAGATTATTACAAGCAACTATATGCCAATTATATGGACAAGCTGAAAGAAATGGACAAACTCTTAGAAAAGCACAACCTTCCAAGACTGAACCAGGAAGAAACAGAAAATATAAACAGACCAATCACAAGCACTTAAATTGAAACTGTGATTAAAAATCTTCCAACAAACAAAAGTCCAGGACCAGAAGGCTCCACAGGTGAATTCCACCAAACATTTAGAGAAGAGCTAACACCCATCCTTCTCAAACGCTTCCAAAAAACTGCAGAGGAAGGAACACTACTAAACTCATTCTCTGAGGCCACCATCACCCTGATACCAAAACCAGACAAATATATTACCAAAAAAGAAAACTACAGACCAATATCACTGATGAATATAGATGCAAAAATCCTCAACAAAATACTAGCAAACAGAATCCAACAACAAATTAAAAGGATCACACACCATGATCAAATGGGATTAATCCCAGGGATGCAAGGATTCTTCAATATATGCAAATCAATCAATGTGATACACCATATTAACAAATTGAAGAATAAAAACCAGATGATCATCTCAATAGATGCAGAAAAAGCTTTTGACAAAATTCAACACCAATTTATGATAAAAACTCTCCAGAAAGTGGGCATAGAGGGAACCTACCTCAACATAATAAAGGTGATATACGACAAACCCACAGCAAACATCATTTTCAATGGTGAAAAACTGATAGCATTTCCTCTAAGATCAGGAACAAGACACGGATGTGCACTCTTGCCACTATTATTCAAGATAGTTTTGGAAGTCCTAGCCATGGCAATCAGAGAAGAAAAAGAAATAAAAGTAATACAAATTGGACAAGAAGAAGTAAAACTGTCACTGTTGGCAGATGACATGATACTATACATAGAGAATCCTAAAGATGCCACCAGAAAACTACTAGAGCTAATCAATGAATTTGGTAAAATTGCAGGATACAAAATTAATGCACAGAAATCTCTTGCATTCCTATACACTAACAATGAAATATCAGAAAGAGAAATTAAGGAAATAATCCCATTCACCACTGCAACAAAAAGAATAAAATACCTAGGAATAAACCTACCTAGGGAGACAAAAGACCTGTACTCTGAAAACTATAAGACACTGATGAAAGAAATCAAAGATGACACAAACAAATGGAGAGATATACCATGTTCTTGGATTGGAAGAATCAATACTGTGAAAATGACTATACTACCCAAAGCAATCTACAGATTCAATGCAATGCCTATCAAATTACCAGTGGCATTTTTTACAGAACTAGAACAAAAAATCTTAAAATTTCTATGGAGACACAAAAGACCCCGAATAGCCAAAGCAGTCTTGAGGGAAAAAAAACAGAGCTGGAGGAATCAGGCTCCCTGACTTCAGACTATACTACAAAGCTACAGGAATCAAGACAATATGGTATGGGCACCAAAACAGAAATATAGATCAATGGAACAGGATAGAAAGCCCAAAGATGAACCCATGCACTTATGGTCACCTTATTTTTGATAAAGGAGGCAAGGATATACAATGGAGAAAAGACAGCCTCTTCAATAAGTGGTGCTGGGAAAACTGGACAGCTACATGTAAGAGAATGAAATTAGAACACTCCTTAACACCAGACACAACAATAAACTCAAAATGGATTAGAGGCCTAAATGTAAGACCAGACACTATAAAACTCTTAGAGGAAAACATAGGAAGAACACTCTATGACATAAATCACAGCAAGATCTTTTTTGATCCACCTCCTAGAGTAATGGAAATAAAAACAAAAGTAAACAAATGGGACCTAATGAAACTTAAAAGCTTTTGCAAAGCAAAGGAAACTACAAACAAGACGAAAAGACAACCCTCAGAATGGGAGAAAATATTTGCAAACGAATCAACTGACAAAGGATTAATCTCCAAAATATATAAACAGCACAGCAACTCAGTATTAGAAAAACAAACAATCCAATCCAAAAATGGGCAGGAGACCTATATAGACATTTCTCCAAAGAAGACATACAGATGGCCAAGAAGCACATGAAAAGCTGCTCAACGTCACTAATTATTTGAGAAATGCAAATCAAAACTACAATGAGGTATCACCTCACACCAGTTAGAATGGGTATCATCAGAAAATCTACAAACAACAAATGCTAGAGAGGGTGTGGAGAAAAGGGAACCCTCTTGCACTGTTGGTGGGAATGTAAATTGATACAGCCTATATGGAGAACAGTATGGAGGTTCCTTTAAAAACTAAAAATAGAATTACCATATTACCCAGCAATCCCACTACTGGGCATATACCCTGAGAAAACCATAACTCAAAAAGACACATGCACCACAATGTTCATTGCAGCACTATTTACAATAGCCAGGACACGGAAGAAACCTAAATGCCCATTGACAGATGAATAGATAAAGAAGATATACAATGGAATATTACTCAGCCATAAAAAGGAAAGAAATTGGGTCATTTGTAGAGATGTGGATGGATCTAGAGTCTGTCATACCGAGTGAAGTAAGTCAGAAAGAGAAAAACAAATATCGTATACTAACGCATACATGTGGAACCTAGAAATATCGTACAGATGAACCGGTTTGCAGGGCAGAAATAGAGACACAGATGTGTCTAGAGCAAACGTATGGACACCAAGAGGGGAAAGTGGTGGGGGGGGGTGCTGGTGGGATGAATTGGGAGATTGGGATTGACATGTATACACTAATATGTATAAAATAGATAACTAATAAGAACCTGCTGTATAAAAAATAAATAAAATAAAATTTTAAAATTCCAAAAAAAATAAAACAGAGAGGGAACAACAACAAAAAAGATGATATAATTTCTTACATCCTCTTGGACACTCACTATCAGCCCCTCAAGCTGATAAATGGAGGTGAGATGGGAGGGGAGTCAGTGTGGCTGACTGGCAAGGAAGGATTGACCCATAGCAGAATCACTTTGGAGTTTCTGAAACTACATAGAACTCTTCTTTCAACATATGTGCCGTCTCTATTCCTATGTCAGAAGCCACTGCTCTATGGGGAAGTGTAGAATGGTGATGTGATTCCGAGTCACCTACCTAAAAACTGGTTGAAAACAACTGCTCTAAGTAATGGCGTCAACAGGGTGCTCATAAGGACCCACAAGTGTGTTGGTCAACATTGAGGATTTACTTACGGAAATATGGCGACCATGTTTATCATTTAACAAAGATAATCAGGCTTCTTTGTCTTTAGCAATGTTTTACTTTATTCCATACAAGGAAATGTTTACAATAAAGAGAGGGAAAGAATTGTTTTAAGCCAAATAATCGGATACGGTTGGCAGTATTTGTTTTGTGTCAAGCCACATCTGTTGTAAAAGTTTCCAGAGGAAACTGAAATCACTGTATAAAATACATAAATACAAACTTTCTGAAAAACTGTGCATTGTATTTCCTTCCCTCTTTGGATTACTTCTAACAGTTTTACTTCCCTTTGACCATGGAAACTTGATCTGTGTGTCCAGATTACAGCACAGAACAGAAGCAATTTGGGACAAAATCGTTATTCTTTTTCATCTGTTGTCCTCCCTAATTTTCCTTTTATGTTTGCCACTGTCTTTCTTGAAACGATCCTCCCTTTATCTCTTTGATGCTGTACCTGGGTACTGCCGTCTCTTTTTTAAATGATACGTAACCCTTCTTAATATGTGTCGGTCACTGTTGTAAGAGCCTTATATATTTATCCCATGTAATCTTCCCAATCCTATGTACTCTACTTGATGTAGTGCTTTTAATTCCACTTTTAAAGACAAGGAAATTCAAAGACAGAAGTGTAAGTAATCCTTCACTTACACTTTTTCTGCCCCGTCTTGATATCTGTAGTATCTGACTCCTTCAAAGAGCGCAGGAAAGGGTAAGTTTTGACTCCGCTGACACCATTGTGACTTGGCATCCCACTCTCTGAGTCAGGCAGGTGGTGAGAAGTCTCTCTTTTGTGGGTCTTTTCACGGGTTCTTAGGAGAACCCATGAAAGTTCTCCCATCACTGGGGAACTTTCACCTCTAGTTCCTTGAAGCTGGGATGTATCGTCTCATTGATTACCATTGTCTCTGCCTCTGAAATGAAGGAATTCAATAGATCCTGTTTGTCTGTCTGTCTCTTCAGAGATAATCTGTTCTTCGACAGAATCTCAGAAGATGCCAAGCTGATATTCTGTCTTGCATTTGGCCCAAATTTAGTCCACAGGAAACACTCACATACATTTATCTCAGCAACACCAGATAATGCAGGCTACATAATACTGAAATCACTTCCCGCTCAACTCGTCCAACAGGAGTTGGTCAGTGTCTTTCACCCCTGTGATGCTTCTTAAGTAGGAGTTAGACCATCCAATGGGTCTCCCCATTGGGGAGATCATAGATCAACTCTCAGAATTGTCTCATTGAAAGTCTTCTTATTAAACTGAATAACTGAACTCCATAGTCTTACATTGAATTGAGGTATGGAAGGAGAACTCACAGAACACAATAAGGTCTCTCCAAAAATTCTCTCTCTCTCCTCATTCTCTCCTTTCTATACCCTTTTATATCCCTTATTTAGGAGAGGGAGTTAAAAGTTCTCTGAATGATTTTTGCCACCTACTTTTAAAATCTTAGTTTAGGGCTTCCCTGGTGGCGCAGTGGTTTAGAGTCCGCCTGCCGATGCAGGGGACATGGGTTCGTGCCCCGGTCCGGGAAGATTCCACATGCCGCGGAGCCGCTGGGCCTGTGAGCCATGGCCGCTGAGCCTGCGCGTCCGGAGTCTGTGCTCCGCAACGGGAGAGGCCACAACAGTGAGAGGCCCGCGTACCGCAAAAAAAAAAAAAAAAAAAAAAAATCTTGGTTTAATAGCACCTCATTCTGGAATTTGATATCTGAAACATTGTGTGTGTGTGTGTGTATTTATATGTAAAGATATATTCATTTGTTCTGATTCCTCTACAGAACTATTACTTCACCAATGGCATCAACCAGGTCTGTTATAGTCACCACAGCACACACAGCATTTATTCCAGTATGTGGCACTTAAAAGGCAGCCATACAATATTTGTACAATGAATGAATGCATGAACACATCTCTTTTATTTATTCATAAAAATATATTAAGATAATTCAGGAAGATCCCCTATTCAGTTCTAATCATGAAGCCATACAGGTCCTCAAAGCAATTACCGTTTGTTCCACAAGAAACTTTTTTCATTTTTGAACCTTTCCTGTAAATGCATCAGTTAAGTAATAAACATTATTTTCAGAGTTCTGCCAAAATGTCAATCATGCCATGACAGAAACAGCTATTTCTTTAAATAAAGCAATTTACAATACAATTGTATACTAAGTGCCAATGAATTCTCAGTTAGCTCTACAGAAATATCAGACCACTCTGCTAATGAAATGAAGGAAAACATAATTGACAGTTATCTTATGAGATTTCATTGTAATGCACATGATGTTATAATAAATCTGGTTACTGGAAATTCTGTGGTGTACTGTTTAATGTATATTAATTGATTGCCTTGGAGTCAGCTTATGTTGAAATTCCTGAATGGGTACTATGCATCTGAAGTATATTATAACAGGTTTTTACCAAATCTATTGCATATGATCAGTGGAGAAGGAGCTTTACAAAAACCTCTGTTACCATCTATTACCAATTTGTAACAGATGTTTTGGTAATAAAAATTCCAATTTGAAACAAAAAGATTCTCCATACTAGCCTTTCCGTGGTGCCTATTCTGGATTAGTAATTCCAGATCAAGTAAAGAAAAAGTAACTCGACAAAACAGAACCACCTCAAAATCAAAAAACAAAATGATTTTTCCATGTGAAATTAAATTTGATAATTATGTCATGAGTGAGAATTTATTTAACTTTTTAATGTGAGGGTTTTTTTTGTTTGATTTTAAGATGAGGAAAGTAAAAGCACTATTTTTCCTGTTGTTGATGTTTTATCATCAACACCCTAACAAGAGTCATTAACATGAAAGTCCAGTTGTGGTCTACAGAATGCTTCAGATAGCATCTTCAAAATGTGTGACCATCCAGTGAGGAAACTATGCTTCATTTATAATCTAAAGTGCTCAGAATATCTATAAAGTGAATATTTCATTCAAATTACAAATTCATTTTGAGGACTTTGTAGGAAAATATCCAGATTTTTTAATGAACCGTTTTTAAATTGAATTATTTGTTTTTTCTTATTGATTTGTAAGGGTTCTTTATTCTGGATACAAGTCCCTTATCAGATGCACGATTAGCAAATATTTTCTCCCATTTTGCAGGTTATCATTTTGCTTTCTGAATAGTGTATTTTGCAAAATAAAACTTTAAAATTTTGATAAAGTCCAATTCATCTTTTTGTTTCTTTTATTGATTGTGCTTTTTGTGGTGTCATATCTAAGAAATAAGCACCTAATCCAAGGTCAAGTTTATAGCAAAAAGTTGTTGAGTTTTAGCTCTTAGGGTTTGAAATTTGAGTTAAATTTTATATATGATGTGAGGTAGGGTCCAACTTTATTCTTCTGCATGTGGATATATAGTTATCTCACCATGTACCCAGCACCACTTGTTGAAAAGATTATTTTTTTGCCCATTGAATGGTCTTGGCACCTTGTAGAAAATCAATTGACCCTAAATATATTGTTTATTTCTGGACTTTAAAATTATATTCTATTGATATATATGTCTATCTTTATGCCAATACCACACTGTCTTGGTTGCTGTAACTTTCTATTAAGTTTTGAAATCGGGAAGTGTGAGTCCTCCAACTTTGTTCTTCTGATTTTTCAAGACTGTTCTGTTGTTCTGGGCCTTTTGACTTTGCACTTGCATATACATTTTAGGATCAGTTAATTAATTTCTAAAAAAAATGCAGCTGGAATTTTGATAGGGATTGCACTGCATTTGCAGATCCATTTAGGGAGTACTGTCATCTTAACAATATTAAATTTTTCTGTCCATGAACACAGGATGTCTTTCCATTTATTAAGATCCTTTCTTTCCAATATTATGTAGAGTTTGGTATACAAGCGTCTTAGTTCACTCAGGCTGCTATAAAAAAACCCCCACAGATTGGAAAGCTTATAAACAATAAAAATTTATTACTCACAGTTCTGGATGCTGAAATTCCAGGGTCACAATGCCAGCATGACTGCATTCTGAAGGCCCTCTTCCTGGTTCATAGCTGGTGCTTCCTCGCTAAGGGCTCACAGAAGGGGCTAAAGAGCTCTCTATAGCCTCTTTCATAAGGCACTAATCCCATTCAAGAGAGTTCCACCCTCATGACAACTCCCAAAGGCCCCACCTTCTAATACCATCCTGTTGGGCATTAGGATTTCAATATTTGAATTTTGGGAGGACACAAACATTCAGATCACAGGAACAAGTTTTACAAGTCTTTCATAAAATTTATTCCTAAGTATTTTATTCTGTTTTGATGCTAAATGGAATTTATATTTATATGTATATATAATAGAGACTCTAAAGACTCACCAGAAAACTGTTAGAACTAATAAAGTCAGTACCTTCACAGGATCCAAAATCAATATACAAAGATCACTTGTGCTTCTATACACTAACAATGAATTATCAAGAGGAGAAATTAAGAAAAAAATACTGTATAGAATAGCATCAAATAATACATGTGAATAAGTTTAACCAAGGCCATAAAAGATCTATACACTGGAAACTATGATACACTGATGAAGGGAATTTAAAAAGACACAAAGAGATGGAACCTATTCCATGCTCATCAATTGGAAGACACAAATAAAAGGAAAGATATTCCATGCTTACGGATTGGAAGACATAAATAAATTGAAAGATATTTCATCCTTGCATTTAATAATATTAAAATGTCCATACTACCTATAGCAATCTACAGATTCAACACAATCCCTATCCAAATTCCAATGGCATTTTTCACAGAAATAGAAAAAGCAATCCTAAAATTTGTATGAAATCACAAAAGACCCCGAACAGCCACAGCAATCTTGAGCAAAAATAACAAAGCTGGATTTCAAAGTGTAATATACTTCCTGATTTCAAAGTGTATTATAAAGCAACAGTAATTAAAACACTATGGGATTGGCATAAAAATCGACACATACATCAATGGAACAGAATAGAGAGCCCAGAAATAAACCTGTGCATATATAGTCAATTTTTGATAAAAAGTGCCAAGATTACAATGGAGAAAGGTTAGTCTCTTCAATAAACAGCATTGACAAAATTGATTTGCCATACGCAAAACAATGAAAGTAGACCTGTATCTAACACCATACATAAAAATCAACTCAAAATGGATTAAACACTTGAATAAAAGACCTGAAACCATAAAATTCCTTAAGAAAACATAGGGGGTTAGCTCCTTAACCTTGATCTCAGCAATGATTTTTTGGATTTGACACCAAATGCAAAGGCAACAAAAGCAAAAATAAACAAGTGGGACTACATCAAACTAAAAAACTTCTGCTCAGCAAAGGAAACCATTAATAAAATGAAAAAGCAACCTATGGAATGGGAGAAAATATTTGCACACTATATATGTGATAGGAGGCTAACATATAAAATATGCAAGGAACTCAAACAACTCAATAGCAAGAAAAACAAATAACCCAATTAAAAAATGAGAAAAGGACCTGAATAGACTTTTTTCCAAAGAAGAGATACAAATGGTCAACAGGTACATGAAAAGGGGCTCAATATCACTTATCATCAGAGAAATTCAAATCAAAAGCCCAATGGATATCACCTCACATCTGTTAGGATGGCTGTTGTAAAACAAACAAACAAACAAGAGATAACAAATGCTGGTGAGGATGTGGATAAAGGGAACCCTTGTACACTTTTGGTATGGAATGTAAACCGGTACAACCACTATGGAAAACACTATGCAGGTGTTTTCCTCAAAAATTTTTAAATAGAACTAACATATAATCCAGGACCCCCACTTCTAGATGTTTGGGTTTCTAAAGGAAATACAACCATTATCTTGAAGCAATATCTGTACTCTCAGTTTCACTGCAGCATTATTCACAATAGTCAAGGTATAGAAACAACTTAAGTGTCCATCAACAGATGAATGTTTTTAAATGTCTCTATGTAAACTGTTTTATTCATATTTTATTTTTAAACATGTTGCTTCATGTGAACTGACTGGAGAATTGGTAATTCAGACAAAAGCACAATCAGGAAGCAAGGAGTTTTGTTCTGTTTTTGTTTTTAAATTTTTGAATTTTACTTAGTTTTTTATACAGCAGGTTCTTATTAGTCATCAATTTTATACACATCAGTGTATACATGTCAATCCCAATCGCCCATTTCATCACACCACCACCCCCACACACACACACCCCCGCCGCTTTCCCCCCTTGGTGTCCAGACGTTTGTTCTCTACATCTGTGTCTCAATTTCTACCCTGCAAACTGGTTCATCTATACCATTTTTCTAGGTTCCACATATATGCGTTAATATACAATATTTGTTTTTCTCTTTCTGACTTACTTCACTCTGTAGGACAGTCTCTAGACCCATCCACATCTCCACAAACGACCCAATTTCGTTCCTTTTTATGGCTGAGTAATATTCCATTGTATATATGTACCACATCTTTTTTATCTATTCATCTGTTGATGGGCATTTAGGTTGCAGGAAGCAAGGAGTTTTTATGTCACACACTCTGTGGACAGATACATGCTACATCTTAAAAGCTTCACTTATTTTAGCTAATATTATGTAAGTTTAATTAAATTCTGTTTGTTAGTGTTTTTTAAAAAAGTATTTCACAGGCCAAGTAAGATCAGTGTTAGAATTAGAACACAGATATTCTGCTTCCTAGTCTGGGACCCTTCCCACTTTACCACATGGTTTTCAATGCAGTATAATGCTAACAATACACAAATTGGAGCATTTCATAAGTTAGAAAGATTGTGTCAGATGACCAGGGTTCAAAGATAGAGACTATCCTTTGGATGGGTCCCTTATCCTCCCTGAAGCTCAGTTTCCTCATCTTAAAGTATTCCACACCTCATATTCTCATTATTTTTGTAGAATCAACTGAGTTAACACATATAGGGCTTAGCCCAATTCTTGGGAATACTATTACTAGTTATATGATAACCCCTTAACCTGACTAATAGAGCAACAGGGGCAGAAATAATTATTGGTACAATGATGTGCTCTAAAACAACAAAACTTGTTCTATTTTCTGAAATTTTCATTCTAAATGAATTTAAATATATCTATTTTTCATATCTCAAGGAATTTTATAATATGCTGTTAATATTTTGCATTTTGAACAAATTCAAACTAGAATACTTAAGAATTTAACTCAAATGAACATTAGTGTTGCCACTTTCATTGGGATGGTATAAAAAGTTATGATGTTGCTAAAGACTCAGATAGCTTCCTGTCAGTGCTAATAATGCTTGAATTTCATCAGCTATTGGAACAATTTAAAAATCCTTTCAGCATTTCCTCACAAACCACACCTCCTCCCAAATAATTCCTCTTGATCATTCCAAGGCATGTCTTTAGTCTGCTGACTTCATTAACTCATCAGATTGAAAAGGACAAACAAGGAGAGAGTGTTGACCCCTCTCCCAATCACATACCAAGTGTTCTATAAGAATGCAGAGCTTCTGTGTTCTCCAAAAAGAAGTAAGAAAGTTTACTTAGGAGAAATAATTCCCAAGCCTCTGGGTATGAGACACCCCAGTGGGTCTGCAATTATTACAGAGAAAATTAAGCTTTATTTCATTTAATTTTTTCTAAATCCCTCACTAAAAGTTTTAAGGTAGATAGAGTATATGCTATATAACAGGGTTGTGTTGGGGAGATGGTCAATAAGGAGCATATTATACAAATATTGATGAAGTCATCACTTCAAAATAATATTAAAAATCAAGCCTTGAAACAATGCAGTTCCGAATTTTAGTAATTAACTGTGATGAAAGTATAAAAATCAGACATCTCTGTAGTAAATTTTATATCTCCTTTAAAAATTCCCTATCATCCACTGTGACAGATCAGAAGAGATTTGGAATAGTGTATACAGCACATTAAATATAACAGTTGTCTGACTTCAAATAAAAATACTTTTAGATTCAAAATAATTCAACAATAACCCTTCAAATGTGATTGATCATTAAATCCATCGAAGTCACAGTTCAAGACTGAAATTTTTATCACTCTGTAGTAAAACTAGTCTAAAGAAACTAAAGTTAAAAGGACAATTAAAGTAGTTCAATTCTCTCTGGGGGAATGTATAAATGTAGGTCAATACATTCCAGTGGTCAAAAGGAGGTTAATGCCAGCTCTAGACTTATTCAATAAGGTGCATGCGAGGTTATAATGATTTCGATAGCATGGCAATAATTCCTGGACATCTCCCAACCTTACCATTTTCCCAAACCTTGAGAAAGTTTTCTGATTCTTCCCATATATGCCACTTTTACAAAGGAGCAGAGCCTTTGAAAGAAAAACATTTTTGGCTCTGTTAATGCTAGTGTATTCTTCCAGCCCATTATTCGGTGTTCAGGACTGGACAGGCAATTACATGCAAATTTGTTGGGAGCTAGGAGGTTCATTTACTACATTCAGCCCCATAGAGGAAGATCAATAGAAGTGCAAAACCTAATCCTAGATGAAAGCACCATGATCAGGTAATGGTTATAGAGTTAAGGCCCTCAGAAGAATGTTGGGAATCAAAAGGGCATGCTAGAGAAAAGCATTATGCATAGTGCTTTTTTGAACCATATGGGAAAGACAACAGACACAGTGAACCAAAGAGTTGGAACACAAGAAGGTAGACATGCAGTTCAACACAAATTGTTAGGGTTTTTCAAAAGATATGAATGAGGATTGGACCAATTAAAAATGGCTGCCTCGAAAACCTTTTGTTGGCTTTTTAAAGAATAATGGTGTGCAAACCATTGCTCAAACTTAAACCATGCAAGTCATGCTTGCATTTAACTCTTAAGAAAAAGACAAACTCTTCACTGCTAGTTTTCCTGTCTTTTAATTTTTGTGGGGTTTTTTTCCTGAGGTTTTACCCTACCCAAGGCCACATACCCTGTTGACATTTAGTAAAAGTTACTGAATATTTCTTAATAAAAATTTAGAAGAATGTACATGCTAACAGTTATTGTTGATTTCATGGAAGAAAGATAATGAGAATGAACAGGGTGGGAACTAGTACATGTTGTAGAGGCTGGTAGTTATTCTGATTGGCTGTTAAGTAATTTGAATATCACCACAAGTCATGAATGGGTATGCAGCCTACATTATAAAGGGAAAAGAAAAGTTCTTAAAACATAATTAGTCCTTATCAATGCAGACTATCAATGTCTTCAGAACGTACTGAGAGGATTCTTGACCTGGTGTGCAGTGGATTTTCAGAGGATCCTTGGATGGTTTACCAAGTTCCCATGCATCTGCTAAAACTGCATGTAAATTTTTATATGCATGTACCCTGTTGCCATTTACTGGAAAAAGAAGGCTTTAAGAAGATTATTAAAGAGTTTCTGAAACAGGAAAAAAAAACTAAAACTTTTAATAAATAAGAAAATTGGCCAGCAGTTTTTCTCTGTGTTAGTTTAGATCTTCTAAGAAGTTGATGCAAAGCAGGATTAAGCATGCAAGGATTTTATTAGGGGGAATGCCTGTGAGAGAAAATGGGGTAAGATTCAGAGAAGATGGGGAGAGCCATCAGACCAGGATACAAGTTTGACCCCCAAAGAAGGACAGAGAGAAAAGCATCCTAGACTGTCCTGTGGCCAAGGAAGGTTGGGCAAGCCTGGAGGGGTGTTCTTGAACCAAAGTTGGTCATCAGTAGAGTTCCACATCACACAGGAATGAGACTGCCTTGTCTCTGTGCCACACTCAGTCTAGCAGAAGCCAGTGGGAAGGGTGGTCTCAGCACAAACATAGCAATGGATTTCACAGCCCAGCAGCTAGGGCATTTGTCAGTTTTGTCTGTTCTAATTGAAGGTCTTCAAGGCACATGCTCATGGCTGCCATTCTTTGAGTCATGTTATCGGTCAAATCTGCTTTTCAACCTGCTGATAATCTTGTTCAGGAAATCAGACTGAATTCTAAGCAGTCTGGAGCTAGTCACTTAATTATAATGTTTCATTGTTCCGTTTGAAACTTATTTAGAGCTCTAATCCTTTAATGCATCCCAAACATAGTCATGTTTATGTTTTCATAGTTTAGATTGTTTTTATTCAAAACTAAAAATTAAAATCTTTCTTTTTCTACCTAATTGTCTTAGAATTGGTCATTCACAAACTGATAGATAATTCACTATGGGTAAGATAAAGATGCAGTGTAGAATGTGATTAAATATAAGCCAATAGCAGCCACAAGCTAGAAACATATACATTATTCCTCAACAGAATTACCTTGGGGAGTCACAATGCCATTTCAGAAAACTTGTCATATTACTTTGATACCAATACATATGACACATCAAAATAAAACTTTTCTAGCTATAAGGCTTTGGTAATGCTTTGTCCTAATTCTGATTCTGAAGATTATAGTAACATGCTTAATGCTTATGTTACTGCTACTCAATGGAACCTATCAAAGATAGTTATTTCCATGAGAAAATAAAGTCCTTGCTTAATTCTCCACATTGAAACTTAAAGGGCAGGTATGGGGAGAAGAGAAACATAAATATAATTTAAAATATATAATAAACTAAAAAATATATTTACAGTATACATTGCAAATCCTTAACTTATGAAAACCTTTCATAAATCAACAATAAAACAAATATACCTATTGAAAATTGGTAAAAAATCATGAATAGAAATGTACAGAAGAAATACACATAGTTTATAGATGAAAATATCAATGTCATTTATAATGAATGATATACAAATTAATAAGCTGCCATTTTCACTCACATAATTGATAATGCATGAAAATAATAAAATTCACCATTCACAAGGGTATTGGGAAGTGGGTCTCTCATGGAAATAGTTTGCAATTTCTCTCAAAGCCAATATAACACAATATACTAAAGCTTTTTAAAAACATATTTGCTTTTGACCCCGATTCCACTCTTAGAAATGTAGCCTAAGGAAATATTATAGATATGTACATAACACATAACAATATTCAGTAAGTGTATTCACAATTATAGAAATAAAGGCTTACTTAAAGATAAAATCTTTATCTTTATATGGGTGATCAAATGGGATATTATATAGCCATTAAAAATCAATTTTAGAGGGCTTCCCTGGTGGCACAGTGGTTGAGAGTCTGCCTGCCGATGCAGGGAACACAGGTTCGTGCCCCGGTCCAGGAAGATTTCACATGCCGCAGAGCGGCTACTCCCGTGAGCCATGGCCGCTGAGCCTGGGCATCCAGAACCTGTGCTCCGCAATGGGAGAGGCCACAACAGTGAGAGGCCCGCGTACCGAAAAAAAAAAAAAAAATTCTGCCATAAAATCAACAGCTCCATACCTATTACTGGAAAAAGCAGATTGCCAGACCATAGACAATTTTTTAATAATTTTTTTTAATAAATGTATTTTATTTTTGGCTGTGTTTGGTTTTCATTGCTGCACCCGGGCTTTCTCTGGTTGCAGCGAGCCAGGGCTACTCTTCGTTGTGGTGCGTAGGCTTCTCATTGCGGTGGCTTCTCTTGTTACAGAGCACAGGCTCTAGGCACGCAGGCTTCAGTAGTTGTGGCACACAGGCTCAGTAGTTGTGGCTTGCGGGCTCTAGAGCGCAGGCTCATTAGTTGTGGCGTATGGGCTTAGTTGCTCCGCAGCACGTGGGATCTTCCCGGACCAGGGTTCAAACCCATGTCCCCTGCACTGGCAGGCAGATTCTTAACCACTGCTCCACCAGGGAAGCACCCTGGACCATAGACATTTTGACAATGCACCCGCACGTATTTCCCTTAAGTTTAAACATGTGGCAGAAATATTACTGAAATGTTTCAGTCTCAGACAAATGCCAGCCTCACTGTATGAAACAGACTACGGAGGATGACCTGCAATAAACTGAGAAAAGAGGGACCAGCAAGACTTGGCAAAGTGCAGAGACAGAGGGACAGCCTTGCCGTCGACAGATCCTAATCACACTCTGGTTCTGCCACATACTAAGTTTGGGCCACGACAAGTTTCTTTTCCTCTCTGGGCTTGAGTGGACTCACTGGTAAGATAAAGATACTACTCACCTCAGAGCACTCTTGAGAAGATTAGGGATGATGTTTATAAAATTCCTCATTCTCCTCATATCTGGAATAGGCTGGGGATTCCTACAGTGCTGGTGGTTTTTGTCATCACCAATGGCTCTCCGCATTTATAAGCAGCAGTCAGTCCCACTGAACTCCCAATAGAGCCACAATACTTTAAGAATGACTCAACCCTATCCAGCCAGCCTTAAATTAGGATACACAACACAAACAGTTGTATGACTATTCCATGCCAGGAAGACTAACCTCAAGAGAAAAGCCTCAAACTCTGTTTGCAGCCCTATCAAATCGACTTGGTTTACTCTATCAACCTTTATTTGGAGTTTGATTGGGAATGACACATACCCTGCAAATCTCATCAACACCTGTTGTTCTTCTCATTGTTTTTAGAAGAAAAATCTTCCAATGGCCCACAATGGCCTATATGACCATAATAATAGTAACCACTGTAATTTATGAAGCAACTAATATGTGCCAGGCCCTTAGATGCTCTAAAAGCATAATTTTATCTCAAAGCCCTGCAGAGTATATACTATTCTCATTAAATACATGGGGAAAGAGTGTCTGAGGAATCAAAAATCTTGCCTTGCCTGTGGTTACTTTAGCACTCATTGGTTCCTTAGCAGGGAGTACAAGTCTCTTCACAAATTTGTAAATAGGCCATGTTTTTCTCATGTGTAAAATAAAAAAGTAGCAATATGTGGGGAGGGTGAGGACAGTGGTGAAAGATGACCACTTTTTTTTTTTTTTTTTTTTGCAGTACGCGGGCCTCTCACTGTTGTGGCTTCTCCCGCTGCGGAGCACAGGCTCCGGATGTGCAGGCTCAGCAGCCATGGCTCACGGGCCCAGCCGCTCTGCGGCATGTGGGATCTTCCCACACCGGGGTACGAACCTGTGCCCCCTGCATCGGCAGGCGGACTCTCAACCACTGTGCCACCAGGGAAGCCCCTGAAAGATGACCACTTTAAGCTGCATTATTTATGGAAAACTTGATGAAGGTAAAGTGGATCCTTCTATAGAGTATATGTAGAGAAGCAAAAAAAGTAAAATATGCATCTTTTGCATCAGAAAAAAAAAAAAGGTATTTCTAAGCAGTACCAGTGGCCCACTTAAAGGGAGTCAAAGTGAATTTGTAGTGGGCCAGCTCCATCCAACTGGAAAGTACTCAATAAATGGTGTTTGTAATTATAGATCATAATTCTAGAAGGGCTCAAAATTAGGATCCCGACTGTAATACCAAATGTATAAGGAAAGAGAAAAGAGAAAAATGTACCTAAAATGCTGATCTTCTTACCAACTCATAATGAGACTAACAAGAATGCAAAAAACAATAATTTGAAGAATATGTTGATAGACTCACGTAAGTGAATATATCTATAATAGATTCAAATGAAAAAATTTTAACTCCATACTATGTTTCATCAATACAAATATGCATTTTTAATGTTTGGATATAGAGGTTCATCTTAGAGTCAACCGCACCTTAAAATCACTGTCAACCAGGGTGGACTGTTGAGTTAATTGTCTTTGCCTATTGGTGTGCAAAGTTGACTTTTTTCCTGGTGGCTTATCTGGGGAACTGCAACTTCTTAGTCTGTAGTCAAGAGAACATTTGAGGGCCATTAGAGAAAGGATACAAGCTACTTTTGTTGCCACTAGTCCTCTTGATGTACAGAGTAAAACATTTTGTGGAAAAACATAGATATAAATGACTCCAAGTGAAAAAATAATTCAGAAGAGTCAAAATCTGAATTTGAAGCTATTTTGGGAATACTGTAATCAATATATGTCACTTCTATTTTCCTTCTTATGAATGTATGATTAACACATCTATCTATATCTGAAAAATTCTAAAGAATTCTTTCAACAAGATTTAAATAAAAATTCTTAATAAGAACACATAGTGTCAGGCTCAGTTAAACAGCATATTTTTTTTCTGTCTTTGTACCTAATGTAATGGTACATCTTACAATGAATGATGTTTCGGAATTGATGAAATAAAGTACTCAGTGAAGAATACCTGTAAATGCTTTCAAAACTCCTTAATCCATACCAAAAGAGAAGAAAAACAACAGTGTTAAGAACAGTGGCCCATTAGATGGTAAACAGAATAATGCAGAAATTGTATCATATAATTATCTATCATTACAGTAGCAGTGGACTGTTCCTTTAGCCCCAAGGTGAGCAAAACGATAATGAATTTACACCAAAGTATCTAAGGTAAGTAAGCAATTCTCTTGTAGCAAATGACCTGCTGCTATGAAGTAAATTAACTCTTCCTGACACCATTTAATAAATCACTTCTTACAGATTGTATCTTGATGTTCTGGGAAGTTAATCTGCCACACAGGAGAATTTTTCTCCTACAGGGGATTTTATTCCTCTTATTTCACATCGGTCATGTGGAGGTTGAGGAAGTCATCTAGATTACTGTGACACTTTAGAGTTTTGCCATTTAAATGAAATGCATGATGAAGTTCACAACAAAAATGAATTCAGTTCTGTGAGGGAGCTTGGTAGATTTTCTTTCAGGAAACAATTTCAGGGTTTGGGTTTGCTTTTAAGGGAAAAAAAAATTGGTAGGTTTAGGACTTGAAGCTCTTTATTTTCTTACCCTAGTTTTCTATTGGTTCTCTGTTTTAATGTTACCTCTCCTCTTTCTGTTGCTAAGCAGATGGGACACATTGCTACGTGACATTTTACCCAACCACTTTTATGCAGCTTCAATGGTAATGACCAGAGGTCATGAAAACATAATCACGCACATTGAAAACTGGAGCACTCACCTTTTTGTTCCTGGAAAACTACAGCGAATGTATCCCCCAAAATGTTTTTTAGAATATAATAATAACATATTTATTAAATAAGTCTTTCTGTATATCACCCCGTTGGAGATTCACAAAAACCAGGGCAATGTAAAGGGACAGCATCAGCATCGTCACCACCACCCCCAGCAGCAGCAGCAGCAGCAGTAGCATCATATTTCAGGTGAGAAAAGTGAGATTAGGAAAGGTCAGGCCAGATGGTAAGTACATGGCAATGATGGGAAATGAGTTCTATTCATTTGACTTCCCACTCAGAATATACCAAAGTGCCCTCTGAAGCATAGGAAAGCTGGAAGTTTTACACTTGTAATGAAAGCTAATTTAAAGGTATATTTTTACTTCCCATAGCTCCATAGTCTAACTTTGCAGCTTTCTTACTCAATAAAAAATAATAAGAGTAACAATAATAATAATAATGTTGATAGCTATCAATTATCTAATACTGAGTTCTACTAGGCACCCAAATACATGCTGCCCCTATTCCAGCCTACAGAATACTAAACATTATGAAGAATCAAAGGCTCAAAAAGTAAATGACATGCTAAAGGGCATCATTTAGTACGTAGCAGAGCAGAATTAAAACTCATATGTGTCCCACTTCCAAACCTGCACCTCTAACCATTACACTGCATTATCCCAGCTGCTAGCTCTTTCAGATTCTTCAGAAGAAGACTTCTTTTTCATTTGTATTACAGGTTGCTTTTTCATAATTCCAGTTTTAATTAATGTTTTTCATTCTCAAGGTACACACTGAACACAGTGAACCTTAGTTCAAAATGCATTAAGAGGTTTGCATTCAGAAGGCATGGTAAATTAGCTGGGTGATTGAGAACTGAAAAGCAACTATCATACAATGACAATAAAGTGGGTAATTAATTGCTCTGTGATACACAAAACAGAGAAAAGCCAGTGACCATGTGCATAGTGCACTAGAATGAGCACTGCAACAGGGCTCAGAAACTCGGATTTGAGTCCATTTTTTTAAATTGCTTTTTTTTTTTTTTTTTTGCGGTACGCGGGCCTCTCACTGTTGTGGCCTCTCCCGTTGCGGAGCAACAGGCTCCGGACGCGCAGGCTCAGCGGCCATGGCTCACGGGCGCAGCCGCTCCGCGGCATGTGGGATCTTCCCGGACCGGGGCACGAACCCGCGTCCCCTGCATCGGCAGGCAGACTCCCAACCACTGCGCCGCCAGGGAAGCCCTAAATTGCTTTTTAAAATATTGAATAGATGCAAAGAACATTTGTAAATATTTGTAGTACAATGAATCACAGTAAAATTCAGACCTATATATTCACCATCCAGATAAAGAAACAGGGCATTACCTTTATCTATGGGGTCCCTGCTTCTCTCCACAAGTAACCGCTCTCCTGACGTTCATGTTTATTGTTCCCTCTGTTTCTCTGTAGTTTTACCAGGCAATTCACATAAAAAACAATGGATTGCTTCATCGTGCGTATTTTGGAACACGTATTTTCTGGATTCTCATCTGCAGTCTCATGTGACTCGCTTTTTTCACTCAGCGTTACATTTCTGAGATACATTCAAGTTGTTGCTTGTAGTTTAAGTTCATTCTTTTTCATTGTTCTATGTATGTGGACATATTTGTTCTCTGTATGATTATATTACAATGTATTTATCTATGCTAACTTTTAAAAATTGAAGTATAGCTAATTTCCAATGTTGTGTTAGTTTCTGGCGTAGAGCAAAGTGATTCAATTTTATAGATAAATATGTGTGTGTATATATATTCTTTTTCAGATTCTTTTCCATTACAGTTTATTACAAGATATTGAATACAGTTCCCTGTGCTATACAGTAGGATTTTGTTGTTTACCTATTTTATATATAGTAGGTTGTATCTGCTAATCCCAAACTCCTAATTTATCCCTCCCCAACCCTGTTTCCCCTTTGGTAACCATAAGTTTGTTTTCTACATCTGTGTCTGTGTCTGTTTTGTAAATAAGTTCATTTGTATCATATTTTAGATTCCACATATAAGTGATATCATATGACATTTGTCTTCCTCCGTCTGACTTACTTTCCTTAGTATGATAATCTCCATCCATGTTTCTTTCATTATATTTTTTATGGTTGCGTAGTATTCCTGTGTGTGTGTGTGTGTGTGTGTGTGTGTGTATGTGTGTATCTCCCACATCTTCTTTATCCATTCATCTGTCGATGGACATTTAGATTGCTTCCATGTCTTGGCTATTGTAAATAGCGCTGCTATGAACATAGGGGTGCATGTATCTTTTCGAATTAGCGTTTTCTCCAGATATATGCTCAGGAATGAGATTGCTGGATCATATGATAACTCTATTTTTAGTTTTTCAAGGAGTTTTTTTTTTTTACTGTTCTCCATATCTATGTTAATTTTAATGGGCATTTGCATTGCTTCTAGCTCTTTTTGCTAGTATAAATATTACCACTTTAAAGATTTTTCTATCTTTCTTCTGGTGCAAGAATTTCTCTAGGATATATCTACATACAAGTAGATGTGCCAGCTTATGGGAAATGCATATCGTCAGCTTTGCTAGATAATGCCCAATGATGCTCCAAAGTGCCTGGACAAGTGTGTACTCATCCTGCAGTATGTAAAAGTTATGGTGGCTTCATAGACTTACTAACAACTGTTTTTGTTAACCTCCTAACTTTTACCTGTCTGCTGAGTGCCAAATTGTATTTCATTATGGTTTTAATTTGCACTTCCTTAAAACTAAAGAAATTGAGTATCTTTTCATTTGCATATAGACCATTCAAGTTTCTTCTTCCTTGAAGTACCTGTTCAAGTCTTTTTTTTTTAAATAAATTTATTTATTTATGCAAGTCTTTTGTCCATTTCTGTACTAGGTTGCTTTTTTCATTCATATTTGTAGGTATTCTTTATGTATTCTGAATAACAATCTATTTTTAGCTCTATGTGCTACAAATATCTTCTCAGAGGCTTGCATTTTCACATTCTCTGAAAAAAGAAGAAAAGTTCCAAATTTTTCTGAAATCGAATCTAATTTCTAATTTGTACTTTTGCTTCTTTTTAAAGAAATTTGTCCAACACTGAGATCATAAAAATCATCTCTGAAATTGTCTTCTAAAAGTTTCACAGTTTTGCCTTGCACACTGCTCTTCAGTTAGCTTGGAATAGGTATCTGTGTATCTGGGCTCTACTTGGCTTTTGATTTTTTCATATAAATTTTAGGATCAGTTTGTAAAGCGTCAGAAGGAAATCATATTATGATTTTTATTGGAATTGCTTTTCATCTATACAGAACTTTTGGTAGAATTTATATCTTTATGATATTAAATCTTGTAGTTCATAAATATCATATAGTCCTTCATTTGCTTATGGCTTTTTCAATGTGTTCCCACAAAGCTTTAATATTTTCTCTGTAAAAGTCATGTATATCTTTTGTAAATTTTTTTCCCTAAATGCTTTATATTTTTGAGGCTATTATAAATTGTATTCTCTTTTTAAAATTTTTCCAATTCCTTTTTCATTATTAATATATATATATTGATTTTTGTACATTGATTTCATATCTAGCCACCTTAATTCAAACAATTTGCATAAATATATATATAATTTACTATATAGACAGTTATATGCAAATAATAACTACCTCTTCCTTTACAATCCATATATTTAAACTATTTATTTATTTATTTTTCTTAATGTACTGGTTAGAAGGTATACTACAATGTAAAAAAAAAATAGTAACAGCATGCAAATTTGTCATTTTCCAAATATTAAAGGGGATAATTGCAATATTTTTCCATTAAATATGAATTGTTCCACTTAAATGATATGTGTTTCTTGAAGATAAAGTTTATCTACTTTCAGTTTAAGGGTTTTTTTTTAATAAATTTATGTATTTATTTATTTTGGCTGCATTGGGTCTTCTTTGCTGTGCACAGGCTTTCTCTAGTTGCAGCGAGCGGGAGCTACTCTTCATTGTGGTGCACGGGCTTCTAACTGCAATGGCTTCTACTGTGGCAGAACATGGGCTCTAGGCATGTAGGCTTCAGTAGCTGCAGCACGTGGGCTCAGTAGTTGTGGCTCACGGGCTCTAGAGCACAGGCGCAGTAGTTGCGGCGCACGGGCTTCATTGCTCCGCAGCATGTGGGATCTTCCCGAACCAGGGCTCGAACCCATGTTCCCTGCATTGGCAGACGGATTCTTAACCACTGTGCCATGAGGGAAGCCCCAGTTTCAGTTTTTATAATGGGTAAATTTGAATTTTATTAAAAGCTTTTTTCTCCAGCTATTGAGATAATATATTCTTTTATTTAGTAATATAATAAAGGTAAATGTTTTTCATGTAAAACCAGCCTTGCATTCGTTGTAGCCTGTTTAGTTATGTACTGTATTCTTTATAAATTGTGCAATTCATTTTAATAATATTTTGTTTAGAAGATATTCATCCTTATGAGCAGGATAAGAGTTTTTCTATTCCCTAGATTAATTTGTATGAAATTGGACTAATTTATTCCTTGGATGTAACATAAACTTCACTGACTACAACATCTGGATTAATGTTTTATTTTTTGGTGTTTCATTTTTGTGTGTGTGTGTGTGTGTGCGTGTGTGTGTGTAGAAAAGAGATTTTTAACTGCTGAATCAATTTCTTTAATGATTATACAATTATTATGATTATTCTTATTGTGTTAATTATGGCAAATTATATTTTGAGAATTTTTCCAATTCTAATAACACTGCAACACTGACATGTCATTCATTTTTTTTTAATGTATGCAGACGTTACTGCAATGGCCTCTTTTCTTCCTATATTATTACTTTGGGTTCTCCTTTTTCCTTGACCAATTTGACCAGTGGGTTCTTTCAAAAAAGAAACTTTTGGCTTTGTGGATTCTATTATGCTTTTGTTTTCCTCTTTATTATAATTGTCATTTGACCCACATTTTTAGGATATATTCTGTAGTTGCTTCCTTGTTTCTCACAGTGTAATAAGTTAAAATCTCAGCTCATTAATGTTATTTTCTTTTCCAATGTAAGCATTTAAAACTAAACTTTTCTCTAAGTATCAATTTTGCTATATCCCATAAATTATGATACAGAGTATTTTTGCCTTTGTTCTGTTTTCAATATTCTCTAATTTTGTTATAATTTCTTATTTGGCCCATGCTTTATTTATAAATAATGTTTCTTGTTCTTCAAATGTCTCTTGCTTTGTCGGTTGTACTTTGTTCTTAATTTATAACTGTTGTTTTTTTTTAACATCTTTATTGGAGTATAATTGCTTTATAATGGTGTTAGTTTCTGCTGTATAACAAAGTGAATCAGCTATACATATACATATATCCCCAAATCTCCTCCCTCTTGTGTCTCCCTCCCACCCTCCCTGTCCCACCCCTCTAGGTGGGCACAAAGCACCGAGTTCATCTTTCTGTGCTATGTGGCTGCTTCCCACTAGCTATCTATTTTACATTTGGTAGTGTATATATGTCCATGCCACTCTCTCACTTCATCCCAGCTCACCCTTCCCCCTCCCTGTGTCCTCAAGTCCATTCTCTACATCTGCATCTTTGTCCTGTCCTGCCCCTAGGTTCTTCAGAAACATTTTTTGGTTTTTTTAGATTCCATAAATATATGTTAGCATACAGTATTTGTTTTTCTCTTTCTGACTTACTTCACTGTGTATGACAGTCTCTAGGTCCATCCACCTCACTACAAATAACTCAATTCGTTTCTTTTTATGGCTGAATAATATTCCATTGTATATATGTGCCACATCTTCTTTATCCATTCATTTGTCAATGGACACTTAGGTTGCTTCCATGTCCTGGCTATTGTAAATAGAGCTGCAATGGACATTGTGGTACATGACTCTTTTTGAATTATGGTTTTCTCAGGGTATATGCCCAGTAGTGGGATTGCTGGGTCATATGGTAGCTCTATTTGTAGTCTTTTAAGGAACCTCCATACTGTTCTCCATAGTGGCTGTATCAATTTACATTCCCACCAACAGTGCAAAAGAGTTCCATTTTCTCCACACCCTCCCCAGCATTTATTGTTTGTAGATATTTTGATGATGGCCATTCTGACCGGTGTGAGGTGATACCTCATCGTAGATTTCATTTGAGCTTCTCTAGTGATTAGTGATGTTGAGCATCCTTTCATGTGACTGTTGGCAATCTGCATATCTTCTTTGGAGAAATGTCTATTTAGGTCTTCTGCCGAGTTTTGGATTGGGTTGTTTGTTTTTTGATATTGAGCTGCATAAGCTGCTTCTAAATTTTGGAGATTAATCCTTTGTCAGCTGCTTCATTTGCAAAAATTTTCTCCCATTCTGAGGGTTGTCTTTTCATCCTGTTAATGGTACAAAAGTTTTTATGTTTCATTAGGTCCCATTTGTTTATTTTTATTTTTACTTCCATTTCTCTAGGAAGTGGGTAAAAAAGGATCTTATTGTCATTTATGTGATAGAGTGTTCTGCCTATGTTTTCCTCTAAGAGTTTTATAGTGTCTGGCCTTATATTTAGGTCTTCAATCCATTTTGACTTTATTTTTGTGTACGGTGTTAGGGAGTGTTCTAATTTCATTCTTTTACATGTAGCTGTCCAGTTTTTCCAGCACCACTTATTGAAGAGGCTGTCTTTTCTCTATTGTATATTCTTGCCACCTTTTTCAAAGATCAGGTGACCATATGTGCTTGGGTTTATCTCTGGGCTTTCTATCCCGTTCCATTGATCTATATTTCTATTTTTGTGCCAGTACCATACTGTCTTGATTACTGTAGCTTTGTAATATAGTCTGAAGTCAGGGAGCCTGATTCTTACAGCTCTGATTTTATTCTCAAGATTGCTTTGGCTATTTAGGGTCTTTTGTGTTTCCATACAAATTGTGAAATTTTTTGTTCTACCTCTGTGAAAAATGCCATTGGTAGTTTCATAGGGATTGCATTCAATCTGTAGATTGCTTTCGGTAGTAGAGTCATTTTCACAATGTTGATTCTTCCAATCCAAGAACATGGTATATCCTCCATCACTTTGTATCATCTTTACTTTCTTTCATCTGTATCTTATAGTTTTCTGCATACAGATCTTTGGTCTCCTTAGGTAGGTTTATTCCTAGGTATTTTATTCTTTTTGTTGCAGTGGTAAATGGGAGTGTTTCGTTAATTCCTCTTTCAGATGTTTCACCATTAGTGTATAGGAATGCCAGAGATTTCTGTGCATTAATTTTGTAGCCTGCTACTTTCCCAATTCATTGATTAGCTCTAGTAGTTTTCTGGTAGCATCTTTAGGATTCTCTACGTATAATATGATGTCATCTGCAAACAGTGACAGTTTTACTTCCTCTTTTCCAATTTGTATTCCTTTTATTTCTTTTTCTTCTCTTATTGCCATGGCTAGGACTTCCAAAACTATGTTGAATAATAGTGTGAGAATGGGCAACCTCGTCTTTTTCCTGTCTTAGTGGAAATGGTTTCAGTTTTTCACCATTGAGAATGATGTTGGCTGTAGGTTTGTCATATATGGCCTTTATTATGTTGAGGCAAGTTCCCTCTATGCCTACTTTCTGGAGAGTTTTTATCATAAATGGGTGTTGAATTTTGTCAAAGGCTTTTTCTGCATCTATTGAGACGATCATATGGTTTTTCTCCTTCAATTTGTAAATATGGTTTATCACATTGATTGATTTGCATATATTGAAGAATCCTTGCATTCCTGGGACAAACCCCACTTGATCATGGTGTATGATCCTTTTAATGTGCTGTTGGATTCTGCTTGCTAGTATTCTGTTGAGGATTTTTGCATCTACATTCATCAGTGATATTAGCCTGTAGTTTTCTTTCTTTGTGACATCTTTGTCTGGCTTTGTCTGGTATCAGGGTGATGGTGGCCTTGTAAAATGAGTTTGGGAGTATGTCTCCCTCTGCTATATTTTGGAGGAGTTTGAGAAGGATAGGTGTTAGCTCTTCTCTCAATGTTTGATAGAATTCACCTGTGAAGCCATGTGGTCCTGGGCTTTTGTTTGTTGGAAGATTTTTAATCACAGTTTCAATTTCAGTGCTTTTGATTGGTCTGTTTATATTTTGTTTCTTCCTGATTCAGTCTCGGAAGGTTGTGCTTTTCTAAGAGTTTGTCCATTTCTTTCAGGTTTTCCATTTAATTGGCATATAGTTGCTTGTAGTAATCTCTCATGATCCTTTGTATTTCTGAAGTGTCACTTGTTACTTCCCTTTTTTCATTTCTAATTCTATTGATCTCAGTCTTCTCCCTTTTTTTCTTGATAAGTCTGGCTAATGGTTTATCAATTTTGTTTATCTTCTCAAAGAAACAGCTTTTAGTTATACTGATCTTTGCTATTGTTTCCTTCATTTCTTTTTCATTTATTTCTGATCTGCTCTTCATGACTTCTTTCCTTCTGCTAACTGTGGGGTTTTTTGTTCTTCTTTCTCTAATTGCTTTAGGTATAAGGTTAGGTTGTTTTAGATGTTTCTTGTTTCCTGAGGTAGGATTGTATTGCTATTAACCTCCCTCTTAGAACTGCTTTTGCTGCATCGCATAGGGTTTGGTTCTTTGTGTTTTCACTGTCATTTGTTTCTAGGTAGTTTTTGATTTCCTCTTTGATTTCTTCAGTGATCTCTCGGTTATTTAATAGTGTATTGTTTATCCTCCATGTGTTTGTATTGTACAGATTTTTTCCTGTAATTGATATGTAGTCTCCTGGCGTTGTGGTCGATAATGATACTTGATATGATTTCAATTTTCTTAAATTTACCAAGGCTTGATTTGAGACCCAAGATATGATCTATCCAGGAGAATGTTCCATGAGCACTTGAGAAGAAAGTGTATTCTGTTGTTTTTGGATGGATTGTCCTATAAATATCAATGAAATCCATCTTGTTTAATGTGTCATTTAAAGCTTGTGTTTCCTCATTTATTTTCATTTTGGATGATCTATGCATTGGTTAAAGTTGGGTGTAAAATTCCTCTACTATTATTGTCTTACTGCTGATATCCCCTTTTCTGGCTGTTAGCATTTGCCTTATGTATTGAGGGTCTCCTATGTTGGATGCATAAATATTTACCATTGTTATAGCTTCTTCTTTGATTGATCCTTTGATCATTTAGTGTCCTTCTTTGTCTCTTGTAATAGTCTTTATTTTAAAGTCTATTTTGTCTGATATGAGAATTACTACTCCAGCTTTCTTTTGATTTCCATTTGCATGGAATATCATTTTCCATCCCCTCACGTTCAGTCTGTATGTGTCCCTAGGTCTGAAGTGGGTCTCTTGTAGACAGCATATATATGGGTCTTATTCTGTATCCATTCAGCCCGTCTATGTCTTTTGGTTGGAGCATTTAATGCATTTACATTTAAGGTAGTTATTGATATGTAAGTTCCTAATACCATTTTCAGACATTTGGTGTATGTGCTTGGCTGAGGAGCCAATGGAGCGAAGCTACCATCTGTGGGATTTTGACTGAACACCTCTAAGTCAGAATCCCTCCCAGGTGGAACGATACGGCAGCGCCACGGGAGCCTCAGTTGGCCAGTTACCATTTTCATAACTGTTCTGGGTTTGTTATTATAGGTCTTTTCCTTCTCTTGTGTTTCCTGCCTAGAGAAGTTCCTTTAGCATTAACTAATGCTAAAGCTGGTTTGGTGTAGCTGAACTCTGTTAGCTTTGCTTGTCTGTAAAGGTTTTAATTTCTCCATCAAATCTGAATGAGATCCTTACTGGGTAGCATAATCTTTTTTGTAGGTTTTTCCCTTTCATCACTTTAAATATGTCCTGCCACTCCCTTCTGGCTTGCAGAATTTCTGCTAAAAGATAAGCTGTTAACCTTATGGGGTTTCCCTTGCATGTATTTGTTGCTTTTCCCTTGCTACTTTTAATATTTTTTATTTGTATTTAATTTTTGATAGTTTGATTAATATGTGTCTTGGCGTGTTTCTCCTTGGATTTATCCTGTATGGGACTCTCTGTGCTTCCTGGACTTGATTATTTCCTTTCCCATATTAGGGAAGTTTTCAACTATAATCTCTTCAAATATTTTCTCAGTCCCTTTCTTTTTCTCTTCTTCTTCTGGAACCCTATAATTCGAATGTTGGTTTATTTAATGTCCCAGAGGTCTCTGAGACTGTCCTCAGTTCTTTTCATTCTTTTTTCTTTATTCTGCTCTGCAGCAGTTATTTGCACTATTTTATCTTCCAGGTCACTTATCCATTCTTCTGCCTCAGTTATTCTGCTATTGATTCCTTCTAGAGAATTTTTAATTTCATTTACTGTGATGTTCATCATTGTTTGCTTGCTCTTTAGCTCTCCTAGGTCCTTGTTAAACATTTCTTGTATTTTCTCCATTCTATTTGCAAGATTTTGGATTATCTTCACTATCAATACTCTGAATTCTTATTCAGGAAGACTGCCTATTTCCTCTTCATTTGTTAGGTCTGGTGGGTTTTTATCTTGCTCCTTCATCTGCTGTGTATTTCTCTGTCTTCTCATTTTGCTTAACTTACTGTGCTTGGGCTCTCCTTTTCCCAGGCTGCAAGTTCATAGTTCCCTTTGCTTTTGGTGACTGCCCCCAGTGAGTACGGTTTGTTCAGTGGGTTGTGTAGGCTTCCTGGTGGAGGGGACTGGTGTCTGTGTCTGGTGGATGAGGCTGGATGTTGTCTTTCTGGTGGGCAGGACCACATCTGGTGGTGTGTTTTGGGGTGTCTGTGAACTCATTATTATTTTAGGCAGCCTCTCTGCTAATGGGTGGGTTTGTGTTCCTGTCTTGCTAGTTGTTTGGCATAGGGTGTCCAGCACTGTAGCTTGCTGGTTGAGTGGAGCTAGGTAGCACTGAGATGGGGATCTCTGGGAGAACTTTCACCATTTGATATTATGTGGGGCCGGTAGGTCTCTGGTGGTCCAATGTCCTGAACTAGGCTCTCCCACCTCAGAGGCTCAGGCCTGACACCCGGTCAGAGCACCAAGACCCTGTCAGCCACAGGGCTCAGAAGTAAAGGGAAAAACAGAAAAAGAAAGAAGGAAGAAAGGAAGAAAGAAAGAAGGGAAGAAGGAAAGAAAAATAAAATAAAGTTATTAAAATAAAATTTTTTTAAATATTATTAAAAATAAAAAAGTAATATAAAAAAAGAAAGAAGAGAGAAACCAAACCAAAAAAAAAATCCACTATGATAACAAGGGCTAAAAACTATACAAAGGAAAAAAAAGCACAGAAGGACAGACAGAACCCTAGGACAAATGGTAAAAACAAAGCTATACAGACAAAATCACACAAAGAAGCATACACATACACACTCACAAAAAGAGAAAAGGGATAAATATATATATATTAATAAAGGGGGGGGGCTTCCCTGGTGACGCAGTGGTTGATAATCTGCCTGCCAATGCAGGGGACACGGGTTCAAGCCCTGGTCTGGGAAGATCCCACATGCCGCGGAGCAACTAGGCCCGTGAGCCACAATTACTGAGCCTGCGCGTCTGGAGCCTTTGCTCCGCAACAAGAGAGGCCACGATAGTGAGAGGCCCACGCACCGCGATGAAGAGTGGCCCCCGCTCGCCGCAACTGGAGAAAGCCCTCACACAGAACAAAGACCCAACGCAGCCAAAAATAAATAAATTAATTAAAAAAAAAAAAATGAAGAGAGCAACCAAATCAATAAACAAATCTACCAATAATAATAAGCTATAAATACTAAACTAAGATAAACATAAAACCAGAAACAAATTAGATGCCAAAAGCAAACCCCAAGTCTACAGTTGCTCCCAAAGTCCACTGCCTCAATTTTGGGATGATTGTTGTCTATTCAGGTATTCCACAGATGCAGGGTACATCAAGTTGATTGTGGAGAGTTAATCCGCTGCTGCTCCTGAGGCTGCTGGGAGAAATTTCCCTTTCTCTTCTTTGTTTGCACAGCTCCTGGGGTTGAGCTTTGGATTTGGCCCCGCCTCTGTGCATAGGTCGCCTGAGGGTGTATGTTCCCCACCCATACAGGATGGGGTTAAAGGAGCAGCTGATTAGGGGGCTCTGCCTCAGTCTGCCTGGGGGAAGGGGGAGTACGGAATATGGGGCAAGCCTGCGGCGGCAGAGGCCAGCATGATGTTGCAAGAGCCTGAGGGGCACCATGTGCTCTCCCAGAGAAGTTGTCCCTGGATCACGGGACCCTGGCTGTGGCAGGTTGTACACACCCCCAGGAGCGGAGGTGTGGACAGTGACCTGTACTTGCACACAGGATTCTTGGTGGCTGCCGCAGCAGCCTTAGCATCCCATGCCCGTCTCTGGGGTCTGCGCTGATAGCCACGGCTCGCGCCCGTCTCTGAAGCTCGTTTAGGCGGTGCTCTGAATCCCCTCTCCTCATGCATCCTGAAACAATGGTCTCTTGCCTCTTAGGCAGGCCCAGAGTTTTTCCTGGACTGCCTCCCGTCTAGCTGTGGTGCACTAGCCCCCTTCAGGCTGTGTTCACAAAGCCAACCTCAGTCCTCTCCCTTGGGTCTGACCTCCGAAGCCCGAGCCTCAGCTCCCAGCCCCTGCCCGCCCCGGCAGGTGAGCAGACAAGCCTCTCAGGCTGGTGAGTGCTGGTTGGCACCGATCCTCTTGCGGGAATCTCTCCACTTGGCGCTCCGCACCCCTGTTGCTGTGCACTCCTCCGTGGCTCTGAAGCTTCCCCCCCGACCCACACCCCATCTCCAGCAGTGAAGGGGCTTCCTAGTGTGTGGAAACCTTTCCTCCTTCACAGCTCCCTCCCAGAGGTGCAGGTCCTGTCCCTATTCTTTTGTCTCTGTTTTTTCTTTTGTCCTACCCAGGTACATGGGGAGTTTCTTGCCTTTTGGGAAGTCTCAGGTTTTCTGCCAGTGTTCAGTAGGTGTTCTGTAGTTGTTGCTCTACATCTAGATGTATTTCTGATGTATTTGTGGGGAGGAAGGTGATCTTCAGGTCTTACTCTTCCACCATATTGAAGGTCCCTCTCTAACTCAGTTGTTTTGTGCTCAAAAAAAATGATCTGAGTGAGCTCAATCCTTCGAAGTTTGTTGAGCCTTATTTTATGGCCAAATATATTGTCTATTTTTTCTTCAATGAATACTTGAGATAAATATGGTGTTCACAATTAACACTTATTAATTCTGCTCTCTAGATCTTCTCTAGCTTTACTGACTTCTTTATCTGCTTGATCTAACAATTACTATGTGATATGATGTTAAATATCCCACCATAGTGATAGATTTGGCAAACTAGAAATTTTATTATTACACAGTCAACCTTTATCTCTAGTTAACTATTTGACTCTCTCAACTTTTTTTAATATAACTCTCTCAACTGTTTTTTCACTATTACTTATCTGATTACTTCTTTACATACAATCTTTTTCTGTCCACTTTAAAATCTTCTGTTTGTCTTTGGTGCCTTGAATTTGTCTTCTAATGTCTGCAGAGTTGGTTTCTTTTAAGTATCCTGTGGCATTTGTTATGGTACCTGGCTCTGAAGACTGGTGACCTTAAACAGTTCTGGAAAATTCTCAGGCATTATTTTTTTTTAATGATTTCCTCTCCTCCATTTTCTCTCTTCCTTCCTTGAGAAATCCAATTTATTTTAACCTCTTTCTTTTTTCCATCTGCTTTTCCTTTTTCTGGATTATTAATACTCCTCAAATATATCATATCATTTTACATCCTAATGTGTATAGACATGATCTTGTTTCTACCTTTGTTGACAAATGTTTAATTTCAAATTTTGATTAATTTTTCACTTCTAAAAATTATACTTGAATTTTTAAAAAGGATTTACTCATTTTCAATCTCCTTTTTACCTCTTTAAACATATTGATAGTATATATTTTATATTTCCTGATAATTCATATATTTGAAGCCTTTGGGAGTCTACTGACCTTTGTTTCTGCTGTCATTCATAGTGCCGTATTTCCCTGTATGTTTTGTTATGGATATGAGCTTCTCTTCCTTGGATGTTCATATATGGGAATTTTTTGAGACCTGGGTTGAACATGGGATTTGCCTTTGCTTCTCCCAGATGCTTGGTCACATTGTTAACTAAGGTTCACTTTAAGTTAAATTATTAACTTGAGTTTACTGAGACCACCAAGGTGTATAATTCAGATATGAACTCTCAGGGTGGACTTCCTCCCTTTTCCCCAGCCAACACTGAGTTTTGAGATGAGAAATTTTTATTGCTATCAATGCTACCCTCTCCCACACATATAATTCAGGACAGGAACCAAGTTTAATTCTAGTCACCTAAACAGTGAGGGTGTAGTCATTTGGGATCCTAGTTTTATTCAATGTATCTTCTATTACGTTCCCTTCCTCTGCCCTCTTCTGTGGGAATGGAAAACCCAAAGTTCAAGGGCATCTGGATTCAGCAAATACCTTCATTGTGAAAACAGTCTCAGTTCCAGTTTATTTCTCCAGATTCCTGCTTTCACCTAGTTTTTAGCCTCTGAGTAGGTTGTCAGAGTTAGCTACAGAATGCCCTATTAAATTTGAATTTTAGATAAACAGTGAATAATTTTTTAGTATAAGTATATCCCATGCAATATTTGGGACTCATACTGAAAAAGTGTTCATTGTTCTCTGAAATTCAAATGTAACTTTATTTCCTGTATTTTTTCTTGCAGCACTCCACCAATGGGATTATTATTTTCTTGACAGTTCATTGATGCATCGAAAGAGGCTTTTAGAAAACTATACTAAGCAGCATTTTCAGTTGTTTGCTGCAGGAAGGTCAATCAGGGTATCCAGTCTGCCGTATTGCTGGAAGCAGGATTAGTTCTTGTCCTTCTCCTCCCACTCACCAACCTTTATGAAACTGGGAAAGTCATTGGCCTCTGTGAACCTTAATCACCCACAATATTTTTTCTGCATATCCTGGAATTTGTAAAGGACCTTAGAGATCATCTCCTATAATCCTCTTATTTTAAGATAAAGAAAACCTAGACTCAGATAAAGAAAACAATAAGGCCAATATTAAGCCTGATACAATGGCAGTGTGGAAACTAGAAATCCTGTCTCCTCACTCCTTCAACTTTCTTTCCACTCTACCATGTTGACTATGAGGCTCAAGTAAGCTAAGTGATATCAAGGCACCAGGGAGAACATAAAGTATTAAAAGCACATGATGTATTAGAATAAAAGTAAAGAATTGTAAAATGATTTTGATTACAGAGTCTAACAAAAAAAATAATTGAGCAAATTGAAATATGAGATTTACTATGGAATAACATTTATGGAAGGAACCCCTTAGGAATACAATAACATATTTACACATTCTTTCCTTCCAGGAATCTTAAACATAACAATGAGAATTTTCTATGAATATTTAAAGATAATAAATGAATGATATTAAAATAAAATATCTGACTGGAAATATACTGTATTAAACAAGCATTTTTGACCTAGAATATAATATATTCTCCATAGCGAATAAAAAAAAAAGAACTTAATTAACAAAAGCCCTCTCTTCTTTTCTCCTTCCTCTTTTCTTACAAAGAAATGCTTTCAGAATGCTTAAGACTCTCACCATGCCACATTCTTTGCTACAATCAGTGCATGATTGCCACTCAAATTGCTATACTGGTCCTTTTTCCTCTAGCTCTGCATAAAAAGAAGATGCAGATGAATGGATTTTCTGTGGGTTAATTTATTAGGAGTGCAAAGCAATTATCAGCAAGGTAAATCATGGAACATGAAGTACACTGTTACATGCTGGTTGCTGTATAATGTAGGTCCCTTGGCCACAAATGCAATTAGAGTGTTATATTTTATTCCTTTTAATTTTATCTCCTAGTCTCTCCTTGGCTTGATGCAGACAAGTTTGACTGTCCATCAGTATGTGATCAATAAGTAGAAATGTAGAGCTACAACAAACAATTTTGTATTTTTGATGCTATGGGATACATGTTCATGATATGATAGCATAAATCTTCGAAATGAGGGTTGGGGAATTTAACTGAAGGACTCAGTTTCCAGGGCATCAGGTGGTCAGTTTCTTGTGTGGCTATAATCGGATGAAATTATTTTACTGTCATGTGACCAGAGACTGATGTGAGATAAATTAAGCAACACTTGCAAATGCCTGTCATATTAATAGTGTCCAAATCTTCCATTTTTAATTTTAAAGGGCAGGTCCTAAGACATTCATGTTTACTAGGCTTTTAAGACTCATAAAAGAAATCCTTGACAAGAAAAGCAAGACTTCTCCCTACACAGACCAGTACAAATGTGAATAATATGTGTTTCAACAAAGAGAGTGGGACTAATATCCCTGCTCTGCCACTTACCAGCTAAATTTGGTCAAGCTTCCTAACCCCTCTTTGCCTCAGTTCTTTTATTTACAAATTAGGAATAATGACAACTTCCTGGTGGGATTATTAATAACGTATGAAAGATATCTAGCTTGTAGCAAAGGCTCTATAAAAAAGAAGCTGCCGTGATGGTGTTGCTTATTCTTTATTTACGAAGAACTGCAAGCCAGTAGCAATATTAAAAATTGCACATCCAAAGCAATACATCAGGAAATACCTAGTTATAAGCCATAAAACTTGAAGAAAGTCATAAAATGGTACAGAAAAGTGAGTGATCAGGATGGGCAGGGTTAGAAAGAAAAGATGATGGAGTGAAGTGAGTCTGTATTCTGAAACAACAGACACAGATTTGAGGAAAGATGGTGGCAATTGTGAAACTCCAGGGGAATGTGGGGATTTGGTGGGTGTTAGCTTGGACAATGTAGAAAAATGCAGTAGGATGAAAGGGGCTATTCACAGCAGTTGAAGAAGAAGCTTCAACTATCAACGGGTTTGAAACACTCCAATTTGTCCTAGTGGACCATTAGAAGCTCCTGAGTGAGGTGGCAATTTGAATAGTATTCTCATACATGCTTTAAAGTTTGTTTTAGCTTACTAGGTCCTATTATGGGGAAAGGCTAAAAAAAAAAGACCAACCAAAAGACAGTTGTCCTAATATAGATAAGAGGTGATGAAGGTGGTAGGGATAGCAGGTGACTGTATCCATGATGTGAGCTCTGGAGTGAAGGAAAAATCAACACCTGCTAAGACTTTCTTCCCTGCACTAACTGGAGCCTAAACATCCAAGCCAATGCCCTTCTTGTAGTTAAAGGCTCTGCCCTCAATGAGAATGTAAATTCTCTGCAGAGAGAGAGTAAAAATTAACCTTCTCACATTTTAGCACCTCAGTGTGAAACCATTTGCTTTTCGTTTTTCCTAGAGCAGATGGCCATAGGGGATTGTCGGGAGGTGGTAAGAGCTCTGAACCCCAAGTGGGCGGCAACCATGACTAAAGCAGAGAAGGACTTAAAAGGGGAGCCTAGGGTGCTGAACCTTGGTCTTGTATACAATTTTGCCTGGGGCTGCCCTTGGGGATGCAATGATCATGGCACCTACACTGTTCTGAATAACTGCATGTGATAGTGGGAGATGATCTTAGTTACCTTGCGAATTAAAAACCAATGTTTTAATGTAATATGCTGTAAATAAACAGTGATGTTAAAAGAGTGTTTCTCCAAACTCACCCCCTTGCTTTTGGGGGAGTCCTTGTGCATGTCCCTGCTCCTTTGTGTGAACAAATGTTAGCTTCCATCCAGTTTTGCCTTATACTTCTATTACCCAGATGTCTTTGTAGCTTCATCTCCCTTCCTTCACTTGATATAAGCCATCATTATCGCCTCAGTTTATCTATGAAACATGTCTTACGTTTAACTTACATGTACAAATTGAAATGACTTATCAATATGACTATGGATTGATACAGTCTAAAATAAGTACATGCGATGATACTGCCTCTGTGTTGTAAGCACCCTCTTTGCATCTGCAGCCATCCCCTCTAATGCTAAATTGTGTTCTGAGTAATTTCATGTTTTTGTTCTTTAAAATGTGATGTATTTATGCTCTGAGTTCCCACCTCCAGTGAAAGCTCTCTAGGCTTTATTCCCCTCTGCATTCCTCATAGCGCCCACAGTAGTCTCTTCACTTTGGAAAAGACTTGAGTTTTCTGGGCTTAACCACAAATTCCTCGGTCATGGATGGTATTGCTTACTCTATTTTGGAAATGATCACTTTACACTGTATGACACTTCAAGTAATCATGTTTATAATCAATTAATGGAGGAGGAGGAATGAGGGACACTCAAAGCCACTTTTGAGTTCATACTGAAACATGATGAAATCAGATTCCACAACTTCGAAGTTGGTATAAACTTGAAAAAGATTTATGTGTGTAGCTCTTGAGTCCCTATTCACCAACTTGTGGTACAAAATAAGGTCCCATATTCCAAATGAATTGGTTTGAGCACCCAGGTCCTCCCCACCCTGCTTGTAGCTGCATTCCATTCTGCTCCTAAGATGCAGTCCTCTAAGTAATTTCTGGGGACCTCGAGGAACTCAGTCACCATTCCTGACTCTGTCCTCTCCACTGCTTGCCTTTTGCCTGTGGTCATATGGCTTCCAGCACATCCTACTGCTATGACTGCATGAACCACAGAGTCACGACATCAATAGGTCCTCTTAATACCACCTCTGAGGTCTGGGCTGCAACTACGCTCCTTATTTCTTCTCCCAGCTCTCCTTACTTCACCACTCTGTGCATTTTCACACATCTGCCATGGCATTTAAACATGTATCACTTCACATATTCTGTTCCCTTTGCCTAGAATGTCCCTTCTCCTCTGCACCCCTGTTGTTCACATGGACAGCCATTTAAATCTCAGCTAAACTGTAATCTTCTCCATCACATTATCCCTGACTCCCAGAATCAGCCATACACCCTCCTTTCTCCAATCCCTACAGTGCATCTCCAGTATAACATGGACCACACTGGATTATAACTGTGCCATTTTTTTTTCCTTAACTAAATAGATCATGAGATCCTTGAGGGCACTGAGCGAAGTGCAGCTTTGTAGGACTCTATGATCAGCTAGGCAGACCCATTTAGACATTTTACCAGCTCACTAATAACCCTTTTGTTCATTAGCTTTTTGTTGTTGTTGTTAAGGATTTTCATGGTCCTTAATAGAGCGAGCTTTATACCATGATTTACAATTTGACCTTGATTCAGTCCAAACCACATTCTGAGAAAATCTGCTTGAAGTGAAGTATTACGTGGTTATTAAATTCATGTATTTGGGAATAGCAGAGAGGATAGGGCTGTGGATATTTAAGGTCAGTTGCGTGGAGGATAAGAGAGGTGGGTAAAATTAACTCACCTATTTAAATGTTTCAGAAAATTGGGAAAACTAAGTTATCAAAAAAAAAAAAAGAGCAAAAACACTGCACATCGCTACTCAGCATAATTTTGCTTAGAAAATAGCATTATTCCTGCTTGATCTGATTCCGTGTGGTTAAGCTTGGGAGAAATGTTATTTGTTGTATACACAGCTAAGCTGATGAAATTATCCTCAAATATTCTAGTGTGGTACGTACAGCCAACAACACGGCTGCTTGTTGCATCAATTTGGAAAAGAGAGAAAAAAATTAGCCATGTAATAGTTAATTCAATTTATAAAATTAAATGTGCATTGAAAATATGCCTGGTAAATATTATGCCATCTGCACATGCTCAAACAGCGAGCCTGGTTAATATTTTATAGTTTATCTGATAAAGTTAACAAAAGAATTTAGTCAGAGTGGAGACACACACTGAATATTTCATCACCTTCTTAATTGCAGAATACAGACAAGACATTTTTTTTTACCTTTGGGAAAAATAAATTTTAAAAGTTATTACAGATGGAATCAGTTTGGCAATTAGGTTGAAATCCAACTGAAACCAAGCAGAAATTAACGGCTGCAAACATCACAATACCAAAGTATTTTCAGCCAACTCCATCAATTTACATGATGAAGCAGAAATGTTGATAGCAATGCTGTGTTAGGCGGCTAGCAGAGGTTATACTAACACAGAGGAAAAACTGGCTTTGTGCCTTTTTTTCCCAATAGTTAATTCACAGCCATCAAGAGCTGTCATTCTTATGCACAGCAGACAATATGATATACCTAAGGCTTTTCATTCTGACTTCTGATTTAAAGGTCTTCAGCTTGTGCTGTGGACCTTAACCTTGAAGCCAAGTGCAAATTAGCTTTAAATCAATGAAGCTGATTAAAGCTCCATTGTGGTAGAGCCCTTAATAGAAGAAGGGAGGGGAAAGAACCACTTGAAAACAGTAAAAGATTGGCCTCTCTTAACTTGGAACATATGTAATGCTTTTCAGCTCTCCTCTACCCTGACAGAACCATGAATGGTTTTAAGGCTATTTACCTACTAAGAGAATGGAACCAAATTTTCCAATTCAGTGAAAGAGGCCAAGTGAGAATCAAAGGTATTTTTCACAAGCTCTAGAATATAAAAGGTTATTTTAAAAAGACGTAAAGAGGAGAACATCAAAACAGTACAGACCAGTACAGACCAAGAGAATCAAGTTTCTCTTGTGCAAAAACAATCCTTATATTTTAAAGGTACTTTGGGCTTCTGCGTTTGTTTGTTTTGTTTTGTATTTTAAGATATACCATTTCTCAGAAACAAAAGGTAGTCGCCAAATTCAGACCATCTAAAGAAAATTTTTTTCCTCCCTCACAAATGAACAGATCTCCCCAAAATATGCCTAAGAAGTTCTTTGCTTTGGAAGTGGCCAGAATAAACTCCAGCCAACAGGCAGGACCATTTGTTTATCTACACCCCACCACCAGCACCACCCATCCATCACCACAGAAACTTTGCCCAAGGGATTTACCAATTCTCCCCAATTTCCTCATGGCTATCAGAATCTAGAAAAATTCATTCTTTACCAAAGAATAAATTCTTTTCATAACATCTTCAGAAATACTAAAATCATAGACTAGAAAGAATATTTTAAATAAAGAAAGGCTCATTGTTTTACCTAATTTAGTTGTTTAATGCTGCAATTCAATTTACCCTTCATGGGAATACCATACCACTATAATAGTGACTTTATCCAATGTGTGGGATGAATACTTATCTTTATATTTCAGTTTTCATGAGCTTGAAATTAAGGAAAAGAAATTTTTGCCAAGAACCTCAGGGGAAATTAAAGCAAATACAAAAAGGCAGATCACGCCTACTTCCTGCATTAGTGGATGTAAAGTGCTTTCAACAGGGCTTGGCCTTTAGCATGTGCTCAACAAACATGGGCTATTGGCTATTATTCTACTGAATTGGATGCACAAACTTAACCATGAGGGAGCCCTCAATTTTTCCTCTTACCACCCCCTTGAATGTACCAACCCCAAAGCCCTGCCTTGAAACTCTCAAGATTTCGTCTCCTATTCTAAGTTCTATGGAAACTTAATGGAGGAAAAACAAGGGAACTGGGCTAGAAGAAAGTCACTTCCATCTAACTAAGTGGCTAAAAACATGCTAATAGTCACCAAAGGTAGAGAAATATTAATTTTAAAAAAATGTACACTACAAACAGCAGAATACAACCTTCCCCACTTTTAAAAGTTAAAGAGCTGTTCTTTATATGAATCTCTAGGTACATATTTTATCTTGCTTAAACTTCCAAGGCAGGACAGAATAAGGAACAACAGAGATCTGAAAGGGCCAGTGAAAATAGAAAAAGAACAGAATGGAGATAAGGGAGGCAGTGGAATGCTAGGAGAAGAGAGAGAAAGAAAGAGAAAAAGACAAATGACTGAGGGAAAAAAAAAATGGTGGGGGACAAGAAGACAGTCGAGAATGAGCTGCGATCAAGTATAATGTTCCCTCAAGATGCGGGTGGAGTAGCAACTGATGGAGGATAGACAGCTCTGCTCTGCACAAAGTCAAGGTTATATGTTTCTTTCCATCCACTGAGCTGTGGCTACACAACTTCAGGGGGAGAGAAAAGACAAGGAGAGAAGGCAGAGGCATCAGCACAACCAGACAGCCAGAATGTAGAGAGTGATAATCATCAGGGTTTCTTAAGCCACAACTGCCCTCTGTCATCAACAAGACGTTGTGAGAGCAATCAAATTATCTGTGAGACGCTGACATCTCTGGAAAGAGGTACCATTAAATGCAATCGGTTATTATCGATGGTGATGACGACGACAAGGAAGATGACCGCTTCCATTCGGGATCTCTAGCTAGAACAGTCTGCCTCACTGAAGCCCAAGCTGTTTCCAAACCTCATTAATGCTTACCTGTAATTAATCATCATTTAAAATAACCCCTGGAAAGCATTTTAGAGGTTCCCGATAAAATGAAAAGCAAAATTAAACAAGAGTCACTTTCATCTGACCGTGGGAAAATCACAGACACCTTGTATACCTTCATTTTGTTTGCTAAAAAACCATTTATTTGAATGCATTACATCTATGACTAGGACTAACCTTACAAATAGATAAAGATAGTGTGCCAGAGTGGCATGATTCAAGAAACTTTCCTTGCCCCAAAGTATCTCCCTTGCCCGGATATAAAAATACTCAACAATGTGTCATTACATTTCTGTTCCTCTGGATTTCTCAGCAAGTAGATCTCCATTTCTATAATGCAAATGCTTCTGGATTTTATCAAGAAATTCAGCTGTCAAAAAATAATAAAATAAAATAAAAATCTAGTTACTAACTCAACAAAATTTTATTGAGCACTGAATGTGCTAGGCAATTTTCTAAGTGTGGGAACAGGACTGTGAATCAACTTGACAAAAATTCCTACCTTTAATGGATTTTAGATACTTAAGGGACAGAAAATAAATAAACAAAATAATTACTGTAATGTCATTTAAAAAAAAAAGTTATTCAGCTATCTCTGTATCCTAAAAATAGCTGTGGTTTTTTTATCTGATGTTTTTGACCAGTTTGAGGAGGGATTCCTGGCTACATGCAATAATTAGTCATCTGAAAAAGTGGGGTGGCACCAGAGTAAAAGGCATTTTAACAATTAAAACACAAGTAAAAGGGAGTAGCAAGCCCCCCAAATGAAAGTCATTCATGTCAAGATTTTGCTTAAAACTGGCTAACCCAGGGTTGTTCTAAAGATCTAGTACTGGAATAGGCAAAACCGCAGATTCAAAAAGAACTCAAAGTAAAGCATTTTCTGCAGCTCCAAAGAAAAACAGCATCCAATGAGCCCCACTAGGCAAAGCTCAACTTTCTCTTGCTACTATTCAAAACAGGGAGATGAAAGATTTGTCTTCTCCCATTTATTTCTGGCTCTCAGTTTTGCGGCCACAGAACTGGAAGAAGGAAGCAGCTCTGGAATTGCCAGCAGGGAGCCCAGGGCCTACGGCAGAGGGACCAAGACACAGGCCCTCCATCCAGTTATCGGCACCATTGTTGCTAAAATTCCTCCTTCGTGGCCATATTGCTCCTCTAGAGTCAGAGCCCTCCTGCCTGACAGAGGGCACACATAGGATGAGCATCCTTCCAAGGACCAACCGTACTTCCTTCCAAATAAAGGTGTCAGCAACTTTTCAGAATTTTTTTAAACTCATGGAAAGCAAAGAAAAACTTGTTTGAGCCTTGAACTCCTACAGGAGAACTAGCTAGCCTTCCACTGACTTGGACAGAGTTCAACACTTGGTTAAAAGACAATTATTTATTAGTCAGCTGCACAGGCTGAGATGGGTCATCAGTTCACCTAAGCTTCTCACCTCAGCAAGACCATCCAAACATCAGCCCCGGGCACAGAGCATCCTCCACGCCTCAGGCACCCTGCCAGTGACAAATAAGACAAATAGGAAGTATGTTCTGACCACTTTTCTGTAGCATCTTGAAAATCCCTGTGTGTCACCACCAAGTGGTTTCTGAGTGTGTGTGTGTGTGTGTGTGTGTGTGTAGATGTGTGTTTGTGTATGTTTTGATATCTAATTACATGTAGATACATACAGGGATAGAAACAGGGATATCCCCAACAGGACCACTTACTGCATTACAAGGACTCATCTACATCCTGCCAGCACTGTGACGTTGTTGTGCGCTCCTATGTGACATGCCCTGTTGCCCACACCAGTGGATATGCACTGTCCAGGGAAATCAGACTGAATCATGGCATGGAAAGCATCATTTCAAGTATCTTGAAGCTCATAATCAACAAAGCTTATGTTAGCAGGGTTGGAAGATGCTCTTCTGAGTCTATTTCTCATCTCCTTACACTATCTACATCCCTATAACTCTCCCCTCTCCCTACCCCATATGTAACTCTGTATTTCCCAATGTCTATTGTTAAGTTAATCTAGGATTTATGTTTCTGGACAGGTTTCAAATGTGGTTCAGTTGATGTTGAAATGCCCATGAATCCTCCCAGATCTTGCCTCCCTCTCCTGTGGTCCACATTTTCTCCTCCATGTTTCTGCTGAGAAAGCTTCAAGCATGTCAGTCAGCATTCAGCTTCTGACTTTGAAAAATCCTGATGAAGCCACAATGAACTCCAATCTGATGCTTGTAGCAGGTCACCTGTTTCCTCGCCACAGTAAAACATGTTCACAGGTGACAAAGGCCACCATCCAAGGAGGCAACTGTTTGAGAGCAGCAACGGGACCACAGAAAGTTGGTGACTTGTGGTCATATTCTAGCAGATGGCAAAGGTGTGGATTACTCTTGGAAGCCACTGTCAGGTTGGATGGCATTTTACTCCCTAGTGACACTGAAGAAGTGAGTTCTTCTATCTATTCTCTGAATAAGAGCACTACGAATCCCCTGTGAGATGGTTTTTCAACAGTACAAACGCACCATCAATCTGCTCATAAGACTATTTAAAGTTAATATGTGCTCTAGTCTATACAATTCTTCAGGAACAAGGGGCCATTTTTAAATGCAGGGTGACTGACAAAATCTCTTCCCAAGTAGCTCATGAAAAGAAAGGGAACCAACTAAGATGACAGTGCAGTGCTTTTATAAGTCAGCAATAGGAAAACAAAACAAGTTGATTTTCAAAGATAAAGCTTCTCTTATAACAAGTTCAGTATATAGCTATTGGAATAACAGACTTTGTGGTATGCTCTTAAAATAACGTGAATAATACAGATGAAACATTGAAGCAGGAAGCCTTCCTTCACAGATGCTGCTTAAGAACCTTGAAGCCCAGAATTAAAATGTAAACATATTAGTACCCTTTTTCCTTCCCTTCTGCCCCATCCCAGTCTTCAAAAAAAACGATGTTCCTATGAGACAGGAAAAGATACTGTATAACATCAAAATGTCTCAACTTACTATAATTATTATTTATTAGCTAATTAGGTTTGGTAAAAGGTTTCTTATGTATATTTGATTTTTGTGTTGGTGTTTATGACTATTGGGTAGGAATTTTCCAACACTTTCTAGATATCTTTCAAACATTTTAAATGAATTCAAATCAGCTACAAATGTTAAAGGTTGTTTATGTGATCAAACACACAATGGAAAATAAAATGACTTACCTCCTAGCCTACATAAAATATAGAGGAATGTCAAAATATAAAGAGGAGTATAATTGCTTGCTCCTGATTTGGGAGACTGTTAATTGCTCTCTCCTCACTCCATCCCAGTCCCGACTCAAAATAGCATTTAAAATAAAGTAAACCACACTGATAGTACAGCAGAGTATGGATAATTTTTTTTTCTCAAAGATTCTTCAAAGTGTAGGTCAGGCTGATCACCTGTTTCATTTTCTTAATCATTTAAAGAAATTTTAAGAATATGACCAAAATCTAAATCAACTCTGCTGCAATTCGATAGTTATAACAAGAAAAATCATCATATTTGTGTACAGGGCAACACACAGGAAACATTTATTATAAAAAAAAAAAGACTTGAGAAAGATTTATATTTAGGAACTATATAACTAATAAATTTTAAAGCTGAGGAAAATAAAATATGGGTTTTTATCCCCCTGGAATTGTGAACAACCTCTTTACAAAGTATCCCAAAAGCTTCCTTTATTTTAAAATGGACATTCTTGGGACTCAAACACAAGTCAATCAATGAAGAATCATATGTTGACAGTACGAGAAAGGGGAAGAAATTACCTTTCGTTGGTAGAAAGTTCCATTCCCATGAAAGAAAAATAAAAGTGCTTGGAGGAGGGGAAGAGGGAAAAAAAGCTCCGGTGAGTTTAATAAGTGCCATTATTGCTGAGAAATTTTAAAGGGTGATAATATGAATCACGAGAGAAGCGCAATAGGGCAGCTATTCAAAATTTGTTTTTCACATATTTAGCGCAAAAACAGCAGTTCTCACAAGAAAGGTCAATCAACCCACACGTTCATCTCCAGTCAAGCAGCACTTTGAGATCCAAATGTGATTGCAAATCTCTTGCAGGCCAAGATGAAGGGGTTTTTCATTTCAATCTATCTATTACTACCAGCATTTTATATTCATCATGGTCAGGGGTTGAAGTGCATACTAGGTATTTAGCTGGTGCAGAATTCCAGCACTTCCCTCATCACACTAGAGTAGAATTAACATGTGAACATGCACATGCACGCACGTGCACGCACACACACACGCACACACACAACTATGCTACAGCAACATGAAGCATCTGACTTACTCTTGCCCAAGTAATCAGATTCAGACTTAGGGCTTCCTTTCAAACCTGACTTCACCCCCCTGAAACTCTTGCAGGGGTCCTCTCAGCATGCCATAGGTTGCTGCATGTGCCGTAATAACAAGGCACAGCAGGATGAGTAAAGAGCAAAATGCAATCAATCAGCAGAGGCCATCCTTACTTTTGTAAATTTAAGTCAGTCCCTGAAACTTCCTTTACACGCACACCTGTGGTTGTGCCTTAATTTCCTTTTTAAAAACAGTTCGAGTACTTTCTTTTAAATTATCATATATAATACAAACAGAAAAATGCATAAAACAAATGTACACTTTAGTGAACCCTTGAACAGCAACATAACCCACACTTGTGGCAAGAAATAACAGAGTCCCAGACTTGCCCCTTCTTGAATATAAATACCTCCCTCCCTGCAACTATAACCAACATCCCTGAAATGCATTCTATCTACTTCCTTGACTTTATTTAAGGTTTTATTATATAATTATGCATACCTAAAGTATGGTTGAATTATGCCTGTTTTTTATTGATGACACTCAATTCATAAAGAATATATTCCATCAGGCCTGGCTTTTTTTTGCTCAGTATTTCATCTTTAAGATTGATCTACATTCTTCCACGTATGTGTAGTTTATTCACTTTTTATTGTTGCATACTATTCCAAGGCATGAATATGTCACAATTGACTTATTCATTTGAATTTTGATGGGCGTTTGGAATATATGTATCTGGCCCACTGCAATGCAACTTTGAAAAGTCTTAGCCATATTCTGGTATACATAAGCTGAAACTTATAGGGGATGTATACATAAGAGTGGAGTTACTGGACCATACCACACATGTATGTTTAGTTTTACTAGAGATGGGCAAAAATTTTCCAAAGTTTCCATCCCACCAGCAATGCCTAAGAGTTCTTGCTCCTTCACATTCCCAACAACACTTAGGTTTTTTGTTTTTTTGCAGGTCTGGTTGGCACCCCTTTCCTTTATAAATAGAATAGTTGGAGAGAGAAGCCCTCATTGGACTTTCTGAATCTCTTATAATCCATAATTGTTGACCCATTCTTTTTGTTGTTTTTGTTGTTGTTGTTTTAATTTTGGGCCACACCGCATGGCATGTGGGCTCTCAGTTCCCTGACCAGGGATTGAACCTGCGCCCCCTGCAATGGAAGCATGGAGTCCTAACCACTGGACCGCCAGGGAAGTCCCCACTGACCCATTCTAAAGGTCATCAAAACTTCCTCTGTCTTATTGTTATGCACTATTAGAGAGCCTCTTAATTTAGAACTTATTGAGGTAATAACCTAGATTAGTTCTAAAGGAGCTATTACACTTTTTAAAAGGTGGACAAAAGTCCTGAGAAAAGAGACTAAATTTACCAAAGACCCAGTAGACAGGAGACCTATAACTAAGATGGAGAAGAACAAGCAGTTCTGTGTTATCTGTAAATCAAATAAATAAACATCAGATTCGGTAGGAAAAAAACAGATCTCACTAATGTGACTGAGAAAGTTAATCACAAAGAAAAATAATTCTGAGGAAAGCAGTGTGGGAACATGGGAATTAAATAAAGAAAAAGCCTCTTGGGGCTTCCCTGGTGGCGCAGTGATTGAGAGTCCGCCTGCTGATGCAGGGGACGTGGGTTTGTGCCCCGGTCCGGGAGGATCCCACATGACGCGGAGCGGCTGGGCCCGTGAGCCATGGCCGCTGAGCCTGCGCGTCCGGAGCCTGTGCTCCGCAACGGGAGAGGCCACAACAGTGAGAGGCCCGCGAACCGCAAAAAAAAAAAAAAAGAAAAAGCCTCCTCTTCCTTCATTTCTGTCTTCTACACACACAGATACACACACGTACACACAAATTATTTCACTCACCACCTCCAGCACTAATTAGTGAGTGACTTTCTTTTCCTGGAAATGCTGACAAGTTCCAGCTGAATACATTTTTTAAAAAAAGAAAACTGAAAATTATTTGAATATGTGTTAATATTTTTTCTCTCGTGACCGAGTCCCATATACACAGAGCTAAACCCCAAATGGGCAATTTCTCCCAAGGTTCCAGGAACCTTGGGTTCTGTATGAAGATCCCAAATATGCTTCCTAAGCAATTCTTTTGTTTTCTGTTTAGAAAACTGACAAGAACAATACATTTTTACATAAAGACATAGAAACTGGATATAGTCAGTGGACACCTCTTCATCCTTGATGGAGCATCTGCTCTGCAGGCTTTTAAAATCAGGCTATGACTTTCCTTACCTAGATCTATTTAGACATCAGAATTAATCAAAAATTCAATTTATTCCTTATTTTGGAGATGATTTACGATGGTGTATTTCATCTCTCTGGCAAGATCCTACAATCTGTAGGTTAGATCAATAGTTAACTGGGAGATGTAATATGAATTGACTGCTCTTCTGACATGAACTCATTTGCAAATACAAGTAAGAGATTTTAGGTGGTCTTATTACGAAATGGACCAGTGGTTCACAATTATCATATTTATCTGGAGGAGCTTTTTAAAATACACATATCCTGAAAATTCTGATTCAACAGCACTGGAGTATCATATCTACTTTTTTAAATTACCCTAGTGACTATGAAACCTAGACAATGTTAAAAACCAATGAAATAAGGAGGAAGAAGAAAGATGGAAAAATCAAATGCCAAAGGACCAATCTCTTAAGTCTGAGACTTTTTAAACATTATTAACATTGGAGTCAGTATTTCAAATGTATGGTATGATGTGCTCATAACACTCCTCCCACTTTCTCCTTTACCCTCCCAGCCACTATAACAAAGAAATATGACCATGCGTTTGTCAGTCTGAACCCTATTTCTGTTGACAAGGGCTATATTTCAGTTGAGCTCACTTTCCCCCTTTCCACCACACATAGGACTTTATTTCTCAGGGTTTATTAAATGCATTCCACTATATTCTGGTTTATGGTAACTTTGTTCTGCGTAGTCCCATTATATCCAAACATTTGTGCTTTTTCAAATATGAAAGAACTGAGGAACCAAACTGATCAAATGTTACTTTTTTAAAAGCTGCAATAGTTTCTGATGCACCTCTTTCTTTGAGGAAAGATGTTATTGTGTACTCTATTAAAAATGGGACAGTTCACACCGAAAACAAGCAAACATTGAGTAAAAGCCTGTATATTTTAGCAGGCTTGAAGATTATCGAAATTTTACTGGGATAACATATACCATGACTAGGTAAAGTAAAATCAGAATACAAGTTAAACTTTATTCAGACATACACTGACCAGTTCCAACCCAGACTGAAAGCAAGGGGTCTCTGTTCAGTCCTGCCTATACTAACCCCAGCCTATCCACTCTAAGGGAGACATTTCCAAAGCTAAACACATAATAACAAGAAAAAAAAATAAGCCACTAAGTTGTAAAATAATTCACTATAATTTTGCATCTTACCTTTTCAAATAGTAAATATAAATATTTTGTCTTCTAGACCAAATGGCATGGTTTCTATTAAACTAGCACAAGCTAAAAATGAGGTCATTCTAAAAGACTATAAAGAACAAAGCATCAAATGATTGCATATAACCAAACTAGAATTTTATGACCAATTCTATAAAAATAATAATTAATCTTCTGAATTCTAAGTGGCAGACACTATGCAGAATAGAAGATGACAAGAAACTCATTGATAACAGATTAAGAGGCAATTTGCTTTTCTTGAATAATATCAAAATGTCATTTCCTTCTCACTAAAAACAACAAAACTATTAGCTAGAGCATTATTTGAATGGCCTATTAAAGCCAAGGAACGAATAAAAAACATGAGGTTATTATCTTCAATGATTAAAAACTGTCACCCATTATAAATATATCCAGTAATCTGAAATTGCTTAAAAGGAAATCAGATATAGACACAATTTCCCTAGGATAAAAGCTCATTTCTTTTCCTTTACTGCCAAGTACTTTCTCTTTTATAAGTAATCTCCCTGTCTTTTTTTCCTCCAATAGAGAAATAAACACAAACATTTGGAGAGATTTACAAACCAGTGCAATGATATCCAGTCTTCAGAGTAAATAGTATGTTTTAAAGAAACAAGACATTTGTCATTCTCATCCTTTCCCCTTGTTATACACATGAAATATACAAAAGCTAAGCCATTATAAGTGAAATATGATCAAAAAACACTCAAGATAAGAATTTGATTCTCAGAATTAGAATATAGACTTGTTTTTCCCTAACCAGGTAAGAGTGCTAAGTGCATTGTTCTCCATGTGGTCAGCAAATTGGGAAAATTTTAATTTTTTTCACCTGCATTTGAGTCTCATGGGCCTTCTCTATAATCCTTGAAAATATATTTATCATAGCTACTTATACTCCTAAATGGAAACAACAGTAATAAGTTCAGAAAACAGTCTTCAAATTATTATAAAATGTATTTGTCATCATAAACATGATTGTATAAACTAGTAGCTAAGAGCTAGTGAATTTCTCTGAACCATGTAACATAAATTCAAGTCTTAATATTGGCTTTTCACTTTGTGACTACTTCTTTAAAAAAAAACTTTGTGCGAGAGTATGGCAGAACTAAATACCACGAAAACTATTTCAGGTACAAAAGTAAAAATATATATATATATATACATATATATATATATATTTTTTGGTTGCACCACGTAGCTTGTGGGATCTTAGTTCCCTGACCAGGGATTGAACCTGTGCCCTCGGCAGTGAAAGCTCAGGGTCCTAACCACTGGACTGCCAGGGAATACCCCTAAAATAAATATTTTAAATATTTAAATATACAGCCAAGCTTCCCCCACTCCCCCCCCAAAAAAAAGATTGGATGGCTATCCCCAAAGGCTGAAAACATCTAGAAATCTTGAATCCAGAGTTAATCATGCATTAAAATGAGCAGTGGTCTTAGGACAATCTGCCAACCCATGTCATTTAGCTCCATTCTTTCATGGAGAGCAGGAGACAAAGTCTACAGTTGGTTCCAGAACAGAAGCAAGATTAGATCCTCCTGGGACGAGATAGCAAAGAGTAAATTAGGAGGAAAAAAAATCCACAGAGGAAGATGGTGTTGAAATTTGCCTATCAGTTTCTCAACTTGAGATAGAGGGGGGTAAGTTCATTAAGCTTTCATAACCATAAAACAGTGTTCATGTAGCATTTGGGTTAGAATTCATACTATTTATATGATTCTTAAAACTCCAAGCTAAGAATTGTTTTCAAATGGTGCTTAATAGGTAGTGACTTCAGGAACCTGGCATAAACAAAGGTAAATCCACATTTAGAGGAACCATTTTCAACCCAGGTCAATTAGAACATCCACAATCAAAAGTTAAATTCCCAGAGGGGATATATGTATATGTATAGCTGATTCACTTTGCTATACAGCAGAAATTAACACAACATTGTAAAGCAACTATATTCCAATAAAAAAATTTTTAAAAAGTTAAATTCCCACAGTTAAAAAGGAAATACAGGATGGAATGAATTGGGAGATTGGGATTGACATATATACGTTATGTATAAAATAAGCAACTAATGAGAACCTACTGTATAGCACAGGGAGCTCTACTCAGTGCTCTGTGGTGACCTAAATGGGAAGGAAATCAAAAAAAGAGGGGATATATGTATACGTATAGCTGATTCACTTTGCTGAACAGCAGAAACTAACACAACATTGTAAAGCAACTATACTCCAATAAAAATGAATTAAAAAAAATAAATACAAGTTATATCAGCCATGAACTTGAACTTGGAGAACAAACAACCAATCAGACCCACAAAACTACAGACATCAGAATGATCAGATACAGAACAGAATGTAAATTAACTATATTTAACATGCGTAAATAATAAGAGGGTATTGGGATTATTTCAAAAGAAGGAGAAACTATCAAAATGAGGTATATTTGAAGATAACCACATAGATCTTATAGAAATACAATATATAAGTGAAATTAAAAATTTAATTAACTAGTTAAACAGCTGGAAAGACAAAGCTGAAGACAAAACCAATGCAGCAGAAGACAAATCTGGAGAAATTATACAGAATGAGACCCTGAACTATAAAAAGGGAAAGAGTATGAAAGAGAAGGTAAAAGGAATGGGTGACAAAAAGTTATAATCTAATACCCCGTAATCGACATACTAGAAAGAAATAAAAGGAAGAATGTGGGAGAGACAATATTCAAAGAAATACTAGCTAAGGTTTGTTTCAGAATTAAGAAAAAAATGCAAATTCTCAGAATCCCAGTATATCTAAAGCAGAATAAATAAATGGAAATAAATGGAAATGTAAAAATCTGTAGAGCATCAAAGACAAAAGAAGATCTTGAAAGAAGGCAGAAGTTAAAGGCAAATTAACAAAAATTAAAATTAGACAACTGAGTTTTCAAGAGTAATAACAAAAGTCAGAAAAGAGCAAAATAATATCAAAATGTGCTAAGGAAAAAAATAATTGTCAAGACAGAATTCTACACTCAGTAAAATTATTATTTAAGAACATGGGCAAAAATAAAGGCAACAGACAAGGTCTGAGTATATACTATTAATAGAGGCTCACTAAAGATGTAAGTACAGGATTTAATTTAAGAAAAATTAAAATGAGCAAAAAAGAAGGTCTGAGAGACAAGAAAGGATGGTGAGAAATTTAAGAAGGGAAAAGACAGTAGTAAACATAGATTAAACTGGAAAAAAAGATATTGAATATGTAAAACTATAATATCTATTTTGTGTGGTTTATTTTTTTTAAAGCCACTGGAAAATAATAGCAAATAAGACACTAGGAAAGTAACAGGAGTTCAAATATTCTAAAATCACTACATTGTTGAGTGAGAGATTAGAATTTTTAAATTAAAATACAGAATAAGCACTGAAACCAAAAGAAATACCATAGTAAAAATAGAATAAATAGCGGATACGCAATAGCATATTTGAAATAAATCCAAATGTATCATTAATCACAACAAATTCCATGTTAAAAGTCAAGGTGTTTCAGACCAGAATTTTTAAAATCTAGATATACGTAGTTTACATTAGACAACATAAAATAACAAACTGATTGGGCTGTACTAATGTTAGAAACTATATACTTTAAGACAAAAAATATTCTAGAGTTAAAGGAAGCACAATAGTATAAAAGATTCACCAGAAGATATAATAATTTAAATTTAAATGTACCCAAAATACAGTTTCAAAATATATAAAAAGAAAACTGAGAGAACTATCATAGTAAATTTACAAATCTATCATCATAATAAGCATTCTTAAAACCTTTCTTATCAATAAACAAGTGAAAAAATGAATAAGAATATCGAACATAGCCTCAATATTCTGAATTACATAGGATATTCTTAATAATTGGAAAATACACATTTTCTTAAACATATGTGTATCGTTTGCAAAAATATAAAATATTCTTTCGTGAAAATATAATAATCATTACAAAAGTCAATAGAAACAGAAAACTTGTTTAAATGCTCATATATATTGAAAATTAAAATATGCTTCTAAGTAACTCAGGAATGCTAGTAAAATGATATTTAGAGAAAAAAGATTAATGCATCTAACATGTATATTAAAAGCAAGGAAAGCAGATAATTTTAGAAATTTTAAAACATAAAATTGACTCCAATAAAGTATATGGAATAAAGTAATAAAAATATAGCAGATAATGAAATTTAAAAAATACAATAGAGGATCACAGAAACCACCTGACCTTTTAGAAAAGAGCAATTAAATTGACAAACCTCTGGCAAGCTTGATTAATAAAAGAGCATACTAATAAGTAATATGGAAATGAAAAGGGTGCATAGCTATAGATGCTGCAAACATTTTAAAAAATAGTAAAAGAATATTATCAACTTTATGCTACCAAAAAAGTTGAAATTGATTCTTAGGAAAAAAATACATACCTTGCCAAATGGACTTAAGAAAAATAGATCACTTGAATAGTTTTAAAACCATTAAAGAAATTTAATCAGTAGTTTTAAATATTCCCACAAATGAAATACCAGGCCCCAGCAACTTCTATTCACTATTCAAGGACAGATAATTCCAATCTTTCATACAATATTTCAGAAAATACAAAAAGAAACACTATTCAACTCATTTTATGAGGCTAGTATAATTTTGATACAAAATCAGGAAAGGAAAATATGAGAAAGGCAAATTACAGGCCAGTTTCACTCATTAATACAGATGTAGAGTATTCCTTAACAGAATATTAACAAAACAAAACCAGCAATTTAAAAAAATAACAGTTTTACACCAAAAGCAAAAAAAAGTGAAAATAGACAAATTTGATAACATTAAAATTTAAAGCTTCTTCATCAAAGAACACTATTAACAGAGTGAAAAGGCAGCCTACTGAATGGGAAAAAATATTTGCAAATCACATATCTGATAAGAGGTTAGTATCCAGAGTACATAAAGAACTCCTACAACTCAACAGCAACACAACAAATAGCCTGATTAAAAAATGGGCAAAGAACTCGAATAGACATTTCTTCAAAGAGGACATGGAAATGGCCAACAAGCATATAAAAAGATGCTCAACATCACTAATCATTAGAGAAATGAAAATCAAAACCACAATAAGATATCACCTCATACCCCTTACTGCTACTATCAATAACACAGAAAATAACAAATGTTGGGAAGGATGTGAAGAAATGTATAAAATGGTGCAGCTGCTATGGAAAACAGTATGGCGGTTCCTCAAAAAATTAAAAATAGAATTATCATATAATAGAGCAATTCCACTTCTGGGTATATACCCAAAAGTTTTGAAAGCAGGATCTCAGGAGATATTTGCACAGCCATGTTCACAGCAGCAGTATTCACAATAGCCAAGAGATAGTAGCAATCCAAATGTTCAGACAGATGAATGGACAGGCAAAATGTGGTCTATACATAGAATGAAATATTATTCCATTTAAAAAGGAAAGAAATTTTGACACATGCTACAACCTGGATGAAGCTTGGGGACATTATGCTAAGTGAAATAAACCAGTTACAAAAGACAAATACTGTATAATTCCACTAATATGAGGTATCTAGAATTGTCAAATTCATAGAAACTAAAAGTTGGACGGTGGTTGCCAGGGTCTTGGAGAATGGGGTTATGGGGAGTGTTTAAAGGGTACAGAGCTTCAGTTTTGCAAGAGGAAAACATACTGGAGATCTCTTTCACAGCAATGTGAATATGCTTAACATTACTGAACTGTACATTTAATAATGATTAAGATAATAAATTTTATGTGTTTCCTTAATACAATAATTTTTTTAATATTAATTTTAATTTACCCCAGGAATGTAAAGTTGGTTCAACTTTAGGAAATCTATTAATATAATTTACCACATTAGCAAATAAAAGGTAATAATGTGAATGTCTCAAAAGATGAAAAAAACTGATAAAAATCAATATTCATTCTTAACTGAAAAAAAGACCTAACAAACCTTGTTCTCAAATTAAAAATTATCTTCTGGGACTTCCCTGGTGGTCCAGTGGTTAAGAATCTGCCTACCAATGCAGGGGACGTGGGTTCAACCCCTGGTCAGGGAACTAAGATCCCACATGCCTTGGGGCAACTAAGCCCTCGCACCGCAACTACTGAGCATGCAAGCCACAACTAGAGAGCCCGTGTGCTCTGGAGCCCACATGCCACAGCTAGAGAGAAGCCCACACGCTGCAATGAAAGATGAAAGATCCTGTCGCAACTAAGACCCGATGCAGCCAAAATAAATAAATAAATAAATAAAAATATTTTAAAGGTTATCTTCTACACACACACACACACACACAGAGCTTACAACTAACATATTTAATGGTGAAACATTAAAAAGATTTCTTCTGAAATCCAAGGTAAGGCATATTTGCCTGCACTTCTATATAATACTAGACTGCAGGTCTCACTAGTACAATAAAAACAGTGGAATAGGGTTAGGGCAAACCCAGAAAGGGAAGGAGGAGAGAAAAAAAAGAAGGAAGGGAGGAATACAGGAAGAGATGCATGGAGGGGGAGAAGGAGAAAAACAGAAGAGAAGAAAAAGGAAGGAAAAGTTAAAGGCATAAGGAAAGGAAAACGTATAACTATTGCTTTTCTCATATGATATGATGGTATATAAAACAACCCAAGTGAATGTACAGATAAATTATCAAATTTAGTAAGACAGGTCAGCAAAGTTGCTAGATGTAGTTGTTACATAAAAGTCAATCTCATTTAGGTACAATAATGACAAATAGAACGTTTAATTAATTTCAAACATACCATTTGTAATAGCACCAAATATTAACTATTTAAAACAAAAGTCATGAAGACCTGTTAGAGAAAATTATCAACTTTTGTTTGAAGACATTAAGGAATATGTAAATAAATGGAGAGATTTATCATATTCATGGCTTAGAAAATTCGATATTATAATACTGGGACAATGTCAATTCTTCCCAGACTGAGAAAGGGTCTTTCTATAAAACTTCAGAAAATAATTCAGAAATAAAAATTCAGAAAAGACTTTATGTGAAAATTAACATGCTAATTCTAATGTGCGTATGAAAGAGCAAGAGACCAAGAACAGTCAAGACACTCCTGAAGAAGAATCAAGTCAAAGTTCGTCCTCTGCCGGGTATGAAGACTAGAAAGCCATTTTTAATTGAGCTGGTATAGAATTAGGGCATAGAGAATCAAGTAAACTAACAGAACACAAACGAGAACCACAAAACAGACCCAGGTAAAAATGAACATTGAATATACGATACAGGTAGCATCACGTACCAATAGGAAAGCAGGGACTACTGAATAAACACACAAGAATAACAAGCTACCCCTTTAGGAAAAAAACGGACTTGGATCTCTTCCTCACATCTTCTAAAAAAAACAATTTCAGATTGGTTGAGGGCTTAGCACTTTTAGAAAAAGAATGTGATATAACATCTTTTTGATAAAAAGATGCATTCTTAAACAGGACACAAAGAGCGAAAACATAAAGAAAATGATAAGTCATTTAAAGCTAAGAACTTTTCTGTTTATCAAAAAATATCTAATAGAGGATGAAAATGGCAGCCACAAAGTAAGAATGATTATTTGCAATAGCATATAATCATCACAAGATTAGTATGAGAATGTTCCTACTAATTTTTTTAAAAAAAGAAGGGTAGTGAGACTTCCCTGGTGGCGCAGTGGTTAAGACTCCACGCTCCCGATGCAGGGGGCCCAGGTTCCATCCCTGGTCTGGGAACTAGATCCCACATGCATGCTGCAACTAAGAGTTCACATGCCACAACTAAGGAACCAGTGAGCCGCAACTAAGGAGCCCACCTGACACAACTAAGGAGCCCATCTGCTGCAACTAAGGAGCCACGTGCTGCAACTAAGGAGCTCGCCTGCTGCAGCTTGCCTGCTGCAGCTAATACCCAAGGCAACCAAATAAATAAAGTAAAAAAAAAATAATAAAAATTAAAAAATAAAAAGGGTAGTAAATTACATTAAAAAAAGACAAAACATGAATGAACAATATATGAAAAATGATCAACCACATTAAAATAATCAAAGAGAGGAAATTAAAAACGACAATGAGGTAAAGTTCTGACAATGTAGTGTGTTAGGAAGTATACATGGCAACAGGAACTCATACACTGTGGTAGGAGTATGCAGGTTTTGGAAAGCAATTTTGGCATTAGCTTGCAAAGCTGAAGAGCTACATACCCTCTAATGAACAATTCTACTGTGCAAACACATGAAATTGGCTTAGGGGTTACTACTTTGTTCATAAAAATTATAGACAGAATAGAAATTAATAACGCATCACAAAATGAATATGCCTTAGAGATAATATGGCACCTTTGTACCAGGAAACAAGCACAATAATGAACATAGCAGCATTATTTATAATAGCAAAGATAAATGGAAGCAACGCCAATGTCTGCAGCAGGAGAACTGGTAAATAAAATGAATATACAATGAAATAATTGTATTCAAGCCTTACCGTTCTCATCTAATGGAGTACCCCTGTTCCAGAGACTTCTGCTCTGGTTAATTCTCCCTTTCCCTCTGGAGAATAAAATCTGTTATTTCTGGCTATCTGCCCTCTACACCGTATTTATATATAATTGACCTATCGGATTCAAACCATGGTTTTATTTCAGAACTAGTAAGTACCCGTGAGCCTTATTTACTCTATCGTTTTCCACTTTCATTCCCCCACCCCACAATACAGAGACACAAACACACACAGATTTCGTGTCCCACTCTTCACTCGACCTCCAAAATAGTCAAGTCTCTTACAATACCTGAGGAAATGTCCACTGCCTCAATAGCTGTGATGATGGCTTAATGCCCTTAAAACCCTGACTCTATATTAAGGACCAAGAAAAGAATTTTTTAATACCTGAACAAGGACAGAGGATGATTAAGATACAAATTTTATACGCTAGCTTATTTTATTTCTAATTATATTCTTAGTAAATGACGTTAATATTCAACAGGAATGACTTTGTCACTCAGTGCTTTTGCCCAGTAAAAACCAGAGCCCCTAAGCATTTTATTGGCACTAAAGCAGTCAGCTGTGACATACGATAACGGCAAGGGTAAAGAAATTCTGCTCCGTTTCTAAATTAAATGTCTCTTCGATGACTTGAATGTAGGAGACTGAACATATGTAGAGGAGATCACAATAATTTTAAAAGGTGTTGACAGTATTATCATAATAGTCACCTGTTTAAACCAATGCTGACCCTCATGCATGTGTATGTATTATACAGTTTAAGTAACCCAAAGCAGATGCTATACGTGTAAATCCACAAACAACTATAACGATCATTCATATCTCATGCTCGTAGATGAGAGAAGGGTAAATGACTTACTCAGCAAATTCTATTTCAACAGCATCGCCCTCCATCCTCAACACCGAACATCACAAAACTAGTTACTGGTGAGGCTCACTTTTTAGTGTTCTCCAGCACGTTATGGTGCCTATTAAACAAAAAATCAGTTTTAGGTGTTTGTTTATCTTACAGAATGATTTACATATGATTTATTGAGCTATATATTAATGCACATAAAGATATGACTTGAGAAAAATTTCTCCTGTAGTTTAAATTTACTACTGGTCTCTAACTAGCATGACATGTGTCCATGGTCAAGTGACTTTATCTAGAAGATACATTTTCATCTATATATTCTAGTAGCATGTAAACAGACCCTAACTTCATGTCAAGCCACTTAATGAGACATCATCATCGTCATTAAAATCATTTGTTTTTATGTATCTGCATCCGTGTGGCTCCATACTAAGCACTATGAAAAGTGAGAATTAAAATGTCTCTCCTTCACAGGATATGCAATTTAAAATAAAACAGGAAAACGCATATTGATGACACTAAGATCAAACACAGACACTAAACATAAGCATATAAGTATGTCTGATTACATCAAATGGTTAGATGAATGAGAAGGGGTTTTAAGATTTCATTTTAAAACAGTTAAGATTTCATGAAAATCTCAACTTCTCTGTCTTGAAGGCTTATTTCAGCACTTGGGTTTGAAGAGGGGTCTTAGTAAGATAAGGACCCTGTAGTCTAGGGTTTCAGAGAAAGAAAACACTCCAGAAAAGGCCATATCATAGGGTAATTCATAAGAGGGGCAAGATTAGTAAGATGACCAAGGGGCAAGTTCCATGTACCCGAATATCAGAAAAAATATATATTTAATTAATATACCACCACCTGCTGAGAACCCATTCATCTGGCTAGCAGGGCCAAATAGTGTTTTTCTAACACTATTCAGAAAGACTTCACTTCACTTTGAGCTCCTAAATAGGCCAAGCCAATAATCTTTAAAAACCCAGATCAGGGCTTCCCTGGTGGCGCAGTGGTTGAGAGTCCGCCTGCCGATGCAGGGGACACGGGTTCGTGCCCCGGTCCGGGAAGATCCCACATGCCGTGGAGCGGCTGGGCCCGTGAGCCATGGCCACTGAGCCTGCGCATCCGGAGCCTGTGCTCCGCAGCGGGAGAGGCCACAACAGTGAGAGGCCCGCGTCAGTGAGAGGCCCGCATACGGCAAAAAAAAAAAAAAACCCAGATCAGAGAAATGTTTAAATTTAAGAATAGTTCCTCAATCTTAATTCCTAGTAGCAATCAGTAGCTATTCTTTTCCTCTATGCTATTCTTACAAAGAGGAAACTGCTTTATCCTATTAGGTTCTCTCAAAATAATACAGTTCTGATTCTTTTCTGCTAGTGGTTCTCCAAGTGTGGTCCTGGGAAGAGGGCATCAGTATCACCTGGCAACTTGTGCGAAACGGAAATTCTCAGGCTCCACCCCAGACCTACTCCATCAGACAACTGGGGGGGGTGAGGACCAGCCATCCGGTTGAACAAGACCCTCAGGTGATTCTGCTAGGCACTCAGGTTGAACACTACTGCTTTGTACCTGTCCAATAATAGCACCATCCATGCTTGCCCCGGTCCCACCGTCAGGACAGGTATTTCAGTTCACCTGTAGAAATAATTCAAGAAAAAAATGGTTTTGTCACTTAATCTTCACACTGAAAATGGCATATTTATGTTGGTCAATAAATACTCCCCAAATGGAATAATACTCTTAAACACTCCATACTCATCAACTTTCAGTGTTACAGGGATTGTAGATTGTAGTGTTTACAAAACATTTTCTAATATATTATCAATGAAGCCAATAGATTTAACAAGCTCCCAGGGGTCTTCATTCTCTCCTGGGCCTCACACAGAGAAGACCCTAATAGGCGGAGATCTCACAGCACCGCATATAAGAGCTCTCCTTTGTGTGCCAGGAGGGAGGGCTGGAAAAAGTCTCCTGGAAGGTCTAAGAGTAAAGACAAAAAAAAAAAAGCCTGAGATTTCCTTCTTGCTGATTCAGCAGGCCCTGAGGGTCATCCTTCCCCACTCCCAGCAGAGCTGAGACACTTCCAATGGGCCAGGCCCAGTTCTCAGTGTCAAGATCTGGAAATCAATGGTTTTACAGTGAGGGAATGGCATTCCCTAACTCTTAGTCTGAGGTTGTAGCTAAAACCAGACAACCCTTTTTGGAACACCAAACCATTTAAGCCAAATCGAAAAAAGTTCAGCTTCTTTGACAAGCACACTGAAAGACACTTTTACGCGTGTTAGGCTAAAATCCCACCAGGTCCCTGGAAAATCCTCTACCTGTGTTAGCCCCATGCTCAGTTCCCACAGTCCCCAGGAATGAAGACCTTCCTGCCCGTCACCAACACCAATTACCTCCCACCAAACTTCACGATGAAAAAGGGGGACAAAAATAATCACTATTTCAGCAGCGGTCATTTTAAAAAACATGATAATAACGTCGAACTCCCTCCAAAATTAGCCTCCACCGTCCTGTAAATTGGTTTTCTTTGTGATCTAAAATTGACTCGCAGGGCACCAGTTAGAAAATAGTCGCTGAAAAGCCGGGGCCTCCGAGCTTTCGGATCCTGCCGGTCTTTCATCGTGTAAACAAACGCATCAGATTTAAAGCTTTCCCATAATTGTTATGCTAACCTTGGAGCGAAACCTCTCCATTTGCATTTGAAGGAGCTAAATATTAGGCAGGAAAGAAAGTGCTCTCTTTGAAAGCCTGAGAAAATGTCCCCGCTCGGGGCTGCCGGGCCATCTGGGCCGCGGGCTGGGGCGCAGCTCCCGCCCCCCGCGCCCTGGTAGCCGCGCGCCGGGAAGAAGGGGCGCCCCGAGGGCCGTCATCTGGCTGCAGAAGAATGCGGACGGGCCCCCGGAGCCTTAGGGCGCGGGCCGGGCTCGCTCGGGGCGGGGGCGGCCCGGGGATGTGGGAGCCAGGCGTGCCTTGGGGATAGATCACGCGGCCTGGGATCCTTGCCCTTTTCCCAGGGCGCATCCCCCGGGCCCACCGCTTCCTGGATGCCGGGGGAGAGGGGCGTCTCCGCAGCAGGGTGAGGGGCTCGGAGGCGCGAGGCGGGGTGTGGAGAGCGTAGGCCTATGCTGGGAAGGAGAAATGCACATTCAGTAAGCGCTCTGACCCACTTTGAACTTGATCTCCTGGAGTCTCCAGATCCAGCCCGTTTAGTCGAGGCCAGTAAGCCCCCCTATGCACACCAAGCTTGGAGTAATTAAAAATAAAAACGCTGCACCGTTGGGGGTTTCTTATAGAAAGGAGGGAAGGCTCGAACTTCCCATCAGCCTATTCTGGGGCAATCAAGAAAAGCCTTGCAGCCCTCTACCTTTTCCTGTAAACGGAACCAAAGCGTATCTAGGATGAGTTACGGAAAAATCATTCCTGGGGGAAAAACATCGAGGGCTTCATACACCAGGAGGACAGAGCTGGAGGGGATAAGATGCTCCTAGATTCGAAGCATATAATTATTTTCTTGCACCACTTCTCATTTTAATCTCATTTCGAATATAATTCAAAGGTGCTTTGATTTTTAAATGACTTCACTGTTGTCAGAATTAGCATTTTTCACTAGTCCTAGGAGACATTCCAGAGGAGAACGGTATTTTTATTTTCCTTTTTTCCCCCCCTACGGTTTGACAAAGGCTTCTCATGCATCGCTGGACTGTGTTACAAAGTTAAGGGATTTTTCCCTCTCTCAAAGGAAGATCGTTGAGGCTGCAAGTAACCCTGGTAGCTGCTAGGAGATGGAATTCTTTAGGCTAGAACAGCATGTTGCACAAAATAACTGGCAAAAGAGGAATGCAGGCCAGCACTTGAGTTCTTTACAGGGGCAAAAGGATGCAACAGTGACCCAAGGTCTACATGGGAAGAGAAGATGAAGTATATTGTTTTTCCTAATCATAAACTAAGTATCAGTGTTTGACAAGCTTCTAAAATGCATCAACTGCCATGTATTCTATTTATTTCATTATTTATTAAATGGCTACAAGTTTGGTTTGGGGGTTTTTTGTTTGTTTTTTAAGATTTAGGACCTTGGCCTCAGACAGACCCCAGTTCCAGATCTGGCTTCTCATACTTACTACCTTGGTAGCCCCAATCAAGTTACTTTGCCTTTGTAAATCCCAGTGTTCTTATCCATAAAATGGGTGTATTGAAATAAACACAGTGCCTAACACATAGTAAGCACTCTATAAATCATAGCTGTTGCTGAGTACGTTATTATCATCATTGTAATCACTGTCTCTTCCCTGAAGATTCTAAATCTTTTAAAATCTGTATTAAATGAAGCAATTGAATGGGGTCATTCAAAAATATTTATTTGTTGCCAGGTTCTGCTCTAGTGCTAGAGATAAATAGATAAATGTTCCTTGTTCTTATGGACTATAGGTTCTAGTTAGGGAGATAAACCACAGATCAGAAAAGTATTAAATATGATCATTGTGTAAACGAGCAGGAACTTATGAGAGGCCTCCCAGGACAGACCCCTTCCCCATATCCTCTGCTGTAGCTCCTTTCTGAAGTACCCAGATAATAGTATCTCATGCATATTTACTGAGTTTTTCAGATGCTAAAAACCACCACCAAATGTAAGAAATTAACTATTTGATGATCATGAGCACGTAGTCCTGGACCTACACCCTGTTACCTCATAATCAACCAATCAGAGAATTGTGCATGAGCTGATCACATACCCTGTGACCCTCCTCGCTCACCCGGCCTTTAAAAATGCTTTGCTGAAACCCTTTTGGGAGTTAGGCATTTGCAGGGGGCATGAGGCCCCTTTCTCCTTGCATGGCCCTGCAATAAACATTTCCCGGCTCCAAACTCCAACGTTTCTGTATTGTTTGGCCTCACAATACGTCGGGCACGTGAACTTGCATTTGGTAACAATTTCAGAGAACAATAGATTCCATAAAGAAAATAAACCAGGGAATTGGGAAGGGGAGTGACTGAGAAAGGTGCTGGGGGAGAAGAGAAGGGCTGGTTAAGATGAGAAGGACGGGGCACCTCGAAGAGGAAGTGACAACCATAGGTGTCCACCAGGCAAAAGCAGACTGGAGAAACATTCAGGGCCAGATCTTGTACGGTCAGGAGCTCCAAATTCTTCAGAGCAATGAGAGATGATGAGAAAGTTTCAGGCGAGGGAATAACATGATCTGATTTACTATTTAGAAAGGTCACTCTGGCTCCTATGTGGCGAGTAGACAATGGGAAGTGGTGGAAGAGGATAGGGTAAAAGTGGTCCTCAGCCCTCCTTGCCCTTGGGAAACTTTTATAAAGCCAAGCTCTATTTGTGGGCGTGGAGTAGCGCCTAGGCATTGCTTTTCCTGGCTTTTTGTTGTTGTTGTTCTAAACTCCCAGGTGATTCTACTGTATTGTAAGAGTGGAAAAAAACACTAATTTGTAAGCCATCTCAGTCGTCCCGTGAAAGAGGATGTGATTGACGTGGAGATGCTAAGCGGTGGTCATAGGCTATGTCTCAGAGGTAGAAGCAAATCAACCTGCTAATGGATTAGAAGTGACGGGACGGGTGGGGAGAGAAAGATAGGAATGAGGAATGACCTCATAGTTGGCTCAGTAGTATAGATGGTGATCCCATTTACCGGGATGGCAAAAATGAAGTCAAAGTAGACAGAGGAATGAAGACTGGAATCAAAAATACTGACCATGTTGTGTATATGATGATAATTTGACATATATTAGTATAACAATAATATAATTATTCAGTTGAAACATCTAGCAGGAAGTTGATTTGAGAGATAGGAGGACAAAACTCTAAATGTCATCTGTATCAATGTTGCCCAGTAGAACTTTCAGCGAGAATGGAAATGTCCTATATCTGTACTGTCTACTGCAGTATCACTCACCACATGTGGATATTAGCACTTGAAATACAGCTAGGCTGGTATAACTGAGGAGCTGATTATTTTTTTTAATTAATTTAAATTTAAATAGCAATATGTGGCCAGTAGCTATCCTACTGGACAAAGCAGACATGCGTTGATGATTCCCATGTTTATATATCTGGCCTGAACTTGATACCTTCTCACTACTTCCCCTGGTAACAAACAGATCAAAGCCACTGTCCTCTCCAGCTTAGATTATTGCAAGAGCCTCCTATCTGGTCACAATGTTTCTCCCCTGACCTTTTATTGTATATTCTCAAAACAGCAGCCAAAATCATCTTCACAGCTTGAGTTATATCATGTATTTCTTTGCTTGAAGCCTTCTAATGTTTCCTCATCTCAATATGATAAAAGCCAAAGATTTTTCAATAGCATACAAAAAAAAAAAAAAGCAGCCCTAAATCATCTGACCCCTTCTTTGCCTCTCTAACGTCACTTTCCACTTTTCTGCCACTCCTCTGTCCCTGCCATAGCACTTATCACCTTCTCTTGCGCGATATACTTAACTCAGTTATATTGTTTAGTGTCTACTCTCTTTTAGTAGAAAATAGGCTCTGTTGGGGTGGGGATTTAGGACTATTTTGTTCACTATTGTGTCCTCTACTACCTAGAACACAGTAGCCTGGCACATGTTAAGCACCCAAGAAATACTTATTGAAAGACTGATAATATATGCTCACCTAGGTCACCCAGAAAGACTGTACATGGAGAATAAAAAGGGCTTCAGGACTGAGCCCCAGGCCACTCCTGCATTTAGAGTTGCACCATCCAATGTGTTGGCCACTAGTAGCCATATGTGGCTTTTCAGCTTTCAAAATATGCTACTCCAAACTGAGATGCACTATAAGTGTAAAATACCAGATTGTGAAGATTAAGGATATATATAAAGAATGTAAAGTAGCTCATTAATTATTTATAGTGATTACTTACTGAAATAATATTTTGGAGATTTTGAGTTAATTAAAATGTATTATTAAAATTGATTTCACCTCTTCCTTTTTACTTTTTTTAATGTGGAAATTAAATACTAGGAAATTTAAAATCACATATGTGGCTCAGGTTATATTTCTATTAGACAAGTTGGTTTAGAGATTGAGAAGAAGAAAAGCCAGCAGGGGTTACTGTGCAGTGAGTAGGAGAAAATATCAGGAAAGTGTGGTACATGGAAGATTAGAGAAACAATTTTTTAAAGTGGGAAGGAACAGTTAACTAGGTCATATGAGCAAAATAAAGACAGCGAATTAAGCAAAAGATTTGGCAAGATGGAGATCACTGTCAACTATGACAAGGGTGGTTTCAGAGATAGGTGTGTGCAGAAGCCCAACTGGAGAGGGATTAAGTCAGAATAGAAAGTGAGGAAGGAGAGACAACCAATACAGACAACCCTCTCAAGAAGTTTTCTATGAGAAATGGGATGACTGCTGGACATAGAACAAAATTATTTTAAGATGGGAGATGTTTTGATCACTGAAGGAAATGATCCAAGAGAGATAGCCCCAAATTGGAAAATTTAGGCCAAATACAAAGAATATGGACACAAAGCATTTTAAATCTGAAAGGGCCCTTGAAGTTTATCTTAGACAAACTCTTTGCATTACAGATAAGAACTCTGAGATCCAAACAAGTGAAGGATTTGTCAATGTCAACAGCAAAGCTGAAACCAGAACCAGAAACATGGTCAATGAGCTTAGATATAAGCTCATTTCTTCAGAGACAAACACTGGTTTTCCAAAAAAAAAAACAACCCCATTGAGTGAGAATTATCTTATGTACCACTAGTATAGAATGACAGAGTGTCTCCTTTGGAATAGCTTCAATAATTCTAAGTGAATTGGATAAAACTTATGAAAAGATTTATCATCAGGGATGAAAACCTTTCTGTGCTTTATACCTAGAAAGTTCATACCTGTAACCAAGTATAACTTCTCTACCATAGAATAAAAATCAACTCTGTACTGTTTCCCTGTACAAAATTTAAATTAACTGGGGTGCTCAGAGAATGGTGAAAATGAGAGGTTCTGATAAATTTTATTTTCTGCTTAACCTGAGGTCAACCAAACAAATACATTGTATTCTAACTCCACTGAAAATCTTTAAATGCTTAGCCCTTCTTTCCTTACTGTGTAGGAAAATGACCATAATTTGATCTCTCTTTAATGATCCAGTATTTTTCTGTGCCTCAGGGTATCATGTTCAATAACACTTTACAATATCTTCCTAGGACTTTAGGTACAGAGAGTGAATTACGGAAGGAAATTTTGCAGTTTCTTTCTGTGAACTTCATAGGAACATGTTTATCATTTGCCTCTTTTTTGCTAAAGGTTGGGTAAAATAAAACTTCAAGTGATGAGGTTATCTGTTAATTCAAGTTTTATCACCCTGTTTTCATTTCTTGTACACTAAGATAATACAATACTGTTAACTCATAAAAAATACAGTATGTGTTAAGGGGCTTTGGTTTGAAGGTTTTGTTATTGTTGTTATAACATTGTTGATGGGTTTGTGATGACCTTGACAAACCCCTCACTTAGAGATTGTTATGAACAATGATACTCATTCATAAGAAGATTAATCTGGGGTGAGTCAGTCTGGGGCCACAAAGAGGCAAAATTTCACATACAAGTGGGTTGAGATGGGTAACACAGTCTCACAGATGTGTGATGGGGTTTGCATGTGATATGTGATATGTGAACCGCATCACATGCCTCCTTTCCGTTCTACATTCACTTCAGTACCTATCCTTCTCCAAGTCCAAGGCTAATTCTTAAATTCTACCTTCTCTGCACGTTTTTCTCTTCCTCGGCACACAGCCTTGCTCGGCTCTCACCAGTTACAAAAGTTCCTTATCCCTTACTCTACCTCTTACCATTCTTTTGCCTACCAAGCTTCAAAATAAGTAGTCTGCCTCCGCAGACTCTTATTCCTCCCAACTGTGCATCTTCAGGACTTTCCATCATTATTTTTCTTAGCTGCCCAGGGGTCTCTAACACAGTTTGACCCTTCCACCTAGAAACTTGCTTTGTCAAACCACGACTTTACCTTTTCCTATTTTCTCTCCTCCTCCCCTCTAAATACTTCTTCTTGGGTTCCCTCACTAGTTCTTTTCCTTATGCCCTCTGAATGTGTGTTCCCAGACTTTCATCCTCAGCTTTCTCATTTTTCCTTCCATTTCTTCCTTCTGCTATTTCATCTGTTTCCCAAACTCTAACTGCCGCTAATATACTGGTAACTCAGAAGTTTGATATCTTTCTTGAGCCTGCTGGGCAACTCCACCTGGATATTCTGGAAGTGATCTCAAAATTAATACATCCCAAAACAAACTCATTAGCAAGATTTTTCTTTATCAGTTAATGGGGCCAAGCAGTTACCTAGTCACACAAGTCAATTCGCTTGACTCCCACTTTTTCCCTCAATCATTCAATTGATTTTGGCTTAAATACATATAGCAAATCTGTGCATCCCTCAAATCTGGTGAGCAACCTTAGTGTAGCTTCATGGCCTTCCCCTCTTTTAAGTTGTTTATCGCTCCTATCATCCTGCACTATGTTCTTTCCAAAACATAAATCTGAACTATTATTGCTGCTCCTTTGGGGATAACCTCCTCCACCCCCATCATGGAATAAAGTCCAGAATACTCTTCAGAGCACGTCATGTCCTTCACATCTGACCTTAACCTGTCACCCCCAATGCCTTTTCAACCATTTCTAGCAACCACCACCTCTTCCCTTCTGTTCCACACACTCCTGACTGTCTCATCCATCTGGAACTCCTACTCAGCCTCCAAGAGGCCTTGTCAGTATCTCCTAAAATCACTTGTTACACGGAATGATAATTAATTATTTACATACCTCCCACTACACTGTGTTATGATTAGTAAATAATATGTTCTGCTTAACAGTAGGGATCATGGTGTTTTCACCACTGTATCTACACCATCTAGCAGAGTACTTAGCCTTAGTAGGGGCTCAACCTATGGATTGGAATTGAATGGTTTAGAGGTAAACTCAGTCTAAATGAGATAACCAGTCTGTCCTAATGAGCTCATCTTCATTGTCTATCCCTGTTGACAGGTATCATCCTAAACCTAAGAGACAGGTGATTTCTGATTTCAGACACAGGGTGTGTCACCCTGATTTGTGAGGAAGGGAATGCTCCGCCGCCCCCCACCCCTTTTCTTCATTCTTCCTGGGAGAACAAATTGCATTATGCAGTTGTGGCGCCAACTTGCTTTTTAAGGGCACACTTTGCTGTTCTGTTTGAATATCCCTTGTCTCTCCTGTTGTTCTTTCTCTGAGCCTGTCTGCCCTTTTCCAAAAGTGAAAACATCACCAAGCATTTCTGTAATAATATGGTGTATATTATCACATTAGCTACAGTTCTAATAAAAGTAGCTACATTATCAGATTATGCTTTGCCTCAGAGCCACAGAAATAATGGTGCTTTATCAGGAAATTTTTTATAGCCAAATGGAAATTCACTAATGCAATAGGAAGTTATCAAACATAATATAATTCAAGAGACCCAAACTGTTAGTGTCTCAATAGGTGAAGGGGGAAAACATCTATTTTATTGTAATGAAACTCTTAACAGAGACATATTTATTATCTTTGTAAAAATGCTCAACATGTTCTTTTTCTCTCTGTATAATCATTTCTCGTTTCTTTTTTTAAAACTTGGATTCTTTTTGTGAAAAGTCTGTTTGAATGTCAGAAGAAAATAAAAGTGAAGGACGTCCCTTGTGGTCCAGTGTTTAAGAATCCGCCTTCCAATGGGGACGTGGGTTCGATCCCTGGTCGGGGAACTAAGATCCCACATGCCACAGGACAACTAAGCCTGTGGGCCGCAACTACTGAGCCCGTGCACTCTGGAGCCTGCATGCCACAACTAGAGAGAAGCCCACTTGACACAAAGAAAGATCCCACATGCCACAACAAAGACCTAATGCAGCCAAACAAATAAATAAATAAAATACATATAATGGTGTCCCTCAAAAAAAGAAGAAGGGCTTCCCTGGTGGTGCAGTGGTTGAGAGTTCGCCTGCCGATGCAGGGGACACAGGTTCGTGCCCCGGTCTGGGAAGATCCCACATGCCGTGGAGCAGCTAGGCCCGTGAGCCATGGCCGCTGAGCCTGCGCATCCGGAGCCTGTGCTCTGCAACGGGAGAGGCCACAACAGTGAGAGGCCCGCGTAACACAAAAAAAAAAGAAGAAGAAGAAGAAAATAAAAGTGATCGGTGATCAGGCAGTTATTAAGTAGAAAAAATCATCCAAAAAATTTAAAATATGGATTTATGCTATCAAACTGCTAAGAGAGTTTCAGAAAGGCTTCCATAAACATAAAACACACAACAAAACACCAGTGTGCCTATGTATTGTGGAGAATGATAAGCTGTCTGCTCACATGCACAAACTAATGAGCAGGAAAATGTCAATACATAGCATGTCAAATAGTCAGTGCTCAAATTCCATCCAAACTTTTACCTCGATTTCCATCTAAAAACAGTGAACAAACATGCAAAATCTAGGTAGCTGCAATTTTTGCCTTTACTAAACAATGGTTTCATGACAGTCAGAATATCAAATTCAGAGAAAAAAATTAAATGGCTTTCCTGCTTCATAATACATCAAATTCTTGCTAGAATTCAAAGGAAGGATGAAGAGGTTTTTTTTTTTTCTTTCTCCGAAAAAAATTTCCCTTAGTCCAGGACTGGGGGGAAAGTGATTACCTAAAAGGGCATGACAGAAATGCAGTTCAAAGACATATTCCCATGCTGTCATTATGTATGTGTGTGTACACGCATGTTAATATATAGTATGTGTGCATTAGCATATAGATGGAGATATAAAAATTAGATAGATAATAGATAATGGGTGATCTATCATTCTGGAAACTTTGAAAGGGAGATGTTTGTTTAAATGATCTTTTCAATGGTGTACTCTACTGAGGTGTAGCTATTTCTCCTTTTGACCTGAAATTCTAACCGTTTGGGAAAACACAATGATTAGATAACAATTGTGAGCCATAAAAATGCACTTAAAATAGACTGGAAATACTCATTTTGACCACTTGGACATATTGGCTATTTTACATTTTGATCAACGTTTCCCATCCAGTTTTGTTTCCAACCAAGGTATTCCTACTTTTCAGGTTCAGGATCTGATTTGTGCATGGGGGCTATAGCTGTGTACACATCAGCACCTCAGCTCCCCCTCCATGGATGACACCTTCTCCTCTCTAACACCTAAATGTAGCACAGAAGGAGGATATGATCTGGGAACAATACAACCAGATACAATTACTGATAATTTTTTTTAAATCATACTTTCTAAATATAGTGCAAACCCATTTTTGGTATGTTTTCCTACACGGCAGGATAGAGATTGGTGGGGGTGTTTGGAGGATACAGGAAAAATGGGAGCCAATTTGGAATGGGGACAGGCAGTGTTAATTCAAAATTACATATTTAGGAAAAAAATCATCTTGGTCTGCAGTTTGAGGACAAAACTAAAGGAGTAAACAAACCTGCAGAGAGCGTCTTTGTAGAGACAGAATCAAGATAAAAAAAACAGTTTTCTGTCTTCCCTTCATCCTAGCAGGTGGCAAGTAATCAAGTTTTCATAAAGTGTGCAAGGCCTCCAACAGTGTTCTGAGTGCTCAAGTTCTTTTCCTTTGCCGCTAGTTACTGTTGCTTCAGTCACTTAAAGGTATTTCTGTCCAGAGGTATACTCCCTGCCCTCCTTTACCTACACATTTGATGGTCTGTTTCTCAAAATACTGTGGCCCAATGGGGAAAAGAGGAGTAATGTGACAGCTCATGCAAGTGACATTATGGTCTTATTCAAATGACACCATGCTTGAATATCCTAATTTGATGAAGGGTAGCGATTTGTAATGAATCACTCCCCCTTTAATAATACTGGTTTTTTGTATCTCAACCCTGAAGTTTTGAAATTCCTGTCAAACTTACAAGCTCTTACACAGCAAAGGAAACCATAAAGAACAACAACAAAAACAAACAAAAAATGAAAAGACAACCTACAGAATAGGAGAAAATATTTGCAAATGATGCAACAGACAAGGGCTTAATCTCCAAAATATACAAACATCTCATACAACTCAACAACAAGAAAACAAAAAACCCAATCAAAAAATGGACACTTCTCCAAAGAAGACATACAGATGGCCAGTAGGCACATGAAAAGATGCTCAACATCACTAATTATTAGAGAAATGCAAATCAAAACTACAATGAGGTACCACCTCACACCATTCAGAATGGCCATCATTAAGAAGTCTACAAATAACAAATGCTGGAGAAGGTAAGGAGAAAAGGGAACCCTCCTACCCTGTTCATGGGAATGTAAGTTGGTGCAACCATTATGGAACACAGTGTGGAGTTTCCTCAGAAAACTAAAAATAGAATTACCATATGATCCAGCAATCCCACTCCTGGGCATATACCCAGACAAAAGTATAATTCAAAAAGGTACACGCACCCCTATGTTCATAGCAGCACTATTCACAATAGCCAAGACATGGAAACAACCTAAATGTACATCGACAGATGAATCGATAAAGAAGATGTGGCACATATATACAATGGAATATTACTCAGCCATAAAAAGGAACAAAATTGGGTCATTTGTAGAGACATGGCTGGACCTAGAGACTGTCATACAGAGTGAAGTAAGTCAGAAAGAGAAAAACAAATATCATATATTAACACATATATGTGGAATCTAAAAAAATTTGTATAGACAATCTTATTTACAAAGCAGAAATAGAGACACAGATGTAGAGAACAAATGTATGGATACCAATGGGGAAGGGGGGGATGAATTGGGAGACTGGGATTGACATATATACACTACTGATACTATGTATAAAATACATAACTAATGAGAACCTACTGCATAGCTCAGGGAACTCTACTCAGCGCTCTGTGGTGACCTAAATGAGAAGGAAATCCAAAAACAGGGGGATATATGTATACGTATAGCTGATTCACTTTGCTGTACAGTATAAACTAACACAATATTGTAAAGCAACTATACTCCAATAAAAAAAATTGAAAACCATAAGACTCCTAGAAGAAAGCATAAGGCGTGAGCTCCTTGACATCAGTCTTGACAATGATTTTTTGGATTTGACACCAAAAGCAAAGGCAACAAAAGAAAGGTAGGACTACCCCTAACTAAAAAGCTTCTGCACAACAAAGGAAATAGTCAACAAAATGAAAAGGCAAACTACCAAGTGGAAGAAAATATTTGCAGATCATATATCTGAAAAGAGGATAATATCCAAAATAAAGAACTCATACAAATGGCCAACAGATACATGAAAATGTGCTCAACATTACTGATCATCAGGGAAATGAAAACCAACACACAGTGAGATACCGCCTCAGACCTGTTAGAATGGTTATCATAAAAAAGACAAACGATAACAAGTGCTGGCAAGGATGTGGAGAAAAAGGAACCCTTGTGCACTGCTGGTGGGAATGTAAACTCATACAGCCACTGTGGAAAACAGTATGGAGGTTCCTCAAAACACTAAAAATAGAAATACCATATGATTCAGCAGTCCCTCTTCTGGGAATATACTCAAAGGAAATGAAATCACTATCACAAAGAGATCTGTATCCCCATGTCCTTTGCAACATTAGTTACAACAGTCAAGACATGGAAACAACCTAAGTGTCCATTAGCAGATGAACAGATAAAGAAAATATATACACACATATACACACAATTGAATATTATTCATCCATAAAAAATAAGGAAATCCTGTCATTTTCAACAACATGGATGGACCTTGAGGGCATTATGCTAAGTGAAATAAGTCGTACAGAGAAAGACAGATACTGTATTATCTCAGTTATATGCGGAATCTAAAAAAACCGAGTCATAGAAACAGAAAGAAGATTGGTGGTTGCCAGGGGAATGGGGAATGGGCGAAGGTGGTCAACAGGTACAAACTTCCAGTTATAAGGTAAATAAGTTCCGGGTATGTAATGTACAGCATGGTGACTATGCTGTTTAGTATATCTGAAAGTTGTTAAAAGAGTAGATTTTAAAAGTTCTCATCACAAGAAAAAAAAATTTTAACTATGCGAGGTGATGGATGTTAACTAAACTTATGTGGTAATTATTGCACTATATATATATTAAATCATTATGTTGCATAAACTAATACATGTGTTACATGTCAGTTATATCTCAGTAAAACTGGGAAAAAAGATTATAGGAAGCCAAGTCACAAAGACATAGACCTCCTTCTTCCTATCTTTATTATGCGCAGTATAAATTTCTTCAGCACATAAATCATCCTTTGAGAACCCTTGCCTGGTATCATTAGGCCAGAGATTCAGCATACAGGTCCTGCAATTGTAATGCTTCAGTTTGGTACCCAGCTCATGGATTTTCAAGGAACAAGAGCTAGGGCATTTTATTTAAACTTTATACACTTCAGTTTTTTCATCTGAAAAAGAGATATAGTAATAATAATAGCCATATGGAATTATTATGAATATTAAATGAGTTAATATGTGTGATGTACTTGGTATAGTGCAGGGCAAATATTATATATGGTATATTATCATTATTATAAGAAATTAATGTGTGGCTAGTTAATAATGGCTACTATGTGAGTTAATAATTCATATTAAGAATAAGTATAATATTAAATCTATTTAAAATGTTAGTATTTTGCTAAAATATGTATCAGTCTCTGTGCCATTTTAGCTGCCACAAAGGATATATTTTGCATACTCATTCTAAGGAAACAAAAAAGATCAACAGCTGCCGGATATAAGCTTCAGGATACCAAACAGCTTCACAGACTCACATGTTGCTGTCATGATTTCCCATCACTTCTGCTGTGTCTGCTGCATTGTAAAAATCTTGTCAATGGACCCATGTCCTATGTGGACCCAAGTTTCCCCTGGCACCCCAGGATCTTTAATCACTGTGGTTTGTAATAGGCACAGGCTTCTGGGATAGAGGAAATACTTGCACTTAGCTTGTTAAAAAGTGTATTTTTCTGATCCCAAAGAGAAATAGGCCCAAATATAGCAGGAAGACCATGCATTGCAGCAAGAATATGGATAAGATTCCCCTAGGAAAAGACGAGCTGGCTGAGAATGGGAGGATGGACATAGGTAGGAAGTGTCGTAGAGTCGTAGGCTCTCAGCAGGACCTGTCCTTGGGAGATGAGGCCATAGTAGGGGAGATAAATTGGAGGGGGTCTTATGCAGAACTTGGAGTAGGCAAAAGAATGATGTTATTAGACATTAGATACTTTGGTCGAACAGATTCTATAGTTGAGACAGGCTCTGATGAAAAGGTAGATAGGGGTATTCATTAACTAGTTAAGCTAGTTTTAAAAAGTGACCAAGTAAAGACAGTTAGTACTTGGATCTTGGCTCAAATGTGGAGCACTGAATTGCCTTTAGGATGCTCTGTTCTTCCCTAGATGTGTGTGGAAGCAATTGCCTGTACAACAGTTTTAATCATACACCGTCGATCATTCTGAGAAGATTCCTAACCAGCAATTTAGAATAAGTTTTACTTCTATTTAAAGATGGTAAGAGTGATTATTGAATCACAATACTGGGACATTCTGCTTGACATCAAATGCTCTAATGATAACACACAGATTTTTCCTTCCTTACTTGAAGGAAAAAAAAAAAAAAAGAAAGCCAAGAGGCATTCACGTCATCATTTGAGAGTTCTCCTTTCTTCATTATTCTACTTTAATGATCTATTCAGAAATCAGACTCACGTCTACGGTGTTAGATCACAGCAGGCTTCATTCATTCACACCTTTCCGTGGTCCTTCTACTGTAATTTTTATTAAGGACAACCAGGGATCTCTATGGAAGCGATTCGTAAGATTTTTATGATGCTTTTGTTTGGAGAAGGGAAAATAGAAGTCAAAACTCAGAGAAGACTTTATGAAGTCAGAGGAGTCATGGGGGATAGCTGAGTACACATGCTCTTCATACAACCTCACCATCTTATTTTCCATTCCATACTTCCTACTCACAAAGTGAGCTCTACCACTGACTCCATACTTGTCTCTTCATGCTTCACATGAAAAACTGGGGAAATATGTTCATGACTTTGCAAACGACCTTGGCAGCTTTACTTCCATTGGCTTCTATAAGTTTTAAGAATGAGGCTGTGGGGCTTCCGGGAAGATGGCGGAAGAGTAAGACGCGGAGATCACCTTCCTCCCCACAGATACACCAGAAATACATCTACACGTGGAACAACTCCTACAGAACACCTACTGAACACTGGCAGAAGACCTCAGACCTCCCAAAAGACAAGAAACTCCCCACGTACCTGGGTAGGGCAAAACAAAAAAGAATAAACAGAGACAAAAGAACAGGGACGGGACCTGCACCAGTGCGAGGGAGCTCTGAAGGAGGAAAGGTCTCCACACACTAGGAAGCCCCTTCGCGGGCGGAGACTGCGGGTGGCGGAGGGGGGAAGCTTCGGAGCCGCGGAGGAGAGCACAGCAACAGGGGTGCAGAAGACAAAGCAGAGAGATTCCTGCACAGAGGATCTGCGCCGACCGGCACTCACCTGACCGAGAGGCTTGTCTGCTCACCCACCGGGGCGGGCGGGGCTGCGAGCTGAGGCTCGGGCTTCGGTCGGAGCGCAGGGAGAGGACTGGGGTTGGCGGTGTGACCACAGCCTGAAGCGGCTAGTGCACCACGGCTAGCCGGGAGGGAGTCCGGGGAAAAGTCTGGAGCTGCCGAAGAGGCAAGAGACTTTTTCTTCCCTCTTTGTTTCCCGCTGCGCGAGGAGCGGGGATTCAGAGCGCCGCTTAAAGGAGCTCCAGAGACGGGCGCGAGCCGCGGCTAAAAGCGCGGACCCCAGAGACGGGCATGAGACGCTAAGGCTGTTGCTGCCACCACCAAGAAGCCTGTGTGCGAGCACAGCTCACTCTCCACACTCTCCTCCCGGCGAGCCTGTGCAGCCCGCCACCGCCAGGGTCCCGAGATCCAGAGACAACTTCCTCCGAAGAACGCACGGCGCGCCTCACGCTGGTGCAACGTCACGCCGGCCTCTGCCGCCGCAGGCCCGCCCCACACTCCGTGCCCCTCCCTCTCCCCGGGCCTCAGTGAGCCAGAGTCCCGGAAGCAGCTGCTTCTTTAACCCCGTCCTGTCTGAGCGAAGAACAGACGCCCTCCAGCGACCTACACGCAGAGGCGGGGCCAAATCCAAAGCTGAGCCCCTGGGAGCTGGGAGAACAAAGAAGAGAAAGGGAAATCTCTCCCAGCAGCGGATTAAAGCTCCACAATCAACTCGATGTACCCTGCATCTGTGGAATACCTGAATAGACAAGGAACCATCCCAAATTAAGGAGGTGGACTTTGAGAGCAAGATTTATGATTTTTTCCCCTTTTCCTCTTTTTGTGAGTGTGTATGTGTATGCTTCTCTGTGAGATTTTGTCTGTATAGCTTTGCTTCCACCATTTGTCCTAGGGTTCTATCCGTCCGTTGTTTTTTTTTTTCTCTTAATAATTATTTTTTTTATTTTAATAACTTTATATTTTATCTTAATTTTATTTTACTTTATCTCCTTTATTTTTTTCCTTCCTTCCCGCCTTCCTTCCTTCCCCCCTCCCTCCCTCCTTTCTTTCTTTCTCTCTTTCTTTCTACTTCTACTAATTCTTTCTTTCTACTTTTTCTCCCTTTTATTCTGAGCCGTGTGGATGAAAGGCTCTTGGTGCTGCAGCCAGGAGTCAGTGCTGTGCCTCTGAGGTGGGAGAGCCAACTTCAGGACACTGGTCCACAAGAGACCTCCCAGCTCCACATAATATCAAATGGCGAAAATCTCCCAGAGATCTCCATCTCAACACCAGCACCCAGCTTCACTCAACGAACAGCAAGCTACAGTGCTGGACACACTATGCCAAACAACTAGCAAGACAGGAACACAACCCCACCCATTAGCAGAGAGGCTGCCTAAAATCATAATAAGTCCACAGACACCCCAAAACACACCACCAGACGTGGACCTGCCCACCAGAAAGACAATATCCAGCCTCATTGGCCGGAACACAGGCACTAGTCCCCTCCACCAGGAAGCCTATACAACCCACTGAACCAACCTTAGCCAATGGGGACAGACACCAAAAACAACGGGAACTACGAATGTGCAGCCTGCAAAAAAGGAGACCCCAAACACAGTAAGATAAGCAAAATGAGAAGACAGAAAAACACACAGCAGATGAAGGAGCAAGATAAAAACCCACCAGACCTAATGAATGAAGAGGAAATAGGGAGTCTACCTGAAAAAGATTTCAAAATCATGATAGTAAAGATGATCCAAAATCTTGGAAATAGAATAGACAAAATGCAAGAAACATTTAACAAGGACCTAGAAGAACTAAAGATGAAACAAACAATGATGAACAACACGATAAATGAAATTAAAAATAATCTAGATGGGATCAATAGCAGAATAACTGAGGCGGAAGAACGGATAAGTGACCTGGAAGATAAAATAGTGGAAATAACTACTGCAGAGCAGAATAAAGAAAAAAGAATGAAAAGAGGACAGTCTCAGAGACCTCTGGGACAACATCACACGCACCAACATTCGAATTATAGGGGTTCCAGAAGAAGAAGAGAAAAAGAAAGGGACTGAGAAAATATTTGAAGAGATTATAGTTGAAAACTTCCCTAATATGGGAAAGGAAATAGTTAATCAAGTCCAGGAAGCACAGAGAGTCCCATACAGGATAAATACAAGGAGAAATACGCCAAGACACATATTAATCAAACTGTCAAAAATTAAATACAAAGAAAACATATTAAAAGCAGCAAGGGAAAAACAACAAATAACACACAAGGGAATCCCCATAAGGTTAACAGCTGATGTTTCAGCAGAAACTCTGCAAGCCAGAAGGGACTGGCAGGACATATTTAAAGTGATGAAGGAGAAAAACCTGCAACCAAGATTACTCTACCCAGCAAGGATCTCATTCAGATTTGATGGAGAAATCAAAACCTTTACAGACAAGCAACAGGTAAGAGAATTCAGCACCACCAAACCAGCTTTACAACAAATGCTAAAGGAACTTCTCTAGGCAAGAAACACAAGAGAAGGAAAAGACCTACAATAGCAAACCCAAAACAATTAAGAAAATGGGAATAGGAACATACATATCAATAATTACCTTAAATGTAAATGGATTAAATGCTCCCACCAAAAGACACAGACTGGCTGAATGGATACAAAAACAAGACCCATATATATGCTGTCTGCAAGAGACCCACTTCAGACCTAGGGACACATACAGATTGAAAGTAAGGGGATGGAAAAAGATATTCCATGCAAATGGAAACCAAAAGAAAGCTGGAGTAGCAATTCTCATATCAGACAAAATAGACTTTAAAATAAAGACTATTACAAGAGACAAAGAAGGACACTACATAATGATCAAGGGATTGATCCAAGAAGAAGATATAACAATTGTAAATATTTATGCACCCAACATAGGAGCACCTCAATACATAAGGCAAATACTAACAGCCATAAAAGGGGAAATCGACAGTGACACATTCATAGTAGGGGACTTTAACACCTCACTTTCATCCATGGACAGATCATCCAGAATGGAAATAAATAAGGAAGCACAAGCTTTAAATGATACATTAAACAAGATGGACTTAATTGATATTTATAGGACATTCCATCCAAAAACAACAGAATACACTTTCTTCTCAAGTGTTCATGGAACATTCTCCAGGATAGATCATCTCTTGGGTCACAAATCAAGCCTTGGTAAATTTAAGAAAATTGAAATCGTATCAAGTATCTTTTCCGACCACAACGCTATGAGACTAGATATCAATTACAGGAAAAGATCTGTAAGAAATACAAACACATGGAGGCTAAACAATACACTACTTAATAACCAAGTGATCACTGAAGAAATCAAAGAGGAAATTAAAAAATACCTAGAAACAAATGACCATGGAGACATGACGACCCAAAACCTATGGACTGCAGCAAAAGCAGTTCTAAGAGGGAAGTTTATAGCAATACAATCCTACCTTAAGAAACAGGAAATATCTCGAATAAACAACCTAACCTTGCACCTAAAGCAATTAGAGAAAGAAGAACAAAAAAAAAAACCCAAAGTTAGCAGAAGGAAAGAAATCATAAAAATCAGATCAGAAATAAATGAAAAAGAAATGAAGGAAATGATAGCAAAGATCAATAAAACTAAAAGCTGGTTCTTTGAGAAGATAAACAAAATTGATAAACCATTAGCCAGACTCATCAAGAAAAAAAGGGAGAAGACTCAAATCAATAGAATTAGAAATGAAAAAGGAGAAGTAACAACTGACACTGCAGAAATACAAAAGATCATGACAGATTACTACAAGCAACTCTATGCCAATAAAATGGACAACCTGGAAGAAATGGACAAATTCTTAGAAATGCACAACCTGCCAAGACTGAATCAGGAAGAAATAGAAAATATGAACAGACCAATCACAAGCACTGAAATTGAAACTGTGATTACAAATCTTCCAACAAACAAAAGCCCAGGACCAGATGGCTTCATAGGCAAATTCTATCAAACATTTAGAGAAGAGCTAACAACTATCCTTCTCAAACTCTTCCAAAATATAGCAGAGGGAGGAACACTCCCAAACTCATTCTACGAGGCCACCATCACCCTGATACCAAAACCAGACAAGGATATCACAAAGAAAGAAAACTACAGGCCAATATCACTGATGAACATAGCTGCAAAAATCCTCAACAAAATACTAGCAAACAGAATCCAACAGCACATTAAATGGATCATACACCATGATCAAGTGGGATTTATTCCAGGAATGCAAGGATTCTTCGATATATGCAAATCAATCAACGTGATACACCATATTAACAAATTGAAGGAGAAAAACCATATGATCATCTCAATCGATTCAGAGAAAGCTTTTGACAAAATTCAACACCCATTTATGATAAAAACCCTGCAGAAAGTAGGCATAGAGGGAACTTTCCTCAACATAATAAAGGTCATATATGACAAACCCACAGCCAACATCGTCCTCAATGGTGAAAAACTGAAAGCATTTCCACTAAGATCAGGAACAAGACAAGGTTGCCCACTCTCACCACTCTTATTCAACATAGTTTTGGAAGTTTTAGCCTAGCAATCAGAGAAGAAAAGGAAATAAAAGGAATCCTAATTGGAAAAGAAGAAGTAAAGCTGTCACTGTTTGCAGATGACATGATACTCTACATAGAGAATCCTAAAGATGCTACCAGAAAACTACTAGAGCTAAGCAATGAATTTGGTAAAGTAGCAGGACACAAAATTATTGCACAGAAATCTCTGGCATTCCTATACACTAATGATGAAAAATCTGAAAGTGAAATCAAGAAAACAGTCCCATTTACCATTGCAACAAAAAGAATAAAATATCTAGGAATAAACCTACCTAAGGAGACAAAAGACCTGTATGCAGAAAATTATAAGACACTGATGAAAGAAATTAAAGATGATACAAATAGATGGAGAGATATACCATGTTCTTGGATTGGAAGAATCAACATTGTGAAAATGACTCTACAACCCAAAGCAATCTACAGATTCAATGCAATCCCAATGAAACTACCACTGGCAGTTTTCACAGAACTAGAACAAAAACTTTCACAATTTGTATGGAAACAGAAAAGACCCCAAATAGCCAAAGCAATCTTGAGAATGAAAAACAGAGCTGGAGGAATCAGGCTCCCTGACTTCAGACTATACTACAAATCTACAGTAATTAAGACAGTATGGTACTGGCACAAAAACAGAAAGATCGATCAATGGAACAGGATAGAAAGCCCAGAGATAAACCCACGCACATATGGTCACCTTATCTTTGATAAAGGAGGCAGGAATGTACAGTGGAGAAAGGACAGCCTCTTCAATAAGTGGTGCTGGGAAAACTGGACAGGTACATGTAGAAGTATGAGATTAGATCACTCCCTAACACCATACACAAAAATAAGCTCAAAATGGATTAAAGACCTAAATGTAAGGCCAGAAACTATCAAACTCTTAGAGGAAAACATAGGCAGAATACTCTGTGACATAAATCACAGCCAGATCCTTTTTGACCCACCTCCTAGAGAAATGGAAATAAAAACAGAAATAAACAAATGGGACCTAATGAAACTTCAAAGCTTTTGCACAGCAAAGGAAACCATAAACAAGACCAAAAGACAACCCTCAGAATGGGAGAAAATATTTGCAAATGAAGCAACTGACAAAGAATTAATCTCCAAAATTTATAAGCAGCTCATGCAGCTCAATAACAACAAAAAAACAAACAACCCAATCCAAAAATGGGCAGAAGACCTAAATAGACATTACTCCAAAGAAGATATACAGACTGCCAACAAACACATGAAAGGATGCTCAACATCATTAATCATTAGAGAAATGCAAATCAAAACTACAATGAGATATCATCTCACACCAGTCAGAATGGCCATCATCAAAAAATCTAGAAACAATAAATGCTGGAGAGGGTGTGGAGAAAAGGGAACCCTCTTGCACTGTTGGTGGGAATGTAAATTGATACAGCCACTGTGGAGAACAGTATGGAGGTTCCTTAAAAAACTACAAATAGAACTACCATATGACCCAGCAATCCCATTACTGGGCATATACCCTGAGAAAACCATAATTCAAAAAGAGTCATGTACCAAAATGTTCATTGCAGCTCTATTTACAATAGCCCAGAGATGGAAACAACCTAAGTGTCCATCATCGGATGAATGGATAAAGAAGATGTGGCACATATATACAATGGAATATTACTCAGCCATAAAAAGAAACGAAATTGAGCTGTTTTTAATGAGGTGGATAGACCTAGAATCTGTCATACAGAGTGTAGTAAGTCAGAAAGAGAAAGACAAGTATCGTTTGCTAACACATATATATGGAATTTAAGAAAAAAAATGTCATGAAGAACCTAGGGATAAGACAGGAATAAAGACACAGACCTACTAGAGAATGGACTTGAGGATATGGGGAGGGGCAAGGGTAAGCTGTGACAAAGCGAGAGAGAGGCATGGACATATATACACTACCAAACGTAAGGTAGATAGCTAGTGGGAAGCAGCCGCATAGCACAGGGAGCTCAGCTGGGTGCTTTGTGACCACCTAGAGGGGTGGGATAGGGAGGGTGGGAGGGAGGGAGACGCAAGAGGGAAGAGATATGGGAACATATGTATATGTATAACTGATTCACTTTGTTATAAAGCAGAAACTAACACACCATTGTAAAGCAATTATACTCCAATAAAGATGTAAAAAAAAAAAAGAATGAGGCCTCTTAAACCCTAAAGAAGGATTTCCTGTCCTATGAGACGAGTCGTGAGACTGTCCCAAGACTTAGCAAATGTATGAAGTCTCCAGATCCTTATTCACTCTCTTGAAAGGTGTTAGAAGACTGTGCTTTTAGGAGGGTTTGGAGCATATTTAGTGATGAATGGTGAGTCCAGAGTTGGGCTCATGTTAGCAAACTTGAACTTAGCCTCTCTCAAGTCTTTCTTTCAGACAATGCTGTAATCAGTGTCGTTCAGTGAGTGCACTTTGTTTTCCTCACTCCCGATAGTTTCTCGGCATTTTCAGAGAGTTCTCACTGCTGTTGCTGAGTTTTCCAGTCCCAGGAGATCCAGCAATTTTCCTCCATGTCTTGCTTCACTGGTGCCAGGTGTGCTGAAGTCTTCACTGAAAACTTGATGGTCAAATCTACAGTGTCCATAGGGTCAGTAAGGGTAGAAGCCCTGGTGCAGTCAGACAAATCCCCACAGCAAGGAGGATTTTCATTGCACTGATGGGGATCTGTACAAGTCACTGTCATTCTTTAATTCAACAAATATTTATTAAATAACTACTACGATTGAGGCACTATGGAAGATATAAATATGACACAGTTTGTTTTTAAGAAAAAACCTAATACTTATTAAATAACTACCATGTACCATATTTTACGTATGTTATTCCAACTAATACAAACAGCATTTTGAGCTTGGAAATATTATCCCTGTTTGACAGATGAAGAAACTGAAGCTTGAAGAATTTAAGTAAGGCTCAAGATCCTACAGTTGGTAAGGAGTAGAGACGCAACTGTGTGATTCCATGAGATAAAGTCATCTTAATGTGGATGAAAAGACAGTTGCTTGGATAACTAGAATTCAAGGCAACATGTGATAAGTATAACAAGAAACTAAAATGTTTAATGTCATAAGACTTTGGAGGAAAGAGATAAGAACCTGGCCCCACGAAAAATGAGCCCCTTCTTTCCCACTGGTTGGTAGAAAGAAACAACTTTGAAATATATTGGAATTCAGTGTTGCATTTACTTAGGTTAAAGGTTTGTGCATAAGATTGTTCACATTTCTCTGCTTGGTACTGCCACACATCGGTTTATCAGATCTCAAAATGCCCTGCTCAGGAGACCGGCTGGGGATTAGTGGTGCCAGGCCAACAAGAGCCCTCCTAACCCCAGGATAGTTTTCTGGTATCAGGAGCCAGTCCTGTTTTCTCCTCCTGAAAAACAGATATCTACAAATCTGAAGGAAATTTTTCATTTTTCCATTCCAAATGAAGTAATTATTGGTAAGTAGGTACTAAACAATTGGCTGGCTATGTGAAAAAAAAATATGCAAACTATAAAATGTACTGAAATAAAATCATTTTTCCACATTGGGTAGCAAACTTTAATTACCTGACATATTTTGATATCTAGTTCTCATGTTGGAACCCAAAATAATATAGTAATGAAAACACATTTTATACAGTACATCACGGTACAGTACAATTCCGTCAGTCCCTCTGAGATAAGTGGGAATTATTTTCCCCAATTAGAGAATATAAATATATAAATATATATATATATATATATATATATATATATATATTTCTAAGGTTCAAGAAAAGTAAGTGTCTTTCCAGGACCACAGAGCTAGTGAGTACAAAGCTAGACTTGTAGCCCAGATCACCCAGTTGCAAGTTGCATGCTCTTTCTATGCGTGATGTGGTTTCACAGTGTGTATGAGGATTGACTCTTTACTTTTCATCATCAAAGGTGGCACTCTAAGATGGCGATTTCCTTTGCCAACCTTGCCCTCAGCAAAATTCACATTAATTCACATAAATCTCAGCATTTCTTCTTTTAACATGAAAGTCTTGCATTTCACGTGACTCTATATCTATATTACTGAATTTCCATTATTATGACTTTTTGTTATTTTCTAGAATCCGTTATTCTGCATTTGTTATTTTCAGATTTTAAGTCTTTTTCTTCTGTCTACGCTAGATAACCATGCATAGGAAATGACACAAGTGAATAGAAGAATTGGATCCACATCTAGACATAGTAATGGGTTACTATTTCAGTAATAACCTTAAAAAGCCGATCAAAAAAAATCACTCAAGGAAAGCTTAGTTTGTTTCGGTAAAACCCAAATTTAGTGACAAGTTTTCCACACAAATATCTGAAATATTGGCATCCCCACAGTTCCAAGGAGAAGCACATAGGCAGGTAAAGACGATATATATATATATACTTGCATCTGCAAATAAGAACAAGTGAATACAGAAAATCTCATAGTATTAAAAGATTTCCTGTAGACGCCCAGTTTTTAAGCAAAAATTTAAGGTGTACAATATGATGATTTGATATACATGAACTTTTTACTGTAATCAGGCTAATTAACATATCTTCTCACGTCAGTTACCATTTTTATGTGTGATGAGAGTACATGAAATCTACTCTCTTAGCAATTTCCAATATTGACTACAGTAATATTAACTATAGTCATCATCTTGTACATCAGATCTCTAGACTTATTCATGCTATATAGCTCCAACTTTGTGCCCTTTGGCCAACATTCCCTCATTTCCCCCACCTTCCCGTCCTTGGTCACCACTGTTCTACTCTCTGCTTCTACGTACTCAACTTCAGATTCCACACATAAGTAAAATCATGCAATTTTTTTTTCTGTGTCTGGCTTATTTCATTTAGTATAATTCCTCCAGGTTTATCCATGTTGTTGCAAATGGCAGGATCTCCTTCTTTTTAAGGGTGAATTATATTCCATTGTATATGCACACACCGAAAGTTCTTTATCCATCCATCTGTTGATAAGCACTTAGTTTGTTTCTATATCTTGGCTATTGTGAGTAATGCTTCAATGAACATGGGGGGTGTAGACATCTCTTCAAAGTACTGATTTCATTTCCTTTGGGTATATTCCCATAAGGAACTGCTGGATCATATGTTATTCTATTTTTAGTTTTTTGAAGAACCTCCATACTGTTTTCCATAATGGTTATATGACTTTATAGTCCCACCAATAGTTTACAAGTGTTCCCTTTTCTCCACATCCTTGCCAACTTCCTTCCTTCCCCCCTCCTTCCCTCCCTCCTTCTCTTTTTTTTTTCCCCTTTCTTTCTCTCTTTCTTTCTTTCTGATAGTAGCCATCCTAACATGTGTGAGATAATATCTCACTGTTATTTTGATTTGCATTTCCCTAATGATTAGTGATGTTAAGTACCTTTTCATATACCTGTTGGCCATTTGTATGTCTTCTTGGGAAAAATATCTATTGACGTCCTTTGACCATTTTTTTAACTGGGTTGTCTGGTTTTTAGTTATTGAATTGTAAGTGTTCCTTATATATTTTGGATATTAACTACCATCACATAGATAACTTGCAAGTATCTTCCTCCAGTTCGTAAGTTGCCTTTTCATTTTGTTGACTGTTTCCTTTGCCATACAGAAGCTTTTTAGCTTGTTGTAGTCCTACTGCTTAGTTTTGCTTTTATTATTATTTTTTCTTTGCCTGAGCTTCTGTTGTGACATTCAAAAAATTGTTGCCAAGACCAATGTCAAGAAGTTTTCTCCCTATGTTTTCTTCTACAAGTTTTACAGTTTCAGGTCTTAAGTTAGTCTTTAATCTGTTTTGTGTTGATTTTGTGTATGGTATAAAATAAGGGTTCAATTTCATCCTTTTGCATGTGGATATCCAGTTTTCCCAACACTATTTATTGAAGAGACTATCTTCTCCCCATTGCATATTTTTGATGAAAAAACTCTGACCAAATATGCTTGGGTTTATTTCTGGGCTCTCTATTCTGTTGCATTGGTCTATGTGTCTGTTTTTATGCTGGTACCATACTGTTTGATTACTACAGCATTGTAATATAATTTGAAATCTGGAAGTGTAATGCAGCCAGTTTTGTTCTTGCTGAAGATTGTTTTCGTGATCTTTAGTACTTCCATACAAATTTTATAATTTTTTTTCTATTTCTGTGAAAAATGCCATTGGAATTTTGAGAGGGATTGTGTTGCATCTGTATATAGTTTGGGGCAGTATGGATATTTTAACATCATTAATTCTTCCAGTCTATGAACACAGTATATCTTTCCATTTACTCGTGTTTTCTTTAATTTCTTTCATCAGTGTTTTTCAGTTTTCAGTGCACAGATCTTTTGCCTCCTTGGTTAAATTTATTCCAAACTATTTTACTCTTTTTGATGCTACCATAAGTGGATTGTTTCCTGGATTTCCTTCTCAGTTGGAGTGTTGTTGGTGTAAAGAAATGCAACTGATTTTTGTATGTTGATTCCATATCCTGCAAAATTACTCAGTTTTTAAATTAGTTCTAGCAGGTCTTTTACATGTGTGGAGTCTTTAGGTTTTTAGGTATATCATATCACATCATCTGCAAACACAGATACTTTGGCTTCTTCCTTCCCTATTTGGATGCCTTTTATTTCTTTTTCTTGTCTGACTACTCTTGCTAGTACTTCCAGTACTATGTTGAATTGAAGTGGTAAAGTTGGGAATCCTTACTTTGTACTGGATCTTAGAGGAAAAGCTTTCAGGTTTTTCCTCATAGATTATGATGTTAGTTGTGGGCTTGTCATACCTGGTCTTTTTTGTTTTGAGGAAATTCTCTTTTATGCCTATATGTGGAGAGTTTTTGCCATGAATGGATGTTTAGCTTTGGCACATGCTTTCTCTGCATCTATTGAGGTGATCAAATGTTCTTTATCTTTTATTCTGATATGACTAGTTTTAAAATTTCTTATTTTTTTATTCACAGAACTCAGTATCACAAAACTATTGATCTGCATTTATGACTATTATACCATGAAAAATAATTGTGAAAATTTAATCCACCCCTACCCTGCCACACTTTGGGAACACATTTATGTTCTCAAGACACTGGGCTTCAGTATCTTCACTTCTCCTGCTGATATGTATTGGGTTTAGCAATGTGTTACCAGGCCATGAACTTATCAGTTGGAGATAGTCTAGAAGGGCAGTTAAAATGGCCAAGTTTATGCAAAGTTGCAGAAAAGAGAACCTGCAGTAGGGAGGAAAAAACTCATAGAAATATGAACTTTTCAATCCCTCTTCCTTCAGCTACAGGATTCTGCAGGGGCCACTAGAACTCTGTTCTCATTTATCTAATACTTGGCCTTAGCAGATTCAGAATGGAGAGAGAAGCTTACATTGCAATAATAAGATATATGAACACCATATTGAGCACTTCCTATTTGTCAGGGACTGTGTAATTTTTTACCTACAAATAGTCTTTTATGGAGCAAATAACATAAGATTCAACTTGTGAGGGTATATCTGAGGCACAGCACTACTTCATGGAAATGGGGTACACACAGAACTCCCCCTTCATTACTGCCTCCTGCAAGAATGACCTTTGCTGAGACATTTAGCATCTTGGAAAGACAAAGTACAATAGAAAAATACTGGGTTGTTCAAACCCCTCCAACATTTGAGAGCTTTTAATAATTAATGATCAGATCATTTAAGAGTGTGTCATTTATCACTCTCCTTACCATCTTGTCATAGTTTAAAAAAAAATGGAAAATCTAAAACCAAACATGTAAAAATAATTTTCTTCCTTTAATTCATGAAAAAAACTTTTAAAAACTTTTGTCATTTTAAGAAAACAACTAAAAATAAATAATCAGCAGGAACCAAAATATTGGATGCAACTTTCTAACTTCTCTACCTCAGCTTACCTATCTGTGAAATGGGATTAACAATGGTGCACTACACCTGCAGAGGAGTATAAATTTAATAAGCTTTTCAAACCTCTGCTTTGTAATTCTCAGAGGAAAAGGCACTCTGTAAATATGAAGTAATCTTATTATCATGCCTCATTATCTGAGCTAATATTAACTGTAGAAAAGTTATGTCAAATAACATAAAATGGATATTGGAATAAAACTGCAGTCTGATTTTGCTGTTTCACTGTTTATTCTGGCAAGTGAGGATAAAATAAGCATGAAGGAGAAATAGATGGCAAACCCTCTGATCATATTTTGCCACCAAAATTCCAACCTAGAAATAACAAGTAATGATAAAATAGCACAATTCCTGGTTCTGCCAATGTCTGAAATAAAAATCAACTCAGATTGAGCATGCCAGCTGAAGATAAATATCTTTTTTTAAAAATACCCTACTATGAAAAACCATAATGCCATCCTGATAATTGGCCAGTAGCATCATTTTTCACTACTTAATATTTAGCACATCATTAGCAAGAGTAAAAATGTCAAGAATCTCATACAGATATTGTTTCCATTATTGTGAAATGTTCAAGTGATTCTCATGCAAGGACAGCTTACTCTGTAAGTCAAGTGCATGGTTTTTACAGCGAACTAAAAATGTTCTATGACTGGTTGAAAACATTGGGCAGAACAGGAATGGTGCCCACATCTCACGACCTTCTAGTTAATGTTTTATTCTTTGCACATTTATTTTGAACAAACCTCAAGTCTCTTAGCCCAAGGATAAGTATCTGAGCTTGTGCAAAGTTGATCTGCAAAATCGAATCTGAAGCTCATCCCCAAACACAATGATAAGCTAATCCTTTGTGTTGGTACAGCGCAATGCGATTTTTAACACTTTACAAACTTTCTCTCATATACTTCCTTCAAACCAGGGGAGTATCTTCTTTATCTCTATTTTCTTTTTGCAGTTGTGCTGATGCTTCTGAGTTGAAGGAATAGCAAGTAAAACAATTTGTAAGTGTTCTTCATTGTCATCATAAAGAATTTATTAAAGACTCTTGTGGAAAACTGTGCTATGAAGTACTTTAAGATTATATAAAAACCATAGGTGGCCAATGTGACCAAAGACCAGATTGTCACCAGGAGTTCAAGACAATGCAAGAACAACACTGGATCATCTTGCCTGGAGATCTGGTTTTAAGAATAAGTAACAAATTCTCTAAGCCTAGTTTCCTCATTTATCTACCTCCAGGGACAGATGTGAAGAGCTCAGTGAGATTAATTTATAAATGGTAAAATTTACTCATGTAAGACTTTTATACCTTCTCATCCACCCATATTTACATTGAAAAAGAGAAATAGGTAGAAGTAAAATACACAAGGGAAGTCGAGAAATGTTACAGGGATAGCAATAAATCTCTGCAAGACTTCCTTTGACATAGTTCTTTAACAAGATAGTCTTCTAACAAACATTTCTTTCAGAAAGTTTCTAATCTCTAGCCTAGAGCTCTCATCATGAAGTAATGTCCCAAACATCATACCCAATTTGTTTTGACCACTAAATAGGCCACTACATGGTCCCTACAATAAGCCCCAAATTATATTATAACCCTAATTAATACCTGCAATGATGGGCAGACATTAGTTTGGTATGTGATGACCAAGGACTGCAACCCTTAATTGGCAATTTTGCCATACTCAGCAGTATTTGTTGCCCTCTGTCATCCGAATTACTTTGTTCCAACCCTGTCATCCCATTGGGCTTTAATGCCTACAGTGTCAGAAAAATCCAGCCTAATGCTTTCTTGGTGACTAGCTCCAGTTCAAGGGTCATAATGTCCCCCAGGATGTGGAGGGTCTCAGATCTACCAGGAAGGCATCACCCCACATTTTACAAGAGAAATTATGATTAGAGAATTAAATATGAAGTCCACTTTCTCAGGAATGGGGTTCAGTGGAGGGCACCTAGGTTTCCTAAAGCAAGTTCACAAGCCTTAAAGCTTCGGCCCTATGAACAATCTGTCTTTTGACTTTTTTTTTTCTCTCATAGGTGTTCTGGAAAGCAGAGCATGTGGGAGCATAATAAAAATGAGTCATATGGGGGTGGGGGACCTCCCCACTAGGGGACTGGCATTTAGAGATAAATAGACTGTGAGAAGGTTACTGAAATTGCATTTTCACTGGCCAAGTTCGTTTTTTCAGTGACGTAGCGATGTAAAATAAAACACAATACAATGGCTACGGAGGATTGTTAGTGATAAATAGCACAGGAGACAGACTCACATGTACTATGTTTTTCCCACTGCAGATTAATAAAAGAGGCAATTATCTAATAAAAAAATGACTGTTAATTGCTACCAGTTAAGTACTACTACCGTTAGTACTATTAAGTACTATTAGTATTGGCGAGATTTACTTCACCTTCTGCTGCTTGGAAATTTGACATCATTCCTGGCTTCTACCTCTCCCCCCAGTTACAATCCACTGGAAAAGAGAAAGTGACAAGAGCCATTTAATATGTCACAACACAGAGTGAGGGGAAGAAGTGCTGGAAGTGGGGCTTTTCAAAGAGAGTCGAGGAAATAATCCAGCATGATGATTACAGAATATGCTTTTTTCCTCCTTTCTCCCTCCTTTTCTGTAGGGGTTTATTTTGGTTTTGTTTTTCTCATTTTATTGCTGATGTGTTATTCCTGAAGGGTGTGTTCTTGCAGGTTTATGGCTCAGACTAATGAAATTGCTCTAAACAACATTTTGATCTTGGAAGGTCACCCAGAGTGCTATACCTTTCCTTTAATGATTCAGGTCTGGACCAGGCATTTCCCAGAATTGAGATGGTAATGAAGTCATTAGTTTCTTCCTACTTGAAGCCCTGGCTAGAAAGCAGAATTCTATGGGCAAAGTCTGAGTGGGCTTTTTTCATAAATCTCACACCCAGCTGAGCTGTAACACCTGTTACATTTTCCCAGGAGTTCGAGCCATAAGACCATTTCCAATCTATTTGCTCTTCTTCTTGCACAGGACACTGACAAAGGCAGGGGTCCCTGTTTTCTAAGGCACTGCTAATTGAAAATCTCTGGCTGGTGCAAATGTGAACTCAAACCCACAAGAGTTCCAAATAAGGCCCCCATGATTATTTCCTGCTCTTTTTAAAAATAGCCTTTATAAATGCAGGTTATACAAGATTAATTTGTTTGAGGGAAAAATAGTCGTTGAACCTCTTGCCCCCAATAAACTTTTACTTTCCATGCAGTTTAAAAAAAAAAAGAAAAAGAAAGAAAGAAAAGAAAGGGAAAATAATAAAACCCAGAGATCAGCTAACCCTACAAGCCCTGTGTTTGTGAGAATTAGAGGGTGGGTGTAGGGTAGCATTAAAATGTATTTGCTTTTGTTTTGTGCTTTCAAAATCTTCTCTATTTATTAGATTTGCACACAAGGATTGAGAAGAAAGTTGAGTCCAATGATGGAGCAAATGTAAAGTGATTACAATGGCACGTTTTTTTAAAAAAGAAAACTAGTCTCAAAAACCGAATAATTAAAATGGGAGGAAATTTTCCTGTAGGATCCTTGAAAGGAAAAACAAAACACATTCGTCTGTAGAAAAGATGGGCATTTCTGGCCCTAATAACAGTCTGTGGGAAAAAACCCTGAAAAACAATGTTATCAGATCTCAGACGACATTTGACAGAAAAAAGAATGACTAGAAATAAAGTTGATATAAACCCATTCACAATTATATATTCCTCTGGGAGTCAGAGCACCTTAAGAATCTGAATCTTAAAGATAAAACTTTGGGGACCATAACCCACAAATCAGAGCCGGGAATCAAGCTGTTCCCTGTGGTCCTACCAACCGTGTTCTCTTCACCCAAAACCACTAAAGAAATGGACTGCCTTTGAATTCTGTACTGTGATTCATTGATGTTTTGTGGTTTGGTGGTTTGTTCGTTTGGGGTTTTGTTGTTGTTTTCAAGTGCATTGCTTGTGGTCATTGTTGTGGTTTGAGTTGGGTACCTTTGTATGCCTCACTCTTAAGGCACATCCTCATTAACTATAGTCCTCCTAGCCTAACAATTGAGAATATGGCCTCTCACTCACTTTGAATTATGAAAGAGGAGTATGCATCAGCAGGAAGAGGGCTATCATTTCAATACAAGAGGAAAAACATAGCAAATACATTTCAGCAAATATGTTTTTAGGAAAAATGGTTGAGGAACTGTATTCCTACAGCATGTTGTTTTAGTTCTACTATGAAATCTGCATGCAGTTCTAAATCTGATTTTGAAGAGAGCTGAGACACTCAGAACCTTCAGAGAACACATTCAAACAGTTCCTAAAGCATATATGAATCCATTAAAAATAGATCTGGTTGCCTATTTATTGAAGAGGAAAGAGGTGCACAATATGTCACTAAGTGAAAAGCTTTTAAGTTGATCCATTTGTAAATTGCCATTGTTTTGGTAGGTCAAAAACGGTCAAGTATCTATAATTTCAACTTAAATACTATTCAAGATAATATGATCTCATTTTGTTGTTTAATATACACTCTAAAAAGTTATTGGTAGTTTTTTCTGGTAAGGAGATTGTGGGTAACTTTTAACTCATTTCTTCTATTGGTTTACCTATATTTTTTGCTTTTTCTGGAATAATCTCTGGGTTCTCCCTGGAGCTCCAGGCTGAAGATGAAATACTTCAGAAACATTAGCTATTCTTTTTTGGCTTCTGTTAATCTTCACCCCAATTCTCAGACTACTTGTACTAGTCATGAGTTTTTTGGGTTTTTTTTTCCCAACCCATATCTCACCAATTCTGACTTTATCTATCACCAATTCTGACTTTATCTATATAAGCTATAGAGTCAGACAATTTAGTAACTTAAGAATTAAATTGGATTAGTGAACAAATCTATAATCGACCTTGCTTACCTTTTTTCTCACTTCAACCTGCTATAAAAACAATGTGTCACAATTCTTTTCAGAGTATTTTATGTTCCCGTCCACTGCACTGAAAATTAAAGATATGTTCCTACAAAGGAAGAGTCAAGCAAAACAATGATTCTTAATAAACTGAATCTAAATTTCTAGAAAAAAAATATGATCAAGGTGCCGGCCTCTTCTTTGTTAAGAAAGCAACACAGATTCTGTCAGAAATATCTTCTCTCATTTTCAGAAGTTTGAGTTATTTCTAGATTCTTCTATCTCCTTTCCACCATTTGCTTCTTTTGACTCCCTGCTTGTCAAGGGAGTGATTTTTTGACTCTGCGTGCATGATTGCCAAGTCTTACACTTGTTCCTTCTTCCTGTATTTGGTTATTGATGTCCTACAGGACTTTATTACCCTGTTTCACCAGTAGGTTCTGCCACATCTATTACAATACTTTCTGCATGATAGTAGGGCCTCGTTTGATCAATATTCTATTCTGTATGTATTGGTGATGAATATTGGTATTCGTCATCTTCCTAAGAGCTCAGGGTTTATTTTATTTTTATTAATTTATTAATTTATTTATTTATTTATTTTGTGGTACGCAGGCCTCTCACTGTTGTGGCCTCTCCCGTTGCGGACGCGCCCAGGCTCAGCGGCCATGGCTCACGGGCCCAGCCACTCTGCGGCATGTGGGATCTTCCCGGACCGGGGCACGAACCCGTGTCCCCTGCATCGGCAGGCGGACTCTCAACCACTGCGCCACCAGGGAAGCCCTCAGGGTTTATTTTAAAAGGAACTATTACATTATTTAGGTTGGCAATACTGATCTATATTTTAATTAGGGAAAGTTGAGCAAAAATAATTTAAAACTCTCCCCATCAAGGGAGGTAGCGTGAAGCAGTAGAAAGAAAATTGCCATCAGGTAAGGCTGTAGCCCAGATTCTATGACTACATGTGACTTAGAGCATATGTCACTTAACCTCTAGGGGCCTTAAGTCAGTATCTGTAAGATAAAAGATTTTCAAGAGACAGAACTTAGGTCTTTCTGTTTATACTTTTGTCTGACTCTCAATTCATTAATCCACAGATCCTCTTTGAATTCCTACGTGGCTCTGATGCAACATCAATTTTCTACGATGACCAATAACCAAGAGTAGTTGATCCACCAATCCTGTGGTTCCCGCAGTTCTGGAACTCCGTTGAATCTTCAGTTGTCTAGGCAGAGAGATTTAAAGTTTGTTCTTTACTATTTCTTCATGGCTCTTCTGTTGACCAAGGCTCAGCGAGAACTGTGCTCCTGACAGATAACTTGGTGGGTACAGGTAACCCTGCTGAATAAACTCCTCCTTAGAAACACCTGGTAGATTTGAGTTTCATCGTGTGCACTGATGTCCTGTACCATATTCAGGAATTTCCCAGACTCTCTTTCTTCCCTAAATTCCCACCCAAATTGCACCCCACTGGACTAAGAATGGAAATCAACTTGGAATGTTGTCTAGAATCAAAAAGGAATTTTTTTTTCTCAGTTTCAGGTAATAAAAGTAAAAGGGCAGGGTGATCTTTGAATTTTCCCGGAGAAAAATTAAAATGTTCTTTATTAGTTGCTACAGTGCCCCAGGAAGGGATTCCCCACTCCCCTTTTTTTAAAATAAGAGCTTCCCCTTCCCTATACAGCCCTTTTGATACAAGTGAAAAAATTCCAAATTCCTCATTTGTTTAGCCTGAAAATCCCCTGCACATTCCCACAAACTACTTCCTTTTCTCTCTTTTTAGCAAGACTCCCCTCTCTCTCTTTAATGAAGAGAAGTTCAGAGGGTTTTTCCCATGAATAGATGGCAGGCACCTGGGAGTTATGAATTTTAAAGTGATCATTTTCTTTCAGCCCTGCCGGACAATGGGCATCTCCTTTTGACTCACTTTCACAGCTTTGAGAGGCTCTCAGATCAGCCACATTCCAATCGGACTGGAGTCAGATCAGAGCCGTGCTGGACCGCATCAAGGTCTCGCACAGAAAGACAAGGAGCAGATGGCCGGCACCGAGCTCTCCTCCCCTTTCAGCGCGCAAAGGCAGGCAATGTGGGAAAGCGTCTGCCCGGCATTGCCTATTGATCCCTGAATAGAACCACCGCATGCCACCAGCCTGTAGGTATGAACCTCTGTTAACAGATGGTGAGATCATTATGAGCAATTAATTCCTTTAATGTATCAGTGGGAACATGTTGGAAGGGATGATGCAAGCATTGAGTGAATAGTGAACTTCTCACTCCTGGGGGAGCAAGCAGGAGCTACCTTCGGGGGCGGCTGGGAATATCTTCCCAGCCTGCAGCCTTCTGGCTCCGGACAGGAGCTGCGAACGGGCTGCACAGAACTGAGGTGTGGTTTTCATTAACTAATTGTGACTCCTTCCCTTCCGCGTCGTGATTAATGCCAGATTGGTCTCTAGATCATTTTTATACACAAGAACTATCCAAAAACACAGCGAGAAACAAAAACAATATTTGTCAGTTAAGTCCGACATGCATAGGGAATTATTTCACAGAAATCAGCAGAGTATCAGGTTATGGGTCACTTTCGCTAACCACAACTATAGCTGTGACAGTTCTCAGTTTAAAATAACGGTTTCTTTCAACAAAGTTAAAGCGGTGGTAAAAGTATGCTCATCCCACTGTCTGAGTCGGAAAACTGAATGTTTGGATGCATTATAAATGGGTAGATTTAAAAGAGGGTATTTTAAAAAATACGAATTCACATGTAGGGTGAATTTGAGCAAATGACACATGTAGCAAATTATCCCCCCTAGTATAAGATGGAATATTTTTTTTAAAATTTCAGTAACAATGTGAAAATGACTGTCAGGGGCCAACTGGAAAAAATGGTCACCTTCTTATTTAGATATTTCTCTGATTCATTATCAATGAGATGATGGCATTTTTTGCATGTTTTCCTACCCTTAAAAATAATATTTCGTAGTAGGGGTGTTTTTCTTTTACAGGCAAAAGAATCTTAGGACACAGTACAGATCATAGGGTAGCCCTTAGATTTTAAGAAGATAGAAAATACAGGAACAGGAAATACTGGCAACTATTCACTTAATTCATATTTAAATGACACTTTTTGCTTGTAATTAAGACACTTAAGTAGTGTCTCTGTTCATGAAATTTACATAACTGTACAATAGCTTGCCTAAATGAACAGCAAATGGCAGTTAACCTTGAAGTGTATTATCTTAATGAATAAATCTGGCTTTAATTCAATAAATTAAAAACAGAAATAATATTGCAAAAGACTTTTAAAAACAGACTTGCCATCCCCCATAAATACAGCATGGTACTGTTTATAGTTGGGTTGGAATGCTCGGACATTTTCCAGTATGATTTTAGAGCTCTAAAAGCATTCCAGTACACATTCACTATTTTTCCATCATTGTTTCCAAAGCAAATCAATGTCACTTTCTGGAAATCATCGATAAGAATATCTGAACACTGAATCAAGACACCTAAGCATGCTTATTTGAGATGGGTCTTCATCTGGGCTCCCAATTCCTCTACCTCCATGGGAAATTTGGAAATTTTTTTTCCAATTTTATATCGCAGAGGGTCCTATGACATACAGAAAAGACTAGAGGAAAACATATTTCTTACATAGGAAAGAGACATTCCCACTACTTTTCCATTTAAATCAGATTTCCAAGGTCTGCAAATCCCTTCAGCATAAGAGAACCGACAAAAGATGCTGAATGCTTCCCTCCTAAAGTTTGTTGCATTAATCAGCGCGATCATGTTTCAGTGATTATATAGTTAAGGAGAAGAAATCATGCAATATGTTTTTATTTGCATGAAATAAGTTAATGAGGCACCACCTGTGCCTTGTATCAGTTTACTGGGGGAAAAAGCAGAACACAGGTGTTCTAAGAGCATCTTGGTAGATTTTATACATTAATTTAAAAACACTAAAACCTAAAATCATTTATCAGAATCCAGCGGTGTATATTGCTCAGGAATAACCCATATACACACAGTCATAAATAAAAATCATTGTGAAGAAATTCCTGGTTTCTTGGCAGCAAGGGGGAAAAAAAAGCTGTAATTCATTCTTTCCTCGTTCTCACAGTGTTCTCTATTGTACCATCTGCAATATACAATGTACATGCTCAGCCATAACCCGTAAGGCTGGAAAAGAAGCATTCACACTGTGAATTACCATTTTTCCCAGCATCGAGCTCTAGTCAAAGACAGCACAATAATAAACTAGAAGCTCCTTTGTCTGTTAACATTGTTCTTCATTACTACATGAAAAGCAAATTGTCTCTGTACAGAGGAAGAGTGGCACACACAGCCATGGGAGTAGGGGGAGGGATTTGCCTCTCTCGCTGACTGCCTCACATACACAGAGGCCACTCATCTATCTTTCCCCACCGGCCCACCCAACTGCGCCTTCCCAATCATTTCATCTGCAGGCACATTGGGAAGAGATCCCTTGTTCAGTTGGGTGAGATGCTGGATTAAAGACTCCTGGGATGCTTTTACACTGCATATCCTGGAGCTTAGATCCACAGATTTCTTTCTTTTTTTTTTAAGTCACTTCAGTGTATCCCTTTATAATATTTGGGAGAAGTGATGCTTATCAGAGATGCTCTTTTTTTCCCCCAGGGCTAAATAGAGTCTGCAAGTTATTGTGGGTTATGGGGGCTCTTAAGAGCCAAATGAAAAGGCAGCAAGCAAACAAACAAAACATTAAGAGCAGAAGATGTCAACTGTAGAAACTGTAGAAACTATATACTATATATATAGTATAACAAGTACATGGTAACAGTTACTGTGAAAGTTAAGAAAATACACAGATTAGACCAGAACTACCGGAAAGGGTCCTTATAATTGAAATAAGTTACTTATTAGAAATTAATGATTTTCTGAGGGTTTTTTTCTTTTAGATGTAATGGATTCCAACAAATCTTGCAACACAAGCTTCCATACAAAAACTATACTCAATTAAAAGATCGTAACTATCTTCTCATATGGAGGCCAATGGCCAAACCCAAGTCCATGATTTTTTTGTGTGTGTGTGGTACGCGGGCCTCTCGCTGCTGTGGCCTCTCCTGTTGCGGAGCACAGGCTCCGGACGCGCAGGCTCAGCGGCCATGGCTCACGGGCCCAGCCGCTCCGCGGCATGTAGGATCTTCCTGGACCGGGGCACGAACCCACGTCCCCTGCATCGGCAGGCGGACTCTCAACCACTGCGCCACCAGGGAAGCCCCATAATTTAAATCTCAAAGAAACTTACCTCTTCATGACATCTGATAGGAGCCTCAAGGGATCATTTCCAGAGTGTGTTGCTAGAGAGGTCTGCCAGGAGAGGCTGAGGGGTGCTCTGTTACACAGGACGTGGGGAACCGAAATCATGTCTGCTAACTCAACTCTACTGACCAGAGTCTGGCTGGATGAACTCAATTGCTGAATATCAGTTCCAAAATAGTTCAATTCGTGTATTTACTGTTAAAAAGAAGTTGAGATCTCATCAGACAGGTAAAAATCGTTGGGGGAGGAATGTCCAAATCAACTCTGGACATAAAACAGCTGTTTCTACACTGTTAGGTTTTGCAGTATCATTTTCTGCATGATTGCTAGTTTTTCTTGCTTGCCCATGGGAATAATACCTGGCTCACTAAATTGTCATGAGGCTTTAAGGAGATCACATCATAAAATAACTATAGTAGTTCTCTCTAATATAGTATGTTTTCAGTAAATGCCAGTTGTCTTTTCAGGTATAGATGAACATTTGATTTTAACTTAGGGGGGAAAATACTTAATTGCAAAGTAGTATATTCGCATTTGTTCTGTTCCTAGGAGACAACTTTTGTGTATTTTTAATGTGCAATACTTGAAAGACCACCTTGAGAAATGGTAAAATGTTTGTGGAGGTAACTGTGACAATCTTTCTCTACTCTGAAATTCTGTTATTCTAGAACATTCCCAAATATCTAAAGTTCATGTATTCAACCCAGAAATCGAGTCTATTCCCCTAGAGCCTGCAACTATATTCTGTCTAAAGAGAAACCCGCCTCTGTATTTTTACCATACACCACATGACTTAGGGCTAGTTTTGACTTAGGCTGGCTCATCCTGTGTAAACAAGACACTGACATCACCAGGACACAGAAAGGAATAAACTCAGTCTGTGCCCATGAGAAAGTGGTAAAAATACATGAGTCACATCAGAAACATCTGTCTTCAATCCCAAGTTAAGGACTTCCCAGGCTAAGGGGCAATTTGTGAATCACATGATCTACTCTCCAACTCAAACTGTGTGCTCATTTGTCTTAATCCTACTAAAACGTAAAAGGATAACTGATGGTGTCTCTTTTTTAATAATACTGCTTTTCCTTGAAAGTTTGCATGCTGGTTTCCAAATTGTTACAACAAATATATTTTTTTCTTTTCTAATTTTAAGCTTGAATGCTCCCTTCTTAATTTGGAGTAACAACATTTGTTCCTAAACTCATAAAACACAGCATTGACTAATAGTCCCTATAGTTCTGCTTTTTCTGCAGGGGAGACGAGCTGAACTTCCTGACCGTGGCTCCTCACATTAAGACCCTTCGTTTTCAATCTCTTTTCTCACTCCCTCTCCAGGGGCTCTTTCTCCATCATTTCAAACAACACAGGTCATCTTGGTCTAAAGCATCTGTTCTCAAGTGGGGGTGACTTAACCAGGGGACATTTAGCAATGTCTAGAGATAATTCTGGTTGTTAAAACTGGGTGGAGGGGGTGATACTGTCATCTAGTAGGTAAAGGCCAGGGATGTTATTTAACATCCTACAATGCATAGGGCAGTCCCCTCACCAGCTCCCATAACAAAGAATCGTCTGCCCCAAATGTCCATGGTGCCAAGGTTGAGAAACCCTGGTCTAGAGGGGAAAAAAAACACAAAAAACTAGTTTTATATCATTTTGTATCTAGCTACTCTCCTAACCACTCTCCTTCATCACTAGACTTTTTCAAAATATCTCCCCTCTATCCATTTCCTATTACCCTCTTACTCCTTCGTCATCTGCAGTTTGTCTCCCAAACAAGTCACTGCCACTGTTCTCTTCAGGATTACTAACCTCTTTAATGGTCAAACCCAACAATCCAATGAACACTTCCCTCTCCTTTACTTTGACATCTCAATGCATTTGAATTGTTGACAGTTTTCTCCTTCTTATAACTCTCTCATCCCTTGGTACCGTTCATGCCACCCTCTTCAACTCTTCAGCAGCAGAGCATCTCATCCATCATCACAAACGCTAGCATCTCATGCCTCACTTCATTCTGTTCTACACTGAAATATCCTCCCAAAGAGCGGTTTCCCTGCCTGCCCTACCCAAAGTAGTACCATCTGATCTTTCTATCTCCTTAATTTGCTTTGCTTTATCCATAGCATTTATTGCCACCTGATATTATATTATATATTTATTTTGAATTTGTTTCTTGTCTCTCCTCACCCCACTCCCGCTTCCCTCAGAATATAAGCTTTAGGATGGAGCAGGGACTGTGTTTTTGTTTGTTTGTTTTTTGCGGTACACGGGCCTCTCACTGCCGCGGCCTCTCCCGTTGCTGAGCACAGGCTCCGGACGCACAGGCTCAGCGGCCATGGCTCACAGGCCCAGCCACTCCGCTGCATGTGGGATCTTCCCGGACCAGGGCACGAACCCGCGTCCCCTGCATCGGCAGGCGGACTCCCAACCACTGCGCCACCAGGGAAGCCCAGGACTGTGTTTGTTTTGTTTACTTCTTCGTGATGAGCACCTGCCACTTAGCTACACATGCATATCTGTAGAATGAATGGCTGGATTAAAGAATGGATGAATGAATGGCACCATGAAGTGTTTTTCTACCTGCCAGCCCTGTGCTTAGTACCATGTCCAATACTGGTTGTATCTGTCTTCTTAAAACATTTCTTTCTTTGTCTCCTAAGACATTGCCCTAAGCTGATACATCCCATTTCCATGACCACTTCTCTTTCGATGCCTCCTCTAGATGCTTGGCTGTTACTGAGATTCACTCCTCAGTGGCACGCCATCACTTTGCCTTGCACTCTCCTTGACAGCGTGTTCCAGTGTCCCACTGGAGTGACCCTGCTAGGATGCTGTGTGTCACACTCCACATCTGTAGAACCAGCTGTATCATGGGTTGTCCTGGCAGACCAAACATGTTCTAGATCAATGCTGTTTCTGGTAACTTTTTCAACAAAGTAGAACAATTGCAAAGGCCTTGATACAGGAGGGGAAACTTGAATGTTTGGGGGAGTAAAGAAAGGCCTGTGTGGCTGGAATGAGGGGATAGGGGGGCACAACAGTGATAAAATATGACTGTGAAGACATTTTCATTGGAGGCTCCTTTATGTGCATGTAACTACCCAAGATGCAGAGACAAAGAAATTAAAGATGAGCTGAGGTTCCCTTCATCACTCAAGTTCTGTGATTTAGTCATCGCAAGCTTATGTTTTTGTTCCTATCAAACACTTTCATTTCACCCTGCAAATTCCCCTCTCCCCTGCTTCTTTTTTGAGGTTCCCTATGGTCAATTCCTCTGACCCTGTTTACTTGAAAAAATAAGTTATCACTTATTATTTTTTCAAATAGTGATCTATATTTAAGGTGAATCAGAACAAGAAAATTTACTCCAAAATCTATTCCAAAGTACTGAGAATTCACATGGAGCTTAAATTATACATAGTGGAGAAAGGCACAAGTTTTGGAAACACCCATATAACTAAAAGAGATGTCATTTGCTTTTCCCTCTTTTACCCAAGTACGTTTTCTTCAATTTTTTTTTTTTTTTCCTTTCTCTGATTCATCTTTTTTTCTATCCAGCCTCTTGGCCTTTAAAGAAAATTCCTTGGGACTTCCCTGGTGGTCCAGTGGTAAAGGATCCTCCTTCCAATGCAGGGGACGCGGGTTAGATCCCTGGTTGCAGAACTAAGATCCCATGTGCCGCGGGGCAACTAAGCCTGCGTGCCACAACTACTGAGCCCGCAGGCCTCAACGAGAGGGCCCGCATGCCACAAACTACAGAGCCCATGTGCTCTGGAGCCCTCACGCCACAACTAGAGAGAAGCCTGTGTGCCACAACGAAGAGCTTGCACGCCGCAAAGACTTGCCGCAGCAAAAGATCCCACGTGCTGCAAGGAAGACCCGGCACAGCCAAATGAATAAATATTTTTTTAAAAAAAGAAGGAAAAGGAAAACTCCTTAATGGTGGGCAACCATTGAAAGCAATCACATATAATCTGAGTTATCAAGGGGGATTTGAGAGAAAAGTAATTTCTGACCAGGAATACCAGCCAAGACAAAGATAAAGAAGCAAAGTGGATATACGTGTGTGTACGTGTCCATGTGCGTGCCTATGGCAGTGTTTATGCAAAACCCTGGAATCTGAACTTCATGGGTGCCCTTAAAAGTCATCTACTTTTTAAATTTTCAAATACACACGAATCAAACAAGTATTACATGAATGAAAGATGAGTCCTATTATAAAGGTGAAACAATTACACAGATCATTTTTTAAACCTGGATGGAAATAAGCAGATATTACTAAAAAGAGTGAGTTTAAACACTCTGGAAACTGTAAAACATTAGACACTCATAATATATTGTTGCTATGAATAAATAATTGCTTGTATATTTATTTCTTTGCACATTTAGATACACTGTGTGATTTAAATAGGATTATTGGGGGCTGCTTTAAATAGGAGTGGGAAGCCAATTCTAGAGAGAAACTACAAGGAAAAAAATTCCTGTTCTCTTCCTGAACTTGTCCCAGGAAGTTTATATTTGGAGTTTTTATTTAAATCACTGTTTCCTTTCTATTTATCTTCTATATTCATGTATTTGGACATTAAGATAGAGTTTTAATATTCTGCTTAGAAAGAGTCTTATATCTGTCAAGCTACACAATGAATTTAACTGATTAATGAATTAACCAGCTGACAACCATGGGTGTTTCTATTACCTGGGTGTATTTTAGCATGTTTTCAACTAAGAAGGATAAAAGAGGTATTAGAGACCACTTGGGAATCATTAATAATAGTAGCATACATTTAGATGAAGGAAATTTCATATCAATTTTCAGAGAAAATAGTAGAAATCTTGCGATCTTTTCTGGGGGAAGGGGCGGTAGGTGGAACCCAGAACCTTGGTGGTTTGATTGGACGGTGTACTACACGGTCTAAGTCTGATCCTTACAGAAATTGCTTGGTTTGCAAAATTGTCAAGGAACTAAATGACTTAATCAACCTTTCCCATTTTTATCTGCAGTCAATCTAAGCTTATTATTTATCAAACCACTCAAGTGACGGCCCCTGATTGAACAGAACATTCCACTGGGAACAACGTGAGTAGCCTTCCCTCCTGGGAGGGGGTATTCACAGACATCACAATGTTCTTTTTTCACCTTCAACCTCTATACGTAGACACTTAAAAGCCATTTTGAACATTATCTCATTATCCCTTCACTTTTCAACTAGGAGTTGATTACCCTTAATTTACAAGGGGACACTGTATTGAGAAGGAACCCAGTTTCTCTACTGTTACATACAAAGCACTCTGTGTGGGGCTAAGAACAGAATTCAAACCTTCAGGTCATAATTTAGCCTCTGCTTCAGCATTTACATAGCATAATATTACGACTAGGACCCTCTCCACCTCTGAAAAATAATGGGGTATTATTGACAAACAGAAATCCCTTTGTGCTCATTTAAAATCCTATTTTTTAAATCAAAGGTGGCTGTTTTTGAAAAGAAATAAATTCAGACTTTCAAATATAGCAGTAGCTTTATTTTATTTATGTTTCTAGTTAGAAAACTGCTCTGTTTAGTAAGTATTCACCCAAACGGGTGAATACATTCCTCAAAGAGACAAACTAAGGTAACCCTGATTGTTTTGTTGACTTTGCTAAAGGCAATGGCCCAAAGCATTAGTAATTAAAATCCATTTAAAATTAATTTAACTTCAGGAGCTCCACAAACCCATAAAATCAGATGCATGCAAAAGTAACAGCTACAGATGCATTTTTGAAATCAGTGGTTTTCAAAGTGAAAAGGTAGACAACGGAAGGAAGGAGAGTGCAGGACAAAGAAAAAGGAAAGAGAGACAGAGAGAGGAGAAAGAAAGTGCTTAGTATTAGCCTGAGAAGCTTGCCCTCTGAGCTCAAGCCCACTGTTTCAAAGACAGGATGACTTCACTTAGTAAGGTTTCAAGTTACTGAAGCATCATTCCCCAGAATGGAGCCAAACTAGATTGAGACATTTGAAAACGCTTATCTGAGCAAACATTAAATTTGTATCCATTTCTCAAAACCAATCAGAGATTCCACTGACTACCATCCTAACCTCACAGAAATTAAGCAAATACTTTCTGCATTGAAATGTTATCTAAGCTTTGCATCGATGGAATCTTTGACCACTTGCTCACAACTTCAAGACACGTGCTTTTAGATAATCAGATGTTGGTGTTTGGGGGAGGGATGGTAAATATATCTAAACACTGTTCAAGTCTTATTTAAGAGGGAAAGTGTGGAAACTGCTTTACCAGATGTGGAAAAGAATGTCATCTACAGTAAATTTGCAAGTGTAGGGATTTGAGTGTAAGAGCTAGAGGTGGGGTAGGCATGTGGGAGAGCAAAGGACGAGAAGATGAAAATAAGAGTCTCCTTTTTCTACCTATTTCTTTCCCTTGCAAAGTATACACTTCTGATTAAGTGAATGGCCCAGTACTGAAAATAAAAGTGCCTAAAAAGAGATTTAGACTATTTATAGAACCCCATTCTTGAAAAAGACTTTAGAAATAACCCAATCCTACCTCTAATTACATGTAGTAAATTCAGCTATGCCTCCTTGACAATGTTTGTTACCTTTCACCAGCTCACGTGTAGCTGAGGCAGACAAGTCTATTGTGGGCACAGACCAATTCCTAAAAGGTTTTCTAAATCTGAATTCTGCCCTCTTGAGCAACATAGGATACAATATTGGGATCCACCATCTGTAAGCAATAACATGACAGTGGGGCATGGAGCTCTAGGGTCAGACAGACATAAGTTCATGTCCAGGGTTAACAGGGATAGCTGTGTAGATACAGGTAGGTTACTCAGCCTCTCTAAGCTTCAGTTTCCTTACCTGTAAAGTGGAATAATAAACATTTCCCACCTCACTGGCTTTTTGCAAGGATTACATGGATAACACATTAGAACAATACCTAGCATACAATCAATGCTTAGATAGATTAACTACTATCATGGTGTTAAAGGCTCAGTCAGATGGTCTTGAGTTCAAATCCTAACTCCACAGGTAAGTGGCTGTCCTTAGGCTAATTAACTCCTCTGAACTTCAGCTTTCTCATCTCATTTATTAATGGAGCCTAATGTTGTATTTGCATTTCTCTTTCAGACCCTCAGAAATAAGAGTGTGAAAGAGAAAGTATCCTGGATGCCCAGGAAGCCATTGGTTCTATTCCACTTATTCAGAACAAACCAGTAAAAACAAGGTATAGCAAATAAGAATGCTAATGGTGAAGGTAGGTCACATGAAAATTTTCTTTAGAGAAAGATACAATTACATTTAATTCATTTACCCACTGATAACTGTTCTACAAACACTTGCCAAGTGCCTACAGATTGCATCAGACAGACCCCGCTCTTTGGGGTCTCATGGTTTCATGGCATCTGGGATCCTCCAACCTGCTTATCTGAATCCTATTTCTCTTAGATGGTCTTAAAATGGCCTCTAGGCGATTCATTCTACATAATCATTCATGTTCCCCAGAAAGGTAAAATTATATACTTCTTTAAAGTCCAGATGTCAAATTGAAAGAATGAACTACGTCCATCAAGATGGTAGCACATAACTGATCAATGTACAGATCATTTAGACTTTTTGTTCATTTATAGTGTATAGGCATGACACTAAGTAACCTAAAACATCCCTTCTAGCTGTCTAGTTCTACAACTTATAATTGCATTATTCTATTATTAAGAACTTTCTGTAGCACCAACTATCCAAGGCTATACATGGCACTCGGACAGCATCTCTTGGCTCAGTCATAGAGGGACCCCCTCACGGAGGGTTCATCTCTCAAACAAACACTCATGAGGAAATTCCTAATGTCCCAAAATATATGTGAGCAGCCTTTAAAAAATTCTTGCAACACACACTATTGCTTTTCCCACCTGCTGTCTCTCTTACCCACTCTTATTTCTTCCAAGTTACAGAAACCCATTTCGTTCATATATTAATCACCATGTGCGTCAAAGAAGACCAGGCTCCTACCTGGTCCCAGAGGTTAAATGTTCATTGTTCTTAGCCAATCATCATTATTCTAATCCTTTTGCCAGTTATTGGTTTAGGAATGGGCAAGTGATTGAAATTCTGGACAATCAGTTATGAGACGTATAATGTGAAAGGAAATGTACTAAGTGGCTCCTGGAAACTGTTTCTTTGCTGTTAAAAAGGCACAGGTAAGAGGAAGCTTCCTTTTTCCTACCCCTTCACTCGGTTGCTCAAGGTGATGCCTGGAGCTTCTGCAGCCATCTGTGACCACAGGAAGATAAATCGGAGGATAAAAGTAAACACACTTAGCAGAGCAGAGCAGAAAAATAAAGAACACCCAGGCCCTTCTTGACATTGTTGAGTTGCTGAATTAACCAACCCTGGAACTGCCTACCTCTAGTCGACTTGGTCTCTGAGATTTAAAAAAAAAAAAACAGAGCTCTCGTTTAAGGCTGGGCTTCTCCAACCATAATGTGCCTGCAAATAACCTGTGTGTCCTGTAAAAGTGCAGATTCTGATGCAGGTCTGGGTTGGGGCTGTGGATTCTGCAATTCCATCGAGCCCCCAGGTGATGGTGATGGTGATCCTGGCGGTCCTGAGCCCAAGCTATGAGTAATAAGGGTTGAAGTCACTTGAGATAAATTTTCTGTCATCAGTAGCTGAAATCATCCAAAATGATACAATCTTCAATCTAGCATTCTTTCTCATCACCTCTTGCCTGTGTTGATGAAATCGAATTGAGAACCTGAAAATTTAAACATTAATTTCAGTTGATGTTAACCCGCAGTTCATGCTTTGACTCAGTTCCACACGTTTCAATACCCCACAGTCACCAGCACCTTCTCCTTCTGTTCTGCCTTAAATAAGGCATTCATGGCCCCCGGCACCCAGCGTGTGACAAAGGCGCCTGTGAATGCTGGGTGCATTCGCCCTGCTCCACCAGGGAGTGCTTGCCAGTGCACCTGGCCCAAAGGTGAAGCAGCTGCGTGCACGTCGGTTCCTTCCCTGCCATCTCCAGCTCTAAAGAGAAATGCTTGAGTGCTTTTGCAAATCAAAACCTTTTCATCCTGAATTTGGTGATTCACCCTGAATGGCGTCTTCTTGGAAAGTCTGTAATGCACGATTGTGTAAGATGGGTAAAATTGGCCTGTCTCATTGACAGCACTCTTCTTCTCGTGGCTCAGGCTGGGCTGGGGGAGGTGAAAGAGTCACAATAAAAAGGGTTCTTCACAAAGGGCCTCCCTCCCCTGTTGGTGCAGCCATGCCTGTGTACCTGCGTGGGCTGAGCTGTCTGCATGCAGTTGGTATTACTGCCCCCTTTGTTCATTTCCTAGCCTCTGGATGAGAATTCGGTTTCAGCAGGTATGAAGATGGTGCTTGTTTATAAAAGGGCGAATTTACAAAGCTTCCGTACTAAAAAAAAAAAAAAAAAAAGTGGGGGAGAGGCAGTCATTCAAAGGCCATGCCAAATTTGCTTTTCCCCAAAGCAGGGAGAGACAAAGGAAATCTCAAGCATACCTCCCAGACACAAAGAACATGTGTTTGCCCTCCAAATTCAAGCGGGTGAACTCAGCTCATTATCCCAGAAGCTGGTCACTAATTCTATCCAGTTAAAAAATATATCTATAGTCCCTTTCAAATAGTGAAGAATTATCTTTGTATTTAGGGTCAGCTAACATTTCTTTTAGTGCCAGATAACCCTACACTATGAACTTTCTTATATATTATCTTATTTAATCTTTTCGACAACTCTGTCAGTTAGATATTTGAATTAGTAGAAGTCCAGAATCTGAAATGTACATATTGAGCCCAAGAGACCTTTACAAGAGGAAAAGGTAAAATTGCTTTGGAAAACTATGTTAAATAGCGCTAGAGCAACCTAAGAGCACCAATACTTTTTTTTTTTTTCTCACAGAGCTGAAACAGACCTCCCCTTGGCTTCTGCCTCAGTAGAATAGTCATGGTCTTTGCAGACAGAAGGACTGATGGCCAGAACCTTCCCCTGGTACCTTGAAGCCCTGGATTTCCAACCCACACTATACTTCCTGGGACAAAACTGTCTGGGTCAGAGCTTGTAGGTAGCCACCCAGAAGCCAAGTGCAGCTCATGGTCGTCTTTTTTGTTGCTCTCTCAACTTTGTTCATTTGGATTCATTGCTGGTATTTTTAAATGTTCATGTAAAAATTTGGATTTCAGAATTCTCCAAAGAAGTCAGATCGGTCTGTACTGGGTCGTAGGACAGTACTCTTGATTGCTAAGTAGGTGAAATTCCTTTACTCAGGGAAGGTGGTTGGTCTCCAACTGGCACACTGAAGCTCTCCTGCCATCTCTCCAACATGGGGGCCAGTGTCACTATCAAGTCTATGTCAGTCTACACCAAGGTTCCTCGACCCTGGAACTCTTGGCATTTGGGGTCAGATAATTCCTAGCTGTGGGGGACAGCCCAGCATCCCTAGCCTCTACTCACTAGATGCCAGTGGTAACCTTCACCCGAGTTAGGACAAACAAAAATGTCCCCAGACGTTACCAAATGTCCCCTGGGTGGGTGAATATTCCCTGGTTGAGAACCACTGCTTTACATACACCCAGTCCTCTTTGCTCATTTAAGTCACTAGTCAAGCCCCCATCCTCAGCAGAGTCTGCATCTCCAACTGCCTCCAAGTCGTCCCTTATTCCACTGATGATGAAAAGTCTACAAATACACACTGATTTCCCCTAACTTAAGGTTTTGTGTCCCTTTAGAATGAATGTCAGTCTCAGTCAGGCAGTATATTATCAATTATTTATATCTTGGATTTTCCAGATCTTTTCTTAAGGGCAAATTTGTACAGGGAAGTGGATGAGGAGAGCATGAAACCACTGTGTCCTGAAGGAAGGTTGATAAGAAAAGGCTATTTTAAAAAGAAAAGGCGGGCTTCCCTGGTGGCGCAGTGGTTGAGAGTCCGCCTGCCAATGCAGGGGAGACAGGTTCGTGCCCCGGTCTGGGAAGATCCCACATGCCGCAGAGCGGCTGTGCCCGTCAGGAGCCTGTGCTCTGCAACAGGAGAGGCCATAGCAGCGAGAAGCCCGCGTACTGCAAAAAAAAAAAAAGACGGGGAAGGGAGTAGTAGATGGGCTACAACATTTTCTTAACCGCCAGCCCAGCAGGCATCCACGTGAAACAAAGCTTCATGAGGCTAACCTGTGCTCACACTGAACTTTCCTGCTCTGAATGAGTAGGAGAGTGGATTTACACACGCCCAGCCCCCAGCCGCGTGTCATGCTCCTGTTTTAACGAGTTGTTCTGGCAAGGGGTCCTTCTCCAGAACTCATTTCCTCATGTGGGCAACACGGTTAAGAAAAACACACCCATTTGCCAGCTCCCCTCATTGTCTGCCCTAATTAGGGGGGATTTTGCTGTTCTTTCAAAACGGCTGTGGAGGGCAAAGGGATGCTGCAAGGGGAGTGACCCTCTGCAGGGGTGACCATTCCAAGTTCCTCTTAGCAGAGACCTCAGACTCTGTGCAGGGCTTCTGCGTGACAGGATCTGAAGAGTCATTGGGAGAACTTTGGGGTTAGATAAACCTAACTTTACAAATTGGTCATAACTGAGCAACCACAAAACTACCTTCTACACCAAAACCTATGAAGTGTGGCTAACTTTCCTTTCCTTCGAAGGAAATGTGTTGACCTAAAAGAATGTACTAGAGCTCAAGAAAGCTGAAAATTAATGAACTCAGAAAGCTAGAAACAATAGAAAACTCACTTTTTAAAAGTAGAAAAAATTGATAAGAATAAAAGCAGATGTAAACAAAAAAAGAACCAATAAAATAGATAATTGTTGATGAGTATAGTAAAGAAAAAGAGATCAAAAAAGAAGTCATAAATAAATAACATTAGGTATGAAAAGGGGCCCATAAATAGAGTTACGGATGAGATTTTTTAAATTCTAAGATACGAGAGGCCCTCTCTGCTCTGCACCAGTCAAACCCTTCCTGAAACATATTATTTGCTTCTGCACAAAAAAGCAAATTATTCTCCCATAATATCTTCCATGCATATCTGTACTGTAGCACTTATCACAGCATATAGTTCTTTCATTTGTCTCATCCACTAGCCCCAGAACTCGTTCATGGAAGGAACTATATCTTATTTATGTTGGTACTTTAGCTCTAAGCATGCCTGGCCTGTAGTTAGTGCACAATAAATTTTTGATAAGTGAACAAAGTCAGAGAAGAGTAGCGGGATGATGAAAGGGCTGAAAATTTTGCGATGAGGAAAGCCTGAAGGAAAGACGGCTGTCTGATCCTCAAAAGAGATGTTTACAAAACACACTGTAGCTGCCTTCAAAAGTGGGAAGGGCTGTCATGGGGAAGAGGGTTACATTTTTCTGTATAGCCCCACAGAATAGACTCAGAGCAGCGGGTACAACGGAGATAAGATTCAAGAGGCAGAAGAGCCAGTTGGATCACTTGACTTAGAAGATGCCCCTCCTCCCAGAAAGTTTCTGTTTAACTTATTTAAAGGTAAGAAATACGTCTCATTTCTCTTAAACGGATCATAAATCTTCCTGCTTTTCTTCCCATATACCACCCCCCACCGCACCCCCAAATCACCTGTAGACAGCCAAGGACGGTGGATGGTCAAGGACTATTTTTTGTTCAGCTTCAGGATATAACCATGCATACACTGCTTCCCATATCTCTGTCAGATTTCCAATTTCAGAAATGAGCCTCGTCAGGTTAGTATGAAGCCTGATTCTAGCAAAACCTAATATTCCACTGAGCTGCCTGCCAGACACTGCTAGTATCAACATTCTGTTCTTCACTCTGAATTGCAATTTAAAATCAATTGGGCTTTTCCCCAAATATCTCAGCCACCTGTTTAAATCCTTTTCCTCTATGCCCAGCATGAACATATTTCTCCAAAACTTGGTATTAATGACTTCATCAACTGCATTAAATGTAGAGTTTAGACTGACTTTTTCACTTGATCACAGCTCACCAGCTATCTGCAAGGGTTTTGTTCTTGATGCACACCGACTCTTGAGAAGCTCACCTAAAGTTATATTTTCTATGAAGACCGCTTTCAGACAAGTAATGCAATTACTAAAATTGCATCTGCTATTTGTAATTACTTAGGTCTACACCTGTGGTGAATTGGGAAGGAGGGCATCTTCTAAGTCAGAGAAGGGTAGCAGGATGATGAAAGGGCTGAAAATTTTGTGATGATGTTTGCAGGTCCTTGGCCATCTGTTCACAGAGTGAGGCCAAACACCGATGGGAAATCCAGTGCACGTGGGAGGGCCCACACCCTCGTAGGTTTCTCTTTAGAGTGAATGGGGCGAAGGTTCACTGCATATTGGTAAACTCCTAAGTTCATGGAAGTTCTTTTCTTCCAGGGTAGAATCCACCAATCTCCCTCCTCAGGGTAAAATCCTGACTGCTGACCCTCAGGGAGAGGCAAGCATTCTGCCAGGGCCAACTACATGAATTACAGGGCCCAGTGCAAAATGAGAATGTGGGCCCTTTGTTCCAAAAGCAGGAAAAATTCCATTAAAGTTAGTAAAATAGAAAGCTTTTCCCCCTCTTCTGCAGTCTCTCTCTCAATTGGTCACGTTGTTTTTTAGCTGCTACTTAAAGTTGTTCTAAGTAAAAAAAATTAAAATTTTACATTATTAGCATGAATTTTACTGTTCATCTTTATATTGTGCAATGCCAATTTTACATGCAATTATAAGAACATTTAACTCAGGCAGAATCACTAAAATTACATAATTTTTGTTGCATAGTGTGTACTTGCATGTATATTTCATTCTTACCAAAACAATGGCTGGACACACACATACAGCTGTTTTCATTTCACTTCTTGATAGGTTCTACCAACATTCTCTACCATGACCTTACTGCTGAGTAAGTTAGAGCTGGAAGGAAAAGGAACTATGGCTTTGCCCTATCTTTCCCTTTCCTTCTTATCTTCGTCTTCATTGTAGGTGGTTTGGCTAATACAGGAAAGCAACAGGAGTAAGAAAGGGTGGGGTAGGGATCCTCGGTGGCCATATTTCTTAGAATGCAATTGCCCTAGTTCTGATTTAAACAGAAAGCGTGGTCCCTTGGGGTCTGTCAGTGCCTCAGTGTCCTCTCTTATAGACTAACACACTTACCTTGAATTCATTTTGAGGCTTGCTCAACTACCACGCATCTGGATCCATTGGAATTCTGTGCTCATGGGACGTTGCAAACACCATTCTCGAATGGGGCAGCAAAGAACCATGGACGTGCACATTGCACCTATCTCCTCTGCTCACAATCATGCTCCACCATCCCATCGAACTTCACTTACAAAACACAAGTTCAAAGATACAACTATTAAGAACTTCAAGATGGCGGCAGCAGAGTGTTCAGTCAAGCACTGGGCCTTCCTGAGTACTGTGTCTGAGAAGCCAGCCCTGTGGGCTAGGCATCGTTAGGCACACTTCCGCTCAAAACCCTCTTTCCAATCCACTGCCTCACCCTCACCCATGATAATGCCTGGTTTCTCTGAGTCTGAACCTCTACTGTTCAGTTTCTTCAGAGAAGAAATCTGCTCTATGTTTAAGAGCCAATCCACAAGGCACGGGGGAAGCAGGCCCAGCGTTGATAAGGGTTTCAGTGGGACAAACACAAATAGAAAGTTGGGGAGGTTCCTACAGCCTGAGTGGGGCAAAGGTGGGGGGTTAGGGAAGAAGAGGGTATAAATACTAAACCAGTTAATGGCCATCAGGTCTTGGAAATTAATCTATTATCGACACATCAATTTCTTTCTTTAATTGAAGATTACTGCTTCTATTAAAAAATATTTTGCACCTTAAAAATGTCTTTGTTAAGTCTGGCACGTAAACATTTGTGATTTCTCCAGTGCTTTTGTTGGAGTAATGGGAAATAATGGATTCTGGAGTTTACAGACATGGCATTGAACCCTGGTCCTGGCACTCCCCAAGCATAGCTATAGATAAATTATTTAACCTCACTGGGTTTTGCTTTTCTCTTCTGAAAACAACAGAGGTAACAATATCTATTCTCAGGCCATGCTTGCAAAAATGAAATGCAAGTTGAAATCATATAACATAGTGCCTAATACTATTCTTGACGTGCAATGAATACCAGTTTCCTGCCTTGCATTGTATATTATAAGAATCTCTTATGAATACATTTAAGTGAACCAAATAGTCAATTGAGAATGATAGAGGGCAACATAGATTTCTTATCCTCCACAGACAATGGATAACAGATGATACATAAATACACAATTTTCCTTATCACACTGATGACTTTGCCTTTATATGTGGGGTTAAACAATAATGCATAACTGACTTTTATTTCCACATTGTACACAGGTAAATTTGATAGGATTTGATCAAGTATAAGTTATTTATTTGGGTTTTCTTTATGAGCTTGTTTTCATTTTGTTTTTATTGAGATAATGTTGGTTTATAACATTATATAAATTTCACATGTACAACATTGTATTTCTACCTCGGTATACACTGCAGCGTGCTCACCGCCAAAAATGTAGTTTCCATCCATCACCATACAGCTGATGGTGTATGGTGTCCTTAAAGTATGCTCCAGGTGTGCTTAAAGTGTTTCTTTCTATGCTACTGTTTGCAGTTATTCCATTTCAGGTCACCAAATGATGGCTATCATGGGGCCATGTTATAATCCAACCATGAATCAGGTCCACATTGGGTACTTGCAGGCATGTCTTCAGTGCTGGTGTGCTGGGTTCATCCCATATCCTCCCTTTAAGCAACTGTGTTTTGCTTTTTTAACATTCATGATAGAGAATGTCAGGGATGCTAAAGAAATTACTCGGGAACCTGTACGTGTATATGTGACTGGTCCAAGGCTGAGAGCCAAGTAGGGAACTGAAACATCACAGTTGTCAGACTTTCAGTTTGACCAGAAGAATAAAACCCTGCAGAAATGTCAGGAAGTTACAATGCGTATCCAATACAATGTAAAATGGTAAAAACTGTAACAACACAAACTAGCCCATGACTAGGTGGTAGGTATGTGATAGTGGGAGGAAGGGATGTTAGAAGGTGATCGCTCTGGGTTGTGCAGCTCAGCAGGGAAGGTGGCTATCTGTCCAGATAGAGACGATGAAGCAAAGCCATTACATAGGCAGGAGACTATCCACATTATCTCACAGAAAAACACCTTCTGATTCTCAAAGTGAGGAGTGATCCTGTAGTACCTATTCTTTATACATAACAAATTTTGGTTTTGTGCCTTGCTTTCGATATTATAAAAATCTCTTATGAGAAACAATGGCTTAAAGTGCAGGGAGTAAGTAGGATGGAAAGACTTGTTGACTCTCACTGAAAAACGTGGGAAAGCTCGTTTTGCTCTTGTCTACCCCCATCTGCTCTGCAGGAAAACAAATGCCCTGGTACTGCTACTAAGCGCCTTCCAAGGAATTGATGAGAAGGAGAGGAAGCCTTTCCAGATGCTCCGGAGCTTCAGAAAGCAGTAAGGAAACGTATATCATGCCTTGCCAGAGAAACAGGACATCAAGTAAAAGTCTAAAGGATCTCCAGGAAAAGTTCCAACCAGGACGACCCACGAACCCATGAGCAAACTAGAATCTCTGCTTTTAATTCTGACAAGAATATTCCAGAGTTTGCCAGTGCTTGCCAGTGAAATCATCACCATCTTTCAATATATTCTTGGATCCAAGACTGGCCTTAATAGTAGATGGTGTAAGTGATCAATTATGAGTTTGAGAGCGCTGGAAATCCCCCTACCCCTTGTAACTGCCGTTCTATCACTAGAAATTCCTATATTTGCCCTCGTATCTGCAAGAGCACACAATAAAACTTTAATGCTGTTTAGAGGGCTACCTAGTGTTGGTATTGGCTAACCCTCAGAGGACATTGCCCTCCACTGGTGCTTTAACGAAGAGGAAGAATTAAAACAAGTCTCAGACTTTCTGAAAACCAGAAGAACAAAAGGCTCCAAGGGAAGCAGAGGATGGTCAAGATAACCAGGACTTCCTTCTCCACAATACGCTCTCCTTGGGCCTCCTCTTTAAAAATAAAAAATAGACTTGCTTCACTTCTAGCAGTTAAATTTCCTTGTAGTTTTTCCTGCAGATACCTTGCTCAACAATGACTCCATTTTGCTAATAAACTACCCATTACTCCTATCGTTGCCACTCACTGCACAGCTGGAATAACCGGGTCACAAAGAAACACCTGCCTAAAATTCCATGGGTCATCAGATGCCCAGACAACTGCAAAATTCCCAGTCCACGGACCCAGAATCTCACGAGCACAGGAAGAGCGAGAGGGTAACCGTCCAGGTCTATTACCAGCCCTTGCTTTTCAGCTAGCTTTCTTGGCACACTTGTTTACAGAGAAATATGGCTCCCATCGTGTGTGTGCATAGAACATACAAGAAGTAGTCTTTTTTTTTTTTTCCTCCTTGATAAACAAAAATAACCATGACTACATCAACGCAAAGTAACTGCACACATTTTTTTTTTCATTCTTTGGATTTGCCCTTAGAAACTGCCATCTACTAATAATAGCAGTTGAATAATTTTTTTTTAATGGACTGGCACAGACAATCTTGTATTTGACTCCCTGGAACTGACAGTATTTTCTTTGGTTGAGGACCAAATGGAAAACTATGCTTGGTTTCTGAGACACAGGAACTCTATTTTGAGAAGGAATCAAACACCAAGGGATATAACAAGTGTTCTATGGCAAATCTGAGTCAGATAAGCCTTTTCTTAACTCCCCAATTTCAGTCCAAAATAAACTTCTCTAAGGGTTAAGTCAGTATGCAGTGTGTGATGTACCTCTTCCTTCCAGCATCCTCTCTACTTGATGAGGCAAAAGAAAGAAGACCAAGAGTGTAGCTGCCTCTTAGAGGATATTTGTGGAAATCAGGAGGAAAATAGAAGAGGACATGTATAGAGAAGGTTGAAGAAATTAGTATTCTTCTGTCAGAAAAAAAAAATGGTGTAAATGGGAATTTAATTCTTAGGTTCCTCACATATGAAAACAACAATTACGACAACAACAATAATAATAGCAACAATTTTTTCATGATTAGGAAAAAATACCAATGGGCATACAGAGCAAAGAGTATTCTGAAGTCCTGGGAAGCAGCTCAGAGCAGCCTGGGAAGGCAATATGGAGGCTCTGGGCAGAAAGACTGTGGTCTAGAATGAGAGGACTGTTAGCTCTGCTTGAGCGTTAAAAAAAAAAAAAGCCAATAGGGTAAATTCATCTTTGAGTATGTAAGGGATAAATAGCTGCAAGATGCCATCTGATGTTCTGTAATAAGGGCAGAACACAAATTACTGCATCTGAATTGCTGCCACTATAACAAAATAATGCAGTCAGGAGAGTGTAACTGGAAGTTAAATCAGGACTCTTCATATCTCTCTTCAAGTGAGGTGTTGATACCCTTTAGATATCAGATACCCCAAAGAGTATGAAACAGCTCCCCACACCCAGAGTTTACAAAAGAAATTTCTGAGAATTGGTACTGTACCTCCTTAGCCCCATCACTTATTTTGAAAATATAAAAAGGATGGACAAAGGGGAGAGAGAGAGAAACAGTTAAGAGACTCAGTGGAGAAGGTGGTTGCCTTGAGTCTGCCCACCTGAAAGGGGTGGAGGGGAAGAGAGAGCTTCCTCTGTCCTCTCAGCCTAGATGGGGTGGGGGTGGGGGGGCTTCCAAGGGACCATAGAAAGATCTGGAAATGGGTTTCCCTCCGTCAGGCGACACAGAGGATTGGTTCCTGCATCACTCCTGAGAAAGCTGAAACAGTCCAAGGAGGTATGATGGAGGGTGATATTGGGATGGGCCCGCATTCCCTAGTAAGGATGTGTCAATGATCGCCGTGGAGCAGATGTAAACCAAAGGGCTTTGCGTCGGGTCCTGTACCTGAGGGTGGGCTGTGGGGGGAGCGTGGTGGTGTGGTGCAAGGACCAGGATGCTGGAGATGAAATCCATCAGAACTACATTCTGCCTTGGATTTGGTTACGAAGATTGAAGGAGGGACATCTTGGCTCTAAAAACTAAAACAACGTTGAAAGATTTAAGTAAGACGTAAGAAAAAGAAGGAAACAACTTGATTGTTCAGAGCAAAGCAAGATGAGGAAAATTCAGTTATAAACTTTAATGTAAAGTGTATACTACTGATAGAGAGAAATTAAGAGTTTTGAGACAAAACCAGCTGTCAGACAGGTAGAAAATATGATATAGCTGTTGAGAGAAGAGAATGCTCCCGGAACAGATGGGTGCCCCTCTGAGCTTTATAAAGCATTAACTAGCTGTTTAAATAAGTCCTTAGCAGATGTTTTCAATGTAATTTTGGAGGTGAAATGGAAAAAAAACAAAGTCCAAAGCACAAGGGGAATTGATGTCACAAATAAGAGACATTCTTGAATGCAGAGTGCAAGTTATTGTCAAACGTTTTTCTTTTTTTTTTTAAGACTAGCCACAGTATTTGTAAAATTGGAGTACATTACCAAATTCTGCAATTAAAATCATGTATATTGCATTATTAGCCTTTAAAAGAAGGAAAGAGACACACTGAAAGGAAAAGATGGCTTACCAAGGAAGCTACGTGGTATGTACAGCTATTCATCTTGAGACCAAAAAGGGGAGGAAGCCTCCATATCTGCATTGCTACTTGTAAAAGGTTTGTTTTTGTAATGGTTCCCTGTTTATAATGAATAAATTCACTAGGAAGGAGATAGACCACAAAAGGAGAAAGGAAAAAATGCTCATTGATCTGTGTTGAACATGTTGACGTTCAATACTGTGTTAAGAATATATGTATAAAGAAGAGAGTTGATTACATTGCACAGACAATAAAACAGGGCAGTGAGTTTTCTTGTAAGATGGCTCACATACATATATACACACTTAGGTATATCAGCAAATGTTTATCAAGTGCCTCTACATGCCAGGGAGTGAACTAGGTGATGTAGGGAGAAGATAAATAACACCTCGTCCCTACCCTCAAGGAGCTGACCTTCCTTGCTGGCTGTTCTTATCACTACTAGTATCTATTGTTATCTGACTTTCCCTACAAGTGCTACATACACCCACACCTTAGCCATCAACCTGTAGGGATGGTGAAGGGGGAATTAAATACGGGGAGCTAGAGAGAGGAAGTGGAGGCATCTACGAAGACTCAGACACCACACGAGAGAGGCTAGAGAGGAAAATGTGTAAGATCATCACTCCACTGGGATGGAGACCCATATATCTAACCCCTCAGCCCATTTGCTTCAATACCTTGACTACATGTCATCATTTAAAGTGGAAGGAGAGAAGGCATGGGAGAGGGAAGGGAAGATAGCATCCGTGCCTGTAAAATCTAGGCATATGTATTGAGAAATGATATGAACAATCCAGGAATGAAAGACACAGAAATGGAAGGAGGAAAGAAAGGATTAACTTATTTAAATTGTCATTTTCAGAATTCACGTCATTCAAGGGGTCATTAAATCCAGCATGGTGGTTTAGAGCACGGGTTTTTGCCTTTAAACAACCCAGGATTAGAGCCAAGGCTTTGCCACTCACCAGCTGTGTAACTTCTAAGGTTCACGTCCCTCATCTGTATAATGGGAATAAGAACAACACCCACAAAGTGTTGCTATAAGGATTAAATCAGACAAGGCACACAAAGAACATTTATCCCAGTGCTTGGTACTTATAAGAACTCTAGGGACTTCCCCGGTGGCACAGTGGTTAAGACTCTGCGCTCCCAATGCAGGGGGCCCAGGTTAAATCCCTGGTCAGGGAAGTAGATCCCACATGCTGTAACTAAGAGTTCGCATGCCACAACAAAGGAGCTGCCGAGCCGCAACTAAGGAGCCCATAAGCCACAACTAAGACCCAGCGCAACCAAATTAAAAAAAAGGGGGGGGGAGGGAAAAAAAAAGAACTCTACAAATGTTTTCAACTATTATGATTATCAGAGCATCTTGTTTGTGTGGCACTACAGAATTGATCATTGATGCATTCAATAAGAAGTTATTGAGCATCTATGACATGGCAGACACTGTGCTCAGGATACAACAAAGGATAAGAGAACCTAGTTCCTACCTCTCATAGAGCTCAAAGTTTGGGAGGAGAATTACTCTATAAATGTGATGTTCTTGGCAACGTTCTTGGCATCGAAAATTTCAGAAGAATCCTTCCAAGACTCGTGATGGATCAAGCAACTCTTACAAAATAAATAAGAAAATCTTCCCTATATGAAAACTAGAAGGGGAAAAAAATGAATTCAAAACACATGAGCCTGAGACATGATGGAACATTTATCTGACACTGGATCTTCTAGATTAATTACAATGACCACGAGCCTTGCTCTTGCATACTCAATTCCTCTGATGGTTCCCTTCCTCTTTACCTTCACTGCCACTCTTCTAGTTCCTTTCTCAGCATCTCTAGCAAGTACTAGACTCTTTTCTGGGTTTCTGACATCCGGGCTCAGTCCCCTCTAATCGTTCCTCAAACAACCCTCGACAGTCATTCACGTCATTTCCAATCATCTCATGCCCCTGTTTAAAACTCCCCGACACCTTCCTGTTGTCCACAGGGTAGAAGCCAATGGCTGTGCATGGCATACGTAGCTGTTCATGAACCAGACCCTTCTTATAGCTCAGGTCTTGCCAGGTCCTCTGCCAAAACTGTTATTGTCTTAGTTATTTAAAGGTTTCAAAAGGACCACATTATCTCACCTCCGTTCTTCCACATGCTGTCCCCTCTGCCCAGAAGACCCCCTCCCGCTCTGTGGGATTCCTCTCATATTATCAGGGCTCCTCAGACCTTGATGATTCGGGGAATCTTAATGGTTTGTCACATTTTGTTTGTTTCTGTGTCCATCCCTCCAACTGAACTGCAAGCTCCTTGTGGGCCAGTTGTCTTATACTTTGGTACCCCAACATCTGTAATATTATGTATCTCAAAATAGATGCTCAGTGGAAAAGTATCTATTTTTTTCACATGCTTATTTACTTGATATTCATAGAAACTGTGCCCTTTAGAAACTATGGGAGATTGGAAGAGCTGGTTTGGGACTTGTGTCCCACTGTCAAATGATAAAACCAGAATTAAGAAACATTCAGTAACAAGTTGTTACTTAAATTCTTGCAGTGTCTTCACGTTCTCTCTTCGTTCTATTAGTCCACGTGACCTCTGAGTACAGGGATGTAAACCAAGAAAAACTGAATAATAAAAGTAAAAAACAACAGCAAGAAAGCAAAAGGGAGTTTTAAGTGTAAGCTGAAAATGAATCTAGCTCATGATTCTCTATTTGTTAATCACCTCTCAGAAAATGTACTCCCAGGGGCTTCCTGGTGGCGCAGTGGTTGAGAATCTGCCTGCCAATGCAGGGGACACGGGTTCGAGCCCTGGTCCGGGAAGATCCCACATGCCGCAGAGCAGCTAGGCCCGTGAGCCACAATTACTGAGCCTGCGCGTCTGGAGCCTGTGCTCCTCAACAAGAGAGGCCACGATAGTGAGAGGCCCGTGTACCGCGATGAAGAGTGGATCCCGCTCGCTGCAACTAGAGAAAGCCCTTGCACAGAAACGAAGACCCAACACAGCCAAACACAAAATAAATAAATAAATTAATGAATTTTTTTTTAAAAAGTACTCCCAAAGAAGAATTTTCTACATTGTTTTCCATCCTCAAACCAAACAAAAATTTTCATCGATGACCTACTCGCTCTTCAAAACTTTAATTCTTTTGCTATTTGTAATCAACTTTAAATTTCCAAAATGTCATTAAGTATTACATTTAGTGATATAACAAAACCACATGCCAGGTAGAACATTGCCTGTAGGACTCATGGTTGGTGATGCCTGGATGATCCAGATAAGGAAGCAATATTGCTTTAAGCCACAACAGCTCTCAACAGTGTCACTGGTCACAGGGAGAGAGGCAAATTCACAGGCAGCACCGTGGGAGTTAATGAATGGCTGACCAGATGGTGCCTGTCAGAAGGTGTTGACTCTTTAGACAACTGGGACTGTTTCTTGGAAGTAAATGAGAGGTGCAACAGAAACAGACTGCATCTCAATCACACAGAAGCAGAGAGGCCCACTGTTAATGAAAATGATCACATTGCTGGCATGTTTTTCTTCTTATGATTTTTTGTTTGTTTTACATGATAGACATGGAGGAGGGTCTAGCTGAAAATATACTATTCATAGTAAGTTATGCTATGGAGTAAATATGAAAAGCTATATATAAACTGCATATTGGTATTCTTAATTAGGAAATATCAAATAGAACAAGGAAAAACTCTGCAATAATGGTAAACTTGCCTGGAATTAATAAGGGTATTTCAATGACTATACCATGCACTGCTTAGAAAGAAGTAATCGTGGAAACACAATGACCTGCCGATGTTACTGAAAGACATTCGAACGGCAGAGCTCACTAAGGACATGCCGGCACTTCTGACCTTCTAACATAACACAAAGAAACCACTCTTCCCAGTTTGACCATTTTTATTTGTTGCTTTTTGCAACAGGTGAAATTTTCCTATTACATGCTCACTGATGTCTCTGATGGGTAAACCCTGACACTCAGTGATAACTTCCTAGCAGGTAGAACCAGAAGGAAGCTTCATTGACTTTTTGTTGTGATCCGAGAACATTCCATCTGTTGTGTTACCGTCAGGTACTGCATGAAATCAACTATATAAATGCCAACCCTAAACTACGGGTAGGCAGTTGGATCGAAGTGAAGAAGTCAGCAGATCGGACGATCCACTTATTGGCTATATGACGTCAGACAGGTGCTTAACCTCTCCGTGCCTCGTTTCCTGGTTGTAGTGAAGATTATGTGAAATGAATGAAAGGAACTTGACGTAGAAGCTGGCATGAAATGAAAGCTCATATGAATTGCTCTTCCTTCCTGACTACAGAGAGCACTCTGTCACGTTCATTCATTCATTTCATTCTTGTTTTTCCATTCTCCTTGATTGCCAACTGTGCATTTGTTTTCAACCTTGCATCACCCTGAAAAGCCTTCTAGAACTTCAGAGATGTATCCAGAAATTTGCCTTGCTTGTTATCTAGCAAAGGAAGCAATGACTATGTGAGGATGATATGGAGATACTGACTATCAATACTATCATCTTTTGCTGCTAGACTCAACCCCCTCAGCAGGGGTCGATGTGGGGGGTTTTTCCATTACAATGTCCTCTGTGCTGGGTATTGAGCAATTCTTGGGGGCAGAGCTTTCTCGCACAGAGTTTAAACAATGCAGTCAGCAGAAATAGGTAAAGTTAGCGCTGACCAAGATATGTGTCATTTCTTTTCTTTCTCTTTTAGATGTGTTTTTTTTATTTGTTGGTTGTGAGATGTGCATCTGATTACATACACATACACATTTCTCATTGCATAGGTTTACCCACTCACTCAGCCTCCACCTCCACCTGCATGAAAGACTGATGTAACTATCAAGCTGTGGAACCAGTTGTTTTGATCACAATAACAATGGCATATTTTTGTTTCCAATAGACTTAATAATGAAATAGAATGAATAACAGAATGAGAAAGATTTTGACAATTTGTACATGTGCATTCTAAAAGCAAAGGAAGGCAAAGAGAATACTGAACTCAGACATGAACATTCAACGGCACAACACAATTAGCATGGCTTAGAATACAGAGGTGATGCTGACGCTGTTTACAACACTAGTTCAGCCAACCTGGAATATGATGTGTAGTGACCACTGTTTAACCGTGGACTTGAAAATGTTATTGTATCTATCTCAGAAAAGTCTCCAGCTTTTAAAACTTACCTAAATTCCAACTTAAGACATTCAACCATGAGGCAAATATCCTAAATGCTAATTCTGAGAGACCAGAATTCTCCTGATACTATTGGTGAGTTTGAGTTGAGTCAGTGCTTTTGCAGACAATGACCTGTGGACAGTATTACTAATATCAAAAAGCAACAATATTTCTACATATTTGTCTCATGTCACGCTTCTCTCAATACCATCCTTTTATCTGTCTCACCAGTGTCACTAGTGAGACAAGCATTAAGACCAAGTACATTCAGCACTGCTGAGGATTTTCACTTTGAGAGCAATGCATGCATCACTGCAAATCAGTTGGCCTCCTAACTCTAACCCAATAGATTTGTCATATATCCATAAGTACCATTTACAGAACTAAAAGTGATTCCCTCACAAACATCTGCAGACCACCTATATCTAGTTATTTAGAACGATATGTGCACATTGCTTGCGAGATGGCCATCACAAACATGAAACTAAGATATATAGGTGTCAAATAGAAGTTGAATTTTAATACAGCTTTCCTCCCTAAAGAGCCGTGATTTTCACATTTCAAGTTCCAAACCAGGTTTAGCTCCATCTTGATCCCTAATTTCCCATTAGGGCAACAGCTTGTCTCCATTGGGCTAAAAAGACAGATAATGGAGACAATGCTCTGGATCATTTGGGCCAAAATCCACTTTAGCTTCATATATTTGTGCCGAAGAGCATTTTGGCCTCATTTCTCTTTTTCACTTTGCATTTGCAGACCCAAGTAAAGAAGAATTAAATACTGAGAGATGATGATGTCAGTTAGAGTATTATTAGGCCAGGCTGTAAGAAGACACTCAAATTAGCTAGTGTATATCATTCATCATGGCTCATCGAATGAGACTGAGCAATTTAAATACAGGAATTTCTGGTCTTCTGCCCCACCACGGTAAAGCCACTTATATTTAGGTCAAGTAAATGTCTAACTTCTAAGTCCAGTGACTAGAGTAAATGTCCCTGTCACCCAAGCCTGTCCTCATCCCCTGCTCCCTGAAATTTTCCCAAACTGCCTAAGAATTCCTAAAATTCCTTTCACATGGGGCAAAGTTTTTCATTTCAAAATGTCACTGGGAAGAAGCTATGTGTTTACTCATTTTTATATTAAGGGATGGATATCCGTAGGGGGGTAGCTCCTCCTTATTACAATGTAGAGCTGTTAGAACTCAGCACTGGAAGAACAGTATCCTAGTGAAGAAGGTTGGCCTCTCGGGGTGTTGGTTCTCCCTCACCCCACCCTTCACCAGAGTTTCACCTCTTTGAAGTTCTCTTCTTTCAGTTTCCATAGCCACCCCCATGCTGACCCCCAGAAACGCCATGCTCCCCTTTGATATTCTAGGCGACGCATGACTAAAACCTCTTTTCTCAGTGTCTCTTAGCATAGCTGATACTGACTAGAATACTCAAGTCTTTATTCTATATTAAAGTTCAATGCTGATGAGGGCAGGGGAAATGGAGGAAACAAGAAATGGAAGGAAGAAAGAGAACGAACAGTCTAGGACTCTTTGTCTAGAAGGTTTCCATGCCTAGGAGCTATGTCCTTTCATTCTCACATCAATCATATAAGGGAGTTTTTATTTTTCACGCTTTATAAATGGTACAACAAGGTGCAGAGAGATTTAATAACTCGCCCAAGATCAACCGTTGGTAAATGGCAAAGCTGGACTCCAAACCCAGGTGTGCAGGACCTTAGGCACATACACCTGGATCACGCAGAGCCCCAAAGGATGCCCACAGCTTCCAGGTTAAGTTGCTTGGGATTCCTAACTCCCCATACCCACCCTATTCTGTAAGGAGAGTACCTCGCCAATATCTGGTTAAGTTCATGCGTAAAACCAAGAGAATCATCCTGCAGCTGCCCTGGATTTGACTCTCTGGTTTCTGACTGTCCAGCCTGAGACACTCCTTTCAAGGTGACTGGTTCTCACTTAAATCCAGTAGGTCCCTGCCCTTTACAAACAGAACACAAAACAACAGTACCTTTTAACCATACAACCTTCCACATGACTTCCACACAAGAGTTACACACAAATGTAATAATAGAGTGCTTCCCCTCAAACAATAGTCTTGTATTGTTTTCGGAGGCAGGTACTGGGTACAAAAAGGAGGAAGAATGTAGTGGAAGCCATTGTAAGCATATACAGGTTAAAGGAAGAGCAGGCTGGGGTAATGCCAATCAGTCCCTTTCCCCCTTTCTCTGCTAAGAGCCTGCTCATTTCTGAAGGCTCATCACAGATTCTTCCTCGTCACGGAGTTTTTTTCTGATGTCTCCATGTGGTCCAAATGTACCCACTGTCTCATCTTGTAACATTTTGTTTATACCTTTATTACTGCCCTAGAATTATGCTGTATCATGGTATTATTAGTTGTTTTTGGTCTTCTACCCCAAGTAAAGTAAAAAGCTCCTTTGAGGAAGGGCTGTGCCTTATCTCACATAGTTCTTGAGGCACGTTAGAGCCAGTAACAGCAGTAATAATACTAACAGTAATGGGCAGCATTTATTGAGTACTTACCTTGAGTGTCCCAGCCTCACAACCCTTAAGATAAGGGTTACCAGTTCTTTTTTAGATGTAGGAACCAAGGTTCTAAATAGCTAAACAACTTCCCCAAAGTCATGCAACCAATATATGGCTTCAATCTCACATCTGACTAATCCCCAGAGGATGTGTGTTTTTTTTTTCCAGTGACCACTATATAAGTGTTTACTGAAAGAATAAGGATAGTAAAACTTCACCTGCTTCCCAATTTTGTTCTGTAAATGGCCCAAAGTAAATCAACAGGCAGAAGAGGTGTTTTGGTTGTTGTTTTTACTATCTAATATGGCCCTAAGTGAGCCCCATTTCACAGGCTTGTATTTCCAAGATGCTCAAACATAAAAGTGTATGAATATTACGAATATAAAAATAAAGAGGAGAATGTAAGAAAAGGTAAAGGTGATCAAAGTGTATAAACTTCCAGTTATAAGATAAGTAATTCCTAGAGATGTAATGTATAGCATGGTGACTATAATTAACAATATTATATATTTGAAAGTTGAAGAGAGAATAGATCTTAGAAGTTCTCATCACCAAAAAGAAGAAAAAAAATTGTAACTATGTGTGGTGATGGATGTTAACTAAACTTATTGTGGTAATCATTTTGCAATATATAAATCATTGCAAATCATCAAATCATTATATTGTATACTTAAAACCAATACAAGGTTATATGTCAATTATATCTCAATAAAAATAAATATGTATCTAAAGATATAATTTTTTTAAAATCTTTATCTCTGTCAGGATTCAGGTGCCCCTTCTTATACTGAAGAGACTCTTATCTCCTAGCAAGCCAGCCAACTCACCAGTATTACATGATGGTCAGTCTCTGTCAACTTCTACAGATGCTCTGTAGATGCTCAAATCCTGTGGGAAAGGGTAAAACAAATCTGAGAATTTTCTGAGATCCATATTAGTATGTATTAGGTGATGCGAATTCAGTATTGTCATTTTTTAATGGAATGAAAAGTCTGTAAGGGAACTAAGTAGTCTTCAGGTTATTTACTGTGGGAAAAAAAAAATAATTCTTCACCCCTCAATGAATCTTCATGGCACTGCACACAAAATCTGCTTACCAGAGGTCAGTGCTATGAATGTTAAATGACTTCTGTGTGAGAATCCTTAGATTTATCCTTGCTTTCTATACAAAGACTGCCCCTGTTCCACTGAGGCAGAGACGAGTCTTATACCTGGTGATAATATTAATTAGACATGAACAGATGAACAATGAGGGATGTGGAACTGCCATTACTAATGGTGGAGAAATTAGAAGCAGAGAAAGAAAAATACAGGTAATAAAGTCACACCAACACACATAGCACATACTTGGGAGAGGAGATAGGAAAAGAGTTATCATGTTCATTATATTGTGAACAGGGCAATTGGTAACTTATATAATAGCCAAAATGACGATTAATTTCAATTGATACTATAAGGTTAAAAAATGGTTTTTGCCCATTTGCTCAATCAACTAATCAAATTAGCTTGTTCTAACAACTTATCTTGGGTCATTAATTATTAACCGTGTTAGGCTGTTGCGAGGGAAAAACTAAAAGATAGTTATTTTCCTCAGGCTTTCAGTCTCCTACACTGCACATTTTTTACATGCTTACCCTGTGCCAGGCACTGTTCCCAACTCCCTTTGTCCCACTAGACCAAGAAATCCTTGAGTGTAGGAATGTGAAAAAACCATTATGACGCAGCATGGTCAGTACTAATCAGAAGGATGGCCTTCTGGGAAAGCTTCCCAGAAGAAATATTGATTGAGATGATCTTGAATAATGGGTAAATGTTATGTATTGGAGGCAACAAGGGCCTGAAGACAGAATGCCACTTTTAGAAAACAGTAAGAGAGTCCACATGATGGAAGAGCAGCATCTTTGAGGAAACAGAAGTTGAGGTAGCTGGAGTGGGGGGTAGGGGCCATGCACAAAGGGTCTCAGATGCTATGATCTGGAACTGGGACTTTATCCCATCAATGATGGAGAAATACTAAGGAAAAAAAACACATGCACAGAAAAATACAGCCAAGAGCATAAGGGAGCAAAACTATGAAGAGCTAATGATTAAGAGCTAAAAGTTCAGTGGGCCTGTCTTGAAGGTTGAATAAACAGAGAAATGAGAAGATCAGTCGGGGCAGACACAACAACCATTCCCAAATCCCCTTCTCTTGTCTTGCTTTCCTCCTGCTATAAAGACAAAAAATCAGGATACTGGCTTTCTAGCCTCCTTTAAGCTAAGGTTGGCCATGTGACCAGTGCCCATGAGATCCTGATCAGGCCACTGAGCTTAAGAGAAAGTCTGCAAGAGCTTCTCGCATACACAAACACAAAGGAATTGGACAAGCTACTTAAAGATTTTTCTTTCCTAATAAAGGGAAGGACTTGGGCTTCCCTGGTGGCGCAGTGGTTAAGAGTCTGCCTGCTGATGCAGGGGACACGGGTTCGTGCCCCGGTCTGGGAAGATCCCACATGCCGCGGAGCGGCTGGGCCCATGAGCCATGGCTGCTGAGCCTGCGCATCCGGAGCCTGTGCTCCGCAACGGGAGAGGCCACAACAGGGAGACGCCCGCATACCGCAAAAAAAAAAAAAAGAAACTATTACCTAATTAGCTCTAGACCAGTTCATTTTATACATTATCTTAAAAGGTCAGTAAGCACTATGTTAATAATAGTGAGTAACAAAGTCATACTGAACTAATACCACAGCAGCATTTGTAAATCCATTTTGTAACACCCTCCTTGTATTGTTACATGCTTCATTGTTTACTTTTTCTGTGGTTGCTAATTGTTACATAGTTCTCTGCTGGGGGCTGGAATCCCTTAATACCTCTCTTAGAGATTCTTAGTTTCACAGTTTCTGAAATGACAACAGAGCTAAAACAGAAGGAAATACAGTATCAAACCTCTGCTGGTGTGATTTCATATAGCTTCCTGAGAATGGTAACATTGTGTTTATCCATTTGCATATCAACTCCAACCTGTGCAGGAATATCAATTGCTCTCCATAGCTGCTCTCATCTTTGTTTTTCTGAATGTAAGGCATGCCAGTGGTGCATGCTGATGAGCTAGTATCCTCTCGCCCACACACACAGAGAAATTGTACTCATCATTGAACTTCAATCTGTTTGAGAAACAGATACCTTTTGATTTGAGGATTTGAGAGCAGGTGTAAAGTTTTCTATTAATAAAAGAAATGACAAATCAATATAAGATTTTATTTAGAACTAATGTATTTTTAATAAGTTTACTTTGACAAGTATATAATATGCTCTCATCACTGATTCTGATGAATACATTGATCGGCAAATGAGATGCTGGAATGTGGAATGCATTAGCTCGGGCGTCCTATTTCAAGGGCTTGAATTTTGATAATCAGAATCTAATCATTTAAATGCCTTTTAATTGTCAAGATCTGATCGACAAATATGATATATGCCTGAAAATACGCATTCTAAACAGAGCACGGCATAAAATCTAAAAAAAACTGGTAGCTTCTATCTGTAGGAAAAGAATCCAACAAGAGAGAAGCACTAAAAAAAGATGGCTTAAAAAATGGGTCCAAGTTCTGGAACAATATAACTATAATGAGGAACAAAGGTTCAGTTTAGAGAGGACCATACCCACAGCTGCCGCCATGAAGGCCAGGACATTGTAACACTGTTCTATATTCTCAAGGCTGATAATGAGTGCTCTGGGTATCCACGTTGTGGCTACAAGAACTGCAGTTCTTTGTACATCCTGTGCAAGAAAGAATCCTTTGACTTCTGGTTGCAGCAATGATTAGCAGAATCTAGATCTGGCATCTGCTCAAAAAGACCCATCCTATTTTTAATGTGACACACTGGGATCCTGATTGCCTTATGGCCTGACATGCCCCATTACTTTCAGGATCGAGGACTCAGCATCAAAAGTGTACTCACATTTCTAAATGTTTTAAGAACTATCTGAAATAGGCTAGGACTTCTAACATAATGAGCATATTTGTACAAACAACCTAGAGTTGCATTGGACAGAAGTGCTAAAGGAATAGAGGATAAGCTTGAAAGAGAGGTGCTCCAGCCCCACTCCAGGTAAAAAACATATTCATATTGAGAGTTCCTCTTACATTCTGGATAAAAATCCTTTTTTGACAAAGTTCAAAAGCTGGTTCTAAAGTTCATGCATAAATACAAAGGACCTAGAATAACCAAAACAATGTTGGAAAAACAACAAATTTAGAGGACTAACATGGTCTGATTTCAAGACTTATTGAAAAGCTACAGTAAGAAAGTGTACTATGGTGTCAATGTAGAAAATTAAATGGATGCAATAAAGAATCCACAGAGAGACTCACATATCTATAGCCATTTGGTTTTTGTTTGTCAATACTGGTGTAAGAAAAAATTGAATATCCATATGCAAAAAGGTAAAACTTGACTCACGTCACATCTAAAAATTATTTCAAAAATGGATTATAGGGCTTCCCTGGTGGCGCAGTGGTCGAGAGTCTGCCTGCTGATGCAGGGGACACGGGTTTGTGCCCCGGTCCAGGAAGATCCCACATGCCGCGGAGCGGCTGGGCCTGTGAGCCATGACCGCTGAGCCTGCGCGTCCGGAGCCTGTGCTCCTCAACGGGAGAGGCCACAACAGTGAGAGGCCCACGTACCGCAAAAAAAAAACAAAAAAAAAAACAAAAAAAAAATTGATTATACATTCAAATATAAAACCTAAAATTATCCAACTTCTAGAAGAAAATCTTACTGACTTTAGGTTAGGCAAATATTTTTAAACTGGGACTCAAAAAGAAAAACTTGATAGAATAGACTTCATCAAAACTGAAAATATTTGCTAAATTTGCTGTTCAAAGGTACTGCTAAGAAAATGAAAAGGTTGGCTACAGACTGAGAAAATATTTGCAGAACATATATCTGATAAAGGACTTATATTCAGACTATATTAAAAATTCTTATAACTCCATAAGAAAAGCAAACAATCCAATAAAAAAGGCAAAAGATACTAAAGAAGACACAAGGAAGACAAATAAGCACATGAAAATTTTCAACATCAATAGTCATTAGAAAAATGTTCATTAAAACCACTAGATACCCACTAGAATGGCTAAAAGAAAGAAAATTTTCTAAAAACAGAAGATGCCAAGTGTTGGTGAAGATGTCGAGCAACTAGATTCTTATGCATGGCTTGTGGGGATGCAGAATAGAACTGCCACTTTGGAAAATAAATTGGCAGGTTTTCTTATCAATTCAAATACACACATACAATATGGCCCAGCAATTCCACTCCTAAGTACTTATCCAAGAGAAATGAAAATGTGACCATACAAAGAGTTGTACTCAAGTTCAGAGCTGCTTTATTCATATTAATAATTGTCAAAAACTGGAAAGAACTCAAATACCCATCAACTGATGAAGGGATAAACTATTAGTGGTATATCCTTACAATGAAATATTGTTCAGCAATAGCATAGATGTTCTCAAGAGGCTTATGTTAAGTGAGAGAAGCCAGACACAAAAGACTACATATTCCCTTTAGATGAAATTCTAGAAAAGCCAGACAAAAGGATAAAAAACAATACATACATACTGCAATGATTTTTTAATATGCACAGGAAATCAAAAGATATACATAAAAAATGTTGACAGGGATTGTCCGTGAATAGGTTGGTGATTCTTTTCTTAATTATTTTCAACAATTTCCAAATTTGTATGAGAATGTACTACTTTCATAATATGGCCTTTAAGTATACAGAAAGGAATGCAAATAACACATACAAATACCTTTCCAAGGAAGGGACTGCTAGCAAATTTATCATGATAGGTAATTTGTTCCACTCTATTACATCTACCTGTTTAGTTCATGTTTTTCTTATTATTGAAGAACTTTTCAAAAATGTTTCCTCACCGTGGAAGTAATGGTCCGAATAGCTCAGCTTCCACAAAATGCAATTCATTTCATCAAGACAACAATGGCTGGGAATACTACCTGGGCAGGTAATTCCACAACTGAATATCAGTATTGCTCAGGTATGGAACCTTTCTCATTGTAATTGGCTTCTTCAAATGCTACATTCAGTTTGACACAAAGATAGTTCCCTGTGACAACCAGCTTATTAGCGTAGTTTTTTTTTTTTTTTTTCTTTTCTTGCGGTTCGCGGGCCTCTCACTGTTGTGGCCTCTCCCGTTGCGGAAGCACAGGCTCCGGACGCGCAGGCTCAGCGGCCATGGCTCACGGGCCCAGCCGCTCCGCGGCATGTGGGATCTTGCCGCACCGGGGCACACACCCGTGTCCCCTGCATCGGCAGGCGGACTCTCAACCACTGCGCCACCAGGAAAGCCCTAGCGTAGTTTTAATATGAGTTAAAGGTACCAAACTATACAAGTCATTTTCTTGAAAGTAATTGCAGAATAAGACATTATCTGTTATCAAAGCATAAGAAATGTGTTGAAAAACTAACAAAGAGGGCTTCCCTGGTGGCGCAGTGGTTGAGAGTCCGCCTGCCGATGCAGGGGACACGGGTTCGTGCCCCGGTCCGGGAAGATCCCACATACCGCGGAGTGGCTGGGCCCGTAAGCCACAGTCACTGAGCCTGCGCATCCGGAGCCTGTGCTTCCGCAACGGGAGAGGCCACAACAGTGAGAGGCCCGCGTTACTGAAAAAAAAAAAAAAAAAAAAAAATTGCTTACAAAGAAAACTGATGCTGTGGGAAATTTTAAGAACATTTCATATTGACAACTCAAAATATGAAAAAAATGCCTGGTGCATGTTTTGGGGAATGTTCATGCAAGATAACAGACTTTGAATATAAACAAGTACCTAGAAAACATTTTTGAATTACTTAAAAGGATATCTGTTCTTTTGAAAATGTACGGATTTGTGAAGTAACTACCAGTAAATACCTGAGGGGGTATAGTTATTGAGCCGAGCTACAAAGCTATGCATTTCTCCCAAAATACTCTACTTTTGCTGACAAAAATACAAAATGGAAAAGGTAAAAATTTTTTGCAATTAAAAACAGCCTGTGTGAAATCAAACTCAATCACCAAACATTATACATTATATAACATTCATTTGAACCACTAACTAAAACACAAGCCATTGCTTCATCGAAGAGATAATAGCAATAATATCGAACATTTGGTGAATTCCTAGTACATACCAATAACTATCCTAAGAATTAATGTTTTGTATTCATTTATTAAGTGCTTAGACTCAGAAACAATACTTTATATCAGACTTTACTCAGAAACATTAAATTGTATGATTGGCTTTTCTTGACCACCTCTTCCTAAATCCATTATCGAAAATATTTAAATTAAGTGACAATGTGAACACTATTTTAATGTGCCTCTTGTGGAACAAATTATCTCTTTCAGACAGTTACCATTAATATCAGAGGAAATACACTTACCAAATATTCCTTGGTACTATTCTAATCCTACCTGATATTTTTCGACTGATCATTGCTCTACATTATACAGTACATTTTGTCCCATTTTTACAATTCTCTTTTATTTGCATTACTTATTCTATTTATTGTCACATATTAGTGTCTATCTAGGATGTCTATTTGCTTCATTTGAAGGTGATGGTCCCTCCAAATCTAAAAGCTCCTGGAGAATAAGGGACAGTTCTAATTTATCTTTATTTTCCTGGGGCCCAGAACAGAACACTGTAAGTGGTTCAGTTGCTTTGAGCTGAAGACCGTTAAGCACTAATGCTCAGAAAGAATTTTCCTCACCTTAGGATGCAGTCTAATAACCTTGGGAGAGTCTCAGGTGTGAGGCAATATTAAAGTGCAAGGCTGTCTGCACAGGTAATTAATAGAAGGCAAGCAGGACCGGGCTTGTTCCCTGAGAAAGTTCAATCGCGGCGTCTTTAGTGGGGCAAAACCAGTTTCCAAGTACCGTATTAAATGACCTTCCTTCCTGCCCTGGCTCAAAGCAGGTAGAATTAAGAAGCATCAGACTTCTACGTGGCATGCCCAGGCCCTGCTCTGGCTCATTACTAAGTAGATAACTTCAGGCACCTCCATTTACCTTGCCTAGTCTCGTTTTCCCCTTCTGTAATTTTGAAATAAGGTCTTAATGAAGCAATATAAGTAAATCACTTCCTAGCCTAGGAAGCACTCAATCAATGACAACTATTATTATTACCTCTCTGTAGTCCATTGGTAGAGGAAAGCAAAGCGGATGTTTCATTTAACCGCAGACTGGTCAGCAGATGGTTCTGTTAAGGAAGAAAACAGAGGACCTCTCAAAGGCAAGTACGGCTGGATTACTTTCACCTGGTGAACCTGTAGGACACGGTAAGCCTATCAAGGGCTTCCTGTTACTGAACGCAAGTTCATGTGCCCCATGACGCACAGTGAGGCCAAACAGCAGAGGAAGGTTTACCGCAGGGCCACGCAAAGGAGAAAAGCGGCTCCTGCCCAAAACACCCCAACTCTCTAAAGGATTTCAGCAAAGCATTTTTAAAGGCAAGGTGAGGGAGGGCGTGGTTAGTTGTTGCAAATTTCTTGGCGTCAGAATCCTTTGATCTTGCAGCTGTCCAAGTAGGTCAGGTCATGATGTTCCTGTAAACCTCCAACAAGACAAATGTTATTCTCTGTTGTGGTGCTTTTTATCTCTGTATGAACGGACTCTTAAAGGTCAGAGCCCTGAGAATAGGCTATCCCATATATTTCAGGCTATAGGCAACATTCTTTTACAAAAGGGGCAGAGCCAACATGCCCAAGCCTGAGCAACAAAGCACAAAGGTTAAAGGAAAAGGAATAGATCCAATATGGAGTCAGATTTGTTCTTACATTACTGTTCACAAAATAGTTTTTTTTCCCTGCCCCCTGGAAGGAGAGTCACTTTTTCTGAGTTGGTGGGCGTCCTGCAGGCTCCTCTTCCAGCAGCTCCAGGTGGATGTGAGCCACACAGGCACCAGCCCAGGTTCAGCTCCAGCTGCTGTGACCTTGAGCCTTGAGCCTTCTCCCAAAAGCCCGATGGTTATAGGGTGGAGGATCCCCTCCAGGCTCCTGGTGAAGCCACATCTAGCTCAGGAGTTGGAGTTAGAGGTGGATATTTCAGGGAGAGGGGCTGGTAAAGGCAAAGAGGTGAAAGTCCCAGCGTTTAAGTAGTTCTGTGCTGCGTGGGGAGTGGGATGGATGTGGCCCAAGATCTCTGGCTTCCAAGGTTGAAAATTGGTGTCTTCCAACTCTCTGAGCCTTGGTTTCTTCAGCCAGGCACATTTTCCATCACAACCTTTGCCTTGCCTACCTCAAAATACTATTTGATAATCAGAAAAACGAAAAGACACACAAAACTGTATTTTGGAAATATAAGTGCTCATGATTTCCTCAAGTGCCTACTTGAGAAATGGTCAAGAGATGTTTCTCTCAGGCTACTTGAGGCTCTTAGACAAGTCACTGGACTCAGCTTGTCTGGAAAATGGGAAAGACAACTCCATCTCGCTAGATTTGTGGGAGATATGAAAATACAAATACTCTCACAGCCTTCTGCAAATTCCTAGATCAGCAAAAAATGCACCTTAATTAATTAAATGTTTCTCCCAAGAGAATACCTCAAGTTTATTATATCTGAGGCATACAGAAAGAGCCAGAAATGTTTCTGATGCAATATCGAAAAGCAGAATGGGCACTGCTGTCTCTCTCCCTGGTCCCTCCTGGCTGCATCCTTGGGTTTGTGTTTTCTCTACTCCCATACATTTTTTTCTTTAAATTTGGTTGGAGTGTGGAACCCAGTTTTGCCATTCCTTGCTCCCTCTTTTTTCTTTAGGCTGTTCTTTTCCTAACGGATTCTCCATACTCCATTAAACCCCATACTTTAGGATTAGAAAGACCAAACATTTCTCCAGGGGACCAAGCTTGTCTGGTCCTGATCCCTCCCAGGTCTGCTCTGGATGTGTTTGCTCAGAGGTGGCGGAGACCTCATTCAGTTCCTGGTTCCCTTAGAGATTAGGACTGAGGTTCGCCAAGGGTGCATTCAGCTCACACATCCCTTCAATCTCCGTAAACATTAAAATGCAGCAGGTATTATGCCTGCAAACCTCTGTGCAAAAATGTTCTGCCCGTGCTGACCAAGGAAATCAAGTCCATTAGAGCCACCAGAGCTCATTCTCACTTCCGAGAAGAGAAGACTCATAAATACTAGGCAGCTGTAAACAACAAGCAAAAATTTTTTTTAAATGCATTCTCTTTGGCTTTTGAATCTCTTTGGCTTCTGAATATGAGCAAAGTCATATGGTCTTTGACATCAGAAGAATGAAATTGAGCCACTGAGAAATGAGTAGATGAGGATTTGAATAGAACAAAATATTCCAAACCTTATCAGAAAATGCTGGACCATCCCACTCTATTTTTCCTCATATCCAACATCCCCCAAACCGTATATTCTTCCCAACAACACAAAAATGAGGGGAAAGTCATTTAAAAGATGCTTAGACATTTAGCATCACACAGAGTATGAATATTAAAGCTTTAATTTATATCTAATTAAATCCCAGTGTTTTATGGGGAGGCAGCATAGCATAGCTGTTAAGACCTTGGTCTTAGAGCCCCTCTGCTCCCCAGTATCTAGTGACCTTGAGTAAAGTATTTTAATCTTTCTGAGGTAGTGGTATATGATCAGGGACATACAATGGCAATAATTTGAGTAATTCTTTTGCTATATCATTCCATGGACGGCCTCGTACCAATTCAGAGAACTCATCCTTAAGCTCCCGTTCTTCTGGAACCACTTCTAGTATCAAAATCCGTATCAGTCAGTGTTCCATTAGAGAAGAAGAACCAGTGGGAGATAGATGATAGATAAGCAGATAGGTAGATTATAGATGACAGATAGATAGATAAGTTATTACAGAAAATTGATTTACATTTATGAGGGCTAAATCAGCAAGCCAGAAATCCACAGGCCAGGCCATCAGGACAGAAGCATCATGAATGGAATGAAACTCCGTGGGCACAAGCCAACACCGTCATCCAGGAGCAGAATGTCTTCTCTCTGAAAGGGAAACCTCAGTCAGTCCTGACTTTAAGTCCTTTCAACTGATACAGTCGGGCCCAGGAGGGCCAGATTATCCACGTAATCTCCCTCACTCAAGGTCCAGCGATTACAATAACTAATTACATACACAAAATACCTTCACAGCATTGGTGTCTGATTGAATCACTAGTCCAGTGTAGGAAGGACTAGTCTAGTGGACTCTAGTCAAGTTGACACATGAAAACATTATCACAAATGTTTAAAAACTCCAATACCTTGGGCTTCCCTGGTGGCGCAGCAGTGGAGAGTCCACCTGCCAATGCAGGGGACACGGGTTCGTGCCCCAGTCTGGGAAGATCCCACATGCCGCAGAGTGGCTGGGCCTGTGAGCCATGGCCGCTGAGCCTGCGCGTCCAGAGCCTGTGCTCCACAACGGGAGAGGCCACGGCAGTGAGAGGCCCGCATACCCCCCCCAAAAAAAATCCAATACCTAGGTATAAACCTAAAAAAACACAAAATTTACAAGACCTCTGCATTGAAAACTACAGAATTACTAGGAGAACTATGTTAAAAGATGTAAATGAATGGAAAGTTATACCATGTTCGTAAATTGAAAGTCTCAATATTGTAATGCTAACAATACTTCCCAAATTTAGTGATAGGTGAACACAATCCTACTTAAATCCTTAGCAGACCCATATATATATATAAATTGACAAATGAATTTTGGCAAAGAGGCAAAAATCACGAAAACAATCCTGAACCACAACAAAAAGCTGGATAATTTACATTCTAGATATCAAGACTTATTATAAAGATATATTAAGACAGTATAGATTGCCATAAATATCAAGAAAACAGAATAGAATTCAGAAACTGAAACATACATATGAGGTCACTTGATTTAGGACAAAGGGGCCACTCACTGCAATGCACTGGGGAAATGATAGAATTTTCTACAAATGGTTCTGGGTCAATTAGATAGCCATGGAAAAAAGTAAATCTTTATTCTTACCTCATATTATACACACACAAAAACCTGTCCCAGAGGGACTGTAGATCTAAACGTGAAAGGTAAAACAATGAACCTTTTAGAAGAAAACACATGAGAATATCTTCATGACCTTGGAGTAGGACACGATAAGCACTAACTGTAAAAGTATGTATATTTTTACATTTGTGTATATATATATATATTAAATTTAAGAATTTCTATTCATCAAAGGGCACCATTAAGAACAGAAGAGAATGTAGAAATAGACCCATACCTATATAGTCAATTGATTTTGGCAAATATGCCAAGAGAATTCAATGGGAAAAGGAAAATATTTTCAACAAATGGTACTGAAATTATTGACACCCTATGCAAAGAAAAAAAATCAATTCCTACCTCACGCTTTATTTAAAAAAGAAAAAAGAAAAAACCCTCAGGATGTATCATACACCAGATGATAATGGCCTAGTTTCTGATCTGAATGCTGATTATAGGGTTGTGTATGCTTTGTGAAAATATTTCAAGCCATACACTACAGTTCTGCGTGTATACTACACTTCTATAAAAAAATATTGTGTGTGTGTGTGGATAAATAGACGGATTGTATATACTTTACTTAAAGCCCTAACCTATGTGCTATTATTATAAACTATCTCTAATCCACACCCTGGTTCCACAAGGAAGAAATCTCCCCTACCTTTAATTTTAATAGTATTTATTTGTGTCGTAGACATTTGGGCTGCTATAACAAAAATGCCACAGACTGCGTGGTTTATAAACGACAGAAATTGATTTCTCACTGTTCTGGAAGCTGGAAGTCCAAGATCAGGGTGCTCGCATGGTCGGGTTCAGGGACCCAATCTTATCCATCTTTGTATGTCCCATACCAATTGCACATCTTTACTTTGGGTGTACACACAGTACTCACAAATTATATATAAACCCAGATTTTTGGTAGATAAATAAATAAACCTAACTGAATACTTTGAAATCAAAAAAGCTTCATTTTAAGCCTATCCTTGCTTTGAACTCACACACTGCCAGAAAAAGTGAGAAATTTCTTCTCCTTCTTTCCTCATTCCCACCCTTTCTACTAACAACAATAACAACAACAATAATATTGCTTAGTAAATTATAGACAATTTCTATGTTTAATCATCTTCATATCAACATACTTTCTCTACTTGTCACACACTAGATTACACATGATCATATTCCATCACAAAAGTGACATCTCTTTTGTGAAAAATTTGTTTCTTTTGACTCTTCTGTGCCCTGGTATGTTTGAACATAAATACTCATGATCATCCAGGGTTAATAGGCCCCAGGTAAGTGTCATGCCCATTATTAACCCTGCCCTTTTGCTTATTAATCTCTCTAAATATTTCAGGATTGCAAATACACTTTCTTTCACATGAACTCCAGTTGATTGATAGGGATATATTGGGGTCCTGTACTCAGAAAGATTCTAAAGTTACCTTCGGTAGTAGCAATAAAATTAGTAAAGGAGATTGGACAAGTGGTACACATACTACATATTTGCCACCCCTTTTCCACGGCCTTTAATTATTTAATCCCTAAGTGAAAATTGAAATAGTCACTCTTTTATTCATTAGTTCTTCCACTCATTCAAGATATACTTTTGAGCACTGACTACACTAGGCTCCTAAGAGCCAGTATGATTAGAGAATTAGCTAAGTGCTCTAGAACATTACCTCCTAGGGCCTTATAAACAAGATATTCTTTTTATGGTTTGTACCATCATTTTAACAGTGTCGATTAATGATATTTCATAACACTTCTCTTTGCTTAAAAAAATGTATTGTGTTTTAAACATTATGATATCTCATTCACCTTATATAACATTCCTGTTAATTGCAAAGACATATTCCTATACCCATGTGACAAATAAGAAACTGAGTCATAATAGAGCATAATGTACCAAACCAGAAAGCTGAATCTGGGTTTCTCTAACCATAGAATGTTAGATAAGAAAAATGTGCTGATGATCATTCTAGTATTTCTACAATAATGTTTTGTTTTTGTGACTTCCCAAGAGAAGTCCCTTTCATGATCTTTTTCTGCTCATTCACTGCATGCTTAGACTTTGCTAAGTATGAAAAGGCCAGCATTCAAACACAGGCAGGGAGTAAATTCAAATAAAATTGAGAAGCTGGCCCCAGAATTGTAATTTTAATTTTCTTCTAGAAATGCAGAGCTTAAGTAGTTGTATTTTCTCCTTTCCTTGCCTTCAAGTTGAGTTTGCTTTTTGATATGTGTTCAACAAGCATACACACATGCTGATTACCCTTCGTACCTGCTAAGTCGGAGAAAAGGAGTATGTGAGAGTGTGTGTGTGTGTGTGTGTGTGTGTGTGTGTGTGTGTGTGTCCAGTAGAAAGTAAAGAGAGAAAGAAAACTTATACAGAAATCACACAAGAACATAGCTTGGTGTTGCTGTTCTCATTTGTTTCTCTTTTTTTCTCTTTTCTTTGTGGCATGGCAGCCACAGGACACTAGGAATGGCTAGAGAGAAAAGTTTTTGGTTCCCTGTGACCCTCAGTCAGAAGGCATGTCATGTAGATGGACAAAACCCTAAGATTTGGGTCATTTATTTTGAAAATCTGGTACATTTTACTAGCTGAGCATTGGTTACTGCTCCCTGAAACCAAATACATTTTCATTTTCTAGCTCTATTTTCCATGCAACTTCCCATGAAAAGAAATATCAGGCTCTCAGGAGTGATTATTTAGATAGGTAAAGGCTAGTCCCACATCCTTAAGACCAAATGACATCTCTACTCTAACCTAAATTAGACCAGTTTTGACTTGTGAATTGCAGGGTTCTGAATATTATTTTAGGTCCTCTCTTTAGATTCACTCCTTTCAATTAAATATCTTTCCTCCACGTTGAGAATTTTAAAATATTGCCCAAGTATCTCCTAGTAAAGCATTATCCCCTAAGTATTTCTTAAAGAATTGGCTAACTCTTAAAATTGTCGCTCTACCAAACATTTGTGAATTTAATTAATTCATTTTCTTGACTTCATAGGTGTAGTATCACACGTACAAATTATAATATACAGATCTACTTCCTGGCAGGGAGCACCTTGAGTTTAGCACAACAATCTCTTACACCACACACACATCATTCATTAGCATGTGCATGAGACCCCACTCATTAATTAATTAAACCCCCTTGTGTATAAATAAATCACACCCCTAGCTATAGAAAGGCACTTATTTTTATCTTTACATTTGCATTTCAGTGCTGTCTAATAAATGCAATTGGACAGTTCTATAATATCTTTCGTTATAGCAAAGATTTGGCTTTGCTGAGAACAAGTTCCATATGCTGAACTCTGTCCATTTCAAGCCCAACAGAGTAGTGTTAGAACCATCATTATCCTTTACTCGGTCACTAATATTCCACGTCAAAAGACGCATGATCAAAGTGGAGGAATGTTTTGCAGGCACATAGGTCCTACTAGGAGGGAAAACTTTTGGCAGAGTCTCAGGCAAAACGGCCTCTTGAACTCCAAATGTCACCCTTACCTGCTTCTGTCTGTCTGAAATAGTGCATAAGCTATCATCAGTCTCTGTGTTCTGACTTCCTCAGCTGTAAAATGGGATAATAATAAGACTGAGCTCATTAGGCTGTTGGGGGGAGTAAATGAAATAACAGACATGAAGTATTTGTCAAAAGACCTGCCAGAGCAGAACAGAAGCTAGGAAAAAAAAGCTGAGATGATCCACCAATTAATTGGAGCCACTTAAATCTTGATAATGAGGCCCTACTGTGTGTCAATCACTTTAAGGGGTGCTTTTCTTACATCATCCCAAGCAATCCTCACAATTGTGTTAGTTACTATTCCCATTGTACACATAAAACAATGTTGCAGTTTATAGGAACCTGGTTCAGAGAGTTTCAGCAGTTCTCTCCAGGTGGCACAGATTCTGATGCAAGGATTCTGGGATTAAGGTCTATGCACTTTCTCTGATAAAAAACAAAAAAAAGCTGAAGAACAAATGCAAGAGAACTTTTTGTGCTAGAAAAATACCAAAGCCCCATAAATGTTTTTTTCTCAGAGAATTTTTATAGATAATATTTAGTTTAATAAAACAGGAAAATTTTTTTTTTTTTTTTTTTGCGGTACGTGGGCCTCTCACTGCTGTGGCCTCTCCCGTTGCGGAGCACAGGCTCCGGACGCGCAGGCTCAGCGGCCATGGCTCACGGGCCCAGCCCCTCTGCGGCATGTGGGATTCTCCCGGACCGGGGCACTAACCCGTATCCCCTGCATCGGCAGGCGGACTCTCAACCACTGCGCCACCAGGGAAGCCCAGGAAAATGTTTTTAACAATATCATCAAGTATGGAGAGATTCAATGATAGAAACTAGAATATTAGGCATCTTTAGCATTGAATAAATGAGTTTCAGAGTAACTCTGTTACCTTGCCAGCCATCTCAGCTCAAACTTGTCCTGCTTCACACATGGGGGATAAAGATAACCAGTCAAATTTTCTATTTGTCAAAATTTCCTGGTAAAACTGCCAGAATGCCTAACTTAGTTTAAAAAAAGAGAAAGAAAGAAAAGGGTTGGTTTGGGATACAACCTACAAAAGAACAAGGATGCTTTTATCCGCATTTATACAGAGATTTTTTAAATGTTTACTTGTAATATGATTAGTGTTTGAAAAGATTTATCTAGTATAAAAATAGTTTTAAAGTTGTAAAAAATGTTTTAAATAAATAAGAGGCTCTGAGAACCATCTAGCATTTAAAACATTGTTAAGTACTGATTGAAGTGTCATTTTAGTAAAGCTCCTAACATTTCTTGCATAAACTAGTGCCCTTATATGTCGACATAAACACTTTCTCCATTGCAAACAGTATGTAGTCTTGGCTCTTAGCAAAGATGGATACCTCGAACAAGGGATTAGTATTAGCATTTCTTCACCAAATGGTGAAAATTCATTATGACCTTTTCCTCTAATATATCCTTGTATAATCTATATTATATTTAGATCCAAGAAACTAGTATAAGAATTTCCATGGGGAGAAAGGTGGCATTTTATTGTAAGTCAGAGAGATTTTTCCATACAGGCACTGCTACCCTTCCTGTATGTATAAATTAATAGAAGATTTTTTAAAAACTTAGTTTAAAAAAAAATATATATATATATACATAACATATATAAATATATAAAACACAGAGAGGACATTAATACTATTTTGTATTTTTTCTCAAACTCAGTGCAGTCCTGTTCTTTGATTTGTATGTTTTTGTATCTATCACCACTCCAAGTACCTAAGATGCTAAAATGCTGGATTCTGAGACATAACCATTAGGATAGTTGTTACATATTTAATTTCATGCTCCACTCGGCATAAAGCAGTGGTGGGACTACAGACCAAAGCAAATTAAGTGGCTTCTTAGATAATTTCCTGCTTAATTGAAAGCAGGTAGCTTTTTAAAAGTAATAATTGGCATTGTTTCAAATGATTGTAAAGTTCTTTCTTTTTTTTTTTTTCATACATGGTTATAGGGTAACATTCTACTTAGTCCAAGCACAATGGGTTGGAAGTCTCCCACTAAGTCTAAGGGACAAAAATGTGACCTAGTTCTGGTGACAAATGAATGGAACACTCCATGGAGGCGTGTGGATAAGGAGCAAGGTGGAGGAGAAAAAGAAAATACATACATATACACATATATGTACACATAGATATATCTTTTTTTCATTAACATGTACAATAAATTAGATTTCCTTTCTATCACTCTGCTTTACTCTTAGCATTGGTTTAATGTTAGCAAGTGGTCAGTTATGAGATTGGTAGCCCCAGTTCATATCTAACAGACAGGGCTTCCTCATTACAGTATAAAACTAACCTTCAGCTGTGATATACTCTATATGACTGTAGGAGATGCAGTCCTAGAGTGAGTGAGTGAGTGTGAGCATACTAATAAGGAAGACATAAAGGAATTAGGTTTGATATAAATGCCTCTATAATAACTAGACTATGGAGTTCCGTTTTGCCAGGAGTCAGTATTCAGAACTTTTCAAATAAATTAGATCTGCTAAAAACCTTTTAAGTTACAAAAAAGAGGGAATGCTTTCTTGTTGCCTAGATTTAAGAGAAAAACAGAGAGTCAGAGAGAAAGAGAGACAGAATGAGGCAGAGAGGGGAACAGGTGTTCTTCAGAACCAAACATTTTAAAACACTACAAGGGAAATACACATACTGAATTTTTACATTCAATTGCCAAGACGATTCATGCAACTGATAATGGTGTACATCAGCACCCTAGAGCCATGGGATAAGTGCTAGAGGTGCATTTTTGGTATTTACTAAACTTCTAACTTGTCCGAGTCTCTCTCTCTCTCTTTTTCTTTTTTAAATTGAAGTTACAGTGGATTTACAATGTTGTGTTAGTTTCAGGTGTGCATCATAGTGATAGTGATTCATTTTTGTTTTGTTTTTTGACAGATTATATTCCATTATAGGTTATTACAAGATATTGGGTATAATTCCCGGTGTTATACAGTAAATCCTTGCTGTATAAGGATAATAATAAGAGGATATGAAGTTCTAGAAAGAATATGAAACTGAAAATTCAAATACTGGCAATAACTGCTCTAGACACTAAGGATGCTGCTAAAAGAACTCCATCAGGTACCTCATAAGTTATAAAGATAGTCTTAGGGAATATTAGTTTTGAAACTGGTTAGGTTCTCAGTTTCTTCTCATATTTTGGCATATTTGACATATTCTGGCCTTCTTCCAACATTACTCCCCTCAGTACTCAATACAATTTTTCAGAGATTCCTAAAGGAAAAATCAATAGTTGGTTGTTGCTTGAAAAGATGATGCCTGAGTTTCTGGCTTGAGTATCTGAATTAATGGAGATGCTGTTTAATGAGACAGAGAACACAGATGAGAGGGAGAATTTAGGCCTGTTGAAATTGAACAGCCAGCGGCACATCTAATTGGAGATATCCAGTGATAATTAGAGACCCAATCCATGAATCTGGATTTAAGAGAGAGATCTGAGCTAAAGACATACATTTGGAATCTTTTAGTTTTTTCATACCGCTTCGAATTGGACAACATTATCCAGGGTCAGTACATAAAGGAAGAAGAGTGCAGAACCTCACATCACACGAACATTTAAGGACTAGGTAGAAAGAAAGAAAGAGAGAAAGAGAGAGAGAGAGAGAGAGAGAAAGGAAGGAAGGAAGGAAGGAAGGAAGGAAGGAAGGAAGGAAGGAAGGAAGGAAGGAAGGAAGGAAGGAAGAAAGAAAGAGAAGAAAGAAAGAAAGGAAGAGAGAGAGAGGAAAAGAAAGAAAGGAAGAAGGGAGGGAGGGGGAGGTGGGAGGAAGAAAAGAAAGAAAGGAAGAAACTCTCAAAAGAAAATGAGAAAGTAAAGAGAAGTAGGAAGAATTTTACTTAATGAAATTTCCAGGCCCTTAACCTCTAACTTTCTTCCAGCCTTTCACTTACTGTTTGTGCTCTACTGCCTTCCCTATTCAATCCCATTACAATCACTTTTACCTCTCTTTTGTACTGTCAATAGTCTTTCTTATTGACTTAAACCACTACCCTACCATACTTTCCGCTTTGGATCAATTTTTAAAAATCCACATTTTTATAATATATTTATAACGATATCTTCCCTATAACTACCTTTCTGGCTGTTACTGAGCCTGAGAATAAGAGACTTCCAAGGTACGCCCTCTGGCTCAAACACCCAGCCCAAGTATTTAGCTTGCATAATCACTGTATAAGTGCTATATTGAGTATGACAATGGGAAGAAATACTAATATTTAAACATATATCATTTGTTAGTCTTGCTCTCTGATACATCTTTTACGTATATTTACTCTTAAAAACCATGAATTAATTTTACTGGCTTTTAAAAAGCTAAGAACCTTACCCCAAATCTCATTAAAATACAGATATTCTGCTTCCAGAAGTCTTGTCCATGCCACCAGTCTCAGCTGCCTTCCAAAGAATAAGAAGGTATTATTCCCTCCGTCAAAGTATTTTCTCTGTTGGGAAAGATGAAAATCCACTTATACTAAAATAATTTGAAAATGGTACAAATCTAACAGAAACAGCTACTGAGACCCCTTCATAATCTACAATGTACCACAAAGAGTATATAGCTCAATGGTTCTCAACTCTGGCTGTACTTTTTTAGAATCACCAATGGTGGTTTTAGAAAACATTGGGTCTTTCCAGAAAGATGCACCAGAAGTGCTTTTCCCTAGTCTTTCTCGTAAGTACAACTAAAAACACATTGTGAAAAATAAGCATAAAATGACTGAAGACAAGGTGAAAAGAAGTAGGCAAACCAGTAGGGAAACTACAAAATGCTAAGGAAAGGAATCAAACAAAGTCTAAATAAGTGGAGAGACATACTGTGCTCCTAGATTGGGAGACCCCATTTAGTAAAGTTGTCAATTCTTCCCAAATTGATATACAGTTTAACACAATTCCTATCAAATATCCCAGCAAGGTTTATTCCAAAATGTGTATGGAAAGGAATGGAACTAGAATAGCTTTTAAAAAACGTACAAAGCGAATGATATCAGAGGAATCAGGCTACCCAATTTCAAGGCTTATTACATAGCCACAGTTGTCAAGACAGTGTGGTGTATATGGAAAGATGGATATATAGATCAATAGAACAAAACGGGGAAGCCAGAAATAGACCCCCACGAATACTACCAACTGAGTTTTCCAAAGGTACAAAAGCAAGTTAATGGAGAAAAGACAGTCGTTTTCAACAAATTGGATATTCACAGGCAAAATATGCACCTTGATTTAAATGTCACACCTTATATAATAATTAACTTAAAATGGATTATAGACTTGAATGTAAACTGTGAAACTGTGAAACTTTTAAAGGAAAACATAGGAACAAGTCTTCAAGATCTAGGACTTGGTGGAAATTTCTCAGACACGACACCAAAAGCATGACACATTTTTAAAAATCAAAATATTGGACTTCCTCAAAATTAAAAACTTTGCTCTCCAAAAGAGTCTTTTAAGAGTATAAAACGACTGGGACAAACTACTTGCAAACTGCATGTCTGATAAAGGACTCATATCTAGACTTTATGAACAACTCTCAAAACTCAACAGAAACAAAACAATCTAATGAGAAAATGGGCAAAAAACATGAAGAGAAATTTCACTGAAAAGAATATGTGGATGGCAAATAAAGACATAAAAAGATGTTCAACATCACTAGTATTAGGAAAATGCAAATTAATAACATCATGGTGAGAAATCACTGGACGCATATCAGAACAGTTAAAATAAAAAATGCTGGCAAGGATGGGAGAAACTGGCTGTCTCATGCATTACCGTTGGGACAGTAAAATAGTACCGCATTTCTGGAAAATAGTTTGGTAGTTTCTTTAAAAACTAAACATATACTTACCATATGAACCAGCAATCACACTCCTGGGCATTTATCCCAGAGAAATGAAAACTCATATCCACAGAAAAACCTATACATGAATGTTCATAGCAGCTTTATTTAGAACAGCCCCCAAGAAAGGAAACAACCACAATGTCCTACAATAGGTGAATAATTAAACTGTGATACATCCATATAATGAAAAACATCTCAGTAACAGAAAGGAATAAACTATTGTTACATGCAACAACTTGTAGGGATCTCAAGGGCATTACGCTGAATGAAAAAAGCCAATCTCAGAAGGTCACAAGCTTGTATGAATCAATTTATATAACATTCTCAAAAGGACAAAATAATAGAGATGGAGAATAGACAAATGGTTGCCAAGGGTAAGGGATGGTGTGTGTGTATGGCAGGAGACTAAAAAGGGACTACACCAGGAAGATCTTTGTTGTGTTGGAATAGTTCCATGTCTTGACTGTGCTAGTGGTTATAAGAATCTGCAAGCGATGAGAAGACACAGAATTATAGGAACACTTTATACCAATGTCAATTTCCTGATTTTATAACTGTTCTATAGTTATGTAAAATGTAAACAATGGTGGAAACAAAGTAAAGGATATATGGAACCTCTTTGTACTATCTTTGCAAATTCCTGTTAATCTATAATTCGAAATAAAGTTAAAAAAAAAAAATAGATGTCCAGGCCATACTGCAGGACAAGTAAACAAAAATCTCTAGGTAAGGAACCTAGCCAGTTGTATTTTTTAAAAGTTCATGGGGTAATTCTAAAGTATGGCTAAGGTTTGGAACCACTGGCAGCTCATGCTATTACTGAAACTACAGGGACTGAAACACCTGTGATTAAGTCTAGTTGAAGATAGGAAGGAAGAAAAATATGCAAATCTATTTTAGGTCTCTTGAGGGTCTCCCCCCACAATGTTGAAACCTGGCATTTAAGAGAATCCAAATAATGTGGATGGGATAATCAGTCATCTATTATGTTATAGACCATTTTATACAAAAATGCCAACCCCAATAGACTGTTCTTTTGATTCTAAAGCATTTGGTATCGATGTTACAATTTTCAAACGCTAAGGAGCAATTACAATCACATTTAAATATGCAGCAATTTTAGAAAATTAATGTTTCACTAACTCCTCATTTTTGATGGGTAACAAAATGAGTTCGAGGGTTTAAAAAAAATAATTTAACAAACTGCTGACTGCTACCAGCAGTTTCCTGGGAAACGTAAAAAGTAAATATTCCAATCTTGAACGTGAATTCTAATATATTAGTTATTTTTACTAACGATCATTAACTACCACGTAGTAGTCTCAGAACTGTGCCTAGTGTGGTTAGTAATCATTCCTTAGCACCATCATGAAAAGATACTCACCGTGTATCTATTCAATTGGGTCAGGAGATTGAAAGTTTAGGAAAGAGTCCTTCTCTGCCTTCTAAGGGTTTAAAATCCGTTTGAAGACAGAACCAAATATATAAACAATAAATTAAGCAAAGATGGATATGCTGAAATCTGGACTCATAAAGGGGCCAAAGTGCTTGTTTTTACTGGAGGTATTTTTGCAAGAGCTAGAAAGGGAATTTGTATCCTCTGGGCTCAAGAATCCCGCAGATGAGCAGCTTCGGCAATGCAAATTTATGCTATCCGTGGGAGGGTTTCGCTTAGTTCTCAGCTGTGGACTTACTTCCAAAAATGCAGCTGTTCTGAAGCAAGAGGTTTGTCCAAAAAAAGTGAAATACAGCATAAGGTATTACCTTCCATCCAACCCTGGTCAATAGCTAACTACTTCCCTCCCTTCCGCCCTCCCACACCCACCTCCGCCACCTTCAGGGCTTAAAGATTTTTGTATGGGGGGGGGAGGGTGGAAGTGGGTTGCATACTGAACTATTTGCCTTACTTCGAAAACTACCGGCCTCTTCCATCTCTCCTCCTTTCTCTCTCTCTCTCCCTCCCTCTCTCCTTTTCTCCTAACCTCGCTCCCTCCAAATACGACCCTCACGCACCCTCCATTCTAATTTACAGCACTACAACTTCCCAGATCTGTTTTCTCTTCTGGAAGGATTTATCCTTTTGGAAGCGTTCAGTTCCTAACTGTCGTGAAGTCTGATTTAAAAGCAAAATAAGAAGCACTACGTTTTAAGAGGGGATAGTGCAAATTCTTATTAAAAAGTTGTTTTGTGATTGTGGGAGATAATCAACACCTACCCCGGCATTCTCTAAGACAGCTGAGGTTTACCATTTTCGCTATTCCGGCAATAAATATTTCCTCCTTTTGCTCTACGCCTTTTGGCAGGAGTCTTGACTCTGCAGGTGTTAGCGCTGCAAGGGCTGAACCCAACCGCCAATAGGGCTGCCGAGCCTAGCATGGGATGCTGCCCAGCAAAACACAGAGCCCAGGGAGACCGCGACGGAGAAGGGAGGCTGCGAGCACGCTTCAGAAGAGATTGGGACTAGAGCCCTAGAAAACTAGAGAGAGTGCATTTCCCGGCAGGGGGAACCCGCAGGAGCCTGGAAAAAGAGAAAGAGACAGAGAGAGAGAGAAAGAATGAAAGAAACCCACCCCCGCGCTCTTGGGCTCAGCGCGAGCGAGAGAGCGCGCGGGCTGCCGGGGCTGCTCCAGCTGGAAGTCATTGCGCCGGGTGGCGTCGGCGTTGTCACGGCGACCGCCCTGCCGGCGCCAGCGGAGGGGGGGAGGCGGGCTCGGTGAATGGGTGACGTCACGCGGCCGGCGCCAGGCAGTCTGGGCGGCCGAGCCAATGAATCAGCTGTCGGGGGAGAGAGCGCGGCGCGCGGGAGGAGGGTGCTGGAATGCGCCGGGAGCCGCGCGGCCCGGGCGCAGGGAGGCGCTCCGCTCCGTCCCGCCCCGCCGGTCCCGGGGCGATTGGCGCGTTCCTGGCGAAGCTGGGCTGGCGCTCCCTTTTCCTCGCGCCGGGGCTGCCGCTGGGACCCCTAACTTTGTGCCAGTTCCCCCACCAGCGCGCGCTCTGCAGGGAGGCCCGGGAGCTGGGCCTGGTACGGTTAGAGAGGACTTGTTTTCCAGCTATTGTGACTATGCCATTTACTCATTAAAAAAGGGAAAACAAAATAAAACTTGTCCTGGTAGATAAAGTGGACTTTGAAAGTGTTGAATTGCTTCACTGCGGCCTTACTGTATGCTCTGCATTGTGCTGGAATCACAAAAAAAAAAAAAAAAGAAAAAATCAGAGGGCTCAGAAGAGTTTAAGATTGTACAGGGAAGAACGAAATGTAACAAATTCATGATTCAGGCCTGGAGCCGACTGCGTTTTCTTCCATTATTGCATTGTGCTGTACTATACAGTGTCTTTAAGCGTCTAGAAGGTGAAGGCTCCAATTTTTCAGTGCTTTTGTTTTGTTTTTCCTCTGCCCTGTCTTGCTGTCCATTAGACAGTGACCTCCAGAAAGCCAAGTACTGGGTCATGGTTATTTTAGCAGCCCCAGCGTTTAGCACTCTCTCAGACAGGGTAAGCGATCTAAATTGTGATGGATAATCTACAATGCAAGAGCAAATAATCTTTGAGTAAAGGCTTGCGTCAAATGAATACCCCTGAATTCCTAAACATCTATTTTGGGTGCTTACTTGTTGGCTTTTGGTGGTGTCAAGAGTGGTGATGCATCGTTACTGAAACTGGAAAACTAAAGAGTATGGCCTGAACGTTAGAGAAGATGTTCAATCTGCTGCAGTCATTCCCCTCTCTGGGTTTCTTCATCTGTAAAAGGAGTAGACGTCGTGAGATGTTCTCTTAAGACCCCTAGAGTTCTATAAGCCCATCATTGTATTTATCAACCATTAAAACTAAATTTTGAGTTTACTATTCCTATTCCATTGTGGTAAACACAACGATCTTGCATGTTCAACGAACAGTTCAGGGTGCCTGAACTCAGTATGTGAGTACTAGAAGTTTTGGTTGAATTTTTTTTTAAGTTAGAAGATAGGATCTCTGACCTGAAAATCTTTAAAGATATGCAAGTAAGAAATAAACTAGAGGACTTCCCTGGTGGCGCAGTGGTTGAGAGTCTGCCTGTCGATGCAGGGGACACGGGTTCGTGCCCCGGTCCGGGAAGATCCCACATGCCGCGGAGCGGCTGGGCCCGTGAGCCATGGCTGCTGAGCCTGCGCGTCCAGAGCCTGTGCTCCGCAACGGGAGAGGCCACAGCAGTGAGAGGCTCGCGTACTGCAAAACAAACAAACAAAAAAAACAAAACAAAAAAAAGAAATAAACTAGAAACCACAAGAAGACGCTAATAAGCTGTTACAGACCAGTGCATCTCAAAGTTTGATGTGCATTCAAGTCACCCGGCATCTGGTTGAAATGCAGACTCAGGTGCAGGTTGCAATTCCAGATGTATTACAGGCGTCCAAGTGTTGCTGGCCCATGCACCACAATTTGAGTAAAGAGCGTCTACACTACAAAGTAGTAATCATGTCTTAAGTAAGTATATGATGGGTGTAAGGTGGTGTTATTTCCTGAAAGCCTCTGGAGGAGGTGAGTTTGAGCCAAGTGTCTGAGGATGTGACAGGCTGAGGGGAATAAAAACACTTTCAGGAGAAGAAACAGCATAAATAACGACAGACACTAGAGGGAAAGGAGCAAGAAATAAGTAGGGCAGTGGAGAGGATTTTGTTTGACTTCAATTAAGAAATATTTTGGAGAGCTACAAAAGATGAGATTGGATATTTGCTGCTGGGGGATGGGTAGTATGATAATGAAATAGGGAATTTACAATTTTAGAGCTGAAAAGAACCTTAGACATTATTAGCCCCAACTAATTTGCTACAGATGAGGAAACTGAGTAGCAAAATGATTCCATTAGGTAATGGCAGAGCTCGGAGTGGAAGCCAACCGGAAAATTGTAGATTGCATACATTCTGTAGATAGCAGAGCTCTTGACGGAAGGAAAACCATTTGTTATTGTTGGGCAAAGTGGAAATATGAAGGAAGAATGAAAGCAAGAGAGACAGACCTATAGGAAATAATTTAATAGTCGAAGCATGGAGTTTCAGATAAGGTCTGGGAGATGAGGAAATAAAGGGAAAGATTTAATCTGAAAAATTTTGGTTTTATATAAGTTATAATGCCTGAAACCAGCTGATTAAGTCATCTTTTTTCCTGTAAGAGAATTCCCTCCATCCTTCTCATATTCCAATCCAATGTTTTTCAAACCTGACTCACATAGGCATCACCCCAGTAACTTAAAAAAAAAAAAAAAAAAGAATGCCTGGGCTCCACCCCACATGAATTTAATCAGACTCTCTGGGAGTAGAGTCCTGACATCAGAATTTTTAAAAGCTCCCCAGGTGATTATAATGTCCAGCCAGTGTTGAGAATCCCTAATCCTAATATATAGTCAGCAGCTCATTTCAGAGACTTCATTTCTGCTCCTGAACATTTCTCCTAGTGCTAACTATTATACGGTAGCTACAATATCATTTTTAATACTTGGTAGATTTTGTGGTGGATTTTGATGGTTTATAGCACATTCTCTATGCTCAATGTCTTCTATCCCTCATTACTGTCATGGCTTAGTTGTGAACATATCCTGATATCTCTCATTGGCAAGAAAAGGAAAAGTGATTTGGCACATTATTGGATGGAAATGATAAAGCCGGTCTATGAAACTATATGGTACCATAGTGTGGCAGTGTGTTGCCTTATAGTTATTTTATCTTAGCTTTAACAATCTACATTAATAGCCTCTTTAGGATTACAGCTGATGAAAGAGGTAAGTACGTAAAATACCTACTTGGGGGGCTTCCCTGGTGGCGCAGTGGTTGAGAGTCCGCCTGCCGATGCAGGGTACACGGGTTCGTGCCCTGGTCCGGGAGGATCCCACATGCTGCGGAGCGGCTGGGCCCGTGAGCCATGGCCGCTGAGCCTGCGCGTCGGGAGCCTGCGCGTCGGGAGCCTGCGCGTCGGGAGCCTGCGCGTCGGGAGCCTGCGCGTCGGGAGCCTGCGCGTCGGGAGCGAGCCTGCGCTCCGCAACGGGAGAGGCCCGCGTACCACAAAGAAAAAAAAAAAAACCTACTGGGACCCGTGGAACTTTTATTTTCAGTCTTCTCTCGAAAAAGTTTTAGTTTTTGCTGAAAAAATAATCCAGAAAGTGAAAAGTCCTTGTGGCTTTTTCTTTGGTGACTAACTTAACTTTTAAACTTGCATGGATTCATTCATTTCCCAAAAAATAATTGAGTACCTACTATGTGCAGGTATTTTTTCAGGTATGAGGCTGCCAAGAAAAGAAAAGCAATTTTTCTGTCTTCAAAGAGGAAAGGATAAGCACAATTAATTTAAGGTATTTTATTTATTCAGTCTGGACATTTAAAAGGTACTTGACTTTTCCACACCATCTTACAGCTGCATTCTGTATTTTTAAAAATTCAATTCATTCAGTTAAAAAAAAAAATCTAATGCATCTATGTGTTCAAAAACCAGATGAAAGAGAATTTTCCCGTTCATTCTTGTCCTACATCTGCCTAATTTCCCACTCACACCCCACAGAAGTTGCTATTGTTAATTTCTTGTGTACCGTTCCAGAGTATTTCTATGAATATACAAGCAAAGAGAAATAGATTCTTATTTTCCACATTTTTACATTGTTTTGTAACTTTAATTTTAAAATATTGCAAGGTTTTTTTTCTATATCGGCCACATTCTTTTTCATTTTGTTATACCTCCATAATATTCTATTGTCTGGAAGTACCATAACTTATTTATCTTACTCCTATTGATGGTGACCTACGTTGTTTACAATCTTTTATTACAAAGCTGCATAAATAACCCTGTATCTGTGACATTTTACACGTGTGAGTTTATTTGTAGGATAAACTCCTGCAAGTGAAATTACTCGGTCTCTAAAGAGTGTATTTAACATTCCTGACTCTTTCTTTAAGCTAAATTCCTGGGCATGGGATTGCTGAATTGAAAGGCGTAAATATTTTTAAGGTTTTGATATTTACTGACAAATTGCCATCTGAAAAGTTTGTGTTGATTCATATTCTCACTTGCATAGTAAGTAAGTACCCATTTCTCTGAAACCTTGCCAGCACTGGAAGTGAATTTTTTTCTTTTTTTATAAATCTTTGTTCATTTACTAGGTAAAGAATGGTTTTATATATATATATATATATATATATATATTTTTTTTTTTTAACAGGCATTTCTATAACTCTTAGATAGTTAAAATTTGATTCCATTCGCCACTGCATGATCAGGGACTTGTTTGTTCATTTCACTTGTCCAGTTTTGAAGAATTTTTATTTTTCTTACTGATTTTCAATAAATGGCTTATATTTATTAATATAACTAATAATAATGGCACATATTTATTAATATAAGTAATAATAATAATGGCTCATATTTATTAAACCTCTACCTTGTTCCAGGTGTTGTGCTGTGCATTTTTAATTGGTCCTGTATATTGTAAATATTTTATCTGAGTTTGGTATGTATCTTTAATCCTTATTCCAACAGTATTTCCACCTAAAAACTTACAGAGGCTTTAAAAATTATGTGATAAAATAAATTAATATTTTATGTTTTTTGTCACTTTCCTTTAACACATAAAAAGTCTATGCCATTCGAAAATCAGATTAGCCTTCATCTTTATTTTTTCAAATTCCTGAAGGATTTTGAATAATTTTTTTAAACCCAGATCATATATACACACATAAACATGAGTATTTTCAGTTATCTACCTACAGTGTAACTATCTTTTCTGTTTTAATAAAACATTTATATCCTTTTTAAAAAAATTATTTAAAAAAATACAGATAACTAAAAAAGGGGGGGGGGACTCAGATTATCCACAATCTCACCAACCTGAGACAGTCCTTATTAACATTCAGAGTAAATCCAGATGGTTTTCTATACACAAATATCTATGTATAAATATATGTATATAAATACATATATATACACACATATATTTTTTACAAAAATAGCAGTACACTATGCATATATTTTGTAACTCACTTCCCCGACTCCCCTTAGCTACACACAGGTGAATATCTTCCTATGTCAATAGCTCTACATCCTCATCATTAGTCATCCATTGTATGGAGGAGAGCTCTCTAATGAGATAATTTGGAAGGCAACCTGGGGCAGAAGCATTCCAGGAGAAACCTCACCTGCCTGTTCGATGTTCATCTGATCAGAATTTCCTAAGGCAATTTAATTCTATTGTTTCTCAAAGACTTTCAGTTTCACTGAGGGCCTAACTGCCAGCAAAAATGGCTAACATAGCGGTCAATCATTAACCTACCCCAACAAGAGACAGCTCAGAAAGAAAACGAAAATCCTTTCTTAGCAAGGCATGGCTCAAAATAGTCCTCTAGACTTGTTTTCTTCAGTTTGCTTTCTCTCCTCTTTCCCACACTTCCTTCTCTTTCCCCTACCCACTTGACATGCATGTCTCCTTTTAGATAATTTTAAACTTATGCCCCTTATTCATTTTGTAACAAAAGTAATGACAGGATTTGCTCTCCCAGAGATCTGACCTTAGGTTTGTTCTAACTGCAGCAGTAGCATAGACCCTTCCATCAATTATGAATGTATTCATGTGTGCAGAGGCTACAGTAGGCCAATGGTAATGTTACCTTATTCTGGAGACTTACCCTTATAAATAAATAATGAAATGTTTCTGTGAAATGCCTTTAGCAAAGGCAGGAGAAAGCATTACTTCTCAACAGACTAAACATTTTAAAGATTAAAAACTTTAAAACACCCAGAGTTCCTCAAGAGAATATAAACCATTTATATGAAAAGAAAGAAAGAAAGAAAAAGAAAGACATGAACTGGAAACTCTATAATGCTCAACTGAGTAGCCAAAGTTCTCTAGATGGCAAGTGTAGAATCTAAGTGAACAATCAGGAATTCCCTGGCGGTCCAGTGGTTAGGACTCGGTGCTCTCACTGCCAGGCCCCTGGTCGGGGAACTAAGATCCCACAAGCCACTGGCAGGGCCAAAAGAAAAAAAAAAAAAAGGGAGTATAAGTGAACAGTCAGAGAACCTAAAATAGACTCTTGGATATGCAAGGACACATCTCTGTACCCCCAAACATTTTCTAACATTGTACATTTAAAAGAATAAAATCTCTACACTTAAAAATCTTCACTCCCTAAAAAGTAATACAGATAGAAGGCAGACACTGAAAAAAAAAATCTTCACTCCTATCTATTAAGCATAATATTAGAACATGGCAATAAATAATTTCAATGACAGTGATATAACCTAGTGGTATGTATGATAGATTTTTATTATTAAACATCTTTTTTCTCTGTTTCAACTAATTCATGTTAGGCTTGTGTATTAAGCTAGATATTCAAGTCTAGGTAGTAATTCAGAGAGCTTCATGAAGCACAGTTAAGCGCTAGCTTCCAAATGATCTGTTCTGTACTGTGTATTCTAGTCCTCTTTCTAGCAAAGTAGAAAATACTTTGTGGTTGCCACTAGAGGGCAAATAGCCTCCTGGACTCCTCTTTGACCAAAGAGTTTCTCAGTCCAGGCAGTCAAAGTTTTCAGTTTCTCATATAACCTAGTCTTAAATCTTACATTGCCAACTCTTAGCCAACCCACAGGCTCCGCAAGCTAAGAAGTTTAAAAGTCGAGATTTAAATGTGCTCTTTTACCATTTTACCAAATGGTCCCCTTTGGGATGATAGATCTCTTCCCTGATCTCTTCCCTTCCAACCTTCTTATCCTAACCCTTTCCCGTCTAGATCTTAAACCACACTGCTCTGCCAATAAGGTAACCTAACCTCACAGCACTCAACAGCAATCTTAGACCTTAGAGTGGCAAAAAATGCACTCTCCAGTCTGATTGATTTCTGCTTACCTTTCCCATCTCATATCCTACCACTCGCACTGCACCAGTTCAGAATTGCTCACGGTTCCTTAAACATGCCCTTGTTCATGCCCTTGTGTCTTTGCTTGGGCTTCTATCTGAGATGCTGGCACTGCCCACCACACATTATTGAAGACTCAGCTCAGACGTTACCTATGAGAAGCTTTATAGTCTCTGCTGATCCCCCTGCTCACCCCTCTTCCTTTTTCTAAGCAGTGGATTTCGTTTCTCCCTCCCGTTAGCTCCTCCGTGTGTACAGAGACATCTTGTACACACCTCTGTTAACAATGCTAACTCTGCCACTGTGATTATGTCTAGTAGAGTATGAATGTTCAATCTACTTTGAAATGTAAACTCACCTGTTTTGTCTTTTCTTCGCTGCATTAGAAGTTGTTAGGAGTTCTGGAAGAAAGATGGAATGCAAACAACCCCCCTCCTCTCCAGGAAGCAGACACCAGGCAATTGTGGTTTTTGAAGACTGGGTTCTCTCTGCCCTTGAGTAAGGAGGTACAAGATTTCTGCTGATAAAAATTTGGATTCTGTTGCTAGTTAAAAGAAGCAATTAGGACTTTAAGCATAAAGAAATATTTGGAATCTGGAGAGGCTGAGGTAGACCGGAAAAGGTTCAAAGAGGCCAAACATCATTGCCCAGAGTTAGGAAAATGATCTGAAATACAGCTGCTGCCTGGAGGTGCCCAGTGAGTGAGCTTAGCAAAGAGCCCCATGACAGGCAATGATGAAGTACCCAGGAGTGGTGCTGAATAAACCCTGCACAGCCCTCACCAAAGAACTGTCTAGTTGAGTGGGAGTTCTACTTCAACTAGAAAAATAATCACAAGATGTGATTCTCAGCCTATGATCAAGTATTTTTGTCTTTTTATTTTTCAGACCAAAACAAACTACTCCTAAAAACTATCAAAGATCACTTGTCATGGTGATCATTTTGTAATGTATAAGAATATCAAGTCACTATGTTGTACACCTGGAACTAATATTATTGTAAGTCAATTATACGTCAATTAAAAAACACAAAAACCTTTTAACAATCATTAAAAACAAGGAGTGTCTGAGAAATCACCACAGCCAAGAGGAATCTTAAGGAGACATAGCAACTAAATAAAAAGTGGTGTTCTGGATGGGATCGTGGAACAGAAGAAGGACATTAAATGAAAACTAAAGAAATGTGATAAAGTGTAGACTTTAGTTAATCACAATGTATCAGGATTGGTTTGGAAATTACATTTATATATATAATATCAAGGTAAAATGTTAATAATAGGGGAAGCTAGTGTGGGGTATATGGAATCTCTCTACCTTTCCAATGACTTTGTAAATCTAAAACTGTTCTAAAGACTAAAGTTTATTTTTAAAAGAAGGAATAGGAGGAAGAGGAAGAGAAGAAAAACACAAACAAACTAACCTGTGAGAATGTCTCCTCCAAAACCTCTGGAAAGCTGGACATGCCCAGGGCACCTGGACCCATGAGTGCCTTGAGTGCAGGGACTGGTCAGGTCATGCTAATTGATATCCCCAGTACCTGGTTTTAATAAGCGATCAATGCATAACATAATTATTAAATTAATATTTCTTTCCAATAAGAGAGTAGCAAGAGAGAATGTTTTTCTTGTGATGATAAATAAAACTGCAAAATGTATTGTTTGCTTAAGTTGAAAAAAAAATTTTGTAGGACTATCCAGTTCAACAATGTTTGTCCTGACAGTTAGAAAGAGTATTGTAAGACTACCTAGTATCTTAGCACAGAAAATAAAACAAATTCCATTCTTTAAGAATATTGCCATTTTTCTGATGTTAACCTGGAAGAAAACCATACTTTTCATAGTGAGATGTTAAAATTGAGGCAGAAAATACATAAACAGAGATCAGGTACAAAACATCCAAGTAGTTTTAAGTAAAGAACAAAGGTTAAATTTGTTTTTCATATGAAAGGAAGCAAACATGTTACAATTCTCCTAAGTACTAATATTTGAAGTACATAGACTGAAAATAGAATGTGCTCATATATTTTTATATAAAAATTGTTGTCTAATATGTTTTTTTAGTTTAGTGCAGGTCTCTTGGCAAATGATACTTATCAAATAGCATTTTATCCAGAGGGGTATTTCAAAAGAATTTGGAATATAAACTGAAAACAATTTTTTTGCATAGCTCATGATATTTGTCAATATCAATATGGTAAGGTATAGTAGAAATGTACACTCAAAGGAAGAAGGTGTGGAAGAAAAGATAGCCAAAAAATAAAGGTTTCAGATAATGAATTCAAAAGCTTTTCCTCTGCCAGCATTCTGTGCAGTGACTGAAGCAACTGGGGGTCTTGCTGATGACTCAGGACCCTGCTAAGCTGTCTTGCTTATCACAAGGGAGGCTATCAACCACACAAATATAAGGCTGTAACCCTCTCTCCTTGGCAAGGAGGAAAAAAGTCTAATAGATTTTTAGTTTGAACAGGCAACTCCCACTCATATTTTATTCTGGACATATTGTGAGAAAGGTAAAAAGGTCAATTTTTTTTGTACTTTCAGAATATATTTAAATCAGTGATGTTTTAAAATACACTCACTTCCAGATATATATTAAAATATATTCAAGATAATATATTAATTCCAGATGATGATTAATTACATGAAGTAGATTCTATTTCTCTCCCAAAATAAAATAAGAGGAATGAAGAAGAGGAGAGAATGAAGAAATACATGTGATGGGAGGCAACAGGGTGGAAAGGGCTCTAGGTGGTTTAGAGAGGAAAGAAGATTGGGTGGAGATATCTCTGTGCCAATAACTCTATGGTTCTACTGTGCTTGGGAATTTCACATGCATTTTCTAATTTTCTCAACAATTTCAATAGATCAATTCTTATCCATAGTTTAGACATGAGACATTCAGAGAGTTTAGTAACTGGTCCAAGGTCATTCACCCAGTAAGAAGCAGACCCAGGTATCAAACCTAGATCTACTTGATTCTATAGACTATGGAACCTACCATACTATCTCTCAGCATTTTCCTGTCAAAACTTTTCAGGTATGATTTGGGGTTGGAGGTTTTGATAGGTTAATTCCCATGTATCAAAGCTACTGGAGGTCCAAGTCATTGTTGAAGCTAATGGAACTTCATCAGTTCTCTCAACTTTTTTTGATATCTATAATCTTTGCTATGCTTTGTGGTCTACAAAGAAAGATTTCATTACTTCTGCCAAATGCTTTATGCTATACTATAAATCAGGACAATCTTCAATTTATTGCACTGGTACCATTCATGCTACATCTGCACTCACAATGTTTAGAGCAGTGCTCCAAATCTAATATTCTGGTTGTTTTTTATGGCTCAGATAGTGTTTTAATTCTGTACATTTCTTTTGGTTCATTGTTATTGTTTCTAGTTCTCTGAAGACACTTTTCATCTTGTCTTTTAATTTCTTAAAATAGGAATGGTGGTCTGTATCTGAAAACTCCGTTATCTGGATCCCATGTGGTTCTGTTTGTCTTGTCCATTTTTCTTTTGGATTTTGGTCACATCCTGTCTCCTTGTTTACCTGGTTATTATTGATCATCAGACGCTGTATATGATAATCATCAAGAGATTTTGTATGACGCTATATGCCTCCAGAGAGAAGGTGCATATGCTATAGGCAGACAGCTAGGTTAGCGGCACTAATAACCCCTAACCTCCTTAATCTAATCAGCAAATGGAGGCCATCTGAAGTTGGGTTTCAGTGAGAATCGGTCTATTTCTAGTTCACTGTTATTCCTGGGTATAGCCCTTCTGGGTCCAAACTGACTGCCTGAGACATTTACCAAGATCTCTACTCCTTGGCTAACACTACATCCAATTCTGGGGCCCCTACCTCCATGTGTCTGTGTCCAAAGCTCTCAGTCCTCACCATCTCAGCCAGAGCTTTCAGAATCAGCAATCACATTTGAGAGAAAAGTGGACCCAAATACCAGGTTCACCTCTATGGACTTCCAATCCTCTCCCAGATCTTGACTTCACAATTCTTCACAGTCTTCTGGCTTTGCACTGATTTTATACTTTTTTTTTTTTTTTTTTAATACTTAGTCCAGCTTCTCTAGCTGCTCTCAGTGGAAAGGTTGGTCCAAAACAATCTATGCTGTGGTTGCTGGAAGAGAATTCACCCATACAGTATCAATCATTTTAAAATTTATTGTCAGTGTAAAAATACAGTTTCTATTAAAAAGTTGAGATATTTGGCTTCTCAAAAAAAAAAAGAAAAACCTACAGCAAACTGACCCTAAGTTCCTGCATGTCAGCTATCTGTTGAATCAGAGTAAGGGCTGTCACTTTGAGATGGGTCAGGCATGATTCTAGTTCACAAGTGTTTCCAACATTCTACTTTATTGCACCAGCTGCCTTTGTTCATTTCTGCTACTTACCTGGCCCCTCTAGGCATTTGCTTTTGTGACCCCCGGTTCAAGCGACTATAAGTTAGGCAACAGAGACCCAAATAGGCTAAATCGAGTTCTTTTCCCAGAAAATTAGCACCCAGCAGCAACAGAGATTTTGCTTACCCCCACTAATAACCCTCAGAACTAAAGATATTTCTGTCCACATAATACAGTTGAGGTAGATCACACAACTTCTTTTTTTTTTTTTTTTTTTTTTTTTGCGGTACGCGGGCCTCTCACTGTTGTGGCCTCTCCCGTTGCGGAGCACAGGCTCTGGACGCGGAGGCTCAGCAGCCATGGCTCACGGGCCCAGCCGGTCCACGGCATGTGGGATCTTCCCGGACCGGGGCACAAACCCGCGTCCCCTGCATCGGCAGGCGGACTCTCAACCACTGCGCCACCAGGGAAGCCCACACAACTTCATTTTTATAATATATTCCATAATGAGTTTGCATCCATAAACATTTCTCTTTTTTACTTGCTAACTCACAAATTTTGATTATCTAATCATGACCAAGCAAGTCTAATCTATATCAATTGCTTAAAGACTTACAGTTTCTTCTTTGAGTCTCATTTCCTTGTTTCCTCAGTTGGACTAATTAAATGATCGTGCATGGAATTTTGCAAAAATTAATTTGGGTAATAGTGAATATTCAGTTTGGGGGGAAAGATCAACTTTCTCATGCATTCTATCCGCGATTGGCAAATGTTCATTCTGTCTCTCACTCATCAAATATTTGAGCAGACACCCTGTGCAAGGCACTGTCCTAAATGCTAAAGATGCCAAGATGAATAAGACAGGGGCCCTGACCTATAAAACTCACTGTAGTAGGGAGATAGACACGACAAGCAATCCATACAACACTCAGTGATAAATACTATAATTAAATTATGAGTAAAGAGCTATAGGAGTGAGTGACTATGTGTGTCCTGAGGAGTAGGGAAAAAAGGCTTCTCAGAGGAAGTAGCATTTCAACCTATTCCTATATGGATGATTTAGATGTTGGTCAAGCAGAGAAGAGAAAGGAGGGCTTTGTAGTTTCTTGCATAAACCACACGGCCCCATAAGTTCCCTCTGCTTTCCCTGCTTCAAATTCTTTCCTCCAGCAATCCATTCTCTACACTGATCTTTCCAAAGCAAAATTTGATTGTTGGTTCCCCATCCTCTGCATGATTAATTCAGACCCCTCAGTTGGCATCCAAGGTCTTTGTCATCCCAAGCCCCCAACCACACATCCAGTTCCAGTCCCTGCCATGTTTCCCAGGCAAGGCATGAACACTCAAAAGGCCATGCTACCTCATGCTTCCATGTCTTTTGCATGAGTTTCCTCTTCTCCGTGCATGTCTTCTATGCTTCTTTCCCCAGCACTCTGGGAATACCTCTATTAGCACTTATCCACTGTACAATAAAGCCTGGCTATCCTGTCTGGGTTCATGCAAAAGACTAATGGGTCCACAGAGCTCAGCTCAGGGCTTAGCACAAAGTAGTTCTCAATACCTGTTTTGGGTGAATGAACAAACTAAAGAAACATTGTGATGCTTACTGTAGCTACAGGTCAAGGGATAAGGGATAAACTGGAAGGAGATAAGATACATAAGATAGTAACTAGGTATGAAGATAACTATATCTCAGAAGATTATATACACATTTTCATGTAGATGATACTGCTAAATCTCTGATACTGCCCTTTGCTTAAGTCCAGGAGTGTATCACAGTTGATAGGGTTTTCAATGTTTTGACTTAAAAGAGCCCTTGCTAAATTCTGACAATAAAGGGGAATACCAGATGACCTGAGATTTCCATCAGATATATAAATTGCCTGAAGTAAAACATAATGATGGCTACATCTTTGAAGTTAAGGTTTTTCCAAGGCTTATATCTGTGCTATTTCTATTTATTCTTCCTGATTCCAAACCTAAGTCTCTATCCATTAGATCTGAGGTCTTTATAGCTCTAACACTGGTCCTAATTTTCCTCAAAGGTTGGAGCTCTAGATGCAGTTTGGTATCCTGGATTGGCTCCTGGAAAAGAAATAGAACGTTAGTGGAAAAATGGGTTAAATTCAAGTCAAGTCTGTAATTTAGTTAATAGTAATATAACAAGGTTAAGTTCTTAATCATCACAAATGTACCATAGTTATGAAAGATGTTAACATCTGGGGAAACTGAGTAAAAGGTACATGGGAACTCTCTGTTCTATTTTTGCAACTTTTCTGTACATCTAATATTATTCCAAATGAAAGTTTATTTTTAAAAAAAGTTGGAGCGGTAAGAATTATGTTCATATATATCACCTACAGAGAAATCAGATTCACTTAAAGATTGCCTCATGATGTAACACTACAACCTGATATGACTCAGGCACCCCAAAATGCAGGATATTTATGGCTTCCTTCATAAATATATTTCTGTGCTGCTTTTTGCCTTCCAGACCAGTTGGATTTTATATTTGTATTCTAGGGGAAAGGCATATGTATCCTGTTTTTTATGCTTATTGTCTTCACCCAGAACTGATATTCCCAGGATCCCTCATTAAGCTAGAAAAGTCACTAGGAATTAATCCATAATCCTTTAGTAATAACACTAAACAAAGAACAGCAAAAAAAAATTTTACAGTAGAAATTCTTTGGTGGTGTATTTCTTTTTCTTTTTATTCGTTGTTCCAATAATTCATGTCTGTTGTAGAACATTTAGGAAATAAAGACAGAAAATTATTTTGTTTTTATTGGTATAAATAATACTTTATTGTGGTAAATAAGGGGAAAAGGAAACATTCAATGTACTGCCATTACATGGCATTTAAGGTGACTGTGGAAACAATAAAATGCTAAATTATGTGATGATAAGCAGATGCTTCTAGGTAATGTCAAGTAAACAGTGCACAACTTAACATAGCAGGCAGCATGTTTCACTGGGTAACTCGCATGGTGCGTACCTATACAAATACAATCTGAATAATTGAAAACCAAAACCTTTAAACATCCATTGACTTGAAATACCAGATAATTAGGAAAACTAGCGAATCTACACTGTAGAGAATGTAAGTTTAATGGTGATGTTATTGAGTCACTCTTCTCCAAGACCACAGGCCAGGAAAGGGGCCTCTTCTCCCCAAAGCCACTAAGAAGAGCATTCTCTCTGAGCATGTGAGGAAATATTATCCTCATAAATGTGATCATGAAAGCCACAGGCAAAAAGGATCAAATAGAGGAGGGGCTAGTGGGAATGATGTAATCATGAAAAATTGTATTTGATTCCTACAAAGCAACTGGACAAGTGAGGAGATTAGACTCATAACCAGAGTTTCTGGGTAGCTGTCAGAGCTGTTTCCTGCCCACAGTTGAGGAAGTGAAAACATACGGTGCCCTCACAGACCACCTGGAAAACACCTGATCTGGGGTAGTCAGAGCTGAAAGGAGGGTAGCAAATAAGAGGTGTTCTAAATGACAGATCTTAGTGTCAAAGGTGCTGGCTGAAGGGACTGCTCAGAAAGCTATGGGCAAAGCACTGTGAGAAACTGAGCCTAGAATGTGTCCCTTAATCAATAGACATTATGTTAGAGCTCATTCATTCATTTCATGTATCTTATTTACAAGGAAATCCAGGAATACATTCATATGATGAGTACAAAAAAAGAAGGAAAACATTTTTTTTCACTTAGAGATTTTTGAAAAAATCCTTTGACAGTGCATTCTTCCCATTGGAAAGTAGGCTCTTGGGATAGTTTGCATCATTGAAAACACAGAAAAATAAAATTTCTTCTTGGAAGAAATCACTACATGATGCCCTAGCAGACTGAATTTGGAAACAGGTGATTATATATATATATATATATATATATATATATACACACACACACATATATATATATATATTTTTTAAACCCAGATTGATATGTTCCTATCCACATTTTAAATATATCTAATTAAAAAGTCTTCCTTCTTTCCTATGCTTGCTGTACCAAGGTACAAGGTCTTCCTTCTTTCCTAAGGTCTTCCTTCTTTCCTATGCTTGCTGTACCTGGAAGATGAGGCCGATAAGGTAGTTTCCATTGCTATTGGATTTTTCCCTTGCAGGCAAGGCTTCTTCCAGCCTGTACCATATTAAGAGCGTTTGACCTGTCTAAGGCACTCCCTGCTCTTTGAAACTATTTCTTCCCTTCACTTCCCCTTTTCACTGGTCTCTCTTCTCACATTCTTTTCTGTTTCTTCCTCATCTCCCCAACCTCTGAACATTGAAGTGACACAGAACTTGATCCTTGGACCTCCTTCTCTAGCTATCCTTTCTCCCTGGAATGCATTATCCAGTCTTGTGGTTTTACATACCATTCACGTGGAGACAATCACTCCCGAACTTATAGTTCGAGTGCAAACATCTCCCCCGAACTCTAGATTCAGATATCCAATTTGGGTCCAATTTGGGTCCAGTTTGTATCCTTAGTAGGCATTTCAATTTAATATGGGCAGAACTAAACTGTCATTCCCCCAGCCCGACCATCAGTAAATGCCAACTCTGTCCTTTCCGTTGTTTAAGACCAAAAACTACAGAAAATTTTGACTCCTCTTTCCTCTAACAACCCACAGGCCATAGTTCCAAAATATATCCATTTACTTCTCACCACGTCTGCTGAGTCAGCCCAGTCAAAGCCTGGATTATTACAGTAACCTCCTGCGTACCTCTGTCCTTGTGTACAGAATGGTGTCAACACAGCAGCCAGCGGCTCTCCCCCTATGTCTCTCAGTATCCCATTGACCCTTGCTTAAAATAGCTTGAGGGCATTGCTATTATTCTTGGAGAAGGTAAATCACGGAGTCTTACAACATAACTCTTTTTGAAAACAAGACCCCAAATGAACTAATTAATTAAACACAAGCATACACTATTGGAGTTGGGCAGAACCCTGTAGATCAAGCGGTTCTAGCCTCTTATTGCATTGACAGATGGGGGGAAGCTATAGGGGAGAAGATTACCTGAGTCTCACCCAGTCAGTGGTAGAGTTAGGACTGCAGCCAGATTAGGCTGCAAGTCTGAGCACTTCTCCAAGGCTAATTTTTATTTTTTGTTGTAAATATTTAATGTCTACAACTTGATGAGTTTGGTGATAAGTATATGTCCATGAAACTGTCACTACAATCTATGCCATAAACATATTCATCACCTTCAAAAGTTTCCTCCTGCTTTCTTTTTTACTATTATTATTATTGTTGTTGTTGTTATTCTTGTGTGTGATAAGAACACTTAAGATCTACCCTCTTAGCAAATTCTTAAGTATGTAATACAGTATTGTTAACTACAGGCAACATGCTGTCTTCTGTCTGTAAATCTCTAGAATTTATTCACCTTGCATAACTGAAACTGTACCTTTCGATTTATCTTCAGATAACATTACAGAAGTTACATAGTTCAACTTCATAAAAAGATACATTAGGGCTTCCCTTGTGGCGCAGTGGTTGGGAGCCCGCCTGCCGATGCACAGGGCACGGGTTCGTGGCCCGGTCCGGGAAGATCCCACATGCCACGGAGCGGCTGGGCCCGTGAACTATGTCCGCTGAGCCTGCACGTCCGGAGCCTGTGCTCCGCAACGGAGAGGCCACAACAGTGAGAGGCCTGCGTACCGAAAAAAAAAAAAGAATACATTATATGTAACTTCAGTCTTAAAATAAAGTACTACAGTTAATACTATGTTTTTCATGACTTACAATTCTGTTGAATTTTGAGATCTTTTAAGGAATGAGCTCACGTTGTTCTCACTGAACTCTGGGAAGAGTTTTCATTGTCAGAAAAAGGGCTCCACCCTCCCCTTTGCTGCCTATGATAAACAGCCCTGCCAAAGTTGCCAAAGCTGGTGGTTACACTGTATTGGGAGTTCTCCTCCAAAGTGAAACTTGGCTGGGGAAACTCCACTCCTCCTTTCACTCCTAAGAGTCTATATTTGGAAAACTAGTTTACCCTGCTGTGGTTCTTTTTGTATTTACTTTTTGACAATTTCTTCCCTTAACCATCCCTGGCTTAATTCTAAGCTTTAAATATAGCATGCACATGAATGATTAGTGATTAGACTTCTGAAAGTGAGTATATATGTATATTTATAGATATTTATATAGTTATAGAGATTATTAATCTCTTTGCCTCTGATTGACTTTTTGCTTTTTTAACTTTCTTATTTTACATTTACTCTGTTGATTGCAACTGCTAAATAATTTCACTCCGTCCTTCATTTTGAGGTGCTACCTCTCAGGATCGTAAGAATTAAATGACATACCTATAAGTGAAGCCATTTCACAGTGCCTAGAATACAGTCACAATTCAATAAATGGTAGGTATTATATGCTATCACATCATCATCACCAACATGCATCTCCACTTTATTCCCTCCGCAGTTCATTTCCATTCATAGTGTGTCACCTCCTGTGATGTCTGCACAAATAACACTCAAAAAATCATGTCTTGAATTATCTACCTTTACCTATAGACTTGATGAAATTTCATATATACAGTGTTTGCTTTTTTAAATTTATTATTATACTTACTATTGAGGACACCAGTATTTTTCAAAATGTGATCCTTAAATCACTGCATTCGAATCACCTGAAGCAGAAAAACTAGGGGTGGTTCCCAGATATCTGTATTTCAGGCAAGTACACAGAAGATTGTTTTGCACACCAACATTTGGGAACCTGTGTTAGTCTACTTTCAATCCCTAGCATTTTATCAATCCCCTCACTTTGCCAGTGATTTTTAAGATGGTAAAAGAGATTTATCTTACGACATCCTTAAAGTAACCCATATTTGCAGAGTATAATTCTCTAGAACCTATTGATCAGAATAAATATACATACAATAACTATTATACTACTACTATTATTATTATTATAAAAGTTTAAATCTCCAGGGGACATACAGAAGGACCAAGTACAAGGTGATAGATAACGAATGAATGATAATACAATAGCTTCAAGCCTCCTCAGGTTCAGGTACCTTAGGTATTTGAAGAGATAAGAGAGTGAATGCATGCACTTCCCTAAATTGTGAACTCCAAGTCATATAGTTATAGGGGAATGGCTATTGATTTCCCTGCTTTAAGTAGAAGGCTGAGTTTGACAATGCACTGTTGTATATGTTGCAAATCCTTTTTAGAATTACATAGACTCTACTTCCTAGAAAAAAGTCAATAAAAATGTGGAAGATAACCAGAATTCATCTCTGTGATAGGATAGACGAGTTTTCTTGGATGACGTACGGAAATTAGTATTGATAATACAAAGCCATACTTTGTATTTCAAAAACAGCCACTACGTGAATATAAATATCTTCCAAGTTGTAGATGAGACTATTGTGCTAGATGGTAACGTACAAGGCAGAGGCGCAAAGCAAACGGCATGTTTTAAAACAAGTGCTGAATCTCTTGCAAGATGAAATATTAGTATTATTGATATAGGCCAAGTACCTTTATCACCAAGGTGCCTGTTTATCTCTTTGTTGCCTGTAGTAAAGTGGTATTAGGCATTTAGAAGTGAAGACCAGTGAAGCATTTTACGAAAACTATAATTGCAAAGCTAATTGGAGATTGCAAATGAAGTGGGAATAGCACGCACAGTGATGTAAGAATGCCATGGAATCATAGAAATTTACATTTGGAAGGGACCTAGATAATTTCCAGCCCAACCTCCCACCCAGATCATTATATTCTGCTTTAAGTACGTGAATACAGGGGTAATTCTACGTGTTTATCTAGTAAATATTTATATCACGTTCCAGAGACTCTCGTTAAAATAGATAATTGGTTCAAAATACCTTCTCTCATATGTTTTGCCTCCTTGTATTTACTTTCCTAGATGTCAGACCTGGATTCCTGCCCCCAACCTTTGTATTTTCTTTTCTGTGTTGTCACTGAAACATTGGTTCAGAGATATTTATTTGTTCTATTAGTACCCACAGACTTCCCAATCACTAATCCAAGTTCTGCTGGCTACAAAATAGCCTTTATTCAGCGTGTATTCCAACCATGGTAGAATTATAAGAATGAAATGGCCTAGAGAAGAAGCCATACTGTTCAAGACATGTGATTTTTACTCATGACAAGGGAACAAGAACTAACAGGGAGATCTTCAGCCAATTTACCTCCTCTGCCATGTACCATCCCACTAGCAAGGTGATGGACTATTGAGAAATGGTCTTTGGAGCTGGCTACCACACTGCAGGCTGCACCTGTCTACTGACCCTGAAAGTCTGGAATTGTCTAGGTATTTAGTAACGAGAACAGAGATAGAACTGTGACTACTACTTCTTCCCATTTTTGGAAACAATTCTAAACTTTATCAAGGCATAAGACAGATGACGCTTTTTTTAGGTTATCCAAGACCAAAGGAAGGAAGAAGCCCCATACAACACCTGCCATAAATATCTTAGAACCACCATTTCAATAAGATGCTAACCACTCTTCTTCATTTCAGCAGGGCAGATATAAAGGTGCCCCGGGAGCCTGATGGCTCAGCAAACATGTTACGGCAGGATGATGGAAGAGTTCTCCACTCTTGTTCTTTCCTGTCCCTTCAGAAATTAAATAACGGATTTCTGACCTCCTGGGTTACAAAAGTGTTGTCTCATCAACAACAAGTTAAAACACTTATCATATTCCAATTGAGAAAATGAAGAATCATTTTTATACTAAGGACGTTTGTATTCCAAGATGGATTTTGCCAAAATAAAAAAGTTATAGTGTATAATGTTATACATTATTATAACAACCCTTTCTAAACTCTTATTGTTGAATGGGACCTTATACCTACTTAAGTTACATAGTTCTGTGTTTGGTTGTTCAATAAAATGAATGAGAACCTGAATGTCCAAAAAAAAAACCTTCATTTTAAAAATGCCTTTTCTATTTACTTATTCCAGCTTTACATTTTTATCAATAGAATGGGTGGTTTACCTTTTGCCATTGGAGTACATTATGGTGGTCACTACAGAAGGCTGGTAGTGTAGCCCTAGGGGAATAAAAAGGTTTGGGTCAATGTGGGTGAATATAGTGATTAGTTGCTGTGCAGAGGGGACATAAACTTCATTGTCAAAGTTGTTTGTAATTGTACTTAAATTCTGGCTGTAGGATATAATTGAGCAAGAAAATAAAGAGTTGAAAGAAAGGAATGAGAGGTTTTTCTACCCCTAGGACCTCTCTTTCCCACCACTTCCGTCACTTGAGAAATCCCCAGCAAATTCGTAAGTTTTAGCAGCCTGCCTAAAGTTTTTTGCTAAGTAGACAAGAACCTTCCTGGGATGTCAGCCGACCTGGTGGATCTGCCACTACTCTGCTCCAACCCTTCCTCTCTCTCATTTCAACAGGCTAGCCACACTCTCAGTATGTGCAATATCTGAAGGTCACCTCTGACCAGCCCTTCACCAGGACGTCATCCTGGTAGATTTTGCCAGTGCCCCTGAGCAGCCCTGTGAGCACTTACTATGTGAATAACTCTTTACCACCTATAAAAAGTAGCAAAAGAGAAGGAAGAACTGGCCTTTCCTCTAAGATGCTTTTGACAGTTGAAAATCTAAAACACACAATCCTGGGAATTCTCTGGCAGTCCAGTGGTTAGGACTTGGGGCTTTCACTGCCAGGGCCCCGGGTTCAGTCCCTGGTTGGGGAACTAAGATCCCACAAGCCATGAGGCGTGGCAAAAAATAAAATAAATAATAAAATAAAATAAAACACACAATCCTGACATAGCTTAAGGAGAATTGCACAGTAGCGTGCCAACAAAGGCAAACTGTCGTGTACTATTGATGTGATAAGAGGACACAGCAAAAAATTGGAAATAATAAAATATCTATAATAGTTTGTTAAATAAGTCATGGCATGTGCATATAAGAGAACACTATGCAACCATAAAAATTATGACAAAGACAAGTAACTATTGACATGGAAATACATCCATGCCATATGAAGTGAAAAATTAGATTTCCAAGAAGTATGCATTGCACACTAAAGTCTCTGTTCAAGAAATAATATTTATATTCATGGGAAATATGCACAATAAAATATAAACAGTGGTTATTTCTAGGTGTGGGTTTGTGCATGACCTTTATTTTTCATCTTTATGTTTTTCTTTATATTTGGAATTTCTCTGCAATTTGTATATACATTTATTATAAAATGGAAAATGAATAAAGTTACTCTAAAAAAATTATAGTGAGGGAATGAATAACAGATGGCTTCCCAGATGAAGAAATCAGGTTGCACTAAGACCTACAGTGGTTTTTGAAAGAGTTGGTGGCTGTGGATTGGAAGAAAGAAGAGTGGAAATTGGTTTAGATGGGATGACCATCATGAGATGAGGAAGAAAAGTACTAGCTGACTGTAAGGAAATGAAAGTTGAGTGTTTGGACTGAAGCAGAGAGAACAAGGGACACCCTTGGGGCTTCACTCCTCCAAGCTTCTGCACTAGTCTTCCCACTGCCTGAAAAGCCTTCTTCCACTGACGAAGTCATTTTTCAAGCTTGAGTAACTTGGGTAACTCTTGATCCAGCTTGAGTAACTCTTCCTCTTTGAAGTTTCCTTTTTGACTCAGGCTTTGGTTTTTGCTCCCACTGTGCCCCATCCATGCCTGTACTATTGCGCAGAATGCACTGTACTGCACTAATTAATTTTTAATTTGTTTAAACCATTTCCATTAAATAGCAAGCTCCATGAGGTACATAAGGGGCTTATTTTTCTTGAACACAGCCTTGTCATACGATAGCTGTACAAGACATATGTGTGCAGGATTGACTTGAATAGAACTGAATTGAATTGAAACAGTTTTGGAGAAGGATAAGTTAACAGAGAGCCTTAAAAGGAAGGCTGGGCTTCCCTGGTGGCGCAGTGGTTGAGAGTCCGCCTGCCGAAGCAGGGGACACAGGTTCATGCCCCGGTCCGGGAAGATCCCACATGCCGCGGAGCGGCTGGGCCTGTGAGCCGTGGCCGCTGAGCCTGCGCGTCTGGAGCCTGTACTCCGCGCAACGGGAGAGGCCACAACAGTGAGAGGCCCGCGTACCGCAAAAAAAAAAAAAAAAAAAAGTAAAGCTGAGAGTTGGGTTTGATATAATTCTAATATAGAGGTTTTAAGCATATATCTCTTTGGTACATGAGGATGCTTCTAGCAGATGGATAAAAAGAAAGCATTACCGTTCTTCCAACCATGTTCACCAGAAGTTAGAGTTGGCAGTTCTGGGAAGTCTGTTGATGGACAATGGCCATTTAATAATCCACCAAGGGGCAAAATCATTTTATGTAGTACAGGTTGTAGATTCCTGATAAAGACAGAACAATGGGTGGATGACCAATGTTAAAGTATTTTCAAGAAGTTTCTTTGATCTCATATAACTCCAGTCTTATGCCCAGAAGCCTCAATGACAATATATGTAGCATTTTTACAATGCTGTCACAGTAATTGTCTTATTTTTCCTGATAATATGTGTTTTACTCATTTTTTAGATCATAATGCAAAGAGAATTATACCTTAATGTTGACCTAATGAACAAGATGTTTTTAAAATGGTAAATATGGTTCAATCAGACCAAGTATTATCTAGGGCTTTATCAAATTTTTAGATTATTTGGTCAAACAGTTGTCTTAAGAAAAAATATTTCAGATTCTTTATCCCCCACTATGCCACCCTTGATATCTGATCATCCTGGCCTGCCTTCAGCAAGAATCCAGGAAGCCAGAGAGCAGCGAGTCTGGTGCCTTGCTGTGATATACAAACTGTCTGGGTCCTGGAACCAAGATGGCAGAGTAGAAAGACGTGCTCTCACTCCCTCCTGTGAAAACACCAGAATCACAACTAGCTGCTGGACAATCATCCACAGGAAGACACTGGAACTCACCAAAAAAGACACCCCACATCCAAAGACAAAGGAGAAGCCACAATGAGATGGTAGGAGGGGCGCAATCACAGTAAAATCAATTTCCATAACTGCTGGGTGGGTGACTCACAGACTGGAGAACACTTATACCACAGAAGTACACCCACTGGAGTGAAGGTTCTGAGCCTCACGTCAGGTTCCCAACCTGGGGGTCCAGCAACAGGAGGAGGAATTCCTAGAGAATCAGACTTTGAAGGCTAGTGGGATTTGATTGCAGGATTTCGACAGGATTGGGGGAAACAGAGACTCCACTCTTGGAGGGCACACACAAAGTAGTGTGTGCATCAAGACCCAGGGGAAGGAGCAGTGACCCCATAGGAGACTGAACCAGACCTACCTGCTAGTGTTGGAGGGTCTCCTGCAGAGGCGGGGGTGGCTGTGGCTCACCGTGGGGACAAGGACACTGGCAGCAGAAGTTCTGGGAAGTACTCCTTTGGCCCTCCCTGAGTCTGCCATTAGCCCCACCAAAGAGCCCAGGTAGGCTCCAGTGTTGGGTTGCCTCAGGCCAAACAACCAACAGGGAGGGAACCCAGCCCCACCCATCAGCAGTCAAGAGGATTAAAGTTTTACTGAGCTCTGCCCACCAGAGCAACAGCCAGCTCTACCCACCACCAGTCCCTCCCATCAGGAAACCTGCATAAGCCTCTTAGATAGCCTCACCCACCAGAGGGCACACAGCAGAAGCAAGAAGAACTACAATCCTGCAGCCTGTGGAAGGAAAACCACATTCACAGAAAGACAGACAAGATGAAAAGGCAGAGGGCTATGTACCAGATGAAGAAACAAGATAAAACCCCAGAAAAACAACTAAATGAAGTGAAGATAGGCAACCTTCCAGAAAAAGAATTCAGAATAATGATAGTGAAGATGATCCAGGACCTCGGAAAAAGAATGGAGGCAAAGATCGAGAAAATGCAAGAAGTGTTTAACAAGGACCTAGAAGAATTAAAGAACAAACAAACAGAGATGAACAATACAATAACTGAAATGAAAACTACAATAGAAGGAATCGATAGCAGAATAACTGAGGCAGAAGAACGGATGAGTGCCCTGGAAGACAGAATGGTGGAATTCACTGCTGTGGAACAGAATAAAGAAAAAGGAATGAAAAGAAATGAGACCTAAGAGACCTCTGGGACAACATTAAACACAACAACATTTGCATTATAGGGGTCCCAGAAGGAGAAGAGAGAGAGAAAGGACCCGAGAAAATATTTGAAGAGATTATAGTCGAAAACTTCCCTCACATGGGAAAGGAAATAGCCACCCAAGTCCAGGAAGCGCAGAGAGTCCCATACAGGATAAACGCAAGGAGCAACACGCCAAGACACATAGTAATCAAACTGGCAAAAATTAAGGAGAAAGAAAAATTATTGAAAGCCGCAAGGGAAAAACAACAAATAACATACAAGGGAACTCCCATAAGGTTAACAGCTGATTTCTCATCAGAAACTTTACAAGCCAGAAGGGAGTGGCATGATATACTTAAAGTGATGAAAGGGAAGAACATACAACCAAGATTACTCTGATTACTCTACCCGGCAAGGATCTCATTCAGATTCGATGGAGAAATCAAAAGCTTTACAGACAAGCAAAAGCTAAGAGAATTCAGCACCACCAAACCAGCTCTACAACAAATGCTAAAGGCACTTCTCTAAGTGGAAAACACAAGAGAAGAAAAGGACCTACAAAAACAAACCCAAAACAATTAAGAAAATGGTCATAGGAACATACATATTGATAATTACCTTAAATTACATATTGATATTTACCTTAAATTACCTTAAGGATTAAATGCTCCAACCAAAAGACACAGGCTTGCTGCATGGATACAAAAACAAGACCTATATATATGCTGTCTACAAGAGACCCACTTCACACCTAGGGACACATACAGACTGAAAGTGAGGGGATGGAAAAAGATATTCCATGCAAAAGGAAATCAAAAGAAAGCTGGAGTAGCAATACTCAGATAAAATAGACTTTAAAATAAAGAAAGTTACAAGAGACAAGGAAGGACACTACATAATGATCAAGGGATCAATCCAAGAAGAAGATATAACAATTATAAATATATGTGCACCCAGCACAGGAGCACCTCAATACATAAGGCAACTGCTAACAGCTATAAAAGAGGAAATCGACAGTAACACAATAATAGTGGGGGACTTTAACACCTCACTTACACCAATGGACAGATAATCCAAAATGAAAGAAATAAAGAAACAGAAGCTTTAAATGACACAATAGACCAGATAGATTTAATTGATATTTATAGGACATTCCATCCAAAAACAGCAGATTACACTTTCTTCTCAAGTGCGCATGGAACATTCTCTAGGATAGATCACATCTTGGGTCACAAATCAAGCCACAGTAAATTTAAGAAAATTGAAATCATATCAAGCATCTTTTTCTGACCACAATGCTATGAGATTAGAAATGAATTACAGGGAAGAAAACGTAAAAAACACAAACACATGGAGGCTAAACAATACGTTACTAAATAACCAAGAGATCACTGAAGAAATCAAAGAGGAAATCAAAAAATACCTAGAGACAAATGACAATGAAAACACGATGATCCAAAACCTATGGGATGCAGCAAAAACAGTTCTAAGAGGGAAGTTTATAGCTATACAAGCCTACCTCAAGAAACAAGAAAAATCTCAAATAAACAATCTAACCTTACACCTAAAGGAACTGGAGAAAGAAGAACAAACAAAACCCAAAGTTAGCAGAAGGAAAGAAATCATAAAGATCAGAGCAGAAATAAATGAAATAGAAACAAAGAAAAGAATAGCAAAGATCAATAAAACTAAAAGCTGGTTCTTTGAGAAGATAAACAAAATTGATAAACCATTAGCCAGACTCATCAAGAAAAAGAGGGAGAGGACTCAAATCAATAAAACTAGAAATGAAAAAGGAGAAGTTACAACAGACACCACAGAAATACAAAGTATCCTAAGAGACTACTACAAGCAACTATGCCAATAAAATGGACAACCTGGAAGAAATGAACAAATTCTTAGAAAGGTATAACCTTCCAAGACGGAACCAGGAAGAAATAGAAAATATGAACAGACCAATCACAAGTAATGAAATCTTCCAACAGGGCTTCCCTGGTGGCGCAGTGGTTGAGAGTCCGCCTGCCGATGCAGGGGACACGGGTTCGTGCCCCGGTCCGGGAAGATCCCACATGCCCCACGCGGCTGAGCCTGTGAGCCCTGGCCGCTGAGCCTGCGTGTCCGGAGTCTGTGCTCTGCAACGGGAGAAGGCCACAACAGTGAGAGGCCAGCGTACCACACACACAAAAAAAGTCTTCCAACAAACAAAAGTCCAGGACCAGATGGCTTCACAGGTGAATTCTATCAAACATTTAGAGAAGAGCTAACACCCATCCTTCTCAAACGCTTCCAAAAAATTGCAGAGGAAGGAACACTCCCAAACTCATTCTATGAGGCCACCGTCTCCCTGATACCAAAACCAGACAAAGATTTCACAGAAAAAGCAAACTACAGGCCAATTCACAGATGAACATAGATGCAAAAATCCTCAACAAAATACCAGCAAACAGAATCCAACAACACATTAAAAGGATCATACACCATGATCAAGTGGGATTTATACCAGGGATGCAATGATTCTTCAATATATGCAAATCAATCAATGTGATACACCATATTAACAAATTGAAGAATAAAAACCAGATGATCATCTCAATAGATGCAGAAAAAGCTTTTGACAAAATTCAACACCGATTTATGATAAAAACTCTCCAGAAAGTGGGCATAGAGGGAACCTACCTCAACATAATAAAGGCCATATATGACAAACCCACAGCAAACATCATTCTCAATGCTGAATAACTGAAAGCATTTCCTCTAAGATCAGGAAAAAGACAAGGATGTCCACCCTCACCACTATTATTCAACATAGTTTTGGAAGTCCTGGCCATGACAATCAGAGAAGAAAAAGAAATAAAAGGAATACAAATTGGACAAGAAGAAGTAAAACTGTCACTGTTGCCAGATGACATTATACTATACATAGAGAATCCTAAAGATGCTACCAGAAAACAACTAGAGCTAATCAATGAATTTGGTAAAGTTGCAGGATACAAAATTAATGCACGGAAACCTCTTGCATTCCTATACACTAATGATGAAAAATCTGAAAGAGTAATTAAGGGAGCACTCCCATTTACCATTGCAACAAAAAGAATAAAATACCTAGGAATAAACCTACCTAGGGAGACAAAAGACCTGTATGCAGAAAACTTCAAGACACTGATGAAAGAAATTAAAGATGATACCAATAGATGGAGAGATATACCATGTTCTTGGATTGGAAGAATCAACATTGTGAAAATGACTCTACAACCGAAAGCAATCTACAGATTGAATGTAATTGCTATCAAATTACCAATGGCATTTTTTATGGAACTAGAACAAAAAATCTTAAAATTTGTGTGGAGACACAAAAGACCCCGAATAGCCAAAGCAGTCTTGAGGGAAAGAAACGGAGCTGGAGGAATCAGACTCCCTGACTTCAGACTATACTACAAAGCTACAGTAATCAAGACAATATTTTACTGACACAAAAACAGAAACATAGATCAATGGAACAAGATAGAAAGCCCAGAGATAAACCCACCCACCTATGGTCAACTAATCTATGACAAAGGAGGCAAGGATATATAATGGAGAAAAGACAGTTTCTTCAATAAGTGGTGCTGGGAAAACTGGACAGCTACACGTAAAAGAACGAAATTAGAACACTCCCTAACACCATACACAGAAATAAACTCAAAATGGATTCGAGACCTAAATGTAAGATCGGACACTGTAAAACTCTTAGAGGAAAACATAGGAAGAACACTCTTTGACATAAAGCACAGCAAGATCTTTTTTGATCCACCTCCTAGACTAATGGAAATAAATACAAAAATAAACAAATGGGACCTACTGAAACTTCAAGGCTTTTGCACAGCAAAGGAAACCACAAACAAGACGAAAAGACAACCCTCAGAATGGGAGAAAATATTTGCAAACGAATCAACAGACACAGGATTAATCTCCAAAATATATAAACAGCTCATGCAGCTCAATATTAAGAAAACAAACAACCCAATCCAAAAATGGGCAGAAGACCTAAATAGACATTTCTCCAAAGAAGACATACAGATGGCCAAGAAGCACATGAAAAGATGCTCAACATCACTAATTATTTGAGAAATGCAAATCAAAACTACAATGAGATATCACCTCACACCAGTCAGAATGGGCATCATCAGAAAATCTACAAACAACAAATGCTGGTGAGGGTGTGGAGAAAAGGGAACCCTCTTGCACTTTTGGTGGGAATGTAAATTGATACAGCCACTATGGAGAACAGTATGGAGGTTCCTTAAAAAACTAAAAATAGAATTACCATATGACGCAGCAATCCCACTACTGGGCATATACCCAGAGAAAACCGTAATTCAAAAAGACACATGCACCCCAATGTTCATTGCAGCACTATTTACAATAGCCAGGACATGGAAGCAACCTAAATGCCCATCGACAGATGAATGGATGAAGAAGATGTGGTACATATATACAATGGAATATTACTCAGCCATAAAAAGGACCGAAATTGGGTCATTTGTAGAGACGTGGATGGATCTAGAGACTGTCATACAGAGTGAAGTAAGTCAGAAAGAGAAAAACAAATATCGTATATTAACGCATATATGTGGAACCTAGAAAAATGGTACAGATGAACTGGTTTGTAGGGCAGAAATTGAGACACAGATGTAGAGAACAAACGTATGGACACCAAGGGGGCAAAGTGGCAGGGCGGTGGTGGTGGTGGTGTGATGAATTGGGCGATTGGGATTGACATGTATACCCTGATGTGTATAAAATTGATGACTAATAAGAACCTGCTATATAAAAAAATAAATAAAATTAAATTTAAAAATTTTTTAAAAAAGAAAAAATATTTCATTTAAGATTATAATATCATTTAATTTTATTCAAGAGAAAATAGTTCTACCTGTAATCCCTCCCAAAGGGATGGTTTGTTCAAACTGAACTATTTTTATATACAATTACCAACGCTGATAAAGTTCAAAGTTAACTCAGTCTCTTTCCTTTAATTCTGCGTCTTTAATTCCTTTGGTGCTTTGTTGCACTAGGAGAAAAATGTACTCGTTTAATTATTCTTCATACAAGTGAGTTTTCATGCTGTTCATCTACTTTCCACACACTCATTTTCCACCGCAGGTACACAGTTCGCTGACACTGTGAGCCATCCAATAACCAATGACAACTGCGTGAGTTCTACAAAAATGTCTCCAAAATTCCTCTTCAGGGTAAAAATAATGCAACTGTTTCTTTCTATAAATTTATTTATTTATATTTATTTTTTGCTGTGTTGGTTCTTCATTGCTGCACGCAGGCTTTTTCTAGTTGCAGCAAGCAGGGGCTACTGTTCGTTGCAGTGCACAGGCTTCTCATTGAAGTGGCTTCTCCTGATGCAGAGTATGGGCTCTAGGTGCACGGGCTTCAGTAGTTGTGGTACATGGGCTCAGTAGTTGTGGCTTCGCAGGCTCTAGAGCTCAGAGACAGTAGTTGTGGCACACGGACTTAGTTACTCCGCAGCATGTGGGATCTTCCCAGACCAGAGCTCGAACCCGTGTCCCTTGCATTGGCAGGCGGATTCTTAACCACTGCGCCACCATGGAAGCCCCAATTCAACTGTTTCTTGAACATTGTATCTGTTCTTAGGAACCTTGACCTAGATATCAAGAAAATGGGAGGGTTTTTTCTCAGCAAAGGCAGATTTGCTGTGATGGATTCCTATTCAACATTCAGTTCCAAGATGTGAAGCAAATTACTGTTTATTTGGTATCTTTCCTCTCAGTAGTTAAAACACATTTAATTGTGCTCTTTCTATATTCTGAGATTATTTTGTGTTCACTTTAAAAGAAAGGGAAATATAATGAAACCCCTCCATCACTTAAGTCTAGCAATGATTTGTGCTGTGAGCAGAACATTTCTTGGCAAAGTCTCACATTATTACCTGCTCCAAGAAAGAATGCAGCAGAGGAATATATAGATCAATATTTAGGGCTTCCCTGGTGGTGCAGTTGTTGAGAGTCCGCCTGCCGATGCAGGAGATGCGGGTTCATGCCCCGGTCCGGGAAGGTCCCACGTGCCGCGGAGCACCTGGGCCCGTGAGCCATGGCTGCTGAGCCTGCACGTCCGGAGCCTGTGCTTTGCAACGGGAGAGGCCACAACAGTGAGAGGCCCGCGTACCGCAAAAAATAAATAAATAAATTTATTGGCACGAATTTTTAAGTAATAAATAAATAAGCAAACAAACGAATAAATAAATTTTGTTTTGAATTTCTCAAAAGGCTAAAGCATAACGATAAGCTAAAGCAGGAACTTGGTCTCTTTGGCATCTTCATAACCATTTTACCTATTACAAGCCCCTTTCAATAATGGCACAGACATTAATGGACATTGAGTATCTATTATGCGCAAGTATACTGCCCCCTATTGTTTACTTACGGCCTTTCCTCTGGGGCTTTCGAAGCAGCTAATCCTCACTCCATCCCTGTAAATCCCTTCTCTTGCCAGATGGAGAAGCTGAGGCTACAGATTGAGCCATAGGATGTTAAAGGCAAAAATATGGTGCCTATTGGGAATTTTTGCTCCCTGCTCTGGAAATGAATGCATTTAATCCTGTTAGATTGTTTATTTTCTTGGGAAGGAAATGGTGAAGAGGAAAAAAATCCTAGGCCATCCTGAAAACAGAACGATGAGGCTGCTTATCTTCTCTACTCAGTGTGCATTTGTCCCACGGCAGCTGCTAATTTGGGGTAATTGAGACAGAAGAGGTCACAACCGGGGTGAAGCATGGAGATGAGAGTCCAGAACATAGCTTTAGTTTTTGCAAAAGGGAAAAGTATTTCAAATAATCAGGCTGAGTCCTCCTCAGAACCTCAAATCCCTGTCACATCAGAACAATACAAAACAGGGAGGAGTGGATGTGGTTTTAGCAGAATCCACTTCTGGCAAGTGACTGAATATGTTCATGCATAACCATGACAGCTGATACACTGAAGCAGTATATGTCTCATGCCTGCTTTGGAGGGCATCTCACCAGAATTCAGTTAATCCTAAAATGCCTGCTTGAGAGCAATTTGATACAGAGTTTAAAAGAAAGAGAAAGACTGAGACTATAAAATGCCCAGTTATGGAAGATAGAAAACAAACCCTGGTGGATTCATGGAAGGGACTCTTCTGAGATCCTAACGTTAATTTTTAAAATTAATACTTTTAAATAGTTCTATGGAGATATAATTGGCATACAATAGGTATAGATATAGATATGATGTACAACTTGATAAGTTTCAACGTATTATATATCAGTGAAACCATTACCACAATCAAGATAATAAACACATCCATCATTCTCATGTCCCTTCGTGGCCCCTGGATATATGATTTTATCTCTCTTGGATAAATGCCTGGCAGTGGAATGGATGGGTCATATGATATGTGTACGTTTAACTTTTTAATAAACTGCTAAACTGTTTTCCAAAGTGATTTTTCTCCGTTTACATTCCCACGAGCAGTGTAGGGAGTTCCAGTTGTTCCACATCTTCACCCGTATTTAGTATGGTCAGCCTTTTTAATTTTAGCAGTGTTCTGACAAGTGTGTAAGTGGTATCTCATTGTAGTTTTGAAGCGCGACCCAAATGATCAGTGATGCTGAGCATCTTTTCATGTGCTCATTCGTCATTTGCATATCTTACTTAACTGGATTGTCCGATCGAGTCTTGCGTCCACTTTTTAACTGGGTTGTTTGTTTTCTTATTATTGAGTTTTAAGAGTTCTTTATATATTCTGGGTATACGTTCTTTATATATTTTGGGTACAAGTCCTTTTTTGAAGAAATTCACAAACTGATTCTAACATTCATATGGAAATGCAGCATCTCCAGATTAGCCAAACAACTTGGAGAAAGAACAAAGCTGGAAGATCCGCCAATCAGCACTACCTGATTTCAAGACGTTATAAAGCTATGTAATCAAGACAGTGTGGTCAGAGTATAAAAATAGGCAAATAGACCAACAGAACAGAATTCAGAGGCCAGAAATAGACCCATACATACATACAACCAACTTTTGACAAAGGTGCAAAGGCAGTCCAATGGAACAATTGGATATGCATATGCAAAAAATATTAACTTCAGTCCATATCTTGAACCACATACCAAAGTAACCTCAAAATAGATCATAGACCTAAACATAAAACCAACACTGGCTACATATCACGTGGGCCCAATGCAAAATGAAAATGCAGGTCCCCTTGTTCAGAAATGACTGAGAATTTCAAAATGCTAATAGCAGAGCATTAAACCAAGCATGGGGCCCTTCTATGAGCAGGACCCTGTGTGAGTGAATAAGTTGCAGGACTGTGAAACCAACCCTACCTAAAAATTATAAAACTTCTAGAAGAAAACATAGGAGAAAACCTTTGTTACCTTGGGTTATGCAAAGATTTCTTAGATCAATACCAAAAGCATGATCCTTAAAAGAACAAATTGATTAACTGAACATCATCAAAATTAAAAACTTCTGCTCTCAAAAGACTGAGTGAATGAAAAGACAAGCCACAAACTGGGAAGAACTATTTACCAAAAACAATAATAAATGTTAACATTTTTTGCACACATTATATGCCAGACACTGCTCTAAAAACTTTATATAAGTTTGCATATATATTATAAATACCTTATGAAGTAGATAGTTTTATCTTCATTTCATACATAAAGGCACAAGAATTTAAGAATCCAGCTTAATGATATAAAACTAGTAAATCAAGGAGCCAAAACTGGAGCCCAGGCTGATTTTGAGCCCATGTTCTTGATGACTCTTAAGGTAAAAACAAATGACACCTTTGTCTTCTCATTTTCTGTCCTTAATCTGTCTAAGGAGAGGTTTTGTTTTTTGTTTTTTGTTTTTTTGCTGTGTTGGGTCTTCGTTTCTGTGGGAGGGCTTTCTCTAGTTGTGGCGAGCGGGGGCCACTCTTCATCGCGGTGCACGGGCCTCTCACTGTCGCTTCCTCTCTTGTTGAGCAGCACAGGCTCCAGACGCACAGGCTCAGTAGCTGTGGCTCACAGGCCTAGTTGCCCCGTGGCATGTGGGACCTTCCCCGACCAGGGCTCGAACCCGTGTCCCCTGCATTGGCAGGCAGATTCTCAACCACTGCGTCACCAGGGAAGTCCGAAGAGAGCTTTTAAAAAAATCACCTACATCTTATTTCAACAGACTACCTTTCAAAACTCCTGTAGTAGGCATTTTTGATGGCCACAACTGCCCGGCTATGTTCAGTATATAAAGTCCTCTTCCTATAAGCCTTTTCCAAGACCGGGCAAACCAAGAGGTCATCAGCGTTTCCGGGACTGGTATCAGCAGTCCAAGGGTAGCACAAGTAAGTCTGTAATGCTTAGTACCAGATAAAGCAGCCTTGAGTTTGAATTGCCTCATTGCCCAATTTACTCTTTTGGAGCAAGGGACTTTCCTGCAGCAGCGTACATAGGGGTTTCTTATGCCCGGAACGAATGCATGTGCCTTGTGCAGTGACCACTTACATCCAGAGAGGGACCAAGGCATGGGAACGCTCATGTTTATCTGTGTGCCTGAGCCCACCCACTGTTTCACTGCAGGCCATGGAGAAAGAAGTATCAAGTCCTAAAAAGGCATTTGGGCTGAATAGCACAATATGCTTGGATACCCTTGCTTCATGTAAACACAGGGCGATTGTGAATTCTAAGAGCCTGGGTGTTGCAGTTCAGCGAGGGTCTGATTAGCATCTAGAAAGCAACCCCAGAAAGGGCTGCAGACCCCTTTGTCTGGAGGAGGGGTGTACACATGACTCTGGTCACCAGGACTCCCTAGCAATTCTCCTATGAATATTTCACCCCCGTTTCCCATTGAGGTACATTTTGGGAGTCTCTAGCACTTTCACGGCAAAGGGCTTTTGGCTGGTCTGCCTTACTTTTACAAGTGCGAGGGAAGCAGTTTGAAGTAAAAGGAAGAGTCGTGGGAAACTGAATTTCTTTTTCTACACGGCAGAAATAATGTCGCTTGTAAGGTTTTTCCAAAAGCTGGCAAGTGCTGAGTAACCTCTTGTTTTGAACTATCAGTGCCTGGAGTCTTTCATGACTTTAGCTTTGACGTCATGTAAGTGACTGTGTCTAAAAATCAAAAACATAACGCTGTGTAGCTCCTAGGACTCTCGTTTCCTGGGCCAAAAAGCACAGGATGTATACCTTCTTTCCACTGTATCGTGTTTTATGTAGAACTTTGATTTTTTTTTTTTTTAAATATCTTCCTGCCTTCCCACCTTCACAAAGAGGGATACAATAACTGATTCTACCTCCTCTGCTGGCAGGATTTGGAGATCACATTTTTCCTGGGTGTTCTTGATCATGTGGCCAGAGTACATTCCTTTAACTTACCCCCCAGAGTCCCAAAGTTACTCAGTCTTTCTGACTTTAAGCCAGTCACACACACAGCAACCCCCCAAAAACTTGAAACTTTGGTATCTGGCACTGGCCACACCCAGGGCATGGCTCTCTGAGGTTTCACCAAGTCCAAAAAGATGGATACGACTGTCCCTTTGTGTCACCTATTTCAAACTTAAATTTTAAGCAACCTAGGACACGTAAAGTTCTGAAGTGTGAGTGTGCCCTAGGCATATTAGCATACTTACATTTTGCCAAGCAGAGAATAATCTTAGGTTTTAAATTTTGGAGCAGTTTTTAAACTCTAGGAAGGAGGAAAAAAAAAATCAATGGAACAAAACATCTGTACATATATCCTTTTATTATTATCACCTATGCTGATGTGATTGGCTCCAGGGGAATAGCTTACACCCAGCAGGGCTCCCTTGCCCAGCTTTCTATCAAAATTGACAATATTCACTCTGTGTGTATTTATATCAATTTAAGCCTATATAAAACTATGCCTGTATTTAGAAGAGAGCCTTCTTTTGGGTTTTCTAATTCTGCTTTTCTTGATAAGTGTGTATGTAGACCATCTAGGTATGCTCATGAGTAAATGAGACTGTCACTCGCTTCCCAACAATTATCGGAGGCCTTAATGCATAAGGATTAGGGGAGAGGAGGGTTGTTGCATCTACCTGTGAAACCAGCATTAAAAGGTCACTCCTCACTTCATCAGGAAAAAGGAATGTGCTCTGGGGAAATAGCAATGCAATAGTCATAAAGTACCCACGTGGTTAAACAAAATTCCTGCCTGATTCAGGTATTTCTGTTCTGGGAAGGAAGGGAGGGTTTCCTTACAGAGGGTAGACAAGAAGAAATGAGGTCCATATCTCTTTCTTTCAATTATCTATAAAAATGAAGGCATCAATCCATATCATGTATATAAATTAAGAAAATTCTTGAGTTAATTCATCTCCCAGCTTGTCTAAAGGTGGGAGGTTTGCAGGGTAAAGGCACACAAAATTCATGTCCCCACTGACAGAGTTTTTATGCTCATTTCTTATCTGAAGGGCTCAAGTTTTTCTTGCAGAGTACACACAAGGCCCTATCAAAGTTCATTGTGCAATTTTGTTTTGAGCCATTGAAGGACAGCTTTCCCATTAGAAATCTAACACAGAAACGTCTTTAATTAGCAGACTTTTCTGCAGGGTGGGGCCCAAGCAGGACTCCAGGGACTGGAAGTGTGAATTTTAATGCTTCGTTGCAAAAGGAGGAGATTCTGGACATTCTCAGTATCTTATTTAAAGCGGGGTACGTGAAGCAGTGCATTAATGGCCTACATTAAGTTACAGGTATGAATTTTACATAAAACAGATTAATATTATATGTCATGGTGAAATTTTAAATACTCCGTGCCCATGCATTTTTAATATTTACGTGCCCTAATTTAATGCTGAAGGCAACTACATTTCTTGAGCCCACTTTTGCATCTAGATGGGTAAAAGAAAAACCCTACGACGTTTTGGTTTTACTTACACGTCCCTTCACCAAAAATCTGCATTTAGCCTTCTTTTTCTTTTTCTTTCCCCCTAAGCTTTAACGTTTTAAAAACAGGAACGGAAAGCCTCCGCATTCCATTCCATCATTATGGTTTCGGCAATTGTGAAAAGGCGAATAAAGAAATGGAGGGGGAAAATAGAGAGGAGAACGAACGTGCCTTCTTGAACAGCGTCCTTCTTAAGGCGCTGGAATCCCAGGGATGGAGTGACGGGTGGCGGAAGGTCCCTGGGTGCCGCGCTGTTCGGAGTGACAGGAGAGCCTCGAGCAGGGCCCAGCGCTCCCTCAGCCGCCTAAGCCGGGGATAGAGTAAATTCCAGCCGCACATTCCCGCAGTTCTTCGCAGGAACTTCTCCCTCTCTTTTCCCCTCCCTAAGGCACTCACCAGCTTGGCCCGACTCCCACCCAGCTCTCTTTTCTCAGAGCCCCCACCCACGGCGTTGACGGAATGGAGTGCCCTTCCCATTGGCCCGAGCGCCATTCCCTGAGGTGGCACCGTCCTTCTGATTGGCTGGCCACTCCAGAACCCCGCCCACCCCTCCACTCGGGTTGCCCAGCTCCCGCCCCCCAGCATCTCCCGGAGCCCCAGCGTTCGTCGCCTCCCTCCGCGCACCCGCCCGCGAGCCCAGCCCAGCTCTGCTCCCTCGCCCGGCGACACGGCCAACGCGTTGGCCCCGCCCCCGGGGCGCGCGGCTTATAAATACAGCTGCGCGGCGGGCCGTGCGAGAGCGTAGCGGAGGTGCGGTTGTGGGTCGGTTACCGGAGCGGGGAAACCTTGGGCTAGGGGGAGCGGAGCGGCGGCGGTCGGGTTGGAGGTCCGAAGGGAGTGACTAGGGAACCCGGTGGGCTGCTTTCCTTCCGGTGCTTTTGATTTTTCTTGCCTTTTGGTCTCGGCCGAGTGTCGCCCATTGAGCAGAGATCCCCTCGCAAAACCCGGAGCGACCCTCCTGTCAATTGTTGGGCGCGGGATCGCCGGGAGCTTCGCGGTGCCCCAAGCGCGGACCGAGCGCGCGGGGCGCAAAGGCAAGAGGAGCGGAGCCGGTCGCGGGCGGGGGCCTGGAGCTTGCCTGCCTCCCTCGCTCGCCCCACCGGGTCCGCTCGCGCAGGGCGCGCGCGATGAAGGCGGTGAGCCCGGTGCGCCCCTCGGGCCGTAAGGCGCCGTCGGGCTGCGGCGGCGGGGAGCTGGCGCTACGCTGCCTGGCCGAGCACGGCCACAGCCTGGGCGGCTCCGCGGCGGCGGCGACGGCCGCGGCGGCGGCAGCGCGCTGCAAGGCGGCCGAGGCGGCGGCCGACGAGCCGGCGCTCTGCCTGCAGTGCGATATGAACGACTGCTACAGCCGCCTGCGGAGGCTGGTGCCCACCATCCCGCCCAACAAGAAAGTGAGCAAAGTGGAGATCCTGCAGCACGTTATCGACTACATCCTGGACCTGCAGCTGGCGCTGGAGACGCACCCGGCTCTGCTGAGGCAGCCGCCGCCGCCGGCGCACCACCCGGCCGGGACCTGTCCGGCCGCGCCGCCGCGGACCCCGCTCACGGCGCTCAACACCGACCCGGTGAGAGGCCGGCTGCCGGCCCGTGGCGGACCCCGTGGGAGTCCAGGAGGGCGGTGGCGGGGTGGTGGGACGCGGGCGCTCCCGTTTCCTCGGGGCAGGGGCGAGAATGACAATTGCACCCTCCTGCTCCTCCGGCGCCGGGGGCCGCCAGCGGCGGGCTGGGTGCAGCGAGCACAGGCCGGGTGAATGCGCGGGGCGGGACTAGGGCTGTGCGCACCGTGGGCCGTCAGGTCCAGCCTGTGCTCGGGGAAGGGGGCGTCCCCAGGGCTGTAGGCTGGGATGGGGGCGTCGGCGGTCCAGCCTGGGTTCCGAGAACGAATCAAGGAAGACCGTGGCGAGTGCGTTGTTCGCGCCTGCTCACCTTTCCCTTGGTGTTCGTTGCTGTTCCAGGCCGGCGCGGTGAACAAGCAGGGCGACAGCATTTTGTGCCGCTGAGCCTAGCTGTCCAGGTGAGCGCGCGTTTCCCTTCTTGTGTGGCCGGTCGCCAGAGACGCCCGTCCCCGGCGCCTTCCACAGCGGCGTTCTTTGCCTCCAGCATTTCTGAGGGCAAATTCCCAAGGAGGTGGACACCCCCCCTCTCTCCCTGCCACCCAGTTAGTAAGTGAAGCTTAGCTTCAGCAGCTGGGGGTTCACTCTAAATGGAGACGGATCAGCTCACGCTCCCGCCACCCCCCGTGCCGCCCCCAGCGACCGGCGGGCTCTTACTGCCCTCTCCCCGCCGAGGGAGGGTACCCTCGTGGGCGTGGTGCCCGATGCCCCCCCCCCCCCGCGCACTCTGACACCCACGAAGGAGGACGCAGGGAGGGCCCGGGAGTTCGGATCCCCTCTTCGGGCTTCCCGGGGGCCCGCAGCTGCCTGCTCGGCGCCTGGCCGGGCGGCGGACTGCGAGTGTAGTCTGACCCGGTGGTTTGTTTTGGGTTGTTGATCAAGCATGTCTTGAGTTTGGTCGGTGGCGCCAGTTAGTCTGCAGCGGGAAGGTTCACACACCCCCTCTATTCATTCCTCTTCCACAGGTGTGCGGCCGCCTGAGCCCGAGCCAGGAGCACAAGAAAGGGAGGGGGAAGAGCAGAAGTTAGAGAAAAAGCCACCGGAGGAAAGGAAAAAAACATCAGCAAATCCTAGAAACGTTTCACTCGTCATTCCAAGAGAGAGAGGGAAGAAAAATAAAACTTTAATCCTTTTTTTTTTTTTTGCACGTTCATAAACATTCTACATACGTATTCTCTTTCGTCTCATTTATAACCGCTGTGAATTGTACATTTCTGTGTTTTTTGGAGGTGCAGTTAAACTTTTAAGCTTAAGTGTGACAGGACTGATAAAAGATCAAGAGCAAATCCGACTTTTAGAAACCTACTTTGTGACCAAGGAGCTCAATTTTTGTTTTGAAGCTTTACTAATATACAAGAGCATTGTAGATATTTTTTTTTTACATCTATTGTTTAAAATAGATGATTATAAGGGGGCAGGGAACTTTCTATTCCCTGCAGGAATGTTACATATTGTATAGATAACTGAGTGACATTTCATACCGTGTATATATAGAGATGTTCTATAAGTGTGAGAAAGTATATGCTTTAATAGACTACTGTAATTATAAGATATTTTTAATTAAATATTTTTTTGTAAATATTATGAGTGTGTTTTTTTTAATCTATGGGAATATTTCTTTTGGAAAATTATTTTCCAGCTCAGTTGAAGAGCTCTTGGTATCTTGAATGTCTTTTCTGTTTGGCCTGGCTTTTAATTTGTTTTTGTTTTGCCCAGTGTCCTGTAGACTCGGAAGTAACAGTTATAGCTAGTGGTCCTGCATGACTGCATGAGATGTTTAATCACAAAATAAACTTGTTCTGAGTCCATTCAAATGTGTTTTCTTTAACCTAGATTGAAATCTTTGTATTTGAAGCATACATGTTGATAATATGCTTTATCAGTTTTTAAGTACAGGGTTTGATAGTGTAATATATAAAGAGTAAGTGTGTGTTTTTTGTTTAACTGAGGTCAAAATGGATTCTGAATGATTTTGCTTACAGGATGGGGAAATGCTTGGATCCTTATGAGTTTAGGAAATCTACTGTTTTAATCAAAGTGAAAAAATACTTATCATTCTTTATTTTACACTAAAGCTTAATGTCACTAAGTTTCATGTCTGTACAGACTATTTAAATCATAGAAATGAAAAATGTTCTCTGCTTGCTACCAAAGGACAAACTCTTGGAAATGAACACTTTCTGCTTTCCTTCCTCCAAAGAATATTAATAGGCAACAGTGGGAGAAAAAAATTCGAAAGGCATAATGGCAAATCCTTCAAGCAGGGGTAAAAGTCGATCTTCAAACATTAAGTAGACCAAAAATTCTGATGACCGCATCTAGATTATTTTTTTATAAAAATGATTTTCACTATAGCTATGTTAGTTAACTGCTAAACTACTGTCCAATCTCTTGTGATGTGTAACTTTTACATGTGAATATTAAAGTAGATTTATCTGTCTTGTACTGTGATTTCTGGTCTCATTTCTTCAAAACCTTACACTTATTTTTAAGACTTTCTTTTCTCTTTAAGGAAGGTAGTGTTTTCTAGGTTAGATAGGACTTTCAGGGCTTGTGAGCATTATGCATTTAATGTGATCAGTACTCTACCCACCAGTTAGATGGAATTTTTAGAGTGAGAGAGAATTAAGTAGGATTTAATTGGGTGCTTTGTAAATAGTCAACTGTGTGTGTAACGTGGTCTGTTTGATTTTTAAAAGGAAAGGATTTGTTTTAGGTTATACAAGAATAAAAGTATTATAGACCCAAGGGACTTTTTATGAGGTCAAAGTCAAATATTTATATGAATATGAAATGTGGCTTCTCGTAGTCAGTTGAAGTGGCAATATCTCAACAGAAATGAACAAAGTTAATGCTAATAGTTTCAAAAAAATTGAAAGATTTAAAAAGTCTGTCCCCTGTCTCCAGCGTGTCATCCCCTCAGCTTTGACATTTCACGGGTCTTAGGTAGTTTTAGAATTTGATGTATTTGATGTTGAGGCTTATAAAGTCAGAGGACTGCTTGTTTAAATGAGGTTTATTTTTATTTTTGATATTACTCATTCTTGTCACACATCAAGAGGAAAACACAAGAGCTGTGCTCGAATTCCAAACCTGAAGAATTCTAACGATTGCATTCGTTGTTATTAAGAAAGGGGACAATCCCTCCTTTTTATTTGGCAGTTTAATTTCAGTAGGAAGCAAGTCACATGTGCTCTGTTGGCTGGAGTTAGGCGTCTGTCAGGCCTGAGTACCATATCCCACCTAAATCTAAGCACACTTTAAACTTATGCTGGGAGACTAGGTACCTCAAAATAAGTATTTTTGATTTTTGAAGATAGGTGTTGCTCCTTAATTAATTTCATATGTGGGCCATGGAAAACCACTAAAAGGCAAGAAAAGTATTATGCATGTTACATTTGAGAGACTTGGCATTTTCCCCTTGGCCACTCACACAGCATTGGATGTCTCTAAAGAAACAAAGTCACTGTTTATTTTTTCTTAATTATATGCAGTTGTATAAGATAGTTCATTCTATTAAATTTTGGCTGTGTCCTAACCAAGTAACCAGGTAACAAAAACATTTTGAGTCATTTTGTAGGTAGTTCTAATTATTCAGCTATTTGGTTTAACAGAGAAAAATATCCTGACTTACCTCATTTAATTTGTTGTCTACTTTTCATTGTATAGGCACCACCAAAGAGTAAGAATCATTTAAAACCTACAAAGGAAAAAAAAAAATCTCGCCGTGGATTGTTGTTTCTCGTGTGGTTTTAAAATCCTGAACATCTCAGACATTTTGTGTTAAAGGAGGGAAAAGAAAACACTTTTCATTTTGAAGAACTAATATACTTTGATATTGTGTAAATCTTAAGTTTATTGTCAAGATTTAACCGACTTTTTAGAACTTAAAAAAATTTTGACCCCGTAATCGATTGTATTAAATGCCTCTATAATAATAAATCTTCACTGAGCAAAGGGTTCTGAAGTTCGTGGTTTTTAATTGACTCCTACTGAGTTATGCAATTTTTCATTATCAAGAATGGGTCTCTTGATGGATCACCTCAATTATTTACAGTGTTTCTTACCAGGTGATGAAAAATGTGTCTTGAAAATGGTGATATGAACGGAAAGAAAATCTAGTTTGAATGCTAGGGAAATCTTGTCTACTCTTTGGTGTCTGCTAGGAGAGGAAGCACGAATCCCAAGAAGGCAGCGGAATGATATTCAGGGAAACTAGACTCCCCTCCGCCACACACACACCCACACACGCGCGCGCACACACACACATACACACACACACACACACACACACGGTAAATAATGTAGACAGAAAAATTATTTCACAGTAGTTCGGAGCCAAATAGAACTGGCTCTGCCTTTCTAGCTGATGCACTTTAATTATATGTATGTTAATCAGCCCAGATAGTCCTTGGGCCTCAACAGGGCCAAAGACCAACCCCTCCAGGTTTCTGAAGAGGGAAAAGCTTCCCTTTGCTGCTTTGCAAGTCCAGGAAATTAATTTACCCACCTCAGAATTAATCTTAATAGGGCTGCCCTCAGTAGGTACTCTTCAGACCCAGATGATTTCTTTCAATTACAGCCCATGACATTTTGCTAAAATATTAATTATATTAATTGGAATCATTGCCCAAAAGGTTTTAAAATTGTAATTTTACTTAGAGTTCTACCTTAAGCACTGACACAATAGATACTTGAAGATAAAGAAAACTCTTAAAAAGGGAACTAATTTGTTCAAGAGAGATGAACTTCGGTCGTAGAAACTTAATTGAAAATAATTTCAAATTTTTAATGAATTTTTAAAAATGTGTTTTTGCGTTCAGGTGCCTCCTTCATATTGATTTATATCCTGGCCAGTTCTAAAAAGTTTCGCTTAAGTGCTAAACTCGGGTCCGAACCACATTGCCAAAGGGTTGCTATACTCACCCAAGCAAAGCAATTCGATAGTCAGCTGCTGAAGGTGGTTCTATCATTCATAAGTCTGCACAGGAAATTCACACATGGGATATGAAAAAGGGGCCATAAAAATTGAAGTTAATTTGAAAAGCCCCTTTGAGTCCATAAAAGAGTAAACACATCAGTTTCTGGGGGAAGAACAAAATGTGTTACGTGTATGCCACAGGCTGAAATGTGATTAAAGAGGAATTAAAATGTTTAAATAAAGAGACCGAAGACAAATTTTCTATATGAATCCACTGTATCTGAATTTTTTTCAATAAGAAATCTCATACTTTAGAAAGAGATTTTCTAAGATATTACAGAAGTATTGGCAAAATATACAAATTTCTGGTGAAACGATACCATTACTTGCTTTAAATTACCGTTTCTCAATTTGTGATGCTATAAAGTGCGTATCAGCACTTTTAGCATGCCTATTAAATTCAAATTCTAAAATTTTATCTTTTACTCCAAAGTTTAATTTCTAAAGGAGCATACAGCAGTCCTGCAGTTGTCCTTCATGCAAATTCATATATTTTAGAATATTTCTTAAATATTTACTTAAATGTTTAAATATTTTCTTAAATATTTTAAGCATTTTCTTAAATATTTACTGCACATTTCATAAGCTTTAGCAGTCAATTGAGAGACTGTAGCTGCGTGTGTGTCTCTGTGTGTGTGTGTTTACCTAAAAATAGTTAACCAACATACAGGAAAATATCTTTTTAAAAGGTGTTTTGCTCTAAAAAGTAAGTAAACTGTGTTAACCTTCCTCCATTCTCTCTCTACTTTAATTCCTAAAATTGGAGATTTTCGTAAAGATGCACACTTCATTTTTTGGACAGCCCTGAGTTAGCCATGTTATGTTTAAGCATAAAGTAAGATAGAAAATAAAGAGCAAGTAAATCAATTCTCATGTTTATCATATCCTAGAATTTGGTTTAATCTCATAAGTAATCCGAAGAAAAAAAAAGAATGAAAACAAAAGGGGTACGTACTTATATGTCAAACCTCAGAGAAAGCCAGGGAAACAGACCTAAACTTGTAGACATTAATTTTACACCTTACTTCAGCAATACTTCTTAGAAATACTTTTTGTACATATTGGACCTGAGTCCATGGCCATAATTAAAACAAAGTAGGCTCCTTAAGATAGAAGCCTATGCAGAATTCATCTTTGCATGCCCTACAGTGCTTAACCAGGGCATGGTAAAATATTTGTTGCTCTGCATTAAGAATATCCCCTTAACAGCGTATCTATCTTCCCAGAGCGCTCAGTGACTCATTTGCCCCTTCATCTACACTGACTCACAGCTGAGCTTCAGCCCAATATATCCAACTGCCTTCTTGTCCTCTCTGCCTCTCAAGTGCAGTAGATTTGAAACAGCATTTTATGGTTTCTGCAACCACGTCACTCTTTCCGAATTCCTTATTGTCTTAGTGAATTGGGGCTGCCATAGCAAAGTACCATAGACTGGGTGGCTTAAATGACAAACACTGATTTCTCCCAGTTCTGGAGGCTGGGAAATCCAAGATCAGGGTGCCAGCCATTCGGTTCCTAAAAGTCACTGCCATCGCTGGATGAGCGCAGCAATCCACATGCTTCCTTCAGATCCCCCCAGCACACGGGGTGCGTGGCTTCCTCCTTGGAGCTGCACCGTAAGATAGAAGAAGAACCCAGGGCTAGGCAAGGTCCTTTTCCTGCCCCCATGACCTGGGTGGAAGGATCCTTCAACTTTCATTTCCCACCAGTCCTTTCTCTCCCTTACTTCTGGCTGCCCTTAAGCACAGTCTATGCTGCAGCTGCACTGAAGGTCTCGTCCTGCTGGTGCTAGACGGCAAAGCATGCTTATCTCTCTAGTCTTGACAGAGTATGATTGATTTCCTGAGTGTTAAGAAGAGAGCAGGCTCAGGAAGGACACACGTGGAAGATGGTGGTGGTGGGGGGAGGGGCACCTGCCCAGCCAGCCAAACCAGCTAAGTCAACTTGCCCATCTGTGGGTAGGGCTGATCTGTCCACATCCAAAATGGCACGCTTTTTTATGCTTCCCTTCCTCTGTACCTGGTGCTACCCCTGCCTGGATCCCTTCACCCCGACTCCCAGTCTAGGCCTGTTGTTGACCTCCTCACCATCCTGTGAGACCCAACTGTCCCCTCTTCTGCAAGAAGTATATGATGCCTCTCCCCCTCATTCCCCAAAGAGCCAACACACCCCTTGCTATAGTATAATTATTTTCACATGTCTGTGTTTCCTGTAGCTTCCTGACCCTCCAGGGATTCCAGACCACAAAGTACTAGAAGAACATTCCTGTAACTCTCTGTGCCAGCAAATCTAGCAAATTCTTTGCAACTCAACAGTGCAGTTGAGAGATTTTCATTATCTTTTAAAGCCTTTGGCTGCCTTAAACATGGAAAATAGATAAGCTGTGTGTTCTTGAGAGTGAGGGAGTGTGGTCAGCCTTGGGCAGAGGGAGTTGGAAGGAGAGATTGAGAAGGAGAGAAGAGAGGCTGAACGGATCCTGTATCTCCAAGAAAGAAAGAAACATTCCTGATCCCAGCTGGAATAAGTAAACAAAGACACCTCAGTGTCAGAAATGAAAACATGGGGCTAGGAGGGATGGCTACACAGGCTCAGGATGTGATGGGTCTGGGACGTAAGCCGCAGGCAGGGGGTATTCAGGAAGATTGCATGATCAGGTCTCTGCATGTGTCTTAGGCCTCTGCTCTCTGGGACTGGTGAAGTGACGTGGGTATCATAGATCAGCCGCAAGAAATGCAGTGAATCCTCATGAGTCAGTTCTGAAAGAACAAGCTTGCTGCCAGAATGGGAAACCCTTTTCCAGATGGAAGTTTCACTACCCTTATTATGATCTGGGGCCCTCGAAGCAGAATCCTATGATGAGTAACCTTATTAGTAATTACCTTACTAATCATATGATAAGTAAGCATATGTCTTGTAATATCCCCCCAGTTTTCCAGTGAAGGAGACAAGCCCAAAATGTGAATGGTGGAGTCAGGTCTAGAACCTGGTTTTTCTATCTCTAATCCAGGGCCACAAACATCAGTATGGATGGATTCTGTTCCAATTCACTCTTAGGGGGTTTAGGTCATATTCTCATCTACAACTTAACTCATGTTCCTTCCTAAAAGGATGGGGTCCTAATCCTAAACAAATAGTCATTACATTTAGGACTGACCTGGCTGCCTTTTTTTGCGGTACGCGGGCCTCTCACCGTTGTGGCCTCTCCCGTTGCGGAGCACAGGCTCCGGACGCACAGGCTCAGCGGCCATGGCTCACGGGCCCAGCCACTCCGCGGCATGTAGGGATCTTTCCGGACCGGGGCACGAACCCGCATCCCCCGCATCGGCAGGCGGACGCTCAACCACTGCGCCACCAGGGAAGCCCCTGGCTGCCTTTTAAAAAGGAGAATAGAAGTAAAGTACTTTTACAACAAGGATCAAAGCTCTTTGACAAAGGAGCAAAGGCAATTCTGTGAAGAAGGGATAGTCTTTTCCACAGATGACACTGAGACAATTGTATGTCCATGTACCAAAAAATGAACTTGGACTCAGAGCTTACACTTTTCACAAAGATTAACTCAAAATGGATCATAGACCTAAATGTAACATGGAAAACTGTAAAACTTCTGGAAGAAAACATAGGAGGCAATCTATGGGACTTCGGGTTTGGTGATGAATTTTTAAGTCCAAAACCAAAAGCATGAAAGAATTTGAACCCTGTATTATCCTCCACTGTTATATCCTCTGTTAAATCCATTCAACAGAGGCCTCATGGTGTGGGGAGGGGTCACAGACTATGTGGCCAAGGCAAAAGACTTGGGTGCTACTCAGAGCTCTACAGCCAATTAGCTGTGCCTCTTCAGGCAAGTAACTTTTGCACGTTCCAATCACCTCATCTGTAAAATGGGTATATATTAATATTGACCTAGCACAGAGGGCTCTTGAACAATACAAAACAGTAACATATATGAAAATATTTTATAAGACAATGGTTATAATTTTGGTATATATTAAAAAATCATCGGAAGAGAGTTTTAAGTTTTAGATTCCTGAGTTCCACCCATCCCTCCCTCCCCTCCACTGAGATTCTGATTCATCAGGTATAGGGGGGGAACAAGGAATATGCATTTTAGCTTTTCCCTGGGAATCTAAGACAAGTCCGCCAGGAACCCCATTTTGAGAAACAGTATTTTGTAAGCTGTAAAATGTTATGTAGGTTTCGGCTATTGTTGTCATGACACGCGTGGTGTGTTTCTCCTTCTTTTTCACCACTTTCCAATTTTCCAGGAGCTCTGATCAAGTAAAGAGGACAGGGTAATACAATATCAACAAAAGGTCATGGGAATACTATCTAGTGGGAGAAGGGAAGTTCTTACTAGCAGGGGATGCATAGGAGAGAGGGCTTCAAAAGTGAGACTGTGGATTGCGGCTGCTGGGACAAGACTACAGGCAAGATGCTGAGTCCTCCTTCACCTTGGTTCTCATTCCAGTCTGTCCATGACTCAAGGCACTCATAATAACCTACTTTGCTTTACCCATTCCATTCACTCTTAAAATTTCTAAGGAAAGACATAAAAGAAAGAGGTCAGTTTCTACCCTCTTATACATCATTCTAAATCATTACATTCTGTCATTATATCTATGTGATGACCCAAAAAATGTTTGGAGAAGGTGTGCCTGCACAGGCAACAATGAGCAGTATTACTTTAATGGTAAAGAGATTCTTCTGGATAAACAAATTTAGAAAAAAATATTTAGTTTCTCCTAGTATATTACATCATCCTAAGGGACTGCCTTTAACATGATGCAGAAAAACAGTCTAATTGGGCTTGCCCAATCTGTTGTTTTTGCCTTGGAACTGTCCTAATTCATAGCTAGCAAATGTTAAAATACCATATGCGTGTAAAATTGGGATACGATACAATTGTACCTTCATTTCACGTAATAGATTTCTTCTTGCTAAAATTATATACGATTTTTATGAATTTAAAAGCGTAGAGACACTAGCTTCCCTTTTTTCAAAATTGTGAATAAGAACTTTATAAAAGGAAACACTAGCAAGTCTGTGGAATTAGATTCTGAACTCTGCCACTTACTGTGTGGCCTTAGGCAAGGTACTTAACCTCTCTGAGCCTTATTAAAGCTTTCTTTTATAATGGGGTTACAATAGTTAGCAGTAAGAGTTTTTATGAGGATCATGTGTGCAAAGCCCCTAACATAGTGTCAGCCATATGAACTCTTCAGTATATGTTAGTTCCTTTCTTCTAATCATTCTTGCCTCTATTCATATTCTAAGGCCTAAAAATGTACTTGCCCTCTTCCAGTATGAAAATGGGGTTATCAAGCATGCAGGAGCAAGGGAGGTGTGCGCACTTGGGTCCTCAGTAGGGAGGACAAAGATTTCAACAACGCACAAACCTTTCAGGGAGACCAAGATTTTAAACCTTTTAAGTGCAGAAACTGCTTTCTTTGTCATTTTGTTTTCTCCAGAATAACCCAGGGGTACTCTGCATATAGAAGACATAAATGTGGATGGATGAAGAAGGATTTGAGAAAAAGTGGGAGTCTGAAAAGCAAGAAGGAGCTGCAGTGGTGAGAAGGCACTGCAGGTAGTGAAAAAGATTAGATGATAGTTTACAGGAAATTAAAATGGTGGCCTTATAGCTGTTGATTTTGCTGTTAGCATGGTCAGGCGGAAGACTTGTTTGCTTTTTGATCTATTTTCTGATAGATAGCTAAGTGCTACAGGACTGAGAGAGATGCTGAGGATGGGGGCAGAGGGAGGAACTCCACACATAAACTCCCATGCTCAGGGCTCAATAATCTGGCACCGTAATAATATTCTCCTGGTAGAGAAACAACTTTGAAAACCAAAGACAAAACACTGGAGTGGTACACGGGATTCCAGGTGGTATTTAAGAGAGAAACAAAAGTTAAAAGCAGCATTAAACTTTGTCTATTTCTTCATAGCTTAGAAAAGTCTATCTTTATAATGTATGCTTAACATAATTTCTGGTAGCTATGCTTTGTCATAAACTAAAGCCAAGATTAATTCAACAAGGGAAAGAAATCAGGGTCAACTGCAATACTTCAGTGAATCATAAGATAAGAATTTTTAAGTAAATTCAAATGTCCTTACTTTACCAAAAAGGAAACCGAGGCTCTGAAATGTAAAAATGTGCCTTTTGTAAGATGACCTAGTGGAAGGTCAGAGCTGCCAGCAAAATTCAGGACTTCCAAACTGCAGTCTCCTTAACTTTATTAAGTTCAATAGATTTATGGTTATTTATATTATCAGGTTCTTATTTGTTGTGATACGTGTATTTCTTTTTTCTTGTGGATCATTTTCTTCCTATGAAAATTTTGTAAATACAGCCATTTTCTTTTTGCATTTTTTATTAATTAATTTTTACTGGAGTATAGTTGCTTTACAATGTTGTGTTAGCTTCTACTGAACAGCAAAATGAATCAGCCATACATATACATATATCCCCTCCCTTTTGGATTTCCCTCCCATTTAGGACAGCACAGTGCATTAAGTAGAGTTCCCTGTGCTATACAGTATGTTCCCATCAGTTGTTGTTGTTGGGTTTCTTTTGCATTTATAATTTGAGGATTGACTGGAGTCATTCCTGAGAGAGCTATGTTCAGGAGAACAAAACTATTTTTCTGAAATTCTAGAGATGACTTCTCTGGAAAAGAGAAATGTATCATTTTGCCTAGAGTTATTTTGAGGTGAAAGATCTCATGATTACTCTGGATTATATTATTCTACAAGTAGACTCCAAGGATACCTACAAAAGCCCCAGAAGTCCTTAATGACCCTATGGGGCACTAGAGACCCTATCAATTTGTTTATCAATTTGCAGCTCTAATTCCATGACATGTGAAAGACTAGTAAAAAATAATCTCCTGCCTCAATATTTTAAAGAATACAAAGAAATACACAATCACTGTAGACCAGTTAGCACTTGCCAAGTCTGGTTTTTATTGTAATACAGATGAAGAGAATCCTCTGTTTGCCAACATCTGTAAAGGGGCTGATTTCCTCAGCTCCATAGTAATCGTTTAATATTAAATCAGTCCACAATTTTAGGGCATGTGTTTCAGAAACCCTTTGTCTAGCATCAGTTGTGTACCTAGACAGTATAGCAGCTGTTAATTTTAGGTTATGGAAAAAAAAATAATGTGCATTTTCCCAAGTCTCAATGGACATTCTTCACAGTGTAATCTAACTTGCTGATGGAGTAAAAAACCTTTAATGCTTTCTAGAAATCAAAAATGTGCTCAAAATAAAGAAGGTTCAACTTTTAAAAGGCAACATCTTCTAGATTCTTTACGTATTTGATGCTTTCTTGGTAGATGACATGATTTTAAAATGCTTTTCGTAAAAAAAAAGATCAAGAATGAAAATAATTACTTAAAGCCAGGTCAAATGTTTTTAAAAGACTATTATGAGCCTTGCAATATCATTTCACGGTTGATTTTAAAAAGAAGATTCCTTTCTGTTCACTGTTTGTCCCTGCCAAATGACACAGAAGAATTTCTCTGGGAGGCTGTGTTTGGAATCAACACCTGATTATCACTCTTTTTAGGAAACAGGATCACAAAGAAATGATCCTAGGGATGAAATCCTAACACTTTAACTCTGCAGGATTGGGTTGAGGACTGTGCTTTGCTTTTAACCCAAGTGCTTCCGGCCTCTTCCCCTTCCGCAATATTTTCTCCTTCTCCACCCCACCTGCCCCCAGCCTCCCTGAAACCCCAATCTCCCGGGAGCTGGGGCCTGTCCTTCCCATCATACACTTTCTTCTGGAAGCGCTGGAAAATCTCAAAGAGAATAAGAGAATCACTTTTTTCCATACTCTGGGAATCTCAGTCCCTGTGGAATTTACCAGGTAGGAAGAGACTGTGTACACTCCGTCCTGCTCATTTCAGAATATCAGCAAAAGTACTTACAAGGCAGCAAAAGCATACAGGCAGTCTCTCCACCTCACCCTCATGGCCATTTCTCCTGTACTTCGGCATTGACTTTGCTGACATCGGCATCACAGGTTTTAAACCACTACATAACGTGGTATGAGGCTGCCGTGGTGGGCAATAGGCCCACACTTGCCCTCAACATCACCAAAGCTCATTAGATCCCATGAATCAAATATTTGCTTCGACGTTAAACACACAGTTCCAGAAACACAAATTTCTGGCTCAGCTAACCCTTGCAAGACGTGAGTTTTGATAAACCAGCAGATTTTCCTGCTGACATTCCTCAGGTTACACACTTTCCTGGTCCTACAGGCAGTGTCAGTTATCTGCTGCCCTCTTTTGAATTTTAAGGCACACTACACTCATAAATAGGGCCTATCGCCTGCAGGAACCTCTTCTGCCTGTCTAGGGGAAGGTGCAACCTTCTGGCTTAGTTTTCTGATGACCAGCAAGGGCTGTTCCAGTGCGGCTAGAATAGTACTTTAACCACTTCGGCTGGTTTTCTTCTGTGGCGACAGCAAAAACCATTTTCTACAACAAAAGCAGCAAATGAATAAGATATGCTATTGCTCTGTTTGGTTTTCTTTTCTTATCTTAACTGAATTTATCACCTGGACCAGTGTCCCTCGGGGCTGATCTATTTATTCCCCGAAAGTACTCACATACAATTCTGGCTATAAGGATACTAAAAGGAAGACATATGCCTGAATACATTCCATATGCCTGTCCAGCTGAACACGTCTGTCCTTCTAGGACAATAGCCAGGTTGACGTCCTCACAAAGGTGACAGGGTCACATAGAAATCAGAAGGTCTTGCAGGAAGGTAGACCTGCTGGGCTGGGTACAGCTCATTAATACCACCTTCATCCTGTCCCCCTCCTACCTGTCCACCAGCTGCTCTCCGCTGTGATTACATCATTCCCTCAAGCCATTTGTATAATGGTTTCTTCCCCCAATCCTCTCTGTTAGCATGTCACCACTCTGTCCTCATGTCTCTTGGTCATCTCTCCTGCTTCCTTGTGCCAAACTAAATATGAAGGGATAGGTGAGAATATGCTCACTGAAAATAAAACAAAAGAAATGATTGCCATCTTTTCCTTCAAAATCACAGGAGTTCTTTGGAGAGCAAGGAGATGGCAACAATGTAGTGCTCAGAAAAATCATGAGAAACTATGTCTAAGGATAAATGTTCTATCAGGAAGTTGATTTCTGTCTACTCTTCTATGGCAATCTCTCTGTCTCTGTCTTTCTCTGTCTCTCTCATGCTTTTCTGAGCTCCCCCCCACCCCCATAGCCTTTTCAGATTTGATCATAAAACATCTTTCCCCTTCAACCTCTTTGCCATGGCAGTCTCATATTGAGAATGGCTGCCCTCTGACCATGGAGATAGGAGAAGTGACCCTACTGTAGCTCCAGGTGGGAAAAGGAATGGATGATAGTATATTCCCCCAGCCAGAAGAAATCCTCAATTTGTCTGATGGCCCAATCAGGCCACTAGAACAGTAAAGTGCACCAAACATTCAGAAGCCCTCACAAAACATTGAGCAAACGTCCCTCTGCACCAGGGCTGGCTTCCTGGGTGTGTAGCCTGTGGGGTTGTTCAGGGTTCTGCCCTTAGAAGAGCCTACACTTAGTTTAATGCTTTGCTATCACTGTCTTGAAATTCTTCAGAATTTTTGAGCATGGGGCCGACATTTTCTTTTGGCCCTACCAATTGCATATCTGGTCCTGCACAGCCTAGTTCTGAGGCATCCTATTTCCTCCTGAAATGGTGGGTTGAGAAACATTTTGGTTTATTTGGGGGGTGGAATGACATGAGCTTTGCCTTGTACCTGCATCAGTTCTCTTAGCTAGAACGCCCGCTTGTAATGGTAATGCTGCGAGGCTGACTGGTAGTTCCACTCCCAGGGCCAGCAGGCCCGGTCAGTTGTGGAAAGAGAAAGTTTCCATGGAGAACTGTGTGATGCACCTGGAAGGAATCATCATGGCAGGGAGAAAGATGCTGAGAAATTCTGCATCAGGGAGATAGTTCAGTAAAAAGAGAGTTCACAAAAAACTCCCAGGGGTCATCCTATTGTGCCTAGAAGGGAGAGACAAGAAAAACCGTTTCTTCCATTTCAACTGAAGCCACAAGGCCCCTGGCAAATAGTCAGCGATGTTTTTTATGTCTCCTACTGTTTACTCTGAATTCTTCCTGAGCTGTTGCCGAAAAGCACTATATCAACAATTTATTTCATTACGATGCCATGTCATATCGTATATCTTCTGTTCACAGTAGGTTGACATGGCACTGCTTTTGTGCAGGAGCATATATGGATACATATTATCACAATTGCTGGGGAATAGTATTTATTGAGTGCCCACTACCTCATTAGAGGCTACAAACAGAACTGTGAGGACACATTTAACAATTTAATAACAGGCAGAAAAAAAAGATACTTTCTATTTAATTCAGCAGGCAGAAAAACAAAACAAAACAAAAATACTTGATATTTCCTCTCCATGCCTGCTGGAAGGTGGCAAGAAAGACCTCTATGGCACATAGAGCTCTTATCTTTGTTCATTCCCCAAAGAATAATAGATCAGTCAGAGCTCTGATGCTGTTTTAATAATGTACAATTTACAATTCATTGGTTACCAAGCACTCACAGTATAATTAATTTTACAGACCTGTTCAGCAAATCCACGTGGTTTTGTACAATATGCGGGGAGGGGGAGCAGTATCACCAGGAGGAGGGGGGCTGGGGGGAGGAGGCTGAAAGGAGAAAGCCATTTTCCTTCCTCTTTCAAAGTAGCTGAGTCCTGCACCAGCTGCGCAGATGGGCAGGCAACTGTAGTCTGCAGGAGAGATTGCGTTTGATGCACGAATATCTCCCCACCAAAAAGTTTTGGACCAGCAAAAAATACAGTTCTCGTGGGTACCGTGTTCAGTCCTCTGGGAAGATCTCACTAAAGAAGCATGGTGACTAAACCACAGAGCTACACAAAGCATCACACTTAGGAGGGAAGCTACCTACTTCTTAACTATACTTTTCCATGAATAAAATTTAAACTGCACGTGATCACTCTCTCCCTTCCCAAAGTGTGTAGCAAAGACAGGAGTACCAACTGGGGGTGGAGAGGTTGGGGGAGGAGAGACAAAGATTCCCTGACTGTTTTCATGACTCTCCAGAGGGCCATCATTTACTTGAAGAGGCCTCTGGAAATTCACAGAGACTTCTCAAAGCCAAATAAAATTCACATGAAATGTAGCTAAGTATATTTCTGATCAATGACCTGCTTTGTTTTTAAATCTCTGCTCTGAACCTTTTGGATTTCCCCAGAATATACAAAATGTTTCAGCTTAGAATCAGTCTGTCCAAAAAGGAGAATCTGCTCAATTGTTTATTGCTGTCCTTAAAAACAGAACATTAAAAAAAAAAGGTGCAGATGAGCTCAACATACTTCTGTTTATTCCTGAAGTCTGTTTTTCTCCTTATCGTGCATTCTAAGGCCCCCCGCGTGGGACACGAACACACGCAGGGTAGAGATTCTGCAACCAGCACCAAGTCGTAACCACTTGGGTTATCATGTCCCGTGCAGTACGGAGGCCAAGAACTTGGGCTTTACAGGTGCGCAGACTGGGTTTCAGACCTTGGCTTTATCCCTTGCTAGCTATGTTGTTGGAAAAGTCATTTAACCTCTTGAGGCCTTAGTATTCCCATTGATAAAAATACAGTTGAAAACATTTATATACCTCACAGACTTGTTGAAGGACTAAGGGTGATCATTTGCATACACTGGTCAGCATAATGCCTTATTTTTGGTGGGTGTGGATAGTAAATGGTCATTACGATTCTGTTGATGTTATTCAGTCATGATTAGTCATTTTGCTATGTTTAGCTTTTTGCTCTTTTTAGCAGCCCAGATAATAACCATAGGACACACCGATCAACACTGCTTCCATCTGAGCTCTGATGCTGACACAATGGCCATGCTTTCTAGTCTCCCATCAGGTTAAATGGGGGGTGAAGCTCTATGATCATTTCGGATATTCACGCCTAAAATAATCCCACTCTGAGCAGCCTGAACTTCCCTTCACTGGAATTCCAAATGGGTTGATTAACAAAGGTGGGATATCGTCTCCATTAGCACATTAAAGTGCTTTCCACACCTGAGACAAAGCAAGGGAAGGAGGAAGTAGGCAGCATAATGAGGGTGTTTGGTCAAAGACATGTTCCAGAGCCTCCTAGTCGGTCCCCCAACAAGGCTCCTTCTGCCTGGTGTTGCTGGAGCCAACAGAACGAGACCGAGTTGCTTCAGAAGCAAAGAAAACCTTCATTCTTGAATCCGAGAATGGTGAAGTGCGCGCTCAGCTCTAGAGCGCATGCTCCCCCCACAGGCCGTGGGCGGGGCTGCTTTATAGGGCTCCCGGCAGCGGGAGGTGGGGCAGATCGCAGTGCCGGAGCCGCGTCTCTGCACACGGCCCCCCGCCGCCGTCTTGCGTTGAGGTGTGCCGTGCAGCACTTCTGCACACGGCCCGCTGAGCTGTGTCTGGCGCAGCCATTTTGCGCTAGGAACTGCCGGTCTGAAGTGCCAGGTCCGAGGCCTCTGAGCGCGGCACCCTGTAAGCAAGTTAAACCAGAAGGACAAAGGAAGAGAAAAAAACAGGTTAGACTTTATTACCCAGATTCTATTTTTACTTGCCGGGAATTGTTAATAGGCTTTGCTGGTGACAATTAGGCCAACCGTAAAGAGACAGCTTCACCTCTGATGGGCGTTCAAGTTAGGGAAGTGGAGATAGGCGGGTTTATAAAAAGAATGGAAGTCCCTGAGAGAAGAACGGAACGTAGGACACAATCACTTATGTCTGTTGAGTTTAATATTTCCTGGATACGCTCCTAAATGCTTTGCATGTGTTAATTCATTTAATTTCTCATAATTATGGTTACGATTCCCATTTTACAAATAAGGAATGTGAGGCACAGGGAGGGTTAAGTCCAAGAGGACAGCTTCTTTTTTCCTGTCAACCCAAGAGTCAGCTCTGCAGCTACTAAGACCTTCAGGATAGGTGTTCTACTCGGGACTGGGGCTGAAATGAGCAATGGCTTAAAATATTATTGTGAGACTATAAATTATAGCAACCTGTAGTTGGAAGCCTGGGGAAAGCTGGTAGAGCACTGTCAAGCCAGGATGGTGGGAGGGGGGCCCTGAAGAACTAAAGAACAAGTAGTCCTGAGAAGATGCCCAGAGCCCCACTATATAGCACTCGGGACCTGTCCGATGGGGACCCATTAAGGGTGTTGAGAAGAGGGGGGATTCTTCTCATGTGCCTGTTTACTAGTAGCTCTTCCCCCTGGGGGCTACAAACTAGTTTGTGCCCTTCTGTTTTAGTTGGATTCCTGTGGTTAGGGCAAAAGAGCCCCATTCAGAATACAAGAAAAGGGGACAGAGTGTTGTTGTAGGGATACCCACAGACTGGAACTGGACAGTGAACTGCAAAACGCTTTAGAAATCAGTGAGGCTCCAGGGATCAGCTACTCCTCCGTTGAAAGGCAGTATCATCTGTTTCTGCCCACGTCTCGTCATTTCTCAACACATCTCTGCCATCTCTTTTGCTATTTCTTTTCTATTATTTGCTGCCTTTGCTTCGTCAAGGTTTCCAATCCCCCTAAACATGACCCACCTGGGCGTCTCCTGCCCCAGCTCTACCCCAAGCAGTCCCCCTTCCCACCATTTGAACATACTTGTTACAATGTCTTAGTTCGTATTTCCAAGAGAGAAAATCTGATTGACTCGGTTTGAAGTTTTTCTGAAGAGTTATAGGTGCTGTCCAATTTGAGAGTTTTCTGCTCTGCAGTAGGATACCCACACCTGTCCCAATTAGCTGTGAGACAGGCAGTGTGGGTAAGGGTTAGGGTTATGGTACAAAACATGGGCCTGGAGGCTGCTCCTTCTGCAGTGGCTCTGAAGAAGTCAACTTCCATTCAAAGAGTCTCTGTCCAAGGCAGGCATTGCAAATCATCCTGGTGCACCTCTAGACCCGCGTCTGTATCTAGCAGTGGGACCATACTCTCAGAGGAGGGTCACAGGGGCCTGGAAGGAGGCTTCAATTCAGCAGAAAGCTGCCCAGCAACTTCCTCTGGAATTTTAGCATACATTTCCAATTTCTTCTTCTTTTACCTACTCCTCAATGCCTGCTGAGTGTCACCAGGGATCATCCTCAAAATACACACATGTACTCATGTGCACACATTGGGGTAAGCCTCTGCTCTTCTCCATCAGTCCCTGACCTCAACCCAGCTCTGGATCTGCTCACACTCTTCTTGGGGGCTTTGGTACCTGCTCTGGATCCTCCCCCGCATCTGTTTTTAGCCTAGCTACTCTCTTGTCAGGGCCAGTGCCTTGGAGGAATTCTCATTTTCTGGACTGTGCAATCTATGACAGATGGACAAATACGTTTTGCTGTAAGGGCACATTGGGTCACAAGTAATACGGATCTGACGTCTATCAACTGTCTAGAGTGAGTTTACTCAACAGCATATGTTAGTATGATTTCAGCCAATTTTGTCACTAGTCCCTCCTCGTTGCTGCTTGTCACTCACACACATCACATCCTTAGGGTTTGTTTTGGTTTGTGGCAAAAATAAAATACAACAAAACAAAAATATCTCCTACCAAGCTAAGCTTCATTTGGGTTCAATTAATCCTTCTTAATATTTTCATTCCCATCCCACTCTTTTTGTGGAATCTTTTTTTTCCTTTGTCCATTTTTTTCATGTCCAACCTCTTTCTCGCTTTGGTTGTCTAGATCTCCTGATAATCATTTATTCCATGGCAACTCCCTCATCTACCCATCTGGCTCAGCAGGATACAGTTTTATTCTTTTTTTTTTTTTTTTAATTGCCTTCAATACTGTACAGTCACACCTGATTTTTTTTCCCAAGGCAACTGTCAGGGGCATCCTAAGTGTCTCCAAACTATAAGACCCTGATTTACATTGGGCAGCAGATAAATTTGATCCTGTGGAGAGAGATGGGATCTTTTCCTGCAGGAACCAAGCATCACATATAGCTTTATGTACAGGCACGTTAGGACTCTGGTGTGATTTATAAAGTGCTAGGATGACCCATTGCTCCTCAAAAGACCCTTTTGCATGTCTTCTAACTCAGTGATTATCTCACAGGGAGGTTTAAAGACTGTGGATGCCAGACCCCCACCCAGACCAGTTAAGTCAGACTCTCTGGGGTTGGCGTCCAGACATAAGCATTTTTTTTTTTTTTTAGTTCTCTCAGTGGTTCTAATGTGCAGTCTTGAGAACCTTTCCTTAGTTCAATAGTTTATAAATTTTGCTGTACTTTGGAATCACTAGGGAGCTTTAAACAATACTGATGGCTGGGTCTCACCCTTGGAGATTTTGACTTAATTGTTTTGGGTTTTGGCCTGAGTTTTTAAAAGCTCCCCAGGTGATTATAATATGCAACCAAAATTGAGAACCAGTACCTTAATGGATGCCTAAAATTTCAACATTAGGCTATCCACCTATAGCCTAAGTTTCTGATTGACACACACAAAAAGACTTGTCCTTGGGAGAAAGATGATGCTTTTCTTAATTACTTATATCTTAGTGTGAATGTGTTCCAGAAGTAGGATTGCCAGATTGAATACAGGACTCCTGGCTAAATGTGAATTTCAGATAATCAAATAATTTTTAGTACAAGTATATTCCATGTAATATATGGGCCCCATTATATACTAAAAAAGATTATTCATGGATTTATCTGAAATTCAAAGTTAATGGGGCATCCTGTGTTTTTATTTGCTGAACTTGGTCAGTCCTATCCAGAAGGCTTTCCAAGAGCAGGTTGTAGGAGTGGGGTGTAGAAAAACCACAGAGAGAAACATAGAGACCCCGAGGGGGGGGCACGAGGAATACTGTAGAAAGCCCACAAAGCGAAGAAGGGCTATGCCGAGCACAAAATTACTTGCCTTGTCAAACTCGCTCAAGGACCGTTCTTCCACATCTTTGTAAAAATCAACATAATCTTCCCTACCTTATCAGCTTAGGTGGCAGAAGGGCCTGAGAACGCATTAGCCCTCAAGACTTCACTGGGACCATGCCCAGCAGCAGACATCTTCAGTCTAGAATCCCATTCCTGCTCAGGCAAGAGCAAGACAGAAGTACAATGCATGGCTAACTTATTCACTAATGTTCTAAATTTTTAAATTTAGAATTCCCTATATTTAGAATTATAAATTTATGAAAATTCTAAATATAGAATTAATTAAGAATGTAATTAAATCTCAGTATAAAATTTAATTATACTCAAAGCTTTCAAAATGTCTGGCTTTGACTTATGATAATTGTAACCTGCTTCCAGAAAGTTAGACGGAAAAAAAAAAATGCCTTCAGAATTAGAGAAAGAAGGTAGATATGTAAATAAATATGATAAAGGCTTCCTAAACTAAATTCCCAGTAAACCTATTATAAAGTCTTATATTCCTAGGTACTCTAATCCCATCCTCCACATAAATTCACCTGTCATTTTTTTTCAAGGACATTTTTTATTTTACTTTTCTTTTGAACTCTTCCCTTTACATTTGTAAGTACCTAGGAGGTTTTCCTCCCATTGGTTTCCAAGTTATCCAACAGACTATTTTACATCTGGTAACATGAAATGCCGGTGCACCTAGGAGAACTGGATCTACGTCCACAAATCCCTCCTTAGATTCCTGAGATTCAACATATTTTACCCTATTAGGTTACCAGGGTTTAGAAAGACAAATTTATTTATCCATAAACATCTTTTCATTTCCCAGTTAAGATGGTATTTAGATTGTTAAATCTGACTAAGCATGAAGTCAATATCCCAGAAGTAAATGGGAGACATTCCTTTGTCCCGAGTAAGTTCCACAGAATACCTGGGTACATAGTGAGTTCTTCTTAGTACATCCCTCCACTCCTCCCAGCCCCGCTTCCTACTCCCAACCAGCCCCTCCCACCGTTTATGTTCCTCGTTTTCTCTTACAATCACCTCATTGTCTTATCTGACAACTCCATGGAATGGCACTTCCCAGGTGTCTTTGAGGTCAGTCAGCCCTGGGTCTAACTGCTGCCTGAGACACATATGGCCTTGTGACCTTTCCATAGCCTTCTCTTAAAATGGAAATGGTATTGCCTTTTGAAAGATCATCCAAACAAGAATGTCAGGAAAATGCCCTTGGCTTTCCAGCAAAACTAAAGAGACTAGTGCTCTATTTTGTGGCAGGGCAATGCAAATTAAGTGTTTAAAACAAGGGACATTCTTCTTTCCTTTTGCAGTGGGCATGCCAAACCTCCCACTGACATTGCCCCATCCCAAGGATATAGCTAAGTAGATAGGAGCTCTTGGTTTGCAACGAGAACATCAAGTAACATTGCTGTCCAGCTTATTGATACCTCCCAGATCAACTTCTTGCAGGATCTCTTCCCATCCCTCCCTCTGCATAAAATTTAACCCACTGGAACTCAGAGGTGCAGACCTAGGAGCTGAGCTAACCACCAGGAAGGGCGCATCTGCTCAAGTAAGGAGATGCCAATCATTTTAAGACCTGTTGGGCTAGCTTATCAGGTTCCAGATTTCTCCAGTGTAAAATGCCTGGCGGTTTCAAGGATTGAGATAAGCACAGCTGTAATCTACTATGATCCAGAGCTTATTCACAGATCACAGCTGTGTAATTTCAGGTAACATGCTTCCCTTGTTTGGATTTGTTTAACATTGTTAAATATATAGTCAGACCATCTGCACAGTATTTTTTTTAAATTGGAAATTACAACCATAACTTCCGTTTTATATATCAATAAACTAAACAGCAAAATTTCAAAGGGATCCTTCTGCACCAAGCACAGAAGCAGAATGCCTGTCCCACGCCACACCACTGCCTAATTGCATACTAATTGGACAAACGTGATTAAATATTTCAAGATCTTTACTAATTGCCTCTATTTTAGCTTTAAAATTTGCTTGCCACCAACAAATTTAATGACACTGGTGTCTAGTCATCAGCAAAAAGCCCAAGAGTTGCTCTTTAAAATGTACCTAGTCAGAGTATTTACTGATTGTGCATTGTTTCCAATGTAGCTTAATTAGAAATCCAATCAGTTTGCTAAGTCTAATTATACTTGATTTGTAGATTCAGACTATGATACATAATGAAGCCAAGCAGCTAACAGTAAACGTGCCTGAAATGTAACAATAAGAGAAATATTTTTTTAATGTATGTCTTCTCACTTTAGAAAATCAAGTAATACACACGCTCTTTCATGATGGGGATTTGGGAGGTTTGAGATTTTCAAAGTTTCCATGAGCCGGATTCCAATTCTGTTGGTAAAACCTGCTTGGAAAAATGATGGTCAGAAAATATTTCTATGTTTCCATATTAAAGATTAAAAAGAAGAGAGACAACTGCTTCCTTCACGTTGACTCTGTGAGAAACTTTTGTGGAGTTGTTTCACAGAAGTTGCCTTGATGAAACTGGTATGATTAAAATGGACACATTCATGCAGTTCTTATTTTTTTAAAATTTGCCTTCCCAGATATTTGAGTTAACTATCTCAGAAAATGCCTTATCCAGTGCCTAAAAACCACAGTGTTTACATAAGCATATATTCAAATATGTTGAGGGTATAATTTTGTATGTACACAAAATTTTACTGGGAGGAAATACTTCTAAATGTATTATTGCAGATCTGCAATAATTTGCAACCGATTATTGGTCTGTGAAAACAAGCCATGTGAAGTAGAAAAAAGAAAAGAAGCTTTAAAAAAAAAAACTTAATGCAGATTAAGATGCCAATTACCACTGCCTCAATCATCCAAACAATTTGAGGCAGTGGAAGTTAGAAGGCATTGAATACCCACCCACCTCTCTACATCCCAGAATCCATGCATTTCCATGTTGGCACGCAGGGTGCAGACATGCTGCAAATACAAAATGGGCCTGGTGCTGAGAACTGTCCATCTCACCTTACAATTGTCACCTACCAAACATGGCAGTGTTTTGGAACTGGAAGGATGCCAGTGATAATGCTGGTTCAAAACAAACCTCAAGAGTCATGGTCATTTCACTCTCACTTTGAACACAGTTGGGAGAAATCGATAGATGAATTAGAATGGAGGGAAATGGGTAGAAAAGAAATGTGATTTTTAAGCTTTTGGGATAATATTATAAACATTAATGAAGGATGATTCAAAACATCCTGAAACTCTAAATTAATTACCGTTGACTGTTCAACAATAGACTATTACTTTAACCCAGTTATCTTTCCTTTAACGTAAAGCTTATCTTTTTATAACAATGTAGCCTAAAAGAAACATTGAAATATTCTTAGATGAAAGGCTCTGCAGAAGTGCAGTGTGAGCGGTTTTAAGTTTTACATTAAAAGTTGATCATTTACATTTATTTTGGTGTTGCTTTTAAAAGCTGTGCAATAAAATTGCTCCACTGTGAGGGTGTGTATGTGCATATATGCATGTATGTGAATGTGTGTGTATTTTAATACTCTGACAGATACGTAACTTTTTTCTCTTTCCCTTTTTGAAAAGCATCTCATAGCGTGTACTGAGCCTGGAGCGTTTTCCTTTGCTCTCAGTTCTTTGCCTTTTGACACAATTGCGAATCAACACGGCCTCTAGCCAAGATCCTTATTTTTACTGTTTTGTGTGTAGCTCTTATTTTCCCTGTACTCTGGTGTCAGGCTTTATTAATTTCTCAAAATTTAAGCAAAATGCCAATTATGAAGTTGTTTTTCTCCAATCAGAATTCATCACAGTGACCTTTGGGTTAACAGAGAAAGTCCTCATTGGATGTGACACTATGCAAAGCCTCTTCTTTACCTTCCTTTCTAAGGAAGGATTGCTCTTCGAATATTGCCACCGAGATATTCAAACACAGTGAGGCGTGGAAGCTGGGGGGAGTCAGAAATCCTCTTATTTCTGAAAGCCGAGGCAGGTTATTTCCCCATCTTCCTTACCTGATTGTGGTGGGAGAAAGTAGAGGTGTAAATGCACAACCTGAACTTGACTCCGGAATGGCTAATCAAAAGCATAAGTTGACAACCATCTCACTCGCCTAGAATAACACGGTTTCTGTTATTTATTTGACATTAACTGAACCAGGATAATGTTTTTTACATTAAGGCAAAAAAATAAATAAAGGGCAGTGCAGATCTTCACAAATGTCTAGAAAATCAGGAAGGAAAAGAATCACCCAGTGCCGTCGTCTTACTTTTTAAATACTGGAGAATTTTTAAAGGAGTATTTTGTTCCTTTTTTTCCTCGCAGCTTAGTTTTATCTTTTCCTCGTCTTATTAATAAGGCCTGGCCCCTCGTTACCATGCAGCCAGAGCCTAATGAGCCTTGCAGACTCCTGTAATTTCTTCACTGTTGAAAATGCCTGACACTAATCTATGCCATTTATACTAATAAGAGGTGGATCAGCTGATATTTGGTGCAATGAAAATATGCTAAATATACTTTATTGAATTGCACGTAGTTAGTTCTTCCCAGTTTGCTGTATTCCAGCAACAGATGCACAATCATTACCTCTGCGCCCTGTGTGGAGCAAAACCTTTGTTTTTTCAAAAACAGAAAGGATTCAAACCTGGTTTGAATAAATGAGAAAAGTAAGACATTTGAGATGTTAGCTTCCTTTTTTTTTAAAATGCTGGTAATATTGACTTTCAAACTCCTACCTCAGAAAAAACATCTTTCCTGTGATTTTCAAATCACAAATATAGTGCTTCCCATTGAAATGGCAATGAAATGAAGATCTGACCTAAAATATGACATTTTATATTAAGTGCACTTTAAAGAAGGCTAAATTTGAGTGGATTTTGCATAGAGCTTATTAATCACATCCATAAGGATCCATAAGGAGCTCACGGTGATTAACAATTTTCTAATGAATACTGAAGAAACTTTCACCAATTTTAATATATGTTGAACATCGTGTTATTATTCTATTAGGCAAATGCAAACTTCTTTATTTTTCCATTACCAGTCTAATTTTTTTTGATGACTCTGTTGTATCTGCGTTTCTTTTCTTACTTGCCAAGAGACACACGACTGAGGAGACTGCAGGTGTTAGTAAATGCTTCCAACACTTGTGTCGATACCTGGTTTTGGCTCAGATATCACAAACCTGAGAGTGCTTCTAAAAACCGTGTTTAAAATCTATGTATTTATTCAAAACAGTCAGCTATGACTGCATCGTCTGAGATGTGCTGTAAATAAGGTGGGGACTTAAGGGACTTGAGCTAAACGTTTATACCTTCGGACCCCCGGTGCCTGACTGCCTGAGGTCCTCCAGTAAGTGAGTTCAGCAGGGGAAGCGCAGTCTTTGGAGGGAAGCTGATTACAGAACTGAAATTTCTCATTAGCTTTGCTCACATTTGACCAGAGATTTAGAAGGAGAATAGCAGAATGATCCGGAAGGCAGAGATGAAGTGAAGATGTCGAATGCCATCCAGAACCTCAGTTCCTCCATCCCATCCCAGTTATTTTTCTCCTAGTGGGACTCACATTTGACAGTAGGCCCAAACCACTCAGTGACGAAAAGAGAAGAATGTAATATGTAGTGCTGCTTCAATGTATTTCGCATGCATTTGACTCTCTCTCATCTGTTAGCAAGCACCTTGACTGTCTCCTGGTCAGTATTTCCTTGGGACATGTTTTATATTTGTTTGGGCGGCATACCTCACACTTCTCTACGAGAATAGTTCTCAGATTTCAAAATGTCCGTTAATTTATTCCCTAAGAGTATTATGGGTCCATTCTTTTGCTACCTCTTCCCCTGGACAATTGCTCTATCTGTGCCTTCTAGAATCTCTCGCCTCTCAACCTTTGCCAGTGCAGGTGCCGTAACTCCTCAAAGATTAATTCTGGTTTGTAGGTGTGATTGAAATTAGCTTGGCTTGCCTTCAGAATCCAGTGCCCTAGCCTACTAACTCACCTCCTATAATCTTGTGCATTTAGGCAGAGCAAACAAACTAATCTGCCAGGAAATACTAATGGGACAGTGTCAACACAGACATCCTTTGTATTAACTGTTCCAGTATTATTACCCTGCTCCTGAAATCCAATCAGACTTCACTTCCCTCTCTGTAGTTGGAAGTCAATTAGAAAGGATGCGTGTTTGTATGTACCTACGAGTACACACACATGCCCCTTCACACACCCATATACCCCTCACCCATGCATGTGTGTGCCTGTGCAGACACAGGTCCCATTACTAATTAAATTGCAAGTGCTACCCCATGTTTCCGATTAGTTGTTCCAACTCACGAAAGCATACATTCTGTGTGCATGTCTTCTGCCCTGCATCTCGACATTTTCCAACAGATGTTAGCTAATGTCGTTGTAGAAGGTTCACAGTGGATGCTGCAAGCCCAATAAATCTTCCTCTTAAATGCAAGCACTCCACCATCCCAGCATCTTATACCTATAATACATTTTAATTACTTGGCTATTCAAATTATACTAAATTAGATCTGCACAGAACAGCACCACGGATTTCTCAATTTACAGTTAAGCCACCACAAATAGCATAAAATCGGCAAGTGCACTTTTATTGGAACTTGCAGGAGCCACTGAAGTCTGATAACTTTAAAATTATTAAGTGACAAAGATTACTAGCTCTCTGGTTCTACTTTGCTTCCCCATTACCCATTTAGGTAACAGCTGCTGTATTACACATAAAGATGAACCATTCCTTAAGGGATGATAGCGGTTCCGCTGTGACACTGCTGGCATAAAGCATTATCAGACCATGGCTGCGCTTGGAGCCATCACAGTCTCCTAGGCACCTATCAGTACCCTCATTATCTGCATCACGGAGCTCCGAGAACGAGCACTGCCAGGCCTCACGGCTTCGCAGCTCATTTGAGAAGCGGAAATTAAACGTCCCAGGAGAGAAAACAGGCACACTGTAACAGCACCGATGCTCTACACCAGTAACATGTCGACCGCTGTAGCGCGGACTTCTATCTCATTAATTTAATAGGCTCCTGGAATGAGGATGGGAAGGTGGAGAGGCAGGCTTGACGAGATTACTGAGCAGGGTTGGCATTGTGTGTCTTACAAGCTCGTAACACAACGAGGACTTACAGTGGGTATTGCAGCTCTTCAGATATTTGTTGGGGCTTTTAGAAGCACTGAACTGGCAAAAAGAAATGAAGGGAGGGTGAGAGAGAAGAGGGAGGGAGATCACTGAACAGAGGAAAAATTAGCTGATCATAAACATGATCTATGTTTATATTATGCAGCATCCTACGTGAGGCGAAGGGAGCTTTAGAAGGCTATGGATAAAATAAAGGTGTTCTTTCCACACAGGAAAAGAATCTCTAATAGTGTGTGTGTGTGTGTGTGTGTGTGTGTGTGTGTGTGTGTGTGTTTGAGAAGCCTATTTAACAGAAGCCCTTGCCCTGCTGAAAATGGTTTTTCATAGCACTATTTCCATAATATTTGTAAATGGTTTTGCTCCAAAAATATCAAATCCTTTATGATCACAGTGGCATCAAGCAAAACAAAGCTAAGAACCAGGGGATTATCCAGATAAGCCAGACCAAAGGAAACTTCTCTTAAGAAAAACAAAATGTCTGAAGTCTCCAGGTAATAGAAGCAATAGTGTTTTTTCACCTTGAATAATCTGATTAATGGCGGCAGTTCTCAGCTGGGTAGACCTGCCCATTTGGGTCCCTACAAGTCCAAAGAGATTCAAGACAGTCCAACTCCGAGATTATCAACACAGATTTTTGTACACTGAATTTTAACTTTTAGTGACAGTTCTCCATTGTTGTCATTTGTTTAAAGGCCTCAGGAGAAACAACAATTAAGAAATCTAGTCCCCTGCACTTTTGACATTGCTGACAAAGACCGTTCTTGGCCTCAGTTTCTGTATTAGTTAAATGCAACTGCATGGTATGATGTAGAGACTTATGTGGTTATGAAGAATTATTAGTGGTATATAACAGAGCTGGTAAATCTCTGATCACTGTGATCTTTGTCTTCATGCTCCAGCCTGGCAGGATTATGGGGTAGTTGAAAAGATAGCTTGCTGTTCTCAGGATCAGAGGAAAAGGTTTTGTGTCTCAGCACAATATTTACTTGCTGTGTGTCTTTAAGCAAGTCACTTAACATCTAGTTCTTAGAATAGTTGTGAGAATTAAGATAATGTAAATGAAAGCCATTGGTATGGTATGCTAGTGTTCAAAGTTGTTTGGATGGAATCAGACTCTATATTATTGATATATACTCCTCTGTGTTCTAAAGTGGATTTTTGAGAGAATATTCAAATTCAGGAGGGGAGCTTTTAAAAAGAGAGGAAAATGAGGAAAAGAAGGGGTGGTGACATGAATAGAGAAGTCTTTATCACGTATCAGGCTCCCAGGATCCTGCTACTCACATCACAGCTATTTTTAAGCTACATGGGTCACAGATTCGTTGGGGATCTGAAGACAGCTGAGGACCTCCCTGCTAAGAAAAAAAATTTACTAGTGCTTACAGTTTCAGAGTCACAGATTTCCTGAAACCCAGCCGTGGAGCTCAGGTCAAGAACACTTATTTCAGAGAACAGGTATATTGTGAGACTTTATGTGATATCAGAAAAGAAATCACTTGTTGTTCTTTCACACACACACACAAGCACACACACACAACGATAATCCAAGCACTCTTATGCAAGGATACAGGTGATTGAGAAAGCAGAGTTCTGAGAACCATAAGCCATCAGCATTCTCCTTTCTCTTTCCTCTTTTGTTCTATACTGCTCGCCTTTTCGACATTTAGGACATGGATATACTTGGATGTTGGGTTCTGGGAGGCTTGAGACCAGTCCTGCTCCTGGACCACTGGAATGTTGGAAGCAGAGATCAGAAGCTGAGGTAGCTCAGAAGCAATCAGCCTTACTTTACAGCTAGTGAGCAGTAGCAGAAGCAGCAGAGGTGTTTACCTCTGATCAGAGTGTCCCTGCCCTTAGCAAGGAGCTGGGGTTGTGGCCAGCTGGGGACTGGCCCCATCCAGTCCCTGTCACTGGCCTCTGGCTTATTCTTCTCAGTCTCTGTATGGATAAGTTGCCTAGGACCCCAGTTCTTTCAGGAGGGTTCCTTGTCAGGTCTTTTTTTTCAGTAGGGGACTAGATTCCTGACCCCAATTCAGGCTAGAGAACTGAGGCTGGGACTTCTGCCCATCTCCAGCTGCCAGCCTGCTCTGGGCATCCCGCCTGCCTCTCCCAGACCCCTCCCTCTCCTACTGCTGCTACCTGCCCAGGCCACTTGTACTGCCTGGTGGCTTGAGGGCAGCATGGGGTCTCTAGGTACCAGCAGTCCTTGGCCTGACAGGCTCTGCACATAATAAATACTCAATAATTATCTCGAATAAATAATGTGACAATATATAAAGAAAAGAAATATATAAAGAATAATGTGACAATATATAAAGAATTCCCAGGGAATGGGAAGAAAAAAGGAATAAAATGTGGACAGAGGTCATTAGGGGATGGGGTAGGGGGAGTTGTATCATCACACTTATTACCTGCTAAGAATTAGAATAAGTTGAAAATTCTTCCCCAGATCTCAAACTGTTGTGCTGCTTTTTCATATGCCACCTCAAAGACAGGTCTCCCACATATGGGTGGGAATGAAAGAAAAGAAGAGGTGACACCTTGCAAGAGAAAACCTACAGAGGGACACTGGCATGCCTCCACAACTTTTACTGTCCCATCCTGTCCCCCATGCAGAAGAGAGTCTGTCTCTTGTGAGAGTATTATGATCACACTACCTAAGAACCAATATTTCCCTAAAATATACTGGTCGCCCAATCCAAACTGCTTATTAATTGCAAATATGTTTTCCTCCTGGAGTTAAAAGATGACATTGTGCCTTCATCCTCCTCCTTGAAGATGTACTGCATGCTTTTCAGGAATCTCCCCCTCCACATGTAAAAATCTGCTTTGCCAGAACTTGTCTCCACTCCCTTCCACCTAGAGCTCTACTACACCCACAGAGCACCCAGAAGCTGCCGCTTTTGATGAAAAAACTGAGAGGTGCTGTGTGACTACTTCCCGTTAGTGTGGAAAATTTGCACACTCCCAATGGAAGACCTCACTGCTTTCTATCAACTGATCCTACCTAGAAAAACAAGAGCAAAAAATCAACTAGGAGTATTTGATTCAAACTACTGTCCGAGCAGGATATTCTGAAATTATCCAGAAATTAACTCCATGTCTCCCACACAACAAATAGAAAAACATCCACATTGATAACAGCCTGACTCTCTAACCCAGTGGTTCTCAACCAAGGGTAGTTTTGCCTCCAGTGGACATGTGGCAATGTACGGAGACATTTCCAGTAGTCACGAGTAGGAAGGTGCTATTGGCGTATGATGGGTAGAGCCCAGGGATGCTGCTAAATGTCCTACGGTCTCAGGACAGCCCCCGCCTTGAAGACCTCCCCAGCCCCAAGTGTCAGTAGTGCTGAGGCGGAGAAAGCCCCTTCTGGATGAACTACATTGCCCAACTTTTAATGTTTCCGGTGCCTTCCTACCCCTCCTCTCTTCATTTTCTGGCTTCTCTTGTCATTAACCATATTGCTTTTCCATTCTCTGATCCAGGCTTGAGCCAACCTACGTACCTACACATTTGGTCCCTATGTAAAATTATTTGTCTTTTTGGCTCTACCAAATATTTAAACATAAATGCTCTCTGGGAAGGAAAGCACAGTAATTCATTCTCAGGCATTCACAATGAAGATTAGCTTCTAAAGTCTATAAGAGCCACCAGGAATGGGATACCTGGATGATAATTTGTGATAAATGGCCAGAGGTCTGGGAAGTCCATGAGCAAGTCTAGATAACATCCCACATGGCATGGTCCTCAACAGCTGGGAGGTGACATGAGGGATCTTCAAGCTAAGGGGAGAGAGAAAGGCTAAACCAGGAGGGATTAAGAGCCCTTCTCAAAGGAGAGAGGGAGAAAACTGAGGTTACACTGAACTTTTCACAGTTTTGCCCATGGGTTATTGGCCCAAGCCTCTAAGCTTCCTTGCTTCAGAAGCAACTTGCCATCCTCTAATGTAATCCTCCCCAAACCTGCCACACATCCCCCTTTTCTCTTTCCCAGTCTCACCTCCTCCAGGAAGTCTTCTTTGACTTATTCTACTTTTCACTGCCTGTCCTTGACATTTAATCACTCGGTTGATTTTGGATTCATTTCCACTTTTTTAAAGAGGTTTTCTTTTCCACTTATTTTTAAATGAAATTTTCATGTATATTCAGTCTGTCTTACTAAAACAGTTCCTTCAAGAACTAAATTTCTTTGTATTGATCTTTCTTCTTAGACTTAAAATATTCTTCTATAAAAACTGTCAGTTGGGGTTAGTTTCATGACATAAAAAACAATACCCTGTCTGATTCTGATAGTGATAGTTCAGGATAGGTATTATGAAAAATAAGGAAAGCACTGTTTATTAATTGCCTTCTATATGCCAGGCACTGTGCATTTTATATGTCTTATCTCATTTGATTCACTTAATAATCCTGTAAAGTAGACTGTAGCATCCCGGTTTTTAAAGACGTAGAAATTGAAGTCATGGAAAGAGAATACAAATTTTGAAAGATCTTACAGTTAATAAGTGATTGACTGGGTTGATTTCCCTCCTTGACAAATCCCCCAAAGATAAAAGATTTGCATCATATATCTCTGGCTTCCTGTAACATCACATTGTGTGTCTATCATTTATTAACCTAAATAAATACTTCTAGAATATATTTATAAATTTTTAAATACACTTTTTATTTTGGAATAATTTAAGATTTATGGAAAAGTTGTAAAGATAGCACAGAGTATTCCTGTATAATCATTCAGCTTCCCTTAATTTTGATGTCTTATATAACTGAAGCATAGTTGTCAAAACTAATTAACATTGCTACAAAACTATTATCTGAACTCCCAACTTTATTTGGATTTCACCAGTTTTTCTTCTGTCCCAGGATCCCATTAGAGAGACCACATTGCATTGAGTTGACATGTCATCTTAGTCTCCTCTGGTCTGTGAGTTTCTCAGACTCGCCTTGTTTTCCATGAGTTCGGCATTTTTGAAGGGCACTGGTCAGGTATTTGGTAGAATGATCCTCAATTTGAGTTTATCTGATATTTCTTACATTATTAGACTAAGGTTGTAAGTTTTGGGAAAGAAAAACAAAGGATAAGGTGCCCGTTTCATCACATGATATTAGGGGTACATGATGTCAACGTGGCTTGTCACTGCTGAGGTTGACCTTGACCACTTAAAGGTTGTGTCTGCCAGGTTTCACCACTGTAAAGTTTCTCTTTTTCATTCCCCATGTTCTATTCTTTGGAAATGAGTCACTAAGTCCATGCCACACTTCAGAGGAAGGTAATTAAGCTCCCTTTTCCGGAGGGAAAGTATTCACATATAGTATTCAGAATTCTTCTGTGAGGAAAATTTGTCTCTTTTTCCCTATTTATTTATCTAGTCCATCATTTGTTGTTATCATTATAGACTCATAGATATTCATTTTATTCTTTGGACTATATTCCAATACTATATTATTTATTTTTTATATTTTCAGCCTACACAATTTTTTAAGAAATTAAGATTTAGGATTTTCTTATCAGCTGTGCTAGATAGAAATTATTTAATTTGTCTTAAATTTATATTTTTCCAGCTTCAATGGTTGCCCCCTAGTTGAAGGACTCTGAGATTTATCGTACAAATGTATGCCATCTCCAGGGTCTCCACACTGCAGAGCCCCAGGGGGTACTGAACACAAGGCAAATGATGCATGGCACCCCTGGAGTTATGCGACATGGAAAGACAGGTCAATTCTGTTTCTCATGATTTTTATAAAATTTAACCAAATCTTCTCCTCAAACATTTATTTTAAATGCTTCAGGTTAAGAACAGTCTGAATTTCTTTTTACTCTATCACAACATCATAAGACATAAGGTATATTTATATAGACATAAATTCTCAAACCTGAAAATTCATATTTTAGCTTCTATTCACTACATAGATCAACAGTAGTCTTGCCACTAAGGCCACCTTCTGTGGATGTCTTCTTCCAGAATGTTGCATAAACAAAATTGCAGCTTGCCAATTTTTATCCATCAGTAATTGAGGCAGCCCCAGTTGGTGACTGGGGTGGGGAGGGAAGAAAGTGGTGCTGAGGGCCCAAATATTAAGAGATGTATTCATGACATTGACTCATACATGGAAACACAGGTGTCCCCACATAGAAGTTAATCTCTTTTGTTACTCTTCTCCGCATCACCGCAATGTCTCTAACTTTTCTATATCTTTCTTGAAACCAACTAGAATTGCACACAGGGGACACAGAGATGCTTTCTGACCCACTGTGTGCATACAGGGTCACCACAGTCTCTGTTACTGTGTTTTGAGAGAACAGTCTACAGCTCTTGTGCAAAAGGCCATGGCAGGTGCCATCACCCCCAAGAGGCCTCTCAAGACCTCTCTCTCGGCTTAGTTCAGGGCCCCCAGGAGCTCTTACAACACCCTGTCCTGTCGTAGCATGTGTCATGCTCTACTGCTATTATTGATCTGCTTCTGTGCATAGTGGGTGACTTTCCTATCTACTTTCTCTTCCAGGTATTTTAAAACTATGTTAAGTCATTATAAAACAAGCAAAAGTCTAAGGATTCTGTAACCAATAATGTATACAGAGAAGTGTTGATTTATCCCAGTCTTCTGTTTGCTGCTCTGAATGATGAGTATTAATAAATAACTCAATGGTAAAATGATCCTTATTTTAAAAGATGTTTGTTCACTTCTAATACGCCAGCCCTTCATAAAGAGGAAGGAATTGGCTTTAAGATCCTTTTGCTGTGATCACTTTCACACAACTTTGTACCACATGGCCTAAGTGTCTGAGAGATTCAATATGAAAAAGAAAGGCTCTTGTTTAGAAGGAAATTTGGTATATAAGTGTATGATTTAAACAAACAAAAGAAAGATTTTGTATTTAGAGCAGTTTTAGGTTCACAGCAGACTTGAGTAGAAAGTACAGAAATTTCCCACGTACCACCTGCCTCTCACATGTGGAGCCTCTCCATTATCAACATCTCCCACCAGAGTGGCACTTATATTAATAGATGAACCTACATCGATAAAGCATTATCACCCAAAGTCCCTAGTTTACAAGAGGGTTCACTCGGTGTTGCATAGTCTACAGGTTTTGACCGATGCGTAATGACACGTATCTACATACAGAATAGTTTCACTGCTTTAAAAGCCCTCTGTGTCCACCTATTCATCCCTCCCTGCCCCCTAACTCCTGGTAACAGCAGCTATTTTTACAGTCTCCCCAGTGTCGTTTTGTTTTGTTTTTGCCTTCTCTAGAATGTCATATAGTTAGAATCATACAATATATAGCCTTTTTCACTTGGCTTCTTTCACTTTGTAAGATGCATTGAAGTTTCCTTCATGTCTTTTCCTGGCTTGGTAGCTCATTTCTTTTTAGTGCTGAATAATATTCCATTGTCTGGATGTACCACAGAAAGTAGGATTTTTAATAAAGCATGACATACCTACAGTAAAGAACACAAATCATCAATGCAGAGCTTGATGAATTTTCATAAAATAAACACACCAGCACCCCAGATCCAGAAACAAACCATTTCAGCACAGAAGCCCCCGGTATCTGATTTCAGTCAATGGCCCCCAAAGGCTAACCACTATCTTGACCTGTAATATCATATATTAGTTTTGCCTGTTTAAGCCAGTTCGGTTGTAGACTTTGGAAACATTTCTTTCAGTCAGTAACCTAGAAGGCAACTAGTGATTTCCTCTTAGAATCTGGCATAAGTCTAGATTAAAGAGGAAACCTGGAAGATAGTGAGTGGAATGGTATTTCTTCCTTGTTTTCAGAAAGGACACCCACTAGTGCCCTCCTAGAAGTGAAGGATGAATTCAAAGTGCTTGTTCTCTTCAAAATTATATGGCTGAACTTGTACAGTACCAAAGTGAGCTGTTGATAAGTGGCAAGTTCAAGAGTATAATTTATTTGACATTGTCTAGGCCAGAGAGCAGTTGTTTCTTTGAAACTAACATTTTAAAGTAAAACACTATCAGATGGAATGTGGATGGGATAGCTGCTTTTTGAATTAGTTTGCTCTCAGGATTCAAGGCACTCTTAGTATGTGTAAGAGCTGGCCAGAGCAGACCTATCTGAGGACACTGCAGATATTTCAGGCCCCCTGACCCTTACCACTTGAAAGCTGAAACGTTAGCCAATGTTCTTAAGACAAAATATGGAAAGATCTTAAGAGTGGACTAGAAAATGTTGCAATACGCACACACAGGCATGCTCACACCTATACACACAGGGAACACATACCGTCAAAAGTAATCCCTAACCTTTCAGGTGCAATGGGGAAAAAAGCAACAGATACTTCTTTTTATTTATTACCATAGTAAGTTATTTCATAACAGAGAAAATCCATATAGCTTCACCTACATAAACATCAGAACTGCAGCAGCTCAAAATGACCACCTAGATAACCCCCACCCACTTAGAAATCACTCTTATGGAAGAGTGGGCTGAATTTTTAAGCATAGTCACATGATATTTATAAGGATGTAAAGTAACACATCATGAAGAGTCAGCTGATATTTTCTGCATAAAATTCAGGTTCTGTATTTGACTTATTGGAGAACTCAACACTCGCCACTTGGCCGCTCTTAGCAGGGAAAACATGAGAGAGTCCACTGGAAGGCCCAGAGCCTCCACCGCATCCACGCAGGAGGGAGTGAGCACTGCCTCTCACTCTGCTGTATAACACAGACTCCTAAAATGGAAAAAAAAAAAAACCCCTTAATAATAACAGCTGTCGGGTTTTATTGAGTATTTACTACATGCCCAATATTGTACTAAATGCTTACAAACATTCTCCAGTTTAATCCCCACAACAATTATAGGAGCTGGGTCTTACTGTTATTTTCATCTTTTTTACAGGTAGGGAATCTGAGCATTTAAAAAGAGTTGTAACTTACTCAAGGTCACACACTGTGCAAGTTGCAGAGCCTGCTTTGTCCTGCTGGACACTATGTGATGTGGTCTTTCAAGTCACAGGCCAACATATATAGTATGTTACTGTGACACCAGGAATGCTGGATGATTAAGAGACTTGCTGGAGACAAAAAAGACCCTCATGTTAGAGCTAAAATAAGGATAATTTGCTCTTTAATAATAAAGTGATCCTTTGTCTTAACCACCTGATCCTAATGAAAAATAACCAGTAATTTAAAACAGACTAAAATCCCAAACCTGAATTGATTACTTTCCTTGGACAAGCCTAGAATTGTCTGCAAATATCCTTACAGCAGTGATGAGTGCTAGCCCTATCTAACACATGAAATACGCATGAAGGCTATAGGTGGCAACCCCACTCTTCCCATGGACTGTACCTTTTCTCCTTGGACTTTGGTTACTCTCTTTCCCCTCCCCTTGAGGCCCAGAGTTCTCATACTCTGCCCCTTCCTTCCCATTAATCTCTGGTCTCTATGAAATAAAACTATTCATCACAAAAAACTAAGTAGTGACAATTATCCCAAGTACAACCAAGAGGATGTAAACTGATGAATTCAAAATTACTTTGAACTTGGCTAATCTCCTGGTGTTTGTCTGATAATTTAAAAATTCTAAGAAAACATTGTGTTCTGTATAATTTTGTTCTGTGTGTTTCAAAAACATATTGACATGCCCAGCACCCATATCTTGGTTTGTAAATACCAGTTTCCAATAAAAAGAACCATGGCTCATCGGTGAAATGGCTGATTCTAGAGCTGTGTCAAGGAAAATACAAAATGAGCTTGGAGCATGGTCTAATGCCAGAAATTAAGGTAGTGCACAAAAAACCAAAATAGTGGAAGCATGTCAAAGGGAGATGGCCAAAGTATGACGAATTTGAGCAGTAGAATAACTAGCATTGTATTGGATTACAATCCAAAGTATAAAATAAATATACATCATTTCATGCTGATACAAATAGATGAGCTAGTAAATAAATAAATAAATAAATGGGGGAGAAGAGAAATTTTCCCTACAAAAACTTCCAAATCATATGTGTAGTTCACCCCCTCTAGGTGGCAGTAGGCTGGACTTAATACTTCCAAAGAATAGAGTTTGGAAAGCAGAAAATAGTAACTTTACAACGGAGAGGCTTTAATTGACCAATTTTAACCTCACCAGTGATGTCATGTTGATATCATATACTCCTTGATACAATGTGATGAGAAGGGCATCTCACCCTGTGGTATTCTTTCCAAAACTTACAACCCCAATCTTATCATGAGAAAAACATCAAACCCAAATTGATGCACATTCTATAAAACATGTGATCAGTCAAGATCATGAAAACAAGGACAAAGAAATTGTCACAGAGCAAAGGAGACTTGAAGAGTAAATGCAATGTGGTATCTCTGATGGGATCCTGAAACAGAAAAAGGGCTTAGTAGAAAAACTCATGAAATCCAAATAAAGTTGGGTTTAGTTAATAAAAATGTAAGAATTTAGTTTTGACAAATATACTATGGTTTTATAAGATGATAACTATACAGAAATTGAAACTGGGTGATATTGATAACTTAGTGAAAAATCATATGAACAAAATAATAACATAGGAAAATAGGAATAATAGGAATAACATAATGAACAAAATAATAACAGGAAAAATAACATAGATGAGAAACATGACTCATGCTATGTTGGTTCAAAATGAGGATTTGTTTCAGGCATTATAGATGTGTCCCAGAAGCAAAATCTTTTGAATGAACAGGGAAGTCCTTGTCACCTGAGACGTTCATGAAGATTTAAAAAGAACACTTAACAAAGCTATTAAAATTGTGAATCAGTTTAGGGCAACCTACTGACATGTTGAATTATTTTTTCAACTAGGCGAGGAGATGAGCAGTGTCTGTAAAAACATATTGTCTCATATTGATGCTTATTGCCAAGAAAATTTCTCATTCACTTTACTGAGTCACAGTAAAAACTTCAAGTGATTCTGGATGAAACCTTCAATCTGGGGATGGCATACATGATTTAACATGGCTTTTCAAATTAGCATCTTTTGCCTATCCTTACAAAGTAAGCTCCCTTCAGTATTCCAAGTGTAAGTCAAAGTAAACACAGTAATTCTAACCTGGCTGTGGGATATACACTCTAGGGAGGTTAGTTGGGCAATTTCCATGGTCTGAACCTCCTGGTTATATACTCATCTGTCATATTTGTTGGAAATGTGTTCAACCTTGTTGAGAAAGCCTTGAAGGATCAGATGAAAGATCTTCATGAGTATTTTCCCAATCCAGTCTAATGGCAGAGAAAATTAGATAAGCAGCACTTTCCCTACTACTTCATAGATATTACCAGATAATTTGATACCTTCTGGAAGAATAGATGCTGGAGATCACTTTGAATAGCTCCTTGAAAAACAGTCACCTGGAAACATTTGATTAATGCTGCAAACATTTGTCATTTTTGGCTGCCAACATTTTTGCGCACTTCTCATATTTTGTTAATTTTCTACATAGGTGGAAGTTCTGTAGAATTCACATTCCCAGAATGCCTTGTAGCTAGGGTATAAAGATTGACCTGGGCCAGCCAATTAGAACATCCATGAGAGACTTCAGTTCAGGAGTAACCATCATGAAGAAGTGGCTGCGTAGAAGTATCAACCTCTGCCCAGCTCAGGGACAAGGAATGTTGTTGCTTCTGAAGCACCAGTACCCAGTGTTAAGAGGCATGTTTGCTCAGCAACAGTGGTAATTTTTTTACAAGAGATACCTTAGTGTGGTTGGGTATTTATTCATGGCTGTATAGCCTCAAAGTCTGGCTTTCTGGCCCTAATGAGCTTCTGTGAGTTACTCAAAACCCTTTAATAAATTCCTTGTCTGCTTAGAGTAACCACAGTGAATTCTGTTGTTTGCAACTAAAACCCCCACCTAGACTATTCACATCAATTAAACATCTTTCTTTTTTTGATTATATATACATGGGAGCTGGGATGTGCTTAACATAAAAGTCTAAAGTTACCTTACTCATCTCATCTTCACCTTAAACGAAGACATATGGAGTCAAATATCCCTTATTCTTGACTAATAGAAACAATTTTATACTTTTCATGGTTAACTTATTTTTGTTACATGTTTCTAAAGATCCATTTTATTATAGTTTATATTTCATTTTTACTTGTTTTAATTCTTGAATGTAACAACATGATTTTGTTTTCATGGAATTTAATATTTTAGGAGAAATAAGAAGTGGACTAGCATATGTGGTATACAATATTAAAAAATCACGAAGGTGATATACAAAGGACAGAAGTAGAGAAAGGAGTTCCTAAATCACCCTGAAGGAGTCAGGGAAATGATCACCAAAAAGAGAGCACAATACAACTACTGAGGCAGGAGATTTTAGGCAAAGAGGAATGAGGGAACTCCAGGCAGAGTGACTAGAAAGTGAGAAAACGAGAGGGTTGGAACAACTTGATCCATTCAGGAAAATTCTTGTAGTACAGAATGACTGGAGAATAAGGTATTAAACCAAAGGGAAGGTCTGGTAAGAAAAGGTAAGGACTCAGGCATGGGCTCTACTCAGAAAGATCCTCACATGACTTGTATAAGATTTTTACATCATAAAGAATAAGGAGCAAATGAAGAATTTTAAGTGCTAGAACATAACGTCAGGTTCACTTTTTAGAAATATAATATTTAAAGTGATATCCTAATTTCAATAGAGACCAAAGCATTATAAAAGAGAGAAAGTGCTCTAATGGTGGAATCTTAGGCATCATTCAGAAATGAGAAGACAGTTCCCAGACAGCCTAACATTGTACCTTGTATTCTTGGAAATGAAAATGGAATGTTAATTCACTGTGATCCAAAAGTAGCTTGAAACAATGAATACATTCTCCTGAAAATTAGCTCATATTAGAACACTGGCTAAATTGCCAATATTGGAAAATGCCGTCTCCCTACTGACATGAGTTGTAAGTCTACATCAGGGACCACGAGTGACTTAGTGCTCTCTGTCTTTTTTGCCCACACCAGGTTCCTTCTCAGATCCCTGGTGTGGTCTTAGGACAAGCCATCTTTCACAAAGAGAATTCTCAAAATGTAAAACAAAGTCTAGGGCTTCCCTGGTGACGCAGTGGTTGAGAGTCCGCCTGCTGATGCAGGGGACACAGGTTCGTGCCCCGGTCCGGGAAGATCCCACATGCTGCAGAGCGGCTGGGCCCGTGAGCCATGGCCGCTGAGCCTGCGCGTCCGGAGCCTGTGCTCCGCAGCGGGAGAGGCCACAACAGTGAGAGGCCCATGTACCACACACACACACACAAAACAACAAAGCCTACTTTTTTCCATCAAATCCCAGACTCAGTACTTGTATCAATATCTTGGTTCTAGACGTTAACTCGTAGTTTAGTGTATTTTTAGTTATGTTGTCTTTGAAGATTGAGAAGCAAGCTGTCAAATTTATCTCAAGTTTTCAAGCAAATTTTTAGGATTCTTCACTAAGTGCAGGTGGGATCACAGTACCTTCACTATTACATGGACAAGGACCTGAGCATGACCAGAAGCCAGATTAGAAGGGAATCAGAGCACTTCCACAGCCTTTCTGTGTCCATGATTCTTTCTTCTGGGAGCCTCATGGCCGGGGATTCTGTAGTCTGGCTTTACTTTCCATGGCCACTCTAGGTAGTCTTTGTTCAGCCCAACACTTTTCTTTCTCCAACTATTTTTTCTAAAGCTGAACGAAACTGCTAGATTTATCAAGACATCTTGGGCTGCTTGCGAGAGAGAAGTAGACAATTCTGACTGTGTGTATGTCTTTCTGTTTCTCTAACTCTCTCCTGTATCTTCAACTGCTGGTTGAACTGTGAAATACTCAATCATTTGATTTGTCTACAAGGTACTAACCAACCACTGAGACAAATTTTCTTATTCTGCTGAATTGACGTTAATATTTATTTATAGATATAGATGTACATGTACATACGGATAGCTAGAGATACTTGGGAATGAGTGAACTAGCTGGTTTTAGCACTACGATGATATGTTACTAATGCCGAAAGTGGAATGATGACAGCTCCCACCCAGGCTTTTCATTCTGTCTTTGTCTAATTACTATAAACTCTTGAAGCAAATCCAAGTGATTGAGTGATTTGTTATTCTACTACTCATTTGTTCTTTCCCATTAAATTTGAAACAGTTATACTAAATATCTATACCAGTCTACATTTGAAAGCTTCTAAGCTAGGTGTTCCTAGCCTTTTTTATGTTTAGTTTCTGTGGGCCTGAAATGTTTTAACTAAGATCCCAGATGTTTACAAAGTGCCGAGGAGAAGAGCCCCACTGAGGGGAGAAGCATGCAGTTGCTACACGATAATTGTATATTGCTGTGGGTCTTCTGCCTCGTATTTAGCTAATCTTCACTATTTAGATAAATATTTTGAGCTTTGATCCTGCCCCACTGAGGAGTAGGATCATTGATCTTTGATCTGCTCATCTAGCTTCTGATTTTTAACTTCACAGTTTTCAGTGTAGTGATGTGCTCTCAGTCTGCATTATGCACAATTTCCAGCAACACGTTGTCAGAACTGTGGCACAACTCTCTTTCCCGATGGTCCATCTTGCAATTGGACTATATTACTGTCCTATCTGATTGTCTATGCCAAAGTGGCTCTTCCTCATTGGAATGATTGATAACTAAATTTCTTTGCAGACACAGGGATGTATTTAAAATCAACTGGACTCACAATCAACAGATACAATGTATAGTAACAGAAAGAAAATTATAAGGTTTTAGGTGAAACTCGTATAAGTTTAAACCATAGACAATGAAAATAAACCTCCGTAATATCTCATAATGAGTTCCTAGAAATAAAAAAGATAAACTATTTTTACTAATTAGAATTCAAATATACAATGTATAAATTAAATACATCATCATTGTTTATAATTATTTTAAATCTTTTTCACTAACTCTAATTTCTTTTAGAAATTTTTAAATTAAAAAAAATTACCATAGTTTTAAAAGATTATTCATGCTTCTTTTTTAAAACTAAGCAACCTGAAGTGTAAGAAGTATAATAAAGAAATCAACAAAAGACCTCAAATTCAAACACCCAGAAATAGCTGACTGACATTTCATGCCTGTCATTCCAGACATCTGTCTTATATGTAACACACAAATGGTCCTGATAAACAGAAATAATTTCAAAACATTTGGAGCATACTATACTTGTTATTCATTTGTTTTATTTTTCTGCTACAGGGTAGCTGATTATCCTCATGTTGGATAATTTTTGTTGGTTCTTCATGTCAATCATTATCTAATACTTAAAAAAATTTTATTTGTTTATGTTCTTCCAGTTCTATTGAGATATAATTGCCATACAGCACTGACCAAGTTTAAGGCATACACCATAATGATATGACTTACGTACATCATGAGATGATTATCACAGTAAGTTTAGTGAACATACATCATCTCATGTAGAAACAAAAGAAAAGAAAAAAATATTTTTCCTTGTGATGAGAACTCATAACAACTTTCAAAAGTAACATACAGTAGTGTTAATTATATTAATCATGCTGTATATTACTTCCCTAGTACTTATTTATCTTATAGCTGGAAGTTTGTACATTTTGATCACCTTCGTGACCATGCAAAGATATCATATTATTATAGACCATATGCCCCACACTGTACGTATCATCCCCATGACTCATTTATTTTGTAACTAGCAGTTTGCATCTCTTAATCTCCCTCACCTATTTTACTCATTCTCCCACTACCACTGCCCGCCATCCCAGCAACCACCTGGACTCTTTGTTTTCTGTATCTATGACTCTGTTTCTGTGTTGTTACGTTTGTTCTTCTTTTGTTTTTTAGATTCCACATATAAGTGAAATCATACAGTATCTGACTGACTTATTTCACTTTGTATTTCTGTGGTGTCAGTTGTAACTTCTTTCGTTTCTGATTTTATTGATTTGGGCTCTGTTTCTTTCTTGATGAGTCTGCCTAAGATTTATCAAATTTTTTTAAAAATCTTTTCAAAGAACCAAGTCAATTTCATTGATTTGTGTGTGTGTGTGTGGTATTGCTTGTCTGCAAAACTTTTGGTCTGTCTTTCAAATCTAAATGATAGCCTTGCCAGGTAGAGTATTCTTGGTTGTATGTTTTTCCCTTTTATCTCTTAAGTATATTATTCCATTCCCTTCTGGCCTGCAGAGTTTTTGCTGAAAAGTCAACTGATTATCTTATGGGAGTTCCTTTGTAAGTAACTTGTTGCTTTTTCCTACCTACTTTCAATATTTTGCTCTTTCTCTTTAATTTTTGCCATTTTAATTACAAGATACCTTGGTGTGATCCTCTTTGGGTTGATACTATTTGGGATTTTCTGTGCTTTCTAGACCTGGATATCTGTTTCCTTTCCCAGGCTAGGGAAGTTTTTAGCTCTTGTGTCTTCAAACACGTTCTCTCTTCTCAGTCTGTGACCCCTATAGTGCAAGTGTTAGTATGCTTGATGCTGTCCCAGAAGTTTCTTAAACCGTCTTCATTTTTAAAATTCTTTTTCCTTTTTCCTCCTCAGCTTGAGTGATTTCCACTATTCTGTCTTCCAGTTCACTGACCCATTCTTCTGTATCTTCTAAGGTACTGTTGATTTGTTCTAGTGTATTTTTAAATTTCAGTTGTTGTATTCTTCAACTCTGTCTAGTTCTTCTTTATATTTTATAACTCTTTGTTTACTTTCTCACCATCTTCATCCATTCTTCTCCTGAGTTCTTCTTTGAGCGTTTCATCCAGTAGATTTCTTATCTCAGCTTCACTTTGTTCTCTTTCTAGGGTTTTATCTTGTTCCTTCATTTGGAGCATATTCTTCTATCACCTCATTTTGCCTCATTTGCTGTTTTTATTTCTATATATTTGGTAGGTTTGTTACATTTCCTGACCTTGGAGAAGTGGCCTTATTTAGGAGGCATCTTATGGTGGCCAGCAGCACACTCCCCTCTGGTCACCACAGCTGTGTACTCTAGGGGTGCCCTCTATGTGGGTTGCCTGGGTCCTTCTGTTGTGGCAGGCTGACTACTATGGATATGACAGTAGGTGTGGCTGGTCCCCTGTCCGGTTGATTGCCTGGCCCTGCCTTGTGTGGAGGTTGCTGTACATTGGTGGGCTGGGCCAGGTCTTGGCATGGTTGACTGCGTGACCAGGGGAGTCCTAGTCCTGGTGCCAGCCTACTGGTACACGGGGCTGGGTCATGATGTAGCTGGCTACAGAGCCCTGGGGCACCTGTGTCTAGTGCTGACCCATTTGTTGGCAGAGCCATGTCCCAGGGTGGCTGGCTGCAGAGCCAGTTGTCCCGGAACTGGTGTCAGCCCATTGATTGTTGGGGCCAGGGCCTAGGGGGTTCTGGGGCCAGTGAGGCCCAACTGGTGGGCAAAGCTGATTCCCAGAGTCTCTTGTTGCAGGGTCTTGGTGTTCCCAGAGCCGGTGTTTGCCTGTGATAGGCAGGCTCAGTTATCAAGGCATCCTAAGGCTAGTGCTGGCCTACTGGTGGGTGGAGCCAGGTCCTGGGTTTCTGACTATCAGGATCTGGGGTACTGATCTGGTGTTGGCCTGCTGCTTAGTGGGGCTGGGTCCTGGGCCCTCTGGTGGGCAGGGCTGGACCCCAGGGTGGCTGGGGGCTCAGGGAGTCCTACTGGCAGGTGGGGCTGTATCCCCCTTCCAGCTAGTTGCTTGGCCTGAGACATCCCAGATCTGATGCCAAACAGCTGGTGGGCAGGGCCAGGTCTAATAAGCTAGAGGGGAGGTTTCCAAAAGGGCATTTGTCAGCCCCAGTGTTCTCATAGTAGGATGAGCTCCCCACAATGGTTGCTGCCAACATTTATGTCCCCAGGGTGAGCTCCAGTTGCCTCCTGCATCTCCAGGAGGCTCTCCAACATCAGCAAGTGGGTTTGACCCGGGTTTCTTTCAAATTGCTGCTTCTGTTCTAGGTCTCGGAGCATGTGAGATTTTGTGTGAGCCCTTTGAGAGTAGTGTCTCTATCTCCTATAGCTCTCTAGCTCCCCTGAAAGTAAGTCCCACAGCCTTCAAAGCCAAACATTCTGGGAGCTCATCTTCCCAGTGAAGGACCCCTGGGCTGGGTAGCCCATTATGGGCCTCAGACCCCTCACTTCTTTGGGAGAACTTCTGCAATTATATTTATCTTCCTATTTGTGGGTTGCCTACCTGGGTTTGTGGGTCTTGACTATACCAGATCTGCACCACTCCTACCTGTCCTGTTGTGGTTGGTTCCTTCTTTATATTTTTAGTTGTAGAAGATCTTTTCTACTAGTCTTCAGGTTGTTCTCATCAATAGTTGCTTTGTAAATTGTTGTAATTTTGGTGTGCCCATGGGAGGAGGTGAGCTCAGGACAGCTATCTTAGCCACCTGTCCCTTCAGATTGTTTTCAATTTCAATTTCAGATTGTTCATTGCTAGTATAGATATACAATTGATTTTTGTACATTGATCTTATCTCCTGCAACCTTATTAAACTCACTTATTAGTTCGTAGTAACATTTTTTTAGGTCGCATCATATTTCCTATTTAGACAATCACATCATCCATGAATAAGACAATTTTACTTCTTCCTTCTGAGTGTGGATGATTTTATTTCTTTTCTTGCTTATTTCCTTAGATAAAATAGAAAAATATTCTATTCTACAGTGATGAATATAGGTGGTAAAGCATTGCACTGATCCTAATGGTAGAGGGAAAGCATTCATCTTTTACCATTAAGTATACTATTATCTATAAGTTTTTTGTAGATGGCCTTTGTCAGGTTGAGAAAGTTACTTTCTATTTCTAGTTTGATAAGAGTCTTTATTGGGAATGGATGTTGGTTTTGGTAAAATGCTTTTTCTATGTCTATTGAGGAGACACTATAGTTTTTCTTTTTCGGTTTGTTAATACAGTGAATTATATTGAGTTTTAAATATTAATCTGCCCTTACATTCCTGGGATAAACCCCACTTTATCATGATGCTTTTTACATGTTGGATTCAATTTTCTAAAACGCTGTCTAGAATTTTTGCATCTATGTTTATGAATGATATTGACCTTTTCTTTCCCCTTGTATTTCTATCTGATTTTGATACCAGGTAATGCTGGCCTCACAGAATGAGTTGAAAAATAGTCCCTTTTCCTCAACTTTCTGTAATACTTTTGTGGAATTGGTGATATTTCTTCCTTAAATGTTTGGTAAATTCACCAGTGAAGTCATAGGGACTGGAATTTCTTTGAAAGTTGGTTTTTAACTGCAAATTCTAGGTATTTAATACATGTAGGACTAGTCAAGTTACCTATTTTTTTCTTAAATGAGCTTTGGTAGTTTGTGTCTTTCAAGGAATCTGTTCATTTTATCTAAGTTGTCGAATGTATTGACATAAAATAGTTTATAAGATTCCCGTACCCTTTTAATATTTGTAGATTCTATATAGATATCAACTCTCATTCCTATTATTGATAATTTGTGTCATTACTCTTTTTGCCCAATAAATCTGGTTAGAACTTTCTCAATTAAAAAAAATTCATTCAGGGGCTTCCCTGGTGGCGCAGTGGTTGAGAGTCCGCCTGCCGATGCGGGGGACACGGGTTCGTGCGCCGGTTTGGGAGGATCCCGCGTGCCGCGGAGCGGCTGGGCACGTGAGCCATGGCCGCTGAGCCTGCGCGTCCGGAGCCTGTGCTCCGCAGCGGGAGAGGCAACAACGGTGAGAGGCCCGCGTACCGCAAAAAAAAAAAAAAAAAAAAAAAAAAAATTCATTCAAAGATCTAGTTTTGGGGTTAACTTTTCCCCTATATTTTCTTTTTCTATTTCTTTATTTCTACTTTGGTCTTTATTATTTCCTTTCTTCTACTTTGGTTTTCAGGTGTTCTTCTCTTTCTAGTTTTTAAAGAAAGAAACTGAGATCATTCATTTGAGGCCTTTCTTCTTTTTCTAACACGGGCATTTAGTGTTACAAATTTCTCCTTAATTACTGCTTTAGGGACATCTCACTCACCAGTTCTGATATGTTGTATATTTGTTTTATTCAGTTCAAAATGATTACTACTTTCCCTTGTGATTTCTCCTTTGACCCATTAGATTATTTAGAGATATGTTACTTAATTTCCAAATATTTGAGGATTTTCTAGAGAACTTTCTGTTAATGATTTCTAATTTAATTCCATTGCAATTAGAAAATGCTCACAGTATGACGAATTTTTTTATATTTATTGAGTCTTGTCTTATGGCCCAGAATATAGTCCATTACAGTAAGTGTTCCATGTGTACATGAAAAGAATGTTTATTCTGCTCTTGTTGAGAATTTTCTACAAATGTCAGTTAGATCAAGTTGGTTGATAGTGTTGTTCAAATTTTTAATATCTTTACTGATTTTCAGTCCAATTATTTTATCAATTATTGAGAGACAGACATTGGTATCTCTATTTTGAAATAAATCCAGCTAGAGACACTTAGAGGCAAATTGAGTAACAAAATTAAAGAAGAGGACCACATAATTATATTTTTAAAGAAAGAATTTTGGGAGTGGGACATCAATTAACACAAAGGAATGAATCGCTTGGTATAGAATTGAAGGCATGGGAGGAAATCATTGCTGAGCCCTGAAGCACACTCAGATAGGTAACAACTACTCTGCTTCTGCATAAAGATTGGACCCTTCTATTAGTGTCAGTGATGAATTTTCTAATGAAACACGTTGAGAATATACATGAAACTAACCAACATGTAAAAAGAAGAATTTGTCCAGTAATGACAGTCTTTAGGGACACCCTTAGCTGCAATCACAAGCAGCAATATGTAATTGTCATTAACCTTATTCTTCTCACTCTGCAAAAGGTCACTTTATTCGTGAATTGTGCATCCACACACTCACACAGATAAGAAGCCGTTAACAAAGCACAGGCGTTGGCGGCCCCACCAACTCTATCTAACCCAGTTAGCACATTTTGTAACATTCTGTCATAAAGTCATTGGCAGTGCTGGTGTTCGAAAACTGCATGGCTCAGATGTTTCTAAACCCTTTTAATCCATGACAAAGGCCTCCCTTTATTGTTGTTTTGTTTTCCTTTGCTGCCCTACAGCATGGCAGCCAGTGTGTGCTCCTGATAAGCAGTGAGCCATGCAGACGTGGTTCAGTTTCCTTGTGCACACTACCGTGCAACCTGCCAAGGCCCAAACGTGGGAGGCAGTATGGCTTCCCCTCCCCCCACCCAGAGCCAGTGCCAATGGTACCCTGCACAATGGTTAGCAGGCCAGATAGCTTCAGAAGAACACAAAATTAACTTTTCATGTCACAGATGACATTTACCATTGCCTCGTTTGGAGGATATAATATAGCTAGTGTAAATAATTTTATTCTAATCCAAGTGAGGTAGCAGCAAGCTTCAAACTTAGAACAAAAAGGGAAAGAAACTGCTGCTATGATCATGAATTTTTTGAAAGTTCTTTTTCCTCTTTCTCTTCCTGGGTTTGCACAGCAGGGATAAAGAAAGGACAATACTGGTTCAGGACACAATGCTGATATTTGCTATTGTTAACAAAAGAGGCCCCTGTGTGTCCAGGGGAGTGTGACAAAGGAAACAAGAATAGACTCTATAAATGGTGGTAGCCTGAATAAACTGGGTTCAGAAAGAAATGTGTGAAGGAATTGACAGTCAGGTGACTATGTGACTTGAATGACTATCTCAACTGCCAAGTTTAGATGAAGAGCCAAGTCAGGGTACACATGGGGAGATTCTAAGGGATATCCCCAAGCTGCTGGTAGCTGAATGATGGTCCAGGGTAGACTCCTGTTCCAGACGAGCTAGGAAATAGTTGGGACAGAGGAATCAATGGAGAGGGCAATTCAGAATCCAATGGAGAAGGCCAGTTGCTTAGAGAGTATTGAGAATCAAAGAGATTAAGAAATGGAGGCCTATTTCTTGGGTAAGAGGTTAATAGCTAAGTCTGGATTTGAAGATGAGAATCAGCAGGAGGACAACTTCTAAAAACCCACCACACAGAAACAGAGACACAGATGTAGAGAGCAAACGTACGGACACCAAGGGGGAAAGTGGCGGGGGTGGTGGGGTGGTGGGATGAATTGGGAGATTGGGATTAACATACATATACTAATATGTATCAAATAGATAACTAATAAGAACCTGCTGTATAAAATCTAAATAAAATAAAATTCAAAGAAAAATAAAATAAAAACCCACCCCGCTGTGAGCATGTACCTTTTAACTGTAATGGCAAGTCCCTACCACCACCCCTGGTTCCTAAAGGAGCTGACAAGATTTTGAAAGCAATCTCAGGTTCTGTGTACACTAAAGATCTGTATTTTTGAACAGTTCATGACTGTTCATCTAAACTTTCAAGGCCTTTCCCGTTCTCCGCCTCAGTTTTCAAATGATCAAGAGCTACTGAAACCGAGTGGGGCTGTATGGGGCTCCCGAGCATGGAGGTCTTTTTTTGTCCCCCATTCCTTGTAGGCAAGACTCCAGCCTCCATGACCTGCCCTGAGTTCCAAAGGGTGGATTCGAACAGTTGCTAATCAAGGGAGGAGCAGCCACGAAATGACCTGAGGGAGACTCAAGGGGCCCCCGAGAAGCTCGTCAAGATTAGGAGACCACCTGAGATGAGATCAAAGGAGTGCAGGCCCTGCGCACACCCTGGTCTTGTCAGAGAATACAAGAGAATAGTCTCTTCTCAGCCTGGGACGTGAGAGCCCATTTTCCACTAAATCTGTAGTAGACAACTCTGAGTTTCTGTCCGTCTGTCAATCTGCTTTGCAATATGGTGTTAGGCAAGTAACTGAGAGACACCTCCAACCCTCTTGGGAATTCAGCAGTCACCCACTGTATCCCTCCTTCAGTTTGCTTCCTAATCCACCCCCTTCCTCATCTCACACTGGTCCCTACAATTTCACACAAGCCCTGAGTTTCTTTTCCCAAAGCCCCTCAACCTGCCACTTCCCCAGATCCACTGCCTGTAACAGCTCTTCTGAACTTGGGGTAACACCCAGTGGGTATACTCTCTCCAGTATAACTGATTGTTCAGAGGTTCTGACTAGAAAATCTGCTTCTCTTTCTCCTACCAGCCGTGAAACCACACCTCTGACATCTTTTAAGGTGTAACTCAAGTCACATCTCTTAGTTTGCCCTGACTGTGCAAGTCAGCACTAATAACTAAGCTCAGTTCTCAGCCTCTCCTTTCCTTCCTTCCTTCCTTCCTCCCTCCCTCCCTCCCTCCCTCCTTTCCTTCCTTCCCTTCCTTTCCCTTCCCGCCCTCCCTGCTTTCCTTCCTTCCCTTCCTTTCCCTTCCCTTCCGGCAAATATTTAATGAGATCTTACTGTACACCAGGCACTCATTCTTTTTTAACATCTTTATTGGAGTATAATTGCTTTACAATGGTATGTTAGTTTGTGCTTTACAACAAAATGAATCAGTTATATATATACATATGTTCCCATATCTCTTCCCTCATGTGTCTCCCTCCTTCCCACCCTCCCTATCCCACCCCTCCAGGCGGTCACAAAGCACCGAGCTGATCTCCCTGTGCTATGCGGCTGCTTCCCACTAGCTATCTACTTTACGTTTGGTAGTGTATACATGTCCATGCCTCTCTCTCGCTTTGTCACAGCTTACCCTTCCCCCTCCCCATATCCTCAAGTCCATTCTCTAGTAGGTCTGTGTCTTTATTCCTGTCTTACCCCTAGGTTCTTCATGACATTTTTTTTCTTAAATTCCATATGTATGTGTTAGCATACGGTATTTGTCTCTCTCTTTCTGACTTACTTCACTCTGTATGACAGACTCTAGGTCTATCCACCTCATTACAAATAGCTCAATTTCATTTCTTTTTATGGCTGAGTAATATTCCATTGTATATATGTGCCACATCTTTATCCATTCATCCGATGATGGACACTTAGGTTGTTTCCATGTCCTGGCTATTGTAAATAGAGCTGCAATGAACATTTTGGTACATGACTCTTTTTGAATTATGGTTTTCTCAGGGTATATGCCCAGTAGTGGGATTGCTGGGTCATATGGTAGTTCTATTTGTAGTTTTTTAAGGAACCTCCATACTGTTCTCCACAGTGACTGTATCAATTTACATTTCCACCAACAGTGCAAGAGGGTTCCCTTTTCTCCACACCCTCTCCAGCATTTATTGTTTCTAGATTTTTTGATGATGTCCATTCTGACTGGTGTGAGATGATATCTCATTGTAGTTTTGATTTGCATTTCTCTAATGATTAGTGATGTTGAGCCTCCTTTCATGTGTTTGTTGGCAGTCTGTATATCTTCTTTAGAGAAATGTCTATTTAGGTCTTCTGCCCATTTTTGGATTGGGTTGTTTGTTTTTTTGTTATTAAGCTGCATGAGCTGCTTATAAATTTTGGAGATTAATCCTTTGTCAGTTGCTTCATTTGCAAATATTTTGTCCCATTCTGAGGGTTGTTTTTTGGTCTTGTTTATTGTTTCCTTTGCTGTGCAAAAGCTTTGAAGTTTCATTAGGTCCCATTTGTTTATTTTTGTTTTTATTTCCATTTCTCTAGGAGGTGGATCAAAAAGGATCTTGCTGTGATTTATGTCATATAGTGTCCTGCCTATATTTTCCTCTAAGAGTTTGATAGTTTCTGGCCTTACATTTAGGTCTTTAATACATTTTGAGCTTATTTTTGTGTATGGTGTTAGGGAGTGATCTAATCTCATACTTTTACATATACCTGTCCAGTTTTCCCAGCACCACTTATTGAAGAGGCTGTCCTTTCTCCACCGTACATTCCTGCCTCCTTTATCAAAGATAAGGTGACCATATGTGTGTGGGTTTATCTCTGGGCTTTCTATCCTGTTCCATTCATCTATCTTTCTGTTTTTATGCCAGTACCATACTGTCTTGATTACTGTAGCTTTGTAGTAGAGTCTGAAGTCAGGGAGCCTGATTCCTCCAGCTCCGTTTTTCATTCTCAAGATTGCTTTGGCTATTCGGGGTCTTTTGTGTTTCCATACAAATTGTGAAATTTTTTGTTCTAGTTCTGTGAAAAATGCCAGTGGTAGTTTGATAGGGATTGCATTGAATTTGTAGATTGCTTTGGGTAGTATAGTCATTTTCACAATGTTGATTCTTCCAATCCAAGAACATGGTATATCTCTCCATCTATTTGTATCATCTTTAATTTCTTTCATCAGTGTCTTATAATTTTCTGCATACAGGTCTTTTGTCTCCTTAGGTAGGTTTATTCCTAGGTAGTTTATTCTTTTTGTTGCAATGGTAAATGGGAGTGTTTTCTTGATTTCACTTTCAGATTTTTCATCATTAGTGTATAGGAATGCAAGAGATTTCTGTGCATTAATTTTGTATCCTGCAACTTTACCAAATTCATTGATTAGCTCTAGTAGTTTTCTGGTAGCATCTTTAGGGTTCTCTATGTGTAGTATCATGTCATCTGCAAACAGTGACAGCTTTACTTCTTCTTTTCCAATTTGGATTCCTTTTATTTCCTTTTCTTCTCTGATTGCTGTGGGTAAAACTTCCAAAACTATGTTGAATAATAGTGGTGAGAGTGGGCAACCTTGTCTTGTTCCTGATCTTGTTGGATATGCTTTCAGTTTTTCACCGTTGAGGACGATGTTGGCTGTGGGTTTGTCATATGTGGCCTTTATTATGTTGAGGAAAGTTCCCTCTATGCCTACTTTCTGCAGGGTTTTTATCATAAATGGGTGTTGAATTTTGTCAAAAGCTTTCTCTGCAACTATTGAGATGATCATATGGTTTTTCTCCTTCAATTTGTTAATAGGGTGTATCACGTTGATTGATTTGCGTATATTGAAGAATCCTTGCATTCCTGGAATAAACCCCACTTGATCATGGTGTATGATCCGTTTAATGTGCTGTTGGATTCTGTTTGCTAGTATTTTGTTCAGGATTTTTGCATCTATGTTCATCAGTGATATTGGCCTGTAGTTTTCTTTCTTTGTGACATCCTTGTCTGGTTTTGGTATCAGGGTGATGGTGGCCTCGTAGAATGAGTTTGGGAGTGTTCCTCCCTCTGCTATATTTTGGGAGAGTTTGAGAAGGATAGGTGTTAGCTCGTCTCTAAATGTTTGATAGAATTCACCTGTGAGGCCATCTGGTCCTGGGCTTTTGTTTGTTGGAAGATTTTTAATCACAGTTTCAATTTCAATGCTTGTGATTGGTCTGTTCATATTTTCTATTTCTTCCTGATTCAGTCTTGCACTCATTCTTTAAGGAACTGGGTTACAGGAGTAAATAAGACGTACAAGGTCTTGGTTCTTTTGGAATTTACAGTCTAGAAGGTGGAGACAGACAATAAACTATTAAATAAATGAGAAAATGATCACTCAAGATATGCGATAGTAGATTGTGGATAATGAATGTGTTGAGGAGTGCTCATAAGTACTTTCATCTTAATGGGGTGGTGGGAAGCCCTCTTTCAGGAGATAACATTTAATCTATGATCTAAAAGGCAGAAGGAGGAATCCATGATCCAAACTTCCAGGGAGAAGATAGCATTCCAATTCGGGGAAATTACCAATGCAAAAACCCTAAGATAAAGGCAAATTGGGAAAGTGTAAACTTTTCCTCTATTACCTCTCTGCCATAACTATACATGTAATATGTAATATAATATACAAAGAATATGCAATAAACTTTATATAATGCTGAGGAATATCTGCCTGGATTATATGTTTATACATGTTTTCTTCCCCAGGGAAGTCTCTCCAAGGCACCTAATAAACTTACCCAACATAGTAAACTCTCAGTCATTTGAGGATATATATTAGGAAGCGGATCCGTATTTAGGAGGAAGAGTGGCAAATGTGGGGGTAATAGGAAGTGAATTTCTTCTATAGCTGCTCTCTACATTGAGTGATGCTTAAACTCAAGAGAGAAATTAATACACATTTCATCAAGGTTTACACTTAAGCACATGCCTAACTCTTGACTTTTTGTCATTCACTTTTATGGTGCAAAGTTCTTTTAGCTGCCCCCTCACAGAGCGAGCCCACGCGAGCCCACGCCCCACATCATCCAGTAACCAGCTTACCCTGGCTCAACCCTACACACTGTAAAAGTACTTTCAGTATGAGTGAGAACCCACCTTCACATTTTATGACTTGCACAATAAAAAAAACAAGAAAAACATGCAGATTTAAAATTATAATGTGCATAATATGGAGTTTTTAACTTAATGGCACATACAGGGAATGGTGTCATTAACAAGAAAAAAAAGAAGAAGGAAATGCATAATTGTGCACTTAGTGCTGCCGCTGGCTGTGTTTGGGTCCACAGTGCAAAGAATGGAGCAAAACCTCATGAAACAAGGGATGTGTATGTATTGTCACTTTGCTCCTTAAAGTCTAAAGTTCTCTGAACTGAAAAATAATGTAACAGCACAGCTTCCATCAGTGAACAAAGGTGTGTGAACCTTCTTGTCTTGGCTTTCCAGCAGCAGAAGTATAACCAGAAGACCCAGATTTCAGTAAGGCTGAGTCACCACAGCAGTCACGTTGGGATGGATGGAGTCCAAGGCGGGATCCAGCAGCCTCCAAAACAGGTGTGATTTGTGAAGGAGGCTGCAAAGAGCGGATCAGCTGTTCTGCAGTCTGGTTCAGGTTTCACATAGAAACAGGAAAGTGGTGATAAATTTGCAAGTTACACAGGCACAAAAGGTTCTCAACCACAGCTGGTGCATCTCGTTCCACTCTTCACAAAATCAAGGACAACACTGGTTGTTAAAAAGCCTTGGGATTTTCATCTACTGAAAACTGCTCAGAGTAAGCAAGATATAGGAAAGTGATGACAAATTGTGCATTTGTTACCAGTTTTCTAGTACAAATATTGAACTACTGATTACATGGGAAGTAATCTTTTAGTAATAAAGGTTCAGGAGCCAAAATGCCTGAGGGCAAATCCTGCCTCTAGAATTTACGAAGTTAAATAACTTCGGTCAAGTTATTTAAATGTGTTAAATGTGAACCTGAAAATGTTATTTTCAGGTTCCTCATCTGTAAAATGGGACTATTAGTAGTATATACCATATAGAGTTGTTGTGAAAATAAGAGAGGTGGTTGAAGCACTTAGAGCGCTGCACAGCTCATATTAAGGACTCAGTAACTCTCTGCTAGTGTCCTAACAGGAAACCACGGCTACATAAAATACTAAGGCCCTGCCGGAACTCTAGTCCCTATGAGTTAGCTTATTCTACAGCAAGAAAATCTCTCTCTCTCTCTCTCTCTCTCTCTCTCTCTCTCTCTCTCTCTCTCTCTCTCTCTCTCTCTCTCTCTCACACACACACACACACACGATAACAAACTTCAGTTGTGATACCCACCCACTCTCTGAAAAGAAATCGATTTAGAATCAGAATGACTTAGTTATCCTATGAGAAAGGCCTGGGAAAAGCCACCCTGCTCGTGAATCGTTACTACGTTAACGTGGCTCAGAAAACTCCATGCAGCACCTTGTTGCTTCGTCCTTCATCCAGTAAAGCAACTGCTGTTTTCCTTTTGACATTAGCTTCTCAAATGGCAACTGAAGCACTGGCTGCTTACTTTCTTCACGTGGCGTATAAAACAGCCTTGCAGACACGTCACATGGAGGGCTGCTAATCATTGGTGGAGGGCTCCAGGTAAGCAGTCAGCTCCAGAGCTGCGCCCATAGCAGCATCACCTGGGGAGCTTTAAATAACCAAAGCCAGGGACCCACGTGAGGGTCAGACTGGGTGGGCGGGGCCCAGGCACTGGTGTGTTACAAATACACCCGCTTATTCTGAGGCTCAGTGACAGTTGGCAACCACTGAACTGACAAATGCTCTTATTTTACAAAGTGACATCTAGGACACTAAAGTGATAGCCTAGGGGCTCATGAGTGGCAGTCAGGAGTAGTCCAAGGCATCTTTAACCCAAACAAAATGCTAGTAGCCCTCAAATAGAGGGGGGATTGCAGGAGAAGAATTGCGTATCAGAATCACGTGGAATTCTTTTTGAAGCGTCACATCACCATCACCACCACCACCACCACCACCACCTCTGCCTTGTCCCATGTCCCGCCCCTCCTGTTGTCCCGGGATCTGATATGATTCTGATGCATCCTTGCTACTCAGCAAAATTTCCCAAACATCTAGACCTTCTGAGAAGTACAGATCCTACCCCATCGTGAAGTTGTAGCCCAGAATCTTTACTTTTAAAAAGCTGCTCAGCCAGTTCTTACATGAATCTAGGTTTGAGAAATACTCTTCAGATGCTCAGAGGGTCAGTTCTTGAGGTAATAGCACATCATGCATCATTAATAAGACTTGGATTAAGGATGGGCAATGATGAAGGTACCTTGAAAGGAGGTACTAAAATTAGGATACAAAAGCCTAGGGGGCACAGGTCTGTAACAGACATCCCGGATCTGCCTCCTAGGTGTGGCCAGGGTTTGGTATGACCTCCTATAATCCCTTTTTATCCTAGAGAACTTAGTTGGAGTTAAGATTCCTTCGTTTTCCCTTATTTGCTCTGTCTGTGAAACCTTGGTGTTCATTTCCACTGTATTTACACTGGACGTTGTGGGTGGACATGGATATTTTTTTGAGTACAACCCCTGCTGCCAAAGCAGAAGAATCCTGACACACAGGGGCTTTTGAAGACTTGCTGATACTGCATTTCATATAATATCAAGGTTCATAAGAGGAAAAACAAACACTGGCTGAGACCCTGAAAGCAACACCACTGGCATGCCCTCCCCTTGTTTCTTAATAACCGTCAATCCTGCTTGTGACGGCCGTGTTGATTGTTTGGGTGATGGTATATTTGGCTGACGGTGCCGCTAAACTTGGGGGCATTGTGAACGGTTTTGTAATTTGGAAGGAGCTCAGCATATATGAGTTTGTGAATTGGGCTTAAGTCTTTTTAATGCCCATTCCCACAGCGCAGGTGAACTCACGGTCAGTGTTTTCCTAGGATTCTTTCAGCCAGACTGTTGCGCTGTCTATCTTCCTAACTGCCCAATGAATATGGCGAACTCTGTCTCACCAGTGGTGGCATCTTTCTGGAACAACTGGAAGGACCAGCGCATCCACGGCTCACTGCCCTCCACAGGGACCTTCTGTTTGTGCTGGGGTCTGCGGGAGACAGCGGCCTGGATGGGCTTCTCCCCAGAAGTCACAGATTCCTGCTTCTCAGGGCAGCAGCCTTACGTTCCAAGTGTGCTACAATATAAAAACTAGGCTTTTGCTGAAAGCCTTCCTTTGTCTGCTTTCTAGCCTAGTTTGCCATCCAAAAGATTCCACAGAGTTGATGTTTCCGTTTCTTTAATTCAGTGTTTGGGATGACACAGCCTCAGCCCAGCTGTCTCCCAAGCAAAGGGATGTGTGTGTAAATGTTACCCAGTGTTCTCGGCCTCTTTTCTTTCTTTGGGTCGGAAGCAAGGCTGTCACACTGTATGTTGTTATTTAAGGGATATGCTGAGATGTTTCCTTTCTGTGGTGGAAAAGATCTTTTCAAGGGAGCCTCTTTATTCCTCTGACATTTCCACTCTTGAAAAGCTGACCCAGTTCCCGCAGAATAACAAAAGAAGCACACAGAGAAAACAGATTCCCCTGGGAGGCTGATAAACTCAGGTGAACTCTGGCCAACTGAGTTTCCCTCAGAGAACTGGGCAGGCTGCCAGAAAGCTGAGGAAGAGTCACATCTCAAAGATATATGGACACATTAGGATCTGCTCAGCTTTGAGCTGCCTTTCAGAATTTGCCTTTGATATGAGTCCATGTGAGAGTTCAGTCAATCCCACATCAAGCCTGTGTGCAATGATGTTTGGACATCTGGTCTACCATGTGTCTTCCTTTAGTCCTAGAGGGTCCTACCTGGGGCCTAAGGACTCACCCTTACGCCTGGGTTTCTGAGCCAACGTGAACAAACCACAGCAGCTTCCAAGGCTCTGGAGACTTGAGTCAGCTCACATTCACCACAGGTATTGGCCTCTCCAGAAACTAGCACCACTCTGAGTTGTAGAATCTGGGAAGAGGAAGGAGAAAAATGGACATAGCACCCCATCCTGTACACCTCACACAGCTTTAAATATTACAGTTATTTGTCTAATCATCGCTCCGAAAATCCTGAATAGAAGTTGGTTCCTTTATTTAACGTATTTTCCACTCTTCCCAGATCCTCTGTATTTACCAACATTTCAGCCTTTTTCTTCCTTGATAACAAGAGAGAGGCTCAAGGCCTAATTTCCCTCTCCTTTGTCTCCTCTTTTAAGGGTGAGTCTGAATTATAAAACCACGACTATATTTGTGACTGGCCTGTAATTAGCTTTTCTAAGCCATGAGTTATTTTTTGGCATTTTTTTGGTACAGAGCAAAGAGGAATTCTTCTTTAGGATATGTGTTCTTTTCATCAGATTCTGTGAACAAAGAACATCAATAGATGTATCCACTTGGCTTATCTAATTTGTTCCACGTCTTTTCTTAGATCATATTCCCTATCCTTTACATTTTCCATTGAATTTCATTGACTCTTTGCAGCTATCTTTTTTTTCACTTAGTCATTCAACAAACAGTTCCTGTAAGTATCTGTAGGTATTGCCCTAGGGAATGGAAAAACAAAGAGGCTCCCTGCCCTCTAGGAGGTAATGGTTAAGTGGAAGAAACCAGTGTAAGATCATCACAGCATCATCAATAACAGAACCAAGTACTAGAAGAGAGGCAGATAAAAAGTGCCTCAGGAACAGAAGAAATAAGAATCGCTTATTCTACCAGGGAGTTCTAGGTGATAGCAGAACAGTGGGTTAACTTGTCCTGTCTACTCATTCATAGTCCCTAGGTGAAGGTGAAAGTGAAATCAGGGTTTTCCTCTGTTTGAACTTGAATTAATTTTTAAAAATTGTGCAGAATTCATGTTTAGCAGAAGGTGGTAATGAGTTCAGTGGCATGAAAGCTATAAAATATCTCCAGTGAGGGCGTCTTGGCAATAATGATGGAAAACTGTATCTCACACACACACACACACGTGCCCGAGCATGCATTTAGTTACACATACATGTCCATTCTACCCTAGCAGCGGATTTGTGAGTGGGAGAGGCAGGTGTGGAGCGATGGCTCTATAGTCATAGACCCTCTGATCTACCTGTGGGTGCACCGGAGCCCCCTGCCTCAAGCGTCAGGAAGAGCCGTCTCCATGCCCGTGCCAGCTCCACAGGGACCAGGACCATCATGCCACCTCTGTCTCCTGCCAGCACATTCATCACTCAGTCAGTTTTCTGCGTGCCTAAGATGTGTTCAGCCCTAAGGAGGAGAAAAAGAAATATTTAATGCCTTCTGTGTGCCAGGATCATGCTTCTGCCTTCTTGTATTATCATTCCATTTAAGCCTCATGATAATCCTACGAGATAGACATTGCCATTTCTAAATTTTTCCGGTAAACTAAGTCTCAGAGGGGTTAAATTGCCTGGCCAACATCATATAGCTTATAAGTTACCATCCTTTGCCATAAAAGGTTTATGGATCAGGACTTAAACCATGTGTGTTGCAGTTCATTCTTACATCTGTATCCTAGCTCTGGGATAGAGATATAATACTGGGCCACCTTGGAGATATTTCTTATTCTTCCTTAGCCTCAATTACTTTATCTGTAAAAGAAAGACAATAATAATTTCAGAGGTTTATTAGGATTAAATGAGACAATGGTTATAAGGTGATTAACCCTTTGCCTGGTACCTAGCAAACACTCAATATATTCGATATAATAGCTGTCCTAAAAATAGTTAAATTGGGAGTCCAGGGCTGTCTCTACTACATCACTTCCATAGGAAACCTTGGTGAGTTTCCTTTTTCATTTTTTTCAGTTCCGCCCTTAATATCAAAGAGATGCCACCAGTTCAAGGCCAGAGCCTAATGGACCATGAAAGAACAGCTTTCAGGTATAAGCCACCAGCTGGGATGCTTGTTACTCATAATCTGATCCTCTCTCTCTTTCTGCAGCTTAGTCCCTAGTGGCTCTTAAGGATAAAAAGAGCAGCTATTCTGGGGCACACATAGCATGTGAGGAAGTTTTTTCTTTATTGAGTGGCACAAGCAGCAATCCAATTCCAAATAATAAATAAAGCTAAATGATGGAGCCATGTGAGTATACCCAAAAAGGCCAAAATTCAACCAATGATTATTAAATGCCTACCTAAGCTAGACACTAGTCATACAAAGAATTCACAGTCGTTTCTACAAAGGGCTCAGTGTCAAGTCAGGAAGACCAACAAGTGCACAAGTTCCACGTAGGGCACAGAGTACTATCAGCCTTGCACAAAGGGTTGCAGGTTGAGGCTGCAAGTGTCCCACCCCAGCATTCAGGTTGCCATGCGGACGGCACATGAATGGTACTGAAGACACCTGGCCAAGCCCATCAACCAAGCCATCCTGTGACCGAGCTCCATTCATATTAAAGAGTGAAAATTTCCCCAAAGTTCCTTGACCATTTGTCTTGTCCTATTTGTATAATTTCCTCCCACTTAGATACTTAAGCAAACTTTAAATACGAAATAAATGCTACTGGTAATTGCCCACAAAGTTTCAAAATATGAAATCCTTGACAGGATTATGAGGCTTCCTCTGTTTACTCTGGTGGAGGATCAGAAGTGAGAATCAGATGGAGAGGCACAGAGGGGAATGCAGGGCCAGGACCTGCCAGCGTTGCCCGAAACATGAATCCACTTCATCTGGCTGTGGGGGTGGCTGAAGGAAGCTGCATTCCAGGACAGAAGGGCAAATCTGAGCTTTACAATGGGAGTTAGAAAAACCTGCATCAACATTATTTAGATTTTTTATAATTTCTCCTTATAAAGCTTTGGATGTATCTAATATGCGTGTGAATGTATATATTTTTCTTTTGAGAATGGTGAAGCCCCAAGATGCTTGATAATACGATGCATCAGGACCCTTGGGTAGGGTACTTGGCTGCTATGTTTTAGTCTTTGCAAATACAGTGACTATTTTGGAGATAGTTCCTTATGCCTAGCTCTGTGCCTGGCTTTGTGCTGGATCCTGCAGGGACAAGATGTGTCTTCTGGGCGGCTTGTGTTCAGAGGCTGACACGGAGATTTCATCTACAATTGAAAAAACTTGGAGCAGGTATATAAATCAAATGATGAAAAAGAATAACACTCTGAACCAGCATGGGGTGAATGCTGCATATAAATCTTTGCATTACTGCAAACCTCGAAGGTACTGCAACTACCCTCAGGTGCTTTGGAACAATTCCAAAATGCATAGTTTAGTTAAATGCGCCTATCCAGATGTCGAGATAAAATTAAGGCCTTTCCTGGACTCCATACTAGAGAACTGCGTACACATCTCTACATGACTAAGTCACTTCCTAAAGTAGTTAGTGTGATGTGAAGTGCCTGGGAGAGAATTTCAGAGAAGCTGGAAATGGCTAAAAAGTTAGGAAAGAAGTATTATAAGAGAAAATGACTAGATAAGACCATTCTATTTATAGAAGAGAACTGAGTGAAAATAAAATCTCTTCTTGGGTGGATTTAAACAAAAACCTGCACGAGACCCCTAGAAGCCAGAGGGAAGCGGGTGCAGGAGTAAGTAACTTGGAGTGAGCTAGTGGGAAGGACCAGAGCATGAATCCAGTTTTGTACTTAATCTCCTGGTGATGGATCCTCAAATCCCTAGTACTTTTCTGCAGGTAGTTGGAGAATTTGGCTAATATTTGCTCCATTTTCCACCGTACAGTGCCAGAGGCAGATAAGATATTGGGTCTCTCCCAGCACACTAGTTCAGGTTCTCTGGAAAGTAAGTAACAAAACCTGACTTCGGCTGAAAGGGAGCGTACTTGCAGGGACTGGGGTAACTTATTAAATGCAATAAGAAAGCTGAAGTAACCAAATCAAATAAAACAATTTGGGGTAAGGGCAAGACCCTTAAACCTTCTCTCCAAGGCCCTGACTTGAGTCAAGGAGACTCAAGTCTTCTGTTCTCAGGCATGTCTCTCTTGCCCCAGGGAGAAAGAATCTGTCGGGTCTACGAGCAGCCCTGCATTGATTGTGAGACCAAGAGCAGGAATAGGGACACAATACAGACATGGCAGCTGGGCATCAGCTCCTATATTTTAGGAGTAGTTGCCAGAGGAGAGGGGTACCCTGTAAGCCATCCCCAGAGATGTCTACTGTTCCCAAGAAGGAGCTCTTTGTTACAACAGCACATGGAGTTGTTTCCAAACTCCATGCGTCGGGTTGAGGGTGGGGAGAGAGAGAAAGAGAGAAAAGGAGGAAGAAACATTTAGGTTTACTCCAACAGAGAACGTTGTGAGGGAGAAAACTGTTAAATATGGAATGTATTACTCCCCCCAAAATGAACTGATCATGCTTGGAAATAGGATATATTCTCCTCTGCAAAAAATGGCTAAGTTGTGATTCTCCCGAGGTTCCTCTAGTTACTAAGATTTTGTGATTTTGTGGTAAAATGTTACCCTATTGCAGAAGAACATTTATCAAATTATGTCCATTAGATGTTAATCATTTCATGTTCTATGAAATACAGATTTACAATTTCAGTCAGGTTTGAGAACTACTAAATTAAAGTTCATGTTTGCTGTTGTTGTTTATGTTTGCTTTCCTCTTGTGGCTGTAGAATTTCTCCCAATACTAATATATACCATAACTCTTTAAAAGCGGAATAAGATTATAAATTTGTATACAGGAAAGACCCCTAGGTGGGGTTTGGGCTGGTTGCTAGGCAGCCAACCCACAGTACTGCTTCAAAACCCTAATCCAGTTTGGGGGTTATGGTTGGCTTCCGCCAGGCTGAGCTCAGCCGACATTGGAAGAATGTGGAGGAGTTTGAGATAGGTAGGTGAAGGGAGGAAGGTCTGGAGGAAAAAACATTTCATGTGCTGGGGACAGCCTATTGGAAGGTCCCAGTGCAGGACAGAGCTGTATGCACTGAAGTTACTGAAGGAAGCCCAGTGCAGTCGGAGTGTATCAAGGGAGGTAGACAAGGGTCCGAAAGGACTTTGGGAACAAATTAAGTCATTTGGATTGCTTCCTAAAGTCAGTGGGAAACCATTAGTGGATTCTAATCATGAGAGTGACCCCGCTCCTTAGTCTTATTCTATTGGTCTTTCCACTCTTCCTCGTGGATTTTGTGATCTTACGGTATCGATAATCTCAGTTCATTGCCAGACTCTTTTGAGAGAAAGTGAGCTATTCTAGAAGTTAGTTCGAACAACTATCTGAGAGAGTTGCAGGCTGAGGGAAAGCAAGGGACTGACTCCCTCATCTGGCACTTTAACCTCTCAGGGGTGATACTCAATGGTGAAAACTTGAAAGCCTTTCCTCTAAAATCAGGAACAAGACAAAGAGTATGATGTTCGCTGTGAGTCTGTCATAAATAGTTTTTATTCTGTTGAGATATGTTCCCTCTATACCAACTTCGATGAGAATTGGTATTGAATTTCATCAAATGCTCTTTCTGTGTCTGTTGAGATAATAATGTGATTTTATCCTTCCTTTTATTAATGTGGTGTATCACGTTCATGAATGTTGAACCATCCGTGCATCCCTGGAATAAGCCCCACCTGGTCATGGTTTATGATCCTTTTTATATATTGTTGAATTCAGTTGCAGATATTTTGTTGAGGATTTTTGCATCTATATTCATCAGAGACATTGGCCTGTAATTTTCCTTTTTTGTAGTCTCTGTCTGGTTTTGGTGTCATGGTAATGTTAGAAATGTTACAAATGTTAGAAAGCTAAGCAAGCAAACAAAAATATATTTTCTAAACTCTTGCAACAAGGTCTGGACATAGTCTGTGTTCTGCCGAGTAGATGCGTCAGCAACAGACTTGGCAGAAGTGAGCCGTGAAAAGCAGTGCTGGCAGGGGCTGCGGAGGGGCAGATGAAGGGCACTGGGTTTGTTAGCTCTTTCTGCAAGCACGACTGCAGAGACATTTGGTCCTTTTGCGGTTGCGGTTCTGGTCAGGGTTTGAGTATCCCTAACATCAGAGGAACCTTGTGATGAGTAACAAGAGGAGGCAGCCGTGAGATTTCCACTAGAGCCGTCCAGTAGGAGATTGGATGTTTCTTCTGGCTGCCCTAATTCCTGATGGTTCCATCCTAGCTTGTTTACTTGTCCCTCCTGAAGTTTCTGTAAACTTCTTATTCTCTAAAAATCCTTTTCTTCTTAGTCTAGCTAGAGCAGATCCTGTTTCTTGCAATTAACTGAGTAATACAGATCTCCTGTTCTGTACCCCTATTGTTCACTATACGTTTCCTTCATAGTATATATCACAACTGCAATTAAATAGTTGTTTAATTTTAGTGTATATCTGTCATCTCCACTGGATGATAAACTCCTTGAGGGCCAGAATTGGGTTTTATTTTCAGCACCTAACATCGTACCTGGTACATAATTGGTGCTCAGTAAGTACTGATGAACACATGAGTGAAGGAGCGAATGAGTGGCACTTTGTCCCAGCTCTACCCCTTATTAGCAACTTTACCTTGAGTAGCTCAGTTCCCCTACCTGAGCCTCAGGGTTCTGCAGAGATAGTGCTCTAATTCATTATGTAGATCAAATGGGAGAAGATATTTGGAAATACTTTATGAACATTTTATTCAAATGTCAAAGGTTATTATTCTGGGCTACCAAGAAACAAAGAGTAAAGAAGACAAACATAGTCTAATAATTTTTCTGAGTCCAACTATAACAGATCTTTTATTTTCTTATTTTCTTTATTGCAAGTCTATGCAAGTCCACATATATGGGACTACTGTTCGAATTCCAGAGTCATCCTAAGAGCTCCCAGATGTCCAGAATTCATAATAGAAACATTAGAGAGTGATATTAAATTATAGCAAGGACATGGCACTGCTCTTTATAGCAACCCAAGGTCAAATAAACATATACTGGGACACATGGAGATTCTTCACTTGGAAGATTCCAAAAAGGGTTTGGGGAAATAAATGTTTATACAAAACAGAATAAGAACTCAGAATATGTAAGTAGAATTATATTGCCACTTTGGAACCCAGGCTTTAATTCAAATGATACGTAATCCTGAAGTAAGTGCAACAAAAACTCTCCCGTTCCTTTGTTTGCCTGTTGTGTGCACCAAGTTGAATCACGAAGGACAAAGTGCAAGTAGACATCAAGTCGTGATCCTGGGGGACTGAGCTGGATTTATTGATTTTTCTCTCATGTTTTTCCCATGAAGATAACTTCAGTATCTGCTTTGACCCAAATGCCCTGTTGACCTGCTTTGAGGGCTAGGTGAGAGAACTGAGGACTGAAAAGTAAAGAAGGCAAAACATCTTCATCTGTAAGAGGGAAGGAAAAAAAAATTGTAGCAAAGGAAAATTGAACAGGCTTGTAAGGTAATTAGCAATTTTCAAATGCAGCAATGGGCAAAGGAAACAAAACGTAGAACATGTATTAAAAGTCAGGCGGTTGGTTTAGAAAATACAGCTGTAGGATCACACAGATTTTGACCATCCAAACCAAATTCAATTATCATGTCTGTGCTGCTTTTCTATTTCCGCCACTGAAAGGCTATTATTAGGTGCTCTTTCTCTTTTCTCCATCTCCAAGTATTGCCTTCCTAAAACATTCCAAAAAGTAAACATTAGCTTTAGGCCATTTGATTACTGGTTTCCCAGAACACTATGTTCTGTCCTGTTTCTCTCCATATTCCTTTAATATTAAAAATAGGAAGTGACTGAAGGCAGTTGAATGGCTCTGCCTTGGAGGCTGTTCCCCCAGCCAACCTCTCAAGCATTGTTGGGTCTTTACCCTCTAAAACCCATTTCGTCCTTATTACATAGACAGCCCTCTGCCAAGCAGAAAAAACCAGAAACTGAACACTTCTTTCCTCTCCACCAATTACTAATTTTTTCAAAGTGCTTTTTGCTTTGTTTAACAAGACTTCTTAGCTATGGCTCGTTTTAAGTAAGGCTCATTTTATTTTTCGTGCTAGATTAGCATCTGAATTGGGAGGAGAGCTGGCTATGAAAGTGTCTTTGAACAGGTGAGATAAACAGAACCTGGGATAAGAAGAAAGCACTACCTGGCCCCCTGTGGGCAGTACCCAGGAAGTGATCTGGGCTGATAGAGGTATCAGTTATGTTTACCACAGATGGCACCCTTATTCACACGCTACTTCCTTCCAGCTCTGAGCTGACCCAGGAGAAATGATGTGTGACATGCCTTGTAGTAGGAGCCATTCCTGGGAGTTTCACAGGGAAGAGAATCAGCTAGGAAGCCAGACCTGTGTATTTCTTTGGTGGTGAACATGGATATAAGATGAACATAGGAAGCTGTGTTCTGCACAGGAATTACTCCTACACGCCTCAAAAGAAACAGGGAGCAAAGTTTGTCCCAGTTAGATTATTTTCCCTCATCACATACCTCTAAAGCAAAATGTAAAGCAAGATGTGGAAAAAAAAAGGTCACACAGTTAAGCCAAGGAAGAACTTAATCCTGAAACCAAATTCATTGTAACATAAATTTAAATAACATTTCAGAAAACCTTAAATCATACATCACTTTACGTTCTTTTTGGGGCTTCTGTAACATTCAAAAATACATTTGTACACAGTTATAACTGTTGGACACAGACAACCTTGTCTTTTTCTTCTGAAAGTTAACATTACTTCACACATTTTCATGAATTATGTACCACCATTACCCATGAACTTATATGTAATACTGACATGGAACACATTCTTTCATTTGTTTAATTACTCATCGAATATTTATGAGTGCCCCTAGATAATGAAGACCTATATATAACCACAAAGAAGATTCTGAAAAATAACACACTAGGTTGCTTTTCAGTAGTCTTAAAACCAAACTCCTTATATTTTATTTATTTTGCAAAGTCAGACTTCCACATCACTAAATTAAGAGATTTTTTCCTAAAGAAAAAATGAGCACTTATCTGGGCCTTAACTTCTATGCAAAATGAGGAAGGGATAAATTTGATACTTAAGCTCCCTTCCTTCACTGGAATTCTATGATCTGGGTTTAAGGAAATAGTAGGAACATAACACGCATTGTGTCATCAAACATCTTACAGTTGCCCTTAAGCGTCATGATACTTTCTCTAAATCACCAGTGACAATTAAGCAAGAACATAGACTTTACATCTTAGAGCCCCACTACGAGTTTAGTTGAGAGTAGACATCCTCAGGAGCTGAGACCAGGGGTTTAGGAACTGGGAACAGAGGGGCAAGTATAAGGAGTACAATTTACTTTTCTATTTCTTTCACTTGGATGAGGGAAGACCAAGGAGGGCTTTGAGAAAATCAGGACAATCCCATTAAGTGATCCAAAGAGAAGAGCAAAACATGTTCCCTCATTAATAAATGTGATTTTATGTTCATGCCAGCCACCTATTAATCCAAATTAAAAAAAAAAAAAAACGTTCTTGGCCTTGGCGACTCCTGTCTGAGCCCATTGCTGTCCTGATTTCCCACTAAGATCTACAAATGATCAAGAGCTCAGTAATTCCAAGTGGTGTTTTCACAGGACCACCTCCTTCCATAACGCATAAAATGCTCTTTCATGAAGACAGATGGACATAGTCTACAGGACCCTGCTTACTCCAGAGAAACTGTCTTTGAAAACTTTTGACAGCCAGTGGGGTTGCACGTCTGTCTCTATTTAAATGAGCTCGTTATAGTTAATATTTTTGTGACTTTCAGCCAGTTGTTCAATCATTTCTCAAGTGTGATACATTTTAATAAAAAATGAAACACTTTATGATACAAATATTGTTAAAATCCCAAGTTTGGCTATATTCTTTTTGAAAAAAATCTTCTGGAGTAAGGCACCTTTTTTAAAAAAAAGGGGGGCATAGAGCTTATGATGTTTGTTTGCTGAAATCAACGTAAATGGAATAATATACACACCCAAGTTACCTTAAGAATGGCACAGTGCCCCTTTTTACTTTCATAGATCTGTTTCTTTAGGAAGCCATTTTCTGGTCTGGCTTAGAGGATTTTATTTTATTGATTAGTAGTTTAAAAGATATAGTAAATCTAGTCTATCTAACATTTTATTGACCAAAATTATCTAGTAAATGGCACTTCTGAGTTTACCAGCAACATGATAGTTGGTACTTACAATTATGATAGAGAGAGAGCAGTAGATGATAAGTCAAAAAGTCAGATGGCAACCAAAATGGTTGCTCTGAGTCAGGAAACATCAGAAAGTGACACTCGTTGAAGAGAAGAAAACTCTCTCTATTGTAGGACTTCAGGGTGTGATTCTGGGGCATTTTAATACTGGAATTAAGAGGCCCCTTTCGATGTTATTAGGAAGTGAAAATTTAGTCAGTGTACACTTGAAATGTTAACCGATTTGAGAACCATGTGATAAGGAATTGCCATGGCAATGGACCTGAGAGGCATGGCTCTAAAAGGAATCTAGCAACGAAGAGTTGGAGAGTAAGACATTTTTAATTGCTTCTTCTCCAGTGCAAAGATAAAGCTCACTGGAATGCTGAAAGTGTTATGATGTTTGCCAAGTACATGCAGGTACTTCAGTAAGTCGCCACCAATGCATGGAAATGACCTAGAGATCACTCAGCTCCCTGTGTTCCGTAAGCCAGCCATAGAATCCTAATCTGGCTTCCTGATAAAAGAAGGGAATACATTGATGGAATCAAGCAAATAGGTCATTCAATTTGGTGGTAAATTATAACTCATTATAAATTAGTAGATTGACTTTCAGGTACAGCTTCACCTTATGTTGGTTGGACGACCACTGAATGATGTAGGGACTTAAGAGTCCTGATTCCTATCATGCAGTGAGATCCAGTGTAAATCGATGTTGACTCCCTAACAGAATTATGGTGTTGCCACCAAAGTATTGCAAGCCTCTGCATGCATTATCCAGGAAAGATTAAGTCATGTTAAGTGGAAATTATGTTATTTTTTTATTCCTTGAAAAACATGATTAAAATAATAATAATATTAATACTTAATAGTCATTGAGTAAGTTAGTTATTACTATAGTTACTGCCATGTACTCTTTTAAGCTTTTATGTATGTTATTTTTTTTAAATCCTCATCACATCCCTAAGAGTATCCCCATTTTACAGACAATGGAGGCAGAGAGAGGTTTAATAAATTACCCAGGATCACACAACTACCAAAAGGCATGGTCAAGATTTGAACCCTGGCACTTAAGATCTTCAGTCCATCCTCTTAATCACTAGACAAGCTCTCTATTAAATAAATGCTTCATTGAGTAGCCTGTGCCATTTTCCAACCAAGCCGGACAAAATTTTTCCTAAGTTAATTAAGACTTCCCCATTCGTAATAGTGTTCCCTAGCATTTCTTCGCCCTGCTTTGACTTTGTTATTCAGGAATATATCTTTCTTCACGACTCCAGTGTGTCTGAGATCAGAGTTTTCGCATGTGATACAAACACTCTTTGCCAGATCAACCTCTTGACTCCCAACAGCAAGTTTACTATGAGCCATTAAATACTCTGCAATGCGAAGATTACGGTTGGGTCAGTGAAAGCAGGGGAGGGCGGAAACTGGCTGCAATTCTTGTTTGTTTTTCAGTGCGGATACCGAGACTACAAGGCCGACAACTTTCACCTTTTATATCATTTTTCTCCTTTGCCAATGATTGACCCTGGGAGCATTAAACAAAAACTTTTCTTCCTTGCTGTTCTTGAAGCAAACACACAATTAAAACACAGGTGTGTTTGTCTCACTGGAATCTTTGCCACGGAAATTCTAAGGTACTACCCAGGGAGAATAAGATAACCTCACTGTGTCGCTGAACGAGAGAGATGGGAGCCCTAAAGAGAGACGCTGACCTCAGAGCGTGGCCTTAGCAATGCATTCTGAATAGCTTGCAAGGGGCACCTGCACAGCAAGGCGTGTAAAAAAGTGCTCCAACCACAGGCATTGCCTAAGGGGGTGGACATTTCCAATGAGGGGGACTGAGGAAGTCAGGCCAAGCCAGGACAGTGGAGACCCCAAGTTGTTTCTAACTGGTTTAACCCAAGGGTTTAGGCAGTAGTAACACCAGGTTGGTGAGACAGGGGTGGGAGCAGGAGACACGCTAGCCTGAAGGGGTTGGAAATCTTCCACAGTACGCTCTTTATTCAATCACTTACTTATTCATAAAAACATATTATTATTGGAGGCCAACTACATTCCAAGCACTGAACAACACGGGAGTTATCTCCTGCTCTCAGTAAATGTATAGCCTAGCTCAGGAGCCTAGGTTGACCAGAAATCAAATTCCAAACAGCAGACCCACCTGGGAGAAGTGGAAAGAGAGTGACAGTGATATGGACAAGGTGAACAGTGTGAGGTGGAAAGTGGTCAGAGCACGTCCAGTCCGGGACCTGTGTTTGCAGGAATATCTGCAAAGACAAGAAGACCACTGGCAAGGCTCAGAGGCTGCAAGGTCAAAGACAGTTACATTTAAAATAGCTAGTCTGTCACCTAGGAGCAGAGGCTGATCTTAAAACAGCCTCTATGTTATCAGCCCAGACTCAGTTCCTGCTGCAGGGCAGTCAAGGCTCCATAGACCTTGAGCCTAGGTTAAAGATGGTCCCACACTTGCAGGTAAACTGCCTGCTGATCCAGGAGCAGGAGGGTTGGGGTTTGCAGGCAGTGCTAATGGTGCATTTGAAATTCCTGTGGGATGATACGTATTCTTGGCATCGGATGACCTTTCCTTTAAATGTTCATCTCCTACCGCTGTTAAGATAAGCTTGAATTCTCTGAGACAATACCAAGTCATGGCAGATGAATGCTGCATGATGAGAGAAATGGACAAATTCTCACCTAACATTCAACTAGTAATGAATTAATAGAAAATTTAAAGGTCAGTGATGCTAAACACAAATTCATTTTTATGTATGGTAAATAGGTAGATAGAGATACAACTATATGTATATATGATATATAGAGAGAGATATAGACAAAGATATAAATATGTAATCTCCAAATAGATTTGGCTTCTACTGTGAGCTTGACAATTCTTGCTGGCATGTGACTGACCATAGAAAGCTATTTAACCTCTCAGTAAACTAAATTTTTGCCCATTTTACAGATAAAGCAATTTGTTTTTTAATAATGTTAACTTGTTCACCAAAGATGTGCAGAGAGGATTAGATAGTTGCCGTATGTTAAGCAAGTAGCATGATGCTTGGCACATAGTAAGTGCTCAATAAATGCGAGGCATTTTTCTAATTACTCAGTCATCTCAGCCAGTAACAGTGAACTTGGAGAGGGTTAGCCACACAGAATCCCCAATCTCAAACTTTGCAGTTTATTAGGAAATGTAAAATCCATCTCAGAAGCAAATAGTGGACTTCACTTAGGCCCAGGTTCTTTTTGCATCTATGGTGTAGCTCTAAGGATGAGGCCAGGTGCCAGGTGTGACTTGGGGATCTGTGGGAAACATGTTGCTATGCTCATCTGGCAATGGCAGTGAATTCTAGGACTGACAATACAGACCCAAGCAAATGGTATTAAACTGAGCACTTGAATTATCCTGATACGAGAGACTGGGTGCAGGACTATCTCATATCCTGTTGTAGGTGCTTCTTGGATTTCCATCCTCACCTTAGCTGAACTGTATGGAAAACTACTTGATACCCGTGAGGTGAAGGCAGCTAGGTAAAGAGTTCAGTGGCTGCAAATACGAATCTCAGCCCAGGTGCTGAGCACGGAGGGCTACAAAGATGCATGAACCCAGGATTCGGGATTTTTGTCAGAATTATTTTTCCCCAAGGTTTGTTGCAATTACCCCTTCTTCCTGGCTTTATTCCTCTGTGAAATAACATTGAATAGTTCTCTCACAGCTGTTCAGGTTGCTTATCCACCCTCCTAAGTTGGAATGTCCTGCATGTTCCTTGTTCTTCCTTGTAAAGTGCAAACCCATGGCCCTCTGTAGCAGGCTCTTTATTTCCTTCTATTGTGCTCATCAGAAACGCCTTAGCTGCTTTCCTGCTCACATGCTGAATTAATAAATTACAAATGCCTGTTATCAGAGATTTGGAGGTTTTGACAAGTGATTTTGTTGATCACAAATGCAAGGTTGTGTTAGGGAGAACCTGCGTTTTCGGGTTATAGAAGGTAGATCAGCCCTGAATCTGAAAAATAAACAGGCAAGTTTGATGAGCTGAAATTCATGGCAGAGCTTCTTAATATTTCCTGAGGTTCTAATCAAAGGAGCATCTTAACTGGTCCCAGAGGGAACTGGAAGATGAAAGGCGCTGACATTGACGCCCACTGTACCTTGCCTCATCACAACTTCTTTTTCCTCCTTCCTTTTGCCTGTTTCTAAAAATATCTGGGCAGGTAAGAATTAGTGGTAGGATGTTATTTAGACAAAAAACAAAAACCCACTGCATAATGCACCATATCGTTAAAATTTTTAACATCTATTAAATTAAAATCAAGGAAATTGACATAGATAGGATGAAAGAAGATACAGCACCTCTAGCTTATGCCAACTAAAAATAAGAATTATTAATGAAGCTCGGCTTTCTTCTGCTGTGCACATTAATTATTTATGATAATAATACTCTGCACTGCCATATTAAAGAATTTTCTTCACCCAGCTTCCCAGAAAACTCTATCTTCTTGGGAAAAACAAATGCAAAAAAGGAACCTCAACATGTTAAGCCCACAAAAGAATGCATTCCTCTCGGTGTATTTATTATACAGGAAGATGAATATAGTCTTGGGTTATTAAACTGGAATGAAAAACACATCTTATTAGAACTTACATGGTGATTTTTATTCTCACTAGTTTCATATAAACTTAATGATGCAGACTGCATTTTTATGCTCATCTATTTTAAAATGGTGCCTGGAGCAAAAAAAGCTTCCATTAATGCCAGTTTGGTATTTCAAATACAATTTGATGTAATTTACTTCAAATATATGTGAACAGAAAAGGATAATGCTAAGTGTGTTTTCTAGATTCAGATGTGGGTTAGCTCATGGCAATGATTTGTCAACCCTAAGCTTTTTGCAAAAAAAGAAAAAAAAGAGAGGGAGAGAATTTCTTTGGTTTATAAAATACAAAAAAAAAAAAAAGAAAGAAAGAAAGCAAAAAAAAAGAATACATCTCTACTAGTGTTAAGAGTGGGAGAAGAAAAATGCTGGGTTTTATGATAAAAGACTAGCTTTAACTTTATTTTAGGTTTTAATATTTATTAACTGTAAATGAATTATAATGCAATTCCCTCCAGTGATATGCTGAACTATCTAAACCCACTGCTTTTTATACTCACATATATATTATATATGGGTATGACAACATGAAATCACGCAGTTTAGAGAGGTTTGGTGTATTTCAATCTTGGCAGATAGATATTAAATAAATGCTTAGATTTCCCAATCTACATTTTTCTCTCAGTGATTTTTAGAACTATATTTTAAAAGAACTTAAAAAATAAGTTTAAATATCACTTCTCTAACAGTTACTTACAGAAATAAGTCAAGACTGATTTTCTCATGTGAATCTCAAGAGGAGAGTTCACATCACTTTCTTTTTTCTTGTGATCTGTGTGTTTTCACATCTGTTCTCTGCTGCCCTCTGTGGACGCTGGGTCACCCTCCACGTGAGGGATGGCTGGTGCATCTGTTAGAAATGCCAAGGCATCTCGAAGCACCATGGTTGTCCAGGGTTCCTCCTCTACAGTAGCACTTTCTAATAAGATTATCGAGCCTTTGCTGAGTAATATTCCATAAAAAAGAATGAAATAATGCCATTTGCAGCAACATGGATAGACTTAGAGATTATCATACTATGTGCAGTAAGTCAGACAGAGAAAGATAAATATCATATGATATCACTTATATGTGGAATCTAATTTTAAAAAAAGAAAAGAAACAAACGAACTTATTTACAAAATAGAAACAGACTTAAAGATATCGAAAACAAACTTAAGGTTACCAAAGGGGAAACGTGGAGGGGAGGGATAGATCAGAAGCTTGGGATGAACACACACAGACTATTATACAGAAGGTAGATAACCAGCAAGGACCTACTGTACAGCACAGGGAGCTCTACTCAGTATTCTGTGATAACCTAAATGAGAAAAGAATCTAAGAAAGAATGAATACATGTATAACTGAATCACTTTGCTGTACACCTGAAACTAACACAACATTGTAAATCAACTATACTCCAATAAAATAAAATTTTAAAAAATTAAAAAAAAAAAAGATTACAGAGCCTTTGCTAATTTGAAGGATTGAATCTTCCGTGGTGGCATTTCGAAAACAAATAGTGGGTCTTGCCGTTCTATCTTTACTCTGCTTCCTATTTGAAACTGGTTTTTAAAGGCCCAAACAGTCATTGCTTCTGAGCCCTAACATATCCCTTCCACTGAAACACAGTGTACTGAAAGGAGTGGGTCCAGTATTAGAATCTCTATTAATTTTCAGCCCTGTGACACAGAAATTGAGTCTCTTTAAACTTGGGCTGCATTTTCCCTTTCTTGTTGCTTGGGGAGGGCGTGGGGCACAGAGCGGAGGGCTGGGCAAGAGGCCTGCCAGGCCTGCAAGGGGTATGAGGTGTGAACAGCTGCCCTCACTCTTCCGTTCCTGATTTCTGCAGAGAAGCAGCCTTGCTGGGAAGTGGCTGGGATTGCGAGGGGAAGAGGAAACACACCCTGCTTCGCCCCAGGGTGCTGAGGAAATGACAGGAGGAGAGGGACCTGCTAGCGGTGAAAGAAACCCAGGAAATTCTGGCGGCTTCTCTCCCAGAACCTCTGAAACATAGCCCCTGCAGGTGGGGTGTCACCATCAATGACGAGGCTCTCTGAGAGCAGGGTGTATTCTTCTAACAGGTAAGAGACTGGGAGGGAGGAAGATACTGATCAGGAAGACTGTCTGTCACTGGCTTCTCTGTGCCTGGGTTTAACCCAGTAAGTAACCTGGAATCTCTAGAGTCAGTTTCTCTGATCCCAGGGAGTTGCGGATGGGAGTGGAGAGTGGAAGAGATGCTTCAGTGGAGAGAAAGAGAAGGGAGAAGAGTTGGCCTTTACATTTCATAAGTGTGTCAGTAAGCAGTAACTAGTCCTCCTTTGCTGCACTAATAACGGCAGTTCTTAAGAAAACTAAACAAGCCTATATTTAGGAAGATCCGTACATTTCCAGGAGTCCTGCTTGTGTGTGTCTATGCCAAAGCTCACCCCCCTCAGATATGCAATCGTCAGTGCTATCCCCTTTGTCCTTGGATAGAGAAAAAGAACAGTTTTCTTAAAGTTCTGCAAAAATCTGAAGAATTATTTAATGACTTTTAAAGCTACACCTTTAAAGTTTTCACCTTCAGACTAGAAACTAGAAATGATCAGCAACATAACTGTGTCCAAAAATCTGGGTTTTAGTGTGAGCCCACTAAGAAACTGACCTAGAAGGATTCAGGCAAGAGCGTTCCCATATCCGTGTTCACTTTCCCTTCTCCTCATTAGCTGAAAGATGAGGAAACTGAGGCTCAGCAGGTCAAAGAAGTGTCCTTCAAAGCTTAAGAGACACTTCTCATATTGCAACTCAGGACACACACAACAGAAACAAGTGAACCTGAACACAATACTTACCCTTCCTATAGATAGGAATATGCTGCTATTTTCTATTTTATTCTATTCCAATTTAAAAAACTAAAATGAAGAACTGAATGATTGCTCATCCCACTACTGGTTTATATGCCTGGTTTGAAAGCCATGGGATCAAAAAGCACCAGCCCCAAGCCCTGTAGTGCTTTAAGCTTTTCCAGAGTCCTGTGATCGATTTCCTTGTAATTGGGAAGCAAAGCGTCATTGACTGTCTGGCGAAGATACCTTTGGGAGAAGAAATTGTCTTTCTTTCGCTACTTTGTACGGGGAAGGAAAAAGCTAGTATGGAAGGAGATAGAAAGAAAAAGCCAGCTCACTGTTTTGGATGAGGGATGGTAAGGAACTGGGGTTGGAAAAACAGAAAAGGGAGACTGATAACATGGCAGGAGACTGGAGCCTGAGGAGAAAGACGTCTAAAGGACCTTTAAGAACAGGAATGTTCAGCGTCTGTTTCACGTTGTTTGCCTTACTCCAATGTAACCCTTTCCATATCCTTGAACCACAGTAAAGGCTGACACATTTAAATAACCACGTTCTGGGTGGAAAGTGAAGGACCCCAATTGTTAAATGGAATGCAAACTCTCCCACACATACCCTTTGTTGAACCTAGCGTGCAGGAAGCAGAAGCCTACCGAGGGGTCAACGTCCAGTCCTTCCAGAAAGCGACCACTGGCAACATAAGGCGCTAGCTGCGTTCAGGAAGGGCAGAACAGGAGGAGACTGACACATTGATTATCATGTGGCTTTGGCAAGCATGCCGATTTTCTTAGTGAGAAATCTGGCATACATTTATTTAAATAATTAAGGGTTTATGTGTTTTATTTTATTTCTTCGCGTGGTTACCATACATCATAAATCAAAAGCTCCCATCTTTAACCCAACTGAAACATTCTTTATTTCAATAGATGGCTTTTTCTTTCTTTCTTTTTTTTTTTATTTTGGTATCAAGTAAGTCATTTTCATTTTATTTCTTTTATTTCATTAAGATATAATTGACTTATAACATTGTGTAGGTTGAAGGTGTACAATGTGATGATTTGATATACATATATATTGTGAAACAATTACACAGTAAGGTTAATTAACCCGTGCATCACCTCACATAGTTATCATTTTTTCTATGTGTGTGTGGTGAGAATTTTTAAGATCTCCTCTCTTAGCAACATTTAAGTGTACAATACAATATTGCGAACTGTAGTCACCATGCTGTACATTACATCCCCAGAACTTATTCATCTTATAACTGGAAGTTGGTACATTTTGACCACAGTCACCCATTTCCTTCAATCCCCACCTCCCTGCTCCTGCCCCTGGCAGCCACCAATCTCTTCTCTGTTTCTCTGAGTTCGGTTGTTTTAGATTTCACGTACAAGTGAGATCATACAGTTTTTGTCATTCTCTGTCTGACTTATTTCACTTAGTATAATACCCTCCGATTTCACCCATGTTGTTGCAAATAGCAAGATTTCCTTCTTTTTTAATGGATAATACTTACTGTGTATTATAATACTCCATTGCATACACATAGATATATCACATTTTCTTTATCCATTCATCTGTCAGTGGACACTTGCGCTGTTTCCATATCTTGGCTATTGTAAATAATGCTGCAGTGAACATGGTGGTGCAGATACTGCTTCAAGACAGTGATTTCATTTTCCTTCAGAAGTAAGATTGCTGGATCATATAGTAGTTCTATTTTTAATTTTTTGAGTAATCGCCATTACTGTTTTCCATAGTGGCTGAACCAATTTACATCCCCACCAATGGTGCACAAGGGTTTCCCTTTCTCAACATCTTCTGTAGCACTTGTTATCATTTGTCTTTTTTATAATAGCCATTCTACGAGGAGTGAGGTTTTGATTTGCATTTCTGTGATAATTAGTGAAGTTGAGCAAATTTTCATGTACCTATTGTTGGCCGTTTGGATGTCTTCTTTGGAAAAATATCTGTTCAGGTCCTTTGCCCATTTTTTTTTTTTTCCTTGCTGTACGCGGGCCTCTCACTGTTGTGGCCTCTCCCGTTGCGAAACACAGGCTCCGGATGGGCAGGCTCCGCGGCCATGGCTCACGGGACCAGCCGCTCCGCAGCATGTGGGATCTTCCCGGACCAGGGCACGAACCCGTGTCCCCTGCATCGGCAGGCGGACTCTCAACCGTTGTGCCACCAGGGAAGCCCATTTTGCCCATTTTTAAAATTGGGTTATTTGTTATTTTGCTATTGAGTTATATGACATCCTTATATATTTTGAATATTAATCCCTTATCAGATATAAGATTTTTCTCCCATTCCACAGGTTGATTTTTTGTGGATCATTTCTTTTTCTGTGCAGAAGCTTTTCAGTTTGATGTAGTCCCACTTGCTTATTTTTACTTCTGTTGCCTTTGCTTTTTCAACAAATATGTATTGAGCGTGTCTTAGCTATTGGGCACTATTCTAGGGGCAGCAGAGATAAACAGGGTCTAGTTTCTACACATAATGATGATTGTATTCTAGCAGAAAAGATACGTTTAAATATCCAAACTACTAAAAAGCAATAATTGCCATAAACAGTGCACTGTGACGTTTCAAAGAATAGGTTATTTCTCAACTTTGAGATCGGGAGAGACTTCGTAAAGGACTGGAGACATTATGGTTGGATTGTATTTGACAGTCAAAGACTGAGAGGAAAGAGAGAACCCACACTGGCAAAGGAATTAGAGCAAAAACATGGAATCAGTGTGATGAGGTGTAAAATTGTATTTTCATCTTTGTTACCCTAAAGCCTGGCAAAAAGATAGGCATTAAATAAATTATTTTTGAATGAACTAATGAATAAAAGTTTGAAACCTGACCTTAGGGCATCATTCAAGGCAGGCTTAGGTGCTCAGACGTTATCCTGTAGGTTTTTGGTACAGCAACAGGACCACAGTCACGCTTTAAGGAGAGGAGTTAGGCAGCCTTGAGAAGGGAAGAGAGAATTAGGAGTTGAAGGCTATCATAACAGTTCACTAGACTTTTACCAAAACAATTACAATGTAGGGGTAAAGGATGGATTAAAAATACATTTTGGAGGTAGAATTATCAGACATTGTAAATATCTTTATGTGAGGAGCAAGTAAAAGAAAAAAGTCTTAGATTTTGAGCTTAGGTAACTTATAAAGAGAATTCCCATTGGAGAAGTTAATTTGATAGTTTAGATGTCATATATGGAATATGGTGTACGTATTCATAGCAATATAGAACGGCAAAGTCCTACAGCACCGTGTTTCTCTATAGGTATTCCCCTTCCTGAATTAATTCTGATTAACTGTGTGTGGGAAAAATAACTTTGAACTGTTCTCCCAGGAGAAAGTGATAGGTTTACGTGATTTATCCAATAATTCGTATATACTTACGTACTGAAACTAACTAGGATTAGGGGTGTAGTCTGAGACTGTCAACAAGCAGAGTTAATTTAGCCCACATAGAGAAAGAATTCTAAACCCTAACTTCTTCATCCTCAAATAGACAAGCCACAGTCTAGTGTTAAGATTCCAAAAACAAATGAAAGAAAAGTGAAAAAGTTACTTATTGAGTCAAATCTAAGTTGTTAACTGATTATTTCACCTAGTTTGATAGAGTTTTCTTTCACTGATGATTTGGCCTCCCAAATCTGATTTCTCATCAGAATTATCTGGAGAGATTTTTAGAACTACAGATTCCCTGGCACCACTCTTGGAAATTCTGATCCAGTAGGTCCCTGGTAGAGCCCAGGAATCTGAGAAGTGAAAACGTCTTCAACAGTCCTTCATTTAACATAGTAATATAAGTTAATTTTGCATACTCAATTTTGCCGTAGTTCTTTATCAAACATACTTTTGTTTTATTTACTTTTTTTACACACTGTCTAAGTATGCTCTGAATGGAATAGAGTAAAATTTGGCATTATAAGTAAAACTTGTTTAGGTAACTGAATTTTGTGAATGTGGTCATAGGTAAACGTTAATTACCCTGGGGGCCCACTGAAACTACTGAAAACTGAAATCAGGTTTCCAGTTTTGATTTTGCTAAGGACTTTTCCCCCCGGGACTTGCATAATTAGTTATTTTTGTTGTTGTTACAGTTGTTGAAATAACAAATTATACATTTACCACAGCTAAATTGTATTCTGTTGGATTTTACTCACAAATTGTAGAGTTAGTAAATTGTAGAGGTTTTGTTCATTCCCTCTGCTATCCATTGAATTTGTGAGCTCGCCAGGCTTGTCGTCATCTGAAGACTTGACAAGAATACCTTCTTTGTCCTCATGCAAGTTTTTAATTAAAAAATGTGGAACAGAACAGAGTGGAGAAAAGCATCCAATGGGCATGTCTCTAGAAATCTTTATCTAGAGCCATATCAAATCTTTAGCCAGCACTCTTTGGAACCTAACATTCTACTAGATAATCTACCTTGGAGCTAGTGGATAGCTTGCCCTTGGAGAGCTCTTGCTCCATCCTACTAGTAATTATCTTTGCAAATAATTGTTTTAATATTCAAATCTAGAATCTGATCTAAGATTTCAGTCACAAAGGGCATGCTCTTTCCAGGATTGATGCTAACTGTCCTTAGTTCAACCATACTTTCACAGATAGTCCGTCCAGCTCTTTTGAGAGTTGAATTGAGTAAAGATACAGATTCTTGCCATGCCGCAGTGTTTTCCCTTTGTGTGAAATTGTCACACCTATCCAGAGATCAGACTTCAAACCTTGACCAGTCAGTGCCGTTCTCCATCAGTTGAACTGGAATCCATCCCTACAAACAAGACTCAAGGAACATGTGTGTCTTGTTCCACTGCCAATCTCAGTCAATGAACAGATGCTAAGAAAGTATCCCAGGTTTATTCAATTTCACCTCTCACCACAATGAACTCTCATCATTCCATCCATTTTTGTTGATTATTGCTCAATATTTCTATTACACAAACACACAATATTTGCAAATTTTTCATTATCCTCCATAGAACAACACTAATGTATGAAAGGAAATTAAAATATACAGAGGCTGTTGGTTTGCTCAATGACAGAAACTTTTTTTTTTAAGCCTCTGATTTAGAACCAGACATTTAGCTTGCTGGCCAGATTTGGCCCACAGTCCATTTTTGTAAGCTTCATGAGCTAAGAATAGTTTTCAGATAGCTCTTATATATGAAAACTATAATAATTCAGATAATTCTGATTTTTATGTTTTTTTCTTAACCTACAAAGCCTAAATAGTTACTATTTAGTAAATAGTTCTGATTTTTTTTCTTACACAATAATTCTGATTTTTTTTCTTAGCCTGCAAAGTCTAAATATTTACTACTTAGCCTTTTATAGAAAAAGTTTGCCGCTGCTGATTTAGAATAGCCAAACTGATCATGAAACTCTCACAAATGCACTGAAGTTTATTGATAACTTAAATTTTACCTTTAAAAAAAAAGTACTGCATCTCGAGTTGAGTGTCCTGTGAGGAGCTTCAGTGCACCCCCCGAGCTGAGGTTTCAGCTCAGCCATTTCACGAGGAACTCTGGTCTGAAGGGCCGGGGGCAAGGCCTCTGCACGGGGCCTGCTATAAGGAAGTGAAACAGACTAAACACAAACGGAAAAAAGGCAGATGGGCTAGGCCTGAAGTGAGATTGCCAGATTTATGTCCTTTCCAGATGAAATGTGGATCCTCTAGCAATAGGAAGTGTGAAGAGAGAGGACCTTCCAGATGGCAGAGGAGTAAGACATGGAGATCACCTTCCTCTCCAAAAGTACATCAGAAATACATCTACATATGGAACAACTCCTACAGAACACCCGCTGAACACTGGCAGAAGACCTCAGAGCTCCCAAAAGCTGTGTAGCAGACTGGGTCTTGGTGCTCTGGCCGACTGTCAGGCCTGAGCCTCTGAGGTGGGAGAGCTGAGTTCAGGACATTGGTCCAACAGAGACCTCCTGTCCCCACGTAATATCAATCAGCAAGAGCTATCCCAGAGATCTTCATCTCAATGCAAAGAGCCAGCTCCACTCAATGACCAGCAAGCTCCAGTGCTGGACACCCCATGCCAAACAACTAGCAAGACAGGAACACAACCCCACCCATTAGCAGAGAGGCTGCCTAAAATCATAATAAGTCCACAGACACGCCAAAACACACCACTGGATGCAGTCCTGCCCACCAGAAAGACAAGATCCAGCCTCATCCACCAGAACACAGGCACCAGTCCCCTGCACCAGGAAGCCTACACAACCCACTGAACCAACCTTACCCACTGGGGGCAGACACCAAACACAATGGGAACAATGAGCCTGCAGTCTGCGAAAAGAAGACCCCAACACAGTAAGTTAAGCAAAATGAGAAGACAGAGAAATATGCAGCAGATGAAGGAGCAAAGTAAAAACCCATCAGACCAAACCAATGAAGAGGAAATAGGCAGTCTTCCTGAAAAAGAATTCAGAGTAATGATAATAAAGATGATCCAAAATCTTGGAAATAGAATGGAGAAAATACAAGAAACGTTTAACAAGGGCCTAGAAGAACTAAAGAGCAAACAAACAATGATGAACAACACAATAAAATTAAAAATTCTCTAGAAGGAATCAATAGCAGAATAACTGAGGCAGAAGAATGGATAAATGACCTGGAAGATAAAATAGTGGAAATAACTACTGCAGAGCAGAATAAAGAAAAAAGAATGAAGAGAATTGAGGACAGTCTCAGAGACCACTGGGACAACATTAAACATACCAACATTCGAATTATAGGGGTCCCAGAAGAAGAAGAGAAAAACAAAGAGACTGAGTAAATATTTGAAGAGATTACAGTTGAAAACTTCCCTAATATGGGAAATGAAACAGTCAATCAAGTCCAGGAAGCACAGAGAGTCCCATACGGGATAAATCCAAGGAGAAACATGCCAAGACACATATTAATCAAACTATCAAAAATTAAATACAAAGAAAAAATATTAAAAGCAGCAAGGGAAAAGCAACAAATAACATACAAGGGAATCCCCATAAGGTTAAGAGCTGATCTTTCAGCAGAAACTCTGCAAGCCAGAAGGGACTGGCAGGACATATTTAAAGTGATGAAAGAGAAAAACCTACAACCAAGATTACTCTACCCAGCAAGGATCTCATTCAGATTTGATGGAGAAATTAAAACCTTTACAGGCAAGCAAAACTAAGAGAATTCAGCATCACCAAACCAGCTTTACAACAAATGCTAAAGGAATTTACCTAAGGAGGAAATGCAAGGGAAGGAAAAGGCCTAAAATAACAAACCCAAAACAATTAAGAAAATGGTAATAGGAGCATACATATTGATAATTACCTTAAATGTAAATGAATTACAACCCAGAAAACCTTCACTACTGGACATATACCCTGAGAAAACCATAATTCAAAAAGAGTCATGTACCAAAATGTTCATTGCAGCTCTATTTACAATAGCCAGGACATGGAAACAACCGAAGTGTTCATCAACAGATGAATGGGAGGGAGATGCAAGAGGGAAGAGACATGGGGACATATGTATATGTATAACTGATTCACTTTGTTATAAAGCAGAAACTAACACACCATTGTAAAGCAATTATACTCCAATAAAGATGTTAAAAAAAAAAGGCTCAGAAAAATAATGTAAACAGATTAAATGCTCCAACCAAAAGACATAGACTGGCTGAATGGATACAGCAAGACCTGTACATACGCTGTCTACAAGAGACCCACTTCAGACCTAGGGACACATACAGACTGAAAGTGAGGGGATGGAAAAAGATATTCCATGCAAATGGAAATCAAAAGAAAGCTGGAGTAGCAATTCTCATATCAGACAAAATAGACTTTAAAATAAAGACTATTACAAGAGACAAAGAAGGACACTACATAATGATCAAGGGATCAATCCAAGAAGATATAACAATTGTAAATATTTATGCACCCAACATAGAAGCACCTCAATGCATAAGGCAAATACTAACGGACATAAAAGGGGAAATGGACAGGAACACAATCATAGTAGGTGACTTTAACACCTCACTTTCATCCATGGACAGATCATCCAGAATGGAAATAAATAAGGAAGCACAAGCTTTAAATGATACATTAAACAAGATGGACTTAATTGATATTTATAGGACATTCCATCCAAAAACAACAGAATACACTTTCTTCTCAAGTGTTCATGGAACATTCTCCAGGATAGATCATATCTTGGGTCACAAATCAAGCCTTGGTAAATTTAAGAAAATTGAAATCATATCAAGTATCTTTTCTGACCACAACGCTATGAGACTAGATATCAATTAGAGGAAAAAAACTGTGAAAATACAAACACATGGAGGCTAAACAATATACTACTAAATAACCAAGAGATCATGGAAGGAATCAAAAAATACCTAGAAACAAATGACAGTGAAAACACAATGACTCAAAACCTATTAGATGCAGCAAAAGCAGTTCTAAGAGGGAAGTTTATAGCAACACAATCCTACCTCAAGAAGCATCTCAAATAAACAACCTAACCTTACACCTAAAGCAATTACAGGAAGAAGAACAAACAAAAAGAACCAAAGATAGCAGAAGGAAAGAAATCATAAAGATCAGATCAGCAATAAATGTAAAAGAAATGAAGGAAACAATAGTAAAGATAAAAAAATTGATTAGCCAGACTCATCAAGAAAAAAAGGGAGAAGACTCAAATCAATAGAACTAGAAATGAAAAGGGGGAAGTAACAAGTGACACTGCAGAAATACAAAAGATCATGACAGATTACTGCAAACAACTATATGCCAATGAAATGGACAACCTTGAAGAAATGGACAAATTCTTAGAAAAGCACAACCTTCCGAGAGTGAACCAGAAAGAGGTAGAATATATAAACAGACCAATCACAAGCACTGAAATTGAAACTGTGATTAAAAATCTTCCAACAAACAAAAGCCCAGGACCAGATGGCTTCACAGGCAACTGCTATCAAACAATTCGAGAAGAGCTAATATCTATCCTTCTCAAACTCTTCCAAAATATAGCAGAGAGAGGAACTCTCCCAAACTCATTCTACAAGGCCACCATCACCCTGATAGCAAAACCACACAAAGATGTCACAAAAAAAGAAAACTACAGGCCAATACCACTGATGAACATAGATGCAAAAATCCTCAATAAAATACCAGCCAACAGAGTCCAACAGCACATTAAAAGGATCATACACCATGGTCAAGTGGGGTTTATCTCAGGAATGTAAGGATTCTTCAATATATGCAAATCAATCAATGTGATACACCATATTAACAAACTGAAGGATAAAAACCATATGATCATCTCAATAGATGCAGAAAAACCTTTTGACAAAATTCAACACCCATTTATGATAAAAACCCTCCAGAGAGTAGGCATAGAGGGACCTTACCTCAACATAATAAAGGCTATATGTGACAAACCCACAGCCAACATCATTCTCAGTGGTGAAAATTGAAGCCATTTCCTCTAAGATGAGGAACAAGGCAAGGTTGCCCACTCTCACCACTCTTATTCAACATAGTTTTGGAAGTTTTAGCCACAGCAATCAGAGAAGAAAAAGAAATAAAAGGAACCCAAATTGGAAAAGTAGCAAAGCTGTCACTGTTTGCAGATGACATGATACTATACATAGAGAATTCTAAAGATGCTACCAGAAAACTACTAGAGCTAATCAATGAATCTTGGAAAGTAGCAGGGTACAAATTGATGCACAGAAATCTCTTGCATTCCTATACACTAATGGTGAAAAATCTGAAAGAGAAATTAAGGAAACACTCCCATTTACCATTGCAACAAAAAGAATAAAATACTTAGGAATAAAGCTACCTAACAAGACAAAAGACCTGTATGCAGAAAACTATAAGATACTGATGAAAGAAATTAAAGATGATACAAACAGATGGAGAGATATACCATGTTCTTGGATTGGAAGAATCAACATTGTGAAAATGACTATACTACCCAAAGCAATCTACAGATTGAGTGCAAGCCCTATCAAACTACCACTGGCATTTTTCACAGAACCAGAATAAAAAATTTCACAATTTGTATGGAAACACAAATGACCCCAAATAGCTAAAGCAATCTTGAGAAAGAAAAACAGAGCTGAAGGAATCAGGCTCCCTGACTTCAGACTATACTAAAAAGCTACAGTAATCAAGACAGTATGGGGCTTCCCTTTTGGTGCAGTGGTTAAGAATCCGCCTGCCAATGCAGGGGACACGGGTTTGAGCCCTGGTCTGGGAAGATCCCACATGCTGCGGAGCAACTAAGCCCATGCGCCACAACTACTGAGCCCATGTGCCACAACAAATGAAGCCCACGCACCTAGAGCCCAGGCAGCAAGAGAAGCCACTGCAATGCGAAGACCGCACACTGTGACAGAGTAGCCCCCGCTCGCTGCAACTAGAGAAAGCCCGCAGACAGCACCGAAGACCCAACACAGCCAAAAATAAATTAAAAAAAAAAAGAAAAGAAAAGAAAACAGTATGGTATGGCACAAAAACAGAAATATAGATCAGTGGAACAGGGTAGAAAGCCCAGAGATAAACCCATGCACATATGGTCACCTTATCTTTGATAAAGGAAGCAAGAACATACAGTGGAGAAAAGACAGCCTCTTGGGGGCTTCCCTGGTGGCGCAGTTGTTGTGGGTCCACCTGCCGATGCAGGGGACACAGGTTCATGTCCCGGTCCAGGAGGATCCCACGTGCTACAGAGCGGCTGGGCCCGTGAGCCATGGCCACTGGGCCTGTGCATCCGGAGCCTGTGTGCCGCAACGGGAGGGGCCGCAACGGTGAGAGGCCCACATACCGCAAAAAAAAAAGACAACCTCTTCAATAAGTGGTGCTGGGAAAACTGGACAGCTACATATAAAAGAATGAAATTAGAACACTCCCTAACACCATACACAAAAATAAACTCAAAATGGATTGAAGACCTAAATGTAAGTCCAGACACTGTAAAACTCTTAGAGGAAAACAGAGGCAGAACACTCTATGACATAAATCACAGCAAGATCCTTTTTGACCCACCTCCTAGAGAAATGCCGATAAAAACAAAAATAAACAAATGGGACCTAATGAAACTTAAAAGCTTTTGCTCAGCGAAGAAAACCATAAATAAGATGAAAAGACAACCCTCAGAATGGGAGAAAATATTTGCAAATGAAGTAACTGACAGAGGATTAATCTCCAAAATATACAGGCAGCTCATGCAGCTCAATATCAAAAAAAGAAACAACCCAACACAAAAATGGGCAGAAGACCTAAATAGACATTTCTCCAAAGAAGACATACAGATGGCCAAGAGGCACATGAAAGAATGCTCAGCATCACTAATCATTAGAGAAATGAAAATCAAAACTACAATGCAGTATCACTCTGGTCAGAGTGATTCTGACCTCACACTGGTCAGAATGGCCATCATCAAAAAATGTACAAACAATAAATGCTGGTGAGGTTGTGGAGAAAAGGGAACCCTCCTACACTGTTGGTGGGTATGTAAATTGATACAGCCACTATGGAGAACAGTATGGAGGTTCCTTAAAAAACTACAAATAGAACTACCACATGACCCAGGAATCCCACTACTGGGCATATATCCTGAGAAAACCATAACTCAAAAAGAGTCATGTACCACAATGTTCACTGCAGCACTATTTACAGTAGCCAGGACATGGAAGCAACCTAAGTGTCCATCGACAGATGAATGGATAAAGAAGATGTGGTACATATATACAATGGAATATTACTCAGCCATAAAAAGAAATGAAGTTGAGTTATTTGTAATGAGGTGGATGGACCTAGGGACTCTTATACAGAGTGAAGTAAGTCAGAAAGAGAAAAACAAATACCATATGCTAACACATACATATGGAATCTAAAAAAAAAATGGTTCTGAAGAACCTAGGGGCAGGGCAGGAATAAAGACGCAGATGTAGAGGGTGGACTTAAGGACACAGGGAGGGGGAAGGGTAAGTCGGGACGAAGTGAGAGAGTGGCATTGACATATATATACTACCAAATGTAAAACAGATAGCTAGTGGGAAGCAGCTGCATAGCACAGAGAGATCACCTGAGTGCTTTGTGACCACCTAGAGGGGTGGGATAGGGAGGGTGGGAGGGAGAAGCAAGAGGGAGGGGATATGGGGATATAAGTATGCATATAGCTGATTCACTTTGTTATACAGCAGAAACTAACACAACAATGTAAAGCAATTATACTCCAATAAAGATTAAAAAAAAAAAAAGAACTGCATTAACATTTCTCACCTCCTTGCCACTGAGCAATATGTTGAAAGTGACCCAATATATTTAGAGCTTATTTAGGGGATAGCAAGAGACTCAGAACCATAGGGCATCAGGAACCCAAGGTCTCTGCCTCCTGATTCTATGAACTCCCCTGTTGGGCATTCATTTGATGTGAATTAGTCAACAAAGCAAAAGAGAGATTCTGCCATAAAAGAGCAGCCTTTCTCCATGGTTACCAAGAGAAAGTCTCCAAAGAGGCTAATCAGCTATATTAAAATGAAGATGACACAAATCATTCATGTAAGTAAGCAAAATGAAAGAAGCAAAAATTTTCTTTAAAAGAAGCTTTCTCTTTCACCATGATAATTCAAACTATGCTTCCAAGCTTCTTAACCCTAAAAAGTGTAACATGAGGAAAACCACAAAAGCTATAAAATTGGAGATTATATAAATAAAAATAAAAGACATTCTCCTAACCTCATATTCGCTACACTTCTGCTACCATAGTTGCTCTGCATCCTCAGCTAAAGGTTAAGGGTGAAAAACACGCACGTCCCCCTTCGTGGTACTGTTGTGGAGTTAGTGTTGAGACCAGTTGCTGTCAGGTCCACTGATTTGGGACCCATCTTTCAACGAAGTATATGTGCTGATGAAAAGCTGCTTTCGTTGCAGAGAGACTGCTAATTGTTTGATTATACAGGTCTTCACATTAATGAAGTACTAGTCCATGGGTTTGGAGCATGGTGTGCAACCAAATTACCACCCCAGCACTCACGCTGTGAAATCTGATTATTCATTAGCCAGTCAGTGAGTGGCACCAACATCTTTTCTTCTTTCAAACTATCAAATGAGAAGGACTGCTGTTTACCACTCCCACCCCCACTTTAAGAATATGAGGGTTTAAATCAGTTGCATCCTGGGGAAGGGGAGCCGCAGAGAGAGATGGAGTTTCCATAGGAGTTGTTACACACGTTTAATGCGATGTATGTTATGACAAACAAGGAGCCGTATGGATTGGCACTTCCTGCAAAAATGGATCCCTGCTTACATCATCCAGCTTTACATACACTCAGTCCTGGGCCTCCTCGAAACAAGGTCTCAACCACCCAGATGTGGCTGCTTCCGTGATCTGAAGTTTACCACCTCAGAACTGCTTGGTGAGAATTACTCTAAGGCAAGTGTTCGACCGTTAAAAAGGGGAAGGAAGTCGTGTGTGTGTGTGTGTGTGTGTGTGTGTGTGTGTGTGTGTGTGTGTGTTTTGTGTTTGTTTGCTCCTAAGTACTTTTATCCCCACAAAGCAAAGCTGAGAGTAGTCACAAGAAGACATAATTACCAGATTAATTTATTAAAGTCCCTTACATTTTTCGTAAGTGAACAAAACACGTGCTTCATTTGAACTGCCAACAAAACCGTCTTTTTTTTATTATGCCCTTTCTGTCTAAAGCCAAGACTGATAGAAATTTAGTGTGACAGATTTAAAGAATCCATCTCATGTATTTCAGTGCCAATATCAAAAGTCAGAGGAAGAATTCAGCCATGATCACTCTCTTTATAACTCAAGCTGGACTGGGTTTCCGAGACAAATGATAGGAATCCCTTCCTCTGTACCCAGGAAAGATACTGACCCTGTGGCAAACGGGATTATCTCTAATGAGATTACACTCAGAGTGATTAAGATGTGAATTGACACTCCCTGTGAGGGACAAAGAGGTTCCTAAAGAAGCAGAAACAGAAGTGAGGGAAGTATAAGAGGAAGAGCCATTCCCCGAGAGAAGATACTCTTTTCTCAAAGACCGGAAAAGAACAAGGGACCAACCTTGTTTTCTAAACCCATCCACAAGAAAATCAGAGTTTGTGACCATCAATAAGAGGGTCTCAGAAGTGAATGAAAACTGGCACCAAACCCGTTGTAGACCATTTTTAATAACAGAACATCTAGAGGCTTCTCTTCCAAACTGGTGAAGAAGCACCTCCAGTAACTTTTGGCCTTGTTATGCCTCGAATGTGAACACTGACCTGAAGAAGCCCTTTCCAAGAATTCCCCTCTCCAGAACCATGGTCTTCCATTGTTAAAGGAAATGTAGAGATGCTGAAGCGAGTGTGCCCATTAATGGATGAAGAGACTGAGGTCCAAGGGGCTCAGGGCCTTGCCTGCGGTCCCACAGTTAATTCATGGCATTGACAGCTGGGACTGGGGCACAAGTGCTCGATCAAAGGCTGGAGAGCTAATACATAGAACAGGAAGGAAACAATGAAAAGCATGTCAAACCCACAAAAGGAAAGACAAAGGTAGGGAAAGAATGGCAAAGGGAATATTAGCTGCTTTCAAAAGTTCTTTTAAAATAAAAACAAAACAATAGGTCTATCATTTTGCTCCAGCAACTCCTCTGAGGCCACCGTAGAATACTGTATTTCTCTGTGTTACCTTAAACATTCCATCTGCACCAGAGCCCACAGATCAGTTCTAAAAGGAAGGGACTCCTACGCTACAGGCACGAGATGAAGTGGAGTTGGGGGAGAAGGGGTTTCCAAAAGTTACTTTAGTTTCTGTTCTTATCTTGCTATATGACCTTTAGACACTCTTTTATCTAAAGGTATGAAATAGGTATCATAATACTTAACTGTCTCACTAGGGTGTTGTGAAATGTCACTAATTAATGTTTATAAAGCACCTAGAGACTTTGGAATGAAAAGTTCCACATACAATAATTATGAGTATTAACATTATTATTAACTTGCAACATTAGTTACCAGCTGCATTGTCGTTCATGCTGTAGGTTTTTTGCTAAGAAAGACACTCCTAATATTTCTTGTATCTGCTCCTTTCTTCTTCTAAAACAGATCCTCGCAAGGATTTTTAGGCATGCCAGTACATGAGTCAAGAAACCATCTAATTGAGACACATTGTTACAATTTCACGTTTTTTTCCTAACTAAATCATTTCTAAGAAATCCTCAAATCAACCATATTATAGGTAGGCATAACAGTGGTTTTAGAACTGGTTTTGATCACAGTTCCCTCTGATTACCTAATAAAAGCGATGATATTGCTTTCTGGAAAACTGCATACATACATTTTGCAATCAATCTCAAGATGCTTATGGACCTCTGAATGAAGGAACTATTTCTTTATCACCTGCTATAGGCCAGACACTGCTCTAGGCACTTAGGAAACATTGGTGAATAAAATACACAAAGATTCCTACCATGCTTGATCTTACATGGGTGAGAGAAAAGAGATAATAAAAAATAAATGTAATAAAATAAAGTTTATTATGTTAGAAGGGGGTAAGTTTTATGCAATAAATAGAGCAAGCGAAGAGGAATAGAGAGCACTTGACAGGGATTCTCTTTACAGCTTGAAACAGAGGAGTCAAGATAGGTGTCACTGAGAAAGTGAGTTTTGAACAATGATTTGAAGGAAATGAATGAATTAGCCAAGTGTATGACTGCTGGAAAAATATTCCATGAAGAGGAGAAAGCCAGTATGAAAGCCCTAAATTGGACCAATGTGCTGGAGCAAGTAAGCAAGGGGAGGGACAATAGGAAATGATGTCATTATTGCAACGATGGTGGTTTTAACCAGGATGATAGCAATAGGGACAAAGTGGTCAGATGGTCAGATTCTGGTTAGATTTGAAGAAAGAGTCAACAAGGTTTTCTGATGGTTTGGAGGCAGAGCATGAGAGAAGGTGTGATGAGCAGATCAAAGCTGATTCTGAAGATTTTGGTCTGAGCAACTGGGAAATGGAACAATTTTGGGGGTAATCCTATTCAAGGACCCTACACCACCTCTGCCCTTCAACATTGAGAACACGGCACCAAGAGCATTTCCTTTCTAAGAGAAGGAGTTTCTCTCTCTGTTAATTGAAGTATAGCTGATCTACAATATTATATTAGTTTCAGGTATACAACATAGTGATTCAATATTTTTATAGATTATACTCCACTTAAAGTTATAGCAAAACAATGGCAATATTTCCCTGTGCTATACAGTGTATCCTTGTTGCTTATCTATTTTGTACTTAGTAATTTGTGTCTCTTAATCACCTACCCCTATCTTGCCCCCCACTTCCCTCTCCCCACTGGTGACCATCAGTTTGTTCTCTATATCTGTAAATCTGTTTCTGTTTTGTTATATACATTTGTTTATTTTTAGATTCCACATATAAGTGGTAACATAGAGTATTTGTCTTTCTCTGTTTGACTTATTTCACTAAATATAATACTCTCTAGGTCCATCCACTTTGTTGGTATATATATATATACCACATCTTCTTTATCCATTCATCTCTTGACAGACACTAAAGTTGCTTCCGTATCTTGGCTATTGTAAATAATGCTGCTATGAACATTGAGGTGTATGTATCTTTTTGATTAGTGTTTTTGTTTTCTTTGGATACATACCCAGGAGTGGAATTTCTGGATCATATGGTAGTTCTATTTTTAGTTTTTTGAAGAAACTCCATACTGCTTTCCATAGTGGCTGCACCAATTTACCATCCCAACAATGTAAGCGTTCCCTTTTAGCAGCATTTCTCTTTTGTTCACTGCTGAACTGTTAGAATTTCAAACATTGCCTGACACATATTAGGGATTGAATCAACATTTATTGAATAAATAAAAGAACCCAACAATGGAGAGAATAACCTTCAGAGAAATGCCTAATCATTCTTCCAATATCACTTTCTTGACCTTTCTAAGATTTAGATTAAGGGTGAATTTGTAGGGTTTTAGCTACAGTTTTGCTTTCCCCCCATCCCATCCCCTGCCGTGCCAACTTTATTATTATTATTTAAAATAAGGTGTAACAGGGAAGCTCAGAAATATAGAACCAAATAGCAGTAGGAATGGCAAGAGGTTGTACTTTCTTGTCCATCATCAAAGCCCAGGTAGCTTTATCGCTAACGTCATTAACATTAGTTAGTACCCCTCTCTTCTCTCTAAAGATGGCCACTTCAGTCCAAGAGAGGTGTTCCAAAGATCAGTGAGAAAAGAGTCCAAGCCTAAGGGACACATGGGGTAGCAAAGAAAGCTGTTTAGGTGAGGGTTGCCCTGTGCTATTACTGTAGCACCAGAGAATTCAGAAGCCCCCAGACAAGCAAATATTCTGCTCTGCTTTCACAAAGGACTGTCTAGTAGAATACATTTAAATAAAACATATGAGAAACTGCACCATCAGAGGCAACTCCAAAAGCATCGGGAGAGCTGAAGAATGGAGAAGGCTGAATAAAGCTATATTATAGTCAAGTATTTTCCGCAGATAGCGTTACAATTCACTTGCTTGTCATGCCTTGAAGTTGAGTTAACTTCAAATTGTTGATCTGCCACCACCCTCTACATATAGACAGTCACGATGTGCTCTGTGATGGTGACAGAAATATTTTATTTGAGCAAATAGCTTTGGATTCCACATACGCTTATTAAATTCACTCACCTCCCTAGCTGAGTGGTTGGGTAAGATTCTCATCCCATTAGTAGATTCTGTTGCATCTTCATGCTAACTCCTACCCCCAAGACTCAAAATGTCCATTGAGTTTGAAATTGACACGAAGGGTCAGGCTTAGAAGCTGAAATGTTAAGAGTATGAAAATACCAACTAATATAGTTCAGTCATTGAAAAGTGAGAAAGCTGACATTCAGGGAGGTGAACTTGCTTAGGCTGAACTTGCCCAAGCCATAGAGTCAGGCAAAAGCACAGCTGGATCCCATGTTCCCAGGGAGGGCTCTTCCTACCACACATGTGGACTCAAACTCTTCTTACTGACAATCTACATTTCTGTGAACAGGCAGGCTGAGAAGCTCCTACTTTTTTTTGTTTTCTGACTGAGCCCCACCGCTGGTAACAATTACTTCAAAGGTTAGGCAGTGAGCTGAATGCTAAAGAAAAGTGCTTTCTCCTTTTGATGTTTGTATAATTGCTAGGATCAGGGGGCTATAAACCTGGTTCTGCTGTTGGCTGGCTGGATAATCCTAGAGAGTCAGGAAACTCTGTGCCTCAATTTCCTCTTCTACAAAAGAAAAGCATTGTAATCCACTCACTCAAAGGCAGGCTCGCAGGTTTAAGACTCCATGAGTCAACAAATAATCTCACTTTGAAAGCGGAATATCTTCCTTTGCTTATTTGAAGATTTATAGCAATTTAGCACCTTCCTTACCTCTGTAAAAATAACCTAATATTAGGAAAACAGATCTGCAAATTTTGATAAGGGAATATAGTGAAATAGACAACAATTTTAAACGATCCCTGTGAAGAGTTAATAATAATACAGCAAATACTTTTGTTATGCTGCTAACTGAAGAAATCAGAACAAGATTGTATTTATGACATTATCCCAATTATAGGTGTTTTCTAACTTGCACAGCGGCAAAACATTGCTTGGCTCTGACAGGTGGGAGCATGGTGAATAGCTGGCTTTTCATTTTCTGCTTTGAGAGTTTCTTTACTTTCCATAAAAAGAAAAACCACTTTATTTTCGAGGAAAATAAATAAGCTTTGTTTTTTAAAAAGATTTATGACCTTGGCATTTTGCAAGTACCTGAAAATGTACGGATTTAACAAACATAGGCCACTAGACTCTGCTCAGAATGTAAATGAGCCTTGATAGGATAGAACGCATCTCATGCTTCTTTCAGATTCCAGCAGTTACTTAACAAATATTTTTGCCCTTGACTCTGGTGCTAGAAAAATCTAATCACAAGAATATGAGGTTAGAGCTGAGAAGTGGGGTCTTTTGCAAGAGCCAAGAGCCATATGATTCTCAGAAACCAATTTGAATCCCTACATAGTATAAGACACATGTCAGACAGTAAATAAGACTGACTGACTTATGGCCAAAAAGCATCTGGCTTCAGCTTTCCCCTTATGCCATTTGTCAGGCCTGCAACTCTGGGCCCTTGTCCAGGCCAAGTGGTATTTAACCAGTGTATGGGCTCCTAATTAAGGATGTAGGCTTGAAAAGCATGAGTCAGGACACCTAGATCATAGATGACAAATACATATGTAGTTCATGAGCTGCCTACTACTACTTCCATTTCCTTAACAAGTATTATTGTTGGATAAAGGTTTGCACCCTTTATCCTTGGAAACAAACTTAGAGGCTTGGAAACAACATTATCAGTCACTACCAAACAATGGGGACTGATGGGTAAGAAGAATCCAATTCACCATCTCTTTCTTGGGTGAGGTCTTAAGGTAATCATACAGCAATGACTTATGAGGAATAAATGAAAAGTATTGAATGGATGGACGGAGGATCGATGGATGGATGGATGGATAGATAGATGTGAATCTTGTAAAAATGTTTTGACAGCTCTTGACTGAGGATGGGGGGAAGATCTATTTCAAGGTAGCTTATTCACATACTTAGCAAATTAGTGCTGGTTGTTGGCAGGGGACCTCAATTCCTTGCCAGATGGACCTCTTCATAAGGCTGCTTATGCATCTTTACAACATGGCAGCTGGCTTCCTCCTGAGCCTGTGAGCACAAGACAGATGCCGCAGTGATTTTTATGGCCTAGCCTCAGAAGTTACACCCTATCCTTTCCTCAATACCTTATTGGTTGTACAGGTCAAGCCTATTCAACATGGGAAAGTATTACTCAAGAGTATGAGTACAGGAGGTAGGGAAATTCAGAGACATCTTGGAGCTACCATACAAGTCCCTATAGCAGATTTTAAGAAGCCAATCCTTGCTCTCACAGAGCTTATAGTGTAGTTAAGGGGACCCATATATGCAAAAACAAGCAACCTATTTAAGGGAAAAAAACCCCAAACTACGACAGACTACGTAAGGACTCGCCAATATGTATATTCTCTGCTTCTTGCTAGATATACTGCTACACTCCATTTCCTATCCTTCCTGGATTTTAGTATGACCATATAACTAACTCTTTGCAATGGAATATAAGACGAGGTGATATACGTTACCTCTAGGCTGAGGCAGTAAAGAGCAGCTTTGTCATCTCCATGTTCTTTCTCCTTTATTTGATGATACTAGGACATAGAAAAGTGGCTTAAGATAGAAATACAAATTCATTCTTTTGCATGTGAATATCCAATTTTCCGAACACAATCTATTGAATAAATTATTCTTTCCCTATTGAATATTCTTGGCTCCCTTGTCAAATAGTAGTTGACCATATATGAGTGGGTTTATTCCTGGATTCTCAATTCTGTTCCATTGGTCTGTGTCTCTGTTTTTATGCCATTACCACACTGCTTTGATTATTATAGCTTTATAGTATAGTTTGAAATCAGACCGTATGATTCTCCAGCTGTGTTTTTTTCTCAAGGTTGCTTTGGCTGCAAGGGGTCTTTTGTGACACCATACAAATTTTAGGATTGTTTGTTCTATTTCTATTAAAAAAATCCATTAGAATTTTGATATGTATTGCTTTGACTCTATAGATGGCTTCAGGTAGTATGAACACTTTAACAATATAATTCTTCCAATTCATGAACATGGGATATCTTTCCATTTATTTGTGTCTTCTTCAGTTTCTTTAATCAGTGTCGTATACTTTTCAGTGTACAGATCTTTCATTTCCTTGGTTAAATTTATTCCTAGTTACTTTTTTTACGCTATTGAACTTTTAAAATTTCTCTTTCAGATAGCTCTTTATTAGTGTATAGAAATACAACTCATTTTTGTACATTTATTTTGTATCCTGAAAATTTCCTGAATTTGTTTATTAGTTCTAACAGGTCTTTTTGGTGCAGTTTTGTGCTAGTCTCACTTATGATGATGCTATCAGGAATGCCTGGGTCATTCACTTGGGCCCATACTATTTGTGGCAAGCCTTAAAAGACATTTACCTGACTGGAACCAATGTTTTGGCTGGACTGGCCCTTGTGGTTCTTATTATGATTGCAAGATGCACCTCAACAACAACCATCAGAGTACTTTGACAAAAAAGGTTTATTATTCACAGGTTGTGAAGGGTACATGACATGCCCAGGGCCACAGAGACAGGTAGCAGAGGTGGGTGGGGAGAGAGAGAGAGCATACAGATCCGGGTTTCTGCATTTATTGGGGGGTGGGGTGGGGTGCCTAGGGTTTCACATGTTCACTCTTTATTGGTGAATTTAAAACATTATAGCAAGAATTAAAGCATGGAAATGGGAAAAGGCGGGGGGGTTGTATATCACTCAAGTAGTCAGTTATCTAGGTTACCCAGGGCTTTCTAATATTTCTTTTTTTTAAAAATAAATTTATTTATTTTTGGCTGTGTTGGGTCTTCGTTGCTGCGCGTGGGCTTTTTCTAGTTGTGGCGAGCGGGGGTTACTCTTCGTTGCGGCGCGCGGGCTTCTCATTGCGGTGGCTGCTCTTCTTGCAGAGCACAGGCTCTAGGTGCGCGGGCTTCAGTAATTGTGGCTTGTGGGATCTAGAGCGCAGGCTCACTAGTTGTGGTGAATGGGCCTAGTTCCTCCATGGCTCATGGGATCTTCCCAGACCAGGGCTCAAACCCATGTCCCCTGCATTGGCAGGTGGATTCTTAACCACTGTGCCACCAGGGAAGTCCTCATTTACTTCTTCTGATGTTACTATAGATATATCAGCTTTCTTTGGGTTAGTGTTTACACATTACTTTTTTTACATCACTTTGCTTTAAATTTTTTTTTTAAATCTTTATTGGAGTATAATTGCTTTACAATGGTGTGTTAGTTTCTGCTTTATAACAAAGTGAATCAGTTATACATATACATATGTTCCCATATCTCTTCCCTCTTGCATCTCCCTCCCTCCCACCCTCACTATCCCACCCCTCTAGGTGGTCACAAAGCACCAAGCTGATTTCCCTGTGCTATGCGGCTGCTTCCCACTAGCTATCTATTTTACGTTTGGTAGTGTATATATGTCCATGCCACTCTCTCCTTTTGCCACAGCTTACCCTTCCCCGTCCCCATATCCTCAAGTCCATTCTCTAGTAGGTCTGTGTCTTTATTGCCGTCTTGCACCTAGGTTCTTCATGACCTTTTTTTTTTTCTTAGATTCCATATATATGTGTTAGCATACGGTATTTCTTTTGCTCTTTCTGACTTACTTCACTCTGTATGACAGACTCTAGGTCCATCCACCTCACTACAAATAACTCAATTTCATTTCTTTTTATGGCTGAGTAATATTCCTTTGTATATATGTGCCATGTCTTCGTTATCCATTCATCTGTTGATGGACACTAAGGTTGCTTCCATGTCCTGGCTATTGTAAATAGAGCTGTAATGAACATTTTGGTACATGACTCTTTTTGAATTATGGTTTCCTCAGGGTATATGTCCAGTAGCGGGATTGCTGGGTCTTATGGTAGTTCTATTTTTAGTTTTTTAAGCAACCTCCATACTGTTCTCCTTAGTGGCTGTATCAATTTACATTCCCACCAACAGTGCAAGAGGGTTCCCTTTTCTCCACACCCTCTCCAGCATTCATTTTTTCTAGATTTTTTAATGATGGCCATTCTGACCAGTGTGAGATGATATCTCATTGTAGTTGTGATTTGCATTTCTCCAATGATTAATGATGTTGAGCATCCTTTCATGTGTTTGTTGGAAATCTGTATATCTTCTTTGTAGAAATGTCTATTTAGGTCTTCTGCCCATTTTTGGATTGGGTTGTTTTTTTGATATTGAGCTGCATGAGCTGCTTGTAAATTTTGGAGATTAATCCTTTGTCAGTTGCTTCATTTGCAAATATTTTCTCCCATTCTGAGGGTTGTCTTTTGGTCTTGTTTATGGTTCCCTTAGCTGTGCAAAATCTTTTAAGTTTCATTAGGTCCCATTTGTTTATTTTTGTTTTTATTGGCATTTCTCTAGGAGGTGGGTCAAAAAGGATCTTGCTGTGATTTATGTCATAGAGTGTTCTGCCTATGTTTTCCTCTAAGAGTTTGATAGTGTCTGGCCTTACGTTTAGGTCTTTAATCCATTTTGAGTTTATTTGTGTGTATGCTGTTAGGGAGTGTTCTAATTTCATACTTTGACATGTACCTGTCCAATTTTCCCAGAACCACTTATTGAAGAGGCTGTCTTTTCTGCACTGTATATTCTTGCCTCCTTTATCAAAGATAAGGTGACCATATGTGCGTGGGTTTATCTGGGTTTTCTATCCTGTTCCATTGATCTATATTTCTGTTTTTGTGCCAGTACCATACTGTCTTGATTACTGTAGCTTTGTAGTATAGTCTGAAGTCAGGGAGCCTGATTCCTCCAGCTCCATTTTTGGTTCTAAACATTGCTTTGGCTATTCGGGGTCTTTTGTGTTTCCATACAAATTGTGAAATCTTTTGTTCTAGTTCTGTGAAAAATGCCAGTGGTAGTTTGACAGGGACTGCATTGAATCTGTAGATTGCTTTGCGTAGTAGAGTCATTTTCACAATGTTGATTCTTCAAATCCAAGAACATGGTATATCTCTCGATATTTTTGTATCATCTTTAATTTCTTGATCAGTGTCTTATAATTTTCTGCATACAGGTCTTTTGTCTCCTTAGGTAGGTTTATTCTTACGTATTTTATTCTTTTCGTTGCAATGGTAAATGGGAGTGTTTTCTTAATTTTTCTTTCAGATTTTTCATCATTAGTGTATAGGAATGCAAGAGATTTCTGTGCATTAATTTTATATCCTGCTACTTTAACAAATTCATTGATTAGCTCTAGTAGTTTTCTGGTAGCATCTTTAGGATTCTCTATGTATAGTGTCATGTCATCTGCAAACAGTGACAGCTTTACTTCTTTTCCAATTTGGATTCCTTTTATTTCCTTTTCTTCTCTGATTGCTGTGGCTAAAACTTCCAAAACTATGTTGAATAATAGTGGTGAGAGTGGGCAACCTTGTCTTGTACCTGATCTTAGTGGAAATGGTTTCAGTTTTTCACCATTGAGGACGATGTTGGCTGTGGTTTTGTCATATGTGGCCTTTATGTTGAGGAAAGTTCCCTCTATGCCTACTTTCTGCAGGACTTTTATCATAAATGGGTGTTGAATTTTGTCAAAAGCTTTCTCTGCATCAATTGAGATAATCATATGGTTTTTCTCCTTCAATTTGTTAATATGGTGTATCACATTAATTGATTTGCATATATTGAAAAATCCTTGCATTCCTGGAATAAACCCCACTTGATCATGGTGTATGATCCTTTAATGTGCTGTTGGACTCTGTTTGCTAGTATTTTGTTGAGGATTTTTGCATCTATGTTCATCAGTGATATTGGCCTCTAGTTTTCTTTCATTGTGACCTCTTTGTCTGCTTTTGGTATCAGGGTGATGGTGGCCTCGTAGAATGAGTTTGGGAGTGTTCCTCCGTCAGCTATATTTTGGAAGAGTTTGAGAAGGATAGGTGTTAGCTCTTCTCTAAATGTTTGATAGAATTTGCCTGTGAAGCCATGTGGTCCTGGGCTTTTGTTTGTTGGAAGATTTTTTAATCATAGTTTCAATTTCAGTGCTTGTGATTGGTCTGTTCATATTTCTATTTCTTCCTTTTTCAGTCTCGGCAGGTTGTGCATTTCTAAGAATTTGTCCATTTCTTTCAGGTTGTCCATTTTATTGGCATAGAGTTGCTTGTAGTAATCTCTCACGATCCTTTGTATTTCTGCAGTGTCAGTTGTTACTTCTCCTTTTTCATTTCTAATTCTATTCATTTGAGTCTTCTCCCTTTTTTTCTTGATGAGTCTAGCTAATGGTTTATCAATTTTGTTTATTTTCTCAAAGAACCAGCTTTTAGTTTTATTGATCTTTGCTATCGTTTCCTTCATTTCTTTTTCATTTATTTCTGATCTGATCTTTAGGATTTCTTTCCTTATGCTAACTTTGGGGTTTTTTTGTTCTTCTTCCTCTAATTGCTTTAGGTGCAAGGTTAGGTTGTTTATTTGAGATGTTTCCTGTTTCTTAATATAGGATTGTATTGCTATAAACTTCCCTCTTAGAATTGCTTTTGCTGCATCCCATAGGTTTGGGTCATCGTGTCTCCATTGTCATTTGTTTCTAGGTATTTTTTGATTTCCTCTTTGATTTCTTCAGTGATCACTTGGTTATTAAGTAGTGTATTGTTTAGCCTCCATGTGTTTGTATTTTTTACAGGTCTTTTCCTGTAATTGATATCTAGTTTCATAGCGTTTTGGTCGGAAAAGATACTCAATACAATTTCAATTTTCTTAAATTTACCAAGGCTTAATTTGTGACACAAGATATGATCTATCCTGGAGAATGTTCCATGAGCACTAGAGAAAAATGTGTATTCTGTTGTTTTTGGATGGAATGTCCTATAAATATCAACTAAGTCCATCTTGTTTAATGTGGCATTTAAAGCTTGTGTTTCCTTATCTATTTTCATTTTGGATGATCTGTCCATTGGTGAAAATGGGTTGTTAACGTCCCCTACTATGATTGTGTTACTGTCGATTTTCCCTTTTATGGCTGTTAGCAGTTGCCTTATGTATTGAGGTGCTCCTATGTTGGGTGCATAAATATTTACAATTGTTATATCTTCTTGTTGGATCGATCCCTTGATCATTATGTATTGTCCTTCTTTTTCTCTTGTAATAGTCTTTATTTTAAAGTCTATTTTGTCTGATATGAGAATTGCTACTCCAGCTTTCTTTTGATTTCCATTTGCATGGAATATCTTTTTCCATCCCCTCACTTTCAATCTGTATGTGTCTCTAGGTCTGAAGTGGGTCTCTTGTAGACAGCATATATATGGGTCTTGTTTTTGTATCCATTCAGCGAGTCTGTGTCTTTTGGTGGGAGCATTTAATCCTTTTACACTTAAGGTAATTATCGACATGTATGTTTCTATTCCCATTTTCTTAATTGTTTTGGGTTTTTTATTGTAGGTCTTTTCCTTCTCTTGTGTTTCCTGCCTAGAGAAGTTCTTTTAGCATTTGTTGTAAAGCTGGTTTGGTGCTGCTGAACTCTCTCAGCTTCTGCTTGTCTGTAAAGGTTTTAATTTCTCCATCAAATCTGAATGAGATCCTTGCTGGGTAGAGTAATCTTGGTTGTAGGTTCTTCTCCTTCATCACTTTAAATATGTCATGACACGCCCTTCTGGCTTGCAGAATTTCTGCTGAAACATCAGCTGTTAACCTTATGGGGATTCCCTTGTGTGTTATTTTTCCCTTGCTGCTTTTAATATGTTTTCTTTGTATTTAATTTTTGATAGTTTGATTAATATGTGTCTTGGCGTGTTTCTCCTTGGATTTATCCTGTATGGGACTCTCTGTGCTTCCTGGACTTGATTAACTATTTCCTTTCCCATATTAGGGAAATTTTCGACTAAAATCTCTTCAAATATTTTCTCAGTCCCTTTGTTTTTCTCTTCTTCTTCTGGGACCACTGTAATTCGAATGTTGGTGCATTTAATGTTGTCCCAGAGGTCTCTGACACTGTCCTCCATTCTTTTCATTCTTTTTTCTTTATCCTGCTCTGCAGTAGTTATTTCCACTATTTTATCTTCCAGCTCACTTATCTGTTCTTTTGCCTCAGTTATTCTGCTATTAATCCCTTCTAGAGAATTTTTAATTTCACTTAATGTGTTGTTCATTGTTTGTTTGCTCTTTAGTTCTTCTAGATCCTTGTTAAATGTTTCTTGCATTTTCTCTATTCTATTTCCAAGATTTTGGATCTTTACTATCAGTATTCTGAATTCTTTTTGAGGTAGACTGCCTATTTCCTCTTCATTTATTATATCTGCTGGGTTTTTACCTTGCTCCTACATCTGCTGTGTGTTTTTCTGTCCTCTCAGTTTGCTTAACTTACTGGGTTTGGGGTCTCCTTTTTGCAGGCTGCAGGTTCGTGGTTGCCATTGTTTTTGGTGTCTGTCCCCATTGGCTAAGGTTGGTTCAGTGGGTTGTGTAGGCTTCATAGTGGAGGGGACTAGTGCCTGTGTTCTGGTAGATGAGGCTGGATCTTTTCTTTCTGGTGGGCAGGTCCACATCTGGTGGTGTGTTTTGGGGTGTCTGTGGCCTTATTATGATTTTAGGCAGCCTCTGTGCTAATGGATGGGGCTGTGTTCCTGTCTTGCTAGTTGTTTGGCATTGTGTGTCCAGCACTGTAGTTTGCTGGTCATTGAGTGAAGTTGGGTCTTGGCGTTGAGATGGAGATCTCTGGGAGATTTTCACCTTTTGGTATTATGTGGAGCTGGGAGGTTTCTTGTGGACCAGTGTCCTGAAGTTGGCTCTCCCACCTCAGAGGCATATCACTCACTCCTGGCTGCAGCACCAAGAGCCTTTCATCTACACGGCTCAGAATAAAAGGGAGAAAAAATAGAAAGAAAGAAAGAAGATAAAATAAAATAAAATGAAGTGAAATAAAATGAAGTTATTAAAATAAAAAATAATTATTAAGAAAAGAATTTTAGAAAGCAAAAAAACAACAACAAAAGAAAACAAACAAAAAAACGGACGGACAGAACCCTAGGACAAATGGTGAAAGCAAAGCTATACAGAGAAAATCACACACAGAAGCATACACATACACACTCACAAAAAGAGAAAAAGGGGAAAAAATAATATATCTTTGCTCCCAAAGTCCACCTCCTCAATTTGGGATGGTTCGTTGTCTATTCAGGTATTCCACAGATGCAGAGGGTACATCAAATTGATTGTGGAGCTTTAATCTGCTGCTCCTGAGGCTGCTGGGTGAAATTTCCCTTTCTCTTCTTTTTTCGCACAGCTCCTGGGGGTTAGCTTTGGATTTGGCCCCGCCTCTGCGTGTAGGTAACCTGAGGGCGTCTGTTCTTTGCTCAGACAGGACGGGGTCAAAGGAGCACCTGATTGGAGGGCTCTGGCTCACTCAGACCGGGGAGAGGGAGGGGTACAGTTGTAGGGCGAGCCTGTGGCGGCAGAGGCCGGCGTGACGTTGCACCAGCCTGAGGCGCGCCGTGTGTTCTCCCGGGGGAGTTGTCCCTGGATCCCGGGACCCTGGCAGTGGCGGGCTGCACAGGCTCCCCGGAAGGGGGGTGTGGATAGTGACCTGTGCTCGCACGCAGGCTTCTTGGTGGCGGCAGCAGCAGCTTTAGCGTCTCATGCCCGTCTCTGGGGTCCGCGCTGATAGCCGCGACTCGCGCCCATCTCTGGAGCTCCTTTAAGCAGCGCTTTTGATCCCCTCTCCTCACGCACCAGGAAACAAAGAGGGAAGAAAAAGTCCCTTGCCTCTTCTGCAGCTCCAGTCTTTTCCCTGGACTCCCTCCCAGCTAGCTGTGGCGCACTAGCCCCTTCAGGCTGTGTTCACACCGCCAACCCCAGTCCTCTCCCTGTGCTCCGACCGAAGCCCGAGCCTCAGCTCCCAGCCACCGCCCGCCCCGGCGGGTGAGCAGACAAGCCTCTCGGGCTGGTGAGTGCTGGTCGGCACCGATCCTCTGTGCGGGAATCTCTTCACTTTGCCCTCCGCACCCCTGTGGCTGCACTCTCCTCTGTGGCTCCGAAGGTTCCCCCCTCCGCCACCCGCAGTCTACTCCCGCGAAGGGGCTCCTAGTGTGTGGAAACCTTTCCTCCTTCACAGCTCCCTCCCACTGGTGTAGGTTCCCGTCCCTATTCTTTTGTCTCTGTTTATTCTTTTCTGTTTTGCGCTACCCAGTTACCTGTGGAGTTTCTTGCCTTTTTGGAGGTCTGAGGTCTTCTGCCAGCGTTCAGTAGGTGTTCTATAGGAGCAGTTCCACATGTAGATGTATTTCTGATGTATCTGTGGGGAGGAAGGTGATCTCGGCATCTTACTCTTCCGCCATCTTGAAGCTCCTCTCTTTCTAATATTTCTAATACAAATATTGTAGCTGGCAATATTTTTATTTGAGATAGATGTCTTTGAAATGGATACTTCAGCAATCAAAAGCTTATTGTCAGGTACTTACACTACAAAGGTTTTCTATATATAACATCATGTCATCTGCAAACAGGGACAAGTTTGCTTCTTCATTTCCAATTTGGATTGCCTTGTATTTCTTTTTCTCGCCTGATGGCTCTGGCTAAGACTTCCAGTACTATGCTTAATAGGAGTGGTTGGATTGGGTACCCTTGTCTTATTCCGAATCTTAGGGGAAAAACTTTCAACCTTTCACCATTGAGTATGATGCTAGCTGTGGGCCTTTATTACATTCCTTCTATGCCCAGTTTGTTGAGCATTTTTATCATGAAAGGATGTTGAACTTTGTCAGATGCTTTTTCTGCATCTATTGATGTAATTATATGATTTTTACCTTTTATTCTATTAGTGTTATATAGCACATTTATTGATTTGCATATGTTGAACCGTCCTTGCATTCTAGGGATGAATTCCACTTGATCATGGTGTGTGATCCTTTTGATATGCTGTTGAATTTGGTTTGCTAGTATGAGAATTTTTGCATCTATATTTATCAGGAATATTGGCCTGTAGTTTTCTTTTCTTTTAGTATTCTTAGCTGCCTTTGGTTTCAGGGTAATTCTGGCCTTGTAAAATGAGTTTGGTAGTTCCCTCCTTTTCAGTTTTTAAGAAAAATTTGAAAAGGATTGGTATTAATTCTTCCTTAGATGTTTGGTAGAATTCACCAGTGAAACCATCTGGTTTTGAGCTTTTCTTTGTTGGGATATTTTTTTTTAATTACTGATTTAATCTCCTTACTCATTATAGGTCTGTTCAGATTCTCTATTACTCATTATTCAGTCTTGGTAGGTTATATGTTTCTAGGAAGTTATTCATTTCTTTTTCTAGGTTGCTCAATTTGTTAGCATACAATTGTTCATACTAGTCTCTTATAATCCTTTGCATTTCTGTGGTATCAGTTGTAATGTCTCTTCGTTTATTTATAATTCTATCAGAGTCTTCTTTTTTCTTTGTTAGTCTAACTAAAGTTTTGTCAGTTTTGTTTCTCTTTTTAAAGAACCAATTCTTGGTTTTTAATCTTTCCTATTGTTTTTCTATTTTAGTTATTTTACTGTAATCTATATTATTTCCTTTTTTATGCAAACTTTGGGCTTAGTTTGTTCTTCTTTTTCTATACTCTTAAGGTGTAATGTTAGGTTGTTTGTTTGATATCTTTTTTTCCCAACAAATTTATTTATTTATTTATATTTGGCTGCGTTGGGTCTTCGTTGCTGTGCGCAGGCTTTTCTCTAGTTGTGGTGAGCGGAGGCTACTCTTTGCTGTGGTGTGTGGGCTTCTCATTGCGGTGGCTTCTCTTGTTGTGGAGCATGGGATCTAGGTGTGTGGGCTTCAGTAGTTGTGGCATGTGGGCTCAATAGTTTTGGCTTGCAGGCTCTAGAGCGCAGTCTTAGTAGTGTGGCACATGGGCTTAGTTGCTCCATGGCATGTGAGATCTTCCTGGACCAGGGCTCGAACCCGTGTCCCCTGCACTGGAGGCGGATTCTCAACTACTGCACCACTAGGGAAGCCCCGATATCTTTCTTTATCTTGATGTATGCATTTATAGCTATAAACTTCACTCTTAGAACTGCTTTTGCTGTAACCCATAAATTTTGATATGTTGTGTTTCCATTTTCTTTTGCCTCAATATATTTTTTATTTCCCTTTTCATTTCTTCTTTGACCAATTGGTTGTTGAGGAATGTGTTAATTTCTATGTATTTGTGAATTTTCCAGCTTTCTTCCTGTTATTAATTTCTAGTCTTATATCATTGTGGTTGGAAAAGATGCCTTGATATAATTCTGTCTTCTTGAATTTGTTGAGACTTGTTTTGTGGCTTAACATATGATCTGTCCTAGAAAGTATCATGTGTGCTTGAGAAGAATGTGTATTCTGCTGCTGTTGAATGCTTGGTCAAGTCTACAGTTGAAACTCTCTGTTGAATTCTTCAGTTCAGTCATTGTATTCTTCAGTTCTAGGATTTGTTTGAGTTATTTTGATGGTTTGTATTTCTTTGCTGAACTTCACATTGTTTTCCTAATTTTGTTTACCTATCTGTGTGTTCTTATAGTTCACAGATCTTCATTAAGAAGATTATTCTGAATTCTTTTTTTTAAAATAAATTTATTTATTTTTGGCTGCCTTGGGCCTTCATTGCTGTGTGCGGGCTTTCTCTAGTTGCGGCGAGTGGGGGCTACTCTTCATTGCCATGCAGGGGCTTCTCATTGCAGTCATTTCTCTTGTTCCGGAGCACAGGCTGTAGGCACACAGGCTTTAGTTGTGGCACATGGGCTCAGTAGTTGTGGCTCGCGGGCTCTAGAGTGCAAGCTCAGTAGTTGTGGTGCACGGGCTTAGTTGCTCCATGGCATGTGGGATCTTCCCAGACCAGGGCTCGAAAACCATGTCCCCTGCATTGGCAGGCAGATTCTTAACGACTGCGCTACCAGGGAAGTCCCAAGAAGATTATTCTGAATTCTTAGTGAGAGATTTCATAGATCTCCATTTCTTTATGGTCAGTTATTGGAGCTTTATTAGTTTCCTTGGGTAGTGTCATGTTTATCGGAGTCTTCTTTTTTAACATAAAGCTCATGGTCACCTGCTTGGGGTTATATACTAAATCGAATGCAATCTTAGACTTTTTCTTCTCTTTTTTTTTTTTTTTTTTTGTGGTACACAGGCCTCTCACTGTTGTGGCCTCTCCCGTTGCGGAGCACAGGCTCCGGACGCGCAGGCCCAGCGGCCGTGGCTCATGGGCCCAGCCGCTCCACGGCATGTGGGATCCTCCCAGACCGGGGTATGAACCCGCATCCCCTGCATCGGCAGGCGGACTCTCAACCACTGGGCCACCAGGGAAGCCCTTAGACTCTTTCTTGACTGTAAATTCTTCCAAGGAAGGGAGTGTGCCCTACTCTATTTATCATCTATATTAAATCAAATGTCACCTTTCAGATGCCTTTATAGACTATTCCATCTAAATGAGTGCTCTCCTCACTGCTACCAGTTACTTTCATATTATTCTGTTGAATTTTCTTTATAACACTCGTTGCTACTGGATGATTATTTTTGTTTGCTTATTTACTTGTTTATCATCTGTCTTTTCCCACTGGAGTAGCAGCTTCTTAATATCAGGAGTCTTGTGTTTCCTGTTCACCTCTGTGTCCCCAGTGTCTCAAACAGTGTCTGACACATAGCTGGTACTCAGTAAATGTTTATTGGATAAATCAATAAATCTTCATATTTCCCACTGTGCTTAATGACTGGCCTTAGAGGGATCAATAACTATTTACTAAATGAATGAAATTTGTAACTCCCCCAATACATGCTAATATAGCTAAAATACATTTTTATTTATAAAATTCTGATTATAAAAATCATTTTTCAGGACAACATTGATATTGCAAATCAAAATGACAAACATGGTGTATTTTCTCCCTGTCAAGCAGCTGACTTAACTCCCTAATTATGTTTTCTTCCTATTAACACTGGAAAAAGTCAGTGTTCTCTGAGTCCACATCAGCTGGCTATGTGATGAAGAAGAAGAGTGGAAACAGAGGTAATTGTCCCAGGTGCTGAGGGGATCTGACTCATGCTTAATCAACAAACCAAGCCACTGAGATGTGCCTGAGTGGTCAGATAATATAAAGACTGGCATAGGATGAATCAAGAAAGAAGGAAGAGAGAGAGAGTTGGCCAAGGCAGCCAACTACCGAAACTTGAGTTCAGTATGGGAGACCCATTTTAAGCTACAGGGAGCGTTTACCCAGATGGGAAGGAAAGAAATGGAAATCTGAGGAGCAAACAGCAATCCTTTCCCTGGACTGGAGAGTTGATAGAAATTTGGACTTCTTTCCTGGGTTGTTTGGTAAAAATTATCAATGGCTGACATTTAAGAGAAATGAAATCTGATGAGGCAAAGTAAATGCAGTGTGAATGATTTGCTTTCCCCATAACTGAGTGGATAAACATGATTATTTACCTAATAAAGAATTCTTTGATGTTCCCAAAACAATCCTATTAGTTTAATAAATGGTTGAAAAATTATGATTTATACAAGCTTGGTTAATAAATATACTGTGCAATCTCTGCCCATTTATCATTGATTTCCATATGTTTGTACAGACAGCTGAGTTCTTTCTTTTCCTCTGAATGCTGCATTTGCAGAAAAATCAGGATTGAATTTAAAACATGAAATAATCATTGTAAACCTTCTAGGTAAATACTACTAACTCATTACTCATATGCTGAAGAATCAGGGCCAGGCCAGCATCCAATAATGAGAATTTTCCTGCTTTCTCTGTATTTTAGACGAGAGAAAACTGTCCCAGGGTATGCCTTCACCCCAAACACAGTGCCAGAGTTGGGGAAGATAGGAGACAGAATCTTCACTTCATGATCACTTCTTGCCAAAAGCAGTTTTGAAGGCATCAGAGATGAGCTCCGTAAAAGACTAAGAACAAAAATCCCTTATCTGCTCTCAGATATAAAAAGCAGTTCTGAGTCATGTTATAAGTTGTGCTGTTGACTCAGTTGTGTCCTGTTAATATTCATATTTTGAAATCCTAACCCACAGTGTGATAGTATTAGGAGATGGGGGCCTTTGAGAGGTAGTTGTGTTTATGAGGTCATGAGGGTGAGACTCTCGTGATAGAATTAGTACCCTTATAAGAAGAGACACTGGACAGTTCTCTCTCTCCCTGCCAAGTGAGAACACAAAGAGTAGGTGGCCATCTGCAAGTCAGCAAGAGAGACTTCATCAGAAACTGAATCCTGCTGGACCTTGATCTTGGACTTGCCAGTCTCCAGAACTTTGAGAAAATAAATTTCTGTTGATAAAAGCACGTATTCTGTGGTATTTTGTTATGGCAGCCTGAGCTGACTAATCCAGGCTGCCACAGTATAGTTATATATCTCATGAGCTTGCTGTCTCTGATATGTCAGGTTTCTAAAATAAAGAATTGTTCTTTTAATAGAAAGCTTAAATACCTTCACATGGCAGTAAGATAGTGAGCCCCTTTCAGTAGAAGTGTGCAAGCAGATACCGGAGGACTGTGAGAAATGCTTTGAAAGAATTTGTAGAGCATGTGGAAGATTGACTTGTGGATCATGTTGATGCTAGTAAATATTGAGAACATGCAATTAAAATAAGTAAATTAAGGTAATACAGAAATTAGGTGAAAGCATCTGGACACTGAGTGGGAAGGTGAGGGAAGAGGACATGAAATGTATTTGGGAGACAGTCTACTCCACATGCTGAGATGGTAGGGAAAGTATTCTTCCTGGAATGACAGATGAATATTTCAGGAGTTTTTGAATGATGGGAGATGTGACAGAGCTGTCATTGCTCCAGCCACAGCCGCCTAGGTCTTATTACATCAGCATCTGCCTACCCAACTTACAACTTGCAGCAGCTCCCAACATCCACTCTTTGTCCTTGAATGAACTTAGTGACTCACTTCTAATGAATAGAATATGATAGAAGTGACAGTGGGTGACTTCTGAAATTAGGTCATGAAAGGTTTTGTGGCTTCCTTCTTGCTCCCTCTCTCAGATTAGTCATGCTGGGAGAAGCCGGTGGCCATGTCATGAGGACACTCAAGCAAGCTTATGAGGAAACCCACCAGGTGAGGAACTGAGGTCTCCTGCCAAGAATCTTGTGAGTGAGGCATCTTGGAAGCAAAACTCCCAGCCCCAGTCAAGCCTTCAGATAATCGCAGCCTCCACTGACATCCTGATTGCAACCACTTGAGCCAGAACCACCTAGTTAGCTGCTTCCAAATTCCTGACCCACAGAAGTTGAGAAGATAAATGTTTATTGTTTTGAGCCACTGAGTATTGTTGTTACACAACAATAGATAACTGAAACAGTGAGACTGAGCGAAAATACAGAGAATGAGCAATAACGTCCAAGGCCTGAGAGATGAGGAGCAAGACCAAATTGACTTACGATTTTTAGACAAAAATTAGAATCACTGTATGTTATTTTCTAAATGACTTTTTGAAATGAAACTCAGACGGACATAATTTATTAATCATAATTCTTTTTTACCATAGAGTATACTCATCCTTCCTCTACCTGTAGCCCTCTCTTATTTTATTTTTAGTAATATAATGTACACTCATGAACCCTATATCCAACCCAAGAATTTGAATATAAGCATTTACATTCACTGACACATAGTTATATGCACATGGATGATACTTTTTTACTTTAAAATTATTTCCTCATTGCATTAAATATATTTCAACATAAATTTTTTTAAGTCTATACAGAATTCCATCATGGATGTATCAGAATTTATTTAACCAGTTCCTTATTGTTGAATATTTAAAATATTTTCAGATTTTGTTATTAAAAATAAGATGGTGATGAATATCCTTATTCATAAATTTGTGTGCCACAGTGATTAATTCCTTAGAATAAGTTCTCAAAAGTCTCCATGAGAAGCCAAAATCCAGCTCTATTGCTATCACAGGAGCAGATATGCCTGGCATATTAGAAATTCCCCATCTCCCCACATGAATCTTCTGGACCACAAAGCCTCTGGACACACCATGGAGCCCACTTTCCTCAAAAAGACCATCAGAACTAAATTCAAAAAGCTCCACAGCCCTCCTTACCTCAATCAGCCAGAATCATACCTCTCCAGTCTTTATCTTCTAATCACTCATCCCCAAACTGTGCTGTAAATCCCTGAATCTGTTTCACCCCTCCCCCTAAGAAAACCCCACAAAAACAAGACAAAAACAATAACAAAAACCCTTACACTGTGCATTCTGGAAATTTCTTTTCAGTAATGTATCATAAATTTTACTCCTTTCTGAACTACTACCCCCACCCACCTCCTTTCCTTAATGGAAACTGGACTCTCCCTTAAGGATACTGCTTCTCCTACAGCCCTCTCAGGTGGAAGCTATTTTCTCAACTTACTCCTTTGAGACCATTACTATTCCTCCATCTTGAATAGCAATCATTCTGCTATATATGGCAATTTCCTCCCTTCTCACAAGAATCATCTAGCAATTTCTTGGTTATTCCCCTCCTTCTATAAAACATAAGCATGCGTCTTCTTCACCCCAACTCCTGACGTCATTTGACATGACCTCAAGTTCCCCATGAATGACCTGTTGAATAGCTTGGCCTCTCAAATCTTCGGTCTTCTCAACTCCAATGTTCTTTTCCTCTGTGTTACACTGATTACATCCTTGGTCTCATCCTTACCAGAAACTATACCATGTAAGATTGTAAATTCAAATGATAGGGACCAAAAAATGGAAGCTACCATGCTTTGGTTGTACTGATCCAGATAATGGGTACAGCTGGACAGAACAGAGCAAGGCTTGATGTGTGTTATAAAGGGCCTGAAGCTCTTCCCTGTGGAGCACAGGGGATCTGGAATATAGAGATAAAAGGAAGAGGAAAGCCCTGGAATTGCAGGCTGAAGTTCTAGAAGAAGATGGTGCTGCAGCAGAGATGAGAAGGGAGATGCTGGGGAAACTGATAAGCAGAGGGAATTTATACTGTTTTGCTATGACAAGAAATATAATTTGCCTTTTCAGGGCATTTCAGTAAAAAAAAAATTTTTTTAAGGTTTTTACGCTTCCTCACATGTGGGCCTGATATTTCTTTTGAATGCAGCACCATATTGAGATTGGTCACTAGGCAACCCAACATCCTTTGAGGTACACAAACATTCCCCTCTCTGGCCCCACTCACTTTGCCTACAAGGAAAATTCCTTGACTTCATAGAGATCTCCAATCCCCTCAACCTCCCTCTGTGTTCTCTGAATTCATCAGCTCCTTTCCAATTTTCTTATAATTTATTCTCAACTTCTCATTCTGTGTTCCAGCAGTACAATTACCCTTGGTCTTTATGACCCTCTTGAATAAACGCCCACTAAAGACCTTCTCCAGGTCAGTATGATGTAGCTGAGTGATACTGGAGAAATGTCCATAATGCATATTTTTGTCAATATATATGTATGACCATCACCTTCAGATGGACACTCGGTACTCCAGTGATTACATTCATTTGCTGAGCTTGATTTTACTGTCTGAGGAAGGCCCATTTCACACCTATTCCACACTACCTTGACCCCAGGCTCTCTGTCTGTACATTATTGAGGAATGGAGGTTATCACTCAGGAACTCACTCATCTTCCCATCTCCAGGTCTATGCAGCTGCCTCCATTAACACCTATCACTTTTCCCCCAATTAGTTTCAACAGAAAGTGTCCCTCCAAGTATACTCGCTCTGCAACCTCTTTGTTGTCAAGTCTCTCTTTAGCCTCTTCAGTCACTCCTCAGCACTAGGCTATGAGAATGGTACTCTCTAGTGCTGGGCACTGTGAACAGCCTGGGTGCTACTATCTTCCCATCATTAAAACAAAAGAAAGAAAAACAATAAATCTTTGTTGAATCCACAGTTACCTCCATGTTTTATCATCGTGCTATCCCTCTTCATGGTCAAAGATCTCAGAAATTATCTACCCAATCTCATTCACCTTTCATTTAAAAATATATTTTAGATATATTGATACAAAAATGTACGGAGAACAATATAGGAAACACCCATGTACCCATAACCCAGTTTAAGAAATAAAACATTATATATATTTCAAAATCCACTGCATATCTTTCCTAAATATCAACTCCTTTCCTTCCTCTAGAAAGTAACCACTATTCTAAAAAGAGTGTTTATCATTTTCATGTATTTCTTTATTCTTTTACCCCATGTGGTGGTGTTGAACATTCACATATACTTTATTTAAATGGTGTCATATTGGATATGTTCTTCACCTTGTCTTCTTCATTCAGCATGATGTTTGTGAAGTTCACCTATGTCTCTAAAGATGAGCTAGCTTTCTCATTTTGCCTGATACGTAGTTATCCATTTTCCTAATGATGGACATCATGGCAATTATTTGCTGCTACAAGCAACGTCATGTTCACATGTTCATGAACATTCTTGTAACTGACTCCATGAGCAAATTTACAAGTTCTTTTAGGATAAATATGTAGAAGTCGGACTGCTGGGTGGTAAGATGTGTGCATCTTAAACTTTACTGAGTAGCGCTAGGTTCCTCCCCCAGCCTCAGAGAATGTCCGTTCCCAATGATCTACATCCTCAGGAAGCAGTGTAGTCAAACTTGAAAACTTTTTCATTCTGATGGGAATGAAAAGTATCTCATCATTTTAAACTGGATTTTCTTGAATGTTGAAAAGACTGCATCTTCTCATATCTTCATTGACAACTTGGCCAATTAACTGCCTATTAAGATATTTTATCCTTTTTTTCTATTGAGTTGTTTGTATTTTTATTATTGATTTCTACTTTTGTATATTCAAACACTAATCTTTGGACTGTTGTATATGTTACATACATCTCTTTCAAGTCCATTATATTTTTAACTTTTTGTGGCTTATTTTGATGCTTAGAAGTATTAATTGTAATATAATTGTATGTGTCCTTTTCTTTGTGGTTCACCCTGCTTGTATTTTGTTCAATATACCCTACCCCAAATTTTGTTCCTTACCTTGAAGTCATATATTTTCCCACTTTGCCTTCTAATAATATCACAGTATTCCTTTCACAATTAAGTTTTTCATGCATATGAAAGTCTTTCATTTTTGAAAAAAATCTTTCATTTTTTATTGTAGATAATAGTATGGATTTTTGTTATTTTGCATATATAACAAATTGTTCCAGAATGATTCATTGATTTATCCATCCTTTCTCCATTGAAGGAATACTAATACTGTCCAGTATTATGTCTCTGTATATGTGTGGTATCTGCATCTAGTCTTTATTTTTCCCATTGATCTTTTTGTTTATTATTTTGTTAATACTACAGTATCCTAATTACTATATGTTCAGTTTTGTGATGCTGCCAATATCTTATTGATTGACAGAAAAGAAACAGAAATTTTGTGTGATCCAACCTAATAATAAGTATTGATAACCATAAAGTATAATATTTGGTGAAAGTCCTTAATCACGAAAGAATATACTTTTCTATTTCTGGTCATCTAGAGTACATTTAAAGGTGTGTTGAATTTTGCCAACTGCTTTTACAACATTTACCAAGAGGTATTTTCTTCTTAAATTTGTTAACAGAAAGAATGGTGAATTACATTAAAAAAATATTAAGCCATTCTTTAATTCCTCAGATAAATCAACTAGTTGAATACATTGCTGGATTTTTTTCTTTTAATACTTTGTTGAAAACTTTAGGATCTATGTTCTTAAGTAAGACTGGCCTATAATATTCCATAATTACACTGTCATTTAATTTAAGTGAGTTTAGTTTTAAAATGGGTTTCGGGGCATTCCTTCTTTTCTTATTCTATGGAAGTGTTTCATAGGATCTGAATCTTGGATCTTTAGATGTGTTTTAGAACTTTTCTGTTAAAAACAACTGGGTCTAATGTTTTTGTGTAAAAGTTTAGAGAAGGTATATGTTTAACTCCCAGTTCAATTTCTTTATTGGTTGTAAGTCTTTCCAGAGTTTTCATCTCTTCTTAAGTCAGTTTTGATATTCATATTTTTCTAAGAAATTGTCTATTTTGAATGTTTATATTTTTTAACCTAACGTTAGTAATACAACGTCCTTATTTTTTATTACTACATCTGTAGTTTTGTGCCATTTTTAATACTGAGTATGTGTGCCTTTTTTCTTTTTCTTATCAGAAATTAATTTTATTTGGTTTTTCTAGAAAACCAGCTTGGGACTTTATTGATGCGCCCTATCATATCTTTGGTTATTATTTATTAATTTCTGCTATTTATAATTTCTTTCTTTAAACTTACATTGGGTTTTCTTAAGTTGAATTCTTAGCGTGTCATTTCAATCATTCCTTTTTTTTTTAAAGCAACCTTATTAAGGTATAAATTACATACAAGAAAATGCACACATTTTATATTTCATTGAGTTTTAACAAATGTGTAACTACCACTGTAATCAAGATATAGATCATTTCCAGTACACCAAAATTCCCTTATGTCCCTTTGCTATCAACCCATCACCACCACCACAACCTGGCCCCAGGGAACAGCTGATCTGCTTTCTGTCAATACAAATTTACCTTTTTAAAAATGTAATACAAGTGGGATCATACAATATATTCTCTTTTGTGTCTGGCTTCCTTTGCTTAGCATAACGTTTTTGACATTCATCCATGTTGTCACATATATTAATAATTTATTCCTTTTTCTTTCTGAGTGGTATTTCATTTTATGAATTATATTAAATTTCTTTTATTTATCAGTCAATGGAAAGTGGGGGTTTCCAGTTTAGGGGTGTCATGACTAAAGCTGTTATAAATATTTGTGTGCAGATCTCTTTGTGGATAAATGTTCTCATTTCTCTTGGATAAATATTAGAATTGGAATTGCTGAGTCATATGTTAAATGTATATTTAATTTATAAGATATCACCAAACTATTTTCCAAAATAATTATATCATTTTTTAGCCACTTTGGAAAACATCAGCAATGTTTGAAATTTCCAGTTGCTTCATATCTTCACCAGTACTGGGTATTGTCAGTCTTTCCATGTTAGCACTTCTTAAAGATGTGTAATGTCATTTCACTGTGGTTTTAATTTACACTTACCCAAAGCCTGATGATGTTAAGCAATTTTCTATGTGCTTATTGGCCATTCATGCATCTTTTTACCAAGTGTCTTTTCCCCATTTTTTGTCTTATTATTATTGAATTGTAAAAGTTATTTTCATAGTCTAGATCCAAAGCCATTTATTGATTATATATTTATGTTATATATTGCTATATTTAAAATTATGTATATGTTAATTTTCATGAAACTAAATTCCCATAAAGTGTGACTGAAGTGGGCTCAGCTTCACCATGCAGAATCATCCAGCCCTGTAAGGGAAAGATATGTTTTTGCTGAAGAGTGTGGACTCTGAAGCCAGACTGCCTCTGCTCAGTCCCCCACTCTGCCACTTCCTGGCTTTATGAACCTAAGCATGTCGCCTAACCCTTCTCTGCTTTAGGTTCCTCATCTATGAAATGTGGGAAATAATAGTACCTACCTCTTAAGAGTTGTCAAAGGATTAAGCATTTACTGCAGTCCCTAGCACACACTGCCTGTTACCTACTAAGATTGTTTTCTATTGTTACTTTGGCTTCTATACTCTCTTATACTCAGCCAGCTACACCTAATCGAAGTAGAGTATCCTGAACTGTACAAATATTTTTGACACAAAGATTGGTATAACTGACATTAGCTCTGACTTCCACCCCAATAAATTAGATAATCTCAGCTACTTCTGAGTTAGTTGCTTGCTAGATGTTTTGGAAACTCATAAAGAATGCAAAGAAACAAAGAGAATAACTAGTAAGTCACTAACATTCATTTATCCTAGTGAAAATTATTAGATAATGGAGTTGTTTAGCAGTAATTAGGTAATAGCCTGAGGTAGTGGACACCTCAGTTGACTTATAATGAGAGAGGGCAACATGGTCAAAGCTAATGAGAATTTTCTAAGGTTAACTGGTCCTCCAAGACACTTAGCAGAGATATTCCTAATTATTTCATTCCAGGGGGTTTCTGGGGGACACTGGCGCTTAAAGATAGCTGAGGCCACATGCTGCCAGTTTCCATGGTGGAATCTGCCACAGCAAAGCAGCAGAGGACTCTTAGGAAGTCCCAGCCGTCTTTGCTTGAGTACCAAAAGGCAGTACCCGGTGGTTGCCACTCTGAGTCCATAATCCTGGTAACTGGGGTAGCTTGAGAGTTCTGGGAGGTTCTCCCTGAGCTTTCAAACTGGTCTAGCATAAATTATGAGAACTTCCAGATGACCCAAGTCTCCACAATAATCCCTGTTAGGTAAACACGGGTTGCGGGGAGGGGGCAGGTCACTTCTGTACTCTACAGCTCCTAGGGTATCTAGGCTACCTCAGCTGTGAGGATCCATTCCCAAAGAAGAGGGCTCCCAAACAATGCAATTATGAAGAGATATGAAGAGAAGTGTCCCAAAGCTGTAAGGAACCTGGTACAGACACTCTGGCCCTAAAAGAACTTATTGGCTTCAGGATGTGCTTATAGGGGACACCAAAAAATTTTAGAAAAAAATTGCACATATAAGTGCCTGCAGGGTCAAGTACTTAATGTAAGACACTAAGGAGAGGTTAGGTCAGTGGGAAATTGGAAAGAATGTCCTATCTCAGGGGGCTGTACCTGATGAGCTACAGAAGCCTTCTACAAACAGAGGCCCAAGGCTAATCTACTTCTTCAAGAGAAGCCAGCAGTCAGCTTGTTCATTGAAATCTTTTAATTTTTAAATGTTAGCAACTAATTTTTTTTAAAAAAAGCTAACCCCAAACTCATAACTGCAGGTCACATTTGACTTGTAGCTGCCAATTTCCACTTGTTTTAGAGCATGGATTCCTGACCGTTTTGTAATCCATCATGGCACAACAGCCTGGGAAAAGGCCATGGTGCCTGTGACCAATGGGCAGTTACTCTGGTAATAAGCTGAAGGAAATTGACAAATGTAGCAAATGTGATATATATTGTTAAGGTTGTAGACAGTCAACACAAAACACCCCTTTCTTTTTCTACAGAGTTTGGTTGCACTTGAAATATGATACAGGAAACAGACAAAATGATGAAACTATCAACTTTCTTAATGATAAATAATGTGGTAAATCTCCATGGCTAGACATGATCCTAGTATCTCCAAGAGTTAGACTGACTTACCCCTGAATCACTGACACAAGTGGACAGCTGTGGACTGCACCTGTGAGGCAAAGCCCACCCTGCTAAGCTTACCCACAGAGGACACCCTCCCATAACAGGAAGATGAGAAAAGAAAAGCTCATCACTGTGGCTTAAACATGCTCAGCTCCTTCTTCCAAACTTATCAGTCAGAAGAGGAATGACTCAGAGGGTGAGGAAAAGACAGATATGTTCCCATTTTTAAACAAAAAAGTGCTCCCCCGACGTAGATCTGGGGGGAAAAGAGTCATTTCAGCTTGGAATGGGTTGGGGAAAGCTTCAAAGCACAAGGAGAATGTGACCTGCTTCTCAATGAATGAGTAGATATTTTTTTCTTAAATTGTGTTAAAATACACATAACATGAAATTTCCATCTTAACCATTTTTAAGTGTACAGTTCAGTAGCATTGAGTACATTCATATTGTTGTTCTGCCATCACCATCATCCATCTCCCAGACACTTCATCTTGCAAAACTGAACTCCATACCTGAAACTCAAACTATTGAGCAGTGACTCCCCCTGCCTCCCTTCCCCCAGTCCCTGGCAACCACAATTCCATTTTCTGTCTCCATGAATTAGACTGTTCTGGGTACCTCATACAAGTGGAATCATACAGAACTTGTCCTTTTGCGACTGGTTCATTTCACTTAGCATAATGTCCTCAGGGTTCATCGATGTTGTCACATGTGTCAGAATTTCCCTCCTTTTTAAGGCTGAATAATATTCCAATGTGTGTTTTAATCCGTTTATCTGTGGAAGCACACTTGGGTTGCTTCCACCTTTTGGCTATTGTAAATAATGCCACTATGAATATGGGTGTACAAATATCTCTTGAAGTACCTGCTTTCAATTCTTTAGGGTATATACTCAGAAGTAGAATTTCTGGATCATATGATAATTGTATTTTTAATTTTTGAGGAACTGCCATACTATTTAACGTAGCAGCTGCACAATTTTACACTCCCACCAGCAGTGTACAAGGGTTCCAGTTCTTCCACATCCTCACCAACACTTGCTACTTTATGGGTTTGTTTTGTTTTATTTTGTTTTGATAGTAGCCATCCTAATGGACGTGAGGCAGAGGAATGGATAGTTTCTTAACATGAATGTATAAGACATTTTAGGGAGGAGGAAGAATGTGTGTAAAGATACAGAAGTAGGGATCCCAAGGAATACGAAGGGGATAGTTTAGCTGGGAACAGAGAGGAGTCTTTGTAGAAAACACTGGAAAGATTGTGAAGGGCCTTGGATGCCAAGCTTAGAAGTTCCAAAATTGTTCTATAGTCAGTAAGAGCTCCTGGATGTTTTTAAGGGAAAATGACAATATGAGAGCAATATTAAAGAAGAATTGGAGGAGAACACCATTTCAAAATCTGCAGTAGTTCAGGAGGGGTCGGGGCTGGGGCAGTAGCAATGGAGATGTGGAAGAAGGGAAAGAAAAGATTGAAACAGCACTTTGAAGAAAGAACTGTCAGGTCATACTTACTGGTTAACTATGAGAAATAAATAAGAGAGAAAGAAGAGTGCAAAAAGAAATAATTGTGCTATTTCTCATCCCCTCTGCACACATTTTTTCCCCTGCTTCTTGTTAATTACCATTCTTCCTAAATCTTCTTAGAAAGAAAAAAATCCCTCTTATTTCTATGTCCCTATAATTTTATTTGTTTATTATAGCTAAATTTCTATGTACTTGTCTCTTACAGAAGAGCCTCTTTGAGCATTTAGAATTGCAAGTGCCTCGTATCTTGTCCAGGCTCTGGGCTAAGGATGGCAGAAAACTAAATTAGAAATAGCGAGAGTCCCAGTTCAATATGGAGCCACTGCACCAGTCTTCTACCGCCGGACCTCTAATCTGTTCCAGGTGAGAGAATGAACCTTGTGTGGTTAAGACATTGGTTTTGGTACATGTGACCAAATCTCACTCTTGTTTATGTAACCTGATCATTCTCTATTACTAAAAAAAAAAGCCTTTCTAATGCATCTTATAAAGTAGAGACTCTTAGATGTTTTTTATTTTTTGATATAGAAAAGTTCAGGGAGTCAGCAAGGGCCAGCCATAGGCTCTGACGTTATAGGCTTTAGTAAATTGACTGCTTTCTTCAGTCATTTGGGAAAAAGCTTCGAATTTACTAGATTTAACTGAAGTGGCTAGTGAAATGAAAATGATGTTTTCTGAGGATTTGGAAACATTCTAAACATTCTGTTATCAGCTCTCATTGAATCTACAGAGTTGACCAGGAGGTAGGTCGATACTTCCTGCTCTTCTTTCATAACTTTCAAGTTCCTTCTTGAGACTCCTATGTTTATAACTGTTAACATGTTTTGCTAAACCTGAAAACGATAATTCAGAACTGCTTTTGATTAGTAAATCAATATCTACACCCCAAAGGCTGTTTGTTATTTTTCCTTCCACGGCAGAACACAGGTTCCCTGAAATAAACATGCCCATAATACTTAAAATGACCTGGAGCATTAATGTGAACACAGACAAATGACCTTAGCAATTATGCCAGAAGTGTGATTTGTGCAAGAAAAGTGATTCTGTGGTGGGAACCACCTGCATTTATTCTCAACTAGTCAAAGCAGAGGTGTAAGACTGTTAAAAAAGTATTCAAGGCAAACAAAGAATAAAGCAAGCAGCACAGTCCAAACTTCAAAAGACATGGACGAAACCGCCAGTAAAAATGAAAACCTCCATACAAATAACCCAAAGAAAGTTCAGTGTTAGTTGTTCTTTTTGTTTGTTTGTTATACTGCAGGTTCTTATTTGTATGGAAATATGTTAATATAAATGTTTCAGACATTACATGAAATTTCTAAAAATCTTATATGTTCTGGTATAATGTTATAAGTCATAATTCTAGTTATTACTTTAAAATGTATATCTCAGAAACAAAAAAAAAATTAAAACTTCTACCATTTTAATTCATCACATTCAGTGATCTAAGCATTGTTATAACGAACTAGGCACTCCAATTATCTGAAGCTAATGGTTCATGTGGATGGTTTTGTGCTATAAATACACTGAGACTTTTCACAGGTGTGCCCTGTTGAAGATACGAAGGTATATGTCCTCTTTCCCTCACCCCTCGCTTCCTGCTGGGTGAATCCAGGAGCTTCCAGATAAAATGCCCACGCTGAAGTTTTCCAATCCATTTAATGAGGCATCATGACTCAACTTGGCAAGGCTTTTTTCCCCTTGCTTCTATTCCACCTCAAACTGTTTTGATTCATTTGTGAGAAATTTACTTTTGCCAATTGAAAAACCCTTTTGTGGCTGCCAGTCACTAATCTCCCCTCTGACACATTCATTCAACCAGACTAGATCCAATATTGACATTTGTATCTAGAGGAAAAGAGGTTAAGCATTGAGAGGAAAAGCAACTCCTGCACCCTGCCAAATGCTGTGTGGCATCTAAATGAGCTGTGGTGGGTTCGATTCACGGGGGAACCCCAGAGAACTGAGGGGGGCTTTGATCATATCCAGGGGCCGTCATTCCTTACCTAGGCAGCCAAATGGAGGTTGTTTGATGCTATCTGTAGGTATCTGTAGCAGCCTAATTTAAATTCTCCCTGGCTCTCAGAAATCATTTTCTAATGATTTCTCCAGGGAAATCATCTCAAGGGAGTATCTTGAACACTTTTACTAGACTTTGCTTTCTCTGGCATAAAAAAAAATCCACCACTGTAGTCCCTTGAACATTCTGCCCACTTCTGGGACATTCCCTTTCTTAGACTCTTGCCTTAAGGTAACAGGGGGGTGATAACGGTTCCTCCTACCAAAGCTATGAGAGGTGTTCTATTTGGTTAGGACCCTTTCACACCTCCCCACCCCCACCCAGGGTACATGACCCTGTCTTCAGGGTACAGTGATGCACAGTGACAGCTGCTTATCTAATATAGGCATTACTAGAAAAATATTTCTAGTTTAGTGAGAAATAAAAAATACAGATTGGATTGAAATGTAGGAAAATAAATATATGTCATATAAATCAAAAGTAAAAGGGTGAACTTGAAAGTGACTGAAGGAATTGAATGAAAATGGAGGTGAGAAAGTCAAAGTTCAATTTGCAGACAAGGGATACGATCCAGTATTATTTCCACCCAATTTCTTTAATATCTTCTTTCATCATCCACCTTGCCTCATCACTGAGGCATTATTCCTCTTTCTTTATGTTTCTTACCAAATTAAACGAAAAGGAAAATATTATACAGAGAGGGTGCAATCCTTACAGCCTTCTAGTATTCACTGAGCATCAGTGTTTTTTTTCTCCTTAATTATGAATATTCTCTGGTAGATAATATGAAACAGCAATAACATGGAACCGCTTAGACTCTATGCCTTCTTAACGTATTGCTACATTCTGTTGCTTTAGGAATGTGTTAATTGTGTCTGAGTGGCTGATGGGGTGCAAGTTTGTCCACAGAATTCTAACACAATACTTTTTTATGTCTTTCTGCAGTTATTTACATATTCTTATTATTTTAAGAATGCTACACTTTAAACTGTGGGAGCACATAACATAGTCACACATCTCTTAAAATATTTTTATATGACAATTTACATTTCATCTCCTATTACTTTTCAAAAGAAGGTCATCAGTAGTGAATTCCCCTATTTCTTTTATTTTTTAATTTTTTTTTTACAGAATGGTTTTTAATTTTATTTATTTATATATGGCTGTGTTGGGTCTTCGTTTCTGTACGAGGGCTCTCCAGTTGCGGCGAGCGGGGGCCACTCTTCATCGCGGTGCGCGGGTCTCTCACTATCGCGGCCTCTCTTGTTGCGGAGCACAGGCTCCGGACGCACAGACTCAGTAGTTGTGGCTCACGGGCCCAGTTGCTCCGCGGCATGTGGGATCTTCCCAGACCAGGGCTCGAACCCGCGTCCCCTGCATTGGCAGGCAGATTCTCAACCACTGCGCCACCAGGGAAGCCCCTCTCTTTATTTTTAAAGCAAGAGTGTTTAATCTTGTTTCCCCCCAACAGTTTATGATTTTAGTCTACCTCGCACCTCTCACATCGCAAGCTGGTTTCATTACCTATTAATTGTCATGTCAGCTTCCCTTTGCTCCTCAGATTCAAGCCAGACATGCCAACTCCCTAGTTCCCAGCCTGCTAGGTTCTCTTTCTTACCCACCTTTTAGTTGTGCTGATTGTCAAGCTCCGTTAAGTAAGTTTTTATTATGTAAATGTTATAGTGTGCAGGATCAGCTATTCATCACGATTGCCAACAACTCCCTGGATCAGCCAGAAAAATGGTGACAACGTATAGAAAATAAATTGTGTTTGAGGCAGGCAGAAGAAAACTGAAACTTCAACATGTATCGAAATGAAAATTCAATCTATATTAGGTTGGTTTCCTTGAGAGTGTAATCTTGGTTTGGGAGTACAGATATGAGGTAGAGATCAGCATAGACTCTGAAGAGTTGGGAGGGACTATTGAATATCTTCTAAGCCAATATAAGTTTTCTATGGGGCCACTTAATATAGTTTAGCAGACAAATTTGCTGTCAAACTATAATTGTCAAAAAGTTAAAACCATGACTCTCAGACAAATACAACATGAATCTGTGTTAAAAATTTTTTCAGCTGATTGTGTTTAGCCATTAAAATGGTAAAACTGATTAAAATGAAAATAAGAGGAACAGATATATTACTAGGAAAAATTTTTTAAATAAGTTTACTGAAATAGAGAAGAAACTGGTTAATGTTCTATGGAATTATAAAACCATAGCCTTTGGGATTATCCTTTCTACTGGGCAACAGTTATTTTCATCTCTCCCTGAAGAGCTTTACGAGTTATCATGTACTGTCCAGTATCTGAATCTTTAATTAATAGTCAAGGGCTTCCCTGGTGGTGCAGTGGTTGAGAGTCCACCTGCCGATGCAGGGGACACGGGTTCGTGCCCCGGTCCGGGAAGATCCCACATGCCGCTGAGCAGCTGGGCCCATGAGCCATGGCCGCTGAGCCTGCGCGTCCGGAGCCTGTGCTCTGCAACGGGAGAGGCCACAACAGTGAGAGGCCCGCGTACCGCAAAAAAAAAAAAAAAAAAAAATTAATAGTCAAAACACAGGTATACTCCTTAGATAATTAAGTAATACTGGGATGAACCTGTTTTTCTTTTTTTAAGCCTCAGTTTGACATTAAAAGAACATATTTCCTAACTTTTTGCATTATTTCCAAGCTTTAAATAACAAGAATAATAAATTTCTAGTATATTCAGGGCCTGTGGTGGGCTGAATAATGTTTTCTCCCACCAAAGATGCACATGCCCTAATCCCAAAAACCTGTAAATATGTTACCTTACATGGCAAAAGGGACCTTGCATTAAATTAAGGACTTTGAGAAGGGAAGATAACTGTGCATCATCTGGGTGGGCCCAGTGTAATCATGAAGCTCATTACAAGAGGGACTCAAGAGGATCAAAGGCAGAACAAGATGTGAGGACAGAAGCCAAGGTTGGAGTCATGAGCTGTGAAGATGGGAACCAAGGAATGCAGGCAGTCCTAGAAGCTGCAAAAGGCAAGGAACTGGATTCTCCCCTAGAGCCTTCAGAAGCAGGGCATCCCTACCAACCCACTTCAGACTTCTGACCTCCAGAACATAATAAGTTTGAATTGTTTTAAGCCTCTAGGCTTGTAATAATTTGTTACAGCAGCCTTAGGAAACTATTTCAGGGCTCAAAAGGAGAAATCCCATAGCATACGAAGTATGAGACTAGGTAGAGAAAGGACAAAATCCAAAACTCCAAACTGTTTTCATCTGTAGCTTGCACACCTACAAATAGATCCAGAATAGAGAAACGTTGGCTTAAATTTTTTAAAAAACAATTAAGTTCAAAGAACTATTTTTAGTGAGTTAGAAAACAATCTGGTTGATCAAAAATAAACAAATCAACAAACTGAAAATCCCACTTTGTTGAATTTGCAAGTTTAAAGAAGAAAACCAAAATGTGTTTCATTATGCATGACTAGCACAGTCAGTCACTCTTCGACTCAATACTTGTGGCGTAAGTTTTTAACTCTTTTAACTGGCTCCATAAACTCTGTGTCATTATACCCTATGTTCTATTATGTATACACAGCCATATTTCAGAGTTTGTTGGTTGAATCTCTTTTTGATATGGATTTCTAAAAGTGACTAAACTTAACTCTCAACCCTTATCAGAGTTCCTGTTTTGTTTTGTTTTGAAATCCAGACTCCCCAGTTCTCTGAACAGCAGATCTGAGCAGCAAGGTTTGGGAATGAGTGGTCTGCACTTGTCACTGCCCTCTGTACCACCATTCACAGTGTTCCATTGCACACTGCTCACTTAAGGCTGGCAAGACTTGGCATGGTCTGGACCCTCTTGCTGCTCCAGCCTGTCTGCACTTCCTGGCCTCACACTCTGGCCTAGAACCCACTGCAGCTCTCCACCCAGGAGAACTCACCTTGCCCCATCCACTCGCAGCGCACAGGAACCATCTCCTCACTCTTCAGACCCAAGCGTGACATGCCCCTCCTCCCCACGCCTCCCCTGCACTTCCACAGGTGAGATAGAGACCCTGTTGCGTGCTCTGGAGCACCTCCGTCTTCCCCATTACAATCTTCGTTTGCTTCTTGGCTGTAAGGTCGCTGGAGGTGGGGACAGTGTCTACCAGTTTGTCCTTTGTTGGATTCTAAACACTTACTTTAGCATCTATGCTTCTCTCATCTAGACTACTAATAGTTTGCAGCCCAGGAATGGTGCCTGGGCAACACTGAGTAGCACTGGTCACTGGAGTAGTGGTGGCCCCAAACCTGCTCCCTAACCCAGCCCCTCTTACTCACTCCCACCTCAGACACACCTGGAAAGCTGGTGAGTTTTGGAAAGAGAGAATTAGGAAATAAATGATCTTATGGCATAAGACTTTTGGAGCCACGTGTTCAAAGAACTGATCCGCAAGTATCTCCCATGGAGAGCTTTATTAAGAAATCATGGGTGGGATTAGGGATCTGTATTTTTCATGGAGACTCAGAAGAATGTATAATTTGTCAAGTACAGGCACACCTCAGAAATATTGCAGGTTCAGTTCCAGACCACCTCAATGAAGTGAATCTTGCAATAAAATGAGTCACACAAATTTTTTGGTTTCCCAGTGCATAAAAAGTTATGTTTTCTCTATCCTGTGGTCCACTAAGTGTGAAATAGTATTATGTCTAAAAAAAAAAGCAATGTGCATACCTTAATTTAAAAATACTTTATGGCTAAAAATGCTAATCATCATCTAATCCTTCAGCAAGTTATGGTAGTAACATCAAAGATCACTGATCACAGATCACCATGACAAATATAATGATAATGAACAAGTGTGAATATTGTGAGAATTACCAAAATGTGACACAGAGACATGAAGTGAGCAAATGCTGTAGGAAAAGCGGCACCTATAGTCTTGCTCAATGCAGGGTTGCCACAAACCTTCAATTTGTGAAAAAAACACATTATCTGCAAAGTACAATAAGGTGAAGCACATTAATATGAGGCACACCTATATAAGAAATATCAGGGGCTTCCCTGGTGGCACAGTGGTTGAGAACCTGCCTGGCAATGCAGGGGACACGGGTTCGAGCCCTGGTCCGGGAGGACCCCACATGCCGCGGAGCGGCTGGGCCCGTGAGCCATGGCCGCTGAGCCTGTACGTCTGGAGCCTGTGCTCCGCAACAAGAGAGGCCGCGATAGTGAGAGGCCCGCGCACCGCGATGAAGAGTGGCCCCCGCTCGCTGCAACTAGAGAAAGCCCTCACACAGAAACGAAGACCCAACACAGCAAAAATAAATTAAATAAATAAATTAATTAAAAGAAAGCATATAAAAAAAAGAAAAGAAAAAGAAATATCAGCACAGAGGAAAAATTGTATACTAAAAGCATGACGGCTCTGTGGAAAAACCCTCCAAAAGCACAGGCCACATGAAGCAGAGGGACATGTCTGATGGTCAGAGAGGGAGACAGCAGCAAGTTTTCAGTCTAGCATGGATCAGGCAAGGACAGAATGGTGGGCAGTCTTTACGAGTTCAGCAGTATTCTTGGGAAGAGGCTATAGAGGGGACACCAGGGCAGAGAGACTCCAGAGGGGCAGGTGAGAGCCCCTGTTATGAGGACACTTTCCGCTCCAGGCACTGTAGTGGGTCAGGAGAACTGGGGTTTGGGCTCTGCCCCTCAGTGCGAGACAGCGGTACTTCTGGGAGAGAAGCCTGTGTCTTGCTAATGAGAATACCCTGAATCATGACACTTGCCACATCCCACGTAACTTTCCAGTTTACACCAGCCAGGCTACATCCCCAAGTTGAAGAAGCAGGGCCAAACTAGTGCTTGCACGGTGGGAGTCCCTGACTGGACCAGGTTGAGCGCCTCACCCCAGGGAGGCCCACTTGTGGGCTGGCTGTTGATCCATATATGAGACCTGGCACATAACAGTCTACCTGACTGGGAGAGGTTAATCTCTGGGCCCATCAGTTGGGTTCTCTCCAGAAGATATAGAGCAGAGTGGTCAGTGAAGAAAAAGAAGCAGAGGGGGCTGTCACTGTTAATGTAACCCAATTTTTGCCCTCAGACTAACGAGATTTAACAAAACACAGGTTGTATATGTTACATTTATACTGCAGTATAATTATTTTCCTACCTGTTTCCTAAGCTTAGAAAAAAATCTACCTTATTTTTGTATCCACAGTTCTTACCACAGTGGCTGGTATGTACTAGGAGCTCAATTAAAAAAAAAAAATTGTGTTTTTTTTGAAAGAAAAAATAGATCTGAAAGAGATGAGGTTACACAAGGAATGAGTTGTCAAGCAAGGAATAGGAATAAGTTTATCTTGCAGACAGAGGAGTGTACTGGATGGTTTGAGGACGTGGGTGGGTGTGACAGTGGTGTGCAAATGAGGAGGAGAGTAGAAAGGCTGGAGGCCGAGCCGTGAAGACATTTGCCAGGCAAGAATCTGGACAGGAGAGCTACAGAAATGGGAAACATGGCACAGATATGCATGAGGGCAAAAGAGATTTATTATTTCATAGGAAACAATATTAGGTCGTTAAGAGGAGTGTGACTGCCTCGTAAAGTTAAATCTGATGGTATTACTGGAGTAAAGAGTGACCATTCCTTTAAGAAATGCTGCATCATCAACGTTCTTTTTTTTGTTGTTGTTAAATTTATTTTTATTTATTTATTTATTTTTGGCCACGTTGGGTCTTTGTTGCTGCATGCGGACTTTCTCTAGTTGTGGTGAGCGGGGACTACTCTTCGCTGCGGTGTGCGGGTTTCTCATTGTGGTGGCTTCTCTTGTCGTGGGGCACGGGCTCTAAGCGCACGGGTTTCAGTAGTTGTGGCATGTGGGCTTCAGTAGTTGTGGCACATGGGCCTAGTTGCTCCGTGGCATGTAGGATCTTCCCTGACCAGGGCTTGAACCCGTGTCCCCTGCACTGGCATGTGGATTCTTAACCACTGTGCCACCAGGGAAGCCCCATCAATGTTCTTAATGGTACAGGGAATGAAACTAAGGGGAGAAAGAAAATATAAAGATTTTGAATAGACTGGATTCTGGACCATTCAGGCAACTGTCAAGAATCAGATTTCCCTATCAGTGAGTCAAACACAAAGATTTTTTTTTTTTTTTTTTTTTTTTTTTTTTTGCGGTACGCGGGCCTCTCACCGTTGTGGCCTCTCTCGCTGTGGAGCACAGGCTCCGGACGCACAGGCCCAGCAGCCATGGCTCACGGGCCCAGCCGCTCCGCGGCACGTGGGATCCCCCCGGACCGGGGCACGAACCCATGTCCCCTGCATCGGCAGGCGGACTCTCAACCACTGCGCCACCAGGGAAGCCCAAACACAAAGATTTTGATGAAAGGACTACTTACAAAAATGTGGTCCCACCAAGAAGCCGTTACTACCCCTAAGACTAAGGAAATAGGGAAGGAAATCTTAACAGAAACTCAGTGAGAACTGGAGAAGATATAGTCCCAGAGGGTCACAGCTACTACCAGAGACACTGCCACAGCTGGAAGAAATGCCACAACCTCCCTGTCCTCATGTCCTGTGGTCTCCAGATGGTGCCTTTCATTGGTTGAACCAACCAGCATCCATTTGGCACTAAGCTTGGAAGATCCAGTCCACAGGGGTCAGCCCCACAGGGCACAGAGCCAGGCAGAAGAAAGCAGACACGCAGAGCTGGGGGGCCAAAGAGAGAATGTGAAGGAGCTTTAGAATATTTGACAAATTTATTTCACTGACAGTTTCCTTTTTAAGTATCTAGGCGCTGAAGTCGTAAATGACAAACACAAAAGTCTAAATATGTATAAAAGAGCTTTTGCAAGAAGTGTAAAACAAAATTCTAAATAGCAAACACATTGTGTCAGTTTCACTGGAAGCCTTTTTACTTTCCTCATAGTTTATAAAAAACTGGTTAGTCATGTCAGTAGCATCACTGCTGCTCTTCAAAAAAAAAAAAAAAAAAGAGTATTTGGTAAGTTAGGGTACTCCTCATTGCAAGTAAATCCATATCTAGGTGAACTTCAGAGTTGTGTAGATTTGGTAGCCCAAGGATGTCATCAAGCACATGGTCTCTTTCTGGCTCTCTGCTATGTTTTCCACTGTATCATATTCACCCTGGAGCTGGCTCCCTTCTTGTGGGTGAAATAAGGCTGCAAGCAACTCCTTGAATTGTCTCTCTCAATATGCATGGAGAGAGGAAGGGTTGTTTTGCCAAGGGCAGATGGATGCTTGGGAGGTAAGTGCTGTCTCTGCACTTACTAAAAATTTTTCCATTACTCTTAATTGCATTAGAAAACATGTAACACCTGTGCAATGGTTAAGAGTCTTACTAGCAAACAAACCAAAAAATCGCTAGTGGGAAAAGAAATGGATTTTATCAAAGGATGTTAGGTAGCTCCCAGAATCTTCAGAAGGATTGGACATCTAACCAGAGAGAGCTGGTCAGTCACGCAAGTTCTTTGCTATGGAAATACCCGGTAAATACCATTTGGAAATATGGCATTCAGCACTGGATGCCAGAAACTCTGCCAGCACCAACACCAAGAAACAGAACACCTTTGCCACCATGCTTGCCAAGATAGTAGTCTCCAACGATGCCTTCATCTGTATTCAGATCTTACATGTGGAAGTCTGGTTGGCAGAGCCCTGGCCATGTGCCTGAACCCTAGCTTCCAAGGGAGTATGTTGATGGGGTATCTGGTGTCCACTTGGGAAGGTAGGATTTAGTGTGGGTAGGGTTGAAGATAAGAAGAGTATCCAGAAGATTTTGTATCCACAGACACAAGCGACACTACAGCATGCAACATGGCTCCCTGCTCCTGGAGATGCAGGAAAATGTACTTGAACGCAAATGAATCACAGACCAGAGAAAGCAGGGTGTGTTTATCAAACAACCCACACAAAATGCCTCACACAACACTTAATAAGGCGGCATTATGAACAGAGTGCCGGGGAAGAAACACTTCTCAGAAATGTTAACCTCTACCTCCATCAGGCTCAAAATCTACTGCATTATAGGGCCAACACTGATCCCTGACATAACATAAATACTATATTTTAACACTTCCCATGTATTTTCTCTGCATCGCTTAGTTTCTCAATTCTTTCGGACAAAACCCTTATCTTTCATAATATACTGCAGATATAAAAACCTACTAAGAATAGCAAGATATATTTAGGGTTCATTTCTCTTTTTCAATGTGGCATGTTCACTATTAGGGTTTTTGAAAGTAGGCAACCATGCGGACAGGCTAACTGGGATTGCCCTTACTGTCGTTTCTGTAAGAATGACATAATCACTTATAAAGAATTACAATAATGTTATCATGTAATTGATACCAACCATGTGTACCTGTGTTAGCCATTCTACAAACAATATCTCATTTAATCTTCCCAAGAAGAAGAAGGTAAGTATTATTTTCCCCATTTACCAGAGAGGAAACTGAGGCTCAGAGACATTATCTGTCTTAGTCACACCATCTGCCTCCTAGCATCATCCACTTTCAAAATCTTGTCACATAGAGATGGCCAGCCTCAGAGATGAGAGTAGGATTCTTTTGTAACGCGTGCCTCCAACAATTGTTTTCTCCCGTCCTAAGATACCATGTCTGGTTTTAGCCAGCATCTCAGATGACAGTTTCACCAACCCATCTGGCCTTGGTTTCTTCCAGCCTTCATTAACTCTAATTTCATTATCACCTGTTCTGGTGTGACCCTGAGTTCCCCGTGCACTTCTCTCCTTTCTTTTGGGAAATGAATTTCTGTCTCAGCATCAGCTCTCTATGCAACTGTGTGAGCCCTGAGGCAAAGCGCTCATTTGTATGTGAGTGCTGTCCACCTCTGCTGTCGTTGCCTGCCGCCTCCTAAGGCTCTGACTTTTCAGTCATCTCTGGGTGCAGATGAGAGCAGGGGGAATTTCTTAACCAGCATGGTTTTATGTGTGTGTGTGTGTGTGTGTGTGTGTGTGTGTGTGCGCGCGTACGTGTGTGTGCATGTGCGCATATCTCTCAGATAATTTTTGTTTCATTTATGACCTGTATTTTTGCATTTTATTTAAATCTCCTGTCACCCTTTTAATTTCATTTCAAGAATTCTCACACCAGTACCTAATATAGCTCGTGTATCCTTTGGGAGAAATAATAATTTTCTAGTTTGGTAACAAATTAGGTGTTGTTTGGCAGCATTATCTGATTTGTTCAGAAAAGCCAAATTTCTCAAAACAGTACGTAAGTGGGAAGCTCTTCCAGCAATACCAATGGAGTACACATCAAAAGCTCAGAAGTCATACCAAATGGGAAAAAGATGTGAAAGCCAAGAAAAGGAAAACAAGAGCCCTGTTTCTTCTTTCTCCTCTTCCCCACCTAACCGTCCCCGCTCCCCCACCCTGCCAGCCTTCTGCAAGAACGTCCTCTGATTAGAGGCCAGAGAAAATAGCAGGGCAGTTAACATTTTACTTCTGTTCTGTTGCCGATGAGCTTGTGCTATGTCTCTCTGATCTTCTCTCTTCACATAAACATCTCAAGCAAAAATGGGGCAGTGGAATGAGAGAGTGTGAAGTCAGGGAACACACACACACACACACACACACACACACACACACATATGTATACGTATGTATACACATACTATTCCTCTCATTTTCATTCTTTTACAAATTCAAGGCAGTACTTTTTGTGATCTAATACTTTTAAAAATAAACTTGAATAAAATAAACTACTACTAAACTTAACATTGGGTGATATTATTACATATGTTACATAGAGTCCCCATTATTTATTACTTTTTGGGTTTTGTATTTTATTTTTTCCTAGGAAGTAAATGTTATTATGACCATGGACTCTTTCCATTTAGTTTTAGTGGGCAGAAGAGGCATCATGAAGGCCAGCCAAGAAAACAAGGATAAATACCATTGTTGATTTCAAAAAATAAAAAATAAACAGAAGACTGTGCTCCTCTGATCAAGATAGAAAACAAAAACAAGTACAGTATGTCAAAAGAGAGAAGTCATAGCTATTTGGCAAAGGGAATGGCTAAAACAAACCTGAATCTCTTTAAGAAAAGTTATGTTTGATTAAAGTTTTTCCTCTGATTCATCCTAAGAAGTTATTTTCCCCTAAGGCCTGGAGTGGACTTTTGAAGGACACATGTCTGTTATCGATCTTGAATTCAGCCTCAGTACACTATTTTTAAAGCAGTCACAGTTGTAGCTTATGCCAGTATGTGTAGAGCCTTCAGATAAGCAATTGACTGTGAAATAATAGTACATGGCTTTTAATATATACCCTCTGGTTATGGGTGTGCATACTAAACATACAGTATTTTTAAATATATGCATATACATATAAACACACAAACCCTGTGAGTTAAACCTCTCTATATCTAAATGGACTGGCAGCTGCTTGAAATTTCCCTTCTACTCTCCCTAAGGTCTCAGGTGAAGGATTCACGAGCCAATGTCTCAGCTAGAACAGGTGTCTATCGCTGGGTAAATAGCAATTAGGCCCAAATTTCAGACTTTTTTTTTTCAAATCCCTTTCGGAGGAAAAGCCCAGGAATAAATAGTTGCTGTAACGGCCAGGGGTATTGTGTAGCATTATAGCCTCCAGCTGGTCTATTACATACTATAGACAGGCAAAGAATACGAGCACCTGACAGATGTGTTCTGTTAGCTTCATTAGGAAAGAAACAAAGAAACTCCTCAATTAATAGCAGCGGAGCCAAATGAGGGTGGGGGGGGAGCTTGAGGGGAGAGGAATCATAGCCTGTTATTTAAACAGAGTCAGGGAGCCTTTCTCTAGTGGCTTAATATGATTCATTAATAAAAACAGCTTTTTGAATGCCCAGTTTAAGTCAAAAGAAATCACCAGCATTTTTTTTTTCCCCAGCAAAGGAAGGGCAAAATGACAAATTGCTGCTGTTAAGTTCATTTCATGTGGGGATGGCCTTTCTCAAAGATCTCTTCAACTGCAAGGCTGGGTGTTTGTCACATTAAGTGGCAGAGCAGTTCTCAAAAATCGACTGTGGGGCACATCAGGGTCTCAGATGAACGGCCAGCAGTGCCCATCCAATAATTTTATATACCCACACCAGGAAGCATTTAGTGTTGTTTAAATGAATGAGGATTTTTAAAGTAATAAAATGCAGCTCTTACCCTAATGAAAGGAAAATCTGTCCACAGACTCACTTTTTTTTCCTTTGTAGAACGGTGTGAAATACAGGGGAAGCCCTGTGACAGTGGGTATCACTCCTTGCAAGCAGAAGTCGGGTTGTTTCTCCTTTTATATTTCCTTTGCTGAAGATGTGTGGTGAACTTATCACATAGTATATAATTGTGAAAGGGTGAGCTACATATTGTGTTAGTAATACATGAGTTCTGAATGAAGATGATTCTTTTTCCACAGAAGTTAGAATCTGCTGTAATAACCCAGCTTTTATAATAATAATTCTCCAGCTATGACTTTGGTGTGATATTTCTAAAAAGAACACCGTTTGCTTCCAGGAGGCTAAAATAGACAGTCTGACCCAGTTACTGGGCTTCAGGAGAGAAAAGTGAATTCTCGACCCCTTCCTTTTTATCCCTCTATCACCACAACTCAATTTACATATCACGGAGTAAAAAGGACTCAGAGGCAGGAACCTAGAGAATTCAGGGAAAATTCTGGTCAACTATCCAGGTAATTCAGGCATAATCGAGGTCAAATTACCAAGAGTATATTAACCACCTGCATGGCTTTCTTATATGCTAAGAATTTGTGGATAGCAGGATTATAACTATCAAGGCACAGTTGGGGGAGAATAGCCATTGGAGCCCTGGAGTAACCTAGGCCAGCAAGGATGTGCTCCAAAATCAGAACTGAATGCTCATCTGTCTAATTGGGGTGTTGTCCCGCCAAAGAAATAGAAATCAAAACATAAATGGTCATGGCCAAATATGATGGGCCAGGGTCTTTGTGATGGAAATGTAATTGTAAATCTTTATGGCCAACTCAGGCTGTGATGTCTTGATGCTCTTCAATTTTTAAAATATACTCTTGGCTTCTATTTGTGTTTTCCCCCTCAAATAAAAGCCTCAGAACAAGAAGGGCTAATATCTACTCCCAAATGAACAGGAATAAAAAGGAAAAACAGCAAGCTTTCCTGGAAGCAAAGGCATTTTTCACCCCATAGTCTCTTTGTACACTGCTAATATTTCACATTTGACACAAAGAATTGAAAGCATGAGGGAAAAAGTTCAGAATGTGGAACTGTTATGTTTCGACTTTAAGTCTTATGGATCTTAATCTTTAGAGACTGGTAATAGCTCCTGTAGTAAGTTACCATTCATTACAACTTAGAGTTTCTTTTCAGAGACCTAATGAAAGAAACCGTCATTAATTATCAAAGGTTGGCAGAACTTCATGAAGCGCAATCTTTCCAACCTGAAAGCAGTTTTCATGAGAGCGCAGGAAATGTACAACACCGCCCCCCCCACCAAAAGATGAGGTCAAAACTCAAAATCATGAAAACAATCACTGAGGACAGGCTGACAAATTATAATCCCATCTGTGTGCTTGAATCATAAAATACAGTGTGCATCAGCTCATTTAGAAAAAGTGCTTTGGATTTTTATTATTTTTCTTTCTCACTTCAGTGTCGAGCGCCATTTTCCTCTTTTGGTATTTTAAACAACTCAGAAGCACTGATGTCCATTTGGTCTCACACTGTAAGCTCCTGGCAGCCAGGCATGGTGTCTATGTAATTTCCTTTGCTCAGTACATTTGCAGGCAGAATCCATGACTGTATTTTATTATAATCTGATATTTGAAAAGTATAGCATTTCTGGTTTTATTTCTCTTTCTCTAGAATTAATGTTTGAAAAGAAAACTTTAAAATAGAAAATACTGTCATAGAAAAATGTCTTGCTTATTGAAATTTGTGCTTGTGACCAACTATGTTTGTTGGGGGTTACAGAATTTGCTACAAAGTGTGTTGAGATAGCTTAATTGGGACAGTAATATGAGAAAGAATTTCATTCTGTTTTCCTGTTAGCTGAGGAAGAAACACATTCTTGTAGATTTTTTTCCATTGGGAAATCACTCATCTCTCTTTATCTGTTCGCAGATTCCTGGGGCCAGATTCAGTTAGATCTGTCACAGGCAGGCTCAGACAAATGCAAACGGGAAACGTGTTTTTGAGTAGCTAAGTCTGGGTAGATTCTGCCACTTACTATATTGTCTCTTGTTGTCTCAAATACCTCCTCGTCTGTCAAGCCTGCTGGTTTTAACCTTCCATTTTGTTGTCGGCAACTCTTCCTAGTTTCTCTAATCCTTGAATGAAATTTTATTTGCATTTGGATTTAGAAAAAAACTTACAAATCTGTTCTACCATGTTTGAAGTTCCTATTTCCGATCTTTTCTCCCATTCTGTCCTTTAGTTCCTTCAACTAGCATCACAAAAAAAAAAAAAAAAAAGGAAGGAAGAAAAATAATGGACTTTTTTAGTACAGCATAGAAACCCTTGGCAAAATTTTCAAAAGAAAAAAAAGTAATAACCTCAAGACCTTCTCTTAAGGGGTAACCTTGAGAGAAAAGAAACATTCATGAGAAAAGAATAAATGCAACTTTAAAAACTTAAAACAAATTCCTTATGTGTAAAACAAGGTAAAAGATAAGGTAGAGAAATATCATCAGCAAGTGTGACCAAGTGTTTATCTTTTCTGTAGAGAAAGTGCACTTAAATGGATCAGAACATCTGAGGGTCCCAACAGTCAAATGGGCACAGGGTGTGAACAGACAATTCAAAAAGAGGAAAGCATTTAAACACAATAATAAAGAAATGCAAATTAATATGGTAAAATACCACTCTTCACTTTTGTAAAAATTTCTTATACTGCTACTCAGCGTTAATAAAGTTAATGGGAAACTGAGATTCTTACCTTACTGGTGATATATAAATGGATCCGATTCTATAAGAAATCAGTTTGGCAGTGTTTCAGAAGTCCTAAAAGTGTTCATATTCATTTATCCTGAAATTCCTTTATGGAAAATACTTGAAAATTATGTAAGTTTTTAAAAATATTTATCTCAATGTGAATTTCAATAACACTGAAAATATGTTTATGACACACATATATATAAGTGGAATACACAACCAATAAAAATTATATGTGCCAAAAGTTTTTAATAATATAAGGAACGTTAATAGTATTATATTCAGAGAAAGAAAAATAGAATATAGTATTATAAATATTTTACTCTCATTTGAAAAGGTGACTGACTTTAGAAAAGATGCTTTCCTGCTTTAATCATATGTATATATAATATCTAATGTAAACATACCTTTAAAAGACTATTATAAATGCAGTGAATTGTTAACAGACAAATATTGAGTGGTAGATTACGATAATAATCTTTTTTGAATATTTTGTATTTTAATTTTTTGTACGATTGTGTATGGAAGCAACCTAAATGTCCATCAACAGACAATGGATAAAGAAGATGTACATATATACAATAGAATTTTACTCAGCCATAAAAAGGAACAAAATTGGGTCATTTGTAGAGACATGGATGGACTTAGAGATGGTCAAACAGCATGAAGTAAGAAAGAGAAAAGCAAATATCGTATATTAACACATATATGTGGAATCTAGAAAAATGGTACAGATGAACCGGTTTGCAAGGCAGAAATAGAGACACAGATGTAGAGAACAAACATATGGACACCAAGGCAGGAGAGCAGCGGGGGGGTGGGGGTGGGATGAACTGGGAGATTGGGATTGACATGTGTACACTGATGTGTGTAAAATAGATAAGTAATAAGAACCTGCTGTATAGCACAGGGAGCTCCACTTCGCTGTACAGTAGAAACTAACACAACATTGTAAAACAACTATACCCCAATTAAAAAAAAAAAGTATATGTTACTTTCACAATTGGGGGAAAAAATGGGTTTTTAAAAAACCTAGCTAGAATTTTTTGCTTTTCCTATTTTAGACCTTCATGATAAATGAAACTTATCTAAATATTAATCCTTAGAAGGGAAATTATTTGTAACCCATATGTGTCAGGCACTATGATAAGCAATTGGAAATATCTCATTTAATCTTTACGGTAAGCCTGAAAATAGATATTCATCCCATTTTTATGTATGAAGAAACCCTGAGATTCAAAAAGTGTAAGCATCTTGCCCAAGGTCATATGGCTGGTAAGTACTAGAGCTGGTCTTTGAATGCCGTATTATTTCCACATTGCTACCGATGCTAGACACACCTAAGGTGACCTCCCTTCTAGGCTAAACCGTTTATTAGGAAGAAAAATAATTACAAATTTAATTATCTAAGGAACAAGATTAAAATGCACTTTTAATTTGAGCTTTCACATTGCCTTGGTTTGTTTAGAGATTTAACAAGCAGGAAAAGACTTCAATAAGTGTCTTTTCTAAAATCAGCCAGTGTTGTTTTAGCTTTTCAAAGGAGAGCAAAGCAATTAGCAGTCTATCGGAACAGTTGTTTTCATTCTACATGTCTCATCTGGCCATACCACCTCTGGTTGGAAAATACGTTCTTCACTGATAAAATGATAAAGGCACTCAGAATCTTTCCCACAGACCTTTTCTCTGTGACTGGTCTAAAAAGAATGGGCAAAAGACTACCTTCGGGTCTGTATTAAGTGACTGAGTTCCTATTTCTTCTGAAGCTTCTCGCACATCTGTGCATCAGAAACAACTCATGGATATAGGTTCACCGGGGAAGTCTGAGATAGCTTTGCTCTTGTTTTCTTGTTGCTTTGGTTCCTTTGTTACTTATTTTATACCTAACTGACTACAAAAAGCACCTTCACTCTTAGGGCCAAGCTCACAGGTGAGTAAGCCAGTGTGCTTCAGGTTTGTTTTCAGGTATGTCATATGCTTAAGCCAGAAGCCAGAATCTCATTCATGCCCCAAAGAAGGCTCTACCCTCTCTTCCCTTCTATCAACTTTCTCAAAAATTAGAGGAACATATATGATTCCTCCCCACTCACATATCTTCCCTTGACATTGGGGAAGAAATTATAGCTGAACTTTTGTACCCTTGTTTTATTTATGCAATTTATGGGCAAATTCTTATAATCAAGGGATTAATGCAGTCAGAAAAGTCTGTTTTAATCTCCATGCATATTTTTTATTTTATTTATTTATTTATTTGCAGTACACGGGCCTCTCACTGTTGTGGCCTCTCCCGTTGCGGAGCACAGGCTCCGGACGCGCAGGCTCAGCGGCCATGGCTCACGGGCCCAGCCGCTCTGCGGCATGTGGGATCTTCCCGGACCGGGGCACGAACCCGTATCCCCTGCATCGGCAGGCGGACTCTCAACCACTGCGCCACCAGGGAAGCCCTATATTTTTTATTTTTAAAAAAATATTTTCCTCTTTGCTTCACACACTACCACAAATGATGCTGGTTCTCTTCCTCTAGTGCATTCAGCTAGCGTACTGCTATGTCCCAGCTCTCCATGTGGGTTCCAGCATCAAAGCCTTAGGCCAATTTTATTTCATTTGTATTTGCTGTCAGAACAATGTCTTTATTCTAAAATGCCCTTCTCAAATCACCTCTCAGGTGGTTTGATAGAAGCAGCACACAGCAGAAAAATAATATCTTTTTAAAAATCCATGTTATTTCTTTTATGTTTATACTGAATGTGAATACTGAATGCACAGCACACTTAGTTAAACAGCATCCTGAGTTCCATTTTTAAGATGAAAAGTACCTTTCGTTTTAAATCTCCCAGAGACAACTGATCTGCTCTCCTTCTATGTAAGGGATTCGGGGAGGGAGGGGGAAATGGTATTCAAATTGCTGCCCAGCAATAAACATTTCTACAATATCATTTGTTTTAGGCTGTCAGATGACACCTAGATTGCTTCTAAAATTCTCACAAAATAAAGATTGAAGTGCATTTAGGGAGTTGACAAGGCTGTAGAATTCCATCACGTCAAATTAGCATGAAAAGGAAAATGAGGGCGAGGGTGGACTCATGAACTCAGAACCGTATCACCTTGCCTAACCACACTGCGTAATTGTGGGGCACTTGCAAGAAAATGCCTTACCTTTAGCGCACACATTGTAGAAAGCGACAGGGAGGGAGAAGAAGAGATTTAAGGAGAAATTGCAGTGAGCTGGCGCAAGTGGACAGGGGATCAGTCCAGTTTGTTACACTAAGGATTGTAAAGAATCCATCTCAGAATGACGTTGATGGTTCAGGGTATTAAGTTCAGTTCAGAATAAGGCAAACTGCAGTAGTAAGCTGAGAAGTAAACAGGGAATTCAGACCTAGAGCATACTGAGAGAAGGGGAGACCAGGCACAGCATCGTGGCCATTCTGAACGGCTCTTTCGCAAAGGAGTTAAAGCTCTCCACTCCCCTCGCCGTTTCTTTCTGACTGTTATGTCCGCCACCCTCAATTACATTTAAACAGTCAATGGCTGGCCTTTGCAGACGTCAGTCAACTGGATGCTGACGAGAGTAAACTGTTGTGCATACTTGTGTCTGTGCAGGGCTAAGGGGAGGAAAACTTGCAGGGGCGCACAGCCCATGTGCTTTCCTGAAGAAGCCTCGGTTGTGAGCCCAGCGAATACAAACCACCCCGCACCTGCCATCACTTCCGGCTTCTTCAGAAACAATTGCTCATTAACTCCCGTCAGCCCCCCTGAGGGGTGTATCCTCAGCCCTTCACCAACTCCTTTGACCATCTATCTACCAGGTAACTGCTAGGTGACAATTCCTCTTTGTCCTTCTTTGCACTTAGCCTAATCAGCAGGTATATATTTATTTGTGTGTTTGTCTAGTTTCTGTCTTACCTCCTAGGGTGCAAGCCCTGTGAGGCATGTCTCATTACCACTAATCCCCACCACCTTGCACAGCGCTTGGCACACAGGAGGCCCTCAGTAACTATATGTGGAATAATGAATGAATGGTTGGATGGATGAGTACATGAATTTAACAAATATGTTTCTAGGAAATAGAATATAGAGTTTCTATCTTACAGACCTGGTCAGGTCAGAAAAGAAAGGTATTTTGTCACTTTGCTTCAATTATGAGGTTTTCTCATATTTTAACACCTCTCAAATGGGATGAATCTTTATGGACCTTTAAAATTATAATCAGCAGAGTTCGGATTTTTTTCCTTTCTTAATAGTACCTAATACAAGGGTGCATTTTACAATCACTGGTATCTTAGCAGAGTTATAAACCATAGCCAATATAAAGGCAAATAAGAACACCTGTTTGGATGCTGTCACTCCTAAGTTTCCCAGGGTTCCTTCAGACCCAGGCTTATCAAACTTTACATCAGAATCACTTTGTTAAAAACACACATTTCTGGGCTTCCCTGGTGGCGCAGTGGTTGAGAGTCCGCCTGCCGATGCAGGGGACATGGGTTCATGCCCCGGTCCGGGAGGATCCCACATGCCGCGGAGCAGCTGTGCCCGTGAGCCATGGCCGCTGAGCCTGCGCGTCTGCAGCCTGTGCTCCGCAACAGGAGAGGCCACAACAGTGAGAGGCCCGCGTACTGCAAAAGAAAACAAAACAAAACCAAAAAACACACATTTCTGGGATCAACCCCAGCGATTCTGATTCAATAATTCTGAGGCAAAGCCCAGAAATCTGCATTTTTAAAGCCTTCCAGTGTTTGGGATCTACATAATCCTCTGCTGCCATTTGATAAAAAGTTTTTAAATGCTTCTCCATTCCTAGCAAGGCAACTGGAAAGCTGTCAATAATTCTTTACAAATCACTGAAGGTCTAGTCTTCAAAAAAGGACTAACCATTGAGACATACGTCTTCCTGCCTGAGGTCATTCCTACCTGTTCCTACGGGAAGACACATTTAGTAATTGCTGGGCAGATTAATCGACTATGGTACAACTAGAAAATGCAACTGTGTTCCAGGTTGGACAGTCCCTACAACGAATTCACATTAGAAAGTATAGTAGCTGGTGGGAGACCTTCAAGATAGCACAGGAGTAAGATGTGGAGATCACCTTCCTCCCCACAGATACATCAGAAATACATTTACATGTGGAACAACTCCTACAGAACACCTACTGAACGCTGGCAGAAGACCTCAGACTTCCCAAAAGGCAAGAAACTCCCCAGGTAACTGGGTAGGGCAAAAGAAAAAAGAAAAAACAGAGACAAAAGAATAGGGACGGGACCTGCACCAGTGGGAGGGAGCCTGTGCTGCTGCAGGATCACCCCGCACTTTGTACCCCTCCCTCCCCCCGGCCTGAGTGAGCCAGAGCCCCCGAATCAGCTGCTCCTTTAACTCCTCCTGTCTGAGCAAAGAACAGATGCCCTGAGGTGACCTACACGCAGAGGAGGCGGGTCCAAATCCAAAGTTGAACCCCAGGAGCTGTGCGAACAAAGAAGAGAAAGGGAAATCTCTCCCAGCAGCCTCAGGAGCAGTGGATTAAATCTCCACAATCAACGTGATGTACCCTGCATCTGTGGAATACCTGAATAGACAACGAATCATCCCGAAATTGAGGTGGTGGATGTTGGGAGCAACTGTAGGCTTGGGGTTTGCTTTCTGCATCTAATTTGTTTCTGGTCTTATGTTTATCTTAGTTTAGTATTTAGAGCTTATTATCATTGGTAGATTGTTTATTGATTTGGTTCTTTCTCTTTTTTTATATATAGATATATATATATTTTTTCCTTTTTCTCTTTTTGTGAGTTTGTGTGTGTGTGTGCTTCTTTGTGTGATCTTGTCTGTATAGCTTTGCTTTTACCATTTGTTCTAGGCTTCTGTCTGTCCATTTGTTTGTTTGGTTTTTGTTTTTGTTTTTTTAGTATAGTTATATTTTTTTTCTTGTTTTTGTGGCACGCGGGCCTCTCACTGCTGTGGCCCCTCCCACCGTGAAGCCCAGGCTCCGGACGCACAGGTCCAGCAGCCACGGCCCACGGGCCCAGCCGCTCTGAGGCACGCGGGATCCTCCCAGACTGGGGCACGAACCCGCGTGCCCTGCATTGGCAGGCGCACTCCCAACCATTGCGCCACCAGGGAAGCCGTAGTATAGTTTTTAGCACTTGTAATCATTGTTAGATTTGTTTTTTGGTTTGCTTACTCTCTTCTTTCTTTTTTTTATTACTTTTAAATTTTTTTATTTTTAATAATTACTTTTTATTTTAATAAATTTATTTTATTTATTTTTTCTTTCTTTCTTTCTTTCTTTCTTTCTCCCTTTTCTTCTGAGCCGTGCAGCTGACAGGGTCTTGGTGCTCCAGCCAGGTGTCAGGCCTGTGCCTCTGAAGTGGGAGAGCCAAGCTTAGGACTCTGGTCCACCAGAGACCTCCCGGCTCCACATAATACCAAATGGTGAAAGCTCTCCCAGAAGTCTCCATCTCATCGCTAAGACCCAGCTCCACTCAATGACCAGCAAGCTGCAGTGCTGGACACCCTAGGCCAAACAACTAGCAAGACAGGAACACAGCCCCACCCATTAGCAGAGAGGCTGCCTAAAGTCATAATAAGGTCACAGACACCCCAAAACACACCACTGGATGCAGGCCTGCCTACCAGAAAGACAAGATCCAGCCTCATCCACCAGAACACAGGCACCAGTCTCCTCCACCAGGAAGCCTACGCAACCCACTGAACCAACCTTAGCCACTGAGAGCAGACACCAAAAACCACAGGAACTTTGAACCTGCAGCCTGGGAAAAGGAGACCCCAAACACAGTAAGTTAAGCAAAATGAAAGACAGAGAAATACACAAGAGATGAAGGAGCAAGGTAAAAACCCACCAGACCAAACAAATGAAGAGGAAATAGGCAGTCTACCTGAAAAAGAATTCAGAGTAATGATAGTAAAGATGATCCAAAATTGTGGAAATAGAATGGAGAAAACAAAGAAATGTTTAACAAGGACCTAGAAGAACTAAAGAGCAAACAAACAATGATGAACAACACAATAAATGAAATTAAAAATTCTCTAGAAAGAATCAATAGCAGAATAACTGAGGCAGAAGAACGGATAACTGACCTGGAAGATAAAATAGTGGAAATAACTACCACAGAGCAGAATAAAGAAAAAAGAATGAAAAGAATTGAGGACACTCTCAGAGACCTCTGGGACAACATTAAACACACATTAAACAGACCTCTGGGACAACATTAAACACACCAACATTCAAATTATAGGGATCCCAGAAGAAGAAGAGAAAAATGAAAGGGACTGAGAAAATATTTGAAGAGATTACAGTTGAAAACTTCCCTAATATAGGAAGGGAAATAGTCAATCAAGTCCAGGAAGCATAGAGAGTCCCATACAGGATAAATCCAAGAAGAAACATGCCAAGACACATATTAATCAAACTATCAAAAATTAAATACAAAGAAAAAATATTAAAAGCAGTAAGGGAATAAAAAACAAATAACATACTAGGGAATCCCCATAAGGTTAACAGCTGATCTTTCAGCAGAAACTCTGCAAGCCAGAAGGGAGTGGCAAGACATATTTAAAATGATGAAAGGGAAAAACCTACAACAAAGACTACTCTACCCAGCAAGGATCTCATTCAGATTCAACAGAGAAATTAAAACCTTTACAGACAAGCAAAAGCTAAGAGAATTAAGCACCACCAAACCAGCTTTACAACAAATGCTAAAGGAACTTCTCTAGGCAGGAAACTCAAGAGAAGGAAAAGACCTACAATGACAAACACAAAACAATTAAGAAATTGGTAATAGGAACATACATATTGATAACTACCTTAAATGTAAATGGATTAAATGCTCCAACCAAAAGACATAGACGGGCTGAATGGATACAAAAACAAGACCCGTATATGTGCTGTCTACAAGAGACCCACTTCAGACCTAGGGACACATACAGATTGAAAGTGAGGGGATGGAAAAAGATATTCCATGCAAATGGAAATCAAAAGAAAGCTGGAGTAGCAATTTTCATAACAGACTAAACAGACTTTAAAATAAAGACTATTACAAGAGACAAAGAGGACACTACGTAATGATCAAGGGATCAATCCAAGAAAAAAATAAAACAATTGTAAATATTTCTGCACCCCACATAGGAGCACCTCAGTACATAAGGCAAATGCTAATAGCCATAAAAGGGGAAATTGACAGTAACCCAATCATAGTAGGGGACTTTAACACCTCACTTTCACCAATGGACAGATCATCCAAAATGAAAATAGATAAGGAAACACAAGCTTTAAATGCCACATTAAACAAGATGGACTTAATTGATATTTATAGAACATTCCATCCAAAAACAACAGAATACACTTTCTTCTCAAGTGCTCATGGAACATTTTCCAGGATAGATCATATCTTGGGTCATGAATCAAGCCTTGGTTAATTTAAGAAAATTGAAATTGTATCAAATACATTTTCCAACCACAACGCTATGAGACTAGATATCAATTACAGGAAAAAATCTGTAAAAAAAACAAACACATGGAGGCTAAAGAATACACAACTAAATAACCAAGAGATCACTGAAGAAATGAGAAAATACCTAGAAACAAATGACAATGAAAACACCACAACCCAAAACGTATGGGATGCAGCAAAAGCATTCTAAGAGGGAAGTTTATAGCAATACAATCTTACCTCAAGAAACAAGAAACATCGCAAATAAACAACCTAACCTTACATCTAGCACAATTAGAGAAAGAAGAACAAAAAAAAACAAAGTTAGCAGAAGGAAAGAAATCATAAAGATCAGATCAGAAATAAATGAAAAAGAAATAAAGCAAATGATAGCAAAGGTCAATAAAACTAAAATCTGGTTCTTTGAGAAGATAAACAAAACTGATAAAACATTAACCAGACTCATCAAGAAAAAAAGGGAGAAGACTCAAATCAGTAGAATTAGAAATGAAAAAGGGAAAGTAACTAGTGACACTGCAGAAATAAAAAGGATCATGAGACATTATACAAGCAGGTATATGCCAATAAAACCTGGAAGAAATGGACAAATTCTTAGAAACGCACAACCTTCTGAGACTTAACCAGGAAGAGATAGAAAATATAAACAGACCAATCACAAGCACTAAAAGTGAAACTGTGATTAAAAATCTTTCAACAAACAAAAGCCCAGGACCAGATGGCTTCACAGGCAAATTCTATCAAACATTTAGAGAAGAGCTAACACCTATCCTTTTCATACTCTTCCAGAATATAGCAGAGGGAGGAACTCTCCCAAACTCATTCTACGAGGCCAAACCAGAAAAACATGTCACAAAAAAAGAAAACTACAGGCCAATATGACTGATGAACATAGGTGCAAAATCCTCAACAAAATACTAGCAAACAGAAACCAACAGCACATTAAAAGGATCATAGACCATGATCAACTGGGGTTTATCCCAGGAATGCAAGGATTCTTCAATATATGCAAATCAATCAATGTGATAAACCATATTAACAAATTGAAGGAGAAAAACCATATGATCATCTCAATAGATGTAGAAAAAAAAGGTTTTGACAAAATTCCAACACCCATTTATGATAAAAACCCTCCAGAAAGTACGCATAGAGGAAACTTACTTCAACATAGTAAAGGCCATATATGAGAAACCACAGCCAACTTTGTTCTCAATGGTGAAAAACTGAAACCATTTCCTCTAAGATCAGGAACAAGACAAGTTTTCCCACACTCACCACTGTTATTCAACATATTTTGGAAGTGTTAGCCACAGCACTCAGAGAAGAAAAAGAAATAAAAGGAATCCAAGTTGGAAGAGAAGAAGTAAAGCTGTCAGTGTTTGCCGATGACATGATACTATACATAGAGAATCCTAAAGATGCTACCAGAAAACTACTAGAGCTAATCAGTAAATTTGGTAAAGTAGCAGGATACAAAATTAACACACAGAAATCTCTGGCATTCCTATACACTAATGATGAAAAATTTGAAAGAAAAATTAAGGAAACACTCCCATTTACCATTGCAACAAAAAGAATAAAATACCTAGGAATAAACCTACCTAAGGAGATAAAAGACCTGTATGCAGAAAACTATAAGACACTGATGAAAGAAATTAAAGATGATACAAACAGATGGAGAGAGATGCCATGTTCTTGGATTAGAAGAATCAACATTGTGAAAATGACTATACTACCCAAAGCAATCTACAGATTCAATGCAATCCCTATCAAAGTATGAATGGCATTTTTCACAGAACTAGAACACAAAATTTCACAATTTGTATGGAAACACAAAAGACGCCAAATAGCCAAAACAATCTTGAGAAAGAAAAACGGAGCTGGAGGAATCGGGCTCCTGGACTTCAGACTATACTACAAAGCAGTAGTAATCAAGACAGTATGGTACTGGCACAGAAACAGAAATATAGATCAATGGATCAGGATAGAAAGCCCAGAGATAAACCCATGCACATATGGTCACCTTATTTTTGATAAAGGAGACAAGAATATACAAGGGAGAAAAGACAGCCTCTTCAATAAGTGGTGCTGGGAAAACTGGAAAGCTGCAGGTAAAAGAATGAAATTAGAACTCTCCCTAACACCATACACAAAAATAAACTCAAAATGGATTAAAGACCAAAATGTAAGGCCAGACACTATCAAACTCTTAGAGGAAAACATAGGCAGAACACTCTAGGACATAAATCACAGCAAGATCCTTTTTGACCCACCTCCTAGAGAAATGGAAATAAAAAGAAAATAAATAAATGGGGCCTAATGAAACTTAAAAGCTTTTGCACAGCAAAGGAAACCATAAACAAGATGAAAAGACAACCCTCAGAATGGGAGAAAATATTTGCAAATGAAGCAACTGACAAAGGATTAATCTCCAACATTTACAAACAGCTCATGCAGCTCAATATCAAAAAAACAAACAACCCAATCCAAAAATGGGCAGAAGACCTAAACAGACATTTCTTCAAAGAAGATATACAGATTGCCAACAAACACATGAAAGGATGCTCAACATCATTAATCATTAGAGAAATGCAAATCAAAACTACAATGAGGTATCACCTCACACCAGTCAGAATGGCCATCATCAAAAAAATGTACAAACAATAAATGCTGGAGAGAGTGTAGAGAAAAGGGAAACCTCCTGCACTGTTGGTGGGAATGTAAATTGATACAGCCACTATGGAGAACAGTATGGCGGTTCCTTAATAAACTAAAAATAGAACTACCATACAACCCAGCAATCCCACTACTGGGCATATACCCTGAGAAAACCATCGTTCAAAAAGTCATGTACCACAATGTTCATTACAGCTCTATTTACAATAGCCAGGACATGGAAGCAACCTAAGTGTCCATTGACAAATGAATGGATAAAGAAGATGTGGCACATATAAACAATGGACTATTACTCAGCCATAAAAAGAAATGAAATTGAGTTATTTGTAGTGAGGTGGATGGACCTAGAGTCTGTCATACAGAGTGAAGTAAGTCAGAAAGAGAAAAACAAATACCGTATGCTAACACATATATATGGAATCTAAAAAAAAAAAAAAGGTTCTGAAGAACCTAGGGGCAGGTCAGGAATAAAGACGCAGATGTAGAGAATGGACTTGAGGACACGGGGAGGGGGAAGGGTAAGCTGGGACAAAGTGAGAGAGTGGCATGGACATATATACACTACCAAATGTAAAATAGATAGCTAGTGGGAAGCAGCCGCATAGCACAGGGAGATCAGCTTGGTGCTTTGTGACCACCTAGAGGGGTGGGATAGGGAGGGTGGGAGGGAGACACAAGAGGGAGGAGATATGGGGATATATGTATCTGTATAGCTGATTCAATTTGTTATAAAGCAGAAACTAACGCACCATTGTAAAGCAATTATACTCCAGAAAGGTGTTAAAAAAACAAATAGTATAGTAACTGAACCACAGTGACATATCCAGGAGGTCACATTTGGGTGAATTTGCAGAAGATGATTTAGTAATTCTTAGGTGAATAAGAGCTGAGAAGGAGGGTATTCTAAAACCTCGTTTAGAGGAATTTAAAGGAGGAATTTAATTCCTCCTAAGGAGGAATAGCATTTGCAAAGCAGGTGGATCTGGATGTCACCTCAAATCTTTTTTGGAAACAGAGAATCAACCAATAGTTATAAATGAAAATATTGGTGCCACTTTCCTTTTGTAAAAGCTTTTGATTTATTAAGGCAGGTGTACATCTAACATCAAATGCTTTCCTTGTAACTACTCATAAAAATGAGAATACTGCATGTGGTAGGAGCCTCTAGATGGCCCCCAGTGGTCCTCATCTCCGGGTATTCATGACTTGTGTGATCTGTGCCCCTTGAGTATGGGCTGTACCTAGTGGCTTCCTTCTAATGAATAGAGGACAGCAAAAGTGATGGGACGTGATTTCCAAGATCAGGTTACAGAAAGACTTGCTTCCATCTTGCTTTTGTTCCACTGCCTCCTGACATCCTTGCTCTGAAGGAGCCAGCTGCCACATAGTGAGCAGTTCTATAGAGAGGTCCACATGCAACTGAGAAAGGCCCCCAGTGAACAGCCTGCAAAGAACTGAATCCTGACAACAATCACATGAGCAAGCTTGGAAAAAGACCTCACCCCACACCTCCCAAGTCAAGCCTTCAGATGAGACCAGAGCTCTATGGACTGACTACAAGCTTATTAGCAATGTTGAGCCAGAGGCATCCAGCTAATATGGGTCCAGATTCTGGATCCACAGAATCTATGAGATAATAAATGTTTATTGTTTAAGCTTCTCAGTTTGGAGTAATTTGTTACACAGCAATAACAAATAATCCAGTACTCTTTTCTTGCATTTTTATTAGAAACACATAATATCCTTGAAAGGTAAATAGAGCAGGTATTATGAACCCTATCTTACAGATGTAGAACTGAGTTCAAGGACTTTGTTACCTGAAAAGGTCATTTAGCTCAGGTAGTTACTACTGAGACTCAAACCTAGACTCCACATTTATTACTTTCAACTACATTTCCAAGAGTATTAAATTAAGAATCTGAGAACTGAATCATGATCCTAGCTCTACCAGTACTATCTGTGCCACCGCGTAACTCAACTAACCCACTAGATATTAGATTCTTCATGAACACAATGAGATGGTTGAGTTGGTAGTCATTAAAGTCTCTCTTAGCTCAAAATTTCTCCAGTTTATAAAAGGAAGACAAAACTATATAACTGAAGTTATTTTGATGATTAGGGGCATAAAAAAAAAACACTTTCTCAGCTCCAGGCTCTGTCCACTGCTCCTGTGCTAATCATGATGTGGTGTTCTTGTTTCCAGCACTGCCAGCTCCAGGAGGTGTGTGGACCTTCGTTATCCTGCCCTTGACCTTCCTCTTTCGGGACAGTCCCCTACCATGACCTTCACAGCTCCAGTGATGCCCAGGTATGGGGGCTATAAATACCAGGTGACATTTAAAAGGCTGATTTTTATTAGTAGGTTCTACTCACTAAAGTATTGAGCTGCCCTTTCTCAGAAAAGCATAATCTCATTTTTGTAACTTACCTCTTTTAGTTAATGCCTAATGATCTGGGGAGCCAGAGGCATCACCAAGAAAAAAAATCAATATAGAATATATTGCTTGAGCAGTCTCTGAAAGAAATTCCCATTACATGATGAGTTAACAGCAAGTTATTGGAAATGTGACTACCTTTATTGTAAACGTTTTTTTTTTTATCTACACACAAGAGGAGTGGGAGAGTAAATGTACTGTGCCATTATGAACCTGTCAATCACATACGGATGAGACATCAGCTCCATCTAGAACAAAATTTCCTGCCACTCAGAAATCATGTTTAACGTTAATCTGTTATTCTGATCTGTACTCACTAGGCTTTTGATGGACAGATGAACTTCATGAAATTTTTAATACAGTTATTTTCTAAAAAGCTAAAACTTGGAACTAAATTTATTCTTTGGTAAGAACTAACCATCATTCTCTAACGTCCATTACCATAGTTTGTGCTACTCCAACCCATCCTACCATGATTAAATAGCTAGTGAGACTCTGCAGAGATACTCAGAGTATAGACAATCTGCTTAAGATTGTGGCCAAATAATTGCTGGTGGCAAAATTAGGAGTGAGAAGGTACACTCTGGCACTATCACAAATACGTGCTAAATTTATCTGCTCACAGATGCAGATGACAATGCATTTTAAATATTTGTTTTCCCTCAGGCAGGATAAAGATGGATAAATAAATAAAAACCAGCAATACTGTGTCCAGGGCACAGAATAAAAAAAAACTATTTTTCATGGGATGACATCTTAAATTAAAATAAACAACAAAGATTTAAAACACAAATGGGAGGCCAAAATGAGCTGATGAACAAACAGGAAAAAAAAAGGAAGTAAAAGAAATGACATTTTAAAAAAATTACAGGAAATATATAATTCACCTGAATGAGGAACAATACCATCATCTTAAATAATAATAACCCCAGAAGTTTCTTTACCATTTACACAGGTGGACACTTTCTTTTGTAGACCCCCTCCCCCAAACCCACCCCTGATGAACTGCAAGGACTAGCACAACTTGATGATTTCACAGAATGACACCACCTTCAATGCTTAGAATTCAAAAGTAACCTCTCGGAAAAGGGTTATATACTGTTTGTTCTCCCAAATCACTAGGGGTCACCCACAAGTCAAGAACACATTTTTAAACAATGCAACCACTTAACATTTCATACTATTTGCATATTTCAGGATATTTTAACAACCTATCTCAGAATGGGACATACTTATAATTTTAAAAGTCTTTGTTACTTATTTGAAATTCAAATTTAACTGAACATCCTGCAGGTTTTTTTTGTTTTGTTTTTTGTTTTGCGGTACGCGGGCTCTCACTGTTGTGGCCTCTCCCGTTGCGGAGCACAGGCTCCGGACGCGCAGGCCCAGTGGCCATGGCTCGCAGGCCCAGCCGCTCCGCGGCATGTGGGATCTTCCCGGACTGGGGCACAAACCCGTGTCCCCTGCATCGGCAGGCGGACTCTCAACCACTGCGCCACCAGGGAAGCCCATCCTGCATTTTTATATTCTAAGTCTGACAACCCTATCCCTAAGCCCTGAAAGGAAGCAGAGCAGTTAGCCAGCTAGTTGATGCACAGCTGAGATCAGAACTCAAATCTCAAGACACTTAACCCTGAGCACCTTCCAAAGAAGAGTTAACCTAGGTGGAAAGTTACAGCTAATCCAGTCTGAAGTGCAAGTCATTAACCACACAACTTAATGGGTCAGGAGGAGAAGAAGAGGAAATATATCTTCCCAACTGTCCCGGAAGAAAAATTTTCAAGGCAGCTGCAACTATTTGAAAATTATTTTAAAACAAATGTCTCTTATTTTCTGAAAATGTCTCTCCAAAAGTCAGTCTCCAATAACCACATTAGATTCTCTTCACAAAAACTTTGACCTTTGCCTAGATCTGAATTCCTGGGAGAGGTCAAGTCAAATAGAAGTCACCAGAATCCAAAGGTAAGATATATAAGTATGTGGTAACATGCAGTGAATATTCAGCACCGTGGACAGTGGTTGCTATGGTGGTAGAGGATACATTCTCTTCGTTCTCACTATTCTTGAGTACTGTGGCTTCGGAAGATTAGCTTTTCCCTCTGTGTAACCAGCTGCGTGTTGTCTGTAGTTTCCAATCAGTATAATGGGTTAGGTCACCACTGTGGCAGAAAAGGTTTTCAAACAGATGTAGACACCAACATCCAAGGCACCTTCTATCACAACTATAGGCTCTTCCTTTGGTCTTTTCTTTTCTCCTGACCATTTCCTCCTTTTTCAAATTCTCTTACTTTTTTTTTTCTCATCCTTTAAAAAAATTCTTTATTCCATCCCTTGTCATGTACCTTGTGCAGTCCTAATGGGGACCCTCATAACTAAAACAAAATTGCCCTTCAGTAATCAAGATGGTATAGAAGAAGTAAAGGCAAGATCATAGAAACAGACAATGGATTAGTGGTTGCCAGGGGCTGAGGATGAAGGGTGGGGTTAGCTACAAAGGATGGAAAGTGATGAAATTCTTCTATATCTTGATTGTGGTAATGGTTGCACAACGGTATGCATTCATCAAAAATCATAGGACTGCATAATTATACTGCATGTAAATTACACATCAATAAACCTGATGATTAAAGAAAAGGATATCAGAGAAAAGAGTGACATATGTTTGATAACTGCAGTGCAGATCATGGTCAGCCCTGCCCACCTGCTACATTGCTTTAGGACATCAGCTGAATTGAATTAATTGTTTGCTCTGGAAACTTCATTTAGAGAGGGACACTAAGAAACTAAAAACAATACAGGTGTTGGTGACTATGACTACAGGGCTAGACCTTTCAGTTTGTCTCCAGAAGGCAGAACTTGTGCTAATGAATGGAGTTGAGAGGAATATGGAATTGAATTATCCAGGAATAGAATGGGTTGCCTTCCTACAGATAAGGGGGAAGATATTCAAATAGTAGCTGTATAACATTCCATCAGAGATTATACTAAAGAGATTTGGAGTTAGATGGGAGGTTAGACTAGATGTCAGGTAACATCCCTTAGAACCCTAAAATTCTGTGAAATTTACCTGAAATCACATTTGTTTGTCATGCTTCATTTTTAGTATTCCTTCACAATGGGTTGCTTTTCAGAAAGCAATTTAAGGCACACTTTCTGGTAAGCAATCATGACTTTTCTTCTTAGAAGACACAAAATATATTTATTATTCCAGATTAATTCCTCATTATGTCAATAATTATTACTTTTATATAAGAACAATATTTGCTTTAACTTTATTAAAAGTACAGAACAAGTTGTTCTGTGAATAATGATGATCTATTAAGGACTTGTTTGTTTGTTCCATGATTTCTACAGAAATACTGCTCAACTAATACCTTAGATTGTGCAAAAAAGTAGCCATCCATACCTCAAACCAAGAAAATCTTATAACACATGGAACTTCAAGTGATTTGAGATCTTAACGGTGACATTCCAACAGCCGCCAGGTTTTTTTTCTTTTCCATTTTTCCTTATGTGGAAAATGGAGTCATTAACCTCCTATTCTGTAGAGCCCCAAAATAAAAATTTTTGAATGTTTAACATGTCCCAGTGGATCTGAGGTCCTTTGATGCAAACTTTTGACTGTCATAAAATTGTCCGTGGTAGGGATGTTAAACTGTTGCCCTTTTAAGATTATTATCAAAAACAGGATAGACTTTTCCTTAAGTTAGCTACTCATTTAAAGTAAATAACTGGTAATCGCTTTAATATTAAAAGTACTTGAATGACAAACAACACATATAAGTCTCATGACAGTCATGTGCTTAGATTTGCACAGTACTGCATTCTAGAAGAATCACTGCAAGAATTTTTAAAGGCTCTGAAGAAATCAGCCTTCTCTGAAGAAACCACGTATGTCATTCAACCTTTGTTCTTATTTTGGATATTGGCTAAGTAACTTATTTTTTTAGCAGTCTATATGTTAGTACTATGTAAAAAACAAAGTCTGGATTTCTTCCCTAATTATTATACATGGTATATATCATATTCATGGTGAAATCTGGCCAGAATTTTAATAAAAAACATTTTTGCTCTCTCTTTAAAAATTTTAAAGCTCTATTAAGGATTCCAACCAGATTAGAGACTTTCTGGAAGGAGGTAAGAAAGATGCATTTTTTGTTAAAAATTCCGGTCACTGTGCAGGGAAAATTCTACTTGTTCCTTATAAATGAGTTAAGTAAAAATATAAAAATAAGTGTAAAAACAAGTAAAGGAACAAAACCAATTAAAGTTCTTAAGATAATAAGATGCATGGCAGCAAATTTCAGGTTTGTTAGATCTCTTTGCTGGAGTGGAATTTCATATACAGAATATAGAAATCATTGAATATTGATGGAGAGATGTAGGCTTTCTCACCCTTGTTATATAATCACATAATATATAACTCTATTAAGACCACCTAGAGGGGTGGGATAGGGAGGGTGGGAGGGAGACACAAGAAGGGAGGGGATATGGGGATATATGTATACGTATAGCTGATTCACTTTGTGATACAGCAGAAACTAACACCATTGTAAAGCAATTATACTCCAATAAAGATGTTTAAAAATTTTTTTTAAATAAAAGGAGAAAAAAGAAACTCTATTAAGCAACAGCATGAACAATATAAGAAGCAAAAGACAAGTGCAATATTCACTCTGAAGCCATGGTTCTCAAACATGAGTGTGCGTCAGGATCACCTAGAGAGTTTGTCAAACCACAAATTGTTAAACACCACCCCCAGAGCTTCTGATTCATCAGGGCTGGGTGGGGCCCAAGAATTTGCATGTCTAATAAGTTCCCAGGTGATGCTGACGCTGCTGGTCTGGGCCACACTGAAGAACCACTGCTGGAAGAGAGAAGATAATGGTTACCCCCGTAGCAGGAAGGGCACTGGTATGAGAATCAGGAAACTTCAATGCCAAAGGCAGGTTTAAGGGTGGAAGATCTGGAGAAAGATGCCTGTGTTTGAATCCCAGCTTCTAAGCATCACTTTTTTTCATCTATAAAATGGGGACAATGATAACTCCAATGTCATTAACTTATATCATTAATTTAAATTACTTTGCATAATGCCAGATGTTCTCAAGAATCATTAGCTAGAATTATTATTAGCTGTGACTTTAGGAAAGACACAGAGCACATATCAGTTACAGTTTCAATAGAAAGAGAATTGTATTAAATGATGTTTAAGAACTTATCACTCTGAAACCCTATGATTCTAAATATATTTTCCATTCTCCTTAAAACAATTTAATATTAATACAATTTAATATATCTTATGCTCCTCTAAGTGATTGGGAGGCATAAGAATAAGGGTAACACAAGTTCCTGCTTTTGCCCTTGAGAGGCTCCCAATCAGGTTGGAGAGAAAGACCGCATATACATAAAACAGTTAAATAATAATAATGATGGTATATGAGGAAGTGCCATGGTTAGTGGTTCAGACAGTTCAGAAAACAACGTAGCCTCTCCAAAGTTAAGAAAGGACTTGGGGGGACTTTCCTGGAGGTGCAGAGGTTAAGAATCCGCCTGCCAATGCAGGGGACACCAGTTCGATCCCTGGTCCGGGAAGATCCCACGTGCCGCGGAGCAGCTAAGCTCGTGCGCCACAACCACTGAGCCCATGTGCCACAACAACTGAAGCCCTTGGGCCTAGAGCCCACGCTCCACAACAAGAGAAGCCACTGCAATGAGAAACCCGTGGACCGCAACGAAGAGTAGCCCCTGATTGTCCGCCACAACTAGAGAAAGCCTGCTCGCAGCAGCGAAGACCCAACGCAGCCAAAACTAACTAAATAAATAAATATTTTTAAAAATAAATTAAAAAAAATAAAAAAGGACTTGGGCCTTAAGCTTCATACTGAAGGATATGTAGGATTACAACAATTACTATTACTGCTACTACTACTACTAATAGTTTAGTTCTTTTTATAACTGTAATAATAATATAGTAATATTAACATAATAATGTAATATAATAATAATAATTTACACAGCTTCCAGGACAATCTATTGTCACTGCAGATATTATGTCATTTCATAAATGACAAAAAACAAGACCTAGAGATAAGTCATTTAACCAAAGTTACACAGCTAATATCATTCTCAGCTCTTCAGACGTCATATAATCTTTCCATTATACAATGGAGTAGATGGTAATTTAACCAAGGGCATGGAGGAAAAAATGAGCCTATGATATTCAAGGAATGAGTTGATATATCTTGACCAGGAGATTTAATTTAGTAATCAATAGCCCACAAGATTAGTTAGAGCTAGAGCTGGGTAGGGCAGATGGTAATTATGGGAACCCTTGAAATTCTTTTTGAGGGTTTTCATTTTATTTTGAGGTCAGTGGGTTATTACTGAAAATTCACTATTTATCTGGGTACAAGTTAGATTTAAGGAGAAGCAAGGTGATCTCTTTCATTCATCCATTCATTTATTCAACAATAACTTATTGGGCACTGAATAAGTGCCAGGTTTTGTGCCAGGTCCTGGGACTACAAAGATGAATAAGATATGGAGATCTTTGTCTAGTGGGTGAGAAAGAAATGTACATTGAACATTATAATGCCATGTGATAGATGTAATACTAAAAGTAGAAATCAGTCTAATGCAAACCTACATTTGACTGCCAAAAGTTTTATTTGTGGTGTTTTCTCCATTTAAGTAGTTTTGGCATTAAATCAGTTACTAATGAGAGTCTCTAATTCATGTAAAAGAACTCCAAAGCATACTTTGGTATGAATCCTAGGACAGCAGATACAATTTCTACTTGAAGAGGAATGAAATTCCTCCAACAGGGTAAGGGAAGGAGCAAGAAGGACTGCATATAATGTGGTATACTTAAGTGGATCTTAGAAGATGAATAGAAATACATCCAGCAGACTAAGGGGAAAGGCATCCCTGGCATTACAAAAGCCTTGGGCCCTGAAATAGCCCAACCTATTAAGAGATTTGCAAGAAAGTTGGCTTTGCTGGTGCCTGGACTGTGGAGATTGCAATGAATATATATAATAAATAAGTGTGCTTCTTAGAGAATTTAAATGCAATTATCTATATTAAATGCCTGACAACCTCCCTGGCACATCCTAGACCCTCAATATATGTTAGTTCTTTTCCTCTGTCTTCACATCTACTTCTTTTTTAAAGATACACATAGGTTTGAATCAAAACACCTTTCTATTCACAAGTGTCACAACTCAAAAATGGCAGATGTGATCGTGACCAGATATTAGAGCATCCTTTTAAAAAAGTCTACTACTATCTAAACCTTCAAACTTTCTCCCCTCAGAGTGCATCTTAGAAGCCCTGGAATTTACTGTGAAATGCAGGTTCCTGAACCGCACCCACAGAATCAGAATCTTTGGTGGTAAGTCAGACCCAGGCATCCTGCAGAATACAAGCTCCACAGGTAAGTCTAATGTGCTGCCAGGTTTGAGAACCACAACCACAGCACCAGGAATTCATAAAAGATCCTCCAGTTGTGCGACACTGCAGTCACATTGGCTACTAATTTTTATATATATATATATATATATAATGTTTGCAGTCCATTTTAAATTTTGAGAGAAAATTTGTATCCCGTGAAATGCAAAATCTGAAGTTTTAAGTTTGAGTTTTGATGACATTTGACAAATATAAATCCCGTGTCACCCATACCCCATCAAGATATGGAACAGTTCCATCACCCTAGAAATTTCCCTCATGCTACTTTTTAGTTGATCCCTACTCTCTGGTACCCAGAGTCAACTCTCTTCTGATTTCTATCATTAATGATTAGTTTTGCCTGTTTTGAACTTTGCATGAACGCAATCATACAATATGTGCTATTTTGTGTTTGGCTTCTTTCACACAACATAGTCTCTGTAAGAGTTATCCATGTTTTTTGTGTATCTGTAGTTCATTCCTTTTTATCGTTGAGTAGTATTCCATTATACAAATATATCAATTTATTATCCATTCTCATCGATGGGCATTTGGACATTTCCAGCTTTATGAGTAAAGCTATTATGGACATTCTTGTAAAAGCGTTTTTATGAACAAACTTTTTTTGTTTATCTTGAGTAAATACTTTTGAGTGGATTTGGTGAATCATAGGGTAGGTATAGGTCTAACTTCATAAGAAACTGCCAGACTTCTTGCTGTTGACTTTTGAGTTGTTCTGTGAACCTCACAACTTCTCCCTTTGACCAAAGATTGCATTACTATTCCTACCTCCCAGGAATGAATCGGAACAAGAATTGGGACCTTCCCACATATAGCTGTGAGACTGCTGTTTGCTGATCATGGCATGTATGCATGAGATATTTTAAGCCCCTTCCTGACAGCTGCAGCATCCTGTGATTCGTGAGTGAAATTTACATAGTCACAGAAAGAAAACTTAGCAAAAAATCCTAAAACCCTAATGCTGTAAAATCAACCTTTACACTGTCAATGGACAAAACCCTAACAGAGGACCATAACAATGGTCCTCTGTTAATTACATTAATTACCATTAATTACAATGGTAATTCATGTATACGTTACCAATTATATGGTACATCTCACATAATACATCAAATACCACGATGGGGGCACATAGCACTAAGAGGAGCAGAACTCCAGTGTCACCTCTACCATAACAGAGGACAGTATCCTTATGAAGTGAAACTTTTGGAACTGAAAGAATTGAACTGGAACAAGTGATATGTAGCTGCCAGATAAAGTAACTTTTTAAAAAGATAACAAAAAGTCCAGCCTAATTTCATTATTTTATCAGCTTCAGGTCCCACTCCGCAGCCACAGTTTTTTTTTCATTTGTTCCAGAAATATGTTTTATCACATGATATGTGAGGGTGGGAACGAGAGGAGCAAGAAGAAACGGCTGTGGTGACAGCAATTACTTCCTTCCGAGACATGATAGTTCAGTGACAGTGACAAAACGCTACCACTTTATCGTAATTCCCCCTTCCCAGAGGGTGGACACATTACCTGAGCTTCATTTCCCCAAAGTGCACCCCTCAGCGCTTCAATATTGTGCTGGAAGCATATTTATTTTATACTACAGCATACTCAAATGAGCCAAAAAAGAAAAAAAAGGTCCAGCCCATCTGCCAGATTTGGAAGAGAAGGAGACATATAGGAAGAATTTGTGCATACCTGTCAGAGAGAAAATAAAAGGAGAATGTTCTGGAAATATTAAAAGGTCATAAGCGTGAGGTGTTACTAATGGTAGTGTATGAAGCAGAGCCTGCATCCTCCATGGTTCAGGGGGCAGGGGCAGCGGGAGAGGGGGAGTGAATGAGCTGAGGTAGAAGAGAAATGAAAAAATAAGCATCTAAAGAAAATCTGTGGCAGCACCATATACTTTAATGGCCTCACTTTATAGGTCTGTGTTTTAAGGTAGCTTTTTTGCAGTTGAGTTTCCTGCCCTCTTCCCTAGGTGATGAGCCTCAGCTTCTCCCAGTTAAGAGAAAAAGAAAAAAAATGATTTACAGCTACCTTCTGGATAGCAATACAGAAAGCCCACACGGCAGGTGACCATGCTCAAGGTATGACTTGCAGAGCAGAAATAGCCATGAGCAGCTTCCTTCCTGGAAGCAGAGGGGAAATTAAATAGATAGGTAGAATGTAAATAATAAAATGTGTATATATATCAAATAACATACATAATATACATAATTAATGTATACATTACCAATTATATGGTACATCTCACATAATACATCAAATACCACGATGGGGACACATAGCTCTGAGAGAAGCAGAACTCCAGTCTCACCTCTACTATGAGCTTCAGGGCTTTATCTCAGCATGAGGAAAAACAACAACAAATGAAGTGCACTTTCCATCCTTTCGAAGGACAGTTGTCAGGGAAGGAGAGCTGAGTTGCCAGGTGGGGGGAGAGAATTGGCAGGGAGAGACATTATAGGAAATTCAGAAATGAAACATTCTTGACTCCTCTTTTCCCTGGTATGTCATGTTTGATTCAGGAAAGGAAAAGAAAGTTGACCTTGGATTAGTTACCTCCTTGGATTTTCCTCCCACCAAATTCTCCCAAGCTAGGAGCAGCTGCCCGTTCAGAGCTCAAGGTAGCCTCTTCAACCATTACTGGCCTAACCTGGCTTGTCAGGAAACCAGCAGCCCCCTCCAGATCAGGCCTGGCTGCTCTATTCTGCACCAGTTCTGGCGAATAGTGTCAAGTTCTTAGCAGCCCTTGTAGCTCCTACTCTAGATTCCCATCCTGTCACTGCAGGGGCCAAACCAACTCTTTGTCTGCTGCCACCGTGTGTATTTATAGCAGCACCTATAGCAGCACTGGGAGAAGTGATTGAGGGGCTTTGAACATAGCTGGTGGAGGAAAGTAATAGGGGCGGATAGAGCTGTCTTTCCTTCCGGGCTGTCTCCATCTGTCTCTACCTCTACCATGCCCCACCCTACTCCCACCAAAAAGTGGCGGCGGGGTGGGGGGGGGGAAATCAGGATGTTTTTTACTGTCCATTGCTTTGTGTTTTATTTAAAAAAAAAAAAAAAAAAGCCCTGTCAGAACCACAGGGCCCTCCAGGGTTCCACAACATCATTCCCTGTGCCTGGATCCCTCCCCGACCCTTTTTTTTTTTTTTTTTTTCCCCGTCTGGTCCAGCCTCATCTGCCCTCCTCCTGCTCTGCCTGGACAGCAGTGCAGGGGCAGCAGCCGGAGGGGCGGGATGATGAATTCAGAAACATGGGATAAGCAGAGAGATTAGGCTGTCAGCCTCCAAAGCACTTTCCTGCTGAAGAGGAGATAAGCACAAAAAGGTGAATGAGAACACTAGTCACAGCAGATGGTGCATGCGATTTGGAGAAGAGAGATGGGGGAAAGGGAAGGCTATGGGGTGTGGGAGACTGAAAGGGTTTAGGGGAAGAGCTGGTGGGGAGAGGAGATAGTCAGCAAGCAGTATCTGGGTGGAGCCTCTGACCGTGAGACCAAAATGCAATACCATCTCCTTACGCATTAAGATGGCTACTATAAAAAATAAATTTTTTAAGAAAGGGAAAAAAGGTAAAGAAAAAGCATTGGTGGGGATGTGGACAAATTGGAACCCTTATGCATTATTGATGAGAATATAAAATTGTGCAGCCACTATGGAAAACAGTGTGGCAGTTTTTCAAAACTTGAGAATCAAATGATCATATGATCCAGCAATTCCACTCCTGAGCACACACCCTGAAAATAGGGATTCAAAGAAATATTTGTACCCCCATGTTCATAGCAGCATTATTCACAATAGCCAAAAGGTGGAAGCAACCCAAGTGTCCGTTGACAGATGAATGGATAAACAAAATGTGGTTATATACATACCGTGGAAATATTGAACATTTTAAAAGGAGGAAATACTGTCATATGCTATAATTAGAATAAACCTTGAGGACATTATGCTAAGTGAAGTAACCCAATCACAAAAATACTATATGATTCCACTTACATGAGATACCTGGAGTAGTCAAACTCATAAAGACAGAAAGTAGAGGTGGTTTCTACAGGCCAGGGGGAGGAGAGAAAGGAGAGTTATTGCTGAATGGGTTCAGAGTTTCAGTGTTGCAAGATAGAAAGAGTTCTGCAGATGGATGATAGTAATGGCTGCACAACAATGAAAATGTACTTAATACACTTAAAAGTGGTTAAGATGGCAGCCTGGGATACCCAACCTAGGGTCTCCCGAAATGTATGCTGGGCTAGAACTTCTTCCAAATCCTAGCGTGTCAGTATGCTTTTACGAAGATTGGTATATCACAGCTTATATTTTTATCATTGCAATAATAATACCAGTTAAAAAGTATTCAGAGCAAGGTTTTTCTCTTCTCGGTGTTTTCCTCTCTCTGAATTGCCTCTTCCTATTAATAAAAAGAAGTTGAAAACACCACCCCCCAAAAAGGGTTAAAATGGTAAATTTTATGTAATGAGTATTCCACCGGCACTTAACATTTTTTTTTAAGTGGGGGCAGGAGCGGGAGGGAGATATCTGAATACCATGGGATCTGGACTGTTTCTGCTGTTTGTGCTATGCGGCTATTTTTCATGGTTATAGTCTCTAACCGGAGAAACCGTAGAAGTAATTCATTCAATGGTCCCAACTTTCTGATCACACCCTTCCTCACACTCGACGTCTCAGAGGCTGAATTTGAATCTGTTGTTCGGATTCCATTGCTGACACCAGCTGCCCACATGTGGACAGAATTTTAATCCTTCTCATTTTAGCTTTATTCTAGCCCTTTCTTCCTGCTTTAGCAAACCCTATCAAGCAAGCACATAGGAAGGATCACGCAGACAGGTACTATTTTAGCCGCAGTCTCCTTGTGCTTCTTCCCTCGGGTGGTCTAGATAGGCTGTCTCCCGAAGAATACCCGTCAGCCGTTTCTGCTCACTCAGCCTGAGCAGAAGACTAAGTATGAGGATTCCAGCTGCTCTTATACATTCTATTAACATTATGTTAATTAACTGAGAAGCCACACATTGATTTTCCTTGCGAGGTTCCAAGGATCAAATATCAATGAAGGGACCCAGCTAAGCCTAATTTACTAATGGATTTTTAACTTATGTAGAGAGAAAAGCATCAAGGGAAAAGTCATTTTCCAATTGCCGGAAGAAATGAAGAACCTACCTTTTCCAACTGGTTTAGAGAATCTCCATATTCCAAGAAAGCCAAAATTAATTTTTATACCTAAGCCTTATGTTTTTTCTTTAACTATTGTAGAAAAGGTCTAATGGAAAGAATCTCAAACCGAGACCCCAAGTTCAATTAATTATGGAATATCCGGGAACTGTGGATCGAAATGGACATAATTTGCTGAACTTGGGCATTAGTATCTATTCTGTCCAGGCTCTTAACAGCGCTACATATCAAAAAACATTTAGTGCCTGTAAAATGCCTACCTATTTAGGAAAGTAAAAGGAAAATTCTAACAATCTAGTATAGCACCCAGCTGGGCACGGGGACCCAAAAGTAAATGAGACAGTTCACTCCTGGAGCAGACAGTCTGATAAAAACAGGCACTGGGAATCCCTTCAGTGAATGGCAGCAGGGAGAGTTTAGTGATCTGATTTTGCAAACTTCTCCCTAAAAATCCTTCTACTCACAGTCAACATTATCATCATCATCCCTTAGACGGGTTTCCAGGCAGTTTTCCTTAAACCATGGTGGTGTGGGAGGTATAAAGAGTAAAACACTAGTAACAAAACACACCCACAATACATCTCTTGCGCCACACCCCCAAACATCTTCTCTGGTTCAAGAGGATACTGGGGCTTCCCCAGGAGCCCCTGATGGCCTTTCAGTGCCTTCTGTGGTTCCAGCAGTGTTGTCTTGCCATACTTGTGTCACTCCAGTCCCAACTAAAGGAAAATCCTGTCTCCTCCTGTGTCAGAGAGTACTGTGGTTTACCAAAATGTATTTCCTCTTTCCCCTGGGCACAGCTATACTACACTTCCCAGCCTCCTTTGCAGGTACATGGCCCCATGATTGAGTTCCAGCCAGTAGACTACGGGAAGAAGTGAAGTTCCACTTCCTGGGCTGGCCAGTAAAACCTCCCTCATGATCTCCTGCTCTCTCTCTTGCCCTGTCTGACAGCTAGTTGTTCATGCCCAAGGCAAATGTTGAAGATGCCAGAGCCTCTGTTGGCCTGGATCCCTGAATGACTGCGTGCAGCAAGGTTTTCCCTACCCTCTGGCCACGACACACCACTCCAGTCAAATTCACTACCACCACCCACCAACTGGTGGGTGTCAACAAAATGTGGACTATTACTTGAAGCCACTGAAATTGGGAATTTATTGTTTCAGCCAGGGATATATTTCCTGGAAAGGTAATGAAGCTTAAGTCTGAGAACCCCTCACTTTCATGGTCCCCTTCAAAGAACCAGGAAAGGTCCCTGGCAATGAGTTCATGTGATCATGTTTTTTGCTAAGATTTGCATAAGTAAAATATTTTAGCTACAAGTGGTGAAGACCACGTTCTCTTTCCTCTTTGATTTCCCCTCCATTATACTTCACTTTTTCTCCAATGGCATTGGAGTGGCCAGGGGGCATTTTTGGAATCTGGTTAAGGGGAGTTTATTTTGCATTTAATGGGATCATTTATCTCGTTCAAAGTCACTTCCAGGTATATTTAAGTTATTGCTAGCTGTACCAATATAGAAACGCCTTTCCAGGAATTCTCCTACTGCCCTCTGGGCCAACTCACCTGATGTTCAAACATGAAGGAGCAGGACCAGAGGCCCTAACTCAACATTGTACAGATTCTGTGGCTCCTGGCACCAGAGGGATGAGTAGTAGAGTACAAGGTTTGAAATGTACCCAGTCAGAAGCTTCTCTGTGGGAATTCCTTCTAATCGTTACGTATGTAAATGTGTAAGCAGACAATTTGGTTCTCGTCAACACCTAGTCAAAACAGAGATTGTCTTTTGTGAGTGTATACAATTATAAATGTGCCGTACATTTTTTCCCTTTTATTATAGAAATCACTCAAAATAGAATCTTTCAGAAATCTTGCGTTTGTTGAGCACAAGCTGTAGGAAGATTACAAAGAGTGCATCGTTTGCATCGTCTTCATTCTTTTATTCATCCTAAAAATCAATAATTGAGAATTAATTCTGATTAACAATTCCAGAAGAAAGACCAAATTATGTTTTCATTCTCTCTGTAGAAAGTGATATTACAAAATCATTGTTGTATGAAGAAATGATCAAAAAGTATGCCACCCAAGAAAGTAAGGAAAAAAGTCTTAAAGAGATGGGTCAGACAACTAGTAAAAATATGTTGTTATGTTTCTGGGCTTTGCACTATTTATCAGCTTTTTTTAAATTAATTTTTATTGGAGTGTAGTTGATTTACAATGTTGAGTTAGTTTCTGCTATACAGCAAAGTGAATCATTTATACATACACATGTATCCACTCTTTTTAGATTCTATTCCCATATAGGTCACTAGAGAGTATTGAGTAGAGTTCCCTGTGCTATACAGTAGGTTCTTATTAGTTATCTATTTTATATATAGTAGTGTGTATATGTCAATCCCAATCTCCCAGTTTATCCTCTCCCCTTTCCCCCTTGGTAACCGTAAGTTTGTTTTCTACATCTGTGACTCTATTTCTGTTTTGGAAATAGGCTTTTTCAAAGTAAGTTATTGGGATTTACCTAATTATTCTAAAAAAAATAGTCCATTTTCTGCCAAGTTTTATATTTGTAACTGTGTATTCTTTTCTTAAAGAGCCCCCAACATCTTATAACCTTCAGGCCCCACTAAGTCCACCCCTGACACAGCATCTAGCATTATTCTACAGATACACCTTCAGCACCACCCAGGTTACTATGTCTCATGGGGGACCTGCTCTCAATCTCAGTACTCTAGGGCATCTCCAGGGAGAGGCCTCTTTCCCTTGGCCCACTCTCATACCAGTTCCCTCTCTCAGGGAACATGGGGCAGGTCCCCTGAGGCTGGACAGGAAGACAGTGCAGAGGCATTTTCTCATCTGTGCTCACAGTGACCGCTGCCTCCTTCCAACCAGCATTCCTGGATGCAGCATGAGCACCTGTGTTCTAGCTCCCCATCGGAGACAGTGCCTCGCGTTACTCTTGGGCTCCAATTGTCAGATTTAATCAAACCAGTCACTGTGGCTCCCCTGAGTTGTCAGGCAAGCCCAAACCTGGCCAGCGTGCCAATTAACCTTCCAGACTTGCCCAAACACATCAGAAGTCACAGCCGCTACCCAGCTCGGATACTTGACTTGCAGTCCTTCTAGCCAAAGAAATGTTTCTAAGTAATGCAATCTCATTTGATCCTGTGAGTATGTGAGTAGGATTCCGCCCTATGTTATAGACCAGGGAACTGGATTTGGAGAACTTCAGCGACTTCTCCACGGTCACAGAACCTACGAGTCACAGACTAAGTGCGGAAACTCAAACCTTCTGCCACCTGAGTCTGTGCCCTACGGCCCCTCAATCCATTAAGATAAAAAGCACTGGCTACAGAAGGACTGGGCAAGGTGAAGATGCTAAAACCTTAGCACAGCTGCTGAGAGTTTTCAGGAGATTTGGGGCTGTTTGTCTTGTTTTTAAAGCAGATACAGAGAAAAAAGAGTTGGCGCTTGCAGCAATAATACATATGAAATGGACTTTTTCTTTGTTGACCCACTTAATTCTCGATTGAGAGGGAACCAAATAGATGGCCCTATAATGCTTTTCTATCTGAAATAGTCATCAGTACTACATAACCAGGACAACAAAGTATGTCTTTTTTTCTCTTACCATTGATATTCATGTTACACAAAAACACCAAAATGTACTCTAAGCGATTGTAATATCAATTCATCTACATTGCCCATGAAAGAATGATCCCTCAATCTGTTGTAGAGAGCTTACAAGAGGGGAGATGGGAGAAAAAGACGAGGATCTGACCTTCAACAAAGAGACTGAACAGCTCTCACACGCTAGAGGCATAATTCACAGCAGAGATGACTGTGTCGGAACTATTTCTTGACGGGCCTTTGGTTTAGGAAAGTGAGCCCCGCCCCCACCTGCTACTCCCAGGGGCCAGCTAGGAGGAAAGATGCGACTGGAGAAGAGCTACATTCCTTGCTAAGAAAATAACAGAATTAGGAGTTGTTCATTGACGGCTTGAGAGAAACTGGGGTGAGGTAGAGGTGGGAACCAGGAAGGAGGAAGGAGGAGAAATAGAAGGAAGGTCTTGAGGAAAAGAAAGGGGTCTCAGTAGAGTCCATAAGCAGAAGCCAAAGTGGGAGATGGTGGCTCAGTAAAAAATGCCCTGAATTAAGAAAAGGCCATGGAACCTTAAGCCAGGGAAGTCTACGTTGCAGTTTAACTATTTTTCTTGTAGTGTACTCTAATGTCATCACCCCCCATCCCTTCCCTTTCCCCTAAAAGCTTCGGTCAGAATCTGCTCTCCTCAACAGTCCTTGCTGGGACACTTTAGAGAGAAGGGACTGGGGTTGGGTCCTGCATGAGAAGGCCGATCCAAGAAGAGAACAGTCTCAGAGCCAAGAGCAATGACAGCTGCAGCCCTGGGAGCCCTGGAGAGTGAAGGTCGTCAGAAAAGGCAAGCAGTATCAGAGGATCCTTCTAGCACCGTGTGAGATGGACACTCAAACCATATTATCTGGATATTAAAGGATGACCACGGAATTTTGCAGAAATTGGGGATGTCTGCGATTCATAAGCATAATATAAAATAGCTCACTCATAAGGCTGATATTAGTCTTTGAGTCTTAGCGTGAAGCAAAAGACATCGTGCAGGAACAGAAGCCAAGAGATCTAAGGCTAAAAGCAAGGGACACAGCTAGTGGCAAGGCTGGGATTAACTCAGCGATCTACCTCCCTGTTCACAGCCCTTCCCAGAATGTCATCTGTTACGGGCTGAATTCTGTCCTCCCAAAATCCGTAAGTTGAAGTCCTAACCACTAGTACCCCAGAATGTAACTGTATTTGATTGAATATAGGGTCTTTAAAGAGGTAATTAGAGTAAAATGAGGTTATTAGGATGGACCCTAATCCAATGACGAATGTTCTTATAAGAAGAGGAGATTAGGACACATAAACACACAGAGGGAGGGCCATGCACAGGAGAAAGCCATCAACAAGTCAAGCAGAGAGGTCTCAGAGGAAACCAACACCTCAATCTTAGACTTCTAGCCTCCAGCACTGTGAGATAAATTCTATTAAACTATCCAATCTATGGTACTTTCTTAGAGCAGCCCTAATAAGCTAATACAACCCTCCCTCCCTTGGTCACAGGTCACTGAGGTCAGACAAGTCCTGTCCCCACATGCCAAGGTGGCCAAAAAAAAAAAAAACCAAAGCATGAACAAAAATACTGAGATAATTTTCACTTTGTATTTTGAGTAATTTGATCCAAACTGAATTTACTCTGTATATACCAGGTATTTTTTCACATAAATGTGTAGTTTCAACAAATAAAACCCTATTGCAGGCTAAAACCAACAAAAACAAGCCATGCTGTCTTTTTTGCTCTAATATCCAGGAGAGCAAAATATTTGCATTATGTAGGAATAAAAAATATTTCTAAATTATTTTGTATTAATCATAGAAAAATTATTTTGCAGTTCATTCAATGTTTGATTCTATATTTCTAGGAGTTTTTACATAGCATCTAACCTTGTGAAACCTAGTTCATCATCTGGCAGTTTGGGGCAGTTGTGGAATAGTTGGCAGTATATTCTTTGTCACGTTGCCTTTAAAGTATTTGTAAGTTTGGAGTCAGTGTAATTGCTTTCTACACTTTAAAGTTGACCTAGTGAATCATTATGATCTTCAGCCTTTGTCAGTATCAAAAAGACAGTATGAGAACAAGAGGTCACCCACAAAACTCTACATGTATACAACTCTAATTGTATCCAAAAGGCAACATGATATATGACTTGGAAAATGTATCAGTTGTCACTTCTGTCTGAAAAACTTTGGTGCCACTTATAAAAGTGTACAGTTGACCCTTGAACAATATGGATTTGAACTGCAGTGGGACCACATATACATGGATTTTTTTTCCACTAAGTACATGCTATAGGACTACATGATCTGTGGTTGGTTTAATCTATGCACGTGGAACCTTGGATAGGGAGGAACCACAGATCCAGAGGACTGACTGTAAAATTATAACCAGATTTTCAAATGTAGGGGGCAGGGGGCATCAGTGCATCTAACCTCCAATTTGCTCAAGGGTCAACAACATTTAAAAGTTTTCCCAAAACCAAATTACATTCATCCCAAGCAAATTATCCTTCCTCTCTCCTCTGATTGCTCCCTTAGAATTAATGCACATGGTAGACTCAGTTTTTAGAGTTTCCTCTTTGATCTCCTGGGTACTCAAAGCAGAGATTTCAACTCTCTCAGACCCACTTTCACCTCCTCCACACTGGCTCTGGGGTTGTTGAACAAAAGTGGCAATCAATCCAAAGAAATGCAGAGCTAAATGGTGTTGGGTCACTTGGATACAGAAAACACAAAACATAATATATCTTTATCTCACAAACAAAATTATTTCCTAGACCAGCGCCTCTTAAACTTTAATGTGCATAGGAAGGTGTTGTAAATTGCTGTTGGAGGACAGAGGGGATGAAAGTGCTCACCAAACTGAGAAGGTGTCTTGAGACCAAAAAATGAGGGAGGCAGTTCCATATAAACAATGGATCCATTTATTACAGAGCAACACACTCACAGGGTGGGATTGGGAGGACAAAGATCTGGAAGCATCCACAGCTGCACTCTGCACCAACAAGGGGCCACTGGGACCATTTTATAGTTAACCTAGGATATAGGGTATGTGCTCGGAAATAGTACATGCATTCCTAAGTCAAGATTTATGAATGGGTAACTAGTCTCGTGGGTGCTGGGAATACCTCAGCAAAGGTCTTCATCATTGTTTGGGAACTAACAGAACACAGAGGCCACCTGGTCCTAATGATTATTAAACATCATCTATTAACTACAAAGCCCTTCAGGACAGAGAAGTGATTTGCTACACAGTACAGTCCTGGGTAGGGTCAGTGGAGGGACAGGAGGGACTGTACTGGCCCAAGATGGCATCAGTTATGCTAACAGCCATACAGTTGCAGACATGAGGAGGTCTGGGATGGGTCCTGAGATTCTGCATTTATGAAAAGCTCTAAGGTAACGTTATGCTGCTGATTTATGGAACACACTTTAAGTAGCAAGATTCTAGAGATATATATATATATATATATATATATTTCTAAATCTATAGAGATGTAAGTATATAAAGCATTAGAAAAATGTAGGACAACATTTTTATAATTGGGGGGTCACAGTTTCCATAGTATGTTTAAAGAAAAAGACAATTAGGTTTAATGCATAAAAAGTTTAAACCTTTATACAATGAAAACTTCTGTATGATAAAGTTGAAGGACAGTGAAGAAACTGATAGCATATTTCCAACACATATAACAAAACTTCCTATTCAGAATATATGAAGAACTCCTTAAAATCATAAAAAAAGATTGAAATCACAGAATTACCATTTAGCAATAAACATGTGCGAAATTGCGTCAACCTTTCTTGTAATGAAGGAAATGCAAATTGAAACCACATGAGATATTTTCTAATTAACCAGTTGTCAAAAATTAAAAACAATGTTTTTTGGCATTTTATAACCTGTCATTGTTAAGGTTAAGGCAATACAGCTCCAAAAACGGGAATATTTTTTATCATAGATTCCAATTTAAAGATGAGGAAACTGATGCTTAGAAATGTGAAAGGATTTGCCCCAAATTACTCACTGTAGTAGCCATTTAGAACAGTAACCTCCTGGCTGGCAGTTTAGCTGTGGAGCTAAGAGATTATCAGAGTTAAAAATTTCAGTGGCACGCTGCAATCCATAACACAGCAAGACTCATCATTCTATCCCATTTACCGTTGTTGGTAATGGCGCCAGTGCTTTATTTTCTATAATAGATGATGAAAATGTAGAATTCAGTTTTGTTTTGATCATATCTTTCTTATGTATATAGTATAGTATACATACATATATATAAACAATTGAGATTACATTGTGAAATAACTGTATAAAGCATTACATAAAATATGTATTAGCATTATATAAAAATACTTTCAGGGAATTCCCTGGTGGTCCAGTGGTTAGGACTCTGCGCTTTCACTGCCCAGGGCCTGGGTTCAATTGCTGGTCAGGGAACTAAGATTTCCCAAGCTGTGTGGCAAAAAATTTCACTATTAAGAAAATACAATGTTGATGATTTCTTAATGGTTCATCACATGGTAGAGTATGTCATAATTTATTCAGCATGTGTCCAACATTGGACATTTGGTTCCTTCCCCTTCTTCCTTGCTTTTACTATTCTAAAAACCATCTTGATAAACAAGTAAATCTATGTTAACAACTCAATTATTACTTCTTTAGGAGAGTCACTGAAAAGTAGAAAGTGCATCAAAAGGTCAAAACATTTAAAAATCTTTTGCTATATATCAGCAAATTCCTTTCCAGAAAGATCATGTCAATTAAGGCACGCACCACTGGTGTGTGAATATTATCTTTTTAAATGAATAACGTGATTGCTAGAAAAAAAATGACTTTAAATTTTTAGTTTGTTTACTAGTAAGCTAAACATTTTTGCAGGTTTATTAACCCATTTGTGCTCTATGAGAATTTTCCATATACTTCCTATGCCCTTATGGGTCTCATAGTTGGGTCTCAGTGTCTTTTTTGCCCATATACACTTTTTAGACATTTAGAATATTCACTTTTTTCCGTCATATTTGTGGCAAGTATTTTTTTCCCACATTTTGCCCATTTTTTCTTTTTCATTGAGGAGCTGTTTTGCAAGGCCAGTAGTTCTATATTTTTCGATCTGTAACAAATTCTTCTTCAGACCCAGTGCTACCATTGCAGGTCCAGGTTCTCATGATCTTAATATTAAATCGCAGGGAATTCCCTGGTGGTCCAGTGGTTAGGACTTGGTGCTTTCACTGCCGAGGGCACGGGTTCAATCCCTGATCAGGGAACTAAGGTCTTGCAAGCCGTGTGGAATGGCCAAAAAAAATCGCAAGAGCCTTCTAATGACCTCCTCTTTCACCCCTTCCCTCCCAAACCCATCCTGCTGGACAGCACCAGATTTCTCATCCTAAAACCTGTTCCGAATCATTCTACATGTGAAAGGAGACGACTTGCTTGCAGACAGTATAAATGAGTTCATGCTGGTGAACCTGCCTTTGCCTATGGAGAGAATCAATACCTTTTCTAGCCTTATCCATATCAGGAAATGGTAATTACTTAATTTCCTCTGGGTACCTCTATTAAGGACTGAAGCCCAAGCTATTCTCTTCCCAGGGTTATTTTAAGCAGATTTCAAGAAAAAATTCTGTCTTTATTTCCAAATCCACTCATTGATTGGTCCAAATAAGCTACCATTTCCTATCAAGCCAAATTTGCTCCTGAGTTAAAACCTTTTGCTTCCTGATCATTTTCCCTCAAGCAGCATGGGAGTCTTGTTCTGTTCTGAGCTACTCTTTTCTTAAATCAGTGTTTTAGTTCAACATCTCCTGAATAGCTAGACAGAGGCACCCATGTGCCTGTGTTTCCCCATCGTCTCTCCTCGCTACTCTTGAGAACAGACCATAGTTGTCTGTTCTGCCAAACACCGGAGACACACTGTCTCCTTCAGAGGGTCATTTCTAGGTCATTCTCATGAAAGGAGGGGGTTACGTTGAAATGAGTGTAACAGCCAGAGGACTGGTCTCAAAATGAGATATGAGTCCCTGGGGTCAACTCACCAGGGTGCCTGCAAGTGTCTAGAGAAGCAAAAAAAAGTCTCTTCAAGGACAGAGATGGAGTCAGCAGCCAGGGTCCTTCAGAATGAGTGCCCCTACTCTGCAGCCCGTGAACTTTGCCTCTCCAGAGACAGTGTCGGAAGGGGTCATAACCCATTCTCTCACCATGAAAGACACAGACTTTTCCAGCTCCCAGAAGAATGTGGGGCGGGAGTGTGAGTCTCCTTCAAGTTCATTGCCCTGTCTTCTCTCTCTGCAGCCCCTCACAACCTGGGGGGGGGGTGTATCTGACTAGTAGATTTGAGTCCTGTAACTTTCTGAAAATGCTAATTAATGAGCAAGAGAAGGGCCCCAGGAAGCATCAAAATGCTGACATGACTAGGGATGCCTTTGAACCTGTGCAGAGAGATGTGGCATATTTATCAGGCAATTTCCCAAGCACGCTGTGTCTCCTTGAAGATGCCACAAGCACATGAGCTCCTGGGTATCACAACTCTTGTGTTAATGACAAGACTAGTTTCAGTTTAAGTTTTTTTTGCTCCACCATCTACTGCTACCAGTTGTCCAAATAAGCACCAATCTGCTTTTTCTTTGGAGATCGTTTCTGGAGGAAGGAATGATAACGGGGCAAGAAAAGCAGTAACTAACTCTTCTTAAGCTCCTCTTTGCTTTACATATTTTACTCAATCTCTGCCTCTCCTCTTTCCCTGCACTAACCATGTCCTGCTATCTCACAGAATTATAAATTCAAAGAAGTGAGAATTGAGAAGGACCTTGGAAACTGTAAGACCCAACCTCCTCATTTTACGGATAAGGAAACTGAAGCCCAATGAGGAGAAATGAGTTGCCTAAGATCACACTTCTACAGAGTGGAGATCTCCCCAGGCAGAATGCCTTTGCCACCATCCAGGTTACCTAGAGACCACCACACCTCCCCAACCTCTCCACTGCTCTGCTTTTCCTCAGCACAAAGCCTACATGGCCTAGACGTTTCTAGAGCACGTATGATGTGATGGAGTCCTTCTCCAGTTGTTTCACAAATAAGAGCAAAAACAAACTTTCATCTTGGACAGTCCTTAGAAATCTTCCCACCCTGAACCCTCAGGTTCCTAACCTGTACTGAGTGTCAAGAATTATACGTGATCCCCAGGGAGGACAGTGCTTCTGTATACAGGTCTTATTTTCCCAGTTAGACTGTAGGAAATTGAAGCATTCTTCCTTCCCTCCTCTTCAAGCCATATTCAGTTTGATGGCTGAATTGAAATCTGCAATGAAAAGAATCCAAGCAAATGAGCTCAGACCACTACACAAAGGAGGGAGTGCAGGAGGGAGATGATGAGAGGAGGGGGTATGTGTAGGGACCATTCTGTAGAAAAAGGAGGGTTTAATTCCAACTTTGTTGGAGTCCTGCTGTCCATACAGTCCTGCTGTCCTCACAAAGATGGTTTTTGCTTCACCCAATTTTTGTCAGCCCTCCATCTCCGGCCTGGGGCTGAATCCCACAGGGCACATAAAAGGCATACCAGGACTCGAGGACTCCCCATCCTGGAAACAAATCCAAAGCTGCTGCATCCTGTGGCCAAAGCACAGACCGAAAAATGGCTGCCTGGTCACCCCTTCTCATTCTGTTCAGGCCACTGGACGCAGCACTTGCCAGCTCCAGACTCACTTTTTGTCCAAAGACTCAATACACCTATTGAGTGGGTGTCCAGGAATGGCCTTTCCTCCGTCCTTTTCTGCTGCCTCCAGGCAGAAAGCCCAGCAGGCTCTGTTTTGTAAGCTGAGCCCCAGGCAGGGGAGGACTGGGCCACATCGGGACTCCCCCTCATCTGCATTTAGCTCTCTTGCTTTGTGTCCTTGTCCTCTGCCACAATAGTGCCCCGTTTACTGAGATCCACCTGTGCACAGCACTGTGCTGATTCCTGAGAGGAACGGGGTAAAGAGAATGGGAATCTTGAGTCATGGTAGGATTTCCAGATAGCAACAACCAGAAGTCTTGTGTAGACCAAAGAATCCAATCACCAGGTACCACCAGCAGGCATCTTTCTGAAGGGGGTCTTCTGCCTACAGCCAGTGGGTAAACTGTTTCTGCCACCAAATCTCTCCAGTATGTATAGTTGAGGATTGCCTAGAGTCTACTTGCTATTTATTTGCTTGTTTGAAATTTGGGTGAATTCCCTCTTCTTATTGATTTATATTCCCTCTCACCCCCTCTCTTCTCTCTAGCATCACCTCCTCCCAGTTTGCAGTGTTAAAGACACATCTTTATTCATAGTCATGTGAACACATACAAATATTTATAAGCATACATAAGAAATTTTCTTTTTGTATTTTTTTTATACTAGGTACTTTCCCTTGCTATTTGATTTCTCACTTTGGAGTGCATGAAAAACATTACCCCTGGTGAATGGATATAGTTCTGACTCATTCTTTTCAAGCGGTGCATTGTATTCCACAGTTATGTGTACCTCAACTCATTCAATCATTTCTCTACCAATGGTCATTGAGGTTGCTTGCACTACACATACTGCCGCTATGAACAGTGTTGCTGAAAAGTCCTTGTTCCTATGTCCTTAAATGTTGAGTTTGTGTTTCTATAGGCTAGCTTCTTAAGAGTGGCATTCCTAGGCCAATTACATGTATTTTAAAGTGCAAGTAATTATAGTAGATATATTTTAAATACATGTAATTGTAATTGAAATAGATGTTGTTAGATTGTTTTCCAGAAAGACTACAGTGTTTCCCATTCCCACCAGCAATAAATGAGAATGCCCCTTTCCCCACTTTCTAGCCAGCACTGAGTTTTAGTGCTATTTCTTAACTTTTGGCAAATAGTTGAGTGAAAAACATTTTATTACACTGGTACATCAATTTGCATTTTCCTGATTACTGGGAAGATTGCTCATTTTTTCATAGATTTATTGGACATTTGGATTTTTTTCTCCTATAAATTGTCCACTCATGCCCTTTGTCCATTTTTCTCCTGAGATGGTAAATTTTTTTTGCAAGTGAGTATGAGCTCTTATATATTTTGGATGTTAACCCTATGTTATTTTTTACACATCATGTAATATATCATTTGCCTTCCTTTTGTCTTATAAGTAAACATAATCTTATATTTCTTTCTTAGCTTTTAAGTTTGTTGTCTGACTTAAAAGTTCTCTTCCCTACCTGAAGTTATCTAATATTGTTTTATATTTTTTTCTAAATTTTAAAATTCTTTTGTATTTAAGTATTTGCTCACATATTTTTTCATGTGTTTTTTTCCTAAATTGCGTGAGGGAGGGGTACAACTTCCTTTTCTTCTTAATGGATAACAGTTTTGCCAGCACTATCCTTTAGTTGCTAAATTGAAATATCACCACTGTTACATACTTAATTAGCCTTTGTCTCTATTCCGTTCCACTGATCTGTCTTTTCTCATGCCAGTATCACAGTGTTTTGATAACTGTGAGTGATTTGAATTTTTTAAATATACACTAAGTCTAGTTTCCTCAACTTTTCCTTCATAATTTTCTTGCATATACATAACATGTAATTGGCATTCCTATGTGGCATTTCTTGTGGCCTTCGGCTTCTGTCAAGTTGACCTGCATATCAGTGCCTTAATTTCTAGCTGGAAAGAGATACCATCTTTATAAAGTAGGGGATAAAATCTAGAGTCCCAGGAACAGAGTTCATCATGAAAATTTCTGGGCTGAAAGTTACCCATTTTGAAAACTGTTGCATCTTAGGTCCAAATATAATCTTTCGTCTTTATACTTATTGGAAAAATTGTAGAACACACAAATGCCTGGGGACATAGTCCAGACCACACAGCAAGTAGAGTGCTGTGGGGATTCAGACAGATGAAGGAAGCAGAGAAGGGGTAGAAGTCAGGCCAGTTCCTTGGTGGGGAGTCTTGCAAAGTGATGTGGTTTGGGTTCCACCAGTAATTAGCTCAAAAAACACCTTTGAGGGCTTCCCTGGTGGCGCAGTGGTTGAGAGTCCGCCTGCCGATGCAGGGGACACAGGTTCGTGCCCCGGTCCGGAAAGATCCCACATGCCGCGGAGCAGCTGGGCCCGTGAGCCATGGCCGCTGAGACTGCGCGTCCAGGGCCTGTGCTCCGCAGCGGGAGAGGCCACAACAGTGAGAAGCCCGCGTACCGCAAAACAAACAAACAAACAAACAAACAAAAACCACCTTTGACAAGCTACTCAATCTGGGCTCCGTTTCTTCGCTTACAAAACAAGGTGGTGTCACCTGGTTGTTTTCAAATAAATGTGCTACTAGATCACTGTGATTAAAAGCACAGGCTCTGGAATCACCCCAGGCTGGCTGCAAGTCCAAGCTTAGCCACTCCTTGAATTAGTTTGGAACTTTTATTTACTCTCTCAGTTTCCTCACACTTACATTTAAGATGAAAATTAGTAACTATTTCGCAAGGATTTGTGAGTTAGATGAACGAGTACATATAATTTGCATAGTGCCTGGCAAGTAGGAAGCACACAACAAATGTTAGTTATTACCATTTCTATTATTATATGTCTAGAGATACTCCCCCCCAGCACCACCCTTCTGTTTGGCAGGGAGGTCCCGGTATATTGTGCAGGTGGGGTTCCTGGCTCCACCTCTACTTGACTTAGGAGTAAGCCTTAGAAGGGTTATTTATCTGTCCAGTTAGGGTTCTTTGATCTATGCCCTAAAAATAGACTGAAAGCCAATGGACTAAATGATCACGAGCATCACTGCCAGTGCTAATGTGCCAGTTACCTGTATCCGTCATTCCTAGTTGTCCACCCATGATGAGGCCTAAAATCTTGACCTGAGATATTTTATAGAATCACCATATTATCACCATAATTCACCTAATGGCAGCAACTCTGAGTGGACTTAGGATGTTTAATTCATCTCCACAGACTAGATTTATGCTCTGTAATTTTAGAAGAGGCAGAAATGTCACATACTCCAATAAAAATAACAACAACAACAATAACAACTAACACGTCTATAGCACTTACTGCCAGGTACTATTCTAAATACAAAAACCCAGGAGACGGGTGTCTTTCATTTTCACAACTCAGGGAGGTAGGTAGAAATTGTAGTATAGAGCAGCAAAGTGACTTGTATCAGTCACACATCTGTTAAGTAATAGAACAGGACTTGAACTCAGGCAGTAGGGCTCAAGGGCAACTTCTTTGTCACCCTGCCTCTTCCACAGTTTTTACTTGGAATCAACCATTTTCTGTATTTCCATCTGACCTGGAAGCTCTGTTTCTGGATACCCTGCTTTTCTACTTGTCCCCACGGGCTGCAGGTGGATTGCTGTTTGTACAGCTTTTCCTGTATGTGTGTTACATGTGTCATGAGTTGCTCTTACTATTTGCTGAGGACCTACCATGTGCCTTGGGTCAGGCACTGTTTAAATGCTTTACATATATTATCTCATTTATTCTTACAACATCCCTATGAAGCACTATTGTTATCTCCATCTTTCAGCTAAGAAACCCAAGGCACAGGTACAGTGTCAGGGACACACAGTTAATAAGTGGCTGGAAAAAAATTCACACCTGGGCCAGCCTGATTCCAAAGACTGCTCTGAGCCATGACTCTACACTCCCCCAACTTACAAAGCTATAGAATGCTTTGATTACCATCTAAAAAGAACTTGGCAAAGAGGTGAGCCTCTCTTGTCAACCAGCTTCCTCACCCAAGGGAGCAACTCTGCACCCTCATCCGCCTTCCAAGCAAGAAACCTTGGTTGATTCCAGGACTGCTCAATACCTCCCTGTCCCCAGGTCACACAACTCATGCGCCATGAAATTCCACAGCTGCTTCTTCCTTCCTTTCCTCCCACAGAGCTGAAGCTTTGGTCCCAGAGCTAGGCATGTCTCCCCTATACGGTCAAAAGCTACCTCTCCACGCAGTACCGGAGAAATGTATTTGATATTGATTGTGCTGTATGACTAAGTAATATTTATTGATTTTCCTGGTGGCTGCTTACGCAAACGCACTCTACTGTCTTTTCACTGACGTGTTTTCCAGAAAACATTTTATTTCGCAAGTAGCAAATCTGGAGGATTAATTCGTACCTGGATGAGACATTAATCCCTCATGTGGATTTCTTTAATACATATCTGGTTAAGACAATTTTGTAAAAAATCACTCTACTGAGTCTTTCAAGAAGTTATCCTTCTCAAATGAGTATTGAAGAGTTAATTCTATAAATGTGTGCAATCATGATGCATTCATTTTTTAAAATCTCATAAACACAAGTAGAACAGCTTTTACATCTTTTTATCACTAAATGTTTGTCCTTTTTCCTTCTGCTTATCTAGAATCTTACACAAAAATGCATAAACAAATATTTGAAAGTTCCCAATGGAAACACATTAAATGGTTTTACACTGAGAACTTTAACGAACTGGAATTTATACCCATATTTTCATGTCCAAAAGTTCAATTGTTCTGAACAAATTCCAACAATCGTAAGCTCTGGAATGAAAGCAGTCAAAACTGAAACCTTGGATTTCTGTTGTCTGTACTGTATTCAATATGGACTCCCTTAGACTTAAAAAAAAGTTTCCCACTCCACTGCGTGATGGCCCCATGCTTTATATCTGATGCTGGTCAGAGGGGACATGCCCTGTCTGTCCATGGGCATGACCCTTACACCTCCAAGATAGGCCCAGTGATTTCCAGGCCTTCTCTATGAGGTTGTCACAAACATTCCTTTTCCCCTTCCAGATCTATTATATTTTAATTTTTATTAAGGCTAAATATAGATGCTAGTGAATCTTAAAATTAACAAAATAATGACTGGTATGGTAATAATAAGCAATAACCAAACCAATACACTTACTAGTTTATTCTCACTCACAGGTGTTTAGAACATGACATTGTTGTTTGCATTTCATGTTTGAGTTTTAAGTGTTATATTTCATACCAGAAGCCAAGATGAATGAATGAATGCTTTTTTGACGGAACCCACGCTGCATTCTCCCTTCTGATCCTGAAATCCCTTCTATAGAACTTCTAAGAGGTGGTCTCCTCTTCAAGTGGGCTTGAATTCTTCCAGTGACAGAGAATTTACTACCTTATTATTTGCCACAGTTTAGTGAGTTAGTATTTACCTTCTTGTACCCCCTACCTAGGGCTAAAAAATATGCATAATCTTTTTCCCACATAAGAGCCTGCATGACTAGTACCAAAAAGAATAGCAGTATTTACACCTAATGTTGAAAAAAATTCAACAGACTTGTTTAAAGTTATTTTGTGGTAATATCTTAGAACAACAGAAAATGAGGCCATTAGTCCACCAAGATCACCAGAAGTCCACGAAGGTCCATGAAGGTCCACAAAGATCCACAAAAGCTTTATGTGTCTCAGAATGTGGCTTCCCTGGTTTGTTTTGCTCTCTGATGGATACAGATGCAGCTTCTAATGTTTCCTCTGTGTCTCGGGCTTTCCCTTTTCGTGTCTCTCTTTAGTTTTCCTGAGACACTCTCTTTCTCCAGCCCATTTTCTTCCTTTTTCTTCTGTCCCTCAATCTTGAACTTTTTAGGAAAAGTAAAATTTAAAACAAAATTTTAATTTTAATGTATTGTACTTAGTGACTAAAGTTTACATAGTCTGATCTTAATGTATGAGTGATTCTCTTCTTTAAGTTAAAAAGTTAAATTTTAAAGGGTGAAAAATAAAATCATAGATTTATATTTGTATTTGCTTATAATTGCATGAAGCAACTCGACAAATATACCTAAAAAACGAATTTGGAAAGCCAACTATAGTGGGTAGGATGGAAAACTAAGATGTGGGGAGAGAAGTAGGTGTGAGAGTTTCCACTAAACTCTTTATAATATTTAATTATCAAACTATATAAATGTGCTATGTGTTCAAAAAATTAAGTAAAAATGTCAAACCAAGTAACCACACTGAATTTTTCCTCTTGTCATGTGGAACACCCAAAATAAAATAATTCCCTACTTCTTGCATAAATTCTGATTTTATGTAACATGTCTCTTTTAGAATTAGAGTTGAAACAGAGAGGAATCTATTATTTCCCTCATATCAGAATTTTCCAGTCATGTTATTTTTGCTAGAATATTTCCATAGGTAAAATATATTACAGCTAGATAAATATTTCCTCAATGGAAACAATATTTTCAAAATTGCCTAGAAAGTAATCAGTCACTGCCTATTAAACTATAGTTAAATCAAGTGTGATGATTAATTTTATGTGTCCATTTGTCTGGGCCACAGTGCTCAGACAGTTGGTCAAGCATTATTCTAGATGTTTCTATAAGGGTGTTTTTGAATGAGATTTACTTTGAGTAAAGCAGATTGCCCTCCGTAATGAGGGTGGGCATCCAATCAGTTGAAGGCCTGAATAAGACAAAGACTAGCCTCCCCCAAGCAAGAGAGAATTCTGCCAGCCGAGCCTTTGGACATGAACTGCAGCTCTTTCCTGAGTCTCTGGCCTGCCAGCCTCTCCCATCAGGTTTTGGACTTGCCAACCCTCACAATCACATGAGCCGATTCCAAATTTCTCTCTCTCTCTCCTGTTGACTGTTTCTCTGGGGAAACCTGACTAACACTTCATGCAGCTGAATGTATTTATTCAACAAACTATGATTTGTGTGCCAGGTACTGTGCTAGTGCTGGCGCAGAAAGACGACTAAGAGAGAACCCCTGCCATCAGGGAGCCCATGAGTCAAGTGAGGGAACAGGTAAGGAGCTGGTAGAGGGACTTCCCTGGCGGTCCAGTGGTTAAAAGTCCACACTTCCACTGCAGGGGGCACGGGTTCAATCCCTGGTTGGGGAACTAAGATCCCACATGCTGCGCAGCCAAAAAATAAAAGAAGTTGGTAGAATGAAGTGTTGTTGCAGGTGCTACCCCCTAGTTAGTATTAGGGACCCCAAGAAGGAGCAGTCAGTCTGGGGGGTGGGATCAAAGGAGTTGCCTAGAGAAAAGGATAGCTGTATTGATCTTCTTTTGCACCTTTTTGGTGCAAGGTGTTAGCAGCAATGGTCTGCAAGGCCCAGAACCCCTGCCTGCTGAGCTGGATTTACCTGACCTGCTTTGTGTCTGTGGCCTAACAGTCACACAGGAGCACTGTAACGAAGAAAAGGGACGCGCCTGCCAAGCTTTGAGTTTATCAGATAGGAGCGCTCCCATAAATACCAAGTAGACGTAGAATGAATAAATCACACTCTTTTCCTGTTATTCTGGGTTTTTTTCAAAGTTAGTGCAAGCTTTTTGATAACTACCATGCCCTTATATTTATGGAAATCCAGCTCATGGTATATCGATGCAATATTTATAAAGTTCATTTATCAGATATATACATCTAGAAATGGTCAATAAACAATTTATTAATTTTTAAACAGAGACAAATGGCATACTTATTCATTATTCATTCACTTATTTACTTTATTAAAGTTTTAAAATGAAAAATCCTACTTTTCCTTTGCCATAATCCTCATCAATCTACATGCCATAGAGGATGCAAAACATAAGCATGGTATGGACTTTCATAGATTATTAGTTGAGACATCTTATATCTTTATAAGAAAATCACAAGAATGTACACAGCTTTCTACCACTCATGAAAAAGACAGTTTTGCCTAAAATTCTGTTTTCAGTATCCAAAAGTAAACTATTTCCCCAAATCAAGATCTGATTTCTGAAGGCTGCAATTTGAAGCAGAGTAAGAAAATGGAAATATCTAAAATGAATTGAGGCTACAATCATTAAAATGGAGGGTTTTTAGACAATAACAACAAACATAAGATTTGGAAAACAGAAAGCATAAACTGTTTGATAGCAGGGTCTGATGCTGAATTTATAGGATGTAACTCTGCCCGGCACGAAAAGTTAATGAGAATAAAACACTCCCTAAGCCGCCCTCTGAGAGTCATAGGTGAAACGGGACTGGCGGGCCCCAGCCAAGCCTTGCAGGAAGTATGGAGTAAATCACAGATGAAATAAAAGACCTGTTTTCCAGCTGTCTGTTCCTGGGTCCAGTAAGAGAGACAACTCTATATACCCCCAAAAGGCCCAGCCAGCAGCAGGATGGGCAGTGCCCGGGCTCTTTCAAGCTGGAGCGCCTTCACGAGGCCTCGGCCCTCTCCATCCAGTTAGAACAGGAAGTGCACTGGGCGTATGTTTTGCCGATACATACAACTTGGTGAGGTGTTCGAACTCTGAAATAGAAGCAGGCAGGCACTGGATAAGCTATCGCCGACTACAGGTAGGCACCTTTTGTCATTATCACGGTGATTTTTATTTCTCCTGTTAGAAGCGTGCAGTTGGGGTGTGTGTGTGTGTGTGTGTGTGTGTGTGTGTGTGTGTGTGTGTGTGTGTGTGTAATGGTTTAACTTTACTAAAACTAAGTATTTTGCACAAATCTCCAGAATGAAATCACTCATTAAAATACTAAAAACAGGACATAAGAACATTCTATAAACTTGCAGTCAGCCCAGAAAGGATAATAGCACTGAATATATATACCAAGTTCAGGTTTACAACTTTTTGACAATGTAGATACTTTGAGGAAATCTTATCTGTTGTCATTTTACAGAGTTTATTGTTGGTTTAACTTTAAAACAGTAATATCTAATTTTAGAAGCACATGTGAAACATCTGCCTTAGACCAGGTACGCGCTAGGTCATATCCTCTCCGGACTGCATGTTTCGTGAAGCCAGGGGCTGGGCTAAGTTTGCAGATCCAGCCTCGCAGGGTGCTTAGAGAACCAGTCACTCCACTGAGAGGTCAGTCTTTAAGTAGGTGTTTTCATGTCCGTTTTATAGATAAAAAGTTCAAAGCAGTTAACTATAGTCACACAGCTAGTCAGTAACTAGTGACACATGTGATGATCTTTATTCAAAATGCCAGGACTTCCCTGGTGGCGCAGTGGTTAAGAATCCGCCTGCCAATGCAGGGGACACGGGTTCGAGCCATGGTCCAGGAAGATCCCACATGCCTCAGAGCAACTGAGGCCAAGAGCCACAACTACTGAGCCCACATGATGCAACTACTGAAGCCCGCGCCTAGAGCCCGTGCTCCACAACAAGAGAAGCCACCGCAATAAGAAACCCGTGCACCGCAATAAAGAGTAGCCCCCTGCTCGCCGCAACTAGAGAAAGCCCGTGCTTAGCAACGAAGACCCAGCGCAGCCAAAAAAAAGCCAAACCCCGAGTGAGATCACAATCCTCACATCCTCACATGGAAAGTCCTTACTATAATGCGATACTTGCCTTGGTGAGAATTAATAGCAGATCTTCACCTCAGGTAACGGTCACCGTTTCGGGGCCTGTTGCATGTTCTGTGAATATCCTTAGAAGGTTAGATGCTGATGGCCCCAACAGCATTCTTGCTGCCCTGAAACCAGCGTGGTTTCAGTGTATTTACCTTCATGACCCAGTGAGGCCCTGTTAGTATCATGTTCAAGCCCAGAAATGAGCAAGATCCCTGCTGGGGATATTTCTGACCATTTCCAAACTTGTAAGTTTATTAGGGAGGAAATTAGCAGGCAGTAAGGAAAAGGACCTAGAAAAAAATACAGATGGGAAAGGGCCAGCTCACACATGGCAGCCAAATATCTAAGACTATCGTCTGCCAGAAGATTTACATGAATCAGCAGAGCTTTCCTGATGTTGATTAGAGTGGTGAAAACTGGACCTCAGAGGAAAGATTGAGTGGATTATTGTATCCAGGGAAGAAATGCTGGGGAAATGGCATAATAATAGTCGTCAGGTACACAAGGAGATAAGTCTCCATTTCCACTGACCACAGAAAAAATAGAAAATAAAGAAGAGAAATAAATTTACGCTGAAGCAGGAGGCATTAAGATTGCCAATAAGAAAACCTAATTTCGTCAGTACCCCAGTGATTCTCAAACTGTTTGGGCTTGTCCTTCCTTGTTTTCGTTTGTTTTTATAACAGAGTTTTGAAAATCACCCAAGGGGAAAAAAGACTGGGTGACATATGTACACACACATTAAAATTAATGGGAATTGAAATTAATTTTGTTGCTAGTGACCCAGCCAGAGTTTTACTGCCACAATCTGGCCAATGGGGCAGGCAAGCTTGGTGGGGAGGGTCATTTGGGATAAGGATGTCCCAACACGTTCTTGTGCCTAGGCTACAACATTCACACTGGGGCTTTAGAGACAGAAATTTCCAGACTTCCCACTGATTGAGAGTGACTGGAGGTAGCAAGGTGTTCAGGAAAGAGCCCAGACCAGAGCTGGGCAGACCTGGCTTCAGATCCTTGCTCTTCCTCTTTGCTGTAAGACCTCGAGCAAGTTATATAGCTTCTCTGAGCCTCAGTCTTTCCAACTGTAAAATGGGAAGATAACACCAGCCTTGTTGAGATACAAGAATTGCATGAGACCCAGCGCAGAAAAAGCCAGGTATGCAGAGGACATTCAGATACTAGCTACCTTCCTTGCCTCTCCCCAACCTCTATTAAATTACCCCTGGGGTGACCATGCTAAGGGGACTGCCTGAGCAGACAGTGGTGTCCTCATGACCCTAGGATCTTCATTTGTCTCTTGAAAATAGGAATACAATACCTGGCTTCTGCTTTACCAAACAAGGAAAGTAAAAACTAAATAAATAAGTCTTTCTTACAAAAGACAATGGTTTCATGTAAAATATACATGGTTAGAGGGATGGTAATAAAAACTACTTTTCCATTGAGGTTGGGGACCCACTGGTACCACAGGCTACTCACCATCCCCACCCCAAGGAGGAGGAAGACAGCGCAGACCTTAAGCTTCCCACCTGGGTTACTGGAGGTGTTTGGCAAAAAGGGAATCTAGAATTTGATATCAACCTACCTCTGGTCACACTTGTGAGGTGGCCCAATTTCAGCCTCACAGCCAACTCTGCACACATGTGGATGTGCATTTGCCAACAAAGATGGGAGATTAATCATGGATATAGGCACTTTCATCATACAGCTTCCATAGATAAATCTTAGCAATGATTGAGTTGCATAAGCATTTCCCTTAACAGATCTCTACCAATGATTCTTTTGCATCTATCACTACCCATCATGGCTATACCCAAAATCAGTTTGCTGGTCTCTCAGACCAGCGTCCCAGAGCTCTTGTGAGGATAAGTAATCTAGATGCTCACTAAATATTTGTCAAATATGGATATACCAATTCGTTAAACAGGCAAGGCTTCACATACTTTCTGAGCATGAGGCCCCCTTCTGAATGTCAGTGATCTGCAAGGACCACCTGCAGGTGGTCCAGCAGCATAGTTATACTTTTACTCTCTGTTGATTAAGATTAAATAGGACAAAACGATGTAATAAATTTACATGATCGCAAAAGCATCCACCCTCAAGAGACCAAGCCTTTAACGACAGGACGCTGGGTCCACTGGGGATGGTAATGCTGCTTCCTCACTGTGTCACGGGAGTAATGCAAGCCTTCTTGATGAATGGACATGGCGAGCATTTCTTTAATTAAATATGATAAATTATCAGTAGATTCACAGTGATGTTAACCTGACACGAACTCAGAATCTCAATTTGATTTCAATCTGGCTCATATCATCAGTGTTTCTAGGCAGCCTAATTTGGTTTAGATGTTGATTTTTAATTTGGTTCCGTAGAGCACTGTGGGATGAACATATTTCCCAGAAGGAAACAAATAATGTTAATTCCAAGGGACTTCACACTTAGTAGCAAAGAATCCTCTAAAATATGAGACAGTAAAGGAAGCTGAAAACTGTTCCTTTCTCCTTGTCCCTCTGTAAAAACTCACCGTGAGCTGTGCTTCACGCTCTTTTCTGCACTCACAAAGCCCTGGGAGGTCTGGTTCCTATCAGTCTTTACCTTGCCATTTCCCAGTGTGCCCTGCCCTGCTGTCTTCACTCCAGCCACACTGTTCTTCTCATCCCCTCACGTATACAGTGTGTCCCTCCTACCTCAGGGCTTTTGTACATGCTCTTCACTTTATCTGGAATGCCTTTCCTTCTCCCATTTCACCCTGCTAACTCCCACTCATCCTTAAGAACTCAACCCCAAAGGATTTGTTCTCCAGGAAGATTTCTCTGAAATCCCTGGTGTGAAAGAAAATGTATGTGTGTGTGTGTGTGTGTGTGTGTGTGTGTGTGTGCACGCGCGTGTGCGTGCACGTGCACACTTCAGAAAGGTTTGTGGATGGAAAGGGTAGGGAAAGAATATAGTTTCTCCTAGTACCTGTATCTCTCATCTTCTTTACACTTTTCAGTTTCTACTTTACGGTTGTTTTATAGTTGTTCTATTTTCATATCTCTGCCACTAAACTCTAAGACCAACAAAGATGGAAACCATGTCTGTATTTATTCACTGTTGTTTCCCTAACACCTGGACTGCTGCCCAGAACATAGGAGAACCTCAGTAACATGAGGTACCTCGTTTGTTGAATAAATGAATATATCTATAATTATTCTCTACATTTAAAAAAATCATAATTGATAAAGGGAAAGGGAGAAAGTGACACTGAGATATCCTGGTTTAGCTAAAGGCATATAGATTAAAAAGCAGGAAAATGACTCAGGCATTTTCCAGCTACGTGATCTGAGCCAATTATTTAATCTCCCTGAGCTTCGGTTTCCTCAAACATAAAATTGTAACAATAATATCTACTTCAAAATATTGCTGTAAATATTAAATAAGATACCTATGACATAAAAACTGATTGGTTCCCATTCCTTTTATTATCTTCTTATATTTGGCTTTGCAAAGACCAAGGGTTAAATTCCACAGTACAATATACTCAGGGGGACCAGTTCAGCTGGTCAGTGTTTAGAGACCCCCAAACACATTCTACTTCTCCTTACAGCTGAGTGGGCAGATTTTCAATACAGCAGGACACAGAAGGAGATTTCTAAAGCCAAAACATGCTTTAGGAGTTAGAGATCCATTTTGGACTACTCTTTCCATTTAATGACACTTTGGAACCAGGAGCCCTTTGAATAGATTAACTATTGTGGATCTCAACAACATGTCTTCATTTACCCCTGGTTTCCCTCTTTCCACGTTAGTGTGTCATTCGGGGAAAAGCTTCAAAATAGCTTTGGAAACAACTTTAAAATAGCATCCAGCGAGTCCATTTATTTTAAGTACACAAACAGGCAAAACCAATCTAGGCTGTCGGAAGTGAGGGCGGTGGTGACCTTTCGGGGGAGGGGCCGTGACTAAAAGGGAGCATGAAGGGGACTGGCAAGGTTCTGCGTATTGATCTGAGTACTGGTTACCCAGGTGTGTTTACCTTGTGAAAACGCATTGAACTGCGGTCATAAGATGTACACACTTTTCTGTCTGTACGTTATGTTTTATTCGGGCTCTGGGGAAACGGTGCTGAGACTTGAAATTGCCCTATTCCTCTCCTGTGATGGCTGTAATTAAAATACCAGGGTCTGGAAGTCAGTTTGTGCTTTTCTCTCTCCCTCTTTCTCTCGTTTCTCCTTCCTTTCTGACCCTACCCCTACAGAAGCACGTACACACACACACACACAGTCTTGCAGTCACTCACTGTAATGACTTGTCTGAATACTGTATCCACAACTGATCTCACTTGTTTCCAGCTCTCATTTGCCAAAACTCATACTATGGAAGATTTTCCTGCCCTTAGCAAAAGGAATTTATTGCAAAAACTAAGTGACTCTGTATCTCAGACATTTAGTGTCTCTTGTCACCCTACCTAGCTCAAACACACACACACACACACTCCATTCACACACAGCAGCCAACTGGACAGCTCCAAATGTCGTCACTCCATTATGGACCGAAAGTCTGTGTCCCCCCAAATTCATATGTCCCCCAATGTGATGATATTTGGAGGTGGGGCTCTTGGGAAGTAATTAGATTTAGATGGACTCCTGAGGGTAGGGTTCCCATTGATGGGATCAGTGTCCTTATAAGAAGAGCAAAAGAGACCAGAGTGCTCTCTCCACAGTGTGAGGACCCAGTAAGAAAGCGGCCGTCTACACGCCAGGCAGAGGGTCATCACCAGAAACCAGCCATGTTTGCATCCTGATCTCAGACTTGCAGCCTTCAGAACTGTGAGAAATAAATTTCTATTCCTCTAGAATCACCCTGGGTACCAAAAGACACCTCCCTTTCTCAAATGTTCAATGGCATTCCAATTTTCTTAGACTAAAATTCAAATCCCTTGTCACTTCGCACAGGCTCTGTGAGACCTGTCTCTTGTTTCCTCCCTCATCTTCCTGTCCTAGCATATATACCCCACTTGTCTCCCTTCTATTCCTCACTGGCCTCTGGGTCTTGGCCCTTGTAGTTTCCTCTGCCTGGACCTCAGAACTCCATACAGAAGGCCACGTCCCATCCTTCCAGGGGCAACACCAAGGGTACTTCTGCTAGGCCTTCCTTAGCCACCCCTGATGGCCAAGTTCATCATCCAGTTAATTGTTTTTTTTTTTTTCTTTTTGCTGTACGTGGGCCTCTCACTGTTGTGGCCTCTCCCATTGCGGAGCACAGGCTCCGGACGCGCAGGCTCAGCGGCCATGGCTCACGGGCACAGCCGCCCGGCGGCATGTGGGATCTTCCCAGACCGGGGCACGAACCCATATCCCCTGCATCGGCAGGCGGACTCTCAACCGCTGCGCCACCAGGGAAGCCCCATTCAGTTAACTTTTTAACAGTGCTCACCACTATCTGATGTTTTTCTTTTCTTCTTTTTTCAGCTTTGCTGAGGTATAATTAACAAGTAGAAATTGTATGTATTTTAGGTGTACAATGTGATGTCTTGATACAGCTGATATTTTCTTAGTCACTGATTTGTCATATGCCACCTCCTGTAGAATGTGGGGAGCCTGTGAAGTTGGGGATTCGCTTGTCTTCTCACCTCTCCCCACCATCTCCCCGCTGGCCTAGCAGTGTACCTGGCACATACCAGGTACACAGCTCAAATTTATGGAATGAGGGAATGACTGCATAAACATCAAACTGTGTTTTATTCTTGCCTCTGCTTTTCCTCCGTAATCAAGTCCCCACCCTGTACCCAGCTCATCATGTGACACCTCCGCGTCTGGGTCTCTGCCTTAAAGATCCACCTCATATCCTATTCTCTCAAGCCTGGTCCTTGCCTCACTCCTGCCAGGCCCACCCAGGTGGCCCTCCCGTCTGCTGCCAGCCCCCCAGGGGGCTGACTCCTGCCCTCTCCTCGCTTCCTGTGTTTCACCCCACGCACCCCAGCCCTGCCCCTTCGCAACGCCCACCACCTGCCTGTGCTTCCACGTGCCACGTGCCTCTGGAATCCAGCACGGCCGGCCCCGCGCACAAGCCTGCGCGCTCCCTGCGACCTGGCACTGGTTGGTGCGGCCAGCAGTTTGGCCACCGGCGTCCTGATCCTGCAACTCAAAGGACTTGGAGCTCCAAGTCGGGCCAATTCCATCTGCTGAATGTCGCTCCGCCGGCTTCCTGTCCTCCCACAGTCACTCCCTTTGTTGAAACCACAACATTCCTCTAGGACTATGGCAATAACCTCCTACCGGCCTTCTTCCATATCAACTCTTTCTCAACTACGCATTGGATTACTTTCACAATTAGAAAAGCCAGCCATGAAAACACGTATTGAGCATATGTTTTGTGTAATGTATACTGTCAGACAGTAGAAAGGGTACAAAGATGGTACAAGGGATGACTTCTCACCACTGTGTGCCTCACATGATCTAGTGGGGGCCATGAATCAAGCGTACCAGGAGCTGGTTTGCGAGGGAAGTGCGGTGAGTGCCGTGGGGAGGGAAGATACCTGCGAGCATGATAAAATACAAAGATGAGTAAACCGGAGACCGGGGAGGCATCCCAGAGACCAGAGAGGATGAACTTAGACTGTGAGCCCAGCGTGACGAGCCCCGGCTCCTCCAGCTGCTCCCCAGTGGCTCTGAGACCCAAGCAGGTTTCCTTGCCCAAAGTCGATGCTCAGTTAATCCATGTGGAATGAGTAAATGACTCTAGTACAACCCTTCTTATTTTATATAAGAGGAAACTGAGGCCTCCAAGAGTTAAATGAGTTGTTACAAAGTCATAAAACTGATTAGTGTTTGACCAAAGCCCAAATCTGCCCCCAGCCAGGGCTCTTTCATCTGCATGGCTAACCTCGGCCTTTTCTTCTCTGAGCTAATGGGGCCAACTTATTTTATCTTTCCTTTCAGTGTCATGTTTATATCCTCTTAAACATCTTCTGTAAGAGAAGAGCAGGTTAGGCAATTCTTGGCATTCAAAATAAACTTTTCCCATGTTTGAAAACTTGACCCTAAGAACACAGGGCGCTTGCTTTGCTTAGGATGCTCCTGGTGTATTTGATTATTGAATATGAAATAAGTACGGCTGCATTTGGTGCCACCTTGCTGGAAAGAACGCACACACTTTGATGTTCTCCCATCGACTTTATCCTTTGGGCAGGTTGTCCTGAACTAAAATATGGCATTTTTCCAGAATAATTCTATATCTCTGTAATATAGTACATAATCTGCATATTGTGAGCTTTCAGAGCACACACACAAATATGGCTATGTTGTGTTTATTTATTTATTTATTTTTTTAGAAGATGTTGGGGGTCGGAGTTTATTAATTTATTTTTGCTGTGTTGCGTCCTCGTTTCTGTGCGAGGGCTTTCTCTAGTTGCGGCGAGCGGGGGCCACTCTTCATCGCGGTGCGCGGGCCTCTCACTATGGCGGCCCCTCTTGTTGCGGAGCACAGGCTCCAGACGCGCAGGCTCAGTAGTTGTGGCTCACGGGCCTAGTTGCTCCGCGCCATGTGGGATCCTCCCGGACCAGGGCTCGAACCGGTGTCCCCTGCATTAGCAGGCAGACTCTCAACCACTGCGCCACCAGGGAAGCCCTGGTGTTTATTTTTATTGTGGTAAAATATACATAAAATATACCATTTTAAAATATATAATTCAGAGTTATTTAAATACATTGACAGTGTTGTACAACCATCACCGCCATCTATCTCCAGAACCTTTTCATTTTCCCGAACAGAAACTCTGTGCCCATTAAACAATAACTCCCCATTCCCTCGTCCCCTCTTCCCTGGCTACCACCAGTCTACCTTCTGCCTCTATCAGTCTAACTACTCTAGGGACCTCATACAATATTTGTCCCTCATGTATGGCTCATTTGACTTAGCATAATGTCCTTAAGGTTCAACCATGTTGTTGCATGTGTCAGAATTTTCTTCCTTTTTAAACCTTGAATAATATTCCATTGTATGTATGGACCCCATTTTATCTCTTCATCTGTGGATGGACACTTGGGTTGCTTCCACTTTTTGGCTATTGTGAATAGTGCTGCTATGAATATTGAAGTACAAGTATCTGTTTGAGTCCGTGCTTTCAATTCATTTGCGTGTACACCCAGAAGTGGAACTGCTGGGCATATGGTAATTCCATGTTTAACTTCTTGAGGAACCTCCACACTTCCTTCCATAGCAGCTGCACCATCTTACATTCCCACCAAGGTTCAAGGGTTCTACTCTCTCCACATCTTCACCAACACTTGTCATACTCCATTTTGCTTTGTATTTTTGTTTGTTTATGTTTTTAATAATTATCATCCTAATGGGTGTGAAGTGGTATCTCATTACAAGGTTTTGGTTGCCTCTGTGTGTGTATATGTGTGCATGTGTGTGTGTGTTTCTTGCTAAAGATAGAAAGAGAGTAGCTTCCTCTCTTGGGGCTACAAAAGACCTCTGTCATTAGATCCAGAGCCCTGTGCTCTCGGTAAGGCCAGGACAACAGTCCCCAGAGAAAGGACATAACCCTTGATCTCAGCCCAGAGGCTGTGAGCAAGTTCACGAGAGTTTATAGAAGCATGTTAGGCTGAGAAGCTGGCATCTTTCCATATCTTTTCAAACTCACTTCCTAGAGATTCTCCCTCTTGGAGAGAGAGGGAGTGGGGTGCAGGGGAGAGGAGACAGAGGATCAGGGTTGTACGTCAGAGCCCAGTATGGCCAAGCAGGGGACACACAGGCCCACAAGGGTCTTTATTAGGACAAGGGATTGGGGTCTCTCACTGAGTTGCCAAAGCTAAGTATAGGACAGTCAGGGTCCAGCTCAAACTCAAACATAGAATCACATGCCAGCAGGGGAGAAATCAAGAATCCAGTAAGGCTACTGGGGAGGTCAGAACCTCAGAGATTAGGATCTGGATTAAAGTAGAGGCAAAAATAACAGGAAACAAGGTCAAAAAACCAGAAGGTCCAATTTGAGCTTCTAAATTGGGATCAGTTACACAGGAAATTAGAGACAGAAGAAACTGAGGAGGCAGTAGGGTTCAAGGTCACTGACTAAGACCTGTTAAGTGCAGAGAAGCAGATTTCCAACAGGGCTTTGAGGTCACCCAACATCCCTGGCTGTGCCCGGTGGCATATCTTCTTCCGCCCAACTGACAGCCGTTCCCGCAGGCTCACCTACTGTCACTGGAGGGCGATAATACCCTCGAGGTCTTTCCGAGGAGCTGTTAGGCACACCGTAACATGTATTTCCCATTTCTTCAGTGGAGTGAGCAGAGCAAACAGAAAAGTTAAGAGTCCTGCCCCTTCCCAAAATGGGTCTGCGCCACCGCCAAACACACAGGAGAAAAATGTTAAAACTAGTTATGGGGGGTGATGGATCCTAGAGAAAGATCAGTAGAGAATTGGGAGAATTGGGTGGTATGTGGATTCTAAGATGGCCCCCAAGGTGACGTGCATGCGTAGTCCTCTCCCCTTGAGCAGGGGTGGGACCAGGGAACATGATGGGATATCACCCTAGTGCCAAAGAGGGGTTATCCTGGGAGGGCCTGACCTAATCTGAGGAGCCTTTAAAAGAAGATGAAGCATCAGAGAGATCGTCTCACAGTGGCCGGGAAGAAGATGAGCGCCATGCTGTGACCTGCCTCAGGGGGGCCACATGACCAGGCACTACAGGCAGCCTCTGGGCGCTGAGAGCCAGCGAGAAAACAGGAACCTCGGTCTTAAACTGCAAGGGAGTGAATGCTGCCAACAACTTGGATGTGCTTGGAAGATGACCCAAGCCTCAGATGAGATCACAGCCCTGGCCGACACCCTGCTTTCAGCCTGCGAGACCCTGAGCAGAAGACCCAGCTAACCCATGCCCGGACTTCTAATCCAGAGAAACCATGGTCAGAATTTGTGGAAATCTGTTATGCAGCAATAAAAGGTGAATGCACCTTGCCTACTGGATGGAGGACATAAGCGGTAGGTATAAGCTGAACCTTGAATGTCTTTGATTTGCTCCCCGTCATGTAGGACAAGAGATTAATAGTCACTTCATAGACGCACAGATCCATGTGAGACCATAGCGAGCATTATCTCCAGCCCTCAGAGAGGCTTAAGTGCCTTGCTCAAGGCCACGCTGCTAATTAGTGGCAAATACAGTGGTCAGACTTCAAGGTGCCCTTACCTGGAAGTAGTTCTGCTGTAAAATGGGTCAAGAATGCAGAGTATTAGAAACTGCAAGAGTCTTCAACACCATCTTGTTGAAGCCCCTGCACTTTAGACAGGAGGAAACTGAGGTACGGAGAGATTAGGGGATTTGCAACATTCTTTCCAATTCATGAAGCCGTGACAAAGCACAGGTCCAGCCACCTAACAAATAATGGCATTCATGCAACTGCCCTTCCAAACAGAAATCAGGGCTTCCCTGGTGGCGCAGTGGTTGAGAGTCTGCCTGCCCATGCAGGGGACACGGGTTCGAGCCCCGGCCTGGGAAGATCCCACATGCCGCGGAGCCGCTAGGCCCGTGAGCCATGGCCGCTGAGCCTGTGCGTCCGGAGCCTGTGCTCCGCAACGGGAGAGGCCACAGCAGTGAGAGGCCCGCGTACCGCAAAACACAAACAAAAACAAACAGAAATCAGTGGTGTGTGCCAAAAATTGATCCCCAAATTAATAAACAGCTAATAAGATGCATAAGAGATACTTGAGTTCCCATGACAGCGAACCAAGTTGCTCCCAGCTCACACTGGACGTGTTAAACGGTCACTAAAATGCCCGTGGCTTTATCCTTTCCAGGAAGCCCTGGCTGCATTGCAGGAGAAAGTGGGGAGGGCCGGCAGTGGAGGCAGGGATGGGCTTGTTAGGCTTTTTTTCTTAGAAGCTTAGAAACAAAAGAAAATATCGCTGCTTCGCCAGTCAAGGACCTTTTGTGGAGGTTGATGTACGTCAGTCAGATTTGGGTGTGTGTGTGTGTGTGTGTAACCGAACAGCCTGTCACAGCCTCATTTTCCACGATGCAAGTCTCCCCTAACTGATAACACTCTAAATAACAGGTGAGTGACTCCTGGCAGGAAGGAGATTGTCTGACCTCATTGTTTGCCTTTTCCCCCCCTCTTTGTTCTTCACAAATAAAGGTTTTTTAATAAACTGAAAGGTCCTCCGCTCTTGCCTGATGATAAAATGAAAGGAACCAGTGAGGTATGGTACAATGTGGCAGCAAAAACGGAGAAGCTCATCAGAAAATAACAAAGGTGCAAGTTAAAGATAAGGCGGCTGTCAGAGATTAATCCTGCTGCCTGATTGTTTTCTTTAATACCAAAGCCTGCAATAGCAAGCGATAAGTTTGCTGAGTAATTTGGTTTTTGGTAAGGAAATAAAATTCAGGTAGGCCCCATAATTGATTTCCCTTTCTTTAGTTTTCTAAACATTCAACAACAACAACAAAAAGCCTGACTTGGCTACACTTGCTTTCTTCCAGCTACACTGCTAACGCCATCCTCTTGACCGAGTCTACCTTCTTCATCCCAGAAGCTTCCAAAAAGAGGGTAGGACTGAGCAAGAAACGTTCCCCTCTCCCAGCGGCATGAGGTGCGATTTACATGGAATCCCTACATTCACGTCCGTCAGGGAGTGAACTGGGCCACCCCTTCCATAAAAGATGTTGGAGTCCTTACCGTCGGAACCTCAGAATGTAACCTTATTTAAAAAGAGCATCTTCGCAGAGGTAATCAAGGTCAAATGAGGTCATTAGGGTGCACCCTACTCCAATCTGACTGATATCCTTATGACAGGGGAACTTTAGACACAGACACAGGCCCACAGGGAGGATGCCGCGTGAAGAGGGCGGCAGAGGTTGCTGTGCTGCATCTACAAGCCAGGAAACGCCAAAGATGGCCAGCAAACTGCAGCAGCTAGGAGGGAGGCGGGGAGCAGATTTCCCCTCCGTTTCCAGAAAGAACCAACCCCGCCCACACCTTGATCTCAGACTTCCGGCCTCCAGAACTGTGAGACAGTCAGTTTCTGTTGTTTAAGCCACCCAGTTCGTGGTACTTTGTTAGGACAGCCCTAGCAAACCAACACAGCAGCCACCTCCAATACACCCAGGCAGCAAGCAACCCTCACCTCTAACCTGAACGGCTCACTAGGCCAATTCTGACCACTGTCTTCACATCCCTACCACCCACACCCCCAGCGCTTTCCTCAAAGCTTTGGGCACAACTGTAAAGAAGGCAGCCAAGGGAGAGAAAAACCCGGAGACACCTGCCTACCCCCTCCTCGTGCGTGTGAGAGGATCAGAGCCCCTTCCCTCCTGGGACTCCAGGGCATTTGGGGCAAGGGTGCTTAGACCAGGGGCCTTGCCACGTGCGCACACACGCGCCGCCTCTTCCGCTCTGTTGTCTCTGGTTGGTGAAAACGCAGAGCAGCGACCTAGCGTCCATCCCAGAGAGTCACTGGGAGGGGGATGCTGCTCGGAAGCCCTGAACGCCAGGCGGGAGGCTCTATCTCCAGCTCCTCGCCGCCTGGATTTACAAAATCCCTGTTCTCTTTTTTAGATCGGTGATCTTCGAACTTGAACGTGCATAGGAGTGAAACACCTGGGAATCGTGGTGAAATGCCGGCTCTGGCTCTGGAAGCGTGCGGTGGGGCCGCAGGGGCTGCTTTTCTAAGGAGCAGCCGGGTGATGCCCATGCTGCTGGCGGGAGCACCACGCCCGAGGTGCAGGGTCTGGACCCTCACGAGGTGGAGGCGTGGGAAGGGGTCTCCACAGAGGGGGGTCCCCATGGTGGCCCAGAGGCAGCGCTTTAAGTGGCCGCAAAACTCCGCAGATCCCCATGTCTCTGGGCTGGGAAAACCTTCAGGAGGGTCGGAGGGGAAAACACAAAGGAAACGTCTGCGGGGGTGAAGCTGCGATGGGTGGGCTCCCGAAGGAGAAAGCGTGACGCGTGCACGTGCTCCCGGAGGCACGCTCAGAGGCGGCGCGGCAGCAGCAGAGTCTTCTCTATTGTGATAAAATGAACAGCCCCCAGGTGGCTCATCCAGCAGCTAATTTCTCATCTTATCTATTATGTGAATGAGATGGGAAAACAGTTTCCTGTTTCTCGCAGGTACCACTGACATGGAAGATACTGAACGAATTCCCTGGAAAAGCACGCAGTCACGTCCCTCCGCGGGCGCGCCGGCTTCACGGGGAGGAGTCGATGCGGCCGGGGCTGCCCTCAGTTGCAGAAGCAGTGAAGCGGCGTCTTTGCAGACGCACCCGTGTTACTATCACCTTGGAAAATAGCTGAGGGGCCGACAGGTCTTTCTGGGTGGTCATATTTCATGGCAGACATTCCTTGAGGCCCAGATGATTGGCCTGGGAGTGGTTTTGAGGGCCAGGCCTTCCGTGACCCATCCCAGGCTGGCTGTGTGATGGGGTGAAGGATCCCCTTCAGGAAGCAGGCCCAGCTCGCAGCCAACACCTCCTCCTCCAACCTGCCTTCCCAGCCCTGCAGGAGTCCCAGCAGCCCACACACCCTCCTCCCAAGGCCCCTCAATCACAAACCTTCCCCGAGAAGGATGACAGCCCTGTTCTAGTATTAGCAAAGAGGGTCTGGGGGAATCACAGATTTTCACGAGCATTTGGCGCAGATCTCTCTCACTAGCAGCAAAGAAACTGAGGCCCCGAGTGGTAGACAGATTTGGCCAAGGTCACCCAGCAGGGAAACAGCCGAGCCTTTTGGGTCCATGCTGCGGGCAAGGTCCGGCAGAAGGGTAACCTTAGAAAGCAGTGTTAGTGAGGCAAGAGGGTTGTCTAAAGACAACGAGATACCCAGAAAAACCCTCCCGACTCGGGTTGTACCAGGTTTTGACCCGGAAACATAACACACCTGAGAACAAGTTCTGATGTGGAGAGACAGAGCCAGCAGCCGGCACGGGAGGGTCCCAACTTGGGGCGTTTTTGAAAATGCTGATGCCTGGGCCACGCCTCTGACAACTTGAATCCGAATCTCTCAGGCCTCACGGTCCCTGTGAGCTTGTTAGAAATGCTGACTCTCGGGCCCCACCCAGTCCAACGGCATCAGGATCTGGATGATTCCCTTGCGTGTGAAGGTTTGAGAAGCGTGCTTGGGCTACACATCGGAACCACCTCCAAAGGGCAAGGCCTGCTGTGAGTGGTTTTTTTGGAGAGGTGAGGACCATGGAGGGGACAGCAGGGCACAAATGTAAGCTCAAAGGCCTCGAAGACATGTTCCTCTGTATTCCAGTCCTGCAAAGGCTCAGCCATCTTCAGGAAAAGGAAATGTGGGTGAGGAAGTGGATCCCAGAGAGGTGGTCCAGCTCAGCTCAACCGTATGACCTGGAGCCAATCACAGCTGACTCCAATGACCTAGACAGAAAGGCTGGTGATTCTGTGTTCACTTCGAACAAGGGCAAGAGCAGTGAGATGACTGAAGTCTCAGCGCAGCACAATTGGGTAAGTGATGGAGGGGAAGGAGGTAGGCAGGATGGAATAGCTGCTGGAATCAAAAGTAGCTCAGGGCTTCCCTGGTGGCGCAGTGGTTGAGAGTCCGCCTGCCGATGCAGGGGACGCGGGTTCGTGCCCCAGTCCGGGAAGATCCCACATGCCGCGGAGCGGCTGGGCCCGTGAGCCATGGCCGCTGAGCTGCGCGTCCGGAGCCTGTGCTCCGCAACGGGAGAGACCACAGCAGTGAGAGGCCCGCGTACAGCAAAAAAAAAAGAAAAAAGAAAAAAACTAGCTCAGCTGCAGCTCTATGGCCTTGGGTGAATTGTTTAACCTCTAAACCTCAGTTTGATCATCTGTAAAATGGAGAAAATAACAACTCATTCATGGAGCCATTGTGATCTATCAGGAGCTAAATAAATAAAGCTGTTGACAGTTTTGGGTTACCCCTGTGCAAAAACAGTAGCTGTAATTAGTGGTAATTCAATTTCAACTCCATGGTCATTTTAAGGACATTATAAGTTAGTCAAAGACAGATGAAATGTGAACAATAATCTTCTCTTTACAGAGTAAAAAGCTAATGTTGTGGTTATAAATAACTCCCCTGGCTATAGAAGACTGTCATCTCTGCCTCCTCCAGGCAAGCCTAGTTTAATTCACCGCGGTGTTTTCCCACAAATGTAAAAAGAAGAACAATGATGAAGAATATACAAGAAAACATGGGGAGGCATGAAAATCAAAAAGGCATTAACTGAGAGGGAAAAGGGAGCAAAGAACTAGGTTAAAATTATGCAGAAGACCCTCTAGATAAATACCAGAGTGAAAAGACAGCTAATTGAAGAATGAGGGAGTTTTCTTAACCAGTGCTAGCTGAGTAAAAATATAATTAGCTTTGATTCATGAAGATTGCTACAATATGACTCATTTACCAAAACAGTTACTAGCAGAATTACATTTGTTACTGTGAGAAGACCACGTGGGAGCGAGGACTGTAGTAAATACCAAGTAATGTTTCTACTTTCGCAGTGGCACCTTGAAAAAGAGTTTTGTTTCCTCATCAGCAGTTTTCTGTGACCCTGCTGCTCTCAGAAGCGCCTTTGGCTATTATCAGGAGCACAGAGACCTTCTGGAGAGATGGGAGGTGCTAATGTCACCGCTTCCCAACCAGGGCCTTGGGAATGTCTCAACTTTCCCCGCCTGGGCACAGCACAGTCTGGGGCTCAAACTTTTCTCCAAGTGAAGTCAAAGCTCCTCGGCAGCCATGCCCTTCCTTGGCTTTCATGCCTTTGGTGCTGATGTCTCTCTTCTTAGAGATTCCACACAAACCTAGACATTGGAAGACCTTCCTTATGGTTTATTGGTTGTCTGATTGCTGTAAGAAGGGAAAGCCAGTGTTTTTCCATTCAGATGTTTGTCTTTAACTCTACTGTAGGAGGCTGGGTGCTCATCCCTGTAGCAGAGAGCCGTTTAAACATTCAAACCTTCAATTCAGGGAAGATGACGGCTAGGTCAGTGCACTAGCACAGGTGGGAAAGCGCTGGGTAGAGGTAATCTCAAGGGTCAAAGGGACCTTAGAGAAGTTCTGGCCCAACCTCTTTAAGGATGGACACGGATGCAGGGAGTATGTGTGTAAGTGACATGAAGAGCCATGTGTTTTATGAAAACAGAATGAATGGCACAGGAAGAAACAAGAAGATGCATTTCTCACATAGAGAACGAGCTCTGCAGGGAGAAATGTCCAGAAAAAGGCAACGGCAAACAGTTCTGCAAGTACAAGAGTAATGAAAATAAATACAGCTTACAAGCCTAATGAAGAACATTTCAGAGCAGGTTGAGACCCTAACTGATACAAACGAGGATCATTATCTTCCCTGGCTCTCCTGTTCAGTGTAGGACAAGAATCGTGCAAATAGAAGGAGATGACCAGGGCTGTAATGGTAGAATTATAACCCCACACCAGACCAGGGCCTCTTAAGATGAGCCATTTTCATTCCAGACCCCAATCCACCTGAAGGCCTGAAGACCGTCAGTGTAAATGATGCTTAGCTGTCCTCATTGTAGGGTAATTAATATGTTAAGAGCCACCCACATCTCTTTCCTCCAAATATGCGTAAGTGCATCAGTATTTCCCTAAAGCCTGGAAGCTAAAGATGATTCCAGAGAAGATTCTCAGGCTGAGACCGACCACACTCTTTCTTAAGTGCCTACTATGTTCTAGGTATGGGGCTAAGTACTTTACATGCATTAGTTTATTAATCTCATCCACAGGCCTAGGAGGTAGGTATTATCAATACCCCCCACTTTTAAAATTGAAGTACAGTTGATTTACAATGTTGTGTTCGTTTCTGGTGTGCAGCAAAATGATTCAGATATATATATATGTATATATATGTATTCTTTTTCATTATGGTTTATTACAGGATGTTGAAAATAGTTCCCTGTGCTCTACAGTAGGACCTTGTTGTTTATTTATTTTATGTATAGTAGTTTCTATCTGCTAATCCCAAACTCCGAATTTATCCCTCCCGTGCCCCCTTTCCCCTTTGGTAACCATGTTTGTTTGCTATGTCTGTGAGTCTGTGTCTATTTCGTAAATAAGTTCATTTGTGTCATATTTTAGATTCCACATATAAGTGATATCACGTGATATTTGTCTTTCTCTTTCTGACTTCACTTAGTATAATAATCTCTAGTTGCATCCACGTTGCTGCAAATGGCATTATTTCATTCTTTTTATGGCTAAGTAGTATTCCGTTGTATATATATACACCACATCTTCTTTATCCATTTATCTGTCAATGGACATTTAGGTTGCTTCCATGACATGACTGTTGTAAATAGTGCTGCTATGAACGTTGGGGTGCATGTAGCTTTTCTAATTAGAGTTTTCTCAGGATATATGCCCAGGAGTAGGATTGCTGGGTCGTATGGTAGCTCTATTTTTAGTTTTTTGAGGCCCCTCTATAGGGTTCTCCATAGTGGCTGTACCAATTTACATTCCTACCAACAGTGCAGGAGGGTTCTCTTTTCTCCACACCCTCTCCAGCATTTGTTATTTGTAGAATTTTAACTGATGGCCATTCTGACCAATGTGAAGGGATACCTCATTGTAGTTTTGATTTGCATTTCTCTAATAATTAGCAATGTCTTTTTACGTGCCTATTGGCCATCTGTATTTCTCCTTTGGAGAAAAGTCTATTTAGGTCTTCTGCTTATTTTTTGATTGGGTTGTTATTGAGTTGTATGAGCTGTTTGTATATGTCGGAAATTAAGCCCCTGTTGGTCATGTCATTTGCAAACATTTTCTCCCAGTCCATAGGTTGTCTTTTTGTTTTGTTTACGGTTTCCTTTGCTGTGCAAAAGCTTATAAGTTTTCCCATTTGTTTATTTTTGCTTTTATTTCTATTGCCTTGGGAGACTGACCTAAGAAAACATTGGTACAATTTATGTCAGAGAATGTTTTGCCTACATTCTCTTCTAGGAGTTTTATGGTGTCATGTCTTATATTTAAGTCTTTAAGTATTTGAGTATCAATACCCCCATTTTAAAGAAAAGGATAACTGAAGCTCAGAGAGGTTGAGTAATCTGCCCGCAGTCAAACAATAAGTGACAAGTCAGAGATTAAAACAGAAAACCAGGTTTGATAGGTTATTTTTAGGGTCAGCCTCTATGAGGAGGTGACAAAGATGAAACAGGCAGCTGTGTCAGAGCAGACAGGAAGGGATGAATCATTCTATGCAGAGAAAGGACCAGTACAAGGGCCCAGAGGCAGAAAAGAGCTTGGGAGGTGTAAGGACCTTTCAGGTATCTATTGCTGAATGACAACCTGCCCCCAAACTGTGGCTTGAGACAACACGACTCATTCATTGGCTCATGGTTGTGCAATCTGGAGAGGACTCCTAGGGACGTTTCATTACTGCTCCGTGTGCTGCCAGCTGTGGAAACACAACTGGAGCTAGAGAGTCCCTTCCAAGGCAGCTTACTCATGTGGCGGGAAAGCTGGTGCTGGCTGTCAGCTGGGAGCTCAGCCAGGGCCTTGATTCTCCTTCACACAGCTCCACACGGCTGCTCGGGCTTCCTTCAGCATGGCGGCTGAAGCCCCAGAGGGAAGACACGGAAGGCAGCAGCCCTTTCAAAGGCAAAACTCAGATATGGCACAGTGTTACTTCCACCTTTTTCTATTGATCTACTCAGTCACAAGCCCAGCCCCGATTTAGTGGGAGGGATAACAAAGAGTGAAGAAAAAGCCAGTGTGATGGGATTATAATTAACCAGAGAGGGAGGAGCAAAGGAAGGGAAGGGTCCTGGAACAAGGTGATGGAAAGAGCATTTACAGCACTTTACTGGCCCTGTGAAAACGTCTGGATCGCACTCTGCGTATATAATAAGAAACGCCTGCTTCTTTTTTGGACCCTTGCTCTTACCTCAACCTTAGCAGAAGACTAAGAAAAGTAAACACTCAAGGGCTTTCATTTTAAGTCCACAGGTCAAATCTGCATGCACATAAGACGCTTTAATTCAGATATTTAATGAATCTGAGAAATTAGTACACTGTCATCCTTCAATATGAGCTTCCCCCAGATCCTATCTGAGTGACCCACGTAATCACACCAGGTTTCTAAGACATAGGAGTAATGCCAACATACCTCACCAGGTACCATCCCAGGTAGTGCCACACCACCTTCACCTGGAGAAACAACCACAGCTTGTTTTCTTTTCTACCCACCACCTCTGAACACGTTATACTCCTGAAAACTGAAATCCAACAACCCTTCAGTCTGTCTGTGTATAAATACCCCTTTGAGGTCAGGAAGCTTGGCTGTGCCCGTACCTCTGAGCCACCAGTTCCAACACGACTCCCCAGCGTTTCACTGTCTTCCGGGTTAGAGAACTGGGTCCATTTGTGCCAGTTAGAGTCCTTGGACAACGGAGAATGGAGGAATAGCTGTCCTTTGTCGATAGGGCCCTGAATTTCTCTGTATATCAACAGGTGTAAAGGTTACAACACCATGGAGATTGGAACGATGCTGATAAGCACATATTAAATACTTTCTCTTCTGAGCCACTGAGGGTACCAAAGTGAGACACACTCCAAGTTCTTGAGATGCTAAGTATAGTGAGAGGAATTACCCATAAATAGATCTTTTCGGTACAACGTAGCACGTCCAGTGATAGAGGCATTCAAAGGATGCAGTGAGATCACAGAAGTGGGGAACCTAGCTCAACTTTTGGTGGCAGTGCAACAGGAGAAACTTCCTGGAGGAGGTGATTGGGGGCCTGAACTGAGAAGGAGGCGGAGGGGTTAGGTAAGGTGTTTCAGCAGAGAGAACACTGGGAAAGAGGCTCACTGGTGTGAGGCGTCGGGTATGTGTGTGTTTTGAGGCGGCAGGTACGTGACAAGACAACATTTCTGGAATAGAACTTTAATGCGGATTGTGGCCAGGGATGAGAGGGCAGATCACAGAGGGCTATGTACACTATATTAAGGAACTTAGCATTTATTCTGTAACTATCAATGATTTTTTTTTTTTTTTTGCGGTATGCGGGCTTCTCACTATTGCAGCCTCTCCTATTGCAGAGCACAGGCTCCGGATGCGCAGGCTCAGCGGCCATGGCTCATGGGCCCAGCCGCTCCGCGGCATGTGGGATCTTCCTGGACCAGGGCACGAACCCGTGTCCCCTGCATCGGCAGGCGGACTCTCAACCACTGCGCCAGCAAGGAAGCCCTGTCAATGATTTTTAAAGAGGATAATGACTTTATCAGATTTATATTTTAAATAAACTGTTGTGGTAGAAATATAAACAAAGACAGTACTGAGATAATGTTGAAGGCAGGGGAGCCAGTAGCAAGTACTAACCCAATTTAAGGGAAATAACGACGGATCTATGGTAATGGCAGTGGGAATGGAAAAGATGCTTCAGAGCTGAGGAACATTTATGAGGTTGAGTTATCAGGATTTAGCAATAGATTTGATGTAAGAAGGGGAGAAGCTTGGGAGACTCCTGGACTTGGGAAATGACCAAAGAATGAGAACGATGCACAGAGAAAATGATGCGTCTAGACCAATGTTGAATTTGAGGTGTCTAGTGGCTTTTCAAATTGGAGACGGCCAGCGGTCATTTGAATATGTGAGTTCAAGGCTGAAAGTAGACATTAAAGCTTGAAAACTATGTATGTGTGTTCTTATAACACGGGAAGCAAACAATATACATGGTTGAGATTTTGTAGATTCTGAAGACTACTGAACATAGAATAGAATCCTAGCACTCCTCACCTTGTTAAGGGCGGGCAAGAGGAGAAATAGTCATAGAAGAAGCGTAAGAACCCGCACAATCTGGTTAAACCAGACCTGATTCTCCTCTCTTCCTACCACTGGCGCCACCGTACCCAACAAAGGACCTGACAGGTACACATGTGGACACCCAAGCCTGCGTGCCCAGGCTCTGCCTACATCCCTCTGCAAATAGCCATTCCTTCCTTGGCCACCCCTTCGGCCTAGAGATGCACACACAGTGGGGTCATCCATCTTTGGGAGAAAGGATTTGGGGAAGAGGCCCATGCAAGCCATGGAAGCAGATTCATGGCAATCTGTACGAGGAATTCTGGGGGCCTGCAGACTTATAGCATGTGGGATGAGTACACAGGAAAGTAAGGTGTAGGCTCTGGATGGACGTGTCCCCTTAGCTCCACATACCCCTTGCCCTGTAGGGAGGAGCCCAGGGGGCAGAGGCCAGAATGGTGCTCTTTAAAGCACAGGTGCAGAGCAGGGCCCCTCTTGCCCAGGTCTATGGGTAGAACAGTCCGATAGCCTCCGTTTTCTTGATGAAACACGAAAAAGCTAAGGTTATTTGCTGAGACAGGTTGGGTGGAGATCCACCTAAAGGAATCAATGCCACCTTGATTGTTTGGTTCTTTTAACTCTTGGGAAACATAATATCTAAGCAGTTTGCCATGAGAATTTGTTTCTTGAAGCAGAACCATGCACCAGGCAATCAAATATTGACGGGAATCCCTAAGGTGCTACAACTTACAGGCATTCACTTGGTAGATTGTGTTCCTCCTCCCTGTCAACCTCCACCAGCCCATAAAGTTTGCTTTGTGACAAAAGCATAAACTAGAAGGGGAAAAAAAGGTGCATCACCCATCCTACTTCAAAGCCAGAGGGCTATTAAACCTGATTTTGGCTCAGGAGTCATCAGCAGTGTTGAAAGCAGGTCACCTTCAGAAGATCTGTTCATCACAAACACTACTGGGCTTTATTGTGGGTGGGTCTTCTCTCCTGCCTTAAAGGCAAGTCTGAGTTCAGATGACATCAGTGGCCAACAGAGACAGAGCCAACCGAAGGTGGGATGTCCAGAGAGCAGTCTTTAAAATTTTTAAATAATATTAATTTTCTTTCAAAGAAAATGAAATGCTTTAAAATGGAAGAAGATAGCATGAATTAAATAGCAGAGCAATGACTAAACACCAGTTATATACTTTTTAAAATATTTTTATACATTTGTAAAATGTTCATAATGTTACTTTAAAGGAACTTGAAGTTCTCTCCCTGTATATTATACCCAAACATTGACCAAATGGTGATTTTTTTTTAATACTAGGATTTTAAAGACCCTTTCTACCATTAATTTCCTATAATGGCTGCTGAAATCTTATTATCTGCATTTTATTGCTAGGAAAACTAAAATATAGAGCAGTTAAGTGACTACACAGTGAAAAAGGGGCAGAATTGGAGATAGTACCAATAATTCCTCCAACCTATGAAATCATACTTCCTGCTAACCTAGAGGTGCCTGTTTGCATGCTCATCTACTTTTTCAACTCATGGCTGTGAAGTCCTATATGCTGACCCGTTAGGACTCTATAGCTGGTCAACACCTAGCTACGTTTTAGGTTCTGTTAAATAATTTCATTACAAGAGTCAGGGGCATCCAACATGAAACTTTGTCTTTGAGGACAAAATAACTTATGACCTGTTGTCCAATGTGCCACATGCCAACAAAAGGAAGTCCTGGTTTAGAAGAGGGGTGGAAAGGAAAATGTTCAAGGATTTCAATTAAATTCATGTACAATGTATTCATAACTTACAGCCTTATATTAAAAACCTCTGTTGGTTGAACATCCCTCCGCCACTTTAATTTATCTTTTCTCATAGCAATTATAATTGACCACCTTGCATTTAGGTCTCTGTATGCCCATTTTATTTTCCCTACTAAATTCTACGGCAGTGATTGTGTCGTATGTCATGTGTCCTCCACAGTGCATCACAATGCCTTGCTCATGGTAGCTGCTCATAAGATGTTGCTAAATGGAAAGAAAAAAAAAACTTTGGATTACATCACTAGCCTAAGATTCATGTCCAGCAGAACCAGGCCTACCCATTAGCTAAATCCTAGGACAGAGCCCTGGGTGGGATGAATTGCAGGTGGAAACTAGGAACAATTCTCATGCTCTAAAATCACAAACCAAATAAAGGGCTGTGCATGAGAGAAAAGCTGCTGTTGGAATTAACAAAGAAAAGAAAATAGATACAAACTCTGCGATTAGTTTCTGTTCTGACAGCAAGGAGGAAGATCCATATATTTCTCATCAAGCCCAAAAGACTATGGAGATAAGAAATACACATCTGAAGTGAAAGATGTTTATTTCGATGCCATGGGGAACTCTTTGATGGTGAACTTGCACTGGGGGAAAATCTGTTTATTGTGAAGTACATGGAAAGCCCCAAATAATTATGAAGCATCCTGCACAGGGGAAGAAAGGAAGTCAATAACAGTATTCCAATGTGTGTTGTATCTAAACTAAACTACAAAAGTAGCTTTTTACCATTGCATGCAAATGATGTCTGGAAACTAGCCTAGTTCACATAATTGCACAGCTGTGGGCAGTCTGGCTTCCAAAATTCAGGATGCATCTTGATAACATGTGTCAGACCCATAAAAGGGTTAATTTTGAAAACAGCCACTTTCCTATACAGATGGAGACAGAGAGCCATCATCAATGTTTAATCAATCAATAGGCATTTATTCCTATGATATAAAGTTTACATTATCCTCCATCTGGAGCAAGTGGAGGAATAAGGAAGGGAATCTGTCAAAAGCAAAATTACTTCTTGTTAGCTTTGCCCCTGTAATTTCAGTTCAGCTTAGTACATGTTAATCTTTTTTATGACTTAAATAAAGCAATGAAAGTGATTATACTTTAACCCTCTTGTGAATTTCTCAAACACTTTAGTCTAAACCCAACAATTTAGACCAGGCTGGGGATGAGCTGCCAGATCTCTGTCTCAAAACATGATCAGATAATTGGCCAGTTGCTTTGTAGTTTCCATTTCTTTCCCAATTCTGTTAAAGCCTGTAGCTCCAGGTTTCTCATCCCCTTTCTTTCTGTGCAACTCTGATCTCTGTTGTAATTTACAAGTCCAGGAAGCAGTGTTGTAGAATATATGAGTATGGACTTCAGGTTCAAATAGACTGACATTTGAATTCCAATTCCATGGAATTGCCAGTATGAGTCTCTAAGCAATATGTTAACCCCTTTAAGACTCAGTTTCTTTATCTGTAAAATGGTTACACTAATGCTTGTCTTGTAAAATTGTTGTGAAAATTAAATGAAATAGCATGTATGAAATGCCTGGTACAGGCAGACCACTTAATTCATGACTGTGCTGTTTCCCTGCCCTCAAATGGACTCGCTTGTTTTCTCTGCATTTAGATACTGTTTTGTTAGTGTTGTTTGTTTGTTTCATTTACTAGACTGTGGCTCATTAATTCACATGGTCAAAGCACAGTGTAGAAGCAGCAAATTTGTGTCTTTCATTTAAAGGCTAATTAGTAAAAGGGGGGGGGGGATATCAACCATGCAAATGTACTTAGCTGATCACCAGAGAGCAAGATTATTTATTATTAATTTGATATATTATTTATATATTATTTATTGTTATATAAGTGTCATAATTACCATTACTGGGATGGGAGGGGGAAGGGTGGTCAGTGAAAGTCCGTACACGTCTAACAGGATAAATAATACAGAGGAAGGCATATTGCCCAAATGCATGTACTATAGAACATGTATGCTATTCTACATCATATCTTATCACCTGAGTTTTCTTAGTAAAAAAAGAAATGGATGGGAATTACAATCCCACTGTGCCCCTAGGATTTCCTCATTCATGCCTATGGTATTAAAGACTCCCAAAGGAAGGGTCTCCAGGCCTCCTATACTTTCAGTGACAATCATCTATTATGTACAGAAAACCTCCAGGTAGAAAATAGAGACCTGCCACCATTGTGTTTAAGTTCCCAGATCAACGTTGGCATTTTCATGTAATACAAAGACAGAGTTCTCATTGTGTCCGTTTCTGTTTAGTTCAGGGTGACGTGGGCAGCCTTTAGAATGCAGCAGAAAGTCAGTAGGTACTAACGAATAATGAATAAAGTTTTACTCACAAACCAGGCCATCAAATGGAAAGTCTAACTTGATTTCACAAAATCCAAACCATTGTCCACCCACTTGTTCTGCTTCTTGCTCTCTGTCTGCGCTACTGTCCTGTTCACAAGCTGCTAAACTACTAAGCAAACCTATCACACATAACAAGTTCAACCGCTTCTTTATTCTAACCTAGTCTTGGCATCACAATGAAAAATTCTTCTGTAGTAAGAATCTAGAGCACAGATCCTGAATATTTGGTAATTCTTATATCATGAGGGTCCCACAGGATTGTCTACTGGGCATGCTCACAGCATGAAATCACACCTGTCAAGGTGGGAGAGCAGTGGTTTTATTTCTGACAGGCCTTCCTGAGAGGTGCAAAGATTGGACAGAATGTAGCCAATAACCAATCACCAGGACAAAGAGTGCAAGAAATAGTGCACTTTCTCCTTTTTCTTTAAATCAACCTAAGTCAAATTCTAAGTTCCAGCCCTCTGATGAATAGAAACGTCCAATTCAGTCATTATGGGAGCTCCCCACCCTCGAGCCACACAGAGGTCTGTGGGTCTTAAGTAGGAGTAAACCTCAGAAAGGCCCTGCTGGTTATGAGACACTGGGGTCACAGAATACCACTGGGGACCCCACAGTCCTAGCCCTTTGGGATATGGCAGCTCACTTGCTTCTACTCCACTTGTGGGGCTCATAAAGTCTTTGATGACCTGGAAGCCCCTCCTCCTGCTGTGTGCATCAGCAGACAGCATTCTGATCGTGTCTCTCCCTTGGGCAGCTGCTACTGGGGCCCATGCTCCCCGTTACCATTGAAAGTCACCAACAGCCAACCTCCACCCAGTCCAGGGTGAACCATCTCTCGCCTCCCCTGCCAGCGCTCTCAGAAGCACTCCCAGGTCACCCCTCCTTCTCTGGGGATACCTGATTTCACCTGAGATTAGGCTTTTACAGAAATCAGGAAGAGCTTCTACTCCTGAGGCAAGGGAAGGACAAACTTCAGGTTTCTGTTCGGAATGGGAAGCGTGGAAGTGACTTGGAAAAGGGAGTAAAACTGAAACCTCAGAAAATCATCCTGTCCTGTTGGTCTCACAAACAAGCAGCAGATAAAGAATCACCCTTAACTCCTTGGCCTGGGAACTGGGTAGGACCGAATGTTCCTGATAGAAAAGTAGTAGGGGCCACAGTTAGATGCAGCAGCTCCAGGGACACTGGCTACGTGTGCGAACTGAGAAATCATCATGGGTGTTGCAGGGCAGTGCCCCGTGTGCCTTCCCACCCATCCCTCAAGTGATTCTGGGCAGAGGTTTTCATGAGCTGGGAGTGGGAGTGGATTCAACGGAATAGGGAAGATGAAATGAAAGGGTCCTAATACCAAAAGTGTGGCAGGAATCTGAGCCTAAAATCCAACTGGTTATTTGGAAAGTGGTCACCCCATCAGTGGCCAAAGGAATGACCAGATCCATGCCAGCAGGGGCACTGAGGAGGAGAGAAGTTGGGCTCAGAACTGTGTCACTGCCCAGAGCCAGCTTGAAGGGGCCCTGAGAACCAGGCAGGACAGAAGAAATCACGTTTCCCCGGGGCTACCTACAGCCCTGCAGTTGACACACAGAGGGCAAATGGCAAGGGGTGACCGCAGGGCAATGGCACAAGAGGACAGGCGAGGCAATCACCCCCAACACTCGGAGACTCTGCCAGGGAACTGGGGCCTCCATACCCAGGGACCCCACTGCTGGAGATTCTGGAAAAGTCCATATCTACTGCCTTGGCCACCGTAGACAGAGACCTCTCTGACTGTGCCCTGTCAGTCTGGCGTTGCCAAGAAAACTACGGTTACACTTTCAAACACAAGTAAAAAAACTCTTAACACTATAGGAAAACAGTTAATCTTCTTAAATGATAAGGTATTTTGATCTGGTGCCTATGTGATTTGCCGAGATCGAACTTAAGCAAATATTTATGGGAACAGGAGGCTATGATGAACAAATTCATTAATTCAATTACAGCACAGGGTAGCTCTTCAATAAATGTTCGTTGTCGCTGCTGCCGATGATAATTAAAATCCTGTTTATAGCTGGGTTATGATGTATAATCATTTCATAACTATCAAGTCCTTATGCCTTGATGAGAACTATCATTATGTGTAAATATTGAGTAAGGCTGAGCCTCGTGCATGCCATTGAAATTCAAGTTTGTAATCTCCCACTAACCAACAGTAATGAACTAAACTGGGACCTCAGTCCAAACGAACAACTATTTGCATTGATGGTGGAAGTGTAGATGTGATCCTAAGTCAACACATCTTGTAGTCATTTTTCTACATTCTACAGACAGTCTGAGCATTTTGCATGAGACTTCTGCTATCTTGTCATCATTCAGTGACATTTAGGATTTCTAGTGGGGAAAGTCCTCTCCCCGATTCAGCCTCACAAAGTACCAGGAGGAGATTGGGAGGTCAAGAGCTCCCGGAAGGTTCCATGGGCCTGTGGCACTCCTAATGCCACCCACTTGAGTTTCCCTAGAAGTAAAGAGGAGTAGCAGCTTTTTCCTTAGGAGACCCTCTTGTCCCTAGAATGAGCAAAAACATTATTTTTCTAGATGTCAGCTAAAAGCGGTAAGAACTGAAGTGCTGAGCTGAGTTTGGTTCCAATCCAAATGCCTTACTAATGTTCAGTAGTAAGTCAAAGGCTGAATGGAAATACAAATGAGACTCCTTGCAACACTTTGCCACACCCAACACCCACCCCCCTACACACACACATAAACTATTTCGTAATTTACCAGACGGAAATGATTTATAGAACACTCTTTGTAAGGGAATTAGAGTAAGTCAGGCAACAACTTTAAAAATCAGTAAAACCCAAACCCAAACTCACGTTTTGCTACAAGTCACTCTTCATCACCATCGACCCAAACAAATCAGCTAAGGTGGTTTTGCACAGACAGGACTGCCAGCAAGAAGTAGCATTTCCTCTGCATAGAGCTTGGGCAGGGGCTGAGGAGGAAAGGGTCTCTTTTGTAGGTGTGAATGAGATTAGTATGAAGGAGATTGTAAATATCAATGTGCTTTTCTCTTCTGCACTTCTGTATACATACTTTCATTTGGAAGCATCTATTGAAGGGTAGGGGTAGAGTAGAAAACATTAAGATTATTCAAACAGAAACTCAAAGAGAAAGTGTATTTAGCTTTCAGCATTCAAAATTGAGAAACACCATAGAGTGAAAAACAGACTTTGTAGAGAAGGGAGAGAGAGAAAGCAAATTTTCCAAATTGTTTTAGTATATCAGGAACCAAGCCGAAGGGCTCAGATCTCAAATTTCTTCTCAGAGTGTAGATAAGATTCCCCTTCTGCTTATGACCATTAGGCCACTATACTTGTTACTCTAAAGTAGAAAAGAGGTATGCCATAGAGGAAAGCATACGGATGGGAGATTCTGAACTTTTAAGAAAAATTTGGAGGTTGGATTTTCCAGGTGGGAATCACGGGAATTGTTGAGAGACCCCAGGAAAGCCAGTTCCAACAGCAAGATTCTCATGGCCCACCCCTCATCCTTAGGATGGGGTAAATCTTTTGAAATATCCAGAAAAGTGTGGGAGACAAACCCTGAGCTAGTGGCCTGTTTCCAGGGTGTAGCAGGGAGTGGCTGCAAGCGATCCCCCAGCCCAGGGGGATGGGACAGCATCCTCGGTGGAAAGGGCAGGATAGGGCTTCTGACATCCCCCTTCCCGGTGGTGTACGTGGGGATTCTAGACGAACTCCGTGCCTTGTGTGAGGATGCAGAGGGGGACCAGCACAGGCTTTCAGGTGGGGGCCTTAAGAAAAGGAGCAAATGGCCCAAACCAGTGGTAGGTACTAGCACATCAGCCCCCCACATGCTGGATGCAACCAGCCATGCCTCAGTGGTCATCAAGCCAGAAGCAGGAAAGTCTAGCCACTCCACCTTGGAAGACAGTAGGGCTACAGATGACCTCACCTCCAGGGGTCACATGCCATCTGGAGGAGGAGAAGAGTCAGGGCCGGGAAACCTGAGAGACCCGAAGAGGCAGAGACCAACGTAAACATCAAACAGTTCATGGAATTCTCCTGCAAGGAGGAGTCCCCTGCCCTCCCTGCCCGCACCACCCAGCAGACAGGGGCTGTGACAAGATAAGGGCAATAAAGAGGTCATTTTCCCCTTGGGCAGAGGAGTGCAGCATGAGCTACACAATTCGTGACTTGGGTCCAGTAGCTTCAAGAAAAGTCAAAATCAGCTACATGTATAAATGGAAGTTTCTGAGCTTTGGGAAGAGTTGACGTCACTGATTTCAAGAGCATTTTCATTCTTCAACAATGTTATGTTGTATTGTGCTATTGGTTTTACACTGTATTATATGTTAGTGTGTAATCTACACATTTTTACCTTTAAAAATGTTTCAAGTTGATGAGCACACGTGGCAGCACATTTTGTCTCCTTCTTCCTGCCATGTCTAGCTCATCCAGACATGCACCCCCTCTGGGGCAGGTCAGAAGAGCTCTCCCCGTCCACCCAGGAAGAAACAGGAACGGAATCCCTGGCCATCAGGTAAGGCAGGGGCAGGGAGAAAAGAAGGGGCTCCGGGGCCAGTGGGCGAGGGAATGAAGAGAGGGAGCGTCCGCAGGGAGAGAGAGGACTTTTCTCCCAGGGTCCGAGAGGGAGGCAGCCGTGCACGTGGCTTCAAGAAGAAGGAGCGAAGGCACCTGTGTGTGTCATGGGAAGCAGATGCAGCCCCCTGAATAGTCAAGAAGCCACTTCCTATTCTCTGGCCAAGGGGAATTATGGAGTGTTTGTGCCGGAGATAAGGAGCTGTAGTGCACATACTACTGGAAACTCTGTGTGTGTGTGTGTGTGTGAGTGTGAGTGTGTGTGTGAGAGAGAGAGAGAGAGAGACTGAGAACAGTAAGACTGGCTAGTAAGGTATTTCCTGGGAAAGGGCATACCGTCCCTCCTCCCAAGGTGAAAGGCAAGGTCTCAAGTTTACACAATACAAAGCATCGCTCCAAATACATTTTAAAATGTTCATCTTTTATTATAATTTGGAACAATTCTCATAGCTAAGTAGTATTTAACTCCAAGTTTCTTTTCTAATCAGGAAACGAAGTATATCACACAAAGATATTGCTGGTCAGAAACAGAAGTAATAACAGTTCTCAAAGTTACTTTAAACCAGACCCATTTGTGGGTATGGACGTGTGCGTTACAACCACCATACCCTCCCCCAATGAAAACACGTTCGAAAATGGGGGAAGATGGAGTGGGGTGGAGTGAAGAGGACATGGCAACATTTCCGATTCCTGGAACAACAGTCCCCGACTTGCCAGTGAGACACTGGGCTGCACGCAGGAGCCCCAATGTTCGGGTGTGGACAACCGACTCCACTGTTTGATTTTACTACCTCAGCCCATGCAAGTGTCTCCACTCTCGTTCCTCTTGCTTCCAAATCTCAGCGTGAACAAGTATTAGGAGACAAGCAAGCAGCCAAATGCAGCAAGGAGTGATCGTTGCAGAGACTTATCGTGGCTTCACTGGGGTTCTCAGAACGTAAGGGATGCTCATGGCTGTGAGTGGGCATCTGATTTAACCGCCACAGACGAAGGTGGATCTTCACACAGACCTCCCCCCCCTCCAGAAAAACACCCCCTCTCGGGGACATGAGGTGGAATTGGAGGGCTAACCGTCTAAAATTGTCAGCTACGTAAATCCATTTCAGCATAAACTCAGGTCAGCCGAAAACCTTGACAATGTAAATTTGTTCTCCAGAGGGAGAGAGAGAGAGAGAAAAAAACAATATTCTTCCCTTTAATCTGGTGAGAATAAACAGGGAGGATGGGTGTGAGGGACCATGCATTTTGTGCTGTGCCTTTGAAAAGAGAACAAAACACAATGTCCAGAGATAAATCGTCATTTTCTGAAGCTACAGTTTTCTTACAAATTCTTAAGGAAATGTTGCCCCCTTCTGGAGAAAAGTACAATAGGCAGTCACCTATTTACAAACTCATCTATGTGGGGTAGTAAAGAAGGGTTTCACTTCGGGGCTTCCTTTCTTTTCTGTCACTAGGCCTGCATAACATTGATATACTAAAAAAAGTCACTATAAAAGCACTAATCATATGCATAATAGAACAGAAAGCCCATTTTACCAATTAAGCAGATTCTTCAAAGAAGGAATAATCAATCACACTGACAAAGTTTACCAGATTTTTTCAATGTCATTCACAGACTCCTTAACTCTTATAGGACTTGAAGAGAGGTGGATAGATTCTCAATGTTTTTTAGTTAGCTTTTATTATTTATTTTATTCTTATTATTTTATTTATTTAGGTTTTCTATTTAGTTCTTTTATTAATACTTACTGTCTTTCAAAAACGTGTTCAAATTAGGAGTTTGGGACTAACATATACACAGTACCATATATAAAACAGATAAACAACAAGGACCTACTGTATAGCACAGGGAACTATACTCAATATCTTGTAATAACCTATAATGGAAGAGAATGTTAAAAAAGAGTATATATATAACTGAATCACTTTGCCATACACCTGAAACTAATATGACATTGTAAATCAACTATACTTCAATTTAAAAAAAAGATGGAAAAAAATTGGTTAGTTTGCCTAGCTAAATAATCTTGAATTTGATTTTTTCAATAGATTTTAGTATTTTAAAGTCATATGTTTTCAGCATAAAAAAATGAAATGCCGCTACTGATATCCTGATGGGTTATAAGATGTTTACGTCCCTTCCCCTTATAGTGCACCCCGCCCATTAGTCATGGCTCACCAGCAACGTGTTGTCAATAAACAAGGCAATTGAATGGACATGTTTGTTTATTTGAACACCTCTGTGTTTGTCCCTCTGAAGAAAAAGAAAACTCAGAGAAGGAACTGGCACACTGACCAGGACACACCACCACTCAGAAAGCAGGAAGTCATCTTTCTACCGTTGCAGTCTCTAACGTGTGAAGAAGTCTGCAAGCCTAGAAATCTTATTTCTCAGCTGAGTGCCCCCAACAGAGAGGACCCACGTTCTTGCTTGTCTCAGCCCTGTAACTGCTGGCTTCTACAGTAAGCCCCATATCCCGCTTCGTGCCAAACCTGCCAGAGGGGTTAGGGAAACGGGATGCCATTTCTCTGAGAAACTCTACTCGTTTCTGTGAGGACGTGATTGAAGGTGATTGACAACCCTGCCCACCTGCGTAAACGATGGCCCTATTTATACCAGGGGAAACAGCCGTGGGGAGGCCCATTCTCACTGCCTGAGCGTGTTTCAAACGCTGCTGGTGGAGCGTCCTCTGGTCTTTTCTTCCCTAACGCTCGGGGCAGGAGCCCTGTCACCTCATCCAAAAGCGGCAATCCCGTGCTACGATGTCGCCTGTTTCTTCTACGCTCATCCTCTGGCTGGAGGCAGCAGAAGTTCCTCCTTGTGAACGAGGTAAGTGCAAGGGAAGGAGAAAAGGAGAATTTCTTCCGCCCACAGACAGATGGTTCTTTTTGTCGCCCACCAGACCGTGGCTGAGAAAACCACAGCAAATATCACCTGCGAGGCCAGTGGTCAGATTGTGTATCATGACAGGTCCCCTGGGGTGGTAAGATGTGCACAGAGAGAGGGACGCAGCCGCCGCCTGCCTCCGTGAAGATCTCAAATTACTAGCTGCGCTGCTGACTTTAAAAGCACTACCTCAAAGGCTGACTTGCAGCCTTCCAGTGGCTGCAGCATCTCACGGGGGTCTTGAGTGACTGCACGGAAAAACACAAAGAGAATGAAAGGGGGAAATAAGGGGGGAAAAGTGTTAGAAATTTTCTTGTTTTGAATTGGGAAGTTCCTGGTGCAGAAACGTCTTTGGTGCTGGTGATAATCTGGGCCTGCAAGTGCTAAATTGATTCACTATCCTGCAGACACCTGGGGGCTGAGTATCAAGGAACAAATGCATTAACCACGGCAGGGCCTGTGTGCGATGGCACATAAAGACCATGCTCCCAGCAGCAGTGAGCTTGGGGACCTCGCCCCAGACCACACGCGGGCCGAAGTCGCTCTCTGAAGTCTCACTACTGAGTGTGTGTGGGTGTGTGTCGGGGGGTAGGGTGGTTGTATCTGACTTTCTGTGAAACGTACATTTAGAAAGAAATGTATTTACACTTAGCTTTATGTTTTAAAAAATGCGGGGGCTGGAATCTTTGGACCAGAGTCGTTACAGATGAAACAAACACACACGCGGACATAGACACATGCACGCACAAAAGCTTTCAGGGAGAAACAGAAAATAATGTTTAGCAATTACGGTCCACAGCTGCGGCGGTTCCAATACCCGCGTGCTACCCAGGTGCAGCCATTATAACAATGAATAGCGTGCATTAAAGGTGCCATCCATAGGGGTAATAATACTAGGGTTGAAAAGGTATTTTCATTTGCAGCCTGATGTTAGGCATTTCACAGCCAGCCTGATGGCTCAACTGCTACACGGGAGGCCCGAGCCTGAGATGAATCTAGGACTCTTATGTGAGCATCTGACAGCAGGAATCTGACAATGGTTACCTGGGGAGATCACCGAATCTCTCCCGATTCTTCAAAAAGGCTGCTGATTGGGGAAACTGAGGCACCCCGCAGCATCAGCCAGTGTGAGATCCATCCCTGTCTACCACCTACTAGTCTCTGGGTGCTAGAAATATTGTTGGGGGAAAAAATACGGAGGGAGCGTCCCAGTGGGCAGAAGAGGCGTGGCTCCCGCAGGGGAAGAAGCCGGGGCGGCAGCAGGGGGCGTGTCCTCCTCAGGCCTCGTCTCTGGCTGCTGCCTCCACATCCCAGGGCCTGGCTTCTAAGGCTTCGTTCTGAGCCAAGCACCACCAGCCTGCTTTGCTCACTTCTTCCTTTAAAAGCCCAGCAGCAAATGGGCACCGTACCCCATCGCGGTCACTTGCCAAAACTTCTCAAATCACTAAACTCAACTCGGTGAAAAAACTGAGTCTTCAGGCAACCACGACATTCCTGCAGATTGATAGTTGGAAAGAGCGGAGGAAGGGAGGGCCTGGGGAGGAGATGAGAGTGAGCTCTAGAGTCGGAAGACAGAAGACCAGATCTCAGCGCCGCCCCATGCTCTCAGCGCCGCCCCACGCTAGCTCCGTGACCTTGAGCAAACTGTGTAAACCCCCGAACCTCTGCAAAATGGGGATATTAGTACCTGCCGCAGAGGGTTGTAATGAGGTTCCAGTGAGGCCAAGAATATGAAAACCCTTAACACCAAGCCTGGAGCACAGTAGATGCTAAATGAAGAGATTATTTGAGCAGCTTCCATTTTTCCATATTTATTTTCCTGAGTAGGCCTGTGAATAACAGTGATTTTAGGCAAGAAATGGAAATCTGCATCATGAAAGGAGAAACAAAAAATACCGGTATACATATTGCTCAGTACCATAGTCAACTTCAGATCAAACACGCCAGGCTGACTTAAAAAAAAAATATATATATATATATATATGGCTCAGACAAATAATTGTCTTCATCTTATCTACTTTTAACGGGGCGAAAGCAAACAATAAAACGAATAGTGCATGTTGTGGGGTGTATTTTAAACGCTCAAGCTCCATCAGATCCAGGTGGGCGTAGGCCTGGCTGCTGTGAACGGGGCTGGCTTTCCCAGGGCCCAGGTGAGGAGGTGCCCACAGCCTGGAAGCCCCCCGGCCGGGCATGGGGAGGCCCAGGGACATGGGGGCACACAGCCCCCCGCCATGACGAGCACGGTTCTAGGGAATAGGATAGGCCCCGGTTCACCAAGGAACGTGGGAACACGGCCCTGTTTAGAGGCCTTAAAAGTGAGGAGAAGATTAAAATTAACTTGAAACTTCCCAGGAAGCCGGCCGGCATCATGAAAACACAACTTGAGGGCTTCCCTGGTGGCGCAGTGGTTGAGAGTCCACCTGCCGATGCAGGGGACACGGGTTCGTGCCCTGGTCTGGGAAGATCCCACATGCCGCGGAGCCTGCGCGTCTGGAGCCTGCGCTCCGCAACGGGAGAGGCCACAACAGTGAGAGACCCACGTACCACAAAAAAAAAAAAAAAAAAAAACACCACTTGATTGCCGTGCTGGTTGGCGCACTCTGGATCTGGAAGAGCTCACACAGCAGAGCTCTAGACAGTTCGCTGAAGCCGGCTTGGGAGCAGCAGCAACAAAGCTACAGTGGTGATGGTGGAGAAGAAAGTCTTAGTCAAGCTCTCATGGATCACAGTTCCCTGGTGCACATTCGCAGCGTGTTCATTTATTCATTCAACAAAAGATGAGGACCACGTAGCATGAACTGACACTACCCTAACTCCATTGTAAGACATCAGGCCCCATATTGAACAATCTGCCAGTCTGAAAGCAGAGACAGGAAGAGCAACACACAATTATTAGACTGTATGTGAAAGTACTTGGCAGAGGAAGAAAGGGGTGCTGGGAGAACACTTAAGAGGGGTGCCTAATTCAGACGGGTTCAGGAGAGGCTTTTAAGAGGAGCTGATCCCTGGATGAAAACTAGACAGGGAAAGAGGGAGGTGTAGATGCAGGATGCAAGAGGCCTAAGGGTGAGAGTACAAGCCATTCTGCAAACTCATAACTGAAAGTTGGATGGTGAAGGGGGAGGAAGAGAAGAGGCTGTGATGGCAGGAGCTGGTGCAGCCCTCTGTGCTGTGTGGAATAAGGAAGCCTGGGGGTGCGGGGAGATCTATGAATCAAAGTTATTATAGATGAAATATGAAATACACACACTCAGTGGTAGCCAGACTTCAGGATGGCCGCCAATGGTTCCCACCTCCCAGGATTCATACTTTGGGTTAATCCCTTCTCACACTGTGCCAGAATGGGTCTGTGTGATCAATGGAATATGCCAGAAGTAATGGTTTGTCACTTCTGAGATGAGGTTATAAAAGACATTGCAGCTTTGCTTTCTCACATCACTCCCCCTGGGGGAAGCCAGCTGCCATGCCTTAAAGCAGCCCTGTGAAGATACCCACGTGCAAACAATCTGAGGCCTTGTGAGTGAGCTTGGAAGCAAATGCTTTGGTCCCAATCAATCAAATGATTGTAGCCCTGGTTGATGTCTTGACTGCAACCTTACGAAAAACCATGAGCCAGAACCCCCAGCAAACGTGCGTGTTTCTGTCCCTCAGAAACTGAGAGATAGCAAATGCTTGTTGTTTGAAACAGCTAAATTTGGGGCTAATTTATTACACGGCAACTGATGGCTATTGTATCTGATAACGTGGAAAAAATATATACATTACTATGTGAAAGAGCAAGTTATAAAGAAAATATGTTTAATATGATGCTACTTTTTATACACTACAGACTGGTATGTTTTTATAGTGGTGTTTCTTTTTTAAATTTTTTATTGAGGTATAGTTGATTTATAATGTTAGTTTCTGGTGTACAGCAAAGTGATTCAGTTCTACATATATATTCCTTTTCAGATTCTTTTTCATTATAGTTTAAGATATTGAATATAGTTCCCTGTGCAATATAGTAGGACCTTGTTTATCTATTTTATATATAGTAGGTTGTATCTGCTAATCCCAAACTCCCAGTTTATCCCTCCCCCACCTCCTTTCTCCCGTTGGTAACCATAAATTTGTTTTCTATGTCTATGAGTCTGTTTCTGTTTTGTAAATAAGTTCATTTGTATCATTTTTTTAGATTCCACATGTAAGTGATATCATATGATATTTGTCTTTCTCCGTCTGACTTAGTTTCTTTTATTAATCATTACATCAAATGAACCACAAAAGTAATTTTTAAAGTCTAAAGCTCATGGCAATGTCAGTTAAGGCTCATAAACAGTGTAAAAAGCAGATCACCAGAGGCATTTTAAAATCACAGGCTAACTCTTCGGAGTGCGGTTACACCACAGAGGAGCCCCGCCGGCTCCCTTCACAGCACCTCAGCTGCAGGTGGGTGGCGGGCCCTATGGCGGGGAGCAGAAGGGAAGCCACCTTCTCAGCAGGGGGGATGTTAACCAGAAGAGCAGAGGCTGGCCAGATGATTTCCAAGGCAGTTTTTGGGAGTTGAGGGGCAGGACAGACACCCAGAAAGGCTCCAGGTTTTCCAAAGAAGGTGAGAAGGGGCCAAGTTGGCAAAGGAGGAAAATGTACCAGCTGAAGGATTCCTGAGGGTGGGAGAAAGGCAGCTCTCACTGGCTGGCCCTAGCAAGACCAACCAGAAGTCCCAGCAAGTAGAACATTTCCTCGTGTAAAATATAGTGGGGACACACCTCAAGGGCGGGTCTGGAGGTGGTCCAGCAGCCAGCCTCTTGGATGTCACTCAGAAGCTATGTCAGACTGCTTGCCTTCTCTACCATGTTGGGCTTGACCGTTATCAGTGAATTAATTTAAATGACATTAGTTTTCCTCTAATATTAACACCTTTTCTCCAAAACACTTTTGTCATATATTGAAGAGTTATAAAATGGTTTTAAGGTCATACCAGTTTTTGGTTTTGTTTTTTTTGGATGGGGGTGGAAACAGGAGGTTCTTAAAGTGTATTAGCTACAGATGTTTGAGAAACTCCTCCCAGCAATGCCTCTGAATGAAGATGTATTGGTCTTGGGGCATCAGGGTAACAGATTATCATCAAGTTCCCAATCCACGGAGAGTGGCACCAACTGTTCTCAGTGGAGAGGAGGCTGCCACAGTGGGTGGGACACTGCCGTCCCATGACCTGCCTAAGCAAAGATGTAGACAAGTGAGGCCCCATCCTGGTCTCTTCATTGAAAAAACCCACTCACCAGTGGACACCCAAAGTCTTTGGGGGTTTGAGTGTGGTTATCAGTGATGATGTCCCCAAGAGAGGAAAAGTAAAGAAGGTATTAGTTACACAAGTATTGAAGAAATCGTGGAAACACACACCTGGAGAAGATTTTAATTTTCTTTCTAGTTACTTTACTTAGAACAAAGCCACATTTATCAAATTAACGTTGAATCAGCCCTCGACTTCAGTAGGCATTTGCCCTAAAGACCAGGCACCTGATTCAGTGTGTTTAGATGCAGAAACACCTGCCTAATCCTTTCCCGCTAAATAGAATCCTACTTTTTAGATGTAACAATGATGCTTATTTTAACACATGGTAGAGCTATTATTGCTCTCAGACCATGCCATACTGCCTTCTCCAGGGTACTGGGAAAGCCGTTGATCCCCGTAGTCTGAAGTATTGATATTTGCCACCAAATTACTGTCCTCCTTTTTAAATGAAGGAGCTCGTTTTAGGTTTTTTGCCACATGGAAGAGCTTCTTTTGGTCCGATACCCTCCATAAAAGCACAAATATGATAAAACATAAACCACATAAAACTTCAGTGACTAAGCAACTACTGTCCACACAAGATAAATCACTAAGAGAAAGGGGATACTTAGCAATGATGGTTTATTTTCTTTATGAATTTAGTAACCACTTAAATGAAAATTTGTTTTTCCTCATTATATATATATACAATTGTTATCTTTCTCCAAGATATACACCATCACTCACACATTTAACTTTTATCATGTCACTCAAAATTGACAGGAGATCAAGAGAACTTTGTGCTCCTTTTTTTTCCACGTGTGGATAGACTTCCAAATGTTTTTACTTTTCAGAAATGCCGAAAAGATACTGATCTAATATCTTGGAGTGATTCTGTTAAATAATTTAGAGAGGGAGACATTTTGCCTCATTCCATCAACAGGTTAATGGTGGAAGCTGACGACGGTCCAATGGCTTTGCCGTCATTTAGTGGTGATCATGGTTGTAGCAGGAAGACAGGTTTTTCACCAGACTTCTTGACTTTCAAATCTGGATGACACTGAACAGTTAGCATGCTGGTGGTACATCCCAGTGTCTCTCTCTTGCCTACTCCTTTATTTTCTTTGTATAACTATGAAGTTCTCTCTACTGTTGGCAGGGGTGTTTGAGATAAACCACAAAACCTGCAGACTGTTAATTCGATGTTACATTGGAGCTACTAGAATTCCTTTAAAACAACAAAACAAAACCCTGCCGGTAGCATACTTCAAAATAGATTTAACTCAGATGGTAGCGAAAAATGTCAGAGTCTGAAGGGCATGGCTGCAATGAACAAAGTCTTTGCTTCTCAAATGCTGGCTGTTTCTGGGAGGAGGTGTGCAAACTGACCTCGGTGCTGCTGTAAAGTGAGCCTTCTGACGCTGTCTGGCTGCAGACGCTTCCTGAGACTTCTTGCTTGTGCTGTAGTCTTTGCCAAAGACCTGTTTAACCAAGTTCTCAGGGCATCTAGGACTTACTGTCTCCTTGTTATAAGGACCATTGTGGGTTATTAAATTTTTGGTGTGAACAGTTTATCAAAATCCTTTCTATAAAGCAGATTTAGTAACAGACTGACCTTTCTCACCCAGCTGAGCTCACTAGGAAGGTGTCACTTCTTGGTCATTGGGAGGAGCTCTGTGGGAAGCTGCTTAGCCACTTTGCATTGGTTTGTCTTATGCCTTGATGTGATAAGATTGTGTTTTTTTTCGTTTAAAGATATTAAGACTTAATTCACTAACATTTATTCTAAGGGGTTGGGATACTTACACTTCTATATATTTTTTTAGATATCCTGTGTTTTAGTAGCTTGAAATTTAATGCCTAAGCTTCTCCTGAATATGGCAAATAAAATTGTATATTTATGAATAAGCATAAAAAATTTTGATGACAAAATAAATCACTGGTATATTGGAAAGAGTATGGGCTTTAGAGTCAGATAGATCTAAGTCTAAACCCCAGACCTCCCGTCTATTATCTAACCTCTCTGGGCCTCAGTTTTCTCATCTGTAAAATGAGGCTGCATGCCTTCTCTACACCTCCCAGGTTATCACTGCGAGGCTTCTTATAATGAATGACCTTTGACTGCAGCTGAGCTCTTGAGACCAGAGACTGTCTTGGTTTTCCTAGTGCAGGCCAGGCATGGAGTAAGAGTTCAAAATGTTTGCAGACTTTAATTAAGTGCTGTTGAGCCACTAGGAGTTGTGAGTTCATTTTCTCTCACTTAAGTGATGGTGACAGATTTTCCTGCCAAATGGACTTACAACAAACTGGACTCCAGGCTCGCAGCAGTAAAAGAGAAGAAAAATATTTCCAGAGAGGATCCTCAGGATGTTCCAGAAGCGATTCCAAACTCCTAGTGACAGCAGGAAATGGTAGGTTGGTTTGTTCACATAAACCTTTGCCAGCTGGGAATTTAACGTCCGGAAATGCATATTCAGAATGGCTACGTGTCTCTGGACAGAAGTTCCCCTCAGCTGCTAAGGGTTTTGGCACCACAACCAGGAGTGAGTAAGGAGTTACAGGGCCTTTTGCCCTGACAGCATTTGAGAACCTGAGATCTCAGTTCTGCTGTTTGCTCCTCAGCCACCGCGAGGCCACGGGAAGGTCATGTAATCTTCTTGTCGCTTAGCTTTCCCGTGAGGGGCATCTCTGGATCAATGGCCTAAAGATTATCGCTCTCATTTTCAAAATGAGGAAAGCCAGGTTATGGTGATGTGATTTACCACACCCAGAATCCCTTCCTGAAATGGGAAATAGGGCTCTGGGGCCTTGGGGATAAGGCAGCCATTTTTTAAATTTAATTTTCAAATAAATAATATGTTCACATTGTTCAAAATCTATATAACACACACATACACACACACACACACACACATATACACACATAATATAAACAGACACTTCACCAAAGAGGATATAAGAATGGCGAATAAGCACATCATAGGCCATCGGGGAAATTCAAATTAAAACCATGATAAACTTCTACAACCTATTAAAATGGCTAAAATTTAAAATATAATACCAGTGCTGTTGAGGATGTGAAGCAACTGGAACTCTCAGACGTTGGAGGGAATGGAAGAAGGTGTGGCCGCTTTGGAAGACAGTTTGTCAGTTTCTACTAAAGGCACACATACACTTGCCACGTAACCCAGCCATCCAACTTCTGAGTGTTTACAGAACTGAAAATATGTTCATACCAAAACATGTACATAAATGTTTATAGCAGCTCTATCACAGCTGCCCAAAAATGAAAGCAATCCAAATGTTCAACAGATGAGTGAGTAAGGAAACTATGGACCATCCACACATGAAATACTACTCAACAATAGAAAGGGGACAAACTATTGATACAACAACTTAAATGAATCTCTAAGGCATCAATCAAAAGAGGACATACAGTATACCATTTATAAGACGTCGTTGTAAAGTGGGACGGATAACAGAGGAGTGGTTGCCAGGTACTGAGGGCAGGAGAGTATGACTGCAAAGGGAGGTTTGGGGGATGGTGAAACTATTCTGCATCCTGATTGCCGTAATGGCTACATAATGGTCACACATATTAAAATTCATAGAATCCTATACCCAAAAAGAATCAACTTTGCTGTCTAATTTTTAAATAAAAATTTTAAATACAAAAAAAGATAGAATGAAAAATACATTTATCATCCTTAACCTCTGCCTAACCCCACATACTTGACCAGAGGAAACTACTATGAGTAGTTTATCTTTCAAAAGAGTTTCTTTATACAACCAGCAAATTTATTTTTCTTCCTCTTTTATCGCAAAGGTACCCTATAAATACATCCTGTTCTGAACCTTGCATTTTTCACTGGACGATTTATCTCAAAGATTTTCCATATCAGTGCATAGAGAACATTCTCATTCTTTTTTTTAAAACTGTTAAATATTTTGTTATATGTATGGACCAGAATCCCTTAATGATAGACATCTGGTTTGTTTCTCATCTTTTACCACTACAAACATTCATGCAATGAATAATTTTGTATATATACAATTTCATTTATGTGCAAACTTATCTATAAAATAAGTCCCAAAAATGCAGTTGCTGGGTCAAAAGGATAAATGCTTCTGTAAGTTGTAAGAGTCGCTAAATTGTCCTCCGCAGAAGTTTACAATCAGAGCAGCCATTTTTGACAGCTAAGAACAAAGAGAAAATGGAAAACCATCGAATAAACTGCATTACATTTGGCAAAGTACTTACTACAGAAACTAAATGTTGGGTAACCTTTTGTTCAAATTTTTAGTGTCGACTATGTTCTTAGCAGAGTGCTTACTATTGATGAGATGCAATCTACAATGTAAGAAACAGTCTTGTCCCTCAAACAATTTTAATGTAGGGGCAACAAGCACACATAGAAACCCATTAATAATAGGTGAAATCTCTAATTTAGTGGCAGAATGAGTGACAAAGACAATGAGTGATGGACAGTTTCAATATAGGACTGCATTAGTGAAGGAAGGCATCCTAAAAAAGACAGGACTTGAAAAGGATGGAAGGTAGGGAAGAAAGAGGGGGAAAGATTTCACAACTCAGAGAACAGCCTAAGCCAATGCAGGAACATGTCTCCATCACTTACCTCCTCCAGGAAGTTCTCCCTGACTTCCAGGTCTCCCTACTTTGCTCCTGTAGCAAAGTCTTTCAACCTATCATATTTTAAATGATCTGTCTTCATATCTAGAAGCTTCTCAAAGTCAGGAGCCAAGTCTTGTTCACCATTGCATCCTTTGGGGAATATTTCAGGTGATAAATATATATGTAAGTAATACCTAGCAGTGTAACGCCTGGCATGCAGTAGGAAATCAGTGTTTGTCTAACTGTGGTGTTGGATTTGGCAAGGATGGAGGAATTTGAGAGCCTTTGTCACTGGTTTCTAGAATCATCATGTCACTATTCTTTCACTATGTCATTTAGTTATAACTAAAGTCTGGAGTTGGAGATCTCCAAATACTGCACCAAAATTTTATAATTTCAATCAATTGGCAAAGCTTCACATCATTGCTCACCATTCTTGCAACATACTTTTCCTCTCCGCTGCCCCGTGAATGCAAAAATTTCAAGTGCCTCCGTAGGCCGCTGGACAAAGGGATGCCCTGTGGTATGAAAATTTGTGAACGATGGCAACCATCCCTGTCTTTCCAAACGCAAGGAAGAGCCTTTGCCTTTTTATTCTTCTCATTCCTATGAAATCCTAGACCGTTATGGCCGACTTTTTTACAGGGCGCCCAGATTAAGAATTCATAAAACCACAGCATTCTAGAAGGGCATGGAGCCTGGGAGCTTCTGATTCAGGCTTTATTCTTAATACTGCTTCTGCCTTAAAGAGGTTCATTTAGAGCTGCTTAACACAGTGCAAAGCATATCTTTTCACTTCATTACAATCCTACAAATGCTTTGGTGGCTTTAGCACCTGGTCTTCTGGGTTTGGTGGTGATGGCGGTAGTGGTATGAGCTTAGGCAGTGTTGGCACTGGCAGCTGAGAACCCTTGATTCACAGTCCTGTGCTTTATTTGCCAAGTGTAGACACAACCCAAAAGCTAGAAGAGCCCAAAGTAAGGGGGAGCTTGTCCCCCCCACCAGCATTGTGTGCTTTGCGGAGAGGAAATGAGTACCCACGAGGCTGGCTTCTTCCCCTCACTCTATCTCCTCAATGCAGTTTTTCGAATAATTTAATAACATTCACAGGGATATTAGATTAATTGGATTTTAATTCCAAATGACTGTGAAAGCAGAGAAATGAGTCACCAGCTCATACTAATGAGAAGATCTATTAAAGGGCTCTTCTCTGATAGATACAGCAGGGTTATAAATATTTCATATCCAATTAATTGAATTTTGCCCCCTATATATGACAGTGCCCTGAAACATCAATCAAACAGGACCAGAGAAAGAACAGAGGGACAGAAGAAACACGAAGAACTTTGGAATAGCAACTACCTCAACGGGACCCTCCCTCCCAGCCGGTGAAGCGCAAACCGGTTCATCTGTACCATTTTTCTAGGTTCCCCCACCCCAGAGAACCCCTGCCATTCTCCCAGGGCCTGCAGAGAGGAGCTGGAAGCATTTACCCCAACTGCAGCTGCTTCCATGCGGCGGGGAAATTAATGTTAATTAATCAGACAGCAGTTTTATATAGGGCTGTGTGCAGAAAGTTATTCGAGTCCTGCTGCAAATAGATTTATAGGTGTAATTGCCATGTTGAATGACCCTCTGTAAATAGGCTCATTAAACTGGCCATCAGTCAAAAAGTCTAATTGAAGCCATGCAATAGCCTGCCATCGGGAGCACGTGGCCCCAGATAAACAGAGCTGGCCCACAGCAGGCCTGCTCTGGACTGTGTAGATAGGGCTGCTGGCCGTCCTTCAGGTGGCCCCGCTTCTCCTGCCTTCTCCACTTTATTATCTCAGCAGGAAGGCAGAAGCATGCTTCCTGCCCAGCTTTACCCTCTTCCCCTCTGTTGGTCCTGGGAGAGCCCACAGGAGTCTGCTATGGAAAGCACGGGGTGGAAAGCGTGTGCGTGGCAGGCAAGTAAGAAGTCTCTGAGAGGCACAAAACAACACCACCTTGTGCTCCCTTATCCCACACGTGTGGTCACAGTCGCGCAGGGACAAGTGGCCAGGTGTGCGCAGGCCTCATCGCTGGGCATCCCCCAGCCATTTACAAGCTCCTTGTTGAATTCCTATTCTCCCTTTTTTTCTTCCCATACTCCCATGTAAAAAGGATAAATATAAATTATTTTCCTCCTCAATATAGCAAAACAATTGGGAGTCTGAAAGCTTTGGGAGGGTGAACTGTGTACATTTAAATCCTCTTTGATGTTTATCACAGCATTTACTATAAGAGTAAATTTACTAATTTACTGTAAGAGTAAAAAATTAGAAACAACCTAAATGTCCATCAACAGGAGTCTGAGTATTTCAATCATGATCTTTTTAGACAATGAAATACTAAGCAAATATTAAATATGACTTTTAGGGAGATCCATATTTATTAATCCAGAAAGCTGTCTAGTATGTATGTTTGTATGGGAAAAACAGATTACAGAATAGATAGGGTGATCCCACATAGTATATCTTTTTAATTTTTTTTTATACAGCAGGTTCTTATTAGTCATCAATTTTATACACATCAGTGTATACATGTCAATCCCAATCGTCCAATTCAGCACACCACCATAGCCCCCACACACAGAGGCTTTCCACCCTTGGTGTCCATACGTTTGTCCTCTACATCTGTGTCTCAACTTCTACCCTGCAAACCAGTGCATCTGTACCATTTTTCTAGGTTCCACCTACATGTGTTAATATATGATATTGGTTTTTCTCTTTCTGACTTCACTCTATATGACAGTCTCTAGATCAATCCACATCTCAACAAATGACTCAATTTCATTCCTTTTTATGGCTGAGTAATATTCCATTGTATATATGTACCACATCTTCTTTATCCATTAATCCATCAATGGGCATTTAGGTTGCTTCCATGACCTGGCTATTGTAAATAGTGCTGCAATGAACATTGGGGTGCATGTATCTTTTTGAATTATAGTTTTCTCTGGGTACATGCCCAGTACTGCGATTGCTGGATCATATAGTAATTCTATTTTTAGTTTTTTAAGGAACCTCCATACTGTTCTCCACAGTGGTTGTATCAATTTACATTCCCACCAACAGTGCAAGAGGGTTCCCTTTTCTCCACACCCTCTCCAGCATTTATTGTTTGTAGATTTTCTGATGATGCCCATTCTAACTGGTGTGAGGTGATACCTTATTGTAGTTTTGATTTGCATTTCTCTAATAATTAGTGATGTTGAGCAGCTTTTCATGTGCCTCTTGGCCATCTGTATGTCTTCTTTGGAGAAATGTCTATTTAGGTCTTCTACCCATTTTTTGATTGGGTTGTTTGTTTTTTTTAATATTGAGCTGCATGAGCTGTTTATATATTTTGGAGATTAATCCTTTGTCCGTTGATTCATTTGCAAATATTTTCTCCCATTCTGAGGGTTGTCTTTTCGTCTTGTTTGTGGTTTCCTTTGCTGGGCAAAAGCTTTGAAGTTTCATTAGGTCCTATTTGTTTATTTTTGTTTTTATTTCCATTACTCTAGGAGGTGGATCAAAAAAGATCTTGCTGTGATTTATGTCAAAGAGTGTTCTTCCTATGTTTTCCTCTAAGAGTTTTCTAGTGTCCGGTCTTACGTTTAGGTCTCTAATCCATTGAGTTTATCTTTGTGTGTGGTGTTAGGGAGTGTTCTAATTTCATTCTTTTACATATAGCTGTCCAGTTTTCCCAGCACCACTTATTGAAGAGACTGTCTTTTCTCCATTGTATATCCTTGCCTCCTTTGTCATAGATTAGCTGACCATAGGTACGTGGGTTTATCTCTGGGCTTTCTATCTTGTTCCATTGATACATGTTTCTGTTTTTGTGCCAGTACCATATTGTCTTGATTACTGTAGCTTTGTAGTATAGTCTGAAGTCAGGGAGTCTGATTCCTCCGGCTCTGTTGTTTTCCCTCAAGACTGCTTTGGCTATTCGGGGTCTTTTGTGTCTCCATACAAATTTTAAGATGTTTTGTTCTAGTTCCGTAAAAACTGCCATTGGTAATTTGATAGGGATTGCATTGAATCTGTAGATTTCTTTGGGTAGTATAGTCATTTTCACAATATTGATTCTTCCAATCCAAGAACATGGTATATCTCTCCATCTGTTGGTATCATCTTTAATTTCTTTCATCAGCGTCTTGTAGTTTTCTGCATACAGGTCTTTTGTCTCCCTAAGTAGGTTTATTCCTAGGTATTTTATTCTTTTTGTTGCAGTGGTAAATGGGAGTGTTTCCTTAATTTCTCTTTCAGATTTTTCATCGTTAGTATATAGGAATGCAAGAGATTTATGTGCATTAATTTTGTATCCTGCAACTTTACCAAATTCATTGATTAGCTCTAGTAGTTTTCTGGTGGCATCTTTAGGATTCTCTATGTATAGTATCATGTCATCTGCAAACAGTGACAGTTTTACTTCTTCTTTTCCAATTTGTATTCCTTTTATTTCTTTTTCTTCTCTGATTGCCGTGGCTAGGACTTCCAAAACTATGTTGAATAATAGTGGTGAGAGTGGGCAACCTTGTCTTGTTCCTGATCTTAGAGGAAATGATTTCAGTTTTTCTCCATTCAGAATGATGTTTGCTGTGGGTTTGTCGTATATGGCCTTTATTATGTTGAGGTAGTTTCCCTCAATGCCCACTTTCTGGAGACTTTTTATCATAAGTGAGTGTTGAATTTTGTCAAAAGCTTTTTCTGCATCTATTGAGATGATCATATGGTTTTTATTCTTCAGTTTGTTAATATGGTGTATCACATTGACTGATTGCGTATATTGCAGAATCCTTGCATCCCTGGGATAAATCCCACTTGATCATGGTGTATGATCCTTTTAATTTGTTGTTGGATTCTGTTTGCTAGTATTTTGTTGAGGATTTTTGTGTCTATATTCATCAGTGATATTGGTCTGTAATTTTCTTTGTAGTATCTTTGTCTTTCTTTGTAGTATCTTTGTCTGGTTTTGGTATCAGGGTGATGGTGGCCTCAAAGAATAAGTGTGGGAGTATTCCTTCCTCTTCAATTTTTTGGAAGAGTTTGAGAAGGATGGGTGTTTGTTCTTCTCTAAATGTTTGATAGAATTCACCTGTGAAGACACCTGGTCCTGGACTTTTGTTGGAAGATTTTTAATCTGTTTCAATTTCATTACTTGTGATTGGTCTGTTCATATTTTCTATTTCTTCCTGGTTCAGTCTTGGAAGGTTATACCTTTCTAAGAATTTGTCCACTTCTTCCAGGTTGTCCATTTTATTGGCATAGAGTTGCTTGTAGTAGTCTCTTAGGATGCTTTGTATTTCTGCGGTGTCTGTTGCAACTTCCTTTTCATTTCTAATTTTACTGATTTGAGTCCTCTCCCTCTTTTTCTTGATGAGTCTGGCTAATGGTTTATCAATTTTGTTTATCTTCTCAAAGAGCCAGATTTTACTTTTATTGATCTTTGCTACTGTTTTCTTTGTTTCTATTTCATTTATTTCTGCTCTGATGTTTATGATTTCTTTCCTTCTGCTAACTTTGGGTTTTGTTTGTTCTTCTTTCCTAGTTCCTTTAGATGTAAGGTTTAGATTGTTTGAGATTTTTCTTGTTTCTTGAGGTAGGCTTCTATAGCTATAAACTTCCCTCTTAGAATTGCTTTTACTGCATCCCATAGGTTTGGGATCATCGTGTTTTCATTGTCATTTGTCTCTAGGTATTTTTTGATTTCCTCCTTGATTTCTTGAGTGATCTCTTGGTTATTTAGTAATGTATTGTTTAGCCTCCATGTGTTTGTGTTTTTTATGTTTTTTTCCCTGTAATTCATTTCTAATCTCATAACATGTGGTCAGAAAAGATGCTTGATATGAAGCCAATTTTCTTAAATTTACTGTGGCTTGATTTGTGACCCAAGATGTGATCTATCCTGGAGAATGTTCCATGCGCAGTTGAGAAGAAAGTGTAATCTGTTGTTTTTGGATGGAATGTCCTATAAATATCAATTAAATCTATCTGGTCTATTGTGTCATTTAAAGCTTCTGTTTCCTTATTTATTTTCATTTTGGATGATCTGTCCATTGGCATAAGTGATGTGTTAAAGTCCCCCACTATTATTGTGTTACTGTCGATTTCCTCTTTTATAGTTGTTAGCAGTTGCCTTATGTATTGAGGTCTCCTATGTTGGGTGCATATATATTTATAATTGTTATATCTTCTTCTTGGATTGATCCCTTGATCATTATGTAGTATCCTTCCTTGTCTGTTGTAGCATTCTTTATTTTAAAGTCTATTTTATCTGATATGAGTTTTGCTACTCCAGCTTTTTTTTTTAATGTTTTAAAATTTTATTTATTTATTTTTGGCTGTGTTGGGTCTTCGTTTCTGTGTGTGGGCTTCCTCTAGTTGCAGCGAGCGGGGGCCACTCTTCATCGTGGTGCACGGGCCTCTCACTGTCGCTGCCTCTCTTGTTGTGGAGCACAAGCTCCAGATGCTCTGGCTCAGTAGTTGTGACTCATGCGCCTAGTTGCTCCGCGGCATGGGGGATCTTCCCAGACCAGGGCTCAAACCCGTGTCCCCTGCATTGGCAGACAGATTCTCAACCACCGCACTACCAGGGAAGCCCTCCTGTTTTCTTTTGATTTCCATTTGCATGGAATATCTTTTTCCATCCCCTCACTTTCAGTCTGTATGTGTCCCTAGGTCTGAAGTGGGTCTCTTGTAGACAGAAAATAGATGGGTCTTGTTTTTGTATCCATTCAGCAAGCCTGTGTCTTTTGGTTGGAGCATTTAATCCATTCATGTTTAAGGTAATTATTGATATGTATGTTCCTATGACCATTTTCTTAATTGTTTTGGGTTTGTGTTTGTAGGTCGTTTTCTTCTCTTGTATTTTCCACTTAGAGAAGTTCCTTTAGCATTTGTTGTAGAGCTGGTTTGATGGTGCTGAATTCTCTTAACTTTTGCTTGTCTGTAAAGCTTTTGATTTCTCCATCTAATCTGAATGAGATCCTTGCCAGGTAGAGTAATCTTGGTTGTAGGTTCTTCCCTTTCATCACTTTAAATATGTCATGCCACTCCCTTCTGGCTTGTAGAGTTTCTGCTGAGAAATCAGCTGTTAACCTTATGGGAGTTCCCTTGTATGTTATTTGTCGTTTTTCCCTTGCTGCTTTCAATAAATTTTCTTCGTCTTTAATTTTTGCCAATTTCATTACTATGTGTCTCAGCGTGTTTCTCCTTGGGGTTATCCTCTATGGGACTCTCTGCACTTCCTGGACTTGGGTGGCTTTCCTTTCCCATGTGAAGGAAGTTTTTGACTATAATCTCTTCAAATAATTTCTCGGGCCCTTTCTCTCTCTCTTCTCCTTTCTCTCTCTCTTCTCCTTCTGGGACCCCTGTGATGCAAATGTTGTTGTGTTTAGGGCCTCTTAGGTCTCATTTCTTTTCACTCTTTTTTCTTCTGTTCCGCAGCCATGAATTCCACCATTCTGTCTTCCAGGTCACTTATCCGTTCTTCTGACTCAGTTATTCTGCTAGTGATTCCTTCTAGTGTAGTTTTCATTTCAGTTATTGTATTGTTCATCTCTGTTTGTTCTTTAAATCTTCTATGTCCTTGTTAAATATTTCTTGCATCTTCTCAATCTTTGCCTCCATTCTTTTTCCAAGGTCCTGGATCATCTTCACTATCATTATTCTGAATTCTTTTTCTGGAAGGTTGCCTATCTTCACTTCATTTAGTTTTTTTTTCTGGGGTTTTACCTTGTTCCTTCATCTGGTACTTAGCCCTCTCCCTTTTCATCTTGTTGTCTTTCTGTGGATGTGGTTTTTGTTCCACAGGCTGCAGGATTGTAGTTCTTCCTGTTTCTGCTGTCTCCACATAGTATACCTTTATCTGTAGCTGAATATGCAGAAAAAATGTGATTTTAATTTTCCCTTGGATCTTGTCTATTCTCTCTCATAATCTCCCATTTAGCAGTTAGTGGGATGAAAAAAAAATCACTAAGTCTCTAATCTTAGTTAAATTTAACACAATCTGATAATGTAAACTGTTCTTTCAGCTAATACTCTTGTAGGAAAACTCTGTTTCTAGATGGCTTCCTGTGGTAGTTAATTTTATATGTCAACGTGATGGGGCCACAGGGGCCCAGATATTTGGTAAACTGTTATTGTGGGTGTGTCTGTGAGGGTGTTTCTAGATGAGATTAACATCTTAATCAGTAGACTGAGCAAAGCAGGTTGCCATCCCCAATGTGGGTGGGCTTCATCCAATCTAATGAAGGCCTGACTAGAACAAAAGAAGGCTGAAAAAGGGAAAATTCACTCTCTTTCTGCTGTCTTCGAGCAGAGCATCAGTCTATTTCTGCCTTCAGACTAGAACTGTACCATTGTCTCTCCTGGGTCTTCAGTTTGCCAACTGTAGGCCTTGGGACGTCTCAGCCTCCATAATCATGTGAGCAAATTCCTTGGATGGGTGGATGGATTGGTAGATGATATAGAGATATCTCTTATTGGTTTTGCTTCTCTGGATAATCCTTACTGACACTCCCTTGGCCCACTTCTGTTCCCCAGGTGGTACCCAGGTGTGTGATCTGAGGCCTGTATGTTATGGTACAGGGAAGAGCCAGGTCTTCGCAGGTCTTTTGAGAATGCGGCACTATCTCCTTTTCCTGCCATATTCTAAGCCAACTTCAGTGGCTGCTGGTCTTTCTCAGCTTTCCCAGAACCAGAGATTCTTCCTGGCTGAATTGGGTTCACCTGAATTTCACAGGTCTCAGACCCCAGATCTCTGCCAAGGTCTCCATCCATTTTGCAGGCCTGAGGGCCCATCCTAGCCTCTGCAGCCGAGTCATTTGACCCTTCCTGGGAAAACTTCCAAAGCAGGCCCACTGGAGCCCCATCTAGTATCCACCCCACATGGAAACTCGGAGATCAGGAAACAAACCTCAAGCCTCCTTGGCCTGACTGTACCCACATTTGCAATGCTGCAGTTGTATCCAGGCTGGGTTAGGACTTACTGAGAGGGGGCCTCTTCCCAGGGCACTAAATCAGGAGCCAGGACAAGGGTTTCCTTCTGCCTTCCATGTTACCCTCACTTAGGAAACATATCTCTCCATCCCAGGGCCCCAATCCAGGGACATCAGAACAAAGTGGTCAGTCTTAATTGCCTCCTTTAATCTCCCTTAATTTTCCTTCCCACCATCACCCAGGGCTGGAAAAAAGGAAGTCTTCCTTCTACTTTCCCTACATCATATCCTCCTCTTGCTTACAAGTTCAAGTGTTGTGATGAACGGGGTCCTCTTGGCTAGGCCCCTTGATATATTGGAGAGAAGGAATCAAATTACCTGGAAAACTCTCTCTCAGAACAGTAACCTGTTTACTGTCCTGCTCTGTAATCTATTTTTTATGTCAGAAGCTGGAAATTCCCTTGCTTTTTCCTTTGTGTACCTCCTTTTATGTTTTAATTGAGATATAACTGACACGTAACATTATATTAGTTTTAGGTGTACAACATGATGATACCATATGTGTTGCAAAATGATCCCCACAATAAGTTAACATCCATCATCACATGCAGTTAGAAATTTTTTTCTTGCAACAAGAACTTTTAAAATCTACACTCTTAGTAACTTTCAAATATGCAATACGGTACTTTTAACTATAGTCACCATGCTGTATATTACATCTCCATGACTTATTTTGTAACTGGAAGTTTGTACCTATTGACCCCCTTTACCCATTTCCCCAAGTCCCCAGACTCCACCTCTGGGCAACAACCAATCTGTTCTGTATATTTAGGCTCATGTTTTTGGTTTGTTTTTCTGTTTTTTTCTTTTAGATTCCATATATTTTTCTTTTTTAGCTTCCATATATAAGTGAGATCATATGGTATTTGTCTTTCTCTGATTTATTTCACTTAGTATAATACCCTCACGGTCCATCCATGTTGTTACAAATGGCAGGGTTACCTCCACTTTTGTGGCTGAATAACGCCTCACTGTACATGTACACCACATTTTCTTTATCCATTCCTCTGTTGATGGACACTTAGATTATTTCCATGTTGTGGTTATTGTAATGCTGTTATGAACGTGGGAATGCAATATAGTGATTTTGTTTCCTTCGGATAAATACCAGAAGTGGAATTGCTAGATCATATGCTAGTTCTATTTTTAATTTTTTTGAGGAAACTTCATATTGTTTTCCATAGTGGCTGCACCAATTTACATTCCCACCAAGCATGCACAGGGTTCCCTTTTCTCCACATCTTAGACACTTGTTATTTCTTATCTTTTTATAAGAGCCTTTCTAACAGGGGTGAAGTGATAGCTCCTTGTTGTTTTCATTTGCATTTCCCTGATTATTTGTGATGTTGAGCACCTTTTCTTATACCCGTTGGCCATTTTTATGTCTTTGGAAAAATGTTCAGATCCTCTGCCCATTTTTTAATTGGATTTTTTTCTGTTGTATAATTTCTTTATATTTTGATATTAACCTCTTGTCAGATATGATTTGTAAGTTTTTTCCCATTCCATAGGTTGCCTCTTCATTTTGTTGATAGTTCCCTTTGCTGTACAGAAGCTTTTTAGTTTGATGTAGTCCAACTTGTTTATTTTGCTTGTGTTACCTTTGCTTTTGGTGTCAAATTCAAAATATCATACAAGACAGTACAATGTCAAAGACCCTACAATGCCCCCCCTCCCCATGTTTTCTTTTGGGAGTTTTATGGTTTCAGGTCTTACATTCAAGTCTTTAATCCATTTTGAGTTGATTTTTTCGTATGGTGTAAGATAGTGGTCCAGATTCAGGTGTACAACATAGTTATTCAACAGTTATGTATATTACGAGAAGATCACCATAAGTCTAGTTACCATGTGTTGTAATTTAAAGTTATTACGATATCACTAAATATCATATTTCCTATTCTGTATATTACTCTCCATGATTTATTTATTTTGTAATTGGAAGTTTGTGCCTCTTAGTCCTCTTCATCTATTTTGCCTATTCCCCCAACTCCCTCCTCTCCAGCAACCACCAATTTGTTCTGTGTATCTATGATTCTGTTTCTGGTTTTTTGTTTGTTTTGTTTTTTAGATGCCACATATAAGTGAAGTCGTACAGTATCTGTCTTTCTCTGTCTGACTTATTTCACTTAGCACAATACACTCTAGGTCCTTCCATGTTGTTGCAAATCACAAGATTTCATTCTTTTTTATGACTAATATTGTATTGTGTGTGTGTGTGTGTGTGTATATATATATATATATATCTCCATTTGTCTGTATGTATGCTTTGTTTCCAAGTCATGGCTATTGTAAATAACACTGCAACGAACATAGGAGTGCATATGATTTTCAGATTAGTATTTTCATTTTTTCAGGTAAATACACAGAAGTGAAATTGCTGGATCATATGGTAGTTCTATTTTTAACTTGTTTGAGGAATCTTCATATTCTTTTCCATAATGGCTGCACCAGTTTACATTCTCACCAACAGTGAATGAGGGTTCCTTTTTCTCCACATCCTTGCCAACACTTGTTATTTTTTGTCTTTCTTATAATAGCCATTTTGACAGATGTGAGGTGATATCTCATTATGGTTTTGATTTGCATTTGCCTGATGATTAATGATGTTGAACATTCTTTATGTGTCAGCCATCTGTATGTGTTCCTTGGGAAAATGTCTATTGAAGTCCTCAGCCATTTTTTTATCGAATTGTTTGGCGTTTTTTTTTTTTACTATTAAGTTGTTTGAGTTCTTTATATATTCTGGATATTAACTCCTTATCAGATATATATTTGCAATTGTCTTCTCCCATTCAGTAGGTTGCATTTTGTTTTGTTGTTGGTTTCCTTCACAAAAGCTTTTTACTTTGATGTAGTCCCACACGTTTATCTTTGCTTTGTTGACCTTGTCTGAAGAGACATATCCAAAAGATACCACTGAGACTGATGTGAAAGAGCTGAGTGCCTATGCTTTCTTCTAGGATTTTTATGGTTTCATGCCTTACATTCAAGTCTTTAATCTATTTTGTGTTTATTTTTGTATATAGTATAAGTTAATGGTCCAGATTCATTCTTTTGCATGTACCTGTCCAATTTTCCCAACACCATTTATTGCTGAGACTATCTTTTCTCCATTGTATATTCTTACCTCTTTTGTCATAGATTAATTGAACAAACATGCATGAGTTTATTTCTGTGTGCTGTATTCAGTTCCATTGATCTATGTCTGTTTTTGTGCCAGTACTGTACTGTTTTGATTACTATAGCTTTGTAGTATAGTTTGAAGTCAGGGAGCATGACATCTCCAGTTTTGTTCTTTTTTGGGATTGTTTTGGCTATTTGGGATCTTTTGTGGTGCCATACAAATTTTAAGATTATTTGTTCCAGTTCCGTGAAAAATGCTATTGGTATTTTGATAGGAATTGCATTGAATTTATATATTGCTTTGGGTAGTATGGATTTTAACAATATTAATTCTTCCAATCCCTGAACATGGTATATCTTTCCAACATTTATGTCATCTTTATTTTCTCTCATCAATGTCTTATTGTTTTCAGGGTACATGTCTATCACCTCCTTGGTAAATTTATTCCTAGGTATTTTCTTCTTTTTAATGCAATTGTAAGTACAATTGTTTTCTTAATTTTTCTTCTGGTAGTTTGTTATTAGTATATAGGAATGCACCAGATTTCTGTGTATTAATTTTTTATCTTGCAACTCTACCGAATTAATTTATTCTAATAGTGTTTTGGTGGAGTCGTTAGGGTTTCCTGTATATAGCATCATGTCATCTGCAAATAGTGACAGTTTTATTTCTTCCTTTCCAATTTGGTTGCCTTTTATTTTTCATGTGTAATTGCTATGGCTAGGACTTGCAATGCTCTGTTTAATAAAAGAAGCAAAAGTGGGCACACTTATTTTGTTCCTGATCTTAGAGGAAAAGCTTTCAGCTTTTCACTATTGAGTATGATGTTAGCTGTGGATTTGTCATATATGGCCTTTATTATGTTGAGATACGTTCCCTCTAAACCCACTTTGTTAAGAGATTTTATAATAAATGGGTGTTAATTTTTTTCAGATGATTTTTCTGCATCTATTGAGATGATATTATATTTTATTTTGTTAATGTGTATCATTACACATTACACAATGTGTAATCATTTATCATTACACAATGAACCATCATTGCATCCTTGGAATCCCGATCATGGTGTTTGATCCTTTTAATGTATTGTTGAACTCACTTTGTTAATACTTGGTTGAGGATTTTTTGTCTATGTTCATCAAGAATATTTTCTTTTTTGTAGTGTCTTTGTCTGCTTTTAGTATCAAGGTACTGTTGTTTTCATAGAATGAATTTGAAAGTGTTCCCTCCTCTTCAATTTTTTGAATAGTTTGAGGTAATTACACTTCTTTAAATATTTGGTAGAATTCACCTGTGGAGCTGTCTTGTCCTGGACATTTGTTTGTAGGGAATTTTTTTGATTACTGATTCAATTTCATTATTAGTAATTGGTTTATTCTGATTTTCTGTTTCTTCCTGATTCAGTCTTAGAAGATTGTATGTTTCTAAAAATTTATTCATTCTAGGTTTTCCAATTTGTTGGCATATAATTGTTCACAGCAGTATCTTATCCTTGGTATTCCTGTGGTATTGGTTGTAACTTTCTGTCTTTCATTTCTTATTTTATTTATTTGGGTCCTTTCTCTTCTTTTCTTGATGAGTCTGGCTAAAGTTTTGTCAATTTTGTTTATCTTTTCAAAGATGAGCTGTTAGTTTTATTGATCTTTTCTATTTTTTTAGTCTCTATTTCATTTATTTCCATTCTGATCTTTATTATTTCCTTCCTTCTACCACATTTGGGTTTCATTTGTTCTTCTTTTTCTAGTTCCTTATGTGTAAGGTTAGAGTGTTTTATTTGAGATTTTTCTTGTTTCTTGAGGTAGACCTATGTGGCAATAAACTCCCCTCTTAGAATTGCTCTTGCTGCATACCATAGATTTGGAAGGTTGTGTTTCCATTTTCATTTGTCTCAAGGTATTTTTTGATTTCCTCTTTATTTACTGACCCATTGATTGCTTAGTAGCATGTGGTGTGGTCTCCACATGTTTTTGTTTTTTTCCAGTTTTCTTCCTGTAGTTGACTTCTAGTGTCATACCATTGTGATTGGAAAAGATGCTTGATATGACATCAATATTCTTAAATTTACTGAGACTTGTTTGTAGCCTAACATGCAATCTATTCTGAAGAATGTTCCATGTTTACTTTGCAGGGGAGAGAACATTCTTCTCTACCCTTCGAGTTGTTTTGGCTGGTCTAATAGACAAATTGACATAAAGACATATTAACAGGAGAAAAACAAAAAAATTTAATTTCACATATATGGAGGCCCCATAGATACGTGACCAAAGAAGTGACTGAAGCAAGATGTTTATATACCTTTTTAGACAAAGAATCAATTATCTGTGAAGTTTTGACAAAACAGAGGGGTTATTGCTTGGAATAGCAAATTAATGAAAAAGTAACAAAGTTTGTTTACACAGCTTTCTTGGTCTCAAATTCCCTATCTCTGGGGAAAAGGATACCCTCCATCCTCCTGGCATAGGGAGGAAACCTTCCCATGGGAGTTTGCTTCCTGTTTTCAGGGGAATAAAAGAAGGGTCAGAGTGTTATTTTTGTACTGGCTGTTTCTCAAGTAACTTTTGTTCAAAATAATCAATAGGCTACCTTGGCATATTTGGGGCAGCCCAGCCTTGAACCCTATCAGCTCCCTCCTCTGATACTTCCCTGGAAGTTTCACATGTTAAAAACTGAGGTGGTAGATTACTCTATTATTTCATTGAATTAATCTCTTAGTCTTAAAAATAGGTCAGTTCAGTTAAACAGGTTTGTCTCATTTTAGGAGGTAGCCATAAAGGTGGGCTCCCAAAGGTGAGGCCTGTATTGTGCAAGTAAATCAAGTATTTAATAAGGCATTTCTGTGGAAACAAAAGAAAAACAATGGTTAATGATTGTAGCAAATTATAAACCAGTTTCTGAATTCCGAATGGTGGATGGTAGAGAAGATTTCTAGATATCAAACTCAAAGCATTCCTCAGAGTAAGCACAGGAAGTGAGGATTTGATAGATTTTCCTGGTTTGCAGTTTGAATGTCTCCCAGGGGGTCTTCTGAACAGCCCACACAGCAACAGGCATGAAGATTGTCTATACATGAGTTGTGGTGTCAATTTTTCTGAAGTTTCTCTCAAGTTGTCCAACTTTAGTTTGCCTGGCTTTAGAAAAAGGGCAGTTTTAGCTCTTCCTGATTTCAAGACAAGAGTGGGAGAAAAATTGGAAATATTAGTTTGGAGAGTTGTGGCCAAATTTTGAGGAAACTAGAAGAATTCAGGTTATAGTCCAGTTTACAGGTAGAAAACAAACCCACAAAGATAACTAACAGAACTATCAATAGAATCCAGTATCCATAAAAGTGTATTACTGAAACATAAATTCTCTCTCTACAATCACCCCCATGTCTGTCAGTGATAACCATAGTCAAACTAATTTGTTTGCAAATTAAGTCTAGTTTTATTAAACTTGGCTTGATTATTGACATAAGTGCAACAAGAATAGCAACTGACCATACAGAATATTTTAATTTGCTTTGGCTGGAACTTTTCATAGGAATTGCAGATTGAATTTTAGCCTCTTAAGACCAAAATATCAAACCAAATACTTGCTATCAGACTTTCCCTGCAATATCTATAGATGTTATATATATATATATAAAATTTATTTATAGATATTAATGAGTTCCTCTCTTCTCAAGGTCTCCCAAATATTCTGAGGTTCTTGTACCTACCAAGAAGCTACCTTCCTTACTCACATGACAAGGCTATTGATACCCTATAAGCAAGATACCAGGCTGCTTTTCCAAGGGGCTTTATTGGCTTCATAAAGTCAATCTCAGTTCTTTGACATTTCAGTCAAATCCTTGGTAACATGACCAATGTTTCCCATTGTGTCCTATTAAAAGGAGAACAGATTCTTATTGAACTCATAGCAAACAACTGTACTGCCATGAAAACAAAAATATTTACTGAGAGTTTATGAATTCGGGAGGGATCAGGCAGAGAGAAAGTAAATGCTTCATCTTTGTTTACAAAGTTACACTTTATTCAGTTGCTGTAAGCATAGATAGCTTAAGAGAAAAAGTTTCCTTAAATCTGAAAAATCAAAACATTAAAAAGTTCAGCGATATTTCAAATTTAAGAGTCACACAAAAAATGTAATCATCTTTCTTAGTTCATTGAGTCCCAGGTAATTAATACTTGTTAATCTTGATCTTTTGTTACAAGTTTTATGAAGCCATCAGTTTCTCCATTAGAGTTCTGTAAATTCTTATTTAGTTCAGTGGTATGATCTTGTCAGTGTCCTCCACGAATCTCTCTGAAGATAAAGCACTTTTGTAGGAATACCTTTGTAAAATCATTAGAGTAAAACAATAACTGTAAATGACAAAAGACTTCAAAATGGCCATAGTTACAAATCTAATAAGAGTTGCAGTTGACAAAGAAATTTGCTTATTTCTGTGACACAACACTTCAAGATAATAACTGTAATTACAAGTGATAACATATCAGGACATATCCGATTTCTAGGAATTTCATACAATTTCTGGAATACTTATATTAATAACATAATCCTTACAAATGTAATCTAAAAAAAGTTTGGCACTACTTATTTGACAATGCTTCCCACATGATTTAACATATCAAATGTGCCTAATTAGTGCAACATCTCTCTTTTTATAAGGAGAGAGAACAAATCATTTGAAACGTTCCAAGGACCCTCTGAAAAAAAAAATCCCAAAGTTAGTTTGAGGTCAAAACGACTTCATTTACAATTGGATTTGGGGGTGGGGAGGGTAGTTTGTCAAAAATATCAAAAGATTTTTAACATTTGGTCAAATAGGATCATAGGGCACTGTGAAACAGTGACTAGCAAGATACTTAGTTATCTAGTTAACCAAAGTGACAATTACAGACTTCACAAGGGTGGGCAAAGAGCAGTGGCAGCTCTGGTGTCATCTATGGGGAGATGCTGTATGTAGCATCCAATCCCTGAAAACAGGGCTCAGCAGAAACCAGGGCCCCTAAGGGCAACTCTCATCTCAGCAGCAGCTCCAGCCTCTGGGAGTTGATGCAGAAGGGGGCTCTCCAGGCTGCTCAGCTGGGATCAGTGTTGGTGACGATCATGGGAGGCCTCTGTAGCCCAGGCTGCAAATGTCCACATTGGTGGGGCTTGCTGGGTTCTCCTGCTCTCCTCCCTGTGCGGTGAACTTCCTCCAAGGGCATGCCTCCTGGTGCCGATCTGCTCTTGACTGGGGTACGGGATGACACAGGCAAAATATTTTCTGTACTTTTCTATGCTGCCATCCTTGGTTTCTGAGCTCCATGGGGATTTTGCTGGTTCTTTGTAGTTCTAAGATTTCCCTGAACTGTTTACTTCAGTATGTAGTTGCTTATGTACTGTTTTTGTTTTTTGTGCATGTTAGGCGTGGAGACCAGTATTGGGACCTCCTAGCCTTCTATCTTGTTGATGTCACTCTCATCCCCCTCCCCCTTAAAAAAAAAACTTTTGTGAATCTAGGTTTTGCTTTGTGGTTGCCATGAGGCTTACACAGAAAGTCTCATAAATAATACAGTCTAGGGACTTCCCTGGTGGCACAGTGGTTAAGAGTCTGCCTGCCAATGCAGAGGACACGGGTTCGAGCCCTGTTCCAGGAAGATCCCACATGCCACAGAGCAACTAAGCCCATGCACCACAACTAATGAGCCTGCGCTCTAGAGCCTGTGAGCCACAACTACTGAGCCCGCGTGTCTAGAGCCCGTGCTCTGCAACAAAAGAAGCCACTGCAGTGAGAAGCCCAGGCACCGCAACGAAGAGTAGCCCCCGCTCACTGCAACTAGAGAAAGCCTGTGCGCAGCAAAGAAGACCCAGTGCAGCCAAAAATAAATAAATAAATTTATTAAAAAGAAATAATAATACAGTCTATTTAAGCTGATAGCAACCTAACTTTTGCCTACAAAACTTCACCTTTTTACTCCTCTTCTTTTATCCTTTTGATCTTACTATTTACTGCTCTTTATACTGTCTATTCATTAACAAATTTAGTAGTTATAATTATTTTTAATACTCTTCTCCTTTAATCTTTATACTACGGGTAAGTGGTTAACACACCATCCTGTTACAGAATTAGAGTTTTCTAAGTCTGACTGTATATTTACCTTTACCAGTGTGCTGTCTACTTTCATCTTTTCTTGACACTAATTAGCATCTTTTCATTTCAGCTTGAAGAACTCCTTTCAACATTTCCTGCAGGGTAGGTCTAGTGGTGACAAAGTCACTCAGCTTTTCTTTGTCTGAGAGATTCTGTTTCCCCTTCATATCTTCAGGGTAACTTAGCCAGACAGAGTATTCTTGGCTGGAAATATTTTTTTCCTTCAACACTTTGAATATGTCATTTCACTCTTTGCTGGCCTAGAGGGTTTCTGCTGAAAAGTCTGCTGTTAGCCTAATGGGGCTCCTTTGAAGGTTATAATCTTTTTTTCCCTGACTGCTTTTAGGATTCTCTCTTTATCTTTGATTTTTGATAGTTTCACTATAATGTGTCTTGGAGAAAGTCTTTTTGCATTGAGATAATGGGATGAGCTATTAGCTTTGTGAACTTGGATGTCTAAGTCTTTCCCCACGTTTGGGAAGTTCTGAGCTTTTATTTCTTTAAATAAAGTTTCTGCTTCTTTCTCCTGCTCTTGTCCTTCTGGAAACCCTATTATTCTAATAATTGTTATTCTGATGGAATTTATTAGATCATGTAAGCTTTCTTCACTCTTTTTCATTCTTATTTTCTTTGTTCTGCTCTAACTGGGTTATTTCAAAATTCCTGTTTTCCAGTTCACTTATTCTGTCTTCCATTTTCTCTGCTCTACTGCAGATTTTCTCTATTGTATTTTTCATGTAATTCATTGAATTCCTCAGCTTCAGAATCTCTATTTTTTATGATTCCCATCTCTGGTACATATCTCATTTTGTTCATGTATATTTTTCCTGGTTTCATTGAACTATCTTTCTGAGTTTTCTTGTAGTTCATTGAGTTTCTTACAAACTATCATTTTGAATTCTTTATCAGTTAGATTAGAAAATTCCATGCCTCTGAGCTCAGTTATTGGTTAATTATTTTTATCTTTTGGTGATAACATGTTTTATTAATTTTTCTTTGAATTATTTTTAATTAAATTTTTAATTTTCATACCATTTTTAAAGGTTACTTTCCATTTACAATTAGTTCAAAATATTGGCTATATTCCCTGTGTTGTACAATACATCCTTGAGCCTATCTTACACCCAGTAGTTTGTACCTCCCCCTCCTCCACCCCTATATTGCCCCTCCCCCTCCACTGGTAACCACTAGTTCTCTATATCTGTGTCTGCTTCTTTCTTATTATATTCACTAGTTTGTTGTATTTTTTAGATTCCACACGTGATATCACACAGTATTTGTCTTTCTCTGTCTGACTTATTTCACTTAGCATAATGACCACCAAGTCCATCCATGTTGCTGCAAATGGCAAAGTTTTGTTCTTTTTTATGGCTGAGTAGTATTCCATTGTATATGTATACACATTGTTGTGGTGTATAGTTTTATAGTAGCCTCATATGATCCTTTATACTTCTGTGATATCTGTTGTAATATCTCCTTTTTCATTTATAATTTTGTTTATCTGGATCCTCCTTTTTCTTTGGGAAGTCTAACTAAAAGTGTGTCAAATTTTTGTTAGATTTCAAGGAACCAACTCTTGGTTTGGTTAATCTTTTTTGTTTTTCTATTCTCTATATCATTTATTTCTGCTCTAATATTTATTATTTCCTTCTGCTAACTTTGGGCTGAGTTTGTTCCTTTTCTCTTTCTTTAAGTCATAGAATTAAGTTGTTTATTTGGGATCTTTTTTCTTAATATAGGCATTTATTTTTATAAATTTCCCTCTTAGAAATGCATTTGCTGCATCCAAAACGTTTTGGTATATTGTGTTTCCATTTTTGTTTGTCTCAAGATACTATTTTATTTCCCCTTTAATTTCTTTGACCTATTTGTAGTTCAAGAGAGTGTTGATTAATTTCCATGTATTCATGAATGCTCCAGTTTTGCTCAGTTACTGATTTCTAGTTTCATACCATTGAAGTCAGAGAAGACACTGGGTATGATTTCAGTCTTCTTGAATTTGCTAAGATTTATTTTGTGGCATAACATATGGTCTATCTAGAAAATGTTCCATGTGTACCTGAGAAGAATATGTATTCTTCTGTCGTCTGATAGAATGTTCTGTATTGTCTGTTAGGTCCATTTGGTCTATACTGTTGTTCAAATGCACTGTTTTCTTATTGACTTTCTGTCCGGATGATCTGTACATTGTTGAGAGTGGAATATTAAAGTCCCCAACTATTGTATTACTGTTTATTTCTCCTTTTAGCTCTGTTAGTTTTTATGTGCTTTATGTGTTTAGGTGCTCTGAAATTGGGTACATAAATATTTACAGTTACTATATCTTCTTGATGTATTGACCCCTTTATCATTATATAATGACTTCTTTGTCTTTTCTCACTATTTTTAGTTTAAAGTCTATTTTGTCTTATAACTACACCTGCCTTTTTTTTTTATTGCTATTTGCTTGAAATACCTTTTTCCATCCCTTTACTCTCAGTCTATGTGTCTTTAAGGCTAAAATGAGTCTCTTGTAGATGACATATTGTTAGATCTTGTTTTTTTAATCCATTTAGCTACTCTGTGTCTTTTGATTGGAGAATTTTGTCCATTTACATTTAAAGTAACTATTGATAGGTAAGGACTATAGATCCATTGTTCCTTTTTTCTTGTCCTACTGCTTTTTTTGTGTGTGTGTTGATATCTTTTGGTATCAGTATGTTTTGACTTTTTTGTGTAGTTACTACAAGTTTTCCCTTATGGTTATCATGAGGCCACATGAATGGTCTCTTCTTTCAGACTTTGCAGGTTTGCTTTGGCAGAGAGTTCTTAAAATTATAACACCCTATTTTAGACTGATAACAACTTCAGTAACATTCCTATGCTTTACACTTTTCCTCACACTTTATGTTATTGATGTTATAATTTGCATATTTTTTATATTTTGTAAATAATACCGATTATTGTGTTTATGGTAATTTTTACTACATTTATTTCTTAACTTTTAAAAGAGTTGTAAGTGAATTACATACCACCATTACTGTATTACAGAATCCAACTCTGACTATATATTTACTATAACTAGTGACTTTTACACTATGTTCTTATGTTTTTTGATGTTAATTATTATGCTTTTACTTCCACTCTAAGAACTCCCTTTAGCATTTCTTGTAAGGCAGGTCTATTGGTGAGGAACTTCCTCAGTTTTTGTTTGTTCAGGAAAGCCTTTATCTCTCCATTTCTGAAGGACAACTTTGCTGGGTATAGAATTCTTGGTTGACAAGGTTTTTTTCTTTCAATGTTTTGATATATCATCCCATTGATATATCAAACATCTCTCCTGAAATGTTTCTGTTAAGAAATCCTCTAATAGTTGTACGGTAGTTCCCTTGTATGTAACTTCTCTCTTTTCTCTTGCTTCTTTCAAAATTCTTTGTCTTTGACTTTTGACAGTTTATTTATAATGTGTCTCAATATAGCCCTATTCTTGTTCAACCTATGGGGCGTCTTTTGGGCCTCTTGGATCTAGATTTCTATTTCTCTTCTCATGTTTGTGAAGTTTTCAGCCATTACTGCTTTAAATATACTTTCTTTCCCTATCTCTATCTCTTCTCCTTCTGGAATTTCCATAATGTAAATATCATTCCTTTTCATTCTGTCCCATAAGCCTGTAGTCTTTCTCCACTCTTTTTCTTTCTGTTTACTTTTTGCTCCTCTGACTGAATCATTTCAAGTGCTATACATTGCTGATTCTTTCTTCTACATGGTCAAGTCTGCTTTTGAAGCTCCCTATTGAATTCTTAACTCCCATTATTGTACTTTTCAACTCCACGATTTCTGTGTGTCTGTTCTTATAGTTTCTGTTTCTTTGTTGAAATTCTTGTTTTGTTCATGCATTGTTTTCCTAATTTCTTTCAGTTGTCTGTGTGTTATTGTACACTAAACTTCTTTAAGAGGATTATTCTGAATTCTTTTTCTGACAGTTCATAGATCTGCACATATTTAGAGTCAGTTATTAGACGTTTATTAGTTACATTGGTGGTGTCATATTTACCTGATTTTTCATGATCTTTTATTCCTTACATGGTATTTGCATGTTTGAGTAAGTGGTCTCTTCTTTGGGGCTTTGCAGGTTTGCTTTGGCAGAGATAGTTCTTCAACAGTCAGCTCAGTTTGGGTTTCTGGACGTGTCTGCTGCTAATGTCCTTGGGCACATGGGGCCTGCTATTAGGGTCTATTTTTGTGAGACAACTGTTCAAGCTCTGAGATCAGGGGTGGGAGGTGCCACTTGCTGTCAACAACTGTATAGAACTGCTGGCTTGGTTCCCTGCCAAAGTGAGCCTGTAGGATGGACTTTGCAGTTGCCTGAATTCTCTCATCAGACTTACTGGATGGCCAGAACTGGATACTGTACTCAGCAGTATGTGGGGCTATGAATTAGCTTCCCTGTCCTGGTAGGGCAAAAGGATGGGCTCCAGAGCTTTCACAACTCATTGTTTGGGGGCCCAAATCATGCAAGAGCATGCATTGAATATCCTGGTCAGGTGAGGTCATTGGTTTTCCTCTGCAGACAGGGAAAACCACAAGCTGTGCTGTCTGTTCAGAGTCCACTGTAAGCACAGATGTTGAATGGGCTTCAGCTACCCATGTGTTCTGGGCAAGGTTCCCTGGTCAGGTAAGCTGAAGTTTGTATTCAGCAATATATGGGGCTATGAATCACTTTCCCTGTCTGGGTGCAGCAAGAGAAGCAGCTCCAAAGCCACTAAGGCACTTGGTCTGTGATGTTGACTCAAACTGATCCATGCCCCAAGTTTCTTGTCTGAACAGGGCCACTGGCTTGCCTCTGGGGGCAATCACCACTGCTTACCTGTTTCTCAGCTCAAGCATTGCTGGGTTATACAGCAGCTTCCAGGTATTTTCATGGAGCCCTTCCTGTCAGATGGAGCTGGGAACCATACTCCACAATAGGTGGGGCTGTGAATTAACTCCCCTGCCTTGGTGTAGCAGGTGACAACTCCATGCCCGGTACTGGCTTTTCTTTGAGGGTGATCAGCTCCGCCTGCCTTCCTCTCAGCTTAAGCATTGCTGGGTTATGCATCTTCCAGGTCTTCTCTGCAGCCCTTCATGTCAGATGGGGCTAAGAGTCAAGTTTTGTAGCAGATGAGGTTTGGACCTAGCTCTCCTGCCTGGGAAGGATTGGAGGGCCCACTTCAGGCAATTGTCAAATTTTTCCAAATACTCTTTCTGGTCAAGAGGGGCCAGGAGCCATGCTTATTCCACAGTGGGTTTGGCTATGACTCAGCAATTCTGCCTGGGCAGGGGCAGACCAGGCTGTAAGCCTGGCAAAACTCCTCATTTGAAGACCTGAATGAGGCTGTCCTGAAACCCGCTGAGTTCCCTGGTCAGATTATGCCCCTGATTTGGTTCTGCAGATGAGCAAATCCACTGGTTGGGACTACCACTGGGCTCTGCAGGTAGGAACTTTGTCTGCCAAGACCTGAATGCTGTTTGTTGGAAAACCCCTCCCAGTAGTTGAGCCCAGCAGACTCCCTTACAATCTCTACAGGGCAAAGCCGGACTAGGGGCTCCCACAGAGCAACCCACAATGTTATATGTCACCCTGGTCTGTCTTTTCCCAGTGGAGGAACCATAGGCTCAGGGAAGACCTCTCAGCATGGTGCTGCAATGGCCTGGAAGAGGGGCAATGTGTTCAGCTTGTAGCCATTCCTCTTGCCCTTCTAATGAAGTCTGTTCTGGTCTCTGTTGCAGAGGTTGCTTCAAACTCACACCGATATTCTAGAATTCTCAGTGGTATCTTGTCTGTGAATAGTTGTTAGTTATTGCTCTTGTGATAGGGAGCAAAGTCAGAAATGACCTACGTCACCACCTTGGTGATGTCGCTCCTGGCATTGTCTACTTCTGTGTCCACATTAGGTTTATACATTCTTGCATTATTGTGTTGTACTTCTGACACAATGTGATGGTGGAGTTCTGTGGTTATAAATTAATCCTGGTTGGTTTTCTTCTAGTTGCATTCAAATCATTTACTGTTTCTGAAACCAAAATTATATTACATATATTTATAGATACCATTGCTTATTAAACTGACTAATCTGGCTTTTTATGTTAAATTTTAACATCATTCAGATAAATGAACAGAATGTAAAGGTACAGCTCAATTATCACAAAGTGAACATCTGTGTAATCACCATGTAGATCAAGAAATAGAGTGTTGCCAACTCTCTAGGACCCCTAGTGCCCCCTCCATCCTTCTCAAAAATAATTACCATGACTTCTAATAATATACTTTGGGTTTTTCTATTTTTTGAACTTTTTATAAAATGGGATTCTATAATATGTATTTTGTGTCTAGCTATTTTTTAATTTAAAAATTTTTATTGAAATATAGTTGATTTACAATGTGCTAATTTCAGGTGTACAGCCAAGTGGTTCAGTTATACATACATATATGTGGGATCTTAGTTCCCTGACCAGGGTTCGAACCCGCATGCCCTGTATTGGAAGCACAGAATCTTAACCACTGGACCGCTAGGAAAGTCCCTGTGTCTAGCTATTTTCATTTTCTTTTGCTTTTCTGTTTATTATCACAGAAATACTTTTGTATATAGATCTTGTACTACCTGACTTTGCTAACCATCTTTTTTGATCCTAAAATTTATCTGTATGTATTTTCTAAAGGTTTTCTGTTTATAAAGTTATAGCATCTGCATTTAATAAAAGATTTACTTCTTCTTTTCAACCTTTACATCTTTCATTTCTTTATATCGCCTTATTGCATAGACTAAGAACTCCTGTACACATTTTCCTATCTCCAATTTCAAGAGGAAAGCCTTCAACATTTCACTACTAAATATGATAATTGCTATAGGCTTTTATATGTTTATTAGTTACTTCCTTTCTATTTCTAATTTCTCAAGACTTTTGAGAGGGTTGAGCACTGGAATGATACACTTTTTAAATTTTTTCTGGTTTTAATGAGAATTAATTGATTCCATGGCAACCCATGGAATGGGAGAAAATATTTGCAAATCATATATCTGATAAGGAGTTTTTATGCTATTGAGTTGTATGAGTCCTTCTTATATTTGGATATTAACCCCTTCTTCAATTTCTTTCATTAATGTCTTAGAGTTTTCAGTGTACAGGTCTTTCACCTCCTTGGTTAAATTTATTCCTAGTATTTTATTCTTTCTGATGCAATTGTAAATGGGACTGTTTTCTTAAACAGTCCCATTTACAACTGATAGCTCATTATTAGTGTATAGAAACACCACTTTTTTATACATTGATTTTGAATCCTTCAACGTTATTGAATTTATTAGTTCTAAGAGCTTTTTTGGTGGAGTCTTTAGGGTTTTCTATATATGATATTATGTTATCTGCAAATAGTGATAGTTTCACTTCTGCCTTTCTGATTTGGATGATTTTATTTATTTTCCTTACCTAACTGCTCTGGCTAGAACTCCCAATACTAAGTTTAATAAAAGTGGTGAGAGTGGGCATCTTGTTCCAGATGTTAGAGGAAAGCTTTCAGCTTTTCACCATTGAGAATGATGTTAGCTGTGGGCTTCTCATATATGGCCTTTATGACATGGAGGTACGTTCCCTCTATACTCTCTTTGTTGGGAGTTTTTATCATAAATGGATATTAAATTTTGTCAAATTTATTTTTGCACTTATTGAGATGATCATGACTTTTATCCTTCATTTTGTTAACATGATGTTTCACATTGACCAATTTGCAGATGTTAAACCTTCCTTGCAGCCCTGGGATAAATCCCATCTGATCATGATGTCTTATTCTTTAATGAACAATATTATTGAATTAGGTTTGCTAATATTTTGTTGAGGATTTTTGCATCCATGTTCATCAGGAATATTGGCCTGTAATTTTCTTGTGGTGTCCCCTTCTGGTTTTGGTATCAGGATAATGATGGTCTTGCAAAATGCATTTGGGAAGTGTTCCCTCCTCTTTTTCTGGAAGAGTTTGAGAAGGGCTGGTATTAATTCTTCTTCTTCTTCTTAAATTAATTCTTCTTAAATAAGAATTTAATTCTTCTTAAATTCTTCTAAATGGTTGGTAGTATTCACCAGTGAAGCCTTCTGGACCTGGACTTCTGTTTGTTGGGAGGTTTTTCATTACGGATTCAAACTCCTTACTACTAACCAGCCTGTTCAGATTTTCTCTTTCTCCCTGACTGAGTCTTGGCTGGTTGCATGTTTCTAGCAATTTATCCATTTCTTCTAGATTGTCCAGTTTGTTGGTGTGTAATTTTCATAGCAGTCTCTTACGATCCTTTGTATTTGTGTGGCATTGCCAAGGCTTTGTTGTTGTTGTTGTTGGTACGCGGGCCTCTCACCGCTGTGGCCTTTCCCGCCGCGGAGCACAGGCTCCGGACGCGCAGGCCCAGAGGCCACGGCCCACGGGCCCAGCCGCTCTGCGGCATGCGGGACCCTCCCGGACCGGGCCACGAACCTGTGTCCCCTTGATTGGCAGGCGGACTCTCAACCACTGCGCCACCAGGGAAGCCCGCCAAGGCTTTTTAAAATCATGAGCAGATAATGGAATGTTTCCAATTGTTTTTTATGCATCTGTTAACATGATCACTATCGTTTTTCTCCTTCATTCTGTAAGAATGTTAATCACACTGCTTATTTATTGAATACTGGACCAAGCCAGCATTCCCAAATATAACAATATGACAAGACTTATTACCTTTTTATATACTGTTCAATGCACTTTGTTAGTGTTTTGTTTAGGATTTTTTGAGTGGATTCAACTATAGTTTTTCCTATAATGTTTGTCATGTTTTGGTATCAAGATTATTTAAGCATTGGGAATTATCTTTTTTTTTTTTTCCTTTCCTAATCTCTGAAAGAGTTTTTAAAGTTTACTATTCACTCTTTTTTAAAAGTTTGGCAGAATTCACCAGTGGGACTTCTGAGCCTACCTAAAGTCTTCTTTATGGGAAGCTTGTTAATTACAGACACAATTTATTTAATAGTTATAACATTGTTCTGATATTTCTATTTCTTCTCGGGTTCATTTTAGTCACCACTAATATGTTGAGGAGTGTATCAATTTTATCTAACTTACCTAACTTTAATAAGTTTAAAGCTGTTCATAATATACATAAAATCTTGCAGCAGTGTTGTTTCCTTTTTGATTCCTGACATTAGCTGTGTTTTCTGCCTGTGTTCTTTCAATCAGTTCCTACTAGAGTTTATGAATTATATTAGTCCTTTCCAAGAACCAACTTTCAGCTTTATTGATTATTTATTTATTTATGGCTATGTTGGGTCTTTGTTTCTGTGCGAGGGCTTTCTCTAGTTGCGGCAAGCAGGGGCCACTCCTCATTGCAGTACGCCGGCCTCTCACTATCGTGGCCTCTCGTTGTGGAGCACAGGCTCAGTAGTTGTGGCTTACGGGCCTAGTTGCTCTGTGGCATGTGGGATCGTCCCAGACCAGGGCTCGAACCCGTGTCCCCTGCATTGGCAGGCAGATTCTCAACCACTGCGCCACCAGGGAAGCCCTGATCTTCTTTTTTTGATTGTTTTCTATTTCATTAATTTTTTTTCTCTTACTATTTCCTTCTTTCTACTTTTGGGGAGAGTTTATTTAAGCTTTTCTTATTCTAACTTCTTGAAATTAATGCTAAGGTCATTTATTTTCAGATCTTGTTCTTTACAAATACACACATTTAAAGCTATCAACTTTAAGCCTGGCTTTCACTGCAACCCACCCATCTGTTTTATCAGCAGTAGTACCTTTGTAGCTTTGTATGCATAAGCCTGTATTTTATTACTTATTTAAAAAATATTGGATCTACTTTTATTTACATCACATCATAATTCTCTAGACTCTTTTAAGCTATATGCATATAGTAAGTTAATAAAATGGGGGTGGGGGGCTTTCAACTTCCCATCCTCTAGAGGACAGAGGAGAAATATGTACACACCTGCCTGTGCTTTTCATTCGATCCCACCTTCCATCTTCACTCTCCTACCCAAATTTCACCAGCTCTTGGAGTTCTTTCTCAGCAAGATTTTCTGATCTCTCCTTTCTCTGAACTCTTACAGTATTTGATATCCATCTTACTCATTGTGACACTTGCTAATAAGTGTCTTCCAGTGTTACTTGTTTCAAGTGTGTATCTATTTTTAATTAGCCTATTGTGATAGGTAGAGATTCTAGATCTTTAAATGTATTTTGTGTCTCCCTTACCACATTGCATCGTGCTAGGCATGGGACTCACAGTCCTAATAACACCAGATACAGGAAGAGCAGGTGTAACTGATGAGGGCGTAGCCAGTGCCCTTCCACATGCTCTCGGCACCTTTCCTGGGAGTGTAGCAGCTGCTTGCTGCAACCCCCCTGCATCTCTGCTGAGGACCATCCTTCCCTGCTGAGTGTGCTTGGCCTGCTTGCAGGACCTGCCATGCCACTAAGGAGTTGTCCCAGTGACAGATGAGAGTTGGTCCATGAATGCTTCAGTTTCCTGTTCTTGGGTGGGACAGCTCTGGGGTGTGCTCTCCACTGTCTCCCGGGGTCCCCAGCAGTCTGAGCCCCAGTTGCCCACAGTGGTAATCTACTAATGAGTGCACCCTGTATTAGCTTCTGTCTCTATCCTGTCTCACTTCCCCATTCCAAATCCTTCCTGGTATCACTTCCCAAACAAACTACTGCTACTCAACATGAAATCCTCATCTCAGGGAAGGTCTGCTTCTGGGAAGACACACTGCAAGACCATCTGTGGCCTTTTTGCCTTTCTAAAGGGATCATTCTCAGAGATTAACAAGGCTTCAAAAACAAATTCTAACTACAGTTTATTCAAGCTAATAGCACAAGAAGAGTTTTTGACACAATTCGTGAAAAGAGCTTACACAGATTGGCGACACCAGACCTAAGCCCAAGAGGGCAGCCCAGGCAGCCCAGTGACAGGGCAACCCTGTCACTCACTGCATGTGTGACCACAGGAAAGTTACTCAATTTTTTCAGATCTCAGGTTCCTAACGTAAAAATGGATAGTAACAACTGGTTCCACTAGCCTCACTTTCTTGGTTTGGGAAACAAAGGAGAGAATGTATGGGAATGGGTTTTATGAACTGCCAATTACAAATAAAACATGGGGTGAAATGGAATATCGCTTCTTTTCACGAGGGACTGAAACTACTCCAGTAATGTTTAGGAAACTAATTACAAGAAAGAAAGAGAAGGAAGGAGGGAGGGAGGGAGGGAGGAAAAAACAAATTTGTCCCAAAGATATGTTGGTTTCTAATATCAATATTTTCCCCTATGATAGTGAGGCATAAACTTGATTTGTGAATTTTTTTAAAATTTTTATTTTTTGGCCATGCAGCATGTGGAATCTCAGTTCCCCAACCAGGGATCAAACCTGCATCCCCTGCAGTGGAAGCGTGGAGTCTTAACCACTGGACCGCCAGGGAAGTCCCAATTTGTGAATTTGATCCAAGTGCCTTGTCTTGTTGAGAAACAAATGAGCTGGGAAGGGAGACCTAGAAAGAAAGATCCACTTACTGCCTTGCTCATCCTAGTAATCTTGGGCCAAAAGAGGAAGATGCCCATGACTTACTCACCTGGGTGAACAGACCTGTTGGACACACAGGGGAGCTTTAAATATCTGCTAAAATATTTACCTGTTTCTTTCTAAATTAAGAAACTTGCCTAACTGCCCCCACTATAATACTGGAATATCAAGGATGAAAGATCGTACGTAAAATGCTTTTATTTTCCTTTTGAAATTGACCACCTAGAACGTATTACTCAGGCAACAAAATACTCCAAAGTTATAGGTCAAAAAATAAGTTAGCTCAGCCCAGCACTCCCACTGGCTGGGGAGCTTTACTCCTAGAAATAGAGAGACCCGCAAGAGTGTCAAGAAAAATATCAAATCGTAGGTTGTTAGAAACCAAAGCAACCTTGCTGGTCACCTTTTACAGATACCTTGTACAGATGAGGAAGTTGACATCCAAAGAGCTTATATAGCCCCATGTCACAGTGACTTGATTGTCTCTCCATGGTCACACAGCGAGTAAGAAGCAGAAACGTGGCTTAAACAAAGCTATTTCGCTTCCAGCATCTGTGCTTCTTTGAGTCCACACAAGCTCCTGTTTTTGTTTTCAGATAAGGAGAGGACAGGGCAGTATTTGACTCTACCGGAACAGTCATTAAAATCTGACCTCTGTGACTGTCATAAAGTCATAAATGACTGTCATTCACGGTTTAAAAGGAACACCAGAGGTTAAAGTGGCAATTGCTACATATTCAGAGAGTGAGTGAATGAATGAATGAAGGACTGAAGGAGATCTGAAGAACAAATGAATGGACGTTTGGATTTGTAAAGCGATATGAATTGCCGGCAATTACCATAAATGTCCACAAGATGTCACTACTTCACACCACTTCAGAAAAGCCATCCACATTCAAGTCAAGAATGTTTTTGATCTTTGGACACAGAGGTGATTTATCTCTTATAATTGAAAGCAGCTCTGTCATTTCTAATGTCTTTTGACTGCTTCCTTGTTTTCTCTTACATCTACCTCGAGAGAGATTGCAAAAATGTAGACTTTAACTAAGGCCTGAGACTTACCCTGCTTATGCTGGGAAACATTAAGAAGTCACCCACACAAGGGGTTCCCAGGCTGCTCCAGGGCCGGAGACCTTGCACGAAGCCCTTTGTCTGCTCAGTTGTAAAGCTCCTGTTGGCACTTTCTTGTAATTCTACCACGCTCAGTGCTTCAGACTCATGGAAACAGTGATTCGGCAGCATCCAAAAGACACACTTTGGGGTTTTACAGTGTGATTTTTCTTGAAATATTACTCACACTTTTCCCTTACCAGGAGTGAAGTTCCAATGACTGTAGTGAGTTTATATATATGTGTCATATATGCGTTTAATACGTATGCACACACCACACTCATAATTCAGGTCCGGGATGTCTTGTGCTCGTTGGAGTTTTTTCCCAAGTATAATTAGAATCCAGTTTGCAAATCATTGTTTCAAGTTTTTACAAGTTTTTAAAAGACCACAATTATGTTAACCACGCTCACAATTTCCACTTCAGCTATACTGAGCATTGACAAACCTGAAGTTTAATTTAAATACCTTATTCATACGAGATCTATTGATGCAGAAGGTGCTTGTGGGTTTTTTAAAGGTCCCAGCAACTTTTGAAGTTTATGTACTTTGATAGTGTTCTCTACTGAGATTCTTTCTCCTAATCTTTTTTTTTCTTTGTTTTTTTCTTTTTGGCCACCCTGAGAAGGCAGTGAACTCATTCTGTTAGAACGCTTTCTGCTTGGTAGCTTTCAGAAGAGGGTTCCACGTTACAAACAAAAGCGCTGCTTTGCCTTACAGGCTCGTATTTCCTTCACATACACATCCTACTTACTGAGAGGCTCAATGAAGTCACTTAGCAGGCAGTGGGTTGACAGGCTCAGAGACGCAGGCTTCGGCCTCCATGGGTTGTGGGGATAAGTCAAAGTAATTTCTTACTACTAATAATTTAAAGAGCTAACGTTAGCGATTAATTTACCTTTTAAAAAATTAAATTATGAGCCCATGCTCAAGCCCACCCCCAGTATGGCCTCCCTGATTTTCATTCTTCGATGGACTCACTGGAGCAGAAGAGGAAGGAATGTTGGATTTTATGACTCAAGGACATGCTCACACTGTAAAGTTAAATAAAAAATAGAATTCCGAACTCCATAGGAAGTCTTAGGCTTTTGTACAAATAAGTACCTATAAGAATATGAAAAACATTTTTAACTACAAAAAAACTAGAAATATAATAACATGTCAATAGGTACTGGGATTATAGATGCTTTATTCTTGAATTTTAAAATTTTCTGGAAGGAATATTTTTAACAAAGCAATAACCAGTGTCCAACCATTAGGGGGGTGTTTTTCAAAACTATGACACATTCATCCACAGAATACGACGCAGCCATTAAAAACAACTTTTAGGAAGTTTCTGCAATAACATGGAGAAATGTTCATGATATTTCTGAAAAGCCGGATCTGGGGGACAGAATTTCTCTGAACGGCTGTATACAAAGAAGATAACAGTGGCTGCCTCTAGGGAAGAAACAGGAGCACTGAGGACAGACCTAGGAAGGAGAATTATTTTTCTCTGTATATTTTTTCACAATGATCAGACTGGCACAAAACGACGGTCTGGTAATACCGAGTCTGATGTGACTGTGGACCAAGAACTGTTATACCCTGCAGGGCTATGGGAAAATTCCTATAACTGGTTGGAGAACAATAACACATAGACAGGCAATAATCCATTTCCTAGGATTCCTGCAATTCCATTTCCCTGTATCTACCTTATCAGCCATGTATGCACAGAGAAATACAAAAGGATGTGCACTCCAGCTTGGTTTATTACCGTGGAAACACTGAGGACGGCCTGAAGGTCTGGATGAGCTGAACTGTGTCCTCCCTAAATTCTTATATAAAGTTCTAACTCCAGTACCCCAGAATGTGACTGACTGTATTTGGAAACAGGGACTTGAAAGAGGTAATTAAGTTAAAATGTAGTTATTGTGGGTAGGCTCTAATCCAATGATTGTCACCTTTGTAAGAGGAGATTAGAACACAGATACGCACCAGAGTAAGCCCATATGAAGATCGAGGGAGAAGACGGCCATCTGCCGGGGAGGGAGAGAGGCTTCAGAAGACACCAACGCTGCCAACACCTCGATCTCGAACTTCTGGCCTCCAGGCTGTGAGATAATAACTTTCTGTTGTTTAAGCCACCTAGTCTGTGGGCCTTTGTGATGGCAGCCCAAGCAGCTGAAGACAAAGTCCATTAGCAAGGGATGGATAAATGAAGCCTTGGTTATGCAGACAACAGAACCTTACAATTACTCCAAGTTGTAAAAGATGATCTCAGCAACACGGAGTCCAGTGAGTGGACACCCCCCAGGGACTTGGTTCCAGCAACACTGATCTTACCGCACCTGAACCCCAGTGGCCGGAAGAGCTTGGTCCAACACCCCATGCAAGGGGAAACTTGGATGTGCAAGGACAAGGGACCGTGGAGCCTTTGGTCATGATTAGGGCCGTTTGTAGGGCTGGTCTCTAAACACAGGGGCCAGGGCTGCAACTCCAACCTGCCTCCCCAAGCTGCCCCCTCACCCCAGGGAAACAATACTGCCAGAGGGAGTAGAATCTATTCCTTCCCTCATTTGTTCAACTAACAGTTGGCTCCAGTCCCCATGTGAGTCAGTGCCTTGATAGGTATGAAGGTATAAAGATAAACACAACTCGTAGTGGTCAGGCAGCTGGCAGTCTGGTTGGGGAGAGACAAATGAAATCACATCACCTGGGACAGAAGGTGGTGTTGGGCATCTCGGAGCAGAATCCAGAGGCCAGTGGAGGAAGCTGGCACAGTGAAAGCAGCATCTTGTATGCTCTGTTTGCTCTGCTAGAAAGGCATGTCTCTCCTGCTTTGGGAAGGGCCCGCTCAGAAAAGGCAGGTCTTCAGGCAGCGACAATAAAAGGTACAAAGGCACGGAGTCACCAATGCCCCAGGCTGCCAGGACGGGGCTCTAAGTGGGGCAGAAACCAGGCTGGTTCGGGTCAGAAGGGAAGGGGTGGGTTTTCTGCTGTTGACAGCAGGAGGCGACAGAAGGTTTTATGAAGAGGACGCAGGCCTGATGGGCCGTCCAGGAAGGTTCTCTGGCAACAGCTTGGAGAAGGACGGGACGGAGAAAGGGGCTGGTGACCAGGCAGGAAACTTGTCCCAGCTCTGAGGCTTTTCTGCGCCAGCGAACACAGAGAGGGTTGCACCCCGGGACTGCAGCTGGAAATGCTGAAACGTTGTTTTGCCTGTGAAACCCAAGACAATGGACAGAAAGAAGGCCCGGAATGAATGGACGATTGTTGCTGGTAACTGCTTAGACCGTGTATATTTGTATGTCAAAAGTGCTTATTCCGGATGAATTTGTTTTGAGAACAAAAGAGGCCACTTGGTCCTTAGGGCTATGTGGATCCAGAAAGGCAGAGAAAAAGGCGCCGTACAGTCCAGAAAAGTGCTCCCCACCTGCCTCCACTGGCTGGATCACCCGTTCTGGAAACACCATGAGGCGGCCTAGCAGCTGACATTATGCCACGACACGTGGGGGCCAACTGGTCCCCAGGGCATGCGGATGTCCAGGTCCGAGGAAGCACACCCAGGGCTCACCTGTACTACCGCAGGCCTTACAGGGGCGTGCTCGTCCGAAGGCTTCTCGTAGAAAACTTCAGAGGGCTCCTCTTAGCCCCATCTGTCCCGTGAAGTTCAGGCCGCTGGGTGTCCGCCAGAAGCATACGTACCTGTGGGACGTCCAGACTCTGCTGGAAAAAGAGAATTAGCTTCCACCCTCAACTCTGCTACAGAAGAGTGATGTGGCGCCTTGGCAAGTCATGAAACTCCCTGGGAGTTACCTCAGATGTAATAATCATAATACCAAGCCAGGAGCTCCCAACCAGGAGTGAGATAAGAGTACTGCTTCCTGGGCATAACTAACTAAACTAGAATATCTGGGGAGCGGGACCCTGGACTCTGTAACCGAGTATCTGTCTAGTCCCTGAATATCCCCCAAGTCTCTCCCTTTCTAAGACACTTGAATGTCTAAGTACAGGGATGAGAGGGAGCATAGCGCCCTCCACCCTATGGCCAATATTCTGATCAGTCATTTGGGGAATTCCATAGGAGGCTTCGATCACTCCTGGGTTTATCTCGCTCCAATCTCTAGCGGCGACTGCATTTTTCTCTCTTAGTCTGTCCTCTTCTCTCACCCCAGTGCCAGCCCAAACTGGAGCCAAGGTCCAGCCCCACCTTCTTTAAGATGGAAGGTATCTCTAGCTATGGCAGTAAGAGGAAACTTCCAGAACAGCCCAGCAATTCTACCCCTTCCTATTCTTAAAAGTCACCCTGACCTCTGGGAATTCCCTTCTCAGGTCCCCAAGCTCTGCAGCCTTATTCTTCTCCCAAGTAGGTACGGCGAATTCCCCCAAAGTTCTGTCCATTTTTCCGGCAAAGCAGTTTGCGCCCACAAAATACAAAAGGTCCCAAACGTCTAGGCCAACCTGTGCATATTTCAAATTGGCCTGAGCATCATGTTAAACAAAAGGTCTTATGGCAGCACAAGCACTGACTGAAGCTTCAACATGCCTTCTCTTGACCAGAGTCGAATGATTTGGTGTGGTTACACCCCACCAGTTTGCTCTTTCCCTCCAACCCACAGAAGGTAAGAGCAGAGGAAGGTTTCCATTACCTTCCATGGATAGGATTTCTGCTCCTCCCCTTAGATGGCAGTCAGCGTTTTGTCCACCGCAAATCTATCCCTCCTGCCCCTACCCCCTGCCTATTTAACAAGCTCCCCAAGGGACAGGGTCAGCCCACCTGCATTTGGAAACCACTGGACCAGGTGACTTACAGAGTTACTTTCAGCTTTAAAATGCTTTGTTAAAGGGCTTCTGCCCCAAGAGGCAAGATGGACTTCAGAGTTAGCCGGACCAGGATCCAAGCCACAGCTCTAACAAGCTGGGTGACCTTGGGCAACTTACTTAGTCTCTGAGCCCTGGCTTCCACATTTGCAGAAAGAGGATATTAATAGCAAGTTCCCAGACTGTATTAAGTAATGTATGTGAAAGGAATTGCCAGTAACTGCTAGTTTTCTTCCTCTCAGCATGTGGGAGGTAGCCTTACATAAATTTATCTATTTTTTTGCTCTTTTTAATTGAAGTATACTTGATTTATAATGTGTTAATTTCTGCTGTACAGCAAAGTGATTCATATATATGTATACACATACACATATACATTCTTTTTTAATATTCTTTTCCATTATGGTTTATCATGGGATACTGAATATAGTCCTCTGTGACATACAGTAGGACCTTGTTGTTTATCCATTCTATATATAAAAGCTTACATCTGCTCACCCCAACCTCCCACTCCATCCCTCCCCCAACCCCCTCCCCTTGGCAACCACAAGTCTGTTCTCTATGTCTGTGAGTCTCTTTCTGTTTCATAGATAGGTTCATTTGTGTCATATTTTAGATTCCACATATAAGTGATATCATATGGTATTTGTCTCTTTCTGACTTCACTTAGTATGATAATCTCTAGTTGCATCCATGTTACTGCAAATGGCATTATTTCATTCTTTTTTTATGGCTGAGTAGTATTCCACTGTATATATGTACCACATCTTCCTTATCCATTCATCTGTCAATGGACATTTAGGTTGTTTCCATGTCTTGGCTATTGTGCATAGTGCTGCTATGAATATAGGATGCATGTATCTTTTTGAATTAGAGTTTTGTCTGGATATATGCCCATAAGTAGGATTGCTGGATCATATGGTAATTCTATTTTTAGTTTTCTGAGGAACCTCCACACTGTTTTCCATAGTGACTCTACTAACTTACATTCCCACCAACAGTGTAGTAGGGTTCCCTTTTCTCCACATCCTCTCCAGCATTTGCTATTTGTAGAGTTCTTAATCATGGCCATTCTGACCGGTGTGAGGTGGTACCTCATTGTAGTGTTGATTTGCATTTCTCTAATAATTAGTGATGTTGAGCATCTTTTCAGGTGCCTATTAGCCATTTGTATTTCTTCTTTGGAGAAATGTCTATTTAGATCTTCTGCCCATTTTTTGATTGGGTCGTTTGTTTTTTTGTTGTTGTTGAGTTGTATGAGCTGTTTGTGTATTTTGGAAATTAAGCCCTTGTCAGTTACATCAACTGCAAATATTTTCTCCCATTCTGTAGGTTGTCTTTTTATTTTGTTTATGGTTTCCTTTGCTATGAAAAAGCTTGTAAGCTTGATTAGGTCCCATTTGTTGATTTTTGTTTCTATTGCCTTTGGAGACTGACCTACGAAAACATTGGTATGATTTATGTCAGAGAATGTTTTGCCTATGATCTCTTCTAGGAGTTTTATGGTATCAGGTCTTATGTTTAAGTCTTTAAGCCATTTTGCATTTATTTTTGTGTCTGGTGAAAGGGTGTGTTCTAACTTCACTGATTTACATGTGGCTGTCCAACTTTTCCAACACTGCTTGCTGAACAGACTTTTTCCCATCATATAGCATTGCCTCATTTGTCAAAGAGTAACTGACCATAAGGGTATGGGTTTATTTCTGGACTCTCTATTCTGTTCCATTGATCCATATGTCTGTTTTTGTGCCAATACCATGCTGTTTTGATTACTGTAGCTTTGTAGTATTGTCTAAAGTCTGGGAGGGTTATGCCTCCTGCTTTATTCTTTCTCTACAGGATTGCTTTGGTAATTCTGTGTCTTTTATAGTTCCACATAAATTTTAGGATTATTTGTTCTAGTTCTGTGAAAAATGTCATGGGTAATTTGATAGGGATTGCATTAAATCTGTATATTGCTTTGGGTAGTATGGCCATTTTAACAACACTAATTCTTCCAATCCAAGAGCATGGGATTTCTTTCCATTTCTTTGAATCATCTTCAGTTTCCTTTATTGTTTTACAGTTTTCAGGATATAAGTCTTTCACCTCCTTTGTCAGGTTTATTTCTAATTATTTTATTTTTGGGGGTGTGATTTTATAAGGTATTGGGTTTTTTTTTTTTTTACATTTCCTTTCTGATATTTCATTGCTAGTGTAAAGAAATGCAACTGATTTCTGTATGTTAATCTTGTATCCTGCTTCCTTGCTGAATTTGTTTCAGTTCTAGTAGTTTTTGTGTGGAGTCTTTAGGGTTTTCTATATATAGTATCATGTCATCTGCATATAATGACAATTTTACCTCTTCCCTTCCAATTTGGATACCTTTTCTTTCTTTTTCTGATTGCTGTGGCTAGGACTTCCAATACTATGTTGAATAGAAGAGGTTAGAGTGGGCATCTTTGTCTTGTTCCAGATTTTAGCAGGAAGACTTTCAGCTTTTCACCATGAGTATTATATTGGCTGTGGGTTTGTCATAAATAGCTCATGTTATGTTGAGATATGTTCCCTCTATACCCAGTTTGGTAAGAATTTTTATCATGAGTGGATGTTGAATTTTGTCAAATGCTTTTTCTGCAACTATTGAGATGATCATGTGGTTTTTGTCTTTTCTTTTGCCTATGGTGTATCACGTTGATTGATTTGCATATGTTGAACCATCCTTGTGAACATGGGATGAATTCCACTTGGTTGTGACATATGACCTTTTTTATGTGTTATTGGATTCAGTTTGCTAATATTTTGCTGAGAAGTTTTGCATCTATATTCATCAAAGATATTGGCATGTAATTTTCGTTTTTGGTGGTGTCTTTGTCTGGTTGTGGTATTAGGTTGATGGTGGTTTCATAGAATGTCTTTGGGAGTGTTCCCTCCTCTTCAGTTTTTTGGAAGAGTTTGAGAAGGATCAATATAAGTTCTTCGTGTGTTTGGTATAATTCTTCTGTGAAGCCATCTGGTCCTCGACTTTGGTCTGTAGAGAGTTTTTAAATTACAGATTCATTTCACTCCTAGTGATTGGTCTGTTCAAATTATCTATTTCTTCTTGATTCAATTTTGGTGAACTCTATGTTTCTAGAAACTTCTCCATTTCTTCTAGGTTGTTGAATATGTTGGAATATAATTGTTCATAGTATTCCCTTATGATTTTTTGTATTTCTGCAGTATCAGTTGTTATGTCTCCTTTTTCATTTCTTATTTTGTTTATTTGGGTTCTCTCCATTTCTTGGTGAGCCTGGCTAGAGGTTTGTCAATCTTGTTTACCCTTTCAAAGAACCAGCTCTTGGTTTTATTGATTTTTCTCTATTGCTTTTTTAATCTCTATTTTATTTACTTCCTCTCTAATCTTTATTATTTCCTTCCTTCTGCTGACTTTAGGTTTTGTTTGTTCTTCTTTTTCTAATTCTCTTAGGTGGTAAGTTAGGTTGTTTATTTGAGATTTTTGTTCATTGAGGAAGGCCTGTATTGCTATGAACTTCCCTCTAAGAACTGCTTTTGCTGCATCCTATAGATTTTGTATGGTTGTGTTTTCATTGTCATTTGTCTCAAGGTATTTTTTAATTTCCTCTTTGATTTCATTGTTGACCATTGGTTTTTAGTAGCATGTTGTTTAGTCTCCATGTAATCATTTTTTTCTCATTTCATTTTCTGTGGTTGATTTCTAGTTTCATGCCGTTGTGGTCTGAAAAGATGCTTGAGATAATTTCTGTACTCATATTTGTTGAGGCTTGTTTTGTGCCCTAGTATGTGTTCAATCCTAGAGAATGTTCCATGTGCATTTGAAAAGAATGTGTATTCTGGTTTGGGGTTTTTTTTTTTGGATGTAGTGTCCTGAAAATATCAAGTCTAACTGTTCTATTGTATCATTTAGGATCTCTGTTGCTTTATTGAATTTCTGTCTAGAAGATCTGTCCATTGATGTGAGTGGGGTGTTAAAGTCTCCTACTGTTATGGTATTCCTATCAATTTCTCCCTTTATGTCTGTTAGTATTTGTTTTATATATTTGGGTGCTTCTATATTAGGTGTATATATGCTGTATATATATGAGAGTAAAATCCTTGTATTGATCCTTTTATCATTATGTACAGTAAGTCCCCTACATACAAATGAGTTCCATTCCAACAGCGTGTTCATAAGTCCAATTTGTTCATAAGTCCAACGAAGTTAGCCTAGGTAACCAACTAACCCAGTTGGCTATATAGTACTCTACTGTAATAGGTGTATAATACTTTTCACACAAATAATACATAAAAAACAAACACAAAAAATAAAGAGAACATTTTTAATATTACAGTACAGTACCTTGAAAAGTACAGTACTACCAGCTACATCACCACTGCTTTTACACTTGCTTCTGGACATCCTGGGCTTGAAATAAAGATACTGTACTACTGTACTCTATACAGTACTGTACGATAAAGTACACAAAGGCACAACCACTTGTAGAGGATGCACACGTGACAATGTACACCAGACACGTGAACAAACTTATGTGATTGGACATGTGAACGCATGTTCGCATCTTTGAAATTTCATAACTTAGAGGTTTGTATGTAGGGGACTTACTATAGTGTCCTTTTTTATCTTTCTTTATAACCTTTGTTTTAAAGTCTATTTTGTCTGATATGAGTATTGCGGCCCCCGCTTTCTTGTCATTTCTGTTTACATGAAATGTGTTTTTCCATCCCCTCACTTTCAATCTACGTGTGTCCTTTACCCTAAAGTGAGACTTGTATAGGCAGCATATTGTGGGCTTTTTTTTTTTTTTTTTTATCCAATCTGCCACCCTGTGTCTTTAGATTGGAACATTTAGTCCATTGACATTTAAGGTAATTATTGATAGATATGTATTTATTGCCATTTTAAACCTTATTTCCCATTGATGTTATGTTTCTTCTGTGTCCCTTTCTGTTCTTCCTTTTGTGGTTTGATGATTTCCTTTTGTATTATACTTATTGTTTTTTGTGAATCTATTGTATGTTTTTGACTTGTGTTTACCCTGTTTTTCAGGTATTATTAACTGCTTCCTATATCTAGTTGCCTTAGACTGGTAGTCATATAGGCTCAAACACCTTCTAGGAAATGAAAAAAAACCTACATTTTCTCATTTTCTTACTCTCCTCCCCCACATTTTATGATTCTGATGTCCTCTTTTACATCTTCACGTTCATCCTTTTGCTGTTCACTGTGGTTATCTTCACTTTCACAGAAATTTTTTGATTTTTTTTTTTGTTTTTTGATTTGTTTACTGGCTTATTTGGGTGATTTGCTTCCCAATTGTGATTTTCTCTTTCCTATAGATTCTTACTACTTTTCTATTTAGAGAATAGAAATATTTCTTTTAGGATTAGTATTGCTGTATTCTTTTAGTTTTTGCTTGTCTGAGAAATTCTTTCTCTCCTTCTATTCTAAATGATAGTCTTGCTGGGTAGAGTATCCTAGGTTGCAGATTTTTCCCTTTCAGGACTTTGAATATATCTTGCCACTCCATTTCTGGCTTGCAACATTTCTGTAGAGAAATCAGCTGATAGCCTTATAGGGGTTCCCTTGTAATTAACCCTTTGTTTTTCTCTTGCTGCCTTTAGAATCCTCTCTTTATCTTTAACTTTTGTCATTTTTATTATAATATGCCTTGGTGTAGGTCTGTTTTGGGTTTATCTTGTTTGGGAGTGTCCCTGTGTAGCTTTAATATTTTTGGTGTGAGGGCTGTTTTTAGTGTGGTTGTGTGTGGCTGTCTCTGTGCTTCCTGTACCTGGATATGTTTCCTTGTCTAAGTTTGGGAAGTTTTCAGCCATAATTTCTTCAAATACATTTTCGTTCCCCTTTCCTCCTTCTTCCCCTTCTGGAATCCCTATTATGCATAGATTAGCACATTCTGTACTATCCCATAGGTCTCATATTGCTTTCATTTAAGAAATTTTTTATTTTATATTGGAGTATCATTGATTAACAATGGTGTGTTAGTTTCAGGTGTACAGCAAAATGATTCAGTTATACATATACAAGTATCTATTCTTTTTCAAATTCTTTTCTCATATAGGTTATTACAGAATATTGAATAGAGTTCCCTGTGCTATATGGTAGGTCCTTGTTGGTTATCTATTTTAAATATAACAGTGTGTCTGTGTCAATCCCAAACTCCCAATCTATCCCTCCACTTCCCCTCCCCCTCCCCCCAGTAATAATAAGTTTGTTCTCTAAATCTGTGAGTCTGTTTCTATCTTGTAAATAAGTTCATTTGTATCATTTTTTTTTCCATTTTTTTTCATTTGGCCTTCTGTCTGCTGTCCTGATTGGGTACTTTCCATCATTCTATCTTCCAGGTCATTTACTCATTCTGCTATTCATTGCCTTTAGCTCAGCTTTTGTCTCAGCAAATGAGTTTCCTAATTTTTCTTGGTTCTTCTTTATAGTCTCTAGTTCCTTTTTACAGTACTCTGCATTTCTGTCAATAGCCTTTCTTAATTGCTTCAGTATCTTCATTATCTCCTTTATGAAATCAGTGTCTATTAGACTTAAGAGGTCTGTTTCACTGTTTGTTCTTTCAAGGGAATTCTCTTGGTCTTTTAACTGGAAGTGGTTCCTCTGCTTCTTCATTCTACTTATATTTCTCTTATTTTGGGGGTTTAGGAGAAACAATTATCTACTATGGTCTTAGAGGGTTATATATATGTGGGAGTGTCCCTGTGTAGCTTTAATATTTTTGGTGTGAGGGCTGTTCTTAGTGTGGATGTCTGTCACCCCTTTCCTCGGTGTGTGCTGACCATTACGCCCTTGATAGGGACTGTGCAGATGAGGTGATTGGTGCTCTGTCCTGGGGTTTTCGGTGGCATCAGCAGCTCACGTGTACCCCCAGAGCACACGATGGAAATGGTGACAGTTCAAGACCTCTCCTGGAGTCCAGGAGTCCAGCGGCAGCGGCTTGCAACCATTCCTGTAGCCCGGGGGTGGGGGTGGGATGGCGGCTTGCGATTGTTCCTGGAGCTTTGTAGCCTTATGTAAGTTTAGGGAGTTAGACAAAGCTCAGGTGGGCTGGGCCTTCTCTCAGCAAATGCCCTTCCTCTTGGGCCTCATCACATCATTCACTGAGCCTGGAACCTTCACTAAAGATCCTTCCAGGAGGGGACTAGCCACCCCACTATCTCTGGGCAACTGTGAAAGCACAGCCTGCTCCTTTGGGTGGCCACTGCATTAACTGGTACTGATTTGATGCAAAGGCAGCATCCAATTTCAGGATAAGGGCAGGCTTAACTTCACCCGGACAAGAGGCTGGTGAGTGGTGACAGTGCTGTGCTGGGTAGCCTTCAGGCACTGTGAGATGAGGTAGCTCCAAACTTACAGGAAAACAAGGATACAGTGACCAGTCACGCTGTCATTCTGCATGCTGGGATTCCCCCAGGTATTCCTGCAGCACATGCTCTGGATCTTGTCTTTCTGGTCACATTGTGAGCTCTTCAAGGGCAGAGAATAGGTCTTCAGCATCTTTACCTGCAGTGCCTAACAGAATGCCAGACCCATTCCAGACCCAACAAAATTTGATAAATATGAAAATGCATTAATTAATGGATGGGCAGATCAGGGGGTTTCAGACTATGTAAACTGCCTGCCTGAGTGGCTATTTCACATAATGTGCTTTCAGAATTCCCTGAAGACACATGCCATTTCAAAAACTAATTCTGAAAAGCAGAAAAGATGTTCTCCAGCACAAAACTGACTCCATCAAAACTGTCAAACCCAACAACGCATTAAACATGCTTCAATTCCTCATTCATTCAGTGAACACTTACTGACTCTTCATTACATGTCAAGCACTATGCCAAGTGCTGGAGACAAGAAGAGATAAGATGTGGTCTCTCGCGAGGCTGGGCATCGATCACTTCTTTTTAAACTTCCTGTTGTGGTTGTGATGTGCAGCCAGGGTGGAGAAGGGCTGGCCAGAAGGACCCTCTGCTCACCGCCCTCAGCCTGCAGAGTACAGAGGGCACACCCACCCCATTCTGGGACCACCCACCAACTCCTCTTTTTTCCTCCCGATTTCTGCCTTTTTCTCTCTCAGCCTGTCAAAATCTCAGACTGAAGCACTTACTGATTTTTTGCAACTACTGAATAATGTTCCTCTTCTTTATGGTAACCTTAAAACTAAAATAGAAATGTTTTTAATTGAATGAAATATTCTTTAAAGTCTATAGTGCTTTATAATTTTCAAAAGTTTCATATACATGATTTCATATAATCCCATAATAACCCCTTTTTTCTCCTACCCCCGTGTTGCCCCTCCCTTCCCTCTCCCTACTGGTAACCACTAGTTTGTTCTCTATATCTGTGAGTTTACTTCTTTTGTTTTATTCACTAGTTTGTTGTATTTTTTAGGTTCCACATATAAATGATGTCATACAGTGTTTGTCTTTCTCTGTCTTATTTCACTGAGCATACATAATGCCCTCTAAGTCACTCCATGTTGCTGCAAATGGAAAAATTTCATTCTTTTTTATGGCTGAGTAGTATTCCAGTATGTGTGTGTGTACATATATATGTATATATGTTTGTGTGTGTATCTTCTTTACCCATTCATCTGTTGATGGACATTTAGGTTGCTTCCATACATTGGCAATTGTAAATAATGCTGCTGTGAACACCGGGGTGCTTGTTTCCTTTTGAATTAGTGTTTTGGGGTTTTTTGGATATATATCCAGGAGTGGAATTGTTGGGTCATATGGTAGTTCTACTTTTAGTTTGTTGAGAAACCTCCATACTGTTTTCCACAGTGACTGTACCAAATTTCACTCCTACCAACAGTGTACAAGGGCTCCCTTTTCTTCACCTTCTTGCCAACATTTGTTACTTGTGTTCTTTTTTTAAATTAATTTTTATTGGAGTATAGTCACTTTACAATGTTGTTGGTTTCTGCTGTGCAGCAAAATGAATCAGTTATATGTATCCATACATCCACTCTTTTTTAGATTTCCTTCCCATTTAGGTCACCACAGAGCACTGAGATCACCACAGAGCACTGAGTAGAGTTCCCTGTGCTATACAGTAGGTTCTCATTAGTTATCTCTTTTATACATAGTAGTGTATATATGTCAATCCCAATCTCCTAACTCATCCAACCCTCTCCTTCCCCCCTTGATAACTGTAAGTTTGTTCTCTCCATCTGTGACTCTATTTCTCCTTTACAAATAAGTTCATCTGTACCATTTTTCTAGATTCCACACTTTTCTCTTTCTGACTTACTTCACTCTCTATGACAATCTCTAGGTCCATCCACGTCTCTGCAAATGGCACTATTTTGTTCCTTTTTATGGCTGAGTAATATTCCATTGGACATATGTACCACATCTTCTTTATTCCTCTGTCAATGGACATTTAGGTTGCTTCCATGTCCTGACTATTGTAAATAGTGCTGTAGTGAACATCAGGGTGCATGCATCCTTTAGAATTCTGGTTTTCTCCAGATATATGCCTAGGAGTGGAATTGCTGGGTCATGTGATAGCTCTAGTTTTAGTTTTTTAAGAACCTCCACACCATTCTCCATAATAGCTGTACCAATTTACATTCCCACCAAAAGTGTAGGAGGGTTCCCTTTTCTCCATACCCTCTCCAGCATTTACTGTTTGTAGACTTTTTGATGATGGCCAACCTGACCAGTATGAGGTGATACCTCATTGTAGTTTTGATTTGCATTTCTCTAATAATTAATGATGTTGAGGAGCTTTTCATGTGTTTGTTGGCAATCTGTATGTCTTCTTTGGAGAAATGTCTATTTAGGTCTTCTGCCCATATTTTGATTGGGTTGTTTGTTTTTTTTTGATATTGAGCTGCAAGAGCTGTTTGTATATTTTGGAAACTATTCCCTTGTCAGTTGCTTTGTTTGCAAATATTTTCTCCCATTCTGAGGGTTGTCTTTTTGTTTTGTTTACGGTTTCCTTTGCTGTGCAAAAGCTTTTAATTAGGTCCTGTTTATTTATTTTTGTTTTTATTTTCATTACTGTAGGCAGTGGATTGGAAAAGATCTTACTGTGATTTATGTCAAAGAGTGTTCTTCCTATATTTTCCTCTAAGTGTTTTATAGTATCCAGCCTTATATTTAGGTCTTTAATCCATTTTGAGTTTATTTTCATGTATGGTGGTAGGGAATGTTCTAATTTCATTCTTTTACATGTAGTTGTCCAGTTTTCCCAGCACCACTTATTGAAGAGACGATCTTTTCTCCATTGTATATTCTCACCGACTTTGTCATAGATTAGGTGACCATAGGCGCATGGGTTTATCTCTGGGCTTTCTATCCTTGTGTTCTTTTTGATGATAGCCATTCTGACTGGTGTGAGGTGAGATCTCATTGTCGTTTTGATTCACATTTCCATGATGATTAGTGATGTTGAACTAGAATAGAATATTTTAAATCTGGCCTTTTCAAAAACAAAACCTAAAAAGTGTTTCTTTTAAACTGCAAGCTCATCGACCCAAAACATATTTATTAAATGCATATTATGTTTAGGACAACTAGGAACTCTAAGGCAATAGGAACAGTCCCAATCTTCTGTTTAAACTTTTGTCCTAAATTGAAATTTTTTCTATGGTTAAATGTTCTCAGGGGAAAAAAGGTACTAATTGCTCTTGGAGTTGTTGTCCTTTTAGTACTGAATAAGGCCTCATAATATGAAAAGGGTGTCTCAGGACCTAGCACTGTCTGAAATAGAGAATCTATAAGCCCAGGTTCCACAGGCTTGACTTCCATTCCATAATGAGTAATTGATTCTGAGTGGTCTCTTAAGGGACCAGTGGTCCTTGTTTGCCCAGGACTGAGAGGTTGGCAGAGTCTCTGCAAAGCAGGACTGCTGGTCTCCCTAATGATCACCTCTCCTCTCGCCACCAAAGTTCTTCTCTCAGAAATGAAGATACTAAATACAGAGAACCCCAGACATAAATCATATTGCAAGTTCAAAGATTTCATTGTAAGATGGATTATTCCACACACTCCATGCCAATGGTGATGTATACCATTTTTGCTGGTGTGCAAGATGGGTATTTTTCTTGGTCTTGCACCTCAAAATATTCCTGTTGGAGACAGACCCTGACAGATTTTAGGCACCTACATTCTCTTCCCTCTATCCACTATCTAATATTCCTCCTGGGACAGCAAAGTAGGGTTACCACAAGGTTCCCTGGTTAAACTGGGGTAAGCCTCCTATGCTGGCACAAAAGTGCTACATCTTAACTTCCATTGTCTCACATAAGGACTACAGCTCAGGTTCTGAGCAGCATCAGGACCACACAAACTATTTAAGGGACAAGCACATCATTTCACATTTCATTGTCCAAAGAGATGCACCAGCAGGATACCTCATAGAAAGATCCACGGCCATTGGCTCTCTTGGGACCGTCTTGGGTTCAAATCTCAGCTCAAGCACTAAGTCTGTGACTCTGGGGCAGTTAGCAGCCATCTTCCTGATTCTGTTTCCTCATCTCTAAAAGGAGGTTAATCTTACCTGCACTGTTAGGAACGAAGATCAGAAATCAAACCAAAAACATCCAAGCACCTGACACGTAGTACAAATTGAACGTGTGATGCTCACATTTTAAGCAAGTAAAACCTTGTACACATTTGTTAAAACACACACAAAATACACACACACTTCAGAACGGCAAGTCTGACACAAACAAAAAGCACTTGTTTTTAGAAATATTTCCTTTATGTAGAAATGCAGTATTGATTTAGTAAGAAACTCATTTTTAACCATCTGATTTGAACAAATTCTCTCCTCCCAAAGTATTTGATTGAGGGTACAACATTGTAGCATATATTTTATTATTATCATTATTATTTTCCACATTTAATACCACGTTTCCTTCTCCCACATAGAATATCACCCAATAGAAGTTTCCCAAAGGAGCCACAGCACATTCATTACAAAGATAGAAAGGAAAACCGTTTTTCAATCTCTGCTTTCTAATAGGATGATTCAACTAAAAGAATATCGGATTTAATCAGCTATGAAACTGAAAAAAAATGGAGACCAGCCCGAGTGAACATCATGGGCTGTGATCATGAACATCTCTGAGAAGTGAGGGGAGAAAAGAGAAATATCTGCCTCTTCTTCCCAAACTTCAATATAACTTTAAATTACTTTAAAAAATATTTATAAAAAGACATCCCTCTGCCTTAATGGTGTGAAATCTGGGTGTCTTCTCAGGGCCATGCCTGGGCCAGCAGATGGCACATATGCAATGGAAAACAGTAGCCCCTCTGAGACTTCTGGTATGTGGACAGGAGACTTTCTGATTTCCAATCTTGGCTCATTTCAGAAGAAAGAAGGGTTACATCCCTGGTGGGGGGGGGGTGGTGGTGGCAGGGGAAACGCAGCCACCTTCAGGGCACGTGCCTGACCTCCAGTCCATTCAAGTGTCCATTCACAGTCCTCCAGGCTCATTGAATTTTCAGTATTCTGCAAACCTCCCTCCACACGGTCCCTCCTCAGCAGTCTTCTGAGTGTAGTTAATGTGTTTGAGAACAGTAATGTCACAAGTCAAGGGACTGGGGGCTTCCCAAGGAACAACCGTCTTGCATATGTTCTGGAAGACAAGTCATCTCAGCTTTACCTTCTAACTTCTGGAGCAGACGCCCGGGTTCCCAACGTCCAGATTTCAGTGGTTGGAGATCATGCCAGAAAAGTGAAGACCCAGCTAGCCCAGAATGGACTGTCTCTGCAGTTCTAGCACATTCTCCACACACCTCCATACTACTCAAATGTCCTAGAAAGTATTAAATCAACTGGACATGGCTGATTCAATGGTACAAAAAAAAGCTTTATAAAAATACTCCCTGCACTTAAAAAATCAAAACAAAATAGATGCATGTAAACATTACCTCTAAGTCACTGGAGAACCCTGGAGTCTTTTTATCTCCTCTGTCCAGTGATTTGCAGTCTTATGTGTTCAGCTTTTGTTTGTTTCTTTTCTTTGGAGGTATCAATCTATTTTTTTCTTATTAACAGAGTTCAGAGTCTGAGGCCGCCTTTGATTATGAGCTTGTGGTTTGATTGGCAGGAACAGTATGATCAGGAGACTGATAATGTGTAAGTAAAAGTACATGGACCTAGGAATAAACACACAAATTATATTTCAAACAAGGGTGTATGTGGGAAATGTCACATGAGGCAATTACATCACCTTTTGGCACTGGTGGACCTGGCTGCACTCAGGCTCGCCTTGATCCACTCCACAGATAACTCCCTTTGGTGGGTGAGTGGGCCAGGGATGGACCAAAACCACAAAGCTGGGCAGAGCAAACCAACCAGCCCATCTGCAGACAGGCGTATGGCAATGTCCCACTGATGTAATAAGCAGATGGAGAGAATTAACCCTGACAGCTAGAAACCCACCATATTAAAAGTCTAAGGATGCATGGAATGAAATTGAAGCCCTACCCTATGTTCCCCAAACACAAATGCAACTGACCCTTTAGCCAATGTGCTCCACTAAGTGTCAGGGGTTCCTGTATATATTATGAGCCTGAGGAATCTGGACTTCAAAAGCCTACTCCATACCTCGATTTTCATCCAAACTAAAACAAGTTTTGCTTTTGAGGTTTGTGGACTTATTGCATAAGTGTGATACTGGACACAGGGTAGATGCTCAATAAATGCTGTACACATCAATGAATGCAAGTAATTAGAAAGCAGCTGTTATAAAATTATTCTATATCCATTTGGGAAAACTGAACTTACACTTTCTCCAATGCTTTTTCAAGGGCAAAGGAAAATAATGTTAAGGGGCAGGGGACCCACAATCGATTTACATATAATTCCCCAGCTTTTGTGATCATAATGTCAGGTCTATATAGAATAGTTAAAAGCTTCAGCAGAAGCAAACATATCTTCATTTCTTCTTTCAATAAGCATTTACTGCCTAGGATGTACGAAGCATTGAACTGGGATCTACAAAAAGGCAAAGACCCCACCCCTCCTTTTGGGAATGGAAAAGAAGAGACGTATAGACACAATGGTAGTAATTAGCAGAGGGGTGAAGAGCCACAGGTAAGTGACCATCTGATTTACTATTTAAACCAGGACATTAATGAGGGTGAATAACAGCTCTACAGAGAAACACATTGGTTCAGCAAGTGTAAGCTGGGATTCTCACAGGCATACCCCAGGCAGAGGGAACTCCAGCTTTCAGAGTCTGCTCTCGTAAAATGTACTTTGTTCTTGCATTTTGCCTTAATCTTTTACATGTGGCCAAATCTACACTGGAGCAATTTTGTTAGATTAAAACCAAATATTCTGGAAGTCAAGGGAGAAAAACTTCAACTTCCCAGGGAGGTTTAGTAACCTATTCTGACACTCCATACTTCTCTCAAATTTTAAGCAATACTTCCATCTTTTTGTTATGGAAAAACTCAGCTAACATTTATAGAGCATGCTAGGACTAAACTAGGTACTCCAGATACACAGATGAATAAAGCATAGTTCTACTCTCAAGCAGTTTGCTATCTACAAAAATTCCTACACAAATTCTAACATTCTTATACATTGAATTTAATAAAGTGCTCTCTAGTTAAAGACAACATATGAGATTTTGCTTTTGAAAATGATTTCATCGAAAGGTTCTGCTCTGGCTAAATGTTTGTGTCCTCCCCCAAATTCATACGTCGAAGCCCTGACTTCCAATCTGATGGTATTTGGAGAAGTAGACTTTGGGTGGTAATTTGGTTTAGATGAGGCAATGATGGTGGGCCCCCCATGACAGCATTAGTACCCTTATTAGAAAATAAAGGCAAATCAGAGCGTGAGCCATCTTTCTCTGTGTCCCTCTCACTGTCCCTCACCCCATCTCTTTTGCGGTCCTTGTCTCCCTCGGTCTCTCTCTCTGCTATGTGAGGACACAGTGAGAAGGTAGCCTTCTGCAAGCCAGAAAGAGAGCTTTCATCGGAAACCAAATCTGCTGGCATCTTGATCTTGGACTTCCCAGCCTCCAAGATTGTGAGACATAAATGTCTGCTGTTTAAGTCACCCAGTCTATACTATTTAGTCATAGCAGCCTGAGCTAAGACAACTTCGTTCTTTTGTTAAAAAATTTATTGGATTATAGTTGCTTTACAATGTTGTGTTAGTTTCAGGTGTACAGCAAAGGGATTCAGTTTTATATATATATATATATATATATACACACACATACATTTTTATTCTTTTCTCATATAGGTTATCACAGAATATTGAGTAGAGTTCCCTGTGCTATACAGGAGGTCCTTGTTGGTTATCAGTTGATATCTTATAATATAGTAGTGTTTGTATGTTAATCCCAAGCTCCTGATTTATCCCCCCAACCTACATTTCCCCTTTGATAAATGTAAGTTTGTTTCTGATATCTGTAAGTCTTTCTGTTTTGTAAATAAATTCATTTGTATCATTTTTTAAATTAGATTCTAGATATGGGTGATATCATATGATATTTGTCTTTCTCTGTCTGACTTCACTTAGTATGACATCTCTAGGTCCATCCATGTTGCTGCAAATAGCATTATTTCATTCTTTTTTTATGGCTGAGTAGTATTCACTGTATATATGTACTACATCTTCTTTATCCATTCCTCTGTAAAGGGACATTTTATGTTGCTTCCACGTCTTGGCTATTTTAAATAGTGCTGCAATGAACACTGGGGTGCACGTTCCTTTTCAAATTATGGTTTTCTCCGGATATATGCCCAGGAGTGGGATTTCTATTTTTAGTTTTTTAAGGAATCTCCAGACTGTTCTCCATAGTGGTTGTACCAATTTACATTCCTACCAACAGTGTAGGAGGGTTCCTTTTTCTCCATACCCTCTCCAGCATTTAGTGTTTATAGACTTTGATGATGGACATTCTGACTGGTGTGAGGTGATTCCACATTGTAGTTTTGATTTGCAGTTCTCTAATAATTAGTGATGTTGAGCATCTTTTCATATACTTTTTGGCCATCTGTATTGCTTCTTTGGAGAAATGTCTATTTAAGTCTTCTGCCCATTTTTTTGATTGGGTTGTTCGTTTAATGGGGTTTTGTTTGACATAGAGCTGCATGAGCTGTTTGCATATTCTGGAGATTAATCCCTTGTCAGCTGCTTCATTTGCAAATATTATCTTCCATTCTATGGGTTGTCTTTTTGTTTTATGGTTCCTTTTGCTGCACAGAAGCTTTTAAATTTAATTAGGTCCCATTTGTTTATTTTTGTTTTTATTAGGAGGTGGGTCCAAAAAGATACTGCTGCAATTTATGTCAGAGTGTTGTGCCTATGTTTTCTTCTAAGAGTTTTATAGGTCTTTGATGCATTTTGAGTTTCTTTTTGCATATGGTGTTAGAGAATGTTCTGATTTCATTCTTTTACATGTAGCTCTCCCATTTTCCCAGCACCACTTACTGAAAAGACTGTCTTTTCTCCATTGTATATTCTTGCTTCCTTTGTCGTAGATTAATTAACCATAGGTCCGTGGGTTTATTTCTGGGCTTTCTATCCTGTTCCATTGATCTATATGTCTTTTTTTGTGCCAGTACCATTCTGTTTTGATTACTGTATCTTTGTAAGTATAGTCTGAAGTCAGGGAATCTGATTCCTCCTGCTCCGTTTTTCTTTCTCAGGATTGCTTTGGCTATTTGGGGTCTTTTGTGTCTCCATACGAATTTTAAAGGTTTTTGTTCTAGTTCTGTGAAAAATGTCATTGGTAATTTGGTAGGGATTGCATTGAATCTGTAGATTGTCTTGGGTAGTATAGTCATTTTGACAATATTGATTTTTCCAATTCCAATAACATGGTATATATCTTTCCATCTGTTTGTGTCATCTTTGATTTCTTTCGTCAGTGTCATAGTTTTCTGAGTACAGGTCTTTTGTCTCCTTAGGTAGATTTATTCCTATGTAGTTTGTTCTTTTTGATGCAATGATAAATGGGATTGTCTCAATTTCTTTTTCTGGTCTCTCGTTGTTAGTGTATAGGAATGCAAGGGATTTCTGTGTATTAATTTTGTATCCTGCAACTTTACTGAATTCATTGATGAGCTCTAGTAGTTTTCTGGTAGCATCTTTATGACTTTCTATGTATAGTATCATGTCATCTGCAAACAGTGACAGTTTTACTTCTTCTTTTCCAATTTGGGTTCCTTTTATTTCTTCTTTTCTCTGATTGACATGACTAGGACTTCCAAAACTATGTTGAATAAAGGTGGCAACAATGGACATCCTAGCCTTGTTGCTGATCTTAGTGGGAATGCTTTCAGCTTTTAACCATTGAGAATGATGTTAGCTGTAGGTTTGTCATATATGGCCTTTATTATGTTGAGGTAAGTTCCCTCTATTCCCACTTTCTGGAGAGTTTATATCATAAATGGGTGTTGAATTTTGTCCAAAGCTTTTTCTGCATCTATTGAGATGATCATATGGTTTTTATTCTTCAGTTTGTTAATGTGGTGTATCACACTGATTGATTTGTGGATATTGAAAAATCCTTCCATCCCTGGGATAAATCCCACTTGATCATGGTGTATGATCCTTTGAATGTGTTGTTAGATTCAGTTTGCTAGCATTTTGTTGAGGATCAGTGATACTGGCCTGTAATTGTGTGTGTGTGTGATGACTTTGTCTGGTTTTGTTATCAGAATGATGGTGACCTCATAGACTGAGCTTGGGAGTGTTCCTTCCTCTGCAATTTTTTGGAAGGGTTTCAGAAGGATATGTGTTTAACTATTCTCTAAATGTTTGATAGCATTTACCTGTGAAGCCATCTGGTCCTGGAATTTTGTTTGTTGGAAGTTTTTAATTGCTGTTTCAGTTACAGTACTTGTGATTGGTCTATTCATATTTTCTATTTCTTCCTGGTTCAGTCTTGGAAGGTTGTACCTTTGTAAGAATTTGTCCATTTTATTGGCATATAGTTATCTGTAGTAGTCTCTTATCTTTTGTATTTCTGTGCTGTCAGTTTAACTTCTCCTTTTTCATTTCTAACTTTATTGATTTATAGAGTCCTCTTCCTTTTTTTCTTGATGAGTCTGGATAAAGGTTTATCAATTTTGTTTATCTTCTCAAAGAACCTGCTTTTAGTTTCACTGATCTTTGCTAATGTTTTCATCTCTATTTCATTTATTTCTGCTCTGATCTTTATGATTTCTTTCCTTCTGCTAACTTTGGGTTTTCTCTGTTCTTTCTCTAGTTGCTTTAGGTGTAAGGTTAGGTTGTTTGAGATTTTTCTTGTTTCCTAAGGTAAGACTGTATTGCTATAAACTTCCCTCCTATAACTGCTTTTGCTGTGTCCCATAGGTTTTGGGTCATTGTGTTTTCATTGTCATTTGTCTTGAGGTATTTTTTGATTTCCTCTTTGAGTTCTTCAGTGATCCATTGGTTGTTTAGTAACATATTGTTTAGCCTCCACATGTTTGTTTCTTACAGTTTTTTTTCCTGTAATTGATTTCTAATTTCAAGTGTTGTGGTTGGAAAAGATGCTTGGTATGATTTCAATTTTCTTAAAATTACCAAGGTGTGACTTGTGACCCAAGATGTGATCTATCCTGGAGAATGTTCCATCTGCACTTCAGAAGAAAGTGTATTCTGTTGCTTTTGGATGTAATGGTCTACAAATATCAATTAAGTCCATCTGTTCTAATGTATCATTTAAGGCCTGTGTTTCCTTATTGATTTTCTCTCCGGATGATCTGTCCATTGATGAAAGTGGGGTGTTAAAGTCCCCCCCCCATTATTGTGTTACTGTCGATTTCTCCTTTTATGGCTGTTAGCATTTGCCTTATGTATTGAGTTGCTCCTATGTAGGGTGCATACATATTTACAATTGTTATATCTTCTTCTTGGCTTGATCCCTTGATCATTCTGTAGTGTTCTTCTTTGTCTCCTGTAACATTCTTTATTTTAAAGTTTATTTTGTCTGACATGAGTATTGCTACTCCAGCTTTCTTTTGATTTGCATTTGCGTGGAATACCTTTTTCCATCCCCTCACTTTCAGTCTGTATGTGTCTCTAGGTCTGAAGTGGGTCTCTTGTAGACAACATATATATGGATCTTGTTTTTGTATCCATTCGGCCAGTCTATGTCTTTTGGTAGGAGCATTTAATCCATTTACATTTAAGGTAATTATCAATATTAATGTTCTTATGGCCATTTTGTTGTTTTAGATTTGTTTTTGAAGGTCTTTTTTTCTCCCTTTCCTCTTTTGTTCTCTCTCTCGTGATTTGATGTCTATCTTTATTGTTGTGTTTGGACTGCTTTTTCTTTTTTTGTGTGTGTATCTGTTGTAGATTTTTGGCTTATGGTTCCCATGAGGTTTTGATATAGCAGTCTATATATGTACAAGATTGTTTTAAGTTGCTGGTCACTTAATTTCCAATGCATTTCCAATATCCTGCATTTGTGCTCTCCTCTTCTCACAATTGCTGGTTTTGATATATTTGTGTGCAGATGATTTCCTACCTTTACTTTATGTTTGCCTTTACTGATGAGCTTTCCCATTCTTAATTTTCTTGATTCTAGTTGTGGCCTTTTCTTTTCTGCCTAGAGAAGTTCCTGTAGGCTTTGTTATAAAGCTGGTTTGGTGGTGCTGAATTCTCTTAGCTTTTGCTTGTCTGTAAAACTTTTTCTCTGTTGAATCTGAATGAGAGCCTTGCTGGGTAGGGTATTCTTGGGTGTAGGTTTTTCCCTTTCATCACTTTACATAATATACCACTCCTTTCTGGCCTGCAGAGTTTCTGAGTTTCAGCTCATAACCCTAAGGGGATACCCTTGTATGTTATTTGTTACTTGTCCCTTGGTGCTTTTAATATTTTTTGTCTTTAGTCTCAGTGTGTTCCTCCTTGGGTTTATCTTGTATGGGACTCTCTGCATTTCCTGGACTTGATTGTTTCCTCTCTCATGTTAGGGAAGTTTTCAGCTATAATCTCTCCAAATATTTTCTCAGGCCCTTTATCTCTCTCTTCTCCTTCTGGGACCCCTATGATGTGAATGTTTGTGCATTTAATGTTGTCCCAGAGGTCTCTGAGACTGTCCTCACTTCTTTTCATTCTTTATTCTGTTTCACGGCAGTGATTTCTACCATTCTGTATTTCAGCTTACTTATTTGTTCTTCTGCTTCAGTTATTCTGCTCTCGATCCCTTCTACTTTATTTTTCATTCCAGTTATTGCATTGTTCATTTCTATTCGTTTGTTCTTTAAATCTTCTAGCTCTTTGTTAAACATCTCTTGTAACTTCTTCATCTGTGCCTCCATTCTTTTTCTGAGATCTTGATCATCTCTACTATCATTACTCTAAATTCTTTTTCAGGTAGGTTGCCTATGTCCACTTCATTTAGTTGTTCATTTATCTTGTTCCTTCGTCTGGAACGTATTTCTCTGCTGTCCCATTTTGTCTAACTTTCTGTGTTTGTGGTCTTCTTTCTGCTGGCTGGAGGATCATAGCTCCTCTTCTGGTGTCTGCCCTCTGGTGGGTGAGGCTGGTCTTGAGGTTTGTGCAGGCTTCCTGGTGGGAGGGACTGGTGCCTGCCCACTTGTAGGTGGAGCTGGGTCTTATCCCTCTGGTGGTCAGGGCCATGTCAAGGGGTGTGTTTAGAGGTGGCTGTGAGCTCAGTATGGCTTTATGCACTCTGCTGATGGGTGGGGCTGTGTTCCTACCCTACTGGTTGTTTGGCCTGAGGCATCCAAGCACTGGAGCCTGTAGGCTGGTGGGAAGGGCCATGTCTTGATGCCAAAATGGCAACCTCTGTGAGACCCTCCAAGACTTGTAGGTAGGTCCAGCCCCAGCTCCTATGGAGGTACTGCTTTGTGTTGGGTCCCAGGGTACATGAAAACTTGTGCATGCCCTCCAAGAGTGCAGTCTGTTTCCCCCAGTCCTGTGGAGCTCCTGTACTCAAGCCCCACGGGCCTTGAAAGCCAAATGCTCTGATGCCAGACCCTCATGCTGGGGAGCCTGACGTGGGGCTCAGGACTCTCACTCTTGTGGGAGAACCTCTGTGATATAATTATTTTCCACTTTGTGGGTCACCCACCTGACAGTTATAGGATTTATGTCGCAAAAGCACCCCTCCTACCGTCTCGTTGTGGCTTCTTCTTTGTCTTTGAATATAAAATATCTCTTTTGGTAGATTCCAGTCTTTTTTGTTGATGGTTGGTCAGCAGTTAGTTGTGATTTTGGTGTTTTCACAAGAGGAGGTAAGCTCAAGTCCTTCTACTCTATCATCTTTTCAGAATCACAAGTTCTTTCATAATACATTTAGATGTTCACTTGGGGCTCATTTACAACTTAAAGGAAAAAAATTAGACTAAGAAATTTAAAGCTGGGATTTGTAGTCACTGTAACTTGAAAAGTGACTAGCCAGAAAAATGAAGCCCATCTGACATTTAAATGTCAATCAGGGAAGGGTATCCTGAGAAATGGATTTGCATACAACTGCCATTCATTGCCAGTTATTTAAATTATCCCCTAGTGAGGAACAGATCTGGAATGCATCTAGACCCACCTCGACTAAAAAGATGATTCAATTTTTATTTCTTTTGCCAGATTCAGTGATTCTCTTAAGAGTTTCTGAAAAAAATTGTTTTTAAAAGATTCTGAAAACTGTTTTTGAGAGGCAGTCTAGTAGCCATTGACATGTGGCTGTTAAAATTCAAATTAGATAAATTGAAAACTCCGTTCCTCAGTCACACTAGCCACATTTCAAAAGCTCAACAGCCACATGCACTGGTGGCCAACATATTGGATGGCATTTTGGTCATTGTAGAAACTTCTATTGGACAGAGCTGATCTAGATAGGGAACTTAAATTATATACATAAGCAACTATGAAAACAAGATAACATATTAGGTTGAATTGCTTGTAATTGACAGAAGTGACAGAAATGTCAATTTCACCCTAAACAAAGGTGTTTTCTAAAAAAAAAGATTGTTTTTAAAAAGAAATGGAAATCTACATGAGTGATCTGGATTGATAATGATTGAATTCTTTCCCTAGAACTCCTGCCTAAATATAGAAATTAGCATGCTTAGTTGGTTAAATGCATGTGATCACAAACAAATCACCACATTGTGCTATTCCCCTAGCACTAACATTCTTCCAAAATAGCTTCTCCTAGAGAAATTTTTAGTAATTGCACTACTGCTCTTGCTGTTTAAAAAAAAAAAAAAAAAAATTTTGCATCTGAAACTCGGGCCTTGCTGTGTGTGTTTTAACTGCTCACCCTCTCTGAGCCTCCACTTCCATATATGATAAACAGGGACACTGATACCTACTCTTGTCTCTTCTCAGCTCACTACTCTCTACCTTGGATTGATTCTATATTCTGCCCACACTCATGTTTCTCGGGGCTTCCTCCTATCACAACTGCTCCCTGGGTCTGGAACACAACCCACAGTGTCCCATCCACCACTCTCAGCACCCTCAGACTCCAGGACTCAAACAAACACTGCTTCCTCCCAAGAGCAGATTCCTGTTACAGGCTCTCATAAATCTTTGTACCATTCACTCAGAGTATGATCTTAGTGGGTATTTATCAATTTGTCAATTATTTCCTGTCACTTCCACCAAGCTATCTCCTCCATGGAAGTAAGAATGATTTCTATCTTTTGCTCACCATCCCATCCCCCAGCTTCTAGAAAAGTGCCCAGCACACTGTAGGTATTAAATGGTACTGAGTTAAATACAGGCATTTCTGCTACAACATGATACATATATTCCTGAAAAAAATCTTGCATCTGGCAACATCATGTGCTTAAAACACCAGGACTAGGGTGGTTTTTCTGTCTCTCTCTCGTTCCTGTTTATTAGTCCTCATAGGCACTTAGATTTTCCAAACACGGGGGGAAACCCTCAGCCCCATCCATCTTACTCAGGAATGCAAGTCAATGTGTTTCAATGCCTGTTATAAAAAAACAAGTACCTCATTTTTAAAAATCTGATTTAACGGAACATTTTTTATTTCACCGTTCCATTTCTTTTATAAAAGTCATCTCCTCACTAGCAGCTCTCTGCCCTAGAGTAAGGGAGTGTGGAGGGGATTGGGCACCTCCAAAGAAAAGGGAGAGAAGGGCCCAGGGTTATAAGTTAACCTATGAAGACGGAAGCAGACAACTCAAAACCTATGAGACTTCGTAACACAATGAACACCCAAGCCAGAAACTTGGACAGCCTAGGCAGATAGCTCAACGGGCTAAGGCTGCTTCAGGGGGCAATAAAAGTCCCAGATAATGAAGGGCAAATGCTGGCTAGAGGGCACTGAGACGAGAGAAAGGACAATAGAGCTGTGAGCAAGTGGGGCTGCCCAGAGGCAAGGTGCAGAGGAGGTAAACCAAGATGGTGCAGCTTGGGCGGGGCGCCTCTGAGAAGAGGAAGCCCAGCGCTGGGCGGGCACTCATGGCTCCTACCGCTGTAGCAGCTGAACTGAGGGCTATTTTTGGCTGAAGATTTCATCGTTTTTCCACTCTTCTGGCATCCCTTATCTAGAAAAATTTGTGTATAAACCAGCTCAACTTCCATATTATACGGACATAACTCCTGTGACCTAACCGGCATTATAGAAACAGAATTCATTGAGGAGCACGGTGTACTTCCCTCTACCTTCTTTTCCTATAACCTAAAAAAAAAAAAAATCATCCTAGACATTGATACCTGTACCAAGTAGTAAAATTTCTTTGATCATTCCTGACCAGCGAGTCCAATCCCTGATGTACAATAAGGCATGTTTGCATGTTTATTTCTAAGCCACTTTTCTGACTGTAGCTATGGTCCAAACTCAATCTGCAAAAGCCTCTGCAAATCAGTAAAGAACACAAGTTGGTATTTATCCAGTACAGACTACACGCCAGACACTGAGCTGAGCCCCTTGCACGTTTGCCTCATTCAATCCTAACACCTAAAGGTGCTTGGAGGTGAATTCTATTCTTACCTTCATTGTACAGTTGAGAAAACACTGGTAAAAGAGGTTAATAACTTGCCAGAGGTCATGTAACCATTTCTCCAGAGAAACACGACTAATTCAACAAAAGAGGGAAACAATAAAAGCACAAAGAGGTCTGCAGTTCATCTGGAGGGCTGGTGTTTGAACATAAGGGCCTGACACCCTTTCCCTAAGACACCCTTTCCCTAAAGGCCTCTTGTCTGTAGGGTGAACCCAGCCCCAGCTGCGGCCTGCTTCTGTCCCTCTCTGAGTGCCCCACGGCCTCCAACATAGCCTAACCCCAGGAAACAGAGGCAAAGGGCAGCGAACTCACCCTCTGAGTCTGTAATCTGGATACATCCCTTCAGAATTCATTGCCATAAGCATCTCTTACTTACATGAGTCATGGCTGAAGGGCTACCTGTCAACTCTGCTCACTGTATTACTACTCGTCTGTTGGCATCTCCAGGACAGACACTTCCTCCTAAAGCTTTCTCTAGACATTTTCCCATCGAAAGCGTACATAGAGATTGTCAGTCCTGATTGATTCAATTTGCCAACTCCTAAGTCCAACACAGAACAGACAAGTTTACTATAGAGCAACCGAGAACAGTGGAAACTTACTTGTATAAACTGATGGTGGGTTCAACGGCCAACATAACGAAGGGGGCGACGGTATAAGAGACGGCCAGCTGAGTGGCAGCCCAGGTGACTATGTCGTAAACAACCTTGAGGGCTCTTGACGAAAGGAAGTAATGTCTGTAGTTGTTCCTCACCTGCTCACCGAGGAAGTCATGGTGGATGTGGGGGGGGGGGGGATGCAAAAAATAGAAACTTTTACTCCATGCATGCAGGTAATACCCCTCAGGAACACAGGAGATAAAAACTACCAACCATCTGAGTTCTATTTTCAACGAAAAATACCACTATGGTTTTTCTTATTATTAAAAAAATATAAGTTCATTCACTGTAGAAAAATGTTTAAAGAGCTAAGCAGAATCAGATTTTTTTTTCTTTAATATCTCCCAGAGAAAAGCACCGTTGAAAAACTTGGCACATACCTTCCAAGTCCTTTTATATTCATATATATCCATATTTACGTTTCCAGGGGCGTCAATATATGTTTAGCCTGTTTTTTCATTTAGTAACATAGCGTGAATGTTTTTCCATGTCATTAAATATTCATCTGATACAATTTTAATTATGGGAAAGTTAGTCTCCTATCCCCTGCTATTGTAAACAATTCTGTAATGTATACTCTTGTAGAAAAGTCTCTGCCCTGTTTCCTAATTATTTCCTTTGAATAACAGTAATAATATAATAGTATAATAACATGAGCTACCATTTATTGAGTGCTTACTGTGTGCCAAGCCTGTGCGAATTCCTTATGGGTATCATCTCTGTTGACTCTCCCGGGACACAGGCCTATCATGTAAGCATCAGTATACCTATTTTCCAGACAAGGAAACAACATTCTTTGAGATGGAAAATGCTGGGTCAAAGGATACTCATTTGTAGGTCTTTTGACACAGATTTGGCTCCAGAAAGACACCTAATTTCCAGATGCCAGAACCAAAGACAGAGCTGCAACAATGGCAGGCTTACAGGTAGGTCAGCCTCAAATCAGGAAAGGCTTCCTAGGGCTGCCTGGGAAGCTGAGGGCACCTCCTAGGCTCTGAGTTCCTCAGGACAGAGGCTAGGGGTCCATCTGTGGGCAGTACTGAAAAGCATGTAAGAGATTTTACTAGGTAACTTCCTGGGCCTGAGACACTTCATGACTGTTTGAGTTCATTCTCCTTTTGGAAAAAAAATGGAAATACTGTTCTATCAACCCTCTCCCCTCCATCCCTTACCTAACTTATTTGTGAAAAACATTTCCAGGTCACCCAAGAGGCTTTACATAAATTAATCCTTTTATACCCACTGAAATCAACTAAAGACAGCTTAAGAAATAATACTCTGAAAGTATTAACAAAATTCTGGCCTTTGTTCAAGTTTGTCCTCCCATCTGTGTTTTAGTTTTGTGATCCAAGTCAGTATATGTACGGGAGAAAAGAAAATGTCTTCTGTTTTCAATGCACAAATATGTAAAATATGTACTTTAAAGAGTGCTAATCAGAATAATCAATTATCCATCTTGTTCACACATGTAACCCCACAAACCTTCTTCTAACTAAAATAGAAATTCCATGGGCGAGGAACTTTTGTTCACTGCAATAGCCCAGCACCTACCAGCATATAGTAGGGCTCCTGAAATATTAATAGAACAGATGAACTCAAGAATCAGTGAATAGCTAAAAGAAGTAGAAAAAAATTCCCACTCTACCTGTCTCTCCATTTAACAAATATGAAGAAGTTATCCATTTCTATTCCCGGCACTAGACCAGGAGCAGGGGCCACATGTGTTCTACTCTCCATTTTTTCTCCAGTACCCATCACAGTCCTTGGCACGTACTAGGCACTCAATAAATATATTTTTAAGATTAAAAAAAAAGAACGAGTGAATAGCTGTGCTGGGACTCCTAAATCCTCATCTAAACATACAGCTCAACAAATCTCACTAAAAGCTCTTGGCACCTGAATCAGGAATGCCAAAATCATTATCAAGTATTGAAATAAAATTCAAAGCCCTGTATTTGACAGAATACAGTGAATTGTAATTACTTATATACATGTTCATCTCATTCTTTGAGGGCAGGCATATTTTTAAATTCTGTTATTGTTCTTGCTCTACAGCCAGCAAATGGCAGGAACAGTCTAGGACAAACTGAAGGCTACCCCCAAAACCTAGAGAACCAAATTTATCTAATTCACAAAGGACTTTACACAAACTAATTTAATTGGATCCAACATGAGGGCTGAGAGCAATCTTTAAGAGAACAGTTCCTATGGCTGCAATTTTTCCAGTTGCTCTGAAACCAAATTATTTTTAGGTGTAGGATAATGAAAAGAGAAATCAAGTAGAGTATAAGCAAAATGAAGTTTTACAGAGCCTACGTTAATAATCATTGTCACCTGTAATTAGTAGACTGTATGTTTACAGCCTTTAATGATTAAACATGTTTTCATCTCTTAAGGCACTAAACATTGTTCCTAAAAGTCCTTTTGTTTTGCATCCACCCCCTGCAAGTAATATGAAAATAAAATGCTTAACCACTTTATGACCATAAGTTCCAATATATTTAAGTATTTCTCTAATGGGAAGACTTTTGTTGATTTTTCAAAACATCACTCCTACCATCACCCCCAACACCACTTCTGCTGGAACCTAAAACACAAACACACAGGCATCCGATTACTAAGGAAAAGACCCCACAGCCAAAGGGAGCTTACCGTTCTGGCTGCTAGCGTGACAAGGATTCCAGTTAAGAAGGTAAAGTAGTATCCAGGGTAGACACCATGCCACAAGGCAGACAGGATGAAGGTTAGCACTGTGGGGTGCCAGGGAACCCGCTCATAGCACACTCTGTGAAGACAGGAAGGTACAACGGGCCACAGGTCAAACATACCAGAAACTTCCGCCTACACCTGCATCATTTTGGAACCAATCATGCAGAAATCATTTGCTCCAATATTGATGGCGTGCCTGCCTCACCCTTTTCAGGCACTTGCAGCGCAATCCAAGCCGCTTTGAGCTCTAGTTTTCTTAAACACTCCCAGATGGGCCATTCACACAGTCCAATCCCTTTGTAAGATGCATCAATGTTTAACCTCCATAGGACTAAATGATCTGGACCCCATCACACAATATCTAATAAAAGAGTGGTCGCTTTTCCCCAATGAGAGCTCCTGCCTTATAGAAGCTTATTCCACCACTGGCCTAATCTACCAGGATACTTATGGATAAATAAGTGTCACTGGCACTAAAACTTTTAGAATCAGGGTCTTTAGAAGTGAGATCCTTATTTCGTCTAAATTAATTTACTTTTCCACACTGGCCCCAATGTCATCTAACTCATCAACACTGCAGCCTTCTCATCTCTCTTGGCCATGACTCCAGCACAAAATCAACGTGTCAGTTATATGGCTTCTTCAGTCCTCAGTATCTATTGGATTCCAATCCATGAATTTGCCTTAAAGAGTGAGGACATCGTAAGAATCTAGAAACTGTCAGCAAATACTCTGGAGATCTTTAGCTTCTTGGTTGTTTATTAAAACAACATGACAGGGGACTTCCTGCCAAATTCAGTCCACGGATTGCCAGTGGCACCGTAGGAGCAACGACATGGCTTCCTAAATGAGAGGGCCCAGATGAAAAGTAAAACAGAAATCCCAACAGTTAATACCAATCCAGCCTGGATGGGCTGTCAAAAGTGACCAAGTTAAACCCAAACTAAGGACTATGGCTCTCTCTTCATAGGAAGAAAGGGAATGCATTTGAGGAAAGAAACACAGGATGGGACTCCATTTGTAATGTTTCTTTTTGAAATGAGAGGTAGTTTGCATGGGTATTTGTTTCTTACCCTCTGTATTTTTGTATGAATGAAATATTCCATTTTCTAAAATGATTTTTAAATAGTTTTTTTTCATTTTTTATGTGCCCACATGTATGTTCAGTCCCATAAAAAATGTGGAGTCTCCTAGTGGAGACTGCAGGACTCTCCATACATTGGGATTATTCAATATACAGAAAGAGGTTTATGCTAAAATGACTTGCAAAATGAATAGCAATAACATTAAGGGCAAATTTTCAAAAACTGCATGTTCAGAGTAGTTGCATGAGTTTACTTTGTTGGAATTATTATACATTGTCTCTTCTTTTACCCCGATGTTTTAACTGATGAAAAATGCTACTTATCAAAAACAGCAGAATCAACAGCTTAATATTTTTATACTCTCCCTGCACTCATGTGAAAGGAATATTCACTAGCTCAACTTAGAGCCACTTCAAGGATAGCATATCATTAGTTCCACAATAACTAATGTTTCTAATTTTGGAATGTGTAGAAAAACAAAAGGACAGAGAAACAACAAAAATACAAAGTTGAAAAGCACAAGCATTTGGGGCACCATAAAGCTTTCGATACGGGGGATAAAATAAACACAGCAATCTTCAGTGATCTGATGCTGACACTGACTTTCCATGACATCTGAGCAATAGGCTCTCCTCTAGATAAGAGGCAGCACATCATAGAGCTTAAGAGCCTGGCTCTGGAGAGACACTCATATCTATTATCTATGAGATATGGGCTCATATCTATTGCTCATAAGCTGTGTGACTTTGGGCAAGTTACATAACCCCTCTGTGCCTCACTTTCCTCATCTGTAAAATGGGGATAATAATTACCAACACCTCATGGGATCGTTATGAGGATTAAATGAGTACCTGGTACCCAGTAATGGCAGTATGAAGTATTTGGTACAGTAAAATAAATATGCTACCTTGTGACCTTCTCAAATTACTGTATTTCTACTTTTCCATTTACACAGCATAGATGTTAATACCAAACACAAGTGTCAGATGAGGTTACCACTGGCAGACTATCGCTGTTCATCTAATGACACCCATCTAAACATATCCCAGTGCCATGAGTAATGAGGTCGTTTTTGGTTTCCTTACCGCTTTAGCCAAGTAGCTGTCTGAATATTCCAGTTTTCTAAGTACATTTTGAAACTTGTGGCAGTCTAGAAAGGAGAAAATAACACCTATCATTAGCTTTAAAAATACCCCAAGAAATGGAAAGTCCTCCCCAGAATTTCCCTGGCGGCAGATTAGACGTGCTATTTCAACAGTGAGTACTGACTCAGGAGCAGATCCGCTGTTCCATTGCACACAGTCAAATTTTCGGGGGTTTATAAGATTTACTTTGCAACTAAAACTTGGCTCACAAAGTCTCAATTTTTCTCAATCTATTTTCAAATTATAGGACGACTGAAGGAATGTTTTGTAGGTTTTCCTTCCATTCTGGTGAAACACAAAATTTAAGTCATCTGAATTTTAAAACTAAATACTCTAAAATGGGATTTGCCACCGGAAAAGTTTCATCATGTGAATTTAGCGCCTTTACGGAGACGGCTTGAATTTAATTGTCATCTTTTCATTCTGTGGCCATCTGTAAACCAGGTCAGTCTGGTGAAGTTATTCTACAAATAGCACAGGTTCAAGTGCTTCCACTTGTATCTAGAATAGTAAGGAGATTTTATGCAGGAAGGAGTCACAATACAGAAAAGGAAACAGATATCACCCAACTGGCAATGATGCAGGTAAATCAACCATTGAGAAAGAGAGATTCCAGAATAAGTCATCAACTGGGTTTTCTCATTCAAAAGAAAAAAGAAGAGAAAAAGACTTAATAAAGGCTGGTGGTAGAAAGCATGAAGCAAACATTTAAGAACCAGAATTCCTAACGAAGTTGAAAAGTGCAAATGTCACTGTTTTCTGTTTCAACCGTAAGAAAATCTTAGGCCACACACTGGCCTAATGTAATATGTTTGGAAGGAAGGGAGAGAGAGATCAGACCAATGATGGACAGACAGACAGACTTTTGTACTATGAGTTTTTAATGTCAAAACCCTACAGAGTTTTATTTATCCATTTAGACACCTTCTATGGCTGATAAAATGCTATACACACAGCTTCAAGGTGCCTTAAATAAGTCGGACTTCCTTGGTATCCTTTAGCTCCTTGCTCTATATCAACTTTATTGGAAATACAAATTTTCTCCTTCTGGTTTTCTTTTATAATAAATACATAACTCAGCCCTTTACCCAGAACACAGGTCCCCTGAAGGCCTAGTTTCCACCAAATGTGGGTGGCAGGTGGTCAGTCTCCACATCCCGGGTTTCCTGCCCTATATGGCATCCCCTTTCTGCCCAAACTCTCCAGTGGCACTCTGCCTGCCCTGTGGCAGGTGGAAATCAACCACCAGCAACCATGAGTCACGTGGCTGGAGAACCAACACTTTGGTACGTTGAGAATCATGCCCTTCCTCCCAACCAGCTGCCAGGAGGAAAAGGGCCCAAGACTTGGCATTCCTTTCAGCTCCGAGGGATGACAATGCCAAGGGAACCAAGAAGGATGGGGCCCCAGAGAGACCACCTCTAGAGACGGAAACATATCCAGAACTGTGGTCCAAGAACAAAGCCAGCAAAAAAGAAAAACCACACTAATTCTAGTGGCCTAAAAGCTGTGCACCAATTACAATTCTTAAAAGCGAAGGCATTACAAATGTTTCCAAAGGAACCACCAAGAACACTGGCAATGCTGAAATCTAAATACAACTGCTAGTCTGTACCCTTGACTGAGGAAAGGAGAATGTGAACAAGAGAAAATGATATCTGTACTTTCTAGTTGACAGAACAGGAATGTAAGCAACAAAAAGATTTTCCTGGCTCTTTTCCAGATTTTTCGTGTGTTGTTACTACTTGAACCATTAATACTGCCAAGAAAGTAGGCACCTTAAAAGAAAAGAAAAAAAAAAAAAAAAGGAAAGAAGTTCCAAGATACAAAATGTCCCCAAGCCTGCTGGAGCCAGCATTTCCTGATAGCAGCTTTTCCTCGCACACTGATGATAAACTTCTGTGGATGCCACACTCACAGCAAACCATCTGCTTTATTCACAATGGCAGCTTGATTCAAAAGCATGATAAACTCACCTCAATTTTCCAGATGTTTAGGTTAGAAAGCAGATCCCAACAGAAATTTCCATTCTTATCCACTCCGCTGAACCCAAAGCCAGCTGCGTTATTCACTGCATCAGCTATGGTTTTTAAAACAACACATTAGGATGTGGAGCAAAAGTCACATTGCTGCTTTAACAGATACTAAATGTCTGTCTAGCTTTAAGATGAAGAGAGAGAGTTTCCTTGGAAAAGAAACCAAAATAAATTTAAAGGACCTGGCACCATTATGAATCAGTTTGGGCTCTTGGGTGACCTCAACTTTTATTCATTTTTATTCATTCACTAGCATTTAGTGAGCATCTGCTAAGTAAGAAGGAAGGTGTTAGATGCTCACAGAATGCCAAATGAAAAAAAGAGAAATGAAGAAGCAAAACAAAGAAACAGGAAGATTTAGTGACCAACTGGATATAAGGGGAGAAAGGGAAAAAGGTGAAAATACATATAAGCTCAGAGACCAGAAGATATAGGGGACTCCGTCCAAGAGCTGTCATTAAAGATGGCGGGACACAGGCTGATATCATTATATCAGGAGGAGAACCAGCTCTGAAAGAGAAATTGGAGCTCGTTCTGGACCTGTTAAGCATGACATGCCAGTAGGATATCAGTTGGGGCAGCCAAGATACAGTTAGAAAAATTTAGAACCTAAGAAAAAGAACGGTTCTAGAGATGTGAATTTGGGACCAGCTGCCATAGAGGCCACATGTGGACACAATGACCAAAGCCACCCTACCCACAAAGTCCAAAAGCTCCTGTGTCCACCGTTATGTCACTTCACTGAACTCTATGAAAATGTCCCCCTGCTGTAATTCAGTTCTACTCAATTCCTTAATGAAATTTTTTACACTCAAAAAGAGATCTGATGAAATCAACACAGTTGTATTATGATAGCCAAGAGGCTAATTTTTTCTCTTCACTTATCTTCTTTCAAGTTCAGTCTGTTAGAATATTTTCCTAAGAAAAATAAACTCATGAAATTTTAAAGTCTGAGATCTGGGGGAGAGCTCAGAGAAACCTTTCCTTTGCTAGTTGTGTTCATTCCATTTCTATGGGAGTTCAGGTCCAACTCCAGCTGGACTTCTGAAGAAAAATCACCCGCTCTAAGTATGCCTCCTTTCCCTTTTGGCAGCGTTGATGATTTAGTATCGCTTATCTTATTCTTAGCTTCACTGTAAAATGATCTGGTTTCTTTTAGAAGAAAGGAGGAAAAGTACCGAGTCCTAATACGTCTTTCTCCCAAGCCGACCAGAGGGAAACTCAGTGGAAAAGAAAAAGAAGAACAAAGGCAGAGTGTACCAGTTAAGAAACCAAGAGTTTTAAAATGTGTGGGCACAAACTATGAATGACAGAAATAAACTAAACCAGGAGAGGACAAGCCCTTGAGGGTTGTGTTGACAACTAAAAACAGGGCTGGGCTGACCATGCTGGGACCAGCATAGCAACCCAGGAATTCCCTCTCCCATCTCCAGCCTCAGATCTAAAAAAAAGAAGAAGGACTTTTTTTTTTGGGTCCTTACTATTTTCCCAGGATTCTGTAAAGCATTCCACAGACATTTCTCATTTAATCACACCATTGTGAGCAAGGTGGTGGTTCAGGGTGGGAATGACAGCTCTCCTGGGTTCCCTTCTCCACTTGGGAACAGGGTCAATTCACAGCCTTGGGAGAGTTGTCTAACTTCTAGAAACCTATTCCCCTGAGTAGAAAATGGATGTAATAACAGTCCCCATTTTAAAGGGATGTTGAAAGGATTAACCCAAATTGAATATATGTAGAGTGCATAACACAGGGCCTGGCCCAAGTGAGCACTCAAGAATGGTCAGCTGCCACCATTATTATCATTATTATTACCACCCCCATCTTGCTATTAAGAAGACTAAAGCTTAGTAATGTTACCACCTGAGTGATCTCAATGTTAAACAGTGCTAGAATCTGAATACGAGAACTCTGGTTCCACAGCCTGAGTGGCTAGGAGTCGTCTGAAAGATAAATGTAAGAACCAGAAGCGGTGACTCTCCGAACTGCTGCATTTAGAGGAGGTCAGAATTCCCTGCTCCCCCGAGCGCATTCTGCTCCCCTGTATCCAAGACTGGTTTCTGCTTTAGAGCAGTTAGAGGTTCTAATTTCACCAGCCTAAAACTGGCTTCGCTTGCATGGTACACGGCTCTAACATATGACTGAAGATAAATTCATTTAGACACCCACATTTTGGAATCTGTGATCTTTAGAACACAGCCTGGGCTAAAACTGAGTCTCACTCATTAGTACTAATTAGAAGAAAAACAACCACCCAGCCTCCTATGCTAAGTCCAAAGAAAATAGCTGTACTCTTTCCATAGAAACGGTAGCTAGAATTAGGCTTACACAGTGCAACTCAGCTGAGATTCATCAAGAGGCCAGCTTTAAGGATTAAATTTATAAGCATGTATTATTAATCAATTATATGTAAATGGTGTTTGAAAGAGCTGGATAAAACAATTATTCAGTTAAGCAGTTTAAACATTCCCTGTTACACTATTCATTGCTTCTTTACTCATAAATAATACAAAGCTTAATTTCAGACCAGCCCATGCAATCTAAACTACAACAAACTTCAAATGGAGGCCAAAGTAATGAAGTGTTTCTACGGAAGCCACGAGAAACAATAAAGAAAGGGCAGTGGGGGAGAACAAAGAGGTAAGTCCACAGAGAAAGCTGTCCATGGAAAGGGTCACTCCTCTATTCCAAATATCTGCGGTCACTCCGCAACGAGCAGACTGACGGCGGACACCCCTGTGCCCCGTAAGCCCCTCCCCACCCAGGTCCCCGCCAGCACAACCCACCTCGTGTTAGACTTTCCCTATGAGACTACGGCATGGCCTTTCTTTCCTCCTTAAATCAGGAGCTGCTTTACTCCAGAAGCCAGCCCATAAGCCCTGGGATACAGAATATGGCAGCGGGAAGGGGAGGGAGAGGGGAAAAGAAAAGGAGGAAAAGTGAAGAAGTAGAAGTTAGGAAAGGAGTGAGACAAGGTTGGAGCAAAGCGAAAACTCTACTTCACATACAAAAATATGCCCAGTATTCCATCCATAGTAGGCCTAATGCCTACTTACGAAGGAAATTATTTTTCAATAATAAAGCATCTGCAGAAAAAGGAATCAGATACACGGAGACTCTGGAAGCCCTCCCCAAGGACCAGTCCATATACATCATCCCCTCTGTAATCCTACTACTGGGGCAGCTCTTGACGTGTATTGCCTGGTTGGTGTACACGTCTGTGTCCTCACAGACTGTAACGGTCTTGAGGGCTGAGATATCTTACTCACCTTTGAGTTCCTCATACCACACAGACTGGTACTCCACAAAAAAACTCCTTGAATTAAACTGAATGGGACCAGAAACAAAATCTCCCCCGTGGCAAATTTTGGAAAAGCTCTGAAGTCTCTCTCTGGTCAAGCGTAACATAAATACTGCACTAGACTGAACTTGTCTCTGAACATTGTGACCTTTAAAAATAATTTGGACCAGGAGCAGGGAAGAAAGAGGAATGGGGGGTTATTGCTTTGTTTAATGGACAGTTTCTGTTTCAGGAAAAGTTCCGGAGATGGATGGCGGTGTGACGATGGTTGCACAACACTGTGAATGAACTTAATGCCATTAAATCGTACACTAAAGATGGTTAAAATGGCAACTTTTACATTATGTATATTTTACCGTAATAAAAATAATAAATGAAAAAAAACAGTAGCTACGAACTTGATTTGGGGGCTATAAACGTGGAGCATGAAATGAGAGAAGAGAACTCAATTAAGTGCTGTGCCCTTATGAAATATGGACTAAGCACTAGGAACTGAGTTTAATAATCTATTTGGCTTCATAAACCAAGTCACTGTTCCCTGACATCAAGCCCCAGGTCACTGGCAGCTAAGGTGTTAAACTTCCATTCCTGAAAGGGTTCCAAATGTGAAATAGATACGGTTACCATGCCTTATCAAAATACTTTACCATTCTTGGTAAGTAAACAGAAGGTTTACTGCTCACTTTAGCAAAGGTTTCAACTTTTCTGGTCTAAAATTATTTAAAAGGAAAGAGATGAAACCTTAATATTGACTAAAGTTATCTCACAGGGGGGAAAAAAGTGTGATAATACCAAATTAAGTTGAACTTTCTACCTTTAAAAAAAAAAGTCACTTGAAATCAGTTTCTTTCTAAGGCATAAAGCTTAACCAACCATTTCTTAAAGAAGTGTAACCTAAATGAGCACGTGTGTTGATAAATTAAGTCAGTGTATATCCTGTATTACAGACAAGCCAGAAAAATTACCAGAAAGCCAGATCATTCTGGAATTTTCCCCTAACTTTCCAAGTAGGATTGGTAGAAGAAGCAGCTTCCAGGTTGTGACATCTGTTAATAACAACAGCCGGGATTTCTTTCCTCCTTATCACAGATAACTGAGTTTATGGGCGGCGGGAAAGAAGAGGGTTACTCCGGAAGGTAGAAAGTGACCCTGGCTCAACTGCCTTCCATCACGCATTGGACTTTTTTTAGATTAGCTGATCCAAATGCTGCCCTGGCCAAGCCGTCCAAGGAGTATCATTTTTCCCTCATTCATTTAGCACCCTCCAACAAACTCACCTAACGTCCAGGCAAAGTAATACTTCGGCTTCGAGGCTTGCATGACCACATATAAGTAGCAGAGTCGGGTCAGAAAGTTTGCTTTATGAACAAACCAGTCGTCAACCAGGCAGGTGACAGGGAAGGTCTTCGTAAGCGTCAAAAACAAAAGGAGAGACACCAAGGTCATGCACAATTTGTGTATCACGGCTCCCTGAAAATGGGGGGAAAAATGAGGTAACTATTCAGAAGACACTGGTATGAGGAAAACAATTTCAGCAAAGGCACATTGAGAACAAAGCCGTTTCAAAGCTGCTTTGGCGATATTCTCTAGAAGGAGTGGCAAAAGGCATTCTTCCTCAGGGCACGTAGTGGGTGATGGGCATTATGTGCTATATTTAGATGCAGAATACACCTCTGACACCTGAGGTGGATGGATCTAAAACAAAAGAAAACATTTACCGGCACATTCTACCAACAATGGGCAGCTGGTTTTATTACCCAAAACATAAGAGAAATCAGTAACATTACAGGGTGGTGATCTTCCATCAGAAAGAACGAACCATTGGCCTTGCGGTCCCGCAGCCAGCAGAGCCAAGGAAATGGGTTTGAATCCCCAGCAAGGGGCACAGAGGCTTAGTTGGGAAGGATTATGTGCACATGATGACATGTCTGAGCCAGAACGTGGGCAGGTAGTAGAAAGCTTTAGAAAACCTTTCTGGATGGTTTACATGTAGTCTGCTCTGGGGTTAAGCTATACAGAGGTTTTCAATTCCTCTGGATGGAATCATTTTGCCTGGTTCCCCTGACATTCCAAACATCCACAGAATTATAGTTCCCAACTTTATAAAAACAGACTTCTTTTACTTGTAACATAGGGATAGCAGTACCACCTCCCCCAGAGGGTGGCTTGGGGTTTCAGTGCGTGAATACTTACAAGGGGCTGAAAGCAGTGCGGGGCTCCCCGTTAAGTGCGCACCACACTTAACTATGATGACACTGCTGAGGGGCCAGCAGCTTGTGTGCGCCAGCCCCTCCCATCCATGTGTCCTTAGCCAAAATGCAACCTTACCGCTTCATGTTCTCTGGGCACAAAAAAATGCGAGAGTCTCCTTGGAGGGTGATGTGAAGACTCTCTAATAATGTTATTTTCCAAATTCAAGTATGTGAAACGCAGCACTCCTGTGACAGATACTCCCTAGAAACACCTGTGGTTACTTTGATGTCTCCCAGCCACGGTGACCTCACTCGTAGATTATGTCAATAAAACCGCTGGGGCTGAGACATCTAAGTAAATCATAAAGTGCAGAGGACCCAAATGTGTCAAAACTCTCCAAAAATGCATGCTTTATTAATCAATCACTTAAATTTTCAAATACTTAATGCTGCCTGATGGTAGCACTTTAAAAATATTTAAATTATCCTCAATTTCTCCCTTTCCAATGTTCCCCATCCCTTCAATTAATTACAGATTTCCCTTAAATATAGGATATTTGATCTGGATAAATTCAGCATATTTGTAAAGTTCAGTGAATTAAGCGCATGTTGACTAATCTGAGGTTAATACACTTCAGATTAAAATTTAAATGTTGTTTAAAAAAACCACCTAAACTCTCTCAAAGTCAATATGACCAAACTACAGGCATGCCAGTGTAAAACTGGTTTCCCTTGCCATAAAAGCAGGATCTGCAATAAAAAGCACATTTATTCTGGTCCCACTCTTTCCTCCTCCACCATTTATGACATAGTATCTTTTGGCTGTCTATGAATTTCTATTCATAAAGAGAAAACACTCATAAATTTGAATGTGTTAACAAGCACAGTCATAGGCACATTGTAGGCACTAAATATTGGCTGGTTGGCAAATGGGTTAATTGCTTCAATATTCCCAGCCAATGAGCTGTGAATTGGCTCTGTGAAATAAACATCTGTTGCTCCAACACAGAGAACTACTGCAAATAAATACCAATATTGATATTTTAAACAAACGGGGGGAAAATGTTACCAGCCAAGATTTCTGATAAACTGTTTGGCTTTTTAATTAGAACAATTAAAAGTGACAGTCAGCCCTGGCAGCAAAGCTCATTTTCTGGACCTCTGGGTAAATACTTGGCACTAAAAACTTACAGTGGGAGAAGGTTCTGGCAGGCTGTGGAAGCCTTTTTCCTTCCAGTTCACTTCCAGCAACTTCATGTGTGTATGTCTCCCCTCAATGAAGGCTATATACTCCTTGAAATTGTTACAAGGGCCTGCTATGACACTCATGAAGTTGAGAAGGTAGCTTACGTATTCCAAAAAGGAGGGTTTTGCTCTGCGAAAATAAAGTAAAAAGTTGAAGAGTCTTCAGTCTTTGATTTTTCGTTCATATTTGCAAATATGCCGATCGTAAACACAGGTGTTGTCTCTGCGGGTTGTTAAACGCGGCATGATCTTTCCTTGTTCTGGTTCTTTAAAAATCCGTCTAAGGAGAAATCTAGTTGAAAGGAAGTTATTGAGGTGGGTGGCTCAGAGAAGGCACAGCACTCCGTGGCGCCCTCTGCTGGCCACCCACAGCTATAAACGCGGAGGGCCAGGAGTGGGCCAAAGGCAACCCTGAGGCTGGGAAACGTTCTTTCTCAACGACCTTGGCTGTCTGTCTACCAGAGAAAATGAAGGTACTGAACATAAGGCAGGGTCGGAACCCGACCTAACGTGAGTTGGTTGAGATGCTTTGAAATGGGAAAACTCCCTCCCAACTGCCAAAATAAATACAAAACAAATGATGGGTAGAACCGGTTTCCACTTGAGGCCACACAAACTACAGCTGTAACAGCCTCTTGTCTGCTTTGGCATCCAGACACGAGGTCCTGGACAACAGACAAGGGTAGTGGCAGGAAAAAATTTCTAGAGACCAGTTCTGTCTAGTGTTTTAAGGGCCTTTGAAAGGGCATGCTCGTCAAGTAGGACAGAATTGTGGGCAAAGGCTTCCTCAGATGCCATTGCTAACCAGTCACTGGAATTACGCCCTATAGCATTTACACCCCCATGATGCTTAGCAAAGAACTTGGTTCATTAGACTTCCAATGATAACTTTCTACGTTGCTTCCAAGTCCCAATTTCTTAATGAAGGAATGAAGCTGGGACCCTCTCTTACATATCCCAGTTATTTCCCGCTACTCTCTGGTAGGAACCCTCCACCATGGCTGCACCACTCTTCCCCATGTGCTACCCCATAAGCCATTTCTGCTCCTCTGTCAGTGTTACTCTCCTACCTTATACGGCCTCTCTTCCTCTCCGATACCCATCCTCTTTCTACTACATATCAACACTGGCCAAAGACCACCTTCAGCTTCCTCCTTCATCCTATTCTCCAGCCCATATTTATCTCTCCAACCCCACTGAAGGAGAATCCTGTAAAACTAACAAAATACAGAGCCATTTACCCTTTGATCTAGCACTCTCAGTTCTGGGAATCTATCCCACAGCTATACCCAAACCCATTTAAAATGACCTATGGACAAGGTTATCATGGCTTACCATTTATAAGAGCCAAAGACTGGTAGACAACCCAAGTGTCCATCAATAGCAGATTCATTCAATAAACAACATTAAGGAAGATCTCTGGATACTGATACCCAAGGGGCTCAAGAATATATTGTCAAACTTACTTTACAGCAAGCCGATGTTGCTCAGTGGAAAGATCTTCAGCCTTTCGACCTAATCCTATGAAAAGAAATATTGAGAAATAAGAAGTTTTAAGTGAAGTAGAGAACTTAATCCTTAAAGAGGCTTATAAAAACTCATTTGAAAGAAGTGATTCGTTTTTGTTTCATCGATCATAAACAGTCCCCGTTCTCCATTTTTTTCAATCGATCAAAGGGCTGCCTGTAAGGACACGTGTGAGGAGGAAAGTCTCTATAGGTTATGAAGAGGGGAGAATTCAGGGGTTACCCCGATTTAATTCACATAGTATGAACATGGATCCCAGAGAACCCTTCACACCTCATACACTCCTTACCACGCTGTATACGTTTTCATTGCTCCATGAGAGACATAAGCCTGCCTTTGCAGCCAGCACCTGCCTAACTGCCTTCCTGATTATGCTGGGTGCAGATACCTGGTATAAGCTGGGAATGCAATGGAATGGATGGGGAAAGGAATAGGGGACTTTCCTCTTCCACAAAAAACAGGAAACGTAACCCTGAATGCACGGAAAACACAAAAGAATTATCAAGAGGTTTTTCTTCTTTTAAAACTCATCCATGCCAGAAAAACTCCCAACCAAATCACATTTGTGCTTCCTATAAAATCTGTATGTTAACTAATAGTCAAGGAAACCGAACTGTCATCTAAAGAGCAGAAGAAGTCGACTTTAAAACTGTATATTCAGCTAAGACTGATTAGGGTTACCGACCATCAAGGCAACTCAAAAACATGCCTAAGAGAAGGCAGAGTGTTCCTGGAATTTACTTGTTCCTCCCACACACAAGAAAAAAAAAGAAAAAGGCAAATAAACATTTTGCTGCATGTAAGGGATGTTCCAAAAAACAGGGTAAACTGAGAATGCTTTAAAAAGTAAATTTAGGCAAAAATCCTGTGTATTAAAAACAAAACAAAACCAAGAAGCAATGTTAATAAAAGAAAAAAATCACCCTCACTTTTTTCTAAGATCTCATCAAATAGTACAGCTCTGGCAATCCCAGGAATTAAATTGATTTTAGCTATTGACTTACGGTGCTAATGTGAGTCTATAACAACTACCAAATGGTTTTCAGGTACAAAAATATTGACCAAATCATCCCATTTTGCCCAGGACTTTGCCAACGTGGGCACTAAAAATCTCATATCCTGGGAAACTTCTGGGTTCTGGGCAAACCAGGACAGTTGCTCACCCTAGAAAGACTCCATCCTCAGAATAAAATTACTCAGTTCTCTACAGAATGACTAAATCACCAAGTATGAACTAGGAATAAACAGGGTCAAAACGAAATTAAATCAGCTCCCCAGCTGTAAGGAAAAGCAGGAAGACTCGCTAGCAGAGACTAAATCTTCCCAACCCGTCAACACATAAAGAAGTTTCAACAGTTGCAAAGCATTTGCCAGAGCCGTACAAATCCGCAGAAGATACCTTTACTAATTGCACCTGGCATCTCTTAAGCCCATACTGAAACCTTCCACATGGATGGAAGGGCCATCCTCCTTTCCTGGAACCCAGTATTAACAGTGGAAATAATCACACTTTCTGGCCATTATCAGGAAGGGCCTGAGCGAAGAAAATGTTCAGTTTTATATAAAGAAAAGATAATTTTTCTTCCCAGCTTTTTATAGGTTTGGGCTAATCTCATTAGATAATTTTCCAAGCCCCCGCACCCCCCAAAAATGGTTAACTAGCCAATGCTGTTTAACATTTTGTTACCTCATGAGCTTCTCAGAGATTAAACCAAAGAAAAAGGATTCCATTTCTTCTGAATGGATTTGGAAATGAAGGGCAGAGAGCACCACACATTAACTTAAATTTAAAACACTGTAAAACTAAACAGAAAACCCACCATTCTCAATATAAACATTTTAGCCAAGACTATGGATTCAGCAGGGAAATGGTAAATAATAGCTGGGAAAGTAAAAAGCTATGATTAAAGTGGGCTGCAATTTTTTTTGCAAGATCTGCCAGCCCTTGTCTAACATTTGGACTGTGTATACGGTAGAAAAGAAGAGCTCTGAAGGTCAGGCTCACTCTTAGAACCAAAAGGAGGGCTGTTTTTCTCACCGTCATGAACTTGGAATGCCAAGGTTGTGATCTTCTGAGTGACAATCATCAAAGGCCTAAAAGGAAGATAGAAAACAATCAAGATTGGCAGGACTGCCACTGGAGAAAACATTTATTCCACTTCTGGGCATGGTAGTGTTTCATCTTGAAGATTATGAAATAAAATACAGAATTCAAACAATTGTTTTTCCCTTCCAAATCACTTTAAAGAAGTAGATAGGCAACAGTGAACAAGAAGATCACCGGAGAAACTCCCTCTTGCGTTCTTACTCTAAGCTAAGTTCTAGGACCAGCCCTGCCAGCATCGCCTGGAGCTTGTCAGAAACATAGACTTTCACACTCCATTCCCACCCCGGAAAATGAGAACCTGCATTTTAACAAGAGCTCCATGGAATTCAAATGCACATTTAAATGTAAGCAGCGCTGGTTCGGGAGGTGACCTAATCCAGGGCCCTGGTTCCACCTGGATGGATATGATCTTGGCTTCTTCATGCGAATATGCTCTAACCTGCTTTGTTCTATTTAAAGGCAATTCTTTCATTCACACATAGTAAAAGATACATTTGTAAAATGTAGCTGCCTGGAAATAAACCATTTAGTGACCAAAAATAGCACCAATCTTATTTTGAAAAAAGCCATCCAATACAAGCCTAAGAAGTGACACCCATGTCAACAAGCATGTCAAGATAATTCAGTGTATACCTATATCCCCATATATATGTATACATATAGCTGATTCACTTTGTTATACAGCAGAAACTAACACAACACTGTAAAGCAATTATGCTGCAATGAAGATGTTCAAAAAAAAAATCATACACACACAAAAAGATAATTCAATGGAAGCAATAGTCTCTTCAACAAATAGCGATGGGACAACTAGATATCCACATAAAAAGCATACAAAAAGTAACTAAAAATGGTTCAAAGACCTAAATGTAAGCGCTAAACTATAAAACTCTTAGAAGAAAACACAGGCATAAATCTTCATGACCTTAGATTTGGCGATGACTTCTTAGATGTAACACCAAAAGCACAAGTAACAAAAGGAAAAGATAGATTAAATGGATATCATTAAAACTTAAAATTTTGTGCTTCAAAGGACACACACAATCAAGAAAGTGAAATTCACAGAATGCATGAAAATATGTGCAAATCATATATCTGCTAAGGAACTCGTACTAGACTATATAAAGAACACTTCCAACTCAATAATAAAAAGACAAAAGTAACAATTTAAAAATGGCCAAAGGATCTGAATGGACATTTATATTAAAAAAAGATAAAGAAATGGTGAATAAGCACATGAAAAGATGCTCAGTAGTAATCAACCCTCAGAGAAATGCAAATCAAAACCATAATGAGATACGACTTCACAAGCACTAGGATGACCAGAATCAAAAAGACAGATTGTTTTGGCCACAACGTGGAGAATTGGAACCCTCACACATTACTGGTGGGAATATTAAACAGTGCAGTTACCTGAGAAACAGTCTGGCAGTTCCTCAAAACGTTAAACATAGAATTACCACATGACCAAGCAATTCCACTCCTAGGTATATACCCATGAGAAATAAAAACATGTCTACACAAAAACTTGTACATACATGTTCAGAGCAACATTATTCATAACAGCCCCAAAAGAAATAACCCAAATGTCCATCAACTGATGAATGGATAAATAAAATGTGATATGTCCCTCTAATAGACTATTATTCAGCAATAAAAACAATAAAGTACTGATACATGCTACAACATGGATAGACCTTGAAAACACTATGCTAAGTGAAAAACGCCAGACATAAATGGCCACATATTGTATGATTCCATTTATATGAACTATCTAGACTAGGCAAATCCACAGAGAAATGGGTTGCTGGTTGCCTAAGTCTCGGGGAATTGGGAGGAAATGAGGTGTGACAGCTAATGCATACAGGTTTCTTTGGGTTGGGGGGGTGATGAAAATGTTGCAAAATTAACTGTGGTAAAATGGTTACACTCTGTAAATTCACTCTGCATATGTGTTTAAACCTGCTGAATTGTATACTTTAAGTGGTTGAATTGCATTGTATGTGAATTATATCTCAATAAAGCTGCAATTAAAATGACACCTGAAAACTGAACAGCTACACGTAAAAGAATGAAACGAGAACGTTCTCTAACACCATAAAAATAAACACAAAATAAGCACAAAAATAAACTCAAAATGGATTAAAGATCTAAATGTAAGGCCAGACACTATAAAACTCTTGGAAACATAGTCAGAACACTCTCTGACATAAATCGCAGCAAGAGATCTTTTTTGATCCACCTCTGAGAGTAATGAAAATAAAAATAAACAAATGGGACCTAATGAAACTCAAAAGCTTTTACACTGTGAAGGAAACCATAGATAAAACAAAAAGAAAACCCACAGAATGGGAGAAAATATTTGCAAGCGAAGCAGCTGGTAAGGGATTAATCTCCAAACTATACAAATAGCACATGCAGCTCAATATCAAAAAAACAAACAACCCAATCAAAAAATGGGCAGAAGATCTAAATAGACATTTCTCCAAAGAAGACATAGAGATGGCCAAGAGGCACATGAAAAGATGCTCAACATCACTAATTATTAGAGAAATGCAAATCAAAACTACAATGAGGTATCACCTCCTACCGGTTTAGACTGGCCATCATCAAAAAAATCTACAAACAATAAATGCTGGCGAGGGTGTGGAGAAAAGGGAACCCTCTGACACTGTTGGTGGGAATGTAAATTGGTACAGCCACTATGGAGAACAGTATGGAGGTTCCTTAAAAAACTAAAAATAGAGCTACCATATGATCCAGCAATCCCACTCCTGGGGATATATCCAGAGAAAACCGTAATTCGAAATGATACATCCACCTCAATGTTCACTGCAGCACTATTTACAATAACCAGGACATGGAAGCAACCTAAATGTCCATCAGTGGAGGAATGGATAAAGAAGATGTAGTGTGTACATATATATATATATATATACACACACACATCTCACACACACACACACACACACACACACACACACACACAATGGAATATTACTCAGCCATAAAAAAGAATGAAAATGCCATTTGCAGCAATGTGGTTGGACCTAGAGATTATCATACTGAGTGAAGTAAGTCAGACAAAGACAGACAAATATCGTATCGCTTATATGTGGAATCTAAAAAATGGTACAAAGGAACCTATTTACAAAACAGAATAGAGTCACAGATGTAGAAAACAAACTTGTGGTTACCAGGGGGGAAAGGGAGGGAGGGATAAATTGGGAGATTGGGTTTGATATATACACACTACTGTATGTAGATCACATAACTAATAAGAACCTACTGAATAGCACAGGGAACTCTATTCAATACTCTGTAATGACCTATATGGGAATAGAATCTAAAAACCAGTGGATATATGTGAATGTATAACCAACTCACTTTGCTGTACAGCAGAAACGAACATAACATTGTAAATCAACTCTACTCCAATAAAAAGTTAATTTAAAAAAAGACATCTGTTTTTCCAATCATCTAGCCTAGCTTAGTACCTTTAATAGCTCTATCCTTGCCCAGTGAGATGAGATAAAATCCCACTGCCCAACTACCCTACTTTCCTTCAAACCTTCTAAGTTTAGCCTGGTAATCTGATCTCCATTCTCATAGCTTCTTACTGAATTTGCTATCTCTGACCCGTATGGACTGATGACTCATTTACATAGAAAGCTGAGGTTTGGTCAACGTCCTATGACAGCATCTCTGGGATAAACCTAGGATGCCGCACAGCCTCTGTGCCCTGAGCTCAGGCCACACCCAGGTGTGGCAGGATGGGATCAGACGCAAACCATCTTTAGGCCAAGGCTGATGTGTCCACTGCACTCGGCCACCTCTCTGTGAGTCCATTTTCTTTAATTCCTCTCGTCCTCATTTCCATTTTCCATCTCTTTAAAATAATAAGCATGTAATATTTTAAACTGTCAATATGAACTAATAAGATAAACTATTTTAAAGAAAGTGTCAACAAATGCCCTTTGACATCTTAACACCTACACCCAACTTTATATCTTATTTGTAAAAGTCCAGTGGCCAACGTTTGAAACAAGATTCCTAATGTTGTGTAAGGCGAAGAGAAGGAGAAGTGATTTGTCTGACTGTGGAAGGGAGGGGTGACTTGCTCTCCAGGACTGGGAAGAAGTGGGGGGTGGCAGACAAGGGAGCCCCCAAAGTGGTCATTCTAGGGCAGCAAGACATGCTCACAGCTGACACTAATTTTGACCACTCTCTTGTATAGTGAAAAAAATAACTGCTTCCAGAACACCGAGGTTTGGGTCCTAGAAATAAGGATTACATCAAAACTTTCTATAAGAGCAATTTCGTCTTACAGACAAATATATAACTTCACAGCTCATCTTCTTGATGTTCAACAACACCTCTGACCCAGAATGTGTATCAGATGCTGAGAGCTGTTTTTCTTGAAAGGGACTTACACTAAGCATCACATTCAATGTAGTTGCCAAATATGACTGTTTTTGTTTTCAAAGCCTCTTTGTGCTTTTTTTTTTTCCTGTAAGATTGTAAGCCTGAGGAATCAGTAACAGGACTTAAACTCCCAGCCTTCTTTACACAAAGCCCGGCACACGTTTTTTGTGTTTTGAGACACACATTCTGGTGACCATGCAATTTGCAAACCAAGTTCCTACATCTGATTTAATTCACAACTTCATTTAAAAGGGTCTAAAACATTGATATATCCATAAAGGAAATGTGTCATGGAATTAGCCTGACCTTCAGCCTCTACAGAAATGTACCATTTGTTTTCCTCTTTCTGGGGTTAGATTTAATGTATTCCATAATTAGGCACACGTTCAGCAAAGCATTTAGAGTCTATTCACAGAAGTGGTGGGCAGGAGAAAGCACCTCTCAGGTTGGCTGCTGGGGGTGCGTAACTGACTGGCTGCAGCTGCATCCTCTGATTCCACCACCTTGCTGGTGCTCAGCCCACGCCTCCCTGAGGCTACGTCCAGCCAGTGACTGAGCACAGCAGGGTAGCCACGCCCTCCAGACCAGGCGCGGTGCTCCTCAGCCCGGGAATTCCAGCTCGAGGACTCATCCTTGAACTCGCTGAAACAGGCTCAGAACTGCACTGCAGTCCAAGACCTCCCTTCCTTCCTTCCCTCTCCCATCTCAGCGGTGAGACGTGCATTTTAATCTGATGGCTCTCCCAGCCTCATCCAGTTGCCTCCCTGTTTTCCCTCACAGGTATTTTGCCCAACAAATCTCATACATCTGTTCTCGCCTTGGCGTCTGCTTCTCAGAGAACCCAGACCAATGTAATACACACTACTGAGCATCTAGATCAATGTAAATAAATAATAATTACTCCATGTTCAATCTGTACCTTTGGGTCTATGTAAGAACCACATTGTTATCATTCTTTAAGGGAAAAAAAAAATCTCTCTTTTGAGGGGAAAAAATAAGAAGCTATGGATCAAATTTTGTTACCCATGATCTAGACTATACTTTTAATAATATATTGTTTCTGTTTTAAACATCTGAAGAAGTTTCTAGTAACTTAAATAAGAAGCGACTCACACATGTGATCATGGGCTTATAAAAAACAACATACTGACAACTTGCAGAAAAGGAAATGGAGTTAGAGTCCTCCTACATTCTTACTTTTCTGTGGGTGTAAGGAAGAGCGCCATACGCTCCTGAACAGAGGAAGTCCATTCTGAACACTTTTCACTGATCAATTTATTTAAACCGATGGGTAGATCAGATGCCAAACTCAGACTGCACAGCTTACTGAGATTTCAGAGTCAAATCCAGAGAGTTACCGACTTAGGATAAAACTCAAATACCGGGACTTCCCTGGTGGCACAGTGGTTAAGAATCCGCCTGCCAATGCAGGGGACACGGGTTCGAGCCCTGATCCGAGAAGATCCCACATGCCGCGGAGCAACTAAGCCCGTGCACCACAACTACTGATCCTGCACTCTAGAGCCCATAAGCCACAACCACTGAGCCCGTGTACCACAACTACTGAAGCCAGCGTGCCTGGAGCCCATGCTCCGCAGTAAGAGAAGCCACCGCAATGAGAAGCCCGCGCACCACAACGAAGAGTAGCCCCCGCTCGCCGCAACTAGAGAAAGCACACACACAGCAACAAAGACCCAATGCAGCCAAAATAAATACATAAATATATTTTAAAAAACACTCAAATACCATCGACGTTGCATTTCAATCAAAACATAATATAATCTAAGACGTGTTTGTTGGTCTGTGATCGGAATTCATGTTTTTTTCCGGCAAAAATACAAAACCCAGGAGATCGAAGCACATACTACAAGCACACGAAGGGCACAGAAAGGCTCCTTGATGCAGCCAAAGGACTTCCTCAGGACAACGAGGCCTTAGAAGCTTAGCTGTGCTCAGATCATCCACCCCCTGAGAAGCAGGCCCTGTCCCTGGATCTTTACACACTCACCAGTCAGAGGCCCCTGCCCTTGCATCTATGGGAACTATCTGACCAATCGGAAACCAAGGTTTGAATCCAGCAGGGTTGAGATGGGGCCATTTCTCTTTTGTCCTGTGAATTTTTTTCATGATAAAAAAAAAAAATGCTGAAGAAAATTTTTTCTTCCTGAACCTAAAATTATTAGTCTAATTTGGATAAAGAAATATAGGGGGAAATAAAGTACGGGGAAAACAGGCAGATAGAGATATGTTTAGAGTAAAAAGAAACAACCATGCCACTCTGCTCTCCCCACCACACACACACACACACACACACACACACACACACACACACAAAATCAATGTCTTCTGATACAGACTTCGGGCAATTTACCAGTAGTGGTACCCATTCATCCATTTCCATTTCCTGTATCAACTCCCAACAAAAAATAACCTGTTTTTAAAACACTAAGCAAAACTCTGTTTTGAGCAGTATTCCAGGATAACCTGCCTATTGTAGCTTAATCTTTGGACCTTAAGTGGTTAAGTTCTCTGTCCTGGTAAAGCTAGGATGGAACAATGAGATGATGCAGTCATCAGTTAGAGGTGTCAAAAAAGCCAACCAATCACAGCTGGCTGGACAGCATCAAGCCAAATCTGACATTCAAGGATCTTATTTTCCCTAACAGGTAATTTTAGATGCAAAAAGTTATACTTTATCTTTTCATCAATTCTTTGTTTATAATACAAATCCACTTACAATGCATACATACTAGGAAAGCAAGGAGTCAGGCCAGCAAGAAGTTTGACAGGATGGGAGAATCCAATGCAACAAACTTCCAATCAACCACAATCTAGGACGGGGCTGGATCTTGCACAACAACTAGGGGCGCCAAGATACAATGCAAACTGCAGCCCGTGGCCCAGACCCAAGAGCTGAGGGCCAGACAGGAGGCTGTTGCTTCTGCCCCTCCAGTATCCCCCTGCTCCCAGGATTACTGAAGAGGGGGGTGATGATATTATACCTTTAGTACAATGCTCCCAAACTCCTATCAACTATGCCAGCCTGGGGGAAGAAAACAAGGGACTCCCGGAGTCACAGCAAAGAAAGTACATGGTTCCACCAGGCTTCCTAGGGCTGCAAATGAAGGCAATGGAAACTCCTCTGGACTCACTTCAGAGTTCACTGGTATCTGTTCAGACCCATCTAATCTCTATACTTTGGCACTCAACAACAACAAAATCACCAGCTCTCCATTTTAACAGGAACCCGCCAAATATACTTGGTATAATTTATACTCGTGTCCTCAGAATTAAATTCCAAGTGATGGTGCTAATTACTGAAAAGCTGGCAGCAGACTGAAGGAGAAACACGAAATACACTAATCTGGAAATCTCTTTGCAAATCTCTTCTTTTGTTCATATTATAGAACCCAGTTATTTGCACATACTGGGCTGGTTAGGTAGAGTGATCAGGATATCATAAACCAACAGAGGAAAACATCTCTCATGGAACAACAGGGCAATGATCTCCACTGCTCCAAGGGATGTGGGCAAGTGATACTTCTAGAATGCCCAACAGGATAACCAGGAACACGAACGACTATTGTTCCACTGGTGTAGGCTGCAGTTCACCACGATACGCATGCATAGTATGCATTCAAATATATTTAAATAACATTTAGAATTTATTATTATAATCATATAAAACAATAAAACAATTATTAAAATCACCAATAAAGACCACCCCCCAACCCCAGACAGAATCACTGTCTTAGCATGTATTATTTCCTTCCACTCTTTTTTCTACACATGTCCACATTCATAAAAATGGAATCTTAGGGCTTCCCTGGTGGCGCAGTGGTGGAGAGTACGCCTGCCGATGCAGGGGACATGGGTTCGTGCCCTGGTCTGGGAAGATCCCACATGCCGCGGAGTGGCTGGGCCCGTGAGCCACGGCCGCTGAGGCTGCGCGTCCGGAGCTTGTTGCTCCGCAATGGGAGAGGCCACAACAGTGAGAGACCCGCGTATCACAAAAAAAAAAAAAGGAATCTTAATACATGTATTTGTTTTGTGGTTTTGATTTTCCATTATATTGTAAGCATTTTCCAATGTCATTAAATATTCTTTGACGACATCATTTTTAATGGATGTATATTAGTATCATAATTTAATCATTCACCTCTTTTGGACCAATTAGGAGCTTCCAATTTTGCACTATTATCGACAACAGTTGAACATGGTTATGAATAAATTTGATTTCCTTAAGGTAATTCAGTTCCTAGGAATTTATCCTATTATAGGATATAAACTTTAAAAAAATTCTTGCTTAAAATTTATGGCTAACTTGGCTTCCAGAACGGTTGTACCAATTCATACTCCCACTAGCAGCGTATGAATTCTCATTTCATAATGTTTTCAAAAACACATGGGTAACTCAAATTGCCAACATGATGGGAGAGCAATTATCTGCCTGAATCTGGCCTCGCCTGCAAGAGGAATTAAGGTTCCTTCTTGCTGCTTCCCTCAGAAGAAAACTCGATTTGCGCCCTTCTGTAAGCAAAAAGGAATCAGTTCACTATCACCAACTTAAAAGGAATCAAGTATCAGCTTTATTACAAGCAGTTGTTGAGCTTCCCCGGGGAGAACAGTAAATGTTCCAGTATTGTTAATCACCCATATTCACAGAGAAAACATGGAGGACACTGGCTTCTACATGTATTGATACAAACTACATTAGCAGCACTAATAAAAGTGTATCTTGTGTGTCGTCCTCACCATTTAACATCAGTCTTGATTACTTTCAGAATGGTAACAAAATTGCGAGCCCCAGAATCATCTGAAGTACAAGTTTATGTGCTCTCCCCAAATTAAAAACATATATACATTATTGGACACAAACACTAACATACTCCAATCCTGTTCAATTCCTGTCTGTGCTCTTACTCTAAGTAAGTATGTTAAGCAGATAGGTTCACATGCATGCTCAAAAGAGAATAGCTATCACATCAGGCTGCTTTAAAACGCCAAGTTCAACTTCAAATCACTGCTTCATTCCTCAACAAAATCCTAAATAAGATTTTTAGGCTGAAATAAATAGTAGTGTTAAACAAATTCCGTTCTGAAGGAGAACTGGTGGTTGCTTGCATGTTCTTAATGAGACTAGACACTGGAAAAGAATCTCTCTTATTGACCATTTGTGATTTAAAACATCTTATCAATTTCAGTATGTACCCGTCCATTTATGTTTCTGACATTATCTGAGAAGATGGATTTATATCAGTGAGGCACTGTGCATTTAGGGTGACAGGAAAAAAAAAATTCTGCTGCTTAATAATGCCCTATAATTTTTTTTAAAAAAGACATACCCTCCAAGAACTGGATAAAGTATGGTCACTCCACAATCAGGGATCTAAATCACATTCTACTTACAGGAGCAGACACATTTTTGTTGTATCCTTTCCCAAACAAAAGTGTCCTTTCTCATTCAAACAGTCGACCCTTTTGTGTGTAAAGTCAGAGATTTCTTAATACAAGAAGATCCAAAAAATGCCAGAGAACAAACATCACCTAAGGAAATTTATCATGACTATGCCTATGCCACTGAAAGCGGAATGGACAGGAACTGATTTCCATCCTCCCCTGCTGTCAAACCCCAAATCCACCCCATTTCACAAGCACATGACTGTCTTCTCTTTATTTGCTCTTTATTTTTTCCTTTCGGTAACTTTCCACAATTCTGATTATATTAAAAATGACATAACAGTCATTCACGAGTTTACAGTTTTATGGGCAAAACCACTGGAGGAGGAGATGTGACGAGAACAGAGTGAAACGTGGAGAGTGGAGGCGTGACCAGGACCAGGGGACAGCTGTCAGCTCATCAAAGGGTATGGAATCATATAAAAATGGGTATTCATTTCCTAGAGCTGCCATAACAGATGACCACAGATTGGGGGGCTTAAAACCAGAAACGTTAATGTCTCACGGTTCCGGAGATCAGAAAGTCCCAATCAAGGTGTTGGCAGAGTTGGTTTTTTCTGGAAGCTTCGAAGGCGAATCTGTTCCATGCTTCTTCCTAGCTTTTGTGGCTGATGGCAACCCCTGGAGTTCCTTGGCTTGTGGCTGTGTCACTCTTATCTCCACCTCCATCTTCACGTGGCCATCTTCCCTGTGTCTCTGTGTCTGTCTCTCTCGTGGCCTTCTTAGAAGGACACCAGTCATAATGAATTTAGGGCCCACCCGAATCTAGTATGCCCTCACTTTAGCTAGTTACATCTGCAAAGGTCCTATTTCCACATAAGGACATATTCTGAGGCTCCAGGTGGACGCGAATTTGGGGGAACACGCGTCAAGCCAGTACACAATGACATGCTCACATTTGACCTTCCTATACAGACCTGAAATAGGTAACTACATTCATTCCACAGTCTTTGGTCACCTCTGTCTCCTATAATTGTGCCTGCCATATATAGCTTCTCAGCCAGGTCTGCTGAATGATGAATGAATGAACCTTTCAATGCAGGACCAAAGCTCTTCCTTGGAGTGTGGATCTGATCAATGGTGGCTACTCTCTTACATAAATCCCATCCACTATCTCCAGAGTTGTTTCCTCTAACAAGGATTGAGAAGGTAAAAGGAAGTAAAGATGCTTGCAGAGCAATCTGAGTGCAGAGTTTTTACTTGGTATAATCCTCCCTGAGATCCTTTCGGCTTTCTCAGCCACATCACATTTAATTCAACCACTATTACTTTTAATATACTAAATTTGCTTCGGTGGCTTTCCAAAGGACCTTACCTAGATTTAGACAAACCACTCTCTCTCCTTTCACATCCACATATAATCAGCTTATTTATAATAAGTACAAACTGGAATAAACAAATTTGGGGATAAACACATGACACTACCTAAGCGTACAAATCAATGGATGAGAGCAGAAGTGCCCATGCTCACCACCTACAAACACTCCGTGCACTGGGGTCTCAGTGAGTATGATTCACGGGCGATGGGCAGCACCAGCCAGTGAGAGCAGATGAGAGGCCTCCTGCTACACAGGTCCAAATGCAAGGACTCACGAGGTGGAAGGAAGGGGGCACGGGAGGGAGGAGGCGGCCAGCAGGGAATGCTCTGTAAAGCAGTAATCTTTGAGCTGGGTTATAAAAAGTGAAGTGAGAGATTTCCATGCACTTAAGGATGGAAAAGGGGCTTCTAATCAGGGGAACGAGTAAGGCAGAGGCGCAGAGACATGAAGTAACCAAGCGCATGCACAGACCCTAAACTTTTCTGCACTGCTGCCACATGCAGTGCACACAGGGAGGCGATGCAGCAGAGGAAGCAGGTCCAAATCACCATTGGCTTTGATACTCTAGAGAGCATAGACTGGAGAAGAGGTGCAGGATGGAAGGAAAGATGGCCAATTAGGAAAGGTGCAGACATGGTGATCCAGGGTGTTGGCAGTGGGCATGAGGGGCAGTGGACGGATTCTGGGGACTGCCAGGCTGCTGACATAAGAATGTGGGTGGCAGGGAAAGGAAGGTGGCTTTCTGAGACCTCCACAAGCACCTCACATGTCTGTGCTCCTGCAGAGCTATTCCCTTTGCCAGGAATACCCTTCCTCCTGCTAAAATGCATGGTGTCTCTGACACCTGGCACTGTGCATAGCATATTGCAGACTAAAAAATTGTTGTAGAAATGAATGAATGAATATACACTTGTGTCCTAAAAAGAAAGATGATATAGATGAGAAACAAATAATAATCTACTTTAGGCTAAAGTCAAAGTTTTTTGTTCAATATCCCAACCAAATATGGCTGGAGGGGCTGTTTAATTGAGTCTCCTGGAAGCATTAAAAAAAAAAAAGGACTGACAAATACTAGAGTATTTAACTCATTCCTTTAGTGAACATCTATGAAGAGCCAGGAACTCTTCTAAGTATGGGGGACAGGGTGGGGGGGCCCAGTTGTGAGGTTGAACCAAAAAAAATAATGTTTGCTGATTAAACACTAGGGAAAGTTATGACCACCATTTAAAACTACTTTTGAGACTTCCCTAGTGGTCCAGTGGTTAAGATTCCACCTTCCAATGCAGGGGACAGGGGTTCGATCCCTGTTCAGGGAACTAAGATCCCACCTGCCGTGGGGCAATTAAGCTGGTGCGCCACTACTGAGTCCACACACCACAACCAGAGAGCCGACATGCCGCCACTACAGAGGCTGCGCACTCTGGAGCCCACGCGCCACAACTGGAGAGAAGTCCGCGCACTGCAGAGGAGGACGCGTGTCACAACTGAGACCCAATGCAGCCAAAAATAAATAAATATTGTTAAAAAGGGGTCCTTCAAGATAGCGGAGAAGTAAGATATGGAGATCACCTTCCTCCCCACAAATACATCAAAACTACATGTACATGTGGAACAACTCCTACAGAACACCTACTGAACACTGGCAGAAGACCTCAGACCTCCCAAAAGGCAAGAAACTCCACACATACCTGAGCAGGGCAAAAGAAAAAAGAAAAAACAGAGACAAAAGGATAGGGATGGGACCTGCACCAGTGGGAGGGAGCTGTGAAGGAGGAAAAGTTTCCAAACACTAGGAAGCCCCTTCACTGGTGGAGACGGGGCGTGGGCAGGGGGGAATCTTAAGATAGCGCAGCCACAGGGGTGTGGAGGGCAAAGAGGAGAGATTTCCGCACAGAGGATCCCTGCCGACCGGCACTCACCAGCCCAAGAGGCTTGTCTGCTCACCCGCCGGGGCGGGCGGGACCTGGGAGCTGAGGCTCAGGCTTCGGAGGTCAGATCCCAGAGACAGGACTGGGGTTGGTGGCGTGAACACAGCCTGAAGGGGGCTAGTGCACCACAGCTAGCCAGGAGGGAGTCCGGGAAAAACTCTGGATCTGCCTAAGAGGCAGGAGACCATTGTTTCAGGGTGCATGAGGAGAGGGGATTAAGAGCGCTGCTTAAAGGAGCTCTAGAGACGGGCGCGAGCCACGGCTAAAAGCGCGGACCCCAGAGACGGGCATGAGACGCTAAGGCTGCTGCTGCTGCCACCAAGAAGCCTGTGTGCGAGCACAGGTCACTCTCCACACCTCCCCTCCCGTGAGCCTGTGCAGCCTGCCACTGCCAGGGTCCCGTGACCCAGGGACAACTTCACCGGGAGAACACACGGCGCACCTCAGGCTGGTGCAACGTCATGCTGGCCTCTGCCGCCGCAGGCTTGCCCCGCATTCTGCACCCCTACCCCCTTCCCCGAGTGAGCCAGAGCCCCCAAATCAACTGCTACTTTAACCCTGTCCTGTATGAGCAAAGAACTTATGCCCTCAGGTGACCTACACACAGAGGCGGGTCCAAATCCAAAGCTACCCCAGGAGCTGTGCGAACAAAGAAGAGAAAGGGAAAGCAGCCTCAGGAGCAGCGGATTAAAGCTCCACAATCAACTTGATGTACCCTGCATCTGAGGAATACCTGAATAGACAATGAATCATCCCAAAATTGAGGTGGTGGACTTTGGGAGCAACTGTAGACTTAGGGTTTCCTTTCTGCATCTGGTTTGTTTCTGGTTTTATGTTTATCTTAGTTTAGTATTTACAGCTTATTATCATTGGTAGATTTGTTTATTGATTTGGTTGCCCTCTTCCTTTTTTAATTTTTTTATATATATATTTTTTCCTTTTTCTCTTTTTGTGAGTGTGTATGCTTCTTTGTGTGATTTTGTCTGTATAGCTTTGCTTTTGCCATTTCTCCTATGGTCTGTCTGTTTTGGGGGGCTTTTTTGGGTTTTTTTAGTAAGATTTTAGTGTTTGTTATCATTGGTGGATTTGGTTTTTGGTTTGGTTGCTCTCTTCTTTCTTTCTCTCTTTCCTTCTTTTTATTACTTTTTTATTTTTAATAATTCTTTTCTATTTTAACAACTTTATTTAATTTCCTTCCTTCCTTCCTCCTTCCTTCCTTCCTCCCTCCCTTCCTCCCTCCCTCTCTCCCTCCCTCTCTCTTTTCTCCCTTTTCTTCTGAGCCATGTGGCTGACAGGGTCTTGGTGTTCTGGCCAGGTGTCAGGCCTGAGCCTCTGAAGTGGGAGAGCTGAGTTTAGGACACTGGTCCACCAGAGACCTCTCGGCCCCAAGTAATATGAAACAGCGAAAGATCTCCCAGAGATCTCCATCTCAACACTAAGACCAAGCCACAATGCTGAACACCCTATGCCAAACAACTAGCAAGACAGGAACACAAACCCACCCGTTAGCAGAGAGGTTGCCTAAAATCATAATAAGTTCACAGACACCCCCAAAAACACCACTGGACGTGGTCCTGCCCACCATAAAGACAAGACCCACCTCATCCACCAGAACACAGGCACCAGTCCCCTCCACCAGGAAGACTACACAACACACTGAACCAACCTTTGGTATCTTCCTGGGCGCAGACACCAAAAACAACGGGACCTATGACCCCGCCACCTGCTAAACGGAGGCCCCAAACAGAGTAAGTTAAGCAAAATGAGAAGACAGAGAAATACACAGCAGGTGAAGGAGCAAGGTAAAAAACCCACCGGACCAAACAAATGGAGAGGAAAAAGGCAGTCTACCTGAAAAAGAATTCAGAGTAATCATAGTAAAGATGATCCAAAATCTTGGAAATAGAATGGACAAAATATAAGAAACGTTTAACAAGGACCTAGAAGAACTAAAGAGCAAACAAACCATGATGAACAACACAATAAATGAAATTTAAAATTATCTAGAAGGAATCAATAGCAGAATAACTGAGGCAGAAGAAGGGATAAGTGACCTGGAATATAAAATAGTGGAATTAACTACTGCAGAGCAGAATAAAGAAAAAAGAAAAAAAAAAGAATGAAAAGAATTGAGGACAGTCTTAGGGACCTTGGGACAGCATTAAATGCACGAACATTCGAATTAAAGGGGTCCTAGAAGAAGAAGAGGAAAAGAAAGGGACTGAGAAAATATTTGAAGAGATTATAGTAGAAAACTTCCCTAATATGGGAAAGGAAATAGTAAATCAAGTCCAGTAAGCACAGAAAGTCCCATACAGGATAAATCCAAGGAGAAACACACCAAGATACATATTAATCAAACTATCAAAAATTAAATACAAAGAAAACATATTAAAAGCAGCAAGGGAAAAACAACAAATAACACACAAGGGAATCCCCATAAGGTTAACAGCTGATCTTTCAGCAGAAACTCTGCAAGCCAGAAGGGAGTGGCAGGACATATTTAAAGTGATGAAGGAGAAAAACCTACAAACAAGATTACTCTACCCAGCAAGGATCTCATTCAGATTAGATGGAGAAATTAAAACCTTTACAGACAAGCAAAAGCTGAGAGAGTTCAGCACCACCAAACCAGCTTTACAACTAATGCTAAAGGACCTTTTCTAGGCAAGAAACACAGGAGAAGGAAAAGACCTACAATAACAAACCCAAAACAATTAAGAAAATGGGAATAGAAACATACATATCGATAACACCCTTAAATGTAAATGGATTAAATGCTCCAACCAAAAGACACAGACTGGCTGAATGGATACAAAAACAAGACCCGTATATATGCTGTCTACAAGAGAGCCACTTCAGACCTAGAGACACATACAGACTGAAAGTGAGGGGCTGGAAAAAGATATTCCATGCAAATGGAAATCAAAAGAACGCTGGAGTAGCAATTCTCATATCAGACAAAATAGACTTTAAAATAAAGACTATTACAAGAGACAAAGAAGGACATTATATACTAATCAAGGGATCAATCCAAGACACAACTGTAAATATTTATGCACACAACAGAGGAGCACCTCAATGCATAAGGCAAATGCTAACAGGCATAAAAGGTGAAATCGACAGTAATACAATCATAGTAGGGGACTTTTAACACCCCACTTTCACCAATGGACAGATCATCCAAAATGAAAATAAATAAGGAAACACAAGCTTTAAATGATACATTAAACAAGATGGACTTAATTGATATTTATAGGACACTCCATCCAAAAACAGCAGAATACACTTTCTTCTTAAGTGCTCATGGAACATTCTCCAGGATAGATCATATCTTGGGTCACAAATCAAGCCTTGGTAAATTTAAGAAAACTGAAATCATATCAAGTATCTTTTCCAACCACAACGCTATGAGATTAGATATCAATTACAGGAAAAAGTCTGTAAAAAATACACACATGTGGAGGCTAAACAATACACTACTAAATAACCAAGAGATCACTGAAGAAATCAGAGAGGAAATCAAAAAATACCTAGAAACAAATGACAATGAAAACACAATGACACAAAACCTATGGGATGCAGCAAAAGCAGTTCTAAGAGGGAAGTTTATAGCTATACAAGCCTACCTCAAGAAATAGGAAAAACCTCAAATAAACAACCTAACCTTACACCTAAAGGAATTACAAAAATTAGAACAAAAAACCCCCAAAGTTAGCAGAAGGAAAGAAGTCATAAAGATCAGATCAGAAATAAATGAAAAGGAAATGAAGGAAATGATAGCGAAGATCAATAAAACTAAAAGCTGGTTCTGTGAGAAGATAAACAAAATTGATAAACCATTAGCCAGACTCATCACAAACAAAGGGAGAATACTCAAATCAATAGATTAAAAATGAAAAAGGAGAAGTAACAACCGACACTGCAGAAATACAAAGGATCATGAGAGATTACTACAATCAACTCTATGCCAATAAAATGGACAACCTCAAAGAAATAGACAAATTCTTAGAAAAGCACAACATTCCGGGACTGAACCAGGAAGAAATAGAAAATATAAACAGACCAATCACAAGCACTGAAATTGAAACTGTGATTAAAAATCTTCCAACAGGGGCTTCTCTGGTGGCGCAGTGGTTGAGAGTCTGCCTGCCGATGCAGGGGACACAGGTTCGTGCCCAGGTCTGGGAAGATCCCACATGCCGCAGAGCGGCTAGGCCCGTGAGCCATGGCCACTGAGCCTGCGCATCCGGAGCCTGTGCTCCGCAACGGGAGAGGCCACAACAGTGAGAGGCCCGCGTACCGCAAAAAAAAAAAACAAAAGAAAAACTTCCAACAAACAAAAGCCCAGGACCAGATGGCTTCACAGGCGAATTCTATCAAACATTTAGAGAAGAGCTAACACCTATCCTTCTCAAACTCGTCCAAAATATAGCAGAGGGAGAAACACTCCCAAACTCATTCTACGAGGCCATCATTACCCTGATACCAAAACCAGAAAAAGATGTCACGGAAAAAGAAAACTATAGGCCAACATCACTGATGAACATAGAAGCAAAAATCCTCAACAAAATACCAGCAAACAGAATCCAACAGCACATTCAAAGGATCATACGCCATAATCAAGTGGGGTTTATCCCAGGAATGCAAGGATTCTTCAGTATACGCAAATCAATCAATGTGATACACCATATTAACAAATTGGAGAAAAACCATATGATCATCTCAGTAGATGCGGAAAAAGTTTTTGACAAAATTCAACAGCCATTTATGATAAAAACCCTCCAGAAAGTAGGCACAGAGGGAACTTACCTCAACATAATAAAGGCCATATATGAGAAACCCACAGCCAACATCGTTCTCAGTGGTGAAAAACTGAAAACATTTCCTCTAAGATCAGGAACGAGACAGGGTTGCCCATTCGCACCACTACTCTTCAACATAGTTTTGGAAGTTCTAGCCACAGCAGTCAGAGAAGAAAAAGAAATAAAAGAAATCCAAATCGGAAAGGAAGTAAAGCTGTCACTGTTTGCAAATGCCATGATACTATACACAGAGAATCCTAAAGACGCTACCAGAAAACTACTAGAGCTAATCAATGAATTTGGTAAAGTAGCAGGATACAAAATTGATGCACAGAAGTCTCTTGCATTCCTATACACTAATGATGAAAAATCTGAAAGAGAAATTAAGGAAACACTCCCATTTACCACTGCAACAAGAAGAATAAAATACCTAGGAATAAACCTACCTAGGGAGACAAAAGCCCTGTATGTAGAAAACTATAAGACACTGATGAAAGAAATTAAAGATGATCCAAGCAGATGGAGAGGTATACCATGTTCTTGGATTGGAAGAATCAACATTGTGAAAATGACTCTACTACCCAAAGCAATCTACAGATTCAGTGCAATCCCTATCAAAGTACCAATGGCATTTTTCACAGAAGTAGAAAAAAAAATTTCACAATTTGTATGGAAACACAAAAGACCCCGAATAGCCAAAGCAATCTTGAGAAAGAAAAACGGAGCTGGAGGAATCAGGCTCCCTGACTTCAGACTATAGTACAAAGCTACGGTAAACAAGACAGTATGGTACTGGCACAAAAACAGAAATATAGATCAATGGAACAGGATAGAAAGCCCAGAGATAAACCCACGCACATATGGTCACCTTATCTTTGATACAAAAGGCAAGAATATACAATGGAGAAAAGACAGCCTCTTCAATAAGTGGTGCTGGGAAAACTAGACAGCTACACGTAAAAGAATGAAATTAGAACACTCCCTAACACCATACACAAAAATAAACTCAAAATGGATTAAAGACCTAAACGTAAGGCCAGACACTATGAAACTCTCAGAGTAAAGCACAAGCAGAACACTCCATGACATAAATCACAGCAAGATCCTTTTTGACCCACCTCCTAGAGAAATGGAAATAAAAACAGAAATAAACAAATGGGAACTAATGAAACTTAAAAGCTTTTGCACAGCAAAGGAAACCATAAACAAGATGAAAAGACAACCCTCAGAATGGGAGAAAATCTTTACAAATGAAGCAACTGACAAAGGATTAATCTCCAAAATATACAAGCAGCTCATGCAGCTCAATATCAAAAAAACAAACAGCCCAATCCAAAACTGGGCAGAAGTCCTAAATAGACATTTCTCCAGAGAAGATATACAGATTGCCAGCAATCACATGAAAGGATGCTCAACATCACTAATCATTAGAGAAATGCAAATCAAAACTACAATGAGGTGTCACTCCACACCAGTCAGAATGGCCATCATCAAAAAATCTACAAACAATAAATGCCGGAGAGGGTGTGGAAAAAAGGGAACCCTCTTACACTGTTGGTGGGAATATACATCGATACAGCCACTATGGAGAACAGTATGGAGGTTCCTCAAATACTAAAAATAGAACTACCATATGATCCAGCAATCCCACTACTGGGCATATACCCTGAGAAAACCATAATTCAAAAAGAGGCATGTACCACAATGTTCATGATGCACAGTGGCTATTTACAATAGCCAGGACATGGAAGCAACCTAAGTGTCCATCGACACATGAATGGATAAAGAAGATATGGCACATATATACAATGGAATATTACTCAGCCACAAAAAGAAACAAAATTGAGTTATTTGCAGTGAGGTGGATGGACCTAGAGACTGTCATACACAGTGAAGTAAGTCAGAAAGAGAAAATCAAATACCATATGCTAACACATATATATGGAATCTAAAAAAAAAAAAATGGTTCTGAAGAACCTAGGGGCAGGACAGGAATAAACACGCAGATATAGAGAATGGACTTGAGGACATGGGGAGAGGGAATGTTAAGCTGGAACGAAGTGAGAGAGTGGCATGGACATATATACACTACCAAATGTAAAATAGATAGCTAGTGGGAAGCAGCCGCATAGCACAGGGAGATCAGCTGTGCTTTGTGTCCACCTACAGGGGTGGGAGAGGGAGGGTTGGAGCGAGATGCAAGAGGGAGAAGATATGGGGATGTATGTTTATGTATAGCTGATTCACTTTGTTATACAGCAGAAACTAACACACCATTGTAAAGCAATTATACTCCAAAAAAGATGTTAAAAAATATATTAAAAAAACAAGGGATTACAATTACTTCTCTAAAGGACACATGTATGTTATTGTTAAAAATAAAATAAAATTACTTTTAATGCTATAACTAACTTCACGACTATATTGTTATCTTTGTTGCTGCCATATTTTCCATATTTTATTAGCAGTACACATTGTTAAAAAGTAAAGAAGTTTGTGAACATGTTTCAGAAAAATTGAAAAATTATGTTCTACAATCTGGGAGGAAAGGAATAAAGAAAGGAGGCAATTCAAAGAGAAAATGGTAAAATTGAAAGGACCGAGGGTAAGAGGAACCAATGCCCAAAAAGCTAGTCTGAGACCAAACTACAGTCATCGAAATCCCAATGCAACAGTTTTTGTGTCCCAAACCACACTTTGCCTTCCGAAGCCTCTTCACAGTGGGACAGTTTAGTTGCACAACTTGCAAAGTTCACACCAATGGGCAGTAATCTGTAGGTCTTTATTTCATTGACTATTCTCTACCAACTCATCCAATGAAAGGCAATTCAACCTGAGAGGAGAACCCAGGCTCTCCCTGACTCCAGGCTGCCTGCGTAGACCATGACCAAACTCCTAAGGAAATACGTGGATAATGTACAATGTGTCATGAGAAGTAGCTCTGCTTTAGTACCCATTCCTCAAGATTCATAAAAAGTTGCTCCTAAACAAATACCAACAGAGCAATAGAATTTTCACTGATCCACCGCCGTCTTCACCCAGTGACCAATCAGGAGAGGGGTGGCCCCCAGGTTAAGGCTATGGTAACAGACAAAATTTTTAGAAGAAGTATGGAGACCCTTGCTGTGCCAGGCATTGCCCTTCTCATCGCTAGAAGTCTGGGGGATCTGGGGAGGGGGCCAGGGAAGCCAGGCAGCACTCAAGGGGCTCAGGGTAGCAGCTATTCATCAACTAGTATGGAAGAATTCTGTATTATTAACCAGTAGGTGATAAACACCAACTCTGTGTTAAGGGCCTTAGAATAGGGGTTGGCAGACTTTCCCTGTAAAGAGCAAGACTGTAAATATTTTGGCTTCTGTGGGTCATATAATTTCTGTCATAACTACTCAACTCTACCACTGTAGTGCAAAAGCAGACAGAGACAACACATAAATGAGTGCCTGGGTATGTTCCAGTGTAACTACAAAAACGGGTGGCCGGACAGATATAGCCCGTGGGCCATAGCAGAGCTCACCGTCCCACAGAGCAATCAAATCTCCAACCTCAACCTCATTAGCACAGTCTTACCAACTGATTTAATGAGCTGCCGATGACTCTTACGCGCATGCTTTATCTTTACAGACCCCAAGGGACCGAGTCAAGGGACTCAGCAGTCAAGGGGCTGCTGGACTGAGTCAGCAGTCCAACTGTCCCCACACAAATTAAGATACTCACCCAGAAAAATCTGTAGTGAGAATGCCATAGTGGAAGATGTATATTCGGCTGATGTGGCATATCGTAAGGTAGCCCATTGCTACAAAAAAGGAGTATCTGGAACCAAAAACACAGAGGATCAGATTGTTGCGCACCCGTTCAATCAACTTTCTCTTCTTTCTCTCCCTCCCCCGCCACGTGCAATTAGTCACAAAGTCCTGTGTGGTCCATCTCCATCCCAGCCCATCCCCTCTCCTCACTTTCACACCCACTGCTCTGAGCCCTTCGTCTTTTCTCACCTGGACCACTGCAGTAGTTCTCAACTACGGCAGCGTAATGGAATCACCTGGGGAGCACCGGGCCCCACCCCCAGATACCCTGATTTCATTGGGATGGGGTGCACCTAGCAGGTATAATTCCAACGTGCAGCCAGAGCTGAAAACCGCTGGCCTGTAAGGTCCTTCACTCAGATTTTCCTCTTCACAAACCATCCTGTTTACACAATGATCTTCCTAAAATACAAACCATCATCATACTGCCAACCACTCCCTTCCCAAAACACTTTGTTCTCTTGGCTTCCATTCTCCTTGTTTCCTTCCCAGCTCTCTGGTCAGTTCTTCCAAGGCGTTTGCTCAGCTCATCTTCCTCAATCTACTCCTTAGGTGTTAGCCTTCCCAGTGCTCTGCTTAGGACCCTCCCTGCTGATGCCTGAGGCTTCAATTACCACCTACCTACTCACGTTCACTCCCCGGCCTCCTTCAGAGACAGGTCCTGACCATCCTATAGTATAAACCCCCAATGCACAGACACACACCATTCAAAACATTCATGAACTTGTACCTATAAAGATCGGTGATAATCTGATTAACTACCGTCTCCCTTACAAGCCTGAAAGCTCCATGAAGGCAAGGATGGTCATGTGTGTTTCATTCACCACTGTGTGCTGAGTGAACCTACTGTGTGTTGAGTGAACAAACAACAAATGAATGTTACCGGTCTTAAAATTCTCCAGTGGATCCCACTATCTAATCACATCAAAACTCCTGAACACAGCATCCAAGGTGCTTCGCATGCTAAGCTCTACCTTTCCTTCTGGACTCATCTCCAACCATGTTCCATACCCACCCTGTGTTAAACCACAGTGGACTGCTCCCTTTCCACAACTACATCCTGCATTTTCAGGCCAGGAATCTTTCTCCTTCCTCTGCCTGCAACTCCTTGCTCCCTCCTATGGTCTATCTGGAAACTATCAGATAAGGCTCAGCTCCAATGTCACCTGGCATAGCCTTGCTGTATCCATCCCACCCCCACTCCCAACACCATTCGCTGCTCCACTGCCTGTATTTCTCTAGTGCTACATGCTAACATATATAATTATAACGTTAAAATCATATGTGTGGATCTGTTTCCCCAATTCTGAGCTTTCATTTTTCTCCATCTCAGGAAAAAAATCTGTACCCTATAGAGTTGTCCTAGAAAGAATATATTAGCAATAATGATAGGAAATATTAAATGTAATAGTATATTAAGTGATATACTAAATAAGGGTCTATAGATCAAAATAATGAAACATAATATATTTACGAGGGCTCAGCCTAGCACCTGGCACCAAGCAAGTACTCCAAAATTGGCAACTGCATCACCAAGTTCCCACATGAGGCCTTCCATCCCAGGAGATATTATATTCTGTTCCAGTCGGTTCATATGAGGTAAGTGACTACCTGTGATTTCTGCCCAACAGAGTGGCTTGGGAAGGAAACAGAAATGGTACCCCAAGAACTCTCTAGATAAATCCTGAATAACAACAATCAATCCTGAAATGGGTTAGTTCCCCATAGCTGCACATGTTCCCTGTCCCCTCCTATTCCCAGCTATGCATAGGACAGGGCTCATAACTCAGTGAAAGGAAGAGGAAAACAATTCACAAAGAACCCAGAAATTCTAGTCTTGAAGAGAACTTAAGCTCGAACCACCACAAACCCTACATTTCATAGGCAGGAAACCTGACATGCGAAGAAGCTGCCCGGCTTTTCCAAACCCACACTGCTGGAAAGAGCCAGGCTTCCTGACTCCAGCTTCTTGTTTTTTCCCAGCGGCAATAGGAAACAACTTCCATCCATCGGGAAATGTGAACCACTCCCTATTTCTGCAGTATTGGCAACCACACAAGCAAAGAAAGAGGGGAGGAACTTGTTCTGGCATTTTTTCTTTTCGGTCTTATGACATGGCTCTCTGCTACCACAACATTATTTGGGGGAAACAGTCAGAGCCTGTCTGTAAAGTCTCTGCCAAAGCTGGAAGATTCCACTCCTGGCCGGAGACTAACCCAGAGAACCTGGAAATGCAGCTTGACCCTCTGCAAAACAGACTGCACCTCACCAACATCACACAAGTGTGGGGAAAGGTGACAAATTACAACCGGTAAGGCAGCTGGAAATGTGCTCTAGAGATGCAACAATGCTTTTATAAATCATTTAATTGCTTCCAACATCAAATGCAGGAAAAGCCAGGCATCTTTACCTCCCAGGGAAAAAAGCATTTTGTCATAATATGAAGCATTTCCAAAACCCATTCGTACCAAATTATAGAAATACGGATTTCCTATTTCCCTTCTGAAGGAATGACTCTATCCCCTTCAAGGAGGGCACTTAGAAGAGAGATGATTAGAATTCAAATTTCCAGAGCTCCTTTGAATACAAAGTTGAATGACTATTCAAGTTAAAAGCAGGCAAAAATATTTTCCCTTACAAATCAGAAATTTATTGGAAGTAATTACAAGATTATACACTCAAAAATTAAATTACAGTGCTTTTAAGAAGGAAAACGATTGTGCTAATAGTCTCAGTAATCAAAGAACTTTCTGAGGCTGAAATAAGGCATCTGCTTTTTAAGAGAAGCCATCAGAAAGGAAGCCATAGAAGGGTGAAGCTCTTTTCAAGTATACTCAGTCATTCCATAAATATTTATTGAGCCTTTATTTGTGCCAGGTATTGTTCTAGGCTCTGAGGCTATAACAGTGAAAAGGAGAGAAAAGTCTTTGTTCCCACAGAGCTTCCATTCCAGTGTTACTGAGGCTGAATTAATTCTGAGGTTTCAGAAAGACCATGGGAAACAGAGACAGTGCAAAACAGCTCTTCCAGGTATCTCCCTGGATTGTTCAAGCGTGTAGTCTTCAAGGGAGAATTAAATTACTTCTGCACTTTGAAGTCAAAATAGCATAGTAAGAATATTTCTTCCTTTTTTTAACACTTATTGGAAATATGTAAAGTATACACAATTTTGACCTATTTCATACTCAGAAAACCTCAGCCAAGTTCAAGATAACAGATCTGATTTCTGTCACTAGAGATTAGCTTGCATTTTTGAGAACAGAATTTGTGGGTCCTCCTTCATTCAGCATGTTGATTTTGAAATTCATCCATGGCACTGTGTGTAGCAATCATTCATTCTTTTCTATTGCTGAGTAGTATTCCATAGTGTGACCATCTGGGTTGCTTCCAGGTTGGTGCTATCACGAATGAGGCTGCCTCATTCTGACAAACTCTTTTTCCTGAGTCCCAATTCACATCACACTTTTTTTCCATAAAGCTTTCTCTGAAGACTCCCAGCATTTAAGGTCTCCCATCCCTCCTTTCTGATATCCCAAAGCACTTAGGATACGCCACATGTGGCAAATGGGGAGGGCATCCCTTCATCCTAGAAATATATTTCAAAGATCATGAAAAGCTTCACCTTGCATCGTTCATTCCCAGGGTCTTACCTGTGAATATTGGATGTGCTTGCAGTGACCATGATTCCATAGCACATTAACACCAGCACAAAAAGATGCACAGAGTACCTGTAGGCCATCATGGGGAGGAAAGGGAAACACTGAATATATTTCATATTAACATACCTCTTGGCCACCCATACTGCACCTCCACCTCCACTCCCACAAAAAAGCAAGTGATCAGTTACCCCATGTTTATGTAGGAGAAAATAAATCAAGTATTTTCGTCCTATGTAATTAAGATACTGTGTGACACTAGGAAGACATGACATAGTCTGCCAACTGCAGTGAAGAGAGTTCTTTCTTTCAATTTTAAAGTATCAAGACCACAACCGAGCTGCCCCAGATACCAAAATACTCATCATCCTTTCTCAAATTTTCATTGAAGGAGGAAGAGCCATAATCTACTACCCTGAACAAAGTCACAAATTCCCTTAAGTTGTACTTCTAGAAATGTTCATTCCTAAAACTTCTTCCCCAAGAAGTACCCCTCCCAGGGGATTTGCCCAGCTTTCCTAGTAGAGAACGTCTTAGACCACAGGTTTTCTCTGTTAAAGAATGACACATTCCCTAACACCAGCACGAAAACTATTGTTCTATTCTAAATGCAGGATTAACACCAGTATCTCTAGCAGTGATGCAAGAAAAACACCAATATCTACAACAGTTAGGAAAGGTCCCTCGTTGGGAAAATTAAACCTTAGAACATTCCATTTACATGACCCCAGGTGAGATCAGCAGAAGTCTAATTTTAAGAAAAATTCACTGAATTGATTTCTAATAGAGTCCGTTTATTGGTTCCAGTTTCTTACAGTAAATGGAGATTTCTCAACATCCCCAACATTTTACAATACGAGTAAATATCTTTTTTTTTCCTTAGTGCCTGGGAAATGCCAAGAATATCGCTACAAAACCAAATGATAAATATTAGAATTCAGGAGGCTCGTACTCACCAGCCAAAACAGAAGATGACAAAACAGATGCCAAAAATGGTGGCGAACGCATGCCGGACATCGGGACTGGTTTTACCAGGACTCAAGTAGCTGCGGAACCAGAAAGCAGCAAACAAAGCAAAGAGCTGGCATGCCACAAAATTCACCTGTATGGGGAAAAAAAGAGAGAATCGAGACTTTTACTGTTTGGCCTGTGTGTGAGTTTTCCCTACTTCTTTCAGATTCTACGTCAAGGTGCATCTCAGACTTGGATGTTTTCCTCAGTAGAGCATTCGTTTGGAGGAGGTGCGAGAGACTGAAAAGATAACCACACGCTCATCTGGTATAAGAAGTGACAAACCCAAAACTTCCTTCTCCAATCTCTGAGACTAGCCAAAGCTGCTTTCCCACCAACAAACCAGAGACTTTCTATTGGAAGGGGCCTTATCAGACTGTGAGATCACTTTGCTGGGTGTCTTCCCCTCCCCCCCCACCCAGCATTATGTTCTTCTCGAGATGCAGATGAATCAAATCCATGAGGCTTCCCTCACTGGTACCTCAGAAAACACATGCTCCTCCAAAACAATCATCAGCTGTTTTCTGAGTCTAATTGTTCTCATTTTAAATTAACACGAAATAAACAAGAACATTGCTCAAATCCAAGGTGCACCAGTAAAGACCCACAAAGTAAGAACCAGCCCTGCAATGAACTTGCAACATCAAAACTATCCGGTTATGCAAAATAGGCACCACATCTCCTTAGAAAACTCTCAGTGATCTCTCTCTCAAAAATATTTTACCTAAGAGAAACTATAAAATAATTCCCCAATACCCTTAGAAAAGATCAGCTGATTTAACACAAAACCAAAATACATTAAGTGGTTTAACCATTAATTAACATGGGAAAAGCAGTTTAAGCTTTTTAGAGTATTCAGCATGAACACTTCGGTATCAATTTGCTTTTAGAACGGATGGAGGATATGAGTATCTGAATAAACCCTCAACTTCAGTCTCGACAGTTTTTCATGCTACAAAAAGACTGTGGCTGTTAGTGAAATTCATCAGGGTTATGCTCCAAGGTAGGGCTGCAAGCAGCCAACGTCAGCTCCACCCAAAGCTCATTTGTTTTCCCAACAACAGGAATACTTTAAACTCCTTATAATTCATAGAAAATAACACTTTCAGAGAATTTCTTGTTTTTAAAATTGACTGTGCTGTGTTTCCCCTCTATTTGGAGATCACCCTTCCCCAGTCTTTCCAAAAACTTATTCCTACTACTGTTCATACTTGATTTCTACCTTGAAAGACAGGAGATGAACTGGGATCCTATCCTGCATGATGTGGTCATATCTCTTTATAGCCTAAATGCACAACCAACAACACACACACACACTCACACACACACGCACACACATATACACAAAAAGAAAAATAACTGTCTTAGCAACGTTCAGAATGTAAAGGAATTGGCAACTAGAAAGTCAAAGTTATGATTATTTGTAGACGATCGGTCACACATTGTTTCATTCTCTCAGCCCACAGTGAGAGCAGACCAGCCCACAGTGAGAGCAGAACATAGTTACTCAGAAGAGCAAGCAAGGGGAAATTTGCACCATTCTTTTTGGCTGGCCAGTAATCATTGAGCACCCTTGTGCATGAAGAATGGTTCAGGGGCTAGAGCAGCAGTTCTCAAAAGTATGGTCCCCAGACCAGCAGGAGTAGCACCACCTGGAAACTTGTTAGAAATGCACACTCCCCGGCCCCACCCAGACCTACTAAATGAGACATTCCAGAGTGGGCCCAGCAATCTGTGTTTTATCAGGCCCCCCAAGTGATTGTGATGCACACTCGAGTTTGAGAGCCAACAGGACAAAGGAGAAAAAAGGCATGATCCCTGCCTCCAGGCGTTTATAATCTAACTGGCAAGAGAACACAAATAACCTACAAGAAATTGTAAAGTAACATCAACACTGTGTGCCTTTAGATCCAAAGTAAATGACAAGAAGTTCATCGTTAAGGAGGGATGAGATTCAGGCAGACAATCAGGAAAACTGTTGAAACAGGTGAAAATTGAGGAATGTTACGAACATTAAAAAATTAAAAAAATAATGCCTGCATCCTATCCTCAACCATTCTGATTGATCTGGCCTGTCGTCAGGCCTTTTCAAAGTGTTCAGGTGATTCTAACATGCAGGCAGGATGGCGACCTCCTAGATTAGAAGAATAAAGAGAGAGACCTACAGAGGCACCCATTAGGAGCCGGGCTTTCCCAGAATGCAAAACACAAATACAGGACAGGGAGGTTGGACCGTGCAAGCTTGAGGCAAGGATGAAGTGGAAGAGATTTAAGAGTGATCAAAGCCTGACTGCCATCACTCAGCCAACCCAGGGCTCCTCAGGGCTCCTGAGCTGGGCTGGTCGTCTTCAAGACCCCTTCAAACCTATCTCCAAGGAAGAGAGGGCCTCACTGTGGGAAAACTACATCTAGTCTTGTCACGCCAGCAACTGAAAAGGAGAAAGAGAAGACTCACTTGGCCATTGAAGCAAACTACCATTATTTAGTCACCATAATGTCATACGTAACCAACTGAATGCCCTAGTCCTGACACTGAAAAGCCAACTGGTCAGGCTTAGGTAATTCATGGATTAATTCCACAAACATTTAGTGGTTGACTCTATGTGTTAGATATTGGGGACAGTGAGCGAGACATTGTCACTACCCTCAAGTCAAGAAGAGGAGCTTTACACGCTCTGGGTTTCAATTTCCTTTTATGAACTGGTCTCTAATGCCTCTTCCAGCTCTAATGGTCTCTGATTCCATACATATCTAACCAGAATCTTTTCCCTTAACTGTTCATGGTAAATGTGCAAATGCAACACTTCAATATGGATTAAAAACTTTCCCCTATATACAAACACAACTCACTCCCCCCGCCTCTTCCCAGGAATAAGTCACAGATGGCTAGCTGAGGGTTCAGGGCAAACTGTTCCAAGGTAAAAGTAGAAATACACAATTGCAGCACTTAGTTCTAGCAGGAAGGTTCTAGCAGAATTGCTTTTCAATTACCAGAGGTACAGCTTAAAAGGTATGGGCTGAACCACAAGTAGACACCACTTCACACCATTAGGATGGTGATTATTTTAAAGACAAAATAATGAGCATTGGCAAGGATGTGGAGAAATTAGAACCCTTGTGCACTGCTGGTGGGAATGCAAAATGGTGCAGCTGCCATGGAAAGCAGTGGTTCTTCAAAAAATTAAAAATAGAATTACATACAATCCAGCAATTCCGCTCCTGAGTATATACCCAAAAGAACTGAAAGCAGGGTCTTGAAGAGATATTTGCCCACCATGTTTATAGCAGTATTAACCACAATAGCCAAAATGTGGAAACAACCCAAATATCTATAAACAGTTGAAGGGATAAACAAAATGTGGTATATATACATACAGTGGAATATTATTCAGCCTTAAAATGGAGAAAATTCTGACACATGCTACAACATGGATGAAACTTGAAGATATTATGCTGAGTGAAATCATCCAGACACAGAAGGACAAGTATCTAACTCCACTTATATGAGGTACCTAGAAGAGTAAAATTCATCAAGACTGAAAGTAGAATAGTGGTTGCCAAGGACTGAGGAGTGGAGAGATGGATGGTGGTGATAGTCTCATAACAATGTGAATGTACTTAATGCCACTGAACTGCACTATATGCTTAAAAATGGGTAAAATGGAAAATTTTACACTATGTATATTTTGCTACGGTTTGTAAAAATGTACAGGCTGGAGCACAATACCAATTTCTTAGTGTTTCCTTGTTCATATCAATACTGGTAGCTGGTAGGAACTATGGGCATCTCTGCAGCCAAGAGTGGCTAGCTGCCGTGACAACAATTCGTATAGGAACATAATTAGATCTTTGTTCCCTTCCTCTCTAATGGACTAACAAAATTGGAGACATTCTATTTTAAAAATATATCCCCAAATGGGTTTGATTTAATGTACGGGATCTACTTCCAAATAATCTTGAGGGGATGGGAAGAGTGGAGTGAGCATAAATCCGTGGTCCTCAGCTAGGGATGAACTGCTCCCCAGGGGACACTTTTGGTTGTCATAACCAGAAAGGGGGTGGGGGGTTGGTGCTACTGGCATCTAGTAGGTAGAGGCCAGGGATACTGCTAAACATCCTGCAAGGCACAGGGCAGCCTCCCACACAAAGAATTTTCCAGTCCAAAATGTCAGTAGTGCCAAGGTTAAGAACTCCTGGTATAGATGAAACAAGATTGGCCATGAGCTTCAACCTGCTGAGGCTGAGTGCTGGGCACATGAAAAGTTCACTCTACTCACCTCTCCACTTTCACATATTTTTGCCCTTTTCCCTAATAAACAGGTTTTTATAACTACACAACTCTGGAAAGCAGATCACTGGCCTGAGATGATACAGAGGTTAAACCCTAGTGATAAAGAAGTCTCTTTATCCACATCAGAGAAACAGCTAAGTTAGTGAGGAAATATACGTAAGTATAGAAACAAACCAAAACAATAAAGGGATGACGCCTTCCTAAACAGGAAAAGAACCACCTTTTATGAAATGATCAAACTCCCGAAAGAAGAGAACCAAATTATAACAAATGCAAGAGAAAAGGATTTCCCTTCAATAATAATCAAATTAAGTACTTGTGGCCTCCCAGCCCGTGAACCAGCAACAGAACCAGCGGTTACCAGCAGAGGCAGACTACTGGGCTGCAAGACCCAGCTTCACCACTTACTGGCTGAAGAGTTACAAAGCTCGCTTCGTCTAGGCTCCGGGTTCATGTGATGGAGGCAGTAACAGTAGTACTACTTCTCAGGTTGTTTTGAGGGCTAAAGAAGTTAACGTAGAAAATCACTGGAAACAGTCCTGGCTCTGACACGCACTTGCTATTAATATTATTCTATATCCACTAAGTTAACACACAAATTGTGCACAGATTAAACTCAATATGCGGTCACCACTGTTGGGCTGTTAAGAATCGGCTTCCCAGGGCTTCCCTGGTGGCGCAGTGCTTGAGGGTCCGCCTGCCGATGCAGGGGACACGGGTTCGTGCCCCGGTCCGGGAGGATCCCGCGTGCCGCGGAGCGGCTGGGCCCGTGGGCCGTGGCCGCTGAGCCTGTGCATCCGGAGCCTGTGCTCCGCAACGGGAGAGGCCACGGCAGTGAGAGGCCCGCGTACCAGAAAAAAAAAAAAAAAAAGAATCGGCTTCCCCAGTCCCCTCCCTGCTGCTCTTGGACGGATGCCCTTTCGCACCCATCATTCAGGCAGCTGCCTGAGTCTTCCACGTACCCTTTCTTCCACAGGGAGAGGCAATGCAGCCTAGGACGAGAGAGTCAACCCCTGGGTTTTCCAGTTCCTGATTAGATTCTTCTAAACCTAAAGCAGAGGTAAATCTGAAAGTGAAAGCAGTCTCCAGGAATTTAGGAAAGCTCTCTTTTTCCTTTTTAATCCTGAAAGCTTATCTTCATAGATCAGGAGCAAAACTGAAGAATTTAAAGCACTGGAGTTTCTACCATAATCCCAGAGGGAAGAAAAGCTCTTAATGATATAAGAGCTGTTTTTCGGCACAAAAGTTGATAAAGAGCTTGGCCAGGGGGCTTCCCTAGTGGCACAGTGGTTGAGAGTCCGCCTGCCGATGCAGGGGACACGGGTTCGTGCCCCGGTCCGGGAGGATCCCACATGCCGCGGAGCGGCTGGGCCCGTGAGCCATGGCCGCTGAGCCCGCGCGTCCGGAGCCTGTGCTCCGAAACGGGAGAGGCCACAGCGGTGAGAGGCCCACGTACCGCAAAAAAAAAAAAAGAGTTTGGCCAGGGATCTGAAGGAGAGATTCCGTGGGTCAGGACTACCACTTAGACATGGGGACAAAAGGGTAAGAGCAAAGATGCTCAGACCATCGAAACGGATGGCATCCCTAGAGAAGTCTGGAGGAAGGATGCAGGTTATCACAGAAGAGAGGGTGGCCCGGCTTCTCAGAATGCAGCCCGGGGAGATGGCCAGCCCTGTAGAGAGGCACTCCAAAGGACCACAAGATGGGCTCCTCTTGAGCAGAGGCCAGCAAGGTTCCAATGGCACGGGAACCCAATGCCTGCCAAGGCCGCGGGGAAGGTCTGCTTCTCAGTCCCAGGTGCAGAGGGAGACGAAGCTTTACAGCCTTAAATGGGAGGTGAGCTGCCTAAAACTGGCAATTCAGCTTGAAAGGTAAATTAAGTTTAGTAGGGAGAAATTTTAAAAGTTCCGTTTTTGCATATCTGTCTGTGGCTGTAAATTTTAAACCCACTGTTACTACCTCTATTAGAAATGTGCACCAAATTTTTACACACAAAAAAAGTACACCTCAGTATTATTTCTAGTAGCAAGAAGAAGGAACCTAAAAGTTCAAGGCGCTGGTTAACATATAAAACAAAGGATGCACCTTGCACTACAATCCTTTTCAAAAGGAATATGGTAGTATTTGCTACAAGTCATACTTTTGACCAATTCCTGGAAATGTATTCATTGGTTGGTAAAAAGCTTAATGCTGAAAAACTGTCAAGGCATTATTTACAAGACAAAATAAAGCAAAATCTACCTACATATAGGATAATAGAGGGATAGTAATTAATGGTAAACCCGTTCAGTATAATAGTATTAAAATGGGCATTACAAAGCACCTATAATGAAATGAAAAACATTTGCTGTAACTAATAAAAAGCAGAATATAAAACTGTATGGACATGTACAACCATGTTTTAAAAAAAACAATAATGGCATATGGAAAAAAGGCAAAGATAACATGTAAAATCGAACATGGCGGTTTTATCAAGATGACAGGAATCCAGGCAAATTCTTTGTAAATTTTTTTCAACTTTTTTCAATTTTTTTTTCAATAATGTAATTTCCATAACGAATTTCTCATACACACACACACACACACACACACACACACACACACACACACCACACAATCAGGGCACTCTAAGAAACTCACAACAATTCTTATTTAATTCTACTCTATCCTCAGGGTTGCATTTATTAGCACCTACTATAAATAAAGTTTAGGGAGGAGTTAGGCATAAATAGAAGTCAACTTGTAAAAAGTTTCACCTTAAAGAAAAACGCCCTTTTTACAGGCAGCAAAATGTCAGGAGTAACTGTGATGTGCATGGCCAGAGAAGATGAAAATACACAGCTTTACACTTAATAAACTCTTCACATTTAAAAGGTAAGTGTTAATTCTCGATATCACTCTGCACAGTAGTCAAAGAGTCAAGTTTTTACTTTTAGTATTAGAAACTACATGAATAAATGTACTTATAAACATATTTGTTCTAGTAATGCTATATTGGATGCACTATTTAATTTTAAAAAATCGCTTTTAAAACCTCTTTTCCATTTCTTAAATTTTACTATTTTGAAACAAACATGCCAAGCGGTGAGTTAATTTCTAGTTCCATTCTACTATTTAAACTCATATATGAATATTACATTCTGTCAATAGCACAGACCACTGTATTTTCATTTAAAACATGTAAAAATTGTATTTGTATATTTCACTTGTGTATTTATAAATTTTTATAGAACGTTGTTACTAACTAGACCTCTAAAATTACAAAATTATTTTGTTTTTGCAAAACAATTACAATTGTTTTTGCAAAATAATTACAAAATTATTTTGTTTTAAATTTTAAAAAATAAAATTTAAACAAAAAAAGGAAGGTGTGCCAAGTTTTTATTTTTCTACTGATGCCCTCCCTCTAGAGCAGGAAAGAAAGCTGCGCTTTCATTCGTGATCTCCAACAATACGCCCTCCACAGTTAAACAATTATGTGGGCCCTTCTACAGAAGGAAGCAGTAGAGCACAGTTGTTTTGATCCAACATAACTTAGATTCAGCAAGAGCTCAATTTTCACTGCTCTCGCAAGATTTCAAAGTCACGTACCCAAGGGTTTGACTTCTTATTTCACCAAAGCCCAATCACACTGAGCTGCAATTTTCCAGTGTAAGTTTTCAATCTTTGTGCTCTCATGTGCTGCTAGAAAGGCATTTCTTTGGGAGTTGTGTTCCATGGCCTTCATACGCTTCCCAAAAAAACCAAACTTTGCCAGGAGCACAAAACATTGCCTTCCTCCTAATGAAGAGATGCAAGCAGGCTATTTTTTTTTTTTTTTTAATGGCTGTGTTGGGTCTTCATTGCTGTGCGCGGGCTTTCTCTAGTTGCGGCGAGTGGGGGCCACTCTTCATCGCGGTGCGCGGGCCTCTCACTATCGCAGCCTCTCTTGTTGCCGAGCACAGGCTCCAGATGCGCAGGCTCAGTAGTTGTGGCTCACAGGCCCAGTTGCTCCGCGGCATGTGGGATCCTCCCAGACCAGGGCTCAAACCCGTGTTCCCTGCATTGGCAGGCAGATTCTCAACCACCGCATCACCAGGGAAGCCCCCAAGCAGGCTATTTTTAACGAACAGCAAAGATTAACAGTCCAAAATGATTTCCCTGCTACAGTGATTTACCAGAGGTTCACCAGTGAGACCGAGGCAACTGTCCAGGCCTGGAATGCTCTTCTCAGCAACGCTGCCTTATATGTTCCCAGACAAAACCAATCTAATTAAGCAATTCCTTATTTAAAGGCGGGCTGTCCCTCCTCCACAAACAGTGCTTTTTGTGCACCGCCTCCTACAAATGCGTGTGGCCCAGGAAAGTATGAAAAATGCTATTCCCTTCTGTACCACAGAACAAAAAGTGGCTGTCCCATACTCTCCAGCTACTTTGCACTTTCAAAGACATCCTTGTTATACTTTAAATCTAAACTCCTTGGAATGTCAGCAAGAAATGCTTTTAAATCTGTAATAAGCCAGTGTTTTCCAAGCTTGTAGATGAACAAATATGATTTAAGACTGATAATGTGTGTAATGTATAACCACACAAACTTCTAGTTGATATTCTGTCTCATCATAACAATAAGCAATTTTTTTTTCTGAGCGCTTACCAAGTGTTGGGCACAGTGATAAACTTTACATAAATGATGTAATTTCAGCTTCACAACTTTATGAAGTAGCTTACTCCCACTTTACACAGTAGGAGAAGGAAAAACAAAGGCTGAATTCACAAAGCTAGTGAGTGACACAGCCAGGGTTTCAAACCTGGCCTGAGTCCTCACTCATTGCATTGTACTGCTTCCCCTCAACTTCAAGCATTCTCCCCAGAAATACTGTCACTCAGGGAGAATTTAGTAGCTGCCTGGATTAATTTCCTCAGGCTGCCATATCAAAGTACCACAGACTGGGGGGCTTAAACAACAGAACTTTATTAGCTCACAATTCTGGAGGCTCTGAATTCAAGACGTCGGCAGGGTTGTTTTCTTCTGAGGCCTCTTTCCTTGCCTCTTTTTTATAAGGACATCCGTCATTGGATTAGGACTTACCCAAATGACCTCATTTAACTGAGTTACCTCTTTAAAGACACTATCTCCAAATACAGTCATGTTCTGAGATACTGGGGGTTAGGACTTCAATATTTGGATTTTTCAGGAACACGGTTCAACCTCTAACACTTCCCAATAAAAATCTTCTACTCAAAGACATGGAATGAAACAGACCTCATTTTCCTTGCTCCTGCAGGTGGGAAGTTAGCAAGACCCAAACCAAACTGTGAGGGATGCTGAGTCTCAGCATAAGCTGGAGCCCCCTCCTCACCTGGAGATACCTCTGTACAGGGAAGACTTGATAGAATTCAAAACCATTTGAGGAATCCTGAAAAACCTTGTCCACAAGCATGCTGTCACCCACCTCCTCTGGAGATATCATTTTACCATTAGAATTAATTCCATTGTTAGCCAGTTAAAATATTAATAATAATAATAGCTAGTATTTAGGGTGCTTACTATATCCCAGCACTGCTCTAAGTCCTTCTGCCTGTAAGTCACAGAAAGGTTAAGAAATTTTCCCCCAAATCACACACCTGGTAAGTGGCAACACTGCAATTTAAACTTGGGGATACTGGGTCCAGAGTCCCTCGGCTCAGCCACCCCAGAATGATTCAGTTAGTTCAATCTTCTCACGTAATTCCAACATCTCATTTTCCGGATAAGGAAAGTGGAGCCCAGAGATGCCCACTCACTCAGCCTGGGTCACACAGTCACTGAGAATCAGACTGGGACAAGAACGAAGGAGGCCAGCACAACTTCCCAAAATTCCCCACCAGCCTTGGGTGTGGGATGGAAATAAAACAGGGTGCAGGGGGTCAGACAGGCCCATCTAGAAATAAGTTCTGAGTAAGGATCCCTGGACTGCCAAAGAGGGGAGGGGAAACAGGCTGCTGTAGAAAACACCACTGAACAAGCACGTGCAACGTCTGCAGATGACTTTATAATCTTTTCTTTTTTTATTGAGATACAACTGACATATAACATTATATTAGTTTCAGGTGTACAACATAATGATTTGATATTTGCATGTACTGTAAATGATCAATACAGTAATTCTAGTTAACAGCCATCACCACACAGTTACAACTTTTTTTCTTGTGATGAGAAATTTTAAGATCTATCTCATAGTTACTGTACAACACAGGGAACAATATTCAATATCCTGTAACAACCTATAATGGAAAAGTAATCTGAAAAAATACATATATGGTAGCAACTTTCAAATATACATTTCATTTTCTTATAAAATTAATAATTGCTCATTTGAACAACTGAACAAATACAGAGACGTGCAGGGTAAAAGCTCAGTTTCCCCATTGCCAACCTTCCACACACACTCTCCACCATTCTTCTTAGCAAACTACAGTATGTTTTTAAATACTTTCTACTATTTGCAAAAATATACCCATATACACGGTTTCTCCTTTGAATATAATCACGGTATAAAAATTACCTGCAACTCAATTTTTCACTAACAAAATATCACAGATATCTTCCCAAGTCTGCTCACATTGAGCTAGTTTATACTTTGAAAAGTAAAAAGCTGCATGATATTCCGAAATACGTGTTGGGGGAGGGGGAACACTCCCCACCTCGTAGATTTCCATAAGGACAAAATAATTTCCAGTCCATTCCCTAGGAGGGAAAATAAAAAAGGAGAATTTCCACCTTCTGTCCACCCTGACCCCTTGCTTCCTCCTCCCCAGGGAGGGAAGAATGACTTAGCCAACTGGTGAATCGCAGAGGAGACACTGGGCATGCCTGGTTCAGCCCCCTGGGACTTCTGTCTTTGGGGACCAGTCTGCATTTAAACAAGGACATTCTCTGCTCTGTGCTCCCTGCCCTGCTGCCCTTCTCCCATGAGTACCAGTAGTTGGGGGCATACGTCTTTCTCATTCAAGGGTAAAGATTGGTCAATCAGCTTTATCACTAATAAAGATAATATTTTGATCTCCCTCTGGCTGTCTCTTGGGTCTTATTTCCTAACTGGTTCCACATCTAGGAGAGGAAGAAAAGGGTTTTGTTGATTAGTTTCCCAAAACGCCAATATTATGTATGTGACATAATTTATGCAAGCATCCTCCAACTGCCAAGTGGTTTCCAGTTTGGGACCATTACAAATAGCACCATTAAAAAAAAAAAAATCCTTGTACATACATCCTTATGTACTGGTGATTTTATGTCTCTAAGATAAATTCCTAGGAGTTTGATCAAACAGAATATTTATTTAAAATTTCAATAAATATGACCAGGTTACTTTCTCTAAAAGTTTAAGCAGTTTTGTAATAACTGTTGGCCCTCCCGCCAGCTACATATGAGTATGTGTCCTTTCCCCACACCCTTGCCTGCAGCAGATGTTATGAATCTGTTTAATCTTTCCGATCAGGTAGAGAACTGGTAGTATATTAATTTCAATTTGCATTTTCCTGACTACTGGTTGAACATCTTTTCATTTATTATTGGCCTTTGGCCAATGAATTTATTAGCCACTGGATTAACATTTTCATTATAGTAGAAAGGGAGTGATGCAGATCAATGAAGCACTCAGATTTAATCAATAGTACAGGGTCCCTCAGTGTCTGTGGGGATTGGTTCTAAGACCCTAGCAGATGCCAAAATCTGTGGACTGTTGGCCCTCCTTATCCTCAGGTTCTATCCACGGATTCAACCAACTTCTAATCCGCAGACAAAGGAGGGCACACTGTAATGAGAGCTAGCAGAGTATAGGGATAAGCGTACAGACTCTGGAGCCAGACTACGAGGATTGAATCCCACCCTAACTTACCTCCTAGCTCTTCAACTTTAGCTAGTTATCTAATCTGTACTCCAATTCTTCTGTAAAATGAGGATAATAATATAGCTACCCTCATAGAATTAAATGAGTTAATACATGTAAAGTGATGAGCACGGTGCCTGACCAGCATGAAATGCTCCAAGTGTGCTAAATATTATCTTTTTTTCCCCATCAAGCTGTTTACCCAACACAGTAACAAGAAGAAGAGCTCAAATGTACTAATTAGAGTTGATCAATTTCTCTGTACATCCTTTAGTAAAAAGCATATAAATGATGAACGTCCCCCCCATCACTTATGGCCTACCAAATGCATAAGCTCTTATACAGTCAGCAGCTGTCCTAAATGTAAAAATGCAATTAGTCCATCTTCTCTCCCAAGTGAGATTCAACTGAGTACGAGGCCACATTCATTACTCTAACATTTTAAAAAATCTCCTTATTATTTAAAAGCTCTTAGACATTACCGATCTGAAATAGTAGAATTAATCAATAAACATAAGCCAACCGGAATGGAGCATGAATCAATTACACTAGGATACTATAGTGTCATCTTATAAAAAAAAAAGTAACTAGACATAGACACACACACACACACACACACACACACTGTATTTGGTTATTTCATGTCCCTAGGGAGGCAGTACGTACAAATATCATCAGTGTTTCCCCAGTGGGTAAAATGGAGAGGTTAAATAAGGTTTATTTAACAAAACAGAGGAAAACGGACTCCCAAGTCACCTCTTTCCCCAACAACCTATCACTGCCTCGTAAACAAAACACCTGACCTGAACAATTTCCTTCCTGGTGGACTTAAGTAAAAACTTTACCACTCCAAAGAAAGTGCCTTCCACAGATAGATCTGCTTTTCCATCACCCATAATACTACTTACTATTTAACATGCTACTGTGAAAGACATATGGGAACATACGTATAGGTATAACTGATTCACTTTGTTATAAAGCAGAAACTAACACACCATTGTAAAGCAATTGTACTCCAATAAAGATGGAAAAAAAAAAAAGATGCTACTGTGAGTGAGATCTTTGGGGACAAGGGAAAATGCAGAACCAGGGCTATATTTTCTTATGCAACACCCTAGGGTGTGACCCATTATCTCAGACTTATGAAATTCTCAAAAGTCTCGACACAGAATTAATTTTAATTCAGTTTTAAGTTGAAAATAAAACATATCACCGTTTAGCTTTTATAAAACAGAGCTCTTGTGGAGCCAGACGGGATGCAACACAAATGCCACAATTCCAAGAGAGGACAGACTGAAGGCCTCGTGGCCATTGTACAACCAGGGAACATCAAAATAGGAATATCTGTAATTCTGCCTGTCCCTAAGTACTAAGCTATTTCCAGTTTCTATTATGTAATCACCTTCTCTAAAATATGTTTATAATAAAAGGGAAACTCCAATTTGGACCATGAGTCAAAGGAACTGTGCATCCCTTTTTAAAAAAACAAACGAACAAACAAAAAACAACCTTAGCCTACTCAACAGGAAACAAGACAACCGTTTTCAAAGGCAGGAAACAAATGACCAACTACAGGTTAAAAAAAAAATTCAAGTAGTGGGCAAACGTTTCTTTGGTGCTTATTAATTCTCTCACCTATAGAGTCATAGGGAGGGACTGGGGGAAGGATTTGTACTTTTAAAATTTAATTACAAAGAACCCCTAAAATCAGACTCTATTTCTTCCCCTCCCCTTCATGCCATAAATCACGACATCTCCCTAACACTCCAAAACAACTGCTCCGAGCAAATCGCCAACCATCTCCTTGTTTGCTAGAGTCAATGAACCTTACCCAGTCTGTGCCTGCCATGAGCTCTCAGCAACATCTAACACAGTGCATTATCCTCTGCTCTTTCTTCTTGACTCCCTGACATTCCCTTGTTTGTCTTTACCTTCTGATCACTCCTTACCCCTCTCCTTTGAGAGCTGCTCCCCTGCCGCCCACCCCTGCTAAGATGGTGCCCTCTGGGCCAGCTTCGCTTCCCATGCCGAGTGATTGCCAATATATGCCAAAGGATCTCTCTTACGCCTGTGCCTCCAATTACCAGCCGATGACTTCCAGATCTTTTTCTGCAACCCAGATGTCTCTCCTACATTCCCAGCATACACCCCCGTGCCTACTGGAATCCTCACTTGGATAAACCACAGACGCCTAAATTTCACGAGGTCCATAACAGCTCATCATCTTCCACCTCACCTAGTCCTTTTCGCCAGGCCTCTTATCTAAGGGTGGGCCCTTCAACCATCCAATTATTCAGGCCAGAAACCAGAGAACTGTACCTCTCTCTTAAATCCCATAAACGGAATCAATCTCCTCACTATATTAATTCTACCTCCTAAGTCTCTCAAATCCATTTGCTTCCCCCGCTACATCGACCTTCATTCATTCATTTCACCTGGACAACTTCAACAGCCATTTAACTAATCTCCCAGCCTCTGACCATGCCCACCCTTCCCTCCCCTCCTCCTCCATCCTCCTAATTGCAGCTTAGAAGTCACCTCCTACAGGAAGTCTTCCCTTCTGCCGCTCCCCAGCACCCAAGCTTCTGCGGTCACAGCACTTCTTGCACTGTGTTGTAATGATCTCATTGCCTGGGCAATAGCTTCAAGAAGGCAGAGGTCAGGTCTATCCTTTTGATCAGTGTATCCAGAGAGCCTGCTATATATTGGGTTCTCAATATTGGAATGAATGAATGAATGAATGAATGAATGAAAGGCTCAGGAGCAAGGGAGGTTAGTCAGCACATTAGGGGGATAAGAAAAGGTAGGTAAAGGAAAGGCAGAGCAGAGAATAAGTAATAAAGGGCTCTGAAGGCCATGCTTACTCTTTATCCTGTAAGGAATACAGTTCCAGGCCTCTACCGGGCATTCAGAAAACATTTACTGGAAAGCTGATGTGCAAGGATGGGCTGTTTCGGAGCCACGGGTGACTTCATAATAAGTGTCCTTCTTTGAGACACAGGTGTCACTTTTTAAAATGATCAATGTTATTTCACGTGCATACATTTAGAGGAAATTAATAGAAACCAAACCCAACAATCTCTTTCCAATCTAATCCTCCCTCCCAACTTCAACAGTAAACATTACAGTTAACCCCATCAATCCAACCCCAGCAGCACTGCTAACAGCAGGGGATCCTTACACATTCTTGAACAGAAGGAAAACAAAAGAGGAGATAATAAATATGCTGTGGTACAAACTGCTACGAGAAACTGATTCCTAGGAATGCCTCAATTTTCCAACACTCTACCTGCAAATCAGAGGATCTGCTGCCTTGCTTTCTCAACTTTTGCTCTTAAAAGCAAACAGAACGTGAAATCAGCTTTCTTGCCTTTCCAAATCTGTAGTTAGCAAATACCATATTCTTGTTCCAAGGAAAGTAAATTCCCAGAACTACAGTGAAAAGTCCTGCAAACACATAAATGTAAAATATGTGTGTGTATGTATACACACATATACATATATATGTATATAACACCTTGGTGTAGATCTACAGATCATCAATCGTATATTTAATAAACATTTCAGTGTGATAGGATGCACAAAAACATATGGGAAAAAAGGCCAAAAGTGTAAAAATGTATGAACACGGTTTAGCTTCCTGGATGGACTCTATGAAGAAAAGGCAAGTTCTCCTCCATGTCACACAAAACTGGAATTTTGTGGTCTCTGAGTAATAGAAACTGGTATTTTCTAGACCTCTGTTCCCATACAAGAGAAAAACTTCTGAAAGTTAATCCAGGATTTAAATCTTAAAATTCCATAAAATAATCATAGAGATTCAAACCGGTTTTTAAAAGACACCACAATTGAATGGAAACATTTCATCAGAAATGATTAATGACTCATTTTGGAAAATACCTGAAATAAAGTCAGAATACATTTGGCTGTTCATATGTAGGAGGACACAAAAGAGGTTAAAAATTTTGTTTGACTTAGAAGAGACAGACCAGAAATCGGACAAATCTTTAGATCTGAGTATTACATGAAGAACTAGGCAGTGCCAGTAAACATTTAGGAATACTGGGTTGAAAGTACAGAGAAAGGAGAAAGACAAAAATGTTGGGGAAGGGAAATAAACAAGAAGGGAAAAGACAAAAAGGATATGGTTTAACTGCTGCTTCTTACAAGACTGTTCTACGACTCAGATGAGGTCCTAGAATTGGCAGAACAGTGTAAACAATTAAAACTCTAGACAAAGTCTATTTTTCGAACAGAATGTGAGGGTCTCATGGACAGAAACCTAGTGGCTTATTACTCTTTGGATCCCCGGCACCTAGCACAGTACCTGGCACGTGATAAGCATTTAATCTCTGTAGAATGAAGGAATGAGAAAAGACATAAAAAAGAAAGTTAAAGAAAACCTAGGAAAGAAAGGAGAAATACTAAGACAGCTACAACAGGTATCACTCAGTGGTGCCCACCACTGGTGGCTCCAAAGAATGACTCTAACTAGTGCCCTTCTTGGCTTTACAGTGGATCACAACTATGTGAGTAAAGGCAAAATGACACCCAGGCTTTGCTGACTGGAAGACTGCCGACTTCTTTTCTCTCTAGAATGGAAGAGCAACAGTCAATCTACCCTGATGTTCTCACATTCCACCCACCCCTTCTCAATGCCCAAGGGACCAACCAGTCCTACACATCACAGTATGCACCAGGCCGGGGGGGCGGGGGCCGGGGAGCAGCTCTCTCTCCATCCTGAGGACCAAGCTCCACAGGCTACCTGTCCCAGTAACCTGGGGCCAGCCACTTACTGGGGCCTCTGCAGACTCAAATGAAAAACGGGACTAATAATAACCGTGTCAGGACTTCTGCAGAGATTTGCATGTTTTACAAAAAACAAAGGGTTTGAAGGAACCTTGGAAATGATAGCACAGTAACTCAACAAATCTGTGATGGCACTAATTGCAATGCTTGTGGTGCCCTCCAGATCCAAGGCGGTCCAAGAAAGACGTGTGTGTGTGTGTGTGTGTGTGTGTACGCATATACACAATGTACGTGGATGTCAGTGGACCACCTCTTCCAGGTGGTAAGGACGTACTTATTCTTAGATAAAAACTGAGCCTCATAATACGGTTCATGCTGTTTAGTATGCTCGAAAGAGGAAAATTAAAACATCTGAGGGAGAAATGGGGAAAAAAAAGTATCACGTGTCCAGGTGCCCAGGCCACCAAGCTATAGAAGGGTGTGTAGCACGGCCACACCGGTCACCTCCAGGCGGCCCCTCCTGGTGTCACGCACAGCACCAGGTGCCCTGCTGTGTGCAACACTGGGGGGTCAAGAGTACTTGAAAACAGTTCCACTCATGGGATCCACACTGAATAAAAATAATACCAAGTAGCCAATTATGGAGAGGAATTTTCAAAGCAAAAATTTAGTTACTATTCTTAAACTCCTTCGATTTCTATTTTCACGTCTGACATGATGGGGACACACCAGAAGAGGGGCAGTGACATCCACGAGAGGCAAATTAATCTACCCTGGATATATCATTTACTAAGACAGTCAAGAAAAAGAGTTCACAGCAAAGCTGCCGCTTGGTAAGTTCAGAATGAAGATGGCTGCGGGCAAGGAGGGGAAACAGAGAAGTAACCAAAAACCATTCCCTCCCCTAAAATCTGGTCCCCTTTAAGAGCCCACAAAAATATGTCTTTTAGCTAATAAAAATAATATAGCCAGAAAGGTCCTAGGAGAGAAATTATCTGTAGCACAGACACTGCTTTCTCTTAAATGGAGAATTTTAAGCCTAGGTTCTTAAGAGAAATTTGTATTTTTCTCTTCAAGAGAAATTCAAGAAAAAAAATATTACATATTGAAAAAGATATATGTAATTGCAACACATATCAAGTAGCCCAAGAGAGCATCACAGCTGTTGCTGGCACAGAACGATCTGGAGCGTGATTATGAGGGCACGCGCGTTCTTGGCTTTGTTTGTTTCAGGATTGACACAGTGCAGCGTTGTGGTTAAAAGCTAATTTTTTTTTAAGCTGAAGCTTTAAGCAGTCCCAAAGTAGGAGGCAGAAGGGATACTGGCATTTACCATCAGTTTTTACTCCATTTCAAAGATGATAAAGATGTCTAGCTTCATAATTATTAACCATAAAAATGGATAGAACTGGACAGTTTACAAAGCTATCTCATACACAGTAGCAACCCTGAAATTTTTTTTAACCGTCTAGCCTATCATCAAGAATTACCGGCCCATAGTCACTACCCGGATGAAAACACTAATAAAGACCCTAATTGTTGGTGTTTCGGCAATTCAAAACAGGCTGGTGCTCAGTCACCTTTCGCCAGCGAGCTGGCCTTTGATCTTCAGGAAGTTACATTCTCTCCTGCTTCATGAACTTATGCAGCAAACAGAAGGGTTCAGACCTGCCTTGGGGACGCTATAATAACAAGTATGCCTATAAAAAAATCCACCAAGGTACGTCGATATGGACAATACAGTGAAGCACAACACCGGATTTCTTATGAAACTTGGCAAAGGTTTCTGACGCATCATCCTAAAACGTCTGCTTTCTCTAAAACTTTATTTTCTCACTTTTGTTTTTTCCCCCAAAGCTCAGCCTGTCTGCCGCCACCTCTACCACCTTGCTTCCCTCCTTCCCTTTACTCGGATGCCAGCTTCTCTAAGTCCCTGGTGGCAGGATGAATGACGATGGGGCAGATTAGCTGGCATCAGGTGTCACTCACAAGACTCACATCCCACAGTTGTCTAAAAGGTTCTACAGGTGCACGTGAGCATTAAAGCTACTCCCTGTCAGTGTGGAGTGAAAAGACCTTTGGGTTTTATATGTAACCCATTCATCCTCTAAAGTATGTAATTTAATTTTTTTCAGTAGTGTAAACATAAAAAAAAAAATTACTCACCTCAGAAGCCTACCAAGCCAAGATGCGACTTCCTGTCTCCTACTGTGGTTTTCCTATTTGTCTTACATTTAAATCTGACCATTCCACAGTATAAGGCAGAAGTTACTGCCTCCTGCTACTGGCTTCCAATGATGTAAATTCTACGGGGAAAGAGGAAGAGGCAGAGGAAGAAGGGCAACTGCACATGATGACCAAGAAAGTCCCTACAATGTGTACATACTGTACACACAGCCATGACTTGTTTATTCAGTGAATGGACTCCTAACACCACCCACACAACACCATTTTTCTTTAGAGCAAAAGCTAAGCTTGCCATGGCTAACTACTTCTATGAAGATTCCATTGTTGCAATACTTAGCAAGTAGCTAATGCTACAGAAACAGGACAGTGTTAGAGAAGGATCATAGGACTCTGGGAAATATTTACTTGTTGTTCTAAATGTGATGGCCCTTCCAAGGACACCTGGAATCAGAGTAAGGATCTCCATTCCCTGATCTTGGACCAGACACAGACTGGCTCTGAGATAGGCTCATCGTGGGCTGCAATCAACGACTATTATACACTGAACATCAGACAACTCAGCTAACCCCAAGGTCCTAAGCTTTCCAAGTGGAAAAATCAGGAGATCATACTAATGATCAGTAAGATCCTTTCTAACTCAAAAAATTCTTATAGATGTTTTCAGTGCTTTGGCTGGGATGAAGTGACTTAGCCTGTGGGAGCAGGCTGGCTGCCATCTGTCAGGCAATGGTGAACTGATCCACTTCACGTAAAGTCACTGGTGTCTACACCGACAGCATGGGAAATAAATCCATTACACTGACACCAATAGAACGGTTAGAGCACAGTCATCCCACCGAACGGCCACTCTCAGAAAACCAAACCTACAGTGGGTGCGTCGTTGGTATCAGGGACTTGCTAAGAGTTGGATTTTAAAAAAGAAAAAGCCAGTAGCTTCTCTCAAATAATCAGAGAGAGGCATTGAATCTCTCCCTCCCTTCGGCGGCCACTGCGATTGCCTTATGCCAGCCTGTTGCACCCATCACATCCTATCTAGTCCCCTAAGTATCTGTGTACATGCCATCTCCACTACGAGGCTGTTTCTTCCTTGAAGAGTGGGTCCTTACCCGGATGATCTTTGCACTGCCCAGAAAGTAGACACCTCTCGGCTCTTTTTGACAAACCTCTGATGTAGTTTAATACCCTCCGACCTGTTTTAGTTTCCCCCTCATTCCTTTTTCCAACGACTCCCAATCCCCCTTGCTCTTAATACTGGCCATTTTCATATGTTCCCGATTCTCCTGCCCATCTTTCCCCACGCTGGCCCTGCCATTTTCCATCCTTTGCCCACCCCTGCCACCTCCCCAGGGGCTCCCAGCGTGGATTCTCAGGCCTCATGGGCAACTCACAAACCCCTTTCTTGTTCCAATAACCACCAGTGGCCCTGGATTGCCTGCACCCCACATTCTGCCCCTCACAGAATCAGCTGCTCTGATATTTTGCTAACTAAACTCAACAGTCATCTGCATTTGGTGAATCTGCCCACGAAATTCCGCTTTTGAGTTATACCCTAACATTATTTAAATTTCTGGCCTTTAAATATGACACCAACTCTCCCTTCTACCACCCAACAAATACCAATTATTTTTTAATACCAATTATTTGTTAATTTTCATTTTTTAACTTCAAAACATACAGTATCCATGGACAAGTGAATTTAATGAAAACTATTTAATAAATGGCATCTCTTATGCAAACTTGTGAAATGTTTTCCAATTGGAGGTATAGAATTTTAAGTTCATTAGAACTTAAAATCTAAGAATGAAAGAAAGTGAAATGACCAGAAACCAGTTTGATGTGGCCTAAACTGAGTTTAAGGAGACTATAATTAAAATAGAAATAGTAGCAAATGATTACCTTGAACTGATCAGTTCTAGGCAGTGCTAACAGCAGGCTAAAAATAGAAACCAGATAATTTAATCTTGTCTACTTCACAGCTGCCAGAGGACTTGCCCGTTGAGGGCATTTCCCATCTTGGTGGCTGCAACAGAGAGGGATGAATTAGGAATGACCTCTGGCCACTGCTGTAGTGATTCCCCTCCCTAACCACCCACCCAACCCCACTAAGACAAGAGTGATCAGAGCCACTCAAAAGGGTAGGACCATCTCAGGTGGAGGAGGAAGCACAACATCCCGGACCTGAGTCACTTCTTTCTTCTTTTTTAAAATTTCTTTTCTTTCACCTCCTCATTATCAGTTTCCCTCTGTCCTCCTCTTCCTGTTCCCACTTCATTCTGTTTTCAACTGCTGGCCTTTCCTCTCCATTATATTTTCTTCTCTCTTAAACTCTAAAGTAGATGAAAAGTAGTCACTTAAATTTATTCAACTAAAAAACTAATCCCAGGGCTTCCCTGGTGGCGCAGTGGCTGGGAGTCCGCCTGCCAATGCAGGGGACGCGGGTTCGTGCCCCAGTCCGGGAAGATTCCACATGCTGCGGAGCGGCTGGGCCCGTGAGCCATGGCCGCTGAGCCTGCGCGTCCGGAGCCTGTGCTCCGCAACGGGAGAGGCCACAACAGTGAGAGGCCCACATACCGCTAAAAAAAAAAAAAAAAAAAAAAGAACAAGTTGACATACAGAGCTCTCCAGACGCTGAAAATCCACCCACCTTATCTCCCACTCCACTTCAGAGAGCTGAGCTATAGCTACAGCCAAAGAGAACTCTCCGTCCTCCTCTCCCCTTTGTCACTCTCTCACTCAAGGTGACTGGAAGGCCATCTTGTCCTCCAGGCTGGAATGTAACTAAAATAAACTGTAATCTAATCCATGGTACTATGATCTAGATAATGTGTTTACAGAAAGGGGAGGTCTGCAAGGATTTCATTAAAAAACAAATAAAAAAAGACAAAAGAGTTGACTATGTGAGCACCCTCTAGGTAAACAGGTACAACAAAGAGCTGGGTCCATCTGGCCAGCCTGGCTCAATCACCCGTGACCATGATGCCCACACCCAGCTGACTCCATTTATTTCTGATCCGACTTTGAATTTGCAGAGAAAGTCTCCTATATGGGAGATAAACAGAATGACTACCCAACATCAGTATTTCCGTCCGGCTTACCAGTTGTATTAGTCACCGTGAATGGATAAGATGACATTCTGTTTGGTTGGAGTCTATCACTGAGTCCCATCAAGTGTAAGTTCACCAACAAAAATCAAGATTCTAGACTAATTAGCAAAGCTAACAACAGGACCTGGACAGTTGTTACTACTGTTGACAGGGCCCTGCACCAAAGGCTTGCCACTCAGCTCCAAAATCTTTGACATCGCTTCTCCTTAAATTGAACAGTATCTTAGGAATCCATAGGCAATAATTCACAGCAAGACAGAAGGAAAGAGGCAGGGACCTAGCATCAGGGTTACCCAGGAGGGGAGCATGCTGGGGACCATCTAGGGGCTGGTGTTAACAGGGAAGTCCAGCCTGGCTGCCAAAGCCAGCTCTGTTGATCACAGCATCCCTGGTCACTGTGCAGATGGGATAGGTGGTGGTGCGGGGGGAGGACGGGACTCTGTCTACAGTGATGCCATTCACAACAGGTAGGCAGAGAAGAGCTGGGACAATGCAGGTAGACTAGACTAGACTGGAAGCCCACATCGGCAGACAGGCACACAAGGGATGGGCAGTTACCCTGGAGAGCAGGACTCTAGTCACTGAGCCAAGGCTGAGGGTTGGGCCTCAATCACTGGTTGGATAACTAGCCCCTGTGTGACTATAAGACTCGCCAAAGTCTGTGGTGAGCAATTCGTCTATACTTACCCAAACCATCCTCCACCAAATGAACTGCTTAGAGCAACCCAGCCATGTCTCTCCCAGGCTTAAAGCCCTTCAGATACAGCCCAGCGTCTGCCATCATCTAACCCCCAACTCCCTACCTAACTCCATTCTTTTGGAAACCATCTCCTCATTCCCACCCTCCAACCCGTATCTCTGGACACACATATGCACACAGAGCTAGGTATCTGCCTCTACGTTACCTCTGTACTACCGTATGTATCAAATATTTTAATTGGCACACATAATTGCAATGTTGTTTTGTGTGTGTGTATATTCTAGCTACGTTTGAATTCTCTGTAGGCAAGGAACAAGTTTTACTCATCTCCGTAAGCCTACCACCTAGGAGAGTGCCCACCACGGGATAAGCAAAATTAATTTCATTCTCTATAGTCTCAGCACTTTCCATATTTTTTCATTCCATCCTCTTAAGAAAGCTGTGAGGCAGGTATTCTCATATCCATTCAACAAATGAAAAGACTTAAAACTCAGGGAGGACAGATGGCCAGTAGGCACATGAAAAGATGCTCAACAATGCTAATTATCAGAGAAATGCAAATCAAAACTACAATGATGTATCACCACATGCCAGTCAGAATGGCCATCATCAAAAAATCTACAAACAATAAATGCTGGAGAGGGTGTGGAAAAAGAGGACCTTCAGGCACTGTTGGTGGGAATATAAATTGGTATAACCACTATGGAGAACAGTATGGAGGTTCCTTAAAAAAGTAAAATTAGTTTCAGCTGCATCGCTCAAATATATGCATTGGGCATATTATCTGGAGAAAAACATGGTTAGGAAGGATACATGAACCCCAATGTTCATTGCAGTGCTGTTTACAGTAGCCAAGACATGGAAGCACCCTAAATGTCCAACGACAGATGAATGGATAAAGAAGATGTGGTACAGGGGAGACCTTCAAGATGGCGGAGGAGTAAGACACGAAGATCATCTTCCTCCCCACAAATACATCAGAAATACATCTACATGTGGAACAACTCCTATAGAACACCTACTGAATGCTGGCAGAAGACCTCAGACCTCCCCAAAGGCAAGAAACCCCCCACGTACCTGGGTAGGGCAAAAGAAAAAGACAAAACAGAGACAAAAGAATAGGGATGGGGCCAGCACCTCGGGGAGAGAGCTCTGAAGGAGGAAAAGTTCCCACACACTAGGAAGCCCCTTCGTGGGCAGAGACGGGGGGTGGCGGAGGGGGAAGCTTCGGAGCCACGGAGGAGAGCGCAGCCACAGGGGTGCGGAGGGCAAAGCGGAAAGATTCCCACATAGAGGATCAGGGCCGACCAGCACTCACCAGCCCGAGAGGCTTGTCTGCTCACCCGCCGGGGCGGGCGGGGGCTGGGACCTGAGGCTCGGGCATCGGTCAGAGGGCCAGGAGAGGACTGGGGTTGGCGGCGTGAACACAGCCTGCAGGGGGTTAGTGCACCACAGCTAGCCGGGAGGGAGTCGGGGAAAAGTCTGGACCTGCCGAAGACGCAAGAGACTTTTTCTTACCTCTTTGTTTGCTGGTGCACGAGGAGAGGGGATTAAGAGCGCTGTTTAAAGGAGCTCCAGAGACAGGCGTGAGCCGTGGCTAAAAGCGCGGACCCCAGAGACGGGTATGAGACGCTAAGGCTGCTGCTGCCGCCACCAAGAAGCCTCTGTGCGAGCACAGGTCACTATCCACACCCCGCTTCCGGGGAGCCTGTGCAGCCCGCCACTGCCAGGGTCCCGGGAGCCAGTGACAACTTCACCGGGAGAACACACGGCAATCCTCAGGCTGATGCAACTTCACGCTGGCCTCTGCTGCCCCCGAATTCCATACCCTCCGTCCCCGCGGCATGAGTGAGCCAGAGCCCCCTAATCAACTGCTACTTTAACCCCGTTCTGTCTGAGCGAAGAACAGACGCCCTAAGGTGACCTACACGCAGAGGCGGGTCCAAATCCAAAGCTGAGCCCCAGGAGCTGTGCGAACAAAGAAGAGAAAGCGAAATCTCTCCCAGCAGCCTCAGAAGCAGCAGATTAAATCTCCACAATCAACTTGATGTACCCTGCATCTGTGGAATACATGAATAGACAACGAATCAACCCAAAATTGAGGCAGTGGACTTTGGGAGCAACTGGAGACTTGGGGTTTGCTGTATGCAACTGACTGGTTTCTGCTTTTATGTTTATCTTACTTTAGTATTTAGAGTTTATTATCATTGGTAGATTTGTTTATTGATATGGTTGCTCTCTTTTTTTTTTTGCAGTACGCAGGCCTCTCACTGCTGTGGCCTCTCCCGTTGCGGAGCACAGGCTCCGGATGCACAGGCTCAGCGGCCATGGCTCATGGGCCCAGCCGCTCCGCGGCATGTGGGATCTTCCCAGACCGGGGCATGAACCCATGTCCCCTGCATTGGCAGGAGGACTCTCAACCACTGCGCCACCAGGGAAGCCCTTTTTTAAAAAAAATATAGATATATATTTTTCCTTTTTCTCTTTTTGTGAGTGTGTATGTGTATGCTTCTTTGGGTGATGTTGTCTGTATAGCTTTGCTTTTACCATTTGTCCTAGAGTTCTGCCTCTCCGTTTTTCTTTTTTCTAGTATACTTTTTAGCACTTGTTATTATTGGTGGATTTAATTTTTTATCTTAATAACTTTATTTCTTTTTATATCCTTTCTTTCTTTTCTCTCTCTTTCTATTTCTCCCTTTTCTTCTGAGCCGTGTGGCTGACAGGTCTTGATGCTCCAGCCAGGTGTCAGGCATGTGCCGCTGAAGTGGCAGAGCAGAGCTCAGGACACTGGTCCACCAGAGACCTCCCTGCCCCACGTAATATCAAATGGCAAAAGCTCTCCCAGAGATCTCCATCTCAATGCTAAGACCCAGCTCTACTCAACAACCAGCAAGCTACAGTGCTGAACACCCTATGCCAAACAACTAGCAAGACCAGAACACAACCCCACCCATTAGCAGAGAAGGTGCCTAAAATCATAATAAGTTCACAGACACCCCAAACAACACCACTGGACATGGTCATGCCCACCAGAAAGACAGGATACAGCCTCATCCACCAGAACACAAGCACTAGTCCCTCTACCAGGAAGCCTACACAACCCACTGGACCAACCTTAGCCACTGGGGGCAGACACCAAAAACAATGGGAACTATGAACCTGCAGCCTGCAAAAAGGAGACCACAAACACAGTAAGTTAAGCAAAATGAGAAGACAGAGAAACACACAGCAGATGAAGGAGCAAGGTAAAAATCCACCAGACCAAATAAACGAAGAGGAAATAGGCAGTCTACCTGAAAAAGAATTCAGAGTAATAATAGTAAAGATGATCCAAAATCTTGGAAATAGAATAAATACAAGACACTTTTAACAAGGACATAGAAGAACTAAAGAGCAAACAATGATGAACAAACAATAAATGAAATTTAAAATTCTTTAGAAGGAATCAATAGAAAAATAACTGAGGCAGAAGAACGAATAAGTGAGCTGGAAGATAAAGTAGTGGAAATAACTACTGCAAAGCAGAATAAAGAAAAAAAAGAATGAAAAGAATTGAGGACAGTCTCAGAGACCTCTGGGATAACATTAAACGCACCAACATTCGAATTATAGGGGTCCCAGAAGAAGACAAGAAAACAAAAGGGACTGAGAAAATATGTGAAGAGATTATACTTGAAAACATCTCTAATATGGGAAAGGACATAGTCAACCAAGTCCAGGAAGTGCAGAGAGTCCTATATACGATAAATCCAAGGAGAAACACGCCAAGACACATATTAATCAAACTATCAAAAATTAAATATGAAGAAAAAATATTAAAAGCAGCAAGGGAGAAACAACAGATAACATACAAGGGAATCCCCATTAGGTTAACAGCTGATCATTGAGCAGAAACTCTGCAAGCCAGAAGGGAGTGGCAAGATATATTTAGAGTGATGAAAGGGAAAAACGTACAACTAAGATTACTCTACCCAGCAAGGATCTCATTCAGATTCAATGGAGAAATTAAAACCTTTACAGACAAGCAAAAGCTAAGAGAATTCAGCACCAACAAACCAGCTTTACAGCAATTACTAAAGGAACTTCTCTAGGCAGGAAACACAAGAGAAGGAAAAGACCTACAATAACAAACCCAAAACAATTAAGAAAATGGTAATAGGAACATACATATCGATAACACCCTTAAATGTAAATGGATTAAATGCTACAACCAAAAGACATGGATTGGCTGAATGGATACAAAAACAAGACCCGTATATATGCTGTCTACAAGAGAGCCACTTCAGACCTAGAGACACATACAGACTGAAAGTGAGGGGATGGAAAAAGATATTCCATGCAATTGGAAATCAAAAGAAAGCTGGAGTAGCAATTCTCGTATCAGACAAAATAGACTTTAAAATAAAAACTATTACAAGAGAAAAAGAAGGACACTACATACTGATCACGGGATCAATCCACGAAAAGGATATAACAATTGTAAATATTTATGCACCCAACATAGGAGCACCTCAATAGATAAGGCAAATGCTAATAGCCAAAAAGGGGAAATCGACAGTAACACACTCATAGAAGGGGACTTTTAACACCTCACTTTCACCAATGGACAGATTATCCAAAATGAAAATAAATAAGGAAACACAAGCTTTAAATGATATATTAAACAAGATGGACTTTATTGATATTTATAGGACATTCCATCCAAAAACAGCAGAACACACTTTCTTCTCAAGTGCTCATGGAACATTTTCCAGGATAGATCATATCTTGGGTCACAAAACAAGCCTTGGTAAATTTAAGAAAGTTGAAATCGTTATCAAGTATCTTTTCCGACCACAACACTATGAGACTAGATATCAATTACAGGAAAAAATCTGTAAAAAATACAAACACATGGAGGCTAAACAATACACTACTCAATAACCAAGATGTCACTGAAGAAATCAAGGAGGAAATCAAAAAATACCTAGAGACAAATGACAATGAAAACACGACGACCCAAAACCTATGGGATGCAGCAAAAGCAGTTCTAAGAAGGAAGTTTATAGCAATACAATTCTACCTCAAGAAGCAAGAAACACCTCAAATAAACAAGCTAACCTTACACCTAAAGCAATTAGTGAAAGAAGAACAAAAAACCCCAAAGTTAGCAGAAGGAAAGAAATCATAAAGATCAGATCAGAAATACATGAAAAAGAAATGAAGGAAACGATAGCAAAGATCAATAAAACTAAAAGCTGGTTCTTTGAGAAGATAAACAAAATTGATAAACCATTAGCCAGCCTCATTAAGAAAAAAAGGGATGACTCATATCAATAGAATTAGAAATGAAAATGGAGAAGTAACAACTGACACTGCAGAAATACAAAGGATCATGAGAGATTACTACGAGCAACTCTATGCCAATAATATGGACAACCTGGAAGAAATGGACAAATTCTGAGAAAAGCACAACCTTCCAAGACTGAACCAGGAAGAAGTAGAAAATATAAACAGACCAATCACAAGCACTGAAATTGAAACTGTGATTAAAAATCTTCCAACAAACAAAAGCCCAGGACCACATGGCTTCACAGGCCAAGTCTATCAAACATTTAGAGAAGAGCTAACAGCTATCCTTCTCAAACTCTTCCAAAATATAGCAGAGGGAGGAACACTCCCAAACTCATTCTACGAGGCCACCATCACTCTCATACCAAAACCAGACAAAGAGGTCACAAAAACGAAAACTAGAGGCCAATATCACTGATGAACATAGATGGAAAAATCCTGAACAAAATACTAGCAAACAGAATCCAACAGCACATTAAAGGATATCACCATGATCAAGTGGGGTTTATCCCAGGAATGCAAGGATTCTTCAGTATACAGAATCAATCAACGTAATAAACCAAATTAACAAATTGAAGGAAAAAAACCATATGATCATCTCAATAGATGCGGAAAAAGGTTTTGACAAAATTCAACAGCCATTTATGATAAAAACCCTCCAGAAAGTAGGCATAGAGGGAACTTACCTCAACATAATAAAGGCCATATATGAGAAACCCACAGCCAACATCGTTCTCAGTGGTGAAAAACTGAAAACATTTCCGCTAAGATCAGGAACAAGACAACACTGTCCACTCTCACCACTACTATTCAACATAATTTTGCAAGTTTTAGCCACAGCAATCAGAGAAGAAAAAGAAATAAAAGGAATCCAAATCGGAAAAGAAGAAGTAAAGCTGTCACTTTTTGCAGATGACATGATACTACACATAGAGAATCCTAAAGATGCTACCAGAAAACTACTAGAGCTAATCAATGAATCTGGTAAAGTAGCAGGATACAAAATTGATGCACAGAAATCTCTTGCATTCCTATATACTAATGATGAAAAATCTTAAAGAGAAATTAAAGAAATACTCCCATTTACCACTGCAACAAAGAGAATAAAATACCTAGGAATAAACCTATCTACAGAGACAATTATAAGAAAATTATAAGACACTGATGAAAGAAATTAAAGATGATACAAACAGATGGCGAGATATACCATGTTCTTGGATTGGAAGAATCAACATTGTGAAAATGACTATACTACCCAAAGCAATCTACAGATTCAATGCAATCCCTATCAAAGTACAAATGGCATTTTTCACAGAACTAGAACAAAAAATTTCACAATTTGTATGGAAACACAAAAGACCCCGAATAGCCAAAGCAACCCTGAGAAAGAAACATGGAGCTGGAGGAATTAGGCTCTCAGACTTCAGACTATACTACAAAGCTTCAGTAATCAAGACAGTATGGTACTGGCACAAAAACAGAAATACAGGTCAATGGAACAGGATAGAAAACCCAGAGATAAACCCACGCACATATAGTCACTTTATTTTGGATAAAGGAGGCAAGAATATACAGTGGAGAAAAGACAGCCTCTTCAATAAGTGATGCTGGGAAAACTGGACAGCTACATGTAAAAGAATGAAATTAGAACACTCCCTAACACCATACACAAAAATAAACTCAAAATGGATTAAAAACCTAAATGTAAGCCCAGACACTAAAAATTCTTAGAGGAAAACATAGGCAGAACACTCTATGACATAAATCACAGCAAGATCCTTTTTGACCCACCTTCTAGAGAAATGGAAATAAAAACATAAATAAACAAATGGGAACTAATGAAACTTAAAAGCTTTTGCACAGCAAAGGAAACCATAAACAAGATGAAAAGGCAATCCTCAGAATGGGAGAAAATATTTGCAAATGAGGCAACTAACAAAGGATTAATCTCCAAAATTTACAAGCAGCTCATGCAGCTCAATATCAAAAAACACAAACAACCCAATCCAAAAATGGGCAGAAAACCTAAACAGACATTTCTCCAAAGAAGATATACAGATTGCCAACAAACACATGAAAGGATGCTCAACATCATTAATCATTAGAGAAATGCAAATCAAAACTACAATGAGGTATCACCTCACACCGGTCAGAATGGCCATCATCAAAAAATCTACAAACAGTAAATGCTGGAGAGGGTGTGGAGAAAAGGGAACCCTCTTGCACTGTTGGTGGGAATGTAAATTGATACCGCCCCTATGGAGAACTGTATGGAGGTTCCTTAAAAAACTAAAAAGAGAACTACCATATGACCCAGCAATCCCACTACTGGGCATATACCCTGAGAAAACCATAATTCAAAGAGTCACGTACCACAATGTTCACTGCAGCTCTATTTATAATAGCCAGGACATGGAAGCAACCTAAGTGTCCATCGACAGATGAATGGATAAAGAAGATGTGGCACATATATACAATGGAATATTACTCAGCCATAAAAAGATATGAAATTGAGTTATTTGTAGGGAGGTGGATGGACCTAGAGACTGTCATACAGAGTGAAGTAAGTCAGAAAGAGAAAAATAAATACCATATGCTAACACATATATATGGAATCTAAAAAAAAAAGAAAGGTTCTGAAGAACCTAGGGGCAGGACAGGAATAAAGATGCAGAAGTAGAGAACGGACTTGAGGACACGGGGAGGTAGAAGGGTAAGGTGGGACGAAGTGAGAGAGTGGCATGGACATATACACACTACTAAATGTAAAACAGGTAGCTAGTGGGAAGCAGCCGCATAGCACAGGGAGATCAGCTCAGTGCTTTGCCACCACCTAGAGGGATGGGATAGGGAGTGTGGGAGGGAGACGCAAGAGGGAGGAGTACGGGGATATATGTATATGTATAGATGATTCACTTTGTTATAAAGCAGAAACTAACACACCATTGTAAAGCAATTATACTCTAATAAAGGTGTTAAAAAAAAAGATGTGGTACATGTATACAATGGAATATTACTCAGCCATTAAAAAGAATGAAATAATGCCATTTGTAGCAATATGGATGGACCTGGAGATTATTATACTAAGTGAAGTAAGTCAGACAGAGAAAGACAAATATCATATCACTTATATGCATTATCTAAAAAAATGATACAAATGAATTTAGTTATAAAACAGAAACAGACTTAGAGAAGGAACTTATGGTTACTGGGGGGAAGGGGGGATAGACTGGGAGTTTGGGATTGACATGTATACAGTGCTATATTTAAAATAGATAACCAACAAGGACCTACTATGTAACACTGAGAACTCTGCTCAATATTCTGTAATAACCTAAATGGGAAAAGAATTTGAAAAAGAATAGATACATGTATAACTGAATCACTTTGCTGTATACCTGAAACTAACACAACATTGTTAATCAACTATACTCCAACATAAAATAAAACATTTTTTGTTAAAATGCAGGGAGGGTTAGTCAATTGCCCTCACAGGGAGTTAATACCAGCTCTGACTCCCTGCCTTTAACTACTATTGTACATCAATAAATGATTGGGAGGAAGGAAATGTGGGTAAGAGGGCTGGAGTTTGCCGGAAGCTTCCATACAGTGCTTATCTGTATCTGACTCATCTCACTTAGCATAATGTCCTCAAGGTTCATCGAGGTTGTCACAAATGGCAAGACTTCCTTTTTTGGTGGGGGGGGGGGGCGGGGAGGGCTGGATAATATTCTATTGTACATATACAAACCACACTTTCTTTATCCATTCATCTGTCATTGGACACAGGTTGTTTCCATGTCTTGGCTATTGTGAATAATGCAGTGAAAATGGGGATGCAGATATCTCTTCGAGATGGTGATCTCATTTCCTCTGTAAATATACCCAGAAGTGGGATTGCTCAATCATACAGTGATTCTATTTTTAGTTTTGTGAGGAACCTCCACATTGTTTTTCATAGTGGCTGTACCAACAAGTGTTCCATCTTCAGTGACGCTTCTAGCATACCTATCCCTACTGTCCTCATTCTCCAGGTCCAACCACTTACAAATCCACGTGTCCTGAGTTTCACCACCCTTCCTACAGCCTAGGGTAAGGGAATGAGAAACAGAAAGAGAGGCAATAGTGTGACCCTGTGTAGAATAGATAAGCACTTGCTCTTTGAAGCAAGTTTGCCGGGCCAGTTCTTCCCTGGCTGGCTGCCGGGCCTGAATCTGGAGGGTCAATGAGGCCAGACTGAAATGCCATCACTTTGAACCAGAGCCCTGGCGGAACCTTTGAAGAAGTAGCACAGATCAGAATATTCCATCAAAGGTACACCTTGGACAATGTAAAGGCTTTTTAACTCTATCTGAGTCTGGGACTTAAGAAAACCACATGAGAAAGAGAACATCTACTTCTGAAAGTAAATAAACTAACCAGAAATTCAGAAGAAAAAACATAGAACCTTGAGTTATTCCCAATGACTAATTTCTAGTTAATTAAACAAGATCTACACTCTGACATGTGGAAAGCAAAGCATAAGCCACTCCGTTTTAAGCAAAACCTGCAGCCTGTAAATATGGTTATAAAACTATTTACCAAGTTGGTTGGAAACATTTATTTCAAACCTAAACATCTTTGGGGTAAAAATACCTTCCTATGTTTTTCCGCTAAAACATCTTGGACCGTCACAACTTGTTCATTCAGATACGAATATAACGTCCTTCTGAGACATAAGAGAGGATTCCCAAGCTTCCTGGAATGTTTAAACACCGACCAACAGCAACTCTGTGTGCAATGACCATGTAATACAGAGGTCCAGCCTCTCACCATGGCCACATTTTATTAATTCTGAAGATATGAACAAAACAGTAAGCATGCCATATAGGAAAGAGCATCAACTTTGGTGTCAGACAACCAGTTCTGCCACTAGCTAGCTCGGGTGTCCTTGGACAAGTGATCTGATCTTAATGAGCCTAGATCTGCTTGTGTTTAAAATGAGGAAGGGAAAAAAATAATTGTTAGGATAATTCTGAAAATTCCACAACAAAATATAGGGATCACATCTCGTACAAGCACCTAAACGGCTCTTCCACAGTTTATGGGGAGTGTTCTCCGGGGCAAATGTCTACTATGGTTCCATAGAGCTCACTTTCTTCTTCCCACTTCCCCTACAAAAATAGTTCCAAATTCTTATTTTACAAATTTAAAACAATTTACAACACCAGAAGAGGTTCGGCAATCTCTACCTTCGGCAAGAAGGAAGAAAGGAGAGTCTCGGCACTAAGAGTTAGACTCCTGGATTAATTAATGTGAAAGAATAAGCAGAAAAAGAAGAATTTCCATAAGTCAGGTCAAGAAAGGACGAAACTTTACAGCGCACTGGTTTTCTACCTAAGTTTAAAAGTGAAATGGGAACACTATACAGGCATACCTCATCTGATTGCACTTCACTTTTCTGTGCTTTGCAGATAATGTTTTTTACGAATTGAAGGTCTGTGGCAACCTTGTGTAGTCAGATGATGGTTAGCATTTTTTAGCAATAAGGTATTCTTTAATTAAGGTGGGCACATTGGTTTTTTTAGACATAATGCTATTGCACATTTAACAGACTATAGCATAGTGTAAATATAACTTTTACATGCACCGGGAAACCAGAAAAAATTGCTATATTGCGATACTCGCTTTATTGCAGTGGTCTGGAACTGAACCCCCAAGATATCTGAGGTCTGCCTGTGTGAGGCGTAAGAGGCAACCCTGTGAACGTGGAAGAGCACCTAGAGAAAAGGACTCCACGGTGCTCAGAAATGCCTTGGAATCTTTGTGGGAACAAGACACGGCAGGCTAAGAACAGTAAACAACCAAACACATATCCACACCTACAGACGCCAGCCCAGCCTTAGAAATAGCAAGGTGCCTGATCACCATGGAAGACTTGACATCCCTAAGTGAGCAAAAATTCAGAACAAGCCCCCAGAGAAGTAAAGGCTCAGACAAACCTTCAGACAATATGCAAAGTATTTATGCTCCAGAAAGGCACGCTTCCTCTTAAATGACTCCTAGCATCCCAGGCAGATCCTGAAGTGTAGACTGAGTCTGGTTTTTTTCCTTCCAGTTTTATTGAGATATTATTGACATACAGCACCAAAGAAGTTTCAGGTGTACCACATAATGATATGACTTACATACATCATGAACAACTATCACAATAAGTTTAGTGAATATCCATCATCTCTTATAGATACAAAATGAAAGAAACAAAGATTTTCCTTGTGATGAGCAATCTTAGGGTTTACTCACTTAACAGCTTTCATATATAACGTACAGCAGTGTACATTCTATTTATCATGTGGTACATTGCATCCCTAGTACTTATTTGTCTTACAGCTGGAAGTTTGTACCCTTTGACCACCTTCATCCAGTTCCGCCTCTTTCCACCCCCTGCTTCTGGTAACAACAAATCTGATCTCTTTCTCTATGAGATCGTTTGTTTGCTTTTGAAGTGTAATTGACCTATCACACTATGCTAGCTCCATTTACACCATAATAATTCGATGTTTCTATACATTTCAAAATGATCACCACAAAGAGTCTAGTTACATCACCATACAATGATATTACATAGCTATTGACTATATTCCCCATTCTGTAAATTTTATACCTGTAACTCATTTTTGGTTACTGTAATTTTTTTTTTAAACATCTTTATTGGAGTATAATTGCTTTACAATGGTGTGTTAGTTTCTGCTGTATAACAAAGTGAATCAGCTATACGTACACATATGTTCCCATATCCCCTCCCTCTTCCATCTCCCTCCCACCCTCCCTATCCCACCCCTCTAGGTGGTCACAAAGCACCGAGCTGATCTCCCTGTGCTATGTGGCTGCTTCCCACTAGCTATCTATTTTACATTTGGTAGTGCATATATGTCCATGCTACTCTCTCACTCCGTCCCAGCTTACCCTTCCCCCCCCCCATGTCCTAAAGTCCATTCTCTACGTCTGCGTCTTTATTCCTGTCCTGCCCCTAGGTTCTTTAGAACCTTTTTTTTTTTTTTAGATTCCATATATATGTGTTAGAACTGGAAGTTTGTATTTCTTAATCTCCCTCACCTACTTCTTTTCTCCCTCCACTACCCTCCCCTCTGGCAACCACTTGTTTGTTCTCTGTATCTATAACTCCGTTCTGTTTTGCTATGTTTGGTCATTTGTTTTGTTTTTTAGGTTCCACATATAGTGAGATCACACAGTATCTGTCTTTCTCTGTCTGACTTATTTCACTTAGCATAATACCCTCTAGGTGTACCCATGTTGTCACAAATGGCAAGATTACATTATTTTCATGGCTGAGTAATATTCCATTGTGTATATATACCATATCTTCTTTATCCACTCATCTATTGATAGGCACTTAGGTCACTTCCATATCTTGGCTATTGTAAATAATGTTGCAGTGAACATAAGGGTGCATATATCTTTTCTAATTAGTGTTTTTGTTTTCTCTGAGTAAATAGCCGGGAGAGGAATTGCTGGATTATATAATTCTATTTTTAATTTTTTGAGGAATCTCCATACTGTTTTCCATGATGACTGCACCAGTTTATATTCCCACCAACAGTGCAGAAGGGCTCTCTTTTCTCTACATCCTTGTCAATACTTGTTAATTGTTGTCTTTCTGAAATAGCCATTCTGACAGGGGTGAGGTTGTATCTCACTGTGGTTTTGATTTGCATTTCCCTGGTGATTAGTGATGTTCAACATCCTTTCATGTACCTGTTGGCCATCTGTATGTCTTCTTTGGGAAAATGTCTATGCAGATTGCCCCCCCATTTTTGGGACCCAAACAGGGATGTGAACATCTGCTTATTTTTTAATCAGGTTGTTTGGTTTTTTGACATTGCGTTTTCTGAGTTCTTTGTATATTTTGGTTACTAACCCCTTATCAGATATACTGCTTGTAAATGTCATCCCCAATTCATTAGGTGACCTTTTTGTGTGGTTGATAGTTTTCTTCAATGTGAAAAAGCTTTTTTTTTTTTTTTTTTTGCGGTACGCGGGCCTCTCACTGTTGTGGCCTCTCCCATTGCGGAGCACAGGCTCCAGACGCACAGGCTCAGCAGCCATGGCTCACGGGCCCAGCCGCTCCACGGCATGTGGGATCTTCCCGGACCGGGGGACGAACCCGTGTCCCCTGCATCGGCAGGCAGACTCTCAACCACTGCGCCACCAGGGAAGCCCTAAAAAGCTTTTTAGTTTGATGTAGTCCCGTATGTTCATTTTCATTTTTGTTTCCCTTGCCTGAGGAGACATACCCAAAAAAATATTGCCTAAGACTGATGTCAAAGAGGTCACTGCTTATGTTTTCTTCTAGAAGTTTTATGGTTTCAGATCTTACATTTAAGTCTTTGATCCATTTTCAATTTTTTTGTGTGCACGGTGAGAGAGAGTAGTCTAGTTTGATTCTTGTGCATGAAGCTGTCCAAAATTCCCAACACCATTTATTGAAGAGGCTGTCTTTTCCCCACTGTAAATTCTTACCTCCTTTGTCATAATTTCCCATTTAAGTGTGGGCTAATTTCTGGGCTCTCTATTCTGTTCCATTAATCTGTGTGTCTGGTTTTGTGCCAATATCATACTATTTTAATTACTGTAGCTTTGTAGTATAGTTTGAAATCAGGGAACATGACCTTCAGCTTTGTTCTTCTTTCTCAAGATTGTTTTGGCTATTCAGGACCTTTTGTTTTTCCATACAAATTTTAGAATTATTTGTTCTAGTTCTATGAAAAATGTCATTGGTTTTTTGACAGAGATGACATTAAATCTGTAGACTGCATTGGGGAGTATGGTCATTTTAACAATATTAATTCTACCAATCCATGAGCACAGTATATCTTTCCATCTGCTTGTGTCATATTCAATTTCTTTCAGCAGTGTATTACAGTTTTTCAAGTACAGGTCTTTTTCCTCCTTAGTTAGATTTATTTCTAGGTATTTTATTCTTTTTGATGCAATTATAAATGGGATTAATTTTGTAATTTTTCTTTCTGATAGTTCATTGTTAGTATGTAGAAATGCAACAGATTTCTGTATATTAATTGTATCCTGCAATTTTACTAAATTCATTAATGAGCTCTAGTAGTTTTTGGTGGTGTCTTTAGGATTTTCTATGTAGAGTATCATGTCATCTGTAGTGTCAGTTTTACTTCTTCCTTTTCAATTTGGATTCCTTTTATTTCTTTTTCTTATCTAATTGCTGTGGCTAAGACTTCTAATAGTAGTTGAATAAAAGTGGCAAGCATGGGCAGCCTTGTCTTGATCTTAGAGGAAATGCTTTCAGCTTTTCACCATTGAGTATGATGTTAGCTGTGGGCTTGTCATATATGGCCTTTATTATTTTGAGGTATGTTCCCTCTATACCCACTGTGTTGAGAGTTTTTATCATAAATGAATGTTGACTTTGTCAAAAGCTTTCTCTGCATCTATTAGGATGATCATATGATTTTTTTTTTTTTGGCAGCACCACATGGCATGCAGGGTCCCAGTTCCCCAACCAGGAATCAAACCATTGCCCACTGTAGTGGAAGCACGGAGTCCCAACCACTGGACCACCAACGAGTACCAATCATATGCTTTTTATTCTTCAGTTAATGTGGTGTATCATACTGATTGATTTGTGAATATTGAACCATATTGTACCCCTTGGATAAATCCGATTTGATCATGCCACTCCCTTCTTGCCTGTAACTTGTGTTTCCCTTGATGCTTTTAAGATTCTCTCTTTATCTTTAATTTTTGCCATTTTAATTACAGTGTCTCTTGATGTAGTCCTCTTTGGGTTGATCCTATTTGGGACTCTGTGTGCTTCCTGGATCTGAATATATGTTTCCTTTCTCAGGTTAGGGAAGTTTTCAGTTATTATGTCTTCAAATATGTTCTCTGCCCCTTTCTCTTTCTGGGACCAGTAAAATGTGAATGTTAGTATGCTTGATGCTGTCCTGGAAGTCTCTTAAACTGTCCTCATTTCTTTTTATTCTTTTTTTCTGTTCTCCTTCACTGATTTCCACTACTCTGTCTCCCTGCTCGCTGATGTAGGTCGATTCTTTAGACTCCCTCAGTCTTAGACTGGGACTTCTTAGGAAATTCTGACTCAGAAAGATCAGGGGTGGGGCCTAGGAATCCCTGTGTTTAAAGTGTTGCCCAGGTGATTCTGATGGTGACCACTGTAAACAAGGACAACTTGAGCCACCTCATGACACCTTATGTCCTTAGGATGCCTTAAGTCCTTATGATACTTTGAGCCCCGTCCCACCCTTTTGATGGTTCCCATCTACTCGGCTCTTTCTGAAGAACAAATGCTGATAAATCTGTTTTCACACGTTCATCCAGGTATTCTTCAGTCAAATGAAGAACCAAAGCCAAGGCTATTCAGGAGGAGCACCCCATGCTTCTTCCTGTCTCCATCTTGAAGTGATTCAGGCCCACACCCACCCTTCCAGGTGCAGAGGGGACCTTGTCTCCGTGTCCTCAGCTGACCATGTGCTGGATCCTGTCCCCTCTCACACTTAACCCACTCTGCATCAAGTCTCTGTCAACTTCTTCTCCACAGGTTTTGTGATTTCTTCACTTCTGTCTTCAGATATGGATAACTCCCCTCTTTTTTTTTTTTTTTTTTTTGTGGTATGCGGGCCTCACACTGTGTGGCCTCTCCCTTTGCGGAGCACAGGCTCCGGACGCGCAGGCTCAGCAGCCATGGCTCACGGGTCCAGCCACTCCGCACCATGTGGGATCTTCCCTGACCAGGGCACGAACCCGTGTCCCCTGCATCAGCAGGCGGACTCTCAACCACTGTGCCACCAGGGAAGCCCTCCCCTCTATCTTTAAAACTGAAAACAAACCTCCCCTTGGCCCTTCCTGCCATTGTCTCATCTCTCTTCTTCAAAGCCATCAGATGCCTCTTATGAATGGTCTACACATATGTCCATTTCTTCCCTAAACACTGTATCATTTTCCCTCTTCACCACTTCTCTAAAACTGCCTTCTCCACCATCCCAAACAATATTTTTCTCAAAAAATTCAACCCTCCTCCTCCCTTGAGGGCCCTGCAACACCCCTCCCACCCTCACCCATTTCTGTGCTACTAAATTACCTTCCTAATGCTGTGCTCTCTCTGGGCTCTTCCACAGGCGTTCAATGGGGAGTGTTCACCAGAACAAGTCTCTGCTGTGGTCTCATCTCATTTCCGCCCTCAGTGAGTTTGTTCCTTTTCCTGGTTTCATTCACCCCACCCCAACCCATGCCAATGACTTCCAAGTCTCCATCTCCCCAGCTCTGATCTCTCATGCCTCACACTGCCTTCAGGGCATTTCTTTTTTGAAATCCTGCTCTCATCTTAATATGGCTCAAGCAGAAGTCATTAGTTCACCTCTTAGTCAACCTGTTTCCAGTTTCTCCATTTCTGTCAGAAGAAGTTCCGTTCGCCAAGACACTCTTATACTCCCCTCTGCAACCCCATTGGCTTTATGACTGGGAGAGCCCCAAAATAACCACCAGACAACCTGATATTTTGCACAATTATTTCATTCCTTTGGGTCTTGAAGATCTTTCCTTTTAATGTTTTTAAATACCCAAATACTATGTTTGCTTAAGAAAACACAGATGTAAAAAATTTAAAGTTTCCTTTATCCTCTGCAGCAATCGGGGTGACTGTTAAGAGGGTCAAGGTCACTGTGACCACTAGCTACACGTTGGTGACTATCATTCCAAAACCAGACAGATAAATAGATGAAAGAGAGAGCATTTTTATTTTTTTAAATTTAAACAGGACATGGGATCATAATATACATACTGTTCTTCAACTTGCTCTTTTCACTCAATATGATGAATATCTTTCAATCTGACTTTATTTACTCTAACACTTGTATATAATTCCACAGCTAGAGTATACCATAATTCAATCTAACTATTCCTCTACTGCTTAACATTTAGGGATCTTTCTACCTTTAAATGCCCATTGAGAAAGGTCACTCTTTAAACCACTGACTTACTTGTCAATTAATACTGAAACTAGGATCACTGTGGACTGACAGCTAGATAAAGAAAGAACTCAGGGCAAGCAGGGAGGGACATCAGGAAGGAAGGGAGTAGACCCTGACAATAGGAGTCATCACCACACAGCCTCTGCTTGAATACTGCCTGGGATGGGGGACTCATGAACTCCAATGATGATCAATTCTTTTATCTACAACTCTCATTAATAAGAAATTTCTGACAATTGAAACCTACCTTGCTAAAGTTTCCATCCTTTAATTCTGCAGAGGACACATCATAATTATATTCTTCAAATATCTGAAAACTACTATTATATCCTATCTAAGGCTTTTTTTCTTTAAGTTAAACACCTCTTCTTCCTTCTGTAATCCTCCTCATAGGAACTAGGTTCAAAATCTCTCACCTTCCCTCTCACGTTATCTGATTCCAACACAGGTAATGTTTACCTGATAAAAAGAGTCATTCCTATGCGAGATTCTTTCTCACTTCCTGGGTTCACTAAGTTTACTAATGTTTCAGCTTGGATCCTCACCTTCCCATTTCACTACAGTCAAAAAAAAAAGTTTTCTTTCCAGCTGTCACCCCTTTCTTTACTCACTGCCTTCTTCTGCCCCATCTTTTCTGCCTTGAAGTATGAAATTCCTTCATCCCATAGAATCCCCAAAGTCGAGTCTTTTCTTACTCTTCACCAGATTCTAACTGAAAGCCCAACTTCCCTTCCAAATGCCACCTACACTCACCTCACTTAAGCTCAGTGCTATAACATACGCATTTTTCCCTATGAGCTTCAAAAATGTGATGAAGGTGGTGATGGGGAAATGATAGCAAACAACATCCACATAATTACTGAGCAGTTTACTAAAATCTTCCCTATGGATCACCTGCCTCATTTGAAATACACAAACACCCCTCATGTATATATATTAGCTCATTTTACAAATAAGGAATCAGGCTCTGAAAGGTTAAATAGCTTGTCCAAGGTCACACATCTACAAAAGACTGGCTCTAAGCCTAGAACCCGGCTCTTCAAAGTCTATTCCAGCATTGTTCCTACTATGTTAGAGCAAGGTAAGTTCACAGGACAGAACCCAGAAGGAAACACAAACATTCATTACACAGCCTGGGTCTAAAATTTAGTCACTTTTTACAGCTTGCACTCCATAATGCCTTGAGAAGATTTTCGCGTGAATTCTTGTGGCTTAAGCAATATACACTCAGAATGGTCCGGTTGAATGGACAACTGAGATGCAGAATAGGATTTCTGTGGTCAAAATAATGAGGAAATATCTCATTGAGCAATGGTAAATGCCTGGAGAGTTTTGTCCGGGGGTGGTTCTGCTGTTTGATGTTACAGGGAGAGAAATATTTATCTTACTAAACAACTATTCATTCATGAAGATTACCGGATGGATTCAGGATGAACCAAAAGTCCTTTATATCTTTACTGAAAGTGACTTAGATGCATGCAATGATTTTAATAAATCTGACTTTAAAGTAAAGCACAGACACATACCAGTGTAACTGTGTGCTTTCTTTCCATTCTTCTGACTCGAAAATTCTCTAAAAGCATGCTGGTCCCAATGTTCACAGACATAGCACAACTAACAATCCTTGATTTAAAATAAAAAGCATCATGTCTTAAATAAAATTTATTTTTCAGAACAGTTTTAGATTTACAGAAAAATTGCAAAGATAATACAGAGAGTTCTCATATATCCTACAACGTATTTCCTTTATTATTAGCACCTTACATATAAAGGTTTCATCTGTCATAGTTAATGAACCAATATTGATACACTAGTATTAACTAAAGCCCATACTTTACTCAGATTTGCTTATTACCCAATGCCCTTTTTCTGCTCCAGGATCCCATCCAGGACACCACATTGCATTCACTTGTCATGTCTCCTGAGACTTCTCTTGGTTATGCCAATGGTTATACAACCTGGTGAATATACTAAAAAAAACACTGACTGGTACACTTGAAATGGGTGAATTGTAAGGTACAGAATCCTAGACTAGAAAGAGGACATTAGTGGAAAAATGGGTGAAATTCAAAAAGTCTGGAATTTATTTAATGGTTTTCTATCAGTGTTGATGTTTGACTTTTGACAAGTGTACCTAACGTTGAGGAAAACCGGGGGAGGCACATATAAAAACTGTCTGTACTATCAGCACAGTTTTTCTGTGAATTTTAAATTATTCCAAAATAAGTTTGTTTTTCTTTAATTACCATAGAATGTGATCTATTATTATGAAGCAAAGGGCAAACCTTAGATGAGGTGCAAGTCGCTTCTTGAAATATTGGTGAGACCCTTAGTATTTTCCCTCGAGCTAAAGAGGGATAATTACAAAATGACACAACAAAGGACTTCTCTGAGGCCATCAAGTTCAAGGCCTTCTTCAGGAAATGAGGCGCATCAGTGGCACACCCCATCCATGGTTACCTAACCGGCATTTTATGGTCCTCACTGATGGCTACTCCACAGTCTGTGGCTCTTGCCATCTTTTGTCAACTCCTTTACTCAAGTTCATTTCCTTTTTTGTTTAGGAACCTTCAGTCCAGTTGTTCTTAGAACCATTTTTCCTGCTCGTTTCTAACTTCTCCATATCATCTAGAAACTCTGCAACAGAGAACCAAGTCTCGACACATATAACTCTAATAAATATTTGAGGGTTGCCAAGCACACAAGAGCTGGTTTTCCAGCTCTCCTAAAAACTTGTAAGTGGTCAATTTCTAAATCATTTTACAGCCCACTACTGTCTTTCTAATTCTCTCTGCAGTTTCCACTAGCTAAGATGCACAGTCATAATTCATTATTGGTTATGACAGTGAAATTGGGTCCCACCTGGTATCTTGATGAAATGATTACTTTTAGTTTATAGCCTCCTTTCGCCCTTCTTTCAAACTAAGATAACAAAACTGGCCATCGGATAAAGATATCTATGAAGGCTCGCAATACCTCAGTAGAAAGATAAACACATAAGTCAACTTAAGTTTTGCAACTTAGGCTCACTATAAAACTGAGGTAAATGTTAACTCGATAAGGCTGAGGTTACAAAATAGTCCTTTATTATACTCTTTTCATAAACTCCACCCCCAGACCCTACACATTAAGAAAATGAAAAATCTTCTTGTTCCTCCCTCCACAATGTGTAGAAAACAGCTCTCTGAGTAGAATTTCATATACAAATTGATTTGCTTCCCTTTTGTTCAGTAACCTGCAGGCAGGTTAACACTTACTGTTTGGAGATGAATGGCGATTCTCTTTTGGAATTGAGAAGGGAGGAAAACCAGCTCAACATCTCTAGTAAACAAGAAACAGAAGCTCTTTTTCACACGGTCTTATTTCCATTGTAAAGCACACAAATTCCTAAGGCGTTCTGACCTTGCTCTAAGGAGGAGGTGGAAGAAGAGAGATTCCAGAGCCCTGAAGGTCAATTCGCTTCAGCCAACATGCATGGAAATGCACTCATTTCACTGGGAGAAACAAGGAAGGAAAATATACAGATACAATCCTTTTAGCTACATCCACTGAAAAGTAAAAAGAGAAAGAAAAGGCCTTGGAGGGGGGCCTTTACCCTCAAGAAGTGTTTCTTTACAATCTAAAACCAAGCCTTCCTTGCTACTGTTGAAGATCTTGGAATCACAGAATTTTAGAGCTGCATTGGGCTTAAAGAGCATCATTTCCAGGAGACGGAGAGACCAAAACTTCCGCTGACACCGGGTCAGTGGGAGGCAGAACCATTTTCATCCCTGGGGCACAAGGGAAAGGGAATCTTTAATGTCCTCATGCCTAAGTCCAGAGTGTACGCTCTCCCTCTCAGGGAAATTGGAGGCAAAGCCCATCTTCTGCCCGTCCTGAGCTCAGTGCTCATCCCGTCGCCCCACCTGCCCCACTGAACGTGGTCCCCATGTTCTCCATGTTCCTGGGGACCATGCCAATGTGGGAGACCCCTCTCCAAACTCATCACCCACCCCCACCAGCGTCTTTCAGCGTCTGCTAAAGGACAAGGCCGTTCCTGGAAGCAGAGAAGCAGAACTCTCAGAAAAGGCAGAAAGGAAGTCAACGTCACAAGAACTCTGTAGATGCAGATATGAATCAATCCCTAAGAGACACTGTTAAGTTTTTTTAAAAAGGCGAAGAGTGGAAGAACCGTACACTCTCGTTTGTGTCAGAAAAGACAAAAAGATTCTGTGTACATGGCAGCCTCGCCCACCTCTGGCCACCAGCAGGGAGCGGATCTGAGCAGCTGCAAACTGGGGGCGGGGCGTGAGGGGGGTGTACACCACAGGGACTGACCTTTCATTATACCCCCTTTTCTGCCTTGTGGTTTGATACTAAGTACATAAGCTACCTAGTCAGAAAACTCATTTTTTTAAACTGTATTTATACAAAATAAAAACCAAAAAAATTAATCAAACACAAAACATTACAGATAAATAAATATTTAAAATAAATGAAATTAAATTTTTAAAAAGACAGAGCAAAAAATGATGCCAGGGATAAAAAAAAAAGTCGTTGGACGAAAGAAGTCTCAACCCAGGGACACTCACAGTTAAACCACTTCATAAAATTTCACAAAATGACTTGAATTTAGCAACTTCCTCTAGGCCTTAGCAACCTTGTGTTGTATACCTCTGCTGACTGTTTCAAATGAGAAGTACAGAATGATGAATGAGACAAAAATAGGGGTGGGGGGGAGACAACCACTCATTTTTTAATTACTTGTTTGAAATAAGAAGTTAGAACTCTCTGAACAAAACTTTTCCAATGTACCCCTGGCTCCTTTTTCAAATGAAGCTTTCAAACCCGAGCTTTGTGGTGTTGTTTTGGTAAATAGGCTGGAGAATGGAGTATCTGTAATAATATGATGGTTGCAAAATCCCCAGCACCATCCCCCAGCCAGAAATCCTAACGCAACACTGAGAGCCCCTTTTATGCTGTGTGGACTTTCAAAACCATACTTCAAAAAATGATTAACCACTGATAACAAAGTTATAGGCAGAGCCCCACTATTATAAGGAAGACGGTAAATGATTAACCGAGTGCCTATTTTTTGGCTAACTAAAATGGGTTAAAGAGTTCATCTTGTGGCAGATGATCACATTTCTAAGCCCTACGGGATAGTGGGCTTTTAATGAAGCACATTTTTAACCCGAATAAACTACTTGAAGTTACTTTTCCCGCTGATTATTCTCTATCCTTCTGCTATCCTGGCAAAACTACTAGAAATTGTCATTAACAAGACTGCAGCAAGTTCTCCCTTTGTTTTGTTTACTGAAAGGGTTGACTTCCTTAAAATAGAAAGCTTCTGAAAAGCATACAACCAAATACTGTTATTAAATTACACAGACTGAATTCTTTTTACAAGTTGCTGCTACAAAAAGATATTTCCAGATTGTATCTCCTTATAATCTTTCCATGAAATTTTTCTTTATAAATGTAATTCAGAGGCTGTGCTTCAAAAACACTTGGGAGTACTTGGGTATACAGCACTTTCTATATGTAAATGACTTGACTTCAAACTGCAAAAGGAAAACTGTACATGGTGTTCACACACACTTGAGACAACTGGTCCAAAAAAATGATATTAATATCTGCCTTTATAATGGTAAGTAATGCATCTATCAACTCCACATAATGAAAACGGGAATGGAGAATTTTATATTTAAACAACCCAAGATTCACATTTAACTATCAGTAATGGGGCCATTAATTAACTCTCAAATCAGAAATTAGGCCTATTCGATCTGAAGTGTAGGGTCCAAATAATAAACAGGCTTAACCAGTTGGTAAAAAGAACCGGCTCCTAATTTTATCATCACTTAGTCATCCATTCCAGTGCAAATTATGTAAATAAAATTCCACTTCAAGGGAACCAAGTTTATTTAGTTCTTACTTCGTACTAACAAGCATACCAAGATGACTAAGATGCAGCCTCACTCACTGCCCAAGAAGAAAGGTCATCTTTCCTCAGCCTCAGTACCTTTGCTCAAACAGCTTCCTCTTCCTGGCATATTCTGCCTGTCCCACCTGGCCTCACCGCTGCACTTTCCCCTTCTCCTTCTAAAGCAGCAGCTCCCAGGAAGCTCCCCTCACCTTCCCCAGGACAGGCCCAGGAGTGCTGAGGCCCACACGTACACATTTTCTGGAGCATTGAGCACACTGCTTTACAAGAGTTTACACGTAATAAAGTAATTTACCAAGTGCGTATTGGTTTGCCTCCTAGAAGGCAGAGATCCTAATTAATCTCTGTATCCCCTTCTAGCCCAATATTTGGCATCCGGTACTCCATAAGCAAGTACAGAGAGAAGCCTCTCAGAATCAGGCAGGGCAGCAAGACGATAAATATCTGAGACATAAAGTAAGAGGCACCATGTGGGAGAAAAGAATGAAATATTGCCATTTGCAGCGACACGGATGGACCTAGCGTATATCCTACTAAGTGAAGTAAGTCAGACAAAGACAAATATTACATGATATCACTTATATATGGAACCTAAAAAATAATACCAATGCATTTATATACAAAACAGAAAGAGACTCACAGACATAGAAAACAAATTCATGGTTACCAATGGGGAAAGGGCGGGGGGAGGGATAAATTACAAGTATGGGATTAACAGATACAAACTACTATACATAAAATAGGTAAGCAACAAGGCTGTACTGTATAGCACAGGGAATATATGTACTGTATATTCAATATATTGTAATAACCTACAATGGAATATACTCTGAAAAATACACATATAACTGAATCACTTTGCTGTACAGCTGAAACTAGCATTGTAAATCAACTATATATTTCAATTTTTTAAAAAAGACAGAAACACACACATAACCAATATGCAGACAAGTAGATATGCATATACAAAGTCAATAAACATAATCTCTCCCACCAAAAAGAGAAGCACATACAGTATGGAGAGAGTGCTATGGAGAAAAAAAGAAAATAAAATCGGATCTATTTGGCCCTGGGGGAGGGGGGGGGATGATCTATAAGGGGAGAGGAGAGAGCAAGGCCAGGGTTCCAGAGAGCAGACAGGAGGGGATGAAAAAGGAAATGAGGATGAGTATGAGGACTAATGTCAGGCAGAGGAAAAAGTGTGAGCAGAAGCTGGAAGGTGTGAACGACGCAGTGGATCTGAGGCACAGGAAAGAACTCATCCGCTGCACTGATGGTACAGCGCCCAGGGAAGCAGCGGCTGGGATGCAGGGCAGTGACTACGAGCAAAGTCTGCAGAGGCAGTCCTGGGTTCGAGCCCTGCCCAGCTCCCAGGCTGCCCACCCTCTTTGTGTGCAGCTCCAGGAAAGACCACAAGGCCCAGGGTGAGTCGCTGGCCGCGGCCTTAAAAGGACTCTGGGGCCCCCGGGGACCCCTCTACCTGCCAAGCACCCCGCCGCTCATCCCTGAGCCTCCTGTGCCCGGCATGCAGGCTTGCAGTCATGGGCTCCGAGGTCCTCCTCAAAGCCCTCAGTCTGCTCTGCTCCCGGAAGCCTCGGTGTCTTCCCAGCTCTCTCCCTCCCTCTTAGCCTTGAGGGAGAACTGTCCGCCCCCAGGCGTCTGCTTTCCCATTTTACCACCACAAACGGCAAGGAGAGAGAAGAAAGTCACTGCTTTTCCAGATTCCCCCATTGCTGCTTTGGACCATTTTTCTTCCACCATCCTTCTGTCATTTAAGAATATACTTGTGGACTAAAAGATATAAGTGCTGTATAGAATCAGCCAATTATGTGAAAGTAGCGTATCTGCCTTTACTGTGTTTGTCATTAACCTGAATGGAAAGACCTTTAAAATTGACTTCTTTAGAAAGCATTTGAATGCATTTTGTTTGGTATTGTATTTATTCAATAAAGTGTTTAAGTAGTGCCAAGTGTGAACTGGGCCCTAGGATGGTGTCGGTTGGAGGGAACAGGGGGTGGTGGGACTGAAAGAACAGAGCAGGCTGACCCCCGCTCAACAGGCTCAGCTGCTGCCTCCTTTGATAAAGGGGCTAAGAGAGCTCTTCTAACGCCCTTTGAGAGGCACCGTCCTTCCAGCCAGGAAGCACCTCCCTCCAGACCCCACTCTGCGTCCTAACATTAAATGAGATGCGCCCTGGAGAGTGGCTGGCTGAGTGCCTGATAGCAGAGCCTGTCATACCCTCTCTGGTCCTTCTTCATTGTCAGGATCTACCAATCTACCTCCACATTCCTGGAGAGTTTAGGTAGCACAGAGTCTTTCTCTCCACCTCACATCCCCAGTCACCTAGGCAGCTTCAATGTTTAGGACAATCAACCAAATTCCCCAGTTCCTCAACTTGCTAAACTGAATCGACTTTCACCCCTTCTCCCATGGCCACACCCTGACTTTCATCCTTGCCCAGGGAAGCTTCCCTAGGAATCTTCATCTTAAATATCCTGGCCCCCGGCTCTCTCACTTCCCCTGCACCCGCCCCTCAAAGTCCCTCCAATCTCCAAATGTTTCCCTTTTCACTGCCATCACCTCCAGCTACCTGTCAGCATCTTTCAACACCCTTACTTCTTAACGTTCCAACAACCTTCCCTGCAAACGTCCAGCGATTTATTTTACTTTTGCTCCTACAAGGAGCTGCTGAAAGACAAAAACCACATATTGGCACAAATCCTGAAATGTTTGATTTTCAGTGCGTCGATTATACTCAGCAACCCATTAAATTGACCCCAGGACGCTCCTTCTCTGCTCCCCCATTAAGACTGCTCTAAACATCCACCCATTGTCAAAAATCCCTGCTCCATCCCTGCCTCCTTCAGCCATGACCTCCTGCCCCACCTCACAAAATGAAAATCCTTTCACATCTTAAACCCTTCAATGCCTTCCCTTGGATGGTAGTAATGCCTCTAAACTTCAGGTAGCACAAGAATCACCTGGGCAGCCCTGTCACTCGGAAATGTATTTGGATTCACTAGGTCTGAGTCAAATCCCAGAAGCATATTTCGCAATAGATACTGATGACGGTCCATCCACCAAACGTGAGGAAAATTATCTATAACAGGGGTCTCAAACTCCAGTCCTCAGGCCAAATCCAGCCCTTGCCTGTTTTGTGTGGCCTGCATGTTAACTACGTGTTTTTACATCTTTAAAGGGTTGGGAAAAAAATATCAAAAGAAGAAAATTTCACAACATGTGCAAATTACATAAAATTCAAATTTCAGTCCATAAATAAAGTTTCACGAGAACACAGCCAGGCCCAACGATTTACATACTGTCTATGGCTGCTCTCACCGCACAATGGCACAGTTGAGTCGTGCAACAAAGGCTGTACTGCCTGCAAAGCCGAAAATATTTACTGTCTGGCCCGTTATAGAAATAGTTTGCTTCCCCCTGGTCTCTGCAGGGTGAAGTACAAACACCTCACCAGAGCCTCCGAGCTTCCTCATGATGTGACCCCTGCCTCCGTCCCCAACCTAGAGTCCTAAAATCTTCACAAGGGCAGCCTCACCAGCCACTTCAGTGGACTCAGTTCCTTGAACGAAGTGCACAGTTTCACACCTCCCCACCTCTGTATGTGCTGTTCTTTCTACCCACTTTGCCTGACAAATACCTCTTCGGCCTTCAAGACCCAGTTCGTGGTCCTCCCCGCCTGTGAGATGCTCTCTGCCAACCACACCTCACCCGCCTCCACTGCGCTTAATTAATCTGTATCCCATTTATCTGCATACAGCAGTGGTTCTCAAATTTTGGGGCATCCCAGCACCACCGAGAGGGCTCATGAAATCCCCCGCTGGCTGGGTCTGTGCCCAGAGCAGCAGACAGGGTGCCAGGCAGAGAATAACTTTTCTAACAAGTTTCAAGGCTGATGCTGCAGGTCCAGGCACCACACAGGAGCAACATTGGTTGACTTCTGTGTCCCCACCCCACCCAACAATGAGTTTTTCGAGGATGGACCCTATTTTATTCATGTTTGAATGAAACAGCCTCACCCAGTCCCAGGAATTCCTGGAACATGGCAGAAACTCAGTATTTGCTGTTTGTAGTCTAACCAAATGATGCTCCTCCCATAAGCCGACGATTTCACTATCAGACAGTGAAAGGGAAATTAAGTGGGGAGAGGAGACCTAGCCTCGTAGGCCAAAAAAATGAATGAAGTGGCTCTCTGCAGGATGGACATTCTGTGACCTGCCATATGCATCCTGAGCCTGGGGTCAGCTGGAAAGCCCCAGGGTGGAGAGTAGATTGTTCAAGTCAGAAACCCAAGAGTACAGCCTGGAGGCAGCACCCACAGGGGGAATGTTCGGTAGAGGACCCTCCCCACCCCTCCCACAAAGATCCACCTCTCTCCACTTTAAAAACAGAAGATTCTGTATCAAAGTCTGATCATGTATATCATCAGCATTGGCATATATTGCTACTAATGATAAGCATTTGTTGAGCACGCTACTACTTGCTTGGAATACCAGGATAGATAAAACCTAGACTTCAAGGAGACTTTAAATTAGTTTGAAACTCAGTATTATAAACCAGGCAGGATACCTAACAAAATAAGGTAACATTTTGTGTCAAGTGTCAAATATAAACCGTGTCAAAGGTAAACAGTAAATTCCACAAGAGTCCAAGGTGTCCTGTGGCTTTTCCCTTCTCTGTTCCACTAAGGTACCACCTACAAACCTCTATTAGTACCTACATAGGTCTGTGAGGACATAGCACTTCTATAGGTCTTTTGTCTCCTCCATGGGCGTATAAACTCTTCAAGGATAGGAACCTTGATTTTTTTTTTTAAGACCTGACCAAGTCCCTGGTACTACTTGTGTTAAATAAATATTTAATTGATTTAATAATGACTGTGGAATGTGAGCTGGGCTTTTAACCAAGGGCAAGACTTAGATAAGAAGAGAAAATTGAGGGTTGGGCTTTCCAAGAATAGGCAAAAGAACCAACCAGATGACTGAAAGCTCCAGGCAGGTACAGACACTGTGGTCAGAGGCCCCGGTGGAGTCATCAAAACCCACTGCTGATATCACCATAAGTCGAGAGGGTCAGGCCTTCAGAGCTGGTCTTCACTGATCTTGCCTTTTAAACTGTAACACAAGCTTACATAAATAGGCCTAAACCTGGACTGCTTTAATCTCAAAAATCATTTCCTGGCACTCAGAGTTCCCCACCACCAAATTGCAAATTCCTTAAAGCCAGAAATTTCTCCTCTTGCACAGCTCCTAGGATACGACCGTGTACCACACAAATTAGGAACGTCAGTATTACCGCGTCTATCCTGGTAGCTGAGTCAACTTTGCAAACTTCGAAGGCTAGGATAGTTTAAAGACAGATCATGCCATACCCCACGACCAAAACCGAGTGGAGAGGGCATGAGCAGATGATTTAAACAAAAAAAATCAAACAAAATAGTCATCCTCAGTTCTTTGCCCGAGCTCCACATCTGCTCGAAAGAAACTCATTCTAGAAAAGCAGTTTTCATCAAACTCATCTGTGAGGCACCTGTGAAGGCCCCTAAGTCATCCATTTCCTATACTCTGGATCTGAACTGCTGTGCTCTAGTCTCTAATTAAATAAGATGATTTTGCATTTAACATCTTTAGGAGGAGGCCAGGCTAGTAAAAGTCCCTGGAAACTAAAACCATAGACTTTTCCTGAGTATAGTCACAATTGCACACAGGCTCCCCCCATAAGCTAACAGAACAGATAAATGGAAGAATCAGATGAAAAATAATTAAAGACAGCCACTATGGAGAATAGTATGGAGGTTCCTTAAAAAACTAAAAATAGAGCTACCATATATATGATCCAGCAATCCCACTCCTGAGTATATATCCAGAGAAAACCATAATTTGAAAAGATACATGCAACCCCAATGTTCACTGCAGCACTATTTACAATAGCCAGGACATGGAAGCCACCTAAATGTCCATCAACAGATGAATGGATAAAGAACAGGTGGTACATGTATACAATGGAATGTTACTCAGCCATAAAAAAAAATGAAATAATGCCATCTGCAGCAATATGAATAGACCTAGAGATTGTCATACTGAGTGAAGTAAGTCAGACAAATATCATATGATATCGCTTATATGTGGAATCTAAAAAAAATGGTACAAATGAACTTATTTACAAGACAGAGTCACAGATATAGAAAACAAACATGGTTACCAGGGGGAAAGGGTTGGGGGAGGGATAAATTGGGAGATTGGGACTGACATATACACACTACTATTTATAAAATAGATAACTAATAAGGGCCTACTGTATAGCACAGGGAACTCTACTCAATAGTCTGTAATAACCTATATGGGAAAATAACCTAAGAAAGAGTAGATATATGTATATGTATAACTGATTCACTTTGCTGTACACCTGAAACTAACATAACATTTAAATCAACTGTACTCCAGTAAAAATATTTAAAAAAAGAGTTCTTCACTCACATAGTAGAATGCTCAACAGATATTTCAGGTTTTGCAAATAATAAACAACTTGACACAGGGAGACCCAGAAGCCAAAGACATTCTCACAAGTGCAATCAATACAGAAATTAAAAATATACGTGTGAAATGTTAAGACATTAAGAAAAGGATTCACTATCTTTTTTTTCATACTATGTTTTTTTTTGTTTTTTTTGTTTTTTTTGCGGTACGCGGGCCTCTCACTGCTGTGGCCTCTCCCGCTGCGGAGCACAGGCTCTGGACGAGCAGGCTCAGCGGCCATGGCCCACGGGCCCAGCCGCTCCGCGGCATGCGGGATCTTCCCGGACCGGGGCACGAACCCGTGTGCCCTGCATCGGCAGGCGGACTCTCAACCACTGCGCCACCAGGGAAGCCCAGGATTCACTATCTTTAAGTGGCATATGAAGAACCACTTGGACAACGTGAGGTATATGTTTTACCACTGTTAGCAAATCGAAGGCCAATAAAAAGTCACTCTTTAATGGGCCAGGAGCAAACATGTATCAAGGACTGGGCTCTCACCCTAGGACTGTCCTCCAGACCTGGCTCCACTTTTCTCTTCCCAATTTTGTGCCCCAGGGGGAGCCCCTGCAGACCACATCGCCCAGGTGCCCCAGGCCAGCCACCCACTGGGGGCCACTGCAAGAGATGGAAGGGGGCTTCCCTGGTGGCGCAGTGGTTGAGAGTCCGCCTGCCGATGCAGGGGACACGGGTTCGTGCCCCAGTTCGGGAAGATCCCACATGCCGCGGAGCAGCTGGGCCCGTGAGCCATGGCCGCTGAGCCTGAGCATCCGGAGCCTGTGCTCCGCAGCGAGAGAGGCCACAACAGTGAGAGGCCCGCGTACCGCAAGAAAAAAGAGATGGAAAGGCCAGGAGATGGGGAGCAGAAGGGCTGAGGTTCTCTCTCTACTTCCCCCCTGTATCCTGGCAAGAGGACTTTCTTCCCTTTCCCTTGCCCAGGTCTTGGTACCTGAACCTCCTTTATTGGTTCCCTTAATGCCACCCACACCTCTCTAAGTAGTTCATCAAAGTTTCTTCATTGCCATCCATTGAGTTGAATTGTTTCCTGCCAGGACCCTGTCTGATACAAGGACTGTAGGGCATTTTATATCTATATAAAATGTCTCGGCTCCAAAATGTAGGTCTTTTTGTCGTCTCCCATTTTACACGTGAAGACTCTGAGGCTCCAGGAGGGTAGAATACCAGCCAGCAGTCATAAAGGAAGTTTTCTGGCAGAGCACAAATTACTCCCAAGTCAGTCTAACAACTAAAAAGCCCCTGAAAGTGCGAGGGAGAAAAACACATCAAGCTTCCAAACTCTCAAGCCACAGTTTAGCCTCAAACCACATTATTTATGGTTTGGGATTCTCCCTCGGCCTGAAATGAGCCAGCTGGGGCATTGCCCTTTCAGTGCTTCTTCCACTGAGAGTTGCTTAGATTTGACCCTGCTGGAGGGCAGTGGGGTTTCCTAAGATCTAAGAGATCACAGGTGCTCCTTCCTTGCCTATCGCCCACATTTTTCCTTCAGTTCATCCCAGAAATCCCTTCCTTCCAGCCTTAAACATCCCACAGGCTCTCTTGTTCTTGTTTATAAATTAAAACCAGAATTCCTTTGCCAGAAATCCAGGAGATGGAAGATGAGGGTGGATGCAGTTACAAAGCACTTAATAACATCATCCTAGGCACCTCTCAGTCGTCAATCTCTGGGATTCATTAACAATCTAACTCTTTCCATACAAAAAACCTCCCTGGATTCCTCTTCTCTGTAGCTGTGCTGAATTGCTGAAAATGGAAAATGCAATTAAAATAAATTGTGATGGAGAGTAGAGGGGTAAGTACCAACGAACTCCCCTGAAGGAAATTCAGCTCTGAGTTATATTTCATTTCAGGGCTAAAGAATTTGCTATTATTTCTGCCTTTGCAGGTCCTTGGCAGTCACTACACTCTCACTACAAGAACAGGCGTTAGCAGCTGATACCTCTCCCAATTTCCTGACCGTCTGGATTTTACAACTGATGGCCGACAGTCAGGTCAGGTGGAGTTCTGAATCAGATCCTCAGAGGGAGCCAGGTGGAAGGGTGGCTCAGTAAACAGCATCTGAGTACGGGAAACATCTAGGTCTCACTTCCTCATTGCTGAGGGAATGTGAGTGGAAAGAGCAGCAGGTATACTCTTGTTTGAAGGAAAGAAGAATTTTTTAAAAGATCACTAGCGGGCCGTCCTCCAGCATGCCTTACCCAATTCCATTTAAATAACATACAGCTGACCCTTGAACTATATAGGGGTTAATCTGTCTATAATTTACTGTCGGCCCCTTGTATCTGTGGTTCCTCGGAAACTGTGGATTCAAGCAACCTCGGATGGTACAGTACTGTAGTATTTTCTATTGAAAAATATACACATATAAGTGGGCCCATGCAGTTCAAACCCGTGTTGTTCGCGGGTCAACTGTATATTTATTGACTCACTGCTAAATACAGGGCCTATCTAGCCTGCAGCACCTAAGGAGACAAGAAAAGAGGTTAAGATAGCCTCAACCCTTGGGAAAATTTCTTACCTGGAATTACTGTTGTTTGCTGCCATTTTCAGTTTTAATGGTAGCAGACAGTTGCTGGACAGTCCAAATACCTGCAACAGTGCCTCTCTTCTCCCACTAACCTGTCCTACTAGGGAGCCTGGACCCCCGAGGGTAGACTGACTGAATAACCTAAGGCCCTCGGAAAACCACAGCATCCTGTGTCCCTCCTCCCTTGACGATGTTGATCACAGGTGGTACAAAATAACTGTCAACCCGATTTCACAAGCCTCACTGCAGAAAACCCAGGTCTCTCATTCAAAAGCTACAGGCTTTTGCATATAGATCACTCAGGTTCAGTTTCTAAGTAGTTTCATCTAACTTAAAAATAATAAAGACCTGACTACACTGATGAAAGAAACACTTGAGTCATTTATCAGAATGTTTTAGCCCTGGGTTACAGGAAACGAGGAAACCCAAAACTTCAAACAAAACAAAAAAGTTTATTCGAACCTTCTGTGCAAGGTATACCAATTTTTTTCACACTTACAGGAGAAAAACATCAATTTAAAACCAACAAACAAAACTCCACCTGTCTAGTTTGTAGCAGTGAAATCTGCTATGGGGGCGGGGACGGAGGTAGATAACATCCCCACCAACACCCCCGCAGGCTTCACGCCCGCTCCGGCTCCGGGAGGGTTCCCGCGCTCCCGCCCCAGCCGAGGGCCGCCCGCCCGCCCGCCGTTACCTGGTCCAGAGGGATGCCCAGGAGCTCGCTGAGCGGGTGCAGACAGGTGGAGCCCGTGGTGCGGTAGGAGAGGCTGGGAGGAGGCTCTGCTGCCATCCTGCATCTTCGGGAGGCGGCAGCCCCGGCCCCAGGCCGCGCCACCCCGCTCGGCGTCCTCCCGCCCGAGTGCGCGCGGGTGGCTGTCCCGAGGGCCGCGCGGCCGCCTGGCTCGCGGGGACCGAGCGGCGAGCCGGAGGACGCGACCCAGCGCAAAATTCTCGGGGCGCAAACTTGGCGTTGGCGCAGTGGCCGCGGGCGCGGCAGGAGGGCTGCGGCCGAGAGCGTTTGCTTCCCGCTCCCCTCCTCTCGCCGCTCATTGGCCCGGCCGCCCGGGACTGCCCGGGAGGAGGGAGGAAGGGAGGGAGGAAAAGTGCGGACTCGGAGCCCGGCCCTCGAGCGCCACCCGGCCCGCCCTGCCCGGGCCAACCCGAGAGGGAAAGCGACGACAGGGACGCCGCCGCCTAGCCCGGCGCCTGGTGGCGCGCGGCCCCGGGGGCGGGAGGATCCTCTGCTCTTACTTCGCCCGAGCTCCCCATTCTCCCTCCCCGCCACAAGAAACGACCTCCATCCCGGTCACCCTGGCGGGCTCCTTGCGCTAGGGAGCACCCTGACCCCACCCCGTTCTGGTTCCGTCGCAGCGTCGGCACCGCGGCCCTCCCGGTCCCCGCGCCGGCTAAGATTTCCTGCACTTTCCTTGCAAGGCTTCTCCCTCGCAGTCCTTGCGGCAAAGGGTTAATCTGCCAGGGGCTCGAAGCCCAAGGACACCCCGGGGCTCCCAGCCAGCACCCCAGCACCCAGCCTCCTTTTCTCCTTACGTGCCTGTGGGCAAGACATAGTTTCCTACACCCTGATCTGACATGGTCTGTGTCACACAGGCTCAGACACTAGGACTGCTAGCTTCTGACCATTAATGTTCGGCCCTTTGGATTGTGAATTCTTTTTACCCCTGTAAGAAACGGCGCTACAGTTATGTGCATTCTGATCAGCTTTTGCCAGAACCGGTTCTAAAAAGAGGTACCTGGCCCCTTCGCTTCTCTGTCCTCAGACACCCAAGTGTATCACTGGCACTTGGAAACCTTTAGTTGATTAATAGGTTTTGAGAATCATAAACGTCTTGATCCTTTCCAAGAACTGTTGTATGCTCGCTGATGAAGAAGGCTTTCGGGAAAGCAGGAAATCAGATGGGTAGGAAAAAACAAAAAACAAAGAAAACTGAGTTGGTGTCAATCTCTAGGCTTCACCAGGTAACCAAGCCCAAAGCTTTGCATCAGCGGTTTCCTGGGAGCTGGTAGGAGCCACAGAGCCGTGGATTAGTTGGTGGAGAATCCAACCAAACAGGGGGCCAGTAACTTTGGGGCAGAACTAACATTGTCATCAACATGGCTTCCAGCTTCAAATCCAACTGAAGGCCTGTCAGATGGTCACAACAACTTCCCCTCCAAGGCTGGGCCTCACCCTGGCCTTCTGGAAGAGCTTCATCACCAAAAAGCTGCACAGAACTTTAAATGGCCGGGCCAGAGTTTCTCAACTCATGTCCCCACCACTCCCTGTCCCCATGGAGATTTTATAGGAGGCCACCGCCACCAGATGACAATCTGCTTTTCACACCACGCACACATATACACACACTCACACACACATACATATACACACACTCACACACACACACAGGCATATGCTTGAGTCTCAGTTAGGCTAGACAGGCTCATTAAATATCACACAGTTCTAGAAACTGACCAGAATTGAAGCAATGTTCCTCTTATCTTGAGCAAAATGACAGCTTACATGAGGTGTCTGAGGGCAGAAGGAGCTAGACAGCGTTGTTAAAAGAAAAAAAAAGTCAACACTTAAATGTGAACTGCCAGAAAAGAAAAGTAGGCCAGTTTGGGTAGTATTTACGAAGCAAATGCTCAGACCACTCATAATTTTCCGCAAAGCTATGCTCTTCAGACTTCAAAAACTAGTCTTCACATTGGCGTAGGTTTAAAAACAGAAGATTAGCCCTACACGGATTTTCTTCTGCTCAACAAAACACAGATTATCATCTAGTCTAAAATTTCCCCTTAAAAATGGAGGAAGTACGCTTAGATCTTGAAAACAAAACATCACAGAACTTAAATCTTAATAATTCTGTTTTACTGATACTGTAGTACAATTAATGTTCAAAGAACTATTAGGTGATGCAGCCTCAAAAGAATGGATCAGTTACCCTATAGGTTAATTCAGCTGGCTTCTGGAGGATGGGATATGATTCTAAGATGTATAAGAGCTGTACCATGGACTCATCACTCTCTTTTCCTTCCCCTTTATCTCTGTTTCCATCAGAGATCAATTCATAATAATAATTATTACATGTTAGATATACCTTTTAAAAAGCTCTCTCATTTACCAGTGACAATAACCCACGTGGTTGTTATTATAATCTCTATTTTATAGATGAGAAGCCTGCAGTTTGGAGAGTTTAAGTATCTTGGCCGTGTTTAGGGAGGTTGAATAAAACATGCCTGTCTGATTCCAGAACCTGGGCCCTCAGTCATTATGCCACGTTGCCTCCTCTGAAACAAAACATTTCTCTCTTTATCAAGAGGCCCACTCATACACCCACAGGCCTGTCATTCCTGTGGACAAAGCACTGTATTTACTGTTCAAAAATGAGGTGGCTTGGGGTGATGCTACAGGCACTCGGTCTCACCTGTTCTCTGTCTGCCGTAGAATGAGGCATGATATCAAGGTCAAGTTTCTAATCTCCTTTCTGAAGCTATACTCAGAATGTGAAGTCATCCAGAAGATCCAGTGCTGATCCTGATGACTGGTCTAAAATTAAAGGCCAGACAAAAAGACCTGAAAAGGGATCTGGCATATTTCAGGGAGGCAGCGTGATACTGTCGACTGATAAAAATCCAACACCAGTCTCATGCCAATCCAGACCCAGCCAAAGATACTCAAACAACAAAATTGAATTCAAATCAGCCTCAAAGTTTACAAAGGTGTAACCCTTCAAGAAGATAAGTTCTCATGATTCAATCAAAAATAATCACCAACAAAACTAATTAAAACCATCTACAAGGACATAACCCACGTAAAAATAAAATACCATGATAATAATACCACATATTCGTGTAATGATATTGTGTATTCACAGAGCACACTCAGTTATATCATCCCTTTTGATCCTCCCAACAATTCTATGAGGTTGAAAGGGCAGGTGTTATCACTTTTATTATTATGTCATCATCCTCTCCATTTTTATTCACGAGAGTACGAAGTTTCTGGTACATCGCAGCTAGCTTATCCAGCTGGTAAACAGCAAAAGTAGGATTCAAACTTGGCTATTCCATTGTTCTTTTTATTACACAGAGATCTTTTTATTATACTAGGAGTCCACCTTCAGGAAAACGGCAGAAACTGTTGCCTGCATAGAACATTTAACTCCACGCCTAACATTTGAGATCTGATCCGGAGAATGGTCTGAACTGACCCACGATGGGTATCACTCTTGCTTTTTAAGCAGTTTCTTTAAGCATCGTCCACACAAAACCACAGGGAATTTAGATTTTGCGATCAGTGCCCTACTCCGTCACGTCTTAGCTCAACCATTCTGCGTTTGCTTGGACCATCTGTTACCTCCTACCTGCCTAACGTATTTTCTGAGTTGAGGTCACAGTTAAACATCGTTTTTATAATTGTTCATGTTCAGAAAAATTAAGAAATTAATATAACTGAACACCTACTAGATTTAGCTCTTACTGCTGCATAACATAGCATTTTCCCCTGAGAATACTATCATTTAGTCATTCCAGATAAATCGACACAAATCCTCTCAGCCTGCTAACCTCTGTACTTACATCAGGGAGATGCTGATATGTCTAAAGACAAAAGAATCCAAAATAATATGCCAACCTCTGAAAGAAGCCAGTTATGAGAAATACGAAGCAGAAATTAGTCACGGATAAGCAAATGTAGAAATAAATCTCACTAACAAAACACCATTAACTAAAAATACACAGAATGATATTTATAAATACGATTTTGCACAACTTCTGAGTGGGCAGGATTGGAGGCTAAAATGTAGAAAAGAAACAGGTAATGAAAATCTAAAGAACCCAGCCTTTAAAGCAAAGCAAAACTGGACCCGAAAACCAGTACTGCTTTCTACTAGTTTTGTGACTTTGAGCAAATCAATTATCTTCTGCAAGTCTCCGCTTCCTCCTCTATAATGTGGAAATAAGAATTACGGTCTCGGGCTTCCCTGGTGGCGCAGTGGTTGAGAGTCCGCCTGCCGATGCAGGGGACACGGGTTCGTGCCCCGGTCCGCGAGGATCCCACATGCCTCGGAGCGGCTGGGCCCGTGAGCCATGGCCACTGAGCCTGCGCGTCCAGAGCCTGTGCTCCGCAACGGGAGAGGCCACAACAGTGACAGGCCCGCGTACCGCAAAAAAAAAAAAAAAAAAAAAAAGAATTACAGTCTCTTGTGGCTGGTGTAAGGACTGAAGGAAAGATTATATACGAAATAACCCATCATCAAGTAATTGTTCAAAAAATATTAATTATCTCTGCTCAGCGGAGCTTACCCTCTACAAGCTAACATTTTATTTTTAACTTTAGCCTTTGGGGAAGGAGAGGTTTCTAAAATGGATCGCACATGTCCCTGCATACTTAAATGGAGTTCGTGACCATTACTGAGTTTTTGCTGATGAGTCAAGAGCCCATCCTGCAATAGAGTGATGTCTTGGAGTCCATTGACTTGTCAACAATTTGTCCGTACACTAAACTACGCCCAAAGAGGTCAGCTTTTTCAATTACTGTGTCTACTTTCTAGTTTTCCAATCTCCTCTCATATTTCGGTTGTTGCTGCCTTGACTGCTATTCTGGTTCTCCTGTGAGTTAGGGAACTCTAAAATTGCTAGGCTTTGGCTGAATGCCTAAGGAGTGCTTGTAGAAGTCAAGTACAGTTGTCCCTCAGTATCCGGGGACGGTTGGTTCCAGGACGTGCGGCAGACATCAAAATCCATGGAAGCACGAGTCTTACGGTAGACTCTCCTGTCTGCGAGCTCCACATCCGCGGATTCAACCTACTGCTGATGGAAAACGTAGTACTGTATGCAAACTATATGTATGGACGGCCGACCGTACCTCGTTTTTAAGTAAGCTCTATGCTATCTATCTCGGATATTCAGAGGTTTGTTTGTTTTTTTTTCTTACTTCCTTTGGGTGTCCTGACATGCTTGGTGTCCTGATACGCTTTGGGTGTCCTGACATTCTCCATCCCGTGCCCCAGCCCCACTGTGGGTGTCGTTGCTGAGACCGCTGCCATCTTAGGCTTCAGGGAGCTGCCCAGCATTAATCCTTTAATCCTAGACCTCGTTTTCAGATCAGAGGCCACTTGGACGCTCCCTCAACCCATATTTTTACCTTACTCTTCACTCTTTGTTCTGCTGCCTGATTCCTAGGCCCAATGATAGTGTCAAGCACAACAATGCTTTAGAATGAAGGGATGGATGGTTTCCTGGCAATCAGTGCGGCCAGTGGTACTCATGACTTTTCACTTAAATCCTCATGACCCAGCCTGTTGTTCAGAGCCTGCGTGGCTCTCTGTGTCAGCACATTAGGGTGGCCAGCCCTAAATGCTGAGTGTACACTGTAGTCTGTTATTTATAGGACTAAACTAGGTATTTGTCCCTATTCCCTAAGCCTTTCCTATACCTATTGTGCCATTTCTGCAACTTTCATTTACTTTGAAACAATTTCCATCATTATTGGTCAATTATTTCAGAGTATCTCAAAAACATACTAGCAGGTGCTCCTGTTGGCAGTCTCTAAGAAAGGAACGTCAAGCTCCGTTGACCACAGGACTTTCTGTGTGTGTACGTGGTGCATCCTTCAGAATTAACATTCCCCAGATTCACTTGGGGAGACAGGGCTTTTGCTTGTGAAGATTGAGTTGACATTCAGCAAATGTTTATTAAGGAACAGTTATTTATAAAGCACTATCCTAAAGTACAAACAGACAAAAATACCTCCCCCAATGGAGCTCATACTCTAGCAGGGGAAGACAACAAAAACATTAAATATATATATATATATATATATATATATGTATATGATATGTATATGCAGGGTACATATGTTGTAGTGTTTTATAGGGTGGCCAGGGTAGACCTCATTAAGATCACATTTGAACAAAGACTTGAAAGCAGCTAAGGAGTTAGCCAGGCAGATTTCTGGGCAAAGACTGTTCCAGAAAGAGGAACTGTCTAGCACAAAGGCCCAACGACAGGAGTAGGTCTGGCAGAGTGGAGAAACAACAAGCTGCCAGGAAGCCTGGTGCAGAGTGATTGAGGGGAGAGAGGGAGGAGATGGGCCAGAGAGGTATGGAGAGCCAGCCTATGGGGACCTTGGGGGCCATTACAACAACTTTGTCTGTTCCTCTGATTTCGACCGGGAGCCACTGCAAGGATTTGAGCAGAGGAGTGCCTATACTCTTTAAACAGCTCCCCTTTCCCCTCCCCCAGCCCCTGGGAACCACCATTCTACTTTCTGTTTCTATATGAATTTGACTACCTTAGATACCTCCTATAAGTGGAATCATACGATATTTTTCTTTTGGTCACTGGCTTATTTCATGTCCTCAAGGTTGATCCATGTTGTAGCATGTGACAGGATTTTCTTTCTTTTGAAGGCTGAACAATATTTCATTATATGTAAAGGCCACATTTTGTTTATCCATTCATCTGTTGATGGACACTTGGATTGTTTCCACCTCTTTGCTATGGTGATAGTGCTGCTATCAAAATGGGTGTGTAAATATCTCTTTGAGACCCTACTTTCAACCCTTTGGGTATATCCCCCATAAGTGGGATTGCTGGATGATATGGTAGTTCTCTCTTTAATTTTTTGAGGAACCATAGTACTGTTTTCCATAGCAGTTGTGCCATTTTACAATCCCATCAACAGTGCACAAGGCTTCCAATTTCTCAACATTCTTACCAACGCTTGTTATTTTCTGTTTTGTTTTTATTCGGTAGTAGCCATCCGAACGGGTGTGAGGTAATCTCATTGTGGTTTTGATTTACAGTTCTCTGCTGGTTAGTAATGCTGAGCACATTTTCATATGCTTGTTAACCATTTTACATCATCTTTAGAGAGATGTCTGTTTAAGCCCGTTACCTATGTTTTGGTCATGTTATTTGATTTTTTGTTGAGATGTAGGAGTTCTCTGTATATCTGGCTATTAACCCTTTATGAGATATATAATTTTCAAATATTTTCTCCCATTCTGTATGTTGCCTTTTCACTCTGTTGATTGTGTCCTTTGATGCACAAAAGTTTTTAAGTTTGATGTCCCATTTCTCCCTTTTTACTTTTGTTACTTGTGCTTTTTTGTCATATATAAAAAATCATTGCCACATCCAACGTCATAACGTTTTTCCCCTATGTTTTCTTCTAGTTTTCCAGTTTTAGGTCTTATGTGTATGTCTTTAATCCATTTTGAGTTAATTTTCGGATATGGTGTAAGATAAGAGTCCAACTTCAGTTTTTTGCAGATGGATTTCCAGCTTCTCAACACAATCTTAGACTGTCCTTTTCCCATTGAGTAGTCTTGACACCCATATGTTGAAGATCATTTGACCATATGTGTGAGGGTTTATCTGAATTCCCTCATTTTTTAATGTAAAACAATTAAGCTATCTCTTTCCTTCCAAGCTCTTTAAAATCCAGCCTATAAAAGGACTTATTATTTTCCTACATAAAGATAATTTTCTCCCTGAAAGAGATTCTCCTGCCAGCTGTGAAAATTTTAGATTTTCCGGCAAATGTCACAGCTATGAATTCAGTCTTCCTGGGCTGCAGTTTCCATGTATGTGGATGAGAAATAAAACTGCCCTGCAACCATTGTAGATTTTTTAAACTATATTTATTGAGAGATACATTATATATGTAAATGTAATAATATATATACACACACATATATATATAATTTAAATTAAAATAACCAAATTAAAGATATATGCATGTTCCCACAACTCTTTCAAGAAATAGAACATCAGGAATATCATCAACAGTGCTCTCCAAACCAAGGCTTGTACCGCCCTCATCCCCCCACCCCAACTCAGGTACATAAGGACTTTCTGGGGGTACCTAAGCATCCACCAGTTTAAGTAAGTTATTTCTAGATACCCAAATTCCATATATACTCTTTCTTAACTCAATTTGCCTGAGAACTCTTGAGTTCCCAATAGTCCTTCTCCCACTTGACCGAAGCACCCATTGCAAATCTCACAGTGCACCAGGGTCCTGGGTGTGAACCCCTCTCATCTCCAAATGGGCCAGGTCTCCTGAGGATTAAGCGAGGTACCATAAACCCACAGGCCTTTCTGTGTTTCCCATTTTATGCATATTTCTGTCAATGGTAAAGCATGAATTTTAGAATCAAGTATTGTGGCTCCTGTCAAGATGTTCTGAAATCAGATCTATGGTAGTGATAAGGATGGGGGTGGCAATGATAATTTTCTACCTCTTTCTTCCCCAGTTTATTTTCAAAGAATGAGGAAGAGTCCTGGGAGAGAAAAACAAAGAAAGCATGGATGAGAAATACTCAACACTGAAAACTTGGGCTTTCTTTTTTCATATATTTAAAAACAAGCATTTCTTTTCAGCTATTTTCAATACTCTTTCCTAGGGTGTGTCATTTGCTGGAAATAAAAACATCTTGATCAGCTGAAGAAGCAGAATGATTCTGATTCTTTTCAGTGTTACTGGAATGTTTTCTGGGACTGCCAAAAATATCAGGATAACTTTGGGTAAAATCCAAAGTTAAAATTTTTATGTAACTTCTTTCCATTTTGGTATGTGGTACTCAATGTAGTAATTAAAAGCCATTTTATCAATTATATTATGAATTCTTTGTAATTACATTGCATCCTCATATTATTTCATCCTATGAAATGTTTATTATTTTATATCTCCTATTAATAAAAAAAAGTATATGAAATAACTGCTAGCCCCACCAGTTATTACCAGTATAAACCATTCTCTTTATTAAAAGCATAGAAGAAGATCATGATTCTTCTTATAAAAGGATTTATTTCCAAAGCCAACTATACTTCAGTAAAATGTAAAATAGATAAATAAATAAATAAGCAAAAAAAAGGATTTATTTCCAATAAATTTTACTTTTTGTGTTTAATGATTATTTATCAACAGTTATAACATTTAAGAATTTTTGATAAAGTGGGCACTAATAATAATTACAAAGGTAAATTTTTTAAGTCTTGGAGCCTTATGACTTCAGAAAATGAAATAAATGTTAAGATTACACGTATACGCGTATTTTGTTTTAGATAAGTATGATAGGATAATCAAGAGAAGAGTTTCGATCATAAAGATATATTAGGACAAAAGCTTGTGGAGGAAGTAGGATAGAAATATTATTCAAAGAGAAAAAGGGAAGATTTACATATTTTAATGTTTTGTTTTACTGAAGATTAGTTGATTTACAATGTTGTGTTAGTTTCAGGTGTACAGCAGTGTGATTCAGTTATACCTACTTATATACCTATTTTTTTCAGATTCTTTTCCCTTATAGGTTATTACAAAATACTGAGTAGTTCCCTGTGCTATACAGTAGGTCCTTGTTGGTTATCTATTTTATATATAGTAGTGTGTATATGTTAATCCCAAACTCCTAACTTATCCCTCCTCCCCTTCCCCATATTCTTTAACAAGTTAAAGAGCTTGTTTACATATGTTTTAAATGGTTGTTGGTAACAGTATAAAATTATAGTTTTATATCTTATTGAATACTTTTAAAAGCAAGATATGACAGTTTTATTTTTAAATGTCAAATTTTACAACACTGGAAATTACATTCTTTGCAACTCTTTCAACTTATAATGAACATTTTTAGATGGTGACTTTAAAATGTAGGAACAAATACATAGTTTCTCAAAATTCTTTACGGGAATAAGTGAACAAAAGATTTGAACTAAAAAGTCCTATGTGTCCCTTCTCAATGAATTACCATCTCACAAAGGTGACAATTATTTGAATTTTATGTTAAGTATGTACTTGCTTCTTTTTGTAACTTTGCCATGTATGTATATATCTCTAAGCATAATTGTTAGGGTTAGCTGGTTTTGACCTCTGTACAAGAATTCCCCATTCCTTGTGGGGTTTTTTTTAACACTCAAAAGGTTTTTGCAATTCATCCATATAGGGATGTGGTTAAAATACCTTAATCATTTTCACTGCTGTGTGGTATTCCTTTATATAAACTATATCACAATTTAACAATTATTTAACAATTAATTATCACAAGTTAACCATTAGCAGTGGTTAAGAATCCACCTGCCAATGCAGGTGACATGGGTTTGAGCCTTGGTCCAGGAAGATCCCACATGCCACAGAGCAACTAAGCCTGTGCACCACAACTACTGGGCCTGCACCCTAGGGCCCATGAGCCACAACTGCTGAAGCCCGCATGCCACAACTACTGAGCCCAGGTGCCTAGAGCCCGTGCTCCACAACACGAGAAGCCACTGCAATGAGAAGCCCGCATGCCACAACTAGAGAAAGCCCACACGCAGCAACGAAGACCCAAAGCAGCCAAAAATAAATAAATTAATAAATTAATTAACAATTATCTGGTTCGTTTGATATCTGGAAACAGTGGATTCCAGATTTTTGCTTTTAAAAACACTAACATAAAACCATAACAATGCTGATGTAAATATTCTCAATCCCTGGTAAACATAGATAAGAATTTCTTTGTGGTAAAGATTTAGGAGTGAATATTGCTGGATCATAAGCTAAATGCACATTCAACATTTCAAGATGAGACCAAATGGCTTCCCAAAGTGGTTGTACCAAGCTGCCCTCCCCCAGCAGTGTATGAAACTCCCAGTTGCCACATCCTCACTCACACTTGGTATTTTTTTATCTTTATTGGAGTAAAATTGCTTTACAGTGCTGTCTTAGTTTCTGCTGTATAACAAAGTGAATCAGCTATATGCATACATATATCCCCATATCCCCCACCTATGCCTCCCTCCCACCCTCCCTATCCCACCCCCTAGGTCCTCACAAAGCACCGAGCTGATCTCCCTGTGCTATGTGGCTGCGTCCCACTAGCTGTCTATTTTACATTTGGTAGTGTATATATGTCCATGCTACTCTCTAACTTTGTCTCAGCTTCCCCTTCCCCCCCGTGTCCTCAAGTCCGTTCTCTATGTCTGCATCTTTATTCCTGCCCTGCCACTAGGTTCATCAGTACCATTTTTTTAGATTCCATATGTATGTGTTAGCACATGGTATTTGTTTCTGTCTTTCTTACTTCACTCTGTATGACAGACTCTAGATCGATCCACCTCATTACAAATAACTCAGTTTTTTTCCTTTTTATGGCTGAGTAATATTCCATTGTATATATGTGCCACATCTTCGCTCAGCATCACTAATCATTAGAGAAATACAAATCAAAACCACAATGAGGTATCTATCACCTCACACCATTCAGAATGGCCATCATCAAAAAATCTACAAACAGGGCTTCCCTGGTGGCGCAGTGGTTGGGGGTCTGCCTGCCGATGCAGGGGACATGGGTTCGTGCCCCGGTCCGGGAGGATCCCACGTGCCGCGGAGCGGCTGGGCCCATGAGCCATGGCCGCTGAGCCTGCGCGTCCGGCGCCTGTGCTCTGCAGCGGGAGAGGCCGCAGCAGTGAGAGGCCCGCGTACCGCAAAAAAAAAAAAAAAATCTACAAACAATACATGTTGGAGAGGGTGTGAAGAAAAGGCAACTCTCCTGCACTGTTGGTGGGAATGTAAATAGATACAGTCACTATGGAGAACAGTACGGAGGTTCCTTAAAAAGCTAAAAAAAAAAAAAAAAAAAAAAAACACTAAAAGCACACTTGGTATTTATAGCCTTTTAAGCTTTTGTCAGACTGGTGAAGGTTAGGTCCTTTTATTATTTTTTCTTATTAGTAATGAAGTTTAGCGTCTTTCTATTTGTCTAGGGACCATTCATGTGTCCTTTTCTCTGAAATATCTATTCATGTTTTTTGCCTATATTTCTATAACTCGTTTTGTGTTTTATCTATTTCTGTTTTATTTTTAGGAGTATTTTATATGTTCTGGATACCAGTACTAAACATTTATCAGTCATAATTATTGCAAATATCTTCTCCCAGGCTGTAGCTTGAGTTTCACTCTCTTCATGGTGTTTTTAAGTAAATGATCTTAATTTAAATTTAGTCACATATTCAACCTTTTTCTTTATTGTTGCATCTTATTTAAGAAATCTATCTTACCCATAATTCACAGATAAGCTTATTTTCTGTTATCTCCTAAATTTTTAATTAATAGGGTTTTTTTTTTGGTTTTGTTTTTGTTTTTGTGGTACGCGGTCCTCTCACCGTTGTGGCCTCTCCCGTTGCGGAGCAAAGGCTCCGGACGCACAGGCCCAGTGGTCACGGCTCACGGGCCCAGCCGCTCCACGGCATGCGGGATCGTCCCGGACTGGGGCACAAACCCGCGTCCCGTGCATCGGCAGGCGGACTCTCAACCACCGCGCCACCAGGGAAGCCCAATTCATAGATTTTTGAAGAGCAATTTTAGGTTTACAGAAAAATTGATTGGAAAGTACAAAGAGTTACCACAAACCCCTCTCTTCCCACCCACCCCCAGTTTTCTCTATTATTTACATCTTGCATTAGTGTGATACATTTGTTACAATTAATGAACAAATACTGATACATTATTATTAACGGGAATCCACAGTTCACCTTAGAGTTCACTCTTTGTGTTGTACATTCTGTATGTTTTGAAATGTGTATAATGACATGTACCCATCACTACTGTGTCAAACAATGTGGTTTCACTGCTCTCAATATATTCTGTGCTCCACCTATCTATCCTTCCCTCCCCCATCTCACCTCTGTAGATCTGCCTTCTCCAGAATGTCATATAGTAGAGATCCCACAGTTTGTAGTCTTTTCAGCTTGGCTCTTTTCATTTAACAACATGCTTTTAAGGTTCCTCCCTGTGTTTTCATGGCTTGACACCTCATTTCTTTTCATCACTGTGTAATAGTCCATTGTATGGCTGCACCACAGTTGTTTATCCATTTACCTACTGAAAGACATCTTGGTTGACTAAAGCTTTTTAAAATTTTGTTTTATACTTAAGTCTCATCTAGAATTAATTCTTGGGTATGATGTGAGATAGAATTCAGATTTCATTTTTTACATATGGATTATTAGATGTTTCAGAAACTTTTATCAACCTGTTCCTATTTTTCCCACCGATCCAGCTCTGTCATATATCAAATTCTCATTTTTGTGCTGATCTGTTTCTAAGCTCACTATTTTATTCCACTGGCCTCTGTGTCTACTCTGGGCCAATACCACAACGTCATAATTACAGTTGATGTATGAAAGTCTTGGTAGCTGGTATGATGTGTTCCACCACATAGTTCTTCAGGAGCATCTTGACAATGTGGGACCTTCTTCTTCCATATAAATTTTAGAACCAGCTTGTTAGTTTCATGAAAAACTCTTGGGCTTTGACAGGAATTGTATTGAATTTCTTTCTCAATTTGTGGAGAAATTCTCATTTGTGGAGAACTGAAACCTTTATGATATATAGAACCTTGTGCTCTATGAGTATTGTATTTCTCTCGATTTATTCAGATCTTGATGTTTTCAATAAAGTCTTATTGAAATACCTTGATCATTTTTATTAGATTTGTTCCAGGTACTTTACATTTTCTTTTGCACTTGTAAATGTTCTCTCTCTCTCTTTTTTTTTTACACTACATATTGTTTGTTGCAATTTACTTTTGAAATTGATCTATTATATATAGCAACCTTTTAAATTTTTATTCATTTTATTTATTTGTATATAGATTCAATTTTTCTAAGTAGAAAATCATATCTTCTTTTAAAAGTTATAGTTTATGTCCTCCTCTCTAATCTTTACATTTTTATTTCTTTTTTTTTTTAATCCTATTGAGCTGGCTAGAACCTCCAGTACTTTCATATGGAATCTGAGAAGACATAGTCCTTCTCCTTGAAGTGCTTTATTGAGGGAAGTAAACTCATCAATATGATACATCGTGACAGGACATAGGAATAGTTTGTATAAATTATATGGAAATTGAGTATGGCAACATTTAATTCCTCCCTAGAAGACAGAGGTCAGGTCCTACTATGTATTGGGTTGGACAAAAAGTTCATTTGGGCAACATGTTACAAAAAAACCTGAACAAACTTTTTGGCCCATGCAATACTTATCATTGTAGCTTAGAAGTATACATTAATATTTTGCTAACCAAAGTCAATTATATAATCATTCACAAAGTCTTAAGACAGGTAGAACATTGTTTTTGAAATGAGAAGATAGATTTTAAAAAACAATTATTTTATTCATACATGTATTGAACATATATTTATAACACCCTTACCCAACATTGTCCCCGACCATACAGTATACTGATGCACAGACAAACACAGTCTGCTCTCAGTTTTTAACTGGGGAAGGGGAGGGACTCTGTTTAAACAGTGAAACATTTTTGTGTCAATTGGTTCTTCCAAGAAAATAAAAAATATATGGGGCTCATATGTAACCCATGACAGTCACTGTGGGAAAAGCATATTGGTTAAAAATTTTGCTCATATTGAGTTAAAAATCTGCTGTCCCAAAACTCTTAACCACTATTCCTAGTTCTGCCAAATGAAATAAAAAATATTTTCTTCCAATTGACTGCAGTCAAAATCTGTGAAAAGAGCCTTTTTTTTCTTTTCTCTTCTAAGCCTTCCTTTCCATTGGCTAAACTAGTCCTTCAATAATGGTGTGATTTTAAGATCCCATACTATTTTAGTTACCCCCCTCCTGAGAAACTATTATATGTCCCTGTCTCTCTTAAAAACCATTACACAAAACTGAAAATAAATTTCCAAGGAAGAAATGACCAGTGCATTGTAGATGGAGACTATAAAATTGCTGTTTCTAGAAGTTAAACATATCCCTGCCATATAGAAGTAAATTTACATTATTTCTTTTTGTCCCTCAGTATAGAACTCAGACCTATTGTCATCTATTCCAAGAAAACAATTTTAAATTAATATGAATAAGAATTTCTCCTAAGAGCCTCTTCCATACAAATAACTATTAGGCCATGTCTCCCCAATCCTATCCTCATCTATTAGCTTTTGATCACATTTTTATTGTTTCTTCTAGTTGTAAATGACAGAAATCCCATTGCAAGCATCCTTAGGCAATTAAAAAACAAAACAAAAAAACAGGGTGATGATTTATTGGCTAATAAAGTGATTAGTCAAATAACTGAAAAGTCCAAGTGTATTCACACTTCAGACACATCTATATCCCAGGTCTCAGTGTTTTCAGGATTGGTCTTTTGCCATCTCTGGATTTTGTTTTCCTCTATGATGTTCCATTCTTATGCAATACTCCCCTTAAAATGGCAAGATGGCTGCCTGCAGTTCCAGGCTATTATCCTATCCTCCCAAGGGGAATCCCAGGATTGAGTCTCATTGGCTCTGGATGGGTCACATGCCCATCTCCAAACCAAATAAAGAATGTACCACTCTGACTGGTCAGGCCTGGGTCACATGCCCATCTGTGGAGCTGGAGACTGAATTAGCACAACTCAACCTTTTAACTGAAAGTGGGGGAAGAGTAATTTTCTAAGAAAAAAAAATAGAGTTCTGTTACCCAAAGAAGGAGGAGGAGTGGATTTCAGGCTTTCAATAAAAACAAATGTCCACTTTAGCTTTACAGTTCATATATATTTATCTCTATTAAATTGAACCCATATTTCTATATTCTAATGTTGATGTCTTCAATAGCTAGCTGCATGCTTTTGGTTTAATAATTAAACCCCTTTAACTTAGTTAATTCATTGCAAAATGAAGGCAGAGAAGGAGGGGAAATAGTCACTAAAGCTATTTCCACTTTTAATTCCCTCATTTCATGGTATATATGTTAAGTAAATGGACTTTAAAATGTATTCTCAAATGTGAAATTCTGCCATTTGTAGCAATGTGGATGGACCTAGAGAATATTATGATGAGTAAAATAAGTCAGAGTGACAAAGACAAATACTGTATATCATCACTTATATGTAGAGTCTCAAAAATAATGCAAATGAATGTATATAACCAAACAGAAACAAACTCACAGATACAGAAAACAAACCAGTGGTTACCAGTGGGGAGAGGGAAGGAGGAGGGGCAAATTAGGGTATAGGGTTAAGAGATACAAACTACCATGTATAAAATAGATAAGCAGACTTACATTCTTCAAGATGGCGGAGTAGAAGGACATGCTGTCACTCCCTCTTGCCAGAGCACCAGAATCACAACTAACTGCTGAACAATCATTAACAGGAAGACACTGGAACTCACCAAAAAAATACTCCCCATCCAAAGACAAAGGAGAAGCCACAGTGAGACGGTAGGAGGGGCACAATCGCAATAAAATCAAATCCTATAACTGCTGGGTGGGTGACTCACAAACTGGAGAACACTTATACCACAGAAGTCCACCCACTGGAGTGAAGGTTCTGAGGCCCACGTCAGGCTTCCCAATCTGGGAGTCCAGCAATGGGAGGAGGAATTCCTAGAGAATCAGACTTTGAAGGTTAGTGGGATTTGATTACAGGACTTCGACAGGACTGGGGGAAACAGAGACTCCACTCTTGGAGGGCACACACAAAGTAGTGTGTGCATCAAGACCCAGGCGAAGGAGCAGTGACCCCATAGGAGACTGAACCAGACCTACCTGCTAGTGTTGGAGGGTCTCCTCCGGAGGCAGGGGGTGGCTGTGTCTCATCATGAGGACAAAGACACTGGCAGCAGGTTCTGGGAAATACTCCTTGGTGTGAGCCCTCCCAGAATCTGCCATTAGCCCCACCAAAGAGCCCAGGTAGGCTCCAGTATTGGGTTGCCTCAGGCCAAACAACCAACATGGAGGGAACTCAGCCCCACCCATCAGCAGTCAAGAGGATTAAAGTTTTACTGAGCTCTGCCCACCAGAGCAACAGCCAGCTCTACCCACCACCAGCCCCTCCCATCAGGAAACCTGCACAAGCCTCTTAGATAGTCTCATCCACCAGAGGGCAGACAGCAGAAGCAAGAAGAACTACAGTCCTGCAGTCGTGTAACAAAAACCACATTCACAGAAAGACAAGATGAAAAGGCAGAGGGCTATGTACCAGATGAAGGAACAAAATAAAACCCCAGAAAAACAACTAAATGAAGTGGAGATAGGCAACCTTCCAGAAAAAGAATTCAGAATAATGATAGTGAAGATGATCCAGGACCTCAGAAAAAGAATGGAGGCAAAGGTCGAGAAGATGGGGCTTCCCTAGTGGCGCACTGGTTGAGAGTCCGCCTGCCAATGCAGAGGACAGGGGTTTGTGCCCGGGTCCGGGAAGACCCCACATGCCGCAGAGCGGCTAGGCCTGTGAGCCATGGCCACTGAGCCTGCGCCTCTGGAGCCTGTGCTCCGCAACAGGAGAGGCCACAACAGTGAGAGGCCCGCCTACCACAGGAAAAAAAAAAAAAAGATTGAGAAGATGCAAGAAATGTTTAACAAAGACCTAGAAGAAGTAAAGAACAAACAAACAGAGATGAACAATACAAAAACTGAAATGAAAACTACACTAGAAGGAATCAATAGCAGAGTAACTGAGATAGAAGAATGGATAAGTGACCTGGAAGACAAAATGGTGGAATTCACTGCTGCGGAACAGAATAAAGAGAAAAGAATGGAAAGAAATGAAGATAGCCTAAGAGACCTCTAGGACAACATTAAATGCAACAACATTCGCATTATAGGGGTCCCAGAAGGAGAAGAGAGAGAAAGGACCAGAGAAAATATTTGAAGAGATTATAGTTGAAAACTTCCCTAATATGGGAAAGAAAACAGTCACTAAAGTCCAGGAAGCGCAGAGAGTCCCATACAGGATAAACCTAAGGAGAAACATGTCGAGACACATAGTAATCAAATTGGCAAAAATTAAAGACACAAAAATTATTGAAAGCAGCAAGGGAAAAATGACAAGTAACATACAAGGGAACTCGCATAAGGTTAACACTTGATTTCTCAGCAGAAACTCTACAAGCCTGAAGGGAGTGGCAGGACATATTTAAAGTGATGAAAGGGAAGAACCTAAAACCAATATTACTCTACCTGGCAAGGATCTCATTCAGATTCGATGGAGAAATCAAAAGCTTTACAGACAAGCAAAAGCTAAGAGAATTCAGCACCACCAAACCAGCTCTACAGCAAATGCTAAAGGAATTCTCTAGGTGGGAAACACAAGAGAAGAAAAGGACCTACAGAAACAAACACAAAACAATTAAGAAAATGGTCATAGGAACATACATACTGACAATTACCTTAAACGTGAATGGATTAAATGTTCCAACCAAAAGACACAGTCTGGCTGAATGGATACAAAAACAAGACCCATATATATACTACAAGAGACCCACTTCAGACCTAGGGACACATGCAAACTGAAAGTGCAGGGATGGAAAAAGATATTCCATGCAAATGTAAACCAAAAGAAAGCTGGAGTAGCAATACTCATATCAGATAAAATCGACTTTAAAATAAAGAATGTTACAAGAGACAAGGAAGGACACTACATAATGATCAAGGGATCAGTCCAAGAAGAAGATATAACAATTATAAATATATATGCACCCAACATAGGAGCACCTCACTACATAAGGCAACTGCTAACAGCTATAAAAGAGGAAATCGACAGTAACACAATAATAGTGGGGGACTTTAACACCTCACTTACACCAATGGACAGATCATCCAAACAGAAAATTAATAAGGAAACACAAGCTTTAAATGACACAATAGACCAGACAGATTTAATTGATATTTATAGGACATTCCATCCAAAAACAGCAGATTACACTTTCTTCTCAAGTGCGCACAAAACATTCCCCAGGATAGATCACATCTTGGGTCACAAATCAGGCCTCAGTAAATTTAAGAAAATTTAAATCATATCAAGCATCTTTTCTGACCACACCACTATGAGATTAGAAATCAATTACAGGGGAAAAAATGTAAAAACCACGAACACATGAATGCTAAACAATATGTTACTAAATAACCAAGAGATCACTGACGAAATCAAAGAGGAAATCAAAAAATACCTAGAGACAAATGACAATGAAAACACCATGATCCAAAACCTATGGGATGCAGCAAAAGCAGTTCTAAGAGGGAAGTTTATAGCTATAGAAGCCTACCTCAAGAAACAACAAACAACTCAAATAAACAATCTAACCTTACACCTAAAAGAGCTAGAGAAAGAAGAACAAACAAAACCCAAAGTTAGTAGAAGGAAAGAAATCATAAAGATCAGAGCAGAAATAAATGAAATAGAAACAAAGAAAACAATAGCAAAGATCAATAAAACTAAAGGCTGGTTCTTTGAGAAGATAAACAAAATTGATAAACCATTAGCCAGACTCAGCAAGAAAAAGAGGGAGAGGACTCAAATCATTATAATTAGAAATGAAAAAGGAGAAGTTACAACAGACAACGCAGAAATACAAAACATCCAAAGAGACTACTACAAGCAACTCTATGCCAATAAAATGGACAACCTGGAAGAAATGGACAAATTCTGAGAAAGGTATAACCTTCCAAGACTGAACCAGGAAGAAATAGAAAATATGAACAGACCAATCACAAGTAATGAAATTGAAACTGTGATTAAAAATCTTCCAACAAACAAAAGTCCAGGACCTGATGGCTTCACAGGTGATTTCTATCAAATATTTCGAGAAGAGCTAACACCCATCCTTCTCAAATTCTTCCAAAAAATTGCAGAGGAAGGAACACTCCCAAACTCATTCTATGAGACCACCATCTCCCTGATACCAAAACCAGACAAAGATACCAGAAAAAAAAAAAATTACAGACCAATATCACTGATGAATATAGATGTAAAAATCCTCAACAAAATACTAGCAAACGGAATCCAACAACACATTTAAAGGATCATACACCATGATCAAGTGAGATTTATCCCAGGGATGCAAGGATTCTTCAATATATGCAAATCAATCAATGTGATACACCATATTAACAAACTGAAGAATAAAATCCATATGATCATCTCAATTGATGCAGAAAAAGCTTTTGACAAAATTCAACACCCATTTATGATAAAAACTCTCCAGAAAGTGGGAATAGAGGGAACCTACTTCAAAATAATAAAGGCCATATACGACAAACCCACAGCAAACATCATTCTCAATGGTGAAAAACTGAAAGCATTTCCTCTAAGATCAGGAACAAGACAAGGATGTCCACTCTCACCACTATTATTCAACATATTTTTGTTGTCCTAGCCACGGCAACCAGAGAAGAAAAAGAAATAAAAGGAATACAAATTGGAAAAGAAGAAGTAAAACTGTCACTGTTTGCAGATGACATGATACTATACATAGAGAGTCCTAAAAATGCCACCAGAAAACTACTAGAACTAATCAATGAATTTGGTAAAGTAGCATGATACAAAATTAATGCACAGAAATCTCTTGCATTCCTATACACTAATGATGAAAGTCCGAAAGAGAAACTGGAAACACTCCCATTTACCATTTTAACAAAAAGAATAAAATACCTAGGAATAAACCTACCTAGGGAGACAAAAGACCTATATGTAGAAAACTGTAAGACACTGATGAAAGAAATTAAAGATGATACAAATGGATGAAGAGATATACCATGTATTTGGGTTGGAAGAATCGATATTGTGAAAATGACTATACTACCCAGAGCAATCTACCGATTCAGTGCAATCCCTATCAAAGTACAAATGGCATTTTTTATGGAACTAGAACAAAAAAATCTTAAAATTTGAGACACAGACGACCCCAAATAGCCAAAGCAGTCTTGAGGGGAAAAAAAGGAGCTGGAGGAATCAAGCTCCCTGACTTCAGACTATACTACAAAGCTACAGTAATCAATACAATATGGTACTGGAACAAAAACAGAAATACAGATCAATGGAACAGGATAGAAAGGCAAAGCCCAGAGATAACCCAGGCACCTCTGGTCAACTAATCTATGACAGAGGAAGCAAGGATATACAATGGAGAAAAGACAGTCTCTTCAATAAGTGGTGCTGGGAGAACTGGACAGCTACATGTAAAAGAATGAAATTAGAACACTCCCTAACACCATACACAAAAATAAACTCAAAATGGATTAGAGACCTAAATGTAAGACTGGATACTATAAAACTCTTAGAGGAAAACATAGGAAGAACACTCTTTTACATAAATGACAGCAAGATCCTTTCTGACCCACCCCCTAGAGTAATAGAAATAAAAACAAAAAGAAACAAATGGGACCTAATGAAACTTAAAAGCTTTTGCACAGCAAGGGAAACTACAAACAAGATGAAAAGACAACCCTCAGAATGGGAGAAAATATTTGCAAACAAATCAATGGACAAAGGATTAATCTCCAAAATATATAAACAGGTCATCCAGCTCAAATAGGAAAAAAATCAAACAACCCAATCCAAAAATGTGCAGAAGACCTAAATAGACATTTCTCCAAAGAAGACATACAGATGGCCAAGAAGCACATGAAAAGCTGCTCAACGTCACTAATTATTAGAGAAATGCAAGTCAAAACTACAATGAGGTATCACCTCACACCAGTTAGAATGGGCATCATCAGAAAATCTACAAACAACAAATGCTAGAGAGGGTGTGGAGAAAAGGGAACCCTCTTTCACTGTTGGTGGGAATGTTAACTGAAACAGCCACTGTGGAGAACAGTATGGAGGTTCCTTAAAAAACTAAAAATCGAATTGCCATATGACCCAGCAATCGCAGTACTGGGCATATACCCAGAGAAAACCATAATTCAAAAAGACATATGCACCCCAATGTTCATTGCAGCACTATTTACAATAGCCTGGACATGGAAGCATCCTAAATGCCCATCGACACATGAATGGATAAAGAAGATGTGGTACATATATACAATGGAATATTACTCAGCTATAAAAAGGAACGAAATTGGGTCATTTGTAGAGACGTGGATGGATCTAGAGACTGTCATACAGAGTAAAGTAAGTCAGAAAGAGAAAAACAAATATCGTATATTAACGCATATATGTGCAACCTAGAAAAATGGTACAGATGAACTGGTTTGCAGGGCAGAAATTGAGACACAGATGCAGAGAACAAATGTATGGACACCAAGGGGGGAAAGTGGCGGGGGGGGGGGCGGTGGGCGGTGGAGTGGTGTGATGAATTGGGAGATTGGGATTGACATATATACACTAATATGTATAAAATGGATAATAAATAAATAAAACAGATAAGCAGCGAGGATGTTTTGCACAGCACAGGGAATTATAGCCATTATCTTATAGTAATAGAGTATTATCTGTAAAAATACTGAATCTCTATGCTGAACACCTGAAATGAATATAGTATCGTAAATCAACTATACTTCAGTTTAGAAAACAGACAAAAACAAAAAACAATTAAAAAGTAAAATGTATTCTCAAATGTAAGCAACAATAAGATTAAAATTCCTGTGGCTGTAAGGTTTATCAAGTATGCTAGCTCCCTGGGAATCCTTAAATTCAATTCTAAAAATCTTCACTGAGTGCCTACTATCAATTAATCAGCAAGTAGTCCTCTACATGGAAGAAGACTCTTGGGAAGTATTCAAGAGAGGAATTCTAATTTCATAATTGCAAATATTCACCAAAGGGGAAAGGAGAGGTGTGTATCTTAAAAAAGAGTTACAATTGCAAGCTCTATTTAACTCTGATTTTTAAAATGATATTCAGGAAAGGTGGAAGGAGGGAGACAACAAAGCACCAGCAAAATATGATACTGACCTATAAGAAATAATAGGAAGTCCAAAATCCAGAACTATTTGAGGTTTGCCTTGTGCGACATGGAATGGTGTAAAGAAGGAAAACCGGGGTCTTGAACTCAGACAGAACTGGATATAAAGGTCACCTCCGCACTTAACTATTTGATGGCTTTGGGAATTTGAGCAATTTGCTAACCCATCTATCTCCTTATCTGTAAAATGGATATCATGACTTTTCTCAAGAGAATGGGATTATAGCAAATAAATTGCTGGCACAAAGTAGTCATTCAAAAGCCACCCTTCTTCCTCTAGCAGGCCTGACCTTAGGAACATTTTTATCGATGACTTGACTGAAATCATGGAGACATTCACTTGATATCACAAATGATATGAAATTCAAGGAATAGGAATTATAATAAATGAACGTCAAAGTTCAGAATGGTTTCCCATTTCCTTGCTCTGTGATCTTTGGCATGTGTTAAACAACTGGGGCCTCAGTTGCTTCATCTCTACAATTAAGATAATTATTTTTACGAATTTTACAGGATATGGTGAAGGCTAATTACATCACTTTCGTGAAAGCCTGTCTAAACCATAAGGCACTGTATGAATCAGTGGTCACTCAAGGGTGTCATGCTTAGATGCGCAAGTGGTGCACTGCGCAAAGGGCTACATTTAAAGGCAACATTCACTTCAGAAACATCATAGATTTGTATTCTAGGGCAACAATTTTCTAACTGGTGGCAACAAAATGCCTTGTACTACAAAACTAGTATATTATAATAATTTTCCAACAGAAACAGAAGAAAGTAAAGTACCTTGAAAGGGGGTGTATATTTTCTAATTTTTACAAAAATACTTTATAGGCTAGCAGTGTCCCTGTGGCTATTTATCCCAACTCCAAAAGACAGAATAAAACTAGTACATAAAAACTATGGAGAAGAGTCTTTGTAACAATCATAACTTTGAAAACAAAATGGATGGAGTGAGCTCCCTGTCCCTTGGGGTAGTCAAGAAATGGCTGACACCATTAATGAAGGATATTATATTAAAAAATCCATAGATCAAGTAAAAGTTAGAATTGATCATCTCTATAGGAAAGAAAGTTAACATTTATTAAGCATTGACTATGTGTTGGGTATTGTGCAGGAGTTAACATACTGTTAATTCATGATAAGAGTTAATCCTGATAAGAGTCCTTCAGAGTTTGTAACATTATCCCTGTTTTGAAGACAAAGAGGTCAAGTAACTTGCAAAGATTCATACGAAGCTAATAAGTGGCAGAGAGAGATTGTCAGAGTCTGTATTCGTTTACTATGACTGCTGGAACAAATTACCACAAACTTTGCGGCTTCAAAGAACAGAAATTTTTTATCTTACAGTTCTGGAGGTCAGACATCCAAAATGGGTTTCAGTGGGCTAAAATCAGGGTGTCAGCAGGGCCGCATTCCTTTCTGGAGACTCCAGAGGAAAATCTATTTTCTTGCCTTTTCCATCTTCTAGAGTCTGTCCACATTCACTGGCCCGTAGACCCCCTCCATCTTCAAGTCAGCAATGGGCTGGTCAGGTCTTTCTCATGTCACATCACTTTGATACTGACCAACTCTTCTTCCTCCAGCTTTCATCTTTGAGGACCCTTGTGATTATATTCAGCCCACCTGGGTAATATACCTACTTTCAGGTCAGCTGATTAGCAAACCTAGTTCCAACTGCAACCTTAATTCCAGCCCCCCCAACCCCACCAAGACCTAACATATTCGCTGGTCCAGGAATCAATTAGTGGACGTCTTTGGGGGACCATGATTCTACCCACCGAGACTCCAAAGCCCATCCTCTTTTCTTTATATCATACTCCCTTCTTACTGCCTCTCCAACATTCTTTCCAATTCTCAGTGAAGCTTATGGAAAATGTGAAAAGAAAAAAAACAAAAGAAGAGAGAGAAGACATGATCCCTGCTGTTAAGGAGCCTCCAGTGAAGCTGAGGTGGCGAGAAGAATTCGTATAAAGTGTAACACCCAATTTGGGTTTGCAAGTGACACAGCCCATAATAGACATCACAGTTATACCTCAGCTTACAAACTCTCTGGCTGTGGAAACCTAGTACTAATGTTTAGTCCTCTCACTGCTGTGCTCGTGAAAACAATTTTCTAATTTCCTGTATGCAAAAAGGGAGGGTACGGAACCATTTGGGGCGTTGGACAACACAGAGAAAGTGATGTCCCAGAAGCAGGGGAAGCAGTGGCATGTGCTGGGGTGAAGTCACAGAGGCAGGGAAGGCCCAGGGAGGGTGATGGAAGGAGAGGTACTGTGGAGGTTGCAGGAGAGGCAGCAAAAGGCTCTGGTCAGGGAAGAACCGTTTCTGAGCACAGATGCCTCCTGAGCAGGCCAGAGCCTGGACCCCTCCTCGTGAAACTTTGGACAAGAAGCGCACCCTCAGAATGCTTCTGCTTCGTTCGTTGTGATGGTAGTAAGTCTAGAGAAGGGAGAGAGCCACGTGGACCGAAATAGTCAAATTCTCAATGAAGTCATGAGAACTGAAACAGAGGATCGTTATTGTGGTCGCTGAGAGAGAACAGAGGGCAGTCCATGGCGGAAGCGACTGGAGAGAAAAGGATCTGAAGAGAGAATGGACAACCAGGAGAGCCTCTCATGGAAGGCTCTTCCAGCCATGGTTGCCAACTTCATCCCCAAGCCAGGTGTACTTTAAAAGCATCTTTATCACAGCCAGCGCTCTGCTGCCGCAAGCCCCGAAGCAGGCTCAGACCCTTCCAGTACCAGAACCCTCTGAGGTACTTGTCAAAAATGCAGATTTGAGGGCTTCGGGGCAGAACTTCCAGAGCAGAATGGCTAGCGCTGGGGACCAGGAATCTTCATGTTAACCAAAATTCCCCAAGGAGATGGAATTGAAAGCCAGGGAGGCAGGTGGCCCAAATCCTTCCCTGTAAGAAAGATCACTGAAAATAGATGAACACTTCACCATCAGGTGAAGGTCAATGAACTGGGCCAGTAGGAAGAAGGTGTAAAGGAAAGAAGCTTTCTGTCTCCTGGTACTGTGGCCACTGCAGAAAGCAGCCTTGAGAAACATAAATGGGATCGCTAACATTTAGACTCCTTAGATATCTGTTTTCAGACCCAAACTTTTGTGGTGCCAACTACTTGGTAATTTTAAAAATAGAAAAAGGACTGTATTTTGCTCTGAAATAGTATTACTTCAATCATTCTGTCTTTTCTATAACTATGGGGGAAATATGTATTAATTGCAGTTAGGGGAAGACTTTCAACAGCATTTAAAGGGAGAGATAGCCCCTCAAGAACGTAGTCATCTATTCACCAGTGGCAGCTATGAACTATAGGCAAATTGTAAGAAAAGTAATAACATCGATGCTCACTGAATACAGTTAAAAAGGCTTTCAGTTTAAAAAAGAATAGAAAGAAAATAACAATAAGTATATTACTATGTGTGCCATTTTTAATTTTAGTCCAGCGGGACTCCTGAATGTGGCTCAAATTCAAAATACCTTTTAAAATCCTTTAAAGTTTCAACACTTCTTTTTCGCACCATCTGCATAGAGGAAAAATGCCTTCACATTACTGGATTGTACCGCCCCTATTTAGAGTATTTTGTCTCAAACAGGTGTGGCCTTGGCCACACCTAAGTCTTTTTTGTGTTCAAGCCAAGTGAGAATTCTGTGGCCGGAGACCAATTCTTTCCATTTTTGGAGCTTCCTCAAGATTCGTTGAGCTACTTTTTCAAACCTAGGCTTCCTCCTCCATGGATGGGCATTTAATAGAGACTACTTTACAGAGCTGTAAAGAAATTTCTATCTTTCTCTTTTCCTTTCACTTCTTTAAATTTCATTTCATGGTCCATTGTCTTAGAAGATCCCACCTGTTCTTCAAACTTTCAAGCCAAGGCTTGAGTCATCTATTCTCTACTGGCAATTTTTGTTTATGTGTTTTTTATGTTTATGTTTAAGCTTTATGTTTAAGCTTTAAACCAAAGTTCACAACCTTGGCTATACATCAGAACCACCTGGGGGTGGGTGATAAATTACTGATGCCAGGGCTGTATTCCAGGCCAATTAAAGTGAGGTGATCCCCAGCAAGACAAAGGCAAGCTTATTCTAAAATTGATATGGAAAAGCAAAGGACTTAGAATAACTAAGACAATTTTCAAAAAGAGGAATAAAGTGGAAGGAATCATTCCAGTTGATATTAAGGCTTATATAGCTACAGTGATCCAGATAGTGTGGTAATAAAAAAAAAAAGATAATGTGGTACTGATGGAAGGATGGATACATAGATCAATGGAACAGAAAAAAACCTGTGAATAGACCCACATAAATATGCCCAACTTATTTTTGACAAAGATGGAAGAGTAATTCTAGTGAGAAAGAATAGACTTTTCAAGAGATGGTGCTGGAACAACTGGACATGCATAGGCAAAAAATGAATCTCAGACTAAACCTCATGTCTTATACAAAAAATTAACTTAAAATGGATCACAGACTTAAATACAAAATATAAAACTACAAACCTTTTAGAAAAAAACATAAGAGAAAATCTTCAGGACCGAGGGTTAGGTAAAGGGATCTTAGACTTGAGGCCCAAAGCATGATCCACTAAAAGTATTGAAAAATTGGATCTCATTGAAATTAAATTTTTTTACTCTGCGAAAGAACCTTATAAGAGAATAAAAAGACAAGCTACAGAGTGAGGGAAGATATTTACAAACCATATATCCTCCAAAAGAGTTGTTTCTAGAAAATATAAAGAACTCAAAACTCATGGTAAAAAGCCAACAATCCAATTTCTAAATGCGCAGAAGTCATGAAGGGACATTTTACCTAAGAGGATATACAGACGGTGAACAAGCACATGAAAGGATGTTCAACATCGTTAGCAATTGGGGAACTGCAAATCAAAATCGTGAAATATCACTACACACTTACTGGAATGGCTAATTTAAAAAAAAAAGTGTCACCATCTAATGCTGGCAAGGATGAGGACAAACTGGACCACTCATATGTTGCTGGTGGGTATGTAAAATTGTACAGCAACTCTGGAAAATAGTTTGACAGCTTCTTATAAAACTAAGCATGTACTTACCATATGACCCAGGAATTCCACAGTTGGTCATTTATTCCAGAGAAATGAAAACATAGGTTCACACGAAAACCTCTACATGATTGTTTATAGCAGCTTTCTTCATAACAGCCCCAAACTGGAAACAACCCAAATATCCCTCAGTGGGTAAATAGTAAAACAGACTGTGAAACACCCATCCCATGGATACTACACAACAATAAAAGGCAGCCAACTGCTGATACATCAACAACTTAGATGGATCTCAAGGGAATTATGCTGAGTGAAAAAAGCCAACCTCAAAACATCACATACTGTGTGATTCCATCCACATAACATTCTTGAAATACCAAATTATAGGGATGGAGAACAGATCAGTGGTTGCCAGGGGTTAGAGGTGGAAGAATAACATGAGGTAGCCTTGCAGTGACGGCACAGCTCTGTATGTCGATTGTGATGGTGGTTACACAACTCTACAGGTGCTAAAATTGCATAGAAACACACACACATGCACACACAGGAGCATACTAGCACTGGTGAAATCTGAATAAGCTCTTGTAGACTGTACCAATGTTGTTTTTCTGGAGTTGATATTGTACTATACTTAATGCAAGATTATCATTGGGGGAAACTGGTTGAAGAGCACACGGAATCTCCCTGTACCTTTTTTCCAATTTCCTGTGAATTTATAACTATTTCAAAGTAAAACTTTTAAGCAAAAAAAAAAAAAAAAAAAAAGTACATTAATAAAATGCTGATGCTTGACCCCTATTCCAGACAAATTAGATGAAAATTTCCTGAGGTAAGACAGGACACTAATATTTTTTAAACTCTTTCCAGATTATTCTATGGTGCATTCAAGGTTGAACCACTGTTTTAAGCAAGCATGGATTTCCAAAAATATGTAAATTACAAAGATGACAACTTGCTTTATTAAAAGAATCTTTGCTCTACGATGCTAAATTGATCACAAGCAGTCTTTCAAGAATTGAACCCTCTAAATCACTTAAGAAATCTAATTTACACATTACCTTTTAGGAACACATATTCTAGTGTTCATGCTGAAACACATGAGCAGTCATAAGTAGCTATTGCTATAAAGAAAAAAAAACAAAATTCAAAAGGATACATGCACCCCTATGTTCATAACAGCACTATTTACAACAGCCAAGACATGGAAGCAACCTAAATGTCCATCAACAGATGAATGAATAAAGAAGATGTGGTATATACAACAATGGAATATTACTCAGCCATGAAAAAGAATGAAATAATGCTATTTGCAGCAACATGGATGGACCTAGAGATTAACATAGTAAGTGAAGTAAGTCAGACAGAGAAAGACAAATATCAAATGATATCACTTACATGTGAAATCTAAAAACATGATACAAGTCAACTTATATACAAAATGGAAATAGACCCACAGACATAGAAAACAAACTTACAGCTACCAAAGGGGATAGTTGGGGTGGAGGGTAAATTAGGAGCTTGGGATTAACGTATACACTACTCTGTATAAAACAGATAACCAACAAGGACCTACTGTATAGCACAGGGAACTATACTCAATATCTTGTAATAACCTATAATGGAAAAGAATCTGAAAAAGAATATATATGTATATGAATCAGAGTGCTGCACACCTGAAACTAACACAACATTGTAAATCGACTATACTTCAATTTTTTAAAAAATCTATTGCATTCAGCTCTCTGAGAAAATGTATTTGACTAGATTATTAATTTCTCTTTATGTCTACTGCTTGAAACTGCCTGTCTCTCCACATCAGTGTCAGCAGAGTATCACTTGACAACATTTAAACATTTACCTTTTGTTTCAAGAATCTCAAGGGAGATTGAGAAGTAGCCCCCTGGGGCTTCAACAGTGTTAATCACGAGGGCAGATATTTTAAGGATATGAGTTGTACTGACCAGCACTAGACCCTGAGTGATAGAGCCTCCACGGATTTTTACTTTTTAGTGCATTTGTGTTATATGCAGGGCCCTCTAAATTATGGGCCCAATATCCAGGCTCCTCTTACCCCGGACTAAGGTCAGTCTGGCACACATCCCATAAAATAAGTCTCATTTTGTTGTCTGTATCTCAATTGTGCATGTGGCCTGTTTGATAACCAACTTTATCTGCCATCCTGGGATCAAGGTAACTTTTGTTCGAAAAATTATGTCTGTCCACAAATGATGATATTTTATCATTGAAAGATCTCCAAAGAATATGCCAGAGACTCAAAAGAGGAATCCAAAACAATTTGAACAGTTGCAGCATCCCTGGAATATCAGTGTAGATTCTCAAGGTAAACTGTTACCAAATAAAAATACGGATTTGTTTGTTTCATGTCTTGTCATTTTTAAATCCTACCTTGAAAACTCAGGGGTGCCTGGCTACTACCCTGCAGAAACTAGGTGAGGCTCAGAAAGCTACTGTGTTCTCTGGTTTTATGTGGGGATTCGGAAAGATTCACACACCTTGCCACTGCTGCCATCTTCCCCCTCTTGCATTCTTTCCATTATTTTTCTGTCAACATTATTTCACATAATTATGGTCATCAATATATACATAAAAATTGTATATTCTAACCATCAACAAACAACGTGAGAAGATAATCTACAGAATGGGAAAAAATATTTGCAAATCATGTATCTAATAAGGGGTTAATATCCGAAACATATAAAAAACTCATACAACTCAATAGCAAAAAAACCAAATAACCCAATTAAGAAATAGGCAAAGGGGCTTCCCTGGTGGCGCAGTGGTTGAGAGTCCGCCTGCCGATGCAGGGAACACGGGTTTGTGCCCCGGTCTGGGAAGATCCCACATGCCGCGGAGTGGCTGGGCCCGTGAGCCATGGCCGCTGAGCCTGCGCGTCCGGAGCCTGTGTTACGCAACGGGAGAGGCCACAGCAGTGAGAGGCCCACGTACCGCAAAAAACAAAACAAAAAAAAATTGAAGTATAGTTGATTTACAATATTGTGTTACTTTCACGTGTACAGCAAAGTGATTCAGTTATATATATATATTTTTTCAGATTATTTTCCATTATAGGTTATTATAAGATGTTGAATATTGTTTCCTATGTTATACATAAATTCTTGTTGCTTATTGATTTTATGTATGATAGTTTGTATCTGTTAATCCCATACTCCTAATTTATCCCTTCCCCCAAACTTCCCCCTTTGATAACCATAAGTTTGTTTTCTGTCTGTGAGTCTGTTTCTGCTTTGTATATAGATTCATTTGCATTATTTTTTAGATTCCACATATAAGTAATATTATATAATATTTGTCTTTTCTCTGTTTGACTCAGTATGATAATCTCTAGATCCAGCCATGTTGATGCAAATGGCAATATTTCATTCTTTTTATGGCTCAGTAATATTCCATTGTATATAAACCAATCATCTGTTGATGTGCATTTGGGTAATTTCTATGTCTTGGTTATTGTAAACAGTGCTGCTATGAACATAGGGGTGCATGTATCTTTTCAAATTAGAGTTTTCATCTTTTCCAGATATATGCCCAGGAGTGGGATTGCTGGATCATATGATAGCTCTATTTTTATTTTTTTAAGAAACATCCGTATTCTTTTCCATAGCGCTGAGCCTATGATTAAAATAGGGAAACTCCTTATCTTAAAGAATGGTGTGAGGATCAAATAAGGTAATGCACACAAAGAAATGCTTAGCACGGTCACCATCTCACTGGAAGCCCTCAGTCTTCCACATCAGGTGGTAAGAACACCCCTCACGCATTTCACAAATTTGCCTGAAACTGTATCTGATAGCTATGAGGAGCCCCAAGGCTAGCATGTACTAAATTGTACTTGGCAGAGCTGTCAAATCAAAGAATACTAGTGAGAAATCTGGACCTTTTCTAAAGTGCTTTCCCTTACCTACCATCCTTTTCCGTAAGGCCTTCTGCAGCTAAATCTCCTGCCCTCTCATCCAAAGCATACTGTGAGACAGGAGGAAAAGCTTGTAGTAAAAGATGGTCAGCCATCCTATTTGGGTATCATATACTTGGCCTTTCTTCCCTGTATCTTTGAAAATCTAAACTCAATGTGATATTTCACAAAATATTTGAGAGGTTCTCCCCAGTTTTGTGGGTAGGACACCTTTCCCAGACTCTTGGAAAAGACATTCTTTAGTCCTCCAATAGCCAAACCACCTCAGAAGGGGCCTAGCCAAACCTACTGGAAAGGGAAACTGCTCTGAGGGAAGCTGACTCAGATCCCTCCCTGCCCGGCACCCGCCATGCACAAGGACATCAACAGCGCATCAAGAAGCTTTGGCGATGCTAAAGAATAGACAAGTTCTTGCCCCTCCAAATTCCCCACTCCTCTTCCAGCCACTTTCCCTGCCTCCACTAATTGGCTGGAAGTTCTCATCACTCTATACTGTCATTTTTGTGGTGTAATTTCCCAGTGGTAAGTCAAAATGCTGATAGAAGAGTGGGTGTGCAGAATGATTTGATGACTTATAAAAATGATCAAGGCTTCATGAAGCCTGTGTACAGGTGTTTTATTACGAGGTATTTCAAACAGACAATAAACAAGGAGAACAAGATAATAGACTCTTAGTCACCACCGTCCAGATTGTTCTCATTTTCCCCATGTTTACTTCAGGTGTTTTTGAGGGGATAAAATATCACAGATGTACTTGAAGTCCTCTTTTGGAAGTTGCAGTTATTATTATTCTTTAAACTTTATAAATACTAGGTTGGGAGCATGGTGGTCATAAATCTGAAAACTGCATTCAAAGGTAAAGTGAAATTTTTCTTCTGTTGCTATGGGATTTAACTAGTCTTAGGGCATGTTTTCCTTCTCATTTATAGGGCCTTTTTCTTCTTCATTTTTTCAAAGAATCTCAAACCCAGAATTAGGATTCATTGTGCTATTAGGTTGTAAACAAAAAACAGATCTAAATGTGCTTTGAAATTTTTATCTGCCTTCAATCTAAGTTATTAAAGTTTAAGATGCCCAAAGACATGCTGAAAATCTTGTGTAATTTCACAAGTTAAGATATTTGATTTTTTATTTTATTTCCCCATAGTGTAGCCATTAGAATCGTGAATTTCCTGCAAAAATAACTGATTGCTGCTCTTGCCCAATGGAATCTCTTCCTTTTCAACTTTTTGTTCATTTCTATCAAAATCTGAATGTTTACTTATCCACAAATTTCATAACTCAGGGTGAGAGTCCTGCAAATGTAATAACTATGTATTTTTAGTTACTAACTAAATTTTAGTTAGCATCTACATTTTCACGTATTAGAAGACTAGACTGTCTAGAAGTTTAGAAGCTTTCTTGTTACTTTTCCAAGGACCCATCTGGAAAATCCAAACTTCCTCATCTTCCCCTTAAGTTCATTAATCAAATTATTTTTCGATAAAGTTTTATGTGCATTCTTTCAGGAGGAAATCTCCATAGACATGCACTCCCTCTCTTTCGCCACCTAGAGGTCAAAGAGTAAAACAACTCATAATCTTTCCAAGATATTTCCTTCCCAACTGTACAAAATTATCTATTTTTCCTCCAACACAGGAATTTCTGTAATACTTTCTACCACTTTTAATTTGTTCATACATTCTACCTCATACAATAGTTATTTGTGAACAAGTCTTATGTCCCCTTACAGACATTGGATATCTCAAGGGGCAGGTCTATATGTTACCCATTTCTTTTCATCTCCCATAGCACCTAACTCAATGCTTTACAAGGAGAATAATGAATGAAAGAATGAATGAACAAATAAACAAACGTATCGGTTTGGGGACAGAATCTCATTCATCTCCATTCAGTCTTGGGTATATAAGAAAAGGCGACAACCATAAGAAGACACTCCCTGGCAGCATGAGGTAGGGTAGAGCGGTGCTGAAATATGAAAAGAATATGACCTTGAATTAGATTCTTGCCTTCTCGAGTCCTAGCTCTGTCACCAGCCAATCAGGAAATTTTTGGTTAAATAACATTTTCTCTTAGACTTGCTCTCCCTTTCTCTGAAGTAAAGAGAGTAATACCTATTTTGCAATGATGTATGACTATTAAGTAATACAGCATAAGAGAAGGTGGCTTGCTCTCATAATAAATAAACAATAAAGTATACATGATTGTTCCTGGAGAGGGCACTAGCTCACAGAAAGATGCAAGATCTTTCTGGGCCCAGCTCTGCCACAGGCTGACCAGCTGTGCCACCTTGAGGAAGTCATTCACCCTCTCTGGGACTCCCTCTTCTCATTAGTGAAATTGAAAAGTTGTGTGCATAATCCTTGAGGTCTCTCCCAGCTCTGTGATTAGAAAATAAATGTTTAATGTATCAACTCATTATCACAGTATGTCTGGGTTGAGGAACTCCATAATTCCCCTCTTTTTTTAAACAACAACACAGTTGACAAATTTATAGTAACCACTACTTCTAAATTTTGTTTCCCTCATGAGAAGAATAAGAATCCAACTTTAAAAACCTATGCATCTGGACATATGTACACTACCAAAGTAAGGTAGATAGCTAGTGGGAAGCAGCCGCATAGCACAGGGAGATCAGCTCGGTGCTTTGTGACCGCCTGGAGGGGTGGGATAGGGAGGGTGGGAGGGAGGGAGATGCAAGAGGGAAGAGATATGGGAACATATATATATGTATAACTGATTCACTTTGTTATAGAGCAGAAACTAACACACCACTGTAAAGCAACTATACTCCAATAAAGATGTAAAAAAAAAACCTATGCATCTTTCAGAAAAGAATATTTAGTTGCTTTTATATATGACACCATCCATTGAGCATATTTTTGCTTCAACATATTTCTGCTGAATGAAGGAATGAATAATACTTTAGTGGGTGTTTGCCAGAAGTTCCAAGAATGATAATTCATATTCTCTACTAGGCTTGGTTCTTTATAAACAGCCAGCTTAGCTTTTTTTTCTCCCCAAATTGGTTTTGAGTCACTGATATGATTCACAACTTTAAAAATATAGGTTGAACCTGAAATTGCCCTGGCAGGAAATGAGCTAAGGAACACAGTACAGGTGAAAGGGAGATGCCCTCCCCCCAGAAAAAAAGATCGTTCTTCTTTTTATTTTCTAGTTCCCAATATGAAATGAGGAAATGTCAACACGTAGCTTTACTCCCATCTCTCTGATCACATTGGTTGAAATGGTAAAATCAAAGGTGAAGTACAAAGCAATTAAATCTCTAGGATCCAACAGGCACATTGTTTTTCAGGTGTGGCTGGCCTTCCCACTGCACCCCAGATGAGTCACTTAACAGGAGCTAAGCAGAGGAAGATGAATTGACGTTCTGTCAGAGAAAAAGTACATACCAGGTCAGGTCTTGACCCACAAAGAAATCATTGATGTCACACAGAAAGATACAGATGGCAAGAGCTAAGAGATGACTACCAGAGAGAGGCGAGGACGCTCTAGCACAGCTAGCCCTGCTGGCATCCTTTAAAAGGGAGGAGATGGCAGAGAGCAAGCAGCACAGGTGCCACTGGGAAGGAGGTCTGACTGACAGAAAGAATCAATGCACTTGTTTGTTTTAGAAAGTTTGCCTTGTTTGAAGAAGGACCCTGAAAGGTAAGAGGATAGTTTCAGTTCCCTGTTTTCAATATCCTCTCTGCAACTCAAACTTCCAGTATTATCCAGAAGCCACTTTGCCTTCTCCTGTCCTGTCTTCCCATGGATAATGGCATATTGTCATGTTTGTCCAGAAGCTTATAAAAGCAATTATCTTAGGGAAATAAACGAGACACACTGGAAGAATAGAACACTGTTAAATAGGAGTAGGGTGGTTTCAGCCCTTAGGCAAGTGCTGGGAAGTTACCTAGTGCCCACCCTATGACGTGGGCAAGAAAGGCTCCTTCCCTGGACTGCATGCTGACTCCCACGCTTCTCGGCCCATGCCCTCCCTTCATGGCCAAAAGGACACACCAACCTGGAGCTCGTAACCTCTCTCTAGATGACACTACAGGCACCCAAAACCTTGGAATTCCCTTCCCAAATGACCCTGAGCCCTTTTTCATGTCCTGCACTGGTCTCTTCTCTGGGTCTGGCCCAAAAGCAGACAGAACAGTTAGAATACCCACTCCTAGCCCTGCGGGACAGCTGTTCGGGGAGATGGTAGAAGGTAGACAGAGCTTGTATGCAAGACTAGGGTGTCCACATGTGCCTCGTGCCACAAGGCCCTACAGTACAGGATGGAGCTAGTGATGAGAAGAGAAGAGGGGTGGCCGGGGGACGGTAGACATTCAACACTAAGTGGTCTAGGAATTCTAACTTTGACCTTGACTTCCAATCATGAAAGCACGTTAGTCAATGTACGTGGATAGAACATATTTTATTTAGCAAGTTGTTAGCTTGGTTTAAACCTATGACTTGTGGGCTTCCGTTTGTGCTCTTGCCTGGGCCCTGTGAATATTGGGGTTTCAATCAAAGGTTGGTTATTTATTGCTTTTATTATGACGAGTGATTTGCAGTTTGGTCAGTAGTGAAGGACTGTTTCTTTGATACATGTCAACCTTTCATTCTGTTAAAGGGATTGTTATGCTCTACATCCTAGAATAATTTGTAACCTAATGTCAATAATTCATAACAATACCAGAAGAGGGGCTATAGTTTTTAATGTAAAAGCAAATGAAGTTGTAAGTTTGGATTATGGTTTCAAGAAGTAATTCTAGTGACAGCTGCCCTTTTTCTTTACATTTCTAGACACTTTTTTCCTAAGTGTCTTTATGAAAGGACTTTGTGAGGTCTGAGTAGTTAGTAAATTAATGAATTTTCTGTATTTTAGTTTATTTTAAAGAGAGAGCACTACCAAAATACTTAAACATCTTTAATACTAAAAAATGTTTAGTAGATCTCAAAATTTGCACTTATTATTGCTATAGTAACTATCTTGGTACCATGCTCACTTGCCTTGCTGTTCTACAAGTCATAAAAATACCAAGTAGACACCAAAGTCTTGTTAAATGCATCCTGGCAGAGTACAGAATTCTCTTTTACAGTCTGTCTCTAACACTGTTTAAGGGACTTAGTTGCCAGGGAACCTCATTATCATAGGATCTTGCCTGTGCTCTAGTCCTAACAGCAGTCTTGGGGAATGGCATCATTGTAAACTGCCAATGACCATGAATCCAGATGTTTTGAAAGTCTTTGTGAAAAGGGGATAGGATATTTTTTACTTTTCTTAAGCTTCCTCACCATATTATTTAGGCTTTGTGTATTTAATTAATTATTTGAACTAGATATTAAATTCCATCATCTTATTGGTTTGGTCACACAATGTATAGTGGTAAAAGAATGTCCTGAAGAGGATAGAAGTTCACTCACCACCCAGATGAAACCCAACTCTATAAGGCTAATTCCCTTTCCAGTAACAAACGCCCGTAGCCCAATCCAAAGCCTTCAGGAAAAGGGGACAGATTCTCCCCCATTTCTCCCCTTCCAAAGGAGCACAGGTACCTCAGGTAAATCCTTTTACAAACCCCAGGTATCGTTCAGGCTGCTCTTCCTTGCCCTCGGGTGCCATGTTGCTTTCAGTCTCTCGGCAGCATCTCTTGGCCGCTAATTGCCTTGCCTTGTCAGTATAACGCCATACTGGCATTTACTCCCTGACTGCTGGAACACAGTCATGGCTGTCACAGCTAGCATCCCAGACATTCCCCTGCCAATGACATTCCTCACTCTGACCCCTGCCAGCCATCACTGACTCTACCACCACTGGCTCTATTGACCCATACTAGTTCCTTGGAGAAGCTGAGAAAAGAAGGGACATCTGAGCTATAGACTTTCTGTTGCCCAACGCAGATCCTTGACATTGCTCTTTCACTGGAGAGGTATGAGTCAAGCCAGCTACCTACCCTTTTATACAGAAAGGTCAGACAGTTCCATTCATTTTCTTTGATTAGCAGGCTGTGTAATATCCTCTCCTCCAGGATGGTCTTTTACCATCTTATAAGTCCCTTATCATAACACTTGTCTGTATCTCCTTGTATTTACTTATCCACAAGTGCTATGAGGGCAGGGATTGTATCTACCTTGCAAACTGTTACATTTCTAGCACCTGGTCTTACCACACCCTACAAATCTTCCTTAAACTGAACTGAACCTCAAAAACTTAGGGCAAAAACTGTACAGGCATCTATCAACACTATAGTGTATGCCTCCAGAACTTCTTCCCCAGCCATCACCTACCTTCCCAGTCCAACCACCACAAATTATGATCAAAGAGAAACCCCCTCGGTCTTCAGGCCCAGCCTCCCAGGGTCTATGCAGGTTATTTTAGATTGCTGGGTTGAATTTTTGTCTTGAGGTTTCAAAACAACTACTCAAAATTAGGGGTGTGACTAGGAGACGAGGGGAAAGCATGTTTCTGTTTGGATCTGCAAGAGACAAAGCATAATCTCCCTGCTGTGGAAACCATTCTCGTCATTGAAAGGGCTTCAGCCTTCAAACCATGGCCCCACCATGGCTACCCACCTGTCTTGGTTGGGAGGTGAAATTGGCATCAGGAGAAATGTATATATAGAAATGGAATAGGAGAACAAGACATAGAAAAGGTACACCTACATGTTCATTCTTAACTCTTAGTCCAATAAAGTCATAATTAACTAAATTATAATTTCATTGCCCTCTAACAGGAGATAATTCTGACCTCTCTTCTGGCGTTTGGCATTTGTAAGTGACACTACTCAGCACAATTCTTATCTGAGTGTGGGATGTGACCATACCCATCAAGACAAGCCCAACCATATTACCACTCTGAGGAGATGTAAAGATTGTTCCTTGGTTTGGGACCACAGCTGTCATTTACAGAATCATAGTGACTGCATATAAATCAGCCTCTTTGACAAAGAACCTTTGTGGGTCAAGCTGTCCCCTCCTAACCACCTCAGGCATGGCTTTGGTGACAGTTCTTAGTAATCAAAAAGTAGCACTATTTAAAATTCTTCTTCAGAGGGTACTTAACAGTTTTTCTTTTTTGTCTTTCAACTTAGTGTGCTATAGTTCACAAGATGGAAAATAATGATATTTTCTTACTGATAATTCATTTCAGAATAATTCAGTATCGTGATGATAGCAGGAGAGAATGGAGGAGAGTCTATTGATATAAGACCGACAGATACTGACCCCCAATGTATCATTCAACAAGCACGAATGTCTAACCAGGGTGGTGCTAGGTGGTAAGACTGTAGGAAGACACAGTCCTTGGTCTCAGGTAGCTAATAGTTTAATGTGGAGGAAAGGCTCAGGTAAACCAGCAATTGCAGCAAGTTTACTTGGTGAATGTTATGGTAGAGTTATATCTGGGTCAGGAAGAATATTTGGAATACAAAAAAAGGGCATCCAATCAGACTGGGGGAGGTGTTATCAGGAAATGCTTCCAAGGTTCATGTTTAAACTGAATCTTTTTTTTTTTTTTTTTTTTTTTAGGCTGTGCCACGCGGCATGCAGGATCTTAAGTTTCCCAACCAGGGATCAAACCCGTCCCCCTGCATTGGGAGCTCGGAGTTTTAACCACTGGACCACCAGGGAAGTCCCTAAACTGAATATTAAAGGCCAAGTATGACATGGAGAAGATGAGGAGGGAGGAAGAGAGTAAGGGCATTCTGGGGAGAGGCCTTACTACATGCAAAAGCATGGAGGTACAAAATCTTGGTGTGTCCTGGGAACTACAAACATGGCTAGAGAAAAAGGCATGTTGCAGAATGTTGCATGATCTGGAGCCAGACCATGCAGAAGCTGCTATGCTAAGCTCAGTTTAGAGGACCACAGACTGACTTAGGCTGTTCACTGTACTGTAAGTGCTGCAAAGGGCAGAGAACATACCTTCCTTCTACATTTCTGTATCCTCTGTGTCTAGTACATGGTAGCCTCTCAACAGATGTGTGTTGGATAATTATATTAATTTATTAGTTAAACCTTATCACTGGAAGGAGAATACTTTTTAAATCAATTACAGGAAGGACAACTTTTATTTATAGTAGCATACAGTTACTACAAAATGAAAAAAATGTAAAATACAAAAGATACTTTAAGTTAAAGATAATAAATTTTTTTGTTTTGTAAAGATAAACAAAATTGCCAAGAAGGTAGACTAACCAAGAAAAAGAGAGAATTCAAATAAATAAAATCAGAAATGAAAGAGGGGACATTACAACTGATACCACAAAAGTACAAAGGATGATAAGAGACTACCATGAATAGCTACATGCCAACAAATTGGACAACCTAGAAGAAATAGATAAACTCCTAGAAATATACAGCCTACCAAGACTGAATCATGAGGAAACAGAAAATCTGAACAGACAATTACTAGTAAGAAGATTGAATCAGTAATCAAAAATCTCCCCCCTCAAAAAAAGTCCAGAAGCAGATAGCTTCACTGGAGAATTCTACCTAATATTTAAAGAAAAATTAATACCAACCTTTCTCAAGAAATTGAACTCATTTTACAAGGCCAGTATTACTCTGTTATCAAAACCAGACAAGCACACCACAAGAAAAGAAAATTACAGGCCAATATCCCTAATGACCATAGATGCAAAAATTCTCAACAAAATCTTTGTAAGCCAAAATTAATAATACATTAAAAAGGACTATACACCATGATCAAGTGGGATTTATCCCAGGGATACAAGGATGGTTTGACATCTACAAATCAATCAATGTGATATAACACATTAACAAAATGATGGATAAAAATCATATGATCATCTCAACAGATGCAGAAAAAACATTTGACAAAATTCAACATGTGTTTATGATAAAAACTTTCAACAAAATGGGTTGTTCTTAAGTGAATAGACATTTTTCCAAAGCAGACATGTAGATGACCAACAGGTGCATGAAAAGATGCTCAAAATCACCAGTCATCAGAGAAATGCAAATCAAAACCACACTGAGATATCACCTTACACCTGTTAGAAGGCCATAGTCAAAAAGAAATAACAAGTGTTGCTAAGGATGTGGAGAAAAGGGAAATTTTGTGCATAGTTGGTGGGAATTAAATTGGTGCAGCCACCTGGGAAAACAGTATGGAGGTTCCTCACAAAATTAAAAATAGAATTACCATATGATCCAGCAATCCCATTTATGGGTATTCAGCCAAAGAAAACAAAAACATTAACTTGAAAAGATTATGTATCCCCATGTTCATTGCAGCATTACAGTTGACCCTTGAGCTACCTGATGGTTAGGGGTGCTGGCCCCTACTCAGTCAAAAATTTACATTATAACTTTATAGCCAACCCTCCACATCCAAGGTTCTGCAATGGCAGATTCAACCATCTGCTGATCATGCAGTACCATAGTACATATCTGTTGAAAAAAATCCAGTACAAGTGGATCTGTGCAGTTCAAACCCATGTTGTTCGAGGGTCAACTGTATTTACAACAGCCAAGACATGGAAGCAAATTAAGTGTCCACTGATGGATGAATGGATGAAGAAAACATGGCATATATATACAATGGAGCATTCTTCAGCCACAAAAAGAAGGAAATCTTGCCATCTGCAACAACATGGATGGACCTTGAGGGCATTAGGCTAAGTGAAATAAGCCAGACAGAGAAAAGTAAATACCATATGATCCTGCTTATATGTGGAATCAAAACACCAAACTCATAGATACAGCGGACAAATTGGGGAGGGGAGCAGAAGTGGGTGAAGGTGGTCGAAAGGTACAGACTTTCAGTTATAAAATAAATGTCATGAGGATGTAATGTGTAACATGGTGCATGGTGACTGTAGTTAATAATACTGTATTGTATATTTGAAAGTTACTGAAAGAGGAGACTTTAAAGTTCTTATTACACACAAAAAAAGATAACAAGAATCAGTACCTACCACAATTATTATAAAGAGTTTTAAATTCCATCAAACAGATCTCTTAAGGATGCATGGAGTTCTGGTGAGTGGCATCCTTTTCTTGTCTCACTAGCACCACAGAAAATATCTTTGCTGTGTTGTCTCATTAGCAATATCTTTGAAGTTTAAAGTGCTGTCCAAGTGTTCCTCAGAATTCTATTATTAATTTCACATAGTATGTTCCATGCACTATCTCTTAATTCGTGGCTTATCTAAAAATTCAACTTTAAACTGGATGTCCAGAATTTCATCTGTCAAATCTATATTATGGCCACATAAAAATACCGACTTAAGTTAAACAAATATCTTTTATGCTGGTCTTCACAGAGCCACTAATAAATTCTGGTAAATAATGTTTCTCTGAGAGGGAACTGAATGTGCAGTTTTTCTCAACCTTATCTGAACAAAAATTCCTTTTTTAAATGAACATTCCCAAAAAGCTACTCTGAAGGGCAATTACTCAATTATCTCTGTAGTTTCAGTGTCCTATTCACTAAGTATTTCTACAGTTTCTTACTGGATTCTGAGCAAATCATTTCTCCATTTAATATCAGTAAATCATTCTTTCCAAGGGAGAGTGTGAAATCCTTAGCATGAAACACAGGGTCTTCTGCAATCTGTTATTTACCTTTCCAGCTTCACTCCCAGGTTTTCCTCATACACAATCCTACCCACGTGTCTCACTGAGCTCCCCTCCACTCTCTGAACATTCCACACTCTTTCAGACCTCAGTAGTCTTTGCATGTGTTTCGTCTTCCGGAAGTGCCCTTCTCTAGGTCCCTACCTTCTCAATGAACCATTAATCTCTTAAATGAATAAAGATGTTGCTGACCCCCCACCAAGCAGTTAGTCATTCACTCCTTCCTCTTCTCACAACACTGGATGCATCTGTCTGTTAGTACTTACCTTCCTGTGCTATAATTATTCATTTACAGGTCTGCCCCCTTCCCCCAGTAGACAGGAAACTTTTCAAAGGCATTGCTTTATGTTATTCATCTTTGAGTCCTCAGCTCAAAGCATGGGATTTGACACATATATGCTCGATAAATGACTGGTGAATTAATGAATGAATGTAAATGTGATTTTTAAATAGAAGATTGAGGTTGTGGACCCTTCCCCTTTTTCCTCAATCCTCTCTGTTCTGCTTCTGCAGAAGACCTAGAATGTCTTCCAAGAAGACAACTATTTAACAAATAGGTACCATTTTATAGAAATTGACTCAGACTTCTAATACTTTCTCTGAAAAGAATGAGAGACAATGAAATTAGGTAAATGTCTTAAAACATAGTATTTATCTGTGGATCCTTGCCTTCCCATGGGTTATGATTATACGATAAATTATTTAAAACATGTTTTTCTCTAGTTACATAGTAACATATTCAAAGAGGCTTACTGGCATTCAATTAACCCTTTATCTTCCATACATGAGGTATTATTATTTTCACTTTAAGAGGCATGAAAGTATAAGAAGCCATGCCCACATGAGAGTAAACCCTCTTTGGGCATTAGTCTAAAGTTTTTGACTGATTTAACCACCTTCAGCAACCAATTAGAGACCATAAATGTTGATAGATCTATCTGATTCAGGTACCTCTCTTAAAAGTATAGTGGAAAAAGAAGATGTGGTACATATATACAATGGAACATTACTCATCCATGAAAAAGAATGAAATAATGCCATTTGCAGCAACATGGATGGACTTAGAGACTCTCATACTGAGTGAAGTAAGTCAGACAGAGAAGGACAAATATTGTATGATATCACTTATATGTGGAATCTGAAAAATGGTACAAATGAACTTATTTACAAAACAGAAATAGAGTTACAGATGTAGAAAACAATCTTATGGTTCCCAGGGAGGAAGTGGGGGAGGGATAAATGGGAGACTGGGATCAACACTACTATATATAAAATAGATAATATATTATATAGATAATAAGGACCTACTGTATAGCACAGGGAACTCTTCTCAATACTCTGTAATGACCTATCTGGGAAAAGAATCTGAAAAACAGGGGATTTATGTGTATGTATAACTGATTCACTTTGCCGTATGGCAGAAAGTAACACAACATTGTAAATCAACTATACACCAGTGGAGATTTTTTAAAAATAAAAAATAAATTTTAAAAAAGTATATGAAGAATGACTTCAAAACTCAGGACTTTATAAATTCAACAAAAAGATGAACTGAGACTAATGAACCCATTATATGGAATAAACTATATACAATTTACCAACTACAGACATGTAGATAGAAGAAACAGGTGTATGTAACCTCTTCCCGACTGGAATTTGCTCTCACACAAAGTTCTAATATATGAAGATTAATTTTCCAATATATCTTCAACAGCTAGGAGAATTTTACTTCAAGTATTAAAAAGTTGTGTATTCAAAGTTGGGATTCCCTCCATGAAGGAAACTGAAAGAGAGAGAATTAAAGGCAGAGAAAAGAAAAAGCAAGTAAATGGAGTAAATCCAAGCACAGTTATTGGTAAATAATATTTGCTGACTTGAGTTGGATCAAGATAAAGACATAGAGGCTTGAGTGATAAAGTGAAGAGAAAGATGTATTTAAAAAAAACCAAAGAAGCTGAGGGAAAGTAAACCCAGGCCTTAGAAACACACCATTAGGAATGAGAAGACTATGATGGGTAGAAGAGTGTCTGATAGTGAATTGGTTGACATGAAGCCACCAAAGCCAGTAGGAAGCAGAGTGAGCAGAGCCGGGAGGCTGCTCAGAAACCTGGGCCTGACCGGGGGAAGCAAGCTAAGCAAGGGGGACAGAGCTCTGCTCACTGGCAGCTTGCAGTGACACTTTATCTCTGAGGCCTCATAGGGACCCTACAATAAAAGTGTATTTAGTTGAGAAATAAACTGTCTGGGATCATAAAATGAGAAAGACACCCTGGGACGGAGGCCCAGAAAGACACTGGACAGCCTCAGAGCCCCACTGATCATCTGGCAGGCACAGCCTTCACAGCTGCTGGCGAGCAAACAATGATGAATGGAAAGTAACTCCACGGACCTCACAGTCTGTAACGGGCATGGACAGGATCGTGAAAAGTGTCCTTATTTAGTGTGTTGTCTTTATGGTTTTATTCTTAGTCATAGTGACAGCTAAGCCTTCGTATTCCAGATTGTTCAAGGAGCTTTACGTATAAGTCATTTAATCCTATTAACGACCCCATGGAGTTGGTACGATTATTATTTTCTTTTTATAAACAAGGAAACTGATACATAGAAAGATCACTTGGCAAGTAAGTGGTGGAGGGAGGAGCCATTGGAATCTAGTCGGTCTGACTACACACATGCACACACGTACCCCCAGGGCGAAGTTCTCATAGTAACTGTCCAGCCATCCTCCTTGGAAGGGTGCTAGGAATGACCAGGGCGGTAACTGTCAGGGCCGCCTTGTAGGGGCCGTCCCACACAAACAAGTGTCTCATGGTCATGTCTGTGCTAAGCCATCACCCGGTATAGAAGCTACGCACTCTGGCCCAAAGAAGGAACATGACCCAGGCTAGGTCAACAGAGGGCCCACGCCCTGGCCACAGTACAGTCCAATAATCCAAGTGGTGGGCATAAGAATCCCATCTGAACAGCCTGAGTCCTTCCCTAGGACCTTTCCAACTGAAATTCACAGATAAATAGACATCTCTGGCTGCAAATCTTTCAGGATGTGACTTTGACTGTTGCTGAAGGCCACTTTTCCTACTGGGCAGAGAATGTCCATCTCTATTAACAGAGAAGGAAGCGTAAGTGCAACAGATGAGAGAGAGACAGACAGACAGACAGAGAGAGCGAGCTAACAATTTTTGGGTTCTGGTTCCAGTCTGTGGGACCCCAGAATGACTCTAGGTCCTGTGATGGTCCTTTGAGCTACTTCCATGCTCTTCAGATAAACCACTCATTTTGTTTAACCTAGTTTGGATTGGTTTTCTGTCACTTGCTGTTCAAAGTGTCCTGGCTAAAGACTCTTCTCTCACTTTGCATCTCCATCATCTCATCCTGGTTTCTAATCAGCTGTTGAGGTGCTTCTGAATCCCACGTGGACCACATGCCATGGCAGTCCACCTCCTGTGCAGATTCCCATCTGTCCACACCACACGCTCTGTGATCTGATCCGTGGATCGCAGAGGAGATTTTGGTCATGTATACATACAATTTTCAAAGTTTAGCTTTCGGGAACATATGTATAATACTCATATTTCCATTTCTCTAGATATCCCCATTTTAATTGTTATTGCACAAATTATTAAAAAGGCAGAAATGCCCCCAAATTTGGGTACTTTTTCTTTCCGATGATGAAAAGCTTTAATCCTTGTCTTTAAGCAGAAAACGAGTAACTTACAGGTAAAGTGTAGACTGGAAAATTTTTTTCTAGAAGTCTGTCCCACTCTGATGATAGTCTCTGGTTGTGACAGTTGGGGTTAAAAACTGGCCGCCTCCTTCCTCTTAGGAGTTCTGTTATTTAACTATTTCATCCCTACCATATGAGCCACAGTATGACTAAATATTTTGCCTACAGTACAGCTGATTAATAGATAAGCAGCTCTTCTCTCCCTCAGTTTATGTTTGAGTAGACCACACTGTCTCTACATATACACACAAAAATTGACGTACTTGAAAGTATAAATAAGTGAGTCGAAGATGACAACGAAGAAAAGTTGAGATTTAATTCACCTGTATTATTTCTTCCCATAGTTTTGAATTAAGAGATAAATCTTGGATTCCAGCCATCTCAGTTGGTTCTGAGTTTCTTAGATGGCTTTGTACATGATAAACCAATAGAAGTCTTTTTAAAAATTTTATTTTATTATAGTTGATTTACAATGTTGTATTAATTTCAGGTGTACAACAAAGTGATTCAGTTATATATATATATTCTTTTTCATATTCTTTTCCGTTATGGTTTATCACAGGATATTGACTACAATTCCCTGTGCTATATAGTAGGACCTTGTTGTTTATCCATTCTATATATAACAGTGTGCATCTGCTAATCCCAAACTCCCAGTCTGTCCCTCCCCCTCCACCCCCTCCCTCTTGGCAACCACAAGTCTGTTCTCTATGTCTGTGAGTCTGTTTCTGTTTTGTAGGTAAGTTCATTTTGTCATATTTTATATTCCACATATAAGTGATATTATATGATATTTGTCTTTGTCTGGCTTACTTCACTTAGTGATCATCTCTACATCCATCCATGATGCTGCAAATGGCATTATTTCACTCATTTTTATGGCTGAGTAGTATTCCATTGTATATACGTACCACATCTTCTTTATCCATTCATCTGTCAATGAACATTTAGGTTGTTTCTATGTCGTGGCTATTGTGAATAGTGCTGCAATGAACATTGGGGTGCATGTATCTTTTTGAATTAGAATTTTCTCTGAATATATGCCAAGGAGTAGGATTGCATAGCGGCTGCACCAATTTACATTCCCACCAACAGTGTAGGGGGATTCCCTGTTCTCCACACCCTCTCCAGCATTTGTTATTTGTAGACTTTTAAATGATGGCCATTCTGATGGCCAGTGTGAAGGGGTACCTCACTGTAGATTTGATTTGCATTTCTCTAATAATTAGCAATGCTGAACATCTTTTCATGTGCCTATTGCCCATCTGTATGTCTTCTTTGGAGAAATGTCTAAGTCTCCTGCCCATTTTTCCATTGGGTTATTCGTTAGGAGAAGTCTTCTCCTAACAAAGGCCATGTGTCCTTGAAGTCAACTTTCAGCATTCTCAACACGAGCACAGGAAGCTCCTGGTCCATCCCTCTCCTAGTAGATCTGAGGGCAAGCCTGCCTACCAAAGCAATCTGAAAGCTGATTCCATTTTCTGGGTGATGCAGGGGAAAAACTCTTATAATAACTTAATTAAGCTGTCAATCAATAAGTCTTTATCGAGAGCCACCTTCAGGACATTCAGGAAGGAAACTAGTGTCCAAGGCAATAGCAGAGGCCAGTGATAAGGGGGTCAGCTATCCCAAAGGCTCTAAGTAAAATCGCAAAGTGGGAGAAATTTATCGGCCCTCTTCCTTTCTTTATGATCTCTTCGCCCCTCTGTACCTATTCTTTTTCTAATATAACCAGTATTTTATGCTGACCCACCCACACCTAGACCTGCCATTCATTCATTCCTACATGCATGCATTTATTTATTCAATAAATATATATTGGGCAGTATGTACTCGGCACTGTTCTGGGCAGTAGTGAAACAGCAGTGAATAAACACCATTCCTGAGCCTCAGGGAGCTTATATCCTAGTGGTGGTAAACAGTGAGAAAGAAACATACAGCAGATCAGATGTTAAGTGCAGTGGAGAAAAATTAATTAGGTTAGGAGAGACAGAGAGTAGGACTGTGTGTGCTGTTTCTTATTTTATTTTTCTTATTTTAATTTTAATGTTTAACTTCATTTTTGGTCAAAGCAGGACCTACTGCCAACTGTGCTATTTGGGCAGAGACACGACAGAAGTGAGGGGGTCAGACTGTGGGGATATGGGACCCTGGGCTGGGAAACCACAAATGCGAAGACCCTGAGGCCAGTGATTGCTTAGAATGCTGTAGAAACTGTTGGGAATTGGTGTGGCCGGGGTCCCAGGAGTGCGGGAGTGAAAGGAGAGCGGCCATAGCCCAAGGGCACGGATGGGGGTGGGGTGTTCAGCTTCTCCCCCGTGTGAGATGGGAGCTGCTGAGGGGTTCTGAGCAGAAGAGTGTTCAGAAGCTGGTTTACACTTTAGCAGAATCACTGTGGCGGTGGTGTTGAGAAGAGATTGGTGGGTGTGACAAAGGCAGGGGCAGGCAGATTAACTGGAGGCTATTACATAATCCAGCAGAAGATTACGCCTTTGAGGCTGTTTTAAAAATCTTGAGGAGTCATCAGACTTTGGTTATATTTTGAAGGCAGAGTCAATGGGATTGGCTGATGGAGGAGAAAACCATGCATAAATTATTCTATTAAGATAATAATTACTGTGGTGGAGGTTTATAGCATATAGTGGAACCACAGGGGAATCTGTGCCTCGATCTGGCTAAAATCTATGTTCTCTAATGAAATATAAATGCTATTCAACACTGTGTCCTAAGCTTCTAGGAAAGGGCCAGGTATATAAAAGGTGCTCAATAAATGTATGTTGAATTGAATTCCATTGGGATGGTTAGTAAAGGCCTCACGGAGGAGAGAGTTTTAGGCTGAGATTCTAAGGGTAAAAGGATTTTTACAGGTGACAAATGGCCCATAGGCTAAATTTATCAGCCATCCTGACACCCCTTCCTCCTCCAAATAAAATGATCTTTCCTTACTTAGTACAAACTTGGGGAAGGGGAGGAGAATTTAAAACAAAGATTTCCAAGATCTAAGATCTTTACAGCAGGAAGTATTCGAGATAGGTGTTAAGAGAAATGGGAGAATATATTTTTGATTTCGGAGTTAGAAAGAAGTCCATAAACAAAACCCAAAAGCACAAACCAAAAAGGAAAAGACTGGTTAATCTCTTGGGTATATTGAACAAGGTGGCATGACACAGAAGGGGAAAAGATAGTTAGAATATAACTGAAAAGAGATATATAAAGATATCTAATAAATCAATGAGAAAAAGACAACTATATCTAAAATGAGCCAGGGATATAAATTGTCAGTACCCAAAAAGGAATTCCAAAGGACGAATAAATGTGGAAAAGGCTTGATTACTGCTAATCAGGTAGGTACAAATTTAAACAATAGGCAGATGAGAAGCCTATCAGTTTCATTTACTTTTTCTTAGAACACGTCCTTGTGGAGCCCTTACATCACTGGTTCCAGTCTGCAAAGGTTGCTTTCTGGCAGCACATATACTGTCTTAGATTTCCCTTCCCCACGGTTCTGGGAAACCCCTTTACTTCTGTTTAGATCTTATTTCCAGGGTCTTCTGCCTACCGACTTGCTGACTGACTTTGCCTTGACAAACACAGGTTCCGTCATTAGGTTTTGAGACTCAGTGAAAGAAAAAACTCTCTGTGTTTCTCTACTCAACACACTACTCTTCATTCTCCCCAGCACACTTCTGACACCAGATGTGTGGGTTCTTTCCCCACACCAAGCAGTTCTCTAATTTTGTCGACAGCTGAGTGCCCTACAAGTTAATTCAACTCTGGCACTGTCTACCTGGGGTTAGCGAAGACCCCATAGGTCAAGGGCTCAGTTTTACAAGACTCCCCCCTCCCACTTCAGATGCCAATCTCAAGTCCAGGTGGTTTCCCGTTCTTCTAACTGACCAGCTACAGATGGGAGGTTCCCATGACCCCCCTCCTTGGGTTCAACAATTTGCTGGAGCAGCTCACTTAGGAACACAGTTTACCTACCATATTATTGGTTTATTATAAAGGATACAATTCAGGAACACTAACAAAAAAATGTAAAAACAACAGACAAATGGTAGAAAATATTTGCAAATCGTATATCTAACAAGGAACATGTTATCTAGAATATATAAAGAACACTTACAACTCAACAATAAAAAGGCAAGTAAGCCAATTAAAATATTGGACAATGGATCTGAATAGACATTTCTCCAAGAAAGAGATATAAATGGTCAATAAACACAGGAAAAGTTGTTTGACATCATTTGTCAAAAGGGAAATGCAAATCAAAACCACAATGAGGGACTTCCCTGGTGGTGCAGTGGTTAAGAATCCTCCTGCCAGTGCAGGGGTGACGGGTTTGAGCCCTGGTCCGGGAAGACCCCACATGCTGCGGAGCAACTAAGCCTGTGCACCACAACTACTGAAGTCTGCGTACCTAGAGTCCATGGTCTGCAACAAGAGAAGCCACTGCAATGAGAAGCCCATGCACTGCAATGAAGAGCAGCCCACGCTCACCACAACTAGAGAAAGCCTGTGCGCAGCAACAAAGACCCAACACAGCCAAAAATTAATTAATTTAAAAACACACACACACACAATGAGATACCACTTTACAACCATTAATATGGCTAGAATCAAAAATTCAGATAGTAACACATATCGATGAGAATGTGTAGAAATTGGAACCCTTATACACTGCTGGTGGGAATGTAAAATGCTGCAGCCACTTTGGAAAACAGTCTGGCAGTTCACCAAATGATTGAACACAGAGTTACCATACGACCCAGCAATTCCACTCCTACCTACATACCCAAGAGTAATGAAAGCACATGTCCACACAAAAACTTGTACACAAATGTTTATAGCAGCATTATTCATAATAGCCGAAAGGTGAAAACAACCCAAATGTTAATCAACTGATGAATGGGTAAACAAAATTGGTATAACCTTACAATGGAATATTATTTGGCCACTAAACACAATGAAGTATTGATACATGTTACAACATAGATGGCCCTTGAAAACACTAAGTTAAAGAAGGCAGATACAAAGTACCACATTTTTATGATTCCATTTCTATGAAATGTTCAGAATAGGCAAATCCATCCAGACAGAAACTAGATTAGTGGTGGCCAAGGGCTGGAGAAAGGGGGAATGGGAACTGTATTAGTTTCCTAGGGCTGCCATAACAAATTACCACAAACTGCATAGCTGAAAACCACAGAAATGTATTCTCTCACAGTACTAGAGGCTAGAAGTCAGAAATCTTAAGCGTTAGCTGGGCCATACTCCCTCTGAAGGCTCTAGGGAAGAACGCGTCCTTGCCTCTTTCTGGATGCTAATGGCTCCCAGCAACCCTTGGCATTCCTTGGCTTGTAGCCGCATCACTCTATCTCCGTCTCCCCCTTCACACAGCTTTCTCCTCTGTAGTTCTGTGTGCCCTTGTGTCTTCTGTAAGAACACTGGTTATTGAATTTAGGGCCCATGCTAATTCAGTATGATGTCATCTTAACTAATTACATACGCAAAACCTTATTTCCAAATATAGTCACGTTCCAAGGTTCCAGGTAGACATGAAGTTTAAGGAGACACTATTCAACCCACTATAGGAAGTGACTGCTAACAGGTATACTGTTTCTTTTTGAGGTTACGAAAATGTCCTAAAATTGACTATGGTGATGACTGCACATATCTACAAATATACTAAAAACCATTTAACTATATACTTTAAATGAGAGAATTGTATGGTTGTGAATTATATCTCAAAAATAAAAACTATCTTTGGGGGCTTCCCTGGTGGCGCAGTGGTTGAGAGTCCACCTGCCAATGCAGGGGACACGGGTTCGTGCCCCGGTCCGGGAAGATCCCACATGCCGCGGAGCAGCTGGGCCCATGAGCCACGGCTGCTGAGCCTGCGCGTCCGGAGCCTGTGCTCCGCAATGGGAGAGGCCACAACAGTGAGAGGCCCGCGTACTGCAAAAAAAATAAAATAAAATAAAATAAAAACTGTCTTAAAAAGCAAAAAGCATTAAGATTCAACAAGCTCCCAGTAATGGAACTTCCAGAAGATGTACAGGAAGAAGAAAAATGATCTCAGAAAAAAGATATGAGGTGTAGGATGGAACAGTTACTGTGAGCTGGATATTAAGTCCCTGAAGGTCAGAGACTTTGTTTTGTTTACTGGCTGAGTCCCTAGTTTGGAACAGATGTTCAAAAATTACACATTGGATAAATGGCTGAATTGGTAAATAGGGGCATGAATCTAAATAAATGTTTTCATTAAACAATAAATTCTAATTTTTATGATTAAAAACAAAAAAAGAAGATCAACCAAAAATAGTTGACAATAGCATGTAAGCTGGGAGAGTGTGATCAGAATTAGAGCAATGAAATGCCTTGGAATTTTTGAGGCATGGGCTAAAGATACTGATTGATTACAGACTTCGTAAATTAAATATGCATGAAAATATTTAAAAAGGAACCATTAAGAGAATAAAGAGGTTATAACTTCCTAGCTAATTCAACAAACACTTAAGAAAAAGAGAAAGGAAGCTCACTTAATCCAATAGAATGTTGGAAAGAAGGGAAGTACAGATAACGTGGGACAATTAGAAAGCAAAAAAGCGAGAGGACAGAAAAAAATCCAAATACATCAGAAATAGATGTACGTAGACTAAACCTTCCATTTAAAAGACAGATTGTTAGATTAAAAATAAATCCAGCTAAATGCTGCTTAAAGATACATATCTAAAACATGGGGAAAATATACATATATAATATATTTTTATGTATTATATATGTAATTATATAGAATATATAGTACATATATTTTATAATTTATAAATATATTATACATATTTTATATATTTTAGTATGTTACATATGTAACACATATAATGTGTATTATATATTTTATATTATGTATGCTATATAGTTTTTATATATCATAAATATTTTGTCATATAAAAAATGTATATATATATATATACATATATATATACACACGCAACATACACACAAGTCCTTAACCCAAACCCTAGAACAAAATGTGTTTCAAATTCACATTAATTTTAATTTATTTTAAGAAATGAATACAGGTATATGTTACATCTGCATAACATCCCCAGTGGGGTTTGATGCAGCACTTCATAACCAAGCAGAGTAATATTTCTGAAAGAAACATTAATATTCACACTAAGTAGAATAAATAAAGACTAAACAGATTCACATCAGCACAGATCAGGTTTTGCTGCCAAATGAATTATGAAAAAAAAAAAACAAACCTCTTTTTTCAGAGCTTTTTGGTCGTCGGAACTGCAGATATGGAATTACAGACTTGAAGCAGCAAATATAGCCAAAAGAACTGGGATAACTGCAGTAATATCAAACCAAATAGGTTCTGAGGCAAACAACATTATTAGGAGTTACCAAATAATACTTCTAAAGTCTTCAGTTCGCCAGTAAGGTACAACAATTCTAAATTTATCTATTCTTATTGATAGCCTCCAAACACAAAGAAAAATGGATAGTACAATAAGGAAACTTTCGTGTACATGCAAAATAATTTCAATGTGTTATATACTCTGTTCAGTATTTCAATGTGTCTTGTCATCCCAACTAGATTACAATAAATCAGTGATGAGTGGGTGTTTTCCTTCCAAGTGAAAGGTCCTTTACACTCATGACCTCCTTTGAGCTTCATGTGCCTATGAAGTAGGAACGGGTGTGCCCTTACTGCAACAAGGGAGATTAAGTAATTTGTCCAAAGTCTCCCTGATAAGTATCAGAGTTTGGATTTAAATTTAGTTCTGCTTGACTCCAAAGATCCAAGACATTTTCAGTGGATCCTGAAATAAGCATAAGACATCATCCCCTGAGTTAGTGAAATTAAAATGGCAGCCATTATATAGCAGAATTTAAATCGCGATGGGTGATCTATACATAATATCTATCATTTTCCAGGAGGCATATTATCAAGTGTCCATGCACAGGAGACACGTTCTAAAGGCTAATACAGTCATCATCCCCCTTCATCTCCCGGAATACTGCCATTTTCTCCCTGACCTTCAGACAGCTTTGAAACGAGATGAACTCACAATCCCAAGACATTCTGAGATTTCTCAGCCTCTAACTCACATAATTCCTGTAACACAAAAATGCAGAGTTGTTTGGGTAACGAACGAATTTATAGTTTAAAATGTAAAGCCTTTTAAAACCTGTTTATAATGGGTTTTCTACTTTCATTCACCAATTATCCTCCACGAAATAGAAAGAGAAAATAGTAACTAAAACCGGTGACGGGAACAGCAGTAGGCAGAAAAAGATACAGAGAAAAATAAAGTTTAGAAATAAAAACAACATATTTGTCCTTATGTTTCAAGAACACCAGAGACTACTCAAGACCGGGCGTGCTTCTCTTCACCAGGGGTATCGGAGGAAGCTCAAGACAAACCACTGCTCGTCCTGTGTCACAAAGAACGTTGGAGCAAGATGGAGACGTGCATACTCACAATCCACCACAAGAGGGCGCCCATCAAAAGGGAGTGAAAGGTCATCCTGCCCTAAATATGCACCGGAAGAGTAAATCCCTGTCTGAAAAGCTTGAGAATATTTTTATCATCAGGCGCTGCTGCTAGAATTGGTAAAACAACGATCCAAATTAAGATTCTTTCCTCCAATACTATTTTTGTGTTGTCAATCCCATTTCTGTAAAGAATTCTTAGAGACACTCTATAAAGAATGAAAACACATTTTCCTGTCTGTATGGCAAAACAGAAACCAAATGAATTGCTCAGATGAAACAATTCCAGTAAGCGTCAGTGAAAAAAATACGTGAATTTTATTTTAGGTAGACTTTACTAAAAACTGGAGACTAAAAGGGGTTCAGCCTGCCTTTCCCTTTTAGAAAGGAAGGAAGGGAAGATGTGAATTTCAACTTCAATTTCTTATGAACTGTTGAAGAATGAAAAACTCGAGTTCAAATTCCAGTTTTATCTTTCAAAAGTGTTGTTAGCAGCTGTCTCAGCCTCACTGTCTCCATATCACTGGTACAGGGTTTGTCTTGGATAACTCTTTTCTTCTAATGGCTTCCACTAACAAATCCATCCTATAGATCTAATCTGTCAACCAAGAATCTGTTAGGTGGCCAGGTGCCCAGGAGCCAAGAGGTGGTGTGTGTCCTAGAGGCCAGAAGAGTCTCTGGGATCAGGCATTTCTGTGTTTGAACACGGGCTCCACTTCTTGCTAGGTATATGTAACTTTGGATTAGTCTTTCAATATGCCTCAGCCTCTGTTTCCTTATCTGTAAAATGCAAATAATAATAGAGCATAGATAGGGATAGGGGATTAAGAGGTACAAACTACTATGTGTAAAATAAATAAGCTACAAGGGTATATTGTACAACACAGAAATACAGCCAATAGTTTATAATAACTATAAATGAAGGATACCTTTAAAAATTGTGAATCACTGGGTTGTATACCTGAAACTTAAATAATATTACACATCAACTATACCTCAATAAAAAAAAGAGGAACAGTTGTAAGGACTCAATGAGATTAAATAATATAAAGCATATAGTAAAGTGCTTAGTCTAAGAATGTGCTCAATAAATGTCTCTTAAAATAATTCATTAATATTTATTGATCACCTATGCTGTGCCAGGTACCATTTTGGGTGCTCGAGACGCATCCCTGAACAAAATTCCGAATGATCCCTGACATTGGGAGTTTGCATTCTAGAGAGGAAAGGCAGATGGTAAACAACAGGCATAACGAATAAATAAAGTATGATAGAAGGCAAGAAGGTAATCAGTGCTGTGCAAAAGAGAAGTAGAGCAAAGTATAGAGACTGGAGAGGGCAGTACAGTTTTAAACAGGGAGCTGGGTAGGCCTCATTTAGAAGGTGGGGCTTGAGAAAAGAATTGGAGGTGTGGGAGATACCATGTAGCAATGGTGGGAGGAGGCACATTTCAGGTGAAGGTAACGAGACAAAACATGGCATCTTCCCCCTTCAAACCTTCTGCCATATTTTCCCTCTTTATCAATGTTAAATTCTTCCAAGATCATAACTTTGAAATCATTTTTTAAATTCCTTTTTTGGTTCATTCTTAGTGTTCTAGCTTTTTTTCTTTTCTTTTTTTCTTTTTGGAGTCTTTGGGTTTACTTTTTTCTGTCTCTGCTGTCATGACACGAACACAGATTAAGACCTGGCCCTAAGACCAAAAAAATGCCTGGTGCCCTTTTTTATAAGTTGCAAAGGTCTGTAAAGCTTCATGAAAACTGAAGATTTCTCATTTTTAGGGGCCCCTCTTTTGTCCCTGGGTATGTGCTTAATCTGCCTCTCAGATATCCAAAACGAACATCCCCCTGTGTGCATTCTTATCACCCACCTCACTTGTAGGTTAGTTCCATTGTTTTTATTTATTTCTTAGATTTTACTGAAGTATAGTTGATTTACAGTGTTGTATTAATTTCTTCTGTACAGCAAAGTGACTCAATTATACATATATGTATTCTTTTTCGTATTGTTTTCCATTATGGTTTGTCACAGGATGGATAAACAACAAGGTCCTACTGTATAGCACAGGGAACTGTATTCAATATCCTGTGACAAACCATTGTTTCTTAACTGGTCTCCCCCTGCAGTTCCTCCCAATATAATCTAGACCACACAAAGCTTTCTGATTGACCTTTCTAAGATGTTGCATTCATTTGTCATCTCTGTACTTAAGAACTTATAAAGTCTAAATTGCAACACCTGGGACTTCCCTGGTGGTCCAATGGTTAAGACTCCGTGCTTCCAGTGCAGGGGGCCCAGGTTCGATCCTTGGTCAGGGAACTAGATCCCGCATGCCGCAACTAAAAATAAAAGATCCCGCATGCCACAACTAAAGACCCAACGTGTGGCAACAAAGATCCCGCGTGTTGCAACTAAGACCCAGCACAACAAAATAAATATATATATATATATATTTATTTATTTATTTAAATAAATAAACTGCAACGCCTGTCCTTGTAATTATGAATAACTTGAGGTTGGAATCCTAGTTTGAAACTTCTGTTGTAGTCCCAGAAATGCTTAGCCTGGTGGATGCTACCTGGAAACACTCAACACTTGTTCAATCGATTTGAAAAGAAAATTGAAAGAAAAGAAAGAGTGAAACTCACATAGCTCCAAGTCTTCCAGCTCTGAGGACCATCCTGCTTTTTTTTAAGTCTGGTTTACTGAAGCATAATCTACGTACAGTAAGATTTACTCTGCATCGTGTACAATTCTCTGCGTTTTGACAAATGCATATGGTTACATAGCCACTGTCGTCCTCAAGATACAGAACAGTTAGGACACTCCACTAAAACACTCCCTGTGTCCCTTTGTGGTCAACCCCTCTGTCCGCCCCCGGCGATCATTGATCTGTTTCCTGTTCCTATAGTTTTTTTCGTTCCTACATGTCATATAAATGAAATCATCCAGTATATGACCTTTTGAGCCTGGCTTCTTTCGCTTAGCGTAATGTCTTTGAGATTCATCCATTTTGCTTCATATACCAGTAGTTTGTTCCTTTTTCTATTGTATGGGTGGACTACAGTTTGAAGAACATTTAAACTGTTTCCAGTTTGGGGCAATTATGAATAAAGTCACTGAAATCAGTCATGTATAGGTTTTTGTGTGAACATATGTTTTCATTTTTTCTTGGATAAACATTTAGAAGTGGAACTGCTGGAGCGTGTAGTATGCTTTTAAAGGAAATGCCAAACTGTTTTCCAAAGTGGCTGTAACCATTTTCCATCCCCACCAACAATACAGGACAGTTCCAGTTGCTCCAGATTCTTAACAGCACTCGGTATTAGCCGCTTTTTCTTTATTATTTTACCAATTCTAATAGGTATATTTCATTGTGGGGTTTTTTTGTTGGTTTTTTGGGTTTTTTTTGCAGTACACGGGCCTCTCACCGTTGTGGCCTCTCCCGTTGCGGAGCACAGGCTCCGGACGCGCAGGCTCAGCGGCCATGGCTCATGGGCCCAGCCACTCCGCGGCATGTGGGATCTTCCCGGACCCGGGCACGAACCCGTGTCCCCTGCATCGGCAGCGGACTCTCAACCACTGCGCCACCAGGGAAGCCCTCTCATTGTGTTTTAATATGCATTAATGAAACTGTTGAGCATCTTTTCCCATGCTTACTTACCATCCATATATATTCCTTGGTGAAATATCTATTCAAATCTTTTGCTATTTTTAATTACTTTGTTTTATTATTAAGTTTTGAGACTTCTTTATAATACTGAATACAAGGCCATTAACAAATATGCTTTGCAAATATTTTCTCCTAGTCTCTGGTTTGTCTTTTTGAAAAATGTTCATACAGTAGAGTTCACGTGGGTGTACAATTCTATGTGTTTAACACATGCATGGATTCTTCTAACAATCACAAATAGGATATGGAACATGCCAGCACCCTAAAGAATTCACTCATGTCCCACTTTTGGTCAGACTCTCTCCCCACACCAACCTCTGGCAACTTGTTCTCTGTTCCTATAGTTTTTTGGGGGGTTTTTTTGGTTTGTTGTTTTTTTTTTTTTTTTGCGGTACGCGGGCCTCTCACTGCTGTGGCCTCTCCCGTTGGGGAGCACAGGCTCCGGACGCGCAGGCTCAGCGGCCATGGCTCACGGGCCCAGCCACTCCGCGGCACGTGGGATCTTCCCGGACCGGGGCACGAACCCATGTCCCCCGCATCGGCAGGCGGTTTCTCAACCACTGCGCCACCAGCGAAGCCCCGTTCCTATAGTTTTATCTTTTCCAGTCTCCCAAGGAAATGAAATCATATAGTATGGCTTCTTTCACGTGGCATAATGCTGAGCGATGGTCTATGGTATGGATACACCACAGCTCATTTGCCCACTAAAGGACATTTAAGTTGTTTCCAGTTTTTGGCAATGAGGATTTTTGGAAAATCAGTGCATTATTCTCATGATGAATAAACACAAAATATTCGACATTGCTGAAGAAAACAGATTCAAGCAACACTGTTGGAAAAGTCGGTGAAGAAGGGATATCAGGAAAGTGGAAAGAAAGGCCACCGTGGGACCAGCTCAACTAGGATAATATACCCATGGGGAATAAGAGAAACTAAAATCAGTGTGAGAAGCAGTGTGGTTCAGAAAGGCAGCCCAGGGCAACACAACTCTGCCTTGCACTTGAATGCAGGAAATGCAATTGAATGCAGAACAACTACTGATAACATTATGAAGCTATAACCATATTCAATATTTTACCTATATTTTTATAATTTTTCCTCCCTACTTCTTAGAAAGTATTATAATAATTTAAAAGCCATTTGCACCAGAACAGCTAAAACCTAAATCAGAGAGAATGTTTAGAAGCCATATTGAGGAAGACGTAAGGAAAAAAATTCAGCTGCGAGCCTGCAATGAGATGCTTATTTGTTCTCTGAGCTTCCTATATATCTTTCAGGCAGGAAAATCAGTTTTTCAGGAGAGGAAAACATTTTCCTGTTACTAAATTCTCAGATAAATTTGTCACATAATTCCTTATATAGAAGACCCATGAGCAATATTGAACAGCATCATGAAAACAACAGTTTTGCCAGAGATGCAAAAATTTCTTCATAGGAAATTGCATTGTATTCCGTCTTCCACATAATCTCTCAGAACATAGTAGGTAGGAAAATTTGATGTATTCACATCTAGTTTCTCAAACATAGTCAGTGGTACCCCCGGGTCAAAATCACTTAGTGCTACTTGATACACATTCAAATTCCTAAGCTTTCTCCCAGTCCAACTAAATCAAAACTTGGATAGACAAGGCCCAGGAATCTGATACATTAAAGTTGGAAAACCACCGCTATAGAAAAATATGGCTGCTTTTGGGTTATGTAGAATGCAGAAACAGAAACGGGAGGATTTGGGGAAATGAATAATTAACATGTCCTTTAAACCATCTCTCTTGATATTAATTGCTTCCACTGTGTTTTGGCAGCCAATTAAGTGCTGCGTTCTTTGGTAGGTGCCTGGGGTGCAAACCTTCAATATTATTGACTGAACCTTGGTCATTTAAATACTTTGAAGTGTGTAAGTCTACAAAAGAAGCCGTACTATTGCTCATCTCTTGAAAAAAAAAGTCTTGATAAGCACTTTAATTAAAAAAAAAGAGGTTGATCATATTTTAATTTCTATTTGCCCAAACTATCTGCTGTAAGCATGTTAGCACACTGCGTGTTAGTGTCTGCACTGTCTGTCACAAATGAGACAGAAACACAAACCAGGAGGCCCTTAACTTGAAAACACCTTGCCTGAGGCATTAGTTCATGTATGTGCCAGAAAGTCATAAACTACAGTTCTTTGAAAATATTCTCGAGTTTAGATTGTGCTCCCACATTTAGTTGAGGATACTGAAGTGTTACAGTCTATGTTTCATGAATCTCCTTATTCTTACTTCAGTAAGCCACTAGAGGATTTGTCAATTTTCTCTTTAAAAGCGGGATAAACAGAAGAGGTGATCCAGTGAGAAATAAGTGGAAATTGCAAGTCAAGAAAACATATTGCGTTTATTTTATAACCCCATTTATACTTAGATTTAGCGCATGCCCAGAAGACCTTGATATACATTTATTTCCTTGGGAGAAGATGCCAGCCTTTATAACAATATCCAGAGTCATTATCTGTGTCTGGCAGCAAATCACATTTGTTAAGCCCTTGTGGGCATGTGTGAATGCTTGGTGAGTTACAACACCTCTATAAGTGTTTACATTTTAGGGGTAAAAAACCCACCATGTTCAGATTGAAAGACATATTGGAATGCCTTGGATTTCTAAAACCCAAGTAAAAAAATAGGAAGACGACTCCCACTGAAAATAACACAATATTGAACTTTAAATCCATACAATTAAAAACACCATTTTGCCTATCAGAGTATGTAGAGAAAACCAATTACCACAACCATTGTTTGCTTTGGAACGATTAGAAAAACAAAATATGTGAACATTATACTTGACTTATGATTAGATTTAACTTTCATTTCTATTTAACCCAATCCTTTTTGTCTCATGGGCTGAAAAGTTCTGTTTCTCATTCAGTACAGACCATCCTTTCTTCTCCCCACCCCTAACCTTCAACTCTCAAGGAATGCATTTCCTAGAGGAATGTTATGTATGGTCCATGTTCTCATTTCTGCCCTGTACACTGTATTATGTATACACATAAATATATACCTTGTGCTGTTTACCCATAAAGACCTTTGATTCGGCCAGTTACCCTAACACTTGATTCCTTTTCAATCATGTAGTTGATATTAGCTGGAAGTTCCCTTAGAGTACCCCAGTTGTTAAACATTAAATCTTTTAGAGTCATTCCAGGCCATTTCCTTTTCTAGTCCTTGACTCTTTCTTGAAATGACCCCTTTTAGTTCAACCAAATGTAAACAGAACTAAATTTTAGCTCTGCTCTTACAACACCTGTGTTTAGACTATGATTTGCTCCAGGCCAATGCTTTTCAAAGGGGGAGATTTTGATCTCTAGGAATCCTTGAAGGTAAATGATGACAAAGATCGGGAAGGCAAGATTAAAATTATATATGTACATGTATTTGTTCATCATACTTATGTTAAAGGGAAAAAAAGATTTAGATGCAAGTAAAAGGCATCTAAGCATGAAGGGCCGCTTATGTAATTCAAAAATGCAAAATTATCCTATAACTCATTAAATAACTTTTGAAATATTATTTCAAAATGGATTTTATTATATGGTTCTATTTATATGAAATGCCCCAAATAAGCAAATTCATAGAGACAGAAAGGAGATTGGCGGTTGCCTGGGGCTGGAGGGTGGAGACCGGGAGAAGTGGGGACAGGCTGCTCAGGGTACAGGGCTTCTTTTGGGGATGATAAAAATGTTCTAAAACGGGGTAGTGGTGATGGTTGCACAAGTCTGTGCATATACTAAAAACCACTGAATTGTACACTCTAAAAGGGTGAGTTTTATGGCTATGTGCACTGTATGCCAATAAAGTTGTTATTTTAAAACTGGATTTACATGGTTCCCATCTGACAATAAGAAGATAATAAATAATCCAATAGAAAATGGGCAAAGGATATGTATTGGAAACTCTCAGAAGAGGAACCACGATTTGGCAAATAAGAGGTTTCCCCACAAGGGGTTGGGGAAAATGCAGAACAAAACGACAATGAGATATTTAAACCCATTATAATGGCAAAAATTATAACAATTCCAAATGATAGCAGGATGTGAAAGTGAGATTCTCATACATAGCTGGTGGGAATGTAAATTGGTACAAGAGCTTTGGAGGGCAATTTGGCAACATCTCAAAGTTAAAAATAAGCATACCCTCCCACCTGGCAGTTTGGTTTCTCAGCACACTCTCACACAACAGGGTAAAGATATATGTACAGGGACATCCATTAGTATTGTTTGTAATTGGGAAAAATGGAAACAACTCGAAGACCTACCAATAAAGGGATGGGGAATTTAACTATAGTACATATATACAATGGAATACCATATAGCACTAAAATAAATAAATTAGATTCACTAGGGGAAATAATGCATTTACAAAACATGCCACAGAATTTTTTTAAAGAGAGATAAAATAGGAAAAATAAGATTAAGCTAAGGGTTTAATGCACAAAATGAGGTTTGGTTTACCTGTTAGTGCTGGATCACATTTGGCTCTAAAATTTTAGCAGCCAGTGCGAAAGGAAAATCTGATCAATTACAGAATCAGACCGTGATGGAAAAACACACAACCCTTCCTGACACTAAGATCAGAGGGAAATTTCCCCCAGGGTTTTCAGAAAGAGGCCACCACATAAGGTGGGTAATTAACATCCTCAATGTCATTCACCCAACCATAGAATGACCCGTATTTCCACAAAGACACATCTCCGTGCTTCAGTGTCCAAGTGTCTGGCTTTATCAGAAGATTCATTGTTGAGATCAGGGGTTAGAAACCGAGGTGCCAAAGTACTTTGCTTGGCCAGCACCATATTTAAGATTTTTTAATTTGAACGCCTTCAGGTGGCACATACATTCCTTAGAATAGCACTGTCAAATAGAACTTTCTGCAATAATGAACATGTTCTGTATCTGCACTGTCCAGTGTGGTAGCTGACAACCCTATGCAGCTACTTACTGAGTATGTGAAATGTGGCTGGTTTGACTGAGGAACAGAATTTAAATTTTATTTAATTTTAAGTAACTTTAATGTAAATAGTCACGTGTGGCTAGTGGAGACCCTATTGGGCAGTACAGCTCTGGAAAACCACGGGTCCCACCATTCTCTACTTTATTAAACCCCACCTCAAAATCACACATTTAGGTTATCTGGCCCCTAGAGGTGTTTCTGTTTGTAACTCATGTTTTAAAGTACCATGTCTCTACTGCTATATTTAAAATAGATAACCAACAAGGATCTACTGTATAGCACAGTGAACTCTGCTCAGTATTCTGTAATAACCTAAATGGGAAAAGAATTTGAAAGAAAAGAAAAAAAAGGAAGGAAGGAAGAAAGAAAGGAAGAAAAGAAAGAAGGAAGGAAGGAAGGGAGGGAGGACCGTGTCTCGAGGAAGGACAGATTGTCGTTTTATGGTATATCCTCTTTTGTTCATTTATTCAATAAATACTCTTTCTACATGTACCAGGTCTGTTACAGACACAGCACTTACCATCTCAAGGGCAGCAGAGACCAATCAATCTATGACAGCCCTGCAAGGATGGGTGATGCGTATGGTGGGGGAAAAGCAAGGTCCAGGGAGCACACAGGATAGTGGCATTTAACACCTAACGTGAATTTGGTGGGACAGAGAGGTGCCCTGTAAGAGAGAACTAAGAATAAGTACAAGTCAGCTGGAGTGAGGGGCAGTTCCCAGAAGAGGAAACAGCAGGACCTACTCTATGGCTTCAAAAAAGTTCACTAGAATTTAGAATGTGGGGACGGATGACAGTGGAAGATTGGCAAAGGGTGAGATCATGCAGGATGTTAGAAGTGACTTTGGACTTTGTCCTGAAGGCAATAGAAAAACCACTGAAAAATTTTAAGCGGAGGAGTAGATTTCTGCCTTCTCTACATTCAGAATAAACCCGCAAGTATTACCACATGATCCCAAAATTCTACTTCTGTAGATACCCAAAAGAAATGAAAGCAGGGACTTGAACAGATACTTGTACACCCATGTTCATAGCACCATATTTAAAATAGCCAAAAGGTGGAAACAACCCAAGTGTCCATCAACAGATGAATGGATAAACAAAGTGTGGTCTAAACATAAATGGAATATTATTCATCCTTAAAGAGGAACGAAATTCTGACTCATGCTACTACATGGATGAATCTTGAAGACGTTATGCTAAGTGAACAAGTCAGAGATAAAAGGACAAATATTATATGATTCCACTTATATGAGGTAACTAGAATAGTCAAATTCACAGAGACAGAAAGTAAAATGGTGGTTGCCAGGGACTTGGGGGAGGAGGGAATGGGGAGTTATTATTTAATGGGTACAGAGATTCAGTTTGGAAAGATGCAAACGTTCTAGAGATAGATGGTGGTGATGGTCGCACAGCAATGTGAATGTATTTAATGCCACTGAACTGTATACTTAAAAGGGGTTAAAATGGTAAATTGTATGTTATGTATATTTTATCACAATAAAGAATAAATGAATAAAATAAAATAAACCCTTCATTAGTTCTTGCCAAAACTATGTAAAAGCCTCCTAACTGTTCTCCCTGTGACTCTTCTTGATCCCTTATATATAGTCTATTTTCTGTTCAACAGAGAGAGTGATGGATGAAACAGGAGTCAGGTCATCTGACTCCCCTGCTGAACACCTTTCAGTGGCTGGACTGGCCTCTCGTGATCTGGTCCCTCGTCACCGCCCTGGCCTCTTCTCCTCCAATCTCTGATGGCTGACTCTACTCCAGCCTCACTGGCCTCTTTGAACTCACTAAGAAATCTCCCACTTTCGGGCTTTCTCATTCTGGAACATTCTTTCCTCTGATATTCACCTAGTTTGCTTCCTCACTTCCTTACGAAGGTAATATCACCCCTCAGACACCTTTCTTGATCACCCTATCTAAAAACATCCCTACCCTGCTTTCCTTGATAGAACTTACCCCCGCCCATCATTTTAGTATATATCCATCTGTTAACCTGTTTATTGTCAGTCTCTCTTGCAATGTAAGTTCCGTGAAGGCCAGGACTTAGTTTTGTGTGCTACTGAATCCCAGTCATTGGAACAGTGCTGGTCATGGAGGAAACATTCAATAAATATCTGGCGAATAAAAGAATAATTATTTTTGTGTTTTAGAAAGATTGTGAGGATAGACTGCAGTGTGGACTAGAATGGGAGATACCAGCTTGGGTGGCTGTTTCTTAATCACACAAGCAGTTAAGATGGCCCAGATAGTGGCAGGGGGTCACCGGGAGATTTGGGGAGACAGAGATATTTAGAAGAGTGAATCAAGAGGCAGGCTGGAAGGTTCATTCAAAGAAGTAGAAGACACAGAAAGAGCAGCAGGTGTGAGGGAGAAGTGAGCTCCATTTTAAACTCAGTGAGTGGACTTTCTTCATAGACATGCTCAGTGGGCAGTTGTATTTCTTCAACAGAGGGATCTGGGCTAGAAACGCAGATTTGGCAGTTCATAAATATAATCTCAGTGGAAGTTTTGATAACCGTTGAGCAGCAGTTAGTTGGAGGTTATACTTTTTGAATAAGTACTTAAATGTACATATTCAATGGTGCCAATTAGCTTCAGACGCATGTGCTCTCATAGTAGCCGAGTTGGTCATATTTTTTAAACTGTAAGGAAGGAATGCAGAAAATGAAATTTCTACTTTTAAAAAAAAGTGGAGTAATGCTACTCTTTTTTTTTTTTTTTTTACTGTAACAGGGTCAATTTCAATGGATTATATCCAAACCTCAAGACATATATTCTGTAATCCACCTAATTAAATATACAGATTAATGTTTGACCTTTACGGGAACATCATTATCCTTTATATTTAAAAGCGATCTCCTAATCCAACTCCATCATTTCAAGTATGTGGAAATAATAGCCCTTGGACATTAATGACCCACCCACCTAAGGTCACACAGTTGGACGTAACAGAATCAGAACTAGAATCCAGAGTTCATACTCTGTGTCTAAGTAGTTCATAACTGTGGGCACATTGTTTAGATTTCTGTTTTGGTTTATCTTTGGAAGGATTCCTTCAAAATTGTTCATCATGAATGCATGCAGTTTACCAAGACCAAAGCTGCCTGGATATCCCTCAGTGACCCACTTGTCCCACCCAGGGAACCTGTTGTCAGACACTGAGTCTTCACTCTTTATTACCTTTCTGCGAAGTTGAATACGTAGCAGGACTGCTTGAGAATAAAGATATGGGCTCCAAGGCATTCTCGGATTTCACATAACTAAAAAGTACAAGCCATTTCTGCCTTCTAGATTTAAAGTCTGGACTTTGCTACCACTCCAAGGCTTTTCTCGAATGAGTTTCTTGCTTCATGGAAAAGCATTATTAGATGATGTCCCTAGGAACCAAAATTTAGTGACCACTTGCAGCAATGAAATCTTACATTAACTGGCACAAAAACAGAAATATAGATCAATGGAACAGGATAGAAAGCCCAGAGATAAACCCACGCACATATGTTCACCTTATCTTTGATAAAGGAGGCAAGAATATACAGTGGAGAAAAGACAGCCTCTTCAATAAGTGGTGCTGGGAAAACTGGACAACTACATGTAAAAGAATGAAATTAGAAGACTCCCTAAAACCATACACAAAAATAAACTCAAAATGGATTAAAGACCTAAATGTAAGCCCGGACACTATCAAACTCTTAGAGGAAAACATAGGCAGAACACTCTATGACATACATCACAGCAAGATCCTTTTTGATCCACCTCCTAGAGAAATGGAAATAAAAACAGAAATAAACAAATGGGACCTAATGAAACTTCAAAGCTTTTGCACAGCAAAGGAAACCATAAACAAGACAAAAAGACAACCCTCAGAATGGGAGAAAATATTTGCAAATGAAGCAACTGACAAAGGATTAATCTCCAAAATTTACAAGCAGCTCATGCAGCTCAATATCAAAAAAACAAACAACCCAATCCAGAAATGGGCAGAAGACCTAAATAGACATTTCTCCAAAGAAGATATACAGATTGCCAACAAACACATGAAGGATGCTCAACATCACTAATCATTAGAGAAATGCAAATCAAAACTACAATGAGATATCATCTCACACTGGTCAGAAAGGCCATCATCAAAAAATCTACAAACAATAAATGCTGGAGAGGGTGTGGAGAAAAGGGAACCCTCTTGCACTGTTGGTGGGAGTGTAAATTGATACAGCCACTATGGAGAATGGAGGTTCCTTAAAAAACTACAAATAGAACTACCATATGACCCAGCAATCCCACTACTCGGCATATACCCTGAAAAAACCATAATTGAAAAAGTGTCATGTACCAAAATGTTCATTGCAGCTCTATTTACAATAGCCAGGACATGGAAGCAACCTAAGTGTCCATCAACAGATGAATGGATAAAGAAGATGTGGCACATATACACAATGGAATGTTACTCAGCCATAAAAAGAAACAAAATTGAGTTATTTGTAGTGAGGTGGATGGCCCTAGAGTCTGTCATACAGAGTGAAGTAAGTCAGAAAGAGCAAAACAAATACCATATGCTAACACATATGTATGGAATCTAAGGAAAAAAAAAAAGGTCAGAAGAACCTAGGGGTAAGACGTGAATAAAGACACAGACCTACTAGAGAATGGACTTGAGGATATGGGGAGGGGGAAGGGTAAGCTGGGACAAAGTGAGAGAGTGGCATGGACATGTATACACTACCAAACATAAAATAGATAGCTAGTGGGAAGCAGCCGCATAGCACAGGGAGATCAGCTCGGTGCTTTGTGACCACCTAGAGGGGTGGGATAGGGAGGGTGGGAGGGAGGGAGACGCAAGAGGGAAGAGCTATGGGAACATAAGTATATGTATAACTGATTCACTTTGTTATAAAGCAGAAACTAACACACCACTGTAAAGCAATTATACTCCAATAAAGATGTTTAAAAAAAAAAAGAAATCTTACATTAGAGGCAGAATTAAGAACCATCTCAACTGTGATGGCCACTCAGTCAGAGCTGGTAATTTTTCTGACCATAGTGGAAACTACTCGTGGCAGATTCTTTAAATGGCCACCCCGAAGCCTCTCCGACCTCTTCTCCTTGCCCCGTCCTACTATGAATTCCTCACTGAAGTGCAGATGGCCAAGTGAGCCCATTCGGAACCATGAGACATAAGCAGAAGTCTTCCCAGGCCGCTGCTGCAAAGTCAGCATGACCCTCTTCCCATTTCCCTTCCCTCCTTATGGACAGGATGGCTTGAGCTACAGCAGCTTTTTTGCATTTATGAAGGAAAAGGCCAAGGGAATCACACAATAGAGGTCCTGCCATTGTCTGACTGCTGAACCAAAACCCACCCACGCCAGATTTCTCATGTGAGAAAAAGTATTCTCTTTTTGTTTAAGCCACTGTAGATGTATGTTCTGTTTCCCACACCTAAATACAGTTGTATTAGATTATTCAGTCTAATTATGGAGGGGGTAAGGGGGTAAGAGAAATGGGAGAATTGGGTTGTTTTAGTTTAACTAAATTGTTTTATTATTTTAATTTTAAAAAATAAATAAATACAAAAAATAATAATAATAAATAAATAAATACAATTGTAGCCAAAACACTAATGAAATAACTCAAATTGGAAGGGTTGGGGATGGGACGGGGACTACCAGAATATTTGTGGGCGGAACCTAGTGTGTATATATGGATACACACACGATATATATATATGGTCCCCAACGCCTCCTCTCCCAATTGGGAATTATCTGTATATCATGTTTTCTTTACTAGGTGCAGTTTTATCTCTTTATATCACGAAAATCAAGCATGAAAAAGAAATGACCTAGAAAGTTGGTATCCGAAGACAACTTTCGTGCACATAGGAACTTTTCTAATTTGCTAAACTCTGAATATTGCCAGCGAATTTCAGAACATATCCTAGGAGCATGAAATTATATAAACCATTACAGACACTCTTAGACCATTTGTGAAGCTCTATAGGGCTGCACCCCCATGACCACGTGCTGAGGAGATTAGGGAAAATCTGCTTTGCCCAGTCCGGGAGTCAGGCTCCACTCTTGTCCTGACACGACCCTGTGACAGCCCACTCCCTCGTCTGTGCGGTATGCAGAGCCTCAGCTGACTAAGCAATTGCAAGCTCTGGACTCTGTTGCTATTAGTGCCTTGGCCGCATCGCTGCAAACCATCTGCCGGCTTTCCCCGAATCCATCACTCTGCAAAGATCATGGTTCAATCTATTCTACCACGGCAGGGCCAAAGCTCCCTGATTGACAATGCTAGTCAATTCAAAACTCAAGATCTTGCCAACAGGGGGTTGTTTCTTAGATCCTTTGTGGGTTTCCCCCCAGTCCTACAAATAACAGTGATAATAGGCCTGTGAAATCCAGAGGCATTTTCTGACTTTGTAGGAAACAGCTGGGCAGATGTCTCAACAATATTTGACCACCAGCCTGGGAAACACTGAAACGGCTGAAGTCGGCCTGTCCTGGCTCTTTTAGAACACCCCTTAGTACCCTCAGAGCTTCTTCTTCTCCCAGCTTCCTCCTGGTGACTCTCTGCACCCCCCAGAACCATCCCCTGGAAAGTCTATACACATGTGTCCCCAGCCAATCACCTGCCACACTGGGGAGAGAGGTCCTTCATGAATAACTTAGCCTAGACTTAAGGTGTTATGCCATCTGGGCACTGGCTCTTTAATAAGCACCTCAAATCCAAAGGAACGAATCTGGTGGTACTGTTTTGGGCACCAGTGACAGGCTGCTGGGAAACATTCTGCGGCAACACCAACCCCAAGCATGTCTACATCCCGCCTGCCTGCGTTAGGAAGCCTCTGCACTCTCACTCTTGTGAGGCACTTTGAGTACTCTAGCACTTAAGAATAACAAAATAAAAATAAATACAGTCTGTACATGTTTTATTTGTCCTCTTCCTCTATCAGCTATTTCTTAAATCAAGTCATCTTTTTTCTAATGATAGGAGTTGGAAAACAGTGTCAATATTTCTGCAGTGGAAATCCTAGAAGCTCACCAAACCAGCCGACCTGTACGTACCACGCCGCCATAACCACACACAGGAAAAATTTGTCAAAGCAAGCCAGAAAAGCAGCCCATTGGGTCACTTTGCAGTGGCCACTAAGGGCATCTGGTTGGTCTCTCTGAGCATGAATGTTCCCTACTGTGACATAGTCTATATTTTTGTTTCATGAATTTCTTTTTTTATCTATTTAATACAAATGAAACATCACCTGATTGTTCTCTCATTAAATGCAGCATTAGACTTCCCCACTAACTCTGCAAATTATTTTTTTCAGCGGTATGTGGAAGCTGGCAGAGTAAGCGATCTGTTATTTGTCCTGTTGTGGTGGCTTATGAAGAAAAAAGCATGACAATTATAAGAGCAATGTTTTGGGCACTTAAGGTTGATGTCATAACTAATTTCAAAAGTCCTTCTGATCACAATCTCCTCTCCTACCTTCTGCCAGACCTTTTGGGTCCTGTTAAGAGCCTCTAAAATCATGGGAAGAGTGTTCAAAGTAATTTAAGAAAACAAACTTTACACCTTGCAAAAATAGTTCACTGGGAATTATTGGTGTCAATTCGCAACCCCAGCAGACTGCCTGGTGTGAATTTCACCTGCCACTTGTCAGTATCCCAAGGCCTGATTCAGGACAGCCCCGGGAGTCAACAGGAGACTTGTGGTAATATAATTAGAAAGGGACCCTTTGTCCCACTAGTATTTTTCTATTTCTTCCTTGCCCTCTGTAGAATGGGCTCCAAGCCTAAAAATGTTACTTCTTAGAAGAAGCCCAACAAGCAACAGGCAAAGGCATTCTTGTCTGTGATGCAAAGCAAGCCCAAGCTGCTCATTCTTACTGCGATAAAAACAAACCAACATGTAAACAAAATACATTACGAGGCGTTATGAGGTCATGGGTGGAAGATTGCATCTTAGAGGCTGCTTCTGTCACGTGATTGGCAGGTGCTTGAACACATCAGTTCTGTTAACCAGTCCTGCTGTGTGCCCTGCTCTCCCCCTTTTTCCCTGGGTGAGACGTCAAAGGAGGCCTCTGCTCCTCCAGGTGTGAAACCAGCACAATGATAATCTCACATGTTCGGTACATCTGTGAGGGTTGGCCTCACAGTCATGCTACTGTCTACGTCTGTGTCACTTTCCCTGCCTGCGCCCGCAAAACCCACATGGAAATCTGCAAGGGGAATTTACGTTTCTTTCTCTGTCTTGATCACAGCCTCTTTTCCTAATTCCCACTGCTGACACTGTCTCTCTAGTTCTACTCACTTCCATCTGGCTGCCAATTCCTTCCCACAAAGCCAGATGGAATTACAACCCAACACTGCACAGTTTGAATGTGGATTCCCTATTTGTCCTATACATCCTATCTGTACTTTGATAAAATGGGAATCTTTGAACATCATAAAATGATGATTATTTGGAGTGTTACAGGTTCAAAGGTCAAAAAGAAATACAGGAGAGAGAATCTTATCCTGTTTCTTTTTTAAATTGTATGTTTCCAGTCAATCTGATAGGATTACATAGTGAAATTTTACAAGAAGTAATTTTGCCTCTATTGCCTGCTAATCTGGAAAAAATGGGGAATGATAGTGCTATGATGCAATGAATTAGCTCAGTCTTAACAATTTCCTGCTACAACTGCTTTGTTAGGTAAATGATATCCTCAAATGCTTTAAGGATTAGAAAACCCAGTGCTGGAGGGACAAAACAGATCCGTCAAACAACGTCAACCCTGTCAACCATTTTCCTTACCTTTGCATCTGAAGGGAATTGAATTAAGTATTAATTTCGTGACGACTTTCTTAAAGCTAGGATCAAATCATTGCTCTTCAAAAAACTTAGAGAAGTAATACATTTAACAACATAATATTTAGAGGTAGGTTTACCTGGTAGTATTTACAGGCTGATCAATGAAGCTTTAGACTGATGTAGGTTCAAATCCCAGCTCTTCTACTCACCAGCTGTATGAACTTGGACAGATTAGAAAGCCTTGGTTTCCTCGTCTGAAAAAGAGGAATGAGCATTTTTGTGAGATTTGTGGCACTGTGTATATAAAAGAGACTTAGCATAAACAGTAGAGTTTCTGACTTGGGATCAGATCCTGGCATTGTTGCTTACGAGTTATGTAACCTTGACCTTGCTATGTAAATATTATAGCATCATTATAGCTCAAGTGGTGCTATGATACGCGTCTTACAAGGCTACTGTAGAATTAAATGAGACTGTATTAAAGGGGTCAGCAAACTTTTTATAGAAGTGTAAGATAGTAAATAGTTTAGGCTTTGCAGGCCATGTGGTCTTTGTCACAACTACTCAGCTCCGTCCTGGTCACACAAAAGCAGCCACAGGTCATGCTGAAATGAATGAGTACGGCTGTGTTCCCATAAAATTTTACTCACAAAAACAGGTCATGAGCCAGATTTTGTCCATAGGCCATAATTTGCCAATTCCTGCTCTAGGAGATAATCAATACATGATCAAACTCTAGTAAGAAACACAATCTTTTTAATTCATGTAATTGATCATAGATGAGACAGAAAGAGAAAGAATTGAAGATGCAATCTTTCCCTAGACATCTATATGTTTTTACATAATTACTCCATGTTAGATATCCATATGAATTCTATGAACAATAATAGTGCAATAAACAATAGAGATACATGCATTCCAATGTTCATTGCAGCACTATTTTAAAAATAAATTTATTTATTTATTTATTTATGGCTGCACTGGGTCTTCGTTGCTGCGCACAGGCTTTCTCTAGTTGTGGTGAACGGGGGCTACTCTTCATTGAGGTGCGCGGGCTTCTCATTGCGGTGGCTTGTCTTTGTTGCAGAGCACGGGCTCTAGGCATGCTGGCTGCAGTAACTGTGGCACACAGGCTCAGTAGTTGTGACACATGGGCTTAGTTGCTCCGAGGCAAGTGGGATCTTCCTGGACCAGGGCTCGAATCCATGTCCCCTGAATTGGCAGGCAGATTCTTAACCACTACGCCACCAGGGAAGTTCCTGCAGCACTATTTACAACAGCCAAGGCATGGAAGCAAACTAAATGTCCACTGACAGATGAATGGATAAAGAAGATGTGATATATAATATTCCATTGTTATATATATATATGTGTGTGTGTGTGTGTGTATATATATATATATATATATATATATATAAAAAACAATGGAATATTACTCAGCCATAAAAAAGAATGAAATATTGCCTTTTGCAGAAACATGGATGGACATAGAGATTATCATACTAAGTGAAGTAAGTCAGACAGAGAAAGACAAATATCATATGGTATCACTTATATGTGGAATCTTAAAAAATGATACAAATGAACTTATTTACAAAAAAAACAGACTCACAGATACAGAAAATAAACTTATGGTTATCAAAGGGGAAAGGTGGGGAGAGGGATAAATTAAGAGTTTGGGATTAATAGATACACACCACTATATATAAAGTACACAATAAGGCTTCACTGTATATAGCATGGGGAACTATATTCAATATCTTGTAATAACCTATAATGGAAATAATCTGAAAAAGAATATATCTATAATCAGCTCAGTGCTTTCTGACTGTTTGGAGGGGTGGGATAGGGAGGGTGGGAGGGAGGGAGACGCAAGAGGGAAGAGATATGGGGACATATGTATATGTATAACTGATTTACTTTGCTATAAAGCAGAAACTAACACACCATTGTAAAGCAATTATACCCCAATAAAGATGTTAAAAAAAAAAGAATATATCTATACCTATATCTATATACCACTGAATAACTTTTCTGTACACCAGAAACTAGCACTATATTATAAATCAACTAAACTTCAATTAAAAAATGATTTAAAAATATGTTAATAGGCTGAGGCCAAATAAAGGGAGGTCATGTGGGTCGTTATAATGTATTTTTAGCCTTCATCCTGAGAGAAATGGAGACCTGCCATAGGGCTTTAAGCAGGACAGTGGCAGGATGAGATTTGTGTTCCAGAAGACACAGTGGCTACAGTGTGGAGAATGGACCTGTTAGGACTCTATTGCATGGTCCAGGCGTGACGTAATGGTGGTGGAGACAGGATTGGTCGTAGGAAGGGTGGGGAAGAGTGAATGGATTGGAGAAATATTTAGAAGGTGCAATTGACATTAATAATAGATTGGTTTCTGAGAACTGGAAGGCATGGGAAAGACTGGAGTGAAAAGAGGATAACAGTCTGGGAGAAGATAAGGAGTGGATAGAGGGTCACATCATCTACTGAACTAGGGAAGAAGAACAGGTATGATTTAGGGACAAGAAGCTTCCGTTTTGCACATGTGTTGGGTGGACCCATGACATATCCAGCTGGAGAGAGCTCTTTCCATGCCTCCTCAGCTGCCCATCTCCTGCCAGCCTCCTCTGACCTGCTTCCCTCCTCTTTCCTTGTCCTCTTTCCCTCCTGAGTTTAAGGTCTCCCAACCTCAGGCCTTCAACTCCCATCAGAGGAAAAAAATAAAAATAAAAACATACTTATGAGAAGGATTGATAATGGAATTCTCCCTAGAGAAGATATTTAACAATTTCATATCAGAGTCTGAAGCCTCTGCTTCTATTTGATGGTATCCACTGGTCTCAAATGTTTCCACAATGATGATTAGTTATTATGGTTCATCTTATATCTGCTGATTAAAAGTGGTCTCCAGTGGGCTCTTTCTCAGAAGACAGCAAGAAACTCACTGAAAGATGAATTCTAACTTCTTTCCTTAGAACCACCCGGGATTCTACTGACCCTGGTAGATGTATCACCATATTTCCATTAGATTGATGATTTTTACACAGTGTTTAGTTATGGAACCCTTTGTCTAAGGACAGGTTCCCTAGAAACAGAAGCTGAGATGGAGATTCTTGCACAAGTGAGTTGTGGAGGACGTGCTCCTGGAGAAGAGGAGAGGGGCAAGCAGGATAGGGCAGGATGGAAATGCTGAACAAGGATGTGGTCTCAGCTGGAGCCCAGCTTCAGCCTGATCCCCAGGGAGCCAGGGAGCCAATCTACACTACAGACTCAATTACCTGCTAGGCAAGGGGTCAGCCTTTTGTATCCCATCAGGTGGTCTTTGGCTGAGGGCGGCTGAGTGGGGTTGTAACCTCCAGGCAGCCCCATGCTGAGGGCAATTCTTTGGACAAGAGGGCAGTGGTGGGTCACAAGCAGCCAATGTTCACAGCAGCTGGGGGATGGGTGCAGCAGACCTGGGAAAGGTAATCTAGACGGGGAACTAATGGCTTTCTTCAAACAAAATCTTACCTGGACATCTAATAGATGTAAAGGAAAACACACAAACACACACACACACACACACACACACACACACACACAAACACGTGGTGCATGGCACCTTCACAGAAAAACTTTTGACTCCTCATAACCCCCAGAAGGAGAGAAAGCTCACCAGTTTCTATGAGAAATTTACAGGAGTAAATAGTAAATATTGTGTTTAAATATTTAATGTTTAAAAATGTTAGAAAAGTAACCAAATTAGATGATCATCATCATCTCAAAAAGGTATAAAGAGTTTAAAGTACACTTTTTTTTTTTTTTTTTTTTTTTTTGCGGTACACGGGCCTCTCACTGCTGTGGCCTCTCCCGTAGCGGAGCACAGGCTCCGGACGCGCAGGCTCAGCGGCCATGGCTCACGGGCCCAGCCGCTCCGCAGCATGTGGGATCCTCCCAGACCAGGGCACAAACCCGCGTCCCCTGCATCGGCAGGCGGACTCTCAACCACTGCGCCACCAGGGAAGCCCTAAAGCACACTTTAAAAGCCCTATGAATGAAAGAAGAAAGAACAGCAAAAATAAATATACATTTTACAAGGAGATACAAAAAAAGAAAAAGAAAAAAGAAAGAGTATGACTAGCTCAATTACTAGACCCAATCCACATTGGGTACAGATTTGCTGAATTGAATGGAATTGAATTGATTATCCCTCCAAAACATCATATACTGAATGTTTTAACTTTTCCAATTCATATGTTGAAGTCTTAACCTCCAGTACCTCAGAATGTGACCTTATTTGGAGACAGTCCTCTACAGAGATAATCAAGTTAAAATGAGGTCATTAGCGGGAACACTAATCCAGTATTACTGGTATCCTTATAAAGGGGAAATTTGAACATAGACACATAAAAGGAAAACAATATGAAGACACTGGGCGAAGATAGTTATCTACAAGCCAAGGAGAGAGGCCTGGAATAGCTCCTTCCCTCACAGCCCTCAGAAGGAACGGAGCCTGCCAACACCTTGATCTTGGACTCAGCCTCAAGAACTGTGAGATAATAAATTTCTGTTGTTTAAGCCACCCAGTCTGTGGTACTTTGTTAAGGCAGTCCCAGGAGACCAATATATATGCCAAGGAATATGTTTGGGGCAAACACTGAGGAAGCGGTTCACAAGGCTTGCCTGTTTGATTATAAGGAAAATAAGAGTTGCTATCTTACTGTTTGATTGCAAAGTGAAATAAAGTCATCATAGAATAGTAAAAGTTATAGTAAACAACAAAAGCCTAAGAACACTGGAACACCATGCAAGGAAAAAATAGGCGGAAACGGAATTGTACTTTGAAACGTCAGTGTTCCACATGACAAATCGGGAGAATCAAGATTTAACGAAGAAAGTGTGGGGTTGATTAGTATAATAAATTACGTACAATTAACAGATATGTCGAATCACTGAACTTAATACATATTTTCTAGTGTAATGAGTCATAAAAAATATCAATCAAATAAGGCACAAAAAAATTTCTTCATTCAAACAACAGCAACAAAAGAGATTCTACGTACCACATTCCCAAAGTAAAAAAGAGTGCAACTTGAAATAATGAACAAAAGCAGAATTGATTAAAATTTTAAATTAATTTCTTAACTAATAACCTACATCAGAGAAGAAATCTGCTATACAATTCCAATATAATTTAAACTACATATTTATATTGTGTAATACCCACATATGATCACGATATATAAAGTTTATATATGGCCGTCACAAAATTATGTAAATGCGAGTAAATGCATCAAAATAAACATAGTTGTCTTTGGGTTGTGGGACTCAGCCCTAAATTTCCTTATTTAATGAATTTTCTAAATTATCTGTTTTTTAAAAAGAAAGAAAATCATCAAGAAAAACTAGAAAAAGGAGACCTAATAAACTAAGCACAAATAAAGAAGGCAAAAGCTATAGAATCAATAACAGGAGGTTCTTGGACAATTTTTTTAAAGTGTTAATCATTGAAATAAAAGAAAGACCCGGATTAGTAACATTCTGTGCAAGAAAAAAGCTATCACAATTCAAACCCAAACTTTTTATTTCACTAAAATGGAGGACTATTATTTTCAACTGTACGTTAAACTTGATAACCAAAACAAAACGGACGACTTTTCAAAAATATAAAATATAAAAGCTAACAGAACTCTCAGAAATACAAGTTCTCATTTTGATCGGTGTAGCGTCCTGAAGAATATCTCATCAGGCTTTCTGAGAACATCTTTAAAGTACCTGTTATTCTACCCTTGAGTGAAAAATTAATAACAGGTGATTTATTATAACAGACTTATTATAGTAGAGAAAAAAAACCCAACAGAATTAAGCAGAAAAAAATAGGAAAAGCTGTTACAATATAATGAAAAGAAAGGAGGAGAAAAGGCACCTGGCCCTCACCCTGCTAAATTTGCAGAGCTTTCAAATAACAAATAATTTTGTCACATATTGTTTCAAAAACTGAGAAAAACAGTATGTTTCAGAACTGACTTTATAAGTTAAACATGGATTTGTGTCCCAAACCTGAAGCCAATATCAAAGAAGAAAATTGTAATTATCAGCATAGATGCAAAGGAAGAAAGGGGAAAGGGGAGAGAAAGAGGAGGGGAAAAGGTGGGAGGAAGTGCGGAAGCAGGAAGGGAAAAAAATGAGATCATCTAACAAACATCTAAATACAAATGATTGCTGATGACCAAGTTAGGTTTATTCTAGGAATGCAAGGGTAATATAACACATAAAACATGATCAAGACAATCATTATATTAACAGAAAAGAGTAAAGATCATATAATTATATGAATAGGTAAAAAGAAAGTATTTGATTAAGTACAAACCATTTTCTTGATTAAAACTCTAAGAATTTTTCTTTCTTAATTTGATAAAGAGTGTATACTTGGGACTTCCCCAGTGGTCCAGTGGTTAAGACCCCGACTTCCAATGCAGGGGCCGCAGGTTCAATCCCTGGTCAGGGAACTAAGATCCCCTACGCCTGCGAGGTACGACCAAAAAAAAGAGTGCATACTTAAAACTGATAGTAGCTATCACACTTAGCACAGAACTTAGCATTAGAAATGTTCGGCTTCAAAATAGGAGTATATCAAATTTCCCTTTGTCATTAGTCCTACTAAATATTGTACTAGAAAAGTCATCCATTGTTATTCTAAATAAAAGAGATGCAAATATAGACAAAGGAAAAAATAATATATGACTTTTTACAAAATATTATAAATGAGTTTCACGAAGAAGCAGGTTATAAGATCCATGCGTCTTAACTGAATTGCCGTAAATTAGTGACATACCTTAAAAAGCAGCCAGTGAAGTAGATGTATTAGATGTTTGTTCTAGAAACCAGAAAACAATGATAATCAAAAAGAATAGAAATCAGGAAAAGAGTCACTATTCATGAATATTATTGGGACCAAGAATTATACCAGGGCTTCCCTGGTGGCGCAGTGGTTGAGAGTCCGTCTGCCGATGCAGGGGATGCGTGTTCGTGCCCGGTCCGGGAGGATCCCACATGCAGCGGAGCGGCTGGGCCCGTAAGCCATGGCCGCTGAGCCTGCGCATCCGGAGCCTGTGCTCCGCAACAGGAGAGGCCACAGCAGTGAGAAGCCCGCGTACCGCAAAAAAAAAAAAAAATTATACCATTTACTACCTTATGTTATACAATGAAATAAAGCTTACTTTAAAAACTAGAAGTTATTAAGAGTACTACAGCTTATGGATGGTTTGTCATCACTGTTGTCAATCAAAGGTGTCAAAAGAGATCAACAAGTATATGAGAAAATACAGCAAAACAATGTGGACAAAAGTCACGGGCTTACCATTCATTATGGCAATCAAAATTTAGTAACTCTAGGATCCACCTTTTAAATTAGCTAAAATTGATTTATATCGTAAAAATCCAATACATTGGGACTGCATACAGACAGCTGTACTAACAGCTATTAAGTGGCATGTCTTTCCAGAAAGCAATTTGACAACATTTAAAAGCATTATTAAACTGTTTTGCATGTTGACAAAATAGTCAGAACTTGGAGATCTACTCTCACTCCCCACAAAACTCCAAATTTTAGGAATAATAATTTATATAAGAATGCTCATGGCAGCAGTTTAATAGCAAGATATTACAAACAGCCCAAATGCTCAACTACGGGTAGATGCTTAAGGAGATGCCAGTAAATACTGTGCAGAGTGCTTGCTTTCTCTCTCATACCCCCTCTCAGCGAATGACAGCAACACCCACACACGAACCCCACAGAGAAGCCCAAGACTTCTTTCTTTACCGTATTCCAGCCCTTCTGCCATCTATTAGCTTCCTAACTGGTCTCAGCCTCCAGTATCACACTCCTTCAGCTCATTTTCCGCAATGGTGCCAGAGTGCTAATTCTGAAACTCGAATCTACTTAAAAATCCTTTAGTGCCCATCCCTGTCTCCCCAACTGCCCATCAAAATAAAATCCAAACAGCGTGACATCCAAAGTTCTCCAAGACCTGACTCTACCTTCCAGTTTATTTCTTCACCCTGCCCCCCCAACCCCTACACACACACATCCTGTCCTCTAACCATTTGGACCATTTTCAGTTCAACAAGTGCATCACACTGTTGACAACCTACAATGCCTTTGCCTTTGCCTGGAATGCTCTCCCCTCCCCTCTTGTCCTCCTGACACACACACCTTATCTTTCGACCTTAACTGAAGCTTCACTTCCTTATAAGTCCTTCCTCATATAGCAGGGGTGAAATGCATGCCCTTCATCTCAGATATGCAAAAATGTACTCCTACATTTATTTTCTCTCACTTATATTATTCCTGCCCATGATAGGGGCAGTGCCAAAATGTAATTCGGTCTCTTTGGGTTGAAAACTGTTGCTTTCAGGAAGACTGGGAAGGTCCCAGCACCTCACGAGACAATTTCTTCTCTTTCAAAGGAACTCATGCACCACCACTCCCAACAGTTCCCAAGATGACACCTGGATGCAGGGATATTACATATCTTCAATACTGTCTCAGTCTCTTCCCTGACCTTGCTGAGATATCACCTGCTTTGTCAGATCTCTGAACGTACTGAACTGGTAGCTGCTGAGATATGGTTTGTTGACCTGGTTTTTGGACATTGTGATAATAACAGGTGCAGAAATCCACGACCTCTGGCATCATCCCCATCTTCTGAAGCCTCCTCAGTCTGAGCCCAGGAGCCTTTCCAGTCTCCTGGCTGAACAGCCCTGCTCTGACATGTGTGGAGATTCTGGAATCCTCATGCCATGTGCAGGCTTTGGGCACCTGGTACCCTGCATCAGACTCATGAATTTAGATCCACCCTCTGCCAATGCCATCCTACTGTTTTTGTATCATACAGGATGCGATGATGTGATAAGCTGCCCCCAAATAATACCCAAAGAAACAAGGGATCTGCCCCAATATTCTTGGTTGCCACAAAACTACCTGGCTGCTTCTACACCCTATCCCAACCCTGAAGAGTGAGTCCAACAGTTATAACTCAAGCCTTGCCCTTCACCTCCTCTCTCCTGAGCACCTTCTCTTAGTGCTGGAATGAGTTTCTGATGTCTCTTCTTGACCTACAGGAGTTACTTACATCAATGCTTTTCAAATGTTGATGTGAACATAAATCACCTGGGGAATGCTATTAGAAAGCAGATTCTAATTCAATAGTTCTAGAATGGGGCCTGAGAGTCTGTATTTCTTACAAACTCCCAGGTGATGCCAGCCAAGCTGGTCAACCACCACTCTTTCAGGAGCCAGGCTGATCGATCCTCTTTCACTGGACTGTATTCGCTTCCCCCACTCAACTTCCCTGGGACAATAATAGCAGAGGTGGTGCATGGAAAGGAAATAGATGAGCAATGGGAAAATGTATCAGGGCGTGTTCCACAAATATCATCTCAATCACACCGACCACCATCACCTTCCCCTCTCCCACTGGAACCCTCCTGCTTCTCTGAGCGTCCTTATATGCTGTACAAATTTCAGACACTGCTCCTGTATCTGATTCTACGTGTTTCTTCCTAACTATACTATACGTTTCTTGAAAGTATAGAACAGAATTCCCAAGCTGGTGGCAAAAGGCTGCATATGGCCACACAGACATTTTGTTCTACCTCTGCAGTGCTTTTAAAATATATGACTTGCTTGCCAAAGGCAAAGCACTGATTCTCAACTGCAACTGCACATTAAAATACCCAGAAAACTCTCAAAATACGTCAGTGCCTGAGTCCTACCCTCTGAGCGATTCTGCCTTAGTTTAGTACAAATACATCAGTGTTTGTTTTTCAATAAATGTTTTTTTTTGGCTGCACCGGTGGGCATGCGGAATCTTAGTTCCCCGACCAGGGATCAAACCCGTGCCTCCTGCAGTGGAAGTGTGGAGTCTTAACCACTGGACCACCAGGGAAGTCCCTTTAATAAACTTTTTATTCTAGAACAGTGTGAGACTTAGAGAATTCTTGGAGTAGTTTCCTACGCCCCACACCCAGTTTGACCTCTTATTAACAACGTCTTATATTACCATGGTGCATTTGTTACGATTGATGAACCATATTGATACGTTATTATCAACTAACGTCACACTTTATTCAGACTTCCTTGGCTTTTTTCCCTAATGATTCTCTTCTGTTCCAGGACCCCATCCAGGACACCACATCACATTTAGCTGTTATGTCTCTTTAGGCTCCTCTTGGTCGTCAGTTTCTCAGACTTACCTTGGTTTTGGAAACTTGACAGACCTCCAGAGCAGGGTCAGGGATTTGTAGAATGATCTTCCCCTGGGATTTGTTTGATGTTTTCCTCGTGGTTGGACTACAGTAGGCATTGATATTTTTTTAGTTAATTAATTATTTATTTTTATCAAAGTATAGTTGATTTACAGTGTTGTGTTAGTTTTAGGTGTACAGAAAAGTGATTCAGTTATACATATATATATGTGTGTGTGTGTGTGTATATATATATATATATTTTCTTTTTCAGACTCTTTTCAATGATAAGTTATTACAAGATATTGAATATAGTTCCCTGCGCTATACAGTAGGTCCTTGTTGTTTATCTATTTTATAAATAGCAGTGTCTATCTGTTAATCCCAAACTTCTAATTTATCCCCCCCTCCCTTTCCCCCTTGGTAACTGTAAGTTTGTTTTCTGTGTCTGTGAGTCTATTTCCGTTTTGTAAATAAGTTCATTTGTATCACTTTTTTAGATGCCACATGTAAGTGATATCATATGATATTTGTCTTTCTTTGTCCGACTCACTTCACTTAGTATGATAACCTCTAGGTCCATCCATGTTGCCACAAATGGCCTTATTTCATTTTTTATGGCTGAGTAATATTCCATTGTATATATACACTACATCTTCTTTATCTATTCATCTGTCGATGACACGATAGCCAAGACACGGTTGCTTCCGTGTCTTGGCTATTGTAAACAGTGTTGCTATGAACACTGAGGTGCATGTGTTGTTTTGAGTTAGAGTTTTCATCTTTTCCAGATATATAGACATCGGTATTTTTTAAAGATCCCTCAGTTATTCTAAGTCCAGCTAGTGCTAAAAAAAAATCATTGATTTTAAGAATGTGAAGAGTTCACATGAAAGTTCAGATCTGGCTTCTCTTGACATGTGGGGAGATATGACAACACTGAGTCTGCTATCCTTCAAGGAAACCCGTTTGGCAATGAGAGGTGGTTACTGCACCCTCCAGGTCTCTGCAAATCACTTCACTATGGGCCTCCTCTCCTCACCCCCCGGGGTAGACCTTCACTTCTTATTCTTTTATGCGCCACACCTAGCACGGTCCCTGACACAAAGCACATACTCGATAAACGTTTATTAAGTAAATGAATGACAATGAATTTATAAGGGAAAGAACATATAGTTACTGAAAATGGCAAAGCTGTGTGTTATATGATCAGATTAAAATATTGGGGCAAGATGGCCAACTGACTTACTCAACATTCATTCTCACCTACCTTCTATATTATAGAGCCTGTAGCTTTTATTACGGTCACAACTACATTTCCTAGACTCCCTCACAGCTGGGTTTCCTCAGGGGAGGGTGGTCCTGAGAAACGTACTTTGGTCAACTTGGAAGGAGGAGTGAAGCCACAGAAGGAGGAAGCCATGCACAGGGAGAGGGGTTTTTCTGGCAAGCACAGCAGTGGGGACACTTGGTTATTCCAAGGCCAGCAGACCTGATTGGGGCCGGGAAGCAGCAGCCAATGGAGCAGGCCAGTCCTCAGCGTGGTTCCCCACGTTGTCCCCCAAGCAGAGCGTCCTCAATCTGCTCTTGCATTTTCCCAACAATTTCTCCACAAATGTACAGTCTGGATTCTGTCATCTTCATTTATTCATCTTGAGTGATAGAATAATTGGTCAGAAACTGCAAATTGCCTACCCTGTATCCATTCTCTTCTTCACTAACTTCTATATTTGGGAGGTGTAAATATGCCATGCTTTACAAACATGTGCTCCATTTCCATATCCCTTTGAAGAATGGATGGCCAAGGAAATGAAATGGAAGAGTGTGGACAGAGCTTCTGGGAAAGACCTACAGGCAGACCTCCGAGATATTGCAGGTTTGGTGCTAGACCACTGCAGTAAAGCAAATAGCACAAAAAAGCAAGTCACACGAATTTTTGGTTTCCCAGGGCAGCTAAAAGTTATGTTTACACTATACTGTAGCTTATGTTTACACTAGACTGTAGCCTATTAAGTGTGCAATAGCATTATGTCTTTAAAAATGTATGTACCTTGGGTTTCCCTGGTGGCGCAGCGGTTGAGAGTCCGCCTGCCGATGTGGGGGACATGGGTTCGTGCCCCGGTCCGGGAAGATCGCACATGCCACGGAGCGGCTGGGCCCGTGAGCCATGGCCGCTGAGCCTGCGCGTCCAGAGCCTGTGCTCTGCAACGGGAGAGGCCACAGCAGTGAGAGGCCCGCGTACCGCAAAAAAAACCCAAAACCAAAACCAAAAAAAATGTATGTACCTTAATTTTAATATACTTGATTGCTAAAAAATGCTAACCACCATCTGAACCTTCAGCAAGTCGTAATCTTTTTGCAATAGTCTCATTAAGTCACTGATCACAGATTACCATAACCAATATAATCATAATGAACAAGTTTGAAATCTTGCAAGAATTACCAAAATGTGACACAGAGACACGAAGTGAGCAAACGCTGTTGGAAAAACGGTGATGATAGAATTGCCACAAACCTTCAATTTGCAGGGGGGGGTGGCAAAGAAGCCAATATCTGTGAAGGGCAATGAAGAGAACTGCAATAAAATGAGGTGTGCCTGTACTCGCTGGCAAGCCCTCATTTGTCCTCAGACCATCCTCCAACTTGGATGAGATGTTTTTAGCACCACCTCTTGTGAAGATGGAAGCCATGTGCTAAGGATGGCAGAGAAGAAAGCCAGGAGGAGGCTGGTTATTGATGCCACTGTAGTGCCGTCACACCAGCCTTTGACTGCCTGCCTCTAGCCTCCTTGTTATGTGAGAGAGAAACAATAGTAGAAGCTTATAATAGTAGTAGCTTATAATAATAATAGTAGCTTATCGTGTTTAAGTTACTATTATTGGGGGCCGAGTGTGGGGGGGTCTCAGTTCCTAAGCATTTAAAGCATATCCTTCATAATAAAAATATAATGTAACAGAATATCCCACTGCAAATGAAACGTTATGAGTGTTTTTAGCTCTAGAGAAAGGGGAACTAGAAAATCAACTTGGCCTTTTCACCAGCCCAGTCTAGTCCCCTTCGACCCATCAGAAGGCTCTCCCTCCATCTTGAGAGCCAAGTTAAGGTCTGGTTGTTTATCTGGGGGGGTCAAGGCTGAGAAGGTGAGAGTCAAGGCTATTACCTGGCAAGGGGATTCTAATCAGCCCTTTATCCAGAGGAAGCCCTGGGGAGAAATTGATGAAGGGAAGGCGGTCAGGGCTCTGGATTCATTTTATACAGAGCTTCCTAAATATTCATTGTGTGTCAACTGTATGCCAGACACGGTCTGGGAATTTAGTCCCAGCAATGAAAGAAAGATCAGGCTCTGCCCTCAGGGAGCGTGCACTCTGGTGGAGCGTCTGCCAGCAAGCCGTGTTACAGAATCAGCTGAGTGGAGGTGTTTGTGCAGGTGAAAATGGAGAAGAGACCTCCGCCCAAGACAGCTCTGCAGCCTGGAATAGAGCCCCTCTCCCTTTTAGGGAGGGCTTCTCTCTCAGACCAGCTGTCACTCTTTAGTCTGCTCTCTACACTGTGATCCCAGCTGGACACACAGCTCACCAGTTTCCCTGTTACTTTGTAAATTATGGATAGGAACTCTAGCCTTCATGCTCTGGGAATGGAAGAGAGTAAAAGCTGGGGTTAGTGAGCTTGGAGAAGGGGAAGTAGAGGTCTGGTTAGATAGTTATTAAATCTTGGTTTTTAGAAGCAGAATTCGAATAGAATATACACACTGATTATAACCATTTATTTTATAATGAATACAGAACGTGACCTGCAATGTGCAAGGCACTGGATCTCACTCGGTCTTCACAGAAACACGGAGAGTGATGCACTACTATCTTCATTTTACAAATGAGATCAATGCTCAGAGAAGTTAATTATCTTGATTGGGTGCAGTAAGAAATCAAAATCGATCCATCAGACTCTAAGGTCACGTTCTTCCCACTTCACTATTCTGGTTCCTCCATACCAGCCTACAACTAAAGACCTTGGGTCCTAGAGAATATTACCAGTCTAAGTCTTGCCGAGCAAATCTTACAAATTCTAAACATAGCCACAGCGATCACCCTGCAGGAACTGACGCTGAAGCCTGAAGTAGGCTGTCCAGCTTGGATGAGAGCACAGGAGCCAGGAATCCAGGAATCTAGTGTTTCTCAGTAATCATCTTTCTCAAGAGTACATCCAGCCAGAAGAAACATTTGACAGTACAATACGTTGCTTTTTTTTTTTTTTTGGTAATTTACATGACCTATTCTTGCTGTGGATGGGGGTTTAAGGCCAATTACTGCTGCCCTAAAGAGAGAAAAATATTTTCTCCTGCCAGTTTCACCTTCTCAGTCTTTGATTAAGACTGTAGGGTCTTCAGCAATATACACTGGTTCACAGAAATGCACAGACAAGGGGAAACTGGAGAAGAAAAGGAGTTGCCAGAAATTTTTTTCCAGACCACTGGATCCTCCTCAAACTAATTAGCTTGAGGTACGTAGGAAGAGAGATTGTATGTCTTATGGTCAGTAGGAGTGTAGGTTAGTCACCAACTGTTACGCTCTCCAGGCTGGGGAAACTTACCCCGCCCCCGACAGAATCTGTAGCTCTACCCCCCTCACACTAGGAAGGTATCTCTAAATTTGTACTAACCACACGTCTGCCACCTCAGTATCAGGAATGACGTCTTTTCATCTATGTCTCTGTATCAAAACTCTGAAGTGTTGGTGGCAAAGGACAAGAAATTAATTCAAACTGGCATAAGCTAAGGGAAAGGGTGTTTGAAAAACTGAAAAAGGACATCTATAGGAACTTTTCTATAAAATTGAAAAGTTCAAGGCTAGTACCAGACTGATAAAGCCTGGATCCAGGGGCTCAAATGCTATCTTCAGAATTCCATTTTTATCCGTCTTAGATCTGCCTCCCACGGAGTGGGTTAGGTGCTGTGTGCTGGCTCCTGGCAACTCCAGGCTCGCTTCATTCTTACTGTTACGAATCCCAGGAGAAAGATATCTTCCCGGTGCTTCCCTCTTAAATTCTGGGTTCATTCTGATTGGAGGAATCGGAGTGATTCAGCCACTTCTGAACCAATCACTAGGTAGGGGAATGCAGTGCTGTGATTGGCCAGCCCTGAGGCACATGCTTCTTCTCTGAAGCTGGGGCTGGAGACCGGAATCTAAACCACGTGGACTGAGCAAGGATGGGTGGTAATAGTTCCCTAAAAGAAATCCACGGAGTTGTTACTTGACGAAAAGGTGGAATGGATAGTAACCAAAAGAACGCATATTCCTGCAGTATTCCCACTCCCTAACACACGTAGTAGGAGCTCAGAAGTCTTTATTCAATTTATTGTTGACGGAGAAGGTTCTGCCTAGTGTAGACCTGTGCTCGGAGCAGTGCCTTGACTCTGGTACCCTGTGGTGTTGGTAAGTGATGCCCACCTTGGCTTTCTTTACCCGCGGCTCCTCTCCTCTGAGTTCTGACTTGACCCACACTTGATCCTGGATAATTCCCTCTGCTTCACAACATGCCTTCTATTTCCAATCATGACCAGTCTACCCTCTTTCCACCGAGGTTGAGCTCTTCAGAAGGCAAGGTCCAAGTTGCCTCCCTCTCTGGTCTTCAGAACTCAACTGGACCTGAGCTGTTCTGGGTGAGGCACGAACTGGAATGAGTGCACTGCTGCACAAGGCTGAAGGACAGAAAGTAAAAGAATGCCAGAACGGAAGTTCTGTTCTTGAGCTCCCCCATTGCATCCTCTTTCCAAGCAACCCAGGGCTTCTTTTCCACAGTTTATCTGGCTGACATTCTGAGAATAAGTCCAGGGGCCTTTCAAGATGCCAGCAGTTAGTGTCTAAATGGTTATAACTGCACTGGTAAAGTTCCATCTCAGAGTATTTTACTAATTGGCCGGGAAATATTGTGCCCTTGAAACAGTCAATAGTTAAGCCCTATATAGCATCTGTAAGAAGATACACTCATTTCCTGGCTGCTGTGATATTAGAGGCTACCTTCTACTCCCAAAAGAACTTGGAGTTGACTGAATCTTCTTGTATTATGAAACTCACATGCTAAGTTAGCATAACAGGATGCTAGCAATCCTCCTTGTTTTCCTACAATAATTAATTTTTCTTAAATTTCTTCCTAATTGATGCACTCATTTAAAAAATTTACAATGTATATGACAATGACCTTTATCTTAAAAATTGTGCACCAGAAGGTAAACTATCCAATTTCCTATTTTCACCACCCATATTCTTTTAAATAAACCTGACATTTAAGACAGTAATTGTAGATATGTATTCCAGTTCAGGCATCATAGATGAACCTGGAGTAACTAATAAACTTTTGATTTCTCATGCATTCCAAATAAGAACTTGAAAAAAGGGAATCATCCAGGACAGGGGATTTTAACAGGTGCCTGAGGATTTGTCTTCAAGTATGTCTTTACAGTAAGAGGAAACTGAAAGTGAAATACAGTGTAGCTTACGATAAGGGACATATTCTATATCTGTACAGTGCACTTCTCCATAGAATGTTATCTCAGTGTTCCTTGTGACCACACGGGGAGTTGAGTAGGCGGTCAATGACTCCATTTTACAGATAAAGAAATTGAGGCACAGAATAATTGAGTTTCTCAAAGTTGCGTACATTAGGGATAATGCTGGGAATAAAATCCACTCTTAATTATCAGTCTAGAACCTACTCATATTTGTAAAAGCTAAGACCCACCCAGCTTGGTTATTAACCTTTATTCCACATGCTGCTGTTCTGTCTCCCTTGAAATTCTTGTTTTCTTCTCAGATGTCAATTCTCTTCCTGGCACCAGAATCTTTTTTTTTTTTTTTTTTCCTAATCCTTGGTTGTCTCTCAGTATGAATAGATTTCCTGTTTGTGTTCCTGAGGCTCATAAGTGCATTTATTTTACCAGCTGAGAGACATGAGCCAAAATGCTTGTGACATATGTTGAAATGCAGTTAAGCTGTTAAGTGGAGCACAAAATGTTGTAAAGTCAAAATACAAAGGTTTATGGGTGCAGAGTGTACAGGTTTTATGCTATTCAGCCCTGATTTCCAGGAGGCATGTGGCTGCCCTTCCCTGATGTAGGGCTACATTTGACAAATTGATTTTTTTCAACCAGGGTTAAATAATGATTAATTTCCCAGGAGCATAACTTTCCTTAGGGGTTGTAGTAAAACGTCCTTGTCGTGCCCTTTCATGGTTAGGTGACAGAAACGTTGAATCTTTGGTTTTTAAATATGCTTTTGACAGCAAATTTCAGAAAGCTTCCTAGGGCTTGCACTAAAAAACAAACTCTTCCTTAATCACATCACTTGTTCTTAAACATATCGCAGATTCTAAGAGGGGAAGCGTTTATTTAGCATTAATCACCTTCTAGGTGTCAGGGTCTTCTAGACACTGTTTCCCTAATCAAAAATGTATCATTGAAAATTAAGTACAGAGAATAAAGGATCAATATTTGACTGGGCTTTTGATAGGAGGATAGAAAATTTTGATTAACAGCAATGGGTTTCAGAGACATATGGATCCAGAGCTTAGCTCTCTGCTGCCTTGGGAAAGTCAGTTGATTTCCTCTGCCTGTCTCCTCACCTATGTAACGTTGCTAATGGTACCCAATTCCTAGCACCCAAGTGGAGCTGAACCGAGCATGTAAAGCATGCTTGTTGTACGCCATGAATAGCAACTATTTGAGGGTATGCTTAAAAATTGAAAAAGCCTGTTAATTGCACTTGTGTGTACGAGAATATTCAAGGCGATTTGTCACTGATGATTGGTGATAACTTGAACTCAGCATCCCGTTCTGTTCATTTTGTATATATTGTATAGATGAGGCACGAGGTAACGTGTCACCACGTGTCCACTTATAATTTGAACGAGTGCAGACCGTCCGGTTCTCTGATCCATGAGTGGTAGAGCTTTATGTTTCTATAGGAAATGAGAGAACTGATTTCTATCTTTACAAAGAGGGGGGAGACAAGAGTTCCTTCCATTCTCTCCAGCTCACAGAAAGGTAGTGGTATATTCCCGAAGATTAGACAACTGAGCTGGTTACCTTTCTATAAGTAGAAAATCTCTGTAGATGTGATGGAATTGAATTTTATTTTTGCAAATGATCTAATCTGAAGCTCCGGAGTTAAGGCAAAAAAAAAAAAAAAAGTCTCTCACTTACTAAAAACTGAACTAGAACTGGAACTTTCAATGCGTCTTGACACTGCTGTGGCCATAAGGTGGCTGAGCCATGAGGGCATGGATGAAACCCAAACTCAGTTTCTCTTTCATCTCTAGTTCTGTCTGGTGTATTCTGCAAATGTGCAGAAAAACCCTTTGGCCCCCCTGCACCTTTTTGCAACCAGTGAGGCAGATGGAATCACCAGCAGCTACCACTAGCAGAGCTTTACTCAGGAGTTTCCAAGTCTTTGCTTCAGGCTCAGTCTGCTACAGGTGTATAAAGCCCTGCAGATTCCCCGCTGATCAGATCGCTGGTGCTCACAGCATGGATGGAGATCATCAGCACTTTTCTGTGTGAATGGGGCCACGACCCTGGTGTTCTATTGGTGGAAGTCGGTTACCACAGTCAGACCAATAACCACCTATGAGCCACACACACACACCTTCCACCAGCTGGCCTGCCTGTGAACAAGCAACAGCATCACACCCCCATCACAAGGTCAACACCACCAGTAGGAAGCAAAACAACAGGACTCCTTCACGTTGGGGCAAGTGGGTGGTCCTACCAGAGGACGATCCTCAAACCATCATTATTGGGAACAGCAATGCTAAGTGTGTTTTAGGACGAAGGTAGGAATAGTGAGGATGTTGAATGATTCAGGAAGCAGGAATCGGAGAGATAAGCATGAGGTCATGTTGGTTAGCTATTATTATGGTCCTTTTTTTAAAAAAAGCACAGAATGTACTTGTGTGTACATGACAGCCAAAAAGGTTAACTAGTATCCATTAAGCAACAGCAACAAAGTTGATCATAGTATTGAGTTGGATGAGGTTGGAAGTACCTTAGAAGTATATAAATTCCACCCATCTTTTAAGTCTTAACTTAAGTACCATGGCTTCTAAAAACCTACCAAGAGGAACCTCTCTCTCCTCTGACCTTCCATTCTATCTCTTGTCTACCAAAAGGTTTCATACTTTTTAAAGCTGTAAATATCTTTATTGAGGAAAAAAATTCTTCACGAGCCATATGAAAACCAGATATAAGCAGAGGCTCTGACAGAAGTGGGGATGTGCTAGCCTGAGCATCTCTCCACCGATAGCCTGAGGAACCCTGGGGTACCCTGGAACACTGTTTGAGAAATACTCACCTCTATCATTTACTTGGCAGTTAACTGGCATACACTGTCTTATGTTTCCGCCTGATTCTTGTAGATCTGCCGACTAGATTACAGATTTCTAAAGGGCAACGATTCAAATGAAAACAACAAAACCAGCGAGAGCTAGGAGCCAGGAGGTGGAGGTTCTGGGCCTCGTGCTGTCACTCGGCAGGCCTTGCATATGAGCCCACTCAGTGTGCTGGGCCCATAAAGGCCAAACTAGATGGTATATAAGAAATGTGACCCTGATTCCCAGTCTCCCATGATAGTCCTGGGTTCCATGTGCTGTAGACCCATTAACTTGATTATTTTTAGGGTCGCTTTCACTCTCAGAAGTCTCCCAATTTGGGGTGATAACCCTATGACTTCCCTCTATATAAGGCCTCTTTTGGATTCATGATGGGTTGCTTGTACTTCACTTACACGCTCACACCCCATCCCCACGCCCACCAGCATAGGGCTTAGGACATAATAAGGACTCAATGTATATTCAATTAATCCAGAATAAGACATAGTTATTAACCTAAAGGGGCTTGAGACCTAACTGCGGTGATGACTTACACGTATGAAGTCTCTAGAAATCAACACAGACCAGTGTGCAGTGAAGGCTGGTAAACTGAGAGACACATGAGAAGGCCCACAGCCAGGTCCCATGTTCTCAGTACTGCAGATGGTCATTCCCATCCTAGCACGTAAGGTTTTGAACAGCAGAGCCAGGGAGAGAAGCCAGATGAGCAATGGCCAGGACCCAGACACGGGCAGGCCGCCAAGTGGGAAACATGATTGGGACAACAGGGGTTACAAGGTAGTGACTTTCAGGGAAGCAGAGTGGGGGCCTGCTTAGCTGTCTGGCTGGCTGGCAGAGCTCCATAGAGTGAGGCAATCGGCAGCAATCCAGCGAGGTCCATGTGTGGATGGGCCAACAGCAGTGGGGTTACCGTGGTAGGGGAAAGCCAGGCATTGGGTCTGGACAACCCCATGCAACCACCAGCCCTGGAGAAGGGGAGTCCTGAGACAGGAGCAGGGCATGGTGGTTTAGGCAGGAACTTTCTGAAAGTTGGGGGAAAGTGGATGCTATAATGTGGGCTGATTTGGCTAGGGGGCATGCTGGGATCTCAATGGTCGGTGAGAACTGAAAGAATGAGTTGAAAGCTGGCAGAGACCAAGCAAGAGGGATTAATTTGGTTTGGAGCATGACCCTGAGGAGAGGAGCCAGCTGTCCAAACCACAAACTAGGGTCTAACTTGCGTTGGTACCAGTGCTCGTATCTGGTATAATTTTGAGCCCAATCCCTGCCTCTCCTGATAGGCAGAACCAGGCAAAACGACTGGGGCAAATCCCATGAGTTATGATAGGCCGCTGGGCAGAGCACGACTTCCCCAGGGCGATGGTTACAGTGGGTGAGGCTGAAGGTAGAGGCTTTGAGTCATGTCAAATCTTAGTGATGTTCACAGCAGCATTACTTACAATAGGCAAGATATGGAAGTAACCTAAGTGTCCATCAACAGGTGAATGGATAGAGAAGATGTGGTGTATATGTATATATACACGATGGAATACAACTCAGCCATTAAAAAGAATGAAATGTTTCCATTTGCAACAACATGGATGGACCTGGAGGGTATTACACTAAGTGAAATAACTCAGACAGAGAAAGAAAAATACTCTATATGATACCACTTATACGTGGACTCTGAAAAATAAAATGAATGGATATAACACAACAGAAACAGACTCGCAGATATAGAGATCAAGCTAGTGGTTACCAGTGGGGAGAGGGAAGGGAAGAGGGGCACAATAGGGGTAGCAGGTTAAGAGATACAAAACTACTATGTATAAAATTAAAAAGCTGCAAGGATATATTGTATAGCACAGGGAATAGAGCCAATATGTTATAATAACTTTAAATGGATTATAATCTATAAAAATTTTGAATCATTATGTTGTACACCTGAAACTAATACAATATTGTAAATTAACTATACCTCAATTAAAAAGTTAAAAAAAATAACAAATTTCCACACACACAAAATTTTAGACAGCAAATACAAAACTAGGTCATAAAACAAGAGTTTGATTGAGAACAGATTTTGAGTTAAAGATCCCAATGGGAGATCAGGAAACTAGAGGAAAAGGTTGAAGAGTGGAGGGTCAGGGCACACAGGACAGCTTCCAGGGCAATTTCATGACAAAATGTGAGCCCTGATGGTGGCCTTATATGCAGCAGTCCCAACATGGGCTGACGTAGATGCACTTGAGCCGCTGAAAGAGGAGCTGATGTTACACGGCAACACCACCTCCAGGTAGAGGTCATGCATGCAGTCACGCAGGAGAGGGGTTCATGGTTCTGGGAGAGCCTGGCCAGCTGAGCACAAGACTCCACCTAGCGGCTGGAGGGAAGAGGTGCAGCCCCCCAGGAGAAGAGGTAGGCGAGGCCCCAGGCAGGATGTGAGGGCCTCAGCAAAGCATACTGGGAGTCAGGCTGGGGCTTCCGTCCCGGAGTAGAAGTCAGGACCCAGGACAGAAGCACAGGCACACACATTCAAGGTTAGATGTGTAGCTGGAGTGTGTTGGACCCGCCCACGTCCACCAGGTATTGGCCAGGGGCAGCAAGACGGCAGGGTGGTGGAGTCTGGCCTCTGTCTCGACTCAGACTAATGGGGGTTTTAATCTTGATTCTACCAGAAGCTGGCTGTGAGACTGTCAGCTAATTAACATCTCTGAATTGTGGTTGCCTCATCTTTAGGATGGGGATAACAACATGTACTTGGCACACGGTTGCTGTGAAGATTATGTGATGTAATGTGATTGAAGCCCCAAGCTTGGTGCCTGGCGCCATTATAGATGCTCCGTACACAGAACTATTACTATCCTTAAGACTAAACCCAAACCACACCTGTTGGGAGGGAGGCAGATGGAGCTTTTAATACACTGCCAGGTTGGTCCAGATCACCAGAGGAAATGGATGATGCCCCGAGGGACCAGGAGTGGGCTTGGTCCTATGGAAAAAGCAAGGGCTAAGTTTCTTAAAACAGGAGTTCAGGTTCAGAGAAGAATCAGCTATTGGGTACTGACTTACTGGCCTCTGTTTCCAGCTCAAGGAGCACTGAGCCCACAGGCAGGGTCCAAACAACCCTTGCAGAAAGAGGGAAGGGATGTGGGATTAGGCAACCAAATAGTTCATCGCTCTGGGAGCCAGTGGGCCCTGTCATCCAAAAAATATCCCCTCTGCTTAATTCAGGACCAATGGTACCTAAAATGCCACAATTCTGTATTCATTTCTTTGCATTAAATATTCTTCTCCCTAGGCATAATTGTTCAAAACGTAGGCATTGCAAGATGTGGAACACACCGAGTCACTCATAGTTCATGCATCCAGACCTCAACCTGCTGGGATGCCTGCAACTCCCCCAGAGGATTCATGTGGGCACTGACCTTCTCCAGACCTGGGGCAGCCAGCTCCAGAGGAGGAGAGGAAGCATCTTTAGGACTGTGAAGACTTGGGAAGAAACTGGGAAAAGATGGAAGTTCACACAGCATTTGTTCTCTTCTTCCTGCTCACGTTGGGGTTTTATGAGACCTAGTTTCTAGATTCAGTTCTCAACAGGAGGACTACAGGCATCTGGTCATGGGCAAGATGGTCTGGAAAGGTAAGGGGCGGAACATTGTCTCCACCATTTCCTTTTTCTGGGGCCCAAACCTCTGATGGGACCTTCTTCCTTTGGTCTCCAGACTTCCCCTGAGGACTCTAATACCTTTAAGCTTTGGGCATAATCTGGCTGAGGAGGCTTTCAATTTAGGCCCCAAAGCTACATGAGAAATGTATGAGTGTGGGAAAGGTGGGGGAGGGAGAGGGATAAATTAGGAGTTTGGGATTAACATATACACACTACTGTATATAAAGTAGATGATCAACAAGGACCTACTGTATAGCACAGGGAACTCTACTGAATATTCTGTAATAACCTAAATGGGAAAAGAATCTGAAAAAGAATAGGTATATGTATAACTGAATCACTTTGCTGTACACCTAAAACTAACACAACATTGTGAATCAACTATACTCCAGTACAAAATAAAATAAACTAAAATAAAAGTATGTGTATTGTTGGCTTGCAAAGGTAAGTTTCTGACCTGTGCTGAGCAACATACAATAACCCAAGCCACGCATGGCTCCTGAGCCCTTGAAATGTGGCTGGTCCGAACTGAGGTGTGCTCCAGGTATAAGATACGCACCAGACTTCCAAGACTCATTACAGAAAGAAAAAAGAACGTAAAATGCCTCTTTAATAATTTTGTACATTGATTCCATGTTGAAATGATATCAATAATACTCAGGATATGTTGGGTTAAATAAAATGTATTACTGAAATGGATTTTTTTTTAGCTTTTTTAATGTGACTACTAATTTTTTTTAATTCCATATGTGGCTTGCGTTATGTCCTATTGGACAGCACTGTTTTAGACAAATTGATGACTTAGTTTTGTCCAAAGAGTCCCAGCCCGTGAAGGTCCAGCCACCCGCACTGTGATTAATCAGTCTGGTGAGTACCTGACCTCTGGCGATCACAGAGGGGCAGCTCATCTGGTGAGAGGGAGGGTGATGGCTCCAGGCAGGCAAAGATAACAACGTTCCCTACAGCAAAGGAAACCATCAACGAAACAAAAAGACAACCTGAATGCGAGAATATATTTGCAAGTGATATAACCAATAAGGAGTTAATATCCAAATATATAAACAGCTCATACAGCTCAATATCAGAAAAACAAACAACCCCACTTAAAAATGGGCAGAAAGGGCTTCCCTGGTGGCGCAGTGGTTGAGAGTCCGCCTGCCGATGCAGGGGACACGGGTTCGTGCCCCGGGCCGGGAAGATCCCACATGCCGCGGAGCGGCTGGGCCCGTGAGCCATGGCCGCTGAGCCTGCGCGTCCGGAGCCTGTGCTCCGCAACGGGAGAGGCCACAACAGTGAGAGGCCCGTGTACCGCAAAAAAAAAAAAAAAAAAAATGGGCAGAAGACCTGAATAGACAGTTTTCCAAAGAAGAAATACAGATGACCAAGACACATGGAAAGATGCTCATCATCATCAACCATCAGAGAAATGCAAATCAGAACCGCAATGAGATATCCCCTCACACCAGTCAGAATGGCCATCATCAAAAAGACCACAAATAACAAACGTTGGGGAGGAAGTGGAGAAAAGGGAACCCTTCTATGCTGTTGGTGGGAGTGTAAATTGGTGCAGCTACTAAAACAGTATGGAGGTTCCTCAAAAATCTAAAAATAGAACTACCATATAATCTTGCAATTCCACTCCAGGGTGTATATCTGAAGAAAATGAAAACATTAATTCGAAAAAAATATATTCACCCCGATGTTCATAGCAGCATTATTTACAATAGCCAAGATATGGAAGCAACCTAAGTATCCATCAACAGAGGAATGGATAAAGAAGATGTGGTGCATAGATAATAGAATATTACTCAGCCATAAAAAAGAATGAAATCTTGCCATTTGAGACAACACGGATGGGCCTAGGGAGTATTATGCTAAGTGAAATAAATCTGACAGAGAAAGGCAAACACCAAATGATTTCACTTATATGTGGAATGTAAAAAGCAAAGCAGATGAAGGAACGTACCAAACGGAAACAGACTCATAGATCCAGAGAACAAACAGGTGGTTACCTGCGAGGAGAAGGAAGGGGGAGGGGCGAGTTAAGGGTAGGGGATTAAGAGGTACAAACTACTAGGTATAAAATAAGTAAGCTACAAGGATATATTGTACAGCACAGGGAACATAGCCAATATTTTATAGCAACTATAAATGGAGTATAATCTTTTAAAATTGTGAATCACTATGTTGTACACCTGAACTTGTATAATATTGTAAATCAACTATACCTCAAGGAAAAAGATTTTTAAAAATAACTGAACATTCCCTTTATTCCTACTGTTGGGATCCATTAAGGAAGTGCTGTCTTGCTTCTTGTCAGACACAAAGACACTTAGGCAGCGGGAGAATCTCTTTTTCCACCATCACCACCTTACGGTTCCTGCCTATGTGTTGAGAAACAGAAACTCTTAACTCTCTATTTTTTCACCAGCTGGTGCCTTGGAGGACAGGATCTCCAGCAAAACGCCTTGTGCTTTTCTCTCTCAGGGAGCTCACGACTCTGTGTTAACACCCATCTACATCAAAAAACCTGCTTCTAGCTCCTCCTCTGAAGCTAGAAAATTAGACTTTTATTAAGACTACTAAGGACACAGACCTCACCTCATTTCTTTATTCATTCAGCAAATATTTGTGTAATGTCTACTCCATGCCCAGCATTGAAGAGCTAACAAAACAGACCTCTGGCTCTGTCTACCAGCAACATTTGATGTGTCCATCTTGAAGTTTCCTTCTTGAAAAACTTGCTTCTTGTTGCCCCTAGACATCCCTTTTTCTTAGTTCTTCCTATTTCACTGTCCAGTCCATCTCCTTAACTAGTTCCTAACTGCCCATATCTTTGAATCTTGGAGTTCCCTCAGTCTTCAGACCTCATCTTTTTTATCATCACAAACTCCCCAAATTATCACTCTCTTCCAATGGCTGTGAATCCAATCTGTGCTCCAACAACACCTCGTCTTCTCCATGACCAAATGCCTGGTCCCAACCTCTCTCTTGGACCCCAGACTCATATATCCAGCTCCCCCTTCAACATTTCCACTTGGATGTGTAGTAGGATCTCAAATGTAACACATCTAAAGCTAAATTCTGGTTTCTCCCCTAAAATCTGCTCCAACTTGGTATATTGAAAACCCATTCTTCCAGTTGTTTAGGTTAAAAAAAAAAATCTTGACACCGTCCTGACTCCTATTTCTCTCACATCCCATTTCTAATGTGTCAGCAAATCCTATCAGTTCTATTTCAAAATACATCCACTTTCTGAACATTCTCTCCAACCCAACCTCTACTCCCTTGGGTCAAGCCACAGTCGTGTCATATGGGAGATTATTACCATAGTTTCCTAATAGGTCTCTGTGCTATTATCCTTGCCTTCCTATATAGTCTATTCTTAAGTCAAAAGCCAGAGTGGTCCTTGAAAAATGTAAGCAATAGCATATCATTCTCAGAACCCTCCAACACCTTCCATCTCTCTCTAAGTGAAATCCACAGTGTCTACTGCATCAACCAGGCCTACCATACTCTCCCCTGCACTCTCCAACCCGGCCACCCTGGTCCCTGGCCCCCTTGCTTTCCTAAAACATACCAGCCAAGCTGTTCACGCTTCAGAGACTTTATTTGTTTATTTATTTATTTCTTATTTATTTTTGGCTGCGTTGGGTCTTCTTTGCTGCATGCGGGCTTTCTCTAGTTGCAGCAAGCGGGGGCTACTCTTCGTTGCGGTGCGCGGGCTTCTCATTGTGGTGGCTTCTCTTGTTGAGGAGCATGGGCTCTAGACACGTGAGTTTTATTAGTTGTGGCACGAGGGTTCAGTAGTTGTGGCTCACAGGCTGTAGAGCACAGGTTCAGTAGTTGTGGCACGTGGGCTTATCTGATCCGCAGCATGTGGGATCTTCCCGGACCAGGGCTCGAACCCGTGTCCCCTGCATTGGCAGGTGGATTCTTAACCACTGCGCCACCAGGGAAGTCCCTAGAGAGGCTTTAAATTTGCTGTTGCCTCTACCTAGAAAACTCTTCTCGCAGACATGTGCATGGTTTGCTTTCTTACTTCCTTCAAGTCTCTGCTCAGATGTCACCTTCTCCAGGAGGCCTTCCCTGACCACCTCTGATAAAGTAGCACTCTGTACCTTGCTATCCCCTCTTCTGCTTGATTCTTCTTCCTGATGCTCGTCACCATCTGCCGTATGTTCACTTAAGTGTTAATCGCCTGCTATTAGAACGTGAGCTCTCTGACAACAGGGTGTGTATCATTTTGTTCACTGCTGTCTCACACCATCTGTTACAGCACCCAGCACGCTGTAAATGTTCATTCAATATTTGTTGAATACATGAAGGCGAAGAAATGGTTTCCTTCATGAAGATAATCATTATAAGAGGCAGATAGTAAACAAGTAAAAGAATAAACACATATATTACAAGTGGTGATGAGTGCGGTGAGGAAGCTAACAGGTACGGTGATGGAGAAACCACTTTAAATGGGGGGGGGGTCAAGAGGGATCTTCAAAAAGAATTGGGATTAGAAGAATGAGATAGGGTCAGCCCTGGAAATGGTGGTGGAGGACCATTCTACAAGGAAAAAATAACACATTCAAATACCTTGAAGCAGGAATGAGTTTGACATCTTCAAAGTTTTGAAAGTGGTCGGGGTAAAAGGAAAAATGACAAGAGATGATGCTAAAGAGGGATCCAGAGGTCAAATCATAAAGGACCTAATAGACTACGTAAGGTTTAGATTTTTTTTTTTTTTTTTTTTTTTTTTTTGCTGTACGTGGGCCTCTCACTGTTGTGGCCTCTCCCGTTGCGGAGCACAGGCTCCGGACGCGCAGGCTCAGCGGCCATGGCTCACGGGCCCAGCCTCTCCGCGGCATGTGGGATCTTCCCGGACCAGGGCACGGACCCGAGTCCCCTGCATCGGCAGGTGGACTCTCAACCCCTGCGCCACCAGGGAAGCCCTAGATTTTTTTTTTAATTTTACTTTTTATTGAAGTAGAGTTGACTGATTATATTAGTTTTGGTATGGGGCATACAGATTCAGTGTTTTTGCAGATCACACTCCATTATAAGTTATTACAAGATAATGACCGTAATGCCCTATGATATACAAAATATCCTTGTTGCTTATCTATTCTAGACATAATAGTTTGTATCTCTTAATCCCATACCTCTAATTTGTCCCTCCTCCTTTCCCTCTTCCCTCTGGTAACCACTAGTTTGTTCTGTATAACCGTGAGTCTGTTTCTCCCTTGCACATACATTCACTGGCATTACCGTTTAGACTCCACATACGAGGAACATCACCCACTATTTCTCTTTGGCTGACCCACTTCACCAAGCATAGTATTCTTGAGTCCATCTACATTGCTGCAAATGGCAGAGCTTCATTCTTATTTATGGCTGAATAATATTCCATTATACACACATGTACCACATCTTCTTTATCCACTTGTCTGTTGATGGGCACTTGGGTTGCCTCCAAGTACTGTTTATTGTAAACAGTGTTGCTGTGAACATTGGGTACATGTATCCCTTCAAATAAGTTCATTTTCTGAAGATATATATCCAGGTGTGGAATTGCTGGATCATATGGTAGTTCTACTTTTGATTCTGGAGGAAGCTCCATACTGCTCTCCATAGGGGCTGCACCAATCTACATCCCCACCAACAGTGTCCGAGGGCTCCATGTTTTCCAAACCCTTGCCAACATTTTTTCTCTCTGTTCTTTTTTTTTTGTTTTTTTTAAGTAATTTTATTTTATGTTTTTTTTTTGGCTGCGTTGGGTCTTTGTTGCTGTGTGTGGGCTCTATCTTTAGCTGCGGCGAACGGGGGCCACTCCTTGCTGCGGTGCACGGGCCTCTCACCGAGGTGGCCTCTCTTGCTGCAGAGCATGGGCTCCAGGCGCGCGGGCCTCAGCAGTTGCCGCACGCAGGCTCAGTAGTTGTGGTTCTTGGGCTCTAGAGCGCAGGCTCAGCCGTTGTGGCACAGGGGCTTAGTTGCTCTGTGGCATGTGGGATCCTCCCGGACCAGGGCTCAAACCCGTGTCCCCTGCACTGGGGGACCACTTAACTACTGCACCACCAGGGAAGCCCCAATCTGTGTTCTTATGGTTATAGCCATTTTGACAGTTGTGAGGTGATATCTCATTGTGGTTTTGATTTGCGTTTCTCTAACAATTAGTGACGTTGGGCATATTTTCATGTGCCTGTTAGCCATCTATATGTCTTCATTGGAAAAATGACTATTCAGTCCTTTTGATCAGTTTTTAATCGAGTTCTTTGATTTGTTGACTTGTACGTGTTCTTTGTATACATTGGATATTAATCTCTTATCAGATATATCATTTGAAAATACCTTCTCTCATTTAGTATGTAGCCTTTTCATTTTGTTGATAGGTTGCTTTGCTGTGCAAAACTTTAAAGTTTGATGTAGTCCCTTTTGTTTATTTTTTCCCCTCTCCTGAGGAGATATATGTGAGAAAATATTGCTAAGGTCCTGTGGTGCAGAGCTGGACCAGGGCTTCAGCTCAAACAGGGCAGGGAAGCACAGCGAGGCAGTCAAAGGTAACCTTCAGAGTGGAAGTGAAACAGCAGCTCTCCTGAGAACTCAGCCCACTGGTTTCCCAAAGTTTAGATTTTATTCACCGTTTTGTCTAAGGCCACACCAGTCAGCAGCAAGTTGAGAGGAATATCTGAGATGGTGCCCAGAGATGGAATTTAGATTTCTGGCCCATTACCTTAAGCTTCTTAGCTAGGAATGGAGTGGCCTTCACAAGGAGAGTGCAGACCGATCCTCCTACAACAAAACTTCCAAGACGCCATTTCCTGTGCAGGAAGCAACGGCATCCTCTCTCTGTAAGAACCAGTCCCCACCTGCGCCAGCTCTTCTGTTATTTGGTCCCTCTTTAATGAAGTAGCCGGTTTCATCTCCCACTACAACAAAGTATCATGTATGACATTTCCAGTCCAGCTGGCCTAGTCCCTATTAACTTCTCTACATCCTCACAGCTGCCTCTAGGCCTTTACTTATGCTCTTTCCCTGGAAAGAAATACCCTGTGCCTCACCCACATCTCCAAATCCCAGCTCTAGTTCTGAGACAACCAGATTTATAGGCCTGGATCATGATTTCAAATGTACTTTATTAGTGTAGAAACCTGAATAATGCTCCCTTCTGCCCCGCGCCCCCCCCCCCAAAAAAAAGAGATCCACATCTTAATCTCTAGAACCTGTGAATGTTATTTCCTGTGGCTAAAACAGGACTTTGCAGATGTGTCTAAATTAAAGATCTTGACACGGGGAAATTATCCTCCACTGTCTGGGCAGGTCCTAAATGCAATCACAGGTATTTTTACGAGAGAGAAGCAGAGAGAGGAAACCTAGACAAAAAAAGGGGAAGGCAATGTAACCACGGAGGCAGAGATTGGAGTAATGCGGCTACAAGCCGCGGGACGCCAGCAGCCACCAGGAGATGCAAGAGGCAAGAAACGGAGTATCCCCTAGAGCCTCTGGAGAGCACGTCCCTTTGACACCTGATTTCAGCCCAGTGATGCTGAGTTCAGATTTCTGGGCCTCCAGAACCGTGAGAGAATAAATTTCTGTTGCTCTAAGCTACCAAGTTTGTGGTAATATCTTACAGTAGCCACAGGAAACGAATACAATTATGCTACTCTCTACCTTGGCCTGTTGTCACTTTGGAAGGTCACATTGCTCCCCTGTCGGCTTTCCTGGTGAACTGCTAGGTAATTCCTGCTCTTCTGCCTTCCTTGATGCTATGCCCACTCATGTTTATTGCATCCTAATTTCACAGGTTTATGTAGGTATGTTCTCCCTCCTGCTTTCTTCATCATAAAGCCACATGTCCAGACTCCAGGCAAATACCTTTATGGTCTGGTGGCAGATCCAGGATGGATTGTGTTCAGCAGGCCTGGAGGCTAGTTCAGTAGTCCATGGGTGAGGTGATGGAGTATGGACCAGTAGGTGGTTTGAGCTAGTTAGGCTGTCTTGTTTTTTTACTTTTGATAATACTGGCTGCCTGGAATTGTGATGACTAGAGACAGAAAACAAAGGTTCCAGGCATTATTGTATCCAGGGACTTGTGACCTGAAGTGAAAGGGAAGAACTAACAAAATGTAAGGGCTGAATGGCTCCAGGGCATGAAGAAAATAGAAACACAAGGTTTTAAACTTCAATCACTGGGAAGATAAATAGTAGTACTATTGACAGAAATGGAAATATTAGGACACAATGAGAGTTGGGGAGAGAAAATTATGAATTCTTTTATTTGAAATGTTGAGTTTTAGGTAAGTGCAACTGGCCACTTGAAAGGTCATCTCCTACTGGGAAGTCTCCTCAACTCTGGTGCTTCCAGAATCCTCTGGTTATGCCTTTATTGTACCCTGATGACCTATATCATGATTACTGGTTTTTCTGTCTTCCTAACAGTCTAACAGTCTGTGAACTCCTTAGGGGAAGAATGGGGTCTTCTTCTATGTCCAGCACCAAATAGATGCTCAATAAATAAATTAACGAATGAGATGGAACTCAGACAAGAGGTTCTTGATGGAGCTGAAATCCTTGAAGTTTATAGCCCACTTTCGTGGGTGAGAGTGGAAGCCATGAAAAATAATACAGCTAGATCTGTCATCAGTTGGGTTCTACAATAACAGGAGGTAGTTATAGCTAAGTAGTTTTTAAACTTTAACCCAATATTCAGGTGTCAGGGATCATAATAATCAAATAAGGAAGAAGACAGGAGTCTGAGACATTATCATCCGTCTAGGGCTTTCTCGAAACTAGAAGTAATTTTTCACTAGCCAGGCAGTTCAAAGTTCACTCACCCTTATCCCAGTTGTCATGCGACCTTCTAATAAGCAGCCATCAGAGGCATAAAGATATTCTTTATGTGACGTGTCTGACTTCTGGGGACTGGTAATTATATTTTATGCCATATCAAAGATCTAGTCAGGCAGGAAGCTCTACAGGCAATATATCTTTTTGCTGGACATTTCTGCTCCTAAAAAGCGGCCAAAGGTATGGAGAATTCTTTAAAATGCATTTCAAGCACTACTGTAAAATGCTTTCCCTTATATGCCCAGCCAGATCCTTTTTGTACCTCTGTAGGCATCAATACATGGGGTCAACTTCTTCTGAATGCCAGAAGGGATAGATAATAATCCCAGCTGTTTTAGATACTGCTCTCAACCTTCATAGCCTGGGCCTATCATTGAATTTCCCTGGGCATTTTATGATATATTGACTGAACCTAATTAAGTCAAGAACTCGCTCTCTGTATCTGCCTTAGCAGCCTCTACACAGAGCTATTCAATTCAAACAACATTTACTAAGCTACTAATAAGTACAAAGCTCTGGGCTAGACACAAAGATAAATTAGACTTGGTATTATGTACCCCAGTCACTTTCTTCGTGAATAACCCAGACACATTCTTCTGGTAACCACGTTTGATGCTCCTCCATTTCTGGAGGACACATTTAGACAGACACAAAAATATGTGGGATTGTCTCCTAGGAAAATGTGGGAACGTTTTTAGGATGACCTTGGGGAGCTTTTGTTTCTTTAGCTGGAGAATCCCTTTTTCATGCTCTCATTACTTGATTTCCAGTTCCAATAGTTCCATGCCATATTACCTGGAAACTTTTGAGAACTAAGTTTCAACAACTGTGTGTGGACGCTCCTCTCCGTAGGACTCTCCCTGGTACCTTAGCAAAGACTATGTGATGCTGAGTTAACATCCTTCACACTTCTTTCCCACTCCTTTCTCCTGAGAGAGGCTAATGTCCTGACATGTCGCCACCACTGCCAAGACTCCAAGACAGGCACTCAAGAATTTCATGAGTCCAAATCTTCAGGCAGACGTTGCTGCACCCTAAATTTTGATAGAAAATTCTGTTCATGGAAAATCATAGCTATTTCTCTAGAATATTATTTTACATAATATTCAAGGTAAGTGGTACTTGATTATGTGTGTGTGTGTGTGTCCAGATAGATTAGATAAATAGATAGATAGATGGTGTGTGTGTATAAACTTGTAATTTCAAACTTCATGGTTATTTTCAGAAATTTGTACCTGCAATTAGAGCAGACGACAACTAGGCAGTAAGTGCTTTGATTGCATCCCACAGGCTTCCAGACTTCAAACGTACATGGGGTTAATTTAGAAAGAAATGACCATGCTTTTCCTACACATATTAGCTTGAGAAAGTCACTTAACCTAAACCTTAGTCACTTTTTTACAAAATGGGAATGATGATATCTGCCCTTCTGAACTTTCAAAGTGGTTTTGAGGAACAAATAGGATATTGGTAAAGCTACTTTATATAAAACAAAGGGCTCATTATTATTATTCAAAAGCGTCTTCTAGACTCTTGGGTTCTTTGCTATCTGTAGACCACTAGGCAATCTAGCTATTGTGGGCATTGAAGTTGGACTTCTTTGCCTTTCCATTAAAATTACTTATAATCTTGGACCCCAAATATCTAAGACTAGAAGTTATTCTACTCAGAAAATTCTAGAACCTTACCTGTCATTTATTCAATACATGCATTATTAATGTTCCTCTGTATCAGGAACAGAAATAGACCTTGGAGATGCTAAGACAAATAATTCAGAATCCCTGCCTATAAAGGACTTAGAATATAACTGAAAGAAACAAATAAATGCAATAAAACTTTATAGGTACTATATAGAAGCATATATCCTTCTCCCACACAGGAGGGAGAGGTTGAGTCTTGCCGTGGGCAGGGGTGTGTGACAAACCTTGCTTACTGCCTAGCTAACAGTCATGCTTCCCCCTTCCCCCAAACCACCACCCACTAGACAGACTTGAAGGTCAAATACTCCCTTTCTCATCCTCCCTAGCAACTAAGCATGTATGTGACACAGATGTGTCAGTGAGATACAAGAGTAAATTTGCCAGTGGTTTCTGGGGAAATGTTGCTTTCTTAATAAAAGGGCTCACGGAAGATTGTGTTTTTCACAGACGGCCACAACAATGGCTTCCACCCATGTGCTCTTGTTACAATGTGATCGTAAATCTTCTCCCATTAAGAGATGGGGGTCGATGTCCTCTCCCCTTGATCCTGGAGTGAGCTTTGTGATTGTCTTAGCCAACAGAGCGCAGAAGTGGCACTGTGACGTCTGAGGCTAGATCATAAAATTGCCATGTGTTTCCACCTTGCTCTGTTGAGAGACTTGCTTCTGGAAGCAAGGAAGCCCAGACTATGCCAAGAAACCACAGGGAGAGACCATGTCTAGATGCTCTGGACAATACAGCGGAGGTCCCAGCCCACAGTCAGCACCAACTATGAGACCTGTGAGTGAGGACATCTCTCAATGACTGTAGCCCCCACCAGGGAATCATGCCCAGCCTTGAGGTCTTCCTAGCTGAGACTCCAGACATGGTGGAGCAGAGGCGACCTCTCCCCACTGTGCTCTGTACAAATTCCTATACCACAGAATCTAAAAGCAAAATGAAATGGTTTTTTTTATGCTGCTTAGCTTTGGGGTGGTTTGCTTTACATCTGGAATGTGGATATAGCCAGCATGACCCTTTCTTTCTTCTTTCAGCCTTGATTCTAGGAGCTGAGCAGAGTGGGAGTGGCAGAAATCTTACAACCACTAGTGAAAGCATGACCTTGGCCTTGACATTGTTGAGCTGCTGAACCAACATCCACAACTATCTATCACCAGACCTCTTGGAATGGGAGAAAAATCAATACACTCTTGTTTGTTTATGCTGCTATAAGCCAGATTACCTGTTACTTATAGTTAGAAGCACCCCTGACTCACACAAGTGACCCCTACTGGTAAGGTTTGGTGGATTTATGCGGGATAAAATTTGATTGTAAAATATCAACGACTGTCTAATCAGAATAAAAGTGGAGATAGCAATTGTTATCTAGTCTTCTGAGAAATCTGGCTGTGAAGAAAATGAGAGAAATGAAGTGGTAGCTACAGGGATCCTATGGGCAAGTTTTATAATCCATGAGGCAATATCTAGTAGAGCCAGAGAGATGAAAAACCGGGAAGTGAACAACCTCAGCAATTATTGGTACAGTTCAACCCTACTTTGGCCCTTGCTGTCTTTAACCAGTCTCAAAGACTCTCTTGGAACCGTTAAAAACAGGGCCAGCTTCCCGGGCGTGCGTCCCATACAGTGGCAGAGGGCTTCATGCTTAGAAGGACCGCACATGTGATTTAATGCTCTACTGTCTCTGTCTTGAACTTCTTAATAATTTTTGAACACGGGGCGCCACATTTTCATTTTGCAGAGTCCTGCAAATAATGTAGACAGTCCTGCCTAAAAGTTTCCTGCTCCTACTACCCACTCATGTGCAGTGCTGTGAAACAACTTGGGCTTTTATTACCAATGGATTTTTGTCTTAAGGGCACTATGTTCCTCAGGTTTTAAATAACATGGCACAGGGTGTCATATAGACATGTCTTCAGATGGCCATCAAGAAAGTGGCCTTTTCCAGCTGGGAAATTTTCCAGCCCTGTGGAGTCCTGGGCCAAGTGAGCACAAGCCCAGTGAGACTCTTGTAGCTCCTGATTAAGACCCTGCCATTCAAGCCCATGGATCTCCTGCCCAGCTCTTGCATCACGATGTCAAATGCACTAGCAGATCTGTGAATTAATTCCTCAAGAACTATACCCCATAATATCCAGAGAATTGGGCAGCTGAGTGGCCCACTACTGACTAATACCTTCCATATGACCAGCTGAAATATTCCTCGCACAGTAATTATGAATTCTCTCGTCTATCCTTCCCATCCACCCCAGAACCACAATTGTGCCTACAGGATGAGCTCCAGGTCAATCTCTGGGACACGCTTCATGTCCCAGAGGCTTGGTACATGAAGCTCTTGTATGAAGAGCTTGGTATGAAGTCTCTGAAAAAGTGCAGCTACTTAAAGGGGATCTTATGTAGAAGGAATGACCTTGGTTGCCATACTCTTTATATTTTATCTCTCTAGCTGCTCAGAAGACTTCAGGATGTCTCTCAGAGGACACGGATAGCTAAAAATAGTTAAGCAAGTGATTTGATCCACTGTCACTGACGTGGATGAACAAAACCCCATTCTCTCCTGCTTTTCCATGTGGAGATTCCCAGAACCTGGGACTTCACCCATTGCTTCCCAGAGACACCCCCTAAGGTGGGGCAAAGGGGACAGCAGAATATTCTGTGAGGCTGTCATTTTCAAGCCATCAGGCATGTACCATAATTATGGATCAGGAATTCCAGGTGCAGGGCTCATTCCCTATCTAGATAGAGGCACGGTGATCAGGTCTCCAGCCAACTGGGCTGAGCTTTAGTCCTACCAAGAATGAAAACCAGGCGTGGGGGTAGGAGGTCTGTTGGGTGGATGGGCCACATATGGTAAGGGTTTGATTAGAAAGAGGGCCTGCACATCCACAAGGATGTCCATGGCCCCATGTTCCAGAAATAAAGCAGCAGATTCTTACCAAGCTCCCTCATCCTCTCCATCAGTGGGCAAAGAGCCACTGACATACACCACCTGACCTGACTCTAACGGCTCAGGGCCTGGGGGGAATCAGATGGTCATTTCTTGCAGATGGGGGTGAGTGTGGCTGTGAGTTGAGGACAGTGAAAGCAGGAGCTTACCTCCTTTCCCCTCCCCTCTCCCTGTGCTAAGGGAAAAGAGTGCGATGAATTTATCCCTCCATTTTATTTTATTTTATTTTATTTTTGCGGTACACGGGCCTCTCACTGTTGCGGCCTCTCCCATTGTGGAGCACACGCTCCGGACGCGCAGGCTCAGCGGCCATGGCTCACGGGCCCAGCCGCTCCGCGGCATGCGGGATCTTCCCGGACCAGGTCACGAACCCGTGTCCCCTGCATGGGCAGGGGGACTCTCAACCACTGTACCACCAGCGAAGCCCCTATCCCTCCATTTTTATTAGCAGGGCTCAGCAACCTTTTTTTTTTAAATTTACTTTTGGCTGTGTTGGGTTTTCGTTGCTGCACGTGGGCCTTCTCTAGTTGCAGCAAGTGGGGACTACTTTTCACTGCGGTGCACGGGCTTCTCATTGTGGCGGCTTCCCTTGTTGCAGAGCACGGACTCTAGGCACGTGGGCTTCAGTAGTTGTGGCACACAGGTTCAATAGTTGTGGCTTTCAGGCTCTAGAGCACAGGCTCAGTAGTTGTGGTGCATGGGCTTAGTCGCTCCACGGCATGTGGGATCTTCCCGGACCAGGGATTGAACCCGTGTCCCCTGCATTGGCATGCGGATTCTTAACCACTGTGCCACCAGGGAAGCCCTCAGCAATCATTTTTTAAAAATAAAATGTAATGCTTGTTTTTTAATAAATGGCTAAGTACTAGCAGAAAACCGAAAAGCAGAAAATGGAATTCTACTCACTTAGAGGAAAAGCCGGTAAAAACCCTGCGTGTTTGATAAATATCTTCAAGACCCATTTCTATGCCCACAATAGAGAACCCCATGGTCCAATGCCCACATATCATAGCAGCCTGAAATCATTTCAGCCCAAATATCTTAGAGAGGTATATGGTCCACAGGCATACTTTTAAAAAAATCCTCTTTTTCTTCTCCCACCCAAGGTCCCACACACAACAGCTCACCTCTTGATTCTCAAAACCCTTCAGAAAATATCCTCCTAGGCCTAGCTAATGTGCCTTTCCTGTCAGTTCTCATCACAAAAGCCCAAAGGACTTCATCTGGCAAGACAGACCCTTCCATAGAGAATGAGAGAGAGAAAGAAACATATCAGGCAGGCTTCGAATTCTCCTTTGCAGGTGGAGAAAGGGGAAAGCCGAGCTCATATACACTGGTAATCATTTTCTTGTCGTATATGTGCATTTTAAAAAATGAATGTTTTTCTACATCAATCAACATTCTTCTGTGTCATGATTTTGACTAGCTTCATTGTATTCCATTGTACAGGTAAACTATAATTTCTTTAACCAAAGCACTATTTAATTGATTTCCAACTTTCACATAAGGTCTGTGATAAATTTCATTTTCATTTAAATCTTTGCACGTAACCTCAATTATCGACTTAGGATAAATATCCACAGTAGGGATTCAGATGCATTTTTGGGGCCACGTGTGTGACATGCATTGACTTAAATAACATAAGAGTGTATTTAGGGCTTCCCTGGTGGCGCAGTGGTTGAGAATCTGCCTGCCAATGCAGGGGACACGGGTTCGAGCCCTGATCTGGGAAGATCCCACATGCCGCGGAGCAACTAGGCCCGTGAGCCACAACTGCTGAGCCTGCACGTCTGGAGCCTGTGCTCCACACGAGAGGCCGTGACAGTGAGAGGCCCACACACCGTGAGGAAGAGTGGCCCCCGCTCGCTGCAACTGGAGAAAGCCCTCGCACAGAAACGAAGACCCAACACAGCCATAAATAAATAAATAAATAAATTTTAAAAAATAAATAAATAAATGTACGAAAGAAAATTTAAATCACCTCTATTCCCACCACAGTTTAGATTCTGGTATGTAGCCTTTCAGACATTTCTCTAATCATATATATTTTTTTCCTTGCAGAAATTGAGTCATACTGTATATCCTGCAGTATAATTTGCCTTTTTTTTCACTTAAAATACCTTGAGAAAACTCTATGTAAATAGCAACAAGATCGAAATATAGTTTTTAATTCACAGTAAGGAGACTCAAATGAATTACAATTAAAGATAGTGACCAGTAGAGTAATTAATCAATGTTAGAGCAAAACTTGAGTCATTGTTTCCAGACCTATAGTCCTACCCATGAATAACTTCTACCAGTATATCTGAATTTCCATCTCTTTGCCTATATACCTGTCTACCTATATACATACCTATGCAGAGCTAGCTACCTACTTTACCCGTCATGATGGACTAAGTAATGCTCCAGTAACAAACAACCCTGAAATCTCAGTGGCTTAATAAATGTATTTCTTCATCCTACCACATGTCCAATGCAGGTTGGGGAGACTCTGTTTATCTAGGCTTCTGGGAACCAGGGTAATCAAATCTCCATTCAACCCAGCAGGGGCACAGAATATGGCAAAGCTCACCCTGGTTCTCAAAGCCTCACCCAGAAGTGATACATCTTACTTCCAAGCATAATTCATTCACCAAGGCAAATCTCATGGCAATCTAACTCTAAAAAAGTAATCCTGCCATGCAACCCTACCATGTCCCCAGAAGAACTAAAATATTTGTGAGTGGCAAGTGGCAAAGATGACACTTTGTTTTCTGGAGTTTATAAACAATTTAGTAGTAGAAATTGGGTTGGAATGGAGAATAAAATCTTTCCCGATTTGCAAATCCTTTAAGAGGATCAAATGATTTAACCATATTAGTCAGAGTTTGCATCATAATCATTTCCATTTCTATCTCAAACTATATTTTGTCCCTCCCCTAATCCTCTGTTCATCTAATACCAAACGAACCAGGAAGTAAGGGCATGGACAGCTGGCACTGGTAACTTGCACAGAAGACAATTTGGGGATATGCTAAAAAGCCCAGTGTTATTCATTCCAGGTGATCTAAAACAAATAGATATGATTATTTAAACTGCTTTAAAAATTATCCTGAGGAATTGAATATCAATATTAGAGCCCTATCATCAGTGATTCAGACCAGGAAACTATTATGAAAATGCTACCAATAATAATATGCAGCTCTGCAACCAGTTTATTTCAAGGGTTGCCTACTGAATATATTAACTGATTAAATTTAATTAAAATTAAAATCACTTTTTAAAAAAGTGATATATAGATTATGGGAGAACTACATCTTTAGCTGTTGTATGATGCAACTAAGGTATATCAACCTGTTACATTTATTGATGGATCCCAAGGGACCATGGCCTTGGGGAAGAGAAAGATGGACGGGGTCATCATCAGAGGGCACCTGAGCCTAGGACAAGTTGGGTACCACTGGAACCAAAGGATACAGCCCTCTGACTTAGGTGGAAGCTGAGATGGAAGCAAAGATAGCCAGTTGAGTCATAGTGGAAGCTACGGATTTGAGGCAGACAGGTTCCAGGGATGAGACTAGACACAAATGCTCACCTATAACCAATCTTGTCAGCTCACTGGTAAATATGCAACAGGCATGGGAAAGAGCAGAAAAAGGAGAGACGATAGGACTCCAGGGACAACAGTTTGCAGTCCTTGGAAAGTGGGGCTGAGCCAACGGTGGGCACAGCAGAGGACTCCCCGAGGCCCAGGGCAAGTCTTATTGGGATGTGAGCAGTAAAGGACTTCTGCACCTGGGGTAGCACAGGATGATGTTTCCTAGAAAAAAGCCATAAAGACACTGAAGACCAAAACTTATTGCAGAGGAAAACTCTTAGCTGCAGGCTAAGGGCTGGGCTTTCACTTCCTGGTCCTGCCTTCTGTTCACTGAGCAGCTAGGGAGGGTGAAACTGGCCTCTGTCGAATGCACACGCTCTTGCCAGACCTCGGCTACTCTGAGCAGAGAAGAGAGGGTCTCCCAGTCCTAAAAATGCAGGGGACAGGCTGAGGGAAGAGGTATAGATGGGGCGAAATTGGATTCAGAAAAATGCTGCCCAGCCTGCTATTGTCCAATTAGTCCACCCCCATTTTAGAGTCCAGAGGCTGTATGTTTGGTGATATATATGCAAGTTTTAATCAAGTCGATATATATGCAAGTTTTAATCAAGTCAGCAAGTATTCTTTTCCGTTCAATATAAGAAGCAAAATGGTTGAGCTCACTATTTTTTAATGTATCAAATATATTGGAATTAAAAAAATTTTTTTTATAATTACAAAAGTAATACATGCAAATGTAGAAATTTTTGGAAAAGCAGAAAACTGTAAAGAAAAAAATGTAAAGTAACCATAAGCTCACTGCCTGGAGATGGCTAGAGTTTAATGTTTAATATGTTAATATAATGTTTAATATATTTCCTTCTCATCTTTCTCTCTGCAATTTTTAATAATTTAGATTTGTAAAAACATTTTAAATTATATGTTATATATAATATGAACCCTATGCTTATCAATTTTAAATAAAATATGAATGTTGTTCTATGTATTAGAAAACCCGCACTAGCGGGTCTATCACTGCTACGGCCTCTCCCGTTGCGGAGCACAGGCTCCGGACGCGCAGGCTCAGCGGCCATGGCTCACGGGCCCAGCCACTCCGCGGCACGTGGGATCTTCCCGGACCGGGGCACGAACCCGTGTCCCCACCCATGTCCCCTGCATCGGCAGGCGGACTGTCAACCACTGCACCACCAGGGAAGCCCTCCAACACTATTTTAATGGCTTTACATAATCTTAGTGGTTCACCAGCACTTATTCATTTTTCCTATTGTTAGTCATTAAGTTCATTTCCAATATTTCATTATTATAAATTATACTGAAATTCATTCATAAATATATTTCAGTATAATTTATATATATACTTATTAAACATAAATATATATTAAATATAAATATATAAATATGTATATATGAGCATACAACATTGTCCACATTTTGAATCATTTCATTAAGATAAATTCTGAAAAATGAAATCACTGAGTTAGAAGACAAACACTGAGGTAGTTTCGAAACACGACCCTGAAATTCTTTGACACTCTTCCTAGGGAGAGCTGGGGTCTATTATCCCCTCTCCTTGAGTCTCAGCAGGTTTGGGACAACTTCAACCAACAGAGTAAACAGAAATGATGCTGTGTGGTCTCTGAAATTTGATGGCTGGATCTCTGAGCCACCATATAAACAACCTTGACTACCCCACGGTTGCCATGCTGTGAAGAAGCCAACCCACGTGGAGGCCAAGTAAGGCACTCCAAGGGACATTCCTAGCCTGTGCATTACTCCAGTCTAGGCACCAAACTTGTGAGAGATCAAACCTTCTGAAGGGCAAATGCCAGTCACTGAGTCACCCCCAGCCTTCAAATCTTACCAGCTGAAGCCCCACCTGTCTTAGAACAGACAAACCATCCCCACTGCTCAAATTCCTGATTCCCAGAATCTTTGAACTTAATGAAATGATGTTTTAAGCCAAGTTTCTGGTTAATTTTTCATGCAGCAATAGTAACTGGAACAAACATTTTCAGGGTTCTTGATACATCCTGTCAATTTGTTTTCCAGGCAGCTTATAGCAATTTGGACTCCCACCTAGAGTACATGAGAACTCCCATAGCACCGCACTTGATCCACACTGACACATTTCAGAATTCATCTCTTGTTTTATCTTTAAATTTTTACTATGGAAAATGAACATTCACAAAAATGAGGAACTAATATATTAATGAGCATGTACCCATCACCTAGCTCCAATAATTCCCACTCTTATTTCATCCATCTCTGCCCCTTTCTACTCACATCTCTTATTTCTACCAGCAGAGCAGTTATATTTCTACATCACTCTTCTTATATAAAAATATATTTGCTCCTGTTGGTCACTGAAGACCAGGACTTGCCAGAAATAGCTAGATTAAACAATAAACAATGGAGTAAGAAAAGAAGATTGCTAAATACGTATTAAATAGTTACAACGAGTTAGGTGCTATTTTAAATGGATCACACGTAATCACTCATTTAAGCCTCTTAGGAACTCTAAGAGGTAGGTAAAATTAATTACCATCATCCCATTTTACAGATGAGGAAATAGAGGCACAGGAAACTAAGTCACATGTTCAAGTTTGCATAGCTAGCTAGTAAGTGGTAGAGACAGAAATGGAATCCAAGCAGTCTGGCTCCAAAGCCCATGCTGATAACTACCTCACTGCTCTTGAGGGAGCCTAATTTCTGTGGCTGGTTATAGCAAATTCGTTTGTATGACACATTGAACTGATTCTCTAATCCACCATTATCCCAGTTACTGGGGAGATATTTGAAGGTTGAAGATATATATGGTGCCATTTGACCAGATGGCTCAAGTAGAAGTATTGCTGGTTTACGAGTGGAGTCTTGTAAAGAAAAAGCCAGTTTGTGACCACCTGGAGGGGTGGGATAGGGAAGGTGGGAGGGAGACGCAGGAGGGAGGAGATATGGGGATATATGTACATGTATAGCTGACTCACTTTGTTATAAAGCAGAAACTAACACGCCATTGTAAAGCAATTATACTCCAATAAAGATGTTTAAAAAAAAGAAAAAGGAAAAGCTAGGCTAGGAAAAAAGGCAACTGTGTTATAGCCTAGTAAAGTCAGGGTTTCTACTGCATATGGAATAGGTCTTTTTATACTGAAAAGGGAAAAAAATACAACTTCTGGATTAATACAGTGGAATAAAGCTGCATCTTACCTAATTCCTAAGGAAATAATGGAAAAAAGTAGAAGCAAGTCCTCCAGAAATTCACCAGCAGCAATCAAATGAGGGAAGGCGCACATTCCAATGGTATAAACCTTGACAAGGTGGTCCGGGAAGGACATAGATTTGGGAGTAAAGCAGGGCAGCATCTTGGTAGAGCTGCCAAACCCAATTCCTTGTGTCACAAGTTATAAAACCCTAAGCATTCTCATCAATACTCCAAATCTGCACATCGGTGTGGTTATCCTTATTTTTTCTGTTTTCTGATTGCAGGGAATGGAAATGGCTGCTGAGGTGAATAGGGTGAAAGAGTCCATTGGAATAACATGGAGGGGAAAGCTCTAGGGCTACCCTCTTAACTGGAGAAGGGATCCAAAGCCTGTGGAGATGCAGGACACCAGGTGGGATGAACTGAGAAGCACAAAGCTCGGGTTTTCCAAGAGGGCGCCAGCCTCAGCGGAGCCCCCCTACCATGCCCAGAAGGTGCAGAAAAACAGGAAACAACTGAGCCCGCCAATTTTCCAGCACCACGATGGAAACAAACTGGCCTCAGGTAAGGTGGGAAGGCAGTCACAGAGTCACCCACACTCCATCAGGGCAAACAGGGGGTTTGACAGAGCTGCCCAAACTTCAGCAAGATGAAAAGACTCAGCCCTAGAAAGGAGGCACCGGTGTCTGCAGGGCTGGGAGTGGAGTAGGGGCAGAAGGAACCAACTGGAACAAAAGACAAACATGCACCGCAGCCTGCATGAAAATGTGACTCAAGGACAAGAAAGACTTGACCTTACCAGAGTGTCCGGGCAAGGCAGAGCCACGGCGGGATCAGGGCCTTCCAGAGACTGCCATAGAGAGGAGGGGTCGAGGAGAAGAGAACCAAGCAGGGCGTGTCCACGTCGAGGAGAAGAGAACCAACCAGAGCGTGTCCACGTGAGACAGCCTCCGAAGGCCCAGCTGCAGAGGATTGAGACCTTATTCCTTTGTGAGATTCAAGGCAGTGAGCCAGCTCCAGCCTTAGGACCAATACCGAACCCTTCCGAAAGAAGACAGCTATTTGAGTGCCACAGTGTTTTAGGTACTAAGCTCCTTTCATGTATTAAATCATTGAATTCTTACAGCAACCCTATGAGATATACTGTTATCATCCCATTTTACAGATAAAGAAATTTTACCCAAGGGCGCACAGCTGGTGAGGTGGTCCGGATCCAGAATCTATTCTCTTATCCATTAAACTCCCCTGGCTCTCCCTTACTCAAAAAAGAAAAAAAAAAAAAAGTTGAATCTTCCTCCAGAGCTGGAGAAGCCCATGTGGTTTAATGGGTAGACCCGAGAGCTACCTGCAGCCTGCCTCATCTAGGAGGAGTTGAGCGTTTTTTTGATTTTTTCCTCCCCACTCCTATCCCTGGAAAGTAGCTCAAGGAGGAAGACATCAGCCATCCAGTTGGTTGCACTTTCTTTTGCTAACAAACCTTATTTTCCAGGTAAATAACCAGGTGAAATTAATCTGATCTCTACTAAGTGTTAAGATCTTTCTCTTAGGTAAATGAAAATCCCTTCACCAACAGGTTTAGCCTCCCAGGCTGTGGACAACACCCATACATAAAACACCCACACAGGCACACACAGCTTGCAGCAGTGTTTTCACACAGACATAATTATGACTCACAAATAACCATGGCTGGAGCATAAAGCACTCAACCAGAAGTTACATAAGCATGGATGACATCTATTTTCTACCAGAGCAGTACTAACATGAGGCATAGTGGGTTGGAGAGTCAATTAACAGAAGGCAGAAAGAGGCCATTTATTGTAATGAATTCTTGAAGGGGGGTATCTGTCTTGTAATCACTAGTCCACTGCGGGGAGTGTAGTATTTCACCAATTAACAATAAACTCGGCGATAAGCCCAAATGTTGCTTCCAGAGAGGCATTTGGTCTGCAAACCAGCGACTCTAAAAACTTTCTCTGACTCAGTATCTCGTGTTCTAGAGTTGATTACCCTTAAATAATTCCCACATGTGAATGATTTTTTTTTTGGTATCTCCGAGAAAGTACATAAATTGTATTAAACTCCTCAAATCAAAAATAGGAGAGGGGGACAAAGCCAGGGTTCTCAGCTCAGAAGCGTAAGGGACACATGAAATGCCTACAGCATGTGGGGCAGCAAAAGCGTTTGGCCCAAATGTTGTAACTCCCTCCCTATTTAACCCTCTCTGTCTTATTTGCTCCTTGATCTTTCCCTAAAGCTGTTGATGTATGAGCATATGGAAAACTTGTGAGAATAGGAGGGGTAGAAGAAGTTGATTATTGGAGCGTTGATTATAAGAAGTATAAAGAATAGATTGTTGGATCTATTTTCTCTATTGCCCTGCTTCCAGTGATCTGTTCTCTATTAGTAGTATTAGTATTGCTTTCTCTATGGTACACCCATCTGTTGGCACATGTAAAGGTGTTAGTTGAGAAGATAAGGAGGAAGAGAGAACAAGTGACATCACATGGAGGATAGTGGCTGAAAACTGTATTGGCACCAGTAAAATTTCTTCCTCCAGTGACAAGGCTTGGTGTAGGAAATGATCTCACATCTCTGCAGGCTCTGGGGCCATCCCTGAGGCAACCATGAGTGTTTAGATTCAATTTAGAACAAGTTGGTAAGGGACTTCCCTGGTGGCGCAGTGGTTAAGAATCCACCTGCCAATGCAGAGGACACGGGTTCGGTCCCTGGTCGGGGAAGATCCCACATGCCGCAGAGCAACTAAGCCCGTGCTACTGAACCCCACGCACCCTAGAACCCATGCACTGCAACTACTGAGCCCGCGTTCTACAACTACTGAAGCCCGCATGCCTAGAGCCCGAGCTCTGCAACAAGAGAAGCCACCGGAATGAGAAGCCCACGCACCGCAAGGAAGAGTAGCCCCTGCTTGCCGCAACTAGAGAAAGCCCGCGTGCAGCAGCAAAGACCCAACACAGCCATAAATAAATAAATAATTTTTTTTAAAAAGTCGGTGAGAACTACTACTGTTTAGAATCATCAAGGGTATTTAAGTACTTGTAGTGCTACATGTACGGGGACAAAAGAACGAAGTACATCAGTGGAAGAATTAGGAAGACTGAGAAAAAAAAGGACCAGCGAAAAGCAACTACACAGAAGCCAAGAAATTAGGGAGTTGGAAGAAGAGAGAGCAGAGCTAAAAGTGTCCAAATATTAGGTTTCTTGAAACGTTTTCTCCTTTAAAAAAAAAGTCCTTTCTGGATCCTACGTATCTCCCTTGTACTCTCCCCCAACTACTGTCTAACCACATTCTTCCTCAAGAGAAGTCCACTGTCCTTTTCCCACTCTCCGCCCTGCCACTGAGTAATTCCATCTACTTCTGTAACCAAGCAAGACCCTGTGGGTCCTCCCTGGACCAACTCCTCCCCCATATCCTCTGCTGAAGCTCCCCTCTCAAGTGCCCAGATAATAGTATCTGATGCACGTTTCCTGAGTTGTTTTACAGATGAGAAAACCCCCACCAAATGGAAGAAATTAACTGCTTGATGACCAGGAGCACGTAGCCCTCACGTCTACTAGGGCCTAAGGATTGATCACGTTAACCCCTGTGACGCCTGTTACCTCGAGCTGATCACGTACCCTGGGACGCCCCACCCTCACCTGGCCTTTAAAAATGCTTCGTTGAAATCCATTGGGGAAGTCGGGGTTTTTGAGCACTAGCTGTCCCGGACACTTTGCTTGGCGCCTTGGAATAAACACTGCACTTTCCTTCACCACAACGTGATGTCAGTAGATTGACTTTACTGCAGGTGGGTAAGTGGACCCAAGTTTAGTTTGGTAACATTTCTCTTGTTTTAGCCACCTCTTGTCTACATGCTCAGGACTCCCAAATCTATTCCTCCTGTCTCAACCTCTACCTGAAGTTTAAGCTCATTTTTTTCAACTACTTGCTAAACAATTTCACCTGGACATCCCACAGACCCAGCTGAACTCTTTATTGACATCCCTGGTCTACAGCTTTCAGCTGGACCCACCACTATGTAACAACTACCCACTCTGGAAGCCTGTGAGGCATCTTGGATAGTGCCTCTCCTCCAACCCTCATTTTCAATCCCTGAGACTTGCCTCTTTTGGCTCCTAAGCATTTCTCAGCTTCATCGTCCCTTCTCCACACTGTGTTCCTGTCACGTCATCTCTCTCCTCGACCACCACTGTGATCATCTGTTACTGGTCTCCCCTTCTCTGGTCCTGCCTCCCTCAAATCCATCCTTCCCACATTCTCAGAGTCAGCTGATTGCAAAGCTCACTCTCCTGTTTAAAACTTTTCATTTTCTGCCATTATCCATGGACACTATGGAAACAACTTAAGTGTCCATCCAAGATGAATGGATAAAGAAGGTGTGTAGACATTTCTCCAAAGAAGATATACAGACTGCCAACAAACACATGAAAGAATGCTCAACATCATTAATCATTAGGGAAATGCAGATCAAAACTACAATGAGATATCATCTCACACCAGTCAGATGGCCATCATCAAAAAATCTGCAAACAATAAATGTTGGGTGTGGAGAAAAGGGAACACTCTTGCACTGCTGGTGGGAATGTGAATTGGTTCAGCCACTATGGAGAACAGTATGGAGGTTCCTTAAAAAACTACAAATAGAACTACCACATGACCCAGCAATCCCACTACTGGGCATATACCCTGAGAAAACCAAAATTCAAAAAGAGTCATGTACCAAAATATTCATTGCAGCTCTATTTACAATAGCCCAGAGATGGAAACAAACTAAGTGCCCATCATCAGATGAATGGATAAAGAAGATGTGGCACATATATAGAATGGAATATTACTCAGCCATAAAAAGAAACGAAATTGAGCTATTTGTAATGAGGTGGATAGACCTAGAGTCTGTCATACAGAGTGAAGTAAGTCAGAAAGAAAAAGACAAATACCGTATGCTAACACATATATATGGAATTTAAGAAAAAAAAATGTCATGAAGAACCTAGGGGTAAGGCAGGAATAAAGACGCAGACCTACTAGAGAACGGACTTGAGGTTATGGGGAGGGGGAAGGGTGAGTTGTGACAGGGCGAGAGAGAGTCATGGACATATACACACTAACAAACGTAGTAAGGTAGATAGCTAGAGGGAAGCAGCCGCATGGCACACGGATATCGGCTTGGTGCTTTGTGACAGCCTGGAGGGGTGGGATAGGGAGGGTGGGAGGGAGGGAGACGCAAGAGGGAAGACATATGGGAACATATGTATATGTATAACTGATTCACTTTTTTATAAAGCAGAAACTAACACACCATTGTAAAGCAATTATACCCCAATAAAGATGTTAAAAAAAAAAGATGTTATCAACATACAATGGAATATTATGCAGCCATGAAAAAGAAGGAAAATTTGCCATTTGCAATAAAATGGATGAACCTTGAGGGCATTAGGCTAAGTGAAATAAGTCAGAGAAAGACAGATGTATGATCTCTCTTATTTGTGGAATCTTAAAAAAAAAAGCTCATAAATACAGAAAACAGATTGGTGGTTTCCATAGGCAGGAGGTGGGTATGGGTGAAATGGGTGAAGGTGGTTAAAAGGTACAAACTTCCAGTTATAAAATAAACAAGTCCTGGGGATGTAATATACAGCATGGCAACCATAGCTAATAATACTGTGTTGCATGGGCTTCCCTGGCGGCGCAGTGGTTGGGAGTCTGCCTGCCAATGTAGGGGACACGGGTTCGAGCCCTGGTCTGGGAAGATCCCACATGCCGCGGAGCAACTAGGCCCATGAGCCACAACTACTGAGCCTGTGCATCTGGAGCCTGTACTCCGCAACGAGAGAGAGGCTGCGATAGTGAGAGGCCTGAGCACCGCGATGAAGAGTGGCCCCCGCTTGCCACAACTAGAGAAAGCCCTCGCACAGAAACGAAGACCCAACACAGCCAAAAATAAGTTAATTAATTAATTAATAAAAAGCCAAGCATTTGAAGCCATTTAAAATAAATAAATAGATAAATGAAAATAATACTGTGTTGCATATTTGAAAGCTGCTAAGAGAGATCTTAAAAGTTATCGTCACAAGAAAATGTAACTGTGATAGGAGATATTAACTAGATTATTGTGGTGATCATTTTGCCATATATGCAAATATCAAATCATTAAACTGTAAACCTGAAACTAACATAATGTTATATGTCTATTGTATCTCAATTTTTAAAAACTGTTCACTTGCTGCCCATCATACATTGGATAAAATTGCCATGGGCCCTCCATCATCCAGCCCCTGCCTCCCTCTTCCATCTCCTCCCAAGGTCCCCCTCCCCAAACTCCAGCAATAATGAACTTTATGAGGCTCTAATTACACATGATGCTATTTATTCCTTCATTTCTCTGCTTATGCCCCTTCCCTGAACCCAGCTCAGCCTGACCATCTCACATGCACACTCTAAGATTCATCTCCACTTTGCTTTCTCCAAAAACCTTATCTGGTCCTTCCAGGCTAGTTTCCCTCCCAATACCTTGTACATTTTTTTAGTTCATGCAGTGAAACACTCAGAATTATGCCTAATAGTAGCTTAGAGTAATAACTCCAGTGTACGCTACACAGCTACTCCATCACATCCCACATCGTATTATAAGTGCCTGTCCTTATTTCTGTTAGATACTGAGCTCCTTGAGGACTTGCAGGATACCTTTCATTTGGCTGTCCAGATCCACTCTACCCTTCTCCCTCCTACTCTGCTCAAGGAAACTAATGTATAGACACATCAGTTGGCTTCCTCGTCCACTGGCTTCTAATTGGTTTGGAAGGGACACAGCAGGGTGAGGAGAAGGTCAGGGTATTTATTCCTCAGCTCAGTCCTCGCTAGGTTGTCATTGGCTGACTGCTCCCTTGACTGGAAGCCACACTGGACAGGAAGCATCTCTACATAGTTTCCTGGTACTTCTTCTTCACCTCCCATGTTCCAGTAGCTTTGCTCGCCATCTCCCCCAGTTTCAGGCCTAAGGATGGTAAAGTGTTCCCACTGTTATTAGCTTTAGAAGACTACCCTATCCCGTGTGGTTTCCCTACACTCCGTCTACATTCTCTTCAAGTTCACCAATTTTAAATACCATCTGTTTTTTCTACTGGGATGCTAACTGATCCAAGGATAAAGATGGATTCTTTTTTGTCTCTGAAGCCTCATATTAGGCATAGTGGCATACAGTAGGTGCTTAGTAATGACTGGGTAAATAAATGTGTCATCCTGCTGCAGTTCATCAAGTCACACCCAACTGAGTCTGAGATAACAGAAAACAGTGGTAATTAATGAACTAACCAAACTTTGGTTCAAGAGAAAATAGAAATGCTTTCAAAAGCTGAGGTAGGGGAGTAGTCTCAACAGAGGGACTTGTAATCAGTTAGGATTAGAGAAAGCAGGGATGGTCTTGATCTTCCTGGTAAATTTAGGAGAAAGGAAGTTCACCTCTGGAATTTGTAAAAGGTTGGAACGATTGATGAGAGGAATGAGATATGGAAGATATAGAAAAAAGAACTGACAATTAGCAGAGAAAGCACAGTTGACACTAGTGTTTGTATTTGTGCGTATCTATAGTATGCCTGGATACAAGAAAAGAATTCAGATAAACACTATGTTGAGCACTCCCATGGGCCAGGCATTGGAGTAGGATCTGGAAACATGGTAATGAATGAGACATAATTTCTATCTTTGAGAAGTCTGCAGTAGAGAGAGGAAGACAAACACAAAAATAGATCATTTAAGGGCCACCTGGTAAGGACTATGATCTGTGGAAAGTTCCCACAGACACAGGAAGGTTTATCAACCCAGCATGGAGGAGAGAATGGGAAAGAAGTCCAGAAAGACTTCCTGAGGAGGTGAGCTCTGAGAGGTGTCCTCAGAGAGGCAGCCAGGTGAAGAAGGGCAGCCCAGGCTTGGAGTCAGTACGGTGAGCAGAGGAGAAGGTCAGAGGGGTAGAAGCACAGGACTCATACACCCAACCCCAGACCCAAGATCCAAACACTATGACCTGCTTGGAAAACTATTGGTTTTTTGTAATTAGTTTTAATTACAAAAGATATCATTAAAACATGTCTGCAAATAATGTAAAGAAACTTAAATAGGTTTTCAGAGTAAAAATAGAAAGTCTGCTTTCTCTTCACCATCAATTCCCCTCTGTTCCTCAGCAATAAACCTTGCTAACAACTAGGCAGGTTTCCCAAATATTCTTCTGGGTGTGATAGAGTAATATGTTGGTACATTAATCAATGTGATTTTGTCTTTGATATTTGTTTTTGTTTCTGACTTCTTTTCATAATTCTTTTTTATCTGATGACCCTTTTAGTTATACTCCCTACACACCCTACACACACACACACACACACACACACACACACCATGAAAGCAGGACCATGAGGCAGGGGCATTGTAAGAATCAAGGCAACTCACGGCCAAAGCTTTAGATTCCAACGACCTGACATAAAAGTATTCTCAGTTCCCGAATCTTGATGTTATGTATCAACATCAAAGCCCTAAGGTATCTGGGGCTAAAAACTCATGGCATAAACAGTCATTTGCAAATAGAAAGGTTGCAGAGGCCAACTTCCCTGCCACCAGAGACTAGACAGGAAGTGGAGTGATGGAAGGGACAGGACAGAGGGGTGGGGACCTCAGGCTGAGGGGCAGGACCTGAAGCAGCCACATCTGTAGAAGAGGAGACTCCGCCTTCCTTCCCTGTGAGCAGTGGAGAGCCACCAGGGGGCCAAGGCAGTGTCTGCAGAGGGTCCAGCAGCCGCTTGAATGAGCAGAACCAAGGAACCCTTCAGCTGTTCTGGTTGCCCTCTGGCGAGGGCTTCCTATAAACAGCAGCTGGACAGCCATCAGTTGTTCAGCAGATATGATGCCTGTTTACGCCCCAGAACTTTGCCCTTTTCAAAGGCCCAGGCCATTTATAGGCCTCCAGGATGGAGGGTGGAGCCAGGATACATAAGAAGTGATGTGCGGTCAAGCAAGCTCCAGCATCCACTTTGCGTGGCCTAACGAGAAACAGCTGGCCTCCCTGCTGCCTGGACAGAGGGGACCACAGCCCAACGGACGTCTGTACAGAGATGCAGATTATTGTTTAACACTCACCTTACATTCCATAATTTCATACTTTTAACTTTCAACACCCAGAACAGTAAGGTCAAAGTAAATCCTCGATAAATATTTGTTGAATAAATGAACGATATATGGGTGATCTTTCCATGTAGAATGTATGGATTTCCATTATTCTTTCTATTGGCCGCTCAGTATTCTATCATATGATATAATCTATTTAACTATTTCCCTACGAACAGACATTTCAGCAAGCATATTCCTGTAGGCTAGATACAGAGTGCAACTGTTGAACCAAAGTATGTAGACATTTTGATAGATACTGCCAAATTGTCCTCCAGAACGATATGCCAATTTATGCTTGTAGCAAAGGCATATGATATGATGGCCAATGTTGACTGAGAGTATTCTGCATGGATTGATTTTCTGATTCCTTCAAATAGCCCTTTAATATAGGTCTTACCTTCATTTTATATATTTAGAAACTAAAGCATAGGCAAGTCAAATAATTTGACCAAAGTCATGGATTAGTAAATTGGACTCCAGAGCGTATGTCCTTATCCATGTGCCTCTCTAAGGGAGGGTATCTATTTCCCCACACCTTTATTAATAACAGGGATTTATGCATTTTTGTCAGCTTCATGAGATAATGTATGTGAGCATACTATATGAGCTCTGAAGTAGATGTAAAGGTAAAACCTTAGAAAGTTGACTCCACGTGGCTACCTCTCCAGTAGACCCAGTTTTTAATATTTTTGTGACTGAAAGAAAAGTCCTGCTGTTCTTGCTGACAGTGTAAGAGTATTGGTGAGGGGTCTGATTCGGAGACAGCAGAATCACTGTACCTAGTCACAACAGAAATGGATTTATCATTGCTATCTAAGCTTAAGGAATTTCCAAGAGGGACGAGACCAAGTGTGGCAGCCACATGGCCAGAAACTATGCTGCCAGGAGAAACACCCAACCACACCAGGAGCCTGTCTAACACCAGGAAGCCTCTCAGCTGCTGCTGGTACCACTGGACACAGGACAGTTGTGCCACCACCCAGCTGCCCCGGAAGAATCAGTCTCCACCACAAGGTCCTGTCTCCCCGTGGGCTGCCAGCTCATATCATTTGCTCCACCTTCTAAGTTTCTGGTGGAAGCTACTGGAGTCTGCAAAGTGGATTTTTAGCTTTCTAGCCTCTGAAGTACCATCCGGAAGGGACTGAAGTGAGTTCTACACAACCGACAGATTCCACTACAAGGAAACATATACTTTTTCTCTCTAAGAGTTCAATAAAGTTTTGTCCTCTGTGAATGAGAGGGGGAAATATTTATTTATTTATAAATAAATATTATTTATAAATATGATTTATAAATATCTTTATTTTTCCTGATTTAGTACTCTTGCAATTTGTCCTAAACTTGAGGGCAGCGTTATAAGTGAGAATTAGTGGCTCCAGCTATGAGAACAAAGTGAGAACTGGAAACCGGTGAAGATTTAACATTCCCAAACCAAGACAATCGATCACCTGTTTATATAGATATAATGGGGGGAATTCCCTGGCGGTCCCGTGGTTAAGACTCTGCGCTTCCACTGCAGGGGTCCCGGGTTTGATCCCTGGTCGGGGAACTAGGATCCCGCATGCCACACGGCGAGGCCGATAGATAGATAGATAGATAGATAGATAGATAGATAGATAGATAGATAAAGGTAGATAGAAAGGTAGATAGACAGATAAATGATATAGATATAACAGTAATGGATATCTGTGGCACTGTCCCCCCAGCACTGACTTCTCTGCTTCTGAGAAGGGCTCTCCCCAGCACCACTCCTATCTACATGGCTACTATAAGACCTTCCTTGTTCATCTGTGCTCTTGATAATTCTTGCATGACTACATCTCCCAGCCAAATGTGACAAAGCTAAGGGTGGGCAACTGACCCAAACCAAAATAATAAGTGTCTTTACTGGTGGTTTTGAATTTGTGACTCGGTGGTGGAACCCATAAGATATGACCCTAAAGAGCTGTTGGTAGCCCTGTCTCTTACTAGTCTGCAGTGAAAGAAATAAAGCCAATCCAATTGAGCGAAGCCACGGCCATAGACAGAGTTCCAGTAGCGTTTGAACTTCTGGTTCAAGTCGTCCCCAAGACGTACCTGCATTACAGCCCTCTTTGACTTACCATACCTGATCAAGTTTAAGACACCATCAGTTAAAAGATGCACCACTACGTTATGTATGTATTTGATGTAAATACTCTTGTAATGAAATAGTAATGTGCTATCAATTGTTAGACTCATTTCGGAGCTGTTTTTTAAAAGTGTAATGCAAATTTTAGAATCAATGAGCTAGAGTAGTTATTCAACTCTTCCTTGGCATCTAAGCAAATTCAAGTTGGCTTGCCATGACTTACAATCACAAGACTAATATATTATGGACTAACATATGTGAATATGATGCAGAGAGAAGTTCTGACCTGGGAATAAGATAATGTGAAAAACACACAGCAGTAAGTATTTCTTAAGGGAAAAATTATGTCATGTAAGAATTTTAAAGAGCATAAATTACCCTGAAAGTAAGCATGATTGCCAGTGTCCTCATTTGCTCCAGTATTACTTGGAAGCATCCAGTGACCCATCTTGAGGTGAAGAACTAAAGACAGTAACAATCGTTTCAAGCAAGTCAATGAAGCCATTTTCCTATAATTATCAAACATAAACACAATTTCGGATATTGGTTAATATACATGAGCATCTTCTCAAGAGTGAGAGAGTCCCCAGATTCCATCCTCTTAACGTAACTAAATCATATTCTAACAACTAGTGAAGAAAGAATGATTCAAACTAAAGAAAGCTTTAAAACTCCACAAATCAGCAAACTTTTCTTTGGGAACAAAACAGTTTAGAAACTCAGCTTTACCTTTGCCAGTACAGGTAACGGGCCCTATCCGAAAGGCTACAGAGATTTGCCAGCTGTTCAAGGTGGTAGTTTGAATTTATGGAACAAAACAAGAATTCATTCTTACGGGTTCAAGTGTCCCGTATCTCACTTTTATTTTAAATTTGGCTCGTGGTCTCCCGTCTGCCGTAGCGTGAGTGGCGAACTCACACAGTCTGCCAGATGGCAGAGGGAAGCCCATTAGTTATGCATCACACATCCTGATCAAAACTGAAAGAAAGTATGCTCAGATTGAGGAGGGATGCTCGAGAGCAAGGCAATGATTAGAATATTCTGTATTTCTACAGACGATTTCACATCATCGTTGTCCATAAATAAACTCATTCTTATGATCTGCAGACCCAAATCTGGGATTGCTTCCAAAGGAACTTCTCTCATGGTTTGGGTCAAAACGCACACGTTCCTGTGATATTCATTAGAGAATGCCACAGAGCCGATGCCCTTTCAAGGTTATCTCGAGAAGTCTGAGAATTAGACTGTGAGATAATACATTAAATGTTGTGCCTTTCAGAGGAGGTCTGTTCTTTAATAGGTACTGGGGAGAAAGAAGAGGAATTCAGTTACAAAGGAAGCTTATTAGAAACTTCGAGAGAACAGGCTTGATGAAAATTAATGGGAAATGCAATGTATAAATACTGCTGACGAGAAAGATACCAAGAAGTACTCTGAAGGAGCTGAGAGACCCAAAAGTGTATAGAATAATATTAACTGATTGCTTTAAGGAAAACCAATCACTGTACATATGTCCATGGAAGCCAATCCCAGCTCCACTTGGAATTGTTCTTTTGACAAGGAGCAAATGAATAACTCTTTCTACTCCTCGGTTGCCCCATCTATAAAATAAGAATAAAAATACCTGTCTTTCCCCACCCACTAGGATTCTGTGAAGAAAAATGATAGAGAGAGACATTTCAAAGGGGGGAAATCTCTGTCTCAGTTGAAGAAAGGAAAAAAATCTTTCTTCCAAAAGCTAGAGAAATCAACAGACATTCACTGAGCATCTATGATAACTCCAGGTCAGCTCTGAGGGTAGCTTAGAAGACCACAAACATGCAACCGCAGCAATAGAAGTAGAGAAAATAGAATAGAAGTGGTCCAGGGTAAAGATGGCCCTCCAGTTGTGAGGGATGCAACATGTACAGTTCCTGTTCTCATGCAGTTTCTGGTCTAGTGCCCAGGGGAGCCCTGGGGCTGCAGTGTCCAAGCCTGGATCTCCATTAGAATTGTGTGGGAAGCTTCCTAAGATCAAAATCCCTGGGTGCCTCACCCAAGATCCAGTGAATTGGAGCATCTGAAATGAAGAGGGATGTGACGGGTAGAGAGGTGATTGGATGACGACCCTGGACGTCTCATGCAAACTCGCGTCAGTGTTGTTCTGCCCTTATTTACATTCAGCAAGATTTTGGTTGAATAGAGAATTCAACATCAAAAATAAAATAAGCCTTTGGTTTTGCAAAATCATAGGTCTAATGGGTTTCCTCATAGACAGGAAATTATTTCAAGAAATTCTTTCATTCATTCATTCATCATTCGTTCACTCAACAGACACTTCTTGTATGCCTCTTGTGGCCCTAGGGTCTCAGCAGTGGAAAGGACAAAGTCCCAGCTCTTATGAAGCTATCACCAACATAAACTGAGCATCCAGACCCCCAGCTTTTGTTTTTTCAGGTTTGATTCTTTAACTGAACCAGATGTTCTTCCCATAATTCCACACATTCCTTCTCACCCTACCCCCTTTCTGCCACCCTTTCTTCCCTCCAGAAATTCATTTCTATTTATTTGCAAACACAGATTTTAACATTTGCTCATCTGAAGTCTATTAGTCTCTGCATATTTCTGCCCTTGATTCTGAACCAGGCAGTGCAGTAAAACAAGTACGTCTGTGTAACACGTGCTTGTTCCTTGCTTCATTTTCTTCTGTTTTATATTCAGGATGACAGGAACTATATCTTGGAGCAGGATGTTTACATGTACATACCTTGGGTAGATAGGATCTGATGGGCGATGTAGACATGATCAATCGACAAATATTTATGAGACATTCCTGAACTTATAAAACAATCTCCTTATTCTCAAGAAGCGTATCAAGCTTCCTGTGATGGACAACTCAGTAAAGGTAACAGAGGCCTACTCTCTCCCTTCGGTAATGTGAGGAGAGGGGAGGAAGGATTTTCAAGGTGGCAGGCAAATTATCTCCTCTTGTAGTGCAAGGCCAAAATAATGCCTGCCTTGTATTGAACAGTTCCACATTAGGTACTGTGGGGGTGTGTGTGAGGCAAAAACAGGACTAGTGGTACCTAGAGGGATAAACTTTTCACTCTTCCTGGTGCATATCTCACCAGCTTTGCGCAGGATGAAAATAAGGGCAATTCTTGATAAAACCAACAAAAGGGAAGATGGGAAGTTGACCCTCTGAGCATCCTTTCCTCCTTTGTTCCTTCTGCTCCCCTCAAGTGGGCTTTCTCATCACCATTGCCGCATCAGCACCGCTCCCATCTTTCTGTTCCCAGAACATTGCTACCCAAGGCCCCACTGTTTGTCCCACCTCCTCGCTAGGGTGTGAGGGCACAGCATTCTACCGAGCCCCCTCCTTCATTTGTCAACAGAGTGAGTCCAACTGCTCCTTGGCAGGTCCTCCCTGCTCGAGAACGTCCCTCCTAAAGCTGGCTGGCCAAAGGGAGAGGACGACCTTCCCAGATAGAGAAGGACTGTTGTCCATGTGAAGAGTCTACTGATCTCTCCAACAGCCCTCCAAGCTCACATTATTGCACTTTCTCCGGTACCAAATTTAGCCTCTCTGATCCAGATTCTTTGACATTGCTGGTAAACTTTAACGGATCAAGTAAATTATTCCAGGCTAATCAGCTCATGGGAAAACAGCCATGGAGAATCTAAACCCTCATCTGTTACCTGTCTCAGTGTCATCTGTGAATTATTACAACCTCTCACGACAACGTCCTGACCTTTGTTCTCTTAACCCAAGGAAACGCCCCTAAGAGAAGGAATTTCAGGCTACGGTAAAAAGGGCAGGAGATATATTAGCACTGGAGGGTCCTTCACCTCATACTATTATCTGTAGGTCATCCTCCAACACAAAACTAGTTCAACAAAGAAAATTCAGTGACCTTCTTGCAAGGAGAGGAAAAAATTAATATATACTTCAAGTATTAGCCATGTTTTATACATTTTCTGCCATAGTTTAAGTTGAAAATGTTTTCATAGAACCATAATGTGTAAGTAGTTCTCTGTGCATTTCCCCCGAAATAACTCAGAGTTTAAAAAAATATCCATTTTTGTAATAAAATGCTGGGAAAATAACCTTAGAGATTAAATATCAACTACTTGCTCTTAAACCAAGGACATGCCATTCACCTTTAAACCCTTAAACCATCACTGAGTAACTGAAAGATACAAATCATATTGTTTCTGGTTTTTTATAAGAGCTTTGTTTTGTTTTGAGCAACTTAACATATAAACAGAAAATATTACCCTGAAGAAAAGAATGTGATCACTTTTTTTGGCAAGTAAGATGTTAGCAAAGACATTTACCTTTGTAGAATTTATTAGAAAGAAATTTACCTGCTGTATTAGTGTCCTAGGGCTGCTGTAATGTGGGATCTTAAAACAAATGAAATTTATGTCTCGCAGTTCTGGAGGCTAGAGGTCTGAAATCATAGTGTTGGCCAGACCACGCTCCCTCTCAAAACTGTAGGGGAATCCTTCCTTGTCTTTTCCAGCTCCTGGGAGTTTTCTGGCAATCTCTGGCATTCCTCAGGTTGTATCCACACACTCCAAACTCTGCCTTCATTATCACATGACATTTTCCTTGTGTCTGTGTCTTCACATAGCCATCTTCTTATGCTGACACCAGTCTTGTTGGATTAAGGGGCCACCATATTCCAGTATGACCTTGTTTAACTCAACTAATTATATTGCCAGTGACTCTATTTCCAAATAAGAACACATTCTGCAGTACTGGGGGTTAGGACTTCAACATATCTTTTGAGGGGGACACAATTCAAGCAATCATATCTGGAATCTGTAATTTCATTGGAGAATGACTTGGAAAGCAGGTCTTGCCCTCTGGAGAAGTTGGGTACTCAGTCTAAACCAGTGTTCCATTTTCAGAGCTATGTTATTGATATATATAGGCCACTGGGCTCCCATTTAGGGTGGTATGAGTTGTAGAAGGATCATTGAATCAAGAGTAGGAATATCTGAGTTAGAAATTCAGCTCTGCCATCTAGCAGATGTGTGACTTTGGGCTAGGTGTTTGATATCTGTAACCCTTTGTGTTAGAGAGGGTAAAAATACCTAGGTTTTTCAGAAGGTTAGAAACACCTATAAACACCTATATACCAATACTGCATAAGGCAAAGGCACCTAGCCTTGTGGATTATTGTGAATATTTTTAATTATTCAAAACAAGACTGTATTCATGTATTACTTGTAAAATTAAAATACCTTCATTAAAATGCATAAGGCTTTATAATCTGTAAAGCACTCACAAATTAAGATATTATTACATTTAATAAATCATACCCAATGTCTTAAAAAATATTAATATTCCTCCCAAAATATCTACCATTCATCTTAGATTTCACTCGAGCAAGTAAATGGCATTTGAGGCAATTGTCCAAAGCACTCCCACAATTCCATATTCCATCCCTTTCTTTTTCTTCCTCTCACCTTTCGCCTTTCCCATTTGTTCTTCTTCTGCTTTTCCTCTGTTGTTTGTTTTAGGTCTTCTTCTCCGCTCAAGGGCATTCCTAAGAGCACACAGGATTAACAGAGGTTGCTGACCATTAACACAGAATAGGTCACATATGTGGCCTGTCCACTCAGTGCCCTGTGTTATACTCACTTCCCACTCGTCTGTGATTTCAGAGTAGTTGTGGGGAGTTCCATGCACCCCAGTGCTGTTGCACCTCAGGTGTAAGCCCAGCATCTCCCTACAGTTCTGCTTGAAGTTCTCTCCAAAGGTAAGGCAGCCTACTCAACTGGGTGCACCAGCAGCTCCAAATTACAGATAAATGAGGGACGAGAGATGCTGGGTGGATGCCTCAGTTTCCCTTCCTTTGGAGGGACAATTCTGAGACATTCTACCCAGAGGGTCCCCAGGTCATTAACAAACCCCCTTTATTGGCTTTTGCTCTTTCACTCTCACTGCTCCTTCACCCCTGCTTTCTGATATCATCTCCCAGCACCCCAATACTTATCTCAGGCTCTGGAGCCCAAACTAACACAGCACCTGATAGGCTTCAGCTCTATAAGCCTTTAGACAGGAATTATTCCATTTGAAGTAACAGAAACTCAACTCAGACTAGCTTAAGCAATGAGGGTCCTTATTAACACACATAACTGAAAAGCACAGGAGTCCAGTTTAAAGTGCACCTAGACAGAGGGGCTCTAATTATATTATTAACACTTGGATTCTCTTCTTTTTTTACTTCCATTGTCCTCTGCATTGACGTCATTCTCAGGCAGCCCCTTTCTAAATCATGATCTCTAGATGACTTAGACTTATATCTTCCCAGTTTAGAATATAGTAGAAAGAAAGAGTTCCTTTTTTCCAATACATAGAGAAAAACAAAATCCTGAGTTGTTTCTCTGGCTTGGTTTAATCCATATGCCCACCCACGACATTTGATTCTACTTCATCTTATCTTATTATTTTTGGTGCCACGCGAGAACAGGACAAGTGAGTACCTAGAGGGATAAATCTTTCAATTTTACTCATGGATCTCTCACCAGCTTTGGGTAGAATGAAAGTAAGGTCAACTCTAGGCAAAATCAACTAAAGGGAAAGTGACCCTCTGAGCTCCCAAGTAGGAAAACCTAAGGCTTAGAAAAGGCTTACTGGCCAGGCCCAGGCCACATTCCCACTCTTGAAGTGGGGGTAAAAGTTTCCAGCTTCAAATAAATCACATGGTTCCTGGCAATGAGAAGTAGGGACCAGCAAGCAAAAGTAGCTGATGCTTTGTGTATAACTATATATGTCTCACACCCCTACAAATCCACATACATCTATTTATCCAACAAACACTTAACAAGCATGTACTATGTGCTAAGCATCAAAAAGACAAAACTGACTAAAGAAAAATATCTACTCTCAAGATGTTAACAGTCCAGTGGAAGAGAGAAAAATAGAAAAACAATAAGAAATCAAGAGAGTATCATTTTAATTCACATGCTATGGAAAAGGAGAGAAGGAGACATCAAAGTCTGCCTGGGTTGTCTGGTCTAATTCACTAATATGTCTTACCTAAACAGGTCAAAGGTTGGAAAACTTTTTCTGGAAAGGGCCACATAGTAAATATTTTCAGCTGTGTGGTTTAAACTCTCTCCATTGCAACTACTCAACTCTGCCCTTGTAGCCATAGACAATATGGAAACAAATGTGTTTGGCTATGCTCTACTAAAACTTTATTCATGGAAACCGTACTCTGGATTTCTTTTAAGTTTTCACGTGTCATAGGATATATTCTTCTTTTAATTTTTTTCGATCATTCAAAAATGTAAAAAGTATGAAAATCACTCTTAGATTTCAGGCTGTACAAAGACAGAGTGGGCCAAGTTTGGTCCAGAAGTCAGATTGCCCATCCCTGACCTAGATCATTGCCACAGTCCTGGCCACTCCAATACATTCTCCATCCTGCAGCCAGAAGAATCCTTCTAAGACCAAATGTTATCTTGTCACACATCTGTCTCAATGACTTTTCATTGCCTTCAGGATAAATTCCAAATATCTTGATCATTGTAAGTTTCTTCACAACTCCTTGCTGAACCGCTTTTATTTCCTCCAACAAACCATGCATCCCATATTCCCTGCTCCCATTCCATAGTACCTAAATAATCCCTACCCTTTCTTCTACCTATTTTTCTTTTCCTCCAAGAAACCTTCCTTAAACTCTTCCCCAAGCCTGGGTTAGGTGTCCTTAGTGTTTTGATAGCACTGCATATTGCCTCACTTCACAGCACTTATTATATATTATAATTATTATCATAGTATATAATTACAATGATACCATTATTATAATTCCCTGTTTGCTAGCCGCATCTTCAAGCTGTATGAGGATACCCTTAAGTCTATCTCTTTCTCACTTATATCTGCCATTTCCAATTTAGGGTCTGGCACAAAGTAGATGCTCAACAAACATTTATTGGATAAATGAATAATATGAAAAGGGGTATCTTAGGAGGCTTTGCAGAGGAGATGTTCCACGAGCAGAGTCTTAAAAGATGAATAACAGTTTATAATTTTGACAGGGAGTGGTAGGTATCTTTAAGAAGAGTGACAGCTAGATCAGACGTGAAAGTGGGAAAGACCATTTGCGATACTCCAGACAGTGTGGTATGGCTGGAGTTCATGCTAATTGGAAAATGATGTGAAATGAGGCTAGAGAGAGAACCTGAGAACTTGTAGGCTAAGATAAGGAATTTAGTCTTAACTCTTCAGGTAATGAGGAGCCTTAGAAGGACAGCTGGTTGAATTTACATTTTAGAACGCTCTTTTACATCTCATTGCCCATGTAGATAGTCTAGATACAATTAAAGTGCCTGGGATAAAGGAGACAAGATCATTCTGGCAGTAGAGTTGACTGGAATTTGATGCCAACCTCCCATTAGGAAATAATATTGGAGTCTGCAGCAACAATGCATGTAAGAAATAAGGACCACATGAGTCAAGGAAATGATAGTGGAAACTTAGTGGAAGTGTGTATTTAAAAGAGGAAAAATTGCGAGATTGAAAATACAGAATTAGAGGAAGTCACAGCCTATATGCTGTCGGATTCACTAGCCCACACGTGGCTATTTACATTTGAATTTAAATTAATTAAAATTATATAAAACTTCAATATTCCGTTCATTCGTCACACTAGCTACATTTCACGTGATCATCAGCCATGCGTGGCTAATGGCTACTGTACTGGATAGTGCAGAATTACAGAACATTTCCATCATTATAGAAAGTTCTGTTGGACAACATTACATAGACTTAGTTGAAGTTATAGCTAAAGTCAAGATCATCCCAGGAGTTCCTCAAAAAGCTAAATATAGAACTACCATATGACCCAGAAATTCCACTGCTAGGTGGAATACAGGCACAGCTCATTTTATATTGTGCTTTGCTTTATTGTGTTTCACAGATACCGCATTTTTACAAATTGAAGTTTTGTGGCAACACTGCATCGAACAAGTCTATCGGCACAATTCTTCAAGCAGCATTTGCTCATTTTGTGACTCTGTGTCACATTTTGGTAATTCTTACAATATTTCAAGCCTTCCACCAACAAAAATATTATGCCTCACTAAAGGCTCAGATGATAGTTAGCATGTTTTACCAATGAAGCATTTTCAAATTAAGATATGTACGTTGTTGCTTTAGATATAATGCTATTGCACATTTAATAAACTACAGGATAGTGTAAAGATAACTTTTATATGTGCTGGGAAAACAAAAAATGTGTGTGGCTTGCTTTATTGTGATATTCATGTTATTATGGTGGTCTGGAACCAAACCCACAATATCTCCAAGGTATACCTGTATATTCAAAATAATTGAAAGCAGGAACTTGAACAGATATTTGTATACTAATAGTCATAGGAACATTATTCACAATAGCCAAAAGGTGGAAGCAACCTAAGAGTCCACCAACAGGTGAATGGATAAACACAATAAGTGTATACATGCAATAGAATATTATTCAGCCTTAAAAAAGAAGGACATTCTGACATGCTACAACATGGATGAACCTCAAAGATACTAGGCTAAGTGAAATAATCCAGACACAAAAGGACAAATGTTATGTGATTCCACCTACATGAGCTACCTAGAGTACTCACATTCATAAAGACGAAAAGCAGGGGGCTTCCCTGGTGGCGCAGTGGTTGAGAGTCCGCCTGCCGATGCAAGGGACACGGGTTCGTGCCCCGGTCCGGGAAGATCCCACGTGCCGCGGAGCGGCGGGGCCCGTGAGCCATGGGCGCTGAGCCTGCGCGTCCGGAGCTTGTGCTCCGCAACGGGAGAGGCCACAACAGGGAGAGGCCCGCGTACCGCCAAGAAAAAAAAAAAAAAGTATAATAGTGATTACCAAGGACTGTGGGAAGAGGGAGATGGGGAGTTATTGTTAATGGGTAAGAGTATTTGTTGGGAATAATAAAAAAGTTTTGGGTATAGATAATGGCAATGGTTATACAACATGTATTTAATACCACTGAATTTTACACTCACAAATGGTTAAAATGATAAATATTATGTTATGTAGATTTTACCATAATAATAATATAAAAGATTATCCAGAGAGAATGACTAGAACAGGAAAAGGGGAAAGAGATTTTTAAGGAAATAGAGAAGGAAATGAAGCCAGCAAGGAGATCCAGGAAGTCAGAGGGGTAGAATGGGAAACCAGAGGGAGTGCTGCCAAGGAAAGTAAGGTGAGAAAGAAAACAGTGATTTTCTACCCACAGGCCCATTTGTGATATGCTGCCAACCATGTTCCCTATTTAAAACCCACAAGCAAGAGGTACACCCACACCACCAAGTCTGAAAAGGTAGCTTGCGACCCTCTGCTTACTCCTGTCCCAGATCTCACTCTAACCATTGTCTAAGTGAATGAAGGATCTTGATTCCACTTTTCTTCTTCGGTTTTTCAAGTTCTCTCTGAGAAACTGCGAAGAAAACAGCTCATAACTTTCCTTTCCCTTAATGCTTGTTGGAGACGTTTGCCTACGTGGCATCATTTCAATGACACTTCAGCGTGGTAGGTTCAAAACAAACGTTTAAAAAGGAAGGAAAGGTAAATCTGAATGGGCGATGAAGCAGCATCGTTCCTCAGTCTCTCCTTACTCCCACGTGAAAACAGAAAGGACGTCTAGATAGGAAAACCAAACACCACGGGCTACATTTACAACAAGACTTAGTGGCAGAGGTGCCTCCACGAATCCCAGAATATAAATGAACGTGAACCAACCACCAGCTGCCCTAAGAGTTGTGTGGTATCAGCCCCTGTACATGAGGAAGAAGGAAAGACTTGGGTGGTGTTGGGTGCCTGTTGGACCTAAGAACAGGAGGAGCCCCCAGAGAGCCAGTAGATCTTCACTGGGATGTGAGTGGGCTGATGGGGCCATGGCAGCTGAAACTGAGAGGGGTTTTGCTCCCCAGAGGTAGATGACAGTAAGGGAGGGCAATAGGAAGGTCTAAAGGGACCACAGCAGTCTTATCCAACTCCCCTCAAAACTGACCCTCAGGGCTCCCTTTTCAGACAGGGAGGAAGACCAAGGAGGAACTGCTGGGGGTGGGAATCAAAATTGATCAGGACAACATGGAATCAACCTAAATGTCCATCAACAGATGAATGGATAAAGAAGATTTGGTTTATATATACAATGGAATACTACTCAGCCATGAAAAAGAATGAAATAATGCCATTTGCAGCAACATGGATGGACCTAGAGATATCATCCTAAGTGAAGTAAGTCAGACAGAGGAAGACAAATATCATATCATATCACTTATATATGGAATCTAAAATCTAAAAATGATACAAATGAACTTATTTACAAAACAGACAGACTCACAGACATACAAACAAACTTATGGTTACCAAAGGGGAAGGGGGAGGGAGTAAATTATGAGTTTGGGATTAACAGATACACACTATTATATATAAAATAGACAACCAACAAGGACTTACTATATAGCACTGGGAACTATATTTAATATCTTGTAATAGCCTATAATGGAAGAGAATGTAAAAAAAGAATATATATATGTTTTTTTATATATATATATATATGTATATATATATATATCTGAATCACTTTGCTGTACACCAGAAACTAACAGAACATTGTGAATCAACTATATTTCAATATAAAATTTTTTAAAAAGAGACTTAAAAGACATATCAACATTTTTTAATGGGCAAGACTAAACTATATTTCCTGGAGATGCATATTTGGGTGACAAAATTTTTTAAAAACAAGGAAGTAAAGACTAAAACATATTAGGCTAATGGTACTTTTAGTGGGAGGGAAGATGTTGTGATCAGGATTAGGGTGAATGAAAGGGACTTCAGGGGTGCAGGTCAAGTTCTACTTCTTGACCCGGGTCGGGGTTACAAGAGTGTTTACCTTATAATAAATAATTCATTAATCCATGATTTGTTTTGTTTAGGTTTCTGTATCTGTATTTTTTGTTTTGATAAAAATCTGTTTCAAAACGGCAAGGAAACACACACATTTGAGATAATACCTTTTTTTTCCTTCCAGTATATTTTGTCTGAATCACATTACTTGTTAACTGAGCAGAAAGAGCTTTAGTAGAAGAGGCAATTTGCAATCACAGTACAGTCTAAATAAATAGTTACTAACAGTGGTAACATTAGTTGCCCTAAGATTCTATTAACAAGGGAGTTTTCCATGTCATCATTGCCTAGAAGCCAATTTGTAGAGCAGAGACTGCTAGGTCATGGGTGCCTGTGTGGCACTGTTTCCCAAGTGTACCACCTGCATCACAAGTATCCTGTTTATAATGCATATTCCTGGACTCCAACCAGAAATTCAGATTCAGAAGATGAGATGGGCAGCAATGCTCTATGCTGTAAGTTCATCCTAGATTTATTTAAAAACACAAAAGCTCTATCTAAACAGTACCTTCCTGGTCTGGTCAAAGAACTGAAGACAAGAAACTCTACGCTGGTGCCCAAACCACTATCTATAACAATATTGGTCAATTTTCTAGGATGAGCACCTAGAAATTTTGTTATTAGTGTTTGATGTGGTAATGGCTTAAGGACATACTCCTCGTTCTTCCTAACCAGGAAAATAAAACAGAGAATGTTATTTCTATGTGGGCAACTAACTGAATTGCAATAGAAAAGACTTAGACTCAGATTAGTTTTTTCCAGACCCTAAAACTTAAAACTTTACACTCTCAATCCAATGTGACAATCAGATCTGGCTAAACTAAATTAGAGGCACAATTTAAACGTTAGATGTTCCAAAGATTTTCTGGGCTTGTGAACAGTTTCCTTAATCTCAGAAACCTATAATATTTCCATCTGAAGATGTAATATTGAATTCCCCAAAAAACTGTTTAACAGTATTGTTTCTTGGGAGTTATTTATATAGATCTTATGGATGTTGGCAAAACTGTATCCAAAATGGAAAATGAAAGCTTTTAGAGAAAACTGTAATGTCAAATTTTATAACTATAGTATGTATAATGTACATATATAAGTGTATATATGTGTATATGTATATGTGTGTGTGAATAAAAATTCAGAGCTTGTTATGGTAACCAGCAGGGTGAGAAGGTGTAGTAGGGGATTGGAAACACCCATCAAGTTATTAGACAGAGGGGTGGCAACGCTAGCTGTAGCAATGGGATATAATGGGCGGAAGTCCAAAGTCATACAGCTGACTGTGGCCCTCGATCTCTAGAGCATAAAGGAATTACCTGGAGGGACTTGTTAAATGAGCTTCTTGGGTCCTGCCACAGGGATTCTGATTGGTTGCGAATCTGCACTTTTATAAGCTCCTTGGGTGAGTCTGCACCGCGTGGTCAAGAAGTGATGCTTTGAAGAATCTTCAACAAGCTGGCAATAAGTTTCATCGATGTCCAGTAAGGAATCGTATCTTGGCAGCAATCCAGAACAAGTGAGTAGCAGCTAAGAGGTCTGAGGTGCAGGTAGGCAGGCTAACAGACTGCATTTGTTTCTCAGGGCTGCCATAATAAATGATCACACGTTGGGGAGCTGAAAACAACAGAAATGTATTCTATCACAGGTCTAGTGGCCAGGAGTCTGAAAGGAAAGTGTTGGCAGGGTTCCGCTCCCTCCAGAGGCTCTAGGGGAGATTCTGTTCCTTGCTTCCTCCAGCTTCCGGTGGCTGTTGGCATTCCTTGTCTTCTGCTGCTCATCCTAACCTCTGCCTCTGTCTTCATGTCTCCACGTGGCCAACTCCTCCTCTCTGTATGTCTCTCTTCTGGGTGTCTCTCTCTCTTTTTTTTTAATTCAGAGAGGAGCATGAGGCTTTGTGTTTCTTTCTTTCTTTTTTATAAATTTATTTATTTTATTTATTTTTGGCTGCATTGGGTCTTCGTTGCTGCACGCGCGCTTTCTCTAGTTGCGGTGAGCTGGAGCCACTCTTCGTTGTGGTGCGCGGGCTTCTCATTGCGGTGGCTTCTCTTGTTGCAGAGTGTGGGCTCTAGGCGCGCGGGGCTTCAGTAGTTGTGGCTTGCGGGCTCTAGAGCGCAGGCTCAGTAGTTGTGGCGCACGGGCTTAGTTGCTCCACAGCATGTGGGATCTTCCCGGACTAGGGCTCGAACCCGTATCCCCTGCACTGGCAGGCGGATTCTTAAGCACTGTGCCACCAGGGAAGCCCCTAGGTGTCTCTTATGAGAACATTTGTCATTAGATTTAGGGTCCATCCAGATAACCCAGAATGATCTCATTTCAAGATTCTTAACTTAATTACACCTGCAAAGACCCTTTTTCCAAATAAGGTCACAACAACAGGTTCTAGAGATTAGGACAAAGACATGTTTTGGGGGGACAGGCACCACTCAAACAACAACACAGGCCGATTCTGGGACAATTAGCTGCCTTGGGTCACTGTCAGATCAAGGGAAAGGATGGCAGTGATTGGCAAGAATAGTCTGGCTCTAGTGCTAGAGCAGTCTGACCTTCGCAGGAAGGTCTTGGGGACTCAGACTAAGTAACCAACCAGAAGCTGCCTATGAACAGACGAGCAGGTTAGAGTAGGATGAGCAGCAGAGCTGACTTTATTACCTTGAACTTCTGAGTCAGGATTCTATAATCCCTACTAACCAAGACACGATTGTGCTCCTACCCTGTGATTAAGCGAAGCTGCCACAGTGAGTGGACATCTGGGGCAGTATGAAGATTAGAGGCTGGGAGTCAGCTTGGACTACAAAGAGCTGCAAACACAATCACACAAACAAGTAGAATCATAAATACCTACCACTTATTGAGCACTTGCTGTATACCTGGTAAGGTGCCATTATTATTGCCTCTTTTCATCATAATCTTGCAATACTGGTACTACAATATGGGTTCCCATTGAACATACAAGAACACAGGATTTTAAAGATTAAAGTTATATAGCCAATCAGTGGCAGAGCTAGAATTTAAACCAGATCACTCTGGCTCCAAAGCCCATTTTCTTTCTTCTAAAACATGCTACCTCTCCACAAATTAATAACCTGCCCCAAATTTTAGCATCTTAACTTCTAACACCTCGTCTTCTCTCTTTGAACCCTTCCCACCCCATCCTGTGGTTCACTAGGCATAAAATGTCAAAACATCTGTTTCTCTATCGAATACCCTACATGAAAAATTATAACTTGGCTAAGGTAGAATGGTAAATATTTCAAAGCTTTCTAAACCAGAACCACAGGTGTGAATCTAGATGGTGAACACTTGCTCCCTTGTGACTGTGTTATATCCATCTTACTGTGACCAGTGAAGAGAAGTGTGAGTTCAAGCAGAGATTCTGTGCACAGTCCCAGGTCCTAGGCTTGTCTCTAATCTTAAAATGCAAGTCTTATAATGACTGTGCATGTTGCACCATTCCCTCCTCCCACAATCCCCACAAGAGCCACCAAATGCATGCTGCCAGTGATGTTCTACAGCTGGTGATATCCAAGTAGTTACAGTACAAGTTTCCTCCATAGTGACCCACAGTGGAAAGTAACTTTGATGGAACAAGGTCAAGGAAGTTGCTAATACCTTATGCCTCTAGCCCAACCAGCAATTGATGCCCCTTGAATACCACCTAATCTGCCCTAAAGATAGTGTCAGTTTGATGACACATATCATTTATGTCAGTAAATGTTTGGCTACTGGGCCTTGGATCCTCAATTAGCTTGAGTGCAAGACCAAAATATTCCTGAGCCTGGTGCAAGGTGTAACAGTACTTTGAGTTCACCCTATTTCAGGTAACAGGACTGAAGTAGTAAGGACTCCTAGCCTGAACTGACATATGTTGTCAGGCCTTTCAGAAGACTGAGCATATGAGCTTTGAAAATTAATAATAATAATAATAAAAGTCTTGCAAAAGGGCTTGAGGTATTGCAATGCTCATCACCCAGTGAGCACCAGATCAGCAGCTATTTTGTGCAGTTCTCAGTGACCAGAACTGTAAATGATGACCTGACCTAGGTACACCTTTTCCTACAACCTGCCAGGGTCCCTTTTCCTGCTCCGTCTCACAGGCGCAATCTTCAATTTTAAGACCCATGAACACTTGCACCAACACAGAAGTCAATTTGACAATAATTTAATATTTTTCTGGTGGCAATTTCTAGTTTACTTAAAAAAATTCTTTTAAAATATTTTGGAAAAGGTTTGGGTCATTGTGTCAGAGAACTTGGTAGGATACCGAAATTGTAAAGTGCTCGTGGCCAGCGTGCAGTGTTTGTTAGGAGCAAGACGTCATCGTGGGAAGCACGTACTTCTTCGGATTACTGTTTGGCGGATTAGAAACACGCAAATAAGTCCTAGGTTAGCCCAGATTAACTGCCCTGGGTGCTTCTGGGCCAGTGGGTAGGGTTTTGGGGGTGTCTGCTGGACTCAAACCAGTACTTGTGGTAAGATTTCACTCGGCAAAGCATTCGGAGTTAATTTTTACTTAAACCCCAACCAGGCTAATAACGAAGCTACCGGTAATGATCTGGAATGGTAACTAAATGGTGCCCGCAATCACGTCAGTCGAACCTTCTGCCCCCACGATTCTGTCGGCCCACATGCTTCTGTCCATCAGCCTCGGCCTCGGGATCAGCTCTCGCCGCGGCATTGGTCGGATTTCAGGAAGAGAGAAACCCGCGATTTAAAGGGCTCGGTTTCCACCTGCCAGGCGTCGTTCGCAAGGTCCAACTTGCCTTTGGCACATACTTGGGAGAATCTCTCGCTGTTGTTCATCTATTACACTGACTGGTCAAACAGAAGAGAGTTCCCGAAAGTGTCCCCTTTAGTCACCTTGACAATTTACAAAAGCGAAACTTGCGCTCTAGGTTAGATCCACACTGAGTCTGCGGGGCGCGGAGTCCCTGCCCAGGTCAGCAGTGCCCGCCCGGCTGGCGGGCGGGGACGGGGGCGGAGCCTGCACCAGGCGTGGTCTTCCGTGGGAGAGAAGGCGGACTTTACCCCCACCTCCTAAAACCCCTACTCCCTCCCAGCCAATTAAGGAAGCATATGCAAATAGGGCTCCTGTCGCCCCGGCAACCATGATGCACGGCAGCCAATGGAAACCGGCAGGTTGCGACCCTGCTCCGTGATTGGGACGGAAGGAAGGAGACAGAGGCCCAATGGGCTGTGGGAACGGTCCTCGGCGGGTTGAGGGGCGGGGATATGCAAATATGGTTTGAAAAGCCGGCGGGAAATCTGAGTTTCGCGGGAGGACCTTGGCGCGTAAACCGTATCCCTTCATTCATTGTCAGCAGCAGCTTCCTGGAGCCATTTTTCAGCTGCCGGCCGCAGCACCCGTGCTGCCGCCGCCGCCTCGCAATCCATTGCATCGGCCGCCCCCGACGCCTCCATCCCCCCTCGGGGCCCGATATCCGTGCGCCCGGGACCCTCCTCTCTTCAGAGCCCCGATTATTTTTGGCCCCCGGGGCCCGGGCGGTGCGGAAAAATAAAAAGAAAAGGGAGAGAAGGGGCTCGGAAGCGCCGGGCGGGGAGGAGAGAAGGAGAGACTTGGAAACTCCGACTGCAAATAATAAAGAAATTGAAAACAATACGTTAATATACCATAGCAATAAAAAGAGCAGGAGCGAGAGATGAGAAAGGGGATCCAGCCCGCCCTGGAGCAGTACCTGGTGACCGCCGGGGGTGGGGAGGGGGCGGCTGTCGTCGCCGCCGCCGCTGCAGCCTCCATGGACAAAAGGGCACTGCTAGCCAGCCCCAGCTTCCCCGCCGCCGCCACCGCCGCTGCTGCCGCCGCCCCGAGCGCGTACATCCAGATCCTCACCACGAACACTTCCACCACCTCCTGTTCCTCCTCCCTCCAAAGCGGCGCCGTCGCCGCCGGCCCCCTCCTCCCCAGTGCCCCCGGCGTGGAGCAGACCGCCGGCAGCCTCCTCTACACCACGCCGCACGGACCCTCCAGCAGAGCCGGGCTGCTGCAGCAGCCACCAGCGCTGGGACGCGGCGGCGGCGGCGGCGGCGGCGGCCCTCCGGTAATGCCCTCCCGTTCCCACCGTCCCCAGCCCGGGCGGGAGGTGGGCTCGCACCGCGCGGGGTGGTGGGCGCGCTGCGGGCCGCCCTGGGAGAGCGTGGGGCCGAGCGTCGTGGGCCTCGGCGGCTGCCCCTCCAACAAGAGTTTATTGTTAGACTTGTGTGTTGCCCCCGAACCCCCGAAGGGTCTGGGGGGCTCCGCCAGGCAAGCAGGGCAGCGGGGATCGCCATGGCGCGAACCACATCAAACACTCCGAAACTTTTCGCGGCCCCCCCCTTCCTTTCCTGCACTTTTCCCTACCCCCACTCTCCCCTCCCCTCCAACTCGAAGCTTCCTCTTTCTCGGGCGTAGGAAGGGGTCACGCCCCGGATGGAGAAGGGGGTGGGGGAGGGAGTAGTGAACTGGGGAGTGGGAGACTCCAGGGGGGTGGAAACCGGGGGGCCCTGGGGGTGATGGCCGCCCACCGGCCTCGGAGGCCCGTTGGCAGCCGGGGGTCCCTAAGGCGTGCTCGGAGTGCAGGGGCTCTGCCAGGCTGCGCTTGACACATTTTGGGATCTGTAACTGCCGGCAACAAAGGGGCTGGGGGAAGCCGAGGGGAGAGGTGGAGCTGGAAGCCGGCTGCAGGCCGGGGCGTGGGCTGTCTGGGGGTGAGGGGCTAGCGGGCGGGCACCCCGGCCTGGGCGCATCCCGGTGGTGGCAGCGGCGGCGCCCGCGTGGCCCGAGCGCCCGGGCCTGCTTCGCCGGGCCCCGGGCCTGCCCTTGACCCGCCTCTCCCCTTGCCCCTTCCTTCCCCGCCCTGTCCCCCCTCTCCGCCCTCCGGCGACGGAGGGCGGGGGCAGCCGTGTTCCCGTCCCGCCGCCTGGGTCTGTCCCTCTCCCCGGGACCCGCCGGTGACGTTTCGCACACGTGCGCGGAGGACGCGCCTGTGACTGGGGAGGAGGCGGCGGCGGGAGGGGGCGCTGGAGGGGGAGAGGGGGCACCCACTTCCTCCTGCTCGCCGGCTCCCTGGCCTGGGACGGTCCCGGCGCCCTCGCACCCGCCCCCGGAGCGGCCACCCTCCCTCTCCTCTCCCCAACCCCCTCCACGGGCGCCCGCCCTCGCCCGGCGCCGCCGGTCCGTTCGGCCCTCCGGGCCCCCTCTCCAGCCGGCCCCCCCCCACCTCCCCCCGGAGCCAGGCTGGTTTCGGAAATGCCCTTACAGCAGCAGGTTAGTGACCGGGACGGCTCGGGGGCCGCCGCCGCCGCGGGGGCACCGGATTCTGTTGGGGGTTGGAGCCGTGAGGGTAGGCGGTTGAGCGGGGTTTTGGAGTGGGAACGGGGGGTTGGGTGCTCGAGGGAAATGAGTAAGCAAGAAAAATCTAACTAAGTAAATGCCCGGCCTCCGGTTCTAGGAACCTCGGGGCAGGAGTGTCCGCCCCAGGGGGTGGGTATGGTGTTTACGTGTGTGTTTTTCTAGGGGGCCGAGGGATGGGCGATCGAAAACCGGAGGGGGGGCTTCTCGCCAATGGCCGAGTTGAGCTCTGCTTTCTATCTTCCTTCCCTTGTGCTGGAGGGGGAGGGGGGCGGGTCAGAGGGTAGGGTGTCTGTAGGATTCCCAGGCCACTCGCCACCCCCTCCCTTTGTCCCTGTAATTTATAAAGCGCCTTTGAGAGATGATTTAGGTCAGTATGCGGCTTCTCTTTTTGTTGATACTAGAAAGAAGTGTGGCCCGGAGGTCTTCCTCCTTTCTCCTTTTCTCTCCTTCATTCCCTTCCTCCATGCCTCCTGTCTTCACCCTCGTGGTGAGGCTCGGCCCCCACGAGGCTAGAAACGAACCAAACCCAGTTAGAGTAATGGTTGGCTGATAATATCAGTCGTTGACCTCACCTTGTCTCGGCTCCGAATGGGCTGAATTTTTGAAGAATCAAGATTTTGCAGAGGTCTTTAAGAGAGTCGGCACCCAGGCAACACTTTGGGGGATGAGATGGGTTTTGGAATAATGAAAAATTTTAATTCATGACTCTTCCCAATTTCTCCTCGAGTTGGATCTTAACTGCTTTGCAGCCCCAGAGATACTTGCTAGGGATGTGTGATACCGTCTCAGTCAAAGAAGCTCATGGTGTTTTAGTGACTAGGGTCTGCCAGCAGGGGGGAAAGAGTACAGTACCTGCTTACACATAACAGTATCCAGTGTGCCGGATTCTCAGACACGAGAATATGCCACGCTTTTATTAGCATTGAATACTATTACTGACTTGACCTAAACGTGCTTGGATATATTTTAAGCATATTTGCTCCCTCAGGGTTCTGTCACTATATCATAAACCTAATCTGAAACAACCAGCTATTGACATACTTCTGGGACTTGATTCAGATTTATGGGAGGGTAGTTTTGACAATGGGAAATTGTGAGATGACCAGTTTGCTTTTTTTTTTTTTTCCTTTTGAATTTTAGCCCACCTGGGCCAGGTCTCTGAAACTGCCTAGACAAACTTCTATGTAATTCATTGTATTTAAGTATTTAAAGTATAAAAAATTACCCTCACCACCTTTCAAGCTACTTCAAAACTTTATCCTCCTTGCCACGGTATTATTATTCCAGAATCATGAGCACTGTATATAAAGTTTGGTTTCTTTTTTTTTCTTATCAAAATTATATTAGACTTCTATTGAAGTCTTGAACTTTTGTTGATATTCTTTCCCTAAGCAGGAGGGACAGCATGGGGATAGCTAAGTGATTGGCTGAGCAAAGGGATCATTTAAACACTTTCCATCAAAGAAGAGGTTGAGGACTCCTGTTCAAGTGGCCACAGTTACAGACTCACCTGGCTCTGATTCCATGTTCTGTCTCTAGAACAACCAGGAGCATATTCTTCACCTTTTTTTTAACGTGGAAAAAAAAAATATATATATATACATATAAGTATGTATCTCAGTACTACCTTACTAGCTGTAATTGCCTCTGTCATTTACAAGTCGTTGGATCTTAGGCAAATAAACTCTCACAACACAGTTTCCTCTCTTGTAAAATAGGGACAATAACAGTAAGAACTTGAAAGTTCTATTTAAGGGTTAAATATGATAATGCATGTAAAACACTTAGCACAGTGCCAGGTAAATAGTAGATGCCCAATAAAATGAATATTCAGAAATTTATATTTTTTTGGAATTTAGAGAAATAATGTAAGACCATGTGCACACTGCCCCTTTGTTGACATATATGAGTAAAATGGTTAAAAGTTTTTAAAAATGATATGTAATTAACTATACCTAGTTAACTTGAGTTTTTAAACCCATAAATCATGGCTCTCCTAAGAATGGATAAAATAGGGACACGTCAGTACCACAGGCCTGTGTTAGAGATGGTGGTGATAAACTGCCCCAGTATGAGCTTGTGCCTTGAGTTGTGACAAATTTAGATCAACTCATCCTCACTTTTTTGCCTCGCTCCTCCCTTGACTGCATGGACCGGCCATCTTTTGCATGCAGCCCGTGCTTAGTGGCTTTTGTGGAACTGAACTCTTAATCATCACCATGTCAGAGACATGCACGAGATAAATTCAGCTCTAGATGGTGAACTGTTGGACATGGAAGGAGTCTAGAGAAACCAGAGTCACAAGTGCTGCATATTTTCTGGAACTGAAAGGGCTTCATCATTTTCTGCCTCTGCTAAAAAGAAGCTGAAATGATTTCATTACGCTTCTAGAAAGTTTGGGATCTATTAATGCAAGAGACAATGGCCTGTCACATCTGATTTAATTTAATCCAGTCATAGCATCCCACTTATTAGACTTTGGGAAGGCACCCACAATGTTTGAAATTTCCCTGTAAGAATGGAGAAACCATAGGTGCTACAGCTGAGTTTCTTTCCTGTATAAATATAAAAGAAGAAAAATGCTGGGTTCCTGTGGTTCTGTAGTCAATAATCTTGCTTCTGCTGAGATAGATGGTTGGTGCCAAGTTTAAGCTAGGAGAGAATTTTTAGTCACTACATACCCCAAAATGGAAGTTTTAATATAATGCAGTGCCCAGACTCAGGCAGTCCAAATAGCTCCACTATAATCAGTACCCAGGGCACCACTCTAATCATCTTCTGAAGCAAAGCACCCTTAAACGTGGCTCTGTGAGCTAAGGAACCCAAGCTTGTGAACAGGAAAGGATTTTTTTTGTTGTCGTTTTTCTATAAATCGTCACCTTATGTAATACTTGGAAGGGTAGATTCTGAGATTAATGTTGTGCTGTGTAAAGCTAACATGAAAACAGAAAATACTCTAAGCTTAGTCATGAATAGATGATAGCACCTGGAGATTGAAAGGTTGTAGGGAAAAGTGGCTTTTATTCTCATTTCTCATAGGTATAATCCATAGTGGTCTTTTATTGCCATCCCCAAAGACACACCATCCGTACCTTTAGCCTTTTTCCAAAGGCCCTGGACCCACTTGGCAACGCTTCAGATATTCATAGTTGATTTTTCTGGCCAGTTTTCTAATTTAACATGACTTAACATATATTCCATTTGTATGTCTAGTTTACATCCACTTTCCCAGGCCGACTGACTCCAATTCCTTTTTAATCACCTACTTTCTACTAACATTTTAAACTAGGAAGAGTGAAAAATCAGCCACTGCCTGTGCTGATTAAATCACATCCCTCCTAGATGCCCATGAAACCGCCCCAAATAGTGCAAGGCAAAGAAGGTAGATTGCAGTTCTTATCAGATGCTCTGTTTCATTTTGGTTTTTAAAGAGAGGAACTTCCCTGAATTCTTTGAGGTACTAAGCATGTGGTTTAATGCATATTTTTCGTGCTTGTTAGCAGCTTAAAAGTGTTTCGGGGACTATTTACAATTGCTAAGAAGCATTTTTTCTACTAATCATTTTTCATGGGACTAAGAAGGGGAGCTAACTGGGAAAGCAGTAAGTATAGGAAACCACTAATGGTATCTCCTTCCTCCTACCCTGACCTTCTCTTTGGCTTCCAAGAGTGGCTTGGAAAATGTATCTTACACAAGGAAAAGTTATACAACAGAAGGGACAAAAAGACAACAACTGGGATGGGGGTAAGGAATCCTGGAGGGCAGGAGTAGGGTTAATATAGAGGGATAATACATATAGCTTTGGGGCCAGTAAGAAGGAAATCGGTTTATTTTCTGTTGTCGCTTTTGCTTCAAACGCTCTCCTGCCAAAGCAATGCGTTTTTAGAACTCAAAGAATGTGTAAGTTACAAGGATGCATTCTCAGTCCGCCTCCAACCTTAACTGGGGGTCAATCTTGTTGCTGTGGCGGCCACGATCATCTACAATATAACTTTGAAGGGGAAGAGGTAAAGCCCACTGGTTGCCAGGTTGCAATCACAAAGCCTGGGCCCCTTGCTTTGCTGGAGAACCTGGTGAAACAGACCACTGCTTAGCTTTGTAAACTAAGGCCGGGGTTTATGTCAGCGGAGGTTGATAGCAGTGAGAATGGACAGCTGATGGAATAGAGAAGCGATAGGAGGAAGTAAGAATAAAAGTAATTGACTTTAGTCTTCTTTTTATTACTGTAGCCCAACCATCTGGGGCTATTTCTAGTGTCCAGACAACATTCTTATAACTAATTCTTCTAATTAGCATAGGCAATAATTGATATTCCCAATGGTCTTTGATTAGTTTTTTTTTTTTTTTTTTCCCCCGGTACGCGGGCCTCTCACTGCTGTGGCCTCTCCCGTTGCGGAGCACAGGCTCCGGACACGCAGGCTCAGCGGCCATGGCTCACGGGCCCAGCCGCTCCACGGCATGTGGGATCTTCCCGGACCGGGGCACGAACCCGCGTCCCCTGCATCGGCAGGCGGACTCTCAACCCCTGCGCCACCAGGGAAGCCCCTCAATGGTCTTTGAATCGTAACGTGAGAGCTGTAAAGCAAGAGTCACCCTCTGACCCGATCCCCTTCATTTTGCAGGGGAGGAAATTAAGACCCAATGCAGTTGTTACTTACCCAAGGTCACAGGCTAACTAGTGGCAAAGCCAGAACTGAAACTGGAGACTGGAATTCTTAGAAGCAGCCCCATTTGCCAAGAGAAAGTTAACTAAGTCTCATGTACCCTATATGGGAAAATTGGGATGTGTAGAATACATTTAAGATTGCCTTCAGGAATGGTTACATTTTTAAAATAGACACATACAGAAGTGTCCTTTGAACAGTTGGCTTTAGAGTAACACCTCATTCTCAAAGGTACAAAATACGCCACGCTCCTTTAGATGTTCAATGAAAGGGAATTTTAAAAAATGGAAGGAATGACAGACTCTTAAAGAAACATGATAGTAGCCTTTTTAAAGCTTTATTTGTTATTTGCAAACTTTTGTGGATATGACACTTCCAGTGCTGAAACGGTGAAACAAACTTCACTGAGAATAGAACCTGAAAGGATTTTTGCCGCTCTCTTCAGGAGAAGGGCACAGTATAGCTCTGGTGTTGGAGGTTTGTCCTGGGCTGTCCACATCCTGGGTGACTGTTGTGGTTTTCAGAGGTCCTGGGGCCCTTGCCCCGTGACATTAGACCAGGTGCCCTTTCTTCAGGAAGATTGCTGGTTTAACAAAGTTTAACTCTTTCAGGGGAAGAAGTCCTCATCCCCTAAAAACCAGAACTAATTTCCTTAAAACGTCTTCTTTTACTTGTGGAATTGAGAAAGCTTAAAAATAGAATCACTTCAAGCCCTGAAGCCTAAAAGTGAAACATAATCCAATGTCGCTGTAGTTCACCAACGCGTTAGGGGCGGGGATATATGGCTTGTCTATAAACCACAAACCAGAAAGGTGCCATGTGTAGGTGCGGTCTTAGATCAGGGAGCAACTGCTGGTGAGACCTGTAGTTATCAGTGAAGCTGATCCCCCTGGAGGACTTTATGGCGGATGGAGTCCATCTCCGGGAGCAGAGGAACTGAACGCCCTTGGTCCTCCCAGTCAGCTCGTGCCTGGCTCCCCAGGAGACCCTGCTGGCTTCTGCAGCACGCACCTGACTGCTGAGAAGGGCTCCCCAAGCTCTGGTCTTCAGGATCCTGAAAGCTGCAGCTCGGGACGCTGGGGGTCACAGGAGGTCAGCTCAGAGCCTATAGATTTCACCCCTCCCTTGCCCTTTTTCCACGTCTGATGCTTTGAGGCTCCAGAAATATATAACCAGAGCAGCAGCCCTGTGACCCCATACCTTCTGAGCCTTTCTGGGCCTGGCAGCCCTTAGGAGAGGTGAAGGCTTTTATGGACCTAACCCACACCCTCCACCTAAGAGGCAAACTGAAGGGCAGCCGAGTATAAGAGTCGGACGATGGGGCCTGAAGCCAGAGTGTCTGGGTTCTTATTCTGTGTGACTTTGGGCCACTCTGCTTAACCTGTGTGTCTTAATTTCCTCACCTGTAAAATGGGCAAATCCTAGTAGCTACCTCATGGGGACCGGGACGATTAAAGGAGTTACTATTTGTAAGGTGCCTAGGCCGGTCCCTGACCCATGGGAAGGATTCGGTGGATACGTGGTGGAGTTGCCCTTTTCTTCTGTGGCTGTCTCTGGGGCCCACCCTTTGGTGGTTTAGTTTCTGAACCAGCCCTTGTGTTCATCCAGACCCAGGTTACACCTCTAAAAATGGCGGCGAGGAAGCAGAGGGGTGACCCACAGGGCGGTTTTCCCCCAACATACTCTTTAGGGCCTTTGCATCTCTTCATAAGCTGTGCATGGACTCGGGAGAATGAGCAGAAAGATAAGCGTCGCCTTCTAGCAGTCCTTGTGGCAGTGGTAGTGTCATGGCGAAAATCTTCATTTCTGTGATGATCTGCATTAATGGAGCGGCACTCTTAACATGATTTCACTTCTGTACAGCCACCCAGGGCTTAAGACTGAATGGTGGAGATCAGGGTGTCTGAGGCGTGTGGGGCCCTGCGGGACTGGAGACGCCACTCCGTGTGCGGAGGGGAGCTACCCCCGGGCCTCCCTGGCCCCTTCTCTTCTCCCTCTCGCAGTGTCTAGTTGTTCAGTGTGTTATGCCTGTTCCTCCCACTTAGCCCTCACCTCTCCCTCTGCCTGGCTTTTAGAAGGAGGCCAGAATCACAGCCTTCACGGGCCGCTTCCGTGAATTATCCAATTAATTACAACCCTTTCCCTAGCGTTTGAGGTCCAGTGAAATCTCGCCCTTCCCGTTCTGCTCCCATTCCTCCCCACTGGGATCCTGGCACTTACGGAGGCTGCTGCTTTCCCTCGGGGCATTTATTCGCTTGTTCCCCTCGCTGCTGCCGTCCTTCCCACCAGCCTATCAAGGACACCCCCTGCACAGAGCCTTCCCTGACTCCCCAGGCCTTGGGCCCCTCCCTTCCCATAGGACATCTTCGTCCACCTTATATCCTCATCAGTGGTGCCCTTGACTTACTCTTCCTCTAAACCCACAAGCTTCAGGAAACCAGGCTGTGGTTTTCGCGTCACGTTGTCCTTGCGATGCCTTCTCCGCTGTGGACGCTCAAATATTTGACAAGAGGCGTTGTCATCAGGCACCCACAGTGTGCTTGGCACCCCAGTCTTCCTGTTGAGGATGCAAAAGAAGTATGAAGTGTGATCCACCCACTCTTGAGTTTTATGGTCTGTTTGGGGAGACCGGCTTTAAACACAAGTTGAGTCGCAAGCAGGACTAAACAGGAGTCAAACAAGACTCATCTTGTCCTCGGTTGTACCGTGTCGACAGGATGTGCCAGCTGGACCGTGGGAATGGGCAGGCCGTGGCTCCCATGGTCACCGACCTTAGAGCACATTTGGGTGCATATTTGAATCATCTTGGCACTTTTGAGAAATACCCCCATCCAGACCTGAGTATGTTTTGAAAGTGTCCCATGTCATTTTGACGTGCACTCAATTGGAACTGCTGGACTAGGTGGACGGGGAAGGTTTGGGAGGCTGTTCATGGCTGGGGGAAGGTCATGAGGCCAAGGTAGGAAGGCAGGAAGTGGGCTAGCATAAGGAGACCAGTTGGACTGGTGTCAATATGGGGGAATAATAGAACCTAACACTGGATACATTGGTAAAGTTGGTCTGGAATAGAGATTGCCTTCCTACAAGGGCCAGGCAGGGAATTAACTGGGGGGTATGGAAAGGTGGGGATAAGTAGTATGGGAGTTGGGCTTGAACAAAGAAGAAATGCCCTGTGAGAAGGCAGCCGAGGAGGGACCCCGCCCCAGGTGATGGCTTCCAGAGAGGAAAGCGGGTCCCATTTGTTGCCAGATCTTCAATTTTCTTAAAATGCCAGAAACCTACCAGCGTTAAAATGCAGGCTCAATTAAAAAGGAAAATGTGCAAGCCAAACAAAATAGGTCTCTGGGCCAGATTTGGCTTCGGGGCTGCCACTCAGCAGTCTCTGGTCTGTGGGATAATAATAGCTGATGTTTATCAAGTGCCCACGCGCATGGAGGGCGCTAAAGTAAGTGCTTTATGCGCATTAACACATTATCCACATAACCTGTGAAGTGGGTATCATCACCATGCTTGTCCTGCACAGGAAGACGCAGACAATGCGGGCTTAAGCGGCTGGCTCAGGGCTCCACTGATGAGAGAGGCAAGTGCAATTGAACCCAAGGAGCCTGGCTCCAAAGTCTGCAGACCCCAGAAACCTGGGCCAGGTGCACTGGTACCCCATGCCGACCCTGGTACCAGCTTCTGGACTTCCAGGTCATTGCCAAGGCAAACCATCCAAAGACGAGTGACCCAAAACCCAAAGGAGGTAAAACCAAAAGCACTCCCAAGGGGCTGAGAACTTAGGGGGTCCAAGCAAGCACTGTTGCCTGGCACCAACACCACTGGGAACCAGGGTGATACGCTGGACACCCGGCCCTCAAGGGATTTACTTTACCCTATAGCAGGAAGACTTTCCATCCTGTCGGGTCTGGGCCTGCCTGGAACAGGTTACCAACTGGACAGAAAGGCAGAAGTTCCCCTGGGAAGAAAAGTAGGGCATACCATTTAGAGCATGGGTGCTACAGAGCTGATGAGTCTGGAAGCAGGACGGCAACAGTGATGGTGTGAAAGGCAAGATGGAAGTGAGAGACAGGCTAAGGGAGAAAAGACATACAAGACCTTGACTCCCAAGATGGTTAGCTCCTGGGGCTGAAAGAATGGACAAGGCTGAGCTTTTCCTCCGTCAGGGTTTGCACCCTGTGGAGGGAATGGTGAGTTCAGAATGAGCTGGCTGTGAGGGAAGCCGTGGGCCACCCAGCTTTCTAAGAGGCTAGGACCCAGCCCTGGGAATGTGGTTTTGGCAACAGAGGTTGGAGTGGAGGCCTTGATGAACAGCAGCCAGCCAAGACTGGCCTCCTTAGCTTAAAAAAACAAAGAATTAAACGTGGTGCTACAAAAACCTTTCATCATGTCCACTTCTCCTTCTATAATATGAAAACGAGACAGATTCATCAGGTTGATTTGGGGGATCAATACTGTCAGGGCTCCCAGAGACGAGCCATCAGATGTTATTTATGACGTACTTTCCCAGGTCTGGGCCTGGCTCCTAGCTGCTCTGAGAAAGCAGAGAGCCAGCTGGAGAGTGCTGTGCATAAGGAAAGGTCACGTAATTATGTCTTGAACTAAGATGGCTTTTTTGACCATTGTTTCCTGTGCTCTGATTTTGCAGATTAAAAAAAAAATGTATCTTGGATATATTTTCTTAAGCCCTAGCATATTAAAGTTTAACAATGAAAGAGCCACGTAAATTCTAAGTATCTTTATCATTGATTTTTAAACATGTAACTTGTATTTAAGCCTATTTGCAGTAAGTAACCCTTGAATTGACCAACTTTGTTGCTATGTTTGGTAGCAAGACTTGTGATCACACTAATAATGTGGTCAAGTTTTCAACCTTTTCTGTTACTGTTTTCCTTGCTAGCATCTCAGACACTCTAATCCTGGGACTGGTCTTTAGGAGGGAGGTTTTCAGCTCTGGGGACCCATGGCACGGTTGTGGGGTACGGAAGGAGCCTAGGGCTTGACATCGGGCTCCAGAAACGTGCTCTGTCGCTTAGCAGCGTGTGACCTTTCACAAATTCTATGAGCTGTAGTTACCTAAAATAGTGTTCCTGTCTCCTTCAGTGGTTGGAAGGATTAATTGAGATAAGTTTATAGGAAGTGTACTGTGTGTTCCTAACTTAGTGTGTTCACCCCGCTGCCCCTCCTCCATGGTTAGGAGTGAGTTCTCAGCATTTTTACCCATTTGAGGGAAAACAAAGTACAGGACACTTACTGAACACCCACTCTGAGCTGAATCGGTTCCCAGTATTCTGGGTGTTTCAATGACTAAGATGTTCTTCTGGCCCTCAAGGGAGGTAGGGGAGATGAAGCAAGTTCTCCAATAACTAAGACAAGATAAAAGACAGTGAAGGCTGTTAGAGAATATCGATGAAGTTTCTTAGGCATCCAACCTGGGGCGGGGGTGGGAGGGGTGGGACAGAGAAGGCTTTGAAATTGGAGCAGAGTTTCAGCACCATTGACATTTTGGCCAGATACCTCTTTGTGGGGGGAGGCTGTCCTGTGCCCTGTTGGCTACTCGCTACTCTAGTGAGTAGTGAGGACTCCTCACCAGACGCCAGTAGCACCCTCCAGTTATGACAATCAAAATCGTCTCTGGACACAGAGACATTGGACACATCTGTCCAATGTCCCCCGAGTGCAAAGTCGGCCCACATGTCTCCCCCGCCCCCTTCCCTGCCCTGTTGATGAACCACTGAACTAGCCCTTTATGGGGCATGGCTAACCCCCACATGGAACCCCAGCGCTGTGATTCAGTGTCCCACTCTTGAGAGATGATACAGAGAAAACAAACTGCGTAGCCAGCCGGAGCCGTGCCTGTCTAACGATCAGGCGTACTAGGAATGGGCCACGTGAAGCCTCTCCGTAACTTGGAGAAGAAAGGATCAAAGTCTGCAGTTCAGAGAAGGCCAGAGAAGTTTTGCATTTATCATTTACTCAACTGGGTAATTGAGAGAGACCTTCTGCTTGGGACCAGCTTCTCCATAGATAGTTAGCTGGTTTGGGAGCATCACTTCCTTTCTAACCTGTTTCCTCACCTGGTAAATGAGGAGAATCAAGGTTCTCATCTCATAGGTTGTTGTGAAAACTGAACGCCCCAAAGCATGTAAAGTGCTGGCTCTAGCTTCGGCCACATACCAAACACTCTGACGTGTTTGTTAGCATCATGTATATTATTACTGCTGTCGTTGTTGTTGCCATCCTTGTTAGCAAGTTGAGCTTCCCTTTCAGGGCAAGTTAGCTGTTAAAAGCCATTCCCTTTGTTGCTGGTGTTTCCACAACCACTTCCCTTGCTCCTCCATCCCAACGCTGGCCCCAGTTTCCAGCACGGGGCATACTGATTCATTTGACTTACTTAGCAGTTATGTGTATAGGGCACCTAGTGTATGCCAGCCCCTGTCCTAAGTGCTGGGGATGCAGCAGGGTCGACACGGACAAAATCGCCTGCCTTGTGTGGCTTGGATCGTGAGTGATGCAGATATGGCCATGTAACAAATAACCCCACCACCACCCCGCTTCCTGTCTTTGATGGATCCTGTCCTGTTTTTTTCACAACAGTGGTTCTTAAATGTGTAGTCCGGGACCAGCAACAGCACCTGGGAGCTTTTTAGAAATGCAAATTTGGGGTTCACACCCGAAACCTACTGAGTCAGGAATTCTGGGTGTGACCAGCAGCTTGGGGTTTGACAGGCCCCCCCGAGGTCTTTCTGATGCCCAGGTTTGAGAGGCACAGTTTGGGAAAAGATACCTCTCAACAAGAAAGGACTAGGGGAAGCCAAGGCCTGGATTGGGCTGTCGTGTTACGCGACAAAGAGGGTGTTGCCCATACAGTGCATTTCCAAAAACAGCAGCGCTTACAAAAGATCTTAGGTGTATCAAGACAGTTCAAAACTGGCAGTGCCCTTTGATCTCTTCTGGGCCTGGCATCCCTTTTTGAAATGGGAGGACTGGGAGGATCCTGTGAGCCACAGCACAGAACTCAGTAACAGACATTCTTAGCCTTCTTTGGGCTTTTCAGCATCATCCCGTGAACAGGAAAAACTGCTTCCCTCCCTTTTCTCCAGAGGCTTTTGATGTGTTTGTTTGACAATTATGTTCCTCCTTTTAATTCCTTCTCGTTTAATCGTCCTTTTATCTAGCACCAGTAAAAATCCTTATATCTATAACCGAATTGCCAGCCAGATGTACCAGGCTTCTCTGGAAATGAAATGGTTGCTCTCCTTACATGTCTGGTAATTTGGGTATTTAAATATATCGTGAAGAGTAAATGAAATGAGAGACCCTGGGCCAGCGTCCAGCCTGGAGCTGGGCACAGAGTGTCCGGCCACTTGATAAATTCCCACCCCTGTTCCCAACGCATTATGAAAACCAGTAAAGGCAATAAGTAGATACCACAGTTCTTTATGTGAAAAGCTTTCGACTACCCACAGTTTGAATGGGTATGAATAATCATCATATAAATTATAACCAAAATCATGGAATCAGAAGTTCTGATCAGTTAAAACTTAAATATATATGTAATTAAATAAACTTAGAAACTTAAAAGAAATAGATGTTACCTGATTTTTTTTTCATGAAGATGGATTTTTTTTTAAAGCCCTAATCAGATTGACAGAAATTCTTTCCTTCTGCACTAGCCCAAGATTCTGCTCATACATCTAAATTGATAGATTTTTTTTTTAACTCTACAAAATATTTTGTTGCTTGGATGTGCGAGATAAATTTAGGAGGCAGAAGAATAAATACTGGCTTTCAAATTTCTTTGCTAGTGATACACAGAATACAAAAGGAATAGTTTCACAAGTTACAATCAGTTCAGTTTGGGATACATTGTTTGAGTATGAGTCTGAAACACCAAGAAGAGTCCTACATATAGAATTAAGTTGATTCTTTTCATGCAAAAATTTCTAGCACAATATATTGATTAATCAGTATAATGCTAATTTATAATAACACCAAGTTCTCATTATATGTGTGTCATTTCCTGAACACTCTGAACTGTTACATTGACATACAGTACTTGCCCACTCCCATGCCAACATTACACTAGTTTTATTTTAAAAGTCTTGTTATTGCATAAATAAGTCTCCACACCTTATCACTACCACATCTTCTTCTTCCTCTTCATAATTGTCTTGGCTGTTTTGGTTCTTTTTTTTTTTTATACAGCAGGTTCTTATTAGTCATCAATTTTATACACATCAGTGTATGCATGTCAATCCCAATCGCACAATTCATCACACCACCCCCCCCGCGGCTTTCCCCCCTTTGGTGTCCATACGTTTGTTCTCTACATCTGTGTCTCTATTTCTGCCCTTCAAACTGGTTCATCTATACCATTTTTCTAGGTTCCACATATATGCGTTAATATACGATATTTGTTTTTCTCTTTCTGACTTACTTCATTCTGTATGATAGTCTCTAGATCCATCCACATCTCAACAAATGACCCAATTTCATTCCTTTTTATGGCTGAGTAATGTTCCATTGTATATATGTACCATATCTTCTTTATCCATTCATCTGTTGATGGGCATTTACGTTGCTTCTATCACCTGGCTATTGTAAATAGTGCCGCAGTGAGTATTGGGGTGCATGTTTCTTTTTTTTTTTTTTTTTTTTTTTGCGTTATGCGGGCCTCTCACTGTTGTGGCCTCTCCCATTGCAGAGCACAGGCTCCGGACGCGCAGGCTCAGAGGCCATGGCCCACGGGCCCAGCCGCTCCACGGCATGTGGGATCTTCCCGGACCGGGACACGAACCCGTGTCCCCCGCATCGGCAGGCGGACTCTCAACCACTGCGCCACCAGGGAAGCCCGCATGTGTCTTTTTGAATTATGGTTTTCTCTGGGTATATGCCCAGTAGTGGGATTGCTGGATCATATGGTAATTCTATTTTTAGTTTTTTAAGAAACCTCCATACTATTCTCCATAGTGGCTGTATCAATTTACATTCCCACCAACAGTACAAGAGGGTTCCCTTTTCTCCACACCCTGTCCAACATTTGTTGTTTGTAGATTTTCTGATGATTCCCATTCTAACTGGTGTGAGGTGATACCTCACTGTAGTTTTGATTTGCATTTCTCTAATAGTGATGTTGAGCAGCTTTTCACGTGCCTCTTGGCCATCTGTATGTCTTCTTTGGAGAAATGTCTATTTAGGTCTTCTGCCCATTTTTGGGTTGGGTTGTTTGTTTTTTCAATATTGAGCTGCATGAGCTGTTCATATATTTTGGAGATTAATTCTTTGTCCATTGATTCGTTTCCAAATATTTTCTTCCATTCTGAGGGTTGTCTTTTCATCTTGTTTATGGTTTCCTTTGCTGTGCTAAAGCTTTTAAGTTTCATTAGGCCCCATTTGTTTATTATTGTTTTTATTCCCATTACTCTAGGAGGTGGATCAAAAAAGATCTTGCTGTGATTTATGTCAAAGAGTGTTCTTCCTATGTTTTCCTCTAAGAGTTTTATAGTGTCCAGTCTTACATTTAGGTCTCTAATGCATTTTGAGTTTATTTTTGTGTATGGTGTTAGGCAGTGTTCTAATTTCATTCTTTTACATGTAGCTGTCCAGTTTTCCCAGCACCACTTATTGAAGAGACTGTCTTTTCTCCATTGTATATCCTTGCCTCCTTTGTCATAGATTAGTTGACCATAGGTGTGTGGGTTTATCTCTGGGCTTTCTATCTTGTGCCATTGATCTATATTTCTGTTTTTGTGCCAGTACCATACTGTCTTGATTACTGCAGCTTTGTAGCATAGTCTGAAGTCAGGGAGTCTGATTCCTCCAGCTCCGTTTTTTTCCCTCAAGACTGCTTTGGTTATTCGGGTTCTTTTGTGTCTCCATACAAATTTTAAGATTTTTTTGTCTAGTTCCATAAAAAATGCCATTGGTAATTTGATAGGGATTGCATTGAATCTGTAGATTACTTTGGGTAGTATAGTCATTTTCACAATATTGATTCTTCCAGCCCAAGAACATGGTATATCTCTCCATCTGTTGGTATCATCTTTAATTTCTTTCATCAGTGTCTTTTAGTTTTCTGCATACAGGTCTTTTGTCTCACTAGGTAGGTTTATTCCTAGGTATTTTATTCTTTTTGTTGCAATGGTAAATGGGAGTGTTTCCTTAATTTCTCTTTCAGATTTATCATCATTAGTGTGTAGGAATACAAGAGATTTCTGTGCATTAATTTGGTATCCTGCAACTTTACCAAATTCATTGATTAGCTCTAGTAGTTTTCTGGTGGCATCTTTAGAATTCTCTATGTGTAGTATCATGTCATCTGCAAACAGTGACAGTTTTACTTCTTCTTTTCCAATTTGTATTACTTTTATTTCTTTTTCTTCTCTGATTGCCGTGGCTAGGACTTCCAAAACTATGTTGAGTAATAGTGGTGAGAGTGGACATCCTTGTCTTGTTCCTGATCTTAGAGGAAATGGTTTCAGTTTTTCTCCATTCAGAATGATGTTTGCTTTGGGTTTGTCGTATATGGCCTTTATTATGTTGACGTAGGTTCCCCCTATACCCACTTTCTGGAGAGTTTTTATCATAAATGGGTGTTGAATTTTGTCAAAAGCTTTTTCTGCATCTATTGAGATGATCATATGGTTTTTATTCTTCAATTTGTTAATATGGTGTATCACCTTGATTGATTTGCATATATTGAAGAATCCTTGCATCTCTGGGATAAATCCCACTTGATCATGGTGTATGATCCTTTTAATGTGTTGTTGGATTCTGTTTGCTAGTATTTTGTTGAGGATTTTTGTGTCTATATTCAGCAGTGATATTGGTCTGTAATTTTCTGTTTTTGTAGTATCTTTGTCTGGTTTTGGTATCAGGAAGATGGTGGCCTCATAGGATGAGTTTGTGAGTGTTCCTTCCTCTGCAATTTTTTGGAAGAGTTTGAGCAGGATGGGTGTTAGCTCTCCTCTAAATGTTTGATGGAATTGACCTGTGAGGCCATCTGGTCCTGGACTTTTGTTTGTTGGAAGATTTTTAATCACAGTTTCAATTTCATTACTTGTGATTGGTCTGTTCATGTTTTCTATTTCTTCCTGGTTCAGTCCTGGAAGGTTATACCTTTCTAAGAATTTGTCCATTCCTTCCAGGTTGTCCATTTTATTGGCATAGAGTTGCTTGTAGTAGTCTCTTAGGATGCTTTGTATTTCTGTGGTGTCTGTTGTAACTTATCCTTTATCATTTGTAATTGTATTGATTTGAGTCCTTTCCCTCTTTTTCTTGATGAGTCTGGCTAGTGGTTTATCAATGTTGTTTATCTTCTCAAAGAACCAGCTTTTAGTTTTATTGATCTTTGCTATTGTTTTCTTTGTTTCTGTTTCATTTATTTCTGCTCTGATCTTTATGATTTCTTTCCTTCTACTAACTTTGGGTTTTGTTTGTTCTTCTTTCTCTAGTTCCTTTAGGTGTGAGGTTAGATTGTTTATTTGAGATTTTTCTTGTTTCTTGAGGTAGGCTTGTATAGCTATAAACTTCCCTCTTAGAATTGCTTTTGCTGCATCCCATAGGTTTTGGAACGTCATGTTTTCATTGTCATTTGTCTGTAGGTATTTTTTTATTTCCTCTTTGATTTCTTCAGTGATCTCTTGGTTATTTAGGAATGTATTGTTTAGCTTCCATGTGTTTGCGTTTTTTTCCCTGTAATAGATTTCTGATCTCATAGCGTTGTGGTCAGAAAAGATGCTTGATAAGATTTCAATTTTCTTAAATTTACTGAGGCTTGATTTGTGACCCAAGATGTCATCTCTCCTGGAGGATGTTCCATGTGCACTTGAGAAGAAAGTGTAATCTGCTGTTTTCGGATGGAATGTCCTATAAATATCAATTAAATCTATCTGGTTATTGTGTCATTCAAAGCTTGTGTTTCTTTATTAATTTTCTGTTTGGATGATCTGTCCATTGTTGTAGGTGAGGTGTTAAAGTCCCCCACTATTATTGTGTTACTGTCGGTTTCCTCTTTTATAGCTGTTAGCAGTTGCTTTATGTATTGAAGAGCTCCTGTGTTGGGTGTATATATATTTTTAATTGTTATATCTTCTTCTTGGATTGATCCCTTGATCATTATGTAGTGTCCTTCCTTGTCTCTTGTAACTTTCTTTATTTTAAAGTCTATTTTATCTGATATGAGTATTGCTACTCCAGCTTTGTTTTGATTTCCATTTGCATGGAATATCTTTTTCCATTCCCTCACTTTCAGTCTGAATGTGTCCCTAGGTCTGAAGTGGGTCTCTTGTAGACAGCATATAGATGGGTCTTGTTTTTGTATCCATTCAGCCAGCCTGTGTCTTTTGGTTGGAGCATTTAATCCATTCACGTTTAAGGTAATTATTGATTTGCATGTTCCTATGACCATTTTCTTAATTGTTTTGGGTTTGTTTTTGTAGGTCCTTTTCTTCTCTTGCGTTTCCCACTTAGAGAAGTTCCTTTAGCATTTGTTGTAGAGCTGGTTTGGTGGTGCTGAATTCTCTTAGCTTTTGCTTGTCTGTCAAGCTTTTGATTTCTCCATCGAATCTGAATGAGATCCTTGCTGGGTAGAGTAATCTTGGTTGTAGGTTCTTCCCTTTCATCACTTTAAGTATATCATGCCACTCCCTTCTGGCCTGTAGAGTTTCTGCTGAGAAATCAGCTGTTAACCTTATGGGAGTTTCCTTGTCTGTTATTTGTCGTTTTTCCCTTGCTGCTTTCAATAATTTTTCTTTGTCTTTATTTTTTGCCAATTTGATTACTATGTGTCTTGGCATGTTTCTCCTTGGGGTTATCCTGTATGGGACTCTCTGCGCTTCCTGGACTTGGGTGGCTTTCCTTTCCCCTGTGAGGGAAGTTTTCGACTATAATCTCTTCACATATTTTCTCTGGTCCTTTCTCTCTCTCTTCTCCTTCTTGGACCCCTATAATGCGAATGTTGTTGCATTTAATGTTGTCCAAGAGGTCTCTTAGGCTGTCTTCATTTCTTTTCATTCTTTTTTCTTTATTCTGTTCTGCAGCAGTGAATTCCACCTTTCTGTCTTCCAGGTCATTTATCCGTTCTTCTGTCTCAGTTATTCTGCTATCGATTCCTTCTAGTGTAGTTTTTATTTCAGTTATTGTATCGTCCATCTCTGTTTGTTTGTTCTTTAACTCTTCTAGGTCTTTGTTAAACATTTCTTGCATCTTCTCGATCTTTGCCTCCATTCTTTTTCTGAGGTCCTGGATCATCTTCACTATCATTATTCTGATTTTTTTTTCTGAAAGGTTGCCTATCTCCACTTCATTTAGTTGTTTTTCTGGGGTTTTATCTTGTTCCTTCATCTGTTACATAGCCCTCTGCCTTTTCATCTTGTCTGCTAAATTGATAGATTCTTAATTGAATCTATCAATTGAAGAGTCATCTTCAGTTTACAAATGGTAATGAATTACTATAACGTTGATTATGTTAAAAGGAGTGTTTGAGGTGGATTGATAGTTCCTTTTGATAAAAGGCTGTGTCTTGAAAATGCATGTGGAAGATTATAAGGCTTTACTATGGCCCAGCTTTGTCCTGTTGTTCTCTTCTAAAAATGTCTCTCTGGCCATCAGTTGGCATTGCCACCCCCTTTCCCTCCACCTTCAGCCAAAACAACTTCTGGTTACAGTGACGGTTTTAAGTTTGCCATTTGTGGTTGATTATATTATAGAAGTTGGGAAAGTAAGGCGAGCAGTACTCATTTCTTGCTTCCTGCCTTGCTCGAGAGTGAGGATCAGCTTTTCTAAGTCCTTGACTTTCAAAGTTCGCTGCTCTATATGGTACGGGTGGCCGAGGTGTGGCCCTTACATGCCACCTCTGAAGGTCTAACATGACTCAGCGCCTGCCATCCTTTCCAAAACCAGGTCTGGGGACCAGGGTGTGGGCCTCCCCTCCGCCTTGCAGAGAGAGTAAAAGAAATTAGACTAGACTAGAGCCATGCCATCTACACAGTTGAGTTCTATAAATATTTTTTAGATAGATTGTTACATTTGACAGTAACAGGTTGATGAGCATTGGGCTCTTTTGAGTCTTGCTTTCCCTTTGCTGTAATGTAAGGATAATGGTACAGTAGTCAGCTTACTGGCTGCCCGTTTCAGGTAAGGTAGGTCTCCGGCTCTTTTAGCACCTTCGAGAAGTGCTCTCAAAAGGACTAGATATAGACCCCAACTTCGCATGATTAGGGACTCAGATTTATTGCTCTGGGGACAATTTTGTGTAAATCGGAGTTCTGAAAGCTGATAAACTAGAATGCAAACTTATTAATTTACCATGAGAAACATAACTGCCAAGTGGACAGTTGCAGAAATTGGTATTGCCTTGGGTTTCCGATCAGAAGGCTATTAGCTGACTCAGAATAAAGGGGTTGAGTTATCCTTTTAGTACCCTCCCACTGTGCTCGCTCCTCTCTGGAGCTCACCTGCAGGGCTGGGAGTCCTGCTGGCTGTTTAAGGAACATAATGGACACTGTCATTTACTCAGGTGTCCAGTGATGACTGTTATGAAACACTGACTTTGTTGCCCCTTCCTTTCTTTTTTTTTTAAGAAAAATACTTGCTTTTAGTACAACTTTGTTATTTAAAGAAATCAAAGATGGTATAAGTCAATGGACTAAAATCTGAAATACACTCTTCACTCCCTCCTGCTTCACTTTCCAGAGGTAATCACAACTTGGTTTGTCCCTTTTATATCCATTTGAAAATATATATTCTATATAAAGCTGTGAATTGTGGCTTGCAGTTTGTTCTTAACAAGGTGTTAGACACGTTTCCATTTTGGTATTAATTACACCTTGTATTGCCACCCGTTATATGGATATGCCAGAATGTAGTTAACTCTTCCCATTTGATTGTTATTCCTAATTTTATAAACAGAGCTGCATTGAATATCCTTGTACATTTGTTTTTGTGCATGTGTGTATTTCTGAAGGCTAGATTTTTTTTAAATTGAAGTATACTTGATTTACAATATTATGTTAGTTTAAAGTGTACAATACAGTGATTCAAAATTTTTATAGATTATACTACATTTAAAGTTATTATGGCATCATGAGAAAATCTACAAACAACAAATGCTGGAGAGGGTGTGGAGAAAAGGGAACCCTCTTGCACTGTTGGCGGGAATGTAAATTGGTACAGCCACTATGGAGAACAGTATGGAGGTTCCTTAGAAAACTAAAAATAGAATTACCATATGACCCAGCAGTCCCCCTACTGGACATATACCCAGAGAAAACCATAATTCAAAAAGACATATGCACCCCAATGTTCATTGCAGCACTATTTACAATAGCCAGGTCATGAAAGCAACCTAAATGCCCATCGACAGACGAATGGATAAAGAAGATGTACATGTATACAATGGAATATTACTCAGCCATAAAAAGGAACAAAATTGAGTCATTTGTAGAGACATGGATGGACCCAGAGACTGTCACACAGAGTGAATTAAGTCAGAAAGAAAAAAACAAATGTCATATATTACCGCATATATGTGGAATCTAGAAAAATGATACAGATGAACTGGTTTGCAAGGAAGAAATAGAGACACAGATGTAGAGAACAAACGTATGAACACCAAGGGGGGAAAGCGGGGTGGGGATGAATTGGGAGATGGGATTGACATATATACACCAATATGTGAAAAATTGATAACTAATAACCTGCTGTATAAAAAAATAAAATAAAATTCAAATATAAAAAAAGTTATTAGGTAGGCTAAATTTCTATGTGTATATTGAATTTCTATCACAGGGCACATATAGTAAAATGCTGGACAGATAAAGCCAAATTATCCCCCCAAAAAGGCCAAACCAGTTGATCTTCCTCTATTTTCTCATACTCTTTCCAAGACTGGATTACATTAGTCTTTTGCAGTTTTGCTCATGATGGTTTTGCTAGTGAAGCTAGATACTATCTCCTGATTTTTATTTTGTGTTTCCTTAATTATACTACTGTTATCACCACCACTACTGCTATTATGACTGCTGCTGATTAATATTTATTGAATGTTTTATGTGACAGGATTGTTTTAAGCACTTGACATGAAATTTACTAATTTAAAGTTTAACATCCCTGTGAATTTGGTATGATTATTGTTGTCATTTTACAGACGATAAAAGAGAGATGAATTAGTAAATTTGAGCATCTCTGCTCAGTTGGTATTTCTGTGAATTGCCTCTTTGAATCCTTTATCATTTTTGTTTTTAAGGCTGTTTATAGTTTTCTTACTGATTTATTGGAACTTTTCATGACTTATTGGAACTTTCCAGATATTGGACTTTCTCTGGTGTGTGTGTGTGCGCACACGTGTGTGGTAAATATTTCTTACCAGTTTGTTACTTTTCTTTAAATTTTATCTATGAGATGTATTTCTCTGTACGGAAGTTTTGCTCATTTTTTAACATGGAAAACTACAGTCTTTAGTTGATGACTTTGTTGGCTTGTTTTGGGAAAGCCTTTCCTAATCCCCAAATTATAACCGTATTCTTTATTTCCTTCTTCTGACCTTATAATTTTATTATTTTGATATTTAACCTCTTCGGAAGGGGTTATGTGTATGTGTTAAAGATCTGACTTTATATTTTTCCCAGATGGATAGCCAGTTATACTAGTGCCATTCATTGAGTGGTTCAGCATTTACCCATGAATTTGAAATGCCAATTTTGTTGTGTGTGTGTGTGTGTGTGTGTGTACATGTGCAGGCTCGTGCATGGGTCTGTGTTGATCTGTACCCGGACCTTCTAATGTGCTCTGTTGATATCTTTGTCTCTTTCTAAGGAAATAGCATCCTTCTTTAAATACAGTAGCTTTATGGTATGTTTTGCTACACATAGGGAAAATCCCGCCCCCTTTCATCTTATACTTGGTTTTTTTCATTAAAATTATAGTTTTCATTATTACATTTTTTTTACACATTCTTGCAATTGTACAGCTTGGGGTTCTGTCTCCCCCATTCACTGTCAATTTGAGGTCATAAGAAAGATAATACTTGCCTACCTTATTGAATAGTTTTGTACACTGGGAATGGCAGTGAGCATTTTACACTTGTTATTTCATCTGATAAAGCAACCCTCCCTCATCTGTAGAGGAAGAAAGTGAGGCTCAGTGGTTAAGCAGTTTGTCCATGGCTACACTTCCAGACGGCGGTAGAGCAGTGGGTCAGGGCGTGGTTTGTACAGAGGTGAAGAGGACACAGCCCTTGACATTAAAGGAAGGGGCATTCTAGTGGGAGAGGCCACGGACACAAGAAAAGGCAACACGTGTTGACTCCCTAGTGGAGAAACAAAGGTCTGCGGTGATCCTGAGAGGGGCTTTTAAATGGGGGCAATTTTCCTCTGTGTCTAATCCATCTACCTACCAGTCTAAGCCTTCTCTTCCCTCTGGTGGTTGCCTCTTGATTCAATTTCTCTCAGGTGCCTTCTGTGGATTCTTACGGGTGAACATCAGGAAAGTAATTTTCTTTGGAGAACTTTGCGTCCCAAACAGAAGTCCAGCTGAGCTCCCATCGGGAGCCTTGGGAAGGTAATCCTGTTTAGTAGTAGTAGTATATTGATTTTGTGTGTAAAATGGACCCAGAGGCCTGTGACAATGAGTCCGTTTGAAATTATAACTTAAAATATCTAACAGAATAGCTGGGCAGAAGTACCAGCCCAGAATGTAAATGATGAGATGCTTAGTGAATTTCTCGTGTGTGCAATAATTAAATTGGCAATTGGTAGGTCAAGTTTTGTTTTCGTGTCCTAAATCCTTTAATTTACCTTTTCTTCAACAATCACTGGTGTAAGGATAGAGGCATAGCTATTAAATCTTAGAGACCTTTATAAAAATACATAGTTTTGCTTCCTTGTTTAATTAGCCCACTTTGCCCAATCTTGTACAATAAAACAGAAGGCATTTCATTAAAGAATTCTTCTTTTTATTGTATGAGTACACTCTTAATTTTGTGAAAGCTTGCAAGGTTTTCTTCCAGATTGAAAGGTAAACGTATAATTCTTTTTTTTATGTATTTAGCACTCACTGCCCGACCTTGTTTCTTAGGTCTGCAGTTATGGCTGGTACGTCCATTCCCCGCCTCCCCGTTGCTAGTGTCTCTGCGGTCACCACCTAGTGTCGCTCCGGGATTATGACCACAGGTGGGGCTCCTGGGGCAGCACCGGTGGTGACTACGCCGGTGCCGGTAACGCTGCCATCCTGGCTTCGCCTCTGCTGACCCCGGCTTTCTCTCACTCTGAGGGCTGAAGCTTTAACTCTGCCCACTCTGTTAGCTGTCGTTCTCCACCTTTCCTTTAAAATATACTTTCACGTCTTCCTTCCCTCCCCCCCACCCCAATACGACTCACTACCCTGGCCTCCTGGCTTTTTCCATTCTTGACAAATGATCTGTTCACTGTAACTGTAGCTCCGCTGTGCTGATATCTGTTGAAATTAGACCTAGAATCTAAATGTGGCTTCATGAAACGATAGGTGAGACATTTTTCTCTTTGAGTAGTCTGTGATCCACTGGCACCCCAAACCACGTACCTGCACCTTCTCCACTGTGATATTGGGGGGGAAATAGGGAAAGTGATTTAGAATTGAAAATTCTGTATAAGGCACCGTGTTAGCTGTTTCTGCATCTACAGTGAAGCCGAGGGCTGTTGGCCGCCATTGCTGCCTGCTTGCCCACCCCCGCAAGCATACTGAATGGACTTCAACCTAACTGCGTTTCCTATCTTGTAATAGGAATCAAGAACCTTCCCTTTGTTTGTTCCTACAGCTGCTTCTTGCCCTAATGAGACTTTGTAACTCAAAGCTTAAACGTTTCAGTGTGCTTTAGGGAATGAGTTACCCAAACACTTTGTATTTGGGCCTTTTTCTTTTAGAAGTTCAAAACAATAATTGGGTCCTGAAACTACTCCTGCAAAATAGGTGCGTGACAAATATGACTGTTTATGTTGGAGGCAGGCCAGACTACGCGGTGATTTCTTACATGGAACGGGAGGCCGCTTAGGAAAGAAGGATTAGCCGGGGCCTGGGCAGCACAGGGGCTTACCATGTGGTCAGACTTCTCAGGGGGACCTGGGGCCTGGCAAAGCTCACAGCCGGAATGGGCTGGATCAGTTCTCTCGCATCTAGGCTCATTTCTCTGTCAAATGTGAGGGATCTTTATGGACCCTTCTGCTCAGATCTCCTGTGATTTTGTCCACGAAGCTACAGGGGTCCTCGGGGAGGTTTGGAAGCTCAGCGGAGCCACTCAGCTGCAACCATGCATTGGGAGTTCCACTGGAGGTGACTGGGACCTTAGCAAGAAGGGAAAGCCACCGAGGGCGGGATCTTCCCACCACTCGCCACACCCCTTCCCAGCCAGACTTGAAGTCTCTCGCTTCTCCTCTTTTAAAGTCCTAAGGGTTAATTATGATGTTTACTATTTACATTTGCATTCCTGATAGTGCTGATAGTGCTTTTTCACAGTGAGTTGACTCCAGTTCATTTTCTAGTCTAAGTAGATCTCAGAATCAGGGTGTGTTTCTTCTGGCCTATGAGATGGGCAGAGTTCAAGTACCTCAGGCCTAGGGGAGTGTTACAGTCATTCAGAAATCGCTGAATATCACTGCGCGCCAGTGGCCAGGACTTTGGGCCCTGCCCTCCAACAACTCACTGTGAACTGCCTTTAAGTTCTTGCCGCGATTCTGAGAAATACTGAGAAACGTTATTTCTGGGTTACAGGTGAGGAAACGGAATGAAGGTCAGAGACATTTAGTGACTTGTTTTTCCCCTAAGGTGAGAGAGGTGGTTAAGGGGTTAGACTTTGCAATTACTTGGGTTTAAAATCTCACGAGCTGTGGGAACTCGGGCAAGTTATTTCACTGTTCTAGACCTCAGTTTACTCATCCATAATGTAGGACAATTAATGGCCTGCCTCTCTGGGTGGATGGAGAGACTGAATGAAAAGGCATGTCATAGAAAGTGACCAGAAGTTTAGTCCTTCCTAGATATGGTGAGCAAGTGAGAGAGATGGGACTGAAAACAGGTCTCCGGCCTAAACCTTGTGTTAGCAACAACTTCCTGTGCATAAAGAGATCTAGAGGCATCTTTGGATAGATATAGACCTATTTCATTTAATTATACTGTAAATATATTTAGAACAATTTTGACCAGCATGGATTTGGTGCAAATTTTGTTATAGTTGTTTTTTGTTTTTGTTTCTCTCTCTCTCCCCCCGACCTCTGTCTGTTATTCTAAGCTGCCCTGAAATGATATTTTTAAAAATTGCTGGGAGCTCAGGACTAGAGAGAACCAAGACACTAAATGTTCTCCTAGGCCAGTGGTTCTCAACTGGAGACAATTCTGCCCTCCTGGGAATGGACACTTGGCAATGTCTGGAGACATTTTGGGTTGTCATAACTGGGGTTGGGGGACATCTAGTGGGTAGAGGCCAGGGATGTTGTTAAGCGTTGCATAACACACAGGAGGCAGCCCTCCCCATAGCAAAGGATTATCAGGCCCCAAATGTCAGTAGTGCTGCAGTTTAGAGGCTGTGCTCTCAGGTAATCCCATTCCTATTGCAGTCAAACTTCCTTCCCTTATTGCAAAGTCATATAAGTCTTTTCAAACAAGGCATACACATTTTCTAAGGTATATTGGTTTTCCATGTGAAAAATCTTCAAAGTCCTGAAAATCTAGGACCATTTCTCAAACTGTAAGGGGAGGAGGAGGTTGGAGAGGAAATTGTTCAGATCGTTCTCAAGGTGTGTAAAGCTTTCAAATCCAATCAGAAATTTTCTCAACAACTTTCTTTTTTGTGTTCCCCCCGCACCCCCAGGATCACATAACCTACGTTAATGCTTTAGTTTTTGTAAGCACTAGGTAAACGGTGGCAAGCTATACAAATAAAATGTGTTCTTACTACATTTTAATTGCTCTTTTTTATACAAATAATTTATGGCTTTTGGTTCCTACACGTTGATTTCAGGGCAATTTTAGTATTTATTTTTAAACTATTTTATTTCTCTCAAGTTGAACTACCCTAATTGTTAGAATGAGCCATCAGTTCTAAAATGCATCTTGTTTGTTAGAATAGCAGCTTGTTCTAACTAGTTATGCTTTTTTTTTTTTTGCGGTACGCGGGCCTCTCACCCTTGTGGCCTCTCCCGTTGCGGAGCAGGCTCCGGACGCGCAGGCTCAGCGGCCATGGCTCACGGGCGTAGCCGCTCCGCGGCACGCGGGATCCTCCCCGACCGGGGCACGAACCCGCGTCTCCTGCATCGGCAGGCGGACTCTCAACCACTGCGCCACCACGGAAGCCCTAACTAGTTATGCTTTGAGCATGTGGTTTATTGAGGTTAAAACAGGAGCTTTCAATTTTAAGAAGAAATTTTACTTTTAAATTCTAATTTTGATAATTTCCCATTCTGGAATGTTAAGGTAGGTAGGATTGCCATATAGAATATAAGATGCCGCATTCAATTTGAATGCCAGATAAACAAGTACTTTTGGTATAAGTATGTGGCGTGCAGTATTTAGGATATACCTATAATAATAAAAAGTTATTTGCTGTTTGTTTGAAATTGTAATTCAGCTGAGTGTTCTGCATTTTTATTTGCTAAATCTGGCAACTCTAATGATAGAACTCAGAGTATCGGAAAATACCAGGAAATACCACTCAGGTCTGGCATCTCCCTGCATAACTTCATCTTGGATGTTGTACTTTACAAAACTGTTAAATAATAAGTCTCAGACAATTATTTGCCAAAAAGATGGAAATAATTTTCTGAAGGCAATTTGGAAAATTTGTTCTGCAGTCACATTCATTGGTCTTTAAGGGCAGCTTGAGTAAACTAGAAGAAATCTCTCACCTGATGTTCAGAAGTGCCGTATATTGGACCGTAAAACTCCATTTCAGAGGTGAAGGCTGGATGGGAGGGAATCCTTTCTATGGTTTGGCTTCCAGGGATTACGTAGGACTTAAATGAGGTGATTATACAAAATCTAAACTCTGCTGCTCTTCATAAGTGGTAGAATTAATTCCTTTTAGAGCTGAAGGGCCAGTTACATCAAATGAAACAGGTGTATTGTAAAAGACTTAGATTGGCTTTGGAAAACAGCAAAAAAAGCCCAACCAAAATTCTTATCTAAAAGACAGAATTTGCAAGAGTCTGCTGAAAGCGGGCATGCCCAAGTGAGTCTTCTTTAATGTTCTCTCCATTATTTACTGACACCCATATTTACCTCTCGGGAGGAAAGCAACTGTCATGGAAGCCAGCATCTTTACATCCTTGTGGCCTCGAAATGGGTCCATCGCAGGATCTTGCTGCCTTCAGCTGTTTTAAGGATGTTTTTGCCTCTGGAGGAAGAACCAGCTGTGTCAACTGTCGTCACCTAACTTCATGTTTCCTCTGGGCCCACCTCACATCCCCGTGGCCCGCCCTGTTTTGGGCCACCTCTGGTGCATGCAGTACTGCTTTTTGCTTTCTCCCAAGTAGCTTCTCTAGTGCCCCGGCCACACGCACTGCAGCTTACATGTCAAGGGCGCTAACATCCCTGAGGCAACCCTCCACCCCTTGGGAAAGGAAGGGGACCAGGGGGTCAATGTCCCTGCCTCTCAGAACAGTTCTGGAAGCATTCTATTGACAGATGCTTCCTGGGAGACCCCAACAGAATTAAGCCCCTGTCGCCCATGGCCATGAGCTGGTTCACACACTCTTAAATCATACACCTGCCTCATGTCCCCTGCTGTCTACTCCTGCTTCCTGGGACCACTTCCAAATAAACCACCTGCACCCAGGTCCTTGTCTCGGTTTTCGTTTTTGGAAATGTCTAACTGTAGACACCTGTTGTATTAGTTTGCTAGGGCTACCATAAGAAAATACCACCGACTGGGTGGCTTTAACAACAGAAGTTTATTTTTCAGAGTTTGGAGCGTGGGAAGTCCAAGATCAAGTTTGGGTTCAATTAAGATCAGCAGGATTGGTTTCTTCTAAGGCCTCTCTCCTTGGCTTGCAGGTGGCTGCCCTCTTGCTGCCTCTTCTCATGGACCCTGTGTGTGTGGATCCTGGTGTCTCTCTGTGTGTGCAAATCTCCTCTTTTTTTTTTTTTGCGGTACGCGGGCCTCTCACTGTTGTGGCCTCTCCCGTTGCGGAGCACAGGCTCCGGACGCTCAGGCTCAGCGGCCATGGCTCATGGGCCCAGCCACTCCGCGGCATGTGGGATCTTCCCGGACCGGGGCACGAACCCGTGTCCCCTGCATCGGCAGGCGGACTCTCAACCACTGCGCCACCAGGGAAGCCCAAATCTCCTCTTCTTATAGGGACACCAGTCATTGGATTAGGGCGCACACTAATGGCCTCATTGTAACTTAGTCACCTCTGTAAAGATGCTGTCTCTAAACTCAGGCACATTCTGAGGTACTGGCCACTAGGACTTCAACATGTGAATTTTGAGGTGGACACAATTCAGCCCATAACACCTGTGAAGAAGAAAAACTCTATCTAGAATACAGGCTACCCCACCATAATTATTTGGTCTCAAGTTTGTGGTCGTTTTCACAAACTTTTCTGTCTTGTCTACCCTAGGACCTTAGAGAGGTGGGTCTGTGAATTTGGAGTGGAAAAAGCTACATTAGTTGGCTATCTTGTTTTAAATGTAACGAGCAGCCTGTATGTGTCCGCTTCTGCCCCGTACATTCTGGAGAAGACATGCCAGGCAAGGCTGCTGCCTCAGCCTGAAGGATCTTAAAGTCTAAAGAAGAAAAAGAGACCATTAGACACACATCAGCAGAGCACAGTTTGTTTGTTTGAGACGAGCTATATGATACAGACCATACACTTAGAAGTTGAGGGGAGATATGCTGCTTCAGTGGGGTTGAGTTTCTTGTCCCTGAAGGAATGATCAGATTATGATAGGTAATGTTTGACTTAGGTGATTTTTGGAACTTCTGCCCTGAAATTCTCTGACTGAGAGATCAGTGTGGCCTGGAGCGTGGGAACATGTGATAGATGCAAGGAAGAAGGGAGGTTACAGTAGAAATGAACAGAGCCTCTTCTGCTTCCTCCGGGGTCTTGAAAGAGACCAGAGGGTCTGTGTGAGAGAGTGGGAGGAAACGTTGATAGGTTACGGTGAGGTCAGGTGTGTTTATATGTTTGAGCAAGGGCCCCACAGCACAAAGGAAGATGTACTGGGCAGCGCCGTATGGGAGAGAAGATGGGTCCAGGGCGGAGAGCAGCATTTTAGGGTAAGATAGGAAGTGAGAAAGGCCCGAGCCAAGCTTCTTGCTGCCTCAGAGCCTTTGCACTTGCTGTTCCCTCTGCCTGGAATGGCCTCGGCCCACATCTTCCCACGTGACCTTGGCTCCTGGCCACCACTGACACTCCAGAAAGGCCCCTGCCATCATCCAGTCTAAAATGCCCCTCCCAGCCACTCTTTATCCTCTTTTCGTGTTTTATTTTCTTCACACTGATCTCTGTCTGAAGTTAGGATCTTCACCCAGTACCTAGAAGGTGGCCGGACAGTTACCAGGTGCTCCGTGAATACTTGCTAATGAAGGAAAAACTTGATTGGGCTCCGGGACCCTGGCCGTCGGGGTCGACTAGCTGTCCCACAGGCTTGGCTTTCGGTTCCTGTGCACTGAGTTGTGCGGTCTATTGCAGTGTATTAAAACCCAATATGTTAACAAGTATACGTTTATTTTCAGTGGCTGGCAGTAGGTGGACTCGCTGAGATTTGGGAGGTGGGAAGGTCACTCAGTTTCCTTGACTCCTTCCTAATTCTTTTTTTTTTTAAGGTCACATTTACTCAGTTCAGTTCAGACATTTACTGAGTGCCTGTCTCGTGCCGTGCATTATGCTTATTAGGTATCAGGAATCACGGAATGAATAAGACCTTAAGGACATCACAAGCCAGGGTATGGTTCTTAACCTGGGTCCCCGAATAGAATTCTAGAGTTTCCTTCTTTCTTTTTACTACCCTGTGACTGAAAGTTAGCATTTCCTTTCATTACGAATGTAGGCAATAAACCACAGTAGTACCGGCAGTGCCTTTGACTTCGTCACCTACAGAAATCACAGATATTTTCATATCACATTACACTCGTTGGCAGGTATCTTGAAATGCAGTGTACGCTCATCACAACTTCAAAATTTTGGACCTGCAACTGGATATTTTTATTGAATGCATTAGTAAAACACATAGATTACTGTATCATAAGTTTCTTTTTAATATTTTGTATGGCTGTATTTCAGTACAAGTGTTTCCTTTGTGATCCTGCGTACTTTATTTTAGGTATATAAAAACATTGGTCTGAGAAGGGGTTCATAGGCCTCCCCAGAAGGCCAAGGGAGCTCATGGCACAAAAGAAGTTAAGAGCTTTAGTGGAATTATGTTTAAATAAATAAATAAATAAAAAGAGGTCCTATCGCTTTATCTTAAATTATGATAGTAATTCCTATCAAAAATGATCCCACCTCCTGCTCTGGGCTTACTGATTCTTTTTGAGTCTTCTTCTTCCCTCCCCCAGGAGCTTGTATAATTTTGAAATGGACCTTTTTGTGAAAGATTCTTTTTCTCATAGTTTGATTGGAAGATGTACTCACCTTGACAGGACTGTAAGAGGATATTGCAAGCTTTGATGATTGAGCAGAAAAATCTTAGGACAGCTGGTCAAAACAAGCTTGTCCTGCCTTGTGGGAGGGACAGCGCTTTCCAAATGATCTTTTGGTTTAAGACCTTAATTAAAAACAGCATAAATTCACTCGTGGCAAGAATTTATTAAAGGAAAATAACCATGAGTAAATCCCTGTTGTGGTCTGAAGAAAGGAGCGATCCAGTGGGGGTCAGGAGGCTTGAATTCTGGTGAACTCGGTGCAGGGTAGCCAAGAAACCTCGGACTGGTCACTTAACAGTTTGTGATCCATATAATTAGGGGATGGGATGGTCACTAAGATCTAAGAGTCTCTGAACCTGAAGACACTATGATTTGTGGTATATTTAGGTATAGTTTAACTGTGATATCAAGATGTCAGAAGAAAAATTTACAAGTAATACATCTCAGTTTTGCTTCTCATGGGAGAAGCCACTTAGACCTTAGACCCACTAAAAGCATCTCAGTGCGTCAGTGGATTTTTCAGTATTACCAAAAGTGTTCTGCTTGTTCTTTCTCCGGAAAGTACATAGAGAAATGCAGGTTTCTTCCAAAATGCCTTTATTAAATTTAACTGTCATACCTGGCAGCTTCACTTCTTTGTCTCATTTAGGATCAGAAGGGGGCCAGGTAGCTGAATATCCTTTCCTGCCCGGACACCCCATTCACTGCTGCAAACTTTATAATGCTTGTGGGCATCCTTGGAATGAGAGAGCACTGGGGACCAGCCACCGATAATACTGAGCAGAGCCAGTGACTTCTACTTTTCAAAATTAGCAAAGGCACACGCACATAATCAGAGCATGGCAGATGGAGAGGGGGTGGGGAATCTAGAGGGTGACCAGTTCCGGGCATAAGCAATGGAGGAGAGCCCTGGAATATGGCGCCAGAGCCAGAAGAGTTGGCACCGGCCCCGAGTGCTCTGTACAGCACTGATGGGCCGCTGGGTGTGGCCATGGATGAGTGAGGTCCTGCTGGATTGTTTCAGAATATTTCATGATGGTTTTTATGTGTTCTTCCCAGCAACAGCTCTTTGAAGTAGGTGGATCCATTTTACAGAGGAAGGACTTGAGACCTAGGTTGGTTGTAACTTGCCCAAAGTCATGTAAAAAATTAAGTCAACCCTGAAGATGGGGAGACTTGAATATTGCTTGGCCTTTTGATTTGATAGCGAGACCAGACCACTTTAGCATCAAAAAAGCTGTAGAAGTTTACAAAGTCAATTTGTTAACTTAAATAAAAAGAGAGAGGGAACAATGAACGTTACTAAAATTCATTGAACTGCTGAATACCGTAATTAAAGGAATACCAGAGGTAAGAAGAATGGGCTCCTTTTGTTATTATAGAACAGTAATAATAATAGTAATAGCAATTGTTATTACAGCTCTTTCTTTGCTTGCTTTCTTGTTCCTCTCAACCGCCCCTGGGGAAAAAAAGAACTTTACCAAAACTCAGATCGTACACTAAAGAATTGTCTTTGTAAAAGAAGAATGTTTGGGTTTTCTCTTAGAACGTTTACGGTAGAATGGAGATTCTAGATTTTCTTCCTCTCTCTGTACATTAGAAGCTTTCTCTCATTAGCAGCCCTTTCCCTCCTCCTCCCTTAAACAAAAGTACCAGGCAGGAGTAGGAAAGCATGAAGGCAAAGGGAACACAGTGACTGTAGTTCAATCCCTTGAATTCCAGTAAAGTTCTAATACAGACTTATATAAAAGTGTAACAAATAAGTCAAATTAGGGAGCAGGAAAATCTTTCATACCTTTTAAAACATCAAAAATCAACATTCCCAAGTGGGATGTGCTACCGAGAAAACGAAGTCTCTTGGTTGGACCTAGCTGATACGGAAAGTAAAACCTCAGTCATTGTGAACTACAGGTGACTGGTAATTTTGAATAGAATTTATCAGCTTTTGAAATGGCATCAATTTAAAAGGAACAGTCTTTGTCTCTAGGGCAAGACTGTTCTTATTCTGGCTTTCTGATACCCTTGATCTATCAGAAGAGTATAAAAATTGGCTGATGCAAATCCAATTTGGAAATGGAACCAAGCGGCACTCTAATCCACAGAAAACATTGAATAATTCTCGAAACGATTGTTCTGTAGTGTTCGTATATTGCTTTGCTTAGGTTGGGCAAACGTTGGTAAAATGCATTTTAGAACTCTGTTTTTGTTTAGCTGGGGAGAGTGGAGAGCAATTGACTTGGAGACGCATCTAGTATCCAGAAGGGAAAGAAAATCGACACTGAATTCTGAGTAGGCGTGAACAGAAAAAACTGAAGCCACTTAGCTTCACAGCCAACTTGCTGTTGAAGGGCCTTTTAGAGATTCTTTACTCAGTCCTTTCACTTTACTGATTAGGAAACTGAGTCAGAGAAACCCCTGGCGCAGGGTCAGAGAGAGCCAGAGGGAAAGCTGCTTTCCTCATTACCACCTTCCCGTACAAACTGTGTTCTCCAGCCGTGCTGGGTTATAAGATTTATTTAATGACATGTGTTGACTCTAAGACTGTGATGGTGAATACCTCAGATTTGACTGGGTAATGTGATCTTTTTTATTTACTTTAAGTTAACTTTAGCCTGTAGCATGGTGTGTTGGAAAGGGCACTAAACTTGGATCTAGAAGACTTGGGTTCAAGTTTCAGCTTTGACCTTAGCTTTTTGCTTCAGCAATTCTGAGAGCCCTGTTTTCTTAATCCATAAAATGGGAATAATAATACTCACCCAATCTACCCTCCACAGTTGTGAGGATTAATTAATGTGAAGGGCTTTGTAGAGTATAAAGTACTATACATAGGCATAAGGGTATTAATCTCATGTTTTGGGTGTTAGGCTAAAAAGACATATTTTCAAATTTTGCTTACTCTAATTGCATAATCATACACATTCTTCCTCTATTTTTACTCTGAGTATCTTTTTCCTTTAGAATTTCTAGATGCGCAGAATGATAGCATCTCTGTTGATCTGGCCTTTGTCTTAAGGTATATACATTCAAAGCAGTGCCTCGAGGGCAATTTGTCAGTTCTTTGGCCTATTTGAAATTTTTGATTCTTTGTTCAGCATATGAACTGCATCTTACAAGGCCATAGGACACTAGCAAATGTTCAGGCTTATATTGTGAAAATCCTAGCATGCTCTTCACTGGGGAAATGGAGAATTGAGTATATGGTTTGTGATAAGAGCATCACCTTAAACAACCCACCTAGGCAACACAGATTGGAAGAAGATTTGGTAATTACACTCTTTCGTTCTTCTGTGAATATAGCCGGTCTGGGCAATTTGGGCACCAGAGTGAATTTTTAGGCATGAATTATCTGGTTAAGTTAGCCAGATAATTGCCAGCTGTCTCCTTTGCTCTCTGCTCTGTAGACCCCAGCCTGAATAATTGTCTTCTGTTTACTCGGGCAAGCAAGTTGCTGGTTTCCATTTTCAAACAAAAAGGAACTACATATTAGAATGGTATTTTAATTGAGCTATTTTTCCGGCTGATTCAAAGGTCCCCCACCCCTTGCCAAAGGAGTTGCCCAGATGAGAACCCACTAATTTAGTTGATTTGGGGGCTTCCCTGGTTGAGTCTGGGAAAGACTTAAATATAGTGAAAGAGATTTGGAAGTTGATGCTATGAGATTTTGTGAAATATTCAAAACTTATCTCAAATTCTGACCAAACATTTTTCTACTAATTTTCCTAACTAAATGAAAACTGCAGCTGTATAAATAATGATTTTTGTTTGAAAATATTTCTTCCCTTGTTTTTAGAACCATCAGGGGAATTAAATTATAAATAAGTAGCAGCAAAGAACTACTTTGTCAACGGGAAACAAAATGTAAAATCGCTCAAATTTTGAACTGAGTTTTAGAATGTAGACACCACCCTTCCACATGGGTTGACAAAGCAAGCTGCCCTTTCAAGAGGGAGGAAGAGGCTTACTCAGATGTTTCTTTTCGTTTGTGTGTATGTTCATTCTTATTTGCCCATTTCTCTGTTGGATCTGACTTTAATCCTGCAGTTCTTTCCTCATACTTTTAACTGATTACAAGTGCAGTGATGTGTCCCTCGGCACCCATCTTTTTTTCCTCGCATTTTTTTCTTAAAAAAAAAAAAAGGAAAAGGAGAACTCACATTTCACTGACCTCACAAACCTCATCCTACTTAAGCATATGTAAAGAAAATACCTGAATTTATGATCAGTACTGATACTTTCCTTTCTGTATGTTTGTGTTTTGTTTATAAACTCCAGTGGAGAAAGCAGTGACCCATCATCAGCCCAGCCAGGGTGCTCTACCCAGTACTTCATCTCCTGCCGTGAAATCTCCTTATCAAAACGTTATGCGCCGTCTGAACCCTTTGTCGTACTTTCTCGAAAACTCCCATCACTGTACGTCAAGGACATACTCACATTATTGAACTATGGGCTTCACGTATTTTGAACTCATCTTTGTTTTGGAGAGTCATTTTTCTTGTGTTCTTCATTCCGCAACTTACCCGATGCATATTTGGTGACAGGGCTATTACTGCCAAAGAAACGGTAACAATTATTTAATTCGGTTATCCAGGAAAATTATAATAACCTAGGTTAATATTGTCACCATTATCTTACATTGAACATTTCAGAATTACTCAATGGAAACAAATGGTTGCTGTGAATTTTTATCTTTGCCCCAGCTTACTTTATAACTTAAGACAGTTATAAAGAGAAATATATCCATCAGTCCAAAGAAGAGAGGAGAAAATTCAGCCTTCATGTCAGGGAGAGTGAATGATTCACCCATCCACACATGGAAGGCTCAGCCCCTTTTCTGTGTCTCGGGCTTTTTAGTAGGAAGTCAGTGATACCAGTACAAAAGCCCATTTTTCTTAGGATTTGGTCTGCTCTCTGGAACCCACCGGAGACACTGAAGTTTTCTCTCCATGATGATCTTAAATGTTGGTAGTTACCGTCTCTGTGAAAACTCATTAAGAATGAGTTCTGGGCTTCCCTGGTGGCTCAGTGGTTGAGAGTCCGCCTGCCGATGCAGGGGACACGGGTTTGTGCCCCGGTCCGGGAAGATCCCACATGCCGCGGAGCGGCTGGGCCCGTGAGCCATGGCTGCTGAGCCTGCGCGTCCGGAGCCTGTGCTCCACAGCGGGAGAGGCCACAGCAGTGAGAGGCCCGCGTAAAAAGAATGAGTTCTTTTCCTTTGGAAGGGGAGGTCACATGCTGGAGCTCACAGTGGAGCATCAGAACCGAGGGTCACAAGCCTCCTGCTTTAACTCTGGTTCCCAGATTTATTTGAGCCTACTTCTGCCAGGAGTAATTTCAACGGACATCTCACAGTGTACAGATGGTCAAGGAAAGGGAAAGTGGTCAGAGGTAGGGGTGGGGAGATCCTGCAATCCAGTGAGGACACACCAGGGAAGGACCTGCAGGGGTGAAGGTATCCTTTGGGAATCCATGTTTTGTTTGTTTTAGTGTGGTAAAATATATATATAAAACATAACATTTATCATTTTTAGGTGTATAATTCAGTGACATTAAGTACATTTATAATGTTGTACACCATCACCACTATTTCCAGAATTCTTTTCACCATCCCTAATAGAAACTCTGTACGCACCAAACAGCAACTCCCCTTGCCCCTCCACCCGCCAGTCCCTCATAACCACTGTTGTGCTAGTACTGTCTCTGAACTTGACTGCTCTAAGTGCCTCATATAAGTGGAACTGTAGAATATTTGTCCTTTTGTGTCTGCCTTATTCCACTTTGCATAATGTCTTTGAGGTTCATCCATGTTTTAGCATATATCATAATTTTACTCCTTTTTATGGCTGTATAATATTCCTGTGTGTGTGTGTGTGTGTGTGTGTGTGTCTGTGTGTGTGTGTTTGTGTTTGTGTGTGTACCCCAGTTTGTTTATCTGTTCATCTGTTGCTGGACTCTTGGGTTGTTTCCACCTTTGGGCTATTGTGAATAATACTGTGTAGGAGCATCTGAGTTCCTGCTTTCGATTCCTTTGTGTGTATACCCAGAAGTGGGGTTGCTGGATCATATGGTATTTCCATGTTTAACTTTTAGAGGAACCTCCAAACTGTTTTCCACAGCGGCCACACCATTTCACATTCCCACCAGCCTTGCCCAAGGGGGGAATCCTTGTTTTGACCCCTCTGAATGTCACGTAACTCGCATATGCTCACCAGGCCTCATTCCTCACTGGGTTTACCAGGAGGAACTGTTTTTGCTGCCTGGTGAGTTAGCTTTGGCTGGGGGAAAGAGCGTTTCTGTTTTGTTACTACCTGGTTGGGTATGGCCACAACCACATGTTTATGCAGGGTAGGAAGGCTTCCTGAGCCTTGGCTCTGGGTCCTGTCTCCTGTAAAGGGAGCCAGTTGGGTGAGGGCTCACTGTGCCTCCAGAAACAGCCTGCCCTGGAGTCTTTTCATACGCCCACTAACCATCCTCTTAAGAGCTGCCGGTTCCTCTAAATGAAAAATTTATCTTGTGCGGCTTGCCCAAAGGAAAGGCTCCTCACCTGCCAGATGTTATTTTACCAATTACCTCGGTAACTTCTGTACTTTTAGTTTCTTCAAGCAAAGCTGAGAATTATTTGAGTCCCCGTAACCTTCAACTTTTTACACCTTTTTATTATCATCAGGTAGTAACAGTAAATTAAGCAACCTTTAGAATTATTTGAAATGCTGTAACACCTTCAATTGTGTGTGGTGTGTGTGTGTGTGTGTGTGTGTGTGTGTGTGTGTGTGTGTGTGTGTGTGTGTGTGTGTGTGTGTGTGTGTGTGTGTGTGTGTGTGTGTGTGTGTGTGTGTGTGTGTGTACTTATATCTGGACATGATTCTTTTCCTTGATCAATGCAGGTAAAGCCTTTAGTGAACATTTAGGTTTCTCAGATAATCACTTTTATGGAAATCTCAGATCTGTTTTTTTTTATTTAATGTAACCTTTGAAACATTTGCGTGAAGTAGGTGGCTCTCGAGCACGATTCTTTTGGCGGGAGAGGAAGGGAGCATGTCTGTCAACAAGGAAAGCTGGACCTGCCCAAAAATTCCCATGGGGGTGCAATGGGGGAGAGGCCGGTGTAGGCTGGGTACCACTGCCTGCGATGGGGGGTGGGTAGGCACGAGTGGGGGTAGAGATGTCTACTTTCATTTCTGTGACTCTTTTCTCTGTAGCTGTGTCCTTCTCGGGTCCTCGTTCTTTTTCTCTTCATGGAATTATTATGTTGGATATAGACATAATTATCCCACATCCCAACTCATCATTTCCCCATACCCTCACACTTTACAAAATACACACTTTCTTAATCTGGAATCCCCAGGGTGGTGTTATTAATAACGTTTTTTTCTTCTTTTTTTGAAAACTGTAGTGCTTCAGATGCTGTGTCGGCCTGTGTGAATTCCCATGGCTTTATTGCCTATGGAACTCATTTGACAGTTTAATTGTGTGTACTGATACTGCATGTCTTCCATAAGTTAAAAGTTGGTTATTTTATTTTATTTATTTTACTTTAATTTCCTATCAACTGTTTGATCACTGTTTAGCTTGTAAGCTTTTTCGATAAAAGTTCCGTATTAGTGGCCCCATGGTGTCTGTACCACATACTTATGATTTGATATGGTGCTTTCAAAAAAGAGAGATTTTTTTGGGGGGGGGGCTGCATCGTGCAGCATGCAGGACCTTGGTTCCCCAATCAGGGATTGAACCCGTGCCCCCTGCCTTGGGAGCGTGGAGTCCAAACCACTGGACCTCCAGGGAAGTCCCACAAAGAGATTTTTAATATTAGCTACTCACGATTCATCCCAGGTTCAGCCTCTGTGAAATAAGCTTCGTCAGATCCTTGAGATGTCCAGTGCGTTTTGCAGTAGAGCTATATAGTTGACCCCTTGAATAGATTAAAGGTTTATCCATTTCTTAGTTCATCCTTTCACAAAACAAGAACACCTGGTATCTAGTATGATCCCTAGTGGGCCCTCAAAAAATATTAGTTTCCACCTCCACCTTAACTCAACTTGTAGGTCTGTTTCTCTCTATCCCATTGCATGTGAGTTCCTTACTGCAGCTGATTCCAGAAGAAGAGGCAGGAAAGCAGTGTGAGTGCTGTCCTGGGAGTTCTGCCCGACTTGTTTACATCCTCACCCAGAAGCAAATGAAATGAAATGTTATGTCAAAAGAAAAAACAAAAATCAAAAACAGAGAAGACACATTTTCTTTCTTAACCATTCAATTCAAGACTTTATATCAAGTCTTAGGAAATGTTGCAGAGTCAATCCAAAGGCCTTGGAAAGTCACCCTGAGTCATGAATGGGTGTAGCTAAGGGCTGGGATATGGCATCAGGACCTCTGGGCTTTCATTCTGATGCTAAGTTCCCCGAGGGCAGGCATCACAAGGGGACCCAGGCCCAGCACAGTTTGCCACATAATAGGTGTTTCTGGAACTGAACTGCATTGGCCCTGCCACTCCTTGGGCCCTTGGACAGATCACAGCCTTCTGAGCCTCAGGTTCCTCCTCAGTCGGGGTGGGGAGTGGGGAGTGGGTCATAGTGAGTTGTTCCTTTTGTGTGAGAATGAGGGTATTTTCTCCATTTTCTTAGACATAACATTTTTTGGCAGATGTCATCTGCCATCGATCTCTCCATTTGTTTATGAAACAGTGATACTTCTTGCAATCGGGGGCTTCTTAGAGCCGAGGACTTGTTTTCTCATCCACTCTTGGAGGGAAACTGGGTATTAGAAAGACGGGTTCAAGTGGCTACTTTGCCACTTTCTAGCTGACATTGCTTCCTTATCTGTGACGTAGGAGTTCAAGGAGGATAAAATGATCATTTTAAGCACCGAAATCCAACTTTCAACAGAGGCTCAGTGCATGTTAACTCTTAATTATTTCACCAAAAGGCTAGGAGCTTACCCTTTAAAGCACGAGGAGTGCCTACTTGACACGTACAGGGGTTGGGTACCACCATGGGCAGCGCTTAAGGTTGGAAGCTTTGCTGACCCCTGGTGTAAAATATCTCTTTCTGAATTAGGAAATGAGAAGTGAGATTTGAAATCTACCCTCTGTCTTACTTTTGACAGGAGACACAACATATACACTTAGAGGGAACCTAAAAGGTTAAAAGTAAGAACAAATAAATCTCAACGCCAGCAAAGCAGCTTCATAAAATGTCACTGTTTTACTGCATCTTTATAAAGCAATGCAGCCACCTTGGACCCAGAAGATGTTCGTTTTTTTAAACGTCTTCCTTGGATAATATCGGGATGCAACGTAATAAGTTAGGTGAACGTAATATATTAGCTGTGGCTTCTTGTCAGGGAAAATAGGTAGGTCCTCAGAGCACAGAGGAGAGAGGAACCACCACGTTATCTTGTTGAATGTTGTTTGGAAGAGGAATAGGACCCGCCACTGCCTCGTGTTCTACAGCTTTTGACGGACTTAGGGAAAGGGCCCGGCCTCTCTTGTGAGGTTTGTTTTTTTTTTTCTTTTGCCCAAGGGACAAATGAGTTAAGCAGTACTGCATTATTGGTTGTGTGTGTGTGTGCGTGTGCGTGTGCGTGTGGGAGAGAGAACCGCACACTGGCAGAGCTGATAAGTCTTGGCCATTTTGCTTTCCATCTGACAAGCCAAGCCACTGCCTTCTCTGCTTGGGCCTCTCAACAAGGCAGCTCCCCACTGCCCCAGACGGAGACCCACAGTGATCTTCTGGGATTCTTTTTTTTCCGAATGTCGGTGATTTGCACTGATCCAGACTCCAAGGGGAAGGGACAGAATGAAATGGAGAATTTATTTTTATATTATGTCATCTCGTGCAGAGACTGCTACATAATCAGGAGTCAGAAATCGAAAGGATTAGACTGTGAAGTCATTTTGCCCACGAGTTGGGTTACAACACATTCATTCATTGTAAGCAGTCATCAACAGAAGAAGCCACTGTCGTCCCCATAATTTATTCTTGCCAGTAAATTGGGTGTTCTAGTGACAGAGTAAGCTAGCAGAATTAAGCAACCTGGCGTTCCAGTCTCTGTTCATGAGTGCCGGGAAAGACCTCTGTGAGACCTCGGTATCACCACCGCATTCAGATGAGTAAATGGAGGCCCAGAGAGGGACAGTGACTTGCCCAGGGTCACACAGTGAGTTAAGGCCCTATCAAGGACTAGAAAACAGGCGATTCTTGATACTCTGTCCTTGGATCTTTCTTCTCCACTTCCTGGTGACACAGTGGCTAGGATTTTACTCAAATTTCATTCCTGGGGGTTGATGTGAAAGGATTTTCACTTGTCCAAACCCATTCTCTTTTTCCAGGTAGATTACAGGTGGTAATTTTAGAAACTGAGCAAGGGATGCTGGAAAGCTGGTTTGTTGGGTGGGCTTTTTTTTTTTTTTGGTTGGTTTGGTTGTCATGAGTGCTCTCCGTGCATAGCCTAGAAACATCTCCAGAGAAATGATAACCGGCTCTCCAGCAAGTGCTAGTGCGATGGCAGGTTCGTGCCTGCTGGCATATACCGTCCAGTAAGTTCCTGCTGCTGAGAGCCGGTACAGGAAAGGTCAGCTGACTCGCTTTCTTTCATTGAATCATGACAGAAAGTCATAGAACCATAACTCTGGTGTCTTGACATGTGCCCAGAATAAGTTAAATGTGTTTGTCTTTATTTTTTAAAAAATTTTATATAACATTTATATAAGGTTTACATTAACTTTATAAATTTTATGTAGCAGCAGTCCGAACATAGAGGATGATTTTAAAATATGATATTTTAGGGACTATGTAAAAACTGGCATCTCTTCAGGGAGACGTGGAGGTACTAAAAATTTGGTTACTTTGCCTCGTTTGAATACTCTATGCGGTGTACTTTGTACAGTATCTAAAGGTGCTTCCTGGTTTTGCGTTAGAGAAAGGACAGGTTTGAGGGCTGGGGGGAGGGTAGAGTGTAGTTCCTGTCTGATCTGGGGAATTTCATGTTCCTGAAGTCTATAATTAGGTGCTTCTGTTGGTTGTTTATTTATTAAAACAAAAGTGGGGAGAGTGCCACTGAGTGAAAAACATTCTATGGCAAACATCTGAGCGTGGCTTAAAAGTATGGGCTGCAAAGAAACATAAATTCATTGGCTTAATTGGAGGAGAGTATTTACAGAAATTGAATGATACGGTAAAACTAGAAGCCTGGCTTCTTTCATCTTCAGAGACCTGTTGTAGTAAATGCTCTTCCGAAAAGCACTTGCCTGCAAAGTGGACTTTGCCATCTAACATCTGGCCTTCTAGAGGTCAGTAATTTTGGCCTCGCCCTATCACTCGACTTGTATTTACTAAGTACTTTTTTTGAGGGGAGTGCAGGGGCGGGGCTTTGAATGGTGCTGAAAACATGTGAAGAAAAAATATTCAGACACCAAAGTTTTCTCATGTTTTAAATAATACTACAATTTGATTTCAATCACTCTTATAAAGAAACTTTTATAAGAAGGCTTACTTGAAAATCTTGCTCTAAGGCCTGTTCCCATCCACCCTAACCTCCTATTTCCATTAGTTTCTTGTGAATTCTTCCATTGTTTGTGCAAACTCAAAAGATTAAATATTTTTATTTTCCTCCTTTTCTTAGAATAGAGGGCAACTGTTATGTTATTCTGCACCTTGTTTTCTCATTTAATGATATACTTCGAGCCTTCCGTGTCAGAACATACAGAGCCACGTCATGATTTTTAGAGCTAAATAATATTCCATTGTATGGATGTGTCAGTTATTAAACCAGTCTCCTATGAATAGTCTCATAGGTTCTGTCAATCTTCTGCTGTTACAAACAAAGTTGCACGGGTATCAACTTTATGCACGTGCAACTGTAACTGCAGAGGATAAGTTCCTACTTACTGGCGATGGTGTTGATTGCCCTTCCACCAGATTGTTTCATTTTGCTCTCTTACCAAGAACTTATGAGAGCTTCACCAACAGAGTAAGTTTCCACACTTTGGAATTTTTGCCAATCTGATATGCAAACTATATCTCAATATGGTTTATATTTGCATGCCTTTTCTAAAGAGTGTGAGGTCAGACATCTTATCTGTTTAAAGGCCATTTGTATTTCTTGTTTTGCAAACTGTATCTTCCTGTACTTGACTTATTCTTCTACTGGGTTGTTGGTCTTTGTCTTATTGATTTACAGAGCACTTTATGTAATAGGGAGATTAATTAGCTCTGAGACCATGATATGATCTCCAAATATTTTTCTCAGTTTATCATTTTCTTTAGTCTTTGAGGTTTGGTTTGCCACATACAGAAGTTAATTTTTATAAAACGTATTTTTTTCCATTCTTTCCTTTGTGGCTTCCAGATTTTGAGTCACAGAAAGCATCCTCCTCTATCTACCTTCCACACACATCTACGAAATTGACCCATATTTTTTTGCAGAATTATGTAGATATTTTTTGTTTGTTTTACATCTCAATATTTGCTCCATTTGAGGTTTATCCTGTTTTTCTACAAAGTACAGAGTCAATTTTTTTTCCAGATATTACTCTATGGCCCTGACCGCTTAGTTAAAAAGCCCACCTTTACACCCACTTAAATGCCACATTATGAAATAAACATTTTGTAAATGAAAAATAGCCAATATTCCTTTCTGAAACAAGAAACCGTGGGTCAGCTTTTTTTGGGGGGGGAAATGTTAAGGTCTTTCTCTTTTAACTTAAGACAGCTCTTTCATCTTCTCCTCCAAGCGTATCACTTGCTCACAAGTGAATGAATGAAGTTAACTGAACCCGTCTGTTCCTCTCTAAGGGAATGATAAGATTTTACCTCTTGGCATAAATCTCAAGATTTATCTTAAGACAATGTCTCGTTTCACTCAAAGTGAGTTTTCTCTTTATCACAAAGCCTGAAGCAAGACAGGAACATTTGGTACTCTAGGAGTACCATTTGTGAGCACCTGGAACAGGGGTCCTCAACATGTGGTCCTCACACCAGCAGCAGCAGCATCACCTGGGAACTTGTCGGAAATGCAGATTCCCACCCTCGACCTACAGAATCACAGACCTGTGCCGTGGGGCCCAACCATCTATCTGCATTTAACAAGCCCCCTGGGTGATTCTGAGCATGGTCAAGTTTGGGACCCATGGCCTTAGAAGTTATATTTAATCTCTTAATGGAAAATTGCAACCTTACGTCACTGCCTTTTAGGTGGACAGGTTTGGTCCTTATCTTCTTGCCATAGAAAAATGTAAAGACTGGTAGGAAATGACAACATCTGTTTCTTTGACAGTGATATTCTTAGAGTAGAAAGCTTCTCTGGATTTTTTCCGGAAGTCATAGAGATATGTCACTAGTGCTTTGGACTAGTACATCTTACATCCAAAATTCAGACAAAGTGCTTCCCTTTGTCATATAATAAAAAACCAGCAAAACTGGTTTCCATAATACGCTAGGAAGTTTTGTAGCACTGAAGACTTGTCTTACTGCTACAAAAGCATCATTGTTCCTTCTTGTCTCTTGCCCTTCTGCCTTTAAAAATAATTTGGTGTCAGAACAGAATACATATTTCCCCCTGATGAGTGTTCACCACACCATAATTGTGCTTGTATTTGGCAAGGTAAGGCAGGCTTCCCGTAAACGGCAGTAACTTCTGAGCCTAATTGCCAACCAGGGTTTACCGTGGAGCCGTAGTTCTAAAACTTTGCTAGACGTTAGACTCACTTGCGTGGCTTTTAAAAATCTTGCCACCCGTGCAGCAACATGGATGGACCTAGAGATGATCATATTAAGTGAAGTAAATCAGACAGAGAAAGGCAGATATAATATGATATCACTTATATGTGGGATCTAAAAAATGATGCAAATGAGCTCATTTACAAAACAGAAATAGACTCAGACATAGAAAACAAACTTATAGTTACCAAAGGGGATGGCGGGGGCTGAGGGGGTGGGGCTAAATTAGGAGTTTCGGATTAACATACACACACTAATATATATAAAATAGATAAACAACAAGGACCTACTGTATAGCACAGGGAACTGTATTCAATATCTTATAATAACATCATGGAAAAGAATCTGAAAAGGAATATATATACACACATATATGTATATCTGAATCACTTTGCTGTACACCTGAGACTAACACAGCATTGTAAATTAACTATACTTCAGTTTTTTAAAACAGGTTTAAATAAACAAATATTAACATTTAAAAAAATCTTGCCACCCAGACCACACTCGTATATACCTAATCAGTATCTCAGGTGGGACCCAGGCATCAGAAATTTTTGAATGTTCCAGTTGATTCCAATGTATATCCAAGTTTGGGAACAAGGATTTGTGCATTTATTTTATAGTGATTTCGGTACCACAAGGACTGTAACGGTGACCAGACATCACATGCAAGAAAATCATCCTGAAAATATCAAATACAATCTGAACAAGAAAGAGCAACTTGCTTGAAACTTAAATCACCTGCTTTTTTGGGGGGGGTTGGGGTTTGTTTTGTTTTGTTTTGGCTGCGTTGGGTCTTCGTTGCTTCACCCGGTCTTCCTCTAGTTGCGGCGAGCAGGGGCTACTCTTCATTGCAGTACACGGACTTCTCATTGTGGTGGCTTCTCTTGTTGCGGAGCACAGGCTGTGTGTGTGCAGGCTTCAGTAGTTGTGGCTCGTAGGCTTCAGTAGTTGTGGCTCGCGGGCTCTAGAGTGCAGGCTCAGTAGTTGTGGCTCATGTGCTTAGTTGCTCTGCGTCATGTGGGATCTTCCTGGACCAGGGCTCACACCCATGTCCCCTGTATTGGCAGGCGGATTCTTAACGATTGCGCCACCAGAGAAGTCCAAATCACCTGCTTTTTGGATGACTTTCTCATCTTTCAAAGATTCCAGGTTGTAGCATGTGTTTCTCTCCGAATCCCCTGTATTTTGTTGTAATAGTCTTGCTGATTTTGTTGGCAGTGACGAAGTGCCAGGTGGGTCACTTTGGACTTTCCCATTGGTTCTGATGTCTGAGAGACGTCCCTCAGCCTCTCTCTCTCTCACAGACACACACACACACACCCCTTGCCACTCCTCAAGTTTAACGGTTGAAGGAGCTGGGGAGAGAGCAAGCCTTGTGTGTTTGGCTACGAACTAAGTCACAATCAAGAGACTTTTGGTATTCTTAAATTTCTGCTTAGGTTCTAGGATGGTTTTTGAATTATATTTTATTTACCTTATGTTCGTAACTAATCTAGTAAAAATTTCTGGTGAATTTAGCACTTGCCAGGTTCTGGTTAGAACACTCACACACAAGGGCTCTTGCTCAGAAATGTAAATGCAAGTGAACAAAAGAGGTGAACTTGGGCTTCCCTGGTGGCACAGTGGTTGAGAGTCCGCCTGCCGATGCAGGGGACGCAGGTTCGTGCCCCGGTCCGGGAAGATCCCACCATGCCGCGGAGCAGCTGGGCCCGTGAGCCATGGCCGCTGAGCCTGCGCATCCGGAGCCTGTGCTCTGCAACGCGAGAGGCCACAACAGTGAGAGGCCCGCGTACCGCAAAAAAAAAAAAAAGAAAAAAAAAAAAAGAGGTGAACTTTGTTAGTAGAGAGGTTTCAGAGATGCTCACAGGCCTTGAGGCTCTGGAAAGTACTCCAGGGATTTTTCCAGTCCTCTCTTCACTATGTACAAACAAAGAAACGGAGGCTCTGCAACTTGGCCAACGTTCTTGCTGTCCCTCCACAGTCTCACAGTTAAAAAAAATTTTTTTAAGTTATATTTTGAAAACTGACAAAAAGAATGATATAGTAACATGGTGGAAATAACGCTCACTGTAATGTATCGGTTCTTGTAGTTTCTTATTTTATTCACCTTTATAAACCGCTCCGAGAATATCATCATAAAGAGCGTTCTCCTAAATTGGAATGTGATTCAAATAGCCCTGTCTCTTTTCCTCCCTTCTTTTTATGAAGCAACTGCCTACACCCACACGTCTTTTAGTGAGCAAATGCAATGTGTGAGTGCGAATAGAAAAAGATTTTGTGAAAATTAATGTCATCAGTCCAGGAGTTGAAAAAAGTATCAAAGTAATTACAAGATTCATTAATCATATGTTTAATAACACTATCAGGGTTTTTTGGATTGGTTCGTTTTACTCTATAAGACTCTTTAACATCCTCAGATCGGTAAACTTTAACCGATTTGTAGAGATCAGGAAGTTTTATTTACCACACAGATAAGTTGTTTGTTATTATTTTTAATAATCAGGTACTTATTTTGCATTTGTAATGACCAATTGTAAAAAAGTTAACACAGGTAATAGGAATCTTGGATGAATTCCCAGGGTGAGACCTCAGGCGGTTCTTTGACGTTCCGCTTGGGGTCGCCCATCAAGAAAAGCAATGCATTTCAGGTTTGTGAACTCACTTTGCCACCGCGAGATTTCCAGGCTGAGAAGCAGCGGGAGGAGGGGCAGTGGGAGGATGTGATACAGGTACAGCTTCAGAGATGAAGAGCGTGTTTGTGCTTCGTGCACCCACCTTGCCTACATCTGGAAGTAAGTTCAGTAGTTTCTCGATTTCCTGGGGGGATTGGGTCCAGGACCCACGCGGATACGAAAATCCGTGGACGCGGAACCCACTGAGACGGAGGGCTGGAGGGCGTACTGTATATAGACTGGGGGAGAAATTGTTCTCCAAATTGTCAGGTGCAACGAGTAACTTTTGTAATCTCTCTTTAGTCTCCCAATTAACATAACATCTATTGGGGTAACATCCAGTACCTAGAACTGTTGTAAGGTATATAGGCTAGAGGTAGTGAAAAAATAAATGGGTTAGAAAAAAACTCACTTGTAAAAAAAGGAGACAAGCTATATTGCCCCCTAAAGAAAGCCTGATTTGTTCCACCTGAGCTTAAGCCCTGTTCGGATAAATCGCTGCTTTTCCTGTAATTACCAAGCTGCTGAATAGAGCTAGGTCCTTGCTAAACTTTATAGTTTGTTATTGATTTTCATCATTAATAAAGGTTAGCATTTATCATCGTCTCCTATACAAGACACTAGTATTCTTTTTTTCAAAACTCGTTTAGATGAAAAACATTTTTCTTTGCATGTTCTTTGAATTCAGTATTATCAAGTTTGTACAGTTTTAGAGCTATTGTATCACCCCTATTCCATCCCACATTTTTCTTTTTTAAAAAAATTTATTTATTTATTATTTATTTGGCTGTGTCGGGTCTTAGTTGTGGCACGCGGGATCTTTGTTGCCGCACGTGGGCTACAGAGCACTCGAGCTCAGTAGTTGCGGACCACGGGCTTAGTTGCCCCGGGGCGTGTGGGATATTAGTTCCCCGACCAGGGACCCATGTCCCCTGCACTGGAAGGTGGATGCTCAACCACTGGACGACCAGGGAAGTCCCCGTCCCACATTTTTCATAGTATTTTTTCCTAGTATGTTTTCAAGATCTTTTTGTGTGCATTTGGGAAATGAACATGATTTCATATGTATTCATTAGCACTCACTGCCGTAGGCCTTTCTTTTGATTTTTCTTCTGTACCTCAATGGTAGTGGCTCATTATGAGGTAGAAAAAAGCTAAGACCTTGTTTTGAACCTTTATTGGGTAAGTGAGAGGCTTCTGAATCATGATCTCTATCAAAATGTTTGCCCACATTAGTATAACGGGGAGTTAAAGTCCATTTCGTGTGTTAGAACGTGGGGAGTCAAAACTGCAAAAATGAGTGGAAGAATTTGACTCCTTTCAAAGAGTTGTATTTTTTCTATTTTGATGGCTGTATTGTTTTGCCCTGTAGATCTAAAAGGAGAGGATCCATACTTTGTGTTCTCCAGATTGAGGGGTCTTTGAATCCTAGGTCAGGCGGTACCTAATAGCAGGAATCGCTCTGCTGCTAAAGTAGCCCATTAGGGGAACCCCTACTCACCCAGCGGGGCTCCTCTGGAACCCCCCTCCCAGACCATTTCTCCATTTCCTCAGCCTTAGAAAGCTCACTAGTGGTCCTATTTGGTGAGAAATTTCTGTTCTTTATTGTTTCTTTTAAGAATGTTGAATTCTCACCTGCTGTATAAAAAAAAAAAAAATTTAAAAATTAAATTAAAAAAAGAGAAGAGCATTGGCACAAGAAGAGATAATAAAAGAATATTCTTCTTCAAAAGTAAAAAAAAAAAGAAAGAAAGAAAAAGGAGGAAGCCCCCAATTTCTCCTAACATTATCATTTTTTTAATTTGCCAAAAATGTTGGATACATGTATATCTATAACTGATTCACTTTGCTGTACACCTGAAACTAACACAACATTGTAAATCAACTATACTCCAATAAATTTAAATAAATAAATAAATAAATAAAATAGATAGCTAGTGCAAAGCAGCCACATAGCACAGGGAGATCGGCTTGGTGCTTTGTGACCACCTAGAGGGGTGGGATAGGGAGGGTGGGAGGGAGGGAGACGCAAGAGGGAAGAGATATGGGAACATATGTATATGTATAACTGATTCACTTTGTTATAAAGCAGAAACTAACACACCATTGTGTAAAGCAATTATACTCCAAGAAAGATGTTAAAATAAATAAAGCTTCTGTGATAGAAAAAAAAGTTGAATTCTCATCTCAGAGCCAATACATGTCTTATCAGTATTACTTTATTTACTTTCCAAAGAATCCATTCTATCTTTTAAACTCTAGGAGATTTCTCAAAAATAGGTAGGTCTGTTGGTAAAATTGTCATTACAAAGGGCGTAAACTTGCCTTTTTTGTGTGTGGGTAGTGCATTTTAAATAATCCATTCCACAGAAACAAGAAACTTCTGTGGAAGTTACTGGGGAAGAGATAATTAGAATAATGGAGGCTCTTCCATCATCTGCCCCCATCTGGGTGTTTTAGGGTGATTCTCCCATCTCAAAAGTTGTTTAGTACCATGTCTACTTTGTTGGGGATCATATGAATTGGGATCTATGTTATATTTCCCACAGTTGTTTGCTCTTTAGTGATCTAGCCAGGAAGAGCACCAGTGGGAGGAATGAACTTTACAGGGATTCTCTGAAGAGACTTATTAATCCCAGGATAACCTATAAAAACCAAGGCTCCCGTATACCATTAGATGAGGAGACCACAGTCTGCCCTTTTCTACCTGCGGCTTCCGTGTTCGCAGATTCAGCCAACCTCAGATTGAAAATATTCAGGGAAAAAAATTCCAGAAAGTTCCCAAAAGCAAAGCTGGAATTTGCCATGTGCACCAGCAACTATTTACATAGCATTTACATTGTATTTACAACTGTTTACATAGCATATTAGATATTATAAGTAATCTGAGATTATTTGAAGTAGACCGGAGGATGTGCATAGATTATATGCAAATACTATGCCCTTTTATATAAGGGACTTGAGCATCCTCTGATTTGGGTACCCTAGTTGGGGGTGGGGGTGGTCCTGGAACCAATCCCCTGTGGATGCCAAGAGACAATGGTGTTCTGAAGTTCTCCTGTTGCAATATATTATGTTTAATATTGTGCTTCTGAATAGGCAGTGTATCTGAGAATTGATATCACTATGTTTACATTGATTTTCTTTAAATACAAAGAAATTTTCATCTTAACGAATTAAGTGTGTTAGAGGACCCACCTTTCCTTCATTAAAATAATCTGTTTGAAAGTACATGGTAGGCATTGGATAAATGTTAGTTTCCTTTCTGGAAATTTCGGAGTTAGTTACCTAACTAGGGAAGTGGAAAGGTGATATTGTAGAAATGGTCAGTAATCCTAAAACCTGAAGTCTCCCATCCCCCCTTCCTTCCTTCTTTCCTTCCGGCCTCCCTCTCATCGGTCCGTTCTTTCATTACACTTTGTCCTTTGTCATTCTTCGCGGAGGCTTCTGTGCACCCCATCTCCCAGAAGCCCAGCCATCTCTGAACTCCTCACGTTCGCTGGCCCCCACTCTTCTCACTTTTAACTTCTGGTTCCTCAGATTTGTCATTTGGCCAATCCCTGGCCCCTAGGCATTTTTGTTTACAACATGTTTCCTCTGTTAATACCCTATTTTCACCAGTTTTTGAGATGAGTCACAGAGCTAGTGTATTGTCACACACCTTCTAGCAGAAGTCTATGGAGTGTATCACCTCCTGAACCCTTCACCTTCCTCCTCATTGATGGGCTTCCTTTGAGGCCTTTTCTGTGTATTTTCGACAGTGGTTATTTTTGCCTTTACAATAGGAGATCATAGGGCAAATACCGTTCTGAGTTGGGTTTTTTTCTAACTAGGTAAAGCCAAAGGTGGACCTCACCGTAAAATAATGCCGCTACGTGATGTTCTATAATGTGGGTGTATAATATTGAGTGGTTTACTTAACCATTCCCCAATTAATGGACAGCGGACATTTAGGTTTAACTTCCCCCTGTTAAATATAATGCTGTAACAAAATGATTGTACTTGCCTCTCTGTGTACATGTTTTTAGTATTTCTAAATTGGTCCCCAGAAGTACAATTGTAGCATCAAAAGGATGTGTATGTTTCAAATGTTGATCATACTGCCAGATTACCCTCCAGATTGTTGGTCACATACCTACTCTTCTCTCACTAGCTGACTCCTATTCATTGTTTTAATTTTTCAAAATTTATTATAAAATGTTTCAGATACAAAGGGCAGAAAGAATAGCCCCATATACTGACATTAACAATGCAGTTGAATACTCTTTTGTTTCCCTCTCCAATAGTCTTTTTTTTATTCTTCGCTCTCTGCACTTACCCCTACTCATTCTTTAGTTCTACTTAAAATTATACCATGTAGGGCTTCCCTGGTGGCGCAGTGGTTGAGAGTCTGCCTGCTGATGCAGGGGACACGGGTTCGTGCCTTGGCCCGGGAAGATCCCACATGCCGCGGAGCGGCTGGGCTCGTGAGCCATGGCCACTGAGCCTGCGCGTCCGGAGGCTGTGCTCCGCAGCGGGAGAGGCCACAACAGTGAGAGGCCCGCGTACCGCAAAAAAAAAAAAAAAAATTATACCATGTACCTTATGATAATATACTTCCATTTCTTCCCTCCTGGCCTTTATGCTAGTATTGTCATGTATTTTACTTATACATATACATGATACAATTTACTATTTTTGTTTAGACAGTCAATTGTCTTTTAAAGGGATCTAAATATAATATAATGGAGGGAAAACCTCCTATATTTACCCATGTAGTTACCATTTCTGATACTCTTAATTGCTTTGTATAGATCCATATTTCCATCTGGCATAATTTCCTTCTGCTCAAGGGACTTCTTTTAATATTTCTTTTAGTGCAAGCCTACTGGTGAAAATTTTTTTTGGCTTTTGTATCTCTGAAAAAGTCTCTGTTTTGCCTGTGGATTTTGAAACATATTTTTGCTGGGTATGGAATTCTGGTTTGACAGTTTCTTTCAATGCTTTTAAAGATGTTGCTCCACTGTCTTCTAACTACATGGTTACAAATGAGAAACCTCCCGTCCATTTATTTCTCTGTTTGTAACATGTCTTTTTTTTTTTTTTTTAACCCCTCTGACTGCTTTTAAGATTTTCTCTCTTGCCACTGATTTTGAGCAATTCGATTGTAATGTGCCTTGGTATAGTTTTCTTTATATTTCTTGTGTTTGAGATTTATTGAGCTTGAATCTGTAGGTTTATGTCATTCATGTCTCTACATAACTTTTTGAACATATGGAATATAGTTGCATTAACTTTTATCTATCTACTAATTCTAATATTTGTGTCAGTTCTAGGTCAGTTTCTGTTGATGGATTTTTTTTTTTTTTCTCCTGAATATGGGTGGGATTTTCATGCTTCCTTGGAACCCTGGTAATCTCTGGTAGATGATAATCATTGTTGGGTGCTAGACATTTTTGTACTTCTGTAAATATTCTTGAATTTTATTCTGAGATGCAGTTAAGTTTCTTAGAAACAGTTTGATCTTTCAGGTCTTGCTTTGTTGGGTGGGACCAGAGCAGTGTTTATTCAAGGGCTAATTTTGCCTCACCAATGAGACAACACCCTTCTGAGTATTCTACCCTATGCCTCATGAATTATGAGGATTTTTTTTTTTCAGTCTGAGAACAATCGTAGGAACAATGTGCCTGCGGTTTCAGGCCCTGTGGGAGCTCTAGGCACTGTTTTCTATTCCTTTCAGGAGTTTGTTTTTCCTAGCCTTGGGTAGTTTCTTCACATGCATGCACTGATCAGGGGTCTACTGAATCCAAGATGCCTTCTGCGGATTTCCAAGTTTCTGTCTCTGAATATTCTTTCCTTTTTGGTCCTCTGTCCAAATTCTAGCTATTTTGATCTCCCCAGACTCTGAGCAAAATCTTCTCAACTTAGGGAGTGTATCAGCCTCTACCTGGGCTCCTCCTTACTGTACTACAGCCTGGAAACTCCCAGACCTCAAATACAGGATTAGAGTTTGCCACTAAATGGAAGTTGAGTGAGCAGGAAAGCAGCACTTTTTGGCCATCAGGTCAATTGTACAAGTATTGGATATTCCTGACGTGATATGACACTAGCAGATGTCAGCTTTCAGTTCTTTGTATTTCTTTTTTTTTTTTCCAGTACGCGGGCCTCTCACTGTTGTGGCCTCTCCCGTTGCGGAGCACAGGCTCTGGACGCGCAGGCTCAGCGGCCATGGCTCATGGGCCTAGCCGCTCCGCGGCATGTGGGATCTTCCTGGACTGGGGCACGAACCCGTGCCCCCTGCATGGACAGGCGGACTCTCAACCGCTGCGCCACCAGGGAAACCCAGTTCTTTGTATTTCTTAAAGTAATATTTTACTACTTTAAGAGGGAGATCTTCAATTGGTTCTTAGGGTCATAAGTCTTCCAGAACCATTCTTACTTCTTGAAGTCCATTTATCATGCTCCTGCACCAGGAGATAGTTTGTGAAACTATGTCCTCCAGAGCCAAGTGCCCTGTCCTTTGGAGCCTGAGTGATAAACACATGCTCTTTTTCTGAGATTTAAGGTACCAGCTGCTGTGCTGCAAGCCATTTTAGCAGCTACGCTCTGAAGTAAGCTTCTGTGAACTCAACCAGTTTAGATTCAGAACAGTTACCCTCGTGTGTTAACAGTAACTCAGTGGGAGAGGGTTTACGGACAGATTTTATTGGTGCTAGTTATGAAGCAATTGAATTAATACTCTCTAAAACTGATCTGTCAAACCCATAGTAAGAATTTATTTATAGCCCTTTATTGCACCTATAAACTGTCTTTTTAGTGATGAATGGTTGAGGACATAAAAAGGAGTATCTTCGTGTATTTAATTATCATTGTTTTCCATGGATGGTGTTAGGTCCAACTATTCAGATGGATAGCTCAAATTTGCTTTTATTTTTAGTACTTGTTTCAAGTACTCACATATAACACAAAGCATGACAGAGATGTAATTTCATTAACCCAAAAGATGATTGGCTTTCTCACTTCATAAAATTTTAGTGTTTGGTATGAGCAACATAGATGTCCTTTGATAAAACATAATGAAAATTTTTAAGAGGATAATGATTTATCCCATGAGTGCACAAACTGTGGCCTGTGGGCCATATCTTGTCCACTGCCTGTTTTTAAATAAAGTTTTATTGGAATACAGCCAAACCCATTCATGTGTGGGTTCTGGCTCCTTTCTTGTTACAATAGCAGAGTTGAGAGGCTACAACAGAGCTGTGTCCCACAAGGTCTAAAATATTTACTACCTGTTCTTTTACAGAAAACGTTTGCCAACTTCCTGGTTTATTGCATTGCTGTTGAAGTGAGGTAAAATCTTAAGACCAAAACTAGGAATTGGAGAGGGAAGTAGAGATTAAATAGTACTCGAGTGGGAGATTCAAGTACACTATTGCAGGGAGACATCTGAGCAGCAGAATGAGAGCCTAAGCTTCCTAACTGCCCATCACTGAATATATTTTAAATACTTTGCCAACCTCCAAATCGGAAATTCAGATGTCTGAAGAGAAGAATTCTTAAATTCCATTTTATGGACAATAGCTACATATTTAAGACTAGCAATCATTTAAATTACAGAAGAACACATTATGAACATATGAATAAATGTAAAACTGTCTTTTAAGTTAGCGATTTAATTGCACCATTTTCCCTGCCGTTTATTTTTCTGTAAAAGCATAGAAAATTCAGACTTCGAAGGGAATAGTGAAGGGAATAATAAAGCTTAAGCATTGCATGGGGGATAAAAGCCTTTTGCCCACTCTGATTTAGAGACCTCTATGACTCAGATAAAAAGGGTCATCATAGTGTTTCTTATTATTAAAAGTATTACTCATTTTTTCTTATTTCATCTGAGTAACGTTAGGTCTATGTAATTTATTAATCAGGCCTTTCTCTTAAGCTTCTTACCCATTTACTTTTAGTTTGGTATAGATAGATAGATAGATAGAGAATTAGTCTGTAAAAGGTTTTCAGAGGTCTTGGCTTTTTAAGATCAACATCTAATTGTTGGGGTAGAGACTTAGGTAAGAAAGATATTAGGGCTTCAGCATTTGCAAAAGAAACAGTTGCCTCTATTATTTGAGTTCATTTACTGATACAAAGTGCCAGGCACAGTGCCTTATACTTAGAGACCCATCAATACCACTTGCTGATGAATGAGAATTAAACACATAGAGGGACACTTACGGTTCAGAAAGGCAGATTGTCACACGTATTTATCTTCTTTGTCTTGAAACTCTGTGAAAACAATAGTAAACAATTTTTTTAGTCATTGAAAGTAAGAGGGGGGCAACTAATGAGAACCTACTGTATAGCACAGAGAACTCTACTCAGTGATCTGTGGTGACCTAAATGGGAAGGAAATCCAAAAAAGAGGGGATATATGTATATGTATAGCTGATTCACTTTGCTGTACAGTAGAAACTAACACAACATTGTAAAGCAACTATACTCCAATAAAAATGAATTTAAGAAATAAAAGAAAATGAAAGGGGGGCTTTTCGTGCCCAAAATAATCCAACAGATCTCTGGAACACAGAGAACTGGTAGAGGAGCAGCGATCATTAAGTAGAACAGAGGAAGCCATGACCAAAGAGGGTATCGGTCGGCTCTGGAGAGTCACAGAAGCTCGTGGGACAAAACCAGAGATAAAAGGGGATCCTCATCAAGGTCTTCATGCAGAATTAACGTCCAGAAACCAGAAGAGTTTTCCCCAGACAAATAATTTTTTGAGAAATCTCAAAATAAATGGATTGGCTTCATTCTGGCACTTAAGGGCATCACCCCAACTTGAATCATACAGCTCCCAGTCGTCACTGTACTGTTTTATTCTCAAATATGTGTCTTAAAGACACAAAGCTTGGTGAGACATTTGAGAAAAGACTACACTATAGAGTGAGACCAAGATTTTTTTTTTTTTGGAGGGGGGGTAGGTAGTTATGACTATGGAGAAAACAAATGAAACAGGAAACAAAAGAAGACTTTAAAAGAAATAATTAGTGGTGTTGGAGAGGCTATGCTATTCATAAAACAAGATGCTATAAAAATAGGTTGATCAGGGAGCAAAACAAATGTTCTTGGAAACTAAAAATCTAGTTTCCCATTTTTTTTTAAGTCAAGTAAAAGCTAAATTTGATGTAAGCAAGTAAGTAAATTTGATGTCAGTAAGTAGAACAACAACAAAAAAGACATGGAAAATAGAAAATAAAAGCTTTAGAGGATCAATCCAAGAGGAATAGGAATTCCAGAAAGCTTAGACCAAGACAATGAGAGGGAATGGTTTACAACATATATGTTTCTCACAGCTGAAGGCCAAGCACGTAGTTTCTAGAAGCCCATGATTTCCTCACACAGTGAGTGAGAAAACGATGCACACCTGAATACGTGTTATGAAATTTTACAATAAACGTTAAGACAGGCCTGGAAGCTTTCAGGGAGGTTAAAAATCGAATAGCTTCAAAGGAATGAGAATCTGCGGCTGCAGGTTTCTCATCATCAACACTGGATATCAAAACCCCAGGAGCAGTGCCTTCAGAGTTCTGAGGGCAACAGATGTTCAGCCTTAAATTCTTAGACAGACTATCAAATGTGAGGGTGAAATACGCATTTCAGACATATAAGGGCTCAAATTTTCTCTTCCATACTACTGTTCGGATATGTTCCAGGAAAACAATGGATTAACAGTGGGATCAGGAAACTGACTCTGTTGCAAGCAATTGAACACAACTCTGGCCAACTGAAGCAGAAAAGATGTTTATTGAAAGGATATTGGATAACTCGCTGAATTGTCAGGAAGATTAGAGAACTAGGCTTGGCAAACAGGCAGGAACAAGGAAGTATCCCTAGCCAGAACCACAGCTAAGACATCCAACCACAGCCATCACCTCCCGTCTGCTGTTTTGCAGGAGCAACTCCAGACTCCAAATCTAGGGTGGGTGTGACTGCCTGTCCCAGCCTAGGTAGCCCTAGCCCAGGTTCCAGGGAAGCTGGGAGAGAGGATTGGGGGTCTTCAATTTCTATGGTTGATTCAAGAGGGGGGAATTCTTCCCCCACCCCTCCTGAGTTCTTTTGGCTAGTCTGATGATTAAATTGACACAAGACAGATTAACAGAGGAGGAAAAAAGACCAATTTAATTCATATGCACGGACGTCTCAGAGAAATGGGACCCCCCCCAAAGTGACCAAAGCAGACTTTATATATGATTTTTTTTTTCGCGGTACGCGGGCCTCTCACTGTTGTGGCCTCTCCCGTTGCGGAGCACAGGCTCCGGACGCGCAGGCTCAGCGGCCATGGCTCACGGGCCCAGCCTCTCCGCGGCATGTGGGACCTTCCCGGAACGGGGCACGAACCCGTGTCCCCTGCATCGGCAGGCGGACTCTCAACCACTGCGCCACCAGCGAAGCCCTATATATCATTTTTAGACGAAGCAACAATTATTTGTGAATTTAACAAAACCAAGGGGCTTGTACTTGGGGTAGCAGACTAATGAAGAAGTAACAAAGTTTGCTTATACGGCTCCCTTAGCCTTGAATTCCCTAATTCCGATGATAAGGATGCTTTTTATACCTTCACATGGGAGATTTATTTCCCACTTTCATGGGGGACGGGGAGTCAAAGTATTTTGGGTTTTTTTTCCAGCTGTTTCTCAAGTTTAATTCAAAATAATCATTGTGTTATTGAGGCATATTTTGGGGTGGCCTGCCCTGGGCCCCACGGTAAGAAGGTGGCTGTGCCTCCCACCAAGACTGACAAAGTGGGGAATTTCCTAACCCACAGGAGGGCAGGGAAGGTTCAGAGGCTGGGCAGTCAAATAAAATGACAAATGTCCACCTCAGGCCTCAACACTGTATGTGGTGAGGGAAAACTGCAGAATGACAGCGATGCAATGACCTGGAGAACCGTGCAGGGTCTAGACAGCAGGAGGTCCAAGAGTTTCAGGGAGAAAAAGTGGGGACTTGATAGAATATCTGATATCATGGCGAGTTGGAAAAAGTTGAAGATGTGGTGAAGGCAGATGGTGCCAACGAGCGGGAAAGACAATCGGGAAAAACTCCAAAGAAAACAAACGAACTTTACAGACAGGAAACGCGCTCTCAGCATCCTGTGTGACTCTGAGGGAGCAATATTTATGTAGTCAAAATGCACAGCACTGGCTTTTAATTTAAACAAAAATACTGATGTCACTATCGGGAGAAAGGGTGGAAGAAAGGTGGCTGTCTTATCATTGAAGGAAGTCCTCATAATAGCTAGAAATGTCTGTGTAAGCTTATTTTACTTAGAAATAGGGAGGTGACCTCCAGGAAAAATAGTAAAATGTGTTCCCTTGGCGAGGTAGATCCCTGAACTCGTGGATTTTTTTAAAAAAATCGTGCATGTATTTATTTTTAAATTATTTTTTAAGTGATATAAAAAGGAAGGCAGTCACCAGTTCATAAGTAAATGGCTTCTATTCCAAAGTTAGACATCAGTTTGAGATTCCTTTTCCTTTAGAAACATTCATATGTATGTGGTTAGATTCCCCAACCAGTCCACAAATACAAGTTAGAGTGAAGTTAAAACGCCTAGATCTGTAGTTTAAAAATCAAAAGGAGAAAAATGGTCAAGTTTGGGATCCATTCTAGTAATCCAGTGAGGAATGATGGGGGGATCTGGCTGGGACAGTGGAGCAGGCGTGGAGAGGGACACCTCTGAGAAAGAATATTCAGCCCACCAACTGCTGGGTGGCTGGGATGTGGAATGTAAGGGGAGATCTCCACCAAGATAAAATGCATACTAGCTACTCCTGGTGCCAGGTTACCTCCGTCTGAGCTTCCAGCGTGCTCTTCAGTTCATCAGTTCTCTGAGATATATTGGTTTCTGATTAAGCTCCCCGCCTAACAGCTCATAGAGACGCTGCTCTTGGTAGGTTCTGAACTTACCTATTGCTGGGGGGAAAACAACAACAACAGCAACTCCAGAGGAGACCTCAGAACTCTTCATCTTAGGTAACCTTATATCAATGAAAGGTTGATGCTGGGAGTGTGGTTATTCGCCTGGCATGTAAGGGACCATGATTTGGCCCTTTCTTTATCCTCTGCATCAGAGCCCCCCACCCTGCCACCAGCACCTCCAAACTGGGGCCCTTCCAAGTCTCCGTGCTTCTGGTTGTGCTTGGACAGCCTGCTTAAGGCCCCTAACTCCCACTCCCTTTTTAAATGGTTAACCAGATTGAGTTAATATATAGTCACAGCTGGAAACTAAGTATTCTTTTCTTAAAATCCTTGTGCCCTAACCCACTGACCTAATGGCCAGAATCCAAGTGGGTCTCAACTGTGGTCTAGTCTCAAGCTGGAGGTCCCCTCCTTTGGGTTATTTCAGTATTGTATTTAATCTGGTCCTCATTCTACTGATTTAATCTCCATTTTCCTCTATTTCCCTTCTTCCTCTGTTCAAAATACCCTGTCTCACCCTTGGCTTTGAGACAAAATGTATCGTATATCTAGTTCTTTCCCTTGCCCAGATCTATTAACTGGGGTAAAGGGAGTTTATTTTAGTGTTCACAATTTGTTAACCTACAGCCAGCATGCCTTTTTCTTGATTTAAATTTTTCCTGTGACTCAGTTGAATGGCAGATAAGAACACCACTTTCTTTCCCACCGTGAAAATAGGATGCGCATTCTGGTAGCATACCCCATTTATGTTTTGAACCCATATCCGTACACGTTGAATGGGTATAAACCACCAGACCTCTTTTGTTGAACTCCAAATGGAAAAGATTTTTGTTTTTCTTGTTATGCAAGAAACCCACACTCACTTTAAAGTGATTTAGTAATATTAAAAGTTAAGAAGAAGAAATAAAGTCACCATAATCCTACCACCCAAAGATTAATACTCTTAAACTGTTTGTTATATATCCTGACTTCCTTTCTTTCTATGCATATAGTTTCCCCACAGAAATAAAATTTTACTATTCACACTTTTTTAAAAAAGACTTAGATATATGGAAGTACATCATTATTAATTGCATAACATTCCATTATATAAATATACAATAACTTACTGAATTTTTCTTCTGAGATTGGGCATTTATGTTGGACATAAGTAGAAAAGTATAAATATTCAAGAAACTGGCTGTGCTGTTTTTAATAGACAAACCCTAGAAGCAACATAAATGTTCTCGGAATGTATTCCAAAAAGTGGAAGTGTTAGTTTGAAAGATATAAATTTAATATATATATAGACATATCACTTTGTAAAACCCAACCAAATATTATACAGCTATAAACATGAAATCATTACCTCATATTTAATTTTACTTCTCAGAGATAATCTCCATTAACATTTGCTGTGGATCTTTCCAGACCTTTTTCCTCATGGATACATGGAAAATTTCATATTGAGATCTATATAGTTTTATAGTTTTTTTACCCCTATGAGATCGTATTATACATAGCCTTCTGCAACCTTAATTTTTCCCCCTTTATATTTCTTGAAAATCTTTCCAAACATGTAGATTAATCTCCAGCGTGTGTAAATATATATATATATATATTTAAGTATCCCCTTTACAGGTGGGTAATGTTGGAGCTTTGTGATTTACCTGCCAAGAGACTTCAGGAATTTATTCCTTGGTTCATTCAAAATAAATAAGTCAGTTTGACTGAGTGCATGCCATATGTAAGGCTCTGGGAAAACTAAGTTACTTAAGACCTGAGATTGCACTCAGGTCCAGTGCAGAAACCTGGAGTATATATGTGTTATGATGGTGAAATCATGCCCCAGCAGCCCAGAAATTGCTATGGCAGCAAAGGAGGGACATCTCAATCAGTCCAGGGAAGTCGTGGTCACTGACAAATTATTTGAACAGACCCGGGTTCAATCCTGGTATCTGTGACTTATTAACTGAGACTTCAGGTAAATCCTTAACTTCTCTGCCTCAGTGCAAGATGGGTATAGGAATGCGTACCCCACAGTGCCGTCATGAATATTTATTGGGAAAGTGGTTATAGCAGAGGAGTGTTGAATGTCCGTTAGTAGGTGTCTGGCTAAGTAAACAAATCATGGTATATTAATGAATACAATATTATGAAGCTCTAAAAAATAAGGTCGTTCTATGTGTACGGATAGGGACCAAACTCTGAGACATGTTATTAATAGTGTGCGGTTTGCTACCATTTGTGTAAAAAAAATTTTATAAGGTGTGGTGGTATAAAACTGTATATATATATGCTTGTATTTACCTAGACTATCTAAAAGGATATCTAAGTAACTTACTAGTGCTTGCCTTTGAGGAAAGGAACTGGGGATCATGAGTGGGAGAAAGACACATTGTAAATCGACTATACTCCAATAAAAATTTTAAAAAGACTAAAAAGAGTGGGAGAAAGTTTTTTTTTTTTAATGGTTATGAAACACACAGTCTGGTTTTTTATTTTTATGTTATGTTATTTATTTATTTATTTATTTATTTATTTATTTTTGGCTGCACTGGGTCTTCGTTGCTGCTTACGGGCTTTCTCTAGTTGCAGAGATGGGGGGCTACTCTTCGTTGTGGTGCGCGAGCTTCTCATTGTGGTGGCTTCTCTAGTTGCAGAGCACGGGCTCTAGGCCTGTGGGCTTTGGTAGTTGTGGCACGGGGACTCAGTAGTTGTGGCTCGCGGGCTCTAGAGCACAGGCTCGGTAGTTGTGGCGCACGGGCTTAGTTGCTCTGTGGCATGTGGGATCTTCCCGGACTAGGGATCGAACCCATGTCCCCTGCATTGGCAGGTGAATTCTTAACCACTGCGCCACCAGGGAAGTCCCTGGGAGAAAGGTTTGCTACCCATATATATCCATTTGTGCTGTTTGAATTACCATGTGCCTTTTATGTAAAAGAAAGGATTTTTTTAAAATTATGAATAAAATAAAACTTAAGTTGATCATAAAGTAAGATGGTATCAATTTAATATAACTTTTCAACTATTTTTATATGGCAGTCTTTCACAGTCATTTTATGGAGTGGTTATAAGCACGGACTTTGGAGTAGGCTTGTTTACTGGCTGTGGGGATCTTGGAAAAGTTATTTAAGAGCTCTAAACCTCCATTTTGTCCTGTAAAATAGGAAATAATAATAACAGCTATCTTATGGGGTTGTTGTAAAAATAAGATAACACAGTCAAGTGGAAAGCAATTAACCTGGCGTATGACCTATTGTAAGCACTCAGATGTTGAGTGCATTGTGGTTCATACTAAAAGCCTATATCTAGGACTCTTGGTTGCAAGTGGTAGTAATCTGACAGTTTTCTCCTACCATAAAAGGGAATTCTTCACCTCACACAAATGAAAGTCTAGTAGATCTGTCTTTGGGACTGGTAAGATCTCGTACCTCCTTTGAAGGCACTGGGACGCAGTCTCTCTCTAGCTCTTAACTCTGCTTTCTTCTCTGTGGGCTCAGTTCCCAGGTAGCTCCAGGCTTACATCCTACCAGCCTGATAACTCCCAGTGAAAAGAACCCTGTACTTTCCAACAAAAATCCCATCATTGAGTGATTCATCCTGCTTTGGTCATGGGTAAACCACCCGGAAACCAGTCACATTCGCCAGCTGACTGGACTACACTGATTGGTGGGCCTAGATTAAGGTGCTTACCTCTGTAACCTAGATAGTAAGGGCTAGCCTAAGATGTTGAACAGTGTCAGGCCTTTTGTTTTCAAGCCTGTTTGTTTTCAAGAGAAACCACCTGAACTAAGAACTGTGGAGAAGTTCCCCAAACGAAAAATTAGGGCAACAAATGCCAGGTAGACAGAAACCATGGATGTTCCCCTCGGCCCGCTGCTTGGCTGCCTGACAGTTACTCCTATCATTTTCATACGTACATTTTCTGAAACGCGTAACAGTGCAACTGTTCCTTGCAGAGGCATGTTGTCATAGTTGGGGCTGAGGTCCTATAGTTAGCACATACTTCCTTTCTAGTAAAAGCCACCCTTGATAATAGCTCAGGCAGATGCCCTGTGGGTGATCTATAGAGCATCACTCATGTTCAGCCTTTACTCCTGCTTAGGACCAAACGGCTGGGCCTCCTGTTAAGCACCAGATATATTAGTTGCTTTACTGGTAGGGGCCATGTAATAGGAAGGTCTGTTTATAAACAGGACAGCGCTCCGTTCAGCAAGATGTTCACACTAAGAGCAAACAAAAATTGAGATGACCGAGAGGAGATTTTTTTTTTATTTGATTTTTTGATTGTGTTTGACTTACAATATTATTATTAGTTTTAAGTGTACATGGAACATTCTCTAGAAAGTGCTGACAGGAAAAAAAAATCAACCCAGAATTCTGTATCCATTGAAAATATCCTTCACAGATGAAGATGAAATGTTTTCAGAAAAAATAAAACTAAGATTATTTGTCACCAGCAGACATACACTAAAATAAAGGCTGTAGGACATTCTTCAGGCGGAGGAAAAATGACACCAGGGGATTACACGTATCTTCAGGAGCCAACAAAGAACAGCAGAAAAGTTGAATTCCAAGAGGAGATTTTTATCTGCGGTGGTGCTCTGTCCAGGGCAAGGGGGTGTAGGCAGAGACTACCTGCCCTGTTTAAATCCTCCCTTCTGGCTTCTTGTTTGTTTTAACAAGCATGTGTGCGCAAACACGCTAAGGTAAGCATCAAGGTAATGCTGCTTCATCACAGCACTTCCCCAAAAGGAAGTCCAGTTACAGTGCCCATCGTCAGATCTAGGACCTACAAGTACTATGTGTTCCAGTTTAGTCCCCACTCACTCAGCAGTGGAGGAAAGGTAACAGGATAACCCAACAGAAACATCCTTCTGGAAAAGAGGAAATCACACACGGTGGTCACCTCCCGGAGCATGTCATGTCCCCCCCAACAGGAATAGCAGGCCCTTGGAGACTTGCTGGAGATGTGGCTTGCTTGTGGCTCCAAGATGGTCACCCCGATTTCTACTCTCTGGGAGGATTTTCTGGGGCTGCCTTTCTTTCACAGCTCATTTCTTTTCGGTGTGAGTCTTATAGGTTTAGGGATTGATTCACTTAAAGACTGAGGTCTCATAGGCCTTTGCTTCCTCTGGTGCCTTTCAAATGTAGTAGATTTTCTATCCAGTATTGAGATTTGTCAACTCTAGGGTTTGGTGCTTGGTTACCAAAGTCACACAACCTGACTAGTTCTGGTCCTTGAAGTTAGATCGCAGTTTCTTAGCAACAGATCTTGGAATTTCCCCAGCCTACAGCACATTGCTTCCACAGGCCTTAACCTCAAAGCAATTTGAAACAGTAGCTGAGCACTGGGGAGGCACAAAGGACATGCCCCCAGGCTGCTGGCCAGTGGGTGGTTCTTCATTGAGGGTGCAGGGAGAGTGCAGGCCTTAAGGGGCCAGGAGCTCAGGGGCCCAAGCCCTTTTCCCCTTTTGCCTTCCTTCTGTGGACTTTAGCAGGGGCAGAGAGTACAGCTGTATATCTTCTTGGATTGCTTTCTACTGAGAAAAAGCCTCCAAAGCAAAGCTGTTTTCTCCTTCTCTACTTTTAGGTGAGCCTCTACAAAGCTTGACTCTATCAGTAGTAATTTACTGCAGGCCACAGGAAAGAAGTGACCAACACACCTGGCCCCTTGCTATTAGCAAGGCATGCCAGCTCCCCATTTCACTGGAGCCCGTCTTGACTCAGCCATTTCCACAGGTTGTCACATATTCCCCACACTTTCAGGAGCCCAACTCAAAGTGCTTTGAGCTAAAAGGAGACTTTATTGGCTAATGTAACTGATGTAACTGAAAAGTCTGGGGGAGGCCAACTGCATGACCTGACCCAGAGTTTTGAATGATGGCCTCAGACCCCTTTCTCTCTGTTTCTCCACTCTGCTTTCCCCTGGGGAGGCCTCATTTCCAGGTAGCTTCCGGCTACCAGCTTATCAACCTTACTAAGAAGGCGCACCCCTTCCCACCAGTAGTTCCAGAAAAATTCCTGGGGTTGCCTTCGTTCACCCAGCTTTGGTCCTGTGCCAGAAGGACTGCAATCACTGTGGGCGAGGGGGAGGATGGAGCATAAAGACCAGCCCGGCCTGGGTCACCTGTGTGCAGCAGGCCACTCTTAGTCTGTGAGAGGGAAGGGATGCTCCCCAAAGAACAAGCAGGGAGTTTTGCCTGATGAAGCAGGAATGTTCACTGGGCCAACCAAAGCAACAGGCCCACACAAGGATTTGACAAGAGTGTTTGGGAGCAGACAATGAAATTAAGAAAGTTAATTTGCTAATTGTCATTCCTAGGCCTTTGGAGTGGTGATGCACTGCTCAGCAGAAAGATAATGTGTGCCACAAATGCAAGCCACATAGTAAAAAGATACATATATTTTCCGTATATATATATATATACGGAAAGAGGTGAAATGATAATCTTAATAGCATCTTATTTAGTAATATTTTATAAAGCCGAAACAGCATCATTTTAACATGTAATCAACATAAAAATTATTCATGAGCTCTTTCAGCCTTTTTCGTGCTAAGTTTTGAAATCCAGTGTGTGTTTTACACGGACATCACGTGTCAGATCGGATGAGCTGCCCGTGGCTCACGGCTTCTTAGTGAACAGAACAAGTTCAGCTGATAAGTTGTTACTTCAGTTTCTATGTCATGGGGAGTTATTTTGAAATTGTGAATCTCCTCATTAGAAGCATCCGCCCTGAAATGAGCCTCAATGCACCTTGTCACGTGGGTGTCTAGTTGGTACCACCCCTGTCTGAACACCCTTCACACCCATGCAGTCAGTACTCAACAGTTACTTATTTCATAATTACCTGGCTTCTCTCCTGGACTCCACGCACTAGGAACCAAGGGACTCTTATCTGTCTTGCTTACCTCTGTTCCCTTCGCCCAGAGCCCAGTACATAAAAGACATGAAGTGCATATTTTTATATGAAAAATCAGATTAAAAACTTGGGTGAGAGCTTCTCGTTTGCCCAGTTTGATGACCAAATGGGGAAAGTAATCCTAGATGAAACCCAGGATTGAGTGTTTGCGGTATTTGTTATTCTGATGAATGAGCATTTGCAGTCTGTGACCGGTTGTGTTACTATTCAATCACCCTTTCTTTCACTGAATATATATATATATATATATATATATATATATATATATATATATATATGGAGAGAGAGAGAGAGTGTGTGTGTGTGTGTGTGTGTGTGTGTGTGTGTGTGTGTGTGAGACTGAATACCTACAGAAACCCAGGCTCTGTACCAAGCCCTGCGTATACAAAGATAAATGGGAAGCAGTCCCTGCCTTAAAGGAAATGAGAAACAGATAAGTAAAATAACTCTTACATCCAGCAAGTGTTACGATACCAATAAACACAGAGTGTTTGGGGAGCACAAGGAAGGGGGTTCAACCCAGGTCAGAGATGGAGGCAGAAGCAGAGGCTTGCTGGGGAAACGTGAATTTAAGTCCCGTGATGCCTGCGGTATGCTTAGTCTCCAGCCCCATGCCTGGCACGTCTGTTGAATCAATGAGTAAATGAACGAAGTGGCCCCAGAGCCCAACCCTGAAGGATGGTTGGATTTGTCCATCTGAGCCCAGGTGGCGAGAGCTCCGCCTCCGGAGCCGGAGCCCCGGCTGGAGGGAACCGAGCCCCTGAGTGAAATGGAGGGGGCCGGCGGGGGCTGGCGCGAGCCTGTGGCGTTCGGCTTCACTTGTGATCGTCCACATGACCAGCGACCAACAACTGTCCTCTCTTATTCCAGGCAAAGCGCAGGCTGGAGCTAGGAGAAAGCGGTCAGCAGTACCTCTCAGATGGTTTAAAAACCCCCAAGGGCAAAGGAAGAGCTGCGCTCCGAAGTCCAGATAGTCCAAAAAGTAAGGATTCCGTGATCTCTTCCTGTCTTGGGTGTGAGCCTCCCAACTTTCAGAGCTTGTGGCTGAAGGGATGGCAAGGTGTGGATAATTTTGGCATGTTTGGTTCTTTTTCATTTCTGCCTGTGCCTATCCAAAAAATAAATATGATGTCTGCAGACACTCAGTGAGAGGTTTACAGAGTCCCTCCGATACCTGAATACTGACTGCAGGGGAGGCCTCTTTTGATGTGTGCAGTTTCATTTTTCAACTCAGAATACAAGCTCTTTGGCACTGTTCCATAGTCAAATCTAACTTTAACTTTCCTTCATGGACCTTACTTTAGGGACCAGGGCTAGCTGGGTGCAGGTGATGTCTATGCCAGCCTGAAACTCGAGTTCAGCGTGTGGCAGCGTAAGGATTGATTGAGACCAGTAAATTGCAGCTAGTTTCCATTTCCATCAAGCACAATCGTTGTTTCTTTTGGGAGAGAGAGAAAAGTAGGTTGGAGATAGCTAAGTAGTCCTTTACATCTTTGGCATTTAATGCAAAGGCTAAATTACTTTAGACTTTGTCCTCTCCTATCCCGTAGTGTATGAATTAGGCAATCCACAAATTGTGTGTCGTACTCAGTTAAACCCTTGACCTGTGCACCTATAAGAGAATAAATGCAATATTAAATGAGGACAGTTCATTCCAGAGGGATGGGGAGACTGGACTGAACGACCTTTCCAGGTATTCTTCATCTACATTATTTGAAAAGTTGGCGAACAAGTTATATACACACAGAGACACTGGAGTCTGAAAGGGCAGTTAGGATGGGTCTGTCTGGGTCCCATCATCAAACGCTGGCGAGATTCATAGCCGGACCCCATCAAGTTAGGCTCCACGTGTGCTGATCCCATGAGGCTACAGCACTTTTTCATTCATTCAACAGATATTTTTGAGCACCTACTATGTGTGAGATACTTCACTAGACCCCAGGGAGTAGGGTAAGCCAAAGTAGAAACTACTGAGAAATGCACAGTAAAATGCTTTAATCAAACAGGAGTTTTTACTGTCCCTTCCTTTCCTAATAAAGCAATTTCATAGCTTTCTATAACTCGCCACAAACATCAGCGACAACAGCTTTGCTTCCAACACTAATACCTGGGCTGCTGGGGGAATGGGGGCTTGCTTGACTGCAAAGAAACCCTTCATTTCTTTATCTTTGCCCCTATCCCCCCACCCGCTCGGCTTTTGTTTTTCTTTAAGCTCCAAAATCTCCCTCAGAAAAAACACGGTATGATACATCACTTGGTCTGCTCACCAAGAAGTTCATTCAGCTACTGAGCCAATCACCTGATGGGGTCTTGGATTTGAACAAGGCAGCAGAGGTGCTGAAGGTGCAAAAGAGAAGGATTTATGACATCACCAATGTACTGGAAGGCATCCACCTCATTAAGAAGAAGTCTAAAAACAACGTGCAGTGGATGTGAGTATGAGTCACGGGGCCCGCAATTCACTGGCTCTGGGGTCCTTGCAAACTGCAGAGGGGTTTCTCCCAGGCCCAACTTTCACGCCCATGCCCACACTTCATTCCTTTTCTCTCCTACTTCTCTCTCCTTCTCTCTTCCCTCCTCAACTCCTTAGCCAGAAGTTCAAAGTCTCTTTACAAAGAGACCTTCTGTTTAGATGCTGTCAGAGATAAAAGGGTTTATATTCAGTTAGCCTCAGGCAAGGGGATCCTGGGATTAAATGGAGCCCTGCATCTGTAAAGTAAAACGCTGTCATCTGTCACCGTGATATCTGCGTGTGTGCTCACATGTGTAATCTAATAGATGCTTACACAGGTCTGTGGCTTGTCTCTAATAGGAGTTGAGAAACTATCTGTGGCTGTGTATCAACACATCTGTGTGCACGCACAGTTGTCAGGTATCTTTATTGATGGTTCTCATTGTCGATTAACTCACTTTCTGTGTAAATTAAGTCAAGGTTCCTTCTGGAAAACCGGGATGATAATACTTGTCATCTACACACCCACATGTATGATTAAATGTATGATAATGTCATTTGTGAATTATGGACAGAGCATCTGAACACCCAGTATATCAGAAGGAACTATGAAAGCATTATTGGAAGGAATAAATCTGTTATGGGCTGGCTTTGAAAAAATTACTTCAGACATGATAAAATGAACATGTACTTTTTTGGAATTTTATGACAATTCAGTGACCCATTTTAGCCTGTGGTTGAGACAAACCTGTTGGGAACTGGGTTTTGTTCTTGCATCCAGCACATATACCTGTTTTCTTCACCTCCTTTTCCTTTTTAGTTGTTGGTATAAGACCCTCAGAAATTACCTAGGTCTTTCATGCTTTTTTTTTGGATGACGTTTGGTTGAATTTTGAACCATTCCATCTTTTTCTTCAAATTTTTCTATCTTGCTATGTCTTTCTATCCTTTTTCCCCTGTTTCTTTTCCCCCCCGCTGGGAGGCATGTGGCAGGAAGGAGCCGCCTCCTTTGGCCCTTTGAATTTGAGTCTTCTGAAGAAACAGCCTCCTCTGGAGGAAAGAAACCTGAAAATAGCAGTGTTTTTTCACTTAATTTCTATGGTGTGAAAAGTGAAGGACTTTATGTACGGAAAAATATGTATAAACATTCTAATTTTAACACTTGGCTAACAAACAGTGTGACCTCCTGCATCAAGAGGGGACATTTACCCAAAGGACCGTTTCTCCCAGCCCTCCCTTTCGCCCTCTCCCCTTTGGCCTGTCGAGCAGCCATGCAGAGTCTGTGTTTGGGTTTCCAGGGGCTGCAGTCTGTCTGAGGACGGGGGCATGCTGGCCCAGTGTCAAGGCCTGTCTAAAGAAGTGACCGAGCTCAGTCAGGAAGAGAAGAAATTAGATGAACTGATCCAAAGCTGCACCCTGGACCTCAAACTGTTAACCGAGGATTCAGAGAATCAAAGATATCCTTTGTGCCACCTGTTTGGCGGGGGTTACTGCCTTCTAGACTATTTCCAGAGTTGATGATCTGACTTTTATGCACAAGGTAGAATTTTACTCGTTTCATACAAGTAAGCGTGTGTGTGTGTGTGTAGGTGTGTGTTCAGTATTTATGGAATGATAGTCATTAGACTGCATCCTATCGTATCTCTTTTTTTTTTTTTTTTGCGGTACGCGGGCCTCTCACTGTTGCGGCCTCTCCCCTCGTGGAGCACAGGCTCCGGACGCGCAGGCTCAGCGGCCATGGCTCACGGGCCCAGCCGCTCCGCGGCATGTGGGATCTTCATGGACCGGGGGCACGAACCCACGTCCCCTGCATCGGCAGGCGGACTCTCAACCACTGCGCCACCAGGGAAGCCCAGGCAACACTATTAATGAGATATGTAAGGTGTCAGTATTCATATTAATGATAACAGCAGATTCATCTTGGGCTTCCCAGGTTTTAGGTGGGTGTTAGCTGTCACTGTTGGGGTTCTCATATTCTGTTTTCTTTTCATCAGATATTGGGGGCAATTGGAGTTTGTTGAATCTGTAATTGAACTATAGTTGAAGGAATTGAAAGAGTATAGAAGAATCGTTCTATAATTTTTAAAGCACGTTATGCTGAATCACAGCACCAAAAACTGATTTCAGAAACACCTCAAGGCCTAAGAAATCTCAGCTTATCCATTCATCCACAAACATCAGTCCTTGGAAGTAAAAATATAAAAAGCTAACTCTTGTTCTTAACTGGCTGACAATCTGTTGACCACCTGAGGAGAACTTACTGTTCATCACCTCACTTCAGACCATAGAGGAGAGAGATTACTTCATCATGCTGACGAGAAGATTTTGCAATTTTCTCACTTATTAGTAGGAAACAAAACCAGTATTTTAAATAATCTCATCTCTGATTTTAGTTCCCCATTTATCTTCGTTAGAAAATAAAATGTGACCTGCCCGGTTTCTTCTAGTGTCTCATCTCTAGTAGGCTTTCCCTTGGAGTTATGGGGACATTTATTTTCCAATTTAAGCGTTTTTTTTGGAAACTCTGATTGTTCATTTCCTGTTGGCCAAAGGATTAACCTTGTCAGCTGCTGCTTAGTGAGCTGGGGAAGAGGCGTGCTGATTGGACACCGCCCCCTCCCCCCTCCCCGTGGTGGCCAGAGTGGGCTTACACTGGAAGAAATGAGAGTAGCTTTCGTTGGGCTGCTTCCTACATTGTTTACTCGGGAGCCCCTTCGGGGAGGAGACGTGGCTGTTCCATGTGATGGGCAGCTTACAGCCTTGTCACCTACGTTAGCTTTCTCTGGTGCCTTTGTTGCAGAAAACGAAAGCTTCCTTGCAGGGGGCTGCTAACCCAAGAAGCAAATTCAGGAGGGAGCCCCGATGGAAGCACTTCTAAGTCTGTGAGATTAGAGACTATGTTTGCACAATTTATTTCCGTTTGCCATCCAGTTCCGAATTTGGTACAGCTTGCTCACAAATGTGTTGAAATTTTCCTTCCTGCGGCACGTTGGGTAATTGTAGATGAGGTTTTATTTTAATAAGTGGTTGTCGAATAGCTTTTTGACAGTGGGCTGTGGAGTAAGTACCTAGTTATCAGTTTCCCCACTGTTCTCAGTAAAAATTCGTAACTGTCAGGTCTTCTGTAAAGACAGCAATTGGCTTCCTTGATGAAACAGATGATGACCTAAAACCCAGAATCCTGCGTGAGCTGTCCTGTCAAGCTCAACACTGAAATAGCTGTTGTCTGAACTACTGAGACTTAGAGATGCTAGTCTGTGATAGCTGCCCTTAAATGTACATGCAGATTTCAGGTGAATGTGCTTTTTTCTGGACAGCAGGTTCATAGCTTCCTTCAATTTCTAATAAAAAGCTACTAATCTAAGGGACATCATTTCCCCTAGGCTTTCTAAGTCCTATTTCTGTATTTAACATGTTAGATCACAGACTCTATTCACTACATTATATTACCTCCGGAAATGCCTTTGTTGGGTTGTGATTTGCTGTTTTATCCTAGGCATTTTTTGTAAGTTAATATGAAAAGCAACTGGCTAAAGACATTGTATGTTAATTATGGTACTCCATGCCCCTTATAAAAGAAAGCTATGCAACCTATTCTCTTGTAGTACCAAGTCAAAGCCTGTCTCTCTAAGCAAGCTAGCATGAATACTTTATCATAAAATAAGTACCATGTTCTTTCGTAATATCCTCTTAGGTTTAACTGTCAGGGCACTTTAAAGAATTGTTCAGTGCTTGGAAGTAACTACCAAGAGTACTGAAATATTATTTTACTCTCTTTTCCTAAATCATTTAGGTTGCAGATCATCTGGAAGCTGCTTTCCTCCTTGTGAACACTGAAATGTTGTAGTTAATAATATCATACAGAGGGTAATCTTTCTAACAGAGAAGTAATGACACTCTTATCAGTAGGCAATATATAATCACAACCAGCCCAGGTACACTTAAGAAAACAAGCTCTCTGCCTGAGCAGTACTCGGAGTTCTTCCACTGATACATAGATTTCATTCATTCATTTGGGTGGCTGCTGACACTTTTTAATAATCAAGTAGCAGATAGAAGTTACCGGTGTTTCAACAAAATTAGGGTTAATAGGGCTTAAATTTTTTCTGTGAATTGGGATCTGCCATCATTCAATTTGAGTGACAGAGTACTTCACTGGAGTTCATGCAATACCTGTGCTGCAGAGGAACCTGGTTTGAAAATCCTGACGAAATTGGGTTTCAGTTTTCTTTCAAGAGTTTATTTTAACTATTCTGTTTCTGTGTTTATGTTAATATCTTAAGTAGCCATGAACTTAGAAATGGAAAGAAAAAGAGCTAGACACTTCTTTCGTTGTTTAGAATAACAACCAGAAAAGAAGATTCATGGAAGATCCCATATATTTAAAGATCTAGAAGGAGAGACAGATATATTCTTCTAAGAAATAAAATACTTAAAAATCTTTCCATGCATCTATTTTGTTATCTTCAAAATGGTTACATCCGAGACGATTAGTTGGAAGATTTCCTTAACGCTCATTACGTTAGCTTATGTTACATATCAAGATATTCGAAAAATTAGTGGCCTTAAAGACCAAACTGTTATAGTTGTGAAAGCCCCTCCAGAAACAAGACTTGAAGTGCCTGACCCGATAGAGGTAAGGAGATAACGTCTTCGTTCATCTGTACAGATCTTTTGGGAATGCCTGGTGTTAAAGGATCATTGACTCCTGGTTAAAGTCTGTATTCTCCTAAAAGCTTCATAGTTCTTCCCCATCTGTTGTACTTAATCCTAACTTTAAAAACATTTCAACAGTGTGATATGTATTGAGTGTCCAAAAATTCTAATTTTAACATAGCAGGGCATTCAACTCAAAGTGGTATATGGGGCCCTGTCCCTCTCGTATTTTCTCTTTCTCATAATTTGTTATATGGTAGTTCTGATCCATTTGAACCGGTGGGGAATTTTACGTGGATTACCCTGGATGTGGTCCCCACCATGGACAGAGATATAAATGTTTTAAAGTAGTTCCCTAACTTATCTTAGGACATTTTAAGAATTTATCATTTATAAAACATTTACTTTTAAGAAATCAAATGGGACTTCGGGTTAATTGATAGACTAGAATATTGTAAGAAAATAAGGAGCATAGTTTTGTGATTGCTTTCAGATATACTTTGATAACATAGGCCTAGACTATAAAAGATACAGAAATGTAGTAAAAGAATGTGTAGAAAATAAAAAGAGAATGAAATTTGCAAGCTCCCATCTAGGGTAGAGTTCTCACCTTAAATGATAATAATAGCTCTATGACCTAGATAAAGAAGAATTTTAAATATTAGTGTGCTGCATTCTCTCATTAAACTCAGTTCCTAGCACTTAAGAGTACTATTCCTCCAGTGGCTATTAAAGTTCAACATAAAAAAACCCTACTGTTAAGGAATAATAACATGGGAATACTGTATTTGGAACACTTAAAAGACCTTCTAACAGTTTGCATAAAAGGAATATATATATATTTTTTAAATTCACCTCCTCTTGGCAAGGGTCAGCAAACTTTTTCTTTAAAGAGCCAGACAGTAAATATTTTTGGCTGTGTGAGCCCTACAGTCTGTTGGGACTATTCAACTGCCCAGCTCTGCCATCATAGCATGAAAAAAAAGAAAAGAAAAGAAAAAAAATCAGCCAGAGGCTACACACAAACAATGGAAATGGGCATGACTCTGCCAATAAAACTTTATTTGCAAAGCCAGTTAGTGGACAGGATTGACCCTCGGGCTGCAGTTTGCGGACCCCTGCTCTAGAGGATGACAGTCATTGATTGAGGTGGACTACCAGTAGAGAAACAAAAGGAACAATGAAAATTACCCTTACTTTCCATTTTTTGATGAAGATTACAATAGCTCTCATTTCCAAAAGAACTTTCTGTTTGAACTTATCTCACTTCTTCTGTTCATAGAGCCTACAAATACATTTGGCAAGTACCCAAGGACCCATTGAGGTTTATTTGTGTCCAGAAGAGACTGAAACACACAGTCCAATGAAAACGAACAACCAAGACCACAATGGGAATATCTCTAAACCCACTTCCAAAGGTAAAAATTCCACTTTTGTCATTTGGAAACTATGTGAAAAATGAATGTGGCTAGAAGGATCCTGTATCAGAATCACAAGTCTAGGCAAGAAACAAAAATTTCTGTTATTAATGTTATTAAGGTAACTTTTTTTTAAAAAAAGTCATTCTGAATAGTTTGCAGAAGAAAATAATGATCTTCTTCAGGGCAAATGGCTCCTCCACCCACTTAATGGAGCCCCTACAGGCTTTTGCCGTCAGCAGAAACCATTTCTTTACAGTGTTTTGGAAAACCAGCGGAAGTGAGGAGTGAAGCTGTAAGCTGTCTGGGTGAATCACCAACTACACTTGGCCGCACACCTCTGAGTGATACCGCAGAGATCATTGGAGAGGGAACTGAAAAAAGTTAGGAGAGAAGAGCCTTTTGCCAAAGAAGTTTTATCCTAATTTCCCCCGCAATGTGATGGGGAGAGAATAAGGGAGGGAAACCCCAGGAAAATAAATCTAATGCATCCCTCCACTGTCCACACAGCAAGGGAAGCTTTTTTGCAGTCTTTTCGTTTTTTTCAGATTGGAGATACGCATTTAATTTTCTTCTGCTACCTCCCGATATAGGAGCAAGAATAGGAATGATTTAAGTGATCAGGTCTGACTTAATATTGAGGGGGAGAAAAAAATGCTACCTCAAACGGTAAAACAAAAGACCACTTTTTTTTTTTTCCACCCTAGAACTTCAAAGTGGATGTGTCTTTTTATTTGTATTTTTAGAAGTATCTTTAATAAGCTAGTTGTTCCAAAAAAGACTAAGTTAAAATCGGTGATCTCTACTAAGGAGCCAACTTTTCAGTCTGTAGGTTTTGTTTTCTTTTGTTTTTCTTTACAGAATGACTAACTGATAGCAGGACAGTTTTTAGCTTGTTAGCCTCTAATCTTTGAAGCTACGTGTATTCTTGTTTGCTAACCGTCGGTATTTTAAAAGATGAGTGAGTAGACAAGAACACAGAAAGGCTTACCAGAGTCACTGCTCACAGAGCCTGTTAGCATGAGGTGATCTATACTGTAACGTCATCCACTTGTCCTTAGCAAAGAGTGTGCAGGCGTTTATAACAGCGACACGCACATGCTTCCCCTAAATTAATTCGATTGTTGCCCAACTTATTTTCTTGTTTCCACCAACTTTTTCCTTTCAGACTTGGCTTCGACCAACTCAGGACATAGTGATTGCTCGATTTCTATGGCAAACCTTTCTCCTTTGGCCTCCCCAGCCAACCTTTTACAGCAGACTGAGGACCAAATTCCTTCCAACCTAGAAGGACCATTTGTGAACTTACTGCCCCCCCTGCTCCAAGAAGACTATCTCCTAAGCCTTGGGGAGGAGGAAGGCATCAGCGATCTCTTTGATGCTTACGATCTGGAAAAGCTCCCGCTGGTGGAAGACTTCATGTGTAGCTGATTATGCTTTGTGTGGACTTCCCTTATAAACCCATATTTTTTTATTATGAAACCGAACATCTGTCATGCAGTGTTGTCCCTTCCTACCTTCTTCCTCCAAGATAGTATCATGAAGTAAACTACAAACTTCAGAACAAAGCTGACATTTTAATGAATTAAAAAAAAAGAAAAAAAAATGTCTAAACGCACAGTTGCAGGCGCCCTTGGGAAAGCCCTGCCTCGCCCCAGGCTCCAAAATCTCCTGGATGAGTCAGCAAGTGAGAAAATGTGCAATCAGGTGTCTCTCACCCGTCCTTTTCCTCCCTCCCTCCTGGACTGGCTTGCTGTGCCTGACGGATGGGCTGTAGACTGGGGTCTGGCCACCTGGCCCACTCGCAAACAGCAATCTTCCTTAATAGCATTTCAAGCCGTGCCTTCTTCGCAGAATGCATGTCTTTGGGGTCTGCTAATTTGGAATGGAACTGCAGGAACTGTAAACTTGAAGTCATGCAAAAGTATGAAATGGATTTCTTCAGCTCTTCTTAGGAATATTTAAATTACTGTCATAATTCAGTTTAAGCTATGGACCGCATGTCCCACTAGGAGGTCAAGAGATCCTCCACAGCCTTTCAGATGAAGAAACTGTTTTCAAGTATTTGTCGCAGATACAGAAGAATAGTTGAGTTCTGCCCCTCTGAGCTGTTGTGGATTTTTCCTGTCTCCATAAACCACTTCCACTCCCCTGCCCCCAATGTATTCGTAAGTTTGAAGTTGATTTGTAGCAAATGCCTACTTTGGAGTTCTTTGTGGATTATTTTAGATTTTTTTTTTTAAGCTGCCATTTAAGCATTCCTGTGGCACCCATCACCATTTCAATTTAATTGTTTACTTTGAAGCAGTTTTTGCTAATTCAAATTATTTAAGCAGAGGTAGAGAACCTCTATTGATCAGAGCATCTAAACGTGTGTGATCTAAGGTTTAACAGCCTCTGCAAGAAGCTTTGCCCCATCTTGCTTCCTTTCCCAGGAGGGGGCGCTTGGAGCCAGTGGAGCTCGCAGACAGGGGCGGCCCATCTGGAAGGAGAACCAGGTCAGATGACACAGCAGCCCCAAGGAGCAGCAGGTGTGGATCCCTCCGTCCTTGGGCTTCCCGGGCCCCCGTGACCGGGGAAAGGGCTCTCTTATACTGCACTCAGGGAGACCACTTCTCAGGATGGGGTCAGATGGAGAGGCCTCTGGGGAGAAAGACATCCCCCGTTGTGAGTAGGGTTCTATCAGTGGCATTTACTTCCGCTGGTGAGAACAGCTCCCATTCCCCTCCCGCTACGAAGGAGTGAGCTGGACCAAGGGAAGTCAGGGATGTAGAAAAAGCAGGACGGGATGCCAGGGCATCTTCCCCTTAACTCTTCAGGAATGGTGTCCCAAGTTGGAGGCTTCGTGACAGCTGCAAATCCTACCAGTTCTGTCCAAGAATGGCTTTCCCATTGGCCAGGGGGAGATGGCCCTCTCCCGCTGGGAATGTGGCAGAGTACCTCACATCCATTCCTTGGATGCTAAAGACTGTGGGAATGAGGGAGTCATCTAAAAAACAAACCTCAACACAAAGAACAGTTAAATTGAAATGCTATGTGCCCAACACAGCGGTAGGCACATAGTAAGGCACTCGATTCACGTGTTCAATTGAATGGCAAATATATCCCTTAGGAAAAACACAAAACAAAACCGCGAAAGCCCTAGCCGGGTTAGTCTAGGTAGATTTCCACAATATGCAAAGTGGTGGTCGGGTCAAAACAATGACACCAGCACTTTAAACTATTTGTGTAGGTATGCATGGGTGTATGTTTGAGAAGAAAAACAAAGGTGCAGATCATCCTCCCTTTTCTTCTGCCTCCATCCCCACCCCCGTCGTCCCCTCATACACACACTGGACTTGGTCCGAGATGAAGCATTGGGGGGGTGGGGGGGGGAAGGGGGAGCTTTGTGTCAAGTGCCTACTGGAAATGCACTGTGGGGTGTTTTCCTGTATGGGAAACCATTTATGCCAAGCTTTTCCCCATTTCCCATATTTATCTCATCTGGTTAGCTGCCTCCGCTTCCAGCTTTGTGTAATTCTCTTTGCCAGCTGCACAAAAGCTGATTTTTTCCCAAAGTCTAAAGACTGAGCTCACCTGACTAGGTGTTTGTGTGTTTGGTTGAATTTCTCGTTAAACCTTTTCGTAACGTGATGCCGTATTTATTGTTTTAAAAATGAAAGGAATCCTAATAAGTCTTACAAGTTCCTTCATGCATAAGGTTTTCCCAGTTAATGGGCTTAACTGGTGTACATTAATTAGACGTCCATACTGTATTCTGTTTGCATTATTAGTCATTTTATTTTTTACATAGTATCTGGCACACAAAGTGGGTTAGTACTACAGTATTTGCGTTACTTTAAGTACTGAGTATGCAGGTTTCCTGGTACCATTGAGTTGCTGCTATTAAAGCTCACACATGAAATGGCTAAAAGTTACACGTGTGCGTATTATGACTGCGTGAGCCTTAGAAAGTAAACTGTATAAAGAGCAACACATGAGCTGTCAAACAGTGTTAGGTGTGTGTTTATATGTACAGATCTGTGCGTAGCAATCGTTTTATTTAAGTTGATACGCAGCCTACTCATATTTTCATTATCTAGCAATTTTGTACAAAAATAGCAATTAATTTGTAAACACTGCCAGAATATTTTCTAGCTGGTTTGTAATTTTTTAAGAGTGTTGTTTTGTTTTTGTTGTTGCGTTCTTGTGTTCATTTCTGTTGTAAGTGTAGATCTGTAAATACAATTGCAGTATTTAAAGCTTCAGCTTTCAGGAAAAAGAAAAGTAAGAACTCAGCGTGTGCATGACAACTCGTGTGTACAAGAGGAGGGATTTGAAGGAAGATGCCTTGCAGAGTGAGTCGGGTGGCAACTGTCAGATTGTGGGAATTTCTTTTCCTATGGGGTACGTGATTTTGTCAAAAGTAAGTATTTCTCCCAAAATTGGGAGCAGGCAAACTACTAATCAGTTTAGCTTTGTGTTGTATGCTAGTTAAAAGAAGAAAATATGTAATATAATGTAAAAAAAAAAAAAAAGCTTTTATGATGGATTTTGTAAATAGATTTGTTACAGGGTAACCTGTTCTCTAGCTGTGATCTTACCACTTCAAATGGGTGTAATTTGAATAAATTTTGTATGGTAAAGGATCAATAAAATGATTTTTTTTAAAGAGCTTAGACTTGTGGATGGATTTTCTTACTATTGTCTTATGCTCCTACATTAATTTTATTTTTAAAGACAAGCTTAGCAAGTTAAGGGGAACGTTTGAACAAAAACTCAAAACATCGTATGTCTTACCATTTAGTTGGGATTTGGGGAACATTAAGCATAAATTTTTTGAGCACCTGCGTTATGCTTGCCACTCTGGGAAGCAGAAGAACTTGCCATGTCTCTGATCACTTGGCAGAAACCACTACCAGGTATGGAGGATTTTTACACTGAGAAAGTGACAAGTCAAGTCTTATTCCTCATAAGGAGTATGAAGCCAGTAGATTCTGTTTCTCAAGATTGGTAATTACCTTCCTCGTTCTAGATTCTGTATTTCTTATAATGCCACCTGTGAACAACTTCGGATTTTTTTTGACTGCCATGTCACTCCTAACTCAGAGCTCATCATGTAAAAACTTCAAAATGTGTATCGTATACACACACACAATCAATGCACAAGAGTTAACGTACAAAAAGGAAACATCCCCTGCCGCCCCCCCGCCCCTGTCTATTCACCCCAGAGGTAACCACTATTCTCATTTTTTCTGTGTGTATCCTTCTGGTCTAGGTGTTTTCTAGGCATATATAAACACGCGTTTATATACAGTTTTTAACATAAATTGTACTTAATACATATATGTTGATGTTTAGCTTTTTTTTTTCCACTAAATAGCATCTTGGACATCTTTCCATGTTTGTACTTAGAGATCATGTTCATTCCCTTCAAAGGCTGCATAGCATTCCAGTGATTAAAATTTTATTTAATAATTTATTTACCTAGCTAATTTCCTGTTTGAAGATATTTTTGAAATAGAAAATATGTTTTATTGAATGCTTATACTATGCCAGGTACTATTTTTTTTTAATATGGTAAAATACGCATAGCATAAAATTTACCATTAGTGACATTTAATACATGCACCATGTTGTGCAATGATCACCACTCTGGTTCCAGAACATTTTCATCATCCAAAAAGGAAACCGCACACCCATTAGGCAGCCACCCCCCATCCTCTTCTAGTCCCAGCCCCTGACAACCAGTAATCCGTTTTCTGTCCCTATGGATTTGCCTGTTTTGGTTATTTCCTATAAATGGAATCATACAATATGTGACCTTTCTGCTTTTTTTTCACTTAGCATTATGTCCTCAAGGTTCATTCATGTGGAAGCACGTATCAGTACCTCCTTCCTTTTTATGCCTGAATAATATCCCGTTGCATGGATATACCACATTTCCATTATCTGTCCATCAGCTGATAGACATTTGGGTTGTTTCCACTTTTTGGGTACTGGAACACCAGGTGCTATTTTTAAGTGCTTCATGTGAGTGCTCTGTGGTTTTTCACGGCACACGTCACTAGCTAATCCTATATACGTTATCGCTCCTCTTCTAGAATGTGAGCTCAATGAGGAGAGGTACTTTGTATTACTCACTGTTGTGCCCCCAGTTCCTAAAATAGTGCCTGGCACGTAATAAGCACCTAATACATATCTAAATGAATGATTTGTATTTAGCAGATGAGTCTGAGGTTTAAGAATGTTAATTAAAAGGCAACACAGTGATATAATGAGCTCAAAGGCTTTCTCACCTCATTTTGTACCTTATACTGGACTTTTTTTTTTCACATTTTTGCGTTTTATTTTTAGTTCTGCTTGGAGTCCTGTTTTCCCAGAGTTGGAGCACCTGACTTCTGTCATCCAGCATAGCCGCTGTCATATCCAGGGGTGTGCACCTTTGGTCAGCAGGTATTCTATAGTCAAGCCAGTGATGGAAGTTGAACAAAGTAATACAAAAATGGATCCCTTCTTCCAGGTAGACTACTGAAGGTGGTGGTGGGGGGGTGGTAGGAGCTAGCAAATAAAACAAGAATTGTCCATACACAGTTGAAAAATGTAGAGAAGATGAATTTGAATCAATTGTGTAGAGCTGCATCTTTTCAAAAGGTGAATATATGACTAGGATGTGTAAACAGTTTATAATTCAGAAACTTACCTGAGTATTGTTTTAAAATGGGCTCACTCTACTCTGGGGAGAATTTAGAAATCAGTCTGTAATATTGAAATAGAAAATAAAACCATTATTAAAAAGTTAATTGTATTCACTCATTTAATGTCCGTTAAGAGAAATATCAATAGTTATTCATTTATTCGGTCACTCTTTGAATGAGCATAAAGTGATTACTATATGCCAGACACTGTTGTAGGTGCTGGAGTGCAAATGGAAAAAGACATAGATCCTATTAGCAAGAGGAAGCTTATAGTCTAGTGGGGAGAGGAACGAGTTTTAGTTAGGAGAAGTAAGTTCTGAGGGCCAGGTCTTAAGTGATTTTTCCTTCCAAAGCCACATTTGGAAGACTTGGAAGGATAGATGGTTAGAGGCAGAAATGGAAATGAAGATGTAGACTTTCTGCTGGAGAGCTTTACAAAGCAGGAAAGCTTCTGATCCAGG